>NC_064904.1:18462461-21192461 GCF_929443795.1 Astur gentilis | reverse complement strand
TAGAGTAGTGATCATATAACACACATATAGTTTTCTGTCTAATTGCTCTGCGTATCTGGAGCTTTGAAGTTAGTCCATATAAATATCTCTGAGATTTAACAAACACTACTTTTGATTTCCACCTGAGGCAAAACAAACAATTTTATTCTCTAGCGTGGATGGATTCTGAGTTGTGTTTCATGCTAGGAAAACCTCAGAAACAAAAATTCATATCCAGCTGCTCTCTGTAGTGCAGAAATTCAAAAAAGAAAATAGAAACAATCTGTAATTCAGAATTTATTGGCAATTTGCTAGCGCACTTATCTGCAACAACACAAGCAACGTGCACAATCAGAGCACAGAGCTGTTTGGTCTGGAGGCCTTAAGAAAAGAATGTTTGAGAATGTGTGAATAAATCGAGGCTATAAAAAGACTGGCAAAAGCATTAAGCTAAGCAGGACTAGAGCAAAGTTAACTTGGCAAAGGGAGCAAAGTCAGCCAACTCTTCTCCTGCAAGTAAAGTCCCTGGTGCTGGAAGGCTGAAGGGAAAAATCCTGAGCACAGTTGGAAACTAATGGAATTGTATTTTCTTTTTTAACGGAAGCTTCTGTTTTTAAATCATAGTAAATACCTCATCTATAATTCTTTGAGAAATTCTAAAATACAGCTGTGTTCTGCATTTCCTGGGTGATGGAGCCTAGCCACATTATCCTTTTTAAACAGATGTTGTTTGTAAATATACTTACTATGGCACTTTAACAGCATCGTTGGGTGGCTGTGGAGATGAGGCCAGCTGTGTCTTCTCACTGATTTAGCTCCCCAAACAGATGTCCCCCTCATGGGAAGGCAGCATCTTGCAAATCACCACCTTTGAGAAGTGCCACCATGGAAAAACATCGAGTCATCCATCATCTTAAAGTTTTCTTTTCCTACCTGAGAGCAAATTTGTATGAGGATCTAAGTATCAGTTACAGGATGGATCCTCCTCGCGTCTACTCTAGGCTGAATCAGGGAAAACTTGACTTTAACCCACCTTGCAGTCATACAAGGCCAGGCTGGATGGGGCTTTGGGCAACCTGGTCTGGTGGAAGGCGTCCCTGACCATGGCAGGGGGGGTTGGAACTGGACGATCTTTGAGGTCCCTTCCAACCCAAACCTTTCTATGATTCTACAAGTGTGGCATGTGGCTATTCGAGGAAAATCCTAACACTGAAAGCTGCTTTTATTTGTTCAACATGCCATGCTAGACTCGGGCCAACAGAAGAGAGAACCTGGGCTGCAATTCGCACGGAAGGAGAACAGAAACACCAAGGAAACCCCAATGCCCTTCCTGCTCCTCTGCTAAAACTATAAGCTAAGCTGGAATTGTCTCAGCTATGGTTTTGATGAAGTTTGAAGACCAACAGGCCTTTGGGGTCCCATACCAGTCCAGACTTCAGCAGAAATGGGGCTCTTGAGAGACATTGCACTGGCTTGCACGCTGCTTCTCCTACCTGTGACCAGTGGAGGATGATATGTTGATGTCTTCATACCACACCTTTATTACAGCCCCAACCAATTTGCTCTAAATTACTCACAAGTTCCAGCTGGCAAGGAGGATTCAAGGGTGGCCTAAAAAAAAAAAAAAAAAAAAAAAAAAAAAAATCTGTGTGGGAAGATGAGTGTCTCTTGGGCAAATCACCCATATGTTTTTATTTGGTCTAATCCTGCCTGCTGGGTTTGGCACCGTCAGCCACGGATAAGAAGCAATGCTCCTGGATGTCTCTGCTCTGCCCCTTCTCCTTCTCCATCCCATGGGACCTCCACTAACAACCTGTGAAAGGAGCCAGGCAAGTAAAAACCCGCTCTATTTACTGAAATTAGCTTTTAGAAAGGATGAAAGTAGTAAACAATTAGCAAGCCGTCATGTAACTACTATGTACAAGAAAAGTGTCCTCTGGCAAAACCAGGAATGCTAACAACACCTATTGCCACAAACACCCTGTCACACTGTCACACGGCTGAATTCGCTAATTGAAACACGTAATTATTTTAAACAGAAAATGTAACTTGCCAGTGTCCTCATCCTACTGAACAAACGCAAGTTCTTTACTTCATTTTTTTTTCAGGTGGTTAATAAAGATGGTACAGAGGTAAAAGAGTCCTGGTAATTTAGTAGATTCCTGGCACTGAATTTCCTCTTATTGGATTTTATTTAATCAACTCTGATTTTTCTTAGCAAATCTTGACCTGTTCACATCAGAAACTCTTCCAAATTAATTAACATAAAATTTTCTTCTTATTCTTGAATAATCAAACTCTCACGCTCCCCCCACAGGTATTCACATGGAGATCAGCAGTGGGCTCTGTCCTCCAAATGCTCTTCCACATCCAATGATAGGGGAAAGGACACTTAATCACGCTGCTCTCTTAGCCTGAGATCTCTTACAGAGCCTGGCTTTTAAGAAAATCTTGAAAATAGTGTAGAATTATTGTTTTCCTGGCCAGCAGTCAAAAAAAGTCTGATACTCTAAAGAGACCAAGCACAAAGAAGTAAGCCAAGGGTACAAGATAAAAATTTAAAATATCCTGGTTGCCACTGCCCTCCCACACTAAAGTCTTCTTTGAAGAGGAGTCCATCCAAACTCCCTTTCAAAACGGTTTCAGTCACTCTTTCATTCTCAGCCTGATTTCATTCTCAGCTTGATAACTCTTGACTCTGTGGTGCATCCATGATGAACTTCACCAGCCTCCTCACTCCTCCGCCTGGGTCTGCAGTGGTGTTCTCAGCTGCCCACCATTCCCTACATCATCTCAGACTTCTTTGGCACCTGAGCAAACAGATAGCATCTGGCCCAATGCAGGTTTTCCTGCTGGAACACACAGGCAGGTTTGCAATGCAAGGATCATTTGGCTCCACTATGATACTGGCAGGCTTGACAATGGCTAAGCTATAACTAACCACATTTTGGCAGACGGAGGGGGGAAATAAAAAAAGAAAAAGGAAAAAAAAAAAAAAAAAAAGAGTAAACCACTATTCCGGGTATGGGGAATGTTAACGCAGTAGGATGTGTTGTGTTTCTGTGGTTCCCATCCAGAGATCTGAAGAAGGAAAGTGAAGATGAGGGGTTCGGTGGGGTGTTCACTGCCTGTGTGATTGTATCACCCCTATGTCTGCATATGGAGAGCCAGCGAATGTGAATGCAAACCTTCCCAGTGAACTCGGTGTGCTCTGGCAGAGATATCAGAGGCCCAACTACAGAACTTGAAGCTCTTCAAATGTGAAAAAAAATGCCAAAAATAGGGTTTTAAAGCTGGAAGTCTGAGCGTACAGCAAAGAATGAACAAAAAAAAAATAATAATTGTACCCCGATTATTATTTTTTTAATAATTCAAACTTTGCCATCATCCCAAAGTGAATTATTTCCCTTCTGGTTACAAATATTTTGAATGCAAGCAAAGGACATTTGAAAACAAAGACTCAAAAGGGAACTTGGGCTCATTTGCAAAATGAGTGAACTGAGGGGTAGGAAGGGGCAGAGTTGGTGGTTAATTTATCTGAAAATTGAGCTCTGGGTGACATGGAGTCCTGCAGAAGCTTAGGCTCTATGACCAGCAGTCCTCTTCCAGTTCTAGCAGCTGACTGCTGGTCTGGGAGTAGGTCCATAATTTATCTCTGTTAGTTTTTGCTATTGTAGAGGCAAACATGTATTTTAAGCTCCAGGCTGCTTTGGTAGTCAGTGGAGAGAGATGGGCATCTCCTAAAGGCAACTCATCATGCCTGAAGGCAAGTGTATCTAAGATATAAGAGATCAATAGCCATGGAAGAATGTCCAGCTTAGGTGGGACACCTCATTTTAGGCAGATATGCTAGAAGAGATTAATCCTTCCAGTCAAATGTGAATTTGTTTGTGTGTCTGCGTTTTCGGTGGTCATCTAGCACAGAAATGTCAATGATTCCCTCTGGCTTGAGCCATTTGATACTTCCAAGTGACAGAAAATTCTGTTGCATCACTCTGCCGCACAATTAACATGGTACACCTGGTCTTTCCTTCTGCATTAATGACCCAAATCTTAAGAAGAAAAATCCATATTCTGTATTATGAGGAACCAGAATGATAAACATTTAGCAAGGGGAGTGCAGAGTCTGTTTGATAACTATAATATATAGCTTACAATCCTGGCTTCAACTTACACTTGACTTTTATGCCAGCAGTATATGTGGTTGACAGGGAAAGCAGATCCTAAATGCCTGACTGACACATTAAATGTGATGGGTCTGTAATGCAGGCAGCATGACTAGCAGAAAAGGCCCTGTTATTTGTTTTCTGAAGATCCCTAGGTACTTGGTTTTAAAGCCTGCTTGGAGCCAAGCGACAAGAATCTTTAAAACTGCAAAGCCAAAAATAGCTCCGACATCCCAGTTAAAATAAACTGCAGATAATCTCTCGTGGCAAAATTATGGAGTGCAGCCTAGTGAAAGCAAAGCAAACTCTGATGGGGACTCCTGTGCCTCCTGAACGTAGGCTTGATGGGGTTTTTTGGGTAGCACTGCATTATCCTATTTCTTTTATTTGAATGTTATCTTTTCCTCTTCCCAGGGATGTTACCTTGCACAAATCCTTGTGCAAGTTTTTCTCAGTGAAAGAATTTTGTGGTTTCCTCCACACTGGTCCATATGTGGAACACCCTGTTCCAATCCCCTGGACCATTCCTTTTTTCACTGCATCCCTTGTATAAGGTTTTGATAGGATTTCTAGTTCTGATCTTCTCTGAAATTCATATGGTGGATTTCGGTCCATGCAATAGAAATTTCAGTGTCATGGGATTGTTGGTCTTTCAGGACTGTTGATCTATCTGACTCCCAGAGCTCGTATTCTTTTTCCTTGATAAAACCCAGCATTCAACATATTCACAATCTAAAAACAGGGAATTTTGTGCACGTCTCTGATTTACTGGGGATTTTTTTGTGGTTGCACAGCTGAATGCCTAGAAATGAAACAACCAGAAATGAGTAAATATACTTAATTGTTAGCAACATGAGCAACACACCAATGGGATGTTCTGGGTCTCTGCAGCTGCTGCATGTGCCCATGGAGGAAACTTGACCTGAATCTTCCTGTACCAACTGTTTTGTCCCATGGGGAGTTTTCACCTCACGGAGACACCCCCCTGTGCATCGTTAACATTGCACACTCTTGGTAGGCTATTCTCAATATCCCTATCAGGCACCCTGTATCTTCACAACAATTAAGGGACCACAGGTGAAAGCGTAATAAGAAATAATACTAAAAAGTTCTGTTACCTGAGCTCCTTGGAAGAAGCTGTAAGATGGAATGTGACTTCCTAGCTTCTACTTCCTCAAGGCTGAAATTAAAGGTATTTTCAAAACGTTGTTGCTCAGTTGTTAGGGTTATTGCAATTATTCCTACCCACAGCACAGTTAGAAATCAGATTTCATAAAGAAAAGAGAGATCCATGATAAGGTTTCCAAGAAGATGTATATAAATCAAAAGAATATGAAGAAAAAAATAATCCAAACAATGGAATGAAGAAGCACCAAGCGAAAGATCCATGGCAGGGTATTTTAGTGTCCTTCTCCCAGAGACCCCTGGGCATTTGTCCCTTCCAGGGAGCTTGGGCAGGCACGTTTACTCTACAAGACCCGTGTGGTGTCCAGCTGACACGCAGACACTGAAAACTTGAAAATCTGGAAAAGGAAGCAAGAAGAAAACTCATTGTGCAGAAAGTTGGTGGATCTTTCTCTCTTTTCTATTGTGCCTCATTTTTCTCCTCCCTTAAGGAAACTTTAAACTTAGTCCTGGTGACACAGAGAGCAATTGAAGCAACCATCCCCTGCTCCTCCTACCCCTCGTTGTGCCCAGGGATGCAGGGCCCATGCTGATGATGGTGGTCTCCAGCCAGGTGACATGGAAGGAGTTTGCAAGAGGATTTGCAGTTTGGAGAATTTTCTTCAGGCAGAGTCGGGGGAAGGACTCGTGTTTGCTCACGCAGCGTGTTGCAGCAAACCAGCCTCTGCAGAGCCAAATCTGGCCAGAAGAACTGGGCTTCAGCAGGCATGGGCTGAAACACAAGGAATTGCCAGTGCAGTCTGGAAAGACCTTTTCTCTCCCAAAAATCAACAAGGTAATGGAAGGGTCTGGCCTTTAATAAAGGCGCTGAAGTAGTCGCCTTGGCAACTGATACAGTGCTGGTGTCACTGGGAAAAGTATTATCACGTGTGACAGCAAATGTGTGTCACCGACCAAGGAGCAGATAAGACAGGTCTATGCTGGGCTTGGCTGCGGGATATCAGCAGCAGATAGTTTCACTCGGCCAAACGGGCTGCGAAGGAAACCCATTCCCTCAGCTAGGCTGTGATTTTGGAAGGAGTTTGAGAGAACTAGGTGCTCAAACGTAGGAGACTTCAAGTGATCTGGCTTCTACAAACAGGGTCCAATCGAGTGTGTCTCCAGGTATTTCTGCTTTGCATTGCAATGCTGTGCAGAGCCACCATTGACTCGGGGGAGTTTAATTTGTCTCTATTATATGTGTGTGTGTCTTGCTCACGCACATCCATTCTGAAAAGAGCTGTAAATGACTCTTTATGAAAAACAGGCACTCACATATGTATTATTTCTTTTTCTGTCTAAGAAAAATGAGCCCTTTCATTTAATTTGCTCCAATTTCTCCTTGCAGTCTTCTCAATTACGGACTTGTAGGCTGCAATTATTGTATGTTTTACCTGCTCTCATGAAAGGGTAGAAGAAATCAGTAACACAAGTGTCAACAATGCTAGTGTGGGGTAAGGTGAAACTCTGCTCTCAGCAATCAGAAGTATATTATAAGGTTGAGATAGTATTTCTGCTCAGCTGTTTCCAATTTTTTGGTGGCAGCAAGGGGGGCATGGATCTGGACCAGCTTTGAACTAGCATCATTATTTTTAAAATACAAACACTCCCGCTACCATAGCCAACACACAGCATAACTTTGGTCTCCTTTCTGGCTCTTTACACCCACCTGCTGATCAAATTGTGCTTAATAACTAAATGTAATGATCCTCTTCGGCCCTGGTGGGGTTGGGTGGTTGGTTGGTATGGTTTTCTGCCCCCTACAACAGCCCCTCATCTGGCCCAGATCAACATTGGTCTATAGGGGTTATTTGAGCAGGATGAGTTTGATTTTGCTGAAAGTCTTCCAGTATATGGCCCTGGAAATGAGAGTGGTCCAAGGCCATACAACCACTATTCAGTAACCAGCAGGGCGTCACAGCATTTTTCTCACGTTACTTTGAGATTCATCCATAGACAGTGAAGATACACCAGCACTAATTGGTCTTCGAAACTTCTATGGTAGATCCAGAAACTCAGCTTTTTATTCCAAGCAAACTTGAAAAAGGTTTGTTTCACACTTAAATTTCAGCTATTGACTAGGCTTGCCACATCAATAGACTAGAGATATTACAAATCACTGACAAAAGGAGGGGATAAAACCAATTGTTTAAACTTCATTCCAGTTTTCCATTGGGTTACCCAGGAAGGCCTTGGCAACTACCAGATTGTCAGAGGTGGATTTTCTTAGTGTCAAGTCCCTAGTAACTTACCAGGGAGAAACTGAAACAGAGACAAGAATATTGCCTATGCTTAAAGTCCAAGAGCAGTGAACAACATACTATCCATTTAATTGGAGAGACTGGATCCCTCTGGGCCAGCAGAGTCCTGCCTGAACTGCTAGCAATCCTTTTAGACAAGGTAGGCACAGAAAGCGAATGCACTGAAGGTCAAGGTGTTATGTGTGTCTTTTAAAACCCTGACTAATAAAAAATTGGGACTTTTGCAACTGGTTTGGCAGGGAGAATGAAAGGCTGTGTGAAAAGCTGCATTGTTATTGACATATCTGCCAAGATTTCATAAGTCCTACCTTCAGTGCAATTTCCCAGTTGAATTCTCTGGCCTTCCCCAAAAGGAAGGAGAGGAAGGGATTGAGCAAATTGGGGAGAGTGGTCAGGCATGACAGACTGGGAAGGAGAGAAAACAAAATAAAAAGGAATTACTGATAAGGTTTTCCAGGACTTCGTGCTGCCGCTGTCATGGTACTAATGCACATCAGGTTAGCAAAGAGAAAAGCCATGATGGAAAACCAGCTAAAATCCTCTATTTCAGAAATGCGAAGTATGAGCCGTTCCAGTGAGTGGAAAGAGAGCTCACAGGGAGGGAAGAGAGCTTCTTGCTGGGCAAGGGAGTGTGTGAGACAGTTACGTGCCGTCACGCTGCTGAGAGAGCTGGCAACACCTGGAGGACCTCTGAAATCCTTTGTCAGGATTAACCTTCTGGAGGACCTTGACTAAGAAAAGCATTTACTCCACTAGCAACAACAGCCATAGCCCCAAGCAGAATGGCTTGGAAGAGAATCATCGTTTCATGGGAAAATGATAAAAAATGCACTCATCAATTTTCCTCAAATTTTTTACAAGAGAACCTATAGATTAAATCAGCACTTTTTTCCATTTCCATTTTTCACCTAAATTTTCTTCCTTATTTCCTCTCCATCCTTATTTTGTCTTGTTAAAGGGATACGATAGGAAATGAAAAAAACAGGGAATATGGAAAATGGAAGGGGTGAAGAAGAGAGAAGTGTATATTCTTTTAATGTGATTGACTTTTGTCTTCATCATTAAGACTATATTTTCCATATACATTCCTTAAGGGCCCTTTGCTGCAACAAATCAATAATCTGAAGGTCTGGGGCCTGTTCAGTTCCTAACATAGGCCTGGGCTTTGCTGAGGGGGTTAATTTTGGCAGAAATATGTGCAGTCTCCCACATGAAGCAGGCAGTGCAAAGAGCTCCCTCAGAATCCCTCAGTGAAAATGTGACCCATGTGTAGGACTCACAGGGAGAGAAACTTGGGTCCAGCTTTGTAAGAATTGGTTAAGAACCTCTCGCTGGATAAAAGCAGAAAACCCTGCCATGATCACTCCCAGGAGGTAATTTAAGTTAACTAGGCAATTTTGGCCAGTATTCAAACAGGAAGGGATGTGAGGCCTCTCAACTTTTCTTTGAAGTTATAGATATGTATGAACAGACTGAGAACATCTTTGATAGGCTCCCAGCTTTTGAAAATTGAAGTTTCTGTAATCACACTTTAAAACCTTTTTGAAAATAATCATCACGTCAAAGTGTCCTTTTATGGCTTCTCATGTCAAGCTGGGTCAGCAGCATCACGCTGTGGCATGTAGCATGGCATTAAATCAGAGAGTGGTGTATCTTAACCGCAGGGATCAAATATTAAGCAGGGGAAAGAAATACATGGTGCTGCACTGTGCTGACCCTTTTACTCCTGTGTATATATTGATTGCTCAACCTGGCCAACTTTCTCTCCTGGTCCCCACCACGTCCTCCCTGACGAGCGCTGGAACAGGTGAAAGGCATGGCCTTTAGAAAGCCAGAATTTTAACAAGAAAAAAAGTCAGGATAATTTGCAGAAAGTCTCCCACGCATGCTCCTGGCCACACAGCAGAGTGTGCTGCTAGGGGCAAGTCCTTCAACAAGCCTTTACCTTCTCCTTGAAGAAGACAAGGAGCTAATGCAGGCTGGTGGTCAGGAGGGACTACAGGGACAGACCCCCATGGTAGGCAGGGTTCTCATGGGTTTCAGGAGATGGAACCCTTTACATATTCACTAAAGCAACTTTTCCCAGCTGATCAGTCAAAATCTCAGTAGCTGGGCCTGTTTTATTGATCTCTGAAGAAATACACCAGTTTTCACCACTCCGGGCTTTCATCATAGTTGGTCTCGCATTTTCTTTTATTTGCAAATTTAATGTTCTGAAACTGTTGTAATTTTCTTTATTTCTTCTCCATCTGTCTCTGACTTCATGGTATTGACTTTCTTCTCTCTCCTCTGTAGCATGTCAACTTTTTTCTTGTGTTTCTATATTTTAATAGCTTGCTCCTGATAAAAGCAATGACTTGTCACTGTCTAGAGCAATAACAATTGTGGGAAGCGTTCATATCCCAATGTTTAAGGCCATCAAAGATATTTACATGACCCGTTGCCTTGGAGGCCCAGAGAGCAGCTGAGGGCTATGTCCCCACAACAACTCAGACACCCCAGGACCACATGTGTGGTGCTGGATTTGCAGTCCTGCCCATCAATATCTCCTCATCACCAAGAGGTCTGCTCCAACCACTGGGCAAGACTGTCCCAGCCCAGATCAGTTTCATTTTTTTCCCCCCAGTTTACTTAAGTATTTTGCAAAGGAGCACAGGTCCAGAAGAAAGGTTTAAGCCCACTTTCCTCCAGAGTAGTCTGCAGACTTGGGGCAAAGGCGCTTACCTGGACACTCTGGTGTGAGCAGAGACATTTCTCCTAGTGGCATTTTTTAGCTATAAGGATATTAGAAGCTAAAAATGAACAGGAAGAGAGCAGAGGACATTGAGTGTAAATGTATTCAGCTGAGCCAAGCCTTCAGGAAACCTAAGTGGACGATGTTTAATTCTCAGCTGCTGGGAGGACGCAGGCATGACGCAGGGACGGGGCTGCTCAGCACTGTGAGGGTGAAGGCACCTCCAGGCTTGCCCAGGACCAGGCTGTTGCATGTTCTCAAGGCTAGACAACAGCAACGGGTGTAATTTTGGTTTGGCATGGCTTCAGTGTGAATAAGACAAACTTCAGCAACTAAATCCATGCTCTATGAAGCATGCTGAACCCAAGGAGCCAGCCTGGGGTAAAGACAGGGACAGTTTTAGCTTTCTCGAATCCTCTCTGTGTGCGGTTTTCTCTGCTCCCCTCTTAAAGTAAAAGGGCTTCTTTACCTTGTTGGCAACACTGGAGGGGAAGCAATCGTGAGACTTTGAGGTAAGGACCAGGACCTCAGCAGCAAACAGTGGAAACAGAGGGACAGGGAAACACATCGTCGGTCCTTAAATAGCATCCCTGCAGGGCTGGGATTGCAGGATCCACCTCTGTCCCATGGGCTGCCTCTTCAGAGAAACAAGATTCCTTACACTTTCAATTTCTCATTTTCTCCCTCTTCATCCAAGATGACACTAATGTACTAATGCTCAGAGCAAGGGAAATTGTTGTTCCCTCCACACACAGAGCCTGCAGCTTGGTCACAGCTGTGTGAAAGATGTATTACACTAATGGAGTTTTCTTGTTTTTTTTATTTCAGATTGGGTAAATCCACAGTAGGGCTGCATCTGGTTTCTAATCCATTAGTCGCCTTTTGCCCCCTGTTGGAAAATGCCAAGTTATGTTCTCCGTCTCCTGCCTCCATTAACTCTCACTCCCAGCTTAAGCTACTTCCAGCTTTGCTGGTTTTAGCTGCAGCTGTGCTTTCCATCACCCCTTGTCCAGATCCTGGTGCTTCTTGTGCCTGCTCCAGGTGGAGCAACACCTTGGGGACAGATGCAAAAGGGCTTTGTAGTCAGGACAGCGTGACGTGGCCATCGGGGAGAGCAGGAACTGGCCTTGGGTACCCTCAGTCCTAATTTTGCAAGTGCACGATGTATGGCATCACACAAAACTCTCCATGGGTTTGGTTGCAACCCCGTTCATTTGGATCTGGTCCAGAATCTTCCACTGAAGGCTTGTGGTGTCCCAGGTGTTTGGCCTTCTGTGTCCAACCTCAGCATGAGAAATTTAAAATTGTTATATCTCCCATTTGCAAATGCACCTAAATGTCAATGAAATGGCAACTGGACAGATTGGCCATTGCTTTGCTCCAGCTTTACACTGCTGTAACTTCTTTGAAATCCAGTGGAGTGGTTCAGAGGTGAGTGCAATTCATACTATGTAGGATTGCCTTTAGCAGTAAGGCTTAGGCTTGTGATCTGTTCTCAGAGTGCTTTTTCCTACCAAGTACTGCCAAGTGCTAACGTTGTCATTGGAGAGGTCACCAAGAGTTCAGTGTTCTCAAGAATCTCATGCTTTGTTTTTTTGGCACTAGCAGCACAACAGCATCGCTTAAATTTAATTCTCTTGAAAAGAAAAAGACAACCATGCCTCTCAGTACAAGATTTCAGGCATGTTTATTAGTCGATAATTACTCTTAACCCATCATGGCCCTTGCAAAATAATCTTGTTCCTCACAGATAACGATCTGTTATAGGAATGATTACATTACACTTTCAATAGGAAAGCTCACAAATTGGTTTGTTTTCTATTAACCGATCAAAAACTGTAATGCATCATAAAGCTTGGCTGCAGGAAGGATAAGAAAGTGCTGGGCAATACCCATTTTTAGTCTCTAAAAAATTAGCTGTTACAGTTCTAACAGCAAACTGTTAACTCAGTCTCTTCCATAAGCTGTTTTCCTATTTAATTGCTACCTACTTGATGTCTTTTGAGGTCATTCCATGTTTCACGATACCCTCTGTTCCCATAGTTAGTGGCAAGACATGCCAAAATATGCATTTTCCCTTTGGGTCAGTAAAGAACCCACAATATCAAAGAAACACAAGCACAGACCCAGCAGGAAGTGAATAGATATGCATAATTTAGTTGTGTAAGTATTTTCTCTCTCCACAGTACAAAAAAGTGCACGTATCAGACGTCTGCTGGGAGGAGGGGGCAGCTAAGACCAAGAAGGATGCAGCCCTGATCTCTTTGCACCAGGATCTCTGGCTTTTCCTGCAGCTGTAGCCTTTTTTATATTTTTTCGGTCTGGGTGCCCTGTGAGGAAAGACACAAGTTTATGTTTGGGGCGGCATGAGAGCAAGTGCAAGGAGAAGGTTATAGGCATGAGCTGAGAAACAACTTGATACATGCATTTTCCCACAGCTTTGTCAGGATAAACCTAAGCCTTGGGTGGTGCAGGGTTTAGCCCACTGGATGCCCTGATAGCTACCTGACAGAAGCACTTTGCACCCAACACGTGCAATTTTCTCTCTTGCACTGAACATGGATGTCAGCTCTTGGTCTGCATTCACTCCAGATTATCTTACCATCAGAAACCTGAGTTTTGGGTAAGGAGGCAGAAAAATGTGAGGGGGATGGACAGACAAAGATAAGTGGGCTGCTGAAGTCAAGGGAAACCCTATAAACAAGTCCTGAAAGGACAAATTATCACCTGCAGAAGGAGTAAGGACATGATGTAAAGACAGTTGAGGTTCAAGGATAGAAGGAGAAAGAAGGATTCATTTCCAAAGTGTCCAGTCAATAGCACTCTGGAAAAGTCCTTCTTTATGAATTACAGAAATGCTTACAGGTTTTTGAAAAAAAGTTTGCCTCTTGAAAACTAGCTGGGTTTTGTCACTTGAAAACTGCCTGGATGCAATTATTCATATGAAAACCTGGACTGACAAGACTCTGAACGCTACCCTCCATCTATTTAGGGTATTGACCTGATGATGATGAGATCCTACATTTAGGGCATGTGTCATCAATAGGTGAAGTAGCCAGAACATATAATCAAGCTAAATGATCAAACACAGTATTGTTTAAGAGCAATGCAAGACTTGGATTTATGAGCTCAGATATCTACTTAAGGTAGAGGACTGGGAAAGACTCATATGTGTACCAATGACTAATTAATTCAATTTTGGTTATATGTGAAGATTTAGAAAGTAGTTGAAGACATGGTGATGATGGAAAATGAGATAAAATTAAACAGAATTTTACAAGCATGCCGGATTAGAGACTTAGGCAAGAAATGCCATAGATCAAATCTATTTGGTGGTTTAAAAAAAATAAAAAAATTTGTAAGGTACCAGATACAAAATTATGCAAGAGAAGATGAAGCATAAGTTAACACTATGGTAGGAAAGGAAGAGGCTAGAAAAAGGAAATAGTGTTAAAATAGAAATATTTCTTTATAACACAGCTACTGGAAGAGTTTCTCGGGGAATTTTAGTATTTGTATTGGTGTGCTGGGTTTGTTGTCCTGGGCAACAAGCTGGGTTGGACTTATAAACAGAGCTTTAAACTAGATTTAGCAGGGGAAGGGGATGGAGTTCTAAGCACTAAAGAGGAGTCAGTGGCTACTGAGGCATCGGGAAGTAACAGGGAAATGCCTGTGAGTTGCTCAAGGGAATTAGGGCAAACTCCTCCAAAAAGGGGATGTGGCTGATAGCCCAGCTCAGGTGACTCTGTACCAACCCACGCAGCGTGGGAAACAAACAGGAGGAGCTGGTAGCTGCCCACATGGAAAACTATGACCTGATTGCTATCACAGAAACTTGATGGGATTAACTGCGTGCTTGGAGTGCAATGACCGATGGCTATAAACTATTCAGAAGGGACAGGCAAGGAAGGAGATGTGGGGGAGTTGCCTTCTGTGCCAAAAATGTAACTGATTGCACATAGCTATCTTTGAAGAATAGCAAAGCACAGGTCGAGAGCTTATGGGTGAAAATTAGAGACCAAGCCAACAAAAGCAACTTTGTGGTTGGTGTCTACTACACGCCACCCAATCGAGGAGGGGAGTTTGATGGAGAGTTCTTTCTTCAACTGCAGGAAACATCATGCTTGCAGACCCTGATTCTGATAGGGGACTTCAACCACCCAGACATCGGCTGGAAAAGCAGCACAGTTTCCTGGAAGTAGTCCAGGAAACTGCTGGAATGTATTGAGGACAACTTCCTAGTACAGGTGATAGAGAGCCCAACCACAGGAGAGGCACTGCTGGACCTATTGCTCACTAATGCGGAAGAACTTATCGGGGAGGTCAAGACTGGAGGTAACCTGGACTGCGGTGATCATGCCCTGGTTGAATTCTCAATCTTGAGGGGTAGAGGACCGGTAAAAAGTAGAGTCAGGATCCCAAACTTCACAAAGGCAAACTTTTGGCTGTTTAGGGTGTCAGTGCTGATCTCTTGGGAAACTGCCCTCAGAGGCAAAGGAGTGAATGAGAGCTGGGAGATATTTAAAGACATTTTCCTTAGGGTGCAAGAGCTCTTAATCCCTACATGCAAGAAGTCAGGCAGGGGAGGCAGGAGGCCAGCTTGGTTAAGTCAAGACCTCTTAGCCAACTCAAAACACAAAACCAAAATGCATAGGCAGTGGAGGCAGGGATATACATCCTGAGGAGATTATAGGGGTATGGCCTGGGAGTGCAGGGAGGGGATCGGGAAAGCCAAGGCACAGGTGGAGGTGAACTTGAGGCTGTTGAGGTTGTTCAGCCTGGAGAAGAGAAGGCTCCAGGGAGACCTTAGAGAAGGAGGATAGATTTAGATTAGATGTAAGGAAGAAGTTCTTTACTGTGAGCGTGGTGGAACAGATTGCCCATAGAGGCTGTTGATGCCCCATCCCTGGAAGTGTTCAAGGCCAGGTTGGATGGGGCTTTGGGCAACCTGGTCTGGTGGAAGGTGTCCCTGCCCATGGCAGGGGGGTTGGAACTAGGTGATCTTTAAGGTCCCTTCCAACCCAAACCGTTCTGTGATCTAAATTAGTAGTGTTCCCATTAAATCTGTTGGAGCATCATTAACTCTGAGTAAAGCAGGAATATCAGGAGGAAGAACTGGATGGCCTTAAGGCTTAGAGAAAAGTAAATAAACCCAACCATTGTGCTGACATACAATAACACATTTGAAGAGACAGCAGAACACTGTGCAAGCACAATGCTTAGGGAGGAATATCTGTCCCATCTGACACTCACCGGTTAGCAGGAATGGAAATGACGTCTAGCCACCAACATCACAGGGCTGGAAGAAGAAAAAAATCAGTGCTACGATATGTGGAGACAATTAATTCCAGTGAAGATCACCCCAATGCCAGTGAAACAGGCCGAGGTGAGATTTCATCTCTGTGCAGTTCTGGACAGGCTCTTTGAAGAAAAAAAAAATTGGCACTAGAACAATTGCTAAGGAGGACTATAAAGGGTATAAGGCACTGGTGATCTCCTAAGAGAAGGTGAAGGATGTTTGGGCTTGTTAGGTTTAATAAAGAAAGGCTAAGACAAGATTTAATTGCTTTTTGTAGATGTCTGGGGAAGGACAGAAATAGACCACAAGTGGAGCAGACGAACTTAAAGTACAGGATGATGCTGGCACAAGAATACGTAGGGGCAAACTGGAACTCATTTCAGCTGGACATCCGAAGATCTGTACCCATTAGTACAGCGATGCTGAGGATTGGGTCCTTGTCAGGAGGCTGAAGGTGATCTAAATCATTTTATGGAATGGATAATGTGACAGTGGGGATCAGACTAGAGCAGACTTCAGAGGTTCCCATGGTCCTATCGCAGTGTAGAGAGCCCATTATTGCAGATGCAAATTCAGGATTCCTTAGGGGTTATAGGTGCTGCTATCTTGATTAATTCTTGCTTCACTGAACTTTTTGCTAACATCTCTATTTAGTCCAAACAGACATATAGTAAATACCTCAATAACTAAATCAAGAGTCAGTATTCAATAATTCATGACTGTATGAACACTGTATCCTTTCCACATTAGCAAGGTATTTACTCTATGACTATCTTAAACTGAATCAACAAGGCTGTTAGGAAACAATACAGGAAGGCACAATGATACAAATTTTATAAATGATTAGGTGTTCATCATTACCAGCAGCTGCAAATCCACAGCAGTGTACATTACTCTTGCCTCAAAATAGGCAATTTCCTGATAAGAAATCATGCTGAATAAATTACTGTTCTGTTGCCCATTCCATGAAAATCTGCAATTTATGCTACCACACATACCAAATGGACAGCCTTCTCTTCTTTTTCCATACAGACCTTTGCATTATAGCCCGGGGCATTTCCAGATCCAGCATTTAATGAGGAGATTACCTCTGAGGTGTAAAGATTGCCCTTTAATCTCCAAATCCCAGACAGCTGCTGTGTTAAATACAAGGATATGTTATCCCTCTTTAGTACCTAGTCCTTAATCAGACACTTTGAGGATGCACTGAAAACAGTCCCTCCTTACTTCCAACATTAAAATCCAAAATTTTAAATTCCAGATTCTCCCCTTAGATGTTCTTGCTGAACAAGTTCATCACTCCAGGAGAACATTATGACCTGGAATAAGCAATCTCCAAACACAACAGCACAGCTTGCTTGCAGAGTATTTAGATTTTAAAACAATACTTTGCAGGACAGAGATAAGTATGTAGTAGAGGGAAGTTATTTTGTTTTATTTCAAGTGTGAAAAACTTGCCAAACAGCAAGAGGCTTAATAAACTCATCAAGAGAAGTGGAAGGGATGACTTGATCTGTTTTCTGAGTACCTGCACAAAAGTTTTCTCTCAGGTGGGATCTTCCCAGGCCAAAGGTGTGAGAAGATCCATGTCTGAAAGCAGAAGCTGGGAGAAACCTGGCAGGAAATACAGACTGCATTTTTTGAACAATAAAGCAATTAGCCTCTGGTGTAATTTACCTGTGCAAGTAGTGTATTCTCAGCCATGAGAAGTCATTAAACCAAAGTGGGGAGACTACCTGAGTTGTTTCAGCTCAGCCAGAAAACGAGGGGTTTCCTGGAGAACTCCCATGGGTGCCTGGGAGGAGGTCAGACAGAGTCCTAGCAGTTTCCTCTGGCTCTAAGATCTGTAACTCTAATAAAGATTTATTTAAAACTGTCAAAAAAAAAAAAAAAAAAAAAAAAAAAAGCTTGTTCTATTCTGTGAGCAAGATCAGCTCTGCAGTGTTTAAAATAGTGGTCAGGACACTGCAAGCTCTTGTAGGAGAAGATTTGGGTCAGGTGCAGGAAAACCTGAATTTTTCTATGAATTTTCCAATGACTTCCTGTGTTGCACTTAGTCAAACTTCTAGTTTCTATTTAATTGATAATTTCCAAGGGGTCTGGCCTGCTGGGACCAGTATTAAAGCATCAGTGAATAGTATCACAGCACTCTGAAAAAAGCTAGAGATGGAGGAGATGTTTTGGTGACAAGATAAGCTTCTCCCCACTGTGAAAGCTTTCGTCTTGGGTCTTTGTCTCAGTTGCAGGTATCTCAGCTATTCCCCATCCTAAGCCATCACTTTGCTACAGCCCACCAATGTCCTACAACTCAGCTCATCACCAGTAACTTATTAAGCCATGACAATTCATTTGCTGCATTCACACGCCTAAATCCTGAAGGCATGGTCTCAAAGAAATTACCTTTTTTTTGGCTGTCTTATTTGCTGGACCCTAAATTGCTGCCAGACTATTATGTTTACCTTTTAATAATGAATAATTTCCTTTCAGGAAAACTCAACATTTGACAATCAAATCTGGGCAGTGTTCTTGTGGCGCTGCCTCAACATTCTTGCAATTCAGAAAATACATTTTCAGCCCAAATTCCTATTTGAGATGGAGTCCAGTTTAAGCTCCCCTTCCAGTTAGCAATCCTCTCCCTCTATTCTAGTAGAGCCCAATACAAAACAGGAACGCTTGGCTGCCACGAGCTGGCTTTTTGCAGGACTGATTCTTCCGTGCTGCCTGTGTGCTGTAAGAGTTGACAGTCCTTCATTAACAGCCACATAGATACAGGCCAATGGCCTCATCAAAAATGCTGTCCCAGGAAAATAAAGATCACAGCTCTTGGTCTATGGTGGGTTTCTCAAATACTGTCTCTGACACCGTGTTTGATAATGTTAGGGGGGGCGGGGAGGAAAGCTCCATTCCCTGCAGGGAACTCAGTACAGCAGCATCTGAATTATAACACAACAGCACTATGCCACTTAAATCATGGTTTTAAGAGGCTGCTGATCAACCTCAGAAGCTTATACACCTCCTTTCCTTTGCTCCTGAGGCATCTGAGCTCCTCATAATCTTTGACAGATTTAAGGTAATAGCATGGCTTGCTATGAATTGTCCCCATTTTACAGAGAAAAATATGAGTGACAGGGAAACTAAGGGCCTAATTTTTCAGCCATGATAGAGGTCACCTAGTCTACCTCCTTGCACAAAGGCTGTTTCAGCTCTGCTCAAACTGCTCTTACCCAGGCCCATGCTCAGACATCTCCACAGATGGAGGGAGAAGCTCCCACCTCCCCAGAAAGCCTACTCCAGTGCTAACCCATTGGATTTTGGAGACTGATCCCTCTCGCCCTTACTACAACTCATACCCCTAACTTCTTGCACTGCATATGGAAAACGGATATTTCCTCTCTATAGCAATATTTTAAACATTTAAGCTCTCGTGTATCTCCCCTCTGCCTTCTGTTCTCTAAACTAAACAACCCCAGCCCTTTCTATCTCTGTTTTCTAGATTCCTAGTAATTTTTATTGGGTTTTCTTTGGGATTTTTTCCCCCTGGACTATCTCCTATTATTTCATGTCTTTCTTGCTTCCCGGGGCCCATGTTTGGCCAGCTTGAGACCATAATTGCACAGAAGGTAAGGTTTATTATACAGTACTCCTGTATGCATGCCCCAGGATGATTTTTTTTTTTTTTTTTCCACAGCAGTCTGAGGTTTCCACCTCTAGTTCTTTGCAGACTCTTGATCCAGCTGTCCCCAGCTTGTGTATAAGCAATTGCTTATTCAAAAATGTAAAAGATCTCTAATTTGTCCAGACTGTTTGTACATACAAAGTATTTCTCAAATCACCTTCCACTTTGGCACAATATCCCTCAGGATGTCAGATTCATTCCAGTTTCTCCACTCTTATTCCAGTTTCTCCAGTATAACTCCAGAAATGCAAATTATCTGACCTGTGGTTCCACTTCCCTTTCCTGCCTCTTTCTAAATACAGCAATGCTTTTTGATCTTTCAAAGCCTTTTGGCCTCTCTCCTATGCTCCAGAGGGAAAGTGCTATTGTCTGAAGACTTTAATGTTGTTCTGGTTGAGTCTGTGAATATTCTCAGATAAATTTCAGCAGGCCCTGGCAGTATTTAAAATGATTAAGTGCTTGATGACTTATATTGTATTTTTAGAACTATCTACATTAAAATTTTAAGGGAATTTAGATGCTAAGGTGGCCAGTTAGAGATATAAGACAGGTTTTGGAAACTAAATGTAACCAAATATCTTTCTAGGCCACTAAGAAGCCTTGGATATTCCACCAGGTCTCAAAATCTTCAAGATATTTAGGACCCTACAAGTGTACTTGAGGATTTAGGCCCTAGGGGATGGACAACAAAAAGAATTAAGTGTCATGTGCCCTGTTGCTATCCAGATCTAGCAGTAGGTACCTATCTTTAGTTAACTAAATGACTTTCATGGGCTGGTCCCAGGCAGGACAGGCAGACCACAGGATGAACATGGAAGAAACCACCATTCTCTCAAGACCAACAGCAACCTTGAAAGTTTTGCACTACCCTTTCCTCCCAGAGGGTTGTGTTTTCTGAGCACTTCTGAGCACAAAGATTCCCTGACTCTCTGGTAAAATGCAATCTTTTAGTTTATGATAAATCTAACTAGATAAAATAAGAGCACAGCAGTCACGTGGATACCTAGCAGCTTGGTAAATCTGATTCTGTCCCAACCTGTCCTCACCATCAACCCTTGCCACAAAGGAGCACACGTCTTAAATAACGCTGGGAGAAAGGAGGGTTACTATGGCATTTTTCCAGCTAGAGATTCAGGGCAAGGAATGATTAAGGTCCACTGATGCATAGCTTATTATGATGCACAATAGAAGAAGGTTTTTTCCCAAAGCCATGCTCCAAATATGTGGAAGAGCTAATTTTGAATCGACAACACTGAAGAACAAGTGAGGGATGTCACTGCAGTATCACCAACCACCTTTTACTGCATACAGCCAGATTTCAGTGATTGCAAACATAGACTCAATTTTGAAGTATTTGAGAGGCAACGGAAGTGGGATTTCACTTCCTCCCCCTTTAGAGTTTTTTATTCATTACGCAGTTTACTGTAGGAAAAATTAAACATGTAATTAATGTCAAATCAGCTCAGCTGATTTATATATTTTGCATACATTCGACAGAAACTGGCACTGTGTGTGAACACCCACTTCCTGAGACAGCACAATTTTATTTCTGCATGAACAGAACTGTCATATCTTATTATTTATTTTCTTAAGTTAAATGAAATGTGACCCCATGAGTCAAATGCCAGTTACACTAGTTTATTTGTCAGCGTTTCAGGCATACAGTCATAACATTTTAATAGCTTACAGCATTTATGTTCAGCTGTAGCTTATTGTCTTAACAGGAGATGGGCCTGAGAAAATCTGAGGGCCTTCATTATTGGTAACAAAAATGCAGCTGATCTGCATTTAGCTGTTTGCATACCTGTGGCCAATATTCCATTCAAATTGAAAAACGGGATGGTCAGAAGAAGGATTTTCTAGCTGAACATCTACATCTTTAGTAGCTGTCACTGTTGGCATCATCTCGGTGTCTGGTTTTGTTCCCTGTTTTAAAGGAGCGTTTAGTAACTGGAGAAGATTTGCAGGTGTTAGTAACCTACAACTCTCTGTGAGTGAACCATGTGCTGATCTTGCTAGTGAAATGGCAGATATCACTGCGAGATATGAACAGGAGAGCTGGGGGTAGGATACAGGATACTGAGGTGCTACCCCGTGTTCTGAGCACTGTACTTCAAGGAAGGAAAATGTAAGAAAATGGAAAGAATTTGCAGAAGAGAAACAGGGTTCAGCCATCCAGCAAGCATGAACTGCTCAGACAGGTGGAGGGTTGTGGACAGATATAGGGAATGGGCATGGCAAGGATGCTAACATAGGTTGAATGGGTCATAAATGTGAAGACAATCAATTTTGCTCCACCAGAGAAATTATCACCTCCAAGATTTCATTTGGCTTTTAGAGAAACATCTTTAACTGAAATGCCAACGAAGCAGGGAGCCGAGGAGTCCTCTCTGGTGAATGTTTGCAAGAACATGAGATGAACACTCTGCCTGGGGAGCAGGGCAGGAATAAGGGATATTTTCCCTCAGTGCAGAGCTTTGATGAACCCAGTTGTTTAAGCTTCCTTCTTACATTTCTGTGATTTACACTACTGAATGAACTCGTTGATCTCAGGCTATACAGAGGGGCCCTGGAGGCTCCAGGTGGATCAGAGGTTTTATTTATTGCATGTTACACAAATGCAAACCAAAAATCAATTCCTGCACACAAAAAAAAAGCGCCTTCTTTGCAAACCTGAGAATTGTTTTAAAAGAAGCTAAATAGCCTCAGTAGAGCTGCCAGTCATCTGGGTTTCCCTGCTGATTGTTTCTTTTCAAATTTCTTATTGCCCAGAAAAATCATTCAGAAAAAAAAGAGAGGGGGGAAGCCCAGACTGAAAAACAATGATACTTTTCCTTTGTCAGGATTTGCGGTTATCTAGCAGGCCACTAGGAGATCTTCATGCCCAGAAGTTCCCTCTCCCCACGCTGTTGGATCAGTCTCAGTGTGCAAAGCAAGTCCAGAGCCACAAAAGTGCAATGTGTTTATTGCATATCTGGGAGAAAGCTGCACACTGCATTTGCAGCGGTTGAACAGAGCAGGACATGTGAGAGCCACCACACACATGTTGTATGGCTCATGTGGTCTTTGTTTCTGTACAGTGTTTCTGAGATGCAACAATTAGGTGCCTTCAGCTTAATCCGATTGATTTCCACTATTGATAAAGGTATCAGAAGTTGGAATGGAAATCAGGTCTCCTTGTGGCTAATATAATGGCTGAACTGCAAGATTATCTGCCTTGTCCCAAGAGATTTAACTATATTAAACTATCACTGGTTTTTGCTCAAATAAAATCAGAATTGTGGGACAAGTCAGCCTGCTGATAAATGCTGGTTCTTCCTTAATGCCTCTTCTAATCATCATGACATTGCACTGGATATTGCAAAGCACCATGGGTCTTTCTCCCTGGTCATTGTATTGGAAAGATGCACGAACTTTTGCAAAAAAAGTTTATAAAATAAAATTTTATGTATTGGATTTGAATATATTTCTCAGAAGTGACATCTGAACTGTCCAAATATTTCCCATGGTCACCTACAGCTATGATGCTTAGAGGAAGACTCAAACTTCTGTGACACTCATTTCCAAACAGTATTCCTAAAATAATCTCCAGAATAACTCACAGCTTATTTCGTAAACCACAAATCCAAAGTCATACACAATGTTAAATGAGTGCACGTATGACTGGCACAACTCTCTTGGATGAAATGTCTGCCACTATGTAATAAAATGAAAATCACCCTTTTCAATCTCTCTCCAATGAGACGAACTAGGTTTCTCTATTGTGAAGCCAGTGATAAATTTAGCTTTTGCTTCTCAAAGTACAGAGAAATCCTTCAATTTCTATTTCAGAATAAAAGGTGGCCTTTCATGAGCCGCAAGAGCTGTCATAATGTACCCCTTACCCCATTCCTGAAGCCAGGTTGGAAAAGTAACAGGATGTAACAGACCATTTGCGTTGCACTCGCATCCACACAAAATATTTCCTTTAAATAAAGTAGCCAAAGAGCTGCTGCACAGAAATGTCGTGTTAGAAACAATTTCAGCCAAGGCATTTTAAGCATGGATTGTGCCTAAAAAGTCACTCCAGCTGTACTGAAAATGACCCTTGAAACATTTTGTTTGAGCAACAAGAACATAGTATAAATTTGACTCAGCAGAAAGGCCTTAAAGTCAGGCTTTAATTTTTCCAAAATAAAAGAGACTGAAGACTTTCATTTCTTTGACTAATGGAAAAAGCTCCAACTTCCCTCCCAAAATAATTATTGCACGGCAGAGACTGAGCAAGTAAACACTATAAGCAACTGAAGAAAAAGAAATCCCATTTAACACTCCAATCTTCAGCTGAATGTTAAATTTGCAAGTCCATGGAAAGCTAAGGATTTTCTGAAGGGTTAGCATTTTCAGGCTTTTGTTAAGGTTTTTGAGGTCTCTTCAGGGTCCTCAGGGTCTCTTCAACCACAGAAACCTAAGCAACTCAGAAGCTTCAGAGTTTCAGGACTTGAAATAACTTTTTGGACAAAAGCAGCTTGTGAAATGCTTATGCTCCAGTGCAATATAAAAGGAATGTTGAAATCTCAAAAGTTGTTGAAAAACACTTTTTATCTGGATAGTTACCTTTTCTGCAGTCACCTGAAGCACAGAAAGAACTAGCACTCCGGTCCTGGAGAACAGGGAAATCTTCTTGCATTGACATATGCTTGAAGTACATGTAATATGCATGGGAAAGATAGACACAGGAGGAGGGCAACATTGACCCACTAGTTAAAAATATTAATTGCACACACATGTCTCTTCCACGAGACTATGAGGTTTAAGACACATACCGTTTTGCACTGGGCTGCTCGAACCACTAAGTGATGCACTCTTTCACGTGCATATATGTGCATTTGGGGTTTAAACGGTTCCCATCTTAGGTTACTTGAACACTATTCTTTAAACTAAATTAGAGCCTGTGGTTTTGGAATGAAAAATGAGTGTTCCAAATGGGATTTGTACCAGTTTAATGGCATAATTTGAAATTCACACTTTTAATTAACCTCTGCCAATCTCCAGGACTACAATGCCTTGTGTTTCAGTGACGGCTGCACAATTACTTTCTTATCTTACTCCGCTGGCTCCTCTTACTCAGCACACCCCGGGTGACTGGTGCTTGGGTGCGAGGAGTCACTGCAAATCCATCCCGCTTCTGCCTCCTGTCATGGGGGGCCACGAGACACGCATTTGGGAAAACCTCTGAAGCCCTCGTGTGGTTTACAAACAAGACTAACTCCAACCAGGCCAGAGCAGAGGGAACTATAACTCTTCTTGTATCTTTACGTCTTAATCACCAGAGACAGTCAGGAACTCATAGATTATTTAACCTGAGTTTATCCTTGCAAACTATCTCCGTGATACTAGTCAGAAGACCTTCCTACAATGCTGTTTTGAAAAATACCTCGCTGGTTTACATATTCCCAGTGATATATGTATTAATATGTTTCCCAACGCCCAGCCAGTGGTCCCATTGGTTAATTTACTCTCATCATCAGGCATGTACTTTTTTCTACTCTTAATTTGACTAATTTCAGCTTCCAGCCACTAGATCTTTTTACATATGGGCCTGAAAGACTCAAGAGCCCATTATCTTAATTTCTATTCCCCGTGTCGGTACTTACTTGTTATGATCAAGTCATCTTTTAATCTCTTTCTAAATTACCCACATTGTGCTCCTGCAGTCTGTTGCTACCAGGGCATATTTTCCCACATTTTCAACATTTGTTTGGTTCCAGTATGAGCCTTGTTTAACCTATTAACCTTCTCCTGGAGCTGTGGACAAAGGACATAACGCAGCGATCACATTACACTTGCATCAGCACTAAGTCCCGATGCAACAGAAACCCTTTGCTCCTCCTCAATAGTTCCCTGTATTTGTATCCAAGTACTTCGTCATCCATTTGGACTGGAGCATTGCACTGAAAGGTCTCGTCCATCTGATTATGTGCCACCTACTTTTCAGATCACTGCTTCCTGCAACAAAGATCTCCGAGGATCTTTTTTCATAGTGTAGGTTTTTGCAAAGTGTTATTAGAGCAGATGCTACTACTTCTTTTCCTTTTGCTTACCATCTGACATAAAATATTCTTTATCGGTGGATTTGCCTTTTTATTTTTGTCAAATAGATTATCTTTAACTGTGTGTGGTTGCATAGTTTTCCAACATTTTCCAATGGAGACCCTGGCCTGAGAGCCATAGCAGATGTTGGGCTAGAAAGAATAAAACTAAGCCAACTTTCATTGCATGCCTATAAGCCATGTCCACATTATTTTGTTTTCTGCCATTCTCATTTAGCTCCATAAATGGATTTAGCCTTAAATGATGAGTTCAAAGAGAAGAAAATAAATATATGTATATATTTTTTTTCTAATGAGTCATTCATTTACTGTAGCTTGTGAACTGGCAAAATCCAGGCACTAATACACTCTATCTTCAGAATTGCTGGCTGAAAACCAGCCTACAGGAGCAGCGTTTGTCAACAGTGATGGTTAGTATATTTGCATGACTTTGTGTTTATAATGTGGTACTGCTGCTTACTGCAGAGCAAAATAGAAATCTTAATTCAGTGCAGAGAATAAAAATGAGTTTGGAGAAAAATACAAGGCTTGGAACAGGAAACCTAAAATTGTACAAGAAAAGAATGCTGCTGTCCAGAATCTGAATTTTTAAATTGTATCCTTGTGACTGCCAACCTGTTTCTCTGTTTCCTGCCAACTGAAAGATTTTTCAAGGTTTCTCCATGAGAAGAGAATGCTTTGCTTCAGCCTCTGAGGCTCTCTGCAATTTCTCTTCTACAGAGGGATCAAATTTCTGCCTCCCTGAATTTTTCCCTAGACTCGGCTCCTCCGCTTCCCTTACCTATGCCAAGAGGCTAGTCACCTTCTTGACATAAATCATCTGCTCTGCTAAGAGTCTTGGTAGCATGGGGGCAGAAATTTAATTTGCTTCTGCAGGTAGAAATCTTTACAATCTCTTTTTGGACTTTATCACTATAGAAGTACTTCGGGCCTGGACGGACAAGTGAAAGCAATGACTTATCACAGCTTAATAAATGTATCACTGTCAGCCAGGCTGAAGTAATTACCCACTGTGTGTACTCTTCTGCCACCACGACAGCCGGGCAGAGCTCATTCGATCCAAACACCTGCATGATCACTTGCTCGGCTGCAAAAACACAGTGTTTTGCAATCGTTTGTTCATATCCATTTTTGCTTTCTCTCCTGGGCATACAGTCAATGCGTTCCTCCACTTTTCAGCTCTGGAATTTGCTGCAAAAACACTCTCTCAGCAGTCCCACTTTATTTTGCTCCAGCGTTTCATTTCTGCAGAGTGCTTTAAGCTGTCATGGTTTTAGCAAGGATCTCAAAACAAAGAGTGTGTCTACCCCATACTGTGATTGTCACTGCTCTTCAGAAACATATTTTTTACCTCCCCACACTTGCTCTTTTTTGACAGCACTCTGCTTTTTCAGAGGATCAGGAGCTATTTAGTCGATTTACAAGGAGACTTTGAATCCATCTCTAAATCCTAACTGGGTTTCTTCCCCAAATCCCTGCTCTAGCTCAACTAGGAGTTACAGATGTGATGCAGGTTACAGGGTGAGCATCTGTGACCCAGAAGGTGCCTGAGGTCAGGCTAGATTTTCTATAAGCCTGACCTTAACGACTCCATCAGTCAATCACAACTAATGATGTTAATTTCTTCTGTGACCGGTTCAAGTTCTCCAAACAACTTCGTTTATTTTCTGGAGTTTGTGTTTACCTTAAAGGTAAATACAGTCTGTCTGTAGGGACCATCATTTATAACATACTCCCAGATACTCTTAGACAGATCTATGTTCATAGATAACAAAACTGGACATAGTAGGAAAAGCAGAGTTGTTTGCTGCAGCTCTCTATTCTCAGTCGTATTTCTACTGCTTGAAATGATGTAATTATGGCACTTTCTCCATCAGCACTGGCAGGCCATGGCCAAGTCAGGTTTCCCCAGGCTGCATGAACGAGGCACTGGAAGGAGAACTCCGGGTTACTGCCTCCACTCCCACGCTACAGCCTGGGACACAGGCTCTCTCCCGTGAAATGGCCAGGTTGCCTCTTCAAACTACGTGGTTTTGTATATGTATTTGGAATTCTGTTCTCTATTTTCTGCCCTGGCAGTAGAGATCTTCTCTCAGCGATCAGACTAAAGTAGCCACAGCCAGTTTACTCAAATATATTCTCATGAAAAATTTGTCCTTCCCCTGAAGCAGCCTTTTTTCCTTCATGGCCTCATACCCGCATTCACCATATCCCAGAATGGGTGAGTTTGGTGGCACCTCTGGCGATTGTCCCGTCCAGCTGCCTTGCTCAGAGCAGGGTCAGCGAGAGCAGGTTCCCTGGGGCTGTGTCCAGTCGCGTCCTGAATATCTCCAAGGATGGAGACTCCAAAGCCTCTCTGGGCAACCTGCTCTGGTGTTTGACCAGCCTCACGCTAAAACCCTTTTTTTTAATTATTATTTTAGTTTTCAGTGGAATTTCCTTTATTTCAATGGAATTTCAGTCTGTGCCTCTCATCCTATCAGTGGGCACCACGAAGAAGAACATGGCTCCATCTTTTTCCCTCCCTCCCACCAGGAATTTATGCACATGGCTAAGATCCCCCTGAGCCCTGAACCCTGAGCCTCCTCTTCTCCCTGCTGAACAGTCCCAGTTCTCTCAGCCTCTCCTTAAATGCGAGATGCTCCAGGTGCTTTATTATCCTCATGACATCTTTGTGATCCTGTAAGTCCTTATCATTCTTGTACTGGGAAGACCAGAATTGGACCCAGCACTCCAGATGTGTCTCACCAGTGCTGTCTTTTGTATGTTTGGAAATGGACATAAATATATGGGGTTTGTGCCGTTATTTGTTATATCAAGCACCGCATTTCAGAGATTTTGAACAGGAAGAAGATCAATTTGATTATTTGTTTTCTACTTTTGAGAAGACTGTTAGACCTAAAAAGTTGAGCGTGTTTCAACCTTGTATTAATGTGTTTAGTTATTATTACTGATGGTAAACACCTCTGCGCTACACTCCTTGTAAACCCCCAGCAAAGGAACGCACCCTTTGCTCCTGTTCGCGGTACGGGTGCAGGAGACCAGATGACAGGTAACTGCACAAGACATGGGAGACACAGAAAGCAGCCGTGGAATAATACTGATGAGCATTAGTGGTACTGACAGCAAACCAGCTGTCTCCCTGCTACAAAGCTTTATTTTGGACATCACAGGTGGGCTGTGTTAAGGTTTGTGGTCTGACGAACCTTATTTTGTACAGTCTCTTGAGAAGATGCAAGAGGCCATGTGGTTTAGCCAAGGCATCAGAGCAACTTTTGCAAAGGAAAAAGAAATCGTCCGTAGCAGGCGTGTTTTGGGTGGGCTTAGGGTCCTTTGGAGGGGGAAAGGAAAGGAGTTAGCTGTACAGATCGTTGTTGCTTTCTGATTTGGGGTGGGCCATTAAATTGCTGCTAATGTGGCAAAACTGGATAAGGTGAGCAGCGAGAGGCAAAATGACTCGTTCACTAACGTACAAACTTGGCTGGATACATACACCGTTGTGAAAAATAAGTAGCGATATGAAAGCACTGGCAGCAAGACCACACCAGCCTGTTGGCCAAGCATTCTTGGGGTCTTGTGAACATGGAGATGGTTTATCACAGTCCATGGAGATTCAGGTGCTCAAACTGCAAGGCATTTGCAAACTCTGAATGTTCCCATGTTCACCCATTCATTCTTCAGGTCATCCCTCACAGTCTTCCAGTTCTTTATCCCAGACGGTAACATCACCACTTACCTCAGTAGCTGTTTCTGTTCCTCACTGGGTGTCACATCTTTTTTTTTACCTTTCCAGGAAAACTTCCTTCAGTTTTTCTTACCACCTTTGTTTTTGATTATGGACTTTCCCAAAATAACAGACTTCATGTCCCTCTGGCTTGGCATACTTTATTCTTTGTTATTGGGAGGCTTCTTTACAGACATTTCACTTGGCAGCTGCCATTTCCTGGAAGAAAATGGAAGACTGCTGGCTGTAACTAGGTGGGAAACAAAAGGGTTGAAATTTAGTCTGGGAATGGTAGGGTTGGGCAGTTTCGCCTGATACCAGGAGAGGGGAAAATGTATCCACAAAGCACTGTACTTCTGAAGAGCTAAGCACGATCTCAGCACCCCTCACCGTATATCCATCACAGCCATAAACCATAGCAAGCTGTTACTATGTTCAATCTTTGGTGCACGTCCCCTTTTTTCCCCTCTAATCTAAGACATAAACTTAAAAGCATCTCCTACTTCCTTGTTCCACTTTTCTCTCCCACGCTACCCATCTAGACATGACTGTTCACTTCTTTCTCACTTCTCTCCATGCACAGATGTAGAGTTCAGTACCTGAGAACCAATATGCTTTATGGGTAGAGATAAAAAATAGATTTAATCATGTCCATTAACTTCTCTAGAAACACACACTGACATACTCTATTAACTGTTCCTCTTCAGACATTTTTCATTTACAGTGTCCAATTCTTGATTCTAAGGCATTTAATTACTCTCACTTTGTTACAAGATCCTACTAAATCTCTTGACTTACGCAATGCACCATAAATAAGACCTTTTTTCCACATTGCCTGGTTACTTTACGATTGCACAGGTTTGTTGAAGACATCTGCATAAATTTTTATGGGACTTAATAGTCCGCTTCACATCTTTCTTGTGTACTGTTTTCCCCATGAATCAGAACTGTCAATCACTGAGCTAAGTAACACATAATGTAATTACCCAGAGTCTTAGTCTCCATGTGTATTACTCTCTCTTTTTTTTTCGCATAGTCCTAACGTAAGTGTTCATACATGAGTTATTGGTATTATTTGCAAAATAGGATTAAGATGCGAGGCAAGATTTATTTGGAAAATTACTCATCAGTCTACCAAGGAAGAAGGTCAGGAACTTCATTAAAACAGATTAATGTAGAACAACTGTTATCTAATAAGACTAGAAGCCTAGAGGACCTTCTTACTCATTGCAGAAATACCCTGCAAACATGCTGTTTTTGTGAGAGCAACAAAAGCTACTTTAGAAACACTGCAGTCGCAGCCTGGAACATGACAGGAGGTATATTCTCTTTAGCCACTCCAGCCATTGATAAATTAGTTCTTGCCTGAAATTGGCATTCTGTCAGTAAGCTGAAGGGGACTGCAGCAAGAGCTACAATTAGTGCTCCCCATGGAGTGAAGGCGATGACAGTGTGCCTGCCTGCGAAGCTGCCGAGAATTCCTGGGCTGGTTTATTATGCAGCCTTTATGGCTTATCCACTCCACTCCAGGCTCCAGGGAACGGCCTGGATAATAATTCTGTAACTTGAGTACTTAACCTGCTTGCTTAGTTTGCAAAGCCAAGTCTTCATAAAGGAGTGACTCATGGGAAGTCCCACTTAGAGACAGGTTGAGAAGCGTACGTTGTGCGGCATGGACAGAATTAGTATTGCAGTGATTTAATTTCTCCTTTTCTGCCTTCCATTAACCATTTCAGAAAGATAACTGCCAACAACTACCCACCCACTCCCCATTCTCTGAAGCTAACCAATTTTAAACAAAGCAAAAAATAAAAAGCAAAAGGGATCTGACAAGAGATTTGCATGTATGTGCATGCATGTGTTCTTTATCAGAGGTGGCCTAGAAATAGAGGCATAAAGCTATTAACAGTGTAGGCATAAGTGAAATAGCTCTGCTATGTTTATGTGATGCTGCAGTCCAACAAGTGACAAATTCTAATGGGTGGTTGGAGCTTCCAGAATAGCATCTGTCTCACTCCTTTGTCCTTGGTGAGTGATACAGACCACAGACTGGAATTCGTTACACAGATTTATTACCACAAGTCTTTCCTCCTTGAACTCCAGACTACCTGTCTCTGCTTTTTCTAACCATTGAAATGGCATTTTAGTTTGGAGTACCAGATGTCACTAAGGAAAAGGTAAAGGCAAAGAAAAGTGTAATTTTATTAGTTTTGTAATTAGAAAAAAAACCACCCAAACCCAGAGATTTAGAATGTGCTATTGAGACATGATGTACCTGAAGCGAGTAGAAATTCAGGCCTTTATCCAAGTTTTTGAGATAACTGGGGAAAGACTTAAGCTCACATTTTGGCACAGCAAAAGAGGATTTCTGAAAGTCCAAGTCTTGGAAGGTGTCTAAGAAGTCATCAGGTGAATATGCTAAGAGAGAAGATGTCTTTACCCAACTACGTTTTAGCTGGGTCAAAATGATTAAATGATTCTTCTCTTTCATAGTTCCAGCTAGTGTCCCTTTTTGGTCAGCCTTTCCTACCTATGGATCTCTGCATCTCTCACTCATCACATTTAGCAAAATTTGTGCCAAAGAACGCACACAGGAAACACAGCTGTAACTTCCAATGCACATGGTCTGTAGGAAGTACACCAAGGTCCACATAGGCTCCTTCCTGAATTTAGAAGCAATACTTGGAAATAGCTTACTTTGCACTATATTAAAATATTGCTTGGCTTCTCCTGCCTTAAAAAATGGAGCTGTTGCATTTCATTACGAAGTCTTTATTTAAGTTTAAGCCCACAGAAATAGAGGAACTGAGACACAAACACTGTTAATGGCTAGGCTGAACATTCACACATTTGTTGCATTCTAAGGCAGCACAAGTCAATTAAACTCCTCTGCCCCTTCCACTTTCCCAGTATAACCCAAAGGTCATCTTTTCACATTTTTTGAGGAATATTCATATGTTCAGAACACATGCAAAAAGAGCACTGACCTCTCTCTGAAGCCCACGGGCTTTGTGAGTGCAGGGCACATTTTAGGTTCAAACCCTTCATATCTGCACATGCAACGTTTAGAGCCATTTTTAAGGCAATTTTGTCACTCAGGAAAAATACTGGTGCTGTCCTCTTCATACATAATAAGATCCTTTCACAACAGCTACAAAAATAGCCCACCTCAGAGCTTGCACATACCCAGAACACATCCGTGAGGGACCATCTCCCAAAACCACGTCCCATCGTGCCACTTAAATGATGTCTTTCTTACTCCAGCATGGCTGATGTGCAAATCTCTGCCTTGACTGTTTGTTCCACAGGATTAGTGACAGCCCATGGAGTCAGGGCGTAGAGGAGACAGAGCCAGATTCTTCTCAGACGTACACAGCAGAAGGATGAGGGAAACAGCACAAATTGCAACCTGGGGAATTACAATTAGATATAAGTATTCTTTCTTTTTCATGGTGAAGGTAGTAAAAAACTGGAACAGGGACCTGAAGAAGTTAAGAAATATTTTGGAGATATTCAAAAATTGACTGGACAAGTCCCTGAGCAACCTGATCTAATCTAGAGAACCCCAGAGATCCCTTCCAGCCTCAGTTTTTTCTGTCATTCTATAAAAACCATCAACACTGGAAACATAAGTTAAGGTACTTGGGGAGGAGAATAAACTGGTGACATCTCTCAGTGGGTAGGGGTGCCTTGGGACTTAGACTTCTGGGAAACAGAGCCCATGGGTTAGCTGTGGGCATATTTAACAAATGAAACTGCATCAAAATGAGCACATAGTAGCAACTTTATGTGCGTTTTATATGAAATCCTGGTGCACTTGCAGAGGAAGCAGGAGATCCCAATGGGAGTATTTACACTCTGCAAACATTCCCATTAGGATGAAGCTCACCAAGATCAAGTCCTACCCCCTCTTCCTGCCCCCTTGCCTATCCCACTTTCTCAAATCATTTTATGAAATGAGAAAAGGTAAAACTTTGCAATATGCTCGTGGTCCTCAGTAGGGTGTTGTTCTGAAGAGCAGAAAAAAATTGAATATTCATAACAGACGATTTCTGCAGTCTATCAGATGTTATTTTAATCACTAAGGAGCAAGTGGTTTCCCTAACAACAGTGCCTTTGTTTTACCTTGTCCGCATGATGGTTGCAGAGATCTGTCCATCTCGTTCTGACTAAGGATCCTGATTTTTTCATGAGATACTTTCCTTTCTCTTTTTGGCATTATTAAGATACATTATTTGAACATACTGTTTAATATGGTAGCACACAGAAGTGCAAAAATTGGAGCAGGACTGTGTGTGCTAGGCAGTACAAAGAGATACACAGAACAAAGATATTCCCAGCCACAAAGGAATTTAAATCTGAGAAGCCAAAGCATAATATAGGCAAATGAAGCATGCAAAAAAATTAAGATAATTTTGGTCAACAGCATAAGCCAAGCTTTCATCTAATCATTTGCCTCATGGTCATGCAGTTTTGAGGATACTATGGCAAAGGCAAGGTGTAAAGAGCATTTGATCTTGTCCAGACCCCGTCTCTGCATACTAGGTTTCCCAGCTCCTCACATCATCTAGTTGAATCTATGCAGTGCCGATATCCAAAATACCCCTGTTCTTTCTTCAAACACTCTGCATCTAGTTCACAGCCTAATCTCCACACCTAAGGTTTAAGCTTCTCTCGCTACAAAACCTCACTCTGCTGAAAGTTGGGGGTTGTTCTCGGTGATGTGCCTTGCAAGGTACTCCAGGAGATGCAGGGAGACCCTGTACATTGCTGTGATGAAAATGGGGAACCCTCAACATTACTGGCCACCCACCATCAAGAATGACAAATTTTTGCCAGTGCATAGGTGATCAACCCATTTCAAAGTGTGTTGGGTGGTAGGATGCTCAGGATACTTTCACTGTGTTAATTAGGCCAATATTCACAGCTAGTTAGATGAGAAATCATTCATATTGTTAAACCAACTGGTCCTTAGTCTGGCCATGCTTTGAAGTCTTCCCTGGAACCAGACAGCTCATAGAAAATCCATCTATCTTGAGATCATTTGGATGTTGTGTCTCACAAAATGAATCATAGGATCACAGAATCATTTAGGTTGGAAAAGACCTTTAAGATCATTGAGTCCAACCATCAACTATGCCCACTAAACCATGTCCTGAAGTGCCTTGTCTACACACTTTTTAAATACCTCCAGGGACGGTGACTCAACCACTTCCCTGGGCAGCCTGTTCCAAGGCCTGACAACCCTTTCGGTGAAGAAATTTTTCCTACTATCCAATCTAAACCTCCCCTGGCACAACTTGAGGCTGTTTCCTCTCGGAACTACCTGTCACTAGTTACTTGGGAGAAGAGACGGACACCCACCTCGCTACACCCTCCTTTCAGGCAGTTGTAGAGAGCGATCAGGTCTCCCCTCAGCCTCCTCTTCTCCAGGCTGAACAACCCCAGTTCCCTCAGCCGCTCCTCATAAGACTTGTGCCCCAGGCCCCTCAGCATCCTGGTTGCCCTTCTCTGGACACGCTCCAGCACCTCTTTCCTGTAGTGAGGGGCCCAAGAGAAGATATGAAAGGGAAATGCATTTTTTAATAAATAAGTCCAGAAGGGGGAAAAAAAAACCCCACAGAAGGGGACTGAGTTATTTAAAGTAAAGAAAAATGCTGAAACCAGAACTAATGGTGTTTGAACAGGTCAGAAGAAGTTCTAGGCTAGAAATTAGAAAATGCTTTAGCTGACCTCTTGAGGAAGTATCAGTGTGTGTAGGAAGCCAAAGTGCTTGTAGTTAGAAGATGAAGTTTGACAAGTTTTCTGAATGAGATTATAAAAAATTGTTACCCAAAAATTGAAGGAGGGTTTGGAGGGGTGAGTCTAGATTTCTGTGCTAGTTTAGGTCTGCTATGTTCCATGTGTATCTGTTGGGTATGATGTGTGACTTAGTGCATAATCCCCCTTTTGCACAGAGTGCCTTCCTCTATGCCAGTGCAGCACAGTTAATAAATTATAAATAACAGTAATAATTTCTGAGATTCCTATTTCATTTTACAGTTATTTATTGGCTTTTCCCATAAGAGACTGGCTTGCTGGAGCTGGGAGATAAGCTTATTAGAAACCATAGCACAATACTTTGAACACGATTTATGCGTTTTCAGGCCACTACTGGGTAATCAGCTTATTCTGGATTCCATCCAGCCAACTTTGCTTGTACTTTAATCAGACCAGCTGTGATCCACCTGGACCATAGGTTTCTAAAAACTTGTCTCAGCACACCGGGCCAGATTCTCAGAGGTTTACGTTAACTTCCCACTACTGGCAATGATGGAGTATTGCTGATTTACACCAGCTAAACAATCTGTCTGTAGTCTACAAAATAGAGCAGAGCTAGCACCATTAATAAAAGGTGGGCAGGTAATAATTTATTTTAATGAATGGTGTTGATGCATGGTGTAATTGTTCAAATTCATCAAAAACAATATTTAGAACTTAATGCGGAAATGATGTATAAGGTATTGTTAACAAAATTACTACCAATTAATTTAGCCCCTGACCCAGCAAAGCACTCAAACATGGACTTTCTGCAATAGAATGCATACATGCGCTGAAGTGCTTTGCTGAATCCTGATTTTAAAGTTATACTTGTTTAGACAGCTGCAAAGAAGCTAACCTCCTTAGACTTCTGACCTAAGGATTTTTGCAAGGACATCTGCTCATCGTCTTACTATCATTTCCAGGAATGAAAAGGAGATTTAGAAATGAGTTATTTATAGCCAGGGCAACATCATTGTATCACTTTTTTGCCACACTCCTTGTTCTCCATGGACAGCATCTTAGACGTCTTCTCATTTTGTGGTGTCCAACCACTAAGTGCAGCTCAGACTCCATAGCAGCTGATGATAAAGTCTATGGTTGGGTCCCCTTTTGCTGCTATGGAGACAGCAGGGTCCCTTGAAGCTTATTGGTGAGGATTTTGAGGTATGCCTGCATTTAAATAGTTGCAGAGAAGGTAGTTGGGTTCAAAACTGTGAAATGGGAGATCATCTTCTTCAGCTCAAAGACAAGGACTTATGGAAGATATTCCTCACTGAGATCAACCCAACACCAGAATCTGCATTATAGAGAAATCCTTTGCGAAGAATCTGACTTCTTACTTGGAAATGGTGAGTCCTTGGCAAGGAGGCTGTATAATAACCAGTTAAGTGGACTTGGGACATGTGCCAAAATTATTATTCTGGGTGGCACCAGTAAGACAAGAAGGCCTGAGAGCTGTGAGGTTCTGCCACAACCTGCCTGCAGAGGTAATTAGCACAAAACGGGTAATTACCTTCAAAGCTGGAGTGCAGTCAGCACATAACACAGTTACTGTGCTGTAGTTTCCTGAAGTAGCAAAGTATGGAGATCAAGATGAACCTTAGCACCTCATGTCCTGGCAAGGTTCAGGTGCACCAGCGTCTTCCCAGCCACCGCCATCACGGCAGCTCGTTCATCCTCAGCGATACCCCGCGCTGACGGAGCAGAGGTAGAGCTGCGGGGAGACGGCAGATGCAGGGCCGTGTTGTGTCTGTAACGACAAATCACCCACTGACATCCTTGGGAGCAGGATCAAGCTGTTAAACCCCATCGGAGTGAAACATCGCAGTTTTGGAAAGCACAGAAACATTGTCGTGAACAGGGGGGAATTCTCCATCATTTCATATCTGCAAATGAAACAAGGCTACATTTCTGGAAGATGTGGTAAAAAATAGGTATTTGACTTCATTTATGCAAGATGACTGAAAGAAAACATGTGGTTTCTTACAAGCCTGATCTATCAGCCTCTTGTGGCTGCTGACATTTGAGCTCACGGTATTTCAGTTCAACTGAAAGAAATGCATATTATTGACACTCATGTGTTTCACTAAAAGGGCTTGCTGGTCACTAGCCAGCGGCACTCTCAAACCATGGGAACAGGTGAGGTGCCATCTTTTCCCCTCCTGTTGTTCAGTTCGAGAGGACCCAAGAAGCTGCTGCTTCTGCTGTGCAGCACCCTGCCCCTTTCTCCATGGACACTGACAGACTGTTAGCCTGACAAAGGCACTCCGCTTAATCTGACGTGGCTCTGCCAAGACATTGCGGAGAAGGAGATAACAGCACTCCTGGGACCTGCCCCAGTGACGTTGTCCAACGCTCTGCCCAGGAGACTTCACCATCTGCAACAGGAGTTGGGCTGAGACCACCGGTGCAACATGAACCCAAATAAAACCGAGGTCTCTAACCCCATTTCTTAAAACAGTCTCCTAGGTCCTGACCGACTTTACAGCAATAACCTCAGTCAAGAGCTGGAGGGAGCCCAAAAGTTGCCTCTCGCTGAGCTTTCTTCTCCCTCCCACCATGGTGCAGGGTCAGCTCTGCTCCTCAGCACCCAGAGGATCCAGCCACAAGCAGCCTGGTCCTGAGCACCTCACTGCCGACAACAGAGCTGGCTTTTTGGCTGGGCTCAGGGGTTTTGCCTTCTCTTTATATCCATCGAATTCGCCCAGGTTGGCTGATCCGCTCTGATTTCACAGAGTCTGGTTCCTCTGATGCCCCACAGGGTTTGTCGTTGGGCTCATCTTTATTCAGCCTCCACAAGCTTCCTTTGACTGAGATGATCTGAAGATATGGATAAGGATCAGTTTTTATGCAGATGACATGCAGATTTATGTGAAGTTTATTCCTAATTATTCTTCCTCTTCTTCTGTTTTATCAGTTTGTCTTGAGGACATGGAGGCATAAATGTCATTTTTTTTTCCTGGTCTATATTTAATACTCCTAAAACTCGAATCTTAATTATTGGTTTCAGGCATTGGCTTAAATAAGCTGCTGCTTTCTCAAAATCCGATGAATACGGTAACAGTTATGGCTGGCCTGGGCAGCGTGCAGTTCATCCCTTTTCAGCACAGCGCTTGTGACAGTCACAAATGCCATCAGTACTGATTCCATCATTGCAACTACACCACTGCAGACCTGAAAATGTAGGTTTATTTAGCCCTTGCTTTAGGTACTTTTACTTTTTCAACAAGGAAATATCAAATTAATAAAAACATAGAAGTGTATTTTTCCATTCCTTTTAAGAAAAAAACCAGGTGTTAGCCAGTGCTTTAGTAGTTCTCCAAATAGTTTTTAGGCAACTGCATTTATTGGTATTTCGGCCCTTTCCAATAACAACTTGACATCAGCACAAAACATGACGACTACAATTCCTTATAACAGCAGCAAATTCCAACAATGACATCCAGTTTTGATCTTGGTGCATAAATCACTGGTAGGTGTTATAAACTAATGCAACAAGTTATATGCCTCATTCAGAAAGAGTAGCTGAGTAATATCTCAAGGTTTCTGACACGTTATTCTTAAGGGTTTCTTTTTCTGGTAGCTCATGATGAAAAATGGATTAATGTTTCTATTCATGTGCAGCACCATGCTGCAACACATTACAGCTAAAGAATTTATTTTGCAATTCCAGATGCTGAAATAACCACTAGCCTGAAATCTAGTGTCTGCTCAATCATGGTCACAACTCAGTACAGAACAGTCCCGAGTCACTCCCATATTTTTTTTAAATGGCAATCCGCAGATGAGATGTCCAACAGGTCATTTTGATACATCACTAGCCAGTAAGAGGAGGAATTTTTTCTAGTAAGTAAATATTTCTCTAAGTTGCTACTCACTGGCTCTCCCCAAAATAGGAACATGTGGAACCTTTGCAAATATTCATAAATTAACAAGATGCCGGGAGTATTAAAAGCAGCTCATGATCTAGTTTCAAGAATATGACTCACTTTGCCAGGGAACTCTATTATTAAGGCGAGGGGGTTTTGCTTTAGAAAGAACAATATAAGAATTACATAGCAGTCATTCAAATGTTTCCTTTTCCTTTATAAAATCTGCAGGCCTTATATTCATTGTCTTTTCACTTTGCTGTCCAGTGACTGTAACACTTATAAGCAAGAGGGGATAAATAACATGTTGTATGTAAGAAGGGTTTTGCTGTGCATACATGAAAGAAGTATATATAAACTGGATGTCACGGCAAGTAGTCATTCTTCTGCAACATTCAAGGCCTGCATTTAATTTCTCCAAGAGAGATGCTACACTACCTGTGTATGACTGAATTAGTCAAGTAGCAAATGAATGGGAGAAATAATATCATTAAATATTATTTCTTTCTCATGACTAACATGATATTATAAGCCAGGGAAGATTGGTGAGATGGATGGAGATTCACAAAGCTGCATTAGTCATTTGCCACTTTCAATCTCTGTATATCCCCAGACCATTGAGAATAAATATGCAGGGAGAAAACCTCAGGTAGGGAAAATCAGCATCTTTCCCTGGGCTTAATCGAGCTGTGCTGATTTACTAGCATATGACATTCTGAGACACTGTTTCCTGTAAAAAGATATTTATAGAACAGCTGAGAAATAAAATGCCATCAGCGTGAAATGTAATTGAATTTGATAGTATTACTAGGAATAGAAACGGCACAAAGTTTATTCAGACACACCTTGCTGGTTTTCACCCTATGTTCATGTCTTGAGAAGAGTCTGAAAGCAACCTGAAAATGAATGATGAATGTTGCAGGATAGCTCAGACCTGCATCGCCTTTTTTAGATAAGAAAATATGAATCATGTGATTTTTCCCACAGGGTCATTTCTTCAGCTGGAGGTCACCCAGGATCAGCTCTGAACAACTTACTCCATTGAAACAACGCTGGGTGACATTTTGGTCCTTCCGCTCGTCTTGAGAAGTATTTTACTCATTTAAGAGTCTCATTAAAATCTGATCAGTGCAAGGTCAGATGCTTTTCAGCAGGATGATGATAAGAACTTGAGTTATTCGATACTGGAGTTACCCACAGAGAAAAAAATGGGTGTAGCATTTTTTCCAGCAGATAATATGGGTTTTCTTGAAATAGAAATGTTTCATGGGAGTCAACTTCAGTGATTTTCTCTGGGTAAAAAGAGATCAAAACAATTTAGATTAAAATTTTTCATTTGTACTGGCTCCTTTTATCTTACAGTTTGGGGCATTTATTAATGGTTGCAGTTAGTTTTGGCATATGGTATTTTATACTCCTGCTGCATCTGATGTTTCGTGTTGTACTGGGGAGAGCAATCCTGAAGTTGCATAGTTTCCACCTTCTTAATGTTGAATAGTATTTTAATATTTTGCCCAACATTAATTGCTTTGGATTTGTTTGTTGAACTAGATTTGGACATTTCCACTTTTCCTTCTGATTTGTGAAAGGCAATTTTTTTAAGCATTAAAATTCTTGTGGGGTAGTTTTCTGATTGGTGTTGTTCCTAACATGAATGGGTAAAAACCTTCTTGTGACATAAATTCTATTTTTGTTTGTTTATCCAGTGAGCTCACTTTCAGCACCTTTCCTATCATCCAGCCAGGACTGACTCTACTGAAATGAGTTTTCTTGGAGACAATCAATTTGGAAAGCAAATTCTGAATTCATAAATATCAGTTTCCCTGGAAAGCCAACTTTAAAATTTACACTTACCCAGTCAAAGAACAGAATCATACTGTGTGATCTTAAGTCTGTGTCCGACACAGCTTGCAGTTTGAATACTGAAAACTCTAAGTGTTTGCATGTATCATGCTGACCAAAATCTAATTTAGAGAAATTTTGCTGAATAAGGCAGGGTGGCATACAAATCATGTATTTTCTCGTTTTAACATGATTCCTATTGTCAGTGTAGTATTCTTATGCATTTGAACCTCAGCTTCACCATTTCCTATTTCTCCATTGTTTCACTAATCTTTGTCTAATCTCCTATTCACAGATGGGAAGTGATCATAAGGCAGTATTATATCACCACCATCGTAACTTCATTTTGTTAAAGTACTTCTGCAGGAAGTTTATAATTTATTAAAAACCTTTATCTATTCTTTAATCATCTCTTCATTGTAATTGATCCTCTAGAGCTCACAGAAATTCTTCCAAGAGCCTGTTTGAATAAGATTGCTGCAGAACAATGAGAGGCATAAAGAAGCCTATTAAAATTCCCTTTGGCCTTTTTTCCATTATATAAAGCTTCAGGGTGGGCTTGTCCATTAGGAGAATAATGTTAGGTCGTGCAGGTCAGAGCAGGGAGTTGTGCCAGAGGTGAAGGCTGGGGACATCACTGCAACGTGGTCAGGCATGGAAGGGAGCAAGGCAAGATAACACCTCCAACAAGCAATGGAACAAGGACGCATGAAGAGATGAGGTCTGGAAGCTCACACCGAGCAGGGGCTGAGGCCAGAAAGAGTTGTGGGAGCTGTAAAGGCTGAGACAGAGATCTTCTCTGCTAAATGGACCACCTGCCTGGGAACCCTGGACCAAAGTCCATGGGGAGCGTGGGAGGAAGGTGTGCGTGGGATATTGTGCCTTGCGCCAGCTGTAGCGGTTGCAAATGTCTGCTCACTGTAGGATCAAAAAAGCAAAAGTGTGTTGGTGAACTGCAAGTAGGAAAATCACGTTGAAAAGCTGTGATCCTGCCAGGCTTTGCGAGTGCTGGATCATTAGCTGTCGGTGCACTAGAGATTCAAAGACAGATTTCACGGATAAGAAACACCCAGACTTCAGATCATTACCTGGACCTTCTCAGACAACTTGAAAGAGAAAAACTCAGCTGAATAGCTTAAGTAAATTACCTTCCTCATAAGACCCTCGCCACTTCTGGGTCAAGCGAGCTGTGTGAAAAATAGCATCTATTTATCATGCTGTTACCATTCTCAAAATTAGGTCTTCAAATATTAAAACAAAACTTTCAGAAATTATCACAAAGTTGATTTATCTTCAGATTTTTTTTTTCCTGAAAAAGCACACCACCAGTTCTTATTTGACTCTCAGTTCAGAAACTTAATTTATTTCTCATGTCCAACCTGCTTCTCTGGAAAAGCTCTTCTTGATACTTGTTCTTTAAATCAAAGCCGAGTTTCACTTTCTGTCTCTTGGTTTAAGCAGCAGCAACTTCAAGAAACAGATTTCAAGAGCAGCATCAAACAATTGAGTCAGATTTGGCAATATTTTAATCCCTTTCCCAACTTATTTGACAGTTCCTGAATCTCTCTGTGTTTTTATACTTTTCATTCCTGTCTTTGGAGGAATCAGAAAATGCCTGCAAAAATGGAGATCTGCATTTAATTAGCCTTCGCACTCATTTGAATAGAAAAAAAGGAAAGCTTGGTGCAGATTCAGTTCAGATAAAGAGCTACACCAGAAAGGGTGTTTTCCCAACTTTATTCAAATCCTCCCCTCTATCTTCGCAGCAAATACATTAGTAGCACTGCAGTATAGTGAATTCTCTTGACCTTGAAACAGTAAAACCCTGAGTAGGGATGGAAGAACGCAAGGAACAGAAACCTCAACTTCTATTTAGAGAAGCGCTTCAATGATCAGGCTTGGATGGAGAACAACAATATTGTCTGACCCCTGGGCAAAACTCAGCCAGCCTGGCAAAAATGTTGACTCAGGAGGAGTGGCCCTCGTACAGAAATGGGCTCTGATGGCTTGTGTAAGTGGCGCACAACCTGAGGCTGCCTACGTGACTTGTAGGCTGTGCTTTGTCGGGGTTTTTTAAATAAGCCCCACTAAATTAGCAGGAAAATTAGATAGGGAGTGCAGCATGTGGATGCCTCAGATCTGAAAAGCTGAAATGCTCCTCTTTTTCCAGACCACAAATTTTCATATTTCTTAGGTTAGCACTAATAGGAGGTGACATGAGCTCCCATAATAAGATGCTTTGTGTCATGACTTAGTTAATAATGCCGAACTAATTGGCAAGTATATGTTATGTGAAACAACAAGGGATCCTGCTCACCATCAAAACCTTTGGAAATGCTGTTTCTCTGAAAGGCAGCTTATAATTCATATAGGTCATCATGATCTTCTACCTAACCCATGGGGATGGAGCCAGATGCTCAGACACATACACGAACTAATTGCCAACAAACCGTGTGTTGTGCAAGGCTTAGATCTTGGCTACTGAAACTTTCCAAAGCGGCTTTCTCCTGCAACCATTCTTCAAAGCCATCCCAGCTTGGAACCAGCATGGTTCCAAAATCACTTTTTTTCTCCCTAGCAGTGCTAGGAAAATGTTTCCTCTTGCACAAGGTGTTCCACCATGGAAAGCTTTTTCCTCTGTTTTCTGTACCGAAGCTGCTCTGCCTGTCCTGGGAAATGCCGCATAGCCAGGGCAGCGTCAGGGAGGTAAATGGGAAGGTTTTGGAAGAGCAGGTCTCCACTTACCTGCCAAATAGCTCCTAAACTGATTTGTCCAGCCACTCTCCAACTCATCAGGACTCACCAGGAGGCTTGCACTTCGTCATTCTCCATTGAGTGCCAGGGAAGGAGGTGCACCCTCATCTAACTCCTGCTGGGAGGGGTTCTGCTCCTGACACCAACTCTCCATAGAGCCACGCATGACGTGGGAACACATCAGCCAGCAGCACACAGTGCTGCAAGTCTCAGGAAGGGAAAGTGGTCTTTCCCAATCTTTTGGAGCTGCTGAGATGGTGAAGTTGGAAGATGGAGCTTCAGCTGCTCTGCCAGAGCTGAAGGACCTGGAAGCATGGTGTCACTATCACTCCCTCTTCTCACTTCTTCTCACTTTTTCATGAGAAACAGTCACATCAGGTCAGGTGAAGGGCACAAGTCTGGCATTGCCACTGATATGACAGGGAAGAATGATAGATCTGGGCTGACGCCAGGAAATAAATCTTATCTAGTGTGGCTTTGGCTTTCATGGCTAAGCCAAGACTGCAGCACAGTGGTGTGGTGGCTCTCCTGGTCTGCAGCACGACCTGCCAGGGCTCTCGTGATGATCTGCAGGATATCTGTGCCCAGGTAGGATGCAACGCTGTGCTGCGGACAGTGGGACTGACACAAGGCACTGATGGCAAATGCAGGAGGTAAAAGTAAAAGCCAACCTCCCAGGAGCAAGTGAAGAGCAGCCTTTTACCTGAGCCTCAAGAAATGCCAGAGTGAAAATGCCTCCAGTTTGGTGGCCCTGGACCAGCCCCAGGAGCTATACGGTCAAGTTGTCCCCTTGTCCTCAAAATGGAGACATTCACTAGCCTACAGGTTGAGCTGCCACCAACCTCCAGGATGTCTCTTAATATCCCTGGGCACCCAAAGACAGTCAGAAATGTTGCGCTGGCTTTGACAAATTGCAGCTGTAAACTCTGCTAGCTGATGCGCTGCTGCTGATTTTAAAAATACAAATCAGCTGCTCAATTTCTCATCAAAATTTTAAATCAAACATCAGGTCAAGGACCTGGGAAAACTGGCGGAATGAGGGAGAGTTGCGTTATCTGAACACAGTAGGACGTTAGTGAAAGAGCACTTCTGAAAAGCAAAGAACATTAGGCTGTATTTTTTGTCTTTGTGTGAAAGCTTCTAAAGACAGCTTTGATGCTAAATTGAAAGGGAAAACTATTGCCAGATTTGGTGTTATTTATTACATTTATTACTAAGGCACTTTCAGGCTCGCCGAACACCTCAAGCAGATTGCCTCTTCTGCAGCCTGTTGCCCATTATTGTTATGATCTGGATGTAATTCTGCAGTTGTCTTTCATTTACATAGATGTATTGCAGTAAATGAAGGCCGTGTACGCTTTCACGATACGCAGAACATGACCTTTGTGGACAAGTATCCGTTAGGCAGAAAGCAGAGCACCAGCAGTCTTCTAGCTGTTTCAGAGCCAGGCAGCTATGTCAAGAATGTAGAACTATGGGAACAATTTCTCTGTATTCAGAAAAGGTTGAAAAATGTGGGGCAAAAGTCTTTGCTTTCCAAATCCAGCTTCCTACACAGTGCTTACCTGTGCCCAGCAGAAGATAACACTCAGGGGCCTCTGTCCGACAGACCCAGAGCTCCTTGGAGGAGCTCTCTGTAGGCAAATATACAAATCAGGGCCCTATGAACTGCAAAGGAGGGTTGGCTTTCACCCCTAAATGCACCGAAGAGCTTAAGGGCTTGCAATGGGCTTGGAGCCTTTGATTCAAGCAGTTCTGCTCACCTTGTTCTTTCTTCCCCCATCCCTCCACAGTGTGAGTTCACATGCAGTGGCACTTACACATTTAAACATAGGGGAGGCAACCTCAGAGAGCAAATCCTGGACATTTAAAAGTATCTGCCTCTGCTGTGGTCTGTAAAAATTCCGTTGGGGAAAAAGGCTATGAAAGAATAGATACTTGTGCAGCAATTTTAATCAGGCAAAACTGAGGCAAAGGACTGATTACAAAGTTATTTAGATGATACACTTCTGACTACAGCTTTGTAATCAAACGGCAGCTACCATTCAGCCATGTAATAACCAGACGACTGTACATCTGCCTTGCTGTGCGTATTTATAAAGAATGCATGGCTAAAATTTATTTACCTTTATTAGCTACATTCTCCATAATTAGCTCAGCTCCTGTGAGTAGCTTTCAGTGCCTGGGCTAGCTGCAGCTGTATTTGCATTAAAGTTGTGTAGTCTTTCAATGTCCTCTTGGAAGCAGATGAAGATTTGTCAAAGCAAAATGTACACGTAGTATAATCTCAGGATAAATGGACATATCAAGGAAGTTCACTTTCCATAAACTCCAGTTTATTTGAGTCAGAAAGGTGTCTGCAGTAGCAAGTAAGGGTTTCAGTGTGCCGTGCTCAGATCTAACAGAGTCACAGAAAGAGGCCAACCTGCTGGTAGATGTTACAAGTAGACAAAGCAGCTAAAAAAGTGACAGCCGCCTGGAAATCAGCGTGCAAGGTCTAGGTAATTTGCTAGGTTACACAAGTGGTCTAGAAGGGTGAGGGATGAATGCTGATTTCCTCAGAAGATCTAAGAAAATCAGTGGGGGGTTTTTTGGTCCTGTTGCTGAACGTACCGTTGGGGGAAAAAAAGTCATTCTGAGTTGATCTAACACAATTCTTGGCTCCCTCTACTGATACTGTTTTGATGACACTGTTTGGGGTTCACTTAAGATGCTGGTTAACATTAGTTAAACATTCACTAAAAAGAGGTAGGTTATGGGTTTTCCATGGGACAGAATGGAACAAAACACTTTATACCAGAATGAGCTCTGTAGGTGACCGGACAAGAATCCCTTACTAGAAAGATGAATCTCTGGCTTTCCTAAAGTCAGAAAGACCTCCCACCTAAGGCACAAGTAGGACTAAGACCTGTTGGTTCGGAGTATCTAATAAGGGTTGCTTCATCTGGGTGTATACAGGCTGAACACCTACATAGTCATATGTATTAAGCAGAGACCATTTCCATGGAGTCACTTAAGTCTTCCATAAATTTGTATGCAGAGATGAAATTTCACTGAAGACAACAACATCTGTTCCTTTACATCACGTCTTTATTGACATTCAAACATAAGGTACAACTTGTTTTCAAGTTATTTGGGTTGGAAAGCATGTGCTCTGCTGCTGCTGAAATTGCCACAAATTAATAGCCCAGCAGCTAGATTTTGGGATGTGCCGCCATGGGCTGAGGCTTGTCTATCAACTTTTTAATACTTTGAAGCAGGAATGGAAAATTGTTCTTCCTCATCTTGGTCTGGAAATTATCAGTGCCATATTTTTCTTCTCTTTAAAAGCTGCAGTGCATCATAACTTCCAGCAAGTCAGTGCTGTTCAACATCTTTGTTGGTGACATGGACAGTGGGATCGAGGGCACCCTCAGCAAGTTTGCCAACAACACCAAGCTGGTGGTGTGGTGACACACTGGAGGGAAGGGGCACCATCCAGAGGGACCTTGGCAGGCTGGAGAGGTGGGTCTGTGTGAACCTCATGAGGTTCGACAAAGCCAAGTGCAAGGTCCTGCACGTGGGTCGGGGCAATCCCAAGCACAGATACGGGCTGGGCGATGAGTGGATTGGGAGCAGTCCTGAGAAGGACTTGGGGTGTTGGCTGATGAGAAGCTCAACATTGGTTGGCAACGTGTGTTTCCAGCCCAGAAGGTCAACCATGTCCTGGGCTGCATCCAAAGCAGCTTCACCAGCAGGTCGAGGGAGGGGATTCTGCCCCTCTGCTCCGCTCTGGTGAGACCCCCCCCTGCAGTACTGCGTCCGGATCTGGGGTCCCTAACAGGCTCCATCGAGCCCTTACAGCAGCCTGCCAGTACCTAAAGGGAGCTACAGGAAAGCTGGGGAGGGACTTTTTACAAGGGCATGTAGGGATAGGACAAGGGGTAATGGCTTTAAACTGAAGGAGGGTAGATTTAGATTAGATGTAAGGAAGAAGTTCTTCACTGTGAGCGTGGTGGAACAGATTGCCCATAGAGGCTGTTGATGCCCCATCCCTGGAAGTGTTCAAGGCCAGGTTGGATGGGGCTTTGGGCAACCTGGTCTGGTGGAAGGTGTCCCTGCCCATGGCAGGGGCATTGGAACTAAGTGATCTTTAAGGTCCCTTCCAACCCAAACCCTTCTATGATTCTATGATTCTAAGTCCAAAACCAGGATTCTCTCTTTTTTCATGTTCAAAAGGGTTTCATTTTCACATTCCTGTTATTTTTCTTTTATGTAGCTGGTATCAATAGCAATCTGATGTCACATTCCTGCTGTTGATAACATTCTTTGCCCTCAGTATGGATTTAATCTATGAAAATTATGTGGGGAGATTGTATTTCCTTATGGAAGTTGTTTTAATTAATGTTCATTTTCTTCTTAATGCCCCAGAGGCTTATATCATATTATTTAGGAAGAGAAATTAAAAGGATATATTGAATCTTTTATTAGCAATGTTATACTGAGGTAAGGAGAGACTGTAGAAAAGAACCAGGTATACAGATATGCAAACCCAGGCCTTTCCCCAAAGCTCACGTACTTTCACTTATATGAAATGACCTCAGTGTGGAAGTGATTTCTAGCATCACTGAGTATCCCACGTCTTTTTCGGTTTTCTCTGTCTGGTTGTAGGAAGCATAAGTGTATCTGAGATACCTTGCTGGGTTGGGAAAAGCTCTGAGTCTCCATACGTTTTAACCTCTCACCCTACACACCTGATTTTGGCTGCGGCGAGAAGTACCTGCTGCCTCCCCAGGGGACCAACACCACGGCTTGCCCGCTCTGGCCAAAGCCAAGCAAGAGTTTGTCTTTCCAATAGGGTTGTTACAGGGCTTAGTGGAAGTGGTGTCTTGACCTGCCCTTATAAATGGATGTCTCTGCTCAACACTGAAAGCATTAGTATGTTAAAGAGAAAAAAAATTGTCCATGTCACTAATGGTTACATGGTTTGACTATCTTAATTATACCTCCTAGAGATGGGAGCCTTTGCTGCATTTATACAATCCGCTTTTTATAGAAGAGAAAAGCATCTTAGAGAGAAAATGTCCTTCTGCAAAAGGCTGGTCCTGGTTCTCCTGTTAATTGAAATCATTCGGCTGATGATGTTCATTAGGTATTGCCTTCAAGAGCTGAACAAATGCTATGGTCACTACAAAAGACTGCATTAAGTGCATGCTGATTTAGTGACCATCTGTGGATCTTATTTACAAAAAAAGACAATTGATAATGATATAATGTCAACAATTAAAATTAAGGAACAAATAGAGATAAAGCTGCATATGCAGATTCAGCCTCCAAGCGGAGCTGTTTCCGATGCTATCTTTAATTTCATGATTATACGCCATTTTTATTCTCAGGTCCTCTGCCTCCTTTGCACATAGAATAGAGGCCATTCCCTTAATAAAAGAAAATCAATATTTTGCTTTTTAGCATTGTTCAGCATGTCATCTAAGTCCTTACTTATTGTGTGCTCTTCAAACTCTGCTCCAAAATCAGGTGCATTACCTACCCTTTTAATTTTCTAGCTGAAGGAGGGGTGGTTTACAGACTGGAACCAGCTGCATAGAGCACTCAGGCTTGAAAGCCTCCACTAATTGTGGGCATCAGTTTTGAAACACCAATTACAGTACTTTTAGCTCATTTAGCATTATTAACAAGTTCTGGATCTGGGATACCATACACAGCTGTGAATGGTCAGCACTTGTGCAAGCCTACCATCAGGGTCACAGGGCAAGCACCCAGAAATCAGGGAGCACAAAGCTGGGGACCACTGACAGAAAATCTGACTTATGAGCCAAATCCCACAAAGCACACAGACATGTGCTTCATGCAGTGAAACGCAAAACCTATGATCTTCTGCTGTGCATGATGAAAATCAGGCACCAAAGAAAGGCAACCTCAAAATCTCTGCATGAGAGGCAGAAAGCTGCAGGGAAATACCGAGCAGAGGGGAACATGTGCAACTTTCCTGATGCCCAAGAAAGAGTGGCTGAGGAGGCATCTCCATCCCCTCATAATCCTGAGCCAAGAACCCCAAACGCTGTCCTAAGGATGTTCTTGAACGACATGAACAGGTTTTCCATTAAATTTCAGACAGAAGAGGAGAAAGAATAGGACTTTAGTGTGAGCAGCTGTGGATAACAACTTGCCACCCTAGTGATGCCTTTTCCCCGCCGCTTGTTCTCCATTCAGTCCCTACATTCCTGCCAGGACAAAGCGTATGGGTACTGCTCCATGGGTTCAAAGCAGGAGCACTCGGCGATGTGCGCTGCTGAAGATCTGTGGCTCGTAAAGGATTGACTGGGGCGGAGCGATGGGCAGGAAAGCTGTGCAGGACCTGCTCCACCTGCATTCCCACTGCCACCAGCTGCAAGCCTGATAACAGAATTTATGGTCAGCCAGATGTCGTTCCTAACAGATGCCAGCCAAAACTGTTCGTTTTCATCCAGAAATGCTCTGTGAAAGCTGGGAGTCAGAACAATTCCTGCAGTCAAGACATGAAACATCTGATCATATGAAGCTCTGGTTTTGATAATGACCTCAGTACAGAATTGCTGGTGAGTGCTCCATTCATTAAGTTTGCTGGTTTAGTGCAAGGCTGAGAATGCACCTGTTTGCCTGGGTTATGTCTTACTAAGGTGCTTGGCACAGGGTACCTTCCTTGCCTAAAACAAAAATTATCATCTTAAGAAAAGGAAATAGTAAAAAACAACCAATGAATGGTGTAAGAGGAGCAAACCAAAGGATGACCATCATAAGTCTGCACTGTTGGCTACATCTGTCCCAGTAAATAAAACAACACCTAAGCACAAAGTCAAGCTGTGGACCGCAACCATCTAAGATTCTTCATTGGAGGTCTGTTTCCTTTGGTCTGCTCCAAACAGTGCTTTAACACAGCTTGGCCAACAACACAGGGTAAGGACAGTGTCCAACAGGCAAGATGAAGCAGGTCACCGATTTTATTTACTAACATAGAGATAGCTGTATTGATCCAGTCCACAGAAATATTTGTGTCAGCACACTGATTGTATACCAACATCTTAACATCAGTAAGCGATTTGGAGGACTTTTTCAGCAACCAAAGAGGCGCACAGGGACCAGCGTCTGTAGATCTGACATTCAGAGTGAAAAACCATAGCCTATGTTATCATCTCTGTGAATGGCATCTTGAAAAGGCAGCCCCTTCTTGCAGGTATCCAGTGCTGAAGAGTTTAGGTTTGAAACAGATAGGGGAAAAATGGTTTGTTTTTACATTTCTGGAAGGTAATTATTTCTGCAGCTGCAGTACTTTGCCATTTATCTCCTTTATTCTTACAGCCTTTCATAGCTCAGGGACAAGGGCAAGTGTCTGTGTGACATGGGTGATCATAAATCAGGCCGGCTGTTCCATCCATCACAGCAGTGAATGGCAGCAGTGTGTGTCCTGCCTCTGCATGGGCTGCTGTGGTCTGCAAAACTCCCTTTGCTGGAAAAAAACCCACAGACACTGAGCAGACTCCCTGAGTTTATTAGCACTCTTTCACCCTTCTTCTTGCATTAGCAGATGGATGTCAGTTGAAGTCACTTCCCTAGGGACTCTGGAGGTACAACATGTAAAGCTGTGTCAAAGACATGATGTAGATTGAAGCAGCCCTGTAACAAGAAGAACTCTCTTCTCGGGGAGAAATCCTTTCAGAAAGTCTGCTCTTCACGTATGAGAGCAAAAGTTGTTTGCAATAGCAGTCACCAGCAAAATCGGAGGTGATGAAGTGGTTTGAAAACATTTAATAATTGAAGGGGTGAAGGGGTTTTTTCAGTCATTATTATCTCCAGTAGATCGCAAGACACTGCTTGCACATCCCATGCTCAACATCTCATGCTCAGCATCCACAGCTGATCTGCCACTTTCTTTTGATAATCTCTTCCCAAGGACTTGATTCGAGGTCCAGGGAGTAGAGTGGAAGGTGTCTCTCTGAGTTTTATGAGTTTAATTCCAGACCTGTCTTACGATCATCATCTCATGGCAGAAATCTGAAGGTCTGAGGAGTGTGAATTTCTCAGTTTGGAGAGGACCTAAAGGTGATGCCTACATTTCCTCCCGTGGCTGTGGAATTTGACACTATAGAAGAAGTCAGTAGCTTTGGAGCATAAAACCAGTGAAATCTCCTGGTAACAGTAAAGAAGCTTGGAATCTTGACTGGTACCTTATCTATTCCTCACACAATGGAATTAATCTTTCTTGGCTTTTAGTCTAAAATTCAAGCATCTAATCAAAACTGCATACATACCCTCCCTCTATACAGCAGAGTGGCACAGAGTTTCAGCAGCTGGTTCATCAAAACCTGAGATAAGAGGAATGAACCACTCTGCAGATTCTCCAGACAAAACTTTTTTCCTAAAGAGTCCCCAGTGCATCCCACCAAACTCCTCAGGTCAGTGCCATTTTACACCAGTTGACTTATACAGTCCAACCCCAATGGAATCCAGCCACTGCTGACGTTATTGCTAATGACCTTGCAGATTGTTCAGGGATTATTGGAGGAAAGCTCTTATGAAAAATTCCAGTTTGGAACTGGAATAGAAAACCCTATTTTACACTTCCCTGACATTTCACTACATCAAACTCTCCTACATTTTCTGTCCAGTGCAGAAATATCGTATCATAAACTCATGAAATGTGATCTGAGGGCCATAACAAGCCAACAGAGCAAAGAGGGATCTATGGCCTGATGATGAGAATGGCTGAGCATCTCTGCCAAAGGGAGTGGGTGCTCAGCACCAGGGAGAATCAGGCCACAGAGAATCCTGGACTTCTCGTCCCAAGCTAATAAAAGTGACAGGATGCATTTCAGATGGCTGATTTGTCTCAAGAGACTTACCTCCTACACAACACAGATTGCTCTCTTATATTATACATCCTAGTGTGTTATTAGGCTGCTCATTGTGAAAAACACTTTACCATTACCTCTTATGCCGTGCCTTCTGAAGTTTCTTTCAGGGAAAGAAAAAAAGCATGCTAGGAAACCATTTTCTGAGCTGATTGTGCTTTGTTTCCCCATTATTCCCACCCAATCTCATAACACTCAAGTATCTACAAAACTTCAAATGACTTCTGGTTTTCTCTATACCCCTGGGAAGGCTAAAAATAGGTCTTGTAGCACTATCATTGGAACAAAAGTGTCTGGGTTGCTTTAGGTGATGTCTGCAAACTTCATACCACTGCAAATTTTGCTGGTGGCGGTGTTCGTTTAACACAGGCAAGACAAAGAACTTTTCTAAGTGTCAAGCAAAGGCTTTAATGGGGAAATAGCAAAAAAAGTAACTGAAACATTAGCTTGAACAGGCTGAATACTCTAGGGCTGAAGCAAGAATAAATGCCCATCAATTCTATCCAGTGTAATGGCCTCAGGGATGCTGGCACAAAAGACACTGATAATGAAGACATTCCTATTTGGATATACACCAAAATATTCATTTGTTCCCCTCATTAAACTTTCATATAGGATTTTTGGTTTGGTTGGTTTCTAAGATTATGCTGTGTTGTGCATTCCTTCTGAGTGAAATATTCATAGCTACATGGACAAAATTCCTCAGATGCACTGCAGTCTGTATCTTTTACAACAGTAACCGCTGCCATTACGGTGTTGCGTATCTTGTTTATCTGCATGGAGAAGCACAAGAGTGAGATCAGTCTGGTCCTGTTGGTGGCAGGTGATCAAAGTTGAGAACAAGCAACAAGGTGGGTTGGGTTTTTTTCCCTCTGACTAGAGTGTTTACAAAACTGAAGTTGATGGCCTGATTTAATAACCCTCTAGCCATGACAACCTGCAGCTTATTTTCACCTTCAGAGATGCTTTTTGCTAGGGAATGGACAGGAGGGAGGTTGTCACAGTTAGTCCTGATGCTGTCATGTTGCCATGCCCATTGTATGTCAGAAAGTCTATTTAATTCCCCTCTTTGCTGTTGCCAGACTTCTCTTTGATTTTTACAGGGAAGGAAATGAGGTTCTGCTGCCTGCGCTACAGTCCATGTAACTCTTCCCAGAAGCAGGAAAAATAAACAATTGGGGAAGTTTTGAGAGCATTACAGACCACTGAATGTGCACAGCCCAACAGGGAGTATATTGTATGCTGCACCAAAGCTAAGATTATGATATTTTTACTCACTGGCATGTCTTTTTTTGTATAATATTTACCCACAATGCCATTATATGGACCACTAGAAAGTGTAATTTGTCATTAAATGTGACCATAAAACTCATGAATGCACAGAATCAGAGGGGCTTTTTGATGATTTCCAGTTGTTTGCTAGAATTTTGCTCAGCCTAAGCTAATGTCTCCAGCAACGGCATGCATTCATCCTTTTCTCCTAGGAGGCTATTCCACAGCTTAATGTGTCCCACCCCAAAAGGTCCTCATGACTGCTCAGTCTGCATCCCTGCTCTTTACCCCATCAGATTTCTCTTTGGCATTATACTACGCATCACGCTTTTTTTTTTTTTTTTTTTTTTTTTGGTTTTTTTTAATATTCCTTTGTATTTAGTGAAGAAATGACAGAGAAACACAAGGTTGCACAGCAATTAACTTGCTGCTAACTAGGACATTCTGCAACCTTCTTTTGAGCATCCCATTTGTATTAACACCAGTGTCAGCCATCTGCCTCAGAAAAATTGTGCTGCCTGTCCCCGCTAAGCCGATGGACTCAGTAACCTTTCTGGAATCATTTCATCGTGCCTCATCTTTCTTGTTTACAGGTGCCCACCACTGGGCAGTGGGGAGTATTTACCACTCTGATTCAAATATGTAAATAGGGATTTTTGGACTTCTTTAATTTTTTAAGCCGCTTTACCGGGGGGGGGGTGGGGGGTGTTTGTTTATTTTCATAGCTACTCAAACCCATGCAGCAAAGTAGCTGGGAGACAGAGCTGCTCAAAAGACCAGTTCACATTAACATAGCTCATGAGCAATTCTAGCAGTCGTTGTACTCATATTAGGCAGTTGATGTGTTCCAACATGAAATGTTCCTAAATGAATTGTTGATATAATGTCACAAAAATATGGATCAAAATCCTCAGTGCTGGGCAAATGCAGGCAAATACATTTGAATGTGATGCACTGAAGCCTTGAGCAAGAAAGTGAGATGCTTCTGGAGAGCTACTCTTGTTAGGATTTATTGGGGATACCACACGATATATCAAAGAAGGACTCCAAGGAGCCTCTTATGATTGTAAAATGTCCTTGAAGAGGGAATTTGTTGCATGTAAAAGCTGTATGCCACTTATCTCATACTGGAAACAGTTCAGTGTTCAATTTGGATGGGGATAGAAACAGCGGAAGGGAAGCGAGACAGCTCAGGAAAGAACCCGATCTGCAAACGAAAGCCCCGAAAATGTTGCAGTTACTTCACAAGATCAATTCTGACTGAGTTCTCCAGCCTTTTTTCCTCTTTTTCTTTCTCTCTTCCTATTTTTTTTTTATTTTGTTTTGTCTGCTTCCACCAAAGCTGTTTTCTTACTAAAATCCTAGTGAGAACAACAAAACTTCACTCGTGTCATGTTGCTGAAGAAACACACAAGCTGTCATCATCTGTCGCTGGCATCTTTCCTTTTCATCTGATGAAGCCATCACTGCCCTTTCTGTTGCTCACACTGTCTTTTGATCTTTCCACCTTGCCATTTCCTCTGGTGATGCCACTACTCAAACACCCCAAGTGAACAGTATCCAGCTAAGAAAAAATAAAAAAGACAATGTGTCTTGATTTGTATCACTGGGGTTCACTGAGATGAAAGAAGAGAATCCTGGGTTCAAGCTCAGAAATGGCTAAAGAGAATAAAGTCAAGAAATCAAGGAGAAGAACGTCACTGGTGAAAGAAAAGAGACCTCTCTCCCTGATTATAGATACAGTTTAAGCTGAGTCACAGGTAGGCTGTAGAAGCAGACGCACAGAATTACAGTGTTTGAGCTAAGAGATCACTGAATCATTTGTGGGGCTGTCCCACATAACAGAAACCATTGAATTTCACCTTCTTTTAGCCCTAATAATTTGTGCTAAGGTCAAGTGTAACTTCATTCTACAGCTCCCTAGTCCCTGAGTAACCCTGAGATGATGTGAGATGGGACACAACCAGCCCATTAAGACATCCTTTGATCTCCCTCTGCTTTTCCTATCGCGGCAGTAACGACAGCACAGTGACGGGAGGGAAACCTGTATCGCTTCCTTTGACTGCAGGTGCCTAGAGTGGCATGATGGCACCATAAAGCACACTGCAATTATGAAGATGATTCTTCTTAATACTTCTCAGTCTTCTACCCCTTTCATTAAGTCAACAAGGGAATAAAGTTGCATATAAAGGTTCATAAAAATCCAGCGCTTAAAACCTTCTTTTAACAGAAGTGTTACAGCTTAATGTTCTTCGAAGCACAACATATCAATCATTACAAGGATAAACACAAAATAAGCAGTCAAAACTCACATTAGCTCTTTTCCTCCCTCTTATCTGTAGTGGGGTGTTGCTACTTGTGAGATTACAGCATTTCCCTACGCTGGGGAAGGAGAAAACTCATTGCAAAAAGCGTGAACCTGCTTGGACACTAGCATAACTGTATGCAAGACGCTTGGACTAATGTGACTTTGTCACGTAAATACTTGCAAATCTAGCAATGGGAGGTATCACTGGTGCTCTCACTGCTTTTTAATAACTGGTTTGTGCTGAGCTCCCTGCCCTGCTCCACGCTGTGCCCTGGGAATAGAAAGTCAGGAGATATCCTTGATGAGCCTCCCCTTGGAGGTCGTGCTGGGAAAGGCGTCGACACAAACTCTGAAATAAAAGGGAAAAACCCAAATGGCAAACGTCCAGCTGTCCCCCTTGCCCAGCAAGGGCAGATTAGGGCATCCCCCGACCAGCTTCACTGAGCACCTTGACCTGGAGAGCTGCCCAGCAGCGCTGAGCTCCTCACTTTGCCCAACTTGGCCTTCAGGATTTCAAAGACCATGCCATAGTTAATGCTAGAAGTGTCTCTTTTCTACGTTGCATAGGAAATAAAAGGCCTTTGGCATGAATCCAGGTGCAGCATTTCGTGTTCATGAGTCCACCTCACTTTTCAGGTTCTTTGATCTATTTTTTCTTCAATGGAAGAACCAAATGAGATGTTTCATTTTGGTTTGCTTTAAAGAGGAGATAAGGGAACCTTAAAATAGGAAACCAAAATTGTACAGTTTCTCAAATCCCCAAAAGTCCAACATTAAAGTCAGAATGAAGCATAATTTCATTTCCAAATTATAATTGTAACAGACATCTTCATTTTTGATATTTCTTGTGATTACTTATGTCTTCCCATGGAGAGCATTAATTGCAATGGAATCAAACTTTTCCTGCAAAATTTTTAAAGTAAAGAAAATGAACATGGCTTGGTTTTGAACCAACTGACATCTTGCTCTCATTTTCTGTTTTCTTATGCCACTTTTATGCTAATGTCACTTCAGTGATTTCAGTGATATTTTAGAAATATGGGGTCTTGGATTTTTGAAGTACACTAAATAGGAGAGGAGAATGGATGAGTGTACCCACTCTCAGCTAAATTGTCATTTAAGGAGGTCTCCAAATGGGCTGGGCAGTGCAAACCTAGCAGTGCAGTCCTGTTGGTAGCCCATAGGGCACAGCAGAATAATCATCCTAAAGTCCTCACGGAAAACAAAGGGAAAAAGAGAAGAGAAAAATCTTCTGCCTCTTTATCTCTGTGATCAGTGATAAGAGAGACCAGTTCTCCGAATCTTGCATCGAAAACAATATCCCCTGCTAAATTCCTGGAGCAAATCAGTCCTCAGCAGAGCATTTGGCTGGTGGAAACGCAGCCCCTTGAACTGTGCCTCTGCCAAAAATACATTGATCGGAGTTTGAACAAAACCAGCCTGAGAATTGGTCTGCAAACCCTCCAAAATTCATTGATCCACACCTCAAAGAGGAGACTGCTGTGGTCTTATCAAAAGCAGAATAAATCAAGTTAACGCACTACAAATACACAAAGGCTGCAGGTTTACGGCTGTTTTAGTTTATATTATTACTAATAAAAGAATATGCTCGAACAGAGCTCTAGAAGAGTAATCTGGTAAGAGCTCTGTCCTGAGGGATTTGCAGACCAAAAATAGCTGAACTCGAACATCTCAGCTGCAGAGCTAAGCCTGGTATGCGGGGAATTAGAAGTGCACCAGATATGAAACTGCTCCCACTGTGAAGAGAGGTTTACTCTTTGCTGACCGCGTCTACATAGCCGGGTTATGTGCTGGCACAGGAGGCTGTTTGCAGGTGTACAGCCCCAAAGTGCCTCCATCAGAGGCGAGGGGACACTTTATGCTACAGTGACAGTCACGCTTCGTCTGCTGGCTGGGACTCTGCTCCAAGTATCCCCTTGCTCCATGCACAGCGCTGAATGGTTACCAGGAATAGGAAAATAAGGGAAGGCATTTAGCATTTTATGAAATCATTAAGGAAATAGGAAATAGCAGGTGGTTTTCCAGTAACAAAGTTATTCTAATTTGGTTTAATTAGGAGGCAAAGCTGCTCTTTGGTGTATTCTCACCTTTCTATTAACTGCATCAATTGAATTTGGGGAACATGCAGAGAGCAAATTGTCTGGCTTGATCCAGATTGTATCATGCAGCTCACAAAATCGTTTAGGGGCTGGTTAACCATATATGTCTATGTGGAAAAATGGCCAGAAATCTCCCAAATGCCACAATGACTTGGCGCTGCCTGGGGAAGGAAGAAGCATCTTTTATTCTGATCCTTCTTACCCCAGAGAACTTCCAAGGGACACTCCTCTCTCTCTGACATTTCAGTGGCATGGATTAGCTACTAATAGGGGCTATCATCCTCTATTAGGGGGTAGGTGACAATACAAGGCAAGAGAAATCTGTCTTGTCTTGTTCAGATCACAGGAATTTTATTGTTATGAATTTGTGCAGTGCCTGACACAGTGGGATTGCAGTCTTGGTCACGGCAATGCAGAAGAAGAATGCGCACTGCAATATCTGTATGGTGGCTTCACTTTGATGCCTCTTGTCAAAAGCCAAAGAAGTGCCTTCATTAGCTTAATGCAGGATTAACAAAGGTTTCTGCAAGCTGACACAGCACCAGTTAGCTGTTGTGTGTTTTCCCTTATAAATCCCTCTATAACTAAAGCCCACACATCCAACAATTGTATTTTGCTAAAATAACACTCCAGCATTAACTCAGAAGCTAAACTCAGTGAATTTCCAGTTCTTGGTTAATGATGATCTTTAGATGCTTCATTGCAACACATTGAATGAGGGATTCAGTTTACCTTCTCCTGCACTCTGGGCTTGTTGGTGGGTGTCTGCAATTTTTATTCAAACATTTTTTTTTTCAGGTTATTTGTGTGTGCATTTGCCCACAGAGTCACAGGGCAGCTGACTAAATCTACAGAAGTGCGCTTCCCCGTAAAACAACTGTGTGCTTTTTGCTAGTAGTTACATTCATCACAAATTACTATTAAACCAAATGCCATGAGTTGCCAGTGGTATGGTGCCAGCAAGCTGTACATGGGGGATTTCAGTGCCAGCAAATGAGCACCCAGAGGTTCTGTTTCTTTCCTAGCCGAAATATAATTTGACTGCCTTTTTAGTTATGCATGCAGAACAGCAGAGACAAAGACAACGCGTTAGCTGCAGGAGGCTTTCTACAAATAGGCAATGCACAGCGACCTGACGTCAGGGAGCAGCCACCCCTGCCTGGCTGGCAGCCTGAATTCTGGCAGCCCCAGGCGACGTGCTCGGCTCTGCTGCTGGCAGCAGCCCATCTCTGCAGCAAACGATGCTTGGATGAGCTTAACTAGACGGGACCCGGCCTGGGATCCAACGTGGTAGGTACCCCACGCATCAGCCATGCAAAACACTAGTAAAATAACTGACCTCGGAGTATGGGGACTTGCAAACTGGTTGCTGTTTCTTCAGTGAGACACCAGCCTATGTTTTGGCCTTTCTGGCCTCTGCATATTCTCCAAGTCTGCTGTTTCGGCTCTTGCATCCGTCGACTTCTACAGTCCTCAGCTTGCTCTGACTTTGTACTTGTCTCCCATCTCCGTCGCCAAGCCCAGCCTAAATCTGACCACTGGCACATTAGTGTCTGCCACCAGTGGAGAATTTGGCCTTCAATTAGTTGAATTATGATAGTGAATTATGTTGTTGCCAATGCACCCTTTGGCACCAGTGCCCACGTGGGGAGTACTGGGGGGACATGGAGATGGGCAGGACCTGTGGAGACGGGCTGATAGCAACTGGGAGACAGGAGAAGGTGCTACACAAAATGAAAGATCACTGTTTTCAGCCCTAAAACCCAAGCTGTTATAAGAAGGGGACAAGGCTGCAATACCCCAGCTCTGCCCTGCTTTCTGCAGTGCCTGGAGCAAGGCAAACCTGGTTTTAGTGAAGAATTTCAGAGCAAAGGGTGCTGCTCCAGCTGCCCAGGGACACCAGGTTTGCACCGGTCCTGTCTGGAGAGATGCTCAAGCCTGAGCAGTGCCAGGCTAGCCTGAGGAAGCAGCAAACTCCCGTGTTTGCTCAGGCAGACGGAGGATTGTCAGGTTTGCACAGGAAAGGAAGAGCCCACAAACCACAGGTGTTGATCCTGAGCAACAACACCAAACTGAGGGCATGGTCTTGCAAAAGGCAACCTGCCAGTAATTCCTTCGTCAAAACAGGCCTGGTAAGGGAGACTGTGGGGATGAGCTGGGGAAGGGAGAGTGACCCTGTGAACACCTTAATCTTAACATGAAAAGAGATTAGTAAAACACTGTGCTATATATCTTCACATGTGTCTTAAGAAAGCATGAGAAACACCTACAGTCAAAGGTAAGCTTTAGCTCTTAATTTGGAATAGCAACTGGAAGGTGGTGAGTAGCTCCATCGCTGGGACACACAACATTGATAATATCCCTGCATCTCATCTTTTTCACAGCAATCGCAGCCCTGCTATTCGTACTCTGGCCAGTAGCTAGCTGGACATATTCCACTGTGAAACCTTGGTTATAGGTTCGACAGCTTGTTAGATTTCCTACTCGGGTCCCTTCTGCAAGTGAAAACAGTTATTCCATCTCCAAACCTGAATAAAAAGACCAAAATTTGTATGCTTAAAGCATGTTGGGTGTTTTATTCTTTTAGAAACTTTGGTTTGGAGCAAGAACAGAGGAGGTGGGGGGCGTGTGTGTCATTCCCCTTTGGATCAGTGTGATGGATCACTGTGATGGACCCTGCTCCAGGTTGTTTCTTCCAGCCCTTGCTGGGTCTTGCTGGTGAGGAGGAGATGACCTCCAGCCAAGGCTAAGGGGCTGCAAAGCAATAGCAGGACACAGTTTGGGGACACAAGAGAGGGAACGAGACTGGGAGCATGACTCCAGAGGTGCCAGGGAGGTATTTGGGGAAGCAGAGGGGACACTAATGTCTAACCCCTTCATCCAGAACTGTCTCATTAAACCATCCCTGCATGAAACACAGAAACAGCTTGTGGGAGTATAGTCCACCTCCCTGTTTTAAAATGCAGTGGCAGCCACGGGCTCATTTGGGCAAGAGTGCAATTAATTTTCTGTGTGTTACCTTTGCTCTGAGCAGCTGCTGTGGGTGCCTGAGACAAAAAAAGAGACAGGCAGTTTCTGATCCTCCGTCGGGGTTAGACATAAGCTGGGGAAATTCAGGAGGCACAAAGGCATGTTTTTGTGACACGTCCTTGGTACTGAGCTGCTCCCAGAGTTTTGGCTGGACTATAAATTACATGGAGATTTTGGGGGTGAACGCAATTGCCTGAGTCCCATTTGAAGACCCTTAGTGGTCTACATTTTCTAGGCAAGATTTTTCATTTACCAGACAAATATTATCAAGACATTCACGAGTAATTCTCTAAACACCAGTCCTCCCAGTCCATCATACACAATGCATGAATTAAATTGCCTGCAAAAAGCTGGAGAGTGACAAGTGAGAGGCAAGGTTTCGCCCAGATCTGCTTTCTTTGCTGACTCCTGCCCAGAGGAGGGTCACTGAGGGAGGTGTTTGGGGCCAGAGACTTTCTTTGGTGGGTAGACTGTGTTACTGCTCAATCCTCCACATGTCCCCAGTCTACAGGCTTGTACAGCTTCATTAGTGGATCCTAAGCCCCTCCTGAACGCTGCTGGAGTTCATTACCCATGTACGATATATATCCCAGCCACTACGTAAATATGAGAGAGAGGGAGGTATTTAATAGCAAGATTCATTAGCTTGACTTACTCGCTTTCTCTGTGGGCAGCAGGTCATTGCGCTACTGTTACACAGGTCAGGATATCTCCATTGCAAATAGATTCCCTTTAGAAACCGCTTTCTTCGGTTATTTCATGAAAATCCCGGCGATTACTCTGTCACAAACAAAACCACTGTGTTGAATACTAACACCAGCCTTAGGTTTCACCTCCCTTTAAGTCTTCATTTGTAGCCTGGCATTTCAGGGCATAATTTGAATTTATAATAACATCATTCAAGACCTATTTTATGGATTATAGTTCCATTTGGAGCCTTTTCAGTCATACCAGAGTAAATACTGGATCATCTTTGCAAGAAACTTCCAAATTAATATATCTGCCAAAGTTTCCGACTGAATACAAATCAGTTGCTATTACTGGGAAGTATGACGACCTCTGTTCCAGATGTAGAGAAAAAACAAAAGAGGAAAAAAACCCAAACCAAAACCCCAGAGTGTTCATCTTTCTTTTTTCTTCAGTATTAAATTTATTGACAGCTGCTCAGGCCTGGTGAGGAAACAACCCTTTAACTTGTCACTTCTGTGCTGTCTCAGTGGCTTTGCCCATCGGCGGCATTGGCTGGTGCATGTCAAAGCTCGTTTGCCATCTCCCCTCCTTGGCAGAAAGGCTTCTTGCTCTCTGCCCACTGCAAAACATTCAGGGAGAGATGCTCAGCTCCACGGGCTTCAGCTCCACTGAACTGTCTGGTTTAGACGTAGCTGTTTTGATTTACATTAGCGGAAAGTCTCTCACTTAATCTCTCTGGCATGGGTGTTTGGGCAGCCACAGGACAGGTATAGCTACCTGGCTTTCACTTGAGTTTGTTTTAGCATCCCCTTTTTTACCAAAGCTGCTACCCTTATTTGATTAAGGGAATGCAGCCCCAAATAACCTGAATTCCTACATCAGCTTCCAAATCCCAGAGGACACCTTTCTTTAAATGAATGCTTGGGTTATCTTTTTGTTGCATCTCTGAATTTTCAAAGCCCATTGAGATTGATTTTATTATTTTTTTCCAGTTTATAAACTCCCCCTGCCCCATCCCTCCCTCCCTTTGCCCCCCAAACACTTCATTGCATTTAATCCACTTTGTCCATCCGGACACCAGCTTCTTTGACCAACACCTCTTTCCTGCTGCATTTAATGCACAAGCCGGCAGCCCACCACATCTTGCAGCAGAAAACACTCACCCTTACAAGACCAGACAACATTGGACTGTCCTTATCTTTATACAGAAGCCTCAAATATCCTTAAAACCTATATCAGCTGATTTTTTTAAAAAATGTAAAAGGAAAAAAAAAAAAAAAAAAAGGACTGAAATACTTCTATACTCCCTTGATACCAGGACCTGGGACTTGAAGAAAAATAGGCACAAATCCTGGAAGGCTTGTGCAACCACAGGAGCTAAGCCCATAAGCCTCTACACTGGTTTCTGAAGGAGGTGTTTTCTCCTTCCCACTCCACACTTCTTTGCCAGGGCACCTCTTCTACTACAAAACTGTTTATTCTCACGCTGGCAGGTGAAATCCAGCATATGCCTTTGTCATGTCACCTCATCAGTCACTTGCACTATCTTAGTGTTTTTGCAAACACCTGGGGAGTGAGTGTATTTTGATAATGCCAGACTAATTAGTTGAGCAAAAACTAAAAGGCAAACCTTGATCTTTATACGTCTTTGAAAATATGATCTGACCATACAAAAGTAGGAGATACCTTGGGAATGCCCCTAAGCTGAAATGGGGAGGGGGCGGGGGCAGAATTTTGAGTAATGTAATTGTCATGCTGCTCAAATGCCAAATCTCAGACTAACAAGAGCTGGGATTTATTACTTTTTCATTTGCTATGTAAATCAAAGTGAAGGCATCAGAAGGAACAAAGGGAGTGAGGGGAAATGCTGTTCAGAAGGTGTCATGGACTAATCAAATGTAATCCTTTATTTAAAACTTAGTTGAAAAAAAAAAGAAATTCTGTCATCCGGGCTTGAAGTACATGGAAACACCAAGTTAGACAAGACAGTTCCCCTACGAGTCTCTAACAGCAGAGTATCTGCACATTATCTGTACAGAAAATCTGTACATTAGGTACATACAAATGCTAATCAAGCCCCAATATGGGAACGCTACAGGCATGAGGCATTTTATTCTGGATATGTTAAAGGAATAATAGAAAAAATAGGACTGGATGGGGGGGTTGTCTGCTCTATCTACATGTCCTAAGGCTGGGTCAAATGTATCTAAATTTATGGGAGGAACAGCCAGATGAAAATCACATTTACGTTGCAGCCTGCCTTCTGACCTGATTGGATGCTATTTTAATTTCAAATATCAAGGCCAGAAGTAGCCTGCAACATTTTCTCTGAATCTCATCCATAGCAGAACCGTTGGGTAAGAAACCAGCAACAGCTCCATTGGGTTAGAGCCAGGTTACTGAGGCACAAACTTGCCAAAAGATCAAGTAACGGAGAGCTGTGAATTGTCATCTGGGCAGAAGTCCTTCACCCTGGGCGATGACACTGGACCAGTGACTAAAGGGAACGGGGAGGTCCAGCACTGCGGGAACAGATCTCCTTAATCGGAACTGCAGCTCTTTGATGTCAAGGTCCACAAACCTGTGGGAATAGAAGCCCTGAAAGCTGGAGGATTTGAGGGTTTGTAGGGTGTTAGAGACAAACATTTGGGGATTTAGAAAAGAAGGAATGAAAGATTGGAGGCATGGGAGGAGTATCATGCCCTGGGAGGGAAAGATCTTTAAAGAGTGTCTGTAAGGAAAGGCCAGCATAGCAAACTCTGTAAATCTTCTCTTTTTCATGCATTTTAGTGTCCCAAAACACAGGTCAATAAATACTGCTTTCAGCAGCTTTTTAATGTATAATAGAATTTCTCCTTTGCCACCTTATTTTACGGTAGTGACATGACAATGGAAAAGTCTGCCTGAAACTTCAGAGGCAGCAAGCATTTCTCATAAAAAGTTTAAGCCTCCGCTGTTCCACGTCAAGGTATTTTTTAACGTGTTCATGCATTATATGAGACGACCCTCAGCACCAGCAAGTGGGAGTAACACAAAAGCTGCAAGCAGGTCACATGCATTAAGTACAACGCCACATAAGCTGCGTATCGGCCTCTGGCAACCTCTCTCAAAGGACCTCGTGCCATTGCAATATGATTTAGAAAACAGAAATAGCTCTGTGTTCTGCTGTGTGTTTTCTCCTGACCTTGCCTCACATATTCTTACCGTGCACTTGGTTAAGGTCTCCCAGGAAGAAGAACAAGCTCTTCCATGTTTTTAGTTACCTATTTCAAGAGAGGGCTTTGGGAAGGTGCCAGAGCAGTGGCCAGAAACTGAAGTTCTTTACGCAGAGCTGCAAGAGCATCAGTTCCCCGGTCCCTGAGGTGTTACCAGATGGGGCAAGTCTTTCTCTTCTCTCTTACTCCTCTGCCTCTTTTTTCTTGGTGTGGTTCAATGACAGCACCGAAGGAGAAAAAAAAAATAACCTCACATGAGGAAATGAATGCAAATGAACGCTAATGCCATATGAATCTCCAAGTACCCCTCCAGCGGCAATAGTTACCAGCTTCTCCTACTTGGGTTGGGTTTCAGTCCATATCCTTGCCATAGTGGGGAAAGAACTGAGATCTTCATCCAGCCTATGTGCTATGCCTGTATAGTGATCCTTACATACTGGACCTTATACTGGGTTCTGCCTGGAACAGTTCACAAGGTGCTACAGAGAAAGTTCCTGCTATGTTGATGCCATGCCTTTATGTCGTCAGCCATATGAAGGAGTGTGAGATGCTTCCAGGAGTGAATTTCAAAGAAGCTGTGGAGCATTTAACCGTGTGACTCCCTTTAGAGTTAATGGAACCATAAACCCCTATATTAACAGCAAAATGTGTCCTGTAGGCAGCGTGAGCTTGATATGAACATCCATTATAAGCCCTGTACCCTCTTTTACTATTTGTTATGGGGATATTATTCCAACACACCGCTCATCTCAATGGCTTTCATAAGAAATTAATTTGAGGTGAGGCAGTTGAGATAAAAGGGAACTGCCTAACCAGGAGGGCAGTAATAGATTAGGAAACCTCTCCATAGAAGGAAGGCTTCCATAGGGGGATAAAGAAATATGCAGCCCAGGGAATGCACAGTCTAATCATGCAATCGAAGTTGTGTCGCTTGTGTCTCAGACTCATCTTAGGTGGTAGTTAACAAAATAGGATCCATTAAAACAAGGGAGAAAGATTAGACCTTCACTATCAGGCTGCAAACTGACAAATGGCTGAGCCTAGCAGTGTCACATCGAAGGCAGAAATTCTTAAGAGTCAGTAGCCAATACTCCTCCATCCATTCCATTGCTGATTTTCTTTCTTAGTGATTTAATACGGGATCGTCCTGTAAAAAATGGCTCTTTAAATGCCCTCTCCTTTGAAAGCTGATCAATGCTAGAAGTCAATGTGAAGCTTTTTTTATTTGACCTCTTAGAGGGAAATGTCTAATTCAGCAGGCACCCAACAGAAGTTGAAGACCAGCCTTTGGCAGGACAATCTTCCAGGTTTGACTGTCATGTCTCACAGCCTCAAAGTCAGAGGAGGAATCGTCTTTCTAACAGGGATGCTGGCTGCCAAGGCTGGAAGATATTAAGGTGCCTGCGATGTTTTTTCCTCATGTAGTGTTGGAGCCTGTTGCTAGCAGGAGCTTTTGGTTCCTGATGCCTTGGCACCGTTCCTATAATTTCTGTGGCCCCATGCCTTCTCCGCCTGGAACACGCCTCATGTTTTCACGGTTGGCTTGCCCTGCACAAGGCATGCTCATTTTGACATTGTCACCACATGGTGCCTTTCGAGTTTTCAAAGTGAATTTGTAATAGTCACTGTGCTTGCTCTAAGCAGCATCTTTATCTTGAGAGGATCTGGGGTTTATGAAGGGAGAAGGAACATCTTTATTTCTCTGGTTGCCAAGAATTATTGGAACACCTATGCTCAGTTCTCATTGCCTGTGTTTATTTATCCTGCCTGCTTTGCCCCTCACTTAGCAAAGTCCTTTATCCTGCAAAATACTCTGTGCAGGAGAAGGAACAAATGGGACAAAAGTCCTCCTTGCCATCTGCCAAAGTAACCCTCTGTCCTTTCCAACCTGGTGTCTCCAGACGGATGGCTAGAGAGCCAAGGGCACATCACATGGACCTCCCCCAGGTCAAACAAGGATCTGCGAGGTTGTTTCTGTAAGTCTGTTCTCAGCAAGCTTTAGAGAAAAGGGGAGAAAAATAAACCTTTTGTGCCCTTCCCTTAGATCCCTGATCTGTGCTCTCATTTAGGAGTGACCGTGGCAGCCCAGACTGGCAGAAATCCTGGTACTAAAGAATCTGAGCCGAAACAAGTTTAAGAAATGCAAAAAAACCTGATGTTCCTGCACTCGGCTGCAATGTGGGGATTGTCTCTACAGCTTCCTTCAGTGGACAGAAAAAACCTCATTAATCCGAGCCTTGCTGAAGCCTGCCTGATTTGTGGCTCTAAAGATCAGTCACAATATTTGCTGCTGCTTACTGCACCAGCACCATGCTTTCTCTCGCTGCAGACGAAGTGCAATGTTTTAGCTGTCACTTGCATTATTTTTGGAGCCATGTGCGGTTTCTAGATGTATTTTTGGAAGAAGTTAGACGTGTGATAATTGAATTCATTTAGAAATGGGCCTTAAAAAAAGAACACTGTCCAAACTAACAGTATCATGCCTGGTTTTTGCTTTGCTTAGGGCACCATTGACCTTTAGTTTGATCAGTCCAAGCAAATCAGTTACTTATCTGGATTGACATCAGCTCTGTCCTAGAAGGCCAGAGGTGGTGCCTCTGACGGGCCCATGTTATGTTTGAATCCCATATATTATCACAGCACAAAATTGCCACAGAAAGTTGTGTCAACAAATAAATCAAATAAATAGGGGGGGGGGAACACCAAAACGTTATTTTCCCCAAATTTTTCAGGGTGTAATTTTGAGTTTCAAAATTAATTTTTAAAAAAGTTCTGAAATTACATAAAAGAAAAACTTATGAATATTAACAAGGACTAGCTTTTCCAATGAAGAACAAAAAAGTTGTATCTAATCCCAAAATCAATTTTCCATTCAGAAAGATTCAGCCAACACCAATTCAGCCAACATCAGTTCAAACAGAGGGAAATTCCTATTCTTCAGCACAGAAATGGAGTCTCAACCTTTCGCAACATGCCAGGGTGACACAGGAGGCACAAGTAGATCTAAGAGCCTTTTCTTAAGCAGCCATGACATACCACCCCATGTTATGTTTGTTGATGGTATTGCTTTATATTAGGCTTACACCCAAAAATTGGTTTCCATTTTCATATTTGCAGAGATGCATTGCACTAAAGAGGTTAGCTCATAACTGAGGAATACTAGAGAGAGAGATTTGGAGACAGAGTTCTTGGAGACTTCTCAAGGTCACCTTGATTTTTTCTTAACTGGGAGCTGGTGGTCAGATAGGAGGACCCTACAGCAGAGCTTCACAATTCCGTCTTGCCCAGCCAGCCAGCAAAATGAACAGATCTCCAAAGCTTTCAGTCCTGGAGCTCTGAACTTGCCCCCTGCACCAGAAGCCCAGATGCCAAACCTCACTTCAGCTTCACATGAGTTGAGTGTGAGCCGGCAGCGTGCCCAGGTGGCCAAGAAAGGGAGGTTGTAGCAAGGTGGGTGTCCGTCTCTTCTCCCAAGTAACTAGTGAACAGGTAGTTCCGAGAGGAGACAGCCTCAAGTTGTGCCAGGGGAGGTTTAGATTGGATATTAGGAAAAATTTCTTCACTGAAAGGGTTGTCAGGCCTTGGAACAGGCTGCCCAGGGAAGTGGTGGAGTCACCATCCCTGGAGGTATTTAAAAGACGTGTAGATGTGGCATTTAGGGACATGGTTTAGTGCTGGACTTGGCAGTGTTAAGTTAACTTGGTTGGACTCGATGATCTTAAAGGTCTTTTCCAACATAAATGATTCTGTGATTCCCACAGAGCCCATTCAGCACCCTGACCCGCTCCCACGTCCCACCGCACATCTGTGCAGAGCTCTGCACTCCATGCACAGCCGAGCCTTTTACTGCACAGTCCTGCCTTTTGCTTAGACACAGTTTGTCACTGTGGAAATAATGCGTCAGCGCTTGGGGTGGGGTATGGGAGATCAGCCCTCCTGATCTAACACAAACCTGTACCCCCAAAAGCAGGGACCCCACAGATCGGTGAATTATCAGCGCTTGAATCATTTTCTGCTCATGCCAAGCATGTGAACGGGAGGGAGTGGAAATAACATTTCAAATCCTCTTCCTCCCATCCCCTCTCCTGCCTCCCCTGGGTTCCTATATATCTCTTAGCTCTATGCACAGGTTTAACAAGCCCATATTTTTAATCAATGAAATCATCCACTTGTAATTAACCAGAAAACATCAGCCTTGTCAACTGACCTTTCTGTTTGATGGAACAAATATAATTACATTGTCACTTCAGTCTGGTTTAACAAACAACCAGAAAATGTTCTTTAATAAGCTGCCACACTGAGATGGCAGTTTATGATGGTTTAAAAGAATGTTTAATCTTAGTTAATTAATACTGACTAATCTACCAGAACTAATGAACTTTCAACTACAATAGTAGGTCACTGCCATTGTATTCAATGACACATAAACATTACAAGTTGCAAATTTATCAAAGCACAAATTCCAAAGAATAAAAGTAAAATGTGACCTTTACTAAATTTATATCTATTTTAATGTTCCCCCTATAATTACATAGTAGGAATAAGAAAAGGAATGACCTACTTACACGTGGCAGAAAGTTGTCAGTGTTGGAGCCCTACAAATGCAGGAAGACAAAGCACTAAAATTAACAACCAATAATGTATTATCATCAATAATGACTATTTATTAAATCATCTGAGTAAGTTTCCCCCACCCACTCCCACGATCCCCCTTATTATGGGTAGTACAGCCATATTATACAAAAAGGAAAGGAGGAGAACGCGATGGAGGGAATTGCCAGCGGTGCCTGAAGGGTTCATCCACAACGTGGGAAGAGGACCACGCTTTCCTGACAGCTCAGCTGGTGCACGGTCTTCAAGCTCACGCTGCTCCTCACCTCACTGCTACCTCCCCATACTCCTCCTTTGTCACCCTCCCCAGTTCCACAGTTGGCAATATAGAGGGGAAAGTCAGCCCTCCAGTACAGGCAGTGGGATAGGGGCTCACATCCCACAGGGACCTCAGAAATTTATTTGTGGTGTGAGCAAGTCCTGAGCATCACCTTTAGAAAACGGCAGAAAGTATTCATATCCAGAAGTGTTGATGAAACAACTTCCAGGTCATTCATAAGCCTCATTTTTTTTTAAAGACAGAGTCAGCGGGGGAAAATTAGGCAAACCCAGATTAATTTCTGTCAAGAATTCTAAAAAAAGTTATTTGAGAAAAATCTCTTTCCCACTGCTATTAAGTCTTAGTAAGTATGTTAAAACATAAGAATTTCCAGAAGATTGGAATAGTGGTGTTAACATTCAAAAGCAGCAATTGTGATGAAACAAGTAACTTACAGGCTGATTAATCTGCTCTCAGTCCTGGGCAAAATAACCATAGAATCATGGAATCATAGAATGGTTTGGGTTAGAAGGGACCTCAAAGATCATCCAGTTCCAACCCCCCCGCCATGGGCAGGGACACCTTCCACCAGACCAGGTTGCCCAAAGCCCCATCCAACCCGGCCTTGAACACCACCAGGGATAGGGGAAGGTAATGAGGAAGATAATGAGGAAGCTGATATGGAAATCAATAAGGATTAAAAGGTAGAGATATAATTAATTCCAGCCAACAGCATTTCATGAAAAATAAGTCATGTCAGACAAATCTGATTTCATTCTTTTATGAGCTTATAAATTTGGTGAATAAAGGTATTTGCATGGAAGCGACGTAGCTCGGTTTTTGTAACAGACATTAAAAAAATCACAGTTACTTAGCACGGGTTGATAGTCTGCTACGCTATTTGCAGTGGATATCATGAAAGATGATAAGGAGATTATTTCTTAAATATTACAAACAGCTTTGGTTGCCTGTGCCCAGGGAAAATGAGACAGGTTCAAAGAAGTGATTCTGAGGTGGAGAGGGAGAGAAACTATTTAAGAAAAAGAAATACATAAGCAAAAGGCAACGTGCAACAAGTGTGCACAGTTTGATGACTATGGTGGTAGCCTGGGAAGGGACCTCCTGACCCATCCCCTGCCTGCTGTTCCTAAAATGCAAACCCCTTCCAACACCTGTAAAGTCCAACGGTGTGTGCACATAGAACTGGCCACATCACAGACCGGTGCTCATTACCACCAGTAATGTAATTATGAAATTTGCAGATTAAAACAAGATCAGCAGAACAGTAAATAACGCTGAGGACCAGGTACTTACGGAGAGCAATGGACTTGAATAAGGCAGGGCCACTTAAGCAGTGACGTTTAAGGACGGTCTTGTTCAGGGTCAGATGTTTGGTCATACCTGTGAAATAGCAACCGTGCTATGGAAAGCAATGACTGGAAATTGTGATGGGTTTATAGCAGAAAATAGCAATTCAGCATAACTTTGTTATATGTTACTGAGACCCAAGCAGCAACCTTTGGGTGCATAGGTAGGATTGCAGAAAGCAAGAACAGATAATTTTATCTCTGCTTTTAGCACTAGGGAGACTGCACAGTCATACTGAGCATGGTTCTGGTGCTCATGTTTCTTAAAGACAGTTGGAATATATTAAAAGGTGCACAAAAGGTCTGAAAAAACCTTCCATGGGCCAGAAAGAAAATTCCTTGCAGCCAGACTGAGAGGCAAAGTACTGAATTGTTAAATATTCCTCTAACCCAGCTGAGGAAGGAGGAACTGGAATGAACCAAAGAGGGTCCTGTGGGCCAGACATGAGCCTCACCAAGAGCAAACGGAGACAAATGCGGTGGCCCATGGCAGACTAGGGGCCACGGGCATCGAATCGTCCCACCAGCCTTAACCCATATGAGTTCGCCTATAATATAATTTAGGATTTGCATCATTATAGCACACAGGAGGGCTAACCATAAATTAGATTTCTGTATCCCAAGGTAGTATATTAGCACCAATCCAAAGCCCACACTTGCTAAGATACTGTTTGGTTCCTTGATGGATCTGGAGATCTCTACAACAAATGAGGTTAAAAAGAGATTTGCTGCCTTGGATGAGGTAGGGACTTTCTTATATCCCCGAAACGAACACCAGGGAAGGAAGTCAGTGGTGAAATTCTGCAATGTCTTACCACGCAAGGTCAAGACTAGATAATCGTTACAGATTCTTCTCACCTTAAAACTTACAAATGTGTGAAAAACAATTATTCCCTTAACTGAACTGGGTACCTGTAGGAAAAAAAGCTGCCCTTGCAAGAATTTACAGCCAGTTTTACAGTTTGGCACCCACATACTGTCATACAAGCAATTTATATAATCAGACTTGTGAACTTTCAAATGCTTTTCATTACTAGTTGATGCTCATCTGTTTAGCGATCACTGGACTACAGATGTACAGGCAGCAGATGCAAACTCAGTCTAACACTGTTCTCACAAAATTGATGAGAAATTAGGATACTTGGGACATTTCCATTGATTGGTTTTATGGTTATTGTATGATTTTTAAAAGTATTTCCGTTCAGCAGCGAGAATACTGTTCTTCTGCCACAGCTGGTTTACTCTGTGAAAATAATCTTGAGGAAAGTACACACATCGCCTTGCGTATTCGTCGGACTAAGCTGGCAATGGGTTGTCTGAGTATTCACAACTTTTGTGGGGAGATTTGCAGGTTCTCCGACACCGCCTGCTTTATCCTACCACTTATTCTTCTGTAGGCATCCCTGTAAGGATGGATGTTGAGCTCTCCCTCCACTTTCCAGCTGCCAGATGTGATACGCTTCCTTAAAAGATAAATTAAGTTAAATTTGGCCCTTAGCAGAGGGCCATACTTCTACATGAAGACAGAGATAGAAAGATAGAGGATTGGCTTAGACTTTATTGAAGCAGGAGAGTTGAAGATAACTCACCTGGGTTGACTGACTGATGGAAGGACTGACTGATTATAGTTCATTAGCTTCCAGATTCCAGAGCTGGGAGTCAGAGATGGGAAACCAGAGACTAGGGTCAGCAATACCGACAGATGATCAGTAGCCCAGTGTGTGAGCTACGTTGCAATTCTTAGGTTTTTTTCTCCTCATTGCTCCCAGAGCACTGGAAGGGTATACAGATTTGGGAGTAAAGAGGATGGCCTGAGAGTTACACACCCTGGGCTCAGAAGGGACAGTAAGGGAAGCTCAGCAAGCATCAGAATAAAAGGCTTCAGTCCTTATGGAGCAAGTGCAGTTCCCACCTTATGGATCACGTGCAGTTCCGAGGCTCTCGGCTAGAGCTGTTCCCAAAGTCAAAGCCAAAACCACGTCACAAGTACTTTGAAGGTAGGTTTCTCACAGGGTACAGGGCCAAATGTGGTCATTTGGAAAAGATGTGTTAGGAAAAACCTGTACACCTTCAAAATCTGATCCGGGGCTTGGAGACTCCTGGGCTGGGCAACGAGCAGTAATTTCCTATTTTCACCTTTGGAAGGTGCTCAGTGAATCACATCCCAGACTTTGGAGAGCAAAGAAAAACATAGTCAAGGACAGATGCAAAAGGAAGACAAAAGGAAGACAATAAATATAATACTGACATTACAAAGGCTGTGGGACAGTGAAACCAGTGTGTGAGTGCCTTTGGCACAGAGACATTACTCATCTATATGTGTCCATTGACACATCTCTACAGGGGAGGAAATAGTCATTCCCCTGCCTGTTGAGACTGGGATGTCTGTGTAAAAGAGAAGTTTTCTTTTGGCACTGAGATCATCCAGAAAGTCAGTGAAAGAGCTGGAATGTGAGCCCAGATCCTATTAAAATATCTTTCACTCAAGGTTCACTTTCCAAAATCATTGATCTATTTTGTGCCCTTTCTTGGATCACCTCCCTCCATCCTACCAGCTCTTCACCTGTATGAGACACGCATCTCACACCAGCCAAGCTGTTCTTCACAGACATCAAGGCCTCTTCACCGACTGTAGAGAAAGCCAAGATTACAGTTTTAGGACAAGTGGCAATTTTTAAGATGGCTAAGCTAGGATATAATGAATGCCACCAAGGATAATTAAGGCTAAAAATGGAAGTAGGTCTGTAGGTTAAAGAAAATGAGATTTTTTTAATTATTATTCTTTTTGCCTCCTCTAAAGTTCAGCATTATATAAAGTTTGAAAGCTCACTGTCATGACCAGCTTTGATTATTTTCATTTGATTTTCTCACTACACATTTCCTTTCCACTTTTCTTATTCATTGTATTATTACATCTTTAAAAGATATTTTAAATTAATTTACTGTACTCTGTGAACACTAGTAAAAATATTAGCTTTCAAAGAGTTATGTCAATGAGGAGAGCATGTTCATTCTTCCTTGAAGAAAGTATATTATAAAAACTGTAGCCCATAAAACAAAAGCTTACTTGCATTTTTCTGCTCTTTAAATCCATCCCTGAGCTAATGCAGGGAAATTTAACACTTAATTTGTAATAAATATGCATGGAAAAACCAGAACACCTCACCAAACAGGCATATTTACAGTGTCAGCCAGGAGGAAATTATTAGTATATCAAAGGAAATAGTCATGCTTGGCAGCAAATACAAAGGGTGTTGATACAAATTTGTATGAAAATGATTATTTTTTTTAATGTTACTATGGAAAGCCATGACGCTGCAGCTCACCATGCCACTACAGCTATAATTTTGGCATGAAAACAGGAATTGACTGCTAATCTTTTTTAGCTCCCAGGTTGCAAACACCTTTCTACCACGAAATTTAAGACTTAGAGCTCTTTCTAAATAACTGGGCTGGACAGAAAGTAAATCCTTTTTTTTAATGGGTAGGAGAATCAAAGTGTTTTTCATGTGTTTGCCAAAAGGAGGAGGTGACTAATGAACCCAGAATCAAAAGCCGCTGAGCTACTGGATTTCAGCTTTTTTCGCATTTGCTTTCTCCTTCTTTTCCTTTCCTTTATTCCTGCTCCACCTAGGCTTGACCAAAAAACAATCCTCTCATTCTTTCCCTTAAAATGTCCCTGTGTCTCATAATCAGCTCCGGAAAGTGAAAACTAAAGGGATATTTGTATAGGGTGACATTTTCCAGCAACTTGGTGTACCAGGTAGGAAAAGCTGCCACAAGAACAAATCTGTGTTCTTTAAATTAGCCACTATCCCACCACTAGACAGACCACTGACACATACTGAAAACCCAGAGACAATGAACTTCACTACATCTCTGCCATCGCTTTTCTTCCGAACATTTTCAACGTCAGAAAAATTGCAAGAGCTTCCAAAGAAACAATAACAACATTATTATTTTTGACAACCAAGATAGGAAACAACTGGAAAGTAAAGAGCTTAAAAATAATAAAAGTGTCAGAAAAAGAAAGCCCTCGGAACGGCCACACACAGATAGGTCAAAGGCAAGAGAGAAGCAGGTTCACCAGGAGGAGCTTCAGAGGGGAAAGAAATCCACCCTAGCAGGGAGGAAAAGCGTTAAGGGAAAAAACATGGACATATAACTCTCCATGGCAGAGATTTTATGGGCATTTAGTACTGGAAACAGCCATGGTGTTCCCAGTCGGTCGGATTTTCACTTTAAAACTTCTGCAGGAGTTTGTGGTGTTTCCGCTGCTAGCACCAGAGCAGTACACGGTTCAGAAGCACCTTCTACATCACCTTTTGGCAAGTGACTTAATGATGATCGGTACAGAGGCCGTCTTGCAAATACATATGAATAAGGCGCATTTGAAGGTTGGGTTTGCAGCTTTCCGCCACCATGTTGCAGTTGCTAGCTTTTAAGTCCTGAATGCTTGACCTTCACTCTGAAGGGACAAGGTAGTGGTTTATACAGGTGGAAAAGAACTAGTCTAAGGTGGAGAGAAGGCAAAAGTTACTTTCAGTATATCTGTAAACTCACGGATATTGTGACTGACTTGTGAAATTGCTTTCAGCAGGCTGTGCTCATGCGGTATCTTAAAACCTATCAATACGCTAAATTCAGCCTCAAGTTCCTATTCATAGCCTAATAAAGCTGTCAGAATAAAATGTTTGCAAAAGAAATTTCCATTGAAAGTTGTCTTCTGCCAGAGTCTGAAAAGTACAATTGTTTTATCCAAGACCATAGCAGCATAGGAAGTGAATGCAAATTGATTTGCGAGGAAAATATGCCAAGACTGTAATTCTCTTTCTTCAAGTAAATGGATTCCTTTTAATAGGCAGAGTGTTCCAGTGTTATTAATTAAGACACTGCAGACAGGGGAGGAGTTGATTTTAGAAGTTTTTGAGATCAGCTACAGTGTATTAGGTTTGATGCCAATGCAAATGTTTTCAACAAAAAGCTTTGAAACATATCTCAATTTTTCTTTATTCATTGCTTCCTGAATTTTGAAAAAGAATAAACCTGTCCCAGGAAAGAAGCAACCTTTTGGTCTGCCTTTAAAGCCCCACTTTTTTTTTTTTTTTTTTTTTTTTTTTTGAATGACAACTAAAAACCCAGATGATAATCCAGAGAGCACGAAAATAAAGAGAACCTCTCTTTTACTGAACTTAAAAGGCACTCTCTCTGCAGTAGCTGTGTTTGTAAGAATGCAGTTGGGTGGCAGTCTGAAGAGCGTTATCCTCCCCAATGATTTCCACTGAAATGATCCTCCTGAAAGCTCTAGCACAGCCCTCACCAAGCTATATATAAGAATGTTTATTTTTGTTATTCCTATTACTTTTATTATTCAATAAAAGTATTGAGTAAAACAAGCTTAGTATAAATAAGCAAAATTGTGTTTGCTGCACTCAGAGAAAGAAGGCATCAGGAAAAAAAAAAATGTACCACACTGAACACAGCTGTAAGCAAATACCGTAAGCAAATAATATACTTCTGTCACTGTTACTACCTCTCACAGTTGCATCTTTAAAACTGCAATAGATATATTGTTTTCTTACAGCTCAAAAAGCCTAGAATTTAATTTCAAATTTGCTTTAGACATCAAAGTTTACAGCTTCTATTTAAGGGAGGTAGTCAGAAAATATGAAACCAAAGAACCAGAGAAGTGTTTAGAACTAACAAGTATTCTTTAAAAACCACCTGTCTCATGTTTCTTGAGCCAAATTGATGCACCTGGGGGGCCCGAGCCACAAACCTTAATTCCTATGTTCAACAAATTTGTGGAGAAAAAAACCTTTTCTTTGGTCTTATTACAGCTGCCAATCTTTTCTAATTGGGTATCGGGTATCGTGCCTTTGCATTCGGCTGCGATAGCTGAGCTGGAAACGCTCAGACCCATCCGCCAGCGAAGCAGCGTGCGCTGAACTCTGGGAGCACTGAAACTGAGAACCACAAGTATCGATGCACAAGTTCTATTGATTAAGACTACTTTATTACTTGAGCTATGAGCGCGGATATTAAACTGCCGTGAGATGGGCATAGGCTGCCTGCAATTCATACACCCCAAGAAAAAGCCAGAAGCAGAGAAAAATTCCAGTGTGCTTCTGGCACATACGCTTGCTCCTGGTGTCTGCCTACGTGCAGGGCTGTGCTTCTCATCTAACAGCAGCTTTATCAACTTCTTGCTGTTAAAAAGAGTAATGCTAATGCCAGTTAGGAAAATTTATCTAGGTGCGAATTAAGTGGCTGGATTTTTACAGGTGGATTTCACGTTGTTATTGTGAAAAAAAATATTTTAAAACTGCAGAGAAAAAGCTTGATTGCTCTTTTTGCCCAAAAAGAGCATGTATTTTGAGTTTTTGCATGGAAGCAGAGTTTTGCAGCTCTCATTCATGCTGAGCAACACTTGACCCCATAACATGTTCATCAATCATCTGGAGGGTCGGGATGCTACTTATCACAAAGAGGGCATGGCTAGTTGGCCTAAGTAAGCCTGTCACTGCCATCACAAAGCCAAATTTTTCCTTGCTGCATCCCAGTATTGCACCAAATGTCACCCTTCCCTGATTTTGCAAAGGCAGAATATTTATTAAATACTGCACACACACAAAAAAAAAAAAAAACGTCTGTGATTTCTGGAAGGACCCTGGAAACTCTGCGAGTTTCTGTGGGTCTCTCCAACTTGGATGCTCCAATACAAAAATTCCTACCCTGTGTTTTCCCACAGACCCTGGTCCAGAGCAGCACCCATACCAGATATAACCAACATTAAATCGGAGGGATATCATCAAAGCTGCTGTCTTCTCCCTGTAGGACACAGTCTAATCCTCTTGATAGGAAATTATCTAGGAAAATGAAAAAAAGACACCTGCAGTTATATTGTTGAAAACCGTTTGTATCTGGTTTCAGAGCCACAGCAGACAGGCTTGTCATATACTAGGAAAGAAAATGAGATGTCAATGGCTCTGGCTTCACTCCCCCCTTGCAAGACTGCACCTCGAGACTGGGTTTTAGGAATCTTGCAATAATACTAATACAAAATGCCCTTGAGCATAAATTTGAAACCAGGCTCTTTCATTTCCAATGCACTGCCATTTGACTTAGTTTTTATCAACTTTGTTTCTAAAAGACTACCCCCCTATGTCAAGCCAACCTGGAGCTGAATGCATAAGATGAGTTTTTTCAGGACTGGAAAAGATGCAGGTGCTATCCCGGCTGCTGTTGACAATGCAGCAGATGGTTTTCTTCTGGGACGGTATTTCTCAGATGCACTGTAATGGTTATCCATTAAAAATGCACCCAATTGAGGCAACGAGGAGAATTGAAAGGGCAGATTATAATTAACCCTGTGCAGCAGCCAGGTATCAAAAATGCAGGTTGTTATTTCAGCTCATCTAAGTGCTTCTTGTCTTAATAGTAATATATAACTAGCTTATACTTTGTCCAGTCATGTAAAAAACTTTTACTTTGCTGTACCCTGAGCTGCTGCCGTGTTGTGCCTTAGAGGCTGTGGTGGTTTTAATCGTGAGTAAAGCAAACTGTCTATATAGACTCATTTTAAGTGGAGGGTACAATAAGTCAGCCAGTCATTAACCCAGCTTAAAGGCATGGGAGTTTCAACCACTTTATTACAGAACGTCTTCAGTTTCTCTCCGGTAACAATACAGCTATCATTTCTCTGCAATTACTTTTCTTATCCCATCCTAAAGGGCTGTGCCCTCTTGAAATATTGATAATGAGAACAATAGAGGAAAAAACAAAAAACTCTTGCTCTTACAAGCTCTCCTTATTTCTGGTGGAATTGTTGCTTCCTTTGCAATGCATGTCAAAGTATTCTCAGAAATGCTATTAATGATGGGGTTTTCCTCCCTGGTACTTTAATATGAACACTGGAAGGAATTGGAAAGCAGAGCCAAGAACTGCAGTGTTTGACTTAAGTCTGCCACTGTTCTAGTTGCTCTTCAAAACTGGAGTGAAACAAAAAAATACTCCCATTGATCTCACTGGAAAATGGATAGGGTTCCCATGGGCAGTAGTTAAAAGGCAAATTTCAACTTTCCTCAAATTTTGCTCTTTTACCTCATTCCTTGCCAAGCCCCTGTGATGTCTCTCTATGTTTCGAAAGACATTCTGCTTCAAGTTACAATTTTTTTGTTTATACGTATAAGTATTTTCTAGGTTTCTGGCCAGATCAGCGAAAGGATTAGATTTAATTGCCATGGCCATGCATGAAATTATTTCTTTTCAGGGAAGTAATGTTACCAGTTGACATCAAGAGGAGAAATTATTAGCTCTAAAGCTGGTGAAATGTATGAAGTTAAAACCTTTTTGACTCCATCATAGCTACAGAAGTTCTTTGACGTATTTCTGGAGGAAATAACCAGTAAAATTTTAATTTCTGCCTGTGTTTGTAAGAGCAGTCTACCTACCAGCAATAAAATATTCTGGCCTTCAAGAGCTGGTCAAAAGAAAAAAGCAAGGGTGCAAAAACCTCCATATAGACGCATCAGTTATCAGAGAACTGAAGCCCGAGGTTGTTGCTCTGGCCATGGCTGGGTTGTCCAGTCAATCGACGTGCAAGATCCCATGACAATTCTGACAGAAAAGTGAAATCTGCAGTCCCTGAGCTCCCTTTCGGGGGATTCTGTTGAACTGCTGGAAGTTTTTGTTCGGGTCTCTTCCTCTATTAAATCCAAAGGGCTTAAAGTATCCAGTCTCTCCATAAATCCGTTGGTACTAACAAATACCCTGAACCTTTTACATTCAGTAAATGACAGAGCCAGATCGGGCACACAAAAATCCTTAGTCTGGTTTTAAGACCCCTACAGAAAAAAGTGCCTTTCTCAGAAAGGACTTGAGCTGTTGCAGCCACACAGCTCTAAGTTCTCCATATACAGAATTTAGCTAACAGAAACAAATGCTCTCAACACTCATTGGGAAACTGATTTGGAGTTTAAATACATAGCATGATCTGATTCAAAATATTAGAGATAATGCAATCTGTCTGCACACACAGTGAACAAGCCTGAGTTGCCAGGGACCATCCTGCAGTGATCTATGAGATGCAGAATAAATTGTAACTGGGGGAAGCATATTCTTGAGAGCAGCAAAAAAAAAATATTACTGCAGATTAGTTGAGAATTATCTCCCAATACTGTCAAAGATCAGTTAGAATGCCAGTAAATCTACTTTACATCAAGAAAACAATAAGCGTCTAGCTTGCTTTTATGAAAGTGGAGACAATTTGTATTACTTTTGGTAATACAACAAAGTCAAGTAAGGCCAAGCTGTGAAAACTCACTCATTTGCTGTGCCCTTGCTAGTGAGCAGCAGATGTTTAAAAGTGGGATAGTTCAGTTGGGTTAAGTGTCCAAATAGCACAGCTTCTTTATGCTGGCAATGGGTGAAATAGAAGTTTCCTTAAAGAGCTCCTTCCTCAAGGGCTCTGCTGTGTGTCCTGCTGCCGAGTTGAATTACAAGTACGTTGAAACGCACGCTCCCCTTGGTGAAGGGGGCTGGAGCATCAAGCAAACAAGGGCATCGACTCTCGGTGCGTGCTCGAGTGGCTTAAGGGAACAAACCCACTGTCACTGTTACAGAAAGGACGGTGACTTTGAAGTGAGTAAGAGAAAGTGGTAGGCTGCACTCAATATGAAAAATGAAGCCCTTTGATGTTGAGGCTGGATCTAGAGGGACAGTGGAACAGACGCACATGGAGGACCTACAAAAGCCATCGCCTCAGACACAGTTCCACTTTGGGGATGAAAATCTGCTAATTGCAGTCCCTAGCAGGCTACAGGTAATGAAACCCCAAGGTTTTTTAATAAATGCACCTGAAATGCAACTGCAAGTATAAATTAATACATTCTGCATCCTTGCAGACCAGGATGTTCTGAGCTTCCTCAAATACATTATCTGCACGAAACCCATAATACCTAAAAGAGTATTAATAACCTTTCATATTTTGTTCTGAGTTCCAAATTGCTGTATTCCATTTCTCTTAAGTCAAATCTTTGGAAGATACTGTAATTACTTGCCTGACATTCATATTTTGATCTGGCTGAAAAATACTGGGCAAGTGCACAAGACTGGCGCAATAAAGCATTACTGATGGTATCTAAGGACTTGCTAATAGCCACAGATGGAAACTTTTGGCCACGGCTCACAGCAGTTGTCTTTTCAGTAAGATTTGATGTACTAGACTATGGATAGGGCTGGAGGTTTTTTTAAGGTAAACTATACAGCAATTACAATCCCATCAGGGAATATCAGGCAAAATTCACACAATTAGAGTAGAAATTATTTGTACTGTCAGGAATCACACTACTTTATGCCAAACAGCTTTTATGTTCCTATGAGAGTGAATTAGGAATTAAACTCTTTATTTTTAATACTAGTGATGGGTATTCATTAACATGACTAACATTAACATGATAAAGTGTACAGATACTCTAAATGACAAGGATTAGACAAATTGAGAAAAAAAGAAAGAAAGAAAAAGGGGTTAAATACAAATTTAATGAAAAGCCAAATGTGTTTATCATACAAGGGCCTTGCAGTAACTACGATACATTTGGCCAAAATACTAGCTTTGGAGTGCCAAATGGGGTTGGTCAACTTGGCTTATAGCCTAATGTGGGATAGATGGACAGACGATGGGGGAGTGATATTTCCTTCAAGAAAAGCCTATTTAAATGTGTCCGTGGCTCTTCCTCCCTATTTTGCAGAGTCTCTGGGGCAGTAAATTGGAAAAGGACTTTGGAAACTCGTGTTCATTCCAGGGCGCTGGAAAGCGTTTTGCAGCCTTTGGGGTTTGGCAGCTTTTGGAAGGGATGGTCTGTGGATCCTTCTGGATGAGATACCCATTACCAGCTCCTCTGCAAGTACAGGAGACACGAGTCAGCGATCCCGAGTGTCCCCTTCGGTTCCACATACCTGCCACAAGTACAGTCCTACCGGTCTGCAGCCTGTCTCATTACTGTCTTCCAGCAACAAATAGAAAGGAAAAGGGAAAAAACATCCCATGGCTGCAGTTGTATACGGGGCATACAAAACAAGCAATTTAGGATCTTTATCAACCCGGCCTCTTTATAACTCATGTCTTTCCCAGACCCCATCTTCACCTGCCATGAAATCACAGCTCAGTGGTGAAGAGATTGTCCTGGGGAGGACCTGGAAGAAGAGGCCAGTTTTGTCCTCTTGGTTGTCCCTCCTCTGATCTTCCTCCTGCTTCACTCACTAGCTAAGGGCTACAAATGTGCTCCAGACAGCAAGAGATGACCTTGAATATATCCACTTCTTCTTAACCTGCTTAAAACTGAGTTATCGTTGCATATACCACTCTTTCATGATGACCGCGCTTAACAGTATAATCCAACCTTTCTGTGCCATATTTCTTTCCTTTTTACTGTAAGCCATTTGCAACAGGGGTCACCATTTCCTGTATGTTTGCTAAAAGCAAGAAAGTCTAGGGATTTAAAAAGGAAAAAAAAAAAAAAAAAAAAAAGAAAGGACATTCACATAGGGGAAGACATACATCTTGTAAATCAATTACAGATCTTTCATGCTGTACCTTGTTCAGCTCAGTGATGTCTCCCTCTCATCCTTTGTCACCTAAGATTTTCTCACTAAGAGAAAGTTGGTTAGTTTTTTGGAAGCTACGCATAAAGAGGTCTTACACTGGCTGCAAATCAGCTGTATTGATCCACATGTCCTAAAAAACTTACAATAATTGAAAAAACCCTAAAGTTAGAATGGAGGTGAATATCTTTCTATTTGTCATGACCCATACTCAAAAATCTTCTGCTTAAAGGTAAAGCTTCTGATTAAACAGTTTTCCAGGAAATTTGCAATGATTAACTATCTACGTGACCTCAGCTAAGACCAAGTCCTGAACAGAGACACAAGTTGGTAGAACACCAGGATATCATTTTAGTAACTTAATTGCATTTCTTATTTTTGTTCCTATTGGTGTATTTGGGGATGCTGAGCATGCCATTCACCAAGCTCCTTCTTGACTATGGTTAGAGCTAGGAAAATTCATTACACCTGTGATGCATCCCCCTCGTAGCATGGAATTTGGGGAATGCCAATTGGATACGCAGTGGCATAGCCCTCTGCACTTCTGAATGCTGCATGCAGTAGTTACACAGCAAAGCAATTTTACAACCAGCGTCACAGTGCAGAAGGAATGGCAAAGCTTCGAGTGAACAACATGTGAGCAAGCAAAGACACTGAAGCTGAGTACTGATCACTGCAATTCAGTCCCTGGGTGATTTCTAAAGACAATGATTCCAGTCTTGGGGCTTCTTCATTTCTAAAATCCATCTCAAGAAAAGCTCTAGGGTAATCTAAATGGTTTGTTATAGGAGGAGTAATACAGCTCAAGTTTCTGCAGCATCTTATAAATGACCATATGAAAAAATGATCATTTAAATATAAACAACCATTTCTGTCAGGGTAGTTGTCAAGGTAAGATGTGGGTAGGATAGCAACATGGGAAGGAGTCCGGCAACAGTACTGCCTTCCCGCCATATACCACAGAACTGGCAATGCACTGGATACTGGGAAGGAGGATATTTCAGCCCTCTCTCCCAAAGAAATCTGTGCAGTAGTACATACAGATGTAGTCCCACCTCAGTGATGCCATTATACGAAGCTTGTTCTTCTTTCTTTTCCATCCTAGACAAGAGAGACAAAGGCAAGATGGCAGTCTGCGTTGGACGGAGAGAGAACTGAGGCACAGTGGCTGCCTTAACTTTATCGAGGCTCCTGGGGCCACGATACGAGTGGATCTGTAAAGTGCAGCAGTCGGCTCTGAAGATTCAGCAGCCTCACTGTGTTTTCCATGTTTTTTACTTTGGCCTGGCTCTGGTCTGGTACTGTGTGCTGAACGCCAGTGGGTGATGGGCACGTGTTGGGTGCAGCTGACTTACATCCCAAAGGAAACTCATTGGCACGTGCCAAAACCACTCCACGCAAGTGCAGTAAAATGAGGATGTTGGAGATTTACTTTTAAAGTGCATTCCTGCTCCCAAGTAAAACACGAGCACAGATGCACACAGAAGGAAGAGCCGGCTTACATCTGAGATCTGCAGAGGGTTGAACTGAACCGCAGCCCCTTGAGTCCAGTCTAATACCTGAAAACTCAGCCTTTCCTTCTGTGGCTGTTGTTTGTACAAGCATCATTTTTCAGCAGGACTGTAACTCAGACAGAATGATTTCTTTTGAATGAAAATCTGTGTCCAAGCTATGTTCAGCTGTGAACACTTTAGAAGAGTACTAGAAGTCATGCATTTCATCAAAGTGAGCTAATAAGAATATACTACGCTTTTTTTTGTATGCATTTTTATACTACTTAATTTGTTCACCTATTTGTCTTGCACAGTGCAGTAATAACTTCTCTTCGTGTCTGGGTCATACAAAGATATTTCAATATACTACTTCTTAGCACCACAATACGATTAAGAGAAATGGCTCTAAAAAATAATTCTTCATACATAAAAATTCCTTCTTTTTTAAACAGCAAATTCTATTTATCAGGAATAAATTTTCAGGGTTTTTTGATTTCTCTAACTGGGGAAAGAAGGGTTGAAACCTACCAATAAAGAGAATCTACAGAGTTTAATAAAATTAGTAAGCAAGAAGTAGACATCAAGCTATATGATTACATTGCCACATATGTCCCTCAGCCTTCATTTCTGCTGCACCAACCAGATGAGCATGCTTTGCTCCTGAAGCTAGGCACAATTAATCAACGCAGTTAAAGTACAATTAAATTAACATTTTACAAATCCTCCTGCTAACCTATTTAACTTAATAATCCTGTGAAATATCCAGAGGAGCAGATACCCAACGTACTTGTAGCATGTTCAACACCATCATGCACAATACCATAAATGCTGGATCTGCAGAAACCATGCAATAGCAATTCCAACAGACCAGGGATAATTTACATCCACTGAGGATCTGGTTCAATTATCCTGACCAAGAATAATTTGCAGTCAGGAGCACAAAAATTCCCAGACTGGAACAGAGCCAAATTACTTCTAGCAGTTACTAGCAGAGGAGACTTTTAAAGGGAGTTACATGAAACACCACTAATAGACAGGTGTAATAATCTGCTACTGACAATAAGTTTCATGCTAATCCTAGAAGAGAGGGATTGGTTTAAATGCCACGAAAGGGGATTCCCCCTCACCCTTTACTTATAAGGACTCTGGCTATTTTAATTATCCAGAAAAACATGCATTCGGTAATGCTGATTCTGGCTTTAGTCGCATCATTTGGCAGTTCCACAGGCTTAGCATAAACTGCATAAAAGAGTATTCTTTTTCCTCTCAGCATTTCTTGCCTTTCAGTTTCATTGAATTTCCTCCCCTTCTTGTGCTCAGACACCAGGGACGGATACTTGTGTTTTCAGACTGTGCCCCTTAGACCAGCCTTTACAGACAAACTCACACCTTACGTCCCCTCCGAGGACAAAGGTGGTTTCAGATGCTCTTCAGAGAAGAGGTTTGTTTACCTCAGCCTTTATCATTTGTCTTGCTCTTCTCAACCTTTTCTAGTTTAGCAATATCTTTTGCAACAAGTACCACATCGGGCTCCCATCGAAGCTACATCATTGATTTCAAATGTTGTGAGATTGGCCCTGAAGGTCTCTCTCACAGCCCTTTATCTTGCTGCTTTTTTTTTTTTTAACCACACTGAGCGGAGACCTCCACTGCAGCATCTACACTAACAATTTGGTGCTGTTACTGAAACAGTGAAACCCTTAAATCCTACGGATTGTTAAAGTTTTGCTTCAGCTGACTCTTCAGCCTCCCATGCCACCAAGTGTCCCAGAGTGCTTAGATCTCCTTGATGTCACACCAGTCTTTTGTCAATGTGGCTATCCTGAAAAAGAAGAAAAAAATACTTTGCTCACTTGGACATTTTGCTAGCTCAATGCTTACCTTTCCAATTATTATTATTTAATAATACTTTTCTTAGTGTTTTGGGGGAGGATTACTAAGGAATGGATTAAAACACAAATCCCTTGGTATAGAACGTTGCAACTTCTCTGTAATCCTTCTGCCATGATGAGAATGAGCTTGCTATTCTTACCCTTTCTTTAGGTCTTTGCCTGTGATTTTCTCTCGGGAGAAGTGGCGAGCAGACTTGCATAGCTATGGAGCCAGCATCCCATTTTGCCCTCCCTCTGTTCCTATCCCCTTTCCTCTCCAGGCAAAGATTGTGTAGGCTCCAGATTACAAGGCTCCTCTGCGTTTCGTGGCTTCTGCAGCTTATATTTCGTTTATATCCATATCAGGGAAAAGGGTAGCCCTCCTCTCACTACCACAGTAGGAACTACCAGAGAGTCACAGTTATTTCCCTGAGTTTTTCCATTCCTGTATAGAAAGAGAAAAATCACCTCCTACAGAGTCTTCTTCAGTCTTGCATAAAGTTCACAGGGAGACCTCCATCAAGAATTGCTGCATATACAGAAGCCACATCTGGCATCGAACGTCTTTGAAGACAAAAGAGCTGGAGACAGGAAGAGCTTTGGGGGGGAAATATTTAATTTTTGTGTCCTTCCCTGGGCACTCATTTATGGTCACTGTTGGATACGAGGATACTGAGACAAGTTAATGTTTAATATGGGCCACTGGACATATTTTGTATTAGATTGTGCTTCCTTACATGATAAATTCTGAACAGATGTGTTCAGAACATTTTCAACATTTCTTAGCAAGCCAATGTAACACTGGGAATTTTTGAGGAACAACACCACAGCTTCTTTATCCCCACAATACTGTCTTGAGACTAATTATTTCTGCCTATTAGCATCAAGAAATCTTTTTTTTATTATTATTAACAAAGAAATGCCGGTCATATCAGCCAGTTCTAAAGGAGAAACCTTTTTCTTTTTTTTTTTAAATGAACTATATCCTGCTCAGTTAAAGCTGTCTTTTCCTAATGCAGGCTGTAAAATATTCATTTCTTAATAGCAGATTCAGCTCTCTTCAAGCCCAATATAGTGTTATGCAGATGAGTTCCCTTTTTTTTGCAGACATCACCGAAAGGAATTCCAATGCTATATGGTAAAAACTTCAGAATGTTTGAAATACGAGAATATGATAATTGTAGTTTAATATGCTAATGGGAACTGGGAAGAATTGAAGTAATTTTCCCATATATTACTAAAATCTCTGTGGCAGGGTAATACGGGAGTTTGGACATCATTATTAATTGGAAACATTGCCTAGAATTTATTGGACATAACCATTAAGTGGAAACATTGCTTGAGGTTGAGAATAATTCTCAAAACTGGGTTTACTTTCTCAAATTGTTTCTTAAAAAACATTCCAATCACCAAAAGATGCATCTGAAAATACCATTAATCAAATGCACAGATTTTATTTGGTGTTTTGAATCTTTCAAGGTGAAAGAGACAGAAATTAGACTCAAAGCATCACTACTAACTGCTGAAATTCACTGTATGTACTCACACATAGTTAGGTACACATTTAGACGAGAGGGAGACATCTTTCACAACAATTTAATCTATCCTTAACACATTCTGTCCAGGGTCCCAGAACAAATCCATCACGGTGAATCCAAGTGCCTAATGCCTCCACATCATGCCATCCAGAGCTTCTCAATTATTAAGTGCTGGTGCTTTAATTTCAGGGATGTTTTTAAACGAGTTTTGCTAAGCCAGTGCAGGACTCCATAAGGATAATCTCATATTAGCTTAACCAAAATGCTTTATTTAGCTTCTGTCTATTGGGAAGAGGTCTAAGTAAAATGCAATTGGCCACTCTTAAAATGGAACAAATTTGCCTACAAAAGGTGGTCTTGCCAAAACGATGTAATTTTCCCTGTGCATAAGCAAATCTCAGTTTGTGAGCTACTCCTCTTAGCTCAGAGTTTTTCCTCAATACCCATCCACCTCTTCACCACACGCTAACCGAGCACCAGCAGCTTAGAGCCACCGGCAGCTTTCCCCCAGGCAACCCCCTCCAGTCTTGCCTGACTCTAAATCCATCACCACTTGCCACTTATTCCCCGTTGACTATTGCGCCCAAATTCACAGAGTTTACACCCTGAAGGGGCACGGGCAGCATCTTTCTGCCCTCCTGTACAGCATCTCTTTGTCTGCACCCTCCTACCCACCCGCTGAGCCCGGTCATTTCAGCTCCGGCCTCCACTCCATCCTGAAGGGTCAGTCAAGTGGGTCCTCTTCTGCTCCTCTCGATACCCTCTGCTGAGCAGGCTGTGGCCAGACCATCTTAACAGAAGAAGAACTTCGGAGAGAAAGCATCATTCTGCAAATACTTAGCTCAACTCTACCTTCGGTTTTAGGTAATAATCCTAGGAAGCCATAGAGAGGCAGAAAATTACATTCTTCCCTCTCCTCCCCGATTACTTTGAGATTCACTGTTCAGCAAATCATCCTCAGCTCTAGATCAGGAGATGGGAGAATAAATACCCTTAACACCATATTATAGCTACACCAGCACAGTACTAAATAAATTCCCTAATGTCACGAAAGAACTGAAATAAAGGAACTGAAACAAATAGATCTGTAATACTTGAATTGCATATGCAAATATAAAATTGCCAGAATTTTCTGAAAGGAAGTCCTTGGGATTTTGACCTTAAAGTACTTGTAGGAAGCAATGCCTAATGCTAGCTCCGTGAGCACACCAGCTTTGTTTGAAAAGCCTGCCTTGCCTGGCATGTTTTTCTGAGCCGTCATTGCCTTTACTCACTAGATGATGGCACATTGCAGGGAATCATAGGCTCAGTGCAGTATTGATCAAGTCAGTGCTGATATAGCAGAAATATCTAGGAAGCAAGCACAAAATCTGTGCTCGGGACTGCAGCCTGCAGGGCAGAGGGGAAGGAAGGAAGGAAGCCAGGAGGATGCAGAGGAATTGGGTGCTGTTCTTTTTTCCACAGCAGGGGCACAGCAGCTATATTTTCCTCAGGCTTCCTAAATTCCACACAGAGTTCTGCTTCTTCCAAGCACATCACTATTTACAGCATCTCCTACAGTTCTGCTCTTCATCGTATGGGAAGACAATTCAGCCTCCACCGTTTGACACATGGCGGGTTGATCACTTCCAACATTTTTTTTTTTCCCCCACTCAAGAAAAAAGACAGAGAAACCCAAGTACCCGTGACCCAAAGCTGGTTCTAACTAATCCTCTTACCAGAAAATAGTTTGGACCCATATTAAAAACTGTAGAAATATTCCATTCTGAGATTAAACTTAAAAGGTTATTGGTGGCTTTGGGGTTTTACCCCTCTCCCCAAGTCGAAGCAATTTAAATCAAAGATGCATGAAGAATTATTTTTTTTAATCATTTTTCCCTTTTATATTTCCAGTTGATGAATATTTTTAGGGTTTAGGCTTTTAATTCCTATTTAAAATTGGTTTATTATTTCAGAACATTTTAGGGAACCTCAGCTTCTCCAGGACTGAATAATGCACCTCAGCCAGCTCTGGCTCCAGGGCCAAACCCAGGTACATTTTCACTAGCTGCAACCATCGGAGAATTTTGCTGCAGACAAGAGGCCACGCACATGTGCACGTGAAGCAAGTGAACATGTCCATGGAGGAGCTGACTCCGCCACAGTCTCACCACCCCTGAGATGGAGCTGACAGGAGGTGGGAGATCCTGGCAGATCAGAGACACACAACCACCTCAGTGAAGCTGTGGTGATGCTGAATTATTTTTGCTGTGTTCATGCAGTCACCACTTGTCTCTGCAAGATGCAGAGCAGCCAAGGTTCACACCAGCAGACAAAAATACATACCAGTCGTACAACGGGACTATAGCCCGGGCCATAGTATGAAGGAGAGAGTAGGGACACATCGCCAAAGGCATACAGAGACATCTGGATCCACAACTGGAAGTACTGAGACATGGAGTAATCAGGATAAACCAACCCAAGTTAGGGATTTTGGAGAGCTCAGGTGTAGGGAATGGAGACAGGGCTCGCAGCCTGCCCCATGTACACCCTGAACTGGTGAGCGCGCACTGAATTGCACTGATTTATTGCTCCAGATTGGCATTAGTATTGTAATTTCTGCATCATGCTTATAGCGACATGCAGACCTTCTTCAGTAAAGGATTTCTAGAAGAAATAACCCATTTCTGAAGTCCCAGTCTTTCCTAGTAACTCCCAAAGTATGGAACAAAATTAAGCAAGGTGATAGTAATTTCTTCTCTCCTGCTCAAGATGGACCAGCCCAAGGAGAGGACGGAGCAGAGCCCTGGGTGGAGAAGGAGCCCTCCCAAAGGAAGGATTACCACCCCACCTTGCAGGGCTTTCTGAGGTGTTTCTCAACTAACAAACTCTTGGGTCATTAGAGAAAAGCAACAAGATCCAGATGCAATTCAGATTTATGTCTGGTTAGTCAAAGCGTGTGGTTACATGACTCAGGGCAGAAAACTAATACAGATATGTACAATGAGTGGTTAAGAAGAGAAAGAGCCAACATATAAACCGACCCAATGCTTCTGTAGTCACAGGAGATTTCGGGGTTTGTGTTTGGTTTGGTTTGGTTTTAAATAAAAGCTGGATTATCTCCCCTCTACAAGGGATAAATATTTACAGTGTAATCGTACACAGGTTCCTCCTTATTCACAGGAAACGTAACAAAGACTACGCATTTCTGCTGTTGCCTAAGGATGCAAGATACTTTCCTAAATTACAGTTCAGTCTCTGGAAACATATATAGTTTTCCTGCACCTTTCAGGGAGCTTTTCTTTACAATCAATGTTCAAAAAGAGAATGCCATAATCAAAATTACAGCCACTCAGGAGGGAGAAAATAAAAGACATGAGAAAGCATGAAATCCAGAACTGGCTCAGGAAAAAAAGACACGACTATAAGCTCCCAAAAATGAGTACTACCTTCTTACTCCCAGGTGTGTACATAAAGGGAACAAATAATATTTTTTAATAAGCCACCAGGAATCATCACAGGTAAATGTATGACACAGCCTGAGACCTCACAGATACCTGGGCAACAGTCTATATTTTTCTGATACCCAAGTCAGTGTCCAGCTAGAGATGGAGAAACGAAACAGTGACCTCCTAAAGAAAAAAATAAGTCACCCATTTGACTTGAGTCTTTGGGGGTTTGTTTTTAAATGTTGCAGTGCCCGTATGCCGTTCTTATCCCTACTCAGCACACAGAGAATCTCCCATGCCTAAGCATGCTACTCCCTCCTCCTCTCCTGCTTCATATCACTGGCAGACCTATGATAATTTAATGAGAAATTGAACCAACCCAAATTATACTGAGAATTTTTTCCTACCGTTCTGACAGTCTTATTGCTTATACACAAGTCATTTCAAGTATGCTCATAAAAGGAGCTGCAATGCCTTTCTCCCATATCAGATATCTGATGAAGATATTGCTTCTTGTCCCTCAGGACCTTGATCAGCAGTTTCTTTCAACTTGAAGAGCCATAGAAGACATTTGGGAGCTCACAGGATCAAAAACTGGTCTCAGTGCATAATATATGTTGGGAGCTGCAACTTCTGCAAGTTTGATTTAAATCACTCTCTCTCCCCTGCTTTGCCCACACTGCCTTTTCTGTGTATGCAATGGGACCAAGAATGACCACTGGCCATGACAATGATGCTGCCAGCTCCCTCTTATCTTTCCAAGATTTTCCCAAAAGTTAGAAGCCATTTGCAATCACCAAAGAAGGGTGGGGTGTTTTTTTAAGATGACAGGAAAAGAAAAAACTAGGAAAAAACCTCTGAAAATTATGAAAACCAAAAATACCAGAGTATGAAGAACCAAGTCTGAAGACCAGTTTCCAATTTGACCCTGCTGCTGTGACTGTCCCTTCCTTTCTCTCAGTTCCAGCAGTCATCAGTGTCTTCTCAGGTTGAAGGGAACTACAATCTCCTCCCAGCCTGCAGGAAACCTCCATGTCTCGGGATTTGCTCCCAGGACAGGCAGCTTTCATTTTCCCTCCACGTGTTTTGCTCCATTGCACGCATCCATCTGTCTCCCTGATTATCCTCCCAGATGCTCACTAGACATACCAGGAGGATCTCCAAAGCCCAACATGCTCAGGTACACCTGAGGAAGATTTGCTTTTCCCCTATTCTCCTTTTTCAGAGGCTTCAGCCATGACCAAGGAGTACTGGCCAGGACAGGACAAACACGCAGCTTCTCTAGTCTATGTACTTTTCAACTGGGAACAAATTGGTTCAACCAGGTGATGGGCATCCCCCCTACTTCTACCACAGCAAAGGTACGAATGAACTCTGGTTCCTTCACATTTCTTTTCCATAGTGCATTTTGCAGCTCCTGAACACCTGGGTAGACGGTGAGTGGCAGCTTTTAGGAGCAATTCTAGACCAAGGTCATTTTCTGTCCCTTATAACACCCCATATCTCTCCTTTGGTCTCCCTGATTCCCCGTCTCCATCCTGGTGCTGCTTCTCATACACAGGTTCTGGTCAGTCTGGGTGTTTCTGCATAGCCCCTCAGGTGATGGGAACAGGACCATCAGAAGGGTCATTAGCTCAGATTTTAAACCATAGCCATAACATTTTTAGACACCTTCTAACCCTCAGCAAAGATGTGCCTCCCTGAAGCAGACTTCCTTTATAAAAATTATATGTTCTGTACCTCCAAAATAACAATTTCTCTTTCATCATAGGAGGGAAGAAAGAACGAGCTGATCAAGCCAATTCTTTTCAAAGGATTTTTTTTTTTCCTTTGTTTTTGTGGTGATGTTACCATGAAAATCTCCTAGTTCCACTCAACAGGATGCAAGAAAAGCAAGTGCAATTGAATTTGCTTACTTTCACACTTAGAGTAAGATTCTACTGTGGAGTCAGCATGTTCTTGCAGCAAAGATTGCTTGGCCTGAACGTATTTAAAGACAGGTGCAAAAAAAAAAGAATATTTTGAATGGTTCTAAATACACTGTGTCCTACATGGAAAGAAAGCTTTTCACATTAAATACTATTACACAAGAAAGAAATTAAAAGGTGGAAAGTAACAAAAAATGGCAAATGCTTTTTAGATGTTATAACCTTTGTATCACCCTCAGAAAATTCAATGAAACTACACAAAATACATAGGATAGCAGGAAAGTTAAAAGCAGTCCTTGTCCACAGCCAGCCCTCTTATCAGCATCCAAAAAAAAAAGAAAATATGCATTGCTTCACTCTGATAGCATCTGAGACAACCCAACAAGGCTGCACGTCTTTTGCAGAAGAGCAGAGGGAAATCCTGTTGTTCTCTGGGACCCGGAGGTTATAGGATGTTTTGTAGCTCCCTGCAGAGTTCTTTTTCCTCTCGGTCTCTCCCTGAAGGGATCGGTGCAGGTCAGAGGTGCTGCCTTCAGCCCCCTGCTCACCCCCCCCAGATATTATTAAGCCTGACAGAGTACAGCACCATTGGGAAACAGTGCTGGAAGGGACTTGGAGAAACCCCTTCCCTGTAATCAGTGGCAGTCCTGCCAGATGTTTGTCCAACTTGCTCCTCAAGACGTCCACAAATGGAGGCTACACAACTCCATAGATGGTCCAGTCTGATGCTTTTAACCTCTTTTCCCATCAGATTTGGGGTTTCCTAGCATCTAAGGTGCATCTCTCCTGCACACTGAGTTCAGCATCACTCCCTAGAGAAGGTGGTGACTCCTCCTCCCACATAGAGGAACCACTGCAGGAAAATGAGGGATTACTTAAACGTTTTATTGCAGGTTTGGAGACCAGGAAGGTGGGAAGGGAAGGGTCTGGCCACCCTGCCCTTTCCACATGGGTAGAGAGGCTTCAGGCGTGCTCTATTTGGAGAGGCATTCAAACACCCTGAGAATCACCGGGTTGTGGGAGACCTGGAATATATTTGCACATTGGGCTTTCTGTACCTTTGAACAAAGTGTTGGGATTTTTAAATTGGAAGGGAAATTAGAAGAGGTTGGTGATGGGTGTGAGTAGGGATTTCCACCTCTCCCCGAGCTCATTCCTTGCTGGTGAGCCAGCAGGCAGGCAGGGGCTCCCAGCTAACCAGCATCCCAGCATGTCACTGCCACGATCATGTCACCAAGGCAATAATTCAGTCAAAGGAGAGATTCTGGTCATTGCTCCCTGGCCACTCGCCCCAAGCTAAAACAAGAGACTCCCTCAATCTGCAACCAAATGTTAGGAAACACAGTTTCTCCTGAGGACAAAACCTCTACCCCAGGACCACCAGCAGAACCTCCTTGTTGCACCCTAAGTCCAATCCACCCTACAATGAAACCACACAGCTAAGCTGTTCACGTGTGCTGTCCCACAGTGGAAGTTCTGCCATCCTCAGCAGTTCCCCCGTGGCAGACCTCGTCGGAAAAAGCTCTTTGTGCGTTGGCTATGCAATGTTTCAGTTCAATAGCGCATTTGTTTCAAAAACCCTGACTTTGACTGCCTGTAAATTGTTCTGCTGCCACTTCCCTCGTTCTGCTCCTAACAGCATGCATCTTTCAAACGGGGAATGGCCACAATAGGAGGGAGGGAGGGAGGGGAGATATCGAAAAGCAAACCTTCAATCTCATCTAAGCTACAAAACACAAGCTGCTGATGGAGGCAGTTGTTCAAAGGGGACTGAAACTAAGGTCTCCAGATAAACTACACATGCAAATACAAGGTGTAAAAAGCCCTGAGCGAATATGCAGCACTTCCACCGCGTCTGCAATTGCAAAGACATCTGAACCACTGGCAGGCTGCCCTTTGCCTCAGCCCCGGCTGACAGCGGGGAGCCTCCACCTCCAACCCAGGCATACGTGGAGCTCTCTCCTTTGACAGCTTTGTGGGTATGTTCAAGGTCTAAAGTCAAATTTCCCTGCTCCCAGCACTCTAAAGGTTAAACCCCAGGCCAAATGTCTTACCTTCTAAATACATTTCACTCAAGTTGGTAACCTTTCACAACAAATAAGGCAAGAAAGGGTTCAACCGTCAGTCATGTCATGGGCTGTTAGAAAATGTGTCAATACAGGGGAATGAACCAGCAGGTGAGTCTGTTGTAATACAGCACTCGAGAGGGGAAATGTCCTGGGATTGAAAGGACACATAAGAAATGGTTAGTGACCACAATATTCCAGCAAGGAAATCTCTTATTGTCAACTACAGTTTCCCAAATTACAAAGCAAGGATGCAGGTTAGCCACACACGAACTGCCCTAATTTACCTGACCACAATAAACCTCTGGCCAGCTGCAGATGGCAGCTATCGTCTGTCACTTCAGTGCACCTCATCTGCCATCGCGAGCACAGGTTGTGGGTGCTCTTATGGCTCCAGCACTCACCAGATACTGTACTTTCTGCCTCCTCCCTGGCTGCTGAGGTCTTGGATACAGCCTGGCCTACGTTGCTTTTAGAGGGACAACCAACTATTTGGGTTTTGAGATACAACAGGTTTTCAATGATTTTGATCAGAATTTCAGATAATCATCTCCAGAAAAGAACAGTTAACTACCAGATGGAGGAGAGCATGTCCTCCACTGTTAGACTTGACATTAGGAAGCATTTCTTTACAGAGAGGGCGGTCAAACACTGGAACAAGCTTCCTAGAGAGATGGTCGACATCCCAAGACTGTCAGTGTTGAAGAGGCATTTGGACAATGTGTTTAATAACATGCTTTAACTTTTGGTCATTTCTGAAGTGGTCAGGCAGTTGGACTAGACGATCGTTGCAGGTCCCTTCCAACTATTCTATTCTACCTTTTCCATCTCCTCCACACCACACTGGAAGAAAAAGCCTTCACAATGTAGACATTAAGAGATACAACTAAGATTAAGGAATCACCAATAATAGCAGAAAACCATAGAGCGTCTCTGGATTCCACTACCTTTCCAATAGATAAGAATTCCGTGGGAACGGATTGGAAAACAACATGGGTTTTCCTAAGAGACTAGCAGTACTTCATGATAATTAAACAGAAATATATCGCCTGCTCCACTTTTTTCACATTACAGGAGCATTAGCCGTGCCACAAAGGACTCTGGAAAATTAAATACAGAAAGCTTCCAGAATTACGCAGAATCCTAATGCCCAGGCCAGCATTCTGTCTATCTGAAGATGAAACAAAAAGAGGCAGTGAAGATCAAATAACTGTCTGCAGAGCCTGGTACAAATTAGAGCCTTTTTGCTAATACAGTCCCATGAGAACAAGAAGCTAAAGAAGAAAAATTTCAAGCGTGAAGTCCAACAAGGAAGGACAGAGAGAAATGCTTTTGCTTGGAGCCTCTAGCCTCTTATTTCACTGCACAAGACCACAAAATACATGTCTGTAAGACACTAGGTAGAGTTGTGGAGGGATATTCAAGCTGTCTGTTAAGTTAGCTGAGATATGGGAAGCAACACTGCCAGGTTACCATGGCATTCCTCCCAGACTAATATTCACTGTTTCTCAGCAAGGCTACGTGACACAAACAAAATGACACCTCAGCGTGGTGGAAATTCCCCAAGCACCAGCTAATCAGTAATGATCTCATGTCTGGCTACTCAGTTCTGCATTGTACAAACACTCTTCACGGGATGACTCCAAAGGAGTACCAGCAGGTACCAACACTGTATCTGAGAAGATCAGCCCCAGCCTGGCCTCTGCTCTGCAAACCTTCCCAGGAAGCTGCAGCAGGTTCACATCATCAAATCCAAACACGCATTTCCAGGAATAACACAGGAAACAGATCCCTCTGGTCATTTCTCTGTAGATGACCCAGTCCCATCTCAAGGCTCAGACCTCCAGAGCAGAGAAGAGGAATGGGAATTCTGGCTGCTCTTGCTGTTTTGGGGAGTAGGTCAACTGTTCTTTGGGTTCATTCAGAAGAGAAACACCTTGAACGTGCATATTACAGACCTTGCTTGGTGTGTGGCCACGTCCTCAGCTCTGCTCCAGCTGCTCCACATCACTCCACAACGTGCTTAAATACTCTTTGAGGATTCCCCCTTTGTGTGGGTTTGGAAGTGAAGGTAGATTGTGGAATTTTCAGGATAAGTTTTATGTCCTGCCATTTGGGAAGGCTGCTGGGACCTCCCAAATAGGTTTTTTCCATCCCTACTCATCGGATACTGTCAGAGAAACAGCTTCCCTCTAGCTGCCATCCTGCCTGCGGGGTCAGTAGGGTATAGGAGCATTTCTCTGCCCATTAATCACCTGTTAGTCTGTCACCAACGCCTGACGGCCCTGTGTCTCCCATCTGCTTTCACGATTTAGCCAACCTGTCTGCATACCTGCAATGAAATTTTGTTGTCAAGAACTCCCTACATGTCCAGCCTTATGTTTATTAATTGTACTGTATTCCTGTAGCGCAGAAGGAGGGCAATGCTTCTCTGGGTTTGCTTGTCAATAGAACAGTCATTAAAGATCATCATCTGAGCAATCCTCGCCACAGCAGAAGAGCGGGATGGCTGCAACGCAGGCAAGGCAAGCTTGCTGTGTCTGCATTGCATGTGGGTGGACCTAAAACCTCTCAAGGCAATATTGAAGCATAGTGTAAGGTGTCACTCCCTGAAACAGGCACCTACAAATGCCAAGGCCTGCCAGCAGGAGGGAACTTGTTCCAATTCTGGAACACATTGTGCAAGGCACGGAGACCTGCAGGATAGTCACTGTCTATTATCTAAAAGAAGTATTTTGCCTTTTATATTTGCCCTCACCCTATGCTCTTGGGATATCAAAAGTGGTGTACACAGACCAAGAAAATACTCTCAGCAGCAGAACATTTCAGAAAACATTAAAAGTAGACACAGTTTAGGTAGAAGAAAGGATGTCTTGTTGTTTCTGAAAGACAGTGAATACTTGAATATGAACTACAAAGTTGATCCATAAAAACAGTGTTACATCAAAAAACAAGAGTCAGCAAACGGAGAGTTGCACTACCCACGGCAGCTTAAGTTAAAGCCCTGAGAAAAATAAGACTCACACTTCCATATCTGTGTGAAGGTCTCAGCATTGGCAAAGATGTAAGGAGAAGCGAAATGCAGATGCCAAAAGGAAGGAACTACAGCTAGTAACTGACAGCTCAGTCAGTGTGTGTTCAGCCACCAGGATTCAGCAAACATGGAAACGACGCAAGGTTAGCGGCGCACTGGGCCACCAGCACAAGGCAGATCACACAAAACCACAGACAAGAGGAAAGCACAGGTATAAAAAACAAGTGCTTTTATCCTGCCTGCACAGTGGCAGTACACAGCAGATATCTGCAGAAGTACATGAGCAGCAAACGTTACCTGCGCCAGAAAAACAGCAGTCAAAATCAACACTGACATCTTCTGACACGCAGGCAGCATCCTGGGCAGCAGAGAGCTGATGTGCAAGGATGGCATCAGGTGCCAGCACAGGACCGAGACCCATACAACAATTTCATGTAGGCACATCACGCAGAGGTCAGGCAAGACGACGGGAAAGATATGCTTTCCAACAGGTTATACGTTAGGAACCTCTGACCCAAGCAGATGGAGATTAATTAGGACGTTGCTGGCACTTCTATAACAACCTATTCATGCCTCAGGCTGGAAGACAAGGATGCATTTGTTTGAGGGCTTTCATACGAGTGTTGTCTCTCAACTACCATCCATCAGCCTCACTGCAGGAGCTGTTCAGGTACATCAGCTTAGGCCACAACTATGCAAACTAAAGGCACTTAATTCTTTTTTTTTGTCATTGCAGACCAGGGAAAGATGAATTCCTGGTGTTTACCACAGCTTGGGGGCACAAATGGGAGCTGTAGGTGTAATAGTTTGTTAAGCTGAAAAAACTTAAATCCATATTTCAGACCAGAGATACCAATTAGTGAAAAGGGCTATAGGTACATAACAGTACTCTCTGCTGAAAACAAGCAACTAGGATGATACCCACCTGAAGTCTTTGCAGACCAAATTTCTGCAGAGGAAGAGAAGCTTTATGTAAATTGCCTGTCTTCTTCCAGGGCCCTGAAACGACAGAACATTCATCTAATAAACATTGAGAGTATGGCAAAATAGGAGTGATCAGGAATGCTGAGGCTCGGGGAGTCAAAGAGCAATGTGGAAATGCAGAATTCTTTTGCCTGGTTCTGAGCATCACTTATACTGTTTGTGGGTGAAATATGTTTGACATAAATATCAGCAAAAACTGAGCACCACACTGTTTAGTTATTGTATTCTGTCAACCACGAAAGCAGCATTTGGGGAAGATAGCCTTAAATTCACTGCACCATGTTGTGCAAGTTCTTTATTGGTCGTTGGGGTCTGAGCAGCTGAGTCAGGACATCTTCCTTCTGAGCTGAGGGGAAAAAAGCATTAACTTCAGGAGTCAACAAAAAGGCCAAGGAAAAAGCTATTCCAGCCCCAGCATGATTAAAACCCAGGAATCTACAAGTAATTTCTTGTGCCAGGTTCTTATTCAGGTTTGAGATGTAGTCATTGCACATGGGTTCTCACGCTGGTCCCAATCTCCCTCTGCAAACTAAATTCCTCCAGTGAGCTATACTGATGAAGAACTATGGTTTATATCCAACAGCCTTTGCAAACAGCATCCTGGATGCCCATGGATACCACCATAGCATAGTAAAATCTTCAAAAGCCATCTCAATTGCATCACTCTGCCCGTGAATTAGAGAATATCAAAGAATTCACAGGCACGGTATTTAGATGTCTTTTTGCAAAAATACTTCAGCCGTTCAATAGTGACTTTGGCAACCTGTCACTGTCAAGACTTACCCTGAGTTTTTAACCCAACAAATTCGGTTGTCAAGATCATTCAGATTGTAATACAGAAACAAAACAAAACAGAACAAAAAAGCCAGTATCCTGTATCTGTCTTTCCTCCTGGTTTGCAGATCAAAAGAAACAACTCAGCCTTTGAAAACCGAGCGCAGATTTGGCCTTTTGAAATCCATCACCTTGGCAACCCAAGTCACAGCCAGTGGACAACCGTAATGGCCAAACGCCTGCACCTCGGGATCGGCTGAAGTCTGCTTGCCCACCCTGCATCAAAGGTAGGCATGACGGGCAGCTCCTTCAAAGGGCACAACTTCTGTCTCACGACACAGAGCCGTACAGAAACACACACACGTGCAGGCTCCTGGTTCCCAGAAGCTTAATTCAGTGAGTGGGATTTATTGCAAGATAAGCCATGCCCAGACTCTCAGCTCCTTTTGCAGAGCTGCAGTGGGAGATGTGTCTGTATGAGTTTCCAGGATCATGCTGGAGTTTTCCAGTTTTTCAGAGCACAGGGGGGAGATGCTGCACCTCTCTTTGCTCTTCAGAGAAGCACAAGGTCTGCATGCTGATAAGTTGGAAATATACACCCAAAATCTCTGGGATGATGAAAAGGAATAAAGCCTAAAAGAGGAGGAACAACCGCAATCTGGAAATTCGTGATGTATCTACTCCCCTTTTATGCGACAGACTTTACTGAGGATTTTTCCTGTTGGAGCCTGATCTAGATAACACAGGTGTGATTACTAATTACTATGGCTTCTTTCTGTACTGTAGGCAATGAGTTTCTCATTTCATACATAAGTTACAGATTTTTCTCCAGTTAGACCAGTTTCCTTAAAAAAATCAAGGCAATTAGAGACACCATCGTTTGCTGTTTGAGTGAGGATCTGCTATGCCTAGGAGATTTCATTTTCAAAGTTTGCAGTCCTTTCAAATCTTACTCACTAGCTAAGTCTCTTCAGCCCAGAAGTTGTATTTTCTATGAAAATAATCAGCATTACAAAGAAATGCACATATACACAGACATGACCCAAAACAAAGAAAAATACTTGACATAGACTTTGGCTAAAATCACTCATACTGGCTAAAGTCACACTCTGTCGATGCTTCTGGTTCATCAACCAAATTTAATGGTCATGTTACCACTTACTCTGCTGCTCCTTCCCTGCCAGGTGTCACCAGGGCCCCATCCATCAAGATGATATCACCTCCAGAACAAAAGAAGTCAGCGCTGGCTGCCAGTGTATGACTACAGATGGCATCAAGGGCCCTTGTCCTTCCCTCCTGTCCTCCATCGTTAAACATCCAGGCCAGCAGCTGCTACAGATCATGGACACAGGCTGAGCTGTTTGTGCACCAGCCAAAGCTACCACCAGCATCCTACTGCTCAAGGAAATGGGAAGCCTGAGGACTGACTGAAGGTGGAGAACACAGGAAAGGTGGTTTTCCACCCAGCTAGTGGAGACATTTGGAAGGAGCAGCATGCTGTCTCTCCCAGGTCACACCAAAGTTTGCTTCCTGAACAGGTGAGACAAACCATCAAATTCTCTGATTATAAAGGCAAAACTACAGTCGGCTGCATTGGATGGTTGGTTGTCACTTCCACGTATCTGAAATGTAATTAATAGTTGGAATAACAAGAACCCTCCTGTCCTCAGCATTGCATGGACAGAACACCCAGCACAGCCACTGTTGCTCAGTGTGGATCACCTCAATCTGAAGCTGCAAACACTAACATCGGATGGAGGCTGCAAGGAAACAGAGATACTTATCACAAGACGGGCAGAGGTCCGAGAATGCTGCTGTTAGCTGCTAGGGAGGTCTTTTCGTACAGCGAAGACAACTAGCACATTTATTTGTTAACAGCAACAGGAAGGAGAAAGCATGATGGTATGCGTGTTAGAATACACAAGCTTGGGGGTGGAAGGTAGGATTGTTTCCCAGGTCTTGGCTCTGAGAACTTTATATAAAGCAAGTTTTCTTTCACTGCACAAAAGAGATATTTCCGCTGTGAACCAGCCGCGCAGAACGCCTCAGCAGTGCAAAGGAGTGAGAAAAAAACAGTGCTTGACTCCGCAGCTAGCACGCAGGGGATTCACCCTTCGCTCTGAAGTGCGGTTCAGCCTGAGCAGTGCTCATGCCTGAGCCTAGGGCATCGGCTGGGAGCCACAGATCTCAGCCCCGGAGCCTTGAAGCCGAATGGTTTGAAGAGCAGTAGCTCTTCTTGAAGAGCAAGGTAGCCAAGCCCAGAGAGAAACGGGCTGGATGATGGGTGGTCAACACCAGCCCCCTCTCCATGCTACCGCAGGGCCGTGTCCAGCGGTGTCCCTCCACAATGCCAGATCCCACGGGGTGACCCTGCTCTCCAGGAGGTACAGCGGTGGTCCCAGAAGTATCAGCCACATGGTTGCATCTCCTCCCCCTTCCTCCCAGGTAGACGCGGAGACGCAGCATCACCTGGTTCAGCTCTTGGGATGCGCTTTGCTTCCCCATGACCAACATCTGGCCTTTCAGCCACCAGTTGGGGTAAAGCTCGTTCTCCTCCAAAAGATTTCTGCTTGGTAACTACCGTCCTTTTCCTTGCCCAGCTGAACTACCTGCATCTCCACAGAGTTTCTGAGCACTCAAAACGCCGTTTCACAGGCCATTTTTCAGATATAATACAACAGTCAATAACCTTCTAACGAGACAGTGAACAGTTCCTGAGGAAAGTTCCCTAGACCAGAGATGAAATATAATTTTTTGACAGATCATTGCCATTCGGGTCTATGAACCAGCAATCAAAGCAAACTCCTATTTAAAAGCCAACTGAACGTTCATGAATAATATTTCTGGCTGTTCATTACCTTCTTCTCTGAGACCTCTCTCAGAGCACTTTTCTGCTAGAAGTCAAAGCATTTCTAATTTTTAACCATGCTTGTTTCGAATCACTGTTGATACTCATTCTAATTTAATTAAGTTTGGGGGTTTTTGTGTTGGTTTTTTTAAACAAATACGGTCCCTCAGCCCCAAAGGGCACAGTGTTGTATGCAAATGTTTGCAGGTAATCTGAACTGAACTTCAGCTGTGTTCTGCTCATTTTCAAGCCTTTCAAAGATCAAAGGGTTATTTTTAACCAGGAGCTTTGTCATTATTAAAACAGTATTAATGGCCAAAGTTGGCTGTTTCCAAATGATTGGGTTTATAGCATGGCTCTATAATATCCTCACTGGAGGCAGCAGATGACTCAGAAAGCAGATGAGTCTCTGAGAGAAACTTGGTAAGCTTAAAATCTCTTTAGATGGACAGGACAAACCAATCTATTGCTGAAGTAGGTGCCAAACCCCATGAATAGGCATCGATTGCTCCACCAAACCTTGCGGTGAGGAGCCACAGAGTACAACAAGGAAGGAATCACAGCACTCCCTATATAAACTCTCATCCCAAGTTTTCCTGGTATCTAATCAGCCAGCCCACCTAATCCCAACGGCGATAAACATGCCGCTGCCTTTGCTTATTTGCACAGGAATGGACTCAAAAAAATTAAGAAGGTGGAGGAGTATCTGTAACCACAGCTCTGCTCCTCTGGCACCATCCCCTCTAGGGCAGATTTGAATTGCCACAAGGAGTTTTTCTGCTGAAATAACATCATGGCCTCCTCTCATCTACAAAAACTATCCCTTACCAGCGTAGCTGTGTTCACACCCAGGCTCCTTCTGCAGCAGCCATGTGTCATCTATTCACATCACACACTGAGGTTCATCATGCAGAAATGTGCAATATTGACCTAGTCTTTCTTGAGTACCTTCGTCTTTGCATGGTGCTTTAGAGTATGTGGTTTGGGAGCCAAGTCATCAGCTGGTAGAAAGCAGTGTCTTTGATTAGCAAGGGCTCTGACCTGGTCTCTCCCCAGACTCCCGTGTGCCCAGAAGTCACCCCTCAGGGCAGCAAGAACAGGAAAGGGTGTTGGATTTGAATAACCATGTGTCTTTATTTCTCATCACTCAACTTGCTTGCTTTTCAAGTGTCCTTTTAATCTGTATATCACATCTCCCTAAATTTTCTATTTTTCACACTGGCATAGGTTCTCTTCTCTTCTTTCTCACAGACATGGGAGAAACTCGGAAACTCAGGATTCTTTTACTATTTAGCTGCTTTACTTTTGTCAGAGAACAGTGGAAGCTGCCTTGCACCTTTTGGCTGAGAGCTGTAACTGGATGACAGCATTGAGAAGATCTGTTTAATAAATACCAGGAAAATTTTAAGTCTGTGTCCCAGTAGGTCCTAATATCCCATTTCCGTGGTATAGCTGTCTTTTGCCTGCCCTGACACATTCTATCTTCCCCTTTGGTCTCTATGTTATATATCTGTTTAGCATCCAGTCACATATTTATTTCCCGTTCAAACATTGTCAAGGAACTGAGGTGGAGTTCTGCTCCATGGAGTTTGCTGCCATGTGAGACTGTCTTGAGGTAGTGATCAAGGATATCAGTCTGGTATTTTAATCCACGTACAGTCATCCCATCTCTTCTTTTAACAAAGCTACCCTAGAAATCGGAAATGTCTCCTATCTCTCTCTTTTTTTTTCTTTCCTCCAGTCGAAAGCTGAAGCTTTGCAGAAAACGTTTTGCTTCCCTTTTAACTGAATATTTATTAAATCTTATGTCAGCTCATTTCAGAAATGATAGGCTGAGATAAGAGGAAATAACAGCATCCCTTTTCCAGCCAGTCCTTGTTCACGGTGCTGTGTGCTACGTATATCCTGCAAGATGATGAAAATAAACAGATGTATCGGCTCCCTGCGAGCCGAGTATTGACCATGCAAAAGAAAAATGAAACCTTCTTCTGAGATTTATTTGGGATATACTCACAAATCTCAGGAAAATAAGTATATAAAAGGTTATGTTCATCCCTATTGACTCTATGTGATTACGTGAAGGATACAAAGCTTTCCTATACAAGCAATATAGCCATGCATTTATTAAACCTGATGTCCCATTAAGGATTATGTGTCAGCCATTTGAGGAGGCAACAATAACATCCTCTATCTTGTCTCCTGGCAAAAGAAAGGGTCAGGGAGTATAAGGCTAGCCTCAGTTTACAGGATGCAAGGCATCAGTCCACGATGAAGAAGTGAGATGGTTAGCTGACTCATACGTATTGGCCAGTGCAATTCCCTCTTGGAAAGTGCCTGGGAGCCCATGTAATCCATCCTGCCTGAGGCATTGTGTCAAAACCATGAAAGAGCTTGTGAAGCATCACGAGGAATTCTTATTAAATTGTCAGGGATCTTTGTGCTGGAGTCAGACTTCCAATATTTTATGGCTGACACAGCCTGTTTTACATGCAGCAGATGGGGACTGCACTGTAAACCAAGGCAGTCGTGAAGATATGACAGATCTCTGCTGCTACAGCTATTAGTCTTTGCAGGAAGAGCTACTGGTTTCCCCTCCATCTTTCTCGATCCTTCATAGCTAAAGATGCAGACAAGGATAAGTAACTGGATGAACTGGGCTGACCTCCCGCATAGCACGGGCCAACTTTTCTACACACTCCAGGAGCACAGGAGCAGGAGGGACAAGCCTAGAGCTTTGGGGGGAGACGAAGACTGTTCTGCTCAGCTTCTTACGCTGTCTGAAAATTGAGCGTCTGAAACAAACCTGTTGCCTAATGTCTCTGCAGTCAGGGCAGCAAAGAGAAGATCTCCAGTGGGCCAAGTGTTATTCAGTCTAAGTTTGACACCTACCTAATGAATCACCCTTTAGAAAGGGCTGTTCCCCTCTACTGGCTAGAGAGGGGGTTAGACAGGCAGCTTAGACTAGATGCCCAATTTCTGCATGCCTACTGTGAGCTGAGATTAATGCCTCCCTTTGTGCCTGTTCCTGGGTGAGCAGCGCATGAAGAACAGGGTATTTCAGCAAAAATTCCATCCCCCTCTCACTTCCAGTGACAAAGTATTCAACGTTTTTGCCCTTCTTCAGTCATCTCTATCTCCTGCTGTAGACATCTAGCAGGCAAAGCAGTAATTTGTCTCCTAGCCAGGAAATTCTGAGCTGGAAAATCACAGAATAGCTGAAGTAGGAAGAGACATTCATGCTTTTGATGCAAGAGTATCTAACCACTGAAACAGCTTATGAAGGAGAGTGCTAAACTCTCCAGCTTTCAGAGTCTTGGTGATAAACTGCTTTTCAAAAATCGCAGCTCTATTTTAATCAGAAGTTATTGGGCTCCATGCAGGTAGCACTGCTAACAGTAGATGGCCAGCAAATAGAGGATGTCAGGTTAGATGTTCACTTGATGAAACACTATCGTGTTTCCTATTCCAGTCTGGGAGTATTTTTATTGTTTAAGATACATCTTTAAGATGCTGACTTAATCAAAATCCCCTATTTTTGCCGTGTTAAGTCTCATATCTTGGCATTTTAAGAAAGAAATACTGCCCATAGGAGTGAGTTTAGTTTCCACAAAAGAGCGGCTCATGGTCTCAAAAACTTCTCTTCCAGAGGAAAACTTCGGCAGATTAGTAGTGCGTTGTTTAGAACGCATATGCATTGCCTTGATTATTGCCTACAAGCACCTCAAATTAAAAAGAAAAATACAACCGAAAAATGGTTAGTCTTGCTTTAAAAGACATCCTGAAATCTCTCAATGGGTGGCTGAGCACAAATAAATTCAAACTACAAACATGATATGCACTGTTAGCGGTGAGGTTAATCAAACGCTTACAAAGATCAGTTTATATCTAGATTGACTACTTTGCTTGCAGATCTGCTGTAGCACATCTCTAAATGCTGAAATCCCCACCTGACGTCCAAGCCCCGCAGATGCCAGCCTGGCCAGCCCCCTCTACTGTGGGTCACTGGGGAATCACTGCCCTAGGGACAGTGCGTACAGACATGCTGCTGCACCATGTGATGAAAACTCCCCAAATAAACACTGAAGCAAGAGGAATATTAGTTCAGCAACCAAGAGGTTGAATTGTTCTTTTTTCCAGCACAGACCCTGAATTAGGTCCAGATCTGAACTGTCCCAGGTTAGGCTCTATGGACCATTTCTATACATTTTAACCAGAGTTAACACATATACACACAGTGCCCAGTACACACAACTTCCAAAACTGAGAAATCTCTGTGAGGTTTTTTCCTAGAGAACAGACGAACTGCCCTAAGCCCCTAACAGAAGTGACATCGCTTCCCATCGGTTTTCATTTGCAGCATCTCCAGTGGTCTGTGTGATGGGGCTCACCACACATCCTAGCAAGGGACGGTCCCTCTTTCAACCCAATCAATGTGCAGATTTTCAAAGACCCCCCCCAAAAATACCCAGAAAAGGCATGAAGCAATGTAAACACAGGCACAGAAATGGGGAGAAAATACAGTTCTTGTCAAAAGCTTCCCCCTGGTTACAACCAAAAGCACTGTGGTGGGGGTTTTTTCCACACTAAGCTGTTACTGTACTATCAATAGTAAAAGCCCTTTCCTCATGTTTTCTGGACAAGGCAACTGATTTTGTAAATGCTGAGTTGATAAGCCACTCCTAGGCACAAAGACACGATGATGTGTATAGGACGAGGGGTCTCAAAATTGCTTTCAAGCCCACTAATGCCCTTAAAAATAAGACTTAAGAAATACCTGGATTAACAAATTGCTTTTGGAGGAAGAAGCCAACCTTTTCCTAATTTTCCAAGGGAGCTCACTTTGTTTGGTAATATTTCTTCCTTGTAAGCATTGCAAAAAATCAGGGTGTTTTCTAAGCCCGTGTTCTTCCGTAATTCACCAAACACAGGTGTAAATTAATGATGATCTAATGAACCAGACAAGGAGAGACGCACTGCTAGTGAATCACCTGCTAACACCCTGTCTGCAGCTAGGGAAGAAAGCTTGTTTGTTTATGTGCCTCACATTTCCTTGTGCACGATGTGGTATAATTTAAGAGATTTTATTTCAGCTGTTTGCTTATCTCTAATTACCATATGCTGGGGTTGTGTATTATTTCAGCAGCAAACCCTCTTAAATACCTAACCAGGAGCCATTTTGTCAGCAAGCCGTGTTACAGGAGCTCTGCATGCTCTTCTGTAATCACAGAGCAGCACGTTGGAGATATTTAAAAGAAAAAACCTTCTCCGCATACACCGTCAGGTGATAACACCCCCCACTTTGCTCATTGTAGGGTCTCCAGATTTAAGGCAAGAAATACAGTAAGCGTGAAAAGGAGGGTGAGTCCAAGCAAGGCAGGGCCTTGAGCACAAAGTCTGGGGAAAAGGAAAACTGGACAGAGGTACCCAGTGGCAAGAAAAGGGCCTCCTCAGCAAACTCTTCAACAGCTTCTCGGAGCTGTGGGTGGGACGTGGGGACATCAGTGCCCTCCCAAGGGTCCTCAGCATCCCCCCAGGAGCCGCCAGCCTCTCGGGCAGCAGGACAGCTCAGGGTCCCCCAGCATAAGACAAGGGGACGCGATCCCCACAGGTGAAAATTCATTTCTGAATCCTCTTGGCTGTGTCAAGCTGGTTTCTCCTTGTCTGACCCTCTGAGTTTCTTCATCTGCGAAGCTCAGCCCTGATTGTTTTTGTCTCCAGCGGGTTCAATGGTCTGTCACTCTTCTCATCGTCGTCTCTACCCGCCAAGCTCCCTCTGCTACCTCCAGGGTCCCCATTACTACCCATCCTCCATGCCTCACCGTTTAAGCTATTTATATTCCCTTACAGTTTTATTGCACAGTTTAGTTTTCAACCACAATTTACGGCGGGGTGCGTTCAGCTGAGCTCTGAGCAGGCAGGTGGGACTGCGGTTGCGTTCCAAGAGCAGAAGATGCACATTTGTCAGGGAGCGTTAATGGTTAAAAGAGGAGGAAGCACCGGTACCTGGACCCCCTGTCCTGCACTTAGGGGATCGTATCTCTGCTGGCTTAAGCCTTCCCCCTGTTGTGGTAGCTGGGCTTGTTTTCTGCTATAGATTTTAAAATTTGAGATAAATAAGAATCATTGCCCTCTTAGAAAACTAGACAAGAGCTGCAGGCAGACATTGATCAGAGGAGAAAAGGTAATTTGTTGCTGACCATAACACTGCTAAATCACCTAAGGTGAGCGGCTCTTACCTACACAGTTTATTGTGCTTGTCAAATTAAGCCAGGAATGTCCTGCACAAAATTAATTGTTAAAAGAAAAAAAAAAAGTAGGGAAAAGGAAGAATCACAGAGGCATAGTCCAAAGGGCAATTATGTTTTATAAGCATGATTAATTATCACAGAAAACATGTTCAAGGAGACGAAGTACTGCCACCAAGGCTGTTTCCTAGTACACCAATACTGGAGTAGTTGATGTTGGGTGCTCACCTGTTGGCAGGAGCAGAGTCAATCCAAATTCTCATGTTAGGACACAGTCAGACCGACGACCCTAATTCAGTGTAAGTGGATATTGCCTATAGCATGCCCTGTGCTGCTTACTCAAAACTCCCTCAGCCATCTTACACCGGCGGCGGCTGTTCCCTGCCTGCCACCAGTCCCCACCAGTGCCAAAGGGCCATGAGCCCAGACGCCACAGCTACAGCCAGCATCTCTGCGTGCTCACGGGGCTGCTAAGCCGTTCTCAGCACCGTGCCCACACAGCTCTCATCCCTCCTTTGCTCTGCAGCCACTGCAGACGGACCCGTTGGCACAGCCCACCGATGGTGATACATCCAAACTGGGCAGACGATCGAGCAAGGAGCAGCTAAAACCCTATTCCCTTTCATTAATGTTAACAAACAGGCCCGCCGCTAGCATCAACGCAAAGAAACGAGTTTGTGAGCCACAAAAGCTCGAGCCAGAAGCAGAGAACATGGCTTGGAAGGAAACCTTCTCATTGGAAGTCATGGCACAGATATGGCACTTGACAATCTCTTATCTGTCCTCCAACACAAGCCCTGACGCTTAGTCACCAGAGTAACGGCAATCATATTCATCACGTTTTAAGACAGCTCACAAAATCATAGCTAGTCCCATCAGGAATAAATTAACATTGAAACAGGAGGAGAAGAGTTGATTATTCTTGACACAAATGCAAGAATCGCCATTGGGTTTATTACGGACTATCCAGACCAGTAGTAACGTCTTTTCGCTTACTCATCGGATGCTGAATCCTCCCTCACACCAGCTGGTACCTAGGAGCTGCCAGTCAACAGTGGCTTTGGTCTCCCACTGGCCTCACCAGCTTTGGCTGTACATTGCTGTGGTCTTCCTTCGTGTGAAAGGCGTTTGCTTTACAACGATAAAAGATAGTTTTCTTCTTTCCTAAGGCGCTCAGGCATTTTAATTCCAATACATTTGAATCTGAATAAATAAAATTACAGCTTCCAGAAACAGGGCCAGGAAAGGTTCACCAGTAGCTCATCTAATTTCATTTCTGTAATTATTTGAGTAGCTTAAGTTGTTGTCATGCATGAAGCCACAAAGAGACATCAAACTCCTTTCTATGACCCCGCTTCATTTTAGTTCACTGCATGCTTAACCGTGCAGAAATTAGTACTTGTTATTCCTGTGATCCAGTGCAGCTAATTCTGCTTTGCTCCTTCCGTCAGCCAACAGGCAAGAATTTCGAAACGTGTAGTTATTTCCTACAGCAGCCCTCCTCTCAGCCAGCAGCACTTCACTTAAGTCTCCACTTGCACAGCTGGAGTTAAATCAAAGCGCTGCTTCGCTTGCTTCAAATGTGCTGCCATTTCGTACCCGGTGGTGCCGGATGCATACATGAAAGCAGATTCTGTTGTAAGCAAACATTACACAACATTAAAAACAGAAATGTATTTGGGAGTTAAGAAACCTTCCAGCGCCCAACCATGACAACGGTTCCTCTTCTCAACTCCCATTTCTTCACTTTTACTCCGTTTACCACCATAGTAAGAAACACAGCTAGAGGCACCGAGGGCAGTGGACAATCAAACCCAAGTTTCTTGTTAGAAGTGGCTGTTTGTGCTCAGAGGAATTAGGAACTGAACATAGGTTTTTCTAAGTGAAAAAGTCCTCAGGGCTACAGCTATCTCCGGGTTTTGTTTTTAATTAATGAGGCTTTGGAGTGGACTTCAACACAGCAGTTTCTTGAATGATTCAGCTTTTCGATTCTAGGGAGGTGGTAGTCATCAGCCTGTTAGCAAAGTACAGTGCTTGTGGATATTTTCACATCTTAAGCAACAAATAAAAGATTTCCCTGTTATAAAGCAAATCCATCCAGGAAAAGCATCAAGTTCAGCCAGTTTTCAAGCCACACAGGGGAGCCACCTATTTGAAGTGCTTAATTACTTATTACAAATCACACTCCAAACTAGATCTGAGCTGGGGCTTGGGAGCTTACAGGAGGATTTAGGCTGGCTTTAGGTACCTATATGTAAATGCGATGAAGAAATCATTTACTCAGTGGGAAAACAACACTGGAGTCATCCCGGCTCAGTAGCTCCCTCCCTGTTTGTATTCAGTGCCTCCTTCTGCCCATGCAGGGCTATTTCTGGGCACTTCCAGAGTGGAAATAGGGTTTGTGACTGATGATGGTGCCTTCTGGGCTATTTTGGTATCTCATCTCAGCTTTATACTTGGACCTGCCTGCCCTTTTGCTCCCAAAAGCACAGAGGTTAATCTGTCTAGCCGACATGTTAGTGGAAGTTCAAGACACGTAGCCAGGCGTAATAGACAACCAGTAAATTTGTTTGGGGAGCTGAAGTCTCCTTATTTTCCATGCTTAAAAATCAAGTGAGTTTTTTTGTCTCCAGGCTGTCCGATGCCTAATATGTCTGATCAAGCGTGGCAAACCGCTGTGCCCTTGCGCTGACCAGAAGAGCTGCTTGTTGCTGTCGCTGAAGAAAAGCCACAGGTGTTGGTCATGGAACACTGCAGCAGAGCAGCTCAGACCCCCACAGATATTTGGGGAGCTGCTAACAAGGAATTCTGCATCCCCGAACCACCCGTCCTTCAAAAATATGCTCCGTATTTCTTAGAAGTCCTATGGTTTCCATTGTTTTTGTTTGCACCTTCTCAAGCTTTTCCCAGAAACATAGGCAAAAATTATGATCAAAAAGGGCTTGAGTTTTCTGGCTTGTAACCAAAAGCCCCGTTCTATTAAGCTGATCAAGAACTAAGAAGAAAACCCCGGTGGAAATTATTTGCAAATAATTGCTGAGATTATTTTTAAGTATAGTCAAAGTTTCGCTCAAATCCTATGCAACAGATTGTACCACTTTATCTGTGCTGAACATCATTTGGTCCAAAGAGTGAAGCTGGGAACTTGACAGATCAATTTGAATGAGAGCGTTACAGACAGGTCCTCCCCGCGTGCATCACCTCTCCTCTGACTGCTGGTAATTCAGCCTGCTCCCAATAAACACAGAATGAAGCCTGAGGTGTTTGCCAAACAGTTTGGACAAAGGACTTCCAGCCTATGATACGTTTCTAGACAATTTTTTTCACTGTTTCTGAAGCACAGCCAGCTGCCAAAGTACATGGTATTAGATCAGCTCCCCAGCTGCATCACTTGAAAGACTTTTAACCAGAAAAATAATGACTCTCCAAAACCAGGTATATACATATTTCCACTCTAGAAAATACATTTTCAACATGCAGGTCATGCAGGGCTCAAAAGCATCACCAGGAACAGCCAGAAGCTGCGGGAGCACTCACAGATAAGAGAGGGACAAACAGCAGAACTTGATGCTTGGCTTTTATTCTTGTAAACATTGCTGAATCTGTATTTTCATTATTCATGCAGCATGAGGTGACCAATCCACTAATGCTGTATTAAGTAGGACACAGAGTAGGAATGTGTCTCTGCACTTATTTAAATAACTTAAATATTTCAGTAACATGATGTTTTCACAAAGAATCAAACTGAGACAGGCTATGCTGGGTTTTCCAAGGGCATCTATGGATCCTGAACATCCTTAAAGCCATCCTCGGGAAGAAGACAGCTTGCTTAGGACCTTGCAGTCCTAATCCCGGAGATGTATGTGTCAACATTAAATTGTCTTATCTATTAACCTTGATGAAAAATTATTTTAATAGCCCTCATTATCTTATTCATTTATAATTTGAGCGTGATCAGGAGTGAATAGCTGCTAAGCTTACAAAAATAGCTCTCCGTATTTTTATTGTGCGTGAAGGTAAGTAATTGTCTCAGTAGCTCAGCTCAAAGACACTCCTCCCTTTCTCTTGGCCTTCAAAAGAAAAGGAGGCTTTCCCAAATCACAGAGGGGCCTCCACCTCCCTCCCTCAATCCCTCAGAAGATGAGACTTTGCTCAGCCGCCCACGTCCCTCCATTGACTGCGCCTCCTTCTCACAATGATCCTCAAGCAAGGCATTGTACAAATGCAATCACGTCCTTCTTGGTCCCCAGGGGTGCCATTCAGAGACACAGAGAGTTGCAGGTGTTGCCAAATTTGGGGCTGGAGGAGTGTTCATCCTTATGCCCCTTTGAGCACCCTGCAGGGCTGTGAGCTGGAGCTCGGGACCAAATTTGATGGCCCTCATTCACTCCTGGCCCTACTTTCCTTTATTTGTGTCTTGACTGATGCTCTTGCTGAAGGACACGCTGGGTTTACGCTGGATATTGCTGACTTGTAACGAACAAGTGGAGCACTGGAGTCACTTCCAAGTGATCATACCCCAAACTGCTTCATGTTCCCAGTAGGACTAACAGGGCACTCGGCGTGTGTGAAAGGAAAACCCAGCTGCAGTGTTTCTTTTAGGCATCTTACTGGAAACCATGTCTATTTTGAACCATCACGTATAGCCTGGCCTATCCATTCCCACAGGATTTCCTAAAATGGGAAGGAATTCAAGCATTGTGCAATTTCCTCTTAAAAAATTGAGTCAATGAAGGAAAATACCACTTTCCCCAAAAACTTTACCTCCCTTTTAGTAGAATATGCCTTTAGGCAAGAGAGCAGAGAGATCTGCTCTCCAAGTACCTTACTAGCAGTGTATTACACTAGAGTATATTGGCCCTAACTAATTATTACATTTATGGGTTCATCTGAAAACACTTGCTGTGCCTGTAACACTCACCCATACCCCATTCAAGCTCTTCAAACGGGGCTGTATACACTCAGTGGTCCAGGACCAGACCGAGCTGCTGCTGTACATGGGTGGAGGAGCCCACATGGGTCAAGAGAAGACCCTGTGGGTCAACAAGGTGCCACGTGGGTGGACAGACGGCCACGTGTGAGCTGACTCCACCATGCTGTAGGCTCCTAGCAAAATACCCTTAACTGGAACGCTATAGAGAGGCAGGGGATTTAAGGAGATCGGGTTTTGCCAACAAACTATATTTTTAATGAAAATATGGCTTTTAAAGTAAAGAAAAAACATTCTGGGAAAATTCTGCATTATAGAGCATCCTCGTTCCCTATACTGGAAAGGCACCAAAAGCCCTACCCCTCCAGCCCCACCACAGGTAGAAGAGAAACTTTTCAGGTTTGGATTTGCTTTTCTTTTAAATTTTATTTTCAAAGCAAGGAGGAAACCAGGTTTTGGTTTCTCTATCAGTAAAAATTTTAGCTAAAAGAAAATAATAATAATCTGGTTTATGTCATGTCCTAGAGTGATGGATGCAGAACACAGTCCTGCAGAGAAGCTGAAGGGTCTTGTCTTGTTTAAACCCAACCAGGCAGTGAATGGCGAGATTTTTACTCTATTCTTTTGTTTGAGTTTCTTGTCACAAAACCTTACCCTACTCATGGGAAAATTTACAAGCAAACAAAAGCTTTCAACATTTTCTGTGGAAGAACAGAACTGAAGAAACAAATGGCATTTTTCAGGCAATCCTAATTGCAGGTTATTATCCTCGCTCCTGTAATGCATAAGGAAATTTGTTGTGGAATCATTTACGTAAGAGGCTGCGATTGAATTCAGCCCTGGATAAAATAGTAGATGCACTCAGGATCACTTCTTCACAAGAGCAAACAGCAAAGCAAACCAGCTAAGGTCTTTAAGCCCCATTATAACATCAATAATTAAGCCTTCATACTGACACAGAAGTGCTTTTGAGTTATCTGCAGGATCACAAATGAAGGCTTAGCATGGAGGTGCTTACTACTAGATTTAACATTTATTACTAAGAGAAATCTCTGTTCCCTGATGGGTGGTAAGTGTTGATTGGACTTCTGACTCTGACAGATGCTTTCCGTTTTACCAATAACCAAGAGATTGCTCAACTCCAGCTGATGAGAGAGCATATGGAGAGACAAAAGTAGAGAAGTCTAAAATTGGAAATTCACACAGAATACTGGGAGAAAAAACAGCACGTTTCCGTGATCCCATTTCAATTTTATGCTGACACTGTTGGCGTGAGCTATGTAAGAAAGTGAAAAAACAACAAGCAGTAGGGTCAAGTCTCTAGCAGCAACACAGACAGATCCTTGTGATGTGAATAATACTGTGTTCTCTGACCCAAAATGAGCTTCGCCCAAATACAAGCTAATGAAGGGTTTTAGTCTAAAAGATGCCAATCTGCTGCTTTCCTTTGATATTGAATTCATTGCTAAAAACTTAAGGAATGCATTTATCTCTTCATAGTTTAATCCTTCGGGAGGCATAAAGCTGTTATAAAGGCTGTGTGGGTTTTAAATGACACCTTAATGACTATAGCAGAAGATAAGAATCAGTCCATTTCAAAAGACTTCTAACATTAGAAGAAAGATGGGACTGAATTATTCAGCCTGCCTGCAGTGTTATTGGATAACTGATTGCAGGTTATTGAGTTTAAAAAAATGCAGGTATTGGAATAATCATAATTTATCGTTGTACAGAGCTTGAGTTCCAGTTCCTAGGAGCATTAAATCAGCTGATTTACAAATAACATTTGTTTGGTTTTAGGTTTTGTGGGCATTTACTTTAAAATAAAATCTACAAGCATGGGAGATGGTAGGAGGATTCTTAAAGTGACATAAGTTTTCCTTTTGCACCACTCATTGGGATACCCAATCATCTGCACTTGTATTTTCAAAGTTCCCGCTTTGAAAAAAAAAAGGACAAAACTTGAAATAATGTAACCTTTAAAAGCTTTTAATAGTGATAACTTGTTTTTTCTTAATAGTAATTAAAAGCTTGTGGGTTTTGGTAGATGCTGAGATGAGGGAATGATTTTTTTTAAATATTGCATTTTAAAACTGAAGAGGTAATTAACATTGTTTTGCATTTCATACATTAGAATGAAACAGAGGTATGTTTTCATTTTAAGTAATAAAATATAAATCAGACTATCTTTCCATAAAGTCTGACTTTTAAGGATTGGTGAAGAGATTACAGTCAAACGTTGGGGCTTCCCACATATTTATAACTAGAAAAATACTAGATCATTGTCACCGGTGGCTTAGATTGTGTCAATCCTAGCAGTTGCCAACAAGCCATCAGTCTGCTGGTTCTTGTGATCCTACCGCAGCTCTGAGCGGTGAGGTGAAACAGGCACAAAAGGTATGTTTTCAAGACTGCTGAATCCCACTCCTTCAATCCTTATTGCAAAGAAAACAGCCAGAAGTTGTTTAAAAGATTAAAAATCAGGGGCCTGATTTGTGACTTGCTAATGTTTGCAGATGAAAGCCCCAACCAAGAGGCCCACTGGCACCCACCCAGAAGAACAACCACGGGGTGCTCACCCAGGCACTAACACATCTTCTACAGGTGGTTGCTGGAAAACTCTTCTCCTCCAAACGGCACCAGGAGGACCTGGAGCTGAGGACACCCCTCAGCTGCCTTGAGACCAAATGGTACTTTGGGTTTGCAGAGCTGCAAGCCACATCTTCCCACGGGATGGGCAAATCTGCCACGGGCAAGTCCCGCAAAACTCTGCCACGCGTAGCCAGAAACCTGCATCACCGAGCACCTCTGCAGCGGGCGCTCTCCCCTCCCTCCGCATCAGCCAAGCACTGCAGACGTTTCCCCCTTCTCTATTTTCGGTCATCCCTATTTTTTGGCACTGTCACTATGTCAACATCCTCACCACCCATCCTCATCCTCTCTTCCAGGCAGGAGACGCGCGTGACACCGCGTTGCCTGAATCTCCTGCTCTGTGCTCCAAGCCTGGTTTCTTCCTGCAGAAATCACTTCTGCAAAATCCCTGGAAAAGGGAAAATGTCAGGCCTCTGCACGGAACAATTAAAGCCTTAGTCTACTGGAGACAAAACACATTCTGTTTAATTAATTTTGGAAGAGGACAGATGACATCATTCTCTATCTCACTCCAGATAATTTGTTCTTAGTAGTGAAAGATAAAAGCTGAATTTGCACAGATTTTTGATGACTCCTTTTTGGTCTAGATCTCAGCAAAACAGCCATTAAATACAGACTATTTATTTCACACATTTGATTCCAGTCTCATTAAAAATAGGGGGGGGGAGAGAGAGAGGGGGAGAATCACCCCCTCTCTCTCAGACACTGTTCCTCATTACTGGTTGGAAAGACCCTTCTCTGGTGACTTCTCCTGCAGACCGGTCCCCCATCACGCTGACCCAGGAGTACAGCAGCATGACTCCACGCTTGGCACCGGAGCAACTCCAGGCACCGCAAGTTAAGCCTTGGCACCGCCACGTTATTTCTCCCCTGCACAAACCTGCCTCGCTCCCCAGATCAGCGCCACCCAATCTCGTTTATTCTGCTCTGCAAGGCTGACAAAAACACGGTGGCATCGATGGCCGCAGAGAAACACGGCCACGGGTCGGCGAGGCCATTGACGGAGCTGCTGTAACGACGACAGGCTGCGCGCTGTGGTTCGGAGCACGTCAATTATGGTCAGTTGTTTCGCTAATGAATTATCCTATCATCTGGGCAAACAGTGGCGATGGCAGCAGGCAGCGTAACTCAGAAACTAGGAACGGGAGGAAATACCGCTTTATTTCTATCCGGCATTTGGCCCATTTAACTCTGGAAATTCGTTCTGCGGCAAGGGCAGCAATTGGGGTAACGCCAACACCGGTGCACCCTCACTCCCGTGGCTGCTTGGAAAAGTGAACATCTGCCCATCACCAGCTCCTTTAGGCAGAATTCATCTCAGTATTTATTAATTTATCCTTGGCTGAGGATACCTTCGGCAGGCAGAAAGTTATCTGAATTACCCCAAAACATCAGACGCTCCTCTCTACTTGTTGCTGCCATCTATTCAGGGATGCTTTTGCAAGGACCACGTAAGGATTTGCACTGCATTAGGTGCAAATTTCAGTGATACTGCAGCACCTCTCTAGCACCGTTGAGCTTTTTAAGACTTGCCAAGAAAGGCTGCAAAGGTGACTACCCAATCTACTTGATTTCTTAGTAAGAACAGACACAACATGTCATCTAATGAACCTAGAAAATAATTTGATGTGGGATTTTGCTAACTGGTCACCTTTTCTTGGCTAGAAACCCATAAAAAAATAGCCATAATCACCATGACCTTCAGATTAAATTAATCTCATAAATCAAGTTGTTAGTTCCTTATTACTGGCAGGGTTGCATGGGCTTGATTCTACCTTATATTAGAATAAGTCAGAAGCTAGAAGAAAATACCAAATATAACATAGCAAATAGAAAAAGATGACCCATCATGCCGCCCCACCAGATATGAATTGCAAATAATGAGATGTGTTTCCTTCTCTTTACAAACACAGTAAGAGACTCATTCAGAGAGTGAGAGATCCACCCAGCAGAAGGTTTCCTATTTCTGATACGCAGCTAAGCATCTCAAAAATACACAGAAATTAAGAGCTGTCTGCAAATCTTCATCTTTTAGTTAGCTCGCCATGGGCCAAGCCTTCAAATATATTCCATTTCTCCACATGAAAGGTAACGGTGCACAAAAAGGCTTGCACACACTCTGTGTAGACAGAAGTGTTTAAAAGGGAGAAAAGTGGATGGATACATTACCACATTTTATTTTTACCACAATAGAGCATAAACTGGCCTGCGTTTTAGAGAATTTTGAAAGATGTTGACAATTACTTTATACCCATGAAACTTACAGAGAATAACACATGCATGCTATTTGGGAGGAGAGATGTTTCCCTTCATTCACATTATTTTGTTAGATTTATCTCATACCAATGAAAGCTCTCAGGACTTTTCTGCTGTCACCATAAGACAAGTCTCAAGTGTCCAAAAAGATGACATTGCTGCCCATAAAAATCTAAATGTGTTCATACAGCTTCCAAAACGCAGCTTTTATAACTTCTGCGGTCCTTCAATTTTCTATATTATTCCTTTTTATGCTGTGTGTGTTCAGAAGTGTGCACACATAACTATCGGTTGTTCAAATAAGTACTTTTTATATCATATGTAACAAAAAACTTTCATGCCAAATGGTAAATGCACTAGCAATGGTAAACTGGAAAAACTAAGACAATTTATTTAACAGTCATTCCATAAGGATGAGCATCATCCTCACATCAGACTATCTTTTACAAGACAGCAGTTTAAACTAAGCATGATGTTTAACATGACTGAAAAAAAAAATAAATTAACAAAACCAACAGAAAACCCAAACCAAAGAAACCTCTTCGGATATCTACGCTTCTTTTAAAAAGTTACCACTTTAGCAGAATTTTGGAAGCATGTAGAAGAAGAAACAGAAGGAAGAGTCAGCCAAGCCATTAGGAAAACTACAAAGCAAGTCTTCTCCATCCCTCTCCAAACGCAAAATTTAAAACTATCCCAAGGCATTGGGGCGGGGGGGTGGGGTGGGGTGGGTGTAGAAAACAAACCACAAACTTTGCAGAAGTGGTCTACATCTGTACAATTTTAGGAATACTGAGGGTTGGGAAATGCCCCACAAAGAAGGCTGGGTCCCTCCAGTCCTTGTTTTCTTATAGTAGTACAAGCATGAGCATTTGATGGCAAGTCACAGGAGATACAGCTGTGGCTCTCATGTAGCGACAGCCTGATAGACTCTTATCTGAACAGAAAAAAATTGCTTTTGTACAATACAGCAAGGTCATTTGATGCCAGTATTCACTATTAATGTGAGAAATTGTTTAAGTTATTCAAGTGGAAAAATTAATATTAAACTGGGAAATCAGTTATTTGGCAGAGTTGTAGCTACTTCCTTACCAGTCTCAGACAAGAGAGACTTCTCCAACAGTAATTAAAAAGAAAAGACAATGACTTCTTTATTGGCTCTTAAGTTATGAACCCTTTAAGAATTAGTTACATTTGAAAAGAGAGCTGTATAACATAGAAGTAGTAGGGCTCTTTGGATTTATTTAAAACAAGGATTTGACTCCTGAGAAATTCTGGTGAAATTAACTCGGCACCCCAGAAAATGAAATAAATAGCTCAAATGCTAGCTTTAAGGATATTCCAAGAATTCCCTGCCAAAAAAAAAAAAAAAAAAAAAAAGAAAAAAGTTATTAGAAATGTACTGCATATAGATTAATTTGACTTTCTGTTCAGAGAGCAGAGAGGCTGGTGAGATAAATTCACATAGAATTTGAGCAGGAGAAAAGGATGACAGCAGCAAATTTCAAACCTACTGAAGCACGACAGCCTTGTGGGTTTCACCCTTTCAGGGAGTTATGGAGAGAACAGACAATATAATGCACCTGATCTGAGCAAACACACTTCTCCGCTCTCAAATTTTAGTTCTTATCACAGCTCACCTGGATCGCTTACACAAGCAAGCAGCAATTAGGCCAGCAGAAAGCAAAGGAAACACCACCACAGCGTGAAGGGGATTAAACCTTTCTAGTTCCTCGGTCCTTACAGCTGCAGCGAGATGAAGTTGTCAAACCTCACCCAGATAGCACACGGACACGTGTCTCTGGGATCGCTTTAACGGGATACCGAAATCCAAGCGGGTAACGCTTCTGCCTGCCAAGTATTTCGCCAACTGCCTCGCAGACCCCAGGGAATCGTGAAAGGATTCAGAAGAAGCTCAAAGACCGCAAGGCATCAGAAAATGCTGTGCTTGTTGGCCATGGCTTGGCTCTTCATGGCAGAGGAGCAGTTGCCTCTGGATTTAGGGCCACCCAAGGATGGCTAAGGGCTCCCAAAACCTCTTGTGCTCTCCAAATCTCCCAGCTCACACCACGGTGCGTTGAACTTCCAGTGCCAGAGAAAGTCCTGCTGGGAGAAGAGGAGCCAGCTTTGGTAAAAAGGAGAGGAGTAGTGGGATTTCCTTCAGCTTTAGGACTCTCGATAGCTATTGATTTGTCTGCTTCAAGACAACTCTTTACATGGCTTCTTGTAACTAGCTTAAACACTCCCGTTGGTTTCAGAGAGCTTTACTGAAGATTACCTACCTACCAAACAGGATTCACCAGCTCTTAAATGGAAATCTTTGCTCCTCTGTAAAGTGTTTTATCTTTAGCAACGCTTCGGTAAGACAGGATTGACTAAGAACTTGGAGAAAAAGATGCCCCAAAGACAGACCTCCGCTTAAAAGCATAATCACTCTTAAAGCCCTCTAAAGAAAGGCTTAGAAAAGAAAACACAGACTAAAGAAACCATTGCTTATTTCATCCATGTTACTACTAACACCCTTTCTGCTCTTTATCGAGGAAACAGAATTCAGCAATCTTTGAGTGGGATTTTCATCCATGACTCCCCTAGCACCTCGTGCAACTGTCACAGCAGATCACAGCCCTGGACCTCCTTCCAGTTGTTGCTATTTGTAGCTTGGACACTTCTTGGTTTTTGTTTCCTCGCATTATAAGCTTTCAGGAGTTGGAGAGCAGATAACTTGTCCCTCTACAACCAAAAACATTCCTTTCACTCTCAGCGTGTTTTCTGCAAATTAACAATACCGCATTACCAGTGAGCAAAAGAACACGTGGACATGATTTCTGTAAAAGCATCTTTCCAGTGACTTTATGGGTACCGGACTAGTCATAGTCCAGACCCAAGAAAGGAAGAAGAGGCCACATATTTGGCCACAGGTAGCCACTACCATTAGTCAAGAGTGTCACTAAAATGAACTGCAAGAATATTTTTGCTTAGATATTTCCAAACAGACTGATATTGAAAAATCAGCACTTGCTCCCTTTCACCTATTCAGCAGGTTATTTAATCCCTTGTTTAACTGTGAAACATGACTAGCCCGTCTGCAATCAGGGGTTATCTCCAACCAAAATACCAAGTTGAGAAAACGGATCTCTTAAAAAAATAATTAAAAAAAATTCTGCAAGCTTTCAAATGTTTTAGCTGACTCAAGAAACTAGATCTGTTCTTCTGATGTTTGAAAAGTTGATTTGCTCCTGCCTATCTTTTCCCCTTGCTGGGAGGATAATGAGGTCCTGTCTGCTGATTTGAAAATTTAGCTGCACTGAGGCAGGAAAACTGCTGTGGGACTCGCTTTTCTTCTGCGCCACGTGGAAGGAGTAATATTTCCATCAGACGGCGATGGACCCGGCAGCCCCAAGGTGGTTGCTCTTGTCTGAGGGCACCTGGAGACAGGGCAAAAGCAAGGGGTGCCGCAGACATGAATGACCCTGGCACCCCTATGGGACCCAAGAGATAAAGTCATTAATCATCCTTGGAGAATTTCTCTGGGATCTCATCCCCCAGCACAGCAGTAAGCGATTCAGTTCGCTGAGCATTTGGGTAGATGGTTCCTGGTGAAGGAAACTTGAAGTATCTAATAATATTCCAGCTTCCAGTGGAATTCCCCTGGAGTCTGAAGGTAAATTCCCTTCCTCTTTGAAGTGCGTCCTATTTTTTATTGGCATGCATAATGCCTGCTTTCACAGTTTCCACTCATCTGAATGAGTTTAACAGCTCGCCTGAGTGCAAGATAAAAGGTTTGGAAATTCAGAAAGCATTTTACAAAATGTTTTCTTTTATTATGCAGTAAGTTTAGGGAATGGGAAGCTTTTGAGCGAGGTGAGGTACTAAAGGAAGGGCAGACAGACGAGAGACAAACTGAGACAGCATTGCAGAGGCACTTCCAGCAAAGGAACAGACTTTTAGCAATTTTCTCAGAGGTCTCTGGTGCAGCAGAGCGCAGAGGAAACTTTTTCTACGCCGTTCCCCGTAACCCCAATCACAGCCTTCAGATTTTACAGCACAGGATTAAATAGTAGTTGAGCCTTAATGAACCCAGACAGTATCATTCACTTGTCCTACCCATAGACAAAGGGATTAATCTGGAAAGCTGGAACGGAGCTTGAAAGATCACTTCCCGGGGCTGCAGACTGCTTCGCTGCACAGAAAAGGCCATTTCAGCAGCTGGCAGGGCAGAGTCAAGTGGGAAACTCAAGGGAGGATTTTAGCCTTCCTTTAAAATGCCCGAGGGGGCATCTCACCTGTTCTCCACCAGTAGAAGCTTCGTGGTGGGAGCAATGTAAATGCTGCCGACGAATCTGAGTTGGGCGAAGGATGGAGGGGGGGGTAAGCGGAGGAGCTCTTGGCACAGAGGAGCAGCAAGCAGAGGTCAAAAAGCAAAACGCAGCCATACCTCCAAAGACTACCTGCCAGAGCACATCTGCTTTAACGCTCCTGAATGAAGCGGAATTGCTCCATTTCACTTACAGCCAGTTAAATAACAGAGCAGTGCTGTCTACTGTGTATAAACACGGCCATAAAAGCAGATTAATGCAAGCCAACTAGCAATATCCAATTTTACTTCAAAAATACAGTATCTGCCCCTTAAACAATGAAAATTCCACTTGAGCAACATTATGCTTTTTTAATCTCACCCTGTCATATTTTTCAAGACCTTGGTTAGGTAAACCACAGCCTGGCACTCCCAGCGACTGCAGATTCTCCTTAGTCAGCTGCCAGTCCCAGTGACCCTGCACATCAATAAGCACATCTGCTTACAGGAACATAATATTTGTTTCTTGCTACCAGATTTTCTATGCAGCTCACAATGAACTTTATTTTTCTAACCCACATATCACTGTCTTTTAAAAAAGACAAACAAACAAAAAAAACCCCAAACAAACAAAAAAAAAAAAACCTCCACAAACCTCCCAAATAGGTTCTGTGGGTAAATGTCCCAGCTATGCCAAACTGTGCATAAATTCTGTTGTTTGGGAAAATTCCTGGAGTTTAAAAGTGCTTCTCTGCTTTTCCCAGGAAAAATGAACAACACAGGTATGTAACGGCTTTAAAGAGACTCAGCTTTCTTTGTAAAGATACTTCCATAGGTTTTGCTGGGTATTTTTTCCTTAAGCTTCAATCACTGAAAGCAGATATATTTTGTAGAGACGTGAATCGCTCTTGCAAGCAGATGCCCAAGTGGTTACATTGCAGCTAGAGTAATAAATATGCAGAGCAGCTTCACGTATTGATTTCAGACCGTGGGAGAAGAGCACATCAGCATAGCCTGCAGATATTAAAAACACTTTTGTTGTCAAATTCACGGCCCAGGCAGCTATTGTCACATCTTCGAGGGCTTTTGGCCTGCCCAGCCAGACTCGCAGCTCGCTGTTTGGCTGGGAGCCCAGGTAGGGTTTGGGTATTTGAGCCTTTCCTCGAAGAATAACGCAGACTCAGCCTTGGGGCTGGGTTCTCCTAACGCCATGGAGCAGGGCTCTTGGAGGGAATCGTGAATCCAGAGCTGAGGAGGAGACCAAAAGTTACCTAAACGGGACAGCCAAGTGCTACCAACACAGGGACAAGTAATTCTGGGACCTAGCAGGTTTCCCTCCATCCCCTGAGCACCTCCTGCGAGGAGATGCCACCTTCCCACAGGATAACTGCCTCCTCACCAATGCCACTGCGCTCCCCTTGCATCCAGGCACCCAATGCAAGATGCTGCTTCAACAACTTGCTCTGGAAACTTTGGTGTGACCGTAAAAAAAAAAAACCACACCAAAAACAAAAACAAAAATACCACTCTTCCAAACTCAGTGCTGAAGCAGCATTAGGTGTTTTGCTAGATTCAAACGGCATGTTTAGCTTCTTGCACAACAGTGTTTTAGGCTTCATGGGTGACAAAAATATTATAAGACACTGACTGCTTGGAAAACAGAATATTAATACTATTTAAAACTATATCATTTTTAGAATTCTCTAAATCTATCTTTTTCTTTTTTTTTTTTAAATCAGGCACCTCAAGATTACACAAAGGGTGGGAGAAATGAGCAGTGCTCCATAGAGACAGTTGGTGATCCCACGGGACTCATCACCCACAAGGCTGCACCAAGACTCAGGAAGTTTTCTGTTATTTGTGCGTAGCATCTTTACTGCCATGCTGCAAGGTTTGGTACCCAGGGATGCTCGATACTGTCCATCTCAGATACACAGCTTGGCAAAATGTGTGCTCTAGAGGGAGTCTGGAGGTCTGGACACTTTGTTTAAACTAAGAAAGTTCATTTGATGTGGAAAACTCTCCAGAGATGACCATGAGAAGAAAGAAGAGGGAAGTAGTAAATAATTTGGAAGATTAATTGGGAAAAAAATAAAAATCACTGCCTTAGACTTACAGAAGTAGCAATTTATAGTCTTTCATTTTAATGAACATGTTTTAGGAGTAAGAAAGTATCTATGAACCAAGAGACTTACATTTTCTTCTCGGTTTTGGCATGTACTTTTTTGAGGAAACACGTTTTGAGGAAGTGACTTCCCCAAGTGCATAAGCCTTCATCTGTACATAAGATGCTGTAAAATACAAACTCACACAAATGCTGGCAACTTAAATTCATTCAGGTCTGTGTCCTAAGACCCAAAAATGGGTGGCTTGGGGAAAAGTATTATCTTGAATTATTATTTGCCAAAGGGAGAGGACTAGTTCTACACAGAGCATACTAGAAAGCTCAGTTCCCCACTGAAGTCTTCAAAGCTGAATTCCCCAACATTACACATAAGTAGGAAAGAGGAGGAAATAACAGTGGTCCAGGTTAGTGGCTTTATGACATCCACAAGTGTCATCCACTGAGCGACACCTGGCTGATTACTGTGTTATAATGGTGTTATTTCACAGTCACAATCAAATTGTTCGTCTCCCATCTCAAGTAATAATCCAGCAAAAAAATTTCAGTCAAGACATGAGGGAGTCTTATTTCTTAGAAATATACTTCCCAATTTCCTACCCTTTAGCTGCTTTTGCACTGAAAAGCAGGAAATAAGTCGATTCCTCACAGAGCTTAAAACCACTGAGAATCTCATACAATGTATTAGAGGGGAAAAAAAGGATGCAGATTTATATATTTGTGTCAGTATAAATGTAATTTATACAAATGTATATTGAAGACCTGTTGCTAAACAATACACAAGACCCTCATCAATCATCACGTAAAGCATGTAGGCAAAACTGTCGGACCTCTAAGGCGACGCTCCCTATGTGGAGTGTTTCCCCCTGAGCTGATGTGGGAAGGTGTCTGAGCACTTGCCCGTAACGCTCTGCCAAGCTTCAGCAACACCTATGAGCAACCTCAGTCATTACCGTGCCCCTTCCTCTACCCTCATCAGGTCATTTCTGGGATCCTTACCTTATGGTCTACAAACTTGGAAAATATAGATGTCCATTTTTCCCTTTTTTAAAAAGCAAAAAAAAAAAAGCTCTTGTGTTGTGAGCGTGTGGGTTACAACAGCCCATTCTCCTCCCCGGTACTTGGGGAAGCACTTCTGTCCAGTACTGGGAACACGAGGGGCAGCCTCCTGCCAGTAAACACGTACATCAAAAAGTGACTCTGCTCTTGTTCAGTGTAAGGTAGATGCATCAAAAGACAAATGATGCAGATGCTGTGCCAAAAGAAGAAGCGGCGTATGCAAAAGGGTCAGGAGAGGACTCGAGAGCTCTTTCCAGGAGGACGGTCCCTTGCCGCAGGAGCAGAAACAACACCGTGCAATTCCCCGACTAACATGACTTGCACGGTTTTGCCCAGACCGTTTATTAGTCTTTCAAACAATTTTCGCGCATGGTTCCCAAGACCATTTTTAAAGGTCTATATGCTTCCACTCTATTTTGGGGGATAAAAATGCTTAGTAATATGGCCAACATGGCTCAATGGTCTTCAATGCCAAAGAGCTGTCACAAGCATATTTTACTACTAGTAAAACAATGCCCTTAGGTCCCCTGGATAACAGGTTGAAAGTTTTAGCCAAACCCTTCAGCACCCAACTTCTGCCAACAAAGTATTCTTACAGGCTGAAAGTTGTTCACAGAAAATATGCAAAAAGTGGAAGTGACTGTGCAGCACAGTTTACAGAACAGCAATGAACAAAAGGGACCTTTAAAGGTTTTATTCCCATTTTACCACAATCTGTAGCGTACCTAGAGAAAAAAAAGGTATAAAATACCAAATGTTACTGGAGTACTAAGTGACACATTACACAGTTATTGTGACTTGCAAAGTCTTTTTACAGAGTTGTTCGTATCCTATCAAAAGATTGTCTCACAAATCAACACCCAAGATAACTGTAATCTTCCTCTTTAATGTGCATTTATGCAGCCATATGTGGACATTTCCTCTCCACCCCCAAGACTGTCAGCAGATGCACCTGTTTAACATAAATGCAGTGGCATTTTCACAAGTTCTGTACAATGAAAGCTTTTGTGTTCTTTGAGTGCTGGCAAAAGACTGTAAGACATTTTGAAAAAAAGAAAAGCAGCAATAAATTTTTCATAGAAATTCATAATGAGTTCTGCTTGGTAGCTGTTAACATGGGCAATATGGATCTTGCTTTATTCAGCACCTCACTTCTAAGTTGTAAAACACCATGTGTGACAGCAAATGCATGAATACTGAGGTATCGCAGAAAAGACAGTAAAACCCAGCCATGTTCTGACTGCTCACAACAAGCAAAGCCTCGGTCCTCTCAATGCACAGGCTCTTAACTACTGCCTCTCCATGGGGTCGGTCCATTACAGCTACTTTGTGCTGGAAAAGATGTATTCAACATAGCTTAATGCAAATTTGTCAAGAAGAAAAAGTTTGAACAGCCTCTGCAAGTCTGCAATTCCTCCTTTCCCTCACACAGCACGTATATCGTGCCAGGATCTCATCTCAGGGGCTTCAAGACTCAGGGAGGTTCAACTTTTGCCCGAGACAAGCAACAGGAGGGAGTTATTTTATCATTATTTTTCCACCTCTGTAATGAATTAAATCCCCCATGGAAAATTACAAAGGAAGATACACCCATAGATTCTTCTTCACCTGCCTCAAGCATTTACACTGTGATTCTCTTAAAAGAACATAATAAAGACATACAACCAGGGACTGATAAAGGAAAGAGAAAGACTAATATGACCAGATGGCTTTTTGTAGCTTTTACAGATGAGTCAGGGTGCATTTCATATAATGACAAATGGACAGACCAGACAAGTAATGACTTCTTTGTGCCCAGAATTCAAATGCTGGTTCTTTGAGGCTGTTTGCTTGAGCACTCAAGTGTAGGCTGCTCTTTTTGTTGGGCGATTCCTTCAATAATACAGAAGAAAAAAAAAGGGGGAACGCAGAGCTATGTAAAAAACCAGCAGCGAAGGGAAGAGGCAGAGGGATGGACAGGAGAAAAATGCAATGCTGTATAAAAGAGCATTTTTTCTTAGCAACACTGATCATCACCGTTTCTTGCCCACATCTACCAACTATTCTGGCTCTGCCATGGCTCCACGCACTCCCTGCCTGCTGCAGGTAGTGGTTCTGCTTCTTTGCCCTTGCTTGGCCTCTTTGGGCTGAAACGCCCTTGTCCAGCATTTAAGTACATCTCGGACACGAACACAAGCTTCTTGGGCCTCTGCCAAAAGCCTTGTCTTTTATTTATAAATCAATTTAATGATGGTTTAATTATCCTTAGGTGTGGGAAGGGAAACATTTGCGCCCTATGACAAGCACTGTAGGTCTGGGAAGAGACAAAGCAGAAAGCTGAATCCTGGTGTATCTGAAGAAAATAATAGTAACTGGAAGCAACAGCTGAAGCAGCTGACAGGAGTCTGATTTCATTTATCCCTGAAAATTCAGAGAATAACTGCTTTCAGCACAGCTACTGCCTTGAATACACACTGCCAGCTGGCAAGCTGAGTGGGCAATTCATTACATGAAGTTCTGGATTTCTTCTGCAGCTTGACAAATGGAGCATGCATCGTGCACCAGTGCCAGGAAACATAATTCCTATTAAAAGGGAAGGGAAAAGTACCTCCAACTTTATGGAAAGCACATAACTTGTGACTGAACTGGACTTTGCTTTGTACCTTCTCATTGCCTGCTCACAGCACAGGGCTCTAGGACTGGATTTGCATGCAGGTTTCAAAAAAGGGAGGGGGGGGAATATAATTATATCTACATCTAGATTTCCTGCTAATCTAAATGTGGCCTGACAAAGGCATTGGCAGGACAGTCAGGCAATTTAAATATTTTATTATCTGGTTTGGGCATACAACTGCTTTTTTTGCACATAGAGGTGTAGGCGTGTAAATCTGCGCCCTTGGGAGAAACATGGAAGTAGAAGTCTTATTTAAAAGAGAGGTCACATTTCTTCAGCTTCTCACAAGCCTCTCAAAACGCTTCTGTATACAGAGGTGTTTCCTGCGCCATGCTTCGACGTTCAGTTTGTGCTAAAGTCAAAGTCGGTGGCAATTAATCCCTAGTTTTACATCCCATTATGACTGCAGGCCAAATTCAGCTCAAGTCCCAAGTCCAAGACCCATTTAAACCAAGCAAAAAGCTGAACTTGCAGCTTGTCTGAGCAAAACTAATAAGGCAAGACAACATCTCAGCAAAGGAAAACTTTCTCCTGGTGTTTCCATAGGAAGAAATGGAACAGCAACCCAACTTGCAGCCCAACCACAGTAAGACAGCCTGGGAAAGATAAAGCTACTTTCTCTAGATTTTAAGGAGTTAGCAAGGAATGCAAAACATTTACTACCTCTACGAGAGCCCAAAAGTTACAAGTTCTGCCATTTGCTTTCCTCCGTGCAAATTCCGCCCCCAGAAAAACAATAACTTCCTTTGCATTAAATTCAACAAATTTGCTTTTTTCTTAAAGATTAGTTTTCTTAAAAACATGGCAATTCTGGTCAGAGCTAAAACACACTCTGAGCAAAACTTTGGTTTTTCCCTAACACTGGTCTGACAGGTCTGAGGGACAGCATCCAGGATCTCCTGAACTGTGTAACCTCTTATTATCTAATTATTCTACATTGCACAATCACCAAATGAGCTGGGCCAGCCATAACAAAGTCAAATCCACCTGGGACAGGGCAGAAGTGTGTAGGGACACCAGAAGAGGGAAGAACAAGACAGTGCAATCCTCCTCCTCGCATTAACACAACACACGGCTCAGACACCCTGGTTGAGCAGCTCAGAGCTGACACATTGGACTCTGCCTCCTGCCCTGGAGACCCAGTATTTTGCCTCAAAAAAAAAAAAAAAAAAATGGGGAAAAGCAGCCAGTAGGGTATAAAGCCTTCACTAACTAATCCACAGCTAGCACCTGTGGCTTCCCTGGCATTTCAGAGAGCAAAACCCATCCCCTCTCCCTCTAGCCATGGGGAAGTTTGACGCCCAATTTGAGCCCGTCACGCCAGCTTTCTTGACAGCAAATGGAGAGGTGAAATGAGTCACTCCCCGCCAGCACCTTGCTAGGACCTATATATAAGAGGAGATGAGTCACTCCCTGGCTGTGCCCCCACGGAAAGGCTCGCAGACGGAGCGCTTGCCTTCCATCACCCACGTCAGCCGGGAGGAACGATCAGCCCACCCGCAGGAACGCGACAGCACGGACTGGTGCACAGCACTGCTTGACAGCCCCTGCGCTGGCTTTTCGGGGGCTGCTGGTAGAGTTGTAAGCACGAAGGCAAGTTGCAGTTGCACAGGTACAGAGGGCAAACAGTCTCACGTGTGTGATGAGAGAGGAGCCGCTGTGGTTGGCACAATCGCCAACACAGTACGTCTCAGAGCGGGGCCATCGGTGGAGCTTTAAAGGTGCTCCCATCAAAGCAAGCAGTTGAAAAACAGGGGAGACTTGACAAGGAGAGACATTTCCACAAGCCATTTGTCAACATCTCCATCCCCAAGGGGCTTCTTGTGCTGGAGTGACTGAGGGCTGGTTTAAACTGAGCAGCTGAGTAATCATAACAGCAGCAAGGAATTACCCATCCCTCATTATCTTCCTCTGCTGCAGCCAGTGTGCACCTCTTCTCCAGCTCACGACAAATGAGAAAAACACCTCTGCAGTCTTTTTTCACCTGAATGGAGGTTTCACCAATAATTAAGTTTAACTGGTGAATGCATTTTAAAACTGGAGAAACAAATCATGCAAGAAAGAAAAGAAAAAGAAACAAAGGAAAAAAGAAATCCATGGTCCAAGCCTTTAATTAAATGAGCAGTTTGTGTTCCTGGGCATGAGGGAAAATCACCAGGCCATGTCCAGGGAAGCAAAGTCCAGATTCAGTAGCGTATTCTCAGTATCAGGGAACCTGAAGTGAAACCAAACTGATGGTTACAGAGTTCACAACATGGCTCTGCTGACTTTAAGCCCACCTTCAGCATAATAGACAGGAGCTTGCATCCCACAAGCTAAGTATTATTCATGCACTTTTCTACATCTTTCCAGATTGTCAATGGATGCCCAAAGTCCCAAATGGCTGGATATAGAAAAATGCCCCAAACTGAGATTTTTCACAGTCGAAGGTTGGACACACCAGCCTGGCTGCAAGGTCTATGCTACGCAAAACGTACAGAGCTGCCAACCCCGTGATGGTCACGCTGAGTCCCACCAGGCGGCATTTGGGCAGAGGCCGGAGTACTGGCATAGGCTGGTAGGTGTGAGCGGGGAGCAGACAAACCGTGTGCTACGCACCACAGCAAAGCCTGAAGTCTGCTGGCAAGATAAATAGAAATGCAATACTATTCCCTTCACACAACCTCAGAGAAATAAATTTTCCCTCATGTCCAGGGTGGCAATACCCATATTGCCATTGCAATTCTTTCTAGTACAATAGTGTCTCTCCCTCAACCTCCCTTTCTGTTTTGGGTTTGTGTGGCAGGGTTTTGGTAGCAGGGGAAGGGCTGCAGGGCCAACTCCAGTGAGAAGCTGCTAGAAGCTTCCCCGTCTTCAAGTCAGGCCTGCCGCTGGCCCAGGCCGAGCCCATAAATGATGGTGGTAGTGCCTCTGGGAGAATAGAGTTAAGAAGGAGAACCTTCAGTGGAGAGGGGAGTGGGATGTGAGAGAAACCCCTGTGCAGATACTGAGGTCAGTGAAGGAGGGGAGGAAGAGCAGGAGAGGAGGGGATGCCCCCGCAGCCCACGGGGAGGCGGCAGGCTGTCCCCCCCCAGCCTGTGGAGGGGAGCTGGGGGATGGATGCCCCCCAAGATGGCCGGGACTCCATGGGAAAGCCCGTGCTGGAGCAGGCTGTGCCTGAAGGACTGCAGCCCGTGGAAGGGACCCACGCTGGAGCAGTTCATGAAGGACTGCAGGCCGTGGGAAGGACCCACATTGGACAAGTTCATGGAGGACTGTCTCCTGCGGGAGGGACCCCATGGCGGTGCAGGGGAAGAGTGAGGAGTCCTCTCACTGAAGAGGATGAAGCGGCAGAGACAAGGTGTGATCAACTGACCCCAACCCCCATTCCCCGTCCCCCTGCACTGCTGGTGGGGAGGAGATAGAGAATTCAGGAGTAAAGTTAAACCTGGGAAGAAGGGATGGGTGGGGGGAAAGGGTTTTAAGATTTGGGTTTATTTCTCATTATCCTTGTTTTGATTCAATTGGTAACAAATTAATTTGATTTTTTTTTTCCCCAGGTGTAGGGTTCAGTTATATGGAAGTTAGTTATTGGACCTGAAAATAGCTCATGGTCACAAGATTGTTCCAGGCGCCTTTAGAAGGCCTTGAACAGAATAAATAAGAAGATAGAAGAAGAAAGATCCCAATTAGGAAAACACAGGTGCACATTCCACGATAAAGGGAACTTGGCACAAACAACCTCAATTCAGGGGCTTATCTTGACCAATTGGACTAAGACAAGTCTTGTATGCTCTAATTAACACAACCAATTATGTCTTATGTTTGTGCGCGTGGACAGTACCGATGTAACCAATCACCGCTTATGCTTGTGCGTGTGGACACCAAGTGCTTGCATGTAGTAGCCAATCAAAGTCTCTCAACAACTTAGAGAATTGTATAAAAATTATTAGCTAAGCTCAATAAGCTGGCGACTTTAATCATCACATTGGTGTTCCGTCGTCCGGGCCCCGCACGGATTAATCCCTAAACCCTACACCCAGGCTGAGCCTGTCTTTTGCCTGTGACCATAAGTGGTGAGTGATCCCTCCCTGTCCTTGTCTCGACCCACGAGCTTTTCTTTATATTTTCTCCTCCCCATCCCACCAGGGCCAGAGGGAACTAAGCGAGCAGCATCATGGTGCCTTGTTGCCAGCTGGGCTTAAACCACAACACTTTCAAAGTTACTACATATCATAGCTGCTGCTGCCTTCTTGCACCAAACAATTTAGCAGTCATTTTGCAGACTCTTTCATTAAGCACTTCTGTTGATGTTGCAAGAAATAATCACACACTATTACCAGCCCTAGTCACAACATGCAGCCACACACTCCTTTTTCCATCAACAAACTGATTTCATAGCAACAACAACATCTGCGCTTCAGCCTTTCAAACACAGGGACAATTATCATATCATTTCACCACTTGCAAGGGAGAAGGCAAAGGGGAACCAGCTGGGCTGGGGATGTCAGTGCATGGGCAAGGTGCCCAGCAGAGACACCAGGAGAAGGGACACCAGGAGAGAGGCCACCTCCTTCCGCAGAGTGATGGAGAGTCACTTACACCTCATTCCCAACCACCCGCACGTCAGTGCAAGCAGCAGCACCCAGTGCAGGTGGATCTGGATTCACCCCGATGATTTGAGGGTCCAAATCCCATGAATAGATGCACAAACACGCTGCATGGCACTGCCGCCTGTAACCCAGCTCCCCGTGCAAATCACGACGTGGGGCAGCAGCCGCGACACCCAGCAGGAGCACGTGAAGAATCACCGTTGGCCGTGAAGTTGCATTATATTCGGCAAACTCAAATACGTTGCTTTGCTTCACAGCCCTGCAAGCCCAAACAAGGTTTTATATACGGTGATCTGCATGCGCATTGGAAAACCCCCAGACTCCAAAGCTCCTCCTCTTTCAGGGGGGGTGAAACACTGTCACATTACTGCAGCTCAGTGAGCTGCCACTCAGCACCTGAGCTGTTAAAGCCATCTGCGCGCATCCTCTCGGATCACGAGAAAGCTGAGTAATTTCATGTAACGGAATTCTTGCTCGTTGCAGCTTACGCCGTGGGAAATTGCCTTTCTCTGCCGAGAGCTTAACGTTCACACACAGGCAACAACTGAGGCTCTGCTGACACACGATGACTTGTTAAACTGTAATTTAATTGCACATCTGCCTACTCTTACTTAGGCCTGCGATAGCTGCGCGCTGCCTGTTTTACACATTTGTGTTTGTAGATGCTTGTTAGTGCAGTGGGAAAGACAAGCTAGGGCATTTTCTTTCTTTTTCCCTCCTCAATAGAGTCAGGGCTTCTGAAATCATTGAAAAGCCTTGCAAAGCCCCAGTTAATGATTTTCACTTTAATCACAAAGGTTCACCAGAAAGGTACTCAAGCAAAAAGCCTTAATCATCACAACTAATCTAACACAAATGAAGACTCCAGCTTTGCTTTGAAAGACACCACACCATTAGACAGTCACAAAAAAAGCCACAAAGCACGCACTTGCTTCCACAACCTACATCTCTTCATGATACACATGATACAGCAAATTATTTATTCATGCCCCCCCCCCCCCCCCCCCCCCCAAAAAAAAAAAAGGGGGGGGACAGATCTGAAGAGAAGGAATGGCACTTGTTGAGTCAGACGATGGAAGCAGGAGGTACAGCTACAGAAAAACAAGTCAAGCAGATTTTTGAGGACAGAAGGAACCATTGCAATAATCCAACCTAACTATCTGTCATCAGCTGGACATGTTCAAGCTGACCCACAAATAAAGAGTCAGAAATCACCTGTGCTTAGGTCACTGCCTCCCAGGCAGTGCCCTCCCATCCCTCCATGGCTGTCCCAGCACACCCAGCCACGAGCCCACCAACATTTTCCATATTAACATGTGGGATTTACCCACAAAGCTTTCCTGAACCGCTTACCCTTCCCAGGTCTGCTAATTCCCACCCACCACTCAAAATATCCACAGGCCTTACCTACACCAAAGCAATACAACTACACAGAAAGTCCCCTTTCCTCCAAGGAGCAAAGTTTCCCTTTCCTCCAAGCCTTTCCTTCATCTACCAAGACAGCTGCAGGCCTGCACAGACCCTCCCATCTCATTAATTAGGTATCTGAGATAATTATGTCCCTATAGTTTCCTCCTGCATAATCTACTCCCAACAGTATCTGAATTTTCATGTCTGAATCTCTTGCTTATTCTCTAATTTTCCTACCCCTTCTCTCCCAGTGAGAAAGAGTTAAAGTGAAAGTTCCTTCCCAGACTCAGCTCCATTTCTGACCCTCTCCCATCCTTTTTAAACATCACCCACCCCCCCACCCCCCCAGGAGGTGGCAGGCCTCAAGTCTTCACTCCTCATGAGCTGACATTTCTCTTTCACCCATCCAGATCTTCCCCAAATCCTGCCAGTTTTCCAAATCCAGCCATCCCAGAGGAGGGGCCCCAGTCATTTTCCTGAGGAAACCTCATCCAAACATCTGTCAGATATTTGTAGGTCAGATAAACGTAAAAGACTCCTGCAAACACACGGCAAGGTGCCAGTCTGTGTGTGTCCCCTTGCACAGGGCACTGTGTGTGCCAGTGGCTCCATCAGGAAATCCCGCAATGGAAAAAGGGATGCTGGAGTTTACAGCTCCCTGTCTTCTATGCAATATCCTCTTCTCTTGTCAAATTAACTGTGCCTGCAGAATTTCTTGTCCCGACATTGTGTCTTAAGAAGCTTCAAGTTTTAATGAAGGCAGGAATTTTCTCGGTCATTATTTTCCCTTCCTGATTGTTCAGGGTTTTCCCCCTACAGCTCCCTGTTAAGCTAAATCCATGCATTCATGCAGTAAACAACCCTCTAACCAAGTCAATGCACATTATTCATTAATTATTCCAGAGCTCTGCTGCAGTCAGTTTGATTCACTTTCCTCCCATTTTCAGTCTCCCTGCTCCCCTTTTCAAGCAAGGAAAGAATAGCTCCCATGCTGCCGGTCGCCCATTAGCGGCTCCTTGGGTGCCCACAGCAAGACCCACGCAGCTTTGCCTTGTGGCAGCAGCAAAGCCAGCTCCCGTTCCTGCCCTCCTTCCAGCGCCCCTTAGCAATCCCACTTGGGAAGCCAAGCTGCTTCATCCCCAGTAGACCCATCAGGTTGGACCACTAACTATTTACTGCCTATCCCAGTGGTTGCCTGCTGGTACTTAGAAAAACATCTTTCTGCCATTGTACTTTGCACATCAGACCACTTTCTGATTTCTTGTTAATCGTTCATCACAGATATCATCATTTCTTAGCCCGCTGACAACCCAAGGATACCCAACATCTGATACAGGCAGTGAAAGGATGAAAAGGAAATCGAAGTACTCATTTGAAAACAGCAGTATCAGGGAGGGAAAGGCTGGAGGAGTAAAGGCTGAAGAACACAGCAGATCTGGCTTGTGGGGAAAAAACAGGACAGAATATTTCTATGCCAACGTGGGACTTTCCCGTTCAACGCAAACTCCAGCTGTGAGTTTAGTTGTTTGACACATCCTAAACGAGCCCCCAGAGAGCTTAGCTAGATCTGTCCCACGCTGTGCACTTCGTAGGAGAACAACCAACCTTCATTAAAGTCTTTTCCAAAGAATGCAGTGGCCTTTTGGGCACAGAAGTGAACTGAAATGTGCAAACAAGAGGATGGTCACCACCAGTTTTATGAAGTTTCCTTCTCAAGCCTTCAGCTTGAAGTTTAGGCAGCCATCATCTGGAAGGTTACAAAACTGGGTCAGATGCTGAGTCCCAGTGACATCCTTAAACAACTAAACATTTACATGGTTTTGTATTTCACTTAGATAATAAAGTTCCTTGGCTTTCTCCTCAGTGCCTGATTTCAGCTTACCAAGGGAGAGTAAGTTTGCACATTAAATTTTGAATTCAGCATGGAGCAACCAACAATGCTTGGACATATCTGTGGTCCCAAATCACTTGCCACCTTTTGATCGTCATCAGCATGAAAGACAACATGAGAGAAAGCAAAAAATTGCTGGTGTAGAATAAAAGAGAAGAAATTAGAAAGAATAAGAAAATATTACAACAAGCCATCAAACCTATCATGATTCAAGCTCACATCTTCCAGTTCAAAAGCACTTCTAATAAAAAGGGGACATGTTCCTCAAAGAGTTCATGTTTAATATTACGGAGCTAGGAGGCCTGGAGATGAGGCTAGAGGAAAGGAGCAATGAAAGACTGAGGAAAGGAGCAATGAAAGACTGAATCATGTAGAACACCAAGAGATGAGTCCAGGGGCAATTTTGGAACATACGTTACTGAGATTAGGCCAGAGAATAAGGGCCAAAGCTAACAAAGCCCTCTTTAAAAACACCTGAGGATGCCAAATTTGGACATACACCTCCTTAAGCCTGCATTACCCCCACTCCCAAAACAGCCTCCTGATGTTTCCCTTAAGTCACATTGCAAGTGTAGCTCGGATGAATGGCAGCTGCTGTTACTGCTAGGTATAAAACAAAGCAAAACAAACAAACAAAACAAAAAACCCATACACAACATTTCAAAGGCCTTGAGAGGAAATGGAGGGGGGGGAGGCCTAGTTCCTGATGTCATGGGGTGGTACGAAGCCTCCACCCCACCATCCCCTTCCAGAAGAGAAAGCCAGATACTTTGCTGCTTTCCTTTCAGCTGGTTTTCATCACTCAAAGGGAGGGAACACCAGGGCTGCAGTCTCATCAGTTGTAACTCTGCTGCCCCTCCTAAAATGTCTCTAAATTAGGACCTATGATCCATCGCTGAATGAGCGGCTTACTGCCATTTGCCACCAGTGGTTAGCCTTAATGCATAGCTAATAAAGTGTTTAGGGGTAGCCAACTGCTTGGAAATGCTTCATCTCCTTATACAACCTCTTCTTTCGCTGCACTGCTCATAAGTTTTCATCTTCTCCTGTGACCACCACAGTGTAGCAACTACATCAGACTTTGGATATTGTGCGTATTTCACTGCCATCCGCAAGACATACTTTCACCTTGCGTTTCACTCAAAGCTTTCCCTGAAACTTGGCATTTTGGCAGCCTCAGAAGGAGATGTGCTCTTGCTGGAGCTGCAGCCTGTTGGCCTCATCCCTCTCTCTTTGCCCTCTGCTCCTTTCCAGACTGCTCCTGTTGAAGAGCTCATCTTAAAGGAGCTCAGCCCGACTTAGAATTCACACCTGCCTGATTTTCTGCCAGTAAGAATAAGCTTTCAGCCCATATTCTTCTCCTGTACAGATTATTTTTGCATTCATGCAAAACAGTGGGCTTTGACATCCAGAGCGGTGCTAAACATCCTCCTCCTGCTTTAATTTCTTGGCCTCTCCATGCTTAAGAGGAAGGTGCTGATCATATATTTTGCTTTCACCCCCAAGGTGTATGCACAGATTCTGTTTGATGGCAGCCCTGGCCTCCTGTCCAGTGCAAGCCTCAGGGTTCAGTCTCCTCTGAAATCCTCCTTCCTAACTTGCTGCAAGAATGGTTGATTAAAAATCAAACGAATATTCTCTGTAGGGTTAAACTCTGGCATGTTGCCTAAACTCAGTAATGCTCTCTTTCCTGCAGGCTTTTCTTCTTTCCTGACACTTCATATCAGCAGCAGAGACTTCTCCTGGCTTGTTATTTCAGATGGGCTGGGACTGGAACATCTATCCTGCCACGTGCCCTTGAGTACTCAATAAATTAAATAGCAGATATACCTTCATGTAGTCTGAACACGAGGGAACCACGCTCGTTTTATATTTTTTTCTTGAAATATGTCCTTCCTGCACTTGTAGAAATGATATCGCAGCATCAAATGACTATATTAGAAGTGCTGTGATTACTTCATTGGCAGAGACTGCAGAGCCAGCCTCAAATAAAGACATGTCATTTCAGCACACTTAGGTTGATAATGCACCAAGTGCTAGCATGGGCACCGTGTCCCTAAAGCACTGCATTTTAGCAGTATTGCTAAATGCCAGATGACAAGGGCTGAGCAAATAAAGAGCTCAGACTGCCTTAGAGAATTGCAATTAAATTTATATACAACTTTAAGTTCAAACCCTTGTGCAGACCCTACCTATGTTGCCAATTGTTTGCTCTTCCCTTGATGGCGAGATGGCCAACTTTCACGAGCATCATAACCATGGTACAAGAGCACATCAAAATGCTGCCCATCGACATTGCATTAGTAAGCAAGGAGGATTTTGAAGCCATCTTATCTTCTTCTCTCCTTTCACAGGCTTTCCAATAACACTGACGAAGCGATGCTGTCACGGCTATCTTGGGGCATGTTTCTTGGTCTTCTCTGATTCTCAATGACTATCAGCACTTGCTTCTCAAAAACCTTTCACCCCTGGAGTCTCAGAAAGTCTTTCCCTGCCTCTGTTGAAGACTACTTTGGGGGTCTGCAGGGCCTTATGGCCTAGTGCTACAAAAGGATCTGGACTAACCCCTAAATGGTGTCAACAGAAGTTGGCTGCCTACCTATCTGCACAGATGTGGCACCAACATTTTTACTGCCATCAGCACAGGAAACTAGACTGATCCATGGAAGAACCTGCTTAAGGCTATCACAGCAAACCACAGGACCAAGTCAGTGTTTTTAACCCAGAGCTTCTGTGATGTGAAGGATGAAATGGAGTGGCTTTGACTCACAAAGACTCACTGAAATTAAGGAAAAAAAAAAATCCATAGGAACACTAAAGAAGCCATAAATGTCTCCACAAACAGAAAACCAGGAAAGGTACCCAGTAAATTAATAGTGTGGGAGGAATCTTAATCGGGCACTGTGGAAGTTGAAGTCCCTTTCCTGCTCAACAATCTCTGTTGGCTCTCCCCCTTGCTGCCTTCTCAAAGCTTGTCCATCCCCACTACACCAAGTCAGGCTGCTCTCAAAAACCCCACAGGCAAAGACAAGGGCGGGGGGGAGTAAAAATATACTAGGAAAGCACCAAAATCCTCCCAGAACAGACAGCATTGCCCAGCATACCACATCCCCTGGATTGCCATGTTTTAGGATAGGAATTATTTTTGCTGCACCCAGCCTGGAGCAGCACACGGATCAGTTATGAGCTCAAGGCACAGCCAACATGCAAATCCATAAGTAAGAACAACAACAGAAAGGCACACTTAATTAGCCCCCAAAAACACTGCACTCTCCTTTTTTTTTTTTCATGTGCCTTTTACCGCATGTTGATATACTGGTAAATTGGAAGCGTTAACCCTAGGTCAAAAACCCCTCAGGTTTTGTGAAAATAATAAATAAGCAAATATGGGAACTGAATAAACAGCTACCTGCAGGTAAGTATGCACTGCATGTGCACGGGTGGTTGGCAGTATTTACTTTGGAAACAAACTGTTCACATTTTCTCTCTGAAACCTTTGGTAACCTCACAATAATCAAATCTTTAAAAAAAAAAAAAGAGGCAGTAAATCTCTCACTTGTGTCTCTTAGTTATAGCAGGGAACCTGAACAACCAGTCACAGACTTGCAAAAATTGGCATTTCCATTCAGAGTCATCAGTCACCATCACAACCTGTAATCAGGAGGGATTTGGAAGAGATTTCCTGGACCAGATATTCCATTTAAAAGCATGTTCATACCCTCTGGATTCACGATTGCAGAGAATAACAAGTGAATCAGTAATTGCTGGCCATTTATTTTAATGTCTTGCCTATCATATTTCTTTCCTTTCTTTTTGCCTTCCTTTGGAAAACTGCTTATGCATTAATTTTTTAAGGATTTAAGAAGGCTTCTTTTGTTGTACCATCCATCACTGATGGTTACCAAAGGAATTGGAAATCTCAGAGGGATGAGAACAAAGCAAAGGAGCTTGCCCCAGGAAGCATCGCATGAAAATCCTTCTCTAAGCAGTAAACCCCAACCAAAGTACGAGGGCTTGGGGCAAGCCGAGATCCACAGGTAGCAAACTAATATTGTGTTTTACTCTATGCTGAGCAGGATAAACAACTTCATATTTGCTCCCAGTGAAGCCTTCCTGATGTTTCAGTCACTCGGCAGAGTTATAAGCCATTCACAAGATGTCATTGTACATTTTTAACACATCTTGGTACATCGGTGCAGTTCAAGGGACTGGAGGAGCGCTCACGTGTCTACACGCAGCAGCAGCAAGCAGGGGTCTAGGAAACAGCAGGCTAAAACGTCTGCTGCCAGCCCTAAGGAAAATAGTACAAAAGTTGTGACGAGAACCAACAAATAAACACCTAGAAAGTGATTTTCATTAATACGTGAAAACCTGAAGATGATTAAGCGTGCACTGAGAGAGCAGCGCAGGACTTGCATGACAGCGCAAGAGGAGCAGATGAAGTTCTGGCTTCATCTGTGGGACCCAACCACAGCAAGCTTGAGCCTCACTTTACTCAACTGCCTCACTAAAGTTATTAGTCTACTCAAAAACTCCACTTAAAATTGCAGGGAAATTTTTCCCATTAACTTCTCCCCCCCCACCACAAAAAAAAAAAAAAAAAATCTCTTCATGAAGTTTCAGTTTCAACAAATCAGCTTTTTCTGACAGTTTGACACAGTTGTAATGGTGAACGGTTTGTTATCTGCTAAATCCCTGCGGAAAGCTTTAGGCTATCAAGTATGTTACCACAGCTCTGAGCACATGCAGGGCACATATTTCTTGAGACATTTTCTACTAAAAAGGCTGTTTCTTTCATTTGCCCAGAACTATTAGAAACCCTAGCTTATTCAGCTGCAAAGACAAAAGGCTGTATCCATAATTGCTTTTTGCAGAGAAGGTGGTATAACCTAACATGATGCATCACACAGTTTCCAGTGCAACAGCAAAAATAAAGGTTTATAAGCCGGAGTAGTTTAACAATGGCTGTGTCTAAATTGCTAAAGGCATGTGCCACGCTAAACATTGTAGTGATGTACATCAACGCAGCTCAGAGCTGGCCCTCTCTGGAGCAATGCACAGCTCTTACCTGGATCCCAAGTAGCACCCCCACGGTGCACATAATTGCAATACTTTCGCAATTATTTCATCGTAATGCCTAGCGTTAAAGTGAGGGCCGTATTGCAGGCCACCCCAATGGGGTTTTAAAAGCACGAGACAAGGTTGCATGATGCAAACATGGGGAGCCCTACAGTAGTCCAGATGTGCTGGGGTACCATCAGAGGACTGGGGGGACAGGGTGGAGCTTGGTGTTCACGCTGCCTTGGTGCTCCTTGTGCCCCGGATAACACCTGGGTTGAATCACACCTCAAAAAAAGAAAACCACCCCAGCAGTAAAGCAGTATGCATGCCCACAGGATAATCAAAGCATAGGGATTCCAAGAGCAAATTAGGGAGACAAGGTATAGGCAGCATCGCTGCCTGAGAATAGAGCTATAAGCTTTTTAGCAGATGAAACCAACACAACCAAACCTGGTTTCACGCCCCAGCCTCACCCCTGTGCAGAGACACAGTCCCCAGCATCAGTCACACAAGCTGCCACTATTTGTATAAGCGAGGCATACTGGTTTGGGTTTTTACATCATTTCAGGAGAATCTTAGCTGCATACGAGGCCCCCAACTCAAAGATGTGTTCCTGTGATCCCCTGGTGGGGACCTGACAGTGAATAAAAATAAATAAATAAACCACACAAAACGACCCACACCCACATGCAGTATATTCTCCACAGATTTCACCAGGAAGTTTTTGCTACCTGTATTAATAAACTGCTTAATGTAGAACCTTTACAGTTTGCACATCTCTTCTTAAATAGTGAATTAATCATTCAGGAGTCTGAATTCAAAGGTTTGGGGGGTTTGTTTTGTTTTTTTTTTTTCCTCCAAGAGGATTTATAGGAAAGTGAGTTGAGGGCATGCTCCATTATGAGGTATTGATGCTGTAGTGCATTAGGATATAGTATTAGTAGGCTCTAATTCTATTTTAATTACTTAAAAGATATCATTATTGAAGTCAAAGGACTTGTACGGGTTTTCCATGCAAGAGAGATGACTTCAACACTGGAGGCAATAGAGTGACAGTGATAATATAGCACTTTTGTCAATAAGACACATTGCTTTAACAGTATGAAGCATTTAATGATTAAAAGGCATCTTTTTGCTTACAGTATCAAGAGAAGATGTTTATTTTCAGTGAGCAGCTGCTGCTTTTTCATAAAGTGACTCTCCAGCAGAAATAATACAGCAGACTGGTATTGCCGGGAGCATCCTAATGTCTGTGAAGTTTGTGGACTGGCAAACATAGCCCTATTCTGCTAGTATCTGAATCACCAATAAACCAAATTGTCCATCTCCAGTTTTATGAGAACTGCAAGTTAAGCCAGGCTGGAAAAAGATCCAGGAAAAAGAATGGGTTGCACAGATTGTTTCATTTTAATGAAAGGTTCATCTGCAGATGTCATATTCCCCCCCCCCCCCCCCATTCATCAAGAGTTTTTCTTCCCCCATATCTTCTCATGCTCTGCTTTAAATATCTTTGACTCCATGTTTTCATTCGCCAAAAGCAAAAGTATATGGCCCACTCAGAAATAAATGCAAAGAACATCATGTAATGATGCCTGCAGTAAGCAGAGGCCATAGCTAACAGCACATATCTTCACCTGGTATAAACTAGCATTTTAATCCCTTCTGCTGTACTGCACCAGTCTCTGTGGAGCTACCCTGCCAAACTTACTTGAATTTCTACTATTAGTTTACACCTGACCAGCTCCACAACACAGCGATGTTTATTGTTGGTGAGGAGGTTAATGGAGAATCTCAAGGGACACAAGTTCCAGATCTTTTACAAGATCTGTTTGGTTGCACCTGATAAAACACACAGACAGATCTGCCCTGTGTTTTCCACAAATGCAAAACGTAGCTTGATACAGACAAATAAAATTGATGATGTCTAAATTTCAGTTACCAAAAACAAACAACATTGAAACTTAGCACACCAGGACTCAAGAAAAAAAATAACAGAAATAGAGGAAATAGAGTAGGTGTCTGGGAATAAAAACCCCACACTGTACCAAAGACTCAAGATTTCCTAAAATGGCAGGGTAATGAGCCTTCAACTATTACCTGTTCCCCAGCAGTGGAGGCTCTAACCTTTAATCCTGCAGTTACATTATTCCTCAAGTCATACCAATTGACATTTTTTCACGCAGCTCCCATTGCAGGTTTCTTTGCTGCAGGAGGCGGACATCAACCTCTGCCAACACCGGCTCAGAGCATGAAGCGAGCCATTGCAAAGTCCTTTTAGCAACAGAGGAGGGGAGCAGGAGTAACCCCCAAGGTGGTAATGTCACCTCTGAAGCACCCTAAACACAGAAAGTAGGTAGGGGACGTTGGTTGTCTCCCAAGTGCTCCAGCAGGTCTTTTGTTGGGCTAACAGCAGCTCTCGGGACCTGCTCATGTTGGTTCTCAGCAGGCCCTGGAGCAAGGAGGAGTGAGATGGCCAGAGGGAAGCTGCCGTTGGGTTGACGCTCAGAAGCGGTAGCAGGGCTTCCATAGGGAGCTCGGGCAGTTCCCCATACGCCCACCCCGCCGGGCAGGTGTACATCTTCATGTCAGCCTGGTTTGCTGGTAACGAGCGATGGAGGCAACATCACAGCTCTTCAGCACCAAGTCATGCAAATAGGAGCAAAGAACACAGCCTCTACCAGCAGGAGCTGGGTTGGCATTGAAAAAAAAACAACAAATATTCACCTAGAGACTCAAATCTTCTCGGCCTACTAGTCATGACATCCCAGGATGACATGGGGGTTTATGAAAAAAGAGTGCTGGTGAAAGACATGGAAGGCAGGAACAGAGAGCCCAACTACCCCCTGCAGCAGACACGGCTGTAACTATCTACAGCTCAAACACCAAGAAGATACTGAAAAAGCAGAGATGTTAGAGGATGACTACAGGCTTGTGAAAATTAGGGAAGCTTGCTTTAGAGAGAGAAGGCCTATTATCTAAGGGAAAATTGAGGACATGAGATGTGATCAAGATAGGGTTGGTTTTATTGCAGTTAATAGAGAGAGGTCATTAAGCCTGTCACCTTCAGAGTTGAGATTAGATGATATCTAGGTCTATATTCTGTGAATCCAAAAGCAATGATACTCTGTCAGAATTCTAGGAAATTAACTACTTTCTCCAAACTCCTTGCCACCTGTGAAATACTTTGTTGTCAGCAACTGGCTTAACTTGAGAGTAAAAATCTCCCAAACTCCACCACAGACCTGTGGTTCTACCTAAGACAAAGCGAGCATGTTTCCATTGGCCGTACATCATCCTCTGCTTCATGATCTCCATCACAGGGAAGAGCATCCATCATGCTGAACATTCCCACAAAATAAGCTTATTGAATAACGTGGGGTAATGTGACATAGAATAGAAAACCTCAGCTTTTTCCCCTCACACTAATTTTTCCAAGGTGTTTTCTATAATTTCATATCAAGTGTAAGGAAGCAAAAAGTCCCCTCTTTCTTTTCAATCTTACTAGAATTTCATTGGAGTTGGAAGGTTTCTCTAAAAGCTTTGAATCGAGGGAAACAATATTTTCCAAGAAAATGGTTCCAACAAAGAGCACATCAGATTCTTAATAACATCTTGTCATGGGTTTTCTGTGTGCTAAGAGCATATTCAATGAAATACAAAAGTGCAGAGGCAGTCAGTCAGCTTCTAGGACTTGGAAGCTATAGCACAGACTCCAAAAGCTGTAACACGCTGGTAAAAGCAAGATGTTAACTTGCATTATGCCTCTGTCTCCTTGAAAGCAGTTCAAGAGAATTTAAAGCCCTCTTTGAAAATGGTTCTATTTCCTAAGGCCAGAGCTTGGAAAGGGAGCAACTTATCAGCTTTTCCATTTCAACATTTCATGGACCAACTCTGTTTCCAGTGTCTCCTCACCTAAAGATTATATCACAGCTAAACTTCGTACTTTTGCCACCCAGCACTGGTCCAACAGGTCAGTTCAAAATAACCCCCCACACTAATGGAGAAGTTACGGTATTTTCTCCACTTCTCGTGAATTCTGTGCATCCCTCAGCCTGTCTGGGGAAGAGAGATTTAGATCTTAGGTCTGACCCAGCATAAGTATAATTCCTTTAATAAGTTGCATACTTTTACCAGCACAAATGACCACCAAGTCCTCTAACAAAATCCTGTATATTGTATTTTATCCAGCTGCTGTTATATAGAGCCTAACAGATTATACATGACTGAAGAATAATTACATTTTGGATAAAGTATACTTTAAAAACAGATTTTTCACTAGTGCTAAAAAGACATCAATTGAAGCCGACACTTACTCTAGCAGTTAACCACATTCATCTATAAAAAAAATTTGGTCTAATTCATGTTTGAATTTTTATTGCTTCAGCTCCCCACTATTGGTTCTTTCTCTCCCATTTTACTTTATTAAAATTACTTCAGGAGCCATTATATCCCTACCAGGAAGTCACTTAGATCAAGTCACCTTAATCTCCTTTTTGATGGACTACACAGATTGTGTTCCTGAGGTCTCTTACTATAATGCATTTTCCACAGCTCCAAGGACATTCTGTGGTTCTTTTTGCCCTTTTCTACCAATTTTTCAATGATCTTTCAAAAAAAATTCAGTCATCACAACTAAGCACTGTATCATAACATAAGTCAAACCAATGCCTTTTTTGAAGGATGAATTTCAATATGAGGGGACTGCTCAGGCAGGAGGACAAGCCTGACTTTATAGTGCTCGTGTGAGCTTTAATTCCTGCAAAATCACCCATCTCAGGCTAAAGGGTAAAAAAAGTCCAGTCTGATCTTTCTAATGACGAATTGCACAATATACAATTCCAATCTTCAAAACGTACAAAAATACCAGAACGGCAAGCGTTTTGCCAGCAATATGTCAAAATTAGACTGTCCTTCAAAAGAAGTTACAAGCCTTGGCAAAAAGCCATCTACAAACCAAAAGTTTTGAATAGTCCTACTAGAAATGAAAGCTTTATAAGAATGAATCAACATCATGACTTTGTAAAAAGATAAGAACTAACTTTCAAATCTGACATCTAACTAACTAGATTTATGATTTTTGACAAGCAATACTGCTAATGTTGGGATGGCTTTTATTCTCATGCCCCAGAATTATAATAGTGATCATACCTGATTTCCTTTTGGGCCTACTCCTGCCTGGACAACATTTAAGATGGGACTATTTGTGATTTTAAATCAAGTGAAAGAACTGCATACATTCAACAGTTGATCAGTCATGTCTATAAGCAATCACATGTTTGTCACCCAACATATATTTTTCTAAGAGAGTCGTGAAGAGGGAGCAAGTGTACAGTTCATTGTTTAGATGGCAAGATTAATTTCAGAAAAAAATTAGGCTTATAATGGCACTTAGACTTTCTTGAAGTAGCATCCACATTAAGAGCAAGTGGTTCCTGCTATGGAAATCAGATGCCGAGTCAAATCCCCAAATTCCCTTTATGCTAACTGGGGAGGGCCAGGTGCCTAAGTACCAGATGCACACATCTAAAACCAAGAGGGAATTTTCAGTAGGGAGACACTTATGACAACCAAGGAAAAAAAAAAGACTGGAAGAAACTGTCCTTCATTCGGTCTTAGATTGCTAATACTGAACTACATTTAGACATCTCTTCCAAATAAAGATTCAGCACAAAAGTCCATTGCACATAGGCACCTAAATCATCATAATTAGGTGCAGACAAATGGCTCAGTTTTCTTTTCAGCTCAGTTGCTGGAAACTGCAAATTATAGTGAAAGTGGATTAGAGAAAGGAAAACAGGAAGTTTCTTTTCAAATAAAGTGGCTTTCTGGCTTCAATATATAAGCCATGGACTACCTCTGTCAAAGGCTTCAAAAATTCAGTGTTTCTTCAGATTACACAGAGTTGGATTCAGTGGACTTTAATTTTTACCTACTGAGAAGTCCCAGTTTGCAAATTGTCCTTAACTAGCAAAGCATCACAGTCTTGGAAGACTGGATGAAGATCCACAGAGGCAGTTGGTTAATTGGCAGTTGATTTCTGAAATGGAAGTTTGAGGGTGCACAAAAAGCACCTGCGGTCCTCTGAAAACCCAAGCGCCAGGTTTTGAACAAATCTTGACACTGGCACTCCACAGAGTGAGATATCATGATTTGTTCCCCAAAATGCCAAACTGTATTCTAAGCACATGTTCCTGCACTGAGACAAATATACATATATCCACATATGCCAGATTGCAGCACAAAAGTTAAGATCATAAAACTACTAGCAACCAAAAATATCTATTTGAAATGGAAATATCTTTGAGTATCAGCTCTGGTACTGGCTCAAATGTAATAAGAGTTTTCCAAAGTAAGTCTTGATTATTTCTGTAAAAAGATAAATATACAGCAGATTTGTTTACACTACTTGAGACAGACTATTTCTTTTTTTAGAAATGAAAACTAATGCATCTGTTGAATGCAGATACAAAAACATTTGCAGTATCTCCAAGCTCCAACTCCTCCATTTAGCTATGCAAATAGGCATTTAAGTGTGCGTGTCTTGCACACAAAGGTGTTTACATATATACTTTCTGCTTAAGTAAACTCAGTGCTCAGACTGATATATATTCTCAGTGTGCATGGAAGTATTCCTTTGAAATATCAAGCTTACATGAGTTAAGAATACCAACAGAGGTGTGTCGGTGTGTCATTAAACCACCAGACTGTAACTATGCCTAAATCTACCTCTGAACAAGTTCTGAGCACCCCAGCAGTTTTGTTGCAACTGCTACTGATAGTCATCTGCCAGGAATTGTTGCTAAATTCATAAAACATAATACTGGGCATTTTGTAGAAATCTTAATTGAAGCACTCAGTATCTCATTAATTCTAAGAGTATAATGGGTTTTGATTAGGTAGTTTGTTAAGCATCTATTCCCCAGTGTTCTCACCTGATTACAGTTAGCACCTCATCAGGTGTTGCAGCCATACCTGCACAGTATGAATTGTTGGTGCATCCTCATTCCAGGAAAAACATGCTAAAGTAATCCTGGAGCACCATGCTGTTGATTAGGGAACAATTCAAATGGGTAATTAAATTCAAAAATGATAATTGGTTAAAATTGCAGACCAACAACATACTCTACCTAAATCCAGATCTCCTTATTGTTTTCTAATGCACTACCTAATGGTTTTCTAAGATGAAAGCTTCTAGTAGAACAGTTTCAAAGAAGATACCAGATCTGCCCTGAAACTCAACCAGCGCAGATACAATTGAATGGGTGACTGATATCAACAGCCCTTTTCCTCTCTCTGGATACCAACACATGAAGGGAGGAGAACAAACAGGAGACACACGTTGTTCACTGCCTTAAGGCTCCCTGCAGAGTCATTGGGGGAAGGAAAAACAAGATCTCAGTTTAGTCAGTCTGTTTCCCTTCTGGTAGGGAATATTTGGATTGACTTTACACAAGATTTTTTTTATTTATTATTTACTTCTCTTGGGAGGTGTTACTTCTTTGTCATATCATATTTATCAACAAATATTGTCCTACTTCCAACTGGTTTACAAGTCTTGGAAGCAAGACTTAGTGGTCTGTGATGTCTCAGTCCCCTGAACTCTAAATTAATTCCTCCAATACTAATCTAAATGAAGAATTATCTACTTTAATAACTGGGTCATTTAATATGAGGTTTTGTTGGTTTTGAGTAAATGGTAGGTACCTCAGTCTAACAATTCATTTTATCATTTCCCTCTGACCATTTTTATTGATACTAGATTTTAATACCATTTTTCCTTCATAGAGAAAGGCTCCAATACAAGTTGTCAAAGCTTTGTCATGTGAAAGTGATACAAAAAATTATGCTGGATTTCTGTTACAGCATTATACTTCCCCCTCTCATCACCACCATCCCCCCAAAGTTAATTTTGCATCATAAGCATTGGCTCAACTCAGGTCAACTTTAAGCAGGTTTACAGTTTCTGAAAATGCTTTGTGGTTTTAGCAAATTGTTGATACTTGCATTTCTTGAAGACAATTTCTTCCTCTGTGAAGTTGGACAAGTTTTCTTTTGTCTCTCTTCCCACTCACCATAAAGGAAGCCTGGAAAGCAAACTTTTAGATTCCTAAACCCTTTTTCAGTACATAGCATACATTTGCTGTATATCTCTAACATGGCATCTTTAAAAAAATATCCATTCTGCCCGCAAGTGTTTTACCCTTTTAGCAGCTTCGTTTTTTGAAGAGGAGGCCTTTCTGTGCATGCAGTAACCACAAGGCACCGAATCTGAAAGCATTCTGGTCTTTATGACAAAGGGCATCTTTGATATATCTTGAACCAGGTCCAATGCACAACCCTGGATACAATGGGAACACTTCAAAAGATGGTAACATTGCAATCCAGATCTCTACAGTCCAATTTAATGGTTTATGCTTTAGCTCCAAGGCTAGTTTCCAATCCCCCCAGCGTTTTTGGCATCCACTTGGACCACAAGCATTTATAATTTTCATCACTGTGAGCCAGAACTACCTCCCCTCCCCAAAGGTCTTCTGCATCAAGCAGAAAAGCCACTGGGTTTATATATCCAGTTATCCAATGCTTGATAGCAAGATTCCCTAGCACTGCTTTCCCACCTGTTATTGATTTTGGATCCCCAAACCAGGGACCTGTACACCAAAGGATACATGGTCATCATCTATTTTCTCTCCCAAGATGTTTCTCCTTTTCAGCAACGTGTGGCTAACCTGGAGATGGAGCTTGGCTATATTTTCAGCTACAGATCAACATGTGTGAGCTCCTACAGCTTGGATACCATGGGACTAAGAGGCAGGACTGTCTCTTAAAACCATCTCACTGCATACATGAGTAAACAAATACCAGTCACCTATAGGGCAGGTAATCACACACAAAGTGACACTGGATGGAGAAGCCTTCACCTCCCTTTTGGGCTTCTGCCTGAAGGTACAGGAGGGTTTTTTTCTTACCTTATACCCAGGGCTCCATCTTTATCAGGTCTTTTCCCAAGTACACATAGGCAACGTGAACATCTCAAAGCAACCGTTATGATGCTGAATTTACACAAGACAACTATACAGTGATTGACACAGCCTGCTCTAAGGCTGCTAATATTGCATAGATCTTTAAAATTCATGGTCCTGAGCTCAGGGGAGAGCCATTTGCTTTGGAGATCTCTGCCATGAGAAGCCTGAATCCCTTAGGAAGTAATCAACCATATAATGGTAATACAATTCTCCAGCTGTTAGATATGAGCAATAATACTTTTTCCCAATATTGATCTGACTTGTCTACCATATGTTACATTTTAGTGCAAACAACCTCACGCTATTTTCACCACAGTTTAAGCACTCTTAAGTGTTTTTTGTGGAAGAGTGAAGCATGTTGCACAGAGCTGCGAGAATAATTGATTTCTTTGGTTTGTTAGTCAAACCAATGACACCTGCTGAGGGGCAGAGAGAAACTTACTCCAGATTAAATAAAACATTTTGATAGTCAAGAACAGCAGAAAAAAAAAATCAGCAGGAGGAATTTCCTGAGCTAATAGTGCCACCTCATTTCAAAACCCTTTTCTACCTGATTGGTTCAGAAGACATTTAAACCAAACTCTCTTCCCAGTTACCTCAAAAGACAACCCTAAAAACATTCTCAACTATTTCTTAATCCTTCTTCTGATGATTTTTGTTTAACACTGTCTGGAGCCATGACCTGCATTACCCTATCCCAGGTGATTGCTTTTATCCACTCTAGAAACTACTCATCTTCTTTCACAGACTCAGTAAATAGTTGTTTTGCTTCATATTACTAAGCAAAAGAGACCGTCTTTCAACAGCCAACGTGTAGTGTTTACTCATACATAAAAGAACAGACTGTGGTTCAAAACCTGCCTCAAATACAGACCTGAAACAGCACCTTGTGCATCCCGGATGAATAACCAACACACTAGGAGATAGCAGGGAAACAAGCCATACTCATTTGTTCGAGACTCCTAACTATAGTTCACAGAGCCTACATTTCATGCAAGTCACCATATGTACAGCTCAACACATTAGCTCTAGCTAACCTCGACAGAAAATGCTGACAGAAAAACTTAGTTATGACAGAGCAGCTGAACATGAATAAAATCTACCCATGCATCTTGCCTAGCATTTGTGGGAGGGTTTTCAGCTAAAGCTTCAAGTTATGTCTGCAGTAGTAAATAAAGCTGGCTAAGTGCTGCTCCCTGCCCTGCAGCTACATAGGAAAGCACAACTCGTGTCTATGTACTTACACTTCCTCATCTCAAAAAAAAAAAAAAAGAAAAAAGAAAATTTAAAAACCAGAGTGGCCAGCTCCAGACTGCCCAGGAACCAGCCTTTTGCACAGACTGCCCTGAGCCAGCCAGCCCTGCCTGCCTGACACAAAGCTGTGCAAGGGACATACCAGCATCTACACAACATACACAACTGCAGAGAAGGGCCTGACACGATCTAAAGGGTTACCCAGTCTGTGGGTGTATAGAGATAGTCAGCCACGGGTTCATAGGATTCCTTAATACACAATGGCAGAGGCTTCTATCCTCTAAATTTCTCTACTTTATTGCAGATTACCACAAAAACCTCAAAGAAACATACCTATTATTCATAAAGCAAATATAGAGATCAAGCTATTACAAATTACTATCAGCAATCAATAATATAGTACCAGTCAATAGTATGGCGACAGTTAATATTAGTAGCAACCAATCACATAGCAACGACCACTAATAGTACATACGTACTTAGTTGCTGCTATTACAGGTTTTTACAAACTTATTAGTGAAGCAATTTATCAAGAATATAACAGCAGATATAATAGATTACTTATCTGGATATATAATACCAGCCAGTATCAAGTCAATCAGATTTCAGAAGGGGCCAAACCTTCCCAAGGGGGAGGATCACATGTGTACATCATTCACACAGCCTTGGTGACTAAACCTAGGCTCTAGAGGAGATCCAGGCATCCAGAAGCTGCTTCCAGACTCTTGACCCTGCTGATCCAAGGAGCCATAGGCTTGAGGCAGCAGGATGAGCCGCTGTTTCTTTATGAAACAGAGACTCATCCTCCAACCCCACTGAGACAACAGGTCTACCCCTCTCTTTCTCACACACCCTTTTTAAGTTAATTAACCTAATCATAAGTTTTAAGCACCAAATGATCCCAAAAGCCACCGTCCATACATGGCACTCCATCCTCCTCCCCTGCTTTGCCAACAGCAAGGGATGCCCACTCAGCATGATTAAAGTCATGTTCCCCTACGGCAGAGACCCTCGAAATCCTCAGCTCCCATGCAAAACTATCAGGCTGGAATGCCATTTGGCAACTCTAAGGATGTCCAGCATAATCTCTGTGTGTCAGGTACTGCTCCAGCAAGTGCATGTTCAGCACAACATTTGATCCAATAGGAAAAGCATGTGTTCTGGGACAAATAGAGGAACAAAAAACAGCTGGGCATGATGAGACCTGGAGTTGTTTTCCCAGTTCAGTGAAGAAGAAACATGACTAGATTCCATTGACTAAGAAAATGTAGGAGGTATAGAAAGAAGCGTCATATATATCAGAACATCCTTGCACTCAAGCATCTTAAAGTTGGAGTTCTGAGCATCCTTGGGCCAGCAGGAAGTACACCAAATTTAAAGACAAGAATTGATGTGTCTGACTTAATTCAACTGTTGAGCAAAAATTTCAACTATAGCAGAACCACACTTCAGAATAATAGAAAACACTCATAATGCAAGGAAAAAAAATACATGCTTTAGTTCTTCAGACTCACGTGAAATTAAGTCTGGATCTGAATGATCACACAGACTGAACCAAAGCAACTCTTCACACCCCACCAGTTACTAGCATCCAAGTCCTCCATGTACTAGCATTACAAGTCCTGGGTTTAAGATCATGCTAGCATCAACCACTCTCCTGTTTCCACAAGCTGGAGAGATAATGAGAATAAGTAGCTTTGTGAACAGCAGAATTTTACATTTCCTAAATTTTGAGTGAAATGAGCCCATGTATTACATACTGCTTTACATGCAGGGGAAGGAGAAAGACATCAAACTTCCTGAGCTTTGTTTCCTTAGGAAAAGAGGAATGGTTGGACTCGATCTTAGACATCTTTTCCAACCTAAACAATTCTATGATGAGGAAAAAGCTTGTGCAAAACTCATGTGCAAGTTTTCATATAGCTTCCCAAATGCATAATCTGATTCATATTTTTATGAAGAAACCTCAGTCTGGCACATGAATCAAGATAATTGTTAAACCCAGATAAAGAAATTAGATTGGCTTAAAATTCAGGTAATGTCTATGTAGTCTTGGGAAAATGCTTATTCCATAAAGAATTTCAAATCTCTTTGCAATTATTCAAAGAATTAAGAGGGCCAGGCTGGATTTATTTATTACAGAAGATCCAAAAGCTGTTTAATACCTTCCCAGAAACCAAGTATCAAAAATTTTTAAAAAGGCAAATGAAACACACCAGTAGGATTGTTTCATACTCTCAGACAAGTCAGCCATGAATATTTGCAGTGTAGGTTATTTATATGCAAATTAAATTGAGATATTAGTACTTCAAAAATGAAGCATAAGAGACTTCCAGACCTCATGTGTTTGGTGTATGAGGTTAGGCCCTAGTTCATCAGATACAAGGCAGACTCTCACAGTTGGGGGTAGATGTTATGAGCAGCAAGGTCTCTCCTTGACCTGAAAGCATGAAAATACATTATTTTCTCTCCCCCACCATGCCTGTAGCAGCACACAAAAGTGACATATTCCACATCTATGCCCTAAACAAGCACTGGCAGTAACATATTTTAAGCTCTCAAGTACTAAAGGCATTTTATTCATAATTTAATTCACAAAAGCAGCCTCCAGAGCTGCTGACCACACACACACACTTTGCATTCCTCCACAAGGCAAACATTTTAGACCGAGAATTCCCCAGGTCTCAAGCAGACTAGTCAGGGTACAGTTTATTTTTTTATATTGGAGTATTATTGTCCTTCTGTACCATATAAGCTCAGAAGGACTTTTATAAATAGGACAGGGTATAGGATTTAGAAGTATCCAGATGGATGTCTTCAATTTCCTTTTCCACAGGCACAGCAGTCATTAGAAGTAAGTGGCCCGTCAGGATTTAGATATTACCAATTGCCACTATAGACCCCTGTATCAGGCAGGACAGGTTCTCCTAGTCTTCCTGGCAACCAACATAAAACCAGCTAATATTGAGCCATGCAAATTTCTAGAGACAGGAAAACCTCCTGGAGTCTGAGAGACAAGTTCAAATGTGGGAGAGGAATCTAGCCAGCAGGACAGAAACTGCAGAGGAACAGGTTTCATTGTAAGGTTTCCCATGTTTTTGAGGTATTAGAGCAAGTAATAAAGAGCTGAAACTTCACTTTTTCTGTCAGTGTTCACACTTCTGGTTGCTGGAAAGCACCAGGAAAAATAAGCAACACAAGCACAACCACGAACACGAAAGTTTGTTATTGAATCATTTATCAGTGTGAAGACGCAGCGCAATGGATTACGATCATTAAGGAAGACTGAACCTGGATAATTTTTAATTATGGGTGAGGGTTGGAAATTAATCTTATCTTACCTGCGTTGCCAGAGAGATGAATGCATAGTTCCAGATTTGCCAGAAAAACATGCCCAAAGACATGGTAGTTCTTATACAAACCATAATTTCACATGAAAAGTAGCTAAGCGACTCCAGAAAAACCCAGGCCATGTCACATAACTGTCAAAGGTAAATGAGATTGTTTAAAAAGCAAGTATGAGAATTAGTAGACATAATGAAATTGTAACAAATTTGTAAGTACAGCTTGCAAACTTCTTTTGCTCGATGTAACACAGGAGCATTCAAACCCTGGGGAAATTTGCATCAGGACCAGAGTACCTGTGGCCAGCACAAAAGCACCTGTTCAGCATACAAGATTCTTTGCTTCTGCAGTGGAAACAGCAATTTTCCTGCAAAAATTCCAGGTTCCTAAAACATAGCACACTGTCACGTGCTGGGAAATGATGCACTTTCACTGCATCTACCTGCAGCACTGCAGCGTGAGCTGCAATCCCTCACCACACTATAGCAGAAGACAGCCCCTATGAATAATTCAGTTATTCAACCCCCATATTAAGAACAACTCATAAATCTGATGGACCCTAGCTAGATTCCCGACAGTTTAGCAGTGACCCAGCAGCAGTCCCTCCCTGCAGACAGCGTGCAGCACCCCCAAGATCCCTCTGGTCTCTGAACGATGGTTGGACTCTTTGCAATCAAGTGCTTTGCATATTGCATAAGGCAATTCTTGATATTCTTTGCTTTAGAAAAGTCTTCTGGAGATACTTCAGCTCCACAAAAAAAGCCCCGTCACTATCTCCCATAGGGCCAGCCAATTAACAATCTTTGTACCTGGCAATGAGCGTCTCTTCGCTGCTGCTAACACTCAGTTTCTTTGGGCAAGACTGCCAGGAAAATTATACAAGGCTGTCATTCAGCAGCAGAGACCTCTCTAATGACAAAGGCCCTGACACTTAAATACGCACAAGTTTTTAACATGCACAATAATCAACGGGCTTAATTGCCCCCAGATATTTGAACACCTGGACTCAGACGGTTGCATGACGCCCCGAGCCCCAGCAACTTCCATAGTCAGGCACTGCCACTACCTATTGTGCTAGGAATGTTTTCTCCTGTAACCATGCCAAATACTGCATGGCTCTGCAGTGAGAAATAACTAACAAGCTCCTGTCATGCCTATCAAAAAGCCAAATGATGTTACTAAACATGAGAACTGGAGTTGTATTTGAATCGGTCTTTGCTCTTGTTAACTAGGCATATCAGCCAGTAATAACTTGTTTTTCTATTAGCAATTACATTCAGTTACATAATAAATAAACTAAATTAGAAACCTACTGCTTTGTCTAGACCAGCTAATTCCTTCAGAACTTCAAGATCATGCCAAGGGAAAAAAAAAAGAAAAAAAACAAACACAAAAAGCAGAGAGAGACTGTGTTCATTCACTGTGCCAACATCAAGAAAGAGCTAACGGAAAGAAACCAGGCATAAACACTCTCATTGGAGTAATGTCTAAAAATCTTTTAAAAATAACCTATCAATCAGGTTTGTCTAGATCTGTGCTGAGACTTTATCAATGCCATCCACTGGCTTTCTCTTCTGTATATATTTTTAGGCTTTTATTGTTATGTGATTTCCTGATTGAATTCAAAGATCTCATGGAACAGCATATTAGCATATCTTGAATATAGATGCAGACTGTTATGGGATTCAATTTCTCTCTGAATTTTAATTCCAAAGCTGTTCTTTTCTACATTGTTCATATCAGTAATCAGAATTTTAATCATTTTCATGCACCTCTGAGCGTATTATGAGATAGTACAGCAGAAAACACAGCAAAAGGAAGCAAGAAGCCTTTCAGTTTCAAGTTTCTCCTCGAGACCACATTGGCAGCAGTTTCCATACAGCTTCCTGCTGCAGAGTTTTAATGACCACGAGCCCAGATACTACACAGTGGCATCCAGAAATGCGTCTTGGCAATTCATCCTGGCTCTACATTCAGCGTGCAGTGCAAGTAGCAAAACCCCAAAGTCATTTGCATGCCTCTTCATCCGAGTGACCCGTACCATCACGGAGCAACTGGTCACAGCAACACCATAACAAGACCTACACCATCACTGCCTCCTCCACCTGCAGAAAGCGTCCAGGAAAAGATGGCAAAGGATAGGACGGGGAAAAAATTATTCCTATGAGACATATCAGATGGTGAGGAGTCAAGGAAAAAAGAAAGGGCCAATAAGAAGGGGGAGGAGAGGCACAGAGAACAGGGCTTGGGCAGAAGCCTGGGGATGAGAAGAAAGTGGGGATGAGCAAGCGGAGGTGTTCAAAGTGGGCAGTGAATAGCAAGCAGCAGAAGGAAGAGCATCAGAGCCAGGAGAACATTAATATGGAAAACTGAGGAGCAGTGAAGGCAAGTGGCTGCTAAAGGGACAGGCACCATCTTCGCATGGACTTTAATGGGTTCCTCACCAAGGACTCAGCCCAGACCCTGCAACAATCGCTCTCTTTCCACTGGCTCCGGACCTACATGTGCAAGCAAGGACTTTACAGAGGAATTAGGCATTCGAGTCCCATTACCTCTTCAGCTGAAATTATCTGCCTTGAACACTGCAGTCTCCACCCCTCAGGGAAAAACAATTGCTAGTTACGAATTTGCCGTTTCTGATCATCCCTGAAGTGTATTAACCCAGAACGAAGGGAGAGGAGAGACAGGCTTCACTGCTGCCTGGTGCAAGGTTCCTCCCGTCATGGGTGTAAGTTGATCAATGGCCATCTAGCAAAGTAATTTTAACCAAAACTGACTCTTTCAGTCAGATGAATCAAAATCAAATAAAAATACAAATACAAATCAACGTCCTTAGTGCTGGTCATTTAGCACTTTAAACACAAAAAACTGTTATAAAGAAAATAGCAGGCAGAAATTCTGATTGTAATTTCCCTTTGCTTTCCTTTTGGGTAAGGAAGTACAGTGGTAAATGCATTCATTACTTTTTCATCAAACCTGTATCTAAGGGGTGTAGATTTCACTGGAAAAGCATTTCTAGGAAAGAAAACAAGAAAATGAGAAGAGCTCTTGTTTCTAGAGCCAGCTAGATTTATCTGAAGCTCTAATACCAAGAAAAAACTTGCCTCCTGAGAATTACTTAGCACATCCACTTGACCATTGATTAGACAGCACTGCACTCCAGCCCAAAGTTCTCCATCCTAGCCAAAACATTAACTTAGCTCATGGCACACAGAACTCAATTTCTTAGGACTTTGGTTCCCTGTGTTTATTGCCCAGATTTCTGAGACAAGTCACTGCCTTAGCGCACCATCCCCCACCCCCCAAAAAAGCCACCCAGCATCCAGATAAATTGCATAAACTACATCATTAATTATACACATGCTTAAAGCAAAAACCCAGGTATGGTGTTTATCTATCATTTCAGTGAGCCCTCATGCATAGAGAGGCTACAGCAATGCAAGAAAAGGATGTGCAGATCATATCTCCTTTAAGAAACTCTTCAGGCATCATCCCCAGCCTCAAGAAACCTGCTGCACAAAAAACTCTTTAAGGAGAGGACATTGGTCAGGCCAGCATCTATCACTGTTGGCATTTGCAGGGCTAAAATCCTTCAGACTGACTGTACCAGCTTGATGAATCCAGGAAACTGGGATTGGGATCAGCAGCTGAGCAGGGTTTGAAGCACTGCACACTCAGAGTTGGCTGCACATCAGCAGCTGTTTGCACTGCTTGTGAGATTTGGGTGGGCTCCAAGAAAGCAACAGCTGAATAAAAAAACCTACCAAATTCAGAAAAATAATTGCCCCAGAGCCCAGTGAATCCTGTCCCATGGTGGTAGGAACTAGAGGTTTAAGTGAAAATAAAGGCACATCTAGGGATCCTTTAAGTGGGATACACGGGGACTAGTGATTTTATGCATTGGGTGGAAAAAAAACCCCAACCAGTTCCTTTGACTAATTTTCAACTGGCTACTAGGAAATTATGCTCATATCCTGTTGGATCTTGTACCCAGCCTGGTGACACTAGATTCCTCTCTGCTACCTATGGCCTGAAGCTACTTACTTCCCAAAGGGTTTCCTAGCTAAAGGAATAATCAGGTGGCTGGGTCATTTTAGAGAGCTACAACACAACAGGCCTGAAAGCAAAGACAATTCAGCAAACCACTATTGCAAATTTTTAACTGAAGTCAGATTTAAAGACTCTAATGAGGGACTGTTAGAGCCAGTGTTGAGCAAATGAGATGCACCAAGATTATCTCTGCTCTGAAGATAGTCCTTATGATCTAGGATTTAAATGAATAAATGGGCAGGTGGCTGGTAAAAACAGGAGTTAGCAAAGTAATACGATGGACATTCATATCTGTATAGGCTACCAAGGCCAAGAACAGAGAGCAGCTTAGTCAGAAACACGACAAAAGTAGACTGGTCTGTTTGTCCTTTGTGGATTCAGCACAAAAACTGTCTCAGTAAGATGCCAACTGTCTCTCTTGGGATGCTATCTGTACCCAGCTCCATACTTCTGCCTCAAAATACATTTGTGCAAGTCACCTATGGAGAAGCAATTAATCATTGCTCTGCAGTTTCCCACTGGACTCCTCAACACAGCAGAAAAGATCCAGCAAGCAAGAGACAGAGGAGCCAAGCATATAGAAAACAAACAAGACAAAAATCTAATCCATAATGCAGAGAACTTACCCTCCTCCAGACCCTGTGTCTTCCTCTGCCAGCAAGGAGCCCAGGAGCTGCTTGCCTGAGCCCCTCCATGCTCACTTCAGCTAAAATAAGCTGGGTTAGCAGCCAGCCTTTAAGCAGCAGGTCTTCGTTACCCTGATTGATTTTGCCTGAAGCAATTAAGGAGGGCTGACACAAGTCATTTCTATGGGAGGGGCAGCAAGAGTAGATATTCCCCCAGAGAGCACTTTTGTGAGGGTATAGCCACCCCTCCAAGGGGTTGGACGGTGCACAAACGTGAGATCTCTCCTGCAAACCCTGAGTATAATGTTGTTCTCCACTGCCTATTCCACCAATGCCACTTCCTAAGGGAGACTGCTGGAAGATGAGAAATAAAACGTGGCAAGTTTTGGTAATAATCTGATTACTTTTTCAATAGCACTAAGTCTTGATGTAAGCACTTGCTATTGCAGGTGGGCTAATACCTTCCTTCCTTCTTATTATGACCTGCTGGGAACTGGAAATTGTTTTTGCTGGGAACAAGCAAGCCCTGGGATAACAGTAACTGCAAAATCTGGTCCAAGTCCTTTCAATTTGTTAGGCTTAAAATAGCTCCTAATCCCCCGGTTGCAGTGGGTGAAGGGGATGAATAAGGAATCGGACTCCCACAGCTCTCAACCATCCTGTTTTGAAGAGTCTGCAGCAGTGACAGCCGCAGCACCGACAGGGCGACCCAGGGATGCCAGCAGCGATACACCCAGCCAGCACTTAGCAAGACGTTGGCCAATGCTATAGAAGTACATTATTTACTACCTCATTAACCCTAAAAACAGGTTAGTCTGAAACATAACCAACGGGGAAGCTGTACTAAAAGGATGCCAGAGGTATATTTTGTTTCCAGTTCCCAAAGAGAGGAATGCTGACTAGGAATGGTTTGAATGCTGAAATTCAGTAGTTTTCTGATCTGAGGTTTGATTTATCCCTCTGTGTGTTGAGCGATAACTCTGCCTAGCATAGGGGAACTGGCTAAGTTTTAGTTTTATTAGGATTGGTTTCCCTTTAGAAGTCATCTCCCAAAATTAAGTACAGCAAACTGGAGGGGTAAAACTTCAGCATCATATCAAGGAGATGGGACTGTTGTGAAGCAGAGCAGCGCTGGCAAGATTTACTGGCCATGTTGCCAGTTTCATTAGGAAAAAACAGGAGGAATTGTCATTTAGACAAAACCAACTGTGTCCCCAATGTGTCCGTTGAGGACATAGAACAAATGCTTTTTTGGGACAGGGCACTGGGAGAGGGTTATTCTACATGTAGGAAACATGCTGATCTGTCTGGAGTCACCTCAGTTTCACCAGGGTAACAATAATGGACCCTGTTTCCCATATCCTCCAGGCTGAAAACCTAGTTCCTGACTCTAAACTCAGTAACCTGGTTGTCCTTCTTATTACTAAGAAACATATTTCTTTAAAGCAGCGATCCAGCAAGAGTGGGCACATGAGCCTCTAAATAAGGATCTGGCTGATACATAGAGAGAAAGGAGAAGAACCAGTGAGCCATATTACTAGCACCAGAGCAACAAAGGGAAAGCAGGGTGAGACCAAATAAAGTACTCTGAATTTCTCCAGATGGCCAAAAATCCCGGTTTTGTCAATTCATGCAATGCTTTGCTGCGGGAATCCTTGCCCAGCTCCTTGCTGCAGTTGCCCACCCTGCTCACAGCCCAAGGCAAAGGGACAGGGAGACTTGGGGTCCTGCTGATGCCCTCTCCTGGGGGTCCAGACAGTCTCCTTGACTTTCCAGTCCTCTGCTTTGTGCTCTTTTGTGCTTTCCTACAAGCTACCCTCCAAGATCCTAATGCCACCTCTACCTTCCTGTGCCAAACACGTGCTGTCCTTGCCTGCGGTCCATGCGCTGCTCCTGACCCACGGCAGTGATGTTCCCAACACTGGTCCCTGCTCCCGGCCACAGAGCTGTGAGCAGCACAAGTGCCTGTTTGATGGAAGGAGTAGGAAGGAGTTCTCCTTGGGGGAAATGTGAGGCTACACAAAACAAAGCACAACTCTTTTTTTTTTTTTTTTTTTTTCCTTTTGGAAACTTAAATATTTGGAAGAATGGCATTATCCTGCCTAAAGTAGAATTTGAATACAATAAAAAACTTTCATTGTTTCAGTCCTTTTCTTTGCTTCTCGTTGGCAGTAAGTGACTTGACACCACAGCCAATGGTGTCTGGCTCTTCTAAGTACACCTTTTCCTCTCTAATGTAATTTCTCCCACATTTCCCATCAAGTGAGATATCACTTCAGTTCTCTTATTACAGGAAGATAATAGGTTAGTCTAGCCCAATCTACCTTTTGCCATCCATCACAGTGGGTTTTACCCTGGTTTTTATTTCCCTTGATGCCACTATCATGTAGAGTACCAAGGTTAGACCAAGTAGGCTACAACCACCCACATCACTTTCTGCCTTTCCTAAATAAAAGGACTCAAGTACTCTGTTGGTTATTCTCCAGTTATACTGTACCATCCCTGATTTGAGAGAATTCATAGAAGTCCTTGTACCAGACTTATAACTGGTGATTCACTTGGCTACCCACTCTCTCAAGTCTAATTGAGCCTCAGTTGAGCAAGGTGCCCTTTCAAGTCATGATCTCTTTCTGACCCTCAGTATCTGGTTTTTATTGCTGATCAGTCCTCTTTACTGCCCATGTACCTCTTTATTTACTCTTAATAGTCTTTCTAAGAAGGCTATTCACAGTCACTGCAAAAAAACACCTTTTCCTTGTGACACAAGTGTTAAGTAGTTTTTGTACTTCTGACTTCTACAGCTCCACGTCTCCTCCACACGGAACCCACTGCAGCTCTAGTTCACTCTTCCCTCCAGATGATTTCACTGCTTCGCTTCGTTTCTCAAAGTCTGCCCTTAAAAGACAAACCGCTACTTGTTTCTCCCTCTATTTTATTTCACCAGTTCATGTCCACCAGGTTATTTGTTCTGGTCATCTCTTCCACAGTGTTACCTTAACCAAAGTGAAACCTAAAAAAAAAAATCGCCTCCACTTGTTATTGCTTCAGTGGTTGATGAAGATATCCACCAGCTTCCTCTCTGCAAACACCTGGCCAGTCACTAGCAGCCGTGCACGGACTGTTGGTCTTGGGTCATGTTCACCCTCTCTCTCCTTCTAGCAAGGCATAGGCAAGTGGTTATCAGTTCTTTTATGGTCACTAGTCACTGATCGTTGCATAAAATCAAGTTATACCAGTTTTCCCTGCATAAGCTCATGCTGGATCATCAGCTGCTTTCCTCAGTCATTCTTCAGTGTGCTCATCGCTATTAAAAACAACTCTGAGTTGCTCAGCACGGACCAGCCCTCCAGAGCTAACCAGCCAGCCCACCATGGAAGGGCCACCAGCCCACCAGCTCTTCCTGGTGCTGCTGATGTGGCTTCAGCTGAACCATCTTACCTTGACTAGGGAGGGCATAAAGACAAAAAGGCAACAAAATAAAACTCAAAAATGTCTTTTTCATTTAAACTGCCAAAAAGAAACTGAGGACCATCATGGGATGCTGGGAAACATTCTGCAGCCATTAAATCAAAACTACACACTGCAGCTTACTTTTGAGGTACAAGGCAATGCATGTGGCGCTTCTGAAAATATAATCTTGTACAAAAACTGTTGCTAGGATATGCCCAGAAATCAAGAGACTGAAGGAGTGGTTTTCAGAGGAAGCAAACTCGTTTAGTAGAGGCGTGGTGGGCTGCTTAACCTCGTAACCAAAATGGAGCACCGTTGATAGAAAAACTGTAGTTCCAGAAGAGGCTTCAGGGTGAATGTCATCATAACTTGCTGGGAATCAGGTGTGCAGCTGCCCTTCATAATACAGGAATCACATGTCTAATTTCCTGCCTATTGAGTTAAAAGCTGCCTCCTGATTTTATGTGATGCTATCTAGAAGACATTATTTCATTTAAGCGCATTTTCGTTCATCCACACACATTTTTACTGCAGTCACTACTTATTTTCTCCTAACTCATCTTCTGCATTAACATCATCTTTGCCAGGTGGAACTGAAGCAATAATTCAATCTGAGTTAGGTTCCAGGAAGGACCTGTGGCCTGGGTGTCTGCTGAGACTTGGGAAATTGATTTCTTGGCTTGCAACAGGCACTAAATTCTCCTTATAAACCACTGAGCATCTTCTTACAAGATGTGAATGGCTGGTGTCACAGCAGGTGCAGTTTGCCTGATAAACATAATCACTCTCAGAGTTGGACACCATGGGCATTTGGACAGGAATCAACAAGTCAGGTTATTTGTGGATTTTCCGAGCTCAGGCTGTGTGCTTTGGAGGCAAAGTGTGAACCGGCAGAATGGGAATAGCTTTTTCTTATGGTGAAGGGATGGAGGAAGGAGGAGGGGGGAAGGAAGGAAAGAGGAATCAACTATCAACGTTTTTCAGATATTTATGAAAAATCCAGCTTAGGAGCTAAGTCTTTGATATGTAGGTTGCCTTACCTGGAGACTTGCAAGATCCCCAACACTTTACAGTTTCTTTTCGAAACCCAGCTGAAGCCATCTTTATTCATGACGAGGCTCATCAAAGAGAAGCGTGGGCGACCCGTCAGATAAACTGGAGTTTCCCTTTGAATATTTTGAATGTAAATATATAAAGCCAATTAAGTTTCATGGATTAATTTCCCAAACTGCCGGATAAACTGGCAGATATTGTTAGCCAGCTAAGCTTGAATGATGTGGTTTCCATTAACCAGATCTTCAAAAAAGGCTTTTATTGTATGAAAGACAGCTTTTGCCACCTGAGCTCAATTTTTTTCAGTGTTCAGAGTAAAAGTTTATTTTTTAACAGCTTATAATTCTGCTGCAAAATACGTTTGGGACAACTAAAGAGTGAAGGTCTCATCTTCAGAGAGATGACTGGGGTTTAGTTGCTTAAAATTGAGAAGGATGAGTTCATTTGTGTTAAAGTAATTTAAGCAACAACAAAGTAAATCAAGAAAATAAAATTCCCTAACGAACAGCTCAGAAAATGCTATCTGGTTTCTAAAATTGAAATATGGCAGATGCTTATCCTTTGATGAGATATAACTATTTTGAGGGTAGTACTTCCATAAAAAGACAGAAAACAATCAAAGTAAAAAATGCCTTCAGAATATCTCCGCACTTGATAGTTTCTTGGGTAACTTGTTCAACTCCCTTGGCTTAAACATTTACCAGATATGTACATTTCAAGAACTTACCAATTTCCTTCTGCAATATCACTTTACATTTTCATTTCATCTTAAATCAAAATTATCTTTCCCATTTTGAAATCACACTTTGTTTTGATTTATCTGCTCATAACTGAGGTTGTCAAGCTCTACTGTCCTGCAGAGATACAGAGTTCCTCTGCCCATGCTACTGGTGCCAATTTAGCTAGAAACCCTGCATCACAAGGACACGTTTGTCCTACTGGCTTCAGCTCAGGAATATCAAAAGAAAACATTTATCTGTGAACTAGAAAGAACTAGAAACAGAGAGACAGTGAATGCTCAAAGAGAAATGCCAGGGGACACCTTCTCAGGAGGAGACGGGCTGAGCTTCGCAATGCAGGGGAAGAACTAAGGCAGCTCTGTGGCTTTTGACTCTGCTTTATTGCACCTTGTCCACAAAGAGGACACTACTCACGTCTATTTCACAAATACCTTAAAATCAGCTGCAGCAGCTTTTCAATGGGGAACTCGGATTCTTCTGGTCTGGAAGGGCACATGTTCATTTTGGCTGGTGAAAAGCCAAGCTCCTGGTACAGCTCCCACCTCCCTCCTAAAGCCATTGGGAGATTTTCCCCTCCATTGCCGCTCATCACTCTCCACTGCTGAAAAATCAGGTGTAGACAACCAGCCGATGGGTAAAGTTGGGAGAGACATTTCCAGGCACTAGAAATGATCCACGGTGCCCTCATGAGGCAGAAAAAAAAGGTTTCTGGGGGCAGCTTAACTGCTGATTTCCTCTACCTTGATAAATTAGCATTTCTTTTAATGTCCATCCTAACTACAAACAAACAAACATCGCTTGCTTTGAAAGATATTGCAGTGTCATTCCTGGGAAGAATTTTAATCTTAAATTATGAATACACGTCTTCAGCCACAACTCCAGATCTACATAGACTTTTGCCTGAAAATTTCCTTGTACCAGAAAACAATCAATATTCTGACTCATTAATAAGAAAGCCAGAAAAATCCTTCTATGTGATATTTCTAGTCACTGGAAAATATGCACTGCAAGCTTTTAAAATATCTATGTGTATAGCTATTTATCACTGTATATACATATATTTATATATTGCTGTTAATGTTTAGGGAAAGATTCACTGATATTCCCTGGCTGCAATGGAACTTTCTCATCACTTTATGTTGCTGCAGGAATTAAAATCAATTGAAAGCCTTTGCATGAATTAGCATTATCTTCAGTACCTAATATAGTGCTTATTACTGCCAGTTATTAAGTGATGCAATGACAGTATGCAACAGCCATACAGCTAAAGTATTTCCGTGTCTATATCTCTAAATGTTAATGATTTGAAAGCCACTTCAGATTCCTGAGCTATGTGTTTCTTCCCATTTCATAGATTTCTCTTAAATATAAATGCCAGCTGAAATTTTCCTGAGTTTATAATTCTTGATTATGAAGTACTTACTGAACTCCATAATTTAATCTCTTTTTCTGTGTTTCTTGCTGCGTTTTCTTACACAGGAAAGGACACCCACGAAACTTCAGGCTTTACCCAGGAAAGCCTGAATACACATCATTACCAGAACAAACTCACCAAAAAGCCCAAACAAACATCTTTACTGAAGGAGACCAAAAAAAAATTGGAATTACAAGACTAAACAGTTTGGAGAGTAAAAATTTCCAGACCCCTCTTGTTGATTGTTAATGACTTGCAAGTTGTTAAAAAGCAGCATCAGTGGGCTCCTTATAGAGGAGGGATTGAGAGAGGAAAGTCAGGACAAAACGCAGAAGCAGAGAGGAGGTCTCGGCCGTCCCTTCCAGTCGTGGTTAGCAGACGAAGCAGCGTACGACACGTAGAAGGGAGGACGGTTCTGTCTCGTGTTCTGCCCTCTCCAGCGCTTTCGGGATAGCTCATAAAGGGCTGATTGAGGGATAGGGACTGATATCTTCTGCATGCCAGGTAGTACTAAATATGCCCATTGTTAAAGATATGAAGATTTTCAACAATCAGACAGCAACCCAAGAAATTTCCGATGTGCCTGCACAGACATTCACCTTTTCGCTGATTAGACAGCTGCTGCAGAATGAAAGATTTCTCGGCGCCATGCGCACTTCTCAAATGTCAGGTTTGGGAAGCAAGAAGAATGCCTAATTCTGATGTTAGAAGGCACTGAGGATGAAATAGGGTCAGCAGTCAAGAGCCACCTCAAAAGCAGGCATTGCCCATAAATTGTCATCATTGAACAGCAGTAGCTGTCTGCTCTCCTAAGGCAGCTCGGCGGGGAACTCTGTAATGTGTCGCAATGAGTATGACGAGCGTGTGGCAGGTCAAAATATAGCACTGCAGACCCAGACACTACAACAAGGACCAACAACTGGGGTGGTGGTTACTGCGGTGCTGGACTTTTCTGTGCCTGTAACAATATGCCCCAGTAGCAAGACTTTATGCTTGGGGTTACTGGGCCCTGCCAAAAAAAATGCCCTGTCTCAGACTCTGTACTGCAGAGCAAATGCAATGCAGGGACTGTTGTAAAAGAAAAAAAAAATAAATTAAAAAAGTAAATTAAAAAGGACAGAAGAATCTGAGCTTTTTCAAAAGAGGATTTCTGACTTGGCTCTCTGACGCACAGGGAGCACATCTGCAATTCTCAAGCCACAGCACTTAATATTAAAATGTCATTTTATTTATTCTTTCTCTGTGATATCAAAAATGGTAACTAGGCAACATCTCAACTACTGAGTGGACTCTAAATCTCAAACCACTTAAATATGAGATCAAAGTGAAAAATGGCAAACAGTATTTTATAACCTGTTATTTTTGTTTAGACCTAGCAGAGCCAACCATCTTGCCCTTACAGCCCCTGTACTAAAATCTTTTTATGCACAAGGACCCTCAAACATACCAACACTGCAGAAAAGAGAGGGAAAGGGAACTTGCAGATGCTAATGGCTCCTCCATGGCACGAATAAACACCTGGATTCAAGGACAACCCAGTGATGTTGGCCCCAAAACAACCGTCTGCCGCTGCTTTGAATCTCAATAGCTCACCTGGGATTTTCAATACGAGAGAGAGCAGAGAAGTCGCAGTAAGATATTAGTCTACCGCGGTGTACGAGGACTTCTCCAAACCCAGAGTGTAGCCCAGTGTCTTGGTCATGCAAAGAGCTGCCCCTCTGCGGAGAAGGGACCGAGGCACAGGGACATTTACCCATCCGTTGGACGCTGGTGTCCTGTGTGTAACACCGCCACGTCTCCACCACCAACAGAAGACCCATCTCCAAATCCTCCTCCACGAATGCTCGTGAACATTTCACATGGGAACTTTCAAACCACCACTTGTTGCTTGTGTTAGGCAGGACCGTCACAAGGTCCGTTTTGGCCAGATGAACAGGAGAAGGAGCAGGAGTTTGGTTTACGTCCCTCAGCTCTTCCTGAAGTCTCGCCTGTAGGTTTTCCTGTGTTTCACTTCTGCTCTGAAATGAACTTTGATTAATTTTGCTCTGTTCAGCTGTGCTTTGATTTCTCCAGGTATATCCTGTTTCATAATGGCTTGAGTAATTAACACACAGATGAGGAAAAGTGGAAAAACTTGGAGGTTCAAAACATGCACACCTCCCTTCTCTACGGTGAAACCGTTTAGCACCAGCGTATAGTAATACCATCTGCGTGACTTTAAACACAGTTGTTCACGTTTACATTTAACATATGAGCTCCTTCCCGGGAGTGGACGAGGGGGCTGAAGCAGATTTTGTTTGCGGAGATGTTGGAGACAACTGCTGTTAATAGATTTTGTTAATAAAAGGAAAAGCAGCCATCTGTATTATCTGAGAGCCCCGGAGATGTCTATTTTAGCTTATAAATCAGGTGCTGCAAGAGCTATTTGGACTGATGGATCACAAATGTTATGAGTTTGAGAGCGCTTCATGGGAACCAGGACAGAAAGGCAGCCGTGTGAAAGATTCAAATAGCCTCCTTTGATTTCAGCAGTCTTTATGAGTGACACAATCAGCCACAGAAAACAGTTTAGTGAGAGTTTTTGTCTTCCTAAAACACAGCTGACACATGGGAATGATTTAACTTGCTAATGAAATTACTCCTGTGAGTTGATATTTTCCCCCTCTCATGTATGTATCCTGGTTGCATAACTGATAACTAATTTAGACAGGCACAGAAAGAGCTTTGCCAGGCTGCTTCCAGCATCGTCCCTTCGAACAGCAAATACCTGCTCCGCAGTCAGGCAAGAAATGTAAAGGGTAAGAGCTGAACCGCTGCGCAGGAGGAACTCGTAGAAATAAACCTCTTAACTATGAGGAGGTCAGCAGGGACAAAGATCCAAAAAAAGACTGATGAGTTCTTGGCAAATTAAGCCTATTTCTCCTCTTGGTCATTTCCAAACACAGTAATGTGCACATTAAAGCACTTATTATCATTCATGCAATATTATTAATAAACATTTTAGACACTCTTTGGGTCACTGCCTGAATTCACCATTCACACAAGGACCCTACCCTATGCTTGTAAATGTCCACAAATAATTCACAAGTGAAAGGAGATTTATTTTTTTTTTCCCCACCTATAGAGCTCAGGTTACCTGATAAAACTTTAAAACAACGCTTCGCCAATTAGTAGAGTCATCACCTGATTAATAGTAAATACACACAATAGCTCTCTTGCAAAACAGCTATTTATTCAATACAGGCACAGAGCTGCTCTTTGCAGGTGTTTGTGAAGGCGTAAAAATAGCAGGTTGCTCCTGGATAATGCACAAGCACGAGAAAGGAATTAAATTCACCGAACGGTTCACAAACCTTTGTTCACAGCACAAAAATCAATGGGATGCTAAAAAGCTGTAGTGCTGCTCCTGCGTTGGACACCTGGAAAGCACTGAAGATATACCTTACAGGTCCAGAGGGGTGGCACAGAGGTGCTAGGCAAAGGGCAAGGTCAGACAGCAAATGGCCCTGCAATCAAGTTGATTCATTTTGATAGCTCGATATGAGTAGTTCTTGAAGAATTTCATTTATTTTTATTTATTTATAAGCTGCTAAAAATGCAGTCATCATATTATCTCTGGGTACATGAGCATTGCACCACAAAAAATAACTTGCTGCCAAGTGCAATCTCCAATTAATAGCTCAAATACTAATTTAAGTCCATAATGCATGTACATATTTTAAACTTAGGGAAAGAAACGTGTATAATTGAAAATCTTTAGTAATTTTCCAAAGAATTCAATATCAGCACAGTGGATTCATTTGTTAGGTGAGATGTCTTGGGGAGGTACAGCTAATACGATGAGTAATTGTTAAGAGCTGTAACAGCTAAGGGATCTTTTCTTTACCCTTTAAATTACTTGAGAGTGCAAAAACTGCAGAGAAGCAGCGAGGTCAGTTCTTCAATCCTGCTCCAGCTCCCAAGCAGCAATCAGCAGTGCAGAAGACACGAAAGACCGGAGGGTTTTGAGGGCTAATTAACTGATGGTGCCATTTCTGCACACTCTACCTGCTTTGGTGCTGAGGCAGGGGTTTCCCACCGCCCATTAGAAGAAGAGGGTGGGTTTCTCCCTCTAGACCCAGCAACCTTCCCTGACTCAAACTGGCTTGCTAGGAAATCTCAGCACAGGTGAAAAATTTTTTAGATCAAGTGATGTGGAAGACAGGGGGGGAATTCCCCCCCCTCCCCCCCAAGAGATGGGGAAGCCAAGATTTGGCAGAGCTGGGCAGAAGCAGCCCCAGCCCCTGGGGTCCCTCTCACATCCCGCGGGTCTCCCACAAACCGCAGACGGTGAGCGATACCCAAACAGGGCACCGCTGAAATCCTAGCGGAATCAGCACATCCTTGCTGGAAAAGGTCAGGCTGCCCATGCAACCCACCAGCATCACATCTTTCATCAGGAAGGGGGAAAATCTATGACATTTATAAGCTAGCAGCGACCCAATGCACCAGCCGGCTGGGCAGGGGAGAGAATAGCCTCTGCGCTAACACGCCGAACTAAACTTGTTTCTGCAGGATTAGCACAAATTCACTCTTTCCTTCTCCGATGCTATTCCCTCGGCAGCAGCCTTCCCGTGCTGACTGAAGGCAGGTACAAGAGGACACCACTCTTCTCTCCTGAAGACACCGTTCTTTCCTTTACATTAAAATCATAACTTTTAATGCATTAAACTGCCACCATGCAATTAAAACTGCCAACCCTCAGAGCGCAGGAGACAATTAAATAGTTTCTTTGCCATCGGTTAATGTAATGGGGTCTGAGCGTGGCATTAAATTCAGCAAATAAAGCCGGAGCGTGTCTCCAGCAGCGGTGCTCAGGGCAGGGTGCTCAGCAGCAAACCACGGCCGCCGCACGGCTGCCTGTTCTGCTATTAACCACGAGAGGAGTTATCGCATAAAGGCAAAATGGGGGTGATGTGTAAACATGAAGACTAGAGACCAGGGATTTTTTTCACCTTACCTTTTGAAGGCGGTATATCTCCTACAAAAGACACGTAAGCATCTCGGATGACAAATATGTATTTGAGAATATCTCATTTGCCTATTGTACTATGGGCCAATTAAAAAAAAAAAAAAAAAAACAATTTAAAAATACAGTCAGAGACATAAACTGTTTTTTAATATGGCTGCATTTTCTCAATACAAACAGGCACCACAAACAAATGACTTTAACACATCCTCCCGTTGATTAAAAAATGATTTATATTGAATTACACCTTCAGGATTGATTGGATGATGTGTTTAATCCCACTCCCTGCCCTTCTCCAGCCTAATAATATACAATATCATCTCTGCGATAATGCGATTATATTAATGGACCCAGTATTGCCATTGTGTTTGAGAGCAATCGTTGTTAGAGGGCTTGTGCTTCCCAAGGAGATCAATATTTTTAATTCTAGCAAATGAAGGGCAGAATAAAGTTGTGTCTTGGAAACAATATGGCACTTCCTATGGGGAACAGTGTCCTGCAAACTATTTCCCATACGTATATTAAAATTCCAGCGTAGTGACAAATAATCCATTATACTACGTTCCTGTCTACCACCAAGAGAAATATGTGAGAAGTCACTGGTTCATTCAAGTGTGCTACGGCTATAATTATTCTCGGCTGTAATTATTTGTTCCTACTTTTCTTATGCCATGGGACAGCTCCATCAAGAAGATGCTGAGCCAAAACAGGATCACTGTGGCTTTGCCCCCACAGACCAGCCAGCTGCTGAGGGATGGGGCCAGGATACAGGGAGGTGGCCACAGACCCCAGACTTTGGATTTTGGAAATTACCTTAGAAAAATGTACTGATTTTGCCGCTGTGGCTTCTGGTCACCTCTGTTCAGAATGGTTTAAGCCCTTTCAGTTTATGACTTTGCTGTCATAGCAGAAAAATAACATAAGAATAAACTTTTTTTTTTCCAGACCTCCTGCCTTTTTGAATAGTCAGTGGCAGTTCCAGGAAAGTGCAAAATTGCCTGGTGCGTAATTTGGGCAGAAGTAAGGGGAGAGGGAGGTAAGGCTGGTGGTTACATTGGTGTCAGACAGTATAATTTTGGTGTTCAGTAATGATGGAGACCTACATTGAAAAACTCGTGTAAAAATGCACCTCAGGTACAAACAACCTATCAGTATGTTTCTTTGATAGATCCCATTTTTATTTCCAATTAATTTTCTTGTAGTAACCTTGTTAATTTGTTTATAAACCATTTTCTGTGCTTGTTTCCTATCAGCATTCACTTAAATGTCAGGCCTTTTGTTAAAATGTATTGAGTTATAGATAAACACGACTCTACATTATGAGATCGGAGAAATAATGAAAAATGAGTGTTTTATGGTTTGGAAACCATGTAAACATCATCGCGTTTTTATTGCTGGAATGGTGGTATGGGGGAAGGGTGAACCACTAAAGTCAATGCAATCTTTAATTTAAGGAGTATTTTTATGATGTTTTCTGTTAATCTTCCTAAAGCTGTTTGCAGAGTATAAAAATATGTTTGCTATAGGGAAGTCTTTATGGTATCAGTGATAAAATACCCTTATGTGGGTTTTGCATCCATCGCATCGTTTGAATTTAGTAAACCTTGGTCCTTATGAGCAGAGCAATTATGACTATTATGATATTAAACTGGGAAAATATTCTGTTTAATGAACAGCGAAGAATTACAATGCATCACCGCCCTTGGGAAAAGCAATGTGTTCGTCTCACAAATAGCACTAACAGCCTCATTGACGCCAGATGTCCAATTTTCAAAAGTAGCTTCCTAAACTCTGAGTGCAGCGCTGAGGTTTCCACTCCAACATAGCCCCTCGTGCGATCAGAAATGGGGTCCTCACCCATCAGAGAGCCTGAAAAATCAATCATACGGTTGTACCGCAGCCACTTTCTGTCTATGAAATGCTGTGCTCTGGGTGATTCTCCTTTGTTTCATTGAATAAAAGGATCCAAGACTTGTGCGGTCCCAGGCTGGTTCCTGTCCTGTGTTTGCAGAAGGCACTTACTCATCTACCAGTCTGGCATGACCATCACCACTTCCAAACCTCCAGGGCTCTCAGGTATTGAACAGTAAATTAAAACACTTCAGAATCAACTTGTGAAATTCTCCTTACATCTTGGTATGTTAGAAGGGAGGGCTTAAGAAAAAAATGCACTGCTCAGCTCCTTCTCACTAGGTGCAGTATAAAGTAGAAATGGAAATTCACGTTCCCCTTCTGCACTCCCCTGCCAGGGAGGGAGAAGGACATGGTGTTGCATTTTTTAGGCAAGGGAAATAATAGAACTTGGAGGGGGCAGTCGAAGCCTGGTAGGAAAGCTGCTTCTAAAAGCATCAGAAAAATGTTTTGAAAATGCAGCTTTTAATTCTAAATTCCAAAGCAAAGCAAGGACACGCTGTTTTCTTTTAATGCTAAGTGTATTGAACAAATATCAAGAAATTCTTTCTCAGAATTTACTGGGTTTTTTTAAGTATCCTTCTCAGTGTTTAAAAGGCAATAAAACAGGACCCTGAAAAGAGTCTGCTCATTGGTACTATTAAATCCTATCCTTTACCTACCAAAGAGTGCCTCTTTCTAAAAGCAACAGCCTGGTTCTGCCATCACATTTCTCTCCCATGGTATCTTTCCATCCTTCTTGTCCCGTTTGCATGTTGCACTGATTTGGTATCATGGTTCAAACAGAAGTCAAATGATGTGCCACTGCTCCTGATCGCTGTCTTAAAAAGAGGGGAAAATGAAGGAGAAGTGCGGCAAGGAACGGTTGAGGGAAGGGAGACCAAGGACAAAACCAATCCAGTTGTGACTCCATCCAGACACATGGGTCTGAACTAAGAGGAACTTTTTTTCCTTTTTTTTTTTTTTTTTTTTTTCAAAATGTCACTGCAGTACACAAGGTCCAAAGGGTCATCTTCGTCCACCCTTGCTCAGCCACGTTGTGCTTGTTTCTCCTCTGTCTTGAGCTCAGGTACACAGGATTGGAGCTGGCCAAGCTCATTTAGCGCAGATAGTGTTCTTCCTGGGGAAAATTGTTCTGTGACAAATGAGGGTAACTTCCATAGCACAATGCTTTTTTAAATCTCATCATGGGATCCTGAGTGACACTGGACTGCCTTGCACCAAGCAATACCCTACAGGCGCTGAGCGAGCTGATGGGAGAAGTGAGGTGCCACGCCACGTGAGCAGGGCTGATGGATGTCACTGGCTTTGTGGTCCTGGGAGAGCTCCAAAATCCTCAATAAGCCCCACAAATTCAGCATGGCCACTTCAGGGATCACTCATCAATTGCTTCCCTGGGGCACTGCTCCTTGGCACAAACTTGCTTTGGAGTATTTCAGCAGCTTCTCTCACATCTTACTCAATGCATAAGTAAAGCGCAAAATGTGTTTCAAATTTTTTTGGCATCCTACGATAACCTCAGGAGTGAGGCCATTGTGAAGGTTAAGAAGTGAGTCTTGAGAGGAGTCTTCAATCTGTGATTTTTGGACAATATTGCATCCGTGAACCTCCTGCTTTTCTGCAGGAAAATGTGCACAGCACGTTACTAGCTCAGGATTGTTATTTATTACTAACCCTCAGGTGCAGATAGAGCCATATCCCTCTATATGTTTGTCCTTTTGCAACGTGTATGTAAGCTGTTACTGGGATGTTTGCACATTAGTCTCAAGGAAACCAAAGAAAATGGATATGAAGTCTCTACTGCAGTCAATGTAACAAGTCAACAAGAAAACCCCCTAGCTGGCCATGTCGCTGTCATGCTTGTGAGTTAAAAAAACAAGCACCAATGATAGTACCCTGGCAAAACCCACTGTCCCTTAAATGTGGTGGTTTACCCAGCCCCCCCCTCCCAGTTCACCTATTTCATGTATATTTTTTCTTAATCATATGCACTCACGTTGCCCCCTTGGCTAACCGCTGCCTCCGTCGGCAGCAAGTTTGCACCATTGCTACATTATCATTAATAGCAGTCATCCTGCAGTCGTGTAGCCCTGTAATAGGATATTGCCATCACTAGTTACAGGCCATAAGCTTTGCCCTAAGTTTCAGTGGCCTCAGCTCTGCTCTGCCTGAACTTTTCCTGACCTGCCTGCAGCTTTCTCTTACTTGGTTTAGCTGTAACAGCAGTTTTCCTAATTGACCAGCTGTCTGCAGCTAATTTGTTCTACTTTTGTTTATATTTGTATAGTACAACTGTAGTTTTATACGGACAGCAGTTACAAGCAGTTATTCTAGGTAGAGCAAGATATTTATCACTAACATACTGATGATTAGAGAAATCCAGACCTTCTATAATAGCAGAGGCTTTGAGAAGTGGGGACCCAGGATGCAGCTTGGGGGATACAGGCAACAGATAGTAAGAGATGGGCAGAGGCTGGCATGGGACATGCCACCGCCTGCACACAGCTCACCCACGGACAGTTAAAGAAATGCAGAGCTAGACCTGGACAAAACTGGTTTCTGGTGTAGCCAAGAGAATAGCATCTCTGTTTTCTGCATTTCTGATACTCTGAAATAGTATCTAACATGGGTAAAGGGTACCACATATAGTAAATTAGGATGCAACGTGGAGCTGAGGACCAGTGAAGAAAGGAAAAGGTACAAAAGCGTGTTAGCAAACATATAAAGTTGACTTTAAGTGGTGAGGGAGAAGAAACCATCAGTATGGACATCCCATCCCAGCAAAGGACCACTGAAGCTGGCACTCGCTGTGAGGCCAGCCCCAGGGTGAAACCCCCAACTGTAGCACCCAGAAGAGCAGGGGAAACATACTGCTTGGAAAAGGGGTAGAAACTACATAGTATGAGTAACAATTTTAACTGTAGTAGTAGTAGTATTAAAAGGTTTCCTGCATAGATACATTCTTTGTCTTTCTGTAACAGACGCATCTGGGCTAGTAATGACGATTCTTGGATTAGACTGTTAGGATGTCAGTAAATCTTAAAAATAAATTCTGGTCTTTATGTGTAATATGTGCTTCCTCTTTGCTCACAAATGAGGTTTTGAGAGTAGAAATACCGTGCATGGTAGCCTAACAAGCTATATTTCACACCCTTTTACCCAGCACTCACTGATTTACACCCAGCAGCAATCGCCCTCTCCACGCAGGCTCTGGGGATGCATCCCCACGGGTGATCCTGCCCATGCCCCCATCTTCCGCAGACTTTGCCAGATCTGCTGGGAATTCACACCAAAGTCCACACCACTGCAAGCACCAGCAATGCAAGCAGCGCTTTGTAGGTAAGGAAGGAGTTAAAGGACGTGTTGGAGTTAGGTGTGATTTCATTAAGCTCTTCCTCATCACACCATACCGTGGCTTAGAGAGAAGAGGGAGTTAATCCAATTCATAAATCATAATTATGGTCAGTGTCTATCGAACAGAAAATCTATGGAATTACAACAACATTGACTCCCCTCGCCAATTCTGCTGGAATAAAATGCAACAGTGGAAAGGAATTTTACAGGCGAATTACACCGCACTGAATCGTGCCCCTTCCAAATCAAACACTTCATTCCAGCTAACTTTTAAGCAGGGGATCTTTGGCAAACAGCCAAGAATTAATGCACTTAAACACACAGCACACACCGTGATGGCTCGTGAATAAAGGGAACTACTTTATCTGTAATGTTATTGCCAGCACAAGTGCACAAGCAAATGCTTGCCTTTCAATTTTAAGCAGCAAAATAAGAACACTAAGGAATGCCCTTCATCCTGTACCTCGTCGTTATTTCTGAGGCTGTTGTGCACTTAGAGGGTCTGCGGATGCTTCTTGTTAATGAGGGTGCAAATGAGAGAAATACAACACTACACCGTCCAAGCAAAAAATTTTCTTTGGGAGTCAACTTATAAATATTTCTGCTGAAACAAGCAGAATTCCCTGTTTCTAAAACTAGGAAAGCCGTTGATCCTTTATCTTCCTTCACAGAGTCAAGAGTTTGTAAATGCACCAGGTGTAAGCATAATACCACCACGCTTTTCAAAAGCGTTACCCCAAACATAGGAACAGGGAAGTTCCTCTATTATAATACATGCACTGTTTGCGCAGAACCAACTCCTGCTCTTACATTACACCTAATCCTTGTAAAGTCATTGGCATAAGAGGTACAGTTGCTTCAGCCACCAAATAAATTAAACTGAGCGTAAGTCTGTGTGTGTGTACACATTAATGAACAAACTTCTGTCGGTCCCAAAAAATTTATAAACATCTCATTTGTATTGCAGTGGTGTGGATCCTTTTTGCACGGTGCTGTACAACCAGATGGGCCCTAATCAATCTGGTTTTTTCTTATCCAAGTATAGCAACTTGGATACAGCAAGTACTCAGTCCAAGCAACAGCAGATAAATGCAAGGAAACAATGATACAGCATTGGTCAGGATGGGCGGTGGTGCTCAGAGCACACAAGCTCTTTGCTGCTGCCAAGAATTGATAACCAACATGGCCAGGATGACCTCTGAAGAGGGGCAGATATCCCTAAAAAAGGGTAAGTCAGGTGGTGCTCTGCATTGCATTCTGGCTAGCAATTGGTGAGCTGTCAAACGGTATCTTAACGGAGCAAAAATTTTCTCTTTCACTGATGCAGTTCAGTTAAACAATTATAAAACTCCGCAGGTTGCCTCTTTTATGCTGCTCCATCTGTGTTTCAGGTCCCTATTTCTTGTCACTAAGGGACAGATGTGGTCTGAGCCATGATGCTCCTTGCCCAGAGCCCTGCTGTATTCGGCTGCAACAAGCCTCTGGCCAAAATCTCCTCTCCAAGACAGAAGGACCACGTAGGACTTTACAGAGACCACCCTCAACGTTTTGGCTCTGGAAAGCGCTAACTGCAGAAGAAAGGGCACCCCTGATGCAAAAGGTGATGAAAAGATGAAGTACCCGTTTCGCTGCTATTGGGAACGCTCCCAGGCGGCTCCTCCACGTCAGCCCCGGCAGCCGCCCAGGGACCTGGCCGCGCTTGACATTCGGCAAAGGACTGAGTAAGGCAAGAGGGTGGCCAAGTCCGTTTCCCAGGCAAAGGTGGAGAAATCAAAAGCAACTTTAACAGAGCCACCGACGCTGAGGAACCAACAGGAGGAAGGGAGGAAACGGCTGGGCCACCAAGCACATCGAGCAGAAATGGTCTAGGAAAGAAAAACAGAAGAAAGAATTTTTTGAAGCTGTAAGTTAAAAATTAATAAATAAAATTAAAAAAAAAGAAAAAAAGAAAAAAAAAGCTGTTGCTACCTTCCCTAGGTTTAATAGATGGCATTGAAACTGTCACACAGCCCAGCCGGTCTGCACTGATTGAACAGCTTTTGCAAGGAGCAGAATCAGTGTTTAGTGCCGAGATGGGGGATAGAGCCCTGCAGAGCCTTCTGCTCCTGAAGAGTTACCTAGCTTTGATTTCAAAGAGTATATTGAACATGAACCTGCTGGAAATGTTGTGGTCGGCAGAAGGGCACATTTCTCATGCTAGCTCTCATCCCTGGTCGGCCTTGGTGCTGTTTCTTCCCATGCCAGGCGCCGCACAGAGCATCATCTCAGTGCAGAGACTTTTTCTGCTTGATGCAAACTGCTCTGCCAGTAAAACCCTCACCCCTACCACCATGATTCTTCTTGAAGTTATGCACTAGTAAAAGCTTTGCAAAGGGCTTCCAGGAAGACGTTAGCAATACATACGAGTATCCCTGTCCGTGAGTGCAAGCAGAGCTTTTTGCATTTGTCTGCCCACCCAGTCCCTTGGATTTTATCCTGACCCAGACCCAAGCACAGCCCCAGCCACGGAGCAGTGACTCAAGCCACAGCCGCACACTCTCTAGGATATTAATTGCAAGCAGGGAACAAGGATGAGACGTATTTTAGAGCTATTCAAGTTCATGTTCTTTAAGCAATGGGCTATTTTTTAAATTCAATTATTCCTTAGTCTGTTTTTTTTTTTTTTTTTTTACTTTAATTAGCATAACTAGGCTTTCTCCCCACTTAATCTCATTTCTAAAAAGACTGGTTATCTCTAAAAGATGCCATTGGCTATGGGATTCACCCAAATCCCCAATTATATTACTCAACACCTAGGTAAATTTGAACTTGATTATATTATATAAATGCAGGATAATCCTTATTTTCTTTCTGTGTTTACTTTGGGCTCCACAGTATTGATGGCATTTTCTCCTGAATTTATTCAGAATTTAAGCCAGCGGATTCCTGCAACTGAAGTGAGACAATGAATTTAAATCTGGGGTTTCTCCTTTGTGAATAGTAAATTTACCAAGGAGTCACATTTTGGTGAAACTGAAGCTATTCTGAACTCAGGTCAAATTCATCAGAGAGTTCAGACTGCAAATTAGCCAAGGAAACATTCTTCATGTCAAAACAATTTATTTAAATTTTTTGGGGGGAGTGAAATATATTTCAGCTGAGATTCATTTAGAATTGAATGGCCTTTAAGTAAAGTACGAGAAGGGAAAATCAGACTATCATTAGGAAAAATACTTTTAAACAGTAATTGTAACAAAGCACTAAAATAGTTTGACAAGAAAAGCTATGGAGTATTCGCCACTGGAGGCATGTTAGATACGTGGGACCAGACTAGACGTCCTGAGGACTCTTCCAGCCTCCTTCCATTGCCATGATCATATCTAACATCCCACATCCCAGTGCAAAGTTCTCCTTCTGACAGGTTCCACAGTGTAAAGTATCTGGTATCTATAGGATTTTGGTACATAAATAAAACCGGTATGTCACTAGTTTGATTAAGGCAATGGTGTGGAAAATCCTGGGTGACAACTAGACCTAAGGGCTGTTAGTCTCCATCAACAGAAGTACAGCACCAGACCCTAAAAAGCAATCTAGGCACTCATTCTGTATTTTTTCCAAAGAAAACGGAGGAAAAAAGGAGGTCAAGTGAGACACCCCACCCATGATGGGTGTCCAAGGTAGGATCTGCTGTCCCCTGGGGTGCCCATGTCCCCATCACTGTGAGGTTTAGCTCTGGGTAGCTGCTAGCACGAGCGTGGTGACAGCTGTGGGAGATTTAACCAGAGATGAAACTTTCTTCATTTCCAATATACACGCAGTAGTCATGGGCTCTCTCTCGGATAAGACCTGATGGAGCAAATGGAGGAAAAGATGAAGCGCAGTGGTTTAAAATTTGTTTGCAATGGTAGCTGCTCTGAGAGAGGCATCTGATAGGGAATTCCTTTTCTGCAGACAGAGCATATTCATCGGGCACTCTGTGCTTAATCAGATTTGGGCTGCTACCTTTTGATATTCTAAGAAATCAAGCCTAAGATATTTCCCTGGGGATGTTCCAAACCTGTAATTAGTTTGCGGGGGATGAGTTTGAGCACCATTTCTTCCAAACAGAGCTGAAATAGCGATCAGCTATTCCGCACGTGGTCTGGGAGGAGGCAGCAGCGATGCCGTCCCCCCCGGGTTCACCCCTGGGGAGAGACCCTCAAGGACATACCACCGCAAGGGACAAGGACAAGGAGCCCCATAAAGCACATGAATGAAAACATCTCCTGGTTTGGGGTTTATTCCTGATGTCATTCATTTTTAAGAAAGGCTACGTAGGAAGGTCACAGCAAAGAAAGATGCAGTCGGTTCCCCTGAATGTAGCTATATAGCTGGTGCAACGATAGTCTCCTCTGTAGCCATGGAAAACCCAAAGAATTTTTTTTGGTCACCATTTTTCCACACTAAAAACTTCAGGTTCAGATACATCAAAATGTTTTGCAAATGCATATTGGCTTCTCTGAAACTTCTGCCTGGGAAGAAAGGGCAGAAGAAAAAAGAACAATAAAAGAACAATAATCTGGGAAAGTGAAAATGTTTCATTTTTCCTTTTCCTGAATGAGACAGCTTTGGGGTTTTTTATATTTTGAAACAAGTTTTGGCTTTGGGGATTTTCATTTATTGTAAACAAATTCCCCTCAGTTGTTTATTGGTTTATGTCTTCAGGAAAACAGTAGAAATAAGAAGGAAACTGCTTGGTCTTAGCTAAATTAAGTGTTCCATTTAACCTAGTTTTTCTCTGGAATCACCAAGAAACAGCAAAATTAGTTATTTCCACATTTGGAGACACAGAATCCCCCAAACCACTTAAAAATCAATGAAAAGACGCTGCTGACACCAGCCACCGTGTAGACTAAACATGCAAATCTGGTGACCAGCCGCTGATGGAGCCCAAATACTTTTTAAAAGCAAATTTGCTTTTGTCATAGAGTCTACATAGCTCTGGGGAAATCTGATCCAAGTGTGCTGGGGATGTGTAAGGTCTCTGTGTGGCAACGTGCATTACCCTCCCCTCCAGTTCATTAAGCTCTTTCAAATCCCTATTAAAGTTAACCTTTGCCTTGATACCAAACAAAGACTTCACAGTAGGTTGCTGTTGGTAAACGGAAATCTGTTAATGTGGTCTTTGCATTACATTGACATTTTTCCATTTGTATGGGTTAGTAATAGCTAATTCTTTTTTTTTTTTTTTTTTTTTTTAAAGTACTACCATTTTCTCATTCTGGTCAAAGATTTCCAGGTTTTCACTGAAACTAAAAAAAAAAAAAAAATAATAGGGTTCTGCATTTTTGACAAAAAGACAGAAACTTTCAAGGAGAAAACTTTCACTAAACTTTCCACAATGAGCAAGCCTCAATACACAGCATTAACACAACAGCAGGGCAGCTGTAGCTGGAATGCAGAGGTGAAAGCAGTGTGAGCATCCTTCCCAGCTAGCAAGTCACAACTGGGATCAGCCCTGCCTTGAAAAAAAATGGCTATTCTGTAAAATAACCTCATAAAAGTCTGCTACCCACACGTGCGTAAATGGATCTGTTTGATTTAATCCTTATCCCGCCTGCTCTGCAGAAGGCATTGCGCTACAAGCAGCGTAATCACAGCACTTCAAACCCCATCACCTCATCCCGTGTTTGCTTAGACATGTCAGTAAATGTTTAACCACCTTTGGGCTGAAGCAACGAAATCCCATCTCATCAGCTGCTAATTCACTTTTGAAGTACGTGCTTATTAAAGCAGAGGCTGGGTGGACTGAATAGCACCTGCTACCCACGCTGAGCATGGCACAGTGACGTGTTACGTGGGGAGAAGAGTGGAGAAAAAGGTGTTTGTGCTTTTTCTGCTTTTATCCCCATCAAGCAGCTATGTAAACCGTAGTTGGTATTTTTCCTCTAGGGGTGTGAAATAAGGAAAAGAGGTTGACGGGAAGGAAAGTAGCTTCTGGTAGGGACTTGGCTACAGCGCTCTCAGACCCAAAAGCCTCAGACATCACCGCTTCCATTTTGGGAATACACCAGAGAAGATTTTCCCATTATAGAGACCTGGGCTTCCAGCCTGTGAGTGATTTCAGACACATACCGTCACGAAACGACCACCTTTTGCCCTTTTCTACCTCGTCAGTCTTGACCGCCGAGCTGCTGCAACGAAAACCATTAATCTGAAGCCATGGCGAGGACACTCCATGCGAGAGCGGTTCACTCGCAGTCTCCTGTCCCACGCAGCGCCGATTTTGGGAAGGGACCCTTGGGTGTCCCTCCAGCCTCAGGAGGGCAGCTCCGAGGACAGCGGTGCCACCAAACCGCTCCAGATACCCTCTAACCACCCTTCCCATCCATCCCCAGCAGCTTGTGAGGATGTCCCGGCTCATGATTGTGAGCCTGCAGAGCATCCCAAAATACTGAATAGAAAACATCACTCCGTCTTTCCAGACATTCTGGCTTCCTCACTCCACAGAAAGTTGTTCTTGATATCAAGCCATTCTCTTTTTTTGTCAAATTAAGATATCCCATGAAATGGAAATATATGATTCCCAGCAAAGTCTATCAGCAACAGAAAAGGAGTAAAGCAGGAACCTGCCCTCCTTATTTCTTCTTTTAATCTTTCCAGTGGGGAAAGAGCAAGGAAAAAGCATAAAATGTAATGGAAAGGAGGAGGTATTGCTTTTGCCATTTCCCTGCTCTCTCCCTGTCTGGGGTAAGAGGATTTTTTAATACCCTCCTTTTGTTCTAATGCCAAAAACCAGCACAGAGTAAGCAAGAAAGAAAAAAGCTACTGTCCTAAAAGAAAAAAAAAAAGAAAACACGTCATCATTCTCAAAAGGAGAATGCTGTGCACGCAAATGCAACGTGAGATCATTCACATTTTATCTTTGATGTTTCTGTTCCAAACTTTACAACTGAGATCAAAAATCCCGACAATGAATGTTTTGCTCAACACATCCTGAAGAGGAAATTTTAAAGAACTTTGGAGGATTTGGGTATTTAAGATATGCTGTCATGAAAATTTATTACTAAATGTAAGTTCTATTCCTTCTAAAACCTACTTTGGTCTCTGGGAAAGCCAGCTAAGTACAGCCCCAGCTGTTTTCACCCCGAAAATCAGATCAAGGCATCAAAGCAGAGGAAAGCAAGGCTGTTGCAGCCACACTGGGAAGAACAAGGTATTTGCAGAAAAATGTCTTTCTATTATCAGCAAAACAGGGTCAATGTGGGAGAACTCGAGGAATATTTTTTTCCCGTTTCGTAAACGTGAAGTGGGGCCAGGGACATGCGGCTGAATGTCACCGCGTGGAGGGGTGGGACAAGCACCAGAGAAGCCCAGTATCAGTGCTGGGGTGGTCCCTGCCAGTCACCTGCCCAGCATTAAATAAAAGAGCAGCTTTCTCCAAAAGGGACTCCTTTGTGAATGGCTTTCTCTCACCATGCATTATATAGCTGCCCTCACAAAAAAATGCAGCGTGCTTTGAGAATATATGTGAAGCCTTGATATATAAGCTGTTTACAGAGTAGCTGTTTTAATTAAAAATGACTGCTTGCTTTAAGCACATTATTTTAATAGATTTGCTCAAGGTGTGGGGTGCTGCTTTTCAAACTGCTGAGAAATACTGCATGTTCCCTTTTCACTGTCAGAAAATAAATTGATTTTATTTGTTCTTCTCTTAAATGAAACGTAATTAAAGAGTGGGAATGTTCCCAGTCAAAGAAAAAAACCAACATTCAATTAAAAAACAATCTACTTTATTAAGTTAAAATTCAATTTCAGGTTTTCATTACATGCAGCTGCATTGAAGTACAATGTCGATAGTTTACATCTGCTCTGAGGTATTTGGATGCTACTTTGCTTTTGTAGATGTAAATTTCTTAGTCTTCAGAGGAAAAATGGCAGATTTTGAAATGTAATTTTATCACCTAATCCATTCTGTGTTGTAACCTCTATCAGCAATTAATGACCTGAAACATAAAAGCAAAGTGATGAGCCTATAATGAATCACACCTTATGATGGCACTTTCATTACGAAGAACACTACATATATTTACTACAGACCTTTTACATTTGTTGGTAGTTGGTATTTCATCAAATTAAGTTTAAATAGTACGCAAGGCTGTATGGTACATTAACTTTTTTTCTCTTAAAGCGCATTAATGCTTTGTGTGTACATCTATCAAGCATTTTGAGAAGTACTATAGAGTCTTTTTATCGTGGTGAGGAAGATGGAGAGGAGTCTCTTCTCAGGGTGAGAGTTTCCAGCGATGAAGGACTGCTTTACAGACCCTGCTCAAGCAATTATAAAGGTGACATTAATTTAATTCATTTAACACCTCCTGAGTTTCCGAGTCCAAGGAACATATGCATCTTTACTCCACTGTGTCCAGGAGCTCAGAGCCTGGATGGGCTTCAAGAAACCAAAATCTGCTGTTTCAGACTCTCAGCACAGGTACATAGCTGTAATTTTGCTGAAATTACTGGAGTTTGCACATATTTCTATATAAAATACAAGGTGGGATTTTTGCGATCTGACTTTCTTCACCAAAAACTAAGCATCTGGTCAAAGTTACTCAACAGACAGGCATTGGTCATTGCACTGGAGGGAGAGAGGCAGCCTCAAAAGGCAACTCATCCTGTGCTACAAGAAGGTCATGCAGCACCCCTGGACGTGCCACCTCATTTCTGCTGACCACCAAAGGGTCTGGTGACAAAAGTACACAGCAGCCACACAGCTGGACACGGGGTTAAGCGGGATGAGAGTGTCTCCATTTCTCTACTCACAACCTCTACTCCCAGAAGATACAGAAAATTAATCCCTTCCTAAGAGTCAGTTTTACACCAGAGTAAGTGGCAGCAGCTGCTGCCAGAAGTCGCTGACTTCTGAAACCCAAGCTGATAACATCAGCTCAGTATGAAATGATGCAGAGGAGCTTTGGGAAGACAGAGCAGGAGAGAAGCCTTCAGGCTGTAAACCTGTATTTATTTATAGGTGAAAGTCTCTCTCCCAACCTTCCAGCAGTATGCAGGTTGTTTCACACCAGAGCTGAAAAAGGAAAAGAGGAATTAAAGAGCGAGGTAAAGCTAAAACAAGATTATTTTGCATAGGTCTTAGCCAGAAGAAGTGCCGGTAGGTGCTTGCGAACAAAGCTGAAGTATTGGCGGCAACTCAGTGTAGGTAGCAAAGACCAAAGCCACCTTCAAAGCAATGAGGTTTTACCACGATCGTGGTGGTCCCAGAGGGACATTATTCCCTATTTCAGTACCACATAAATTGATCGAAACATCTTAACAGAACAGAAAGACACAACTAAGAGAATGACATAACAGTATAAAACAGCTGGAAGAGCAGATACTAATGGCAAAACAAACCTCTGTCACTGAAGGACAATGCTTCTTCAGACCTTTTCCAAGTACATTAGCAAAACGCTGGATAAGCGAATACAAGCTCCTGACACTCAGGGTCTAAGCCATTATGTACTTTCTAGGCTTGACACAAAAGCTTCCCCTAGGGAAAAACCTCCCTCCACACGTTTCAAGAAGGGTTCTTTTGACCATTCCCAAGGCAGCATGAAGGTTTCCAGCAGTCCGTCAGAGGACACAAGCAGGACGGTCCCCGTGGCGGTCCCGGCTGCTGTTCCCAGGTCTGCATGCTCCCCTGCCAGTGGTTGAAAACCCAACGCAAAACCCATTATCTGCCCCAAATTGCTCGACACCGAGGACAGAAATCTCTTGCAGCAGCTTCTTAGGAAGTGTTACCACTAAGAAATGGTAAAATTGGGTATTCCTTTCTCCAAACCTCTGCTCAAAAGCTCGTTGTATCACTGAGCTCTTGCAAACCACGAGACATTAACACTGATTCGACTACAGGCTGTGGGGAAGACACCAAAAAGACGTGAAATGAGAGAACACACAGAGACTAGCATCAAATGCGGCTTTTGGTTAAAGAAACAATTCCACCAAGAAAAACACGCACAGTTCATCCGATGGAGAGGTGGGAGTCATGCTGGTATGGGATAACACACGATAACTCTCTGAACTGCCCTAGGAGTAGAACTTATTGTGGATGATGCTGAGGGGCAAAACTAAGCAAAACAGCATGAAATAAAGCTGTGAAAAGTTTAGGCTGATAGGGGGGAAAAGCCCTATTCCTGACAGATTTGTTAGATTAAGGAACAGGCTCCTAAGGGAAGTAATAACAGCACCCACCCTTGCTTGGGATATTTAAAGTTCTGCTGCAGGAAAGAAGTAGCGCTGGGAAACGCAGAGCTGAAAAACGCCGAGCTGAAAAATGCAGAGCTGAAGAAAGAAACTAGGCAGGGAATAGCCTATTTGATTAATTTTGCCTCTTTCAGCAGCGGAAAGCCAACGAGCAGCCTGCAGTTTCCTCGCATGGATTCCTTATTCAAATGCACTCAGTGAATAGTCCTTCAAGCCCACTGCCTCATGGGTCAATCGTGAATATCCTGAGCTGAAGCTGCCCCTGCCCAGATTTCTGGTGCCGTCCCCAAGAAGCACCAAAGAGGTTGCCAGGCTGTCTTCTTTGAAGCTGGTGGCTAACGGCCTTGAAAGGCCATCACAGCAGGATCACAGCCTGCACCCTCCCTAATTTTGCAAGCTCTCCCAACAAGGCAGCCCCAAACTCCCTCCCTGTTCCACCATGCGGGACACGACTGGCGGGTTTGTCCCCGGACTCACTGCATGGGCTAAACCCAAAAGCCACGCGCTGGGTTCACCGATTCCTGACAGCGGTGCCTCTTTGAGGAGAGCTACTCGCATCAATGATTTAGCCAGCTTCGCTAAATGCATTGCGTTCTTGACATCAGTGGCATTAGCAATTCATTGTATTTCATTTTATGCTCTGTAGGGTGAGAGACTACTGCTGTAAATTGAATTAATACTTGGTTTTCCTTTGAAATAGTAATACCAAATAAATAATTTAGTCCATGCACAGAGAGAAAAAAAAAAGATAATAGGAAGAAATTGAAGTCAGCTCTAATATGCATTACAAAACGGGTGTTCACTTCAGCATTCCTAACTGTGAAAGTGTTTTGCGGACTTAATTCCAAGGAAATTAAAACTTTTGTCCACAGTAAAAATGTTGTGTTAAAGATATAAAAAGTTTATGCTGTTAAAGCAATGTACCATTTAGCCTTCAGTTTCAGCATTGGGAAGACAGGAATATTGCTGTGCAGTGGACTGGAGAGAACTTGAATTAGTTCAGTCAATTAAGTCATGATTAATTTATGTTAGATCTTGTTCTCCTGAGTCTATAAAAACAAAGACTTTAGTTAACTGGCAGCATTTAGTTTAATAAAAGTAAAGTCTTTAAAGATGACTTCAGGAGGGGAAAAAAACATTGCTGACAAAATCAATAGACAGCAAGATTCCTGTTTAATTTGTGTCAATGCAAGTTAAAACAACTTCAGAGACTATTACAAAAGGGATGCTCCCTTCAAATGGAGAACCAGATTCTCCAGATCTTGATTAGTGCAGCTAATCTAGCAGCTCCGCTGGTACGTGTGACAAATCACAAATGCAGAAAGCTCCCACACCTCCTTTCTTTTCACTATTTCTCTAACTTTCCTGTTGGGTCACCTCTGTCCTGATTTGGGCAGAGAAAGATGAGTTTCAGTACTAGTAAAATGACACTGATGCAACCCTACACCCGTACCCAGGCTGTGATTACCCTAATGATCCCTCTCTAATGCAGGTAAGTGCATTCTGCACATTTAATTACCCTAAGCCACAGAGAGAGACTTCTGGGAGCCAGATACTGTCTTGTTGATTACTGAAACCGTGCAGATGAAAACTGCATTTGCTTCTCTGTAAGCATGGAAAAGATATATATGTGTGTGTGTGTATATACATCTATATTTATATATAGATGACAATATTGATACAGATGTTGATATATCAGGTAAGGACGCGGGGATTACGCTGGAGGGGGTCATCAAATCAGATATGGCAAGTCCATTCTCCGCACTCAACCACCTCAGAGCTGGGATGACGTGTACGCCAGCCCTTCCCACGGTGCACAGGTCACCTCCCCAGGGACCAGGGCACCTATCGCTTGCTGGAGGCATGTCCAAGAGGTTGGGCTTTGCCTAGTACAACAGGCACCATTCAGGATTGTTGCCCAAAGACACAGCCACGGCAGAGCACAGCACCAAGGTGGGTTTGGAGAGCCATCAAAAAAGTCCCTCTTCCACTTAGCAGCCAAGAGAGGTGACATGAAGTCTCCGCTAACAGTTTGTTCAGAAGCACAGAAGTTCGATTCCAGTTGAAATCAACAGAAGTTGAACTCACGTGCCTGCATATCTCTAAAATCCTCCCCCATGTAGTCTGACCCAGGCTGGGTACTAGCCCTTCAGCAAGTTCATTGCTGTTCTGGGGTTAGCACATATACTTGAGAAGAAGCCATTGTCATGAGATGGTCCATCATTATGATGTGGATCATTAAACATCTTTGATTTATTTGCTATCATTTTGGGTCCACCTTCAAATCAGACAGACAACAGCTGCACAGGATTAAATAAACTGAGCAGTCTTAAATTTACACCTATCCTCCAACAACCAAGGATTGAGGGCATGACTCGGGATTTTTCATGCTGGCTATGGTTAGGCTCTTGATTAGGCTCCTGCCTCCCTCCCAAGACCAGACGAAGTATCTGGTCCCAAGGAATAGCAAGGGGAAAGAAACGTCATCCTCCATGATATCTACCGCACTCGTGCTTGTGCTATCCCTTGCGAAGCCCATGCTTGTGGCAGGAACCAAGCCCCACCACCCCCTGTGCTCCAGGCATAGAGGAAGCCACGCTCCATCTTCACGACATCTCTGCTTTCAGCTGCTGGCATGAAAGATTTCCTTCCTGAAAGTCAGCCAGCAGGAAACGTTGCAGTAGTTCAAATTATGTTATTTTTCAGCAGTAACTGTCACAATTTCCAGCGGTCCAGAAACTCAACCACCTTTTTTTTTTTTTTTTTGCACAGTACGTTCAAACTCGAGGCAAACTGCTCCGTAGCATTGAACAGGTGCCTAAAACAGCATGAGCGCTGAAGAGATGAAGCGGGTTGAAGTGGCAAATTCTCAGGCTGAAAGACTTCAGAGTCAGAACAGCACAATGAGCTTTGGCTGGTTCACAAGGACTTCAAAGAGAACGCAGGCAGGAGCTAAAACATGAGCTGCTGGAGAGAGGGAAATCAGACTGTCAACAGCAGAGCGAGACAGTGACAGAGTCAACAAGCTCGCAAGGCCACATGTGCTGAGACAAGAAGGAGGCTGGAGGGAAATCAGGGTGATCAGTCACCCGTCGTGATCTCAGGTTTTGGCTTATGGTGAGAAAAGCCCATGTCCTGCTCGACAACGGAAATGTCTTTCTTCATCCCACATCTTTGTCTATCCACCCTCCTTTGGGAAGTCTTGTCCCACTGCGTGGTATCAGAGCAGGTTTAGGAAACGTGCACCAGCAGAGCTGATTCTGCAGTCTCAGGGAGCGTATCTGCTCCCCTCCCTCAGATTATCTTCATTACCTTTATCCTGAGGGCACCAACAGGGCTTCGTGACCCCAACCAGCCTCACTGGGACCCCCACCCAAGCACCCTCTGCTCGGACACCCAGACCTTGATGGAGCTGCTCCCTAGGGTTGCCCGACCCCAGGTCCATCTCCTGGCTTATGGACTGGACTTCCCTGGAGGAATGCTGTAGCTTTTCTGCAGTTTTCACCTCTTCTGTGGCAGCACCACATCTCTCTGCTACAAACACCGTGATTTATGCAATGTGTCACACCTCCAGCTGATTCCCCACCAGTTTTTTTTCCTTATCGTGGGGAAATCAACAGCCACGCTGAGGTGCGCCTCTACCACCTGGCTCATATCTCTGCCAAGACAGGCTGGATTCCTCAAGTAAACGTCCAAAATATACTACTGCTTCCCCTCCTCGTATCAGCTCAGGCAGCGTTTGACTATCAGCATTACAGGAGCCTGAAAACGATGTTCTTCTCTGCAGAATCTCCAATAAATCGTTAGCTAGTAAGAGGTTAATGGCAGGTCATTGCTATTCCGGCTGAGTGAGGAAGAAGCGAGTGCTTTCCCTGGATTTGGGGAAGAACGAGGAGCTCGGCCATTCCTGCACATCGACTGCAGAGCCCTGTGCACCACCAGCTGCTGATGACTTCTCTTAGCCCCACAAATGCAAACGGTTTTCTTCCCAGAAACCACAAGTGCACCTGCCCTGCACAGCTGGACCCGCAGCAGAGATGCTCAAGGTAGCAGAGAATATGCTAGAGGTGAAAAATACATTGTGGTGTCAAAGCAAGCAAGCTGACCCCAGGATGACCACAGAGCAGTGAAGAATAATTCAAACAGTTAAAATAAAGGCTCTATATGTCCTATTACCACGTGCCAAGCTTTAAAAACCTGAATGTTTAACCCAGTTGTTCTCAAAGCAAAACATTTCATTATTCAGAACCAGCAGCTGGAGGACTGCTGTCTATTTAGAGTTACCTGGCCATGCAGAGCATTTAATTCTGTGACATATCAATCAGAGATATAGTATGAGATATCAATTATACACCCAGAGGGAGGGGAAGCAAACTGAACAAGCCGAGTAATTTGAAATGTAAGGTCAGAGAGATAAGGTTTTTAGGAAAGAGCTGAATATCAGCTCTTGTGGGACTCCAGGGAAGCTACAAGCCCAAGGCTCAAGCATCCAGGTCCCAACTGGGAATGCTGAGAAGCCTGTGGTATCCCCAGCCAGCAGCAGGATTTCTTTATAAACACCTTTGGGCATGGTTTTTTTCCTCTATATGCATTTGGGCCTCTATGTCTGCAACTTAGAAAAACCCCAGAAATGGGCAGAAGACATGAAGATGTGCTGCCGTGGTGGGTCCCCATCTCACGCCTGTCCTGCTGCCTCTCCCATCTGCCTCTGCCTGCACAGCTGAGTCCCCAGGATAAACACAACCAAGTTCCCTCCCATTTGCCCACATTAACAGTTTATTTGTTACCAAAACATGTTTACACTCTCTGCACTAAAATCAATACTTCCCACCTGTGCCTACACAGCGGAGTCTGGTTTTGTGAATAACTGTAACGAAATTCAGTCTAAACAAATTAAAATATAAATAAAGTAGCGTTTTCTTCCCAAATGTATAGCACATCATCTTTATGTGTTTATACACTAGCCCTTACATAAGGATTTACAAACACATGTCAACATTTAGTGACTACTTTGTCCCGCTGAGTCTCCTGCATCACTCATTCCTTATTAAAAAAACCTGCTTTCTAAAGCGACGCATCTGAAACGCAGCACTCAGCTGTTTTCTGGCACATTTTGAGCTCCTCTGCACTACCCCATATTTGAGTGCTCCTCAGAGCTCCAGGGAGTCTGTACCAAGGGTGCTTTCATGTCTGTGAAATTCAGATCTATGCTTTCAGAGCTGGTTAAAAATAATCCTTTATTTTCGCAGGGAACCACTGCTCTTTGTGCATATGGTAGAAATGCTTTGCACCCCTAAAGAACTAGGGTAAGAGGAGAATGAGTTAGGTGCTGTAAAAAACACACCAAAAATGTTGTTTCTTGTCCAAATATCAGGATAAAACAAGGTGGGGAGAGGCAGAGAAGAGGGCTTTCACCTTCCTATTACAGGGCAATATTGGTCCCTCCTTTTGCACAGACAGCGGTGCCTCCTCTCTACCCAAACCACACAAAGCCTGAACAGCAGTACCGAAGAACAATAAATGAGATTTAAAGGTCCATACCCAAGGGTAGGAGTTGTTATTAAGCAGTAATGCACACAATTAAACCCAAAACATAACAATGGCCCTGAGGGCTTGCAGAGACTCTGGTTCTTCCATAACAAAACAAAAAAAAAAAAAAAAAAAAAATGGGGTAGCAGAGATGGGGGGGAAAAGGTTGGGTGTAAAATAGGCTTGCTCCCCCCCCAGCAGCAAAGCATCATCACCTCCACTGCCCAAGGAGAGCTGGTGGCAGCTCGTGTACAAAACTCAGTGGGGAAGCAATAAACAAAAGCTTGACAGCTTCAATGGGAAACCAAATCCTCAGGGACCCCCTGACTTGCTGATTTAACCAACTTCTCCGGCTCGTTAGAACAAAGCTGTATTCACAGGAGAGGGGTACGGTTGCACACAGGTGATAAATCACAGCCCTCCCAAACTTCCCAGGTCTTAAAGAGCGAGGCGTGAGCTCTGGCAGTGGAAACCTCACTGTGTCCTAACCAGGAGCTTGAGCAATAAAGCACTGGGGAAGTTTACTGTAAAGACTTTGATGTCTATAAGCTTTCTTCAGAGTAAGGGAGTTACACGCCAGCACCAAAGTTTGAAGTAGGTTTTTTTCCTCTCTTACCTCTAGTCTTTGCTTCTCAGTCTAAATTTTGATACAGAATGAAAAATTCTAGCGGTTTTGAATCAAAACGTCTTGCATGTGCGCATGCCTCAGTGTCATCACTCTGAACGTGTCCCCCGCTTCTTTCTTTTTCCACCAGTTTTATATGCTGAGCCTGACATCATATGGTCTGGAATATCCCTTGGGTCAGTTGGGATCAGCTGTCCCAGCTGTGTCTCCTCCCAACATTTGTGCCCCCCCAGCCTGCCCACTGGTGGGGTGGTGTGAGGAAGAGAAAAGGCTTTGACTCTGTAAGAACTGCTCAGCTATAACTAAAAACATCAGTGTGTTACCAACATTATTCTCATACTAAATCCAAAACACAACATTATAGCAGTTACTAGGAAGAAAATTAACTCTATCTCAGCCAAAACCAGGACACCTGGCAATGGGTGTTTTTGCAGCCCAAAAAGCCAACTGTATCCTGGGCTGCATCCAAAGCAGCATCACCAGCAGGTCGAGGAAGGGGATTCTGCTCCGCTCTGGTGAGACCCCCCCTGCAGTACTGCGTCCGGATCTGGGGTCCCCAACATAAGAAGGACATGGACCTGTTGGAGCCGGTCCAGAGGGGGGCCATGAAGATGATCAGAGGGTTGGAGCACCTCTCCTATGAGGCTGAGAGAATGGGGGTTGTTCAGCCTAGAGAAGAGAAGGCTCCAGGGAGACCTTACAGCAGCCTGCCAGTGCCTAAAGGGGGCTACAGGAAAGCTGGGGAGGAACTTTTTACAAGGGCCTGTAGGGATAGGACAAGGGGTAATGGCTTCAAACTGAAAGAGGGTAGATTTAGATTAGATGTAAGGAAGAAGTTCTTCACTGTGAGGGTGGTGAGGCATTGGAACAGGTTTCCCAGAGAAGTTGTTGATGCCCCATCCCTGGCAGTGCTCAAGGCCAGGTTGGATGGGGCTTTGGGCAACCTGGTCTGGTGGAAGGTGTCCCTGCCCATGGCAGGGGGGTTGGAACTGGATGGTCTTTAGTGTCCCTTCCAACCCAAACCATTCTATGATTCTGTGAAGACTGATGTGACTCAGGATGTCTGCGGGAAATGCCGCCGTGTTTGCCTCTTTGCAGTAATACCAATGCAAAGCATATATGCTTTGCTCTTGACTTTGCTGCAATTGAACTCCAGAAGCTGCACGGGATAATCTCGTTGACAGCAGAAACTGAGTGGGGGAATTATGCTTAATGAAAGTATATGGGCTATTAAACAAAAGGATTCTTCCAGAATAGGATTATTTTGAAAGTGCTGCTTTATTTCCTCCTTCTGCCTTACTAAGTCTCAAGGTCTTACGCAGTCAGGAGCGGTGCAATACTTGGCTACAGATATCATTTATAGCAGATTGCTTTTTTGGTTAAGGTAAAAGAATTGGAAAGGCGTTTTGTTTATTTTATGCTGTCTGGGAGAATAAGAGAACATATGCTACCTAGTATTATTCTAGACTTGACTTACAGACTTAGTTGCTAAAAGAAAGGATATTAAATTTTTTTTTTTTTTTTTTTTTTTTTAAAGAAAAAAGAAAATGTGGCATAAAACTCAACAGCTCCAACCCTACTCCTAGGTTTACTAACTTCACAGGAACAATTTGAAATGCAACAATGAATTAAAACCTGTCTATCATACCCATGTTCTTGTCTGCAGCTGTGTCAAAAGCCGGATGCTTGGAAGGAATTTATAAAAATTCTGCAGTTGGCAAATGAGGAATGATCGCTTTCCATATACATCCTCGTCCAATATCCCAAAAGCAGAGACAACAGCCTGCACATTTAGCTATGCTAAATAAAGTATAGTGTATGCCAAATATGCAAAGTAAATTGTACTCAGGACTGCAATTTAAATTTTAATGAAGGATTTTTTTGAAAAATACATATTGCAAAGACAAAACATGAAACAGCGGGAACTAATAGCCAGAAGGTGCTATGGGTTCTAAATCTTTCCAGGAGGAAAGGAAAGAAGGAAGGGTAGGAAAAGGTACATATTAATTCAATTATTCTTAATCTTATATATTTTGTAAATTCTCAGATACTTTTTATAAGTATGAAACAAATCTGGGTATTCACAGCAAATATATATCACATACTTTACAAAACAGAAGTTGCCAGTGTGACCTTTGCACAGTTTGAATATGTCAGAGTTGCTACCTACCGCATTGCAAGCATGCTCCATAACAATGAATGTACTGCAGTACAAGAAATATCACTTCTTACATTGATATCACCATATCAAATAAAGTCATTACAGTAAGCTAGGCTGCAAACAAGGTGTGCAATTTATAAAGTTGTAACAGATGCTCAACCACAATAGAAATATTTTCCTTGAAGGATGACAGATAAGTAATATGCATTTCCAGATGCTGCCCTGCAGGGAATGAAAAAGCAAGCTGGAGTATGAATTACTGGGTCTGTGGTACCCTAGTTTTTACCAACAGAAAGTGCCAGGGGATTTGGGAGGCAGACAGCAGTGCCGAGGTGCACAGGCTGATGGTGCCCAGCTTGGTGCCCAAGACGGGGTGCGGGTGAAAGGCACTTGGTCTTTGGGAGAAGGAAGCATCCACCCCCATAATCTGGGATCCACACTGCTGGACTCATCTTTGTGAGCCATTTATGAAGCTGAACTACCTGGGGTCAGGTATAGCATCACTAGTATTTTATTTGAGTAACAGGAAGCCCGTGAGTGCCCAGGTGGGGCCACACGCAGCAATTTCAATAATTGCATGAACTTAATTGCTCTTGTACGTGATGCACTGGGGGGTATGAGGCTGCCCTTGGCAGGCAAGGGACCACCACCAGGCAGTCAGATTTCCTAACCAACCCGACTGGCAGGTCCTTGCCAGGCTCTAGAGCCACCAAGAGAGCAGCTCGTACCTCCCCATCTGTCAAGGTTTTATCTTGTACAAAACCGAAATGTATTTCTGAGAAACAGAGCAGGGACAAGCCTTCAGTTTCTCACTCTTTCTCTTCCTAAATTGAAATTACCAGACCTTCTGCTCATCACACCCCATGCCATTGCCAAACTGCTAATGCTCCCAACTCTGGAGGAGTTGTGCCAGCATATTGTTCTCCAAATCCAGTTCAGGATCATCTTATGGCTCTATGGCGTGATAGGAATTGCTAGGGAAAAAAGAAGAGAGTTCAAGGATATTTCACCTCTCCTCAAGTGAAAGATCATTGGCACTGGCTCCTCATCTCTCCAAATGACTTCAGTTTCGTGCAGATTATAAAGTGAGTCTCCTACTCCATAAAAAAAGATTTCTTTGCTCAGGCACAAATTAATGAAAATTAGACTCAGTGCTGTATATTACAGTCTCCCTTTTGAACAGAAAGAATTGTTTAAAGGTTTCCATTAGAAATGATTGGTTTCTCTGTGTGGTGGAGCTAACGTTTTTTGTGAAGATAATAAATCAACATAATGATAATTTGACAAAGATTCAAGATATCTGTAAGACTTCCTAGAAATTAAAATCTATTCAATTGGAGGAGAAAATTAAGTTAGTGACCTAGGTACAAAAGGAGAGTATTTCAGATATCTATTCTTTAGTTTTCTTTTCCTGCTATTCATTAGTTACTTTCATTGGCTCTTAATTCCCTTAGTTACAAAGCAAAGCAGAGGCGCAGAGGCACACCTTCTTAGGTATATATTGGCACGTATTTGTATGTTTGAGGATATGCATATAATCAGTCATAACTAATTAAATGAATTACAGCTCATTCAAGAAACAAAAATAAAATGCAAGACAAAAATCTAACTTGCAATCATTTCTTTCTCAGCAAATAAATCCCTTTGCATGAGCATGTCCATGTGAAACCGATGTACAAAGGGGCATTTTTAGAAATTTTTTGGCACATTAATATTGGGGCTGGTGGAGTTTGTTTTCTATAAGACCAAGCATAACATTAAGGACAACACCTGTGCAATTCAGGCAAACTTCATTCTCCAAATGCCAGAAAAATTCAGCGATGCTTTCCTCCTTGCATTAGAAAAGGCAGAACATAAATTTTCCCCCACTTGAGTACCTAACAAGGTGATTTTTTTAATTTAGTTGTTGGGACATGATGTTGGAGAGTGTCTGGGCAGAAAAAGCAGAATACTAATTCCACAGGAAAGAGTCCAGGATAAGAATAAATGAAGGATGACACTGGAAGAAATCTTACCCGTGGGAAGGATGGCTTTGGGCAAGGGCTAGAGCGAAGGCAGGGAAAAGGAGGGGTGCATGGGATCATCTGGGAGAGGAGAGCCAAGCCAGGCTCCCTTGACCCAAAATTAATTCTCCAGCAGCTGCAGCAAGAAGACTTCTGACTCGGCAGCATCCACCCTCGTCCCGTGCAAGCCTCAAGCGTGGCTCTGCACCGCAGACCTTCCCACGTGCCGCTGATATCGGAGTCTTTGCAAACCCACAGCACGCAGCGAATCTCATCAGGTGCTCCCCGACAAGTCTTATCAAAGTCAAGCGTCCTTGAGCACGGGTGATTTACCTGCAGATCTTCACATGCTAGACCGTGTTAACTGAAGTGGCCTGCCGCAGAGATTATGGGTCATCTTGCACGTGTGCCACATGGAGGGGGGGAAGGAAACTGTTCTTCACAATTGTTTTTTCCAGATCATCTCCTCCAAAATGGGTGAGAAGAGCATTTCACCCCAATAAACCTCTGCTTCAGTTCTTGGTCTTGCTCACTAATTAAAGTATGCAGTCAGCTTCTAACCAAAAACGCCTGCGTACACAAACACTACGTGGGAAAGAAAAATAGTTGTACATAAAGTAGTATTAAATTCAGTGTTTTGCAGAGAAGCAAAAGGTTGTCTCAGCTCCCCATCAAAGGTGAGTTCATAAGCAATATGACTCTTCTTACTGCCATCCCTCTGTGTACAATGCATCTGAGTGTTTGCAAGGCTTTGATATCCATAACAATAAATGCTCCCAATTGCCAACGAATTTTTACCCTCAAGTGTTATTAACCTCACTACCCTTTTGTTTGCAACAGCACTGAAATCAGAGATGGGCTGCTGGAGTTCAGCAGCAAAGGTTTGTGTCTATCTGGGATCAAAGCACCCAGGATATTATTTCTGTGATTATTCTAAATCTCTACCTGCACTCTTACAAGTGATTTGCAGAGAGGGGGGTGGAAACCAATATGAATAGATTGCTAAAAATTGGACTATACATCCAGTTTACAAAAACACGCAGAGATACAGCTGATATGTCTCCTGCTATGAGAAAGTCAAATAATTCAACATTAAGTTTCCACTCAAATTGGAATAATAAGTTAGAATCTCAACCTTGCAGTGAAATGGAATATTCTAAAAACAGTCTGGCATTGTCCTTACGCCTCCGCTTTTGATGAGGTCAGAACATTTCTTGTAGGTCAAAATTTTTAAAGTTTCATTTCATCCTGTTTTTTGCACTGGCTTTATCATTTTGACTTTTACATAACGCACAGCATCCCTGAAGAGTTAAAATAACACGGCTGAAGTAAAACATCCTGATGATGCCCTCAGGCACTCTCACAGAATAAGAATTTAAAAACGCAGCATCAGAAAATCCTCCATCAGAAAACTGCCAGCCCAGCCCTGCTCACCGGCAGCAGCTCCCAGTAATATTCGCTCAGCTTCACTCGTCTACCACCATGGGCCTGGTATTCTCTTGAAAAATTACTCCCACTAAAGAAAGAATTTCTGGAAATCCAGCTTTTTAATGCACTTCACTGAAACACAGTTTAACAAAGAAAAATCATCTGTGTAAGGAGCAGGTCTAAATAAAAGCAATCAATTACTTCTCTTGTACTTAATAGCATAGATGTCAAAGCAGTGCTAACAAGCTCTTAGTACAGTGTAAAAAAATAAAAAACACCATATACTAAGGACAATTACAGCAGCAATGCAAAACTTGGCTGCAATTCAATTTATTTAAAGTTATAAATCCTTGTCTTATGCATCCCCCAACAGTAGAGCTTTAAATTCTTTACGGGTGAAATTAAGCACTCTCATCCCTATTTTACATATGGGAAACTGAGCCAGGCATAATTAAATAGCTAGAAAGCTGGAGGTCGGGGGGGAATCAAGGTTTCCTGAGTCCTAAGTCAAGACTCTGTCCATCAGGAATGGTCTCTCAAGCTGAAAGGGAGGGTTGCCCATAAAACCAAGCTTGCTTAAATAACAGATCTATAGGTGACTGGAGTGTCTTTGCTCACTCTCTCTCTCTTCTTCTATCTCTTTCTTTTTAAATTTTATTTCACAAGAAGAATAAAACTTTAAAATATTCACGTTCCTACAAGACCCTTCATTACAGTCACATCACAAGTCCATTTTTGGACAGAAATGCCGAAGAAGCAAGTGCCAGAGATAGGATATAGGGAAAACGTGGGGAGTTAGTCTATATTTTATGCTGCCCTATTTTATGCCTTAATACCCCACTACACAGCTGAATTTGTTTCCACGCTCCCAGAGGCTCACCAGGTGCCAAAAATACATGAAGGCAAACCCTCCTGCCTCGGTTTTATCATATCGGACCACCTCATTTCTGCCAAGATGGCCCCGTTAAGATCAATGCATTTTCTGGAGCTGCCTAAAGCCAGACCCGAGCGAGGTGGCACCAGAGGTGGTACAAAGCAGTCCAAAAGCCTCTCCAAGAGGAGGTCTTCTTTCTTTAGCTGAAAATAGGGAAAAGGACTGGAAGAAACCATCGGGATCACTGAAGTTTCCTGCCAGCCAGGCCATGTATTTAGATTCTTCAGGAAAATCAGCGTCCAGCAGTGAGGAGGTCCTTGGTCTCCATACAGCGGTGCTTTGTGGCATAAAACCAAGCCGCTATCACCCAGCCGAGGGGAGCACAACACGGATCTGGAAACAAGCAGGACCAGCGGTGACAGCCTGAAGGGTCGGGTTAGGAACCCTGTTAAAGCTCAGGGTCTGGGGACAGATGGGGTTTGGGGAAGCTGCTGGAGCCCAACGGTTGGGGATGGACCATCGCATCCCCTTCCCAGGCTGCCACAAGCTCCGCAGCTCTGAAGATGATGCCACGGCCAGGGCCACCAGCAGCGCTGATGGGGAGGAGATGTATGAGGACAAGGCTGGTTTTGGAATAGCCAGGAGGACCAAGAGGAGTTTGCAGGTGAAGAAAGGCTTGACGCACAAACAAGGTAAAAATCTCTGATCAAAAGCAATTTAGGGGAGACTTGTAACACGCCAAGAAGCGGAGGCGTCGTGCAGAACTGCGTCTCCACAGGGGAGAGGGCTGACCCCATCTCTGGGTCCTGACCCCTTTATGTTCAGAAAAGCATTTCAGCCCTCTTCAGCCTTCTCTTTGCTGCTATAGAAAATGCTGAAAACATGTGAAAACACCAGCCACAGATGTTATACCTAAAAGCAACATAATTGGGAGTCTTAGCCACATCAGCCACTGCTCCAGGTTTGCCTTCCCAGCCATTACTCTTCATTAATCCTGCTGCCCTGTTCATCAGTCTGAGAACTCCTCCAGAGGATTTGAATTAAGTAGGTGGTCTCCTTTAAGGATGAAGCTGGAACTGAATAAATTGGGAGAGTGCATTATGAGAGCAGGACCGATGCGCAGCACAGCATCCCCATTTATCTGATTCGAAGTTTGTTTACTGTTTGTTGGGGTTTTTTTTACAGGAGACTCAGCTGTTTAATTCTTTCCCGTGGGCAAACTCCAGAGGTAATGGACAAAATGCCAGGGTGAACGCAGAAAGATGATGACATCCCCCAACAGAATAAATACATTTTTTACAAAAATGAGGAAATAAATAGAATTAGGAATAGCTCTGCAAGCTGCAGACTGGCTCAGCCACCCAAGTGGAATCAGGCTTGGAATACTGCACAAAACCTCTCCGGGAGCCAAAAAGCAAGAGGAACAAATGGGTTTGCAGTAGGAAAATCTTTCTGATGCAGCACAATTTTACAGACACTGACTGTACGTGTGGGATGGCATAGGATGGAGAGTGTTTTTACAAAGCTTCCTCTGGTCCTTCACTGTGCACCAAAGCACTGGGAAAATGCAGATGATGCTCTGCCTGTGCCAACACCACACACAGAGCATCGATGCGGGCAACGAAATCGGGGAAAATGGGTCACAAGCTGGGTCATTGCTCCATGCAGAGGTGGGGAGCTGGGTGTGAACAGTGCAAGGATCAGTGCCCAAGGGACACTGATGCCCACGACCCTGCCTTGCTGTCATCCACATGTTCCCAGAGCTCCATGCAGATGGAATAAGGTTACTCCACCGCCGACCATGCCCCTTCCATGAGTTTCTCTGCATGCAGGGTGGACCAAACCAAGCCTGGCGCTCTCTCACACACCTCCCCTGGGTCACGCATGGGATGAGCAGAAGGTAGTCCCATCCCCAGGGCACCTGGAAGCCACTAAATGTTTTGGTGCAAGGGGAGGCTGCAAGCCAGCTCCTTTCCGACTCACTTGCACCAGCAAGGGGAGGCAGATCCTGACTGTGGGTGCTTGACTAAACAACAAGACACGAAGATGGATGCTAAAGCTGCAGATTGAGGAGAAATCAGTGGAAATCGGTGTTTGGGGTTGTGGACAGCTCACAAAAGGCAGTAACTCCTCAAGCACAGAAGCCTGGAAGTTAGAAGTGCCAACCTTCCCAAAAAGCACACAGCAGCTCTGCAGGAAAATACAGCCTCAGTGCAAAATTTGTGAGTGCAATTTCGTGGCCTCTTTCTTCTACAGAAAGAAGCAAAAATCAGCAGATCAAAAGGCAGGTGTTTTCTGAACGTGGTGGAAATGGCCAGAGAGCAGATCTAAAGCAGCAGCCAGAAACATTGCTGTTTGTTACAGTGAAGGGCTGCACTCTTGCTAGGACAGTTTCTCATCAGGATTTGGGATGCTTATGCTTAAGAGCTCTTGGTCCAGCCACTCTTTTGACTCCTGGCTCTTGTCCCAGGGCTCAAATCCCAAGAAGGAACGACCCCAAAGGGATGCTCTGTGCTTAGCAGTGCAGAACACAAAACAGACTGGAAAAAAAAAAAAAAGAAAAAAAAGAAAAAAAAAAACCCACAACTTCTGAAGACATAAGAGATGGCCAAACATTTCTGCATGATGGACTGCCCAAGTAGAAAGACTGCTTATACGAGGCTCTGACTGAACCTCAGCAGAAAATAACTTGGATAACTACAGAGTGGGGATGAGGGAAGGGGTTCTTTCCCCTCTATACAGGCAAATATATGAGAGCAATCACAGTGACCCGCTCCTTGGTCCCTCTTGGACATTGATTCCTGCCTTGTCCCTCATCAGAGTCCCTTTTATAGGTCCTGCCCTTTTCAGCTCTCCTGACCCATCCGGCCCCCACAAACTGGCTCCTTTAGCCTGCAAGTGAGCGTCCCAAAATTCACAACAGGTCAGTGCAGAGGGAGTCCAGACACTTGCATGGACGATGGGAAATCACCCAAGCAGCTCTTTGCTTCTTTGGAGTCCCAGCCCCAGTGCTTGCAGCACTGGGAAGCAGGTTTCACCAGGAAAATACTTTTATATTGTTGTATGCTGTGAGTCGCTGGTGAAACTTCAGCTTGGTAGGCTATTGCCTGTAAAGCAGTAATTATATTCTTCAGAATACTGGGAATCAGGCCATGATTGCCTGGTGATTAGGAGAAGCAATTTGCAACCAAAACTGAACATTGCTCCAAATAAATTGGGTAGGTGGCTACAAAGCCAAGGCTCTTCTGGATAATCTTAATGAGGATGCAGTTACAGCGGGTGAGTGCAGGAATTTCATTTTCCAAGAGCATTTCATTTTCCAAGGATAGCAGACCACAGAGCTGCCTTCCAGATAATGAAGCCGATGCCAATGCAAGTGTCCAGGGGACAGATTTCTAAGGGATCAGGGACCTGACTAAGAGGAAGCACAAGGCAAAAAGTAAAAGAAGCCCTGAGCCACAAGGCCAGATGATGAATCATTCAAAAACTATCTGTTAAAAGCCCAGAGGATTTGTTTACCTGCTGTTCCTGGGAGTTATATAGTGATGTCACCTTGAACTCAGAGGAAACAAGCTACATTAGCAAAAAAAAAAAAAAAAAAAAAAAACCAAAAAAACCCCAAAAAAACAACCCTTGTTATTTGTCACTGTTAAGCACATCCAGCCTCATAGCTCTGTTCATGCCTTCACTTTTACTTTGTAAGTTCTAACACTGCAAACTGCTTAGCCAGGTTTTTATTCCGTTCGAATTCACAGTCTGCGGCGCCCGAGAGTCAGACCAAGGTCTCGCCTCCCTCGCAGTTTATGCACCAGCACACCTCGGCCATGCTCTGGGTCTGCAGGCACACGCGCTCTCCCGGGGCACTCTGGCAGCAGCCAGGAGTTATTGCTGAGCATTAAGGACCTGCAATTTAAAATCACAAACGGAGGAGCAAGAGTACTATGATGGTGGAAGAGAGTAACTTAAACTCCATGGTAGCAAAGCATCCGCATTGTACTGTCTTGTCACGCTGCTCATTGGAATTAAATCATTATTTTTTATTCCATAGATCATGTATTGTTTTACTAAAGCTTTCTGTAAATGAGCCTTTAAAAATTCACAGGGAGAGGTCTTATCTTCATTCCTTAAATTAAAAAGAAACAATTTAATGTTATGGCAAACAATGGATAGCTAGTGAAGGAGTTCACTTGTGTGGAGACAGAGACTAATTGGAAGCCTTCCCTTCCAGTTCTGCTTTGCACTGCTAATCAGGATCATAACTCCATACGAGCACGGCTACAGATGAAGAGCGGATGTGGGATCAGGGCACAAAAGGTTAATTAAAACACTCAGACAAGAATGAGGAAGATGATTGTAAAGCAACCCCAAGCAGCAGAACTACCTTTAGCTGTACAGGATATTCTACAGCTGGTCTTTGCTAAATGAAACACTATTTTTACGTTGCCATAAATTACATTTAATTATTTTGTTCACCGCAGGATTTGCTGCATTACCATCTTCTTTCCATTCCAAATTTCACTGGACTTTCTCTGAATTCCTTGCAATGCCTTTTGTGTTTCCCCCCCCCCCCCCCCCCTTTTTTGGCTGAGTTTTGCTGAGCTGAATCACTGCAGGGACCATGCCAGCCGCTCACTTTGTGTTTATGGCTACGTGCCTCCTACTAAGGACACTGGGCATATTTTGAGATCCTCTTTCAAAAGCCCTAAACAGCTGTCATCTCTGCATTTCTCTTCTCCAACCAATCTCCTTCTCTACCTCCAGACTCTCAAACTCTCAGACAATCTGTTATAAAACTGTCGCTTGCTCCTCTGCTGCACAGTCCCCATCGTCATCATAGGAAGATGCCACAGAGCAGAAAGAAGCTTTTATTTTATTTTGGTTTACTTTTTTTTTTTTTCTTTGTTTGTTTCATGTTAAAGGCTGTGCAGAAAGCCTGTAACACCCTGGGCTCTCTGCTAACAAAGGGGCCATCAAGCTTTCACCATGCCAGAGCAGTGCAGGGCACCAGGGAAGGATTGCACTGTCCCCTGCACAGCTGCATGGCAATCACTTTTGGATGTTTCTTTTGGGGGAATTTCCTTTTTTTGGCCATCCTGAGCCTTAGTTTCAGCAACACAAAGCAGATGCTTTAACCCAGTTGAGCAGCCCCAAAAGGGAAATCTGAAGGGTTTCAGGCACCCAAAAAATCAAGTGCTCCATAAGCCACCATTGAATATCAAGATTTAATCACTGTCAGAGTACTGACACCCTACCTAAACAGTGTAGGAATAAGGCTTCCCTACAGTTATGTTTAGTTGCGGTATCACTTTTATTGTATGACATGAGGTCTCCTTTGTATTGACACAAACTCAATCCAACAACCAGAAATTTATTGCCTTTACTTTAAGATATAAACAGGATTTATTTTTTAATAAAAACATATGTTGCAATTTGTTGTTAAGCAGGACCTCCCCACTAGACCACATGGAAACGATGCTAAAAAATTCTGATATATCTAAAAATCCCAATGTAGCTTGTTTCCAGAAGGAGCGAGAGTCTGTGGGATCCCTTCGGCCAGATAGAGACAGCGGCCGCGTGGGCTGAGCCAGGCAGCGAGACTCCAGCCGCGTGGGAGGAATGAGTCCCTTCCAGCACGTGGTCCACCTCTACGTGGAGCAGACATCCAAAGTGGATCAGGGGAATCGTAACCCAAAAACACCTATTCTCTGCCACTGGCACAGGAGTTGGGGCCGTCTCGGTGCGGTGGGGAAGTCTGTAGCCCACAGTTCAGCCAGACACATCCTACGGTCTGGGACAAATTCCTGCTGCTGAATGAAAGCACTAAAGGAGATGTGTCCCTGGGTTCACTTGGAGCAACAGGGATGCACTGAACCCACCCACCGCAGTATGCCCACACACCTTCACTGCACCAGTCCAAAGGATATTTCCTTTTGCTTTGCCAAGGTGTTAGCCAGGGAACAGTAACAAAACCATAAAAACAGCTAAGTACCCCGTAAATGGTTCGCTCAGGTCCTACTTTCCAGTAACAGCTACCTGGGTGTGCTGAAATGATGATAGACTTTACCGAATAATCCAAGGGAGGTGTCGCAGGGCCAGAGGCAGAGCACTGGGTGATACAGAACAGGCTCCAGGAGCAGAAGAAAAGCCCATGAAAAGCAAACGCATCTGAATACTAAAGCTCAGAGGGGGTTCAAGACGACGGGGACCCCCGTGAACCAGGCTGAGGAGCAACAATTTGGCTTTCGCTCCCCCACAGCGGCAGGAACCTTCCCTTCCCCTAAATCCCACTTCCCCCAAAACGTGGAGCAACAGACAGAAAAAACATTTTGTCTTTCTCGGCTTGTCAATGCTGTGAGCGCTTCTCCATTTCTCAGGATTTAAAGTTAATCAAAAGATTTTACTCTCTCATTTCTTTAAACCGCAGAAGCTATTTATAGCCAGCTGCTTCTTTTTGGGCAGGAAAAAAATGAACCCTCCAACACATCCTTTTCATTCTGATCTTTCCTGATCGATACAAATCCCCTCAATCCTTACCTCTCTGTTTTGAGCAATTCATCGCATTCATCATTAAGGCCAAGTCTTACAGCATCAACCTGGTTATCCCAGTTGACTTCCTCAACTTTATCAAAACCAAAACAACCTGTCAAATATATCACAGGCACGGTCCCATGCCAGGGCAAGTCTGAAAAATTAGTTTGGTCAAGGTATTCAGGAGATAAATAGATACGTTATTTTTTGAACCTCCCTTTTGCTGTCAGAAATCCAAAGCCTTTTCCAGTAGGTATACCTGGTTTTTTCCAGTCCGCTGGTTAGGAAGACACTGATGTACCCAACAACTTGTGTGCTATATAAGGAGTAATTATAGGTTATGAAAGGCAATCTGAGTGAATTAGGAAACTGTGGTGATGTGGAGGATACAGAGAGTTTTGGAAAAATTTAGAGGGTGACTTTGGTACTTATGAGGGATGTGGTAGCATGGGTCTGTCAATACATCCATCCTCACCTCCTGCAGTGGGTAAACACACCCTAATTTGGGGGTAGGAGGAAGGGGACCCGAAATATCCTCCCGCACTCCCTCATCGATAGTCCGATGATGATTTCTGTAGAGACCTGCAATTATTTTTGTCTTGTTTGCTATCGTCCCTTTAGCAAAACTTAATCTAGAGATGGTCTGAATCAATCCAGAGAGGTCACGCAGCCCACATGAGATCATGCAACAAATTGGTATAAAAACTGGGTTTAGGGCTCTCCCACTCCTATATCTAAGAGTGCCTAAAGATAAGGGATCCAGATCAACCACAGTTTTGGGGGGGAGCAGGATCGTGATGATCATATTAATTCCCCAGCTGTCATTTGTATTTCATGGGAGCTTTCCTCTCATTAAAAATGGCTCTGGCATTTTCTTAAACTAACTGAAGCTGTCTTCATTAATAACATAGTCACATCCATGGAGTATCAAAATATGCTGCTTGCTCCGTTATTGTCAGTATTGTTTGTTTCATTTGTATGAAAAAGTCCATAATTGGCAATATTTCCATAAATTAGTTGATATCATGCTAACAAAATGTTACAGCTTGGCACAAATGAAAAGATTTATGTCTACAAAGTCTCAATTCATCTTGAAGTTTAATTATAAAAATTTATTGTTAACTTTCTGGGCTTTTTCCTTAGTAAATGCCCCAAGACAAGAAGTAATTATCATAAAATGTAAACATGGCTCCCGGAGGTAACCAGCACAAGGGTTATTTATCAGCTAATAGGGTATCTTAGTGTTTGATATCATGCAAATCCCTCATCATTATGGAGATTTAATTTACACCTTTCATTTCTTTTTCTTTTGGTAATGTTTTACTAAATCCATTTCAGATGCTGAGTGTTATCCGTTATCACAATAATTGTACCTCTGATTTATTCCTTTTTGGACATGTAGCAATGCCAAGAAAATAGCTTATCACTTAACAATATGAAGGGTCCAGGGTTTTGCAATGTTTTCCTGCAATTCAAAAACCACATTAACTATTAGTTTCCACAAATGATAACTATTCTCGGGCATTTTGATCTTTCGGGGGGGGGGGGGGGGGGGCCTCCACAGCTCACCAGTTCTCACCCCTCTTTCCAGCAGTCCCAAAATCACAGGCTGTCAATTCTCCTTCCCTTGGAGAAGGTGCAAAAATCAATGTTCTCCCCTTGCCAGCTACATTAACCCCTACAAGCTGCATAATGGCAATCCCCTTGATATTAGCTATAGGACTCCCAAAACTCCAAGCAAACTACCCTGCAACTACGTAGCTCAGATTCGTTTACACCTGAGGGCTGAAATGAGGGAACAGGCACACAAGCAATCATCTCAGCATGGACTGCCAAAGCCAATCAAAAGATTATCAGGATTTTGCACCGGCTGATGGCACAGGCATTTCTTCCTTCCCCTATTTCTTCACAGGGAAGATTTGGAAAACAGAAAACAGCATGATAATTCAGCTTTAAACAAAAAAAAAAGTCACCTCTCTCTTCCAGCATGTGGCAAGCCTTGCAAAACCCTCACTGGTTTGCACCAAGCCAGCAATCCCATGTGAGCAAATGCTGCTCAGTGTGATCATGGTTGTATCCCAGGTGCTGCCAATATGTCACTCGCAAAGACCTGACCTAGCTTCACATTTGGCCCAAAACCCCTAGGAGAAACCGAGCTCCATGCTCATTGCTCCTGCGACCTGCCCAAGCCAAGCAGAGCATGGTCACCAACGTCTGCAGGAGCTCCAGGTCCAGCTTTGCTGTGGGTATAGGCAGCACACTGGACTTTACAGAGCGTGGAGGGCAGGCTTTCCAGCGCCCAAATATGCAAAACCCGGCTTACAGTTCAGAAGCAGTGCAAGGAAATTCAGGTTGGAGATGAGACTGTGCGGCTCCTCTCCAAATTCTCCCCTCCGTGTATCCCGGATCATACGTATCCAACATTTCCCACTGCCACCTGGAACCTCCACGCAGCATCAGCCAATAGAGAAATCAAGTGTCCATGGGTAACACACACCACAAACAGCTATGCCTTTCCCAGTATAAAGCTAGTACAGTTTTTACGAAATTATTTCCAGTCCTTGACCAGAATTAGCTGCAGACGTAAGCACTACATGCCCACCGTCAGCCATTTCCTAGCTGTGGCGCAGATGCTCGGACCATATTGTTGTCAGTACCGTTCCCCATCCTGATATTGTATCCTAATGAAGCATATAATGTGCCAATTTACAGTGTGGATGGCCTGACATCTTCATAAGGAGCAACTCTGCACACCGCAGCGTCTGAAACGCCTGCGTGCTGCTCAAAGAGGGGTTTCTTTTGAATTTTCTCACCAAAAGAGATAGAGCATCTCCCAGGGAGCCCTTGGGACTGCGCTTGCCACATCCCCAGGGTGTTTGCCACACACCTTCCAGTCCACACCAGCAGCATTTGGCAGATGAAGGCCGTTGCATTTGGTCTTCAAAACTCTTTTTTAATGGCCATCTTCAGCAAACCATCCCAGTTATGAACAGACTTTGCTGATGCTTCAGTTTATTTCAGCTGAAGGTCATTTGACTACATGTAGTGAGAAGTGTGGCTACAGGTTTAACATCAAGAATAGAGGTCAGGACTCCGGATTTCTATTTCCAGCTCTTAACAGAAATTCAGGGTATGCCCTAAACAAGTCATTTGGACCTGATTGTCTGAGAGCCCACACAGGGGCCAAGAGGCTTGTGGAGGCTCAGCACTTCTGAAGATCATAACCTTGCTTTGTGCCTCAGTTAATCCAGCTGAACAAGGGCATTGTGCCGTATAAAGCTCCAAGATCATCTTAAAAAAAAAAAAAAAAAAAAAAAAAAAAGGTGGCCTAAAAGTGCAAAGCACTGCTAAGAGCACAGTCACACTTGCACACGATACAACCCCCTCGGCAGCTTTTTCACACACTTTCGCCCTCAGCTTTGCTCTCTAACACCAGCCACAAGCCATAACGTGGTAGCCACAATCACAAAACACCAACGGTAACTTTTTTTTTTCCTGCTTACAAAGCTGGGCAAGTGTTTTTTAATCATGAATGAATATTCATGTCAAATATGGAGGAGTGCCTAGAATTCATGGGTATAATTTTTACGGGATGACAAAGACAACCCTGTGATGGTGATTCATTTTGACACGACTGTAAGCGTACTGCCGGCAGTGCCCAAGTTTGGCTTTTGCTAACGCGGAAATGATTCATATTTTTGACGTCGCTATCAGATAGAGGGATATAAACTTATGCTCTAGGAGAATAAATAGCATGAGTCATCCTTTTTTGTTTCTTTTAGAGACATTTGTTCAGTCCTCTTAACCTAATTGTGCCTTATTTCTACGAGTAGTATTCAGAATGACAGGCAGAAGAATTATGTTCTCTGAAGACTTACGCTCTGCCTGTAACTCCTCCCATGGTGAACTGGAAATGGCACAAGCATGAAACCTACAGGCAGAACAGCAGCTTCTCCTTAAATTTTGTACTTCCATCAGTTCCCTGTATATCTAGTGACCTTACATTGCTTAATACTCAAAATCAAAATATACTTAAGATACTCAAAATCCATGACATTTATTCTAGACACCATCACACAACAACAAAATCACTACATGGGAATGTCCAAAAAAGCTCTTTTGGGACTGCTATAAAGACTTGTAAAAACTTAGGGTTTTCCAGGTAATGACACAATTAGAAGACCATGTATGGGGAGATGTAGGTGTACAGCAGAGGCACAGACCTGCCCTGCTCTGCTTTACAGCAGTGGAATTATGCCGCCCACTTCAGCATAAAGGCTCAGGTCAATGTCCACTGAAATGGACACCCTTGGAAACCCCCTTCTGTGCATGTCATGATGCTCAGATGCCTCTGCTTCCAAATAAATATTTAAAACACAGGAACAAATCCCTTGCAAAGATGTACAGAGGTGCTAGAAGAGTAAAACATAGGGAGTAAATCAAGGCAAATGCAAAGTAACTAAATGACTCCTTTAGAACCTTTTTCTCCGGTCCTAAATTTCCATAACCCAGTGAACAGGAACTGATGCCAGCATTTCCATTAAAAGAGATATCATAAACAAATTTTTGTTTGAGGAAGGTTTTCCTTTTTTTTTTTTTTCCCCTTCTATTTCGCTATGATCACTATTCATAGCCCACTTCTCACCTTCAAAGCACATTAATTCTCTGAATATTCTTGTGATCTAAGTGATTATTAGTCTCATTTTATGGATGAAGAAAATGAGGCAGAGAGGTTAACTGACTTGCCCATAGGCCCAGCTCCATAGATACATAAAGAAAGATATAGAGAGATGTTTTACATTTATTAGTTTTAATATCCTCTCAATCCTGCAGAGTTGGACTTGTGGTAATTAAGGCAACTGGCTTTAACAGGCAGTGATGCGCAAGGTAAGGAACCAAGGCAGTTCTTTAAAGCCGCTATAAAGTACTTCTAAAATAACTTTCTTGTGCTGTATAGGCATGTGCAGGGTGGGAAGATTTTTTCCCCACTCATTTTGGATCATAGATACAACCTGCCTGGTGTTCAGGTGCTCAGGACCAGCCTCCAACACACTTTCCACAAAGGACGTGGGACAGCATTGCTCCGTCGTGGGAGTCCTGCATCTCCTGCACTTCTGAAATGCAAAGGAATGCTCCCCAAAGCAACGTTTTCCTGCGACACTTAGAGATATCTCACCTTATAATTCAGTTAATTCATGACATCCCTTCCCAAGCTGTATTGTGTCAGCTAAACCTTGCCATATAAAAAAATCAGAATTTCCTGCATAATCTACTAAGTGAGTGTGTGAGCACCTCTACCAAAAAGCACCTGGAGAGCTTCTTAATTTCACACTCTTAAGAAACAATTTGTGTTTTAATGTAGAAATTCCCAGAAGGGCAATTGAACAGAGATAACTTCTAAAAATCAAATTAATCATAAGCTAAAATCAAGTTGTCTTTATGGCTAATTTTCTCCAGCTGCAACCAGTGCGTGAGAAACATCACAGAAAAAGACTTTGGCTGTTAAAACAACTCATAAACCTCTAACAGTGTCTTTCAGATCCTTGTAATCTTTGGTAAGTGTCTCAATGACTACCGCTACGACATCGTGCTGGACCTGCATAAGAAGCCAGGTAGGATGCTCAAACAGTTGCAAATGGATCAGTAGGTTATGGTGTGGTCCTTCACCTTCCTGGGAGACAGGTTTTGAATAATTTCAGAAGTAGCATCCCCTCCTGAGCAGGGGAGCTTTGTGCACGGTGCTGTGCATATTCCCAGAGGAACCAGCTGTCCCTTGGTGAACCAACACTATGCCAACCTCCAAGCAAGATGAAAAAAGTCACTAAAGAGATTACTTAGATACATAGTTATTAAACACCAAGACACCAATCTTGGGTCAGGAAATGCCCAAGAAGTAAATTCCTGGAGTGTGGGAATAGTATTTTGAGGAGGTATCTCTACCTGCTTGCCTCACTCTCTTGTTCCCTGGGCTCTGCTTTTGATCACTGCTGAAAACAAGACACTAGAAAACATTAGGATTTTTCTAATCAGGTGTGGCTGATCTACTGCTTTTATGTTATATATTACAAAGTCAGTGTGCAAACAGAAAAGTAAGACACAGAAATGGGCAGCCAATGCATTTGCTACCCATGCTGTATAGTCCAAAAAAGTTATTGCTAGCAAAACCCTTGCTTAGAAAGGAAGAGTGGAAAGTGGCATTCAGGCAGAAAAAAAACATAAACTTTCTGAACAAAGCAACCAAAAACCCTAGGAACAACTGTTCTGGAAAAGCACATAACCCATTTCACCGCCTCGCGAACTGCCTGCAACCCTGCTTGCATGAATAACACAACATGCCTGGAGAAACTTGTAGTCTGCCTCCTGTCTTTCTATTCAGAAGCAGAAGCAAAGTATGTCGAGCTTTACGTCTTCTTAAGCATAGAAATGAAATGCAGCCCTCGTGTACGGATAATAAGCTACTTGAACTCAGCAACAGCCTCCTGCTGCTCCCCAGACCTCTAAAGGAATTCACACAGCAAAAGCCTGACTGTCCGCTAAACAAGTATTTCTGTTAAATATCTCTGCTCAAGCTCATCAAAGGCAAAGTGCATCTAACTGGACTGCATAACGGTGTTTTAAACACACAATCCCAATAAGATCTGAAGATACCCAAGTAGAAGGAGAACATCTTCCTCAGGGAGGTCATGTAGGGAAGCATCTCGCACCAGACTGGGTGGCTGAATGTGACCAGAGGCAGGATATCACATAAAAGTAGCGGTTTTCTGCAAATGGTCTTGTAAGCCGTACTTTTATAATTACTGCGTTTCTAATATACTACCATCTGATTTCTCAATGCAAGCTCTAGAATAAATTAAATTACACAGTGCATGACCCACAGCCTCTGGTCTAATCACCCCAATGTCAGCGCTCCCTTGTATTTTGAAGACATAGTTGCCATTTGATAAGGATCCTGCTCCCCACTAATTGTCCCTTGTAATGAGCTTTCATGAAATTTAATTTCTTTAATGCAATCCTCTGATCTGACTGATTTGGACAGTCTGACACTTGGCTTTGTGTCAGCATTTATTAGAATGCCTGCTCTGCTTAGCTGTTTCCCTTTTAAAAATAAAAGTAGTAGAAATGTTCAAATGCGTATACAACATTGATGGAAACTGTTTAGAGCAAGCCTATAAGAATGACAAATCGAAGTGGGCCCAGTTTGGAGCAAAACAGTAAAGCTCTTCACCACCACAACAGAAGTACCTTTTCCTATATGTTCCCACAGCTCACCCCATCTTAACCTGACAGATTTAGTTTGTGGTAAATGCAATGATAGCATTGATTAGCACATGGTGCATTAATTAAGCCGGTTTCTCCATCTACCTGACCATGCTGAGTACCTCTGCTGCATCTCCCGTGATGCCCCGACCACCCAACCGACCCCTCATTCCATCGGCACCCGTGTGGACAAGTTCACGGAGGTGAATGCAGAGTCCAAGCGCTAGATTTGGTTTTGTACTTTAACTGGAGTGCAAGGCACCGGGCTTACTGGGTCTGCCAGGTTTCTTCTGGAGCACAAGGGCAGCACAGCTGCTGAGCAGAAGCGTTAGCCAGCCTGCCAGAATACATGACTTTCAAAGACCGTATTTGCTTGAGTCTTAAATTATTAATCTATTCTCTTCAGGTTTGCTATCAAATCATCTCAATTGTTTTGCAGTTTATTAAAAATGTCCTGCACATCTGGTCTAATCAGCCAGAGGAGAATCACCCAATTTGATTGTCAATAGCAATCCCAGGATATCAGCTTGGTAATCACAGCATTTTCCACCTCACCAGCTCCTAGGAAGGGTGGTTTAATCACCACTGACATGGAAAGGACTCCCAAGTGCTATAGGCCCAGTCCAAGCAATCATAGTTCTTGGCATACTGCTCTCCCTAGCACCAAAGTCAGCCTTTTGGGGCAGAAAATATGGCACAGCAGCTAGAGCAGCCATGGCAATCATCAGCAGTGCCCATATAAAAGTCCACCCATGTCTGCCGTCACAGACCAACCCCAGCTGCTCTTCTGGACCGTGAGGTATCGGACAACGCAATATGTGACACGACCTTTCCTACACACCCTCCGAGTCTGGTGTTTCATAGGCTTACATCTAAAATCAGACAAGCCCTGCAAAGACAGCAACCTGAGATTTCACACCTTAAATGTATGTTAGCACATGGAAAATATGAAAAGGTTATAGCAATACTGGACAGGTTTGAAAGCCTCTGTTCCCTCCTTTGCCAGCCTGAGCTAGGAGGAGAGATCTGATGTGGAATTAACAGCCTGTCCTCTATACGCCGTCGTTGCATTTCTACATAAATGTTTACATACACACATTATCTTTGCCACCGAGTTAGTAAGAAGTTTGAGAATAAGCACTCACACAACCTGCAGCTATTCACAGGAAAGAGGAAAAATAACAGGTTAAAGATATCAGCAGGAAGACTTACTTGTTGCCATTAGAAGTACCTCCACCTCTCCAGTAAAATGTACGGGGAAAGCCAGAGCCTCACCGACGACAGCAAAATATTTATCAGCACGTTCTTGAACCTGCCATTGCTTCAAGCGTGAGCGCGAGTCATTAAGATGATGGAAACACTCCATCAATAAACATCCCTAAATGAGTCATCGACTACACATATCTTTTCTTCTCATCTGGAACAGCCTTACAGCCTTACCCATTGTTACATCTTCTCAACCAGTTTCCAGATTTAAGAAAATTCTCCTTGATGCTTTGAAGAGTTCCCTTGTGTTAAATACAGGTATAAGGAGTTTGTCCTAGGAAAAATATAGGGGAACATGGTATTCCTGCTTGGTGCATTGGTGTAGAAACCAAAACACATTACAGTACACGATCTACCTCCCCACGGGAGCTGCAAGTGCATTGCCTCTACTGTGTAGCATAGAAAAAGACCTTGTAAACATTTTTGAGAGGCAATGAGTTATCTGAGGGAATTGAAGCCTTAATGCAGAAACATTAAAAGACATTTGCTTTCTAGTTCAACAAGGAGAAGTGCAAAGTCACACACCTGGGGAAGAACAGCTCCAGGTACCAATGTACGCTGGGTGCCACCAAAGGAAGAGCAATGTGCCCTTGCTGCAAAGGGGAGCCATACCCGCAGCTGCACTAGACAAAGTATTGCCAGCAGGTCAAGGAAGGTGATCCTTCCCTCTTTCCAGCACTGGTGAGGCCACACCTGGAGTGCTGTGTCCCATTCTGGGCTCCTCAGTACAAGAGAAACATGGACATACTGGAGAGAGTCCAATGAAGGGCCACAAGGATGATTAAGGGTCTGGAGCATCTCTCCTATGAGGAAAGGCTGAGAGAGCTGGGAGCATTTAGCCTGGAGAAGAGAAGGCTCAGGGGAGTCTTTTCAATATGTATAAAAACCTAAAGGGAGGGTGTAGAAAGGATGGAGCCAGGGTCTTTTCAGCAGTGCCCAGTGACAGGACCAGAGGCAATGGGCACAAACTGAAACACAGGAGGTTCCCTCTGAACATCAGGAAACACTTGGTTGCCGTGAGGGCGACTGAGCAATGGAACAGGCTGCCCAGGGAGGTCGTGGAGTCTCCATCCCTGCAGATATTCAAATACCATCTAGAGAGAGTTCTGGGCAACGGGCTGTAGGTGGCCTTACTTGAGCAGAAGGGTTGGACCAGATGACCTCCAGAGGTCCCTTCCAGCCTCAGCCAGCTGGTGACTCTGCGATTCCACATATGTTTTTGTTGTTAACATATGCACAGCAGTTATTCTGCAATAGAGTTAGCATCCAGACAGCTGCACAGGACAGGCAAATCAAGCATAGCCGGCGCAAAGCAAAAGCAGTGAGGCTTAGATAAAGCACACGCAGGAGCTGCTCACACCCTGTGCTGATGAAGGGCTACCAGCATCACAAACAGCCAGTAACTACCTACGTGTCAGAAATGGGTCATTATTTTCAATGAACAATTTAATTCATTAAACACAGCATTTCCCTTTCTATCCCTGAATGCTCTGCAATCAGATGATGATGCTTTTAAACATGATTGCTGTTTACGATTGTCCAGAAAACCTGTTGCTCCTGCACTCCACATTTCTCATCATTTTCCCCATGTGAGAGTCACTTACTGGGCAGGGTTGCTTTCCCCCAGCTACATGTTTTGAGGAAAAGGATTTGTAAAGTGCCAAAGACTAGCAATTATCATAGAATGGTTTGGGTTGGAAGGGACCTGAAAGATCATCTAGTTCCAACTCCCTGCCATGGGCAGGGACACCTTCCACCAGACCAGGTTGCCCAAAGCCCCATCCAACCTGGCCTTGAACACTTCCAGGGATGGGGCATCAACAGCCTCTATGGGCAATCTGTTCCACCACGCTCACAGTGAAGAACTTCTTCCTTACATCTAATCTAAATCTACCCTCCTTCAGTTTAAAGCCATTACCCCTTGTTCTATCCCTACAGGCCCTTGTAAAAAGTCCCTCCCCAGCTTTCCTGTAGGCACTGGCAGGCTGCTATAAGGTCTGCCTGGAGCCTTCTCTTCTCCAGGCTGAACAACCCCAACTCCCTCAGCCTGTCCTTATAGGAGAGGTGCTCCAGCCATCTGGACCCACTCCAACAGGTCCGTGTCCTTCTTCTGTTGGGGACCCCAGATCTGGATGCAGTACTGCAGGGGGGATCTCACCAGAGCAGAGTAGGGGGGCAGAATCCCTTTCCTCAACCTGGTCATGCTTCTTCTAACGCAGCCCAGGACAGGATTGGCTTTCTGGGCTGCAAACACACACTGCCAGGTCATGTCGAGCTTCTCGTCAACCGACATCCCCAAGTTCTTGCTTGTACAAAGTACTTATAAATCAAAGGGAAGGTTGCAAGTACAAAATACTCCTGTCCTCAGCATGTCATCTGTGTCAGAGACAGCCAGGCTGGTGACAGCGACCAGACCCTATCAACTCCTGTTCTTTAAAGGGATTCTTCTTTGCAAATAATATCAGATATCCTAGGGGATTGTATGATGAGTAGCCTACCTTAGCAGGGTGCAAGGCTCTGACCCAGGAGGTCACTTCCATGAATTTATCTTTTACATTAAGCCAATTAATCATCCATTAAGAATTGCAGCTGCATGCGAGTTAAAAGCACATTAAAAATACTGTGTTCACAGGGACAACTGAGCTTTTCAGTGTTGCATGCAGGCACTGAAGAGCAGTGACTTTTTTTTCATGAGTGGTATTAAACACTGCACTACCAATTTAGGGTGGGGGAGCAACAGGACAGGATAATCCTGCCTGTGCCCTTTGCATGGTAAAACTAGTTCATCCTTCCATATCCAAAGAAACAAACAAGCTCAGCCACATAAGCAAGAGATAATTATCACTTTAAAGACTTTGCAGGGTCCAGTCCTTGGACAAGACCAAAAGGAAAAGTTTCCTAGCTCATTTTCAGTTAAAGGTGAGGAGAGAAGTTGCACACTGGGAACAGTCAAGCCCTACACTAGATTCCTATATAATCGTTTTTAATTATTATTTTGTAACAGCCACCTTGCAAAACAGACCCATCATCCCATCCAAGCACTGAAATGTTCCAGTAATGAAGATAAAACTAAGACCTTTCATCTATTTCTTCCTCTTCTCACTGCTGCCCATCCCATCCCTACCAGGGCTGGAAGTCTGCAGCAGCCAAGGCAGCAGAGTGTTTCGTGGCAGTCTGTCACTTTCTGCTAATCTTCCAATGCTGAAAATCATTTTAAATCCATTCCTGTCTTTTTGCATTTGCATAACTGTCTAGAAAGAAAACTCTAAAAAGACAGAGTCTGATTTAGTGTGAATGAACATGTCATAAAACATTTCCAACTCCACAGCACTTGTGTAAATCTTTCATGATTTAAAAGTTGCCAAGTTACCAATACTATGAGTATCATAAAGTACTGGGCTTCATGCTCAGTGTACACACAAAAGAATTTCAAGTTAGTCTTCCCTTCTCAGGAGCTAAGTTTCCTTCTGAAAGCAAACATGTTATACACTAAAATTATTTATCTTCAGTGCCAAAACAGATTTTTGGGAAGGTTAAACATCTACTGATAGTTTTTGTGAAGAATAAGGATGTTCAAAGAATTTTTCTGTTTGGAGGGAAATTAAGGTTGAAAAAAATTATTATATTTTTTAAGATTATCTAAATGCATCAAAGTAGATCTACATTTTCCTCTCCTGAGCACCCACATGGGGCCCCTGGGCTGCTCTAAGCCATGTGGGCTGCCCAGCCTAAGGATGGGCTCACAGCCGGCTGCTGGCCATTAGGAGAAAGACCCAAAGCCCTCCTCAACACCAGGTGTCAAAAAAAAAAATCCAGCTACAAACTAGCATGCAACATCTGTGAATCCCAGCTTGGCTTCCCCTATTTGCCAGTGTCAAGACCCTGAGAGTGTGCTGCACAGCATGCAGGAGAGCCATGCTGCAAACAAACCTGGAAGTATTTCTGTGACCAGAAGATCCCCCTGCACGTACCTATGGATCCTAAACACCGAGCAACCCTCACCCTGCAGCAAACCGCACTGGTGCCCATTAAGTGCCTAAGTTCTGGCACAGAGTGCTATGAATAGAGCAAAATTCAACTTTTTGCCTCCAACAGAGGCAAGCCTTCCAGTAACAGGCACCCACCCATGCTGGACATCATTCATGAGGACCATTCAGAGGTGCTGAGCACCGTGAACAAGGGGATCTCCTTCACACCACCCCCAAAAGCAAACCCATCTCTGCCCCTGAAAGCTTGTTGACAAAAGACCTCCCTCCCCACCTGAAGGTCAGGAGCAGCCTATTGCCTGAAACAAGAACCTTAATCTTTCTCCCCATAAACAGAATCACTCAATACGCTTTATTTCCTATCGTCCTCCACGCTGTAGAGTGCTTTTTTTTGTTTTTCCAAGTACAAGCCTTTTTCCCCCAGCAGTCCTCACATTCAGATACTTGCTGCAGTATTTATTTATCAGAACTATTCTTTTCCCTCAAACTGGCAGAACACCTCTGGCATAAAAGCTGAGAGATCTCAAACTGATTTTTCAATGAGATTTTCCATAGCAAGAAATACCTCTGCTCCTGAATAAAAGACGATCAAAGTCCCCAAAGTTTCTCTCAGCACTTGCAGCATGAGTGATAGACATTTCTACTTCGTATGCCAGCACAGTAATATCAGGAAAATCACTGTAGTCCCCTCTAAGAGAAAAATGTAAACTGCCAGCACTGTTTGTTTCCTTTAGCTTCTAAACGTTGTCATCGTAGGTCCATCAAACCCCATCACTGGTTTGCTAACCCAAGCTGCATTAGACTCAAAAATCCCCACTCCTCACCCAACACGCGTTGAGATGTGCAGAATATCTGCTTTATACCTCTAAAGATTTATTGGACAGACAAGGTTTTCAGAAAGAAGCAGTATCTTGGATTTAATCAACTGGATGCAGCTGAAAGTATAATGAGCACACTCGCAGGCACAGGAGCTTCTTTTCAAGTGCGACACACAAGCTGAAAACCTCAAGCTAAGCACAGATTAGGAACAATTGCTCTACGTTTAATTATATTAACCAATTAAACAATCTGAGGGAGAAGTGCACCTGTAAGAGCACAGAAATGGTGATCAGCCTTTTTGCGACACAGAAAGACAGGCAAGAAGTCAGCATAGGTGAGAGGTAGCAAAAAGTATGCAGTGGGGAAAAAAGAATTGTGTCTTGAAGCCAATATCTCACTTGAATTTAGGACTTGTTATATTCAGAGCTATAAATTTTTACCTCTCTGGCTGCCATTAGGTTTTATAGGTCTCCTTTGAAGAATAAGGTGCAAGTCTTAGTGTTTGTCTTTCTCTTGTAGGTATTCAGGCTGGGTCAGGATCATTGGGAGGTTTAGTTTAATTTTTATCATACTGCATTCCAGTACTGTACTGAAGGGAGTCTCTAAATGATGATTTCCTAAGCCTGCTTTTAAGCAAGCACCTCATGGGAGCAATATGAACCCAGCTGACCGTGCCATGGCACAGGAGGACAGACCAGAGGACTCCATGCCCCTTCCAGCATTTCCCATTTGCAGGTTTAACTACTCAATTGAGAATAGCCATGAGTTTGTTTACTACGCGAATGCATGCCTCGAATCAGTGCGGTTTAAATATAACCTAGAATGCATTTTTTCCACCTGTTGTCAGCCTAACAAAGTTCTGCAAAATTCTCCAGAGATTTCTCTTATAATAAGTTTATTGAGTTTATGCCAGAAGCACCAGTGAAAACAGAGAGCAGGGTCTGTTTAAGCGAGACAGACTTCACAGCAGAGCAGCTAAAAATAAAACCCAGAATATGAAACCGAAGTGTTTTTATCAAAAAGGAGTAGCCTTGTTATAAGTATTTTTGAAGGAGGATCCTCTTCGCAGCCTGCACTTCTAATTCCCAGGAGAGCAATTACAGCATGGACTGGGCTGTGGTTCAGTCCTACAAGGGACCACTCCTCACAAGCAGAGCGCTCCATGAAACGTGGTTAACAGCAGTGGCTGCTGCATTTACTCTCATGGTACCTACTCCCTGAACAGGCTAAGGATACGCTAACACCAGAGAACAGGACTCCTTATAACTAAGTCATATTTTGGTTTTTGACAGTTGCAGTGGGTTGACCCTGGCTGGACACCAGGTGCCCACCAAAGCTGCTCTCTCACTCCTCCCCTCAACTGGACAGGGGAGAGAAAATAGAACGAAAGGCTCATGGCTTGAGACAAGGACAGGGAGAGATCACTCAACCAATTACCATCATGGGCAAAACAGACTCAACTTGGGGAAAATTAATTTAATTTACTACAACCAACCAGAGTAGGGTAATAAGAAATAAAATGAACTCTTAAAACACCTTGCCCCACCCCTCCCTTCTTCCCAGGCACAGCTTCACTCCTGAATTCTCTACCTACACCCCCAGCAGTGCAGGAGGACAGGGAATGGGGGTTGTGGTCAGTTCCTCACCCCTTGTCTCTGCTGCTCCTTCCTCCTCAGGGGGGGAGGACTTCTCACTCTTCCCCTGCTCCAGCCTGGGGTCCCTCCCACAGGAGACAGTCCTCCATGAACTTCTCGAACGTGGGTCCTTCCCGCGGGCTGCAGTCCTTCAGGCACAGCCTGCTCCAGCGTGGGTCCCCCACGGGGTCACAAGTCCTGCCAGAAAACCTGCTCCAGTGTGGGCTCCTCTCTCCACAGGGCCACAGGTCCTGCCAGGATCCTGCTCCAGCACGGGCTTCCCAGGGGGTCACAGCCTCCTTCGGGCACCCACCTGCTCTGGCGTGGGGTCCTCCACGGGCTATAGGTGGAGATCTGCTCCCCCGTGGACCTCCCTGGGCTGCAGGGGCACAGCCTGCCTCACCGTGGTCTTCACCATGGGCTGCAGGGGAATCTCTGCTCCGGCGCCTGGAGCATCTCCTCCCCTCCTTCTGCACTGACCTGGGGGTTTGCAGGGCTGTTGCTCTCATCTTCTCACCCCTCTCTCTAGCTGCAGTTACCCAGGTTGGTTGGGGTTTTTTTTCCTCTTTCTTAAATCTGTTCTCCCAGAGGCGCTACCACCGTCACTGACGGGCTCAGCCTTGGCCAGCGGCCGGTCTGTCTCGGAGCCGGCTGGCATCGGCTCTCTCAGGTGTGGGGGAAGTTTCTAGCAGCTTCTCACAGAAGCCACCCCTGTAGCCCCCCCGCTACCAAAAGCCTTGCCACGCAAACCCAATACAGCTAGGATCTTGCAAAGCCAGCCTCAGGCATGTGCCACCTCTGTCCTCAATATATGTGTATTTTTATGTGCAAACAGTTCTGTTAGTGCTCTCTGTGTGCTCGCCTGGTCCCATCACACAAACAGAATCCAGGCTAAGCCCATTCTGGCTGCGGACAGGTACGATGCTACAGACCACACTGCTGCCCTGAGGAGGTGCCAGCAATCCTTCTCCATGGCCAGCTTCTTGTGATGCGTTGGAAAACATTGGGGTTTCAACACTGGGCCCAACAGCACAAGCTCAGTATTTCCCCATCTCCTTTCCAACAACAAATTGGTGCACCACCTCCAATGCAATGCAAAAAAAAATAAAATTAAAAAAAGGATTTGATAGACCTGGAGAGGACAGATTCCAACATACGACTCCTATTTTCTTTCACGGCTCACAGAAACCAGCATAAGAAAAATTATATGTGGTGACTTAGACAGCAGAGCATCACTTTGAGTTGTATCCCGAGCACTTTTCCCCTCTCTTAGAGGGGGCCAGTGGCAAAGCTGAGTAGCTGCTAGTCCTTCAAAGGCTCCACAGATATTTTCCCAGGTTTCTTCCACCCACTCTAATCCTCTGCAAATTCTGGCTGCTGCCCAGGTCTCTTCCTTCAGCCATTCCCTTGCTGCTGACCCTGCCTTCCCATTTACTCCCCCAGAGATGCCTTGCAGTCACCCATGTAACTACTGACCCTTCCCAGTTCCCAAACCTCCCAAGGACCACCCTCATCTCCAGCTCATAATCTGTTCTGCCACCACTATAAACTTAATTTTGCTGCCCAAAAAGTCTTAAGTAGACAAAGTGGAATTTCCTGATGCTGAGAGGAAACCTTGAGGTGACTGAACATACTGCCCAATACTATCAGATTCCCAAGACAGGAGCAACCTGGGGTTTAGATATGCCCACACAACACAAGTTAATATGGTACTACTACGTGTTGCATTAACAATGACGTAGTTATAAACACAGAATTTGGCAAAGGTTTGAATTAGCTTCCCTGATTAAGAACTGCAAAGAAAAAAAAAAAAAGAAAAAAGCATCAGCAATTTTTCCAGCCAAAGGGCAATAACCAATGCCGGCACTTTCAGAATAGGCCTGTTTCTTGTTGTATTACATTACTATGGCTGCACGCTGAGACATGTCACATTATATTAAAAACAACAAAACCTGCAATCTGTTTCCAGATCAGACATCAATAAAAACAACCATAACAATCAGCACTCTGGGTACCTGTGAGAAAATTGATAATTTAATACCTCAAGAGCTCTTTCCGTTACACAGACACTGGTAAAAACAAAACCAAACAGCATCTCTGAACACATGCAGTTCTGAAAGCCTTCCACCATACACAGGGATGAGATCAACTGAACAGGACTGGAAAGATGGGTGCCAGCCACCGTCCCTGCAAAAGGCACGACAACTACGTAAGAAAGCAAGCTAGAAGGATGCTGTTGCATTCTTCCAAGTCCTTTCTGAGGGTAGCAGCAGGGAGGTTTTCACTGAGCCACCCTACAAACCTGAGCACAGCTTCCACCCCCACCACCATGCAGACCCTGTTGGCCTGAGAAGTACAAAATGGGCTCAGGGAAGATGTTCCCCTTACAGGGCACGATGGGGCACTAGAACAGGCCAAATGAACTGGGGCTACAGTGATAAAGGCAACTAGATAACTAACCCAGATTCATAAATAATGCCCATGCCTAAAGGCAAGTGAAGATGACCTCCTTGGTCTATCTCCTAACTAAAATGTACTTTCCTGATCAAACTCACTGTTTTTTGGCCCTTCTGCTGTTTAGCTCACTGGAGATGTCTGTGCTGGAGCTACCTGGATGCCAGTTCTCCTCCACCTAAGAGCTCTAACAGATCAACATGGCCACACTGGCATAAATGCAATACGGGATTAGTGCCCCCCAAAAAAAAACCCAAAAAAAAAAAACCAAAAACCACCCACACACCACCACACACTTTCAGCTCTCAGACTCAGAGCCATGCTGGAGAGCAATGCTGCAGAATGTCTCCCACCCACCGGGACCTACCTCAAGAGGACAAGGTTACAAAAGACAGAGGATGTCCATTTGATTTGCTGCAATGTAAAGTATGATCTACAACCTGCCTTAAGTCAGCACAGCTCTTCAGAGAGAATATGAATGAACATGGAGCAGTGACACTGCTGCTGATTGCAACCTATTCCCAGCTGGCCATCCCATCCTAAAACTTAACCTTTCTTCTTTCAAAGCCGTGCAACTCAAAACATCAGGCTTTTTCACACTGTTAGTATGCTCCAGGAGGTTCCTTCACAAGCCTTTGATATGTGGCAGTGATAAAGTTCAATGTCTAGCGATAAAAGTGTTTCGTCAAGGCGGTCTAACCATGCCCCCATACTCTTATTCTCCTTGCGTTACATCCTGATAGGAGAGCTGAAACGTGGTAAGAAGCTATCCCTGATAAGATGTGGGATGGTTTATCCTCCAGGAACCTCCGTACCAATAAGTCAAGAAAACCAGCTTTTCTCCTCCAAGCACATACTGTCCTCCAAACTTTTAGGCTAGAGGCTAATGAACTCAGCCTTTTCAATGGCTGGCACACAACATACCCAGAGTAAATACCAGAGTAGGCAAAAGCTGACTCCACTCAACCTGGAGCAGGTATCTGGTCAGGAAGAGCTGCTTTCACCACCACCCCTTTGGCTAATGGCTCACCAAGTCCTGTTTTAGCAACTAATTTAAGGCCACATTTGTGCTAATAGCCCTAAACCCAGACACAGGTTTAATTTGTTTAACATTAAATTTAGGGCTTCAGGGGCCTCTATAATGAATTTCATTAAACAGAAAAATTCTATAATGTAGTATTTTATGATTAATTAACTGTGCATAAAAATGGTAATTATAATTATGCTCATAATTCCACTCTTGTGTCATTATCATAATAATTGATCAAAATGTTTTGCCCCACAAGCATTTTAAAAACTGCAGTGCAAGAGCAAAAAACCCTCTTAAGCCGACACCAAATGCAGCTTTTGCAGGCAATCCCTGGATACTGTCTCTCCATCCCAGGACTTCTAATGCAGAAGCCTTTTGAACAGACATCACAACTTTACCCAAAAAGCTGTTTGTTATGAGGGGTAGGAAAAGAAAAAAAAAAAGATAAAAGTCCATTTGTAGATGGAAAAAAGCCTATTTCTGATCAGAAGACAGTTGAGGAATAGATTGTAGCTTTGCTTTGAAAATAGCCAGCTGCCCTACTTTCCTGCTTTCTGTGCATGGATTCTGATCACAGGCTGTATCAAAAGGACCCATCGCCTGTTTTTTAAGATAATGGAGATTAGACTAGTGAGATCAAACAGATTAGATAGGCAGCTGAATAATTATCCCCCTACCTTTATGCCTCCCTCATATCACAGCCAGGGATTGGAAAGCACTTTGAAAAGGTGTCAAAGTGTTACTGACCCAAACTGCCAGTAGCTCTAGCTCTGGAATAGAGGGATTAGACAACGGCCTATGGCAGCCAAAACCTAAATCTCATTTCGGCACTCTTCTCCAAGCCACATAAAAGGTAATGCTCTTCAACAGCTCTGCTGGCCCTGCTTTGGTCCCGGCTCTCCTCAGCAATATTCCTTGACAAATTTTGATCACGTCATGCTTTCCTTGTGTCCTCCCTTACTTCTGCTGGCATATCTGCTGCCTCTCTAGATGATTTTACTTGGAAATCCATAATGTTGCCCAGCATCCTTCCCATGGCTGCAGTGGCACAGGTCAGTTTTTCCCTAATTTCCACCAGAGCTCTGGTAACAGATGAGGACACTGCACTCACTGGTTTAAGTAATCCACAACAGGCAGCAGGACACTGGAAGAATCCAGAAGATGGACATCCACCTTGGATGACCATGAATACACCAGAAAATAGGCCATTTTTGTGTCCTAACAGCCACAGTGTGTAGCATTTTAATTGCACGTTTTGCAGCCAGCGTGATTTCCATTTCAGCAAATCCCTTGCTACAGGTGCAGGAAACCAAGTTTTGCAAAGCCCGTGAGCACAAGAAAAGCCGAGAATCACCCAAAACAAACATCAGTGACATCATAAGGCCACTCTGTGGTAGCGGGCAGTGTCACAGGAGAAGATCTGTACCTGTCAAAGGCTTTGGGAGCAAGCAGAGGAGGCAGGGGGAGCTGACCCATAGGAGCCATGCTCTGAGTGCACCCCAAAAGCCACACAGCTTGGCCAGCCATGCTGGGAAGATGTTACCCTCACAAGCTACCTGTTGGCCAGAGAAACTGGGGCAAAATCCAAAGCGACACATAGCAGGATTTCTTTTATCTCACCACATCTTCCTTACTTTGCTTTTCTATTCCTCTCCCTCCAGGTATCTGTTTTTCCTCTGGCCAGGGCTTTGTGTCTCTATCCATCCCAACCGCCAGCTGTGCCAGCCTTGCATTTTCTCTTCCATCTCCCTAGATCTTTCCTCCCTTCCTCTTCTCTAAGCACTTTTTTAGGATGACTCAAACATTTGGGGAGTGCAGTGTGAAAGGGCTGCTCTCCATCACCCTTCCAGCCTGCCTCCAAACCACATACACAACTCCCTCTCCCACTGGCTTCCAGCAAGCTCTCGGATCCCTGCACGATGCTGTGACTCTTCCCAAAGCACCGCTGCCCATCCCACACCAAAGAGCAACAAAATTAGTGGGATGAACTACCTTGCTGTCTCTGCCACATGGCAGAGGTTTGGGATGGGTTCAGGTGCCGGGATCCCAGTTGGTAAAATGAACTTCTGCGGGCACAGCACAGAAAAGGCTTCTTCACCTCCACCATTAGTCACGCTCGTCAACCTCCCTCACCCCCAGCTAATGCCAAGGCACAGCGTGCATTTATATCACTTCTCGGCACAGAACACGGCTGCCTGCTCAGGAAAGGAGCAAGTCCTCTTTCCAGTGCTAACGTGATTGATGAAACCTCTCTACAGGCTCCAGCTCTGTGTGGATAGGACCAATTTATATTTTGCCTTTGGTTCAGCTTGGGCAGGGAATTATTAACTGCATCGGTGGGACAGAGAGGCTCAGCCACACACCACTGCCCGTGCTCCGTGCGACACCATGCAAACAGTGCTTTGGTGAAGTGCTGTTCAGGAGTGAGCAAGTTCACGGTCCTGGATGTTAAACTGAAAGAGGAACCTGAATTTCAGCAAAGGGACAGAATACCAAAAGCCCTCACCAATTACAGATTTAACAGTTCTTCTCCTATCAACCTTCTCCTGTACTTCTGAATTTACCTCTCCCTCGATGCAGAGTCCACCTTTCCAAAAAATAGCTCCTAGACACTTATGTGAGCATCCCAGTTAAATTAGGTCCCACTGTAGGATCCTGGCTTCTTCTAGCCACAGGCTGAAGTTGATGTGAGTGCTGAGCACTCCTGAAAAATCAGCCTTCCCCAGCAAGGACACCATTGGCGAACAGAGGGGAACAATTCAGTCTCCTACCAACAATGTTTTCAATCACAGCATTAAAAGATCAAGCAATGGGATGTGCCTGGGGAATTGCAGGGCCCTGTATGCACTACTGAGATCACAGATGCGCTGTGAGCCTCCCTGCAATTCCTAGTAGTGTCAACTCAGTGTTACGGGGGCCATTCCGTGTGCATCGAATCTGATATAACCCCCACCCACCACCACCACCCTGGCTGCCTCTCAAAGAACTGCAAGACACAGTAGATTAGCCGGCAAATCTTGCTGCCTCGAGCATGCTCTGATATTTGCCAGAATTAAAAATCTTCAAAAGCACAGGCACTGCAGCTGAAGGCCAATGCATCTATCTGCCCCCAGACTTTCTTACCCCTACAAAGCAGGAACCAGCCTGTAGTGGCAGTTTTCTCAGCAGAGAACCAAGTGGGGCAACTAGCCGTAAAGCAACAGCAAACTTGATTCAGATCTCTGCTCACACTTTAGGTCCAGCCCTTCTGGCACGTAAATGGTTAAAATCCAAAATTCAGACTTTGTTTTTCCCAGATCTGCCTTCAAGACATGTTGTTCCTGTCTTCCCCAGTGCTTACACCATCAACCTCAGTCTGGAGGAGGATTCTCAGTGGGCTGGGGTAGGCTGGGAGTTTCTCCCACAACCCGGGGGCCCATTTGCACCAAGATAGCACCTAATCCGTGGCATCACAGCTCACGAAAAATTAACAGATCAATTAAAAAAGTCTCTACAGAGTTTTAAACTGTCAGCATGCGGGAAATCAGCAGCAAGGGTCCCTCCTGAGGCTATGCCTGGGGCAGCACCGCTAGGTTATATTCTTCCATGTTCCAGCAGTACAAGGCTCGGGAATGGTTTCAGAGGCAACAACTCCGCATTCAGGGTTTGGCCAAGGCTTCCAATTATTTTCAATTAAAAGCTGGGTGATGCAGGTGCACAAGAGATCACAGGAATACCTGACTGCTGACAGCAGTCCACCAGTCCAACATGTTTGGCAGCTATGCCCATAAAGCCTTCAAATGTTTGGATGAATAAGGAACCAGCTGGACAGCCAGAGCTGCCCCTGAATTGCCAGGACAGTTTTCATCCCTCACAGGGCGGACCCAAACCCTTACCCACGGAGCTCTGTCACTACATTGGACTCCCAGAACAATTCTTTTAAGATTTCCAAAACCTTGTTATCCCTACAAAACTGCCTGAATCAAACACCTGGGGTGGGCTGCTTGAAAGAAGATATTAATCACTCGCCAGGAATAACCAGAATATCTGTCAACTGGATTGCAAAGGAGTAGGGCTTGCCGGCATGAGCAGTCAGTAACGGTAGCAGATGCTGTAGCTGTGCTCTGCAAGTGCATCTGGTTATTGCAATCCTCCAGGAGCTGTCACGTTTCGAGAGCTACACTGCAAATTGATCCCAGCCACCATTCAAGAGTATTCAGCAATTGGTTAATATTTGATGTGGCAAAGCTCCCTGCTCCACATGTTCACTGCAAGTTCTGAAGTGTGACATATAGTTAAAAAAGACAATTAATACAGAAATATAGAAAGCCAGAGTAGTTTAATGGACTAAAGAACAACCCAGTACCATGCTGAAGGCAGCAGTTTTGCTCCAGTAAATGTGCTAGGAAAGCTCTATGCTTGTATAACAGGAAAGAAGTCCAAAATACAGATCCTCATAATCCTTGTACAGCCACTACAAAATGAAAAAGGAGCAAAGAATTTCTATTAACAGGAGTTTTCAACCATAAAGTCCTCTTGGTTCCTAAAGATTTGCTGTGGGCATGTCCACTTTGGCAGGACTGAGCAGCTCAGCACATTCCTGAGCAATGCACAACTAGGGAGAAAGCTGCAGCATCTTCTCCCTTCCTTTCTTGAGCTAATTGCTACTCTTTTTTAGCCTAGAGTCAGAGCTCTCGGAGATCTCATCAAAATGGGTTCATTTCTCAAGGAAACTAGGATTTGCTTCTTCCTCATCACTGCATAAGCATCCTATGCGCAAGGTATTCCAGGGACTGGACTTTCGGAGCTGCTGAACCCTTTTTGCTTTGGCTAATTAGCCTAGGAGCCTTACACTGAGGGTCTGGCCCAGTGATTTGGGCAGTCACTTGGGCAGGAAGAGACCCTCACTGTAGTTTCTATACCAGTAAATATCAAAGGAATTAACACTAGGTAAGTTTAAACAGCTCCTTTCAGTATCTATGCCAGTGCCTCATTCAAGGTGCTGAATTCCTCAGGATGATGAGGCTGGTAAAGAGGTGCATCTTCTGCACCCCAGGTCCCTGCTCACAAAGGGCAAACCTGTCTTGTACCTGTGCAGGGTGCCGAGATGTTCATCAAGGAGGCGAAGGCACTCAGACAACCCAGAGCATCTCCGGCAGATAAATGCTCATCCAAGTCAGGGTGATGGGTTGACCCTGGCTGGAGGGCAGGTACCCACCAAAGCCACTCTATCACTTCCCTCCTCAGCTGAACAGGGGAGAGAAAAATTAAACAAAAGGCTCATGGGTCAAAATAAGGACAGTTTGATAAAGCAAAAGCAAAGGTTGCTTGCAAAAGCAAAATAAAACAAAAGGTTTTACTCCCCGTTTCCTATCAGCAGGTGATGTCTGGCCACTTCCTGGGAAGCAGGGCTTCAGTACTTGCAGCGATTGCTCCAGAAGACAAACATCAATAACAAATCCCCACCACCCCCCGCTTCCATCTCCCTTTACTTAACTTTTATAGCTGAGCTGACATCATATGGTATGGAATATCTGTTTGGTCAGTTTGGGTCTGTCCCCTCCCAAGATCTTGCCCACCCCCAGCCTGCCAGTGACGGGGGGGAATGCTGGAGAGACAGCCCTGATGCTGTGGGAGCACTGCTCAGCAGTGGCCAAAACACCGGTGGGTTATCAACACCTTTCTAGCTACGAATACAAAGCACAGCACTCCGAGGGCTGCTATGGGGAAAATTAACTCCATCTCAGCCAGACCCAGTATGGTCAGACTCGTGGCGAGGCTCAGCCTGCCTGCAATTGGCAGGTCTAATTTCTGCTAATGTCTCACAACTACAGCTTTGGAGAGTATTTAAAGATTCACGGCCTTAAACTCACCCCTCCTCCAACGCAAAGCTAATTTTAGACATGAGAAACCAGAGCAAGGTGCCCAACACAGATGGAAGATGCCTCAAAAGCTCAGTGGGGTACCAGATGGGTGGGAGGGGACAGATGCCGAACGTTGAGACTAATGCACACTGTGCCTTCAGTGGGCTTTGATCAGGTGTTTGTAGGAGAGACGCTACACACCACTATTCTGTGTAGCATATATATTCAACATCATCATCACGGGCACATCAAATCCCTCTGACAATAATCCAACATGACAACTGTGCTCAAAGCCAGCAATTCCTCATGCCTGCGTCGTCCCCGGCGAAGCCACTGCCAGCACGAACGGGAACTCAGCTGGCAGGTGATTGCCACAAGTGTGTCGGGAACATCATGAGTTGCAACCTTGAAGTCTTGAAAAAATGAGTTTGTCCTTCAAAATCAGAAAGCTGCTCATTTTCAAGGCAGTCTGTTCCAAATAAGCAGCAACGTGCTCATGTGCTGCGGAGGAAAACGTGATTAAACCCGCAGCGCAGCGCTGCCCTGCCTGGGAAGCCTCACGTTTGGCAAAGACCTTGCAGCACTGACCACACAGAACCCGAAGCAGACCCTTTAGGAAAACTGGGGTTTGTATTGCTAGACAGCTTCTAGGCCTCCTTATTCTAATACAAATTCGTCTTCTCCCTTTTCTTTGTAAAGCCACCCTCAAAGTGCAAGTTGAAACATCCATTTACAGAACAAAACACAGAAGAGGGCAGATTCCAAAATACCTCCTCTGCCCTCCTCACCCTTGCAGGCACAGGACAAGCAGAAGAAAACATGCACATAGGTTGTCAAAATGTTTTGTTGGCTAAGCCAACCTAATTACAGAGAAGGGGCAGCAATGGAGCTGTACAATTGATTGTACAGTTTGACTCCAGGCTTGTAGACACTCTACTGCATGGGATGGTACGACCATTTCTTATCAAGGTACAGAGATATCCTATAGACATCTTACCTCAGACTCACTCCATCCATCTTTAAGTTTGTACCAGGTCTTTTTGGACATTTGGGATATGGTTATGTGACCTGGGGGGGGGGGGGGGGGGGGGGGGGACCTCCCTCCTTATTCCCCAAACTGTTATTAACACTTATTATAACTTCCCTGGAATAAACATCACCACATCTGCACTTGGCCAACGTGGAGACTAGCCTTCCTTCCTGCTGAAGCTGCTGCTGGTAGACAAGGCCCAGCTTCAGTCTCAGCAGGTAGTAGACATCCTTGGAAAAGGTGAAGGTCTGTCCTACGTGGTGCCTTGACGTACCAGCATAAAAGGGGAGCAACCTCTGAAACAGGCCAGCATGCTTTGTAGTCTGCCCATGGAGATGTGAAATGGGTCATATTTTAGATCCTAGAACTGAAGATACCATAAAAATCTCTTCTAAGTGACCACAGATAAATTACTGTTCTGAAACCATAAACTTTAGTACTTGTGAGTAAATACACTATTTGACTTGTTCCACAGGCTACTTTCATGACTAAAGTCAAGTCCAAAATTGAATTCTTGAAAGAGTAAAGATTTATATACTCTTTTTTCCCCCTCCATTAGTCTTACCAACTGTCAAAGCAAGTGACAATTTTAGTGTAGTGCAGTATTTGAAACCTGGATGAGCAATAAAAACCACCAAAGCACTAATACAGCCATTTCAGTCTGAAAGCCATCCTGGACTACAGCTGCAGATTCTGTGGGACTTTGTATCCCCTGATGAGCTGAAAAGAAACAACAAAAAGCCTCATAAACTTGTCACTTTGGGTTACTCTTAGCAGTACCCATGCAGGAATGCCCTGCTTTACATCAAGTCCCATCTAACACATCCATGCTCATCACTGCTGCTGCATTTGTTCAGCTGTCAGCTTTTCAAGCCATGGAGAAGCTGGCAAATCTCACGGTCAAATCTTGATCACATTAGAGGTTAATTGGCTCATTTTGGTTTACTTTTGGGTTGTAGGCTGAGAGAGCTTCTCTACTCAGGGCAGGCGCCGACGCCAGATGCCGGACTCCCAGGGGATGCGTAGGAGCGGATGCCTGGGTTTTTGTAATCACCGCAAGTCTGATTGTTTGAAAGAGATTTATTTATATCCTATAGTCAATGCATTTCCTGAAACGGGGAGAGGCTTGATAGCTGGGTAACAGCATCGTCTCTGCCGGCAACTCAGATCAAACACAAGACACGTCGTTTGAGAAGTACTTGAACTTTAAGAAACCTCTGAAATAGATTTTGGCAGCATCATTAAGCAACAAGACATCATCTCTGCTTCTGCCTTGTATGCAGGAGAGAGCTGGCCAGGGAACACCATTAGAGAGGACCTCAGCAACTCAAGTGTATGTGTCTCAGATCAAGAGAAGTGCTATATTTTAGTGGAATACCTGATTCTGTGCCTAATGAGATATTATTTATTGAGATGCCACAAAGTGTCACCTCTGCCTCATTTTAACTATAAGCCACCACAAATGTTTCTATTGCTTTTCATTACAGAAGACAGACAGTCTCAACAACCTCAAAACACCACTAAACGGCGGGGGGGGGAACACGACGTATATTTAAAGTATAGAGTGATTCTGGCATGAAAACAAATGGGACAAAATTGACTGTGAATATAGCTAGGCTGGAAATTTAAAGAAAGTTTCTAACTGTTAAAGCAGTAAAAATCTGGAACAGCCTTTCTGTGAAGAGTAGTAGAGTCTTAAACCACAGAGCTTGATATTTTTCTGAAAAGGATTATGTGACACAGTCTCCTTGGCAGAGATACTGGAGTCAGTGATGCAGAAGGGAAGGATGTTCCCATCACATCCCTCTGAATCCCTCCATGGGCAAATGCCAGGTTCACAATAACCATAGGACCGATAGCTGTGTAAGGCTGCCCATCAGCCCTACACACTGCATATAAGTAGATATATGCAGTATACTGTATTTACACAGTATATCCATCTAGAAATAGCATCTGATATTGCTCTCCACATTTCCACTGCCTGAAGGGGGTTATATGTCAGTAGCACCTACTTTTTCCCTTCACATACCAATGGGAGCCCTGGATGCCTAGTCTGCTAAATGCAAAATGCCTAGTCATGCTCTCTAAACCACAATCCTCTCCGGCCGAGGGAGTCCTCTACTAGTACCCAAAGGCTTCAGGAGTGTTTCTGTGCTTTCTGTGGGGTTTGCAAGGCACCGGCTTGCAACCACCAAATTCAATTAGCCATTTTCAATGGAGGTACAGAAATTCTGGGGCACATATTATAACTTTGGATCCACGAGTAATTTAAGTGAATAAGTTTGTGCAACACATTTTTGTAAGTAACCTACAAAAGGGAATCCTCCTTTCGGAATTCACTTATATAGCGTCATCAGTTCTTCTCTTACAAATGTCTTTAAGATGAGCTAAAAAATTTACTTCATCACTCCCTAAAATCACAGGCTGTGCAGAAGGGGCCAGCAGGCATCTACTTGAAATTAATTAGGCTTCTACAATATTCTGATTTTTCACCAAGCTGTCAAAGGGAGCTAAAGCACAGACTACAAGACTCAAAAGCACGGCAAAACATCACCCACAACGTCACAGTGGTGTTTGGTCTGGCCACGTCATGCATGGCAAATCACGCCATGCTTCTTGAGCATCCTTGAAGGAAAGGGTACATAAAACAAGATCAATCTCATCAAGATCTTCCATCTGACCTGGAATCACAAGCTGGTGAGAAAGGCCTATTCCATTTCCTTGAGGACAACTATTATCATTGTATTTACATAGCATGATCACCAGCTGTTTCTCCCAAAAGGAAATGTATTTTAAAGAGTGTATTATTGAAGTAGGGAACTAAAAGCTTCCTGGCTCCTCTCCTTTCTGCAAATGCTCCAGATATTCTTGCACATCAGGGTAAGGGAGCATGCATTTAATGAAGTGACAGATCTGGGAGCCAAAGACCCCCGAGTCCACCCCTAGGGCTCTCGCACCTGCGACACGCGGACTGGAGGAGCAGTAGACCATGGACCTTCCCCTCCCGAACAGCAGTAACAGAACTTTCTCCACTTTCCCTCCCAAAAAAAAAGAGACACCAGAGTCACTTCCCCCTGCAGAGCCTGCCTTAGCTGGCAGTATTATGGCTTTGACACATTATTATCCACTGTAGAGAACAGGGCGGTGAGTATGCCTGAAAACTGAGCTGTCTAGACAGTCTAGTCTGAGTGACAATGATTCCAAAGGGAAAGGCTATAAACACTTTCAGCCTAGAAGAAACCATTACTGCAGAAATAAACCCATTCCATATAAATTGGGCCCAATTCTAAACCAGCTTGTGCTCCAAACTGCAAAGCTCTTCAACTGAGTAATATCATCCCTATTCAGAAAATGCTGAAACAAAGCACTTGGAACAAAACCACTTTGGCAGCTCTGCTGTGGAAAAGCTGCTCTCCACTATTCCCTGATGGGACCCTCCTCTCTGCAGAGAGGTTTTTTTACATTAAGCTGAGCTGCAGGAAGCACTCTCAGCACACAAACTCACAAGCAAGATGCTGCAAAGTAGCTTGTTCCAGCTGCTAACAGCAAGCCCATTGTACAAGAGTGATGCATTAAATCCCAGGGCTGCTGCAGATCAACACTGCATCCAATGCCATTTGCAGCCAACCCTGCCCACTTCACTCATGCAAGGGTATCCTCAGCATTAGCAAGAGCTGTCCCCATGTGTCCCCAAGCTTTTCCTCCGGAATCTGCAGTCAAAAAGCAGGAAAGCACTTATTCTAAACTACTGAATATTTATTACTCATAAATGATTGGAAAAATCTGACAGCATCCTACTTTTCTGTGAGCAAATCTGGTACGCTGGTAGACTCCATTTTACCAGTGTGCCATTTGAATTTTAATGAGCTAAATCTCAGGCATTAGCTTCTAGGAATGTATATGAAGTCATTATGTATATGGATTTTATATGGAGGCATTGAAGCCAGCCAGCCAGCCACAGTAAAGCATATTGCTGTTGGCACTGTTTGACCTCCAGCAGAGGTAAAACGGACACGTGTGGCCATTGGGAAGGGTGTCCTGTTCTTTGCCACTTGGGGCTTCACAAGGCTGAGGCTGTACGATTTCAGGACACAACCTCATACAGGTGTTGGTCAGTGATCACGTTGGAGAAGCCTTCTCCTATACTGGAGTTGTCCTATGGTGTCCTACCTAAAACCACCAGATTCAGTTTTTGCTACCAGTGTTTCCTATCTCTAGCTCTTACCTACTGCTCAGTGAAAATCCATGCTGGCTTCTTTTCCTTCCCTTATTTTTCTTCCTCCAAGGGGAAGAATATTCTCTACTGGATAGAGAACTGAACTGCAAGCCACAAGTCTTGGATTTTACTCCTGACTAAACTACTAATCTTGGGCAAGTCTGACTCCTCTCCCAAACTTTTGTGTCTTTTTGTTTATGTGGACTACCCATTAACATACAAAAATTTGGGTGCTTATACTAAGCAGCTCTCCAAAATTCCTTTATTAATGGGGAGAGAAAGATAATTCCATAAGATAACTCATGTTCTGCTAAGAAATGTTCTCTGTACGTTCTTTTGTCTCCACTGGTTATAAAAGGAAATTGATGGTTGGTTTGTACTAAAACCTAACTAAACTAGAGGTGGGTGAGGTGTGTAACATCCTTCTTGGGTATTTTTATGGTGCCTGCCCTAGCGGGAGTTCCTATTTCAGTTGAAACCTCTGGCTGCTACAGGAGCACAGTAACAAATGCAAAATTCTGGGTGCTCAGCTCCACCTTCCTGCAACCTGTGGAAGCTGCTCTACACAGCAAGGCCTCCTCCCTGCCTCCAAGTGATTTCTGCAGTGATTTCACTAAATATGCTACTGAGGAGCACACGTGGTAGAGCTCTTCTGTATTAAAAGTATTTGAAAATACATATTTCTGTTTCCTCTCTCCCAAGCCATGGAAAAGCCCCAGCATCCAAAGGTTCTGGAAACCAGTTCTGATCTCCAGAAAAGTTAAAAATTTGCTGATGTCAGCTCCAAAAGTGTAGAAGGCATGTTGCAAGTCAGAAATCAGGAAATATCATGCTTGTGAGAGATTACCTCACTGAGAGCAAAGACTGTCTGGTTGAGATAGCTAGTCTGGCCAGCCTGCTGTTGTTGCTCAGCTGCTTTCCAGGGCTGAGATTTATTTTTACATTTATAAATATATATATTTTTATATATATATTAATCTCAACTTTTAAAGATTATGCTTGGGCACCTGCTTCCTCAGGCAGCACAGAGAGCACAGAGGCATTTACATTTTAAACAGCATCTAAACCTGCTGTGTGAAGCTGTGTTTCACAGACTTCATTACACATTTCCTTTTCATCACCAAGATTCAGTTACCTGATGCCTTCTTACAGGTACTGAAAGCAGAAGAGGGCTGAAAAAGGAGCCGAGAGACAAGTGACTACTAGATTAGCTGGGAAATGAGGACATTGCAGAAGAAAATGAGGCCTGTGGCAGAAAGACAAGTATACATGGGAAACCAGCGGGGAGAATAGGAGAGGGCGATGCACTAGATGAGACACAGAAGGGAGAGGGGAGGAAAGCTTTGAAATGACTTGAAAGTAAAGACAGAATGTTTAGAAGTGTGATGGAAAGGGGCAGCAGCGGCAGAACACATTAATATTGTCACTGGGAAGCAGCAAAGGCATCACAAGAAGTGGGTTAAGTAGGAGAACAACACATCAGAGCAGCCACGACGTAGCAGCATAGGGGGACTGCAGTAAAAAGGAGAGAAGGAACCGTGGTAGGCACAATGGGAGGAGACCAGATCTGGGTCCTCTTGAAGTCAGCGTGGGAAACAAAGAAAGGGCATTTGAGATCAAAAAGAGAGGAAAAAAATTATAATTAAAAAAGGAGGCAACATTTGGCCAAGCTCAGGACACCCTTCTGTGGCATTTCCAGGCAAGTCTTGAGATGTGCTATAGGGAGAGACAGTTTACCAAGAAAAGGCAAGTAAACAAGTGTTTGGCACAAAAACTTAGCAATGTGAGGGGATAAGATGTCCGTGCAGGACAGGGTTAGAGAGAAAACAGTCGGTAAAGAGGGCATTATGTGTTTGTGTGTGTATACATACATATGTATATGTGCATATAAGTATGTACATATACATGTGTATATGTGTCTGTATGAGAAACTTTAAATACGTAAAATTTGAACAATATATAGTGTATATAATAATTTTTTTTATATATTAAATGTTTAAAATCCTGAAGCTAGCAGATCTAGGAGGAATTTTGCAATCAAGTCAGCAAGGTGAGGATTTTTCTTCACCTGGATACCATACTAGACTGTTCCCTTCTCCAGGAGAGCTAACCTACCTCAGAACGACCTGTGGGATAGCATTTCTTTGAAAGTTAACACCCATTGAGATCTTCCACTATCATGTTTCAAAAAATAGCCCTTCAGCGAACACACACAGCCTTTCCACACAGCTTCACCTCCCTCTGCTCACCCTTCAGCTCAGAGTCTTTGGCCCACGGCAGGTTTGCTGCATCACGTAGACATGTTGGTTCTGCCCACTCTACCCACCTCCAGGCCAGCAGGATCGCAACGGCCTGTGGTCACATCCCCTTTCCTTAGCCCTCCAAGGAATATACTCCTAAAGTATTGATGCCAAATACTTGAATATGGACCACCACCCAAAAGATTAAGGCAGCTTGATTCCTACTCTTGTGCACTTATTTTCATATTCTTTGACAGATCTGCACTTAGAGCAACTCAACAGTCCCATTTAGGCATCTGCTGCAAACCACAGATTTTAAAAAAAAAAAAAAAAAAAAACAAACCACTCTTCAATATCACATGGTAGTTAAGATAAATTATTAAGACGAGGGCAACAAGTAGTTTAAGGCAACCTGATCTTTCCTTATGGTTGGCATCCTCTGCCCAGCCACCCAGCAGAAGAGGGCAAGAGAGGCCATCTCCACACATATACAGCCTTAGCAAGGGGAATTCCTTCTCATTAGAAAGGAAGAGAGGTTTACCTATCTTTTTGATAATCTACCTATGGAAACAACTTTTTTTAGCATCTCCAGAGGGTTGAAACCCATTACACTGATAATGGCATCTGAGAATAGGTAGTGAATGCCTATCAACGTTTACGGGAGGAAAAAAGTTGTTCTCAGGTTAAATTCGTATCCTTCACCATTTAGCGTGAAAAGTTTCTGCTTTTCTCCTGTGCAGGGATGAGGGGGCAAGGTGGGCACCACGCCAGGTGTGGGTCTATTTGGTGAACTGATATTCTTAAGGAATTTAATTTGTCATCGTTGACTAAAAAGGAGATCTCCAGAGGCCATAGAACCTAATAAGCATTATTTGGAAATTGAGGCTGAAAATTAAGGCTGTCTTGCAGAAATTATTTCCACATGGCTTTAACATATTTCTTCATGAAGTTTAATGTCACCTATAAGGGCATTCAGTGACTAGATTTCGTTATTATTTACAGCCCATTATCTAAAGTACAACACATATAATAGCTCCATACAGAATATGAGTATTTAACAGTAGTCAATGAATAAAACTGTCAGCTCACCGTACCTTACCGACATTGGTGTCTTTGCAGAATAATGGGACACCACAAGGTACGAAAACATTGAGCTTCATTATCCAAAAGGAGAATGCTTTGAACTCGGCAAGCGATAAAGTGAAAAGTATGATGGTATAAATAACCCTGCTTAATAGTACCATCATAAAACACACTACCCTAATCAGCACCACTGCCAGTCCTGCCTGAGCTATGCTGCATGCTGGGGGCGAGCTCCCAGGTTCAAGCGAGGCCAGTGGCGAGCGAGATTTGCTTCGTGTACAGCACATCTGCTCTTGGTATCATTGTGCTTTTAGCTATCGTGTTCTCCTGAACTTTTATTACTTGCCCTTTGCTGATACCATCTAGTTTCTCTGTCCCTTTCCCTGTTGCATCAACCTGGTGCTTTTTCAGCCCATTATCACTGATTGAGAGTCTCTCCATATCCCATTTCACATATAGATGTATATGTACATACAAGCTCCTCCACGCAGCTCCTTTCACATCTTGCGCTACGTGCACTTATGTCCTCACCAGTCTTCCCTGTAAATCTGGTGTTCAAAAAACCCAGGCAACACAAAGCACAGAACAGGGAGGGTAATCCACGACAAACCGGAGCCAGAGTCCAAGCAGATCCAAGGGAAGCTTTCCAGCAGTAGCACAGAATAAGTATGGCTCGCTCCCTTCTCAGATGTTGGCCATTCCAAACACAAACTCCTAGGACTGCCCTCTGCTTGCAAAGCAATGGAAACCCTTCCTGAGAGAGAAGGCAGTACTGCCCCATGTCTCCATGGGGTTGAAGTTGCACAGAACACACAGCCCTGTCTACAAGAGGGAACTCACTTCAACATTTTTCTCAAACTCACTAAAGCTCCTACCTATAGGCAGAAAGACATCTTGACAAAATAAAAGGGATGCCAAATAGAAATTCACAGCACTAGCTGCACAGCTGAACTTGGATGCTTCAAGAATGAATAAAAAAAAATTAAAAGTCACATTCATAGGAAGGTGTCAACATTTCTTTCCTTCCATATTTCCAACAAATAACATGAATATTTAAGTTTAGGTGGAAGCCAGCTTTTTTCCCGGCCACACTGAGCTGCAACTTCCCTTCAATATCTAACTGTGCTTGCCATCATGGCTTCCCCCCCACGCCAAAACGACATTTGCCAAGGGTTCCCTTGAACAGCTCACGTAGGCTGCTGTTCTCAATGGGCTCCATTTAACAAAGAATGGAAGAAACCCTTCTTAAATGTCATTGCCCTACAGTCTAAACTAAGAGGTCCTAAGAGGCTTGAGTACATTTGTTCTCTCCTGTCCTGTCTATGAAACAAACACCGAGTTCTTCTTGAATCTAGGATTTACCTTAGAAATTGCATCTCCCTTTATTGAAAAATCATATTTCTCAGCAAGAGCCTGCTACCAAACATTATTCTAATCAGATCACACTAGTCCTGGCAAACAGAGAAACTGAAAGAACATTTTTAGCTGTTGTGATCTAGTATATAAATAAGTCTGTCTAAGAATATATCAATAAAAACATCTTTTAAAAAAAATTTGAATTGGTACCTTCTCTTTGAGCAGCTGATGTTTCAACCCACAGATCCCCAAACAAGACTCAAATGTGAACCCATTGTGCTTCCAAAATAAAGATGAGACAAACTGGCGTACTTATGGGAAAGCTTATGAAAATTTCACATGTGTTCCCTTCTTCCCACGTCTTCTCAGGTGGCACAGATCAACATCTTTGAGAGAAGAGACTTAGCTGAAAAGCTAGACTGGTAGTGACTTCCCTCTTTTGTTTTAAATCATGTGCTTTGTTCATCAGGGAGGGAAAGGGTTTCAATCCATAGGCATGTAATTGTTTTGCTTGCACATACTCTTATTTTGCAATTTCTAGATCCATTCAAGCATTCCTACTCTGTCTTACCAAGGATTTGCATTCGATGTGGGGAAAAAAGTTCTCAGAGCACTGAATAGTTTAGATTAATCAGCTCATGATTTCTCTATGCTTACTGATTCTTTGAAATTAAATTATTTGCTCACTTGCTAACTAAAAGTAGGAAAATTGTTTCTGGAGAACAGAAAGTTTGCCAAAAGGATGCAGTTGGAAACTATTAAAGAAATGAACTTGAATTGACTAAAACACTTCAGTAAAAATTTACTAAACACTTTCAGAACAGAAAAGTAATAGGAAGAGGGGAAAGACTCAACTCCTACCAACACAAAGGTGGTGACAGTCACCATAAAGCCCAGTCTTAGATGTTATAATTTCATCATTAAACTGCTTCCTCCAGATTAAAGAGATAAAGCCCAATTCCAGCCTCCATTTGTGGAGGTATTTTTTTTCCCCTCCTACTTTTCCTCTTGTCCAAGGCTCTTCCCTCCTCCCTTGGCTACCACAAGCGCAGGGTGTAGGTGTGGGTGCTGCCAATTTCCATCCTACCTGCGGGAAACAGCCTCTGCTTGAGGTGTTATATGTTGTGAGGGAGCCCTACAGACCAAAAACCCACAACCGTATCTACAGCTCTACTCCCAGCTGAAATGATTGTTCAGAAGAGGCTGAGCATGTACAAGCTCATCACATATTTTTGTGCAGCGGTTAGAGCCCCATCCCAGGATGGAGGGGCTCAGCTCGGCACAAGAGGCAGAGCTACTTGAATGAGCACCCGCAACACCTGGCTGAACAGCTCTTACTGCTAAAACACCACGGGTAAGGATTTGTCCTTTCACCACTTGCTAACTTTAGTACTCTTGATCCTTTATTAATACTTTTTAATCTGCCCAAAACAAAGCACTTTTTTTAAAAAAAAAAATCTGCTGCATGGAAGGATTATGTGAAATCAATGGGGTTTTTTTCTTCCAAGTCATTTAAAGGAAAAAGATGATCTAGAAGCATTCCATCTTTTTTGAGATGAAAATCTATACATGAGCAGCAAGCTCCGACCCCTGTGTTCACTGGCATGTATTACAACCAATGGTGCTGCACGTGTACACAAGACGCTGCTCGTAACCCCAGACCTTATTTCAAACCAGTCCAATTCAGATGGTTATCAAGGGAATTCCATCCTATCCCTCTTTACTGATAAATTTTGTGCTTAAGGTCCTGATCTTGCAAAAAAACACATACGCGCATACACCCTGAAAATTTTTTAAATGCAGATACTAGATACAAGCGTCTGCATTAAGCAGCCCTAGATCCGAAGCCTAAGCATGGGAAACAAAAACAGAAAACCCAGGGGGAGCAAAAACAGAGCACAGAAGGTGAGAAATAAAGATGAGAGTACCTGGTCCATGAAGATGCCCACTGAAGTGAAGAAGATGCTACAGAGAAAAAGTAGAAGTCTTAGGCAACTCTTAACACAAGACCAGATATTTCTGTCCTGCTAATTTGACAGACTCAGAGCCCCTGGGAAACTTCAGGCTGAACTCTGTATCAGCATTTTTCTTGCTCTAACTTGTTTATAACCAAAAGCAATGCATGATTGGTGTGCATAATTAGTCATGGTCACAGCAAAATAGTCCCATAGATACATCAAGATTGAGTACATGTGTATGAACTGATTAGAAACAGCCACTGTAATACCTCCACCTTAGGCTGCATGTAACCAATTATCTTTTTTTGTAAATATCACTGTTTTAAGCTGTATTTTTTTCCTAATTGTTTTCATTTTGTGTGTATTTGCCAAGCCATAAGTGATAAAAATGTAATGGTAGCTGCTCATTAATCCTAAAGAATGGGACACATCATGCAGTCTGGCATCACTTAAAGCACTAATTAAGAGAAAGACTGTTTGAATATACCACGTGCTTTTCTCTCTGGCACCTTGCTGAAAAATTATTCAGCTATTTTCTCCTAACCCACCCAGTGCTCATGTTGAACTTTTCATAGCCACTGGGCCAGACAGTCTGTCAATGCAAATTGATGCAGCACCCATGAAGCTCTGCCAGCGTGCACCAGCAGAGGATGCAGCCTTTTGCTCTTCCTCTGACTGTCATCCAGAAGAAGTTGTCACTCATTCACTGGGGCCAGAGAGGGGTTTTTCTTTTTTAATAACTCCAGAGAAAGGAAATTTAATGATTCACCAGAATAACCATTCCAGCTGGTAAAAGTTCACATCACATATTTATGCCTGGAAGGGTGACAGCAAAGAAACCTTTATGTGTGCATTCCTTACCCTCATTACACCAGCCACAGTCAGAAATAAACAGTGGCATTTAAAATTTAAGACTGTTATGAGAATTTATGGTGTCCATTAATGAGGTTAACTTTTATACCACTACAGCTGCCATCCTGATTTTATCTATATACATGGAAAGAGTGTGCAGTGCTACCAGCCAGCTACGTGGACTCAAACCTCTTCAAACTTGCTGGTAAACCTGGATTTTCCGCTAGTATTTCTATTAATTTCTCAATTACAGCCAGTTTATACAGAACAACTGCCTGACCTTTATCTGTCCCAATAAAACTGTCACATGCACTCCAAGATTTAAAACCTCTTCCATTTTGACTATGCCATTTGATATACGATTGTTGTTTATCATTCATATCAAATCTTTTGCAGGGAGAGGCAAAACTATGCCCTTCCAGATACAGCTGTGTTCAAGCCACTTGTACTTGCATTTGAAAACCTTGATCCCGCCACTGTGAATGCAGCTCACCTCAATACTAGATGCCATAAATATTTTGTAGCCAAAATCCAAATGCAGCCAATGCTCCCTATAGCAGGGAAGGCCTGAAAAACAACCCACACCTGACTGGTTTTAAACAATTGCCATGTAGAGATCCTTAGGCTGCCTCATTAGTAAGTCACAGGTTATTATATTCCCAAATTATGGTGGCCTCAATTTTGCAGCAAAAGCTGAATCTTAAAGATGATGATTGTGTCATAAAAGTGATCAATGAAAATTAGTATTGGACCAAGAGAATTGCATCTTTCAATGGCTCAAGTGTTTTAAATTCTGTTTGGTTAACAGGCAACATCACATTGCTATAAATGCATAATAGAAATGCATTTCCAATTGGACCCTTATCACTGAGGCTTTAAATCTTTGTGACACTTATTTGACATTGAGCCTGATAAGTAGGGACAATCACTGAGGTGGGTTTGGTGCTCTCCTGCACTTCAGTTGAAGTCACTGCCAATGACACAAGAAAACTTCAGACCCACAGTTTCCTTCCTGCACATCTGTGTTGAATTGTTTAATCCCAACAAAGGTTTTCCCAATTCACAGCTCAAACACAATTTTCTTATCCATCAAGTTCATGATGATTATGGCATACTGTATATGACAGCCATTGTTTTAACCTATACTTTATTTCAAGAATGTCACAAGTAAGCACTCACTTGGAAAAAAAGCAAGCAAGTTTTTGCCTCTCTCAATACATAGATTTTGTGAACTGCCTCTCAAATATTATCTTAAGAAATTTTTTTTCCAGTCAGAAAGCTACTTGTTCCTACCTAGAGCACATTGCTCTAGAAGCTGTAAAATAACATATGCTCCTACAAGGAACGTTTAAATTTTCATGTTATCCAGGAAACCTGGGATTTAACATTTAAAGATCAGAATCACCATTATGTGAATAGCTAGTGTAAAGTTAACAAACACATTTCTTACTCAAGTCCTGTTTTGGGGACTTTAAAACACCATATAAGTTTTGCCATACAGCAAAGACATATAAGCAGAAGAGAAAAATTGTTCCTGAGCCCTATATTCAGTTACAATATATATTTCATCTACCCCCTACCTTTCATCTGTTTGGGTTTCCTAATGAGCTTGCTAAAATAGCAGTATCTGGTGCATGTATCATTCCCAGCGTAATGGATCCCTATTTTGACAGGACTCATGCAATCTAAGTAATGGATGCGTTTCATAATCGTCCTCGTCACAATTAGATAAAACTGTACTCCAGGAGGCTTTCACTTAGCAGGTGCGGTACGCTCTGGGAAAGCATTTCAGAAGCAATCACAACAGCTCTTGTGGTACAGGTCCATTTGTCAACTTGAATTCTTGAAATTAAAAGACATCACTTTCAGGACAAGATGCTGAATCTTAGCTCCTGTCAATAGGATTCCTGCCATCAAAGCTTTCAAGCAAATCAACACCCCAATTGATTTCAGTGACATGGGCCACAGCCTTCAGGTTACCCCTGTTCCTGGGACCCTTCCTGGCACAAATACCTGAGAAATATATGCATATACTGATGAAAAACTGGAACAGATGCTGAGCACCAGTTTTTCCATGGACACTTAATTATTACTAAGTTTAAAAAAAATACAAAATTTTATCCCTTTGATATTTGCTTGTCAAAAATTCACTTTCTAGAACTGTCCCTGTTTTCTCAAGATATGTTAAAAAACTGCTATTACATCCATGGAGTGTCCACTAACAATAAACCCCAAGCTAATGCACCTGGAGTAGTAATAGTGACTCTAACATCCACACGTCCAGAAAGGACACTGGCGAGTTTGCTGATATGGGAATATCTTGATTGAGCCACTACATTTTCCAATTTCACACAATATTGACATATTGTATGTCATAAGACCACTGGTGCATTTCTTTGCTCTTCAGATTTGTTATGATGGGATCATTCTGTTGAACTGTAGGCTACTGCCATGTTGTGCCGGCTACTGAGATTCCCTGAAGACAGCCCGAAAATGCATACAGAAAGTCTGCCTTGAAAAAGAGAGCCAAGTTCTGCCTTAATTTACAACAGCACCAGCAAGTACTGAGGTACCAGAGGGAATGCAGGGAAAGGGATAATTGAGCCCTTGAGTCTTTTTACCTTTGAATACTCCAAGGTCATTGGCTCCATCCCTTTTCTCTGCCCCATCCATCATTGCTAGTTTATAATGATTATCAGCAATTAAGCCTGTCATGACATTACATTGTAATATATGCTACACATGCCAAGTATTTTGAGCTCCGAGCCTCAATTTCCTACTTAAATCTTAAAAATTAAACTGAAAAAACCTCAAACTCAATATTACAGGGACTTCACTAATCTTTTTTTTTCTTAGTCATTACAAGGAAGCACATCTCAAAAACTTTCGTTTAACTTTTTATGTTAACTGGTTTTCATTCAACTTTGTTTGGGGGCTTTGGAGAATTCAGTTCACGAGGGAAATGCTTCAGAGTCTGTTAACTGGAAATAACAAGAAACAGAGTCCCCAGAAACTCTCTTTGACAGAAGCACTGGCCGTGCCATCCTTCTGCAACAGGAGTCAACCCAGCTCTGGAGGCCATGACGCAGACGCAATAGCTTAGACACTCCATAACCCTTCTAAGAGTGTTCAGAAAACAAAAAGCAATTCTGTTATCCTCAGGCTTCTTGTCAGCTCTTCGCAGTGAGGTGTGACTGCACTGAAGGACTCTTCACTGACACCTCGTGCTTCACACAAGTCAAACCAGGTCCTTTTGTCAAGTCTGTGCAGGGACTGACTTCTTCCCATCTCCAAAAAACAGGTTGCTTGGCCACCTACCAGAGTAAGCAATTGTACTGTAATACCAGCCTTAACGTTAAAGCAGGTTTAAACGGCAAGATTGATGCTGGGCTTTGGCCTTCTCCCACTCCTTAGATTTACAGAGGAAATATATACAAATACAGAAAACATTAGTGAAGAAAACAGTGTAGAAACCTTAGTGTCTGCAGGGGCTGGGTAATTTAAAATCATGCTCAGAGCTGAACAGACCTTCAAAGGCAATCTCAAGATCAGGTGCAGTTTTCTTTCAGCTCTATCACCACAGGGCTGAGTCCAGGTATCAGGCAACCACTGTCAGCCAGCAAGGAAAAAGCAAGCCATCCTCTAAAAGGAGCTTTCAGGGCTACACATGGAGCTGTACAGCAGTAAGCAGGGATAGGCAGTCCCTGGGAGCACTATCTTGGCAACCTGACATCCTGGGAATAGGAGGATGCTTCTACTGAAGGGGTACGTTCAGTTCTCCTTTGCTCCAAGCAAAGGATCCCCTACAATAGTCTTCCTAGTTCTTTGTCTGAGGCTGGTAATGCCTCTGCTTACTCATCACGCTGCTGCTCTTTATCTCCTACCTTGCTTAGCAATTTGAATTACTCAGTGGCAGCTAATCTGTTCATTCCTTGTTTTGCTCTGGGCTCAACCACACGTTACTCATACTAACTGTTGCTTATCTCAATTATAGGCTAGTCAGCCTACAGACCCAATCTTACTGAGGGAAAAAAAAAAAAAAAACCAAAGAACTTCTACAAAAAAAGAAGAAGAAATTGCTGATGAAGTCTATGGAGAACACATCAGAAAACAGCCAGGAAAAAAGGGGGGGTGTAGAAAAAGGTTTTGACAAGTTTTCACACTTTTTTAAAAATAATGCTATAAACTTCTATTGGTGCAAAATGCTATGACATCTGTGATATTTATGGAATTTACACAACAGGTAAGATGCATCTCATGTAATTTCATATGACCAGTAGTTGTACATATAATTTGGCTGCTGTTCCTCACTCTTTGAGTTCAAAGATAGACACATGCAAAGGGTGATTCATCTGACTTAAACATCTGCTGGAAGAGGAGATTAATCATTATTTGAAGGCAAATGTTTCACTCCACTGGCTATAAATAAGACCAAGGTGACTGGCCTACACAGAGAGGCTAAAAAACTCACCTTAGACAGGGTTGGTGAATTCCACTCCATCAAAGGATTTGGCCCTATTCAGAGTCGTTGAGTCAAGAAGTCCAGGGCTGAGCTAAGGATCCTCTTGCAAAGCAGCCAAGGCTGCTCTTGGGCATGCACTCAAAGTGCTGTTCAATGAGCACTGTAGGTACCTCCCAAGAAAAACGATACATCCTCCATATCTACTGAAGTGACAATAGACACCATAAATCTCAGTTTGCATGTTGTTCGCCAAAAACAATTCCATTTCACGGGGCTCGGCCACGACTGACCCAAGTTTATGTTACCACATAGGTACTGAGGTGGGGTGATTTTCTTCATAAGGAACATTAACTAATGCAACAGGAAAAATAACACCGTTGAGCTTATTCTGCACTGACAGACAATTAAGTGGTATTTTGATTTTGCTGCAAAATAAGAACACGTATATAGGCTGCCACCATGCCTCAAATGATATTTGGTAGCAGGTTACACTATGCTAACAACATTTTGCCTGAGCCTTCAGTGCATTGTATCCTCCATAAAATTGGTAGGGCCACCTTTTCCATACAGATCATCACAAAATCAGCAATACGCCTTGCTTTTAAGAAGCCATTGGCCTGCTGAAGAAGGCACTTTAGCCTTTCTCAAGAAAAAAAGATGCCCTATCCTGTCACACCCCCCACTAAAAGCTTGGCTGCTAAATTACCACTTGCTATAAAGTAGAGACTGGGTCAAAACATCTACACATAGATCAGCCATGGCCCTTTACTTCCTGCAGAATTCACTCAAGATCTACTGGGGTCCACACAGAGGATGCCACTTGGGTGCCTACATTTTCAGCCATCTCCCAAGCTTGCGTCTCTCTGGTTTAAAATTACCATTCTCATACTGCTAATCATCATATATGTTTCATGAAGTTCACACGGGATCACTGAGGTTGGAAGGCACATCTTGGAATCACCTTGCCCAACCCCCTGCTCAAGCATTTCCCCCTGCCTGAAGTTTTTCCATGGCCTGCTTAGAACAGAGAGCTCAGCCTAATGTCATACACAGATTCCCACCCAGGGAGATGCAGAGGATGAGAAATGAGAAGCACCGTCACACTCAAACAAGGTTATTTACAGTACACAACAGGAGGCAGGGGCATGAACTCTCCAGAAATGTTGAAATATAGATCTGACTCTGGGCATTGTAGTGTCTCACCAACAGTGCACTCAATCAAAATCAAACAAGAAAGATTTCACACCGCTGCTGCCACTGTTGCTTCTATTTTAGAGTGGCATTACTACCTGGCCTGGAGCCTACAAGAAAAATCTCTCTGCTGTGAGCTCTCAGGTAGCAAAGAGTTAAGAAGATAATCTCCAAAACCCAAAAAGCTTTCCTGAAATGGAAAACCAGTGGGGCTTGCAAGGCCAGTGGCCATACTTTCAAAGTGGAAAGTCAGATAGGAAAAGCACTGAATCCAAGGCAAACACTACCCTATTCCCAAAGGGCATCCCCATCACTTGGCTGGCTGCTCTGACATGGGATGGCCCCTGAAACCTCTCCCTGTCCAGATGTGACACTTTGCTCATCACATGCTAAGGGATGTCCTTCACCAGCTGTGGGGCAGTTGCTGGTGATGACTGTTGGATCATGGGTTATCCCAAGGAGTGACCCACAGCAGAGAAAAGGGGCAGAGCTGAAACCAAAGGAAGGTGAAAGCTTTGGCTGTGTAAGAGAAACGCCTTCCAAAACCAGTCCTGCTAGAGCACTGGCATTATGGATTTTGTCAAAGTCTTGGTGCAGACCCATGGGTCCCTGGCAGTAACTCCTGTGCCAGGTGACATTTCCAACTGCTCTTGGGATTAACATTACTCTTTCCAGCACATGTAGCAGGAAAACACACAAACCCTCATCTCCAACCCTCTGGGTCACAGGGAAGAATTACTTAAAATAGTCCTTATCTTCTGGGACTGCTCTATTACCAACTAAAATTTGTCTTTCAGCAAACTGCAGTTTTCATCCAAGATACTCTTCTAGAAAGGGTACAACAGTGTTAGGATGAAGGTGCTAAGATTGTATGCAATGGTTAGTATGTTCTGTAAAATGAAGAATATGTGCAGAAAAAGGAACTGAACTTCCTTAAAAGCTTTGCCAGCTGAAGGATGAATTAGGCAAGATTCTTAGGAGCTCATGGCTGGCTTTGAACACGTTGTCTCAGGAGAGGACAGGGTAAAGTCGAGCAGGATGTCCAACTGCTGGGCAACACTGACATCTCCTTTCTGAGTTAGGGAAGGGCGAGGGGAGGTTTCTTTGACCCCATGGGGCTGTGTTAGCCAGGGAACCAGGCACACAAACACAGGTCTGTGGCCAGTAGCCAGGAGTTTGCTTACGCACAGCCAGCTCAAAGCCAAGACCAAGGCGTTCAGGTCCTTTTGTCCCATATGTGTTGTCATATGCCTCTTGCCCAACCTGCCACAACCCATGGCAATTGAGATAATGTAAGCCATGCACTTTAGAAGTATAGCTATCTCCTATTACACCAGGATTCAGTCAAAGCCAGAAAAAAAAAAAAATCCAATAGACTCCTTTCTTCAGAGAAAGATCTTACTGGTCTCTTTTCTTGCCCACCACAGACTTTCCCATTCAGCAATAAAAGCCTGCTAAATCCCAAGCATCATTCTGTAGTGGTAACAAAACCAAAACTGCCCCATAACCAAGTTTTGTCATGGAGGACCTTTGTGATCCTCCAAGCAAAATGAAGACTTGGTCATGTTCTAAGCTTCTGGATACACAGAGTTAAAGATCATGAGATACCTTCCCTGTCCTCCCTTCGCACCAGAATAAACACAGAGAAAGCCATTTTAACATATTGCATTAAATACTTTACAGTACTGAACACCTCCTACACCATCTGGCTGAAGGACCACTGAGCACATAAACACAAGATTAACAGTTTCCTTTGTTGTTTTCCAGACCACAAGAAAAACAGCCTTTAAGCTAGTTATTATCCCATGTCTTATACACAGCTCAAATACAAGCAGCATTTAAGGCCCTGCACTTCAGTTCAGCTGGTACGCATCCCTAGATCAGCTTGCAAACAAGTGGACTTCAGAGCAGCTTTACTCTCACATTTGTCCTCACTTCACCACCACATACACAGGAATGAAAGATGCATCTGCTGTCTCCAACTCACACTAGGAAATTCAAGTTCTTTGCTTTATACAACATATTTTTGCCAAACAGGGCTGGTTATGCTGTTGAGTCATATATCAACATAAGGGTGGCCTTTTGATCAGAGTTCACACAAATACATCATTAAAGATCTAGTGATCAGCAGGCTGTGTTTCTGATGATGTATTAATGTAATACATCATCAGGATGCAATTTGGGAATGATGAATTAGTGGGATATGCCGTCAGAGCTCCGTTGTCGTAGGGACACATTACTCTCCAGCAAGCCTTGGCAAGTCAAAAAGTATGACAAATAATGTTTTAAAAGATTTTTTTAAAAAAACATACGAGACGTGTGCCAGTGAGAGCAAATGGCACTTAGAGTCAATAATACGCCTGAGGATCCTGCATGCCTTTTGTTCCATATTAAGCACCAGCATCTCTCAGCTCTGTTCTAATATGAGGCTGATGAGAGATTGAGATAATTTGATCTGCTTCTGTTAATACCCAACCTGGCCTTGCTATTGGAGCTGCTGAGCATGGACTCGGTTGCAAACCTCAAAAGGCAGCTTTGCTTCCCAACCATCACCTCTCCATAGACCTCAGCTAATAACGAATCTCTGGAATGACTTAGCATATTTACATTATTACTCATTTTTATTTCAGTGATTAAGTCCTCTCAGTGCTATGTGGCAGCAGCCCTGGGCTGTCATCCTTTAACACACCAGCACCGCGAAGGAGGGCAGCACCATCCCACCAGCTTCTTACAGCTGTACTGCCAGATGCTGACTGGGTCCGAAATGGGAAATGTGGAACAACAGGTGGATGCCTGCTGTTATAACATATTTTTGGCTCAGATCTAAGTGGCAGGTATCAGGAAATCTGTTCCTGCTAGGATGATGCACAAGTCTTCCAGACTCCCGAGCTGCCACTAATCACCCAAGCTATGGGGAGTTATCCGATGGGACCCAGCTCTCAATTGGGCTGTCCAGAGCCCCACTAGAGCAGTAAGAAGAGCCAACCAGAGGAGATGCTAGCAGCAGGACAGAGGGATTTTCATCATCGGATTTGTTACTCAAGTCAGTCCCACGGAGTGCTTTTCTGTAGCCAAGGGGGCAATCTCCTGTCTGAGACCAAGATCGGCCACACCATCAGGCAACAAGATTCAATTAGTCCCCAGGAGGCAGACTCATCCCCACAGGACTGACACAGACCACCAAGAGACCAGGGAAGACCCCATAATCGCAGGACTCCCATAAGATGGGAGCAATCTCCCCAGTCCTGGGATGCTCTTATATGATTGGGAGCCCATTTGGGGTCCAGATTGATGGGCATGATCAGCCATGGCCATATTATGTTAGTACCCCAAATACTAACAAGATTTAGGGGTTTTTTTTTAAAAAAAAAAAAAAAAAAAATCGGGAAAAAGTTGAAAATGCTGGAAGTGCTCTGATAAAATGTTTTATGTTAAAAAAATATTTAAAATTAGTTTTAAAAAAGGACAGGTACCAAACCTTCGTGACAGAGAAGGCTGTGCATCCTCTCCACACTACCCACCCCAAATCTTGTTCCAGGTCTCCCAGCACTGAAACTGTCTCCATCCGCAGCCCTGAGAGCTATCATAAACAGAAAAGAAATCTTTGTCCAAACTTTTCATGACCAATTCTCTATTTGATGCTGCCCACCAGAAATCAAGGGAGCTACAAAGATTTTCTCCACCCTTCATTGCAGTTTGATGCCAGTGACCCATCACACTTATGGATATAACACAAGCTATGGAGGCACTCACAGCATTCCAGCTTAACATACAACCTCTCAAGCACTTCATTTAACCACTATTGAAGAGAAATTAGAGTGAAACAGTTTTAATTTTAAAGACTCAGATTACTTACATAGCATTTCTGTCTTAAGCCCATGCCAAGCTCAGCCTCATTAATTGCTTATTTGGTCATTATTATTAGAGCTGATAATCATAATCACATATTAAATGACTTAACAAAGAGTGCATATCATATTATAAGCCTGCCAAGAGTGAGCTTGTTTTCTTCATTTTGAGCCATCCTTGCCTGTGAAACTGGAGTCAATTTCTAAGTTCTGATTTTCATAATAGTTCAACATTTATGTTGCTCAATGACTTAATACACAGGCAGAGGAGAGGGAATGTTGCCTGTACCACAAAGCAGCTTTCCTAATGAATCTCTTATTGTCATGTAGGACAGGCTGGCACTTGTGAGCACAACATTCATGTCTCTGTAATTAAGTTCCTTCTCCAATGGAACAAAGCAAAACACCCATTTTTACAGCTGAGTATGGCTATAATTAGAGAACATCACTACAAGACTGCGTGCAAAATACTGTCTGGTGTTTTAGCTGCATCTATGGAAAAAAAAAGGAGATGTTCCACTATACGTTGCAATTAGGGTGACCATGCATTCTTTAGGAATTAGGAAGCCATAAGGAATCAAGTAGAGACACTAATCTCTAATGCAGAGCAGCTCACCAGAAGGGGAGCGTAAGGAGCCAATTAAATGAGCAGGAGACACTTATTCTTCCAGTTCAAGTCAATATATCCTCATCTTTGTTAATGGAAAGTACTTTAGTTTGAAATCCAGGAACGCAGCAGTCAGCACCACTGTCCTCTTATCAAGTCGGACTAAAATTAGCAGCTTAATAGTGCACAGCCGCTAGTGGAAGTGGACTAGTATAATTTATTGTCCACTCTGCTCTCTCGGTATGCTTCTCCAATGACGGCAGTGCAGCTCAGTCCTCTCTAGCCAGTGCCAGTTCATTTCAGTATTGAAAGAACTGAAATTGTTGATGGCATCATATAGTCAATGCCATCGACAGGGTACAGATATACTCAGGGAGTGCTACGCCTAATTAACTTACCACCACGTGATCTACTTTTTCTTTTTGTTTCTCTTCAAAGCTTGCAACCTAGACTTTGCTTCTCAAAGCTAGATCTACCTCCAGCTCTGTTGGGGTTTTACCACACGCCTTCTGAGCCAATTTCTTTGCAAAACAAAAGATGCAGAGATGTGACATGCCCAGCTGTGGTCCAGCCAGCCCTGCCATCAGCCTCCTCCCTTGGAGATGGATCTGACCCTCAGATGCATTGCTGGGCAGAAAGTTCTGCTGAAGCCTTTTCCTAGCAGAAAATGCTTTTTCTACAAAAGACAGAATCAGTCCAGTGTTATCTGCATTTTGCTCTACAAAGGACAAACCCAAAATATCACCTTCAAAAGAATCAGTTTCCCATCTTCTGATTTCTCATTTTTAAGTGGCATATATAAAACATTCCATAAGACACTTGAAAAATGGATCAGTGATAAAAGACACACCATAAAACAAATACTTTTCACTGATAAATTGTTACTCTTCCAGTTCTGTAAAGTCTTTTAGTTTTTCCATTTTAGCTTCTATTGACAAAGCAGCCAAATTTCAAAATTCCTGTTCCCCTCCAGAAACCTTTCACAAAGCTGAACCTCTGCTCTCTACACAGCTTCAGTCTGGTACTCTAATAATCAAAAATTATTAACTCTCATGAAACAGCCATGTAAAACTGGTAGAAACCCTTATAGCCACAGCTGTGTCTTGGGTTTGGCATGAAACACCCACACCTCGGATGACTCCAGTACAATCCAGATATTTGTTTAGTGATGACTCTTGACGGGTTAGATCAACATCTGCAAAGGTGAGACAGGGTGGGACAAAGCATCTGGAAGACAGCAGAATTATCTACAAACCCAAAGCAGTCACAAACCACCAAATTATGCCATCCTTCCTCCAAAACATATTCAAAGCGATAGTGCCGAGGCGCAAGGAAGCTGAAGCCATTTTGCTGAGCCTGAGAGCTACTCAGCTTATTAAATATGCAACGTACAATAAAGAAATATAGCCCCCATACATCAAATCACAGCCAGATACAGCACGCAACTATTTCAAAAGAGTATCTGATACAAGATTAAGGGTCCGCTTTAGAAAGTGATGAGTGCTCTTGTTTTGGAGGATTGAAGAGTACTTGTGAAGAGAGCATGCTGTGAGCATAGGAGGATGTCATGTATAATAGAGCAGCCTGCTGCTGATGGTGATCTGCTGAATTACCAGACCTTTGATGTGGGAAGCAAACAACAAAAAAAAAAAAAGAAAAAAAGAAAAAAAAAGAAGCACTTCATATCTCCCACAAAATACTGAAGCCTTCATAAAGAAAGCCTCCATTTGAGAAGCACAGCTGATAAAACACTGGGGTTTTGTGCAGCAAGGTTGTTATCATACACAAAATAAAGATTCACACAAATACCCATCATGGAGTGGGTGGAGTGGAGGGAAAGTAGTTACAGCCGATCTCGAAAGAGGATTTGAGTAAGCTGCTGACTCTGGCTAGGAAATATCTCCAAGGCCAAGCGATTTTATAATCTCACACTTATAGACTCAAATCTTATCCAGCCAAACAAGAAGGTAATCTCAAGTACAGGGAGAGCCACGTGATAAGGGTATTTCTGGAGCCATACCTGTCAGAAACGGGAATTAGTACAAGATGTGTGCTTCAAAAATCTCAGACCAAGAAAAGCTATTTTCCCACCCTCTCCCAGGTACACTGACACTGACTTGCCCCTGCAATCAAGCTGTACAAAAAATACTTAATTCAACCAATTTTGGAGGTGAAGACCCACCGACAGCATTTGCCCCATCACCTATGCTGGTTTAGGGTGGTGGTGACCAAGCTGTGCTCTGCCCTTTGCTCTGTCACAGAAGACTTTTGCTTGGTTTTTTGTAAGCAAATACCTTCCCTGCAGGCCTAACTACAGAACATTTTGTGTAGGTTCCTCTAAACTTCCCTCCACCCTTTGCTATCGCCATCTCTCTAATGTGCCTTCCTCTCATTATCCAGTAGTATATCCAGTGTTATCCCAGCAAAACAATCCAGCCACAGTAGATGCCTCTCTATGAATCATCAATCCATCTCCACAATTAAGCATCACCCAGGACTGGCCAGCATCCTTCTGGATGGCCCAGTGAGTCCCACCTGAGGGGAACACATTTGCCCTTAGTCACAGGAGCTGGAGTCAGTCTGACAAACAATACCAAAAAAAAAAAATCTACTCCTCAGAAGTGCAACTTGGCAAGAAATGTTACTGACAGCCATCTTTTGTTCTGTATAATGCATTTTTCCACTGAAACTGAGGGATTGGTTTTGAGAATATTTTACATGGGATTGCATTAAACCAGAAATCAAACCCTGGTATCTTTATTCTGGCAACAAGGAAATTTTGGGGGCTGCTAATGATGTTCAAACACTCTGCCTAGGTCTTCCCAACTGTAAGTAGGAACAGTAAAACTGATCACAGAATCAACCCAGGATACGATTGTCTTTCTGGGCTGGAAGCACACATTGCCAGTTCACATCCGATTTTTCACCCATGAGTATCCAAGGAAGGACCCAAGTCCTTCTCTGCAGGGCTGCTCTCAATCCATTCATCCCCCAGTCTGTACTGATACTGGTAACTCCCCTGACCCATGTGCAGGACCTTGCACTTGGCCTCGTTGAACTTCATGAGGTTCATACAGGCCCACTTGTCAAGCCTGTGAAGGTCCCTCTGGATGGCATTCCCTTCCCTCCAGTGTGTTGACCACACCACATGGCTTGGTGTCATCCAGAGCCTTGCACTCAATCCAACTATGTCAGTCATAAAGATATTGAACAGTACCTGTCCCACTATGGACCCGTGAGGGACATCACTTGATACTGATCTCCATTTGGAGACCGAGACATTGACTTCAACCCTTTGGATGTGGCTATCAAGATAATTCCTTATCCATCAAATAGTCCATCCGTATCTGTTAAGTCTCAATTTCTCAGGACAATGACTCAGGTTTGCTGATTCCCAGGTCAGGATTAAGGTGAAACACAACCAGGGATCCTTTAACTCACAAAACTCAACTTTTATTCACTCATAACAAGTATTGACATGCTCACCACAAAAACTGGCATGAAACTATGTAAACTGTTTAACATGTGCTAACAATACATCACCAAATATATACTACAGGCTTTGCTTATTTGGGGATCAGTTCAGGGAAGATAATAAGGAGATGCCTCCTGTTGGGTCAGGAGGTCCAGAGCAGACCCCCTCGCTTTCTAGACCCCTTCTCAGAGAGGAGCCATGGGACAGCTGGATCTGGTCCTAGTCCCAGATTTGGTCAACGGTTTATGTCTAAAGGAATGAGGTGTACACATTATGTGGAAAAGAGAGAGAGAAAAGAGAAAGTTGTTACCAGTCCTGGGTCCAGCATTGGTCCAGTCAGCCAAGGGGTTCAGTTCTGGTGGGCTTGCACATCTGGGGTTTCAGTTTGTGTCCTTTTATCATCCTTGCCCTTCCTTCAGGTGGGCATTAGGCTAATTAGGCATCATGAGCAGTTTGTAAGCCTTTGGGTCTGGGGGTTGTTTGGGGAGTAACTTCCCCCTCCCTGCATGGTGAGCTGTCCTGCTCAGCATATCAGAACAGGGAGCTGTGCACCCTCCTGCACCACCACCACCCACCCCACCCACCCCCCAACCCCTTGCTGATGTCCTGTGCTGATGGGCTGCTTTTCACCTGGGATTCCTTGCTAGGCCGAGTTCCTTGTTATGCAGAGTTAGTCCTTAAGCAAAACTTGCCCCGCCACAATGATTGAGACATTAACTCTTTTAGTCTCTCACAATATCTCCAATTTTAGCAACAAGAATGTTGTGTAGGGCCATGTCAAAGGCCTTACAGAAGTCAAGACAGATGACATCTGTTGCTCTTCCTTTTTCCACCAACACAGTCACTCTATTGTAGTGAGTCACCAGACCTACCACATTACCATGTAAAGCCACCTAATCACCTCCCTGTCATTCATATGCCTTGCTTGATATCCTTTATCAAGAGCTTTGGGACTGGCAAAATAAAAAGAAATAAAGGGGGACGAGGCAGGAGTCATCACTAATAAAAACAAAACACAGAACATGTTCATAGCTGGTCAAGGCATAGGCTCTGGTGGCCAAAGAATTGTTGAAAATGAGCAGTACTTCCCAGTAAAAGGGGAGCTCCCACCATGTGAGGGAGCTTTGGTTTTGGGCAATTCCCAAAATCTTAAAAGCTATAGTTAAAGAGATACTGAAAGTTCACATAGGAATTGAAAATCTAACTTTATCTTGTCCTCAGATAAACAGCGATGTTGAGAAAATTGCTGAGATATGTCTGGCCAGAAATTCTATTTTCTTATTCAAGTCTGTTACTGTAGCCCTCCATTACAAGAGGGCATAAAATGCATACACTAGAAAAATAGATCCTCTTGAATGTGCATATCAAATCTTTTTTCACAAGATACAGCATATTCATGGACAACATTTGTCCATGTTTAACCTGTACATTGATAGCTTGTACTTCCACTTGAAGCAACACTTGAAGAGAAGCCTTCAGACAACTTGCAAAAACAAGTTTACGCAATTCCCAATAAAGAAACTATTGCAATATATAGCCACAACACATCATGATCCCTAGACTAATGCATTTAAGGAAATATAATGAATAAAATTATTAAAACAATCAGACTCTGATCAGTGTTCAAAGCTCTGAAATTACACAACAGCTCAAGGAAAACGTGGCTTGGCCACCACAATTAAAACATGGTCATGTATGAGGCCTTTTGTCCTTTCTACAAGGACAGAGCAACACCCAAAGGCTCGGGTTTGCACCAGCCCACGTAGCGCAGAGGTACCACCAAGTGATGTAGGGTTTAACGCCTGCATCCCACTTTTATCAGCACAGCATCAAACAGCTCTGCACAGAGCCCACAGACACCCACAGCAGCACTTCAGGACCACCGCAGCTTTGAATCAGGCACCTGGAACATCTCTTTATAAGGAATCCCAAAATTAAAAGTGAGTTTATCAGAATATTAGCAAGGATAGGTAACACTTAAAGCAAAACTTAAAGCAAAAAAGCACGAAGCAACTGGTTCAACCACAACAGAAATGCAAAGGGTTTATAAGTCCATGTTTTCCTACCATACGTCTCTGTAGGGGAGATTCTTGCTTGTAGGTTTGGTTCCCAGCACCTTCTGTAGCTTCCCAAGAAGCAGCAAAACCTGTACAGATATCACTCGCTCCAGAAAGATGCCCACTTTCCCCCTCGTGGCAGCCACCAGGCTCAGATAACCCACCCTGGTGAGGAAGCACACCCACGCAGCCAGCACCGGTCCTCAGACCCCTCAACGATGCAAAGCAGGACAGCTGGGGAAACCCATACCTGCACCTCCTGCAGAGCATACTAAAGCCACAACAAGCTCCTACCAGATAGGAAAGGCCTGAAACCAATTTATACTTTCCCAGCAGGCTGATTCAGAGCCATTATGCACCTGTGTTTTAGGCACAAAAGCCGTTTAGGACGTTTTCCCTGGTAGCACCAAGTATATGTCCATATGGGCGTATTCAGGTGGGTGCTATTTCATAGCCTTTGCTGGCAATCACCTACAAGTATCAAGAAACTGGAGTAATAGCACTTCTGTTTCTTTTTTGGTCTTTTATCACAAGTATATATATTTCTCCCATGTGTCCTTTTCTCTGTGCGGTGTGCCAGGTAAAAGAATATGAATTAATAATCAAAAAAAAGGCATAGCAGCTTCTAAAGCAAGCAGCCCGCACTTTGAGTCTGCTCAGGACATGGCACATAACTGGTTTATTCCACAAGCTTATTCACCATAATTTTCTCTCCTTACAGGCTGCTCTTTCCTTACTGAAGTGCTAAACATGATTTTTGCACTTTGATGATGCACTTTTCCCTGATTTCACATGCTTAATTCCCTGTTATACCCAAAGACAGTCTCAGAGGAGAAAAAATGGTGAAGAAGTGTAAGTAGTTCAACCCAAAAAAGCATTATTCCTGGATTTATTGCTTCTCAAGTGAGAAAGCTGGTAATGATACTGAAAGCTCTCTGCACCTTATGGCCCCTTCACTCTTGCCAGCCACGTCCTCATATATTATTTTGCTGGGTTTATATTACACAATTCAGCATACGAGCAACTCTGTTGTTGTAAACGCATCAAGCATCAAAATACAAAAATCATCATCAGTGGAAAATTGTGTCACTCTCCCCCCGTTCTTGACTTTCTTCTCTAATATTTAATAATAACTAATGAAATATAGATGTTGGCTCAATAGCAACTGGCAGTATCTGACGAGTTGCCTCCTTTAAATTTGTTAAAGTACAAATCTTGTGCAGATTATTGTTCTATTTTTATTATTTTGTCCTGTCTGAGATGTCTTTCTGTCCTTTCAATGGTGTGTTTAAGAATAACCTTTGATATTTTAGACAAAATACAGAGAGTGTCATAGAATCACAGAATCATATAATAGTCTGGGTTGGAAGGCACCTTTAAAGGTCATCTCATCCAACCCCCCTGCCATGAGCAGGGACATCTTCAACTAGACCAGGTTGCTCAGAGCCCCGTCCAACCTGATCTTGAAAGTTTCCACGGATGGGGCATCGACCACCTCTCTGGGCAGCCTGGGCCAGTTTTTCACCACTCTTCAGCATAAAAAATTTCTTCCTTACATCTACTCTGAATCTAATCTACCCTCTTTTAGTTTAAAACCATTACCCCTCGTCCTATCGCTACAGGCCCTACTAAAAAGTCTGTCCCCATCTTTCTTATAAGCCCCCTTTAAGTACCCAAAGGCCACAATAGCGTCTTCCAGGAGCCTTCTACTCTCCAGGCTAAACAACCCCAACTCTCTCAGCCTGTCTTCCTAGCAGAGGTGTTCCATCTCTCTGATCATTTTTGTGGCTCTCCTCTGGACCCGCTCCAACAGGTCTGAGGACCCCAGAGCTGAACGCAGTACTGCAGGTGGGGTCTCAGCAGAGGGGCAGAATCTTGACGTGCTGGTCATGCTTCCTTTGATACAGCCCAGGATATGGTTGACCTTCTGGGCTGCAAGCACATGTTGCCAGATCATGTCCAGCTTTTCATCTACCAGTACTCCCAAGTACTCCTCAGGGCTATTCTCAATCCCTTCACCCCCCAGCTTGTATTGATACCAGGGGTTGCCCTGACCCAGGTGCAGGAACTTGCACTTGGCCTTGTTGAACCTCATGAAGTTCACATGGGTCCACTTCTTGAGCTTGTCCAGGTCCCTCTGGATGTCATTCCATCCCTCAGGCATGTCAACCACACTACTCAGCTTGGTGTTGTCTGCAAACTTGCTGAGGGTGCACTCAATCCCACTGTCTATGTCATTGATGAAGATATTAAAGAGTACTGGTCCCAATACAGAGCCCTGAGGGACACCACTCCTCACTGATCTCCATCTGGACATTGAGCCATTGACCACCACCCTCTGGATGTGACTATCCAGCCGATTCCTCATCCACCAAACAGTCCATCCATCAAATCCATATCTCTCCAATTTAGGGAGAAGGATGTTGTGGAGGACTGTGTCAAAGGTGTTACAGAATTCCAGATAGACGACATCCATGGCTCTTCCCCTGTCCACTGGTGTAGTCACTCCATCATAGAAGGCCACTAGGTTGGTCAGGCAGGACTTGCCCTTGGTGAAGCCATGCTGGCTGTCTCAAATCACCTCCCTGTCCTCCATGTGCCTTAGCATAGTTTCTAGGAGGATTTGTTCCATGATCTTCCCAGGCACAGCGGTGAGGCTGACAGGTTGGTAGTTTCCAGAGTCCTCCTTTCTACCCTTTTTAAAAATGGGTGCAATGTTTCCCTTTTTCCAGTCACCAGAGACTTCACCTGACTGCCATGACTTTTCAAATATCATGGAGAGTGGCTTGACAACTACATCAGCTAATTCCCTCAGCACTCATCATCTCATACATCTCATCACATCCCATAGACTTAGGTATGTTCAGGTTCCTCAGGTGGTCATGGACCTGATCTTCTCTTACAGTGGGAGCAACTTTGCTCCCCTAGTCCTGTCTTGCAGTCTATCCACTGGAGAGGTGTGGGAAGAAAGGTTGCCAGCAAAGATTGAGCCAATAATGAACTTTTAACACTTAGCAACTCTTTGGTGCAAATACGTCAGTACTTACCCATACTGAGAATAGGGGATCATTCCAGTATCTTACATTTATATAGTTAACGTGTCCAACTTTATAAAAGAAAGGCAGAGTCCTCCCGATGTTCCTGACAATGGCAGGAAGATGCACAGCTAACTTAGGCATAAAAACCTGGAGGTAGGTCTAATTAAAGCAAAAAGGAAACTGCATTTTTTTTATTATAATCTAGCTGATTTTTTTTTTTTTTACTAGCCTTGACAACACCAATTGCAACAATCCAGCATACTTCTCCTTAAAACTAGACTGGTGCTCAAACAGTGTTAAAAAAAGAAGTGCAAATATCTAGGAACACTGGATTAGGGACAAGTAGGCTGAGTACAATTTAAAGTAATTCTCTGTGCTTTGGATGTTTTGAGAAAAACTCAAAAGCCTGCACTGTGTTTAGCAATATCCATTTCAACCCTTGGAGGCTGACTTCACCATGTGGTGAAAGAGTCACTGGAACTGCTGTTTTCTCCATCATTACATGGTCATAAACATATCAGGAAAGAGTCAAAATTCTTAAATTCTTTCCATTTCACAAACTTTGCAAACAGACTTATTTGGGGGGGGGGGGGGGGCAATATTCTTTTTTTTAAGAGAAAAAGCACACAAACAACAAATCTATTGGAGAAATACAAAAATAACAATTTCTGATAGACATTTCAATAAAATCTTGTGAGCAATTCACTTAAGAAAATATTCCTTAAATAGTAACTTGATTGTACTTAGAAGAGTCTGACATTTTTCCAAATTTCCTCCTCGAGAGACTGAGGCTAAAATATTCTGATAGCTAGATGGAGGGAAAAGCAATCTTAGACAGGGACTTTGACTGTAGACCTTATGTCCATTCTTCCACGTTGCTGCTTCGTCAGTAAAATCTGATAAAGGATGAACTGAGAAGGACAGGTGCTGTACGAGGACGTGGTCATGGTCGCACCGTGCCATGGCCTTTCCTGGGATCCTCCCTAACGATTTCGGACGTGAGAAAGGCACTGGGTGCACAAACCAGGGAAAGTCTCCCTCCGAATGGGTCTCACAAAAGAGCAACGGAGCTGCAGGTGAGGGCAGATGAGCTCCTTGGGTGCCCACATGCAGAAACAGGCAAAGCCACCGACTTGGGGCAGCAAAACAGCCTTCACCTTGCTCTCCAGTTTGCACCCACACCCAGTTAGAGAGCAGGACTGGATTCAAGGGGACAGATCTGTTCTACCCTCAAGTCCTCCGGTGGGTTATTTGTGCTCAGGACCCCTTAAGTCACTTTTGATCTGCCTCCTCCCTGCAAGGAAAGGGTTTAGACTTACCTCTGCCCAGCCCCGACCTCTTCACCTTCTTCCTTAGCACCCCTCGGGTATGCGGCACAACACCCTCACCCCGGAGCGGCCCTCCAAAAGCGCTGGGGCTACCATCTGTTATCACTGGAGGTAATGAGATTTCTTCCTGAAAGAAGAAAATGACTTGTCAGCTTGGACCTGACAATATCTGTTTAGCTCCAGAGTGAATATAAGTCACTTCAGTGATATCAGCAAGAATGTCATTTTCTGACAATGCACACTAAGAACAATCATTTCATTTACTGAAGGAAAGGCTGCTGCCACCTAAAACCAGATGTCAATCTGCCCAAGTACAAATTGGCTTTCTTTGACACAATAATTGTGACTGGCTCAATAATGCATCAACACAGGCTAGCAAATGACGCGTTGAGCACAGGTCAGCGCTGCCCTGCTTGGGATCATCCGGCTTAGAAAACCTCGAGTGATGTATGTTGTCATTGCACACAGTGCTTCGGTAAAGGGGCAGATTTACGTAGCAGCTCTGAAGGTTTGAACTACCTGTGTCGACAGAGCAGGCACCGTTTGGGTTGCGTTTGCTCTGGGACCGGCCCCCTTGGACCTGGAGCTGCCTCGGGCAGGGCACTACCAGACGGTGCTGGGACGTGACCCGCTGCTGAAACATTTGCAGTGTAAGGATGGGATTGATTTTGTGATCCCTTAGACATTTAAAGGTAGACTTTTAAACTAAACCAGCTGTCTCAGCTTCTTCTATGGTCAACAGTGTGCGATACACGCCTCAGAAGACAACTACATCTATCTGAGATGCCTGAGATCCACAAGAAAATATCGATGTAGTTTGGCTTGAGTATGACTGAATTAACACCATTTTGTGCTACAGACTCCATTTTGCATAAATGAGGTCACGTGCTGCAGTCTCTTTCTCTTATGCTCCCTTTTAATCAGCAACACATAGAAAGGTAGATTAAATTAGACCCTTGATTACTGTGGATAGGATACTGTAAACAAATAGGTACAAAACAATGCCAAACACTGCTGTGATAGGTATGCTGCCAAACAAAAGGCAAGAAACTCAGGATGCAGAATTTTATCAGAGGAGAAGTTAAACAGAAGAGTAAATATAAACCAGCTTTATCTGCGTCCCTATACAACAGAAACATTTACATGTGGTCAGTTAGATGTTAAAGATATTGCAGTTTGGAAGCAAAAACCCAATCAAACGAGAAGCTGAGCACAAGCAAGAAAACCCATCCTGTACATTGCAGGAATGCCCCTTGTCTTGAAACTGGAAGCCTGGCCAAGAGGTCAAGGACAAGGAGCGACTTACGCTGTATGCGAATTTGGTTTAATCCAGCTGTAAACCAGTATGCCCCATATAAGCAACATGGTCAGGGTTCCTAGTAATGTTTTTTGTATATGCATCCACAGTTGTTGGTACAACGGTAAGCTGGAAGGAACCACCTTAGCACATGTCTTTTCACCACCTCTTGTTGGAGATCCCGCAGCCAAAACATCAAAGTAGCCTTCATCTAGATGATAAGATATAAGCCACCCTCCTGTCAATTTTTTGTTTGACATGAATCGCATCATTGCTGTGTCCTTACCAGACAGGCGCTGCTTAAGAGGCCCAGTGACCTCCTCCACCTTTGCCTTAACTTCCAACACAGCTATAAAAAGCCTCTTGCAAAATTATAGTTGAGAAAAATTTCTCCTCCCACACTTACTGAGCCCAGGCGTTGTGTACCCAGGAAGGACCGACTCTTGTGTGCACACTAAGTTGTTTGTACACATCTTCCTTTTAGACTTGAGCAGATATTTAGTCCCCAAAAATGACCCACAAACATGATGAACGAACTGCAAACTATCTCCTGCTAAGTGTAAGGGATGCTTTTACCTCTGATAAATCTGCACACTCATGAATCAGATCCTAGGAAAACCCTCTATCAGCAGGAATAAGGTATTTGTAGGCTGCAAATCTACATTAAATCAAATACAGCCATTTAACAATCCCCTCTGAGAGCTACTGCTTTTGCAGGCACAGGCTGAAGTGGAAAACACCTTTGAGCTATCCCAGGGCTAACCCTCAGCAACCACCACCCCAGCTGTACCCAGACATGGCTCATCCCATTTTTCCCTGTTTTTTCTCGGGATGCAGTAAATGACTATTGGCTGCAGCAGCACCAAAATTCCCCCTTCTCATGCTGACCACTACTGTCAGCTCATGGTCGGCAAAATTGCGCCCAGCTGCCCAGGGATGCCCTGGTGCTGTTTCTTGTACCTGAGCCTTGGAGCCTGGGCCCACCGCATCTTCAGGGAGAGGTGGACATGTTTTATTTGTCTGCACGGGATGCATCATTTGAATCACAATCCACCCCAAGACAAGTTTTGTATTCAAAGATTTGCTCACAACTGGATTTTTTTAAAGATCTATTATTTGGATCAAGCCAGTCTGTGCTTCTTTAATGTTCCTCCATCACGGTCTGCTGCTGTATCCATTAGTTACACCAAGACAAAAATATAAATGGATGCGGTAGCAGAAATCATTTTATACAGTCAAATCTTTTTACATAAATAAGTTCCCCACACCCAGGTGGATTTGCTCCGAAAATATTAGCTGACTCCTTTTGTGGATGTTTCTAGAAGCCAGGAATTGCAGGTCTCTGCAACACCCTTTGAGGTGCAGGTTCATTATTTTTTTTTAAAAAAAGCCCTATGTGTGTGTCTATATGTGTGTGTCTCTGTGAAGGAACAATTTATCTGGATGACTAAGATTCCAATATGAGTTGACAAAGGATTGACTGCTTCTGTATTTAAAACCATGACAATCCTGACATTTTATAAGTTTTTTGCTCCAGGCATAAGATAATTTACATTACAATTTTAATATTTTGAGAAATGAAGGCCTGAGAGGTTTTCCTGCTCAATTATTTTGTTCAAAGTATCTTGGAAAAACTTGATAGGCTGTGATCACATTTCTTCTACAAAGATCAAGCTCCTGTTTTGTAAAGACAATGCAACGAACTTTGTTCTTGGCTCACGGTGCAATTCCCCACCCTCTTAATGACTGATGGGGCTGGAATGAATATTTGTACCTCGTCTGGCCTTACAGATGCTACCTTGCTGCGAAATTCATCTGTTCTGATTAACTACATCTTTAATGTGCCCGGAGATGAGTTTCTAGCAGATCTTGCAGGAGCTGTAAGCTTTTCAAGGCTCAACTTTCTCACAGGTCTCTACAGCACCAGATGCAATGTGGCCTTTGTCCCCAGGGATGTCTCTGGGACAACCTCACCCAACGCACTGATAAAATTACAGCTCAAAAAGGACTGTTCTATATTAGTCTTGCCGTTGGCACTTTTTCTCCTTCCTGCTGTAAAACTATGGAGCTGCTAACCTGTACAAGAACGCAGGTATGACACGTTTGGAGTAAGCAAGTATTGCACAAGAGAATACCTCATATGGACTGTTTTTATATGGATTTATTTCTCTGGGATCAGCCTCTCCCGTGCAACACAACCATGTCATCTCCTCCACCATGGCCCCATTGCTGCAGGCAGGGGGGAGCTGGCAGCCCCCATCTGCTGCTCAGCCAAGCCACGGGCTGTTGCATGGGCTGTGCCCCTCTCAGAAATGGGGTGGGGGATTTTTTATCATTACAGACATTTCTATACATTTGGCACATTTCTAGGTGCTGAACTGGAATGCTTAAAGTCAGTTCAGGTACCTCTACCATGCACTGTAGCAAGGGCGTAGGCATACACCCATGAGGTTCAGTGGGGCTGAGACCTCAATACTAGCACCAACGCCACAGAGCAGGCTGTGGGAACTGTCCTGGTTTCAGCTGGGATAGGGTTAATTTTCTGCTTCGTAACTGGTACAGTGTATTTTGGATTTAGTGCGAGAATAACGTTGATAACACACAGATGTTTTAGTTGTTGCTAAGTAGCGCTTATCCCAAGTTAAGGATTTTTCAGTTTCCCATGCTCTGCCAGCAAGGAGGTGTACGAGAAGCTGGGAAGGAGCTAACCACTGACCCTAACCAGCCGAAGGGATATTCCACACCATAGAACATCACGCTCAGTATATAAACTGGGGGAGTTGGCCAGAAGGGGCGGATCGCTGCTCAGGCATCGGTCACTGTGCATCACTTGTCTTTTCTTGGGTGTTTTGTTTGTTTGTTTGGCATTTTTTTGTTATATTCCTTTTCATTACTATTACTATTATTATTGTTATTATTATTATAGATTTTAATTATTGTAATATTATTATTGTTGTTAGTATTATATTTTAGTTTAGTTATTAAATCATTCTTATCTCAACCCACGACTTTTACTTTTTTTTTCGATTCTCTCCTTCATCCCACTGGGAGGGGGGAGGCATGAGCGAGCAGCTGCGTGCTGCTTAGTTGCTGGCTGGGGTTAAACCACGACAGAACCACATTACACCCCGCAGCTCCAATGCACGTCCAGCTCCAGATACTACATGTTGCATTTTAATTTCTTCCTTCAGTTTGTTTTCAATAATAAACACATTTCAGAATGATGCACCTACAAGTTTGTTCCATCTGTTAGAAAACCTGCGATGGGCTGCTCTTGCTCCAGGTTTGTGTTGTCCGTTCCTGTTGATAAGGGCAGATGTGAAGACAACAAAAGATGCAGCACCAGGATTAGACATATATTTAGAAAACAACACTGCCTTTGTGAAGGGATACAGGAAAAGCAGACCCAATCTAACCTTTCACAACACATTAGTTTTATCTGTTGTGATACCGGACACGGAAACCTGCTGAGTGTTAGGGCTTTTGGTTACTAATTGTACTGTGAAAGGTCTGAAAAAGGCATTGAACCAAACATCAGAAAAAAGCACTGAAATAATAGATCAAGGACTTGCTCTGCAGTTTCTTTTATGATGAAAGTCAAACAAGCAGTGGGCAGTTTTGAGACATGCATGGATCTCAAGAACATCCAAAAAAAAAGGACATTTTTCACCTGGCATTGATGAAGAGCGATGGGAGCAAAGACTGGAACAAAACAGTTCTCTAAATAGAAGGCTCCAGATGGATCCTGGCTAATAGCATCAGAGAATTTTCATGTTCTACATCGTAAATACAAGAAATTTGGACATTCCCACTCCTGAGACCCTCCTCTCCAGTCCTCCTCTCCCAGGTCATCTCCAAGGGCTGTTTCTGCCCTCTGCATTTGTGTCACCGGGACTCACTACGGGGGAATCAGGCCATGGGCTGCATACGGTACCATCCAACTCAACCAACTAAAACAAGCACCACTGAAATGAACCAATGCCTTTAAAAGTCCTTTGAAATCCCCAGCAATATCTGCTTCAAGCAAATAAAAACAGACGAAAGAAAATGAAATATTTCAGAAACGCCATGACCATACAACCTAGTCAATGAGCTCCGAAGACAACAGTTCAGTGAGAAAATTCATCACCATCATTTGGCTCTCCACTGGAACAAGAGCAGAAGAACAAGTTCAACAGCAGCAGCGTGAAATCGCTCACCGAGAGCCACATACCCTCGTTCCACAGCACCCTTGTCCCAGACCCAGGGAGCTGCACCAGAGCATCAGTGCGACCCAACATTAGCTACTGAGATAGGACCGTGGATCCTCAAAACCCGGGGCACAACCTGGCTGTGAAGACACAGCGAAACTCCTCTGTGGATAGTGTGATTCTTAAAGTGCTTCCAGAAATACGATCCAAAACTGGAACGTAGCCCAGACAGTTTCGGTGGCAGACACCTTGGCATGGTGACTCCTGCCTGACTGAGCCCAAGCACGGATAAGCAAGAACAAAAAGTTTATGTGTGTGTGTTAAACAGTTACAACTGGAGAGAAAAGCCTGGCGTAAGATGTTGAATATTAGCAGAAATGACACCAAAAAGGGTAATAAAGGCTATAAATGGGAAGCAGCAACAGGAATGCTGGGCCTATCCACAACACGGATAAATGCTGGGAGTGGGATCTGTAGGCTTGAGGTTGCCAAACCTGCCCAAGTCTCTCACACTGGTAATACAATTTTCCTAGCACTGGAAGAGGTTTATGCAGAATACTGTAAGAGCGGATTTACTGCCAATGGCCTGAAGACACGATCGAAAGATTTTGCCAACAGTGTGACTTTCTGCAACAGTTGTAGACACAATTTCTGGTACAGTCTGTTGTGAATGTGACCTGGGCTGAATGTAACAAAGTTCCTGTGCCTGGGGTCCTTTGGTGTTCTCTGTGCAAATACAAACCAGTTTCAGCGAGGTGATGGGCACCTCCATTACAGTAAAATATTTTTTTTTAGTGCCTTTCTCCTACCTCTTGCTGTAGTGTTGGGAACACCCTGCTGTCCATAGGAAGCAGAAGCAGAATAGTGCCTCTATTTCAATGAGATAAACTATGTAAATGGAAATAGGCATATTCAACAAATGAACAAACTGAGGCAATGGTTTTCTCTGCAGAAAAGTTCCCAAAATGTAGATGTCTGCTGTTCCCTGGGAATGTTCCTTTGGAGCAGATGGGACAGTGGCATGGTGACACCATGCAAAGGGAGAGACCCATAGGAAAAGGCTGGTCATGGCCATGCACTATGAATAAGGAGTAAAAACCCCACTGAAAAAAAGAAAAAAAGCAAAATAGGAGGAGTGAATAAAATGAATGAAACTGCAGCTCTGTGATTTTTCATACAGGGATTATTTCCATAGTATGCTGCATTTGATCAAGTGCCAATATTTCACATCTACAAGCCACCTTAGCAGGACCAAAGTACTCCAGGCTCCTCACACAACCCCCAGAGCAGCCACATCCCACAGCTGCGGGAAAACTCTGGAGCATCACAAGGTTTTGAAATTTACCTCAACTTCTCCTCCATGGGAAACCCAGGTTTCTGCAGGGAAAAACATCTGGCATAAGCAAATCACCCCAAATAAATGGAAAAGTCTCATTTTGCCAGAAATTGGAAAAACTGTCTCACCGCAGTTCTCTGTTTTGCCAGCACTGCATCTAAGGAAAGCACTGCAATGCTGTGCAAAATATGCAAGCTGGGTGTTCTGATGTTGGCCTTTCAAAGTCGTTATTTTCCTAGGTGAGATCCTTGGGAAACGGTCAGATTCTTGCAACATGCTTTGATTTTTTTCTCACCTGCTTTTAGGAATGGATACGCATCTTCCAGAAATGATAATCACATTCAAGAACAAATAAGCACTGAGTGTTACAGCCAGTATAGCTACTTTTGGCTGACCAAGACAGCAAAACCCCCTTTATTTTCCATGGCATTGCACTGTTTATGAAGGTCTCAGAAAAGCAGACACCTGTCAGGAGACCAGGGTCTCCTCACCTGGGTTCTGTTGGAAATTCAGGGTTAAAAATAAAAATGAAAATTTGGGAAAGAGCTGAGAAATTATCTTTGCAGTAACGTATCGGGCTGCTGATGTCACTGAACATCTTGTTGTTAGCAGAGTTCCTCTGGGCTCTGTTCGAAGCCCTTTTTTATTTTCTATACAAATGAGCTAGACCTACACTTCCAGAGAGTTAATTTGCATTTTTATGGGGATGAAGCCATTTTGTATGCCAGTAGGCCTTCTCTGAATAACGCTCTGGTTACTTTTTAAAAGGCATTTAACATAATGAAGGGTAGATTGCTGAATATTAAGCCACTGAGTTTAGTGAAGGAAATGTCAGAGAGTGCGTTTCATCTAGATGCATTAAAAATGGCAAATAGCGTACCATCCAGTTCCTTATCAAACAAAATACATGCAGCTTTCCTTTCAAATACGCAGAACACGCAGCCAGGTTTCCAAATTTCAGCCTTTGCAGTGCTGGGGTATATCGACATCTTCATGGAGCAAGAGCTCGCTGGCTCCAGAGACCCTTTATAAATAAAAAGCGGTGGTATTTAAAGACGAACAAGAAGAAATGAGCAGAAGGGTGGGGACATGGCAGCCCACGGGGCTGGTGGACTAATGCTCAGCAGTTTTGCAGCTGATTCTCCCAAAGCCCTTGTGTCCTCAGGGAAGGTTGCCTGGACATCTTCAGTGTTGTCCCAGACCACTGGAGAAAATCCAGGGCCTCCAAGGACATGTCTTTCAAGCACTTCCAGTGATCAACCTTTTATATATATATATATATATATATATCACACAATAATGTGCCGCACTATTTCAGTAAGCTAATTGACTATAAAACCAGGGACTAGTTCACAGTTTTTACGTTTAAATTGCTATTGCTCTTCAAACTTTTGATCTTTTAAAATAAAAAGTAGTTACTAAAGCCTTTGAGAAAAAATAAACACCACCTATAAAATTCACTCAAATTTCTATAATGTGGGGAAAAAAAATTAAGGATTAATAATCAGTATTCCGGACAAGATGGGGCACTGCCTAAGTGGGCTGACACGTAACGACAGTTTCCCAGTGTTCAAATCCAAATGAGCTGATACCCCGAAAAAAGAAGAAACAAAAGGACTCTATTCTTAAGCAGAAGATGTTTTCTAAAAGCGTCAAGAAAGCACCACAGAATGCAAATATTACCGATTCCCATGCTCTCAGTACTGAGCAGCTCTGTAACTGGCACCAGTAACAGGCTGCTGGGCTGTGGTGGCCCAAGCATGGGAAAGGGCCAGATCCTTTTCTCACCGTCCTCAGAAAGCTTAAAGGCAAGAGCCTGCTCCCGAGCGTGGGCAGCGAGCAGCAGAGCTGCACAGAGACCCTGGGAGCAGAGCCGGTGCCTGCTTGGGTCCCCAGTCTGCTGCACACCCAGTTAAAGCAAAGTGCTGGTGTCCCAGCTCATCACCTCTTTGTTTTTTACCTTCCTGTGTGGGAAGACACCCCAAATGCATTTTCTGCATCCATCAGCTCCTGTTTCAAGTATATGGTACAAACTGGATGATCACATCTTCCTCAGGGCTCTCAAATAGATTTCCATTGACTTCAGCAGAACCGGTCCAGATTTACACCAGGGCGGAGGAGAAAAAAAACCATACCAACAGGCTTTCATTTCTACCGTGTAGCTCATCAGGATTTTAAACCTGGTGAGAAAAGTGGGGACAATTTCCTCCTGCTCACTGTGTCTTACTCCCATCTGTCACCCAAGACACACGGTGCCTCGACCAGCTCTGAGCAGACGCGCGTGGGTCCCAACACGCACCCAGGGCCAAAACATCGCTACGTATAAGCCAAGTCGTACCAGCTCCTCTATTTCCCAGGTTCAGCAGCCCAAATAAAACCGCCGCACTTGACACCTGGAAACATTAACTCGGACAATGAGATTGTTAGAGATGCAAGTTTCCCACGGGTGACAGGCGGTGGGAAGAATTGAGGTAGATCGGCAAAGAGCGGAGAGCGTGAGCCAGAGTTCGATGGGGTTTGCAGCTCTGGCCAGGCACATAGCGCAGTGGAGTGGCACAACCCACTGGCAGAAGCAGGTAACAGGTACATCACTTTCTTATTTAGGGGATTTCTATGGCACAGTGCAAAAAGGGGGACTAGGGGGAGCCCCAGGAGTTTATTGCCCCCGGGGAGTGGGGTGCTGCCTGCCAGAGACGCACCAGGCAACAGGGTCTGAATATTTGGGAGCTAAATATTGGCTGCAGAAACACCTTCTGATGGTGCAGCCCGGACTGATATGGGCATTGGGGAATTATCAGCGTGGATCCGTTCGCCCATGCCTGAGCACACTAAAATGCCCCCAGGAAACAGGCTGTAATAACTAAATGAGTCTGCATTCTTTTAAATTAGCATTGGAGATTATTCTGCGCAGAGATAAGCTGGGCATCGCCTGCTTCAAGTAAGTGCTAGAGGAGCATGGGTGCCTCGCTGGGAGAAGCTCACCCCTTGCAGTGGGACAGGATGAAGGCTGCCTAACCTGTGGGGTTAACAGGTACCAAGTGCCTTCTGCTGGTGCTTCAGGATTGACATCCTCCTCTAGGCACAGAATAAAAAACAAAGTTTGAACTCATAAAATTAGCAGGAAGTGTTTGCAGAGGTTTTCTTGTTGTTCTTGCTTCGGTCTGTTTCGGTGTCTTTTTTTTTTTTTTTTTTTTAAATTTAAGAATTTGGGCTGTTGCACAAGGCAAGGTAGGATGAGACCAGGAGGACCAGCAGCTCTGTTCCTGCACGGATCCTGCATCAGCAGCAAAAGCTGGGCAGGCACCTGCCCCATGGTCAGCCAGCCCCTCTTAAAATACAGAACACGTTGCATAAAGCAACCATGTCAGGAGCAAACCCTGCGGGTTTCCTACAGTTTGCAGTGGGTTTGGGATTCAGTGGAGCATCTCTGGCTCGTGTGCTCAGGCCAGTGGAGGAAAAACACTTCTATTTCCAGCTGAGCAGCAAACACACAGATGTGCAGTGCCGAGGCAAAAACTGGTACTCAGTGTACATCCTAGGGATGAAAAGCTTAGTGGCCGTGATTTGCTATGCTTTGCACTTCCACCCTCACTTCTGTAAAGCATGGGAACTTTATAATAAATAAAGTCCTCTCCAGGCTGCTGCAAACATCACCACCGTGCCAAGACATAGGTGATGGCATTGCAGCTCTGCCCAGCAGCCCCTACCGCAGTCTGCCTCACACCCGACTAACGGCGTAGACCGGGGAGACGTGAAGAGATCTCCTCCGTGCGGGAAGGCAACACGCACCAAAGCTCATTAAAGGAAAGCCTAATTGGCATCATTGGCTTTGCAGCAGGCTTTGGTGTATTGCAGGAGCTCAGGGAGGCATCCCATGCAAAGGACGTGGGTGCTCCTGGTGAAGGGTGTCTTCTCGACGCTGATCCTTCTCTCTCCCTGGCACTGAACACAGCTTTTGGGTGGAATAGCTGCAGTCCCGTGCTCAGGGTAGTGCCTGGAAAGCAGAAAGGGAAGGATTGATGCACAGTGTTAATAGCTGGCACCACCAAGCAGCGGGCAGGGGTCAGGGCAGGAGCAAAGGAGACCAAGCGGACATGGGAAGCACGGAAAAGCGCTGGCATCCACGGCAACACCCGGCAGGGTCCCATCCCCAGGGCTTTCCTTTACATGGACATCTAAGTTGAGCAAGACAGATAAAAAATATCATCCTCTTTTCAGCCAGCATTTAATCAAGAGTTCACACTGACTCATCCCAAAGGATGGCCTCAGCCATATCCCAAACAAGTGCATATTGCGTACCCCAAAAATATAAGTGCCATTAAAATTCGAGCAGCCTGGGGGAGCCAGGAGGCAGATGCAGCCCCATCTGTGCCCAGAGACAGGGAAACCACCAAAGGCATTCGGCGAGGCAGAAACCTGGAGGCTGAAGAGACGGTTCATTGCAGGATTTCGGCGAGGTGGCATCGCACACCGCTCCCCCGGCCGTGAGGGACCCCAAGAGCTGTGGGAGAAGAGGGACCATCCTGGAGAAAGATGCAGGGCTGGTCCAGGGGCTGCGGCTTGCTGGGAAGATGCCACCATCGACGAGCTGCAGCTTTGCAAAAGCGTTGCAGAGCGTCGTCTTTCTGTGCATTTCGGCACACCGCTTGTTAATTCTCCTTTCTAATGCAGATCAATGAGGACTGCTTTTTCTGCTCTGATGTGTTAATTTCTAGAAAATAGACAAAACTCTGTTTAATTTAAACTCTAGACTTGGTGGATAACTTCTCTGCGAGAACAGAGGAAGGAACAAGAACACAACAGGAAGCTTCTGGGGGCCCAAAGGTTGTTTGTTTATCTTTGAACTTTGTGCCAAAACAATAAAACACAATTATCCTAATTTTTGCATGCAATTTCCAGCATTGTAAATCCTTTATGTAAGAATACATCAAAACCCTTCTGCCTGCCAATCCCCTGTGTTGCTAAGGAACAGGCAGGCAGAAACCCTGAGCTGCGAGACTTGAAAGTCCTCATTAAAAGGCTTTGTGCATCACTATCAGTGAAATGCTAATTCGGTAAGGCTGATTGATACCCCTGTGTTATCAAGTTCCAGCGATGAGGAAGCTGCTCTGGCTCACCTTCAGTCACTGTTGTTAACAGCAAAAAAAGGTTTCTCACTTAAGCAAGTGGAAACATTTTAATCCTAAAAAGCAAGCAAAGTTTTCATGTTCTGCATACCTCATTTCTGCCCAGCGTGCACAAGGCTTGGGAAATTATTTACATATATTTTAAATTCACTTAGCAACCCAGGCTGCAGCACTTAATTAAAATGTTTCCAGTCATATAATCATAGGACATCCTTTTGAGCATCTTACCAGGCTGATCAGCACTGACTCGGAAGGAAAGCTGCTGATCCGGACAGAAACTTTCTGTCAAGCCCATGTCTCCTTCCTCCAGGGCTCCCAGCCTCAACATCAGTGTAAAATGAATGTTGTTCAACCATTATTAATTTTTACTTCAGTCTCACACCTCTCTCGCAGCTCTCCTGGAATAGGGCTCTGTATGCACAGACATTATTGCCACATTTAAAGAAACAGTATTTTAGCTTCTTTGTTAAACATCCTCCTCTGTTTTAAACCTGGACCACAGACTTGAACTGCTGTACTTTTAAAGTCAAAATGTACATGTATCAAGGAAACACTATTTAAAATCAATCACTTTGCAGAGCAGACAAGGGAGGTGCAGGATCGTGCTCTCCATGCACACTTAAGGAAAAGACAATTTATCCCAAACACTCATATAAGGGACTTTTTGGAGCTGCAGCAAGTGGTTTCCAAGCCCAAATACTTCAGCAAGTCAGGATTTATCAGATTTCACATCCTTTTCCACCTCTTTTTGAAACAGGGAGCTACTGTTACTCTACCGTCCCCCCAAGAATGACAGCAGCAAATCATCACCAGACTGTGCGCAGTTGGTCATCCCCTTATTAATTTGTAAAGCTAAATTAGGAAGAGAACACTTTGCAGTTTAATCAAAGCTACAACACCGTGATTAATGCACTGAAAGGTTGGAAAGGATTGACCCAAAAATGAATTCCCAACAGAGCAGGCACAGCTTCGCACCAAAATTAAATGGAGGGACGTGTCAGGGGGAGGAAACAAGCACTTTTGAAAGAGCTCAGGGATATTTTTACACTGATGAGGTAAAGAATTTAACAGCAATGTAGCCAAACAACCCATATTTCACTATCATGCCCTGAGCAGACGAAGTCATTGTTTGATCTAGGTTTTAAATGAAGCCATTATTTGACCCAGCTCTCAGTGAAAGCAGAGCATTATAGAGCAATTTATCCAGGATTTTCTCAGTCAGTTCAGTTCATCCAGCCAACCTCATAGCCATCCCCGCATCCCCTTTTCGGGTGGCACAAGCCCTGTCCTGCCACGTAGAGATCGGCATCAGACGCACCAGCTTTGTCAGGGACATATCCCTTATTTAAGGAACAGCAAAGCTATGACCAAGCCACCTTCCTTCCCTGCCAAGACGTACAATGAGTTTTCAATCTGGTTTCCATCGCAGCGATGCTGTCCGAGTTCTCACCAAACCAGTCACAGGAGCTCATTGCCATCTGCAGCATGCGCTGCATGAGGTTAAGTAGGGGTTTGATTTCTAATGAGGCTTCTACTTTGAGTTTTGATGATGGGCAATTGAACTAAGAGTTGGCCATGTTGGAAGAGGTCCTTAAGAACAGCCCAAATCACCTTATCTCATTCTTTTCTAGGGGGCATTTAAGGTGAGATTGAGCTGGGAAGGGGGATTGTCTACTGCAAGCATCAGCCAGAGAATTGACATGGTGCTGCCGTACCCATGGGGATGCTGAGGACACACTTGGCAAGGGCAGGAGAAGAAGTGCCCCTGTGGCAAAGCTGCTGGAAAACACTTCTCCTGGCTCTCAGCATCACCCAGGGACCCTTCTCCATCCCACTGTGAGCGCTTTCCACAGCTTTGCGTCCAGCTAATGCAGGAAATTTGCAGTTCCCGCTGAAGTCTGGGTAATCAGTGTTGTGTCAGGCTGCAGGGATGTCCAAGTGATACCCAAACCTCCTGCCCACCCACAACTGCCCCCCATCCAAAATCCCATGGCAGCATCCAGGAGAGCTGCATCACCCCCAGCATAAAGGGGAGGGGAAGGAGTCCTGGCACCATGCTGCCTGCCACCATGCTGCTTCAAACTGTTAAGTTTTATTAATATTGTTATTTACCCTGGGTTTTTCCATCATCAGTTCATGCAAAAAGATTAATATTTACCTTGGTGTAAAACCCAGAAAGCTGTTTACACAGCTCTTAATGCACATCAATAGTTCAGCTGGGAACTCTGATTTCAGGCACTGTGCATATATATCTGGGCTGTTCTCCATACACCTGGTGACAGTAGTTTGAGAGGAACAATGAAAAAAAAAAAAATCAGAGGCAAATATTACCAGCCAACGGCTCGCCGGAGTTGTCTGCTGGAGCTGCAAGTGCCACAGAGCAAATCGCTCATTAGCAAAACGCACAAAAGGAGGGTTTATTTGAGGCAATTAAATAACAACAGCAGTTGTGCAGCTCAGACCCTCAAAATACATTTAATTAAACGGTTTTATGTATAAGGAAAAATCAGGTCAAGCAAATACAGGCACAATTCAGAACTGTTACCAGATTTTTGAAGTTTCTCAGTGACCCACTTTTTCGCAGCTCAGACTTGTTGAACAGTTCTTGGGGCGTTTGGCTCTGAGAAGAGAACAAGAGAGAACTGGGAAGCTCCGTTCATTTTTTTCCCCTTAAACTAATACGTAATTTTGAAATCACACTGTTTGCAAGAGAAGAGTTAGAAAACAGCAGGAATTTGTCAGCTTTGTGAATTTTTATGGACACAGACATGGGACACAGGCAGAGCAAGAAGCCCCATCCAGAGACCCTGCCCAGGGCAGATGCCTCACAAACATCACCCCAAGATCTTCCAGGTGTGGAAGTTTCTTCCCTGAGGACACAAATACTGTCAAATCCCTCAACCTGCAGTTGGGCCAAACTGCATCTTTCAGAGAGTCAACATAAGTCCCTTTTTGATTTTAAGGCTCAGGTAACAATGCATTTACCACTTCCCTTATAAAGTGATCCATATGATTAATTACTGCCACTTTTTCACCGTTGCCTCTTAATGCCAGGTTCGATTTATCTAACTTCAGCTTCCACCTACTGGAACACGCCATGTCCCTCCTGTCTAAATGAAGGAGTAATATCATTAGACATGAAGTTACAATAAAATGCCATCAAGCGAATAACCTCACTGATGAAACCGTTGCATTTTGCCATGTTGTTTCCCTTCACAGTGGCACTGGGAAGCCCTTGCACACATATAGTGGGTCTGGCTGAGGTGGAGTTAACTTCTCCCATAGCAGCCCTCGTAGTGCTGTGCTCTGTATTGGTACCCAGAAAGGTGTTGATAACCCACCGGTGTTTTGGCCACTGCTGAGCAGTGCTCCCACAGCATCAGGGCTGTCTCTCCAACATCCCCCCCTCACCAGCAGGCTGCGGGTGGGCAAGAACTGGGGAGGGGACAGAGCCAGGACAGCTGACCCAAACTGACCAAAAGGATTTTCCATACCATACGATGTCAGCTCAGCTATAAAAGCTAAGAGAAAGAAGGAGGAGGGGGCGCATTTGTTATTATGACAATTGTCTTCCAGAGCAAGTGCTATGTGTACTGAAGTCCTACTTCCCAGGACCTGGCTGGACATCACCTTCTGATGGGAAGTAGAGAATAAATCTTTTGTTTTCCTTTGCTTCCACGTGCGGCCTTTGCTTTTGCTTTATTAAACTGCCTTTATCTTGACCCACGAGTTTTTTCCATCTTATTTACTCCCACCCTTTTCTGCTGAGGAGGCGAATGATAGAGCAGCTTGGTGGGCACCTGGTGTCCAGCCAAGGTCAACCCACCACAATGCAGCAAAGAAACTTGAATAATTCTGGAGACTGCAATGAGGTTCATGCAGAGGCACCCCAAAAGGCTGCAACCTCCGAAGCCGCACCACGCTGCTCTGGCTCAGGGTGGATTAACGGGACGCAACATCGCATTAACCCTGCGGTGCGGTTTCAGGACCAGCTTCCCGCATGACATGTCTCTGCATGTTCTCATTTTTTCCTCTTGACCTATTTCTCAGGATCTCACTAATGCCTGAGCTGTGGCATGGCCTTCAGTCTGGCCCTGCTGGTCTGATTACTGAGGACTCTCACTCAGGCACGTGAAAATATATATATATATATCTCGATGGATATATATGAGAAACACAGTGCATTTCTCTGCCAAACCAGGACAATTTAGTCTAACAAAAATATAGTGATTGGTCCAAATTTCCACAGGAAAAAAAAAGTCACGTTCGCTAATCTATGACCATCAAGGGACTGCCTTATAAATGCTGACACCCAGCTAGATGCGAGTCCCTGCAGCAACCTACCCTCCATGCCTCAGCTGAAAAAAATTCATATAAAAAAATATAAAATGTGAATGTTATAAGGAGATTAACATATCTATTAACCAGTTCAAAATCCCAGGAAATAAATGTCTGCCTTCCCCTAATTGCAGTGACCCTGAATCAAATCCAAAGACTAAAACTGGCTCATGCACAGGGTCCCCAAGGGACCATACCCTCTTCCATACCCCAAAGTGAGCAAGTTCAGCTCACATCATTATCAGGCACATTTCTTTCTGGTATATCCTAGGGAAAAAAAAAAAAAAAAAATAAAAAGCCCTGTAATCATAACCAGACTCAAACATCAGATCTGAATTCCCTTTGCATTTCCCTCCTTATATCAGCTCACTGTGAACCTAGGGGTTAAGAAACCCACTTTGGAAAGAAACACAACAATATCGAAAAAGCTAAATAGTTTCACCAAAAGGGAATGGGCAGGGATTAAATATTCTGACCCTAATCCTTGCCTTGTACCTCTTTTCTTCAAGAGCAGAATTATGGGACTGATCCTAGCTTGCACCAACAAGCCAGACCTCTCACAATAAACCTCAAGGGTGACCCAGACTCCCCCATAAATGCGGCTCACGGGAGCCCTCCTGACATTTTTGGAGCAGCCAGAGAAGTTTGCACAGATTAATGTACAGGAGGATAATTCTTCGCCTCGTGTGAATATCTTTCTTCAAAATCAAACCATGTATAATGTAGTCCCTGAAAATAGAAATGGTGATTTTTAAATCCAGGTACTGTAAAACTATGAGACGCATGGGGTTGAAGTTATTTTACAACACTGGCTGAATAAAAGTTTGAGAAGGGGCTCGGCTATTTCTCAAGCCTGCCTGACACTCTTTGTGGAAAAGAAATTATGGCAATAGCCACCAGAAACTGTTCGTGATGCATTTGATGCTGAGTTAAATAGCAAATTAATATTTTCCCCCTTTTCAGAAAATGTAGCCTTCCATAGTCAGCCTTGCTTCAACCATAAAAGAAGGCTCAGGCATTCATTTTCTTCCAATGCAATATATATTTCAGTTTTCCTACTTGAATAGTTAAGTATCTCAATAGTAAAACTCAAGGAATTTATGGTTTATTTTAAAAGCCCATGTAGAATAAGGCAAGAGTCCAGAGCCACAAAGCTTTATTTAGCTAGCTATAGCTTTATTTCCTAGCTATTAAGAAGCCATTCATTATACTCAGCATTATTCTAACATATAGATTTTTCACTAACCTATTTGCAAAGTCACTCCAGAGCCTGAATTTTAAGATGAATTCAAGCAATGAGGAAAGGATACTCCTGCAGCAGTCAGGCAGCATACCTGAGAAAGGCTTTAAGATCATGTCACATTTCCCAAAAAGCCTGTTTTTTCACCCAGCTGTGAGCCACCATGACTTAGCAAGCTGTTTAGCAAATTCTGCATGCCAGAGAATTTGACTAAAAACCCGTTTCCCAGCTGGGGGATGCTGTACTTGCTGGGCAGCTTGCAGGAGGCGCACTGCCCAGGCGTGCTGGGGTTCATCGCTGCCTGCAGCGAGACCTGGGTGCTCGCTGGGTTGGTTTTATTCTTGGAAAAGCACTATAAAATGAAGTGTAGGCGGAGGTAGATGGTCTTGAAAGATGCATTAGCATCTTTCGAAAGTTTAAAACTCCACCTTGCTGCAGCAGGTTCTGCAGAAGTTACAGCCAACGTGCAGGAAAGTGCAGTTACTTAGCAATTGCAAGTATTTTTCATCTTCAGCGCTATTCATCACTGTCACCTTCTTAATCCTCATGGCATAGATATTCCCAGTTCATTAATGGGAAGCTGACACAGTGCAGTTGTGAATATGCTCTGCTTGAAGCAGAGAGTCTGTAAGAACACCAGCACCAACCGCCGACTGCATCGGCTCTCAGGGGGACCAACGTTTCCTTTGCTGGTAAATTAGAAAGCAGAGTCACCAGAGAATGCAGAAATAGAAGAAATTGGGGGTGGGGGATCAGCCTCGTGTCTCGGGTTTTCATTTGCAATGTGAATATTTTTTCTCAGCTTTTTGGTTAATTGAAAGTTTCATCCACTTTTTTTTTTTTTTCCCCAACCATCCACTTTTTCATCCACCTACCAAAATTTGCTTATGTATATTTTCAAACTGATAGGTCAGAAATCCCCCCAGCTCTCACTAAAAGGCTTTTCTCCAACTTTAACAGTGTCAAAAGCTGACATCTATCAGAGATCAGGCCACGTGCACTGCTATCAGAGTGGCTCCTGGGAAAAATCCTAGCCTTTACTAATTTACAAACGCTCCCAATCTTTTCTAAACCCTCTCTCATGTATACAGGTCATGTAAGACCACATAGCCAAAAGAGACATCATCCCAGAGACACCAGAGTCTCCCCCCCTTACAGGACACATGGGAGGACGAGCAGTGGGGCTTCCCACTAACAATAGAAAATCCACATCACAATACAACTATAGTGATATTAACGGGGCTATAAAGTGACACCATATGGAGCCTTAATTACTGCACCAGGAGTCAGACTACTTGTCTTTAATCTGAGTTTAAGTGTCTATAAATTGATATATCTCGTAGCGAACATGCCAAGTGAGTGACCACCCAAACGCAGCCCTGAGGTTATGGTTGTCTTATGGTTAGATTCAGCAGGAGCAGAGAAGAAAAGTAAATCATATTATGCAAGGTGAGTATTCATCACATTAAATTTAGTAATAAAGAAAGAACTCAATAATATTCTCACAGGCTAGCTTTCAAGTTGACTTGTTAATGGATTATTAGATATTTTTTATAGACAGTGGAAGATCTGCCAAAAGCATGTGGATTGTTAGAGCCATACAAGATGAATGGTTAGTGCCAGTTAAACCTTCAAATAAATTATGCAAGCCTTTGGGTAATATGCAATTAGACATGTTAGCATAAAAAAAACATCGCTTCATCTGATAATAGCCGTAAATTCCCAATATTTAAAAGCACTTATCACATGTTGGGCAACGACTTTCCCGTGTGCAGCTTCCCAACTGCACGTTTCCACCTTAAAGCTCTTGTGCCGAGCCCCAAAGACTGCAGATGCGTACCAAGAGCAAAGCCCTACCAGCCCAGCTGAACTAATGCATTTGTCTCCTGAAATTTGGCATGAAAATGGATCATTGAAGTAAGAGGGAGAGACAGGAAAATTACAGGTTTTCAATGACACTTTTCACAATGGCTTTCTAATCCACCGTGCAGTCTTTTCAGCCTGAACGCCGTAAAGTCCATTTAGCTGGAATGGGAGCATTAAATCCTTAATTTTACAGGGAAACTGAGATCGGATCAAAATATCATGTTTGAACAGAACTTTTAATTTATGTACTCGAACTGGTCGGTTTGTTTAATAAAGGTCGCTCAGCACCAAGAACGCAGGTTTGGAGATCTGACGAAGGTGAATTACTGTCAGCGGTGTGGAGGGGGCCGCTGCCGAGCATCCCGCAAGCCACCGGCTGCAGGATACTCACGCTTATTGAAATGGCTGAAGTGACACCTTAATTATTTGGGCAAATTTGAACTGCAAGCAAGTACGCCGTGGCTGGCACTGGTCCCCACATCTTGATTGCACGGTCAAGCAGCACCCAGCACCAGCAGCAGGATGCACCCCACAGCCACGGGCCCCACAGCTACATACCATGCAAGACCACGTTCCCCAGTTCCAGCAGGATCCAAAGCAAACACGCGACAATTATTATCCCATTGCATTCTGGTTTTATCCCATATTTTTGCATCCCAGTGTCAGGGTGTCCAGACCTACACAATTCATGAATGATGCACCTACACTTAGTTTTCGTGTGTCCCAAAGCAGAATGAACTGTATAGTCTCAATAGTGCAGAATTTCAGAGAAAATGGGGTTTTTCTTTGCCTCCTTTGCTCTTTACTATACTTTGCACCTACTAACAGGACCGCATGACCAATGCATTCAGTACTGCACCTGAAAGACCAAATTACCAGCTATGCAAAAAGAGCAGTAGGCTACCAACCCGTAGGCGGAAAATTATTCATCAAAAGTAGCTGGTGGTTTCTTTCAAATAATAAATGAGCACACAGACATTCTCAAACCTATGAGGCAGCTTTTTTTCAAATAATAGAAGAGCATGTAGAAGTTTGGTAATCAGAGAGGACCATGGGAAACCATTGCAATAAGTCATTCAAATACATACAAATACATAAAAATGTTGCTCACCATGCTATTAAATGTGTATATTACAGTAGCAGATGCAGCCATTATACAGAGGTGGAGTCCACGTGTACTACAATGTTCCAACATGACCACCACACTACAGGTAATTTTAAGACTTGGCACAATTTCAAGCTTATTGCAACTGTTCAGAGCCCCTATTTTTGTGCTTTTGAGCCAGACTCATTCAGTGCTGTGCAATTTACTGAGCTTCACCACGAACACACAAATTCAAGACCTCAGCCCTCAGAGGCAACACATGTTGCATCGTGTTTTCTGTTCAGGAATGCAGGTGTGGAGCAAAGGAAAGTTGAAAAGCTCAGGTGTCCGCATCTGGTTTTGGATAGGATTCACATTCAGCCATCTCAGTCCAAAGTACTAGGTCCTCAGGTGCCAAAGACATTGCTTTAAAATTGCTTAGTACAAACACTGCAAGGCAGAAAGAAAGAAAGAAAATCCTTTGGAGGGGACTTCATTAAAGAATGTACTGAAGATTAATCCAACCTTTTTTAAGAGAGAAGGGAAATGCATTCCCTGGACCTGAAGATTCAGCTTTGCTCCCAAGCACCCAGGCAAAGCTTTATTTAAGCAAGAAAACACGGCAAGCATTCATGCCTTTAGCATTTCACCTGTCACTCGTGGGAGAGCAGGGAACCTCTTCCCCGAGAAGCCCAGCCCTGAACTTCCCCCAGAAAGCAGCACTGGATGAGAAACATCCCCCCCCTAGAAAGTTTCATCTCCAGGCAGTAGGAAAGCATCAGCCATTGAGAGTTAATGGAGAAGGTAATTAGGAAGTACAGACTACTAATATGTCAAAAAGTGGTCTTTCTGTAGGGTGTTGCTTTTGTTTTCACGTAAAACCTGAGCTGACCTTCCTGCTGCAGCCACAGTCCTGTGCTCTGAGCTGCAGGACGTGCCAATGGGGCTGGGCAATGGCAACGGGGTGACCACAAGCCACAGGTCCACAGCAATGCACTTTGTACTCCTACCCTGCTCCTGGGGAGACCTAAATAAAGCTTTGAATCAAAGGCAATCCTCAAGCCCCAAAAAACAGCTGGGACCATTAAAAGACAAAAATAACAGGGATAATGAAGTAAAAAAAAAATAAATAATAGTGCAAATTACTCCAGCATGTCTGGACTTTCAGAGAGCTGCTGTCATTGTGTTTATTTGTTTGCATGTTTTTAGGGAAGAGCAAGGTAGATTAAAGACATAAAGAAGAGGTGACTGGAGAGACTGAACAGTAGGAGAGCATTTCCCCATCCTCCCAAGCCTTCCAAAACATAGCCCTTGACATCTCTCCTCAGCTGACATTCAGATGAATCTGATGGATGTGAAGGTTTAATAAGCAACATCCACTGTACACACAAATCCCAAGTCCCAGGACACAGGGCAGCTATTCCTGCCCAATGGCACTCAAACAAGAGTACCTCGAAGGCAGAAAGCCAGGAGCAAAAACCTCGGCTGGACTTAATGGAAGCCAGTATGGATGCCATATGTGCAGAAACACTGTTTTGCCACCATGCCATGCCAACAAAATTAATTGATGCACTCCTGGACGGTGTCACTTCTGGGAGAAGCACCAAGGTGTCTGGCCTCAAAAGGAAATGCTGAGTTAGGGACTGGCAGCTCTTCTCCTCCAGGTCAATGGTTCCTCAACGGTTCCTCTTCTACAGGCACAGCTCCCCTTGGGGCAAACCAGACATGGCAGCTGGTTGCACGCCTTTCCAGTTCGCTTCTGTTGTATGTAGCTGGGGCTGCTGTGAGAGACCACAGTAGCTGCTCCCAAAGCTGGAATTTAAGGGGAACAAGAACCCCCAATCCTTGGTGAAGACTGATGTCCAGGACTGTGCATCATGGGGCCTTGGGTACTGGAGCTCTCCTAATCAAGGGCAGTGATGGAGTCCCAAATCTCCTTGCTTATTTTCCCCACATTCAGGGCAAGACACACTAGCATGAAGCTTCCCAGTGTTTCCCCTCTGTGCCCAAAGCAATATATTTCCAGCGACAGGGAAAAGGCAGCTGCTCTCCTTTCTACCAAGCGGAGAAAAATTACCCTATTTCTGCTGCGTTAGAGACCAGGACCTCTGAGTTATCCTATAGCAGAAAAACGATTAGCTAAACCAACACAGGCAGCAGGAGGCTCGTCACATCCCAAACATGACTTCAAAAGCTAATGAAATGATTGCAAAGGCAAAATTATTCCATTATTTTAAAACTACAGCTGCGTGACCCCATATATAAAGAACCCGTGTATAAAGAGCCAGAAGCAAATCAATAATGCAAGAATCTGCCTACTAAAAGAGCAAAGAAAACTAATATAAAAGCCTTGAAGCATATACCCTGGGACCACTCTCAGAGGGCTGCTAAGTGGTAGAGAGCTCCTCCAGCCATGTTTCTGATCTTCCTTCCCTGCCCATGAGCTGGAGAAAGGGGCGCAGCCATCCAGGAAAATGATGTATCCACGTTAAAAACAAGGGTTTGTCTATACAAAGAAGTCATCCCAAAACAGCAAGGACGCGAAGCTAAAGCACAAAATTATTGCAGCTGATTTTGCCAAGCAACAGGCTAATGCCTTGCTGCCGGCCCCTTCAGCCGGCTCGGCACGCAGATGTGTTATGCATTAACCTGGGATTAGTCACTGCAAGCAGTGTATGAGGTCTTAGTCTTCGAAGTGTGCTCAGATATAGTACATTACCCAAGACTGATTGAAGACAATTCCCTGTCCTGAATGTGTTGATGGCCTAATATGTCACACAAGCTCTTCTTTCGAACAGCCTCGCGGACTTTCCCTTATCCAAGCTGACACATCCATAATGGCACTGTTCTGCTAGAAAAGTCATCTGAGGAAGGAGATTTAGGCTGGGGTGTTTTACAGCCAGCAGAACGTGAAGCCATCGCTCAGTCACACCAGGTGTGATGAGCTATCGCCTCTCCCCACCTCCTCTGCCCCTGCTCACGCTAGCAAGATCCACCAAACTGAAGGGGATAAACAAGAAACAGTAAATGTTTGTGAAATCCATTTGCAACCAGAAGCACAGCAGGGAAATGATAGCGTAGCCACATTTATCTGCTGCCTCCTGCAATGTAGTTAGGATTTGTGCATCGCTAATGATTTCCTGTAATCATGGCATGGGGAATCAGATACATATTTAATTTACTAAAAATTGTAGTCATTGTACTGTCCCACTGTCCTGGCTCATCCACTGGCCCAGCAACCGGCTATTGCCAGCAATTACTGGAGTGATTTTAGACAGAGCAGCAGAGTTTCATGTTGCTGATTCATAACCAAGAGACCCAAAAAAATGAAGTTTTTCCTTAGACACAAGTAGCATTGAGGCACTGCAGGACTGCTGTTAGGAAAGTGGGATCTCTGTCACTGAAAGTGTTTCTGAACCGGTCAGACATCAGTCAGGGTCAGTCCGTGGTCTTTTCTGGGGCAGGGCAATGGGTCAGAGACCTCTCTTCTTTCTGCCGGAGGCACAATGAATTTCACTCTGTTCTGTACCATATACTGTACTTTATGTACTTCTACAACATGGTCTCATCAATCCAGCTCAGGAGGTTCCTTCCTCTAAAATTATGCCAATTTAGCTATTGTGGCTGTGCTTTTACTCCAAATCCTTGCGTTTGGCAGTTTAAAAGAAGTAGTACTTTTTAAGGGTTTATTATTATTACTGAATAACTGCAAAGCTCTGGTTAGCACAAGGTTGAATAGTCCCAGGGGTGGAGGTAGGAACCTCTAGCTGGGAGACTGAAGGGGTCCAACTCCCACAGTGCATGCACTCACTAATAACACATACCAATGGACGGACTGGTTTCCAGTATGTATCCCAGCAAGTCTACAAGGAGAAAGCCTAAGGGAGAAGCTGAGACTGAGGGCAAACATTAAGCTCAAAGAGATGAGGAGATTATTTGATTCCTCTGCAAATCCTCACCCATCTCCAGAGAGAAAACACTGTGTTGCCAAATAATATCAGCTCCTTTGTGCAAGGACTTTTTTTCCCACTGTTTTGGGATAGAATTGTTAAGCTGACAAAAATATCCTTTTAAATATGACATTGGGATACATTTCCAGAAATACTGCTCAGCAAAGAGAGCAGCAGCAGGGGAGAGCAGGACCCACAGGCAGCCACCGCTAATAGCCAGCCCCTGTTTTTCCCTTTTTCCATCCCTGCACCCTCAAGTTTGGACAGTAGAGAGAGGAATGGGGATCAGCAATTTGTTTCTTGATGCTATTCTCCTCACTTGGTCTGCGAGACATCTGTCTAAGCTTCCCTTAAAAAATTCCCACTATGGAGATTCCTCTCCTGGCTTGGACAATCTGTCCTGGTCCATCTACAGTGGATGCAGAGGATGGACCATTCCCTTCCCGACTGCAGCTGTCTCACCTCTTGGGTACGTTGATGTCCCTTCAGTCTTTGCTTCTTCAAGTTGAACTATCCCAAGTCTTTCAGGACCTCTGTTTTCTACAAGTTGATCATATTAATCCTCCCACACAGCATCCCTTTGGTCCATGACTCTCCTGAACCCAATGACCAAAACCGGATAAGAGACTTCAGCTGAAGCCCCAGAGCTGAGCAGCATGGGAGGGAAGACTTGATTGCACACCTTGCAGGGGAGACTCCTGCTTACACATCCCAGGACATGGTTTGCCTTTTCCATAGCACTGTGACATTACTAATTTGTATGGCTCCCTCACACCTCACTCCAAAACTCTGACCTTGCTGGCTGATCCAGCCCTTGTGCAGAACCTGGCATTTCTCCTTACAGAATAGCCCTTTTTTCAAACATTTCTGGTGCGTCCTATCCGTATGGTCTATCCCTATTCAGCCTCTGGCAGCATAGTCTCAACTCCAAATATTATAATCCTTTCTACTCCATCATCTAGCTCATTCCCCAAAATCTCTGAATGCTATTGGAGCCAGGAGAGACCTCCTCCAACTTTCAGTTACTGTGTTCGCCCTGCTTGACAGTGAAGCATCACTAATGAATCCAAGGACATACTTTGAGCCAATCTCCACCCACCTCATAACTAGTTTCACTCCGTTGTCTACTCCACCTCTGTATAAAAATATCAATCAAGACCTGATGAAAACTCCAACCACGGTAAGTGTCCTCATTCACATAACATCTCGGTGCTTAAAGGACAAGTTTAAGATGTTGCTGGGCTTCTCAAATGACCACTGGGAGATAAGCAGAGATCCAGCTCGGCTTTAATGACTGTCGAGAAGCAGCAGCAGAAAGTTGGGCGAGGGTCAATTCACACTACAGGAAGGCATGGCCATGGAGGTGATACCGAGCAACAGAGCCCATGGGGACCACAGCGGTCCCAGGGCTGAGCACTGCTCCCACCCAGCCTCGAGGGTGTTTTCCATCTCCTCTACAAGCAACTGTTGACCCAGTGTTGTGGGAGGCTGCTTCAGTCTTTCTGAAGATCACGCCACCTTTGTCTGATATCTCCAGAATAAAATATAGAAGGAAAAAGCTGCCCTGCTGCCCTCATCAATCTAGTTTTCTTTCAGCATAAATGTGATCTGTTCTTATTTAAAATTACTTTGACCTAAAATGTTTATTTTCTCTCAATGTGCTGCAGCCAAAAGCCTTAAAAACACAATTTCTACTCTTATTACATTACCTCCCTTCGTGATTCCCACAGAGATGGAAAATATCCTGGATTAGCACTTTTCCAGCAGTTTGTGTGTCTCTAGGAGGAGAGGCCTTGTATGAAGCCATGAAACCCCCTTGGCAGCAGGACGGGGAGGTCACACTTGAGTGCACTTGAACCTGAGACCACAAAAGGAGGAAAATTGCAGAACTGAAGGATTTTTCTCGGGAATTGCCTCCATCCATCCCTCAGGTACTCCAGTCCTGTGCAGGTGTCCTGGCTGATCCCAGCTGCAGAGATGAGAAATCAAGAAAAAGATACTCAGATGCTTCTGAAGCTGAAAGAAACAGCTCTAAGTTTCCCCAGGAGTCAACCAAAACCACCATGTCCTACTGAGCACAGAGGCCAATTTTCTCCTGGGTGGGCTGAGGGTGTTTGCTGTGGTCCCCCAACCCAAACAGTCCTGGCCACAGCCTAAGCCAGGCGAGCTGGAGGGGCAAAACAAGTCTGAGATGGAGGGGCAATGCAAGAGAAGAGGAGGAGCCCAGGCTAGGTGATGATTTGTCCTTGCCTCACTTTCTCCTCCACGCTTCTCCACGTCAATTTTACCCATCTGCTCTCTTTTGCCTATAATATGGTCACACAACAGAGAGAAGAAATTTAGTGCCACAACAGAAAATGCTATTTATTAATTTCCACTAGGCACTGCATCTGTGCTTCTTTCTTGTCGAGTTACTTATTTTTAGTACACTCCTCTCTCTTACAGGGCAGGTAGGTAATTGTTATCTCTCTATAATTGCAGCAAATGCTCATTAATCAATACAACACTGGGCAGAAATTTCCTGATGAAATCCTGTTTTAGTTGCCACCTGGGTTTCTGAACGACTACAAGACAAACCTAATTACCTCCTTGGCTAACAGAAACCACACACTTTGAAAATGAAAAGCTCCTTTTTAGATGAGTCCATTTTAACAATGGAAGCCGGCAAGCTGTGATGAAAGACCCAGATACAACACTTTAGACTACATCTTGATGCCTTTACAGGAAGCAAAGCATGGCTTAAGCATTTAACATTTTTAAGCCAAAGAATTGCCCAGCACTGCTAGAAAATACAAGAAGGGGAAGGTTTGTACTTGAGAGCTGTTTGATGGTATTGGCAATATACACAGGAGACTTCTATTAATTTTATCTGCATGAGATGCCTGGAAGAATTGTGCGTGTGTGTCACACATTGAGCTGGAGATTTGGGGCCACTGCAGTAAAAGGGCAGAGAAGCCAAAGTCCCTACAGCAATCACAAGTTTGCTTGTTCTCCTTCTCCCTCCTTGTCCCCATGCTGGTGCTGGCTCTTGCTGTTCATCCTCCCAGCGTGCTGGCTGGTCCCCAGTTCACATCCAGGACCTCAGCTGATCCTCCTGCCCAGGGCTCATTCTGGTGCATGCACCTGCCAGGCTCCTACCTCCAAAACACCCCTGAGATATCGCAGGGCCACTATAGCTTCAACATACGAAGTCTAGTTGGGTTTATGGCCAGAAAGTCATAGCCAAAGCTATTGGTATACGCAGTATTTTCACCCCAGTCCATATCGTATGAAGAGACAGAAGAGCAAGAAAGCTTTTCTGCATCCGTTTTGCAGATCAAAGGCAGATATCTCCGCCTCACACAAGAAGTCTGTGACAACCAGGAACTTAGCCCTGACAGCTAGTTCCTGCTTTTACCATGAGATGGTCCACCCTCTCCAGGGGAAACCTTGCAATAAACACAGGCTTCTTCCATAACTGAAGACCTTTTGCCTCAGTCATTTAATAAACTGGCAACTAAATGCAGTCACACACATTGGGGTGCAAGTGGTTTGCTGTTATTCCCGCTTGTTTTCAGCAAACAAATAAAGCACACTTCATTATAGCTGAAAATTTAAATGAAGCAGGGTTAGAAAAGCAACCAAAAGTTTGCTTGGTTTTCTTTAGAGAACAGTCATTGTGGCCAAGCAGTAATTTCTTAGCAGCTAATAATTCCTATTTTTGGCTGCAAGTTTGCCTGTCTCCTTTCTGATGCAGACAGGATTTAAATTGCAGCAGAGTGAAGTCCGATTGCCACTTTTAAAACTGCTATTAAAAAGGGATATATATTCCAGCACCATGTCAGCCAGTTAGTTAAATTGTGCTGCATTTTGTATGAGCAGAAGACAGTTTCATAGCGCTTCTTATTCAAAAGTACTATGGGTAGAGTTCAGATATTTGGGCTGTACAGAGACTCAAGTCACATCTACAGAAGTGCCAAATCATTTGCAAATAAGGCAGAAAAGCTATAAGTTTCAGGGAAAAGACCTAGGAATCAGTCATAGAAGCCAACAGGCTCATGGATTTGAGGAATTTTTTGAAGCTTTGATTATTTCAGGATAATAAGGGGGAAGGTGGGATGCAGGGAGGAAAGGAGAGAAACCATGTCTGTGGAGGGAAGAAAGTGCTGGTGCAGGACCCCAGGGCATCTCCCCCGGGGCAGAGATGAAAATCTCAGATGTTTTGTCCCCAGCTGGACACTTACAGAGCCGCTAGTTTGTGATGGTGAAGGCAGGAGCACAGATTTGGAGGACAGAGAGCAACGGAGCCACAAAGCAGAGATGAGCCTGTGAATCCACCCGTGTAACATAAACAAGTCTAAGTTCAAGACACATCAGCTCCCAGCAAGAGCAGTAGGAACAGGAGTTTTATGCAGTTTGCTCTTTTGACACAATCATATGATGATTCATTTAGTGTGCATTACCTAATACAGATTACTGCAAAGCCTTGATTCATTGATCTAGACAAAGAAATGAAAGAGCTGAGCCATGGGAAGAGATGCACAGTTATTCATCCTCCGCAGAGCAATCACATGTGAGGACCCATTAGATATGAAAGTAGAAAATAAAAGCAATGGAAAGAAGAGGGTGAAGAGAGAGCTCCAGGAAACGCAGTAATTGGAAGCCCTAGCAAAACATAGGTTATTGTTAGTACACGTAAACTATCAGTCTGGAAAAGCAGGTATAAATCAATATTGTGCCACTGATTGCAAGAGAGATGTAGCAGCTCTGGACAGCTGATAGCTGACTGCGGAGATTACGGAGACCCTGCACCTTCCAGAGGTCGTCCTTAGTTGACAAAATGGGAAAAGCAGAGAAGAAATGAAACCGCTTTGCCTACTTCCCAAACTCAGCTCCAAGCTTGAATCCCAGGGAAGTCTTCAAGACCGGAGCGAGAAAAGACAGGGCGATACAGAGGAGCAGAGGTGCCTAAGGCTGGACCTCTGAAATGCCACCATCCAAACCTCACAAAAGAAAAGCAGAGGAGGTAGGAAAGACATCAGAAAGCATGTGGTATTCCTCATTCTGCAGGACAGGGGCTCTCCCTACCTCAGCTCTGCAGAAGGTGTGGTTTGGGGGTGGTATGCAGACCCCATCTTCACACCCGCTTGTATTTCTAAAAAGCTATTCTCCTGAGGCAACCTTTACAATTATAGGCAAAGTGGAAATTTCACATAGAACATCCCATGGGCTGCATAAACCTTAAGGCTTTAACAAAGGTAGGAAAGAAGGATATCTGGTGCTGAGACCACCTAGACTCCCCTGTCAAAGGGCCTGGAAGTTCTCGTGCTTTCCCTCAAGACACATACAGCTGTCAGGACCATGACCTTCTCAACAGACCGGCGATTCCTAATGACTGCAGTGCGAGTGGCAAAGCTGAAGGTGTGATGGATAAGCCATGTCACAGGTTTTAAAGCATCCTTCATTTTTATTGGAAGACAGGGGTCAGATCAATATGCCTCCGTATCACTCTCCAACTGATTTCAGAGGGTTTCAAATGAAGCTCACAACAGACAACTGTAAAAGAACAAGCTAAATGCACTTGGAGTACCAGGTTACTTACCCATACACCCATAGAAGCCAAGAACCAAAATAAGGTGTCACAGTGATGGAGTGTGTGCAAGACAGAGTTTCCATTCGCTACAAAGAACGTCCTTCAGAAAATCACTAATACTCCTACGATCGCTAAAGTTAAGCGCTTCTGTTCCTCTTGGCCTTCTTTCTGTGTTAGGAAATAACTATGAAAACCAACCTGAGCAGGCTGTCTAATAATTATACCATCACAGTATATCAATTCTTCACATCCATAGGAGAAACCGTCATAGGATGCAGTAGCTCTCTGAATGAGGTACCACTTAGGTCTTAGGACAGGAGCTGGCTGGGGTTTCCACGTCCTTCTCCATGCTTTCAGGAAGTTATGCAGCAGAAGCTAGTAAAACACTGTTGTAAGGTAATAACAGGGTCTTCTCCCCACCCCAGAACTGTCTCGTTCCACTCAATAAAGAGAAAAGCGCAGAAAAGATAAGGACAAAACAGCAGCTGTCAGATGTTCCTGAGGCACCGTAATTATGAAAATATTATTTCATGTTTTGAAATAGTATTTTCCACGAGAAAGACACTTGCTCAGAGCTTTAAAATCTCATCATATTACAAGAATTTGTGATTGTGATGCACTCCAGGAGATAGATGAATAAATAAGACTCTCCATAACTTTACATCTTAAATATCTTTCTCACTCCTCTCTTATGTAGCTATGGAACATTAGAAGGGGAGCATCATTACACACAGAAAAGCACCTACACAATGTAGCCATTTGTGCTCTGCCTCTTCCTTATCATTTCTCTTTTGTGACATCTAGAGATGTCTATTAGACACAGAAAACAGTATTCTCCATTACCAAACAAATGAAAATACCCATTGCTTTTAAATTACAACCAGATTGCAGTGAAGAGTCAGAAGGAGCTCATGTAGGCTAGCTGACAGCCCATTTGTCCTTTTCCAAGCCTGCCATGTTGCCTGCACGGAGCACAAGAAAGCTGATAGCAGACTAACGACGCCTAACATGCACGCTTAACTGCTGCACGCAATGGATTTGATGCTCGGAGAAGAGACTTAAAGTATTCTGTGCATCAGCATCCTCATCTTCACCCAGCCCAATGGCCAGGCAACATGGTCTGCCCACCAATACCGAACCACAGCATCCAAGCACCCCAAGCACCCAGGGAAACCTCTGCTGTATGGGGCCTAAATAAACAAATTTCAGTCCAACCATAGCAAGAAAGAGATTTCCAGGCTCTGGTGCTCAGCAGGAGAAACAGCCCCAAAGAGGCCAGTTTAAGTTGGGAAGTCAACAGCAGGACTGAGGCCAGCTACTCCTGTGCTAGCCACAACTCATCCCAGCTACACCAGCAGTTTCACTTGGGGCCCAGCAAAGCTCCATCTTCTACCAAACCCACCCAAAACGGCAGAAGATCCCAGCTAGGAAGCACAGGGAAGACCCTCAGCTTTTCTGCAAAGCAGGCAAAGCCAGAAAGGGAGACTGATGGCAGAAGAAATTGAGATACTTGGACAAGGGCACATCTACATAGCCAAGGACTGACAGTCCACGAGCAGGTGGGGGGCAAACAAAATAGTTTTTAAAGACCAGCCCCAGATCGTGCCAAGGTTAACATGCCTGGGGAAGGGCAGGGAGGTCAGCTTGGACGTAGACCCACACTTCTAGCAGAGCACAGGCAGCCCCATCTTAGGCGTCCCCACACCCTACAAGGGCTGTACCCCAGTAGAGAAGTGCCACACATGGGTGCTTCCCAGCCCAGTGACAATTTCTTCAATAGCAGACCCAAAACTGATATTCCACAAGAAACCATCCAGGAACAGTTTAGCTTATACATCATACCTCAGACTTCATTTTCTGCTGCCTGTGAGAGGCTCCCCTAACGATTACATCGCAAATTCAAGGGTGGATGAAGGAGATGCAAAAAGGGCAACTGTAGTCTGCAAACACCTACCAGAAAGAAATATCCTGGTCATCGTACATCACACTCTGCCTGTTTTTTTGACAGGGTAACCTGACCATAGCGTCAGCTTAGGTAGCCAAGAGCAGAAGCAAGGAGCCCAGGTGTCTTCATTGCGGCTGCACCCAGGGATGGAGTCCAGGTGGAGCCTCTTCTCATCAGCTGTATCAGGCCTATTTGTGGCAAAAGGCAAATGGCAAGATAATGAGTGACACAATTAGAAATAATTAGCTGAGTGGGAAATCCGTTCCCAGCCAATTAATGGTAAGAGGCAAGGACTGCACGATAACAAGTGGAGACCATATTTAGCTGTTTTCAGCTCATCCTGCTTACAGTAACAAGGCGGCAAAGGAACAAATTGTTTTTTCATTAAAAATAATTAGATAACAAGTATCGTATCAGTTGTCGGAACCTGAGAGGGGAATTGGACTCACATTCCTCTGGACAGCATAAAAAATGCCCTGAAGTGGCTTTTTTCCACAGTACAGGGAAGAGGTGATTGGAGCAGGAGGCTGCCTACAGCTGCCTGCAGAGAAAGGGCACAGATCCCACTGCGGCTTGAGTCAGGAATAGGATTTTGACCCTACTGACCTGTAATATAAAGCTATAAAAAGATGGCCAGCCTGGTGGCAAAATACTCATATCAATCATAACCCTAGCAACTGTGCAAGCATATGTTTGGTGAAAGATTCCTGAAACAAAGATGTTTCTTCAGGCCTTTTTATGGGAGTTACATCCAGGAATTCAGAGCCTAGCACAGCCTCACGAGCCTTTGGGCATCTGATGACCATGAACAGACCTCTGGGATCATCAGCTAAAGCAAGCGCTGCCTCAGAATTGCTTGACATTGGTGTCTTACATGGCGTTCATCTTCACAACTGAGGAAGTAAACGTCTTTGTCAAAATATCCAAGTACCTTTGCAGATAATTCACACACGGAAAGAGAGACTAAATTCATCAAATAAATTGTCTACAGGGGACAGTTTCCCCTGAGCATGGGTAGAAAAAGCTGCTGGAAACAGAGAACAAAGTGTCAGCATCTCACTTTGAGATGTGAAACTGGAGCTGACAACACTGTGATTTATGGAGAACCAAGGCCTATTTGGGGAGAGAGCAGTTTACAGGAGCTGTGCCAGCAGAGGTGAAAACACAGGACTCAGTTCTGCGCATCAACCAACTGCAAGGGCTAATATTTTATGAGTGCAAGAGATAGGCAAATGACCTTTCCCTTCAGAGTCTAAAATTGTTTCTGGGTTGAGCCTTTTAAAAACAAAAAGGTATATATTTGTCTGAGTACAATATGTCTAAGATCTTATCTACAACCTAGTAATTCACTGGCAGAAGACTTGGGTGAAAAGATTTAAGAGCACTGCTCACCTTGTATGAGCCTGCACTTACAAATACTCATTTAGGAGCTAAGGGTTCACCTTGACCTAGAATATACAACCACGATAACAAGAGATTAAATACAAGGCTGCTCCAGCACACTACACCGCATGCTTCCCCCTTTGGATGAGTATGTTCAATAAAGATATGTCAAATCATCCCACTTGCATGACATATTCTTGAAAATTATAGCCAGTTCCCAAATTCACTAACATCTCCTCCAAGCTGCAGCTGTGCCATCAATACAGCTGTGGTGAGGTCTGACTAGAGGGATCAGACTTTTCTGGGGTAGTCCTGAGGACAAGACTCCTGTGAAGACGTTAGCATTGCAATTGCCTCATATTTTTTGTGCCAACCTGTTGTATTAACCAGCCATTTCCTTTGCCAACGTGGTTCATTCCCAGCTGGGGACGCAATGCCTTGACATCGCCGAGGCAAAGCAAACCACATCAAGCTGTGATTTTAGTCCGTCAGCGCCGGGGGAGGACCTCAGGGTGAGGAAGTCACAAATCCCACCTGAGGCTTCTTCCAGCTATGGAGGTCCAGAGGTTCATCTTGGCTGAGGTGGTTTGGGACATGAGGAACGTTTGGATGCCATGGACTTCACTGGAGGAAACTTATGATCCTGAGCACCTACTTGGTTGGACTTTGTCTGCACGGGACCGCGGATGCCGGACTAGCACAAAAATGCTGTTCTGGCTGGCTAAAGCACACTGCTGCAGTAGATACGGGTGTCTCTGGACAAGCTGTTGCCCCTGTGGGAAGGAAGGAAAGGGGTATTTAAGAAGTCTCCTCAGGGGTGGGAGTCAAAATATCTCATTGTTGGCTCTTTATGTTTGGCTCCTATTGGAGAACTCACAGAACAACTTTAAAACCTCAGGTTATCCCCACGATCTGCTCGCTGCAGTGGCAGTTTCAGTCCCAACCTCCCTCCTGTCCCACCTGTCCTATTCTCTGCAGCTTCAGTTCTTGGGCAAAGCAAGCTGCCTACGAAATACCGTGGTAGAAAAGGAGCAAATCTTGTCATGGCTCCGCAGAGGGGATTTCTGTTTGACCAAGCTGGGATGTATCAAGAGGTATGTCAGGGTGGATTGCATGATATCAACTCTGGAGAACTTTTTGGTGGAAGAGAGGCAGAGGAATTCACATGCCATCACACACTGTGATGAGTAAGGGCAGGGTGGTTCAAAATGAGCGGGGAGAAACCCAAAGATTCACAGACCATGGAAACTATATAGAAACCAAGGGATACCATGGTGCTCCCGGTAAGAAGGTGAGGATAGGCAACATCTCAAAATGTGGGGGGCAGAAAATGGATTTGGCCGTAGCACGTTGTATCACCAGGTAGGTAGGGTGCTGTGTGGCCCCGGTGCCTCGTGGCAGGCTCCCACGGTGGCCTGTCCATGGGGCGTTTATGGGACATATATGGGACATGTTCCAGCAAGGTGGCAGAGGATTATCATTGTCCTCTCCAGACCACAACACTTCTTCTTTTGACCTCCCTCTGAGAGGTGGATAGAAGATCTGGCACTTAAATATTTACAAACCAGCTGGGAAACAGTATCACTGTTTCTGGTTCCTTAATCACTTAAGCAGTGACAAGAGTTAATGGTCCCTGCAGCTTTCCTAGCAAATGTTCCTTGACATGCCATTTTCTGCACATCTCAATGATAGATAGGGAGTGAGAAGTCACTTTATGACAAGCCTTCTCAATTATTTAATAAGGCAGATTCTAATAACTTGGGGAAGTCCCCTAGAGAAATGAAAGAATAAATACAGTTTCCCTTTTCTTCTGCGAATAGCTGGAGAGGAAAATGGATTGTCCCCTCTCCCGTTGCCTGTCAGGTTTGTTTCTGGGATGGTGATTTTCTGTATTACTGTCTCCATTTTCCTGGTTTTTTGAACGGCAAGTGAAAACAGTAAATGAAAATGAGGGTTTATTTTTTCTATAAACATGGTCAAGAAAAGTTGCTGTTGTATCAAAAGCAGAAAGAGGGCTGTGAACAAGGCAAATATGCTGGACCATGATGTTGGTGGGCTTAGCAAGTCTGATGCACTCTTTCTTCCTTTTGGTGTCTCTCTCTTCAGATTATAACCTATTTTTTCGATGAGGTCATTGCTGAGGGTCTGTAAGGCTGTGAGAACAACAGGACTTTCCAGGTAAAAGCTCTTGTGTCCATTGAATTATGCAGAACTGTAGAACTGGATTAGCACTATAACATTCGACAGTCTTTTCATGTAAAACCACCGAGTCAAAGGATTACAAAAGGGACTCGGGGATTTGACTTCATGCCACAGACTTGCACCAGCAGTACAGCCTGCTTTTTCTCTCCCACTGCACCAAAAAACCCACGCTTGTTTATGGCTGAGGAAATACTCAGGCACCTCCGTAAGTCATGCGGGTCTTTATGCATTTACATAACAAGAGATCTGCTCATTTGTGCTGGGAGCAGGGGTCAGACTTGGTCCAGGGCAATTATACTGCTAGAAATGCATGTTTTGCTCTCCTTTATTTCTCTTCTCCTTCACTTTGGAGTGGGATCCAATTTACAGCAGTAGCACATGTACAGTAGAGTCACCACTTTTTGCGTTGCAAACATACAGGCATATACAGTGTAGAGAAAGTAAACTGTGATATATGCTGGTCTCAGTCCAACATATCTGTAACATCCCTCTATATCTCTTGAAAGAAACACCAAGCTGGGCACGCCAAAAGCAGAGAACATAAATCTGAGTGTAACAGAAAGTCACTTGCATTAGGCCAAGGACACCTTCAGCCTGTTCCTGATGCCAGTCCAAAAGCCGGTTGCTGCCCAGCCTTCCCCTGCCTATTTAGAAAATAGGAACAGGAGCTGGGAGTGTTAAATGGTTAATCCAGACTGTTTGTTGAAGATATGTCTCCACAAATGTTATACCATCTGGTGCTCTGTGGAAGCTGGAGGAGTGGGTGCTGTATTTTCATAACAATACGCCCTTCTACTCTCATTGATTAATAACATGAAGCTATTTTGTCTTTGTTCTTTTGTATTTTAAAATATTTGTATGAAGGCTTTTCAATGTGAAATCCAGTAATTATCTTAAGAGCTGAGTCAATAGGTTCTTCAGGCAGAGAAATTACACATTAAACTGAACAGTAAAAAGCTCAATGAAAAGCATCTCTGCACCAGGCCCAAGATCACCAAAGTCCTTTTTTTGCGCCGGTAGTTATCCCCATGAGCCTTTTACAGTTTGGAAGCAAGAAGGGCTGGATGCCATCACTGAGGAGTTGCTACCGAAAACTGGGTGCACAGTCAGCTCACGTCCACCCCAATTCATAGGAAGTTGGCTTACACCATCCCAACGCCAACGCCGAGGCCAGGGCTGCATCAAAACAAGGTGGGTACGTTGCCCTCAGCCAACACCTTGAACCTGCTCCAGGAAGGACAGAAGAGACGTGAAGCTCCTCACCCCTCTGCCTCCTGCCCAAATACCCTCTTTCCCACTCCACCATCTTACCACAGCAGCTGGAGGAGCTGCTGCAAAGCCTGGGGCCGTGGGGCACGAAGGGAGCTGAAAACATCTACCGTCGAGCTTCCTTCTTGGGCCTGTGGCTGCAGAGTTGCCCTCACATGAAAACAATGTTTTGGAAATGCCAGGGAAGGAATAGCTGCAGAGGGAACAAGGCACACATTCCCAAACCAGGAGATGGCGGTGCTCCACTTACTTCCAGTGTTCCCCAGCCAACAAGGGAATGGAAGCTCCCGAATTCAGTTATAAAGAAAAAAAAGCAGATGAAAAAAATGGTCATTCCTAATATTAACTGAACTAAGAGTCAATCTCTGTAATGCCATGTGCTTGCAAGTGTGTTAACACCAGCCCCCCTTTAGCTATCGATAAATATAATGTGAGAGACACAGAGATTTAAGCCTAACCACAGACGCTGTGGTGTCAAATGCAAAATCCCTCTTTAATTTAACATCTAGAAGGCCCAGCTCATCGAGGCAGAGCCTTTTTAGTTCCAGTGGATGAACAGCTCATGAACAGGGAGCACAGCTAAAAATGTGCAACTGGAAGATGATTTAAATAGTGCAGTTTATAGTGGATACAATTAATAGGCAATTTCTCGTAAAGTTCCCTGGAAAATGTAATTTTTTTTTCCTGAGGGGAGCTTTATGTCACCAAGTGGTTCCAGGTTTATGCTGGAAACCTAAATGAAACACTTTCACCCTTCCAAACTTCTTTCAGCAGTTGTAAAAGGTAGAAGTTTCATTTCAATGAAAGCAGTTTCCCCCACAATTGCCCCATGCACCAGCAAAGCCTAGGAGAAGAAACGTCAAATACTGGGAAATCCATGACAACATTAAGAGTCACCCCCCTTCAGCATAATTCAAAACATGTTCTCACGCCTTGACACATGGCACCCATTGGATTTAAAGCAGAGGGAAGAATTTGTGACATAGCAGCACATCCAGCATCAAATTTGATCGATCCCTTGGTTTCTCATAAAATATACAACCACCTGCCCCTTCAGCAGCTGCCCACCATTTCCAGCCTCGGCAGAATTTCCCCTGTTCTTCAGAGTTTCGTCTCCCTCTTCTACTTGTTGTGTCATGACAAAGTTTCCAAGTACAAATGAAGTGACCCTCATCAAGCAATAAAGAAACAAATCCTCCAACAGCTATTTCCTATCTGACAGTTGGTATGCGAATGCTTCACTGGCTTTACTGTTTAGCCATGAAACCTTCATCATAAGTGTCATTTGGCTTTAACTTTGCAATAAGGTAATTATAGCACCGTGCTTATTAAAAACAGACTCCATCACAGCTGACGTTGACTGATGTTGGTTAGAGTTGGAACTTGACAGCCAAGTAGGATGAGCAAGTGCATCAGGGTGCTAACGACATTATATTGCAAATGCTGTTTATTTTCTGTCAGCTCTAAACTATGCAGTAAATAACACATTAAAAAAAAAAAAAAAAGAGATCCAGAAATAACATTAGGTTAAAATGGAACCATCAATTATCCCCCTTTCTTCAGCTTTTGGAAGATTTCTCTCCTTTTTTTAGTTTTTCTTTTTTTTTTTTATCTTGAAGAATTTGTGCAGGTTTTTTTCTTTATTCATTAATTGCTTTCTTCTGACTCCTCTGTTCTGCTTCAGTGCCCATAAATCAATGTAAAAAAGATAAAATGCTACTATTATGAAATGAGTGTAAAACCGTATTTAAATAAATTTCCTTTTGCACACATTTCCTCCCATCTCAGCTCCAAAAACATCTGCTCCTGCTGAGATCGAGACCGGTTTTCTTACCCCAAAGTGGACCTGACCTGTCCTAGCAGCCACGAAGGAGGCTCCAGCATCAACTTTCTCCAACATCACTGAATATTTTTTGTATGGTGATGTCCACAGCATGACCACGTGCACCTGCAGCTGGAGACAGCCCTAAATATTCCCTACCTAAAAAGTGGTTATTTCCAATCGGTTCTTTCCTAGAGGGATGTTTGTTGTTGGAAATCTTTGTGTGATTTATTTACTGGGGGGGGGGGTCCACTTTTTAACATTTTCCCCGCGGGAGACACTGGGGCAGGAGCAGGGGGAACTGGAAAGAAAGCAATGATGAAGGTGAAATACCTTCCCTCTCCCCAGACATACAGAAAGAGAAAATATAAATTAATTTTAACTTAAAACCCAAGAGGAAGAGGGTAGGGGTAGAATTTAGTATTTGTTTCTTCTCAGAATTTCATAAGAAAAAAACCTTAATGACTTTGCAAATTAAATCGGAGGGGTAGGGGTCCCTCCTTTGGGGGCAGCAGGACAGAAGTTGCTTTTGGTGAAAATGAGCCAGAAGGTTTGCATTTTGCAGGATGAGGTGCTGGAAGCATGGGACTGCTTGGAGAAGGAGATGTAAGCACAAGTATGACAAATTTCCCAGCTTTGAGAGACGCCTGTGTTTTCTGGAGGAAGAAAAAGGGTCATTTTCACAGGACTGTGGCTCCCCAGGGCAGGAGCCATCAGCTACACGGTACCTGATGGTGCAGACACGGTGTCCTGCTGAGAATCCAGACACACAAAACTCGCTTTTGGTTAGGAAAAGTTCTACCTTACAGCTTGTAACCCCAATATCAGACCGGGGAAAAGACAGCTGTGGGTGTCAGGCTATCAGGATGTAAATTGAATTAATGCTTTTGCATAATTTGTGAAAAGCAGGAGGGATAGAATTTGCTTTTCCATGGAGAGCTACAGTTTGGGAATACCTTTGAAGATCAACATCCACATCCCAGATGGGCAAGCAAAGTATTGTGAACTATCTTAATGCAAACTGGAGCACTTTATATGTTCACCTCAACAGCAATTAAAGGATTGAGACACTCACAAAAACTAATCAGGAAAAACACACTTGTCACTTGAACTAGCTCTGCCTGGAAATTTTTCAAAGTGCTGATGTTGAACAGTGAGCATTTTCATCCAAGTCTGAATGTTTTCAAAACCTCACTAATGTCAGTAATATTTTATTTAGGCAAAAGCACTTCAATAACATTGATGTGCCCTATTCCACCGTTTCCAAAATTATTTTATTTCTCCTATGAACAATTTTTTTAAAAGTAAATGCATTTCCTAAGGAAAACAAAATTCAGCTGTTTTTGAAATAAAGCTGTTTGGTCCTCCTAAAGCAAATGGGTTCCTGGAATTTGTATTACAAAATGTCACTTTCACTCCCTTTTGTTTCAGAATGGAAATATTTGAAGCAGCGAAATTTCTTGGAAATTAGTTTTCCAATTGGTATCCAAGTGTAAATTAAATGCCAGCTGATCACATTGCCATTAATACACCTGATCTCTGCCCTGTGAAGATCTCCTGTTCATAGTTCAATCAGGATTCCTTTCCTGGGTGCAGCAAAGGTCAGGAAGGGAAGCAGTCCTGCTCTCAGACCTGGATAAAATTGCAGCTTTGATAATTGAAAGGTGAACATATTCTTCCCCTGCTAAGTGACCTCCGAGGAATTTATCATTTTGGTAGCAAGGTGCCCTAAAGAAGTCTGCAGAGATTTTTTTTTTGGGGGGGGGGGGGGGGGGGGGGGGGGGGGGGCAGCCCAGCCCTAGCAGCTTCTCCATCCAATTGTACCTGTCCAGGGCAAGTCTGTCTTCCTGAAGGGAGAAAAAAAAATGGTGTTCGAAAATATACCTTACTTGCGGCACAGGTGCCAGGCAGTATCATGCTTTGCACGTCCGCTCACGGTGAGAAGATGCCAACCCCGCTGGGCTGTCCCCGAGGTGCTCCTCTCCGCAGAGACCCGCCGGGCACAGCTCCCCACCGCTCGCTTCTCTCTAACGACCAAGATCGAAATGTCGAGGATGCTAAATATTCATCACAGATCGGGTTTGTTTGCACAGAAAATATAGCCCAATGTGTTTGCAACATTACCTGGCAGCTTTCTTCAGAATAAAATGATTGAGGAGGGACGTCTGCGTTGTTAACAATATGGGGCAGAAAGGTCAAAAAGAAATCCAGCTGCAAATTACCCAAGTGACCACAAAATAGACTTCCTTTGAGTCCTCATTCCTACGAACGGCTCATCATCCTCCCCCTCCCTCTTTGTTATTTAAGACGAATCCAGGAGGAGTTAAGGTCAAGCTCTCTGACCTTGTGGGGCAGAAGACAGGGAATAGTTAGGCTGGTGTTTGACAAGCAGTCAGCACTAATCAGAATAAATTACTTCTTCTCATCTGAAGCGTCTTTTCCGCAGCTTCTAAGGGTCAGTTACTATTTTAATTTGGCTTATTCTGCCATGAACAGAATCTGGGATGAGATATGTGGCAGTTCGTCTCAAAACTCAGGGGTTTCATGGGCCCAGCAGCACTGCAGCAGGCACAAGGCTTGGTCCCAAGAAGTGCAAAATAGTTTTTCTTGAAAATCTCTTTTAGGAAAACTGTTGTTGTTTCTTGTGAAATTGTCCACTTTCAAGAATACTTCTTACGAAAGGACTTTTGAAGCTACATTTTTCTTCATTTTAGAAACATTCTAAGTGTTAACTGATAGAGGAAATTATTTTGCAATTAATTTTTTTCCCCATAAAAGTAGATCAAGTTAAGACTTGGCAACCGAACACAGCTGCTCCTAAACTGTCTCTGTATTGATTACAACATTAAATACTTCAGCACAAAATATGGAAGATATTCTAGAAGTTATGTTGTTTCAATGCATCTCAGATAGCAGCCAGGATGCCTGGGTTGGGTTTTCTTCACTCTTGATCATCATCTCCTTTTTCTTTTTTTCCTTTTTTTTTTTTTTTTTTAAATCTCTGACAGCCAAAACCTTAGGTAGATCTGGAAATCACCAGCCCAGCACCCAAAGACGGGATCTGTCACATCATCTCTTCATCCTCTTTATGCAAAGTAGCTTAGACATTTTGCTCGATTTTTCACATAGAGAAATGATGAAATACCAAGCAATGAAAGCAGCATGTGCAATTGTGCAATCTATTTTTCATCTTCAGAGACATTTAACTTCTCTGAATTCTTATCCAAGAGCTAACTCTTCATTCATCATATTCAGCAATCATTTCAGCTGATGTAAAATATCTTACACAAGTATATTTCCTTATTTTCTGTGGTTGAATTACTTTTAAAAATTCTTTGAGGTGCCTACTGATGCCTTTCTTTTAAGTAAGAAAATCCTAACACTTGTAAGAGAAACCTGTCTTTCATGCATTGTGGACTATTTCTGGACTTGCACTGATAAAGGGGATGCACTCTGTCCAGTCAGGAGTCAGAGATTCCCACAGACGATAACAGAGAGACGTACTCAAAGGCACACATGTGCCTACATCCTACCCGTTTGGATCTCACCTCTTAAGAGTCTCCAACCACCTGGGACACTCCTTTCCACAGTCCTGTTACACACCCTTTCAAAGCTGTTGTGATAATTTCCCATCTTGGGACAAAAATCTGTGCTAGTTCTTATGCAAACTGTTTGTATCTCCTACAGACCATTAGTTTCTGTGTATTTAACTTGAAAAGCATCCCTACCGTTTGGATGTCATTCAGTTCATTAAAATCCCGTTTCACCTTCAAAACTGCCAAAACTTCTTGCAGTGGATACCTGGGAGTCTCCTCCTGCATCCTTCCCATCATTGAACAGAACTGCAGAAGTACTGTGAAACCTTATTCTATTAGAGCTGTAAAGTAGTAATGCAGTATTTTTGCCCGAGTTGCATTTAAAAATATAGAGGCAATTGAGAATACTTTCAAATATTTAAAGCATCAGTTTGAAAACAATATTCATAGATCATCACTCTATTCTGCCATGCAACTACATTAGCGCTGTCTGGGGAATATTCTTGGTCTATCATATTTTTGATCATGAGCTTTTCTATATAGCTATGGTTGTTTGCATTTATTCATCAAAAGAATAGATAAAGAGTCCAGAAAATGCTTATATTTTCTCCTTGTTGACTCTGACCTTAAAGAACATAACTGAAATTCCTTTTCCTGCAGGCAATAATGCCATACGTCTTCCACTGTCCCTATCACCTGTCTGCTCTGTGAGGTGATTAACTCTATGATCACTATAAAAATGTTTTATTTAGTGGATAATTGTAAGTACTGGTATCTACCGTTTCCAAATCTCTTGCTTTATTATCCTTGTTCGAGAAGGTCTTAATATTTAAGTGATTTACTGATCACTTAAAATGCCAGCCTAGCCATTAGGAGGTACATTTCACTATGCATTGCCTAATTTTATAGTACATTATTTCTTTATAAACAGACACATTACTCTGAAGCATTAATTAAACCTCTTTGCCCATTACGAACTCCATTTGGAAGACAACAACGTAACCAACTGCTTGCCCTGATGGATGGGTCTGCAACTCCATGTCTTGTCTCACACCAAAGAGCTTCCCAAAGAGTGGTGCTACTGGGAGTGGGAACATTATGCCATGGAGAGCAGTGATTTGTGGAAAGAAAGCATCTAATGAATAATACATGGCATTTGCACTTCAGCAACCCAGTTTGCTAAACTATTTTGCATCAATAACCTGGTACTAAAAAGCTCTGTTTATTATTGCGAGCCTCTAAGGCTTTTTGAAATAGAATTACATCAGCCACATTTATAATACTTAATGTTTGGAGCAAACTGCAGCTTGTTACATCACTGGAGAGAGTCCTCTCCCAGAAACTTCTCTTGAACACATTTGGAGTGACTTCGGGGCTTTTCACATTTCCACCACAAAGACATGATATTTACAGCAAACGTAGAACAGTCCATCCACCACCCCCTAATTTTTTGCCAGTGCTCCTGGACTGGAAGCCCTCAGGGCACAAGCACTCAAGATCCAGGCAGACTACCCCAAAAAGCCCTCAGTCGGCAGAGGTTATTCTCTCATCAGGTTTTCATTTACACACGGGAGCTTAATTCAGCCTTCCCATCCCCTCCTAGCACCATCATCCCCATCACTACTGACACTCTTGAAGGCTCCTTGTTTCTCACAACATGGGTACCCATCTCTCAGTCTCTGCACCAGGGTCACCCTTAGTTTCCAACATTTATGGAGTCCCAAGGCTGGAGGAAGCCCCAGCCTCTGTGTCTGACCTCTCCCAAGCGATGTAAAGCTGTGTTTCTCTGGACCATGCCCCCCCTTCTGATTCTCACTCCGAGAGAATCAGATTTACAAGATGGCCTGCAAAGAAATAAAACTCCAGTTCTCATTACTGACTCTACTGAGTATTTCGGTCTTCACGTATTTTGTTCTCAGGTACGCACAGCCTGAGTTGCTGTCTCAGCCAGCTCCCTCCTGCATCACTTCAGAGGCCACAACAGCCACTCCACAACTGAACCATTCAGGACAGCATCGTGCCCTGCTGTGTCTTAACATCCCATTAAGAAGTCAACATTTACTAACAGTAACCCTGCAGATATATGCACAGATGTTCCCTATATTTAGGATAGGAAATAACAGTGGTTTCTCAGGTACCACTGTGTGGAGCTGACTGGGAAATGATTTAACGGTGCCCATTATAACTGAAAAAGCCAAAAAGCTATTAAAGGTTGTAGAAGAAGTGCTGTCACAGTTGGAGGACTCTTGGCTGAGCTGAACCAAAGGCCACTTCATGGGGATTCGATTTATGATGAGCACAGACAACGCCAGGAACAGCAGCACGTGTGCCAGCCAACAGAAATCAGCGCTACACATCGGAGGAAAAGCAAATCTTGACATCCACTCATTGGAAACCCCACAGCCACACAGGGCACCCTCATCCCGTGCCCACAGAAAACAGCCCAGACGGTGCCCAGTTACCGGAGCTTTGCCACGTCTCGGCAACACCCAGAGCTCCACACAGACCTGGAAAAAAAAAAACCAAAAAAACACAAAATGCATTAAAACGCAAAGGCAATGCAAGAGGGCTGGCAGCTGATGTTGCTTTCCAGCTATCTGCCGGTACCAGAAGAAATGAGCTGACAGAGAAGGATGCGCTGGCAGGGCTTGATGCAGACCTTAAAGGTGGAGGCTGAACTTTTTCCTCTCACAGCACACAGACAGCAGGCACTGAAACGTGTGCACGGAGCACAAAAAAAGCCATCCCACCACCTTCCTCGCCGTCCTCATTTCCTTGGGTGCGGGTGCAAGATCACTGGCTGAAGCGTATTTACAAACGAACCCTCTTAGCACGGCAATCTCCCCCCGACGCGAAGGGAGCTCATTTGGATTCAGCAGGAAAGCTACAAAAACGGCTGCAGAAAGTGATAGTTCAGGAGGGAGTTGGAGGCTTGGAATAGAGATAACACTGTGGGGACATTCATCTTCTGGCGATGGGAGGAAAACACAAGGGAGGAGGGCCGGACTGCCACAGAGGGAGACGGAGCTGCTCCGCTGCTCCCAGTCCCTCCCACACTCACCCCAACTGTTCAGACCCACACCAACACCTGATAATCCTACCAGCATCCCCAGTCTTCCTCCAACCCCCCCGGTACGTCCGACATACCGCATCAAAACAACCCAAGTGGAATAAAAATGCGCTCCCCATTTTGGGGGAGGGGGTTGTGCTCTATGCTTATGATTCAAAAAGCCTTCAAATCATAAACTGCAGTCCTGTTTCATCAGTTACATAATTACTCTGCTACCACTAATTAGCAGCTGACTGTAAACATAACTTTTATCCCAGAAGATGTCCCCCTGTTTAGAGCTCGGCTGAAACTGCAAGTCAGGCACCGCTCTGGTGCTCAGTCCACTGTGCTTAATAATCCTCAGGACTGGTCTTCCTATGTTCAGAAGCTGTTATAGCGGCAAGCCAAGAAAAACCCAGAGCTACGTTCAATTTGAAATTAGGAGGAAAAGCAAATGCTTAGGGAAAATACGCTCAGCTGGACAAAAAAAGCTTACCTGGGCCAAACAGTGACAAATTGCTCCCACCGCTGTCAGACTTGGAGAGACCTTTTTAGCAGCAGTAGAGGAACGCACTGAAGAAATGCCACGTTATACTCAGCAGAAAGATCTGAGATTGATGCAATTAAATCCCTAAAGGTCTAAGGGTAAATGCAACCGCAGTAATGAAAGCAAAGAGGGTGATACGACTCCAGATAATTAAACCTGCATTTTGATGCCAACGGGATCAGAGTCCATCCCACTTGCAGCCAGCAAAGGGAAGGACTGCAGGGAATGCAGCAAGGCAACAGCGGGGATGGAGCCAGCCTTCCCCAAAAACAGCCTCACTTCCAAAGCATCCCCTTCCAAAGAGACCCACACTGAATACAGGATCGGGACCAGGTGGGAGGAGGTCTGCAGGGATCTCACACCACGGAGAAGGAGCGATGTTTGCGTGGGAATACCAGAGATCTCACAAAAGCCGTGCAGCTTCGTACCTCCAGCCAAGACACCATGAAGAGCGTAATTCCCCACAGCACACTACAAATGACTGCGGAGCAAACGGTCGACACGGAGAAGCTGTTTCATCCCGAGGGACAGACGTTGGAGTGCTCTCATCAAGCCAAGGTAGCAACACCACGAGCAGGGCTCGTGGCAATGCGTGCAAGATGGACAGGTTGAAAAGGCGTTTAGCAGAGGTGAGGGACAGGACTATCATTCTAATCAGATATTTCAATCACAGGTGCAGAACCCCAAAATTTTCTGCTGGAATGTCCACTGTAAAGTTCAATATAACTGCAAAGGGTAGGTATCATTTGCTACACAAAAACAAAAATTAATCATTAGCTTAGCACCGCTTTCAAGAAAAAGACAGCATAGTTAGCATCCTGGTAGCTGGATGGTGGCATTGTCTGGACATCCTGAATTAACCATTTCCTTAGGCCCAATCAAGAAAATTACTTAGGCATGCACCTATCTTTAAAAAACAGGATTATTAAATTTAATTTTCCCAAGCAACTTGCTGAACAGCAGCCCTGTAACTTGAGTTTCAAAACGAGCTCCAAAGCACAGAGACTCATTTTCATCTCCATCAAAAGCTAGGAGGCTTCTTCATCGTGCAAAAAAAAGACAGCCTATGAATAGAGCAACTCTATTTCATTTCTAGGCAAGAACAGGTTAATCAGCACTGCTGGATTTGGCACAAGTCTCCAGGAAAGGGTTGGGGGGTTTTTTATCACTGTGTGAAGGGGCTTGGCCAGCCCTTGCCCACAGCACCTGAGCCCAGAGCACGTCCCAGTACCGTTGACAGCATCTCCTCCCCGGATGCAAAGTACAACCAGTTTTCAACAGCCCCAGTAATCTGAACAGCTGTTTCTTCTGCAAAGTCCTTGTCCTGGACTTGCACTCCAAAGCTGGTTTCTAAGCTAAATTTCAGGAAGGTTTAAAGTAATGACAGTAAAAATTAAGATCCTAATAAGAGAGGATTGCTTCCACCGCAAAAGGGCATTTTCATTGAACCAGAGGGAAAATCCTTCCTCTACCTGAGTCAAAGTTTTCAGTGCAAGTGGACTGCAAGTGAACTATAAGGAAAGTCACTGAGGACTAGTCATTTAGAGACCACTTCAAGGAAAACAAGTCATACAAATCGCCCCCTTCTTCCCCACATAACACAGTGCCGGGCAAATGGGGTCTTTCCTCCCCTCCTGAGGGAAACACGAGGTCAATGATCCAAAAGCGGCAGCGCTGGGGAGGTCCAAAACCCCACACCAGCCCCAGCCCAGCCCTGCCCCTTGCCAGTCTCCTCTGCGGGGGCTGCAAACCCCTGCAGTAAATTGAGCCTGGATCTGCAATTTATAACACGGTTTCCTCCCAAAACACCCTCCGACATCCCCGAACGCAGGGATCGGATCCTGCATTATGATTCTCCGCCGTTCCCCGGGCACGGGGCTCTTGAAGCCACAGGTCCGAGAAGGGCAGTCGCTCCCATCGGACAGCGGTTTGAATATCAAAGGTGCTCAAGAGACCAGCCGAGCGCAGACCAAAGAGGGTGGACGCCTCCAACCAGAGCACTGATCTTTTTTTACACAAAGCGTGCTGGCGATGATTAATGAAACAACTTAGCTGCCTGCTACAGCCTCCTCTCAGAAGGTACGTGATTACAAGACAGAGCTTTCCAAGTCAGCTCTGAGGTCAGAAATGAAACATCCTGAAGTACCAGTAAAAAGCATTTTTCTCTCCCCTTCAAGCATGCCACATCTAGAAATATGCACAGCAAAAGATTGCCTGCAGCAAGGCTCACAGTCTATACTTAGACTAATTATTTGCATCTTAACTACTTTGCAAACCTACAGAGAGAACCAAGTTAACTATTTCCCCATCTGAGGTTTTATTTTATTAATGAAAGCACTACCAGAAGAATGACATGTTTATTTTAATGATTCCTTTCTCCTAATTTATACAGCGCAGTCACTTAGGCACCGTGTAGGTCTGCAGATCAGCAAATGAACCTTGTTAGTGTCTATATGCAACTCATACATACAGGCAAAAACACTAACTAGCTTGATTTGCTGATCAGCAGATTTGTAAGTTATTTAAATGACTGTACAGCTCTAATTCATTAAAACAAATTTAATGATTTTCCCATCAGCATTTTCATACAATCCCTCACTCCTCTACAGAAACAATGGCTGTAAGGGAGGGGTAACTCAATAGCATTAAAACTCTGCCAATAGGGAGCCGTGGGATAAAGATTTCAAATTGCAGGAAAGAAATAATTCCTGAACCACCTGCACCCAGCCAGAAGCACCGACCACCAGGCAAATACGGACCCTGCACGCAGCTCAGCTCCACCATCTGCCAACTTCTGCAGGAAAGCTGAGTACCTGCTTTCAGAGATGCATCTCCCAGCTCATACACTGCTTTATATTCGTCTCTATTCTTTTCATGCCCTGCTCAAACCTCTTTGCAAGCTTATTCTCCTCCATCAAACCTCTAAACTTGTATATTTTGAGTGTGCAGCTCCCGTCAAATATACAACTTCACGTGGTAATCTCAGCCCTCAACTCTTTACCACAGGTATATAAAGTATCTATCACTTACATTGTGCGAATGATGGGGGGGGGGGGCCAAAGCCTCACAGAGCTCTGACGACCTCACATCAAAAGGCAGAACATGATGAAAAGGGTAAAAGCTCTATAAGGGAAAGCTACGGCTTCCCAAACAGTCAGGCAGCAAGTCTGCAATGAGAGAAGCGGTATCACTTGCAGCAGCTGTCAGGAAAGGCCTTTTCCTTCCCCAGAAAACAGACCAAACCAAACAAAAAAAAAAAACAAAACCAAATTTAAATGCAGGCACTGAAGGTAATGGGAAGACATTTTCCTTAAATTGCGATTACATTTTCTTCTGCTGTGATTTGTGTCCCTCACTTCTCCAGATTTCTTTCTCCCCCCCAAAAAAGTCAAAAGTTTTTAACAAGGAAAAAACATTTATCACATCCAAAGCTTTCCTCAGAAAACTTTGCTTTTCAGCCAGAGTGAATTAAAAATAGCAAAGTGGCCTCATTTTCTTATACATCTTCATGGGCTCAGCATGGCAGCCCCTCCCAAGAGCTCCCCCCAGCAGAGCTTTCCTTGGGAAATTCACAGTGTTTCGGGCTGGAGTGGGACTGTTTCACTCATTTCACAACCACGAGCTCACCCCTGTAGGATGCGTATTCCCGCAGGAACCAGCATCTTCACCCACTGCCAACAGTTACCCCTGACACAACTCAACCCCAACACAAGCAACACTTTTCCTTATTAAAAGCCAAGAGCTGCGGTCAGCGCAATTCCCACCTGGATCCCACCGGCAAAAATCACCCTGAAAGCAGTGGTTTGCAAGAGGACCATGCCCTTGGTGAGCACAGGTTCATCTCATCCCTCCCCACAGCTTGCTCACAAGCTCACCTGATGCTCGCTCTCCGCGGGCTCATCGTGTCCTCCCCAGAGGACTCGTGTTTAGGGCAGGGACAGGTCTCCCGCCCATGTTGGGCATTTTCTTGGGCTGCTCCGGCGTCTTTGGAGCACCCAAAGCCAATACCTAACCCTCTCCCCCAGCACTCCCAGCCCATACCCCCAGGCTGCCTGGCCACAGCTTCCCACCAAAGTCACCCCAAGGTGGGCGACGGGTGCTCAACCCCCTTGCCTTTCTCCAGCTGAAGCCCATAGTTTCACCCTGTCATCCCTTCACGGCTCCTGCTGCCGCTCGGATGATGTCCATAGGGAAGGACACATCCGCACATGCCTTTCACTTGCCTCAACCCAACTGGGATTCGCAGCAGGGCTGCGGTGGCCCATACCCACCACACGGGCTCCGGCTGTCACCTTCAAACCATCACTCATAGACACAGGTCACGGTTGGGTCTCTCATTGTGGGACTCCTCTCCCATATTCTTCAGCCAGCTCCTGCCTTCAGCCTTGCTTGAATTACAGCATCAGGTTATTTTTCCCAGACTCTCCCCAGCCTTAAGCATCTCCCACTGATTTTTCCTTAATCGCTCCAGAAGAAGCTTCACCTTCTGCTGCACAAGAGGTAGAGCAAAGAGCCAACATTACAGTCATAGATCAAGAGAAAGGTGCGTTTTGGCCATCCCCAGAAATAACAAACCTGACCTGTGGTCACCAGGGAGGGTGGGAGAGCAGGGAGGTGCCTGCCCAGCGCTGATGCATTTGGGAACTGGCCGCATGGGAGATGCTGAAGCAGGAGGTGAGAATGAGCAGAGGTCGCAGAGGCTGGTTGGGGTGAGCTCAGGGGACTGAGAGGTCCCAGAGAGGTGGGATGGGATAGAAAAAGGTTGTGGGATGGACTCCTCAGTGCCAAGTTGGAATTGCTGCATAAGCAAAGCACCATGCGGAGGCAAAAAAACACCCGTCCCCATGGAACCACAACTCCAGCCCACGTACCCAGCAGGGACTGACCATAAGGAGGGCAGAATATCATGGGCTGGAGGAGTGCAGGGATGCAGTGAGCTCCCTGCCAGGAGAGGGGAGAGGACCTGGCCAGCCCACGGGGAATCAGCAAGGACAAAGAAAGCATTTCCATTGTTTTACAACCAGTCCTGGTTTTAAAGCAAAAGAAGAAAATGCAGTGCTTTAACCCATCATGTTAAAGCAACCTCCGAGAGTTTTTCTCTGATGGGTTTTATGACCATTCCCTTAGACAGGCTGGCAGTGAGTCGAGCTTCGCACAGGAACGACAGCTCTGCGCACAAGGGCTCTCAGCAGCTTCTCTGCAACGAGCAGCGAACTAATGAAGGGGCAACATTTGGCCAAGGTCTGATTTCCAATACCTTTATTTGGCAGATATCTGGACAAACCAGATGGATAAATACCAGTGAAGGATGCTTAAACTGGCCTTTGTATAAGCAGCTATACCTTGCATGCAGATGGCATTTAAGTTGGCTTATCCACACATACGCCAGCACAGAGTGGGAAAACTGCAAGGGAAGCAGGTCTGCGTTGAGCAGGCAGGGTCTTGGGGACCCAGCAAACTCACGAGTTAAACCTGAGTACCAGGTTCACGTACACCTTGGCACAAATACACTACAACAAGATTCTGGCCAGCTACTTCAGCGCCTTCAGATGGGCTGAGTGCCCATCCGTGCCCTGCCTCCTTCCCTGCAACTATAAGGGCGCCGAGTCTCCCCCTTCCCTTTAATTTAATTTAACAACCAATACAATTTATTGGATGACATCAGCTATCCTCACAGACAACCCCTCTGCAAACCTTACCCAAATGTATGCAAAGTCAGGATGGGAAACAGTTTTGCAACTCCCAAGAAAGAAAAGAAAGTTTCCCAGTCCCCAGCCGGATCGGGGAGAATATTCACGCGCTAAAAATGTGCAAAGTGTTCTGATAACTACTGAGGGATCCATCAGCTCAGGACATGATGTATCAGCACAGATGGTGGTATGGACACTGCTCTGAGACTCATTTCACAGTTCCCTGTGCCCTCTTTGATTTGCTAAAAAAGGGAGCAGGCACCTTGCAGAAATTAATTTATACAGAGTATAAAAAGAAAAAGGAAAAGTACTCACTAGAAGGTAACAGAGCAGCAAACGCTGCCTGTCCAGACACAGACACTGCAGCAAGAAGGTGCGAGGCGGGGAAGCCCCACGCACGTTTTGCTCAAGGTTGAGCCCCGGCAAGCGCAGCTTAGGAAGAGGGTTACACATGCAGAGCATCACCAGGCTTTAGGTCTGACCCAAACCACCAGCTTTTCCTTTGCACTTGTTTTAAAACAAGCCTTCAAGTGAGCAGAAGCAATATAGCTGGTCGCGTGTCACTGCTGTGAAATGCATTAAGCCATTTGATTTAATAAATGATGCAATTACAATTATACATATTAAACATGACTGCCCGGTGTACAGCAAACTACCAAACAGCGTGTTTCAGAAAAGCTGCTCTGTCAGCTTACACCGGGCTAGATGAATTAACCAGACACACTGAGCATTTCTAAGGGGAAATCACAGACGTGGTACGTTCAAGTGTCCATCTCTATTAATTCAGCCTGTGCTTTGATTTCTGCCTTTATGCCAGGAAATGGGATTCCTGCGAGGGAAGGCACAGAGCACATTGGCAGACACAAACCTCCCGGTGCATACACATCCCTCATACAAGACACACTGCTAATGATGACCGTGGAAAGTCTCATGGCATCCCTCCACCATCACTTCACTCCGTCCTTTTTAGGTACTGACATGCAAGAGAGATCACTTGGATATGGATAAAAGAAAAACAAGTAACCAAAGATACATTCTCCTTCTTTTGCCCTGAATATCATATCAGATAGGAGCAAGAGCAAGCTTTTTCAACTATCTTCAACTTTGCAGAGAGGCATATAGATAGATATACAGCACAAACTCCCATGAATTAATGCACCAGCTTCCCGCAGAATAAAAAGAAATAGAAAAAAACCCTTGTCTTATACTTTTATACTGGACTTTTGCTACCTGTTTGCTGCTGTTGGGTGAGGGAATGTTGTCCCAGCAGTCAGAACAGGTTAAACCACTTACAAACTTTTGGGATGCTCTTCTTGGCCCCAAAGCAGTCTACCCCACACTGATGAAATGTAAATGCAACTGCTGCACAACGTTTTACAGGCACGTGCTCTCCCAATTAGTCAGGAGCCGGGCTCAGAGCACGTCCGTTCCTTCTTGCGAGGATGGGAACAGGCACAGCCACAAGTATAAAGATTCTCTTAAATTTTCCTTGAAAAGCGTTTGTCAGGTTTCATAGTCAGCTAAATCAACGAATCTGATTTTAGCAGAGAAACAGAGTGATGAGGACTGGCTGATTCAGGCTTTTTCCTCCTTGGGAGTCCTTGATGAGAACAGTTTTTCTTAGCAATTTTGTTTGTTTCAGCCTCACCCGCAGCCCCTTTCCTCCATCTGGAGGTGATGGTCCCAGCCAGGGGTGTCCCAGGACCTGGGACCAAGGGGATACTTCAAACTCCCCCTTCAACATAAAAATACATTTCCCGAACAGCACAGCTGTCTGCAAACAAGCCCCTGACACCGTGAGCACAGAGAAAGTGAGAGCCACCGCAGGACCCATTAATCAGGGGCTCCAGCACTGCAAGGGCTGTAATCAGAAAAAACAACACCAGACAAGAGCTTCTCGTTGCTTGTGATAGTGGAAAATGGTCAAAAACCTGAACAGACCTGCTCAACTTTAGCTGCTTTAATGAATTTTTTGTTCTTTGCTTCTACCAGCAATTTCTTCCTCCCGTGGGACAGTTCCTCTTGCTTGATTCAATCATTTCAACATTTTTGAGATAGAACTCTAATAAATAAGGAAACCCCAGAGTTTGCCTCTTCCTATAATACAGGATAACTGTACTGCAGCCCTCCCTGCATCAGTGCATGTGCAGACCTCTCCCAAAACCAAGGCCAATAAATTCTTCATGAGATCATTTGCAAAGTACAAATGAAAAGGGGCAGCTGCTTTTTACCATTTCTGCCACAAAAAGACCACGCAGCGTTTGCTTCAACCGGGTGGCTGGGGCAGAGCCAGCGTGAAGAACCAGGCTTCCCATAAAACATCTGCCCTCCTGTTTCTGCAACCCAGGGATTTAAAACCAAAAACTCTCCAGAAATCCCTCTTCGGACAACGTGATCCCACGCACGCTTCCACGAATCCTGGGCAAAACCAACTGTGGCATTTTGTGCGTCACTTGTAAGCCTTCAACGGCGCGTTTCTGAGCTGCCTTAGAAATAAATAGCAATAAAATGCCAGCAGCTTTTGTTGTCCTGTTTGTTTAGGGTTTTATTTTGCCTTGTGCTCCATCTGTGTCACCTTCCTATCGCACCGCTCCCAAGCGGCAGCATGTCAGCGTGTTATATTTAGGGGGGAGGGGACGAAATTAGCAGCCTCTCTGGAATTCCTTCATTTGCCATTTTATTATCATAGAGAGCACCTACTTCCAGATGGAAATGCAGATTGGCATGAACTGCGAGCCTTCGCCGCTACCTTCTGTTCGCTCCTGCTTTGCCAGGAAAGATTATGTCCCCGGACAAGCTGGAACTTCACACCAATGGCAGATAGTCCCATTGAATTAGTCCTTCCCAGGTTCATTTTAACAATTTGCATTAAGTTTTGCCATTTGTTTACACAGCCCATGATCTGGGTCTGTCAGATCTATATATACCCTCCTGTATTAGGACGTTGTAAGATAATTTTTTTAATTTTCTTTTTAGTGGAGAAATGGGATATTAAGATTTATTTTAAACAAGTGCCTTGACAAAATTATCATCACGCTTCTTTTCTGCAAGGGACTCTGTGTGTCATCCCCTCGTGGCAGCACCGGAATGAGAGCACTTTGCAAAGCAAAGCTTAGTTGAACTCAACTAAACCTGCCCTGATTTCAGCCTGGTATTCCAAATCCCAGTAATTACCACCGCGTATTTCACTGCCCTCTGGTGCATTGCACAAATTGAAAAATATATTTCTGTCTCCCAGCTCAAAGTATCCTTACTAATAGCCAACAATGAAAATAATCATCATAGCCCGGCAGCAAAACCAACGCGCAGGCAGGGCTTCAGCAGCGTGTGCAAACGAGTGGCAAATCCAACTCAATCTTAAAGTGACTGGACTGAGAAACTCAAATCTAAAAAAAGGTAAAATAGACAGAGAAGTATAGCCAGTTGCCGTGGCGACAGCAAGATATGAAAGCAAGAACTGATGGAACCTTTACAGTTATTTAAATGCTTATTATAACATTATGCAAAATGTCTCAGTAAAGAAAGCAGAGAGGTTAACGTACTTAAAGAAAAACAGTCATTGCAGGATGAGCAAGGTAACAATTTATAAGTCAGAAATAAGGCCTTGTTTAAATTGAGCCATTTGAAATAATGATATAATTATGCCCTCTTAAATTAATGAGGGAAATTTGTTCTGAGGAGCGGAGAAAGGAGGGAACTGTCTTTGGGCCACAGCATCGGCTGCGATATCATTTCTCACCGGGAGCTGCACAAGTCCTCCTCCAGCATCTCATCTTCATCACCCTCAGCCCCAGTCATCCCTGGGCTCCAGGGAAATGGCTCAGGGGCGGCACCTGAGCCATACCAGAATCTTACCGTGGTCCTTTGGCTTTGCAGAGTCTCCCCATATGGATCCCACACACACACCTTTTCCTTCCAGTAGCTGCTCTGCTCTGAGCAGTGGGGTGACATGAGATGAGCACGGTCATATATAAAGGCAAAGCAGAGATTTGGAGCCAGGACTTCCTCCAAAGCTCAGGTTTGGTGCAGAAACTAGATATTTTGACCCATGGACAAAAGCAAACCAAGGCACGTCAAAAAGCAAGTTCAGCATCTACAAAGATCTACCATGTCCACCTGTCCCAAGAAGTTCACCCACCCTCCGCACGAGCTACATGGTATTCTGTCTTCACCTCTCTCATAGGGCCAGAAGGATTTATTATCGTTCCTCCTGCGAAAAAAGGAAAAAAATGAGACTTACCCCTTCTTGCCCTGTAATTCACCCCAAGCCCAGAGCAGGACTGCCTGGTGTGGACTTTTCTCTCAAGAGGCTGATGGGAGTCGAGCGGAGTAAATCCCATTACAGTCGCGCTCAGGCCTTTGGGCTTAGCTCCTTCCTATAGTCATTTTTCAAGTGCTTTTCATCTGAAACATGATTCTGGGATTCAATTACTTTATAAAGTCAATATTTTAGGTCACAGCTTATGCATCAACAAAGACATCTCCAGGAATTAAGAGTTTAGTGTGGTGGAGCTCTAAGTAACCTTCCCTGTGCTGCTCCAGCTAAAAAAGTCAGTAAGGTAGGTTTCTTTCCCCCATATTTCACTCTCAGAGGCTGCAAAATTATTGTTCACTTTTGTAAATTTAAGCCATCAAGGAGGAGGAAATGTTCCTGGCTTCATTATTTCCAGAGAGATAAAACAGGATTGCTCCACTGCCTCCTCTCCACGTTCTTGGCAATACTTTCCTCCTGCTGAGCTAATAAACAGGCACGGGTCAAGCAATTTGCTCAGGATGGGTTTTTGTCCGTGCAAAGGGCCAACACGAGGTCTGGAGCATCACTTAACCCCTTGTGCAGTGATGGATTTCTGGTATCAGAGGCGGATTTTTGGTATTGGAGAGTCCTCCAGTCCGTTTCAATTTTCTAAACCTCCCAACAAGGCAGTGCTCAAGCTGTGTTGTTAGTTTGGGCGGTGTATTTCTAAACCCAGTGAGAACGATTCCTAAACCCAGTGTCTAAACCCTCTGCAGCAGGGTAAGTGTGCACCTAATAAAACAGAAGGCAGTGCATTTTGGGATAAGTTCTGCAGTTAGCTGAGGTCTCCCAGATACGTGCTAGGGGGGGCCAAAGTTAACCCAAGGTCAGAGACCATGAAAACTTGAAGCGTTTGGGTATGGGGAGGGGGGAGAAAGGAGTCATGCTGAACACCAAACCTTTCACAAGAAACCAGAGCACAGGCGTAAGGCAGCCCAGGTGAAAAGTAAATGCTTCGTCAGCTGGACTGGGAGAGAGATTTCCAACAGTCCTGGTGGAACACGGCGTTGTACAGAGTGCCAATAAGAGCTGACCTGGGATGCTGTACGATCCAGAACAAACAGCCAAAACAAGATGCACTTGACCTGGAGCACGAGAGAGGGTTAGGAGGAAGGCTGGGACCCAAAGGGGGGGCCTCAGAGTTTGGTTCCTCTACTCTTGCAAAGGGTCGCCAGCAAAGGAAGAGAGGGGGGAAACCAACTATTTAGGCTGAAAGACAGTGTTAGCAAGGGGAAAATGTCAGGATAAGCTGGTCACAAACACATTCAGGCTGGAAACTGAGAGAGTTTCTAATGGTCAAAAGGAAAAAGTCTAGAAGAGCTTTGTAGAGAGGTGTAGGAGAGAGGGAGGATGTCTGCTTGGGTTTTGGGTGGCTCTCAGTGGGTTAAGGAAAGGCAGCGGATGCAGCTGTGCTGGAACAGTAGAGAACTGGAGCCTCCCACCTTCTGCTCCAACATTTCAGGCTTTTTTACTAAGTACAAATATAATTCTTCAGGATTTTAATTAAAGCCTTCAGGCAATCTCAGGGGAAAAAAAAAAAAAAGTCTCACATTTCATTTGGGATAGGGGCTTTCTCCCTCCTTATTATGAAACTTAGCTCAATACTAAATTAAATATTTCAAATTCTTTTTTCCCCTGAAATCATCCAAACAGTAAATTTTGAGTCTTTGTTTAGCAGGCTATCTATTGATCTTTGCCAAGGCCACAGCACTTCATAAATCTCCACTGAAGCCAGAAAAGCATCCAAAAAAAAAAAAAAAAAAAAAGGATTAGAAGTTAATACAACTCAGATCACTTTCCAAGAAAAACTTACAAGCCCAGAAGTGTGTTTTCAGCAAACAGACCCTGCAGAAGCCAGCCCTCTCAGCACTCGCCAGGGCACAGCAGGGCCATGGTGCTCAAGATGGTCCAGGAACAGTTTTCTCGGTGTATGAATGCATCCATTGCAAACCCAGCCGCAATGCCAGGACTCTCCCATGGTGTTACTGGGACACTGCAATGCCTTTCACGTCAAAGTCAGCAGCAAAAACCTCTGCAACACCCACCATGAAAGACCTCCACAAGCAAACAGAGCCTCAGGGCTCGTTTCTGCTCCATCAAGACATATGCAAGACCTGATCGCAGGGTGCTGAGCCACAACTCGCCCCAGGCAGCCAGGAGGTTTTTTCATCCCATGCCTACTGGGCCAGCATTGCTGAATTTTGGCTAGCACCAACAGCCCCTCCTCTCCTGCCTTGCAGCTCAGTGAAGAGGAATAAGAGAGATGAAGGTGTCTTTTCACCTTCAACAAAAGGAGGAGAAGCCTCACTAAGAGAAACCAGCAAGTATATTTAATTTAGGCTCATTAGAAAGGGAAAACAAGTCTGGCCCCGTTAGCTGAGCTAATCAGGATAACACACCGTGGGCATCTTAATGGGATTGCTTCAGCTGTGGTTAGGGCTGCATCACCTCCTGGAGCTGAGCAAAAGGTTGCAGGCATGACTGAGGGCAGGCACTTGACTATCCAGGGCATCCACCCAAAATTACTCCAGCCTAAAACCAGCCCCCGCAAGAAGAGATGGAAATCCTCAGCCCCTGCAGTGGGTCTTTGTGTCGGTTTTCAGGAGTGCTTTAGCAGCTTGTTATCACCAAACACTCAGGGAAGACTGTTCAATTAACAGAATTTAGTAAAATTAGAAGATTTAACAGCAGCAGCAACAATGTTTACCACCAGATAGCTGAAACACCCTCCTTTGACACTCTTTACCCATTGATAAGGTTTGATAAAGCTGTAAGCTTCACAGGCATTTTCTGGCAAATGAGCCATAAAATAGGATAGTTTAAGTATTATCCCTAAATGGTAAACCTTCCAATTATGCTTGAAGAAAAATTACTATATCCTGCTAATTATAGCATCCGTGGCTTGGATTTGTTTGAAGAGAAGCTCACTTCATTTAAAATAAATACCAACTTTGAAGGCAAGACGGGGGGGTGAGAAAAAGAAGGAAAAATGAGAAACGAAAGACCCAGAGCATGCAGAGCAACTGCGCGCCCGTGCGCAATGGGCAGGCGCTGCAGCCGCTGCACGCCACCGCATCCATCCAGCTGTGGCAGCTCCCCCATCTCCAGCAGCCCCCTCCAACTGGGACCAGGCTGGTCCAGACCCAGCTGCCAGCAGCATGATCCCGCCTGCCTCCCGAATTACCTCTGGCTTATGCACCCGCATCCCACCCTAGCTCCATCTGCATCCCAAAACAGGAGCCCTTTGGATGGATTGTCTGGCTCACGGTTCACAAACGAGTTTCACCGTCTCTAGTGCACACGGGCGACTCGTGGGGGGTTACAAAAGCCACCCAGCCTTGGGTTGCCTTGAGGTCCCTGTCTCTCTGCAGAGACAATTCACAATTCACGGGAGCTGTGTGGACAGCTTAGCCCTGGGTTGTCTAATAAACCCTAAACAGAGCGGTGGCTGCACCATTCAAAGAACCAAAACCTGAACTGAGCTTTGAAATCCCTTAAGAGATAGTATGCCCGGAGTCTCAATCCAACCACTATTCAGTTGCCTGAGGAAGCAAGGTTAAAAAAAAAAAAGCTGGAGGGTTTCAGCTTCAGTTTCAAAGGACAACCTTGTGTATTCAAACAACTGCAGACCAGCAAAAGAAAGATAAGGGGAAACTCCACTCAGGCATACATAATCCACTCAGACGTAGTCATACACACCATTCCACAAGTCAGGGGATAAAAACCCTAAGATTCAGATTGGAAATCGAGGAGTCACTTCTCCAACTATATAGTTGGCTTGTGAAGGAGACCTTTCATCGGGACGCCAGTCGAGGTAGCTTCCCTGGGATTGAAAGCCCTTACCTGGAGGGGTAAGTGAATATTGTTTATGCTTTAAGTTTGTAAACACGTGTGTGCTTGTGGTCGTACTAGTGTGCTACTCTTGCTTTAAAAATCGCAATAGTGTATTCCTCCATTGTACCTGTAAAACCTGCAAGAGTGGCGTGTAAGTGAAGTGCAAATAAATCATTTGCTTGAACCTCGCAGTTAAGTCTCTTTCCACCGCACCCTTCTCCAGGCTCTCTGCCAGTTGCAGCTCCAAGCTGGGACCAGCAGCTGCCATGGAGGCGGCTGCAGCAGCAGGGCACCTTGCACGTGTCAGGATCTGTCCCAGTTTGGGTGACTCTTCTTCTCCTGCCCTGTGGCCCCTGCCATCACGGGTAAAATAAGCCCAGGTGGAAAGCAGAAAGAGGAGCTGTGAGTCCACAGATAGCAAATGGCTCTTGGCAGCACTGCAGACCTGGTTTAGGGGTTCCCTAAGGCAAGGATGGGCTCTCTCCTGTGTGAGATGATAAAGGCAGCAGGATAAAATAATGGGGTTAATTCTTGTTAAAAGAGGAAACCGTTTAATAATAAAACTGGCTTTTAGAAAGTGCCCAAGCCTGACTTCAGTAGCTGCTCAGGAGGGAGACCCCAGCAGCGCGCTCGGTGCGTTATGGATGACCAGGACCCAGGACCGAGCGAGGCTCAAAATACCTGCATAAATACATTCATTCATCACAGACCCTATTTTTAAGGCCATTTCCTCCCAGACAGATCAGGGAGAGGTTTAGGAGACGCTATCGTCTCTATTTACAGCAAGCTGGAATTAACCTCAGGACCTTCTCTGCTCTCCAGAAGGCATCGCTGTGTCCAGGCGATGGATCAAAATAAGCCCCGCACCAAAATACTGTCTGCAGTAGCTGAATCATGGGGAGAGCCAGGGCCACCACCATCCTCCCAGACACAGGCATAAATAGGTCAAAAACAAAAACGCTATTGCCTTGATTCATTAAATCTGAGTGGGCAGCCAGCGTTAGACTGGGAACAAAGGGCTTTTTTGGCACCTTGGGTATGCTGATCTGGGGTTTGCTAGTTGTCACCTTCAAAACTTGTTGTATCATGTCACATTTAATTTTCCAGCAGGTTTTGGTGTCCTTGAGCAAAAGCAGCCAGAGGGGTAAAGAAGAGTAGGTGCAGGTGAGAGACCTGTCGCCGTCAATAGAAGAATTAAAGCTGTGACCATGCCTGGACAAACCAAGATTTGACATAGGAAAAGTGAGCAAAGCATGGTCCAAAAGGGCCAGCTTTCATGGAACATACAGAAACATCATTTTGGGCTCCACATACTGATCCTTTCTCATTAAAAATTGTTACGCTTTGTCAGGGAGGTCACAGGAGAAACAGTAATGGGTTTTACCTCATGTTTCCTTTTACTCCTTTGTGGGGCACAGGGACCAGGCATACTGGGGAAAGAAAGGGGAACTGATGCAGAAAAAGGCAATAAACTGAGAAAAGCAAAAATAAAACACAAGCAAGCCAGACTTTTTCCCCTTCCAGATTATTTTGAAACAAAAAGCTTAGAAAGAAACTTTTAACCTCTTTCATTGTTCCACTTCAACCTGAAATATAACTACAAAACTCCTCTGCTTATATTGTAGTAGTTATGAAGGAGAGCAAAGCTACCAGACTGACAGATACAGCTCACAGGACTAAAGGGGCCAAAGGCTCAGCACCCAAAACCACAGTCAATAGCACCCTACTGCTGCGAGCCCATTTCCACCCATGCACATTTCCAGGAGCGCAGATATCACCCACCCCGCACCCATCTCCAGTGGTGGCTCTCAGACCAAGTTTCTGGGCATTTTTATCTTGGCTGTGAAAACAACAAAACAAATTGCTTTCTGCAAGAATTCTGCAAAAGGCTCTGTTTTGACTGACAATCCTGTCCACTAACTCAGTTGCCCAAAACCAATACAAGAGAAGTGTGCAAATGGAGCAAATGAGAAATTGTTCCAAAACGGAAAGGGATGAATATTCATGGCAATATTTTGGTTGCATCTAATCTATCTTTATAACAGACATTTCACTCCGGTACGCCAAGGCTGGAGCTCTAAACAGCGACAGCAAGAAGAAACATAATTAGCATAAGGGCTGGTAATTAAGGATGCAAATACAGTAGACGCCGCTCCGTAATTTCATCAGGAGGGTGGGAGAGCACTGAAGCTCCCCGGGGAGTGGGCAACACGCTCCCCTCGCCCATTAAACGCTGCATTGCACGGTCACGCATACTACACATACAGACGTAGTAAGTGTTTTGCTCCACTTGCACAAACAGAAACACAGCCCAGCAAACAACGTGCCAGGAGATTTCATCACACAGGGAAGGAGAGAGGCTGAATTTTGTGTTCCCAAAGCATGTTTCCTCCAAATCGCTGTGGTCCAAGAGGTGACAGTGACAGCTTCAAACGAAGACCTGCAATGGTGCATGAGACTTCCCCCAGTTCATCTTTTCGGCAGAAATGGATACCTGGCTCAAGCCAAATGCAACGCACATCCTTGTGGTACCCTAATCCTGACACGGATGCATTTTGCTGGCAGCCAGCCCGTGCCGCTAAGTCATCAGGTTACATGGCATCACACGTTGAAAGCGTCCAATCCCTTCAGTGATGTTCAGAAGCGATTACCTGAACAGCATGTACAAATCCCTCATTTGGATGCTTAATTAATGGGTGGGCACATAATTGCCAGGTTTATGTGCTTGCACGGGGAGCGGAGCCTATAAAGGTGGGCTTCGGCTGGGCTGTTAAGGCAACCAGGTCCAGAAACGGGGCTCGTTATGGGAAGAAACAAGCAGGGAATGAACGGCACAAGCCAACAGAGACTTTTTAAAACAAAACCACACAAAAAAAACAACCTGCCCTAAAATTCAAGGTGGCTCAGCACACTGCAAAACCAGGCAGGTTGTGGCAATGAGTTTCTTTTATTGACTCTTGCAGCAAAACAGCGTAAAGAGTGAAACTAGGAGGAAACCATCTTTTGCAAAGATCTATTCTGCAGTGCAAAACAGCAACACCCAGAGATAGCAGAGATCCCCTCCACACACAGGTTCAGACACTGCCAGTGCCCCTAAACTCTTTGGGATCTTCCCAATGGGCAAAGTATTGGCTGAACAGGACAGGAAGCTAAATTCTGCTAAAAAGGGCTCTACGTATTTTAATATTCACCCTACCCTCCGAGCCAAGTGACAGCCCTCCTGAATAAATGCATTGCCCTCATCATAAAAGTGCTCTTACTTTCTTCTAGGATTTTCAGAACCCTTTTGCACCATATATATCACACAAAGACTGGCTATTTTGAAAGCACTGAAAGTGCAGACTGCTGATTTTTAATATGCATTGCATTTTATGGCTCAGCTACCAGGTTAATGTGCAGTGTCAAGGATTTCAACGGGACTATATTTATAAGCATCATTAATTCATATGAGTTCATAATAATCCCATAATATGGAATTAGCAGCATTCTGCTTTATCCAAGGTGCTATTAAGATATATATCATGCAAAGGGTAAGGCTATTCCACAAAGCAAAAATACAAAGGCAAAACAACTTCAATAGCATGTTATATTATTAGATACTGAACAGTTAGAGAAGAAGAAAAGCTTGTTGAACAGAGGTGGAAGCTGTATTTTATGTGCTTTCCAGTATCACCACTGCTGCACAAGGAGGAATAAAAAAAAACAGCCTGTAAAAGCCAAGGGCGCAGAAGGAACATTGAATCTCCACGGGGTCCTGGAGGGGAGCCCTTCGATGGGGATGCTCTGGTAAGCCAGGCATGGCACCTCCAGCCCTTCTGCTATCGACACCGAGCCCAGGCAGCCCTCACCCATCCCCGCACCACCCAGCTGCGTCCCCAAACAGCACGTATCAAGCAACAGGAGAGTTCAGCACTTTCCCCAAAAGTTCGTTCAACTCTGAAAAATAGGCTCCAGCCCTGCTTGGGATCACATTAGTTATGCAACATTATTCAGCTGGGAGCAAAAAACCCTCCAGTACGCGTTATTTCTTAACTGCCATTACGTACTCTAAGAGGGAAGCGTTCAGGAGGAATTAGGAAAAAAGCAGATAAATGAGCAGGGAATTTAGGACTGGGCTCCTGGGACTGGAATTGAAAAAACCCCACAGCATTCACTGTAAAACCTGCCTTTCAGGCTGAAGATGACAGCAAGCAGCTTTGCTTTTCCAACTCCAGGAAAGGGATTTCCTTGGACCGTTTCACGGTTGTTCAGTTTGGGAAAAAAAAGAAGAAAGGACACCCAGCGCTGCTCCAGTTCCTACTGATGATGCTGAGCAAGAAAACTCCCGCAAACGTCACCATTCACAAATTGCTGCTATGTTTTGTTCACAACATTGCTGAATAAAAAACAGAAAGGAGAAGCCAAATATTTCACCTACAGAATCTCATCAAAAGCTCCATGCGGGTGAACCTGCATCCATGTAACTGAGATCTCCCAAATGGGGTGGCTGCAGGAATCGTTTTAGCAATGTACTAAAACAGGCATCGGAGTTGAAACACACGAGGGTCTTCCCTGGGTCTGGCTAATTCACTAAATCAGACATAAGCGCCGAGTCAGAGAGCAAATTTACCTCCACCTTTGCATGCAGATCAAAACCAGGCTCTTGCTATTCAGCTTTCAGGAAATGGATGGAAAAGTCATTTTCTTTGATGGATGTAGGGATCGGTGAGCTCAGGCACGGTTTCTCCAAAGCCCTGTGCCACACCACTCGCTGTCCCAGGCAATTCACTGTGACCCCCATGCTGAGCCCCCCTGGGCCATGTCGGGGACCTGGGCAACTCTCCCCTCCTCAAAACTTCCTCTCCACCTTGTTTTTTGGCTTTTTTTTTTTTTTTTTTAACCTCCAAACATGTTGCTACAGCAACCCCAGCATTTTATCGGCGCTCAGGGGAATATTCATCTCGAGTTCAGCTGCTCCATGGAAACAAGTCTCAGCAGCCCCTCTTTCCATCCCTGCTCGGAGAGAAAGAAGCTGACCCCACCGTTCCGTGCTCGCTGGACCACGGGGTCCACACTAGCTGGGCAAAGACAGGGGGGTGGCCGGTGCTGTGGAGGGACCCTCTTGGCTTGGAGGAGCACCCAAAAAACCCTTTGCAATGACCAGCCCTGCGCTCATGGCCTCTGCAACGCAGTTGTGATGCCCACTGGCCAAAAAACGCCGAGTGTGCAGAAGTGGGGGTCCCACGCTGGCACCCAGTGTCCGTCGTAGGAGGGATCCCGTTAGAAATAATTCTCTGGTTTGCTGAAATTGTAATAGTTGGTCCATAACCTGCTGAAAACAGCAGGATGCTTAGGGCTGGTTTATGGGAAGCCTGTATCTTCTAACATTTCCCAGGACTTCATCCTCAACGTCTGCTGCACATCTGTCACGTATTTAGAGGAATCTCTTTGGGGACCAGGCCATCCATAAGGCCATTGTAATGACACTTGCACTGATGTTACGCAGCAAAACCACATCAACATTTTCCATAGGGTCTTTGAATATTCAAGTGATGGAAACGAGACGTCAGTTCTGCATCCAGCCATGCCCAGCGATGCACAAAAGAGACTCGTACATGCAAGCAGACGCCAACATAGCCGCTGCAGATGCAGTCCCACAGCCCACTACCACAACCATCTGCAGGACAGCCAGCATGACTCAGGCAAAATGGCAAAAATTGCCATTTCCAACAAGATTAATTCAGTTCCTTCATGTGTATTCTGCAGCACCGACATCTCTCCCCTGCACCACAGTCACAAGGCTTTCCAGCAAAAGCAAACCCTGTGGCTCTAAGGGCTTTCTGATGCTTTGGCTGGAAAAGACAATCCCCAAATAATCCAAACATGCCTCTAAACTGGGAAAGTTCCTCTGCCTTAAGGTGCCATTGCCCTTTTGGCTGCAGAGCAGGCATGAGACCAGGTCCTCCACCACCAGCACATCAGAGTCCTCTGCCTGTGACCCACCACAGAGTGACTCAGCCATGGGACTTAGCTCACCCATATAATGTTATATTAGATTATAACATCAAGCAGATATATAAGCAATTACTTAATAATAAAATTATTAAAACAAAGTATACCTCTTCAGACTCTAAAGGCAACTTTAGAGCATCACGCAAAGGTCTCTCTGTGGTGATGTTACCCCTCGCTGCCAGCATGGCATTGGCAGTCTTAGGGTCACCCTTAGGTTCCGTGGTTTCCATGGCATTTTCTGTATATTTAAATTCAAGATACTCTTAAGGTTTCCTTGGCCAGGGCCAAAGTTCATTAATATTCCAAGCAAAATACTCAAGTGCTTAAAAATAAGCAGAAATGAAGTGCTGTGCTGGCCTGCAGATAATAAAATATTATATCTGATCATGCAAAAAGTAAAAGCAGAGTTCTTTCTCGTGATTTTGCTTAAAATTTTTCTTTATATCATCTACATTTTCCCTCTCCCAATTCCCCAACTTTCTGCTTTTTTCAAAGAAGAAATGAATTCTCTCCACACGACTTCAATGAAGGCAAGAGTACAGGAGGTGTATCTCCTTCCAACCCACCAGAATGGGTTTTCCTCTGTTGTTTCCCAACTGCCTTACACATATCTCAACATATTTCTTCTCTATGTTACTAATAAGCAGATTTTCAGCCTGTTGGAACTTAAGATAAAATTAATGTATTGGCAGATATCCACAGCAGCCTCTCAGGTGTTCATATTGAAAATTATTATTTTCAACAGTTCATGGCTCATTTCTTTAAAATTAAAATTAGTGTTGTGGCAGCTGGGGATAATTTCCCAGATGCCTGCACAGAGGAGAGCACAGACCCGGAGGATGTGAGGAACGAGGCTTTGCTGCCATTGGACATGTCCAACCTTGGGGCATCCCATGTCTGTACCACTGAGGATCACCTTGAACAGGAGCTCCTGACCCAGAGACCAGTTGCAGATGAAGCAGAGGTGGGGATGCTCTTCTTCACTTTCCCTGGTTGTCCACGTTCGGATGCCATCAGAGTGAGATACTGGGTGAGATGCATGGTCTGAACTGGCACCATTGGTTTCACATCTTCATCCTATACCCTTGAAGTCAAGCAGCTTTCCCTCTTAACCACTTAAATCTTACCATCCCATTGAACTCCAGACAAGGATTTGACCTAAAAGCTGCACTAGAACACTAGAAAAGTGAGATCTAGCAGAAAATGTTATAAAGGACAGGACTGGAAATCGCACGTGCGTGGACCATCTCCCAGTTACCCATGCCAGAGAGTATTTAAGGAAAGTACGTGGGTGCATGGAGCAGCACGCCTTGGACAAGTGTTTGGCTAAGGGGTGGCATCTTCCCAGGTGATGTGGCACCAGGTAGCAGGACAGCCTCCATCACCGCTGGTCACTGGGGAAAAAACAAGTATTACGGTGGCCACAGTCCTCCGAGGGGCAAGAGAGAGGCAGAATTTTGCTTTAATTGACTCCATCTTCATCCCACCACACTGCACAGCCACCACCTCCTGCCACCTCCTGCCCCAGCGTTGGGACCTGCGGTGTTCAGCAGGATGAAGCACCGGGTACCGCACAGAGCTGTTTTGTTTTAACTGTGGTCCCGGTGGAGGGTTGATGCCATGGCCGTCCCTGTGGCAAATCTCTGGGACACCCAACTGCTGCATCCATCTCGGGTGCCCCCACGGCGAAGGTCCTGCTCTTGGCCACCCACCCAGCTTTCACAGCAGAGGCAAATAATCTGTTTTCCTGGGAAGTCAGGCAGGGAGGCACGGCCTTTTTCCCATGCTCCCAATGACCCCACGCAGCATGGTGAAACAGGGACGGGACAGGCACCCTTCCCACAGGCCATAAATGCCTGCAGCCTCCACGCAGCACCGAAGCATCCTTCTGCGCTGTAAATCATTGGGAAACATTAATAAACAGCTCCATCTACTGACATCCTCACCTCCAAAATCCAAAACCCCATAGCAGCTGGGACAAAACATCCAAAGGATGCTGCCGATCGCATCCTGCCCGGGGCCAAGCAGGGACTAGTTTTCATCCCAGGCACAGCCCGGGTATAACCTGTCTCAGCCCCACGGGTCGCTTGCAGGGGAGCAAATCTCCCAGAGCAGCTCAGTGCCTCCTCCTGACCCAGGCCTATTAGAATTCCCTTTGAATTTCAATTAATTGATATTAATTAAATCCGTTTTCATCTCATTGAGCGAAATGTAGTATCTCTTTAATATTGTATTTCAGCCAAGATGAATATACGTGTGATTAAAAAAAAGCTAACAAGCCAAGGAGTCAAAAAGTGGCACCTGAAAATGAGCAGCCTCGTTACACCTGCGTAGCGCTGGGACATAAAAAGACGTAGCCAAGCCTTTGCCACCCAGAAGCCAACCTTTTCTTCAACACCGAGCACTGTGGTCCCTACGCAGCACCCGTTGGAGGACCAGAAATGGCACAACAAACCTCCCTCTCACGTAGCATCTTCCTCCGGGGGCTTTCACGCCTCTGAGAAATGAGGCCAAAATCACAAAACCGCAGCCGGAGGCACCCAGAGACGATGCTTCCTCCCCAAAGCTCATTCAGTAACACAGCACACACGCAGCTCTCCCTCACCTCCGAAGCAACTGGCCCTTCAACCCCTCATCTTCCCTATGCCTTAAGGTTAAAAAAAAAAGAAAATAAATCACGTAAAGCAATGCAGACAAAGAGGACAGACAGATTTGGGTTCAGAGCATTTCATTGAATAGCAACAGTGCATTCAGACTGTGCATTTATTTTATAGACCATTTATTTTCACATTTGTCACAGGTCCTTGGGTTACCTTAAAAGCACCCCTAAACCCCCAAGCCCCTTCCCTGCCCCAGGGAGACATAAGGAGGCAGAAGACCTGGCTTTCCGCAGTTTTCTCTATTCTCAAGGAACAAATTCTCCTCTCTCCTCTAGCACAGAGCAGGATTTAGCTGTGTCAGATGCCCTGGAGAATCACAGTGGTCAGTTCACACAGGGATACCATGACTCCACATCTGCTTTGCCACCACATCCATCCTTTGTGGCTTTTTATTTTTCATTGATCCAGCCCAACCCCATCTCTCAGATCCCACATTTGCAGGCAGGCTCCATGCAGAGGGGAGGGGTTCGGTCACTAAATCCCACTGGCAACATCCCCAGGACACGCTTCCATCTCCCAAAACCCTGGGCACCCCCAGGCTCTCTGCTCTCCATCAGCCAAAATTAAAACCATGGTTTCTTTCTTCCACATCGCCGCTACCAAGCAGCAATTGCAAAGCACCCGTGGGAGTAACGAGCTGCGCTCTACGCCACTCTGCCAGGGGGAAAGTGTTATTCACAGCCAACAACGGGATTAACACTTCAAACTGCTTTTAAATTTGGAAGAAGGGGCTTGCACTTGGGGAGCACAAGTGTGGAGAAGTCGCTCATGTGGAGGAGGAATGACGCGATTCGGAGCCGTTCGGATTGAGCATCGGGGCAGCTGCAGCTGCACCTTCCCTGGTGCTGACCTGGGGATGGGAAACACAGGGGTGGGAAATTAAGATTGAAGAGGAGGACATTGACAGGACCACAGGTCGCTCACCAAAAAAAAAAACAACAAAAAAACCAAACGGTAAAAATCTATCTTTAGGGTAAATAGCAAAGTGGTTGGAATAAAAGTGCCCCAGTGTCCGTCCTTCCCTGCGCATCCGCAAGGATATTTGGGTGGCAGCGGCCATGTGGGGACTTGCATTTTTCTCTTGCAAACGGGTGTGTTTAAAAATCCCAGCCCAATATATAGCTTGACGCAGTTGAATGTATCCTTATAGCTAGTTCTGATTTATTTATTAAAGCATTTGTGGCTTTTCTGAGCAGCTCAGGGGGCCAAACTCCATCCGCCGTCAGACGCAGGTCGGGTGATGGCTGCTGCGGAGTGGAAACGGCATCTGCTCAGCTGCGCTCGCTCTTTGCAGAAAGGCTTTTGCCCAAAATCTTCAGCCAAACCAAGAAACGCCTGCGGAGCATATGGCGAGCACCGTCTGGGGGATTTCCACACTGTCTTTCCCCACTGCGCTGAGCAGCATAAGCTCTTCAATAGGTCTGTTGACATCCACCATGTCTCCTGCCTCCTCCAGGAACCCCCTTCCTGCACAAATGTGGGATTAAGCTAATTCAAAACCCTTTTTAAAAGGTCTAAAACCCTTAGAAAAAGACCCGACTGCGAGCTACAATCCGAGGAGGTGCTCGACCCTCCCTGGCTGCAGGAGACACCTCGTGTAGGTGCAGTGGGCTCATCGCCCTTGTCACCAACGTCACCGACGGCAGCTGTGCCACCGGCCCAGATGCGTTTCCCATTTTGGCTATTTATGGCAGGATAGAGAGAAATGTGTCAGAGCTGTTAAAACCCTGAAAGAAGCATTTTGAGCTAATTATCACCTTATAACGCCTGCCAAAAGACCTGCAGGGACAGTGTTGCGTTAATGCGGGTGAGATATTAAAAGCAGAGGTAAGCGGCTTGGTGTCCCCAACGGGCAACGCTACCCCCCCCGGGGAACCGGGATCCCCCCTGCTCCTGCCACACCGGCAGCTCAACCATGTGCCTCCACTTCACAAATCTTTGCCAAAATATTTTAGACCCAGGGATTTAATCATATGGAGGAAGCACCAGTGTCCCCAAGCTTAAGAGAGAGAGAAAAACTGCTGGAAGAAAGGGAAAGAGGAAAAGCGTGTCCCACGTTACGGCAGAAATCCTCCCAGAGGTGCTGTCGTGAAAACACGCTTTGTACATATTTTCTCAGGCGAGGTGTCAGTGTCTGCACTGAAGCAAAAAAACCCTGAAAGTGCGCAATTTTCCCAAACCCACCTTTGCTTGGAGCGGCATGAGGGGCAGGCGACTGATGGAGGATGCACTTTCTCAAACCAAAAATCCCGTTAAACTGAGATGCCAGGGCTGTATCAAAGCTGCCCAGGTTCCTATCCAGGGCTTAAGTTTAATCCGGGTTTCATCCTCACGCCAGCGATGAGTAGCAGGAGCTGGGGGTTCGTGCACTGGCACAGGGCTGGCGCACGCCCGAGGACTGCCGGGATACCCGCACCCCGTATGGATTTTCAGCCGAGCAGAGATCACAGCAAACACAGAACAAGAAAATGGCCCTTATGCAATTTTAACTCAATTTCACAAACTTAGTTTCATTCACTTGTTACAGTTTAATACGTTTCTGGGAGATGGGGGGAGGGAGCTGTCGGCGCTGCTTTAACTCTCCCCATGGCTCAGCTGGCATTTTTTATTTGCGTTTCCACTCTCAACAGATAAATCTGCTTTTATCTCCTTCCTAGTTACCCAACAGCCTAAAAAAATGCAGAGGCAGAAGGAGGGGACAGACATCGTGTAGCAAACTCAGTGATGGCAAATTTGCTGTAAGGAAACAGAATATATCAGGAGGTGATTCTGCATCTTTGCTGAGCATGATTTGTGCATCGCAGGTCACTAGAAATATTAATTAAAGTGAACTGAAAGCCAGCGTTAAGAAACCCTCAAAGGATTTGACCCCCTGTAACACCCAAACATAATTTTAGGCTACAAAAAGCAATGGAGGCCCCCAGCTCCCAGGGTCGCCACAGAAGAGCTGGGCTCTAACAGCACAGCCGACAAGCTACAATGCAGAAAAATAGGGAAAAGATGTGCAGCAAAGTGGTAATGGATCTTTTCAGTAAGGGCTGTCATGGACCACCTGAAATTCCCTTTGCCATTTCTATAAATGTCATCCTCAGGAAGATACTTTGGTGTAAAGGGATGATTTTTTTTTTTTTTTTTTTTTTACTTCTGTGTAGAGTTGCTGTTTGTTTGAATGTATAAATAGTCACAGCCTCTGTCAGGGCTCCCGAGACAGCTCAGCTGCCAACGTCTGCTCCCTTGCGAGCGGCATGCCCTGATTTTCTCCGCAACTTGCCCCTTCCCATCCTCCATTCCCCTCTCTGGCCAAAGCGCAACACGTTTCACTGAAAAAGTTTAGCTTTGACCTCTGCCTATAGCAGGAGTTATTGCTTTTTGGATCCAAAGGGGCTTTTTAGGGCACAAATCCTCCCCGTTGGCAAGGGGGTGCTTGGCGTGCCGGTCCAGGCTGTGAAAGGCTCATCAGGATTATTAACCGCACGGGGCTGGGGCTTTTCAGCAGGGAGGGTTTCGGGAGAGAGGGAGAGAGCAAGGCAATAAATATCTCTCTAATAGGCACGTCTGCGACAGCAGCAGAGAAACACACTGGAGGCATTTTCTTTTCCCCGAGACGGCAGCCAGAGTTTACCCTGTACGATGAGCCCCTGCAGCCGTTAATGACTGAAAGAGCCACTTCCTATAATTAGATTTTCATAGGTGAAATGAATTTAGGCAGGCTGCGGTGAGTGATTACGAGATTTAACGACAGTCTCTTTCCGTGCCCATGAGGATGCTCGGGGAAAGCCGCATCCCAGTTATCTTCACCAAAGCTAGGCACGACTTAATTCAATATATTTTACGCAGCGAGGACAATGGACTCCCGGTAGGCTTAACGTACCTACAGCCCCTTACAGGGCACGAGCAGTGAGAGACAGCTGCGATGGGGGAGTAAGATACAACACAGGTACATCTGCCATCCTGGTGCATAAACACACGTGTCCCCCCGCCACTGCCCAGGCAGGCAATAGCAATTATTTACCTTCATTAATACCAGCTTTATCCCTTGTCCACTTGGGATGCAGGAGGCTGTTTCCTTAGCCCCCATCAACACTCCTGCTCTTAGAAATACCCTTTATTGGAGTAGATTTGGAGTCTTTTCTGCACGCTGCATTTCTCATGGGGCTGTCAGAGCTCCCTGGGAAGCCACACCAGGACCCATCTGGGTTTTCTCCCCCAGAAAAGTGTAGGCTGGGTCGGGGCAGTTTTCATCTCTCCGTGGGAAGATGAAGTTGATGGAGAATCATTTTTTTTAGTCTCCCTCTATGAGCAACTCTTGGGAAAAAATAAAGCAGGATCACTCCCACTCTGACTCCTTCCGCAGCTGCAAACCTGGTGTTTTATGGATGTTGCAGCTTTAATATTCCTTTCAAAACAGGCTGTGGACATAAAAGGCCGGTTTGTCAATCTGCTGATCACCCGGGGCTAAGACGCTAATTCTGATGCGTTGTTGTAGTTTGCATTGAACGAGCTGGCTTTCCAAGATCAAAAAATCTTCTACATCAGCGCAGGGTTGCAGCCGCAGCCCTCCCCGGTGCCAGCATTCCCCCTGCTTCCCTGGGAGCGGGACAAGACGGTGACAAACTCAAGGATTTAGCATCCTTAAATACCCTCATTTTCCTTATTTCTTCTGGAGCTTGTAGTCTCCTTTGCTGGCATCACGTCACCCAGCGTCTCGCTACGATAGCGCTATCGGATGTGCCAAAACCCTTTCTGCCAAAATCCATCCTCTGGATCCGATTCATCCAACGCAGGACAGGAGAGCGGCTCTGCAATGTGGATTTTGACCTGGGGGGTTTTGCATCGCTCGACGCACCCCTGTGTCCCCCAGCTCCAGCCCAGGGATCTGTGCCCAGGCTGGCACCGCACTGCTCGCGTTTGCTGGAAGGACCCTCTCCTGGGAATGCTGTAACGTGCCGGTTGATGCCAGGTTTCCCATGGCTTTAGTAGCCTGGAGCTGTTAAACCACCCACCCCACTCCCGGCACAGCGCTGCTTTGGGCTCGTTTTGTGCTCCCTGGTACCAGCTTCAAGCACAGCTCGGGAGATTTCCAAACCGCCAAGCAGAAAATGGGAAATAATCAACTCTCAGACCTAGTAACATACAAAAATTACCGTTTTTTCTTTCAGATCCTACTCGTGCTCCTTCTGTCCCAAGGCCACCTCCAGTGGGATGCTCCCGAGGTGCTCCCTCGCCTTTCCCTGCTCCCCCACCACCTCCTACTCCCAGTGAGGTTCTATCCCAGAGTAACTCTTTCAGGAGGCTGTAAAAAGCAGGTTTACATTAACTAGCTGAAATAGCTGCCCAGACTCCATCTTCCAGCGAACATGGCATTGTAGGGCTCCTGCTGGAAACATAACAAGCGCTTGTGGGGAAGTTCATGTCTGCGGGAGAAGGGGGCTTTAAAAAAAAGAGAGAAATGAAGAAAGAACATCTCTTTCCACAGTAGTAGTTGAATTAGAACCCTTCAAACGCCGGTGTCAAAGCGTGGAAACCAGCGCTGAATAACCACAACAATCATCTGCACCTGCCTGCTGACCACTAACTTTTAAGAGCGAGCTATTTAAAAGCAAATTGTTGGATATTCCTTCACCGGCAGCAGCTAGCCAGCATTTAGATGAAATGGCTGCCCTCCAAGAAAATAGCAAAATAATGACAGAAAAGCAGCCGGCTCTAAATACAACAAAGCACAAGAAGACAAAGTCAAGATTAAAACTGCTCTTACGCTGGGGATGCGGGCTAGGTTCACTGAAGTGATGTATTGCTGTTCCCACCCTTGCCCAGAGCAGCTGCTGAAGCTATAACGGGCCACGTACAAATCTTGCAAGCCATGTCCTAGCCGGACATCTGTAATAACTGGGCTTTTAGATATAGGAGATCCATGAAACGGAGCATCCCAGGCTCCGCAGAGAGCAAAGGGCTCTGTTAATTGCCAGCGATGCACAAAACGTGGAGGAGACCCTACCAGGCTGTTTATCCCCAAAAAGTGATGAAGGCAAACAAGCAGGTTTCCACTAATCCGAGGGCTGATCCCTGCAGGCATGAGTGTGGCAGAGCACCGGGGCCCTGCCAGAGTTGTCCATCCCCAAAAAACCTTGAAGAGAAGATTCCCCATTTGACTGCTGCCATTTTTTTTTTTGTCGGCATTGGCTGAGCTCATCCCTTGCGCAGCTTTGAGTTGCAAAACATTAAAAAACTAGTATTTTCTCTGTTGGTGGTGGCCCTTGCTCTTCTGTGCAGTTTCTCTGACTAATAAGGGCTTTGCACACACTTCATCCTTTGCCACAGAGGAGTGCTATTAAAAGGTCTCTCTCCTCTGCTCAGCCAGATGTCCTCATAAAATGTGGAAATTTAATACCTCTGACGAGCTCCGTTCTTCTGTCAAATAGAATAGGAATTGGCCAGCAAGTTAGAGAATTAAGTAAAAACTCAGCAGTTGCATTTGTTTCATTTTCTTAGGAATCCAAGCTAGAAAACCTGGTCCAACCTACTAAAGAGAGAGAAAATGTCTGTCCTCACAGTCGGCTCCCGGACCTGGGAGAACAGGGAGACACCCCAAAGCATTTTCCATGCACAAACACACTGCCCTGGACACACATTTCATGGGTGACCACGTTAAATGAGGCCGAAACACCCAAGAGCATCATGAACCTGTGTGCATATGTTTGCAATGAGTTTGTGGTTTTGAGCTTATGAATTTTCACATGAACAGTCTTTTTTGGTATTGCAAAGAAATTGCTGGTTTTGCAGAATCAGCGTAGACCCACATGGCTGTAATCCACTGGCCAAAGCTCTGCTCTGACATTCACACTTTTACACCATTTGCACTAGAAAATAAAATTATTCCTGTCCTAAACCAGTTGAAAAGAAAGGCATTATCACTGGCAAAGCCCCTCCTGGTCTCTGATGGTTGATAGCACGAGTGCTAAACCAGCCAAAAGAATCTCCACATGAAATACATCACCCAGTTCCTAATTTTGAGGGTTTGGATCCAAAGCCAACCCCAAACCATGGTGTCATGGTTCAACCCCAGCCAGCAACTAAGCACCACACAGCTGCTCGCTCACTCCCCCCACCCAGTGGGATGGGGGAGAGAATTGGAAAAAGGTAAACTTGTGGGTTGAGATAAAAACAGTTCAATAGGACAGAAAAGAAGAAAATAATAATGATGATGATAATAAAAATGATAGTAATAATAAAAGAATTAGAATATACAAAACAAGCGATGCACAATGCAATTGCTCACCACTCAGTGACTGATGCCCAGTCAGTTCCCAAGCAACAACCCCCCAAGCCAACTCCCCCCAGTTTATATACTGGACATGACATCACACGGTATGGAATACCCCTTTGGCCAGTTTGGGTCAGCTGCCCTGGCTGTGTCCCCTCCCAACTTCTTTTTTCCCTACAGCCTTCTTGCTGGCTGGGCAGGAGAAGCTGAAAAATCCTTGACTTAGTCTAAACACTACTTGGCAACAACTGAAACCATCAGTGTGTTATCAACATTCTTCTCATACTGAACCCAAAACACTGTACCAGATACTAGGAAGAGAATTAACCCTATCCCAGCCAAAACCAGGACACACGGTGAGTTTAATGCCAGCTCACAGCCACACTTGGAAGCAGCCCCAATACATCAGCTGTGAAGGAAAGGTGTGATTTTTCCTCTGCCAAAGAACTCTGAACAGAAATAGAGGTAAACAAGTCCTCGGTGAGCACTGAAAACACCTTTGGTTCCAGAAGCATCCAGCTCACAGATGGACCACCTTAAAAAAAGAGCATTACCGCTGAGGTATAATGAAAAATGGTGCCTTTTTATTTGGTATATCATGAGCCGCATCTCCCCGCTGTACCCGCTGTAACTGGAGTGCCGGCTGTAGCAGGTACAGCCGTATCTGTAAAATCTTCAAACGTTGCCTCCAGGCAAGCAGTTAATCTTCTTTCCCTTTGTTGATAATATTTTTTCTGTAGGTTATATCTGTTAAAATGCAATTTGCACTCCCCAAATCAGAGGACAGGCTTCGTGACAAGGAGAAGCCTTGCGCCGAGACGCTGATGTGCTTTTTCCGTCTCCCAGCCCAGCGACGGCGGCCGCCGGTGCCACGTACTACATCTCTAAACACAATAAAGTTTCATCGTTCATTAGGACGGCTGCAATGAGGCATTGGCGGAGCGATCGAATAATTGTTTCTAAAAGCACAATGTCTTTATGATGCCTTAACGTGATGCTTTAAAGTATTGTTGGGAAATTAATCGCGTGCCGGGGGTAGGGGATTTCAGCCTTGTGAACAGCGTTATGCTATAAATGTTGAAAAAAACTAGAGAGATCTATAGGGCTGAAGGTGATCAAGAAATTACTGAGCTCATCCACTTCCCCGGCCACAATCAACTTCATCAAATTATTCCCAGGAGATACTTGTCTGACCTGTCTTAAAAACCTTCAGTGACGAAGAGGTCACAGTCTCCCTGGCCATCTACCCCAGGCGCTTCTTTCTTTCTTTTTTAATTCCGTCAGTACAAATGCATAAATAAAACCAGCACTGCTGAGCAAACTTAAGGACTTAATTCCTGTTTCTACACCCGGTGCAGCATGTGGGTCTTCCACAGGAGCCTGGCACAGGCGACCCACACCCATGAGGGGACTCACCCCGAGCCCCCTTCCCCAGATCTGCTCCCTGGTCCTTCCCCACCCTACGTTTCTTCTGCTGATTGCTCCTGCTGGACGGTGAAACCAGGTGCTTCCCTCACTGACGGCCATTCTGGTTTTCTCGGACCATTTTTTTAGGTAGTTTAGTTCCACATTCATTTTGCAATCTGGTTCCCCTGCACCTCCCAGGCTGATGCCAGCATGGTGGGGCTATCTTCTACCTGGTGCACCTGGTGACCACTTCCCCCCTGTGTCCCTTGGTTTGTGTTTCAGCCTTTCAAATTTTGTCACCATTTGTTTTCATCATTCTTTTTTGCTGATTTTTAGTAATCAGGCTTATTGTCTACTTCATATACACCTCTTTTTTTACTAAGACCAACGAAAATTTCTTTGAGGAGTTGCCCATACTCCTTAGCATCTTCCCCAGAAGGTCCCACCTGCCATTCCCTACAGCCACTGTGCTTTGTCTCTTGGAAATACATCATTTTTAGTTTGGGCTCTTCTTTCTTTCATTCCACAGTGACTTTCAACCAATTGGCTTTTCACCTTCATTAAACCAACCCTCCCCTTGCAGCTAGGCCAAGTCTAGAAATTCCACTTTTCCAATCACTTATTTCGCCTTCTATTATACCTATGAAAATAAAAAATTCCAGTTTCTAATCCCTTGCAGTTCTTGTATTTCTCAGCTGACAACCTGCCAGGTGGGGGTTTGCACCCACTGGACATGAGTTAGTCTGTTAATTGTCTTTCTGCAACACACTAAGACAGAGCAACTCCTGAACCAGCACATGTCCATCAGCTATATGGATTATGCATAACATGGCAAGAAGAGAACTGAAGCTACTGCTTCTTCAGAAAGAAGAAAAAAACCTTAACGGCATGTGATTTGTCATAGGTGATCAGCAATGCAAGTTCATGGCCACCGCTCTAGCGCATTACTAGTTACCATGGCCAAAAGATCACAGCACTGGGGCCACCTCAGTCTGGTTTAGGAGGCACCACCATCTGCTCAAGAGTCTGAGCAGTAAACCCTCTCAGACACATTTGTCTTGGGAGCAGCTCAAAGCAGAGGTACATCTGAGGACGGGTGGATGCCGGACCCTGTCGCTCACAACCAAAAACAGCTTTCGGTACCACTTTTGTGGAAGAGCTCAATTTTAAAACCAGCAGCCAGGCTTTAAATCCAAGGTATGTCCTTGTGGATTATTGTCATGCTTCGAATACTGCCAGGGAATCTGTGTGTCACACATACCCAACTTCAACATTTAGTTTGGAAGATGGCTTCTGCTCAGTTTGGGTTGGTTTTGGACGCTGCGTTTTGGTCAAGGACCTACGTTGCGTTCTCTTTGCTCGCAGTGGGGATGAGACAGCCCAACCATGCAGCCAACACAGCACAGACATACACCAGCATCACATGCAAGCAAGCCTTGACATTTCCCTGGAAGGGACAGTGCAGCCTACTGACACGAGCGCTCATTTTGGTATTCACAGGAGCCCAGTGTCCATCTCAGGTCTGTCCGTGCTCCTCACAACAGGACGTATGAAGACTTAACGTCTCTTTTCCAAGAGAAGACTTAACATCTCTTTCCCAAGAGCCTGCCACCTGAGAGCATGGCAAAAGGAAAAAGCAGCCAGCTCAAGGTCCAACAAAATAACCAGCTAGAGAGACAACTAAGTGAACAACTTTAAGATGTATAAATTATCATCGCTTGCCCCAGTATAGTTCAAAAAAAAAAATCAATCTTTATAGTTGGAAAATGACAGTAGCTTATTTAATTTATAACAAAAGCAAAGACAAGAGGAGAATAACATTGAAGATTACACTCGCCAAGTGCGATGCTCTCCTGTAATGTAATGAAATGAGTTAAGAGCAAAGTGAATTAGTGCTACAGGCTGACCTCATCCCACTAATCCCGGAGAGCAATAAGAAATGGAAGGTTGCATTCGCCAGCTTGGTTTTCAAGGTCAGAGAGGACCAAAGTGGCCAGTCTCATCTCCCTGTGATTTTAGCATTAAGTGAGCAGCTGGCTGTGATCCTCATAATTTATTCTAACAAGGAGAATTACTCCAGCGCCTTTGGCAGGTGGGTAACTCCTTTGGGAGCAGGGAGAGCATGAGAATGAGGGGCTGCAGGTATGAAGCCAGCCCCCACGCTCAGAGGGAGCGTCATCTCTTGGTATTTGGTACTTTGTGCCCAGCAGATTGATAGGACTGCAGCAAGCAGTGGCTCACCCCAGCGCATCCTCGCTGCGTTGCTCTTGGACTGAGCCTGAGGTGGTCACCATCCATCCCGCTCTCGGCTCCTAAACAATTCCTATCTCCCTCTTGTGCTTTTGCTCAGAAAAGTTATGGATGCTTTGAAATGAGATTTGTTTCAAAACTGTATTTCTCACGCCCTGACAAGAACTTACCCCTGAGCGCACTGCCTATAAAGTTTTGACGGTGGTAATTAGCCACCTGCTGAGCTGGACGTTTCTGCAGGTAAGATCGTCCTCCGCAGGGAGAGACAGCTCGAGACCCTCATACGAGACACCAGCCGATGAAGTGTTTCGCAGATTTATGTACTCTGGCTGCAGCTCCAGCTCTGGCTCGGGGCTGAATTTCACGGAGTGCAGAAGGCACCGATCCACCACCGCGCCGGGGCATGAGCAGTTACACCCAGAGAGCTGCTCCTACCGCAAACGGCACCGTGAAATTGCCCCATAATCAGGAGCTAAAGGCAGACAGAGGATGGGGTCTGGCAGGAGGGTTTGTTCAGGGGAGAGTGCTGCTGGAGCATACCTGGTGTTCTGCATTATCCAACAGGCAGAGAAGAAAGGTGCATGAGGACAGGCACTGCAGCTCGTTTGGGGACTGATAAATTTACCGGATCAGGCTGCCATTGGCTTTTGTGGAGCCGGTGTCAGAGCAGCTTTCTTGCAAAGAAAGACTGAAGTACGTGGTGTTATCTCTCTGGGAAGATGGACACCTGGGCCTGGAAGCTGAGCTGCAGAAAACAGAGCAAATGCAGCATTTCTTTCTGTGATGCACACGGAGGATCAATCCTTCTCTGATTTTCATGACCGCCACTATTGATCTCATTGAGTTATGCCTGTGCTATGATTGAAGAGGAAGGGAAAAGGGGGACATCATTTCAAAGTCACTGAGACCACTGCTTTTGAGAGGCAAAATCACCAGACCCACTGAACAGAGCCATGTCTCTGTATGCAATAGGGTGAGGTCCAAAATAGGAAAAGGCAGGATAAATCACCAATGGATATTGTCCCATTTACAGCTGGGAGGGATCAGGCACAGATGACTCTACGCGGTGCTGTATGAGGAATAAAACTACTGCAAACAACCAGAGAAGCTGCAGATGTACCTGCAGGAGCTCAGTGCCTGAAAAGCAGCAAGCCTTATCCAGCTGGTGTTTAAGCACCTGGGTTTTCACTTGTCCTCATGGTTTCTTAGTTTGCATGTGTAAAAGCAGTGATGACGTACCTCAAGGAGCACCCGTATCGCCTTGCAGATGTGACGTTGTCAGAAATGGCAGAAAGCAAGCATTTCCAGCTGTCCTTCAACCTCTGTTTCTGAGCACTCTCCATTCATCCCATAGATTCAGAGAAATGCCCACCATTCAGCTGACGTCACTGCAAAAAAACAATGGGAGCAAAGTCCAGGACAAGCGTTCTTGCAAGACAGGAGCATCTCACTCTCAGAGCTTGCATCTGAGAGACTTTTACAGAGGACGCAGGGTCAGATTTGGGCAGGAGCCTTGCCACAGCTCCCAGCATGCCACCCCAAAGAAAGGCTACCAAAGTCCTTGGATCTGGCTGCAGGCACTGGGCTTGGGGACCCTTGAGTAGGAAACGTGGCTTCAGTGCAGCTAAGCTTTAATTGCATAACTCATTATGTGCAGGAGCCTAGAGTCCTGGGTAGCCATCATTAAATATGAAGTGCAAATAAATTTTACTAGCAGGGGTTTTGCTTGGTTTGGGTGAGGACTCAAGCCTATATATCTTTTGGAAACTTCTTAAATCCGCAGATCTCCGTGGCTAATCCTACAAGATCACCAACTTGACTTTTCTAAGCCTGAAACAATGGAAATTTTTAACACCTGAGCATGCCTGGAGAAATTTGGAGGATTCACTGGGAAGCCTCACAAGGAGCTCAACTAATCTATACCCAGCTCCTTTCAGCAGGTCCAAAAGACGTGGAGATTTGCAATAAGACCTCCTGGCATAATTGCAACATTGCAAGAGTTTGGGCCATGGAAGGAGGTTCATTTGGCATCGCTGCTTTCCGCGTGTACCTCCCAGACCACAGGGAAACATCCAGAGATGTCTTGTGTTGAAAAGACCAAGAGCAATGCAATGTCAAACCGCACTGGGCAAAGCATGGCATGCATCCTGGCCGGAGGCAAGGCAGAGAAATGCAGATGCAATTTTCCCCTAAAAGAAAAGGGTTTGAGCCTGAGCTTCACCCTACAACACAACCGCCTTGTGCAGACAAGCAGAAAGCGGAGTTTGGAAAACTCCTGGGGGAGCATCAGCCAGGTGGGAGGCAGCTCCACCAACACCACCCTGCACAGCCATTTTAAGGCATTTTCCATCAGAATGACAATTAACGCAGGAGTAAGGGGAGGCAGCAACCTGGTGGGCCAGCACGCTGGCAACATGGCTTTTAACACGCTCAGTCCCGGCTGGGCTGGACTGGTCCCAGAGGCACACGGCCAGGCTTTGTCCCCAAAACTACCGCTTTTCCAAGGGCAATGTTCACTATCTGTCCATGCGGCTCCAACCTTTGGCAGTGTGTGATTTCAGGCTGCAGCTCTAGAAATGTCACTGCTGCTTCTCATTTACGTGTTTCTATTAATCATTTTCTCCCTTCACATGCAGCCTAATCAATGGGGACAAGTGCACAGTCCCTCTAACTGATTCCTGTTATTCTTCATTACGCCCTTTGTTCCAACCCTCTGCTTCCCCATCTGGCATTAAAGCCCGAGACCCCCATCCAAGCTGTCCTTCGACTGTCTCTGTAGGGACAACTATGCTTTAGTTGTGTAATCAATTAGCCAGGAACCGGACCACTGGCTCGGTTACCTTCTTAGAGCAGCCTTAATTTTGATTAATATCTCTTCATGACTTTAAAACCATATAGGCATGATTCCCTACCCAGCCATGCTTGTTAAAATCATAAATCAAGCTATTCCTTTCCCTCCAGACGCACCGAGACCTTTCCAGTTGCAGCCATCTAGCTACCTCCGCCGCAGAGCATTATTTACTGGGTTTGCTTCATCACTCTGCACAGAAGAAATCCACTCACCAAAGCCAAAAAAGCCAGAAATATGTGTTTATTTTAAAGTAATTAAAAGTTACCTCCCGCAGACAGTACTGAACGGTTCTATCCATGCCAACAAGGCTGGGAGCAAATGCTTTGCTGGTCACCCAGGGGGTCACCCCAGTCACTGTCACCCGGAGATTTTGCCTGTCATCACGTCCTTAGCACCTGCCTAGAGGGGAGGTGGAGGAAAAATACACACACACGCGTGTGTTCACATACCTATAAATGAAAAAGATGTCTTAGCCATTTTAGGTTCTCAAAAGCCATGTGTCACAGCTCAAGGTCCCATTTCAGAGCCCCAAACCAGCCCATTTTATGTCTTCTCGATGCTCAGAGCCCTTCCCATCCCAATTACAGCCCATTCACTCAGCCCTCTGGGAGAAAAACATCAAAGACATAATGTTTGCTTTTACATTTTCTGTCTTTTATCCCCTTTTCTGTCACCCTAGCCCAAGGCGCAGGTCTGGGATGTGATCCTCACAGTGCAATCCAGGGCACTGTCACTGGTAAAGGGGGAAAGCAAATGGGGAACCCTACGTGCGGCCACACTACAAGAGTGCTCTGCGGGGCTTTCAGACCCGCAGTCCTCCAGAAGGAGAAGGGACACCTTTTAAGGCAGAAAACTGCAAGTGGGAGAGACACGTCATCTTTCTGATATATATTTTTAAATATGACACTGGCAGGGATAAGATAAAATGATGCTGCTCTGTAATAAAAGATTCAATGGTTATTTGTCAGTTCTCCATTCCTTACCCCAGAAACTGAGTATTCAGCCAACACTTTGATCAGTCCTCAAGCCAGAAAAGGTAATTTTTTTGTTTTGCAGCAGGACGGACATCCACAGCCTGAGCCAGCCCTCCAGGGAGGGAGGTTTTGCTGCATCCCTTTCACCCACCCCCCTGGTACTTTTGGGACAACCTTTCTGCAAACAAGACTACTCACTCAAACTATCTTTTCCCCTTGGTTGCAAAGATATAACTATCAAAGGTGTAACTATCAAATTACAAAGACACATCAGGGCTGGTGTGGGTGCAGCAGGGACCATGGCCAAGTGTTAGGGCAGGCATGGATGGATGAGGGATTTGGGCTGAAGACTGAGGATGACCCCAAAATATCCCAAGGAGGACGAGGGACAGAGCAAGGTGCTGATTTCAGTTCTTAAGGTCATATCCATCCAGCAATCTGGTTTATAGCCCAGCTGCAGCAGCTGTGCCCGGGGGGAGGGGGGGGGGACGGGACGGTGAAAGGCAGCATGCCCCCAGAGGGACCCGAAGGCAAACTGAGATGGGAGGTTTCACCTGGACCACGATGCTGGAGCAGGTGTCTGCAGGTGGAAAAAGACCCAAAGCACCAGCAAAGCATCCTCCAGTTGTCCTCCAGGGAGGGAAAGTCTCTCCAGCACAGGGATGGTAAAAGGCACAGCCAGAGGGAAAGTCTGCTGAGGCTCCTCCAGAGAGGACTATGTCTGGGCAGCAGAAAGAAAAAACATTGCAAACTCACCAGACAGCCACATTTCAGTCTGGCTTCGGAGGAATACAAGGGGTTTAACCATCATCTGAGAACAAAGTCTGAGCCTCTCACCAGCAACAAGCAACCCAGCAGAAAGCGCCTGAAGGTTCCTATGAGTAACGGTCCATTTTTGCACCATCCCCAGGAGGATCCCACATCCCAAGTCTGATTAAAACAAATCCCTGTGTTTTTTTGCCACAGCAGAAGGGACACACGGGACCAGCTGCCCAGCGGCACAGATGGGACTTTGTGAGCCACATAAAACCCTGTGCCGATAAGACTCTTCTGCAGTCATTCATTTTAAATGCCAGAATATGCTTCGGGAGCTCTGACATTTGGGGAATAAAAGCAAGCGGTGACCAACTCCCCTCTCTTCATTAGCTCCTGTAACTGCCGTTACGGGCAGAAGGAAGCACGGTCATCGTGCAGGGACCAGACCCTGCAAACGCTGGGTGAGACAAGGTCCATTTGGGATCGGTTCAGTGGCTGATGGGTGCAGAACCTGATCCAGCTCTCCATCCCCTCCAGCAACAGCAAGCCCTCACTTCTCCCCTGGGAAGTCCTGCCTGCAGCGTGCGAACGTATATATTACAAAACTCCCCATTCAGCTCTCAGATAATAATACATGAATGTGCTTCACTGCATTCATCACTGCTATTGAATACAGCTTTATGCCTAGTAATTAGTTAAAGGAGAGGAACCATTGAACATGCCCTGCGCTGCTCTGTTTTAGCTGGTGTCTCAGCAAGCGTCGCCTCGCTGCAGAGGGATAATTGATCATTGCAAGTGGAAGCCAAATCTTCAGCCACGTGTTTGCGCTAATCATCCAAGGTGGACTTCAAACCTGACCACCAGCTAAAAGAGGAGGGACATATTTCTGGATGTGTGTGATCCTAAAATACCATCTCCCTTCCTGCTACTAAATCTGCTTCTATCAGAGGAAATATATTGATTAGCCATAGCTTTATGTATTACCTTGCATAGGGGGAACATCAGCATCCGCTCATGATCATTCAAGTCCAACCCGAATGCTCCCCAAAAACGTGGCAAAGAAATCCATCATAAGCTCCATGAGTGATGCACAGTCAGACCTGAAAATATTTGCCTGAGAATTTCCAGGCTGATGGGACCCACTTTGTCCCACAAAGTCTTTCGAAGGGCGAGCCATCGGAGCCCAAATCCCGAGAGCCCATCACAGTCCCAAGCCCCCGAGCGCAGTCCCACCACATCCTGGGATGAATGCCTGGGAGAACCGAGCCGGGCATCGATTTTGTGCCACCGGCTGCTGTGACACCTTACATCAAACACTGGGAAAGAGCAGGGGAAACATAACAGAGTTTTACAGCTCATGCAAGCACACCGGTGTTGCAGACAAGATGCCATAAACACGGGGCATAACTCCGGAGGATTTTCTGCTCTTCTAAGTCACAGACCGTTTATTTGCCAGGGTTTGTACAGTGCTTACCCAGGGTATATGCAATCAAAGCGGTGATAAACAATGCCTGCACACACACAAAAAAGTATATATCTGTGTTCCTAGATCTTCAAGAAAATCAGCTAACCAAAAGTGGTTCTGAGCAAAGCTAAGACCCCAGGCAGGGGCTGACTACTGGGTTTTTCACCTGCTGTTCTGAGCAAGGTAACCTTTTTCCTATCATTGCAGGGGACTTAGCAGAGAAGCAAAAAGTAATTAAGCCATCAGAAGGCACTGCAGACACATTAGGATCCCAGGTGTTTGGTTAGGAGGGGATTTCTACAGCATATGTGAAATCCTAGTTGAAATTCTCAGGTTTTCTGTACGAAATCCCAATTCCACAGTTACTGCAGGCACGGGAGGAGGAGGACGGAGAAGAGCAAGGCCGAGCATGGCAAGGAGAGTGTGCTGAATAAGCAAAGCCCCCACTGCAAAGCGTGAAGCTTTAACCAGAGGCAGGACTTCAGCTACACTCTTTGTCGGATCGCATCCAAGAAATCCCCGGCTTTGGCACCAATTTCGCCTTGCAGAGCTCACCTACGAACCCCTCCTGGCAGAGGGCTGGGGGAAGCATCACACCAGTGTTTTTGGAGCTGTTTTTACTCACCAATGCAAGCAGGAGCTGTTGGTGCAGCAAAAAAGGGCCCCTCGCTCCCACGTGCCTTTACTCTGATGAAATACTAACTTTAAGCCACCATCACCGCCTGACAAGCCTCTTTCGATCTGGTGCCAGAAGAAAATGATAAAAATCCGCAGGCTGCAAAGGCAGAGACTCAGCATTGCTGCGGGATAAAGCTGGACAGCTGAAGCTGCAGAGAGGGGGAGGACGGCAGCATCACCCTCTCAAGTGATGCAAGATAAGGAGTAACTCGTTTTGTATCCCGCAAGTAATTAAATCATTCAGTCCTGCTCAGCAATGTGGGTATCAGCATTCGGCTTTCAACCCCTCTCTGTGCAGAGCCTGTCACCGCCGTGGGGTGGCCGTGTCCTGGGGACCCCTGGCTGGGGTGGGACAGGCGCCCACCCTGGCACCCCTCAGTATTTCAGCTCCCCTTTCTGCTCCCCACAAAGCCTTTTTTTGATTTTAATTTTACCTCCCCCCCCCAAAAAAAAAAAAAAAAAAAAAATCACAGACCTGACCTGGGTGCAACTCCTCTGCAAACGCAGCAGACCTGATATCTATCCCTGCCACCACCTACCTCCCCTACTGCTCAAAAAAAGCAAGGAGAAACACTGCGCATACCCCAAAACAGCCCCAGTAGGTCCCAACAAGAGCTCACCTGCAAAATCACAGGCAGGGGCACACAGATACACGTGCAAGTGCAGAGTGATGCTCTGCCTCTGGGCGATTTTCAGCCACCGTGGGATTCACGGCACAACGTGCCACAGTGGCTGTGGCTCGCCTGCCGACCCCGATGCCGCCTGTCCCACGGGGAGCATGCATGGAAAACGTGCATGTTTCCCTTCAAGGCTTATAAAATCACCTGCTTCACAAGCTGCAAATACAATGGGCTCCCTCGGAGCGTAAGTACATTTTCCAAACTCACGCTTCCAGACTCTTCCTAATTCCAAGAGTCTCCTGGACTCCACTATCAACAACAAGGCAGCGACCTGGAGCTTACTCAGCACGATATTATTTAAGACTTAACGCTGAGCATTTGGTGCAATAAATTGCTATTCTAACTAATCTGGTCTCGTAAAACCAAGCTATTTGAGAACAGCAGCAGCCCTGTTGCAAGTCTAGTTGGCACTCTGAGCACAGAATCATCACAGAATCCTACAATGGTTTGGGTTGGAAGGGACCTCAAAGATCATCCAGTTCCAACCCCCTGCCATGGGCAGGGACACCTTCCACCAGACCAGGTTGCCCAAAGCCCCATCCAACCTGGCCTCGAACACTGCCAGGGATGGGGCAGCCACAGCTTCTCTGGGCAATCGGTGCCATTAGAGGGTATAAATATACAGAGGCTATTTGAGCTGAGATTATAATAAAATATTACACATTGCTCAGCAAACTGATGTGTAGAATACAGTGGAAATCCTGCTAACAGGGAAGACATCAATTTGATTTTTAAGTTTGTTTAAAGCAGTTTTAACACTAAACAAGTAAACATTTATAACTGAATAAATAGTTTTCAGTTTAGTCAAGGAGCATTCAGTGGATGTTGGCATAAATATTCAGTTATGGAAATTATTTGATTGAAATAGATTTTTACATGCCATAAATAAACATTGTTTGCAATGAACACACACTCCCAACAAGCAGCACGAATTAGACAGCCACTAATGCCTAATGCCAGTCTTTGAAAATGTTTTATTTAGAAGCACTCCTGCTCACCGCACAGCCAGCCAAATCCCATCTGCCTGGGGTTTCCTAGATGTTAATCCCGCCACGTTATTAAACACTCGGAGCAGAAGCGTGGCTGCACGGACAGCACGGCAGGTACTGCACCCCCATGCCTGGGGGGGGCTCATCCAGACGCTGGGATGGGCCAGGTTTAGCAGAGGACTGCACCAAAGGAGCAAACAAAATTGTAAACCAGGAGCCTGCGATACGTGAGCATTGCTGCGGAGCCAGCCTGTTTGGTGTTGGCCACCTGCAGAAATCAGGGGTGAGAAATCTGCGTGTTTTACCAAAATCCGCTGTGGCTTCGGTGCCAGCAGAGCGACGGCTGGATGCAGGCGCAGGAGCCCTAAGCAGAGAGCATCATCCTAGCACTCAATATTGCTTTTAGCCACATGAAGTGACACATAGACGCAAGTTAGACTTTTCTAAGATATATTTATGAATAAATGCCCTCAAGTTCAGGAGTATCTGTGGTGCCATCTCAGATGGGGATAGCTCTGCACAACCTTGTAAAGAAGCAGATGAGCTCAGCATTAAGTTGGAGAAAGTCAGAGATGACCTGACCAGGGATAAAAAGCACTTTCCTAGTTTGGGTATGTTTTTAAGCTTTCTCTCCAAAATGACAGCACGTGCAGGACCAGAGGCTGGCAGTGAAACTGTGCCCAAAGCTGGGAGGGGGGGAAGGGAAGGCAAGAGCTGGAATTCTGGAATTTCAGTTCTGATGTCATACCTCTGACACCACCACAGTCACACAGGACCCGAGCAGGAGCGAGGAGAGGGGCAGAGCTATGGGCTGTCCCCCAATCCTGCTGCCCAGCACTGGTGCAGTAGCAAGAATCCAAAACACAGAGTTTTCTCAAAAGAAAGCAAGCAAGGGGCACCCGCAGGACAAACGCCCTGCATTCTACGGCTTACCAAGAAAAGTTGCGCATTTTTGGACACAGCCACTCAAGCACACCACGCTGCAGGACCGTGTCTCACCCAAGCCATCAAAACAACAGCGAAAATGCGGGCGGACTGTGCCATCTAGCTTCTACACTCAGACACAGGCTGCTACGCCGTTTTCTTGCACGTACTGCTCAGACCTACACGCTGAAGCCACACGTGTCCAGGAATGGCAGAAACCCCCGTACCTTTGGAGTTGGAAATCTGTACCCTGCCACAAGCCTCTTCCCAACATGGACCGCGGGGTAGGTGGATGGAGAGTTTGCGTAAGACAAAGAGTCACTCTTGGAGAAAGCCTGCCCGATATTAGACCCGAGCATCACCAAGTGCCATCACTGGTGGTCTGCAGAGCCGGTGTGGGATGTCCCACCGGCGTATCATAGAGGAACACATCCACAGCACCTTCACGAGGGCAGTAACTGGACCTCATCCCACACCTGGACCAGACACCCCTTGCATCTCTCCTGGTTGACCCTCGTGCCACCTGACCGACGGTCTGGCAGACACAAGAGCCCGGGGCACTCGGAAAGCTGCATTTGGAGCAGCAGCTCCTACCTTGTGCCTGCTGAAAGCAACCACTGCCAAACACCCTGTTTCTCTGCAAAACTCCTGGGTCCCTTTCCCTCAGCTTGAGGCTGGAGCGATGAACAGCTTTAAGCTCAGTGTACTCTGCTCCGAGCATCACCTGCAGCTGACAGGGAGCAGCCTCCAAGCTGCCCCAGGTAGAGCTTGCTCCTTGCAGGAATTCAGTAATGTCAATATTGGGAATATCCACATCCCTGGACAAGCTGCTGTCCCTGCTTCAACGTATCTCACGGTGCAGAAATCGTTATTCCAGTTTCACAACCGGGGAATTGAACCCCATGGCAGCTTGCAGAAGGGCAAGGAGCCAGATCCTGATCCAGGTGGTGGGGATCCACCTTGCTGAGCTTGGCACTCACCTTGAGACGCTGCAAGTAGGAAAACAGCCTGAAGATCATCCCCAGTCTGGTCCCACAGGCCACCTGCTGCCATAAACCAGCAAGTCGAAGTCCAGCTCTGCACGCAAAAGGGTCATCATGAGACACAAGCTTTCACAAGGCCCACGCTGTCACAGCTTACCTGAAGGAATTACACTTTTTTGCTATCTGAGCATGTCAGACAGCTTCATTTTTCTAGCCTCAGGATGAGTTTAAAAGCCAGTGTTTTACCCAAAGCCTTGCAAATTCCTCCTGGAGCCTCTGACAACCGTAGATTTTATCTGGTGCATAATCCAATGCAATTTAGTGTTTTATCAACAGCCCAAATCCCCTATAAACTCTATTAGCAATTAGAGGTTCATCTCTTTGAAAGCTAAGGCATCACTATCTTTTACTTGGCTCCAGGTAGGCAATGTTATTTCCCTACAGGAAAACATGCATTAGTTGTTTGCTATTAATGCAAAGTCCTTTAAGAGTATTTTGATCTTACCTGTTCTTTAGGGGAATCAGCAGCTCTTTATAAATCATTTTGCTTCCAAATAAGTTTGAGCTTCACATCTGTGCACCTTCAGAATCTGTAACCATCAGCTTTAGGAAGAAACAAAATGCAATTTTCACAATGAGCTCAGGAAATTCAAGGCTTTGGCACCTCGTCTTCATTGTATATTGGGCAATAAATACCCAGTTAAGGCAGCAATAATGTAAAAAGGCATTACAGTTTGTACTACACCACCTTCCCGCTAGCCTTAAAAGACGGGAAGAATAGAATAGAAGAAAGGCAAGAACATCTAAAGCATTTACAAAATTACAAGGTGACGATTCAGGTATTTTAATGCATACAACGTAATTTAAAAACATATTTTAGCTTTGTTTTCAAGCAGGAAGCTGCTTTTCAATTGCCATCCCTAGCTATTTGGTACAGACAGGGGTGGGGGGGTTTATTGTTCTTGTTTTCATCACATAGTTAACATGCTCTGTCACTTAGCTCTTGTGACCAGATCCTCAGCTGCTTTAGAGCAGCACAGTTCACTGCCCTGCAACAGCAGCCACACAGGGCAGAGAAAAAAAGGTGCCCCCAAAGCCATTTTACCATCAGAAAGGAGCTTTTCTCAGGAAAAAGGGACAGATATCCACAACTCCCCACAAGACTTGAATGTCTTTGCAGCTCCAAGTGTCCAAATAATTCTGATACTGCTGCCATTTGCAAAGCTCTCAGGCTGGTATCCAGCATGGGGGCACCCTCCTGTCACCAAAACGTTGATGGGGACAGAAAACATTTCCCTCCGGGAAGCACCATGAGCACAGCTGTGCACCTCTAATAGGTAGCAGGAGGCAAGTTGAACACAGCTCTGTGCAGAGTCCAGCAGTAAAAATTACAAAAACCCTCCCCTCCCATTTTGCATCTTTGCTGATTTTGTGTTTAGCTGAAATTTTACACTACGGTCAGTTATTATGAGGTATGTAGAAAAGCGTGGAGTAAAAATTAGAAGCATCTTTCATAGCAAGAAGAGGCATGACTGGTTATCAGGTCAGGCGTTGGCAATCGCAGCGACCTGCCATCTTTTAACACAAACTCTTGGTGCAAGTCATCTGATTTCTCCCTGGTGTCAGGGTGCTGCCCCACACAGCACAGCTCAGCACACAGAGGGAATTTGCTTCTCTGGACACAGCAGCCAGATTATTAACGCATTTGCAACTGCTCCCCGGCGCAGGCAGAGGCACTGCACAATTGCAGGGTGTGGATCACAGCCTCCTTGCCAGGGGAGAAGCCGAAATCTCTCAAATACAAAGCTGGCGTCACATCCACTCCTTGAATTTCATGCTTCTGCCCAGTTATCCTCCTCCATAGAGCCCAAGCAACAGCTTAACCAAGTGCTACCAGCTCCTCCGTCTCAGCAGCTCCCCAGCAGCGTTCACAGCAATTCTCACCAGCTGCTGAGAAACCAGCTTTTGCACCACAGCTCCCCATTCTCTGCTGGGGATCGGGAGCAGCCAGCAGCAAAGCTGACTGGTTTACTCACTTCCTTGAAAAAGAACAAATCAGATTGTAACATGGGTTAAAATAATGCTTAAGAGCAAAAGACTTACTCTTCCCATGACAGTCCCCCTAACATAAGAAATTCAGTAACTAGTTAGAAAGGCAATTAGTGCTTTCTGGTTTTTCCAGAATCACACTGACGCCAAACAAACGAACCCCATAGGATTCAACTCTGTATCAGCAGAAATTGGGGGGGGGGGGGGGGAATCACCAGAGGAACTAAATATTTATTTATTTTGTGTAGAAGCTCACCTTCACACTGAGGTTTCCAGCAATCTAACCATTTCTCAGAGAGAACAGGACCAACAGCGTCCTCCAGCTGCAGCAAGGCTGACCCTTCCCCAGACCAGCACCAAGCCTCGATCAGCACCAGTCAGAGCTCCCCAAGCGAGCCCAAATCTGCATCCCTGTGTGCCATGCAGGGCTGGCTTTGGTTGCAGGAGCTGCCAAAAAGAGCTGTTTGCTCACCGTCATCCTCCCAGACTACAGCAGGCATGCCACAGCTGGCCAGCGCTTCCACACATAACGGTCTGCATGACATTTTGAGAAATGATGCATTACCAGAATGCAGAAACCCTTGCAGAAGTCTCCTCAGTCTAATATTGCCTCAAGGCAAAGGGAAGATGGAAATCCTCTGAGCAAAACAGCCCCATACAGTTACCTTTTCATTTTTGTATCAGGCTTTATTAATTTATCTTATTTAGTGTCCCAGGATTAGCTATCCTTTCCCTGGAGCTAGCTGTGGGTTTTGCCACCTTGAAATGAAGCCATGGCAGCAGCTGTTAGGACAAGAACAACACATTTTCCCCCCTGATGTAGGTATTAACCCAGCTAGCTGCTTTAACTCACATTTGTTTTGTGTTACTTAGCAGGTATTTTTCCAAGTTTCATTAGCTTCAGATAATTCCTAAACCACCATTGCCAACTGATCACAGCAGCACACAGCTCAGCACAAGTTTACCCAGCCAGCAGGGAAAAAAGCAGCTCGCCGAGCTCCATGCTGTTACTGCCAACCCACAGCATTATCCCCACAGCCCTTCAGCTTTCCCTGCAAACACACTTCAAACCCCTGCTCAGCTGCCGCTTGTCCCCAGAGGTTCCTCGCAGGAAGTTTGACATTAAAGCTCACAGAAGGCCAAAAGTTGTGATGTCGGGCACTTAAGTGCTTCCAGCAGCTCAGTGCTGAGCTCACACTCTGCTTCCATCACCACAGAAACCAGAACAGGCTCTGTGACGGGAAGGTACAGCAGCACTTACGAAGGACAAGGGTACAGTACCCTCTTTGCTTCGGTGGAGGCTTCACCACCACACAGGATAAACACTCCAGCCACCAGGCCAGCCTGTAGGTTTGTCCCCATTCCCTCCTCACCAGCTCATCTTGTTCTGTTTAATAGCCTGTGGGACAAAAAAAGGCTATTAGGGATGCCCAAACTAGACACAGAGCAGTCATCTGGGAGGGATGAGCCCATTTGCCATTTCAGGCACAATCAGTAATCTCACAGAAGTGTAGCTTCAGCAGAGCTGCTCCAAAACCAGCCTGAAGAGCACAACAGCACCCAGACACTTTTTAATACCCTTAGAGAGAACCAGAAGGCTCATCTCCAGGCCTTTGGCACACTCAACAAGCATTTCTTTGCCCAACTCTCTTCATGCCTACCGTACTGCAACCTTTAAGCGGCTGGAGACCTCAGAAAATGCCAGATGAAGTGGAAGGGGTGCGTGGCTCCAACCATATTTTGCTTCCTTCAGGAGGAGGAGGTTCAGACTGCACACCACATTACACACACGCCCCAGCAAACACCTGCCACTAGCTCAGGATGCCTTCACCTTACCTTGTTTCGGCATCAGTTTTAACCTTCCCCACAGCCTGAAGCACTAGACCTCCTAAAAAGTGAGGAAGGCTTGGGCACAAAGTTTGAGGTACAGCACCGCACCAGAGGTGTTGCAACATCACCATTTTCTACATTAGCAAGAGCAGAGATTGCAAGGATCTGACTCGGGCAAGTCTGTCATGACTGGCAGCTGCACTCCAGCAGACCACCTGGCCGTTCACCTACCAGTCACTTTAAGCAGACCATTCTACTGCTCTGCTTGCAAACCTGAAGGCTCAGTGGCATCACACAAGCATCAGCACTCTTGAGGCCACCCGGTTTCACATGGGGAAAGCTAAGAACGGCAGGGCAAGCTCATTTAGGCCTGCCCCCAGTGCAGCACCCACCCCTCTGAAAGGGCCACTGCCAAGGAGCAGAGGCCCTGTAGCCATTAGAACCTTTACAAAAGGCAAATGCGCACACGTCAGTCGGGCAGAGAAACTATTTATTCAGCAGGGCTGCGCCAAGATGCTGCAGACGTGTCGGGGAGGCCAAGGGAAGCCCCGGAAGCTTCTGGCAACAGCCTCATCCTCCCGGCGCTCAGTCCAGCTGCAAAAGAGCGAGAAAAGCGAGAGTAGTCAGCGGGAAACAGCACACCCGCCCCTCCCGTCCGGCCCCGGTGCCGGCGCTCACCTTGATAAAACCGATGTCCTTGGCGTACTGACGGAAGCACTGCCGGCACATATTCAGACCGTACTTGCGAATGAGGCCGTGGCGGTTGGAGCAGACGCGGCTGTGAGGGAAGAAGGAAAGCAAGGCCGGTCAGGGCGCGTAATGGCGGCGGGGCGGGGTAGGGAGAAAAGGAGAGACCGAGGCAGCTGTGGCGGCCCAGGGGCCCCAAAGACCACCCGGACGGCCCTCGGGACGCGAACTGACCAGGAGCGGGAGCCCTGGCCGAATTTCCTGGGGTGGCTCCAGTAGAGCTGCTGGTGCCCCATGCTGCCTGCTGCGCGCCTGGCTGTGAGAGGAAGATGGCGGCGGGCGCATGCGCTAATCAACCCTGCCACGCATCCCGGCCTGCACCGCGACCGAGGCGGAAGGCGGCGCCTGCGCAGAAGCGTCCCCCGCTCAGCTCGCTCTCTCGCCCCCCCTCCCCTCCGCGGCGTGACGTCAGCGCCGCGGCAGCAGTAGAGGCGGCATCGCGGGGCGGTGAGCGCCGGGCGCGGTGGCGCGTGCCTGTAGTCCCAGCTACTCGGGAGGCTGAGCCCGCCGGATCGCTTGAGCCCAGGAGTTCTGGGCTGCAGTGCGCTATGCCGAGCGGGCGTCCGCGCTAAGGCCGGCATCAATATGGTGAGTCCCGGGGAGCCGGGGGACACCAGGTTGACTAAGGAGGGGTGAACCGGCCCAGGTCGGAGACGGAGCAGGTCAAAGCTCCCGTGCCGGTCAGTAGCGGGATCGCGCCTGTGAATAGCCACTGCAGCGTAGCCTGGGCAACACAGAGAGACGCGGGTTCCTTTTGCCGACGCCCGCTTTTGCTCGCCTCGCCACACCCGCTGCAACACGCAGAGGCGCCGGCTCCTTTCCACCGCCCCGCCACCGCCATTTCGCTCGCCACGACCCCCCCGCCGCTATACCGCCCCCTGCCGGACGGGCGCCGGCACCGCGGTCCACCCGCGCACGCCCCGCACCGACCCCTGCTGGCGGCCGGCGGCACCTCTGCTGTGTGCGCATGGTCCGATTCCAGAGGAAAAAATAAAAAAAGCGGGTTTCTAAAAATGAGATTGGAGAGCACGTTGTAAAAGCCTGACTCCTTAAAAAACAAATGTGGAGAGCCAATACTGAAAGGATCCACTGATTTTTTATTTTTTTTTTTACTCTCCTGACTCTGGTGAGTGCAGTGAAAACGGACTCCTCAGGCAGGGGCCGCTGGCACCAGCAGTGAGGGCGGTCATGCCTTCACCCGCCATGTCCCCTCACCAAACGGCATTGCCTTGCACCTTCGAGACAGGAGTTCTGTTATATTCTGTGGTATTATTCCCATTTCCACCACACCCTGGCTTAAAGCGACTCTTTCCCGGATGGTGACATTTCACTATCGGAGATTCCCAACCCGCCCCGTCTCTACCAATCCACTTTTACATCATGAATTCTTTAATTTTTCACATTTTTCACTTTATTGAATTTCTCCCTGTTACTTTGGTAATGAGTTTTTCATAAGCCCCCACGTTCTCCTGCCACAACATCTGAGCCACCTCTTACCCCCGGAGCAGGTGGACAATAAAGTGTCATGCTGGCATCTAAATCAACCAAATGCCAACTGCATGTCACAACAGATGAACGTGGCTTTTTACCCAACCTTGGTGTCTGAACACCGACGACTGTTCTTTCTGCTGGTGTTACCTGAGCCTCTTCTAGCACCAAACCTGCCCTTCAGCCAAGCCAGCACCGCCATGCTGGGGACAGGAGGCCATCACTGAGGTGATGCTCTGTCACTTGGCAGCCGTTTCTGCTGTCGCTTATGCCAGGCAGAACTTCAGAAGGAGCACTGGTACCTTTGCAAATGAACACGCAGAAGGATTTCTTGTAAAACTTGTGTCGCTCTGTTACGTACCAGAAATTGCCCATGGTGCTGGACCTGTGGCACAGAGCCACTCGCCCCGGTGAACAGCCATGTTTCACCACCAAGGCCGGGCAACCCGCCTGCCCCATTCCGTGTTCCTCACACGCTGGCCTGGGCTCCTCACTGCTGCCAGCACGGGCGGTGCACCGCACCTGGTGTCAGCCCCCGCTCACCGAGCCCAGGGGCCATGAGGGACCAGCGCGCCCACAGGCGTGCTCCCCCGTGTCCCTTCACACGCGCTGTCTCCTCAGTTCATCCATGTTCCCTCACACCCGCCGTCCCTCCAGTTCCCTCCATGTCCCCTCACACCCGCCGCCGGCGGCGGCTTTTCCCGCCGAGTCGAGAGGGGCCGAGCTGAGCCGAGTGGTGCCGAGAGGGGCCGAGCCGAGCCGAATGGTACCGAGAGGGGCCGAGCCGAGCCGAATGGTACCGAGAGGGGCCGAGCCGAGCCGAGTGGTGCCGAGCCGAGTGGTGCCGAGAGGAGCCGAGCCGAGCCGAGTGGTGCCGAGCGCCTCCTCTAGGGGGCTCCGGCGCACATCCCCGCGCTGAGGGCCCCTCGCTCGGGCTGCCGGCGGCTGCCGGTAGCGCCGCCCTCCCTTCCCGCCCTGCGATCCTCGTTCCGCCGGACGGTCCCTCGCCCCCTGACCGGCGACGGCGGTCGGTCGGTCGGTCGGTCTGCCTGCCTGCGGGAGTCAGGGGAGCCAGGCATCGCGGCTGGCGCCCGTGCGCGGAGAGGGCGGGAAGCCCCCGGGCGGTGCCGCCGCCCCGCTCCGCCCCTGAGCGGGGCCGTTGGTCGGCGGCGATGCGGCTGCAGTGTGAGGTGGAGGTGGTCAGCCGGCTCCTGCCCACCTGCGGGCTACGGGGCCGCGGCCGCGGTACCAGGGCCCTCCTCTCCCTCGGCCGTCCGCCCGGACGGGCTCGGGGAGGCGGCAGCGGCGGCGTTTACCTCATGGTGTGCACGGCGAGGGACCGGGTCGGTGCTCGCTACAAGGTGGGGATGGCGGCGCTGGGGAGGGGGAGGGGGGGGAGACCGGGGCCGGGGGCTGAGATGGGTCCCCTCGTCCCGCCGCGGCTGCTGAGCGCCCGGTGTGCCCCGTAGGTGCAGGAGAACATCGAGCGGTTCTTCACCCGGTTCGTGGAGGAGGGCAAGGCCACCGTCCGTCTGCGAGAGCCGGCCGTGGATGTCTGCCTCAGTAAGGTGGGTGCGGGGGTCGCGGCTGGCGGGACACCGGGGAGGAATCGGTGCCTTGCTGGAATCCGAGGGGGGTGTGGAGGGGGCAGGGGGGGTGGTTGGCCGGGGTCTGCTCCGCGACCGTGCTGGGTGGGCCTCAGTGGGTCGGTCTGTCTGTCTGTCTGCTCGGGGTCGGTGCCACAGGTCCCGTACGGCGACCGAGTCTTAACGGTCTTCTTGGACCTGCCACAGCCTTGGCGTAGGAGATGTAAACGAGGGAGCATGAACGAGTACGAAACGTCCTCAGCAGGCTGCAGCAAAAAGGGAAGTACATGCAAGGGCGCTCACAGGTTTTGCGCCAGGAAGGCTGGGCCCAGCTTCTTTGCAGGGCCATGTTCCGATTTTTCCCTCCTTCTGCTCCCCCTGGAGAAACAGCAGGAGCGGAAAAGTCCATTTTTCGTGTTGTTCTTCATCGCTTGTTTAGAGAAAACCAAAATTTTTCATTTCTCTGATACAACATCTTGCTCTTTGGCTGTAAATTCTGTGAAACAGTTACTGCTTATAGTCTTTCCAGTGAAAAAAAATTGAGAATACTCTTGTCTTAGTGGACAAGCAGTGTGCCCACTGTGATTTTTCAAAGCTGGAGACACGTGGTGTGGATCAGCGGTACAGGCACCATCTCACCTTAATGCTTAGCTGAGAGTAGAACTCACCAATGTATTTATTTACAATTTATAGGACATTTGGAAGCTGTAAAGTGTTTTTAGTAATGTTGAACTCGCAAAAAAAACCCCGCCACATGTATTAACGTGCAATTTTTATCTTATTAAGTTTTTTTCCTGTGCCTGTTGCAGAAGTCTTTTGTAGCCTTGTAGAAGAGGAAAGCGGGACAGCTTTTCTAAAACCTTAGAGTTAGGATGTGTAAATAAAAGCAAATAATATTGATGGCCTGTTTGGAAAATCATTTTGACTTTCTATTGCAACTGTGATTCTTTGGCCTGAAGGAGATCCTTTAATAATTTCAGTGATGTCAGACTGAGCAAATGTAATCATGAGTGGTGAAACTTACTCCTTCAGAAGCAGAACATTTTCTCAAAGGGCCTGTCTAGAGAGAAACGCACGGGGTGTGTTTAAACTGCAGCTGCAACAGGCACTGACAACGGTCTTGCCAGAGTGGAGTGGCGCTCGGGGCAGGCTGCAAGGTCTGCTTGAGAAACAAGGTGAATGAATCTGTACTCAGGACGGTGACATACTGAAAAGAAAACAAATATGACCCAGCAAGAAAGAAAAAGCACTTATCTTATTGGGTATAAGGCCCATAGCTGAATATAAGCCTGAATATAGTTGTGGTAGCCCAAGATTTTGCAGAATGTGGCACAGTGCTATGGTGATCTGGAAATACCTTGTCTGTCCAAGAGTGAAGGCTGTGGTGGTAAGGAAAGCAGCCTTAATTTGATGAAGAGAGCAGTTCGCCTTATAAGGGCTAAATAGAAAAGAAGCAGTGTGTGTGTCCAAATCCAATTAATTTTTTGTGTGTGTCAGAAGCAAATGTGCTCTGTATCTTGCAAAAAAAGAAAAGTCATGCATGTCGCATTAGATCCAGAATATCTTCTTGTTCTGCATCCTTTCCTCTGAACATTTCTGCTGAAGTGTGAGCAGTCAAAAAGTTTATCTCAGAGCAAGCAGGCCTGTTGTAAGAGGATCTATCTACTAGTAGTATAAAATTGGAGAGGAAAGGTCTGTCTCTTAGTGCTACAAGATCTAATTTAGACCATTTATAGGGCCTGTAAGGAAACCGTGTGATACACATTCTTTCCGTGTGGGTAGTAGTTCAGTTAACAACTACATCTGTTGTTTTCTGTATGATGAGATAGTCCACAGCGTTGTTAGACTGAAAACAAAGTCTCAACCAAATCTAATGAAACAGGAGTTAGAATAATGACCGGAGTTGCTCCAAGGAGGCTGGATCCTCGCTGCCCATTTTAACATAAGGCTCACCCTCATACTGTCAAGCTCCAGGATCAAATCCACTAAATTCTTCCAAAGCCAGGGATACCATATATTGCTCTTAAACGCTTCAAATCCGGAAACCCAATTTAACATGTTTGATAACTTTTCTGTAGTGTTTCTGCTAGTCTTTCATTGTTTCCTTACAGAAAGGCTTCTTAACTCTCAAAGATGGATAAAAGCTTTGTAGAAAAGAGATTTCCAGGTATGACTATACCGATTGCATGCAGCTACCATGCAAAATCCCACTCTTTGTACTCTGCCAGGCGGTGCAATCTGCTGCATTCAGCCACATCAGAAATTAAGTTGAGAAACATCGGTCTGGAACATTCAACCCTGAAGCAAAAATAATAAAGTCACTGTGTTGGGTTTTTTCCTTCAGCAAGCCTGTGCCTGCTGCGTTGCACACAAGGTCTGAAATCCGTGTAATCTCTGATTGCCTTGTCATCATTCATTTAGCTCTGAAACAAGAGACTTGTAAGGCATCAATGCAGATTAACCTCTTTTCCCAACATCTTTTCTGCGGTTGAGACTGCAGACTTGTGGCAGAAAATTGTGTCCTGAGCTCTTCCAACTAATTATTTGCTTTTTATTTTCTGAGATGTGTCTTGGTATTTTTCTCAATGTATTCAAGGTTTCTCAGCAACAGGTTTACAGATACTACATTGCCTTTATGAAGGTATTGTGGAGGAGATTTGATACAGAGGTATCTGTTGTGCCTCATGCTTTGAGAGCAAAGAAATATTGCCTGTAACTTAATTCTAATGTATAGTTATTTATTTTAGTTTGTCTTTTCAGATCTGGAGGGCTTTTTCTCCTTACTTCCAATTTTAGTCAGCTACTTATTACCCTCGGAACCATGACAAATCTGCCTGTAGTTAGAGGGAGTTCTATAGCTAAATGTTTTAGTTAGATTGGCTGAGATAATGAATGTTGGTGGTCTTGGATACAAAGGGTTTTGATGTGCAGCTTCCCCATCTCTGGAGGGCATCACATCAGGAGTTAAGAGACTAGGTGTGCATGGGATGCTGAAGGAAAACAACCATTTTAGGTTACTGATGCAGTCAAGTATGTTTGACTTTTATTGTCTTTATTTCTATCACATAAGCATCTGGAAGTCTCCAGGATCCTTGCTCTGTTGTGCTAGGTGCTTATAGCATATGTAAGCTAGTTCTGGACCCTCTAGAATTTGGTATAAACAAATACATTTAGGAGCAAAAAATTGTCTTTCAGGCACAGAAACAGGTGTCGCTAGGCTTGGGCAAGTTAAGCTGGGAACAGAGTGCAAACCTCTCGACTCTCAGAGCCATGCCAAAACTCCCAAGTTTGTTCTTTCCTGCAATGAGAGGTGACTTTTACTTGCATGGATGCATCATGCTTTTTATTTTAGAATTCACTTTGTAGCTTAGTGCCTGCCAGCTGCAGGTCAGCTTGAGTAGAGAGTTGCTGGGAAATTTAGAAGAGAAACATTTGGTCACCCTGTTATTCATAAAACTTAATTGTATCAGTACAACAGAGGTATCACAGCTTTCTTGACCTTTATTTAAAATACAGGTCATCTGATACTCCATTCATTTGACTCTCTGTCCTTTCTGCCATTATATTATATCCCACCTAAAGCAAAATTAGTCAGTTGTTTGCAGGACTGCAAATAATTATCCTCGTGTTTGATGCTGGCACAACCAACCAGAGCTGTGCGTGACCAGAAGCACTTACTTAACCTGCCTTGAAGCTTTCCACTTTCCTTTATGTTAAATTTAACCTCAGCTTCCATCCTTTTCCTTCCTTGCAACTTTCAGAAATGATTGCCTCAAGTTTTAGATCTCCGATTTCCCTGTTTGTGTTTCTTATAAACTGTGCCTTTGTTGTGTTGCAGGTTAGGAAGATCACAGGGCATCAGGCTTTTTTTCTGTACTTTATTTTCAGCTGTGAATTCAGTGCTTTGTTCCTTTTCTGAGTAATGCAGCGCAGTTTGTTTGATCTAGATTATTCAGAGAGGTCGTAACTTCTCATTCAAATTGCATGCCATTTGTTCTTAAATACTGTAAACAGCACGTCGACCTAATAAGCCAGAGTTGTTTCCCACTTCATTGCCCTGCTCAGTTAGTATCTCCTGATACATGTACAAAATAGTTCAGAAAGTGTTAGTACAAATAAGCACAAGAATAATGAACTTTTAATTCCACATTTGTGTTTCCCTGTAGGCAAATGCCAGCAATTTAAAGAATTTCCTTTCAGCTGTGAGACTGGCTCACCAAGGGACGGACATAGGAGCTCTCCCTCTCTCAACATTGGTACCAGCAAAGAACTCGGAAGTTGAAAAACCTAAGACAAAAATGATCATAACTTCAAGAAGGGACTATCCTCTCACCAAAAACTTTCCTTACTCCCTCGAACATCTCCAAGCCTCATACTGCAAGCTCGCTCGTATCGACATGCGTGTGCTTTGTTTGAAGAAACTCCGAAAACTAGACCTGAGCCATAATCATATTAAGCAGCTGCCAGCTACTATTGGTGATCTGGTCTGTCTTCAGGAGCTTAATTTGCATGACAATCACCTGGAGTCCTTCAGTGGGGCTCTGTGCAACTCCACCCTTCAGAAATCACTTCAATTCTTGGACCTCAGCCAAAACAAAATTAAAGCACTTCCAATTCAGTTTTGCCAGCTGCGAGAACTTGTTAATTTAAAGCTCGATGACAATGAGTTGATTAGGTTGCCATTCAAGATTGGCCAGTTAGGTCATTTACGCTTTCTGTCAGCAGCTCGGAACAAACTTCCTTTCTTGCCCAGTGATTTTAGGAAACTCTGTCTTGAGAACTTGGATCTCTTTGGAAATCCTTTTGAACAGCCTAATCCGCTTGTTCCCAACATACAACTGAAAATACCATTGACTTTATTAGAGTGTGCTGCAAGAGCAACCATAAATTACAGGTAAGAGTAGCATGATGGGTACCTTCCATTTCAAACCTGTGTAAACTTCCCTGATTTGGGTGTTTTTTTTTTTCCTGCCAGTGGCTATTGCTCTTCACCTATTAAGAATCATAAGGTTAAAGTTGCTTTGAATTCCATTTGTAAAATCTTGCCTTTGTTATACAGGATAACGCAGGTTCCCATAGTAAACTGATGACTGGGAAGCGTTTACAGAAAGATATAGATTGAAATGTTTTTATCCACAAAATGGGGGCGCCGTTAACATAATATTCTTGCCCAACCATGGGGAAAAGAGAATCGGTTCTACAATCCTGAACTACTTCTGGCATTTTGTATTGAGAAGCTTACATTACAGTGGATTTTGTGGCACGGATCATATTCTGTGTGGGGCTTTAGCTTGGAAATTGCTTTCAAACGTGGTTGCCCTTCATCTTGTGCTCACATTAAAGTATGCTAAAACTGTGTATAATACCCATTAGCCTGTCTCTGTCCCTTCCCATGTGAGAATAACGTGTTGGCAAAAGGTGACCTTCTACCATACAGCTCCTAGTTACAGTCACAGATTGGTCTGCCTCTGCTTTAGATGGGACCTTACCCAAGCTGAGCAGTGTTAGAAAGATAACGTAAGGTGGCATCTCAGAGGGCAAATGTCACGCTGAAGTTGGCATTACCTACTGCAGGCTTCTCCTGCCTTAGGTTTTCCTTGAGCTGTTAATTTCCTTTGGTGTTGGAGTGAGGGTGTTCTGTCTTATGCAGAGAAGCACAGTTCTGAGGTAACTTTAAAATTATTGTTTCACCAAGTAAACTTCATCCTTGCCAGGCTCCTGCTTCTTATCAGTTTTCTCCCCCCACGCCGGGTACATAGCTCCGCCTGCATGCCGCTGCCTGTGATCCTTTGGTACCAGCTGCTGCTACTCCCACCCTGTTCTGGGTGGAAAGGGAGCAAGAAGGTGGAAAAGTCACTGGTACGGAAAGGGGGTGAGAGACAGACAGACTTGAAGTGTTCCTAATCTACTTCTGTGCCCGTTCCTGCCTTGGGGGTGGGGAGTGCCCCATAAACCTGGGTTAATTGCTCGGAAGCCTGTGCTCAAGGTGTCCACAGGCACGCAGGGCACACCCTGGAAATGAGCTGAGCAACCAAATGTTCTGGCTCAAATCTTGCCCACTTCTGACCTTGCTGATTTTATTACAGTAATTAAACTCCACGCATCTCCTTTCCCAACTTTATATAAATTGCAGTGGTTTGGATATGAATATTATTAAGGCCTGTTTTTTTCTAGAGAATATAATCCCTCAACACTGGTCAGATATTGCTGCTCAGTTACGTTACCGGAGCACCTGAGGATACCTAGTCATTAACCCAGCCCCTGGCCCTCATGCAGCAGGCTTTAAGGAAATGGCATCACACAGAACAGAAAAGGCTTTCTGCTCCAGGAGTCTCAGTGGGGCAAGGGGCAATGGAAACAGTCCCCTTGCCCATGGGTCTGTGATTATTAGGAGACAGCATTGGTCAGAGTGGTCCTGATTATCTTAAACTGAAAAGAAAAAAGTCTAACAAGTGGGCAACAGACATTCTGTCTGATAGTCGCTGGAGGTGAGAATTAACAAAGAATGAGAAACAGGAGTGATGATGGGCTGTAAAAACCTTGAGAAAGGAAGAAAACAGAAGGAGGGAAGATGCGAAGGCAAATGTCTGGAAATCAGTCTTCATAGTGGCATTCTGGGCAAGTACCAGAGCTGTGATTATGCTTTTCCTGACCGGAAGAAAGGATGTCCTGAAATTGAGGTGGTGAAAAAAAGCCCATAGGAGTCTCAGCTATGTGAATGATGGTATGTAGAAGGAATTGGGAATATGTAGGTGTAGTCAGGATGTGAGTCAGTGAGACCTATTCTGCCAGTCTCGAGTGACAGCTGGGCACTGGGGATACTCATGCTTTGAAGTTAACAGGACAAAGTACTTCAGGGAAATTATTTATTTAGTCCCCCAAACACAATGCTGCTCTGCTGTGAATTTAACAAGAAGCAATTCTTGTTCCTGTCTCTGGATGTCATTATTGACACGATGGACAAAAAGAGCGGTATTTCAAGAGAACCTTAATTTATTGCCTGCAATGTAGTATGACTGTAAAAAGGCTTATTTTATCTCCTGTTTCCTCTGGATACGGTGTTTTTATGCTGCTACCACTTCTTCATGTTAGAGAGTGAGGAGTACATGGTGGGTGCTTTGTCAGGCCAGGATGAAATACAGTGATCTTCCTGGCTAATGTGAGGGAAGAGCAGATATGTGCCCAGTTGTCTCATTATTCTTAATCTTCTTTTTAATTCTCTAATTCTCTATCATTGTAATACAGGCTGTTATGATTTGTGTGAACTCCCTGGTTCTTGTTGCAGTGTCTTCTGGAGTTCAGGTCCTTGGTACTTAGCGGTCAGTAACATGGTTGCATGTTTTTAGTGACTGTCTTGGAAAGTGGTGTTTAATTCCTAACCAGTCCAATATTGCAAGCAGCAAAATTTCAAATTTGCCTTGTCTATGATCTCAGAAGGGCATTTCTTCCAACTGGTGCATATGGCGTGTCACTGTGTGTGAGTGACAGTGGTTAATTTTGTAGTGAATTCACACTTACTCCTCTTGTTCAACAGAATCCCTTATGGTTGTCATCTCCTTCCTTCTCACCTTTGTGAAGATCTGGAAGTGGCTAAAACATGCCAGTGCGGAAGTGCCTGTCTGAGCAGCTTCATTCAGATCACGGTGACCATGAATCTCCATCACGTAGCTCACACCGTGGTCCTCGTGGATAACATGGGAGGTACGGAAGCACCCATCATCTGCTACTTCTGTTCTCTAGACTGCTATTCCCAGTTCCTGGATCGGTACCTGCAGAGTAACGGGTGACTATTATCGGGCACAAAAGCTCTGCCTGAAGTTCTGTCCAGTGACAGAGGAGCCTGAAGTTGTTTTCTGCTTGTTACCCACACGTGCTGTCCTAGGGCATTCACTGCAGAGAGCAAATGTCAGTCTTGCAGTGAGGGGGCACTGTCAGCCTGATCTGGTGGCCTGACTCTTCCTCCACCACTAGAATCTCTCTTTGGTTGGAATAAAAAGCGATGCTTAGCTTGAATGAATCTTCCTTAGAATGCGTTTTGCTTTCTTTTTCCTATTACTATGACTTAGTTTGGAGTATCGCGACAGTTTGTTTTGTGGTGTAAGTGGTTTCTTCTTGCTAGGAGAAGGAAGGTATCAAACTGCTTTGCTTGCTTACACTTGAGGCTCTGAACTCTGCCCACAGAAGACGACTATGTTGACTTGTATCACTGGACTGGACTCTTCCCGAGTTGTTTACTGTAGAGCAACTTGGTAGGCTGCTATGAGAAGAAATTACGGTGTGAGCAGTTCAAAACTGGTCATGTCATTCCAGGTGCTTCTTTTTAACAAGTTCTGTTAACAGCATTGTCACTTCAAGCAGGGAGCAGCATTGCTGTTTTTTTACCAGAGCAAATGGTTTTTGGTTTTATCTCTTTGTGATACAAGAAATGTCTTTTTCTAAATATGTGACTTAAACTTTGTTTCTTAACACTCATGTTTTAAAGATTCTTGAATTGTTCACTGTGTCAACTTATTAAATTTTGAAACCCTTCTATGTACATGCGAATTGTGCTTTCTCTTAATGAGTTTTTCAGCCAGTGTATTCTAGGGATTAACTCCTGGCTTTTTTTCCTGGTGAAGGTACCAAAATACTTGAAAGAGTATCCACACACCCTTATTTCATGTCTTGTCAGCTGGTCCATGACTGGGGTGTTGAAACAGCATGGACCAGAAATCCCTTGAGAAGTCTTTAGGTGTCCCATGCCCTGGAACACGTGATGCCTTGGAGGGAGCACATTACACTGTTATTTTTGAAGCAGTATTGACTGCCCGAGAGTGAATTACACACTGGGCATCTCTTTGGGTGATAGGTAAGTGCACCGCTGTGGCAGTTATATGTAGTTTCAATGGGAAAACAAGACAGCTGTAGTTACTGAGTGCAGAAATGATCTAGACTAGGCTTCAAGAGACCGCTAAATGCAATGTACAGCGTGAGGAGCAGCCTGAAAGGCAGCAGCAGGCTTTGGAAGAAGGTACTGGCTTGCAGGTATCACTTTACGTCTCCTATGCAACCTTCATCCACATTTTAAAAATCATCAGTTTCAAACCCTTTACTAATCTGAGACATTCAGAGCAGAAATAAATATTGAAACATGCCTACTGAACGGCTTTGCTCTGACAAGGCCAAGAGATGCATTTTCCTGTGGAAGAGGAACCTTTATTCTAGAAATATTGTCGTTAAAACTTTCTGCGAATGTCAGAATAACTTGAGTGTGTTCTCTTCATACAGTGTTTGTAAAACAGTAACTTTTAAGCAACTATGGGAAGATTTGGATGAATCATTCCTTAGATGTTGCTCTTCAACTGCAGAGAACTTGTGAAGGAGGAAGCCGAGTGTGCCTGTTTACCTCAACACCGATCTTCGGGAAGCACTGCAGAGCTAACCCCGAGAGGTTTTAAATAGTCATATGCTAATGCTGTTGTAAAGGGAGAGAGATCTCGTCCTGATTGCAGCAGCCTGAAGATTACTCATTTTGAAAAATACCTTTTAGGTGGAGTGCATGATTAAGAGGAGGGAAGTGGAGTACACACAGAAATTTGGCCTCCTGTGGGACTCCTCAGGAATTTTAGATGCAGATGTGTGGGTGTCTGTGCAGTGGCTGAGAGCCTTCCAGGGTAGCCAGCTGTGCTGGGCGGAGGAGGAAACCGCACCTGCGTGGACCTGGACCAGGACACGAGCAGCCTGCTAGTGGGTAGGCTGTGAAGTCCTGTCCAAGCCCTGCTGTGCTGGGAGAAGGGATCAGCTGGGGGGTTAAAGGCCAACGTGAAGAGGAGTGCGGCTTCTCTTGGCATGAAAGGAGGCCGTGAACTGTGGGAAAGGGTTTTGTGTATGGGAATGCTTTGCTGTCAGCCCTGCGTGTACTGCCGGGGTTTTTTTTTAAATCCCATCTGCATACACTGGGCTGCCATTATCTCCGAAGCAGATGTCATCCCCAAAACTGACCTGGCTTCCCTTAACCCTCTGAAATTACAGCAGCTGACACAGCGTGGAGGAGGGCAGTAGGGTGCTGGAGCCCTGTTCCGCAGAGGTTTTTCCCCAGCCGTCACTGCGTTAGTGCCGGAGCACCTTCTAGCAATGCAGCGACGTCCCCAGCATGCTGTGATCTTGCTGTCTCCACGGAGGTCAAACGTGTGGAGGAGCTTTCTAAACTCCCTGCTTTCCCACGTTCCACCAAAAAGTGAAGAAAAGGGAAGTCTTGTGCAGCCAAGCAGAGGGGTCAGTGGGGCGTACAATATCCCCAAGTTCCCTTGGGAATCCGTTCCAGCCGACATCATTTTCTTGGTGTCTTGCAATCCCTGCAAATGAGAATTTCTCTCTCTGTGCTGCAAAGCTTTTTTTCTCAGCAGGGTGAAGTTCTCCGATTGCAGCTTCATCCCAGAGGCAGCAAGATGCTTGATGAGCGAGTGAGCGAGTTGGGGTTTGAGTCTTGCTGGCTGCAGCAGGATGAGCAGCCGGGGCGGCTGCTGCAGCGCTCCGTGCCTGCGCTCTGCCCAGCCGGCACTGCCTGCTGTCAGCCAGCCAGGAGGTGGCGAAGGAGCCGAGAGCCAAAGCCGTTCTTCAGAATTAGGTAAAGCTACAGCAGAAATCGCTCCTTTCGGGAGCATCTTGTCTTCTCCAGCCGTTTGATTTACCCACCAGCAAGACAACCGTGGTGTCTCTTAGATCTCCTTCAGCTCGCTTCTCATCGGTGCGCTGGGCTCGTTTGGGGAAAAGGCCAGTTAGCAGGTGTGGACGCCCTTATAGACGGCAAAAGATGGGCACAGTTCTCTTGTCCGATACTGCAAACGTGGGATGGTGTGTGACCCAGCTGCTGTTTCTAGGGCTTTTTGTAGAGAAAATGGGACCGGGCGAAAATTGTTCTCGTGAGAAACTATTCTACCTCATTTATTGTACTTGTGGGGAACTCTGTAGGGCCATTTATGTGGTGTTTCCCATTTGTAGCAACGTGATGCGATTGAATCAAACCAACTTTGTCGCAGAGCCCAGCCCCTCTCTTTTAAGGAGGGCTCTTTTTTTTACTGCCTTGCTTGAAAACCACCAGTTGTGCCCAGGTGATGAGGAGAAACTTGCTGAGTTACACATAGCTCAGCTGTGGTCAGCAAAGGTCGAGCTGTGAAACTGTCATTAAAAATGAGTCTTAAACACAGAAGCATCGCTCCGGTCCCTTCTGTTGCTGTTGTGCCCAAGAAGTTCAGTGTTTGCCTCGGACGGTGCAGAGTCCAGTACTGCGGGGCTTAGCCTCAATCCGATTAAAGCAACCGATGGCTCTCGCCCGGAATTTGAGGATGCTGTCTAATGTCAGATGCTTTTAAATGCAATTGAAACCTGTACTTAGCTGTCTCATCTGGGGAGGAAAAAGCCTTGACGGCAGATCTCAATTTGATACTCCTGAATGCTGCTGCAAGCCAGGCTAGCGGCAGATTGGATCATTCTTTCATTGGCCTGATTTTGCCATGCCGATGCCGCTTCCCATTATCCCAGTGCTTTGCCATCTTTAATGTATTTATCCGTATGCTGCCTGTGTGATAGGGAAGCGCCGTTATCCCAGCTGGATGGCTTTTCAGTTGCTGGAGTTTTATCCACGGCTGTGCAAGATGTTAAATCTGGCTGTGTGGAGGCTGCCTTCTTGGGGCAAAAAATACTTAAAATTACAGAAATGAGTATCGATGTGAACCCAGACTAAAAAATAAACCGCCCCCAAACCCGTGTGTATCAGTACCACCCTGCGCAGGAGAAGGAGGTGGTAGCAGCCTCCCGAAAATACCGCTGTAGGGGACGAGGTGCAGCAGAGACCCTCGTAAACGGGGCAGGGAGCTCGTGAAACACGGGGCCGCCGCTGCAGGCAGACGGAGACGGTCAGAAATCCCTGCTGGGTACGGCCGGGACGCGCCAGGGCTGCCAGCGGCCGCCAGCCCCAAACTGGGCTCGGGGATGGCCGTCAGGTGCGTAAAGCTTTTCGAAGGAAAACGGGGGCAATTTCCGCAAGAAAGTGGAGCGGCATGGGGCAGAGCTCTTCTCCTCCCGCGGGTCCCACGGACCTGCGTGGGTGACGGTATTTGACCCTCGGGAGCACATTGCACAAAACCGTCACCAAATTTCACAACTGGCCCGTGCCCACCGAGGAGAGGGGCTGGGACACAAAGTACGGAACTACAAGAGTAATTCTTGCAATTATTTGTAATTGTAGAGTTATCGTAGATTATTCTTGTAATTTTAGAATGATTGTCGTCTTATAGTTCTCCTAGGGTGATTGTCATCTTATATTCTTGTAATTCTAGAAATATTACGTGTTATTCCTGTGGTTGTGGGATGATTCGATTATGTGGTATTCCTGCAATTCTAGAATTACGTTCTCACCTTATTCTTGCAATTCTGGAGTGATTTTAAAATGCGTTATTCTTGCCATTCCGGAGTTCGTTTCTCCTTATGTATTATTCTTGCAAATCTAGGATAAATTTGTTCTAGAACGATTTTCTCTTATTCGTGCAATCCTAGGCTGACTTTCTTAATTTTGCCGTTCTAGAACGACTTTATCCCGTTCGAATCCTAACGATTCTCTCCCAATCCTAGCACGACTTTATTTCATTCTTGCAGTTCTAGAATGACTTTCTTTTGTATTATTCTTGCAAATCTAGACTTAAGCCTTTCTTTTCTTTGATTCTCGCAAATCCAGGACTCTTCATCTCCTCTCATCCTTGCAATTCTGGAATGATTTCACCTTCCTCTCCCAAAGGCTTTTCTTCTGCTGATTTTTCCTTGCAGATCCGCAGCGTCTCACCTCCACTTCTCCAGCACTCTTTGCCTAATTACGACCACCCCCACCCCACCCCCCCCAATTACCGCTGCCCAATCACAGCACAGCTTTGCCAAGCATCCCTCCGGGGGGGGGGGGGGGGGGGGGGGGGCACGGACGGGAGGCGGGCGGCGGCTGCGCTGTTCCCCACCGGCGGAAACGGGGAAGAGTGACGGCGGCGCCGACCAATGAAAAAGCGGCGGCGGTGCCGGCGGCGCCCTATGGCGTGCGGCGACGTGTGCGCGGTGGGGCGGCGGCGGCGCGCGCGCGCTGCCTGCGGGAGCGGCGGCGGCGGCGGCGGCGGGAGGTCGGCGGTGAACGGCGGCCGCCGCCGCCGGGGAAGGATGCGGCTACGGATCTACAAGCGGAAGGTGTTGCTGCTGGCGCTGGCGCTGGCGGTCTGCGCGCTGGCGCTGTGGGGAAGCGGCGGCGGCGGCGGGCGGAGGCGGCAGCAGCAACAGCAGCAACAGCAGCAACGGGGCGGTACCGGTAGCACCGGGGAGCCGCCGCGGGTCAGCGAACCGCCGCCGCGCCGCCCCGCCGTTATTAACGCTTCGGCTGCATCTTTAGAGTCGCCGGTGCTGACCGAGAACGGGACGCTGAGTTACCGCTCGCTCGTTTACCGATTGAACTTCGACCAACCGGTGCGGAACGCCGGGCGCTTCCCGGCGCGGTCCGCCGCCGCCGACGTGGTGCTGGTGGTGCAGGTGCACGATCGAGCCGAGCACCTGCGGTTGCTGCTGGAGTCGCTGCGGCGGGCGGCGGGAGTGGAGAACGTGCTGCTGGTGCTGAGCCACGACCTGTGGGCCGAGGAGCTCAACCGGCTGGCGGCACGCGTGGACTTCTGCCCCGTCCTGCAGGTCTTCTTCCCCTTCAGCATCCAGCTCTACCCCCGCGAATTCCCCGGCCACGACCCCCGCGACTGCCCCCGCGACGTGGGCAAGGCGGCCGCCCTGCGCCTGGGCTGCATCAACGCCGAGTACCCCGACTCCTTCGGGCACTACCGCGAAGCTCGCTTCTCCCAAACCAAGCACCACTGGTGGTGGAAGCTGCATTTCGTCTGGGAGCGGGTCCGGGCGCTGCGGGAGCACGCCGGGCCCGTCCTCTTCCTCGAGGAGGACCACTACCTGGCGCCCGACTTCTACCACGTCCTCAAAAAGCTCTGGGCCCTGCGCGAGCGGGAGTGCCCCGAGTGCCAGATCGTTTCCCTGGGCACCTACAGCCCCGTGCGCGGCGGCTTCGCCGGCCGCGCCGACAAGGTGGAGATGAAGACGTGGAAGTCCACCGAGCACAACATGGGCATGGCCTTCGGCAGAGACACCTACCAGAAGCTCATCGAGTGCACGGACGCCTTCTGCACCTACGATGACTACAACTGGGACTGGACTCTGCAGCACTTGACTGTCTCTTGTCTTCCAAAGTTCTGGAAAGTGCTGGTTCCCGAAATCCCCAGGATTTTTCACACGGGGGACTGCGGCATGCACCACAAGAAATCCTGCAGACCGTCCACCCAGAGTGCCAAAATCGACTCTCTCTTGAACAGCAACCAACAGTACCTGTTTCCCGAAACGATGAGTGTCAGTAAAAGGTACTCCATGGCACCCCTTTCCCCTCATGTGAAAAACGGAGGGTGGGGAGATATTAGGGACCACGAACTCTGTAAAAGTTACCGCAGACTTCAGTGAGGATCGTTCTCGCAGCCTTTTTCTCTTTGAGTTGTTCCATACTGTCTTTTACAGGCACACACGTGTATAAAAAGCATTTATGAGTTGGTTTCTGCTTTAATATGAATAAACATTCTTGTAAAAGGTGTCCCAAAATAGTAATCTTTCATGTTCGGCAACCACGTTTTGGAAACGGGTTACTTGCTGCTGCCGGGCCGCTCGGAGCAGCGTCGCAGCCCCTATGCAAAAAGTGACCGCTGCTGTGTTAACTGGGAGGAGGAGGAGGAGAAAACTTGTGTTTAAGTGCGTCTTCTCTGGTGCTTATGGTGCTCTGGTGTGGGGGTTTTCCCCCATCAGGGTGAGAGCGGTGGTGCCGGGGGTGGTGAGCCAGGCTTCGCACGCCGCCTCCGCCGGCGGTACCGGCACCTCCTGCCGTCCCACCGGCCGCCCTGCCCGGGGTCACCTCATGCCCGATACCCACGTCCCGGTTTGGTTGCGATGTGTTGATGAATATATGAAGGAAAAAAAAAATTCATTGTTTTTACTGCAATGTAGATAAATATACGATTTTTTTAGTTCTGCCAAAATAAAATTCAGTTGTTTTGTAATATCAGAGAAGTTCTTGATTCTCACAACAAGATGGTATCCTCTCATGTTGCTAGAAAGAAAGTCGGGACCAGGGCGGGGGGGGGCCTGTCTCTTCTTTAATCCAGAGGGCTGAACACATGCCATCACCCATTCTAGTAGTGTGCATTTAACTTCATTAAATTTGTAATGGTACTCATTAATTGAGGCAGAATAGAGTAACAAATGCATGGCACGACACCTCTTTTGTTTGGCTCAAAAAAAAGTTCGCTTTCAAATTAGTCATCTGCGTAAAGCAACCAGTAAAAAATACTGCTGTGTAATGGAAACACGCTGAATTGGAGCTGAAAGCCATGAACAGGAGAGAGCAGAGCTGTTCGTCAACATCGAACAGTTCCTCGCCTGGTTTAAGTCGAACGGTACGACTGCTTTAATGGCACTTGACTTTGAAGCAAACCTGGTAGCAGTAGCTCATAAGAAGTTTTCGTAGAAGTACATTAGAGAAAGAAAATGCTACGCTAAGGTGACAGACATGGAATATTTAGAGGTAGATTTTCTACCAGATTTGGAGAAAAAAACAAATTTGGTTTTTTAATTAGAGAAAATGGGGTCGGTGCTCTTAGGATGCTGGCTGCAACAGTTACATGGAATGGAAAGGGTTGAGAATACATCAGTTAAATGCTCATTTGTGAGAGCGCCAAGTTTTGTGAAGTACTCAAAGTAGCATGCAGATGTTTATTTTGACTGTGACAAGATGCTCTTTTTTTCCAGGGGTAATTTAACTGCCACGATTTTGTACCGGGTTTGGTACTTGCTCCATTATCATAGTTTCACAAAGTCAGGGCTGGCACTGAAAAAGCTGTGCCTGCACCTCAGCCCTTCCATACCCTCCAGAAGGAACAGAGCAGCTGTGTGACAGAGCTGACCGGGGTGAAACTGAACCCAGCAAACCACTTGCCCGCCTTTGGCTGGGTCGGTGCTGCGCTGGCACTGGCGCAGAGGGTAGGGCAGATGCTTCTGGCAGCTGTGGCTTCCGCTGAACTTACAAAAAGTAAAGTTTACACCACGTACCCCCACTGCAAGCACTTGCATTTAACAGAGAAATGTAAGAGTAATTCCAGAGCAGCTGTGCAAGAAGTCACATTTAACTTTCTTCTACAGCACCTTTGTGTCTTGTACAACTCAGAAATTATTTCAGAAGCAGCAAGAAAGGGAACTGAAAGTTTATTATTAGATCTGTTCTTTGGGTTATCGCACTTTAGAGAGATGAACCAGCAAAGAGCCTGCTGAAGCTCACGGGGAACTGTTTTTGAAAAGCAGATGTAATCTGGATAAAGTGAATCCATTTTACAAATTGTAAACACTTAGTAGCAGACATCCAACAAGAGAGGATGTTTTTATTGTGCAATTGAATTTGTTCGGTTGACAGACTGGGGTATGTCTGGATGCTGCAGATCCGAAGTAATGTACTAGGATGGAATACACGGTATAAGTGTTGATTATTTCTAGGAGACTAATTAGAACTTCTCCATGTAATTAGAAATTTCATTTGATTGCTGAAAATCACTCTAAGTCTAATCCTGCAGTTGTCACAAAATGAAAGGTTTGGAAAATGATGAATACTACTCATTTCTAGGTGGACTAAACACAGCAATTCCTGAAGGAGCCATTAGAAGAAGGATATATACAAATAGTCTCTTGCTACATTAGAGGGAGTAAGTTATGTAAACGATAAAGATGCATTTTCCTCCAGGAGCTCAGATTTACTTTCAACTGCATCTTTCTTGTACGTAAAATTATTTCAGCCCATACATATGATTAGAAAACTCAGACCTATTAACTTAAAAAAAAATTAACAACAATGTAAGTATTCTGTCTTGACATGTAAACAAAACAGTTTCAGTAGGAACCTGTGTTCTACTCTTAGCCCTGAAGTCATAAACCAGCATGTGGAAGTCGTGGTAAGCATCAAACAACAGAAGGAAATCCTAAAATAATTAAACTAGTCCAATTCATACAGCAAAGAATTCTGAAAGACAACCGGGCAGTGCGTTACGTGATCCCTAATGATCTGCACACTCCCATCCTGCGTGTTCACTTCTTGCAGGAGCGGGGAGGCTGGCCTGCTGTCCGGGCTGCGCTGGTTCCCTTGTGCTGACCCTGTGGGCGCAGCAGCTTCATCCCCTTCCGCTTTCGCCTGCCCCTCCAACAGAAGGCCTGCTTGTTTTCCAGAGTCTGTGGCCACAGCCGTTTCACTTACTGTGACGGCACTTTCTAAATCTGGTTCTTTGCTCCTAGATACACCAGGAACCGCTGAACTGGTGTCAGAAGGTTCATGCTGCGAACAATGGTGTGAACTACAACCTACTTTTCCTATTGTTTCAGCTGTTGCAAAAGATGTGGAAGTTTTGTTGGTTTCTGCAGCATGTTCTCCTTCGGCTGTGTCAGCTGCAGTACAGTTTGTTTCTGCATTTGTTTGGGGGTAGTTGCCATTTGTCTTTTCAGTGAGATCTCCTCCTGAGCTGCTAAGCGTTTCTTCTTTTCCATCATGTTCAGAATGGACTGCTTCCTGCGGCTGTCAAGAAAATAAATGAATTGGTTTATAGTTGAAACAGACCAGGCACACAAAACTGCTGTAAAGACAGGCCAAGACACTTGTTTCTCCAACATCAACTTCCAGAAAGCCAAGTCAGTACCGTGCTGAGGTTTTCCTGATCTTGTACCGCACGTGGGAATGAGTGGCAGGGAGGTCGTTTGCCTCCCGAAGGCTTCCTCTGCAATAGGAAACGCGCTGGGCAGCTGCCAAGCGGCCACAGCCTCCATCGCAATTAACAGCAGGGAAGACCAGCAAGTCACCACACCCAGGCTGTTTTCTAGAACTCGGGGGCCACAAAAATTGGCCAAAGGATCTAAACTCTCATTGAGAGAAGTGTGTTTTAACCTTGCAATTAGGGAAATTACCATCCTGTCGTATGTGGAAGGTGTAACTGGTAAGTGAGCTATCTTTCTCAATCAGCCTAAGCAAGTTAATCCAGGAACTGCTGCGGTTTGCCTCAGGAGAGTACGAACTGTGAGACCCAGTGTTGTCTAAATAGCAGTTACCCAATTTCACCATTGCTTTCCTTTCTTGGGTACCAGAACATACACATCTGCTCTCCCAACAATTTGAATTTTAAATTTTTATGTACAATTCACACTAGCTACAAGAGTTAAGCCTGTCAAGTAATGCTGAAGCCACTATCTTCAGGGTACACTCCTCAGTCCTCCAGCTTAGTTCCAGAGGTCGCATGCTTCGTCTGAGCTTGCTTTCCCAAGAAGCCATCTACACTTTAACTGTATCTGCAGTCTCCAGTTTATGGCCACAGAAGTAGCCTGATTGTCCCTGCATATTATCTTTCATTTAAGACAAGTATTAAATTAATTTCTGATACAGTGTCTACCAAGAAATCCCAGTCGATTTGGGGGTCTTACCTCACACTTTCCTCTTTACAAAACTAACATATTGTTTGCTTCATCTGTCCATCTCCTATTTTGCAATGGGAGGTCGTTTGAATCCTGTGGCAGACTTCAGAAACAGGCTACCTTGCATCCTTTGTATAGACAGGGTGACTGAGGAAGAAGGGTAGCCTGAATGAGGCCTTAAACATTACAAGTAGTGAATTTGAGACCAGTGTTTAAGATGAATAGTCCCATATTTAATTACCTACACAACAGGAAACCACCAAGTATTCAAACACTTGGACCGAATAAAGATAACGAGACCCGATTCTTCACAGACAAAATCCTCTAGGTTTTCTCTACCTGTGCGAGAAGGCAGAGTGAAGCAGTGGTCGTGACTGAGCACCCTCTGTCCATCTTAAGGAGCCCTTTCTGCTTCCTGGTCCCAGCAGCCAGGTTCTTTGCCTCTCCAGTCCCTCCTGACCCCAAGTCCCTCCGGGTAAGTTCACTTCTGGTTACCAGACATCCACAAAGGTGTCCATGCAAAAGACTGCATGCTATAACTGTGGGCTCCAGTACACGAGCCCAAACTCTTGAGTATTTGAAGGACGTGGATTATTCACTTCTTTATTTCCATTTTTAGAACATTCTGGGTTTTAGTCTGATGACATCTGCCAAGATTTGTTTGCAGCACATCGTCATCAGCTCTGACCTGGAAGCACTTCGGGTCCCCCTGAATGAGGGATACCAAGTAGTTACCAAGTCATTTTTTTCTTTTAATACCAGTGAGAGATTTAGCGTTTGCATGCCATGCTGTATTCCTGCAAGGAGAAAGTACTGTCTTTAATGATTGTATTGCAATTCTCCATCTCCCAAATGAAATATAGGAGGTTTCAATTCCTTGGTCACATTAAACGGCACAAACGTGAACCTATGCTTCTAAAAACTGATGTGTATACTTGCAAATACACCCTACGCCATGGTCTTCCCGGCTATATCAAGACAAAACAGGAACAAAGCTGTTTCGCTCAGATTTGATACAATCTTGGGGAAGCACATAAATCAGTCAGCAATATGTACTACTGCCAGAGAGATCCTTACCTTCAACCTGATTTGAATTCTGTCCTCAGTAACATCAAGCACTTCAATTAATGACTGACTTTCCAGTGCTGATTGGGAGCAAAAGGGAGGGCGTAAAACAGTGCCTAGAAATCCAACGACGTTTTCTTCGCTGACAAACAATCTTTCCTAAAGAAAAGAAAGAGCAGGTTATGTTCTTTTCATACTATACTTCAGTGGTACTGGAGCACAAAACTCACTCCAAACAAAGCCAGGACACTGATTCACAACACAAGTTTCACAGCACACTCACATCTCGATGAAGAAATTCTGAGAAGTCAGACATTCAGAAGTAACAAGATGAAATGAACGGAAGACCAGCGCTTAGCTCATTTCGATTTAAAGTACAGATCTGCAGCATACACCAAGGTAGAAGAAACATACGTTTTCTCTCTTTCGATACATCACTAATATATAGATTTAGACTCCTTCTGAGGAACGATTTCCACCAACATCATTCTACCGTCCTCAGCCGTCTTAACATCAGCACGGCATTACGCTTTTATGGATTTGTTTCAGTGTCTTACTTTAGGAAAATGCAAATGCCTCCTTAGACTGTCACTGCAGGATCTTTGAACCCTCAGGCTTCGAGATCAGACCTTCTAAAGCAAAGGCTAGGAAACATGCATGGCTATATCCGTTTCACATCCAACCACAGAGGCTTCTCAGATCTCCATTTAGGCAAGCGTAAATACCAGTTGGAAGAAACGGAGAGGTACCCACAGTTAAAGGCAGAAGTCTGGGACATGTTTTGAGGCTATTAATATGCAGGTCATAAACAATGTGAAACACGTTGCTACAGGTTTAAAGATTTAAATCAGTTACAGGTAATTAAAGGTCCTAAAATATGTCCTAGAGGGGCTGTTTCATAAGAACTGCAGAGCTTTCCCTGTCCTCATGTTCTTCCTAAATCATCTGCTGTAGGCTGTGGGTAGGGACAGATGTTGGCATGATAAAAATGGTCTACCCTAGAGGACTATTCTTGTGTTCTGTGAATTACCTTTCCTGTTTAACAACAAACTGCTTAATTGGAAATCACATGGAAAAGTCACAAACCTTCTACTTTAAGTCATACTTCTAAATTTCTTGATCCAGTTCTATCCTCTTGTCAACCCAATGAAAGTTAAACTCAATTATCACTGACATCTTGTGGACTGAGAAGCAAAAAGGCAATTCTGCACATTTTTGGCCCCCTGTGGATGTAGCCTTATGCACAGCCATATGCCACACTGTGTCTAACATACAAAATTTAACTGTCATCCTAAAAAAATAATTCTGTATGAGAAAAATAAAAATCATCCTATTTTTTCACTTTTAAAATTAGAAATCGCAATATGGAAAGTCGTAACATACCTATTGCTGGTTTTCAAAACCAGAGGGTTGCATTCATTTTCTATCCAGAAAGACTACAGTCCAGGCAAACATCCAACATCGGCTGCTGAGACAGTTTGTGAAAAAATTAAACTACAGCAGGGTTGCCCTGACAGAAAACCCTCTAGTAACATACCTACTTTTGCATTTTTGTATACAAAGCCTAAAGTACTTATTCCCTCATGTTGCTTCCTTTCTTGCCTGCCAGAGAGGGACCCTGCCAGTGCTTCAGGCTTGGAGAAATAGCCTGCAGAGTTCAAGAGAAGGTGTCAAGAGTAAAGAAACAAGGCAGGGAGTACAGACACAAAAATCTGTGAAGCGCCAAAACTCCCACAAGCTCATGAACTAGGTCACTGGCGAGGCCTTGGGCAGCACAGGAGATACATTCCCACCTCCGCCAAGCATCGCTTTGCCCACGCATCACAGACGGAACGGCTCAACTTCCCTTCTGCAGGGTTTTCGGCATGCTGCCGAGCACGATGGCGGTTCAGCCTGTCCTGGTATCCTGCCTTTGCTTCGAAGGAGAGTGCAGCAAAGCACCCTCTGCTCCAGCACGACAACTCTCCTCACCCAGCTGAGAAACTTAACTCACCTGCCAGTAATTCACCTTGAGCTGACACCCCCACTCCTTTGCACCCCACATTTTCATTTTAAGAGCATGATCACTTTCCTAAAAGCTGGAGACTCACAATTTGAGCGAGGATAAAAAAAGAGACTAGTGGTTGTTGCTGTTTTTCCTCCAAAATAACTGCTACAAGATCTCCACATCTCAACACCCTTTTGGGAAAAGAACCACCGTGGGTTTTGGGTGTCAGCACTCTTGCTTCAATTCTCTGCTTTCTCCTGGACTGCTATGACTATGAGCAAGTTTCTGCCTCCATTTTTCCTATATAAAATGGGGAAAACAATCTTTTTTCCCCTCTGAACCTGCATTTGTTTTGTCTAGTAAGAGCACAAGCATTTTGTGAAAGGACTCCCTTACTGTGCATTTGTGCTCTGAAAGTTGGTGCCTGACCTTGCTTGTGTGTCCATAAGCAGCGTAACAACAAAAAGAAACCACAGGTGCAGGAATCGGGAGAGGAGATGCCTGAAAAGCCAACAGGTAATTAAAAGTTTTCTGTTATGTCAAAATACAGCAAATCGCATCCTTAGATCACTTTGTCTGAAGCGACTTTAACCACAGGGTCACTTGCAGACGCTGCAGAGCCATTACCTCCGAAGTCAGCACCGTGGAGAAACAGCAGCAGCGGCAAAGGCAGCGTTCTGCCACGGGGCTCAGCACCCACCGACCCAGGAAACGCAGGAACCATTTCACAGAAGCATTTCTGAAATCGCAGCAGACAGTTTGCACACACCAAAGCAAAGGTACAACGAAGAAAACCAGGAGGACCCTTAGGAGAGAATGTGAGGTTGAGAGAGCTCCGTATAGAAACTGCCTTCCCAGGTCAGGGGTGCAAGTGCCAGTGCTGCCCGTGAACCATGGCTATGAGAAGGGAGCGACAGCTGTTCATCCCCAACGCAAACATGACTTTACACTTTGGCAACAAACCCAATAAATCTTTCTGAAGATGTCCTTCCTCATTAAAAGCAAAATAATTTGTTTTCTTCACAAAAAATACTGCTAAAAAAGAAAAATTGAATGAAAGGTCTATTGGCTGGTACTTTACAGGAGGATAAAAAGTAACTGCTTGTGACAACGTTCCTATAATTTTCACTAATTACTATAAACCAATTTGACCAGATTTCATACCAGCTCGACACCGTACTCCCAGAACACTACACTTACATTTCAAGTAAGTATTTAAAATTTTAACACAGCACTACCCAGCAGCCTCCCATAAATCATAGTACCTTGTGCTGTACACACAAGCAATGCTGTTTGTTATCAATATAATGATTATCATTAGCCTGTTCAGACAGACAGCGACTGTAATTCAGACTTTGCATTCATGGTGAGTATACGCTGAGGCATTTATATTACTGCAGATGTTATCAAAGCACAGACCTTGGCAAAAAATGATTCAGGAATTTATTTTAAAGCCTATTTGCTCTGCCTTGGAAGAACAGCAAAGGACAACCATCTGCAGATCACTTCAATGACCCTGTAAAATAATTCTTCAGTTTAAACAGTTTATTTTCTGATATTTATGATATTCTCTTAGCAACTTAGAATTAAATTTGTTTTTCCCTGCACATACTGTCATCTGCTGTTTGGTACACATTTGTTTTTCCTATGACTAAACTGAGACCAAATTAACATAAACGTTAGCAGGAATGACTTTGGTTTCTAGAACACTTTATCATTCAAAACCGTCCTTGTATCACACAGCACTGACAGCGCATAGCGGCAGTGGCTGCAACACCAGCAGACACAGCACAAAGCCGGTCCTCCCCCGGCTGCCCTTAGCACTCAAACAGTTTGTTCTGCATTGCTTTATCCAAATTCGTAGCCAATTACCATCCAGAGTTACCTCCCATGCAGGCTGCAATAGTTTTAAAAGTGGGACAGATTTCAGGCTTAAATGATTTGCATGTCTTCTGTAATGAGAAGCTGATGCAAATACAAAAAGGGACTTGGATCTAGGCATCGCCTGGCCTCTCGGTTTGTAGGGTCCCACTGCAAACCAGCTCGACATGAGAATTTGAATCTCAAAGTTCTGGTGAATGAAAGTACCTGTACTGGGGGTGAAAACTTTATTATGAGGTATTCATGACTGCAAAGATTAAACAGCTCAAAAGAAGCTTTCATGAGCTTAATCAGTAGGTAAATAACATTTCATGACATAACTGTTTTGTGTAAGTACATTATTCCCATAATGCATCTACCAACTAAAGGCTATTCAGAAATTAGTTGGTTTTATAGCAGAAGCAAACCAATTATGTTTCTTAATGTAGTTTGGGTAAGAGATTACTTTGAAAAAAAATCAAACAGTAAGTTCCCTCTGTTCTCCTTTTCTGTCCTCCTCTGACCTCCCAAAAAACTTGCCAAGAGTCCTGAAATGCTGAGCACAGAATTAACTGAACCAAAAATAAACTGTTGTAGGATTAAGCACAACAGTCCTAGTTTCTAGCATCATCTTCTAAGAAGTGACCCCTAACTATTATATTAACTCTTTATAGTAGATTGGAAGTTGAAAATTATAACCCTGACTTTCAAAGAAAGCATGTAACACAACTCAAAATAGTTTGGAAATAAGGGTAAAACCTAGATGCAGCAGTACGGCTAGTCAGACTGCCCGAGCCAGCTGAGACCCAGCACCTCTGTTTGGACATGGGAGCATACCGCAGCACCCATTCAGCTCTCTGGTACAGATTTCTCCCTGAAAGGTGACATAGGCTTAAAACAACAATGCATCTTATACTTCCCAATACAGGTCTTTAGGTTTCGTGCTTGGTTGACTCTCAAACCAAGAAATACATTTATCCACAAGAGCCCTAATTCTGAGATCACCGAGCACGAGGACAGCCCCAGCACAGCCCCAGGCAGCATGCCCACGGGAACACATCTAGCCCACAGCCTTTTCCACACACCCTCAGTGCCGGGAGCATCATACCTCTGCCACCCACAAATTACTTCTTTTCCAGGAAATACATGGCTGGAGAGCACAGGATGTGCCTGGGCACAATAGACCTAACAGCACATACAAGACAAGTACTGTGTTCAATGAGATAGCGAGGAGATTAATTACAAAGACTGACAGTCCCTCTGTTGTAAAGGCAAGTAAAAATAATATTGTTCCCATGGGGGTTTTTGTGTAAACAGGTCATAGCGTGTGTTTGTCTTGGAGGAGCTGCCCCACAGCATACCTGTTGCCAAAGCAGAAGACCCAAGTCCAGGGGTTAGAAAACAACACGTGACGGTCGGTGCGTGCAGTGAGCAGAGGTCACAGGGCTTCAGCGTTATTTACCAGCTGCTTTCTGAAGGAAAAAGCAACAAAGGCTTCAAAAGGATCCTCTTCACAAGGCGCTGGTGGCTGTGCCAAGCAGAAAAATCACACCTCTTTTTTTATGCTCAGTAACACACCCATCTAAAACATTCTCCGTGAAGGCATCAACATTCACACATAAGTTCGAGTTTTTGTATCGCTATGCAATTCCCTTTTAGATAGCCATGTGAAGTAATCCTCACAAACAGCATAACTCATGCTTAGTTCCAACCATGAACTAATCAGGAATGTTCAGTGTAATATTTTTCATACTGTAAAAGTTAAAAAAAACATAATCTCAGTGCATAGTAAAGCACAGGAAACTGCTCCCTGCTGTTCCCTGGAACCCCATGGGGGTTTACGTGAGTTAAATCTTAATATTCTCCATGACAGAACAGGGGCTTTTATTTCAAAAGGGATGGGCTAACTGCAGCGATTCCCTCCCCAGCGAGGGGGACCGCAGGAGAGAAGCACTGACCAGTAAAGTGAGCACACATCCGCTGAACAAACTCATTTCAGTCCACCAAGAAGGGCAGGAAGGGTGTGGATCAGCATGAAAGGGAATTACTACTTTAACCAATCTTTTTCTAATCACATGAAAATGAGCACACATGACCCAAAAACTGCAGGCAGAATTAATTATCTACAAAACATGTTTCACATGCTAGTATAACTGAGCCTCCAAGTCTCAGTAGTTCAGATATACCTACCAGAAAACTGGTTTTTTATTTCTGTTAAGAACTGAGCATTTAACCCCAGGAGACCAAACATTAAAAAGACATGCTTTACAAAGGCATGATTTCCATAATTGCCCAAGTCCAGCTCTGCCGTAAACCAGGACATTCTGGGACATGTTGTTCTCAGAAACCTTGCCTGGCAAGCTTACAAATTTTATTAATGGATATTTAACTCTCAACCATTCTTTTTTCATCATTTACTCCCCAGGTTCTGTTGTCTTAAAATGAAGGGGAACTCTCTGGTGCTGGAGTTTCCTAGGCCTGAGCTCCCAGGATTTAAACAAATGGAAGCAAGAGATGTAGAAGGTATTAGCGGATGAACTGCAACAAAGAGTAATGGAGGGAGCACAGCCCACAGCTGGTCCTTCCAGGCAAAGAGCAGACGGTGACTCTGGCAGCGGGGAAGCCAGGCAACTTCCTCACATCATGAGTCTCTATTGCCCTGGACAAACAGGGCCTGGAGCGAGCCCTGCAGAAAGATCAACACCGTGTGGTCTCTGCTACAGTGATCGAGCACAAGGCCAGTGACAAAAGATAAGTTTTTAAACCCCTGGAATACGTGACCCTGGTCCATGAAGCCCAAAGTTACAGAATCTTTATTTTTATAGGATTTCTGCTCACTGTGACAAGTGTGTGGACATTATGGTTTAGCCAAGGAGCGAAACTACTCGGAGACAAAGAGAAGCAATGACTGCAACTGCTGATAAGTTAGGGCTCAGAGTCAGCAGAGAGCTGACCATCTATTGTATGGGAAAGCAGTGAAACCGAAGCAACATCAAGAGCTATCAAATGAAGGAATACTTGCAATGACACAGTTAAAGTCCAGGGAGGACTACTGCACTGTAAAGACTTGCTGAAAATAAGCACTTGCTGGGGTGGGAATTCAGACTGCTCAGCATCTATGGAAACTGAGCTCTAAATATATCATCTTTCAGCACAGGGATTCAAACACATCTGACTACAAAAGGAAAACCAGTCCTTGAAATTCTGTTTCAAGAATGGTATCCTAAGGATGAGCTCAACTCATTCTTCTACCAATATCTGTATCAGACCAATTTCCAACAAGAAAAGAGGCCAATGCGATAACAGGAACATCACAAGCACACAAGGCAGGGCTGTGCAATTACTGGCACACCGTTATCGTACATGTTGATCTGGGCAGAGGCGCACAGGCAATCAAAATCAAGCGATAGGCACTGCACTACATCATAGTCCAGGGACGAGGCTGCCAACGACATGCATTCTGCTCATGCGGTGAACAATTACTGTAACACGTTTTCCTGGCTGTTTGGCAAATTAATGGGAGATAATTACGCAGGCAGCCTAACAGGGTACCATAACAGCCACCGTGGCGCGGGCTATCAGCGAGTTGGGCAGATTTCTGAAGTAACTAACCCAGTGAGGAATCTGTTCCCTGAAACATCACAGAAAACTGTGGTCTCCAGTAAGAAACAGCTTCCCAGAAGACAGCAGAGTAGGAATTTCCCCATCTGTAAAAAACACTGGCCTCTTCTTTCACCACACACTATCCTCTGGCAATGCTACTGTGGAAGAAGACAACAGCAGTGTGACTGGGAAGTGCAGGATAAAACTCCTGCTTGCCTAGGCCACCGAAAGCTCCCTGAAGTGATTAAACAGGGCGCTGCTACTGTGCACATTCCTAAAACACTCTACTATGATGGATGCAACTCCTAGAAGATCTCAATGCAAGAACCATAGTTCTGATTTATAGAAAGAGATACAAAGCAGAAAAACACCAGAGATGACAGCAGACAAATTGAAGAAATCAACATATATAGAAGAGAAGCTACCATGAGCAAATAGTTAATGGACAGACAACAGCATATAATAGTAGCTCTAATTAAATATTAATTTTTCTCACTTCACTCTGGCTGAATGCCGCTATCAGCGCTGGCACAGGCACTTTTGGGAAATAGCACAGTTAAAAAAAAAGCAAACAGAACAAATGACTTCAGATTATTTCAGCCACTTCAATTTGCAGGCCCGGTATCCAAAAGGACTGCACCCCAGAAGAAATAAATCTTTTTTAGCCGGCTACATAAATGAATGGCTGGGAGGCCTATGTATGACTAATGACCAATCACCTCCTCCTCCTACTCCACCCAAAACATTTTGCAATTTATAATAAATTCAGCACATTCAAAGATTTTTTTAACTCACAAAACGGTAATATTGACAAAAACCCTATTACCCTATTACCCTTTTAACAACTTCAAATTAAAAGGTGTTCCCCCAATCATAATAACTAATGCACACACCAAACACTTTCAATCATGAGACTGAGATCAAAGCGTGCAGAAATGTCCATCAATCACAGCACTAAAGAGATACTGCAGCAGAATTTCCTGATCCCAAAGTGAATTTTCAGCTATATCCCCACACAGAGTCACAGAAAGCTGTTGTTATCCCTTAAAAGCTGCATTTAGGCCTGCATGCCATAAAACAAGGAAGTGCACGCACACACACCATGGCACATGATGGAAGATATTCAGACTATCTGGAAAAGCGGATAAAATGCCAGTAGTTCCTACCCCATGCCTTCTGTACCTATACAGAAAACGGGCAGTAGTTTGCACGATGGCTTATTTGATATCACGTCGGCACCGATTAACAGTAGTGCCAAATGTGCCGTGGCCCCACTCGCACAGACTTGCAGGCTCCTGCTCCGGCAAAAGCGAAGGAAATGCACTGCAAACAGTTCAGCATAGGTGGTTCTCAATAAATTCATCATCTTTGATACTTACCCAAAATGATCAGCCCCTCCTTCAAATGAGTTGCTATTACAGAAAAGGTATGCAGCCTGCTAAATGGGAAATAAAACTTGAAGATTCAGCTGCACATATACTAATTGGATAAATATCTTTCAGAATCATGCAGTATTTTCTAATTGTAGGGATGGAGCAATTAAGATACTCCAAGCCACCATCCCAGTGGGTATACTTTAAGCCTGCCAGCTTTCTGGACTTGCACTCCCATGGCACATGATCCAAACTAAAGGATTTTATTGTTCTAAAATAAAGATGAACTCCAAATCACGTCACTGAAAGGTTACACAAGAATTGTGCAGTCTTAATCCCTGCTCATGACAACTTGTTTGAAACTCTGAGCTCACAGAATAACGTAGTTCTCCACAAAACTTGTGCGAGTGCTTCTTGAGATCAAGAGTGCCTCAAAGTGAGCATCCCTTTGCGGGGACAACGCCAGTTCTCAGCAGGCACTGTCAGCCTGATGCAGCACGCATGCCAACCTCCTCCCGCCACAGGGAGCATCACTGCCTAAAGACCCATAAAATAATAAAACATCTCAACTAACCAGTAAGAAGAGAAGATGAAGAACTAGCCCAGCAAAATGGCAATCAACATTGCAGCAGTTCACAGCTGCTGTTTGCTGTACTGCTGTGGTTGAACTAATGGGTGTTCCTGCAGCTATAAATGGGAGTTCTGTCCTGAAATACAGAAACAGGTACACGCCACTCACACGCCTGCATTTCATGACGCTGTATGCATGTGTGTGTACATCTGGTGTATTATAAACGTCTCCTTCTTTCACGTCAATAGGCTGCATAAGCAATTTACACAGCCATAAAGGCTAATGTTAAGGACATAGGGCAGGCTCTGTTTTCACTCATCATCAGAATTTCCTTTAAAAAAAAATCAGCACAGGAGGCAAAAGTCATTTCAATTCCAAGAATGAAGATGTCAGCTCCATGACGTGACCTTTGTACTGCTCGTACAAGACTAGCACTCATTAGGTCATTCCACTTACATCCGGTAACAGCTCTCCTAGGAAAGCAGCTTCCGTCACTACCAACATCTTCTGAACTCAGACCGATAACCTAACAGCTCCCCAAGACATCATTCATGAACAAATCCAAACAACAGAAGTCACACACTGCAGCGAAGCAGTGGCATTCTGGGAAGTGTGATGCACCAACCCTGCCATTTTGAAGCCATTACCTGCAGAGCTGAGGCGTCAAGGCCGAAGCAGAACTTCTCCCAGGGCCCGGTGCTGTCGGGGGCCTTGGCAAGCCCGACAGCAGCGTTGTGGGCAGACACGCTAATGCTGGTCTCGGGGGACGCCAGCCTGTTTGCGGGAGGAAACTGTAAGAAGAGGGCATAGGCGCCAGTGTCACTGGAGAAGCGGAGGCTGTAATGGTTCATGCCCACATCCCCACTGAGGCTCTGGGGCTGGATGCCGGGCACATGCAGGAGCACGGTGAGGGAGGCCTCATCCTGCCGGCACTGGAAGGGAGGGCACACAGCGGCCTCGGGGCTGCCAGAGCCCTGGGGAAGAGCCATCTCACCGGGGCTGCCCTCTGCCGCCGGCGGGACCGGGCTCTCGAGAGGGGACGGAGGGAGACCCTCGCCGAGGCCGCAGAGCGCGGCCGGCTCGGGGCTGGCGCTCGAAACGGGGGAAGCGGCGCCGGAGCGGGGCGGTGGCGGGTCGCTGCCCGCGGGTAGCTCGGCAGGCTCCCCGCCGTCGCAGCCGCCGCCCTGGGGACCCGGGGGAGGAGCGGCCCCGCCGCCCGCCTCAGCCTCCGGCGCCTCGCCGAGCCCCTCCGCAGCGGGTTCGGTCTCCTCCAGCCGCTCCCCGCCCGGGCCTAGCGGTTCCTGCGGGCCGGGCCGCGGCACCACGGGCAGCGTGACCAAGAGCTGCCGCTGGGCCTTGTTGAAGGCGGCCCGCCCGCGGTTCTCGTCCACGTCGTAGGGGAGGCGGAGGCGCAGGCGGTAGGCGGGACGCTGCGAATCGAGGCGCAGCTCCCGGCCGCGGATCTCCAGGGCGGCTTGGGCGGCGGAGCTCAGCAGCGGCAGCTCCACCGTCACCACCAGCTCCCGCGGCACCGGGCTAGGCGCCGAATCGCGGCAGCACCGGTAGTCTTGCAGGTCCACGTAGGAGCGGTGGCGGATGCTCCAGCGCGGCGTGGTGGGGCCGGGGGGTCGGGCCGACGAGGCGGGGGGAGCGGCGGACGGCGGGGAGGCAGCGGCGGCGGGCGGGAAGGGGAAGGGCGGCAGCGGCGAGTCGTCGTCGGCGGGCGGCGGAGCGGCGCCGGGCAGCGGGGTGCGAATGACGGGCGCCTGCGGGACGCCCTTGTACTTGGTGCCGCGGAGGACGGCGGCGTTGGCGCGGTCGAGCTGCACGGCGCAATGGCGCTCCACGGCCTCCAGCGCCGTGTCGCTGAGCAGGCGGCGGAAGCGGGCATTGCGGGCGGCCAGGCGGAGGGCCGCCGGGTGGAAAACCACGTCGTAGACCAGGCGGCGGCGGCCGCCGCGGCCCAACTCTTCGCGGCCCGGCGCCAGGCTGTAGGGTAGGGCCCAGCGGTGGCCGCCGGGCTCGGCGCGGGCCTGAGGCGGGCCGACCTGCGGGTTGCTGCAGACGTTGAGGTAGCAGCGGCGGGAGCCGGCCTGGCTGGTGCGCAGCACGTAGCCCGCCGCGGGGTGGACGAAGCGCACCTCCACGCCGCGTTCCCTCTCCAGGGCCGCCACCTCTTCCTCGTACAACCGACGTTGTTCCGGGTCGGCCAGCTCTGCCGCGTAGTCGGCGAAGAGCTCCTGGAACTGCTTGTCGCGGAAGGCCCGGTGAAGCCGCTCCGCCTCCTCGGCGCTGAGCTCCAGCTCTTCCAGCCGCCCCGCGCCCGCCATGGCTCCGGCCCGGCCCGGCCGCTTCTCGTTGCTGTGGAAACGCCAAACAAGATGGCGGCTGCGGCCCGGCCGGGCCCGTTGCTATGGTGGCAGTAAACAAGATGGCGCCGCCTGACCCTTCCGGCCAGTTGCTATGGATACGCCAAACAACATGGCGGGCTCTTTCCCTAGTGGTTTTCCTCAGAGTCGAGTCCTCTCCACTTCAGAGCCCTCCATCCTCGCTCAGCCTTTCCCCTCAGCGGCGGCTCTCAGCCCTCGCCCCTGTCTGCCACAGGGGTGGCTCATGCTCCCCCTCCTCTCCCGCAGCTCTGAGCTAGCAGTGCCACCCCCTCCAGGCCCAGGGTCAGCAGTGCTGGCGCAGTCTCTCCTGCGGTTTGGGTTTAGATCCTCAGCAGTTCAGCTCTCACCTCTTGTACCCGGCTTCCATCCACACCCCACCGCTGTCTTCCCCCTGCTCCTGCCCCCTGAGCATCGACACGCTCGTGTCGATGCCAGTGCGGCAGGAAGAGGTCTGTGAAACAAAACAGCTGGTGTTGGGGGTCCCCTGTCTGCTCTACACCTGATTTGGGCACTTTGGGGTGGCACCAGTCTGCTACCCTGGTCTCGATGCCCGTGAGCGGCCGGAGCGGGTTTTTGCTTAGTTTCATCGAAAAGGGACCGTGTTCACGTGCCGACAGACTGCTCTTCGCTGTAAGCCAAACCAACTGCTGATGCAGAAGTCAGCGCTGCCAGGACCTGACTCTTTCCCACCTTGCCGATTGCTCCTTCAGCAAGATTTCCTCCCCCTGGCCTCCTGAAACTTCGAAGGACCATGTCCTTGTTCCTTTTACCTCTCCTCACCCTGCCTGCGTAACAGTATCTGCAAACAGATTATATCCTGCCATCAGTAAAGAACAGCTCATAATCTTCTCTAGACCTTTCCTGTCCAAAGAAAAACCATAGCCCACATTTCCAGTATCTCCTGTAGATAACTAGCTATCACTTCAGCTCAGCATGGTGAAAGACGAAGTTCTCCCTATCTTTAACTTCTTTTTTTAAAAGATAGGTATTTCCTGTTTGATATACATGCATTTGGTTTCTCCAGTTGCCTTCCTTTATTATGCTTTGCCATTTATCTTCACTGTGACTATAAATTTTATCTAAACTAACACCAGTATCTTCCTGTAAGAGTTTGTGTACAAAACACACTATGTTTGTCTTTGACATTTATTATAAACAGTCTGTAATACATCATAAAAATCACTCCATCTCAAATGAGCGCTACAGTTCGCTTTACAGAGGCTCGCTCCCTTTTTGCAGTCTCGCAGAAATTCAGAGACCCTGAAGCTTGCTGAAAATACCAAACAAAAACAGTATTTAGTTTTTTTTAAAAAGATAGTTCACAATACTATTATATTTCTTGATCTACGAAAGATCTGATAATGTTTTAAACTATTTGAAGACCGAAAGCATCTCATGGTATGATATTTTCTATATTCAAGTAAAGATTACATGGGTTGATCTATTATCAATTCCCTTGGGAGGGTGGGGGCTGTTATACACTCCCATTTGAGAAAAACACAGCTTCTGCAACAAGGCATGAAACTGAATCAGACAAGGTAAGTATCCACTTTTGCCATTGGGCTACCCCATCATTATTTCAAACAGGCGAATTTTCATCTCAGTTGTAAGACCTTTGATACTTTTTAATACTTTTTGGTGTTGCAGCTGGCCTTTTTTCCAGTCATTGGAAGACCACAGTTGGAATGAATAAGTACAGATTTTAAATACATGAAATCAAAGTATGAAAGTGGCTTCTGGGCTTGATGATGATCACAAAATGAACAAAGAATTGTTCCTAAGTGTAATTAACCTATGTAACAAGCATGAATGAATCTGTTTCCCAACTGGGTCTCAGTTACTGAGGATCATATCTGTCCTGTAACTTTTGGATCATGCTTCTCATCATTGTTATTTTCACTGTAATTTCTAAATTTATTATTTTAGTTCTAGGCATTTCTTACACTGCCCAAGTATGAAGCGTAAGTCTACGTTAAACTGCTAGAACATTCACTCTGTTTATATAATTGATCTGTGTTCCTCCTGATAATCAGAAAGTCAGCAAATAAAAAGATAGTTTCTTTTAAATGAGAAAGTGAATATATTTACCTGTCTTCAACTGTCTTGTTGGAGGGGTAGAATACCTTGAACGAAAATCCACTTCTAGGAAATGAACCCTGTAAAGAAAAATGTATACACCACACTTGTGTAAGCAAAATACCGTACTAATAGTAAGAGACACACTTGAATGTGACTGCACCCCCTTCTTATTTTGGTAAAGCATAAGGAAATCTTACAGGATTTATGCAAAGACAGTCAGTGTTGGTGACGGTGAATGGGTCGTATTTATCTGCAATGATGAGCATATCTGGCAGAGGATATACCCTCAGGGAGTAGTCATAGGCCCAGTACACTGGGCTAACATACAGCGGAAGTGGCGTCAGATGTCCTTGTGATAATATAGTCTTTACAAACTGCAAGATAAACATAAATAGTTTGAACCATTGTCTACAAGTCAAATTCATTCCTACCAATGCTATCGCCCTGTTAATAAAGAAGCTTTGAATATGGACATGTTTTTTGTGTATCTCACTCCCTCTGATTACTAACGATGTCTAGAATAAAGCAGCAACTCCCCTACAAGTCAGCTGCTGTTCTGTTTGTTGTGTTTTCTTTTTAATACACAAAGTCCTTTCTAAAGCATATCAGCCAATATTTGAAGATGTCAAAACTATTTCATCCATCAGACTCTCCAATAGAGAGAATCTGCTTACCCGTTCCTCCAACCCAGGAAGTATAAACGCTACCATAACTTTCATTTTGTGGGTTTTTGGGTTTTTTCCTCATGGCTTCCCTCACAGTACCGGTTAACGACAAGACCCACACTTAAACACAGTCTCTTCCCTGAACTGAGAAAATAATTTGATTCTCAAATGATTTCAATTCCTTTGGCTGTTCTGGGAGTTGCCCTGCTCCAGACACCAGCTGCCCCCTGAAATTCCCTTTTTCATCTGGCAAATTCCAGCCAGGATATTTTGGTTCCTGAAACTCTCTCCTCAAGCCCCTTGAAAGCTTTTATTATCTCTAATCAATCATGTAGCTGCCATTAGGCTCCATTTTTCCCAAAGGGCCAAAATCACTACAGCAGCTTGGTGAAAGGGTCTGTTGTTGAAAGAAAATGATGTACCAAGCATAGGCCCAGTTATTCCACTAATACTGTACAAGGCCTAAAGTCACTATTAATTCAATCTAATGTTAGTAGCAAAATCTCCCTGTCTCATTCATCTTTTTACACTGATGGCTGAATTGAAAAACTAATCTCGGGCAGAAAAGCCAGAGAAAAACTGAAGTAGGCAAAAGCAACCCAATACACTTATCTGCAGAAAGCGTTGCAATACATAATTCTACATTTCTTTCATGATTCCTTCCTTTCCAAGCATGAGAAAGCCCTGTATGAGTACAGGGAAGTGATGGCTTGCAACATACATATGTATGCAAATGTGCACACCAAAAACAAGGTGCATCAGCGTCCGCAATAGCTTCCCTGTGTTCACAAAGAAACTGAGCACTGTCATGATGGAACAAAGGAAAAAGGAGCTAAAATAAGTTTCTGAATCAAACAAACAAACAAAACCCTATAAAATAAATAGAAACAGTCTCCATCCATCACTGCAATGAGCCAGTACTGCCTGGATCATTCTCATTCAATTATATCAGTAAGTCCCATCAACTCCTGCTGTGCATTCATTAACTAGAATCATAACTCAGAGTGCTGTGGCAATGTATCAAAAGCAGGATTAAGACGTCAAAGTGAGAAGGCAGAAGAAGCAGATGACCTTTTGGAAAAGTGACATGCTGCTTTACTGCAAATGTCACTGGTTAATTGATCACATCTTAAAAAAAAAAGTAATTTGTATTAAACTTTGCCTTTAGGAATCAATGTTTCTTAGTACGACATTCATTGCTGGTGCACATACACCAAGAGTCAGCTGCTATGAAGTTCTGCGTTCAAGGGCACCTGCAGTGGGACAGTCAGGATGACTCAATGCCATCAATCAGTATCACCGTTTCAGTTATCTTACTGTCAAGATGGAAATGAAGGTAATAATACTAAACATGTAGATCCTTCTTACAATCCCTCTTGGTTACTCTTGCAAGACGTTGTGAGAATGCGGATCAGAGCGCCCTAAATGCAGACCTGCTGATTAAAAAAGAAGTCAAGGAGATCTTAGCAAGAAGTGCTGAACACAACTCACTCACATGGTTGGGAATGTCCATGTTGCTGCTAGGGAAGCGGACACAGTTTCTGCACATTTTGTTTACCAAATCTTCACGAAAGATAATTATTTCTTGGGTGCAATATTGAATCCTAAATGGAAAACATTAATAAAATTAAATAAATTGAGATGAAACTAAAAGGTAGGGAGTTGCATTATAAAGTTGACCTCCCTCTAATACAGCAAAATGAAAAAGCACATTCCAATTAAAATAATACTTTCCCATCTTCCCTTCATTCTCTCCAGATTCAGAAAAAACATGATGCTTTTGATACTCCCTATCAAACTTTTAGCACTACTTCCTTTCATCACTAATTTATTAATGTATTAATGTATTTAAAGCTAGTTACAATTAATGCAAGTGAGGAATTCTAATAATTTGAAAAATTTAAGACAAATTTTTTCAAAATTTGTAATTTTTGAAAATTACATCTGCACATAAATTAGTCATTCAGAAAAAAAAAAAAACAAACCCATGAAAAATGGCAGTAAGTTACAGTGTTACCTGCAAGGATTTGTGGTGAAAACTGAAAATGGCACCAGCTGTCTGAATTCCTGAGTAATATTTTCAGCCAGGGGAGGCCTAAAATAAATAGCAACAGATGTATTAACCCAGACTCTTACCTTCTTTAACTATTTAATTCAAAATTCCAAAATTTGAGAAAGGAAAGCAAACTGACCTCGGTAAAATAGAACCGGGACCAGGGTCTTCAGGGCCAGGAACAAACACAAATCGACTACTGTAAAAAGTTCAACGTATCACTTTTAAACAAAATGATCCTTGAAGTTTCTAAACATCGGTTACATACAGCCATTACTCCACAGATGCATGCAAATAACCTGTTCTGGGGCCAAGATGACAGCTCTTTATGACCTTAAGAACCACATAAATCACAGCTAAGGTGTAAGATACATATTCATTCCTCACTAAAGTGGAGGAAACCTTAAAAGCTGTTCACCGTGCAAGGGGGACTGACTGTGGGAAGGGAGACAGACCAGGTGTGCAGCCTGGCTCAGGACCCAGTGGTAATGGGCTCCAGGATCCAATAAAGGGACCCCAGACAATCCAGCAGCAGCACACCAAGAAAGCCCCACTGGGACACAGGATCAGTACAGGAGATACGCTTGCTTACATCTCCCACAGAGCTCAAGAGCCGCAGGCTGTGGCCATTCCTGCTTTTGGGGCCCATTCTAGAAACAAGGTCTACTTAGGTGCTACTGTTACAAATTCAAAGATCAGAAGCCAGAAAGAATAAGCCTGGCTGCCTGGCCATTTTACTTTTCTTTGTATATTCAAATCTATGTAGAAGAGATTTAGTTCTCCAGGCCTGGAATGGGGCTCCTGCAGAGCAGGGACACAGAAGGGATAAATAAAAGATTTTTTTGCAGGATTGCATTGCTTTGGTTAGTTCTCAAAACTAGTGGCCGTGGAGAACTGTGTATGCAAGAATGGAAAAGATAGAAATGAGATGCCTCCATGTAGGCAGCAGTCAGTGTTTCAGATTACTTTTGCCAGGGCTGGTACAGAAGGCCTGTAGGTGCTCGTACCAGCATCAAAACTTCAACGTCAGTTTATAAAGCAGCACTGCTTGGGCAGAACCCTGCTGATTTCAAGGGAATTGCGGGAGAAAAGGGCTCACCCAAATAGCACTTTCGGGGAATCACAGGCCATCTTTAATCCATGTGAAAAACGTTCCAGGGAGAGGCAGTTTCACCTTTGCTCCCTCAATAGCAGCTTCCACGATCAAGCTATTTTAGATAAAATCAAAACCTTACACTGCTCCCAAAACAAACTTACAGGCCTGTTACAAGACCAGCTTGCTATCTGATCACAGCTGGCTCACAATAATGAGAAAACATGGTATCTGTTAGCTTCTTAAAGTAATTAAAGCAAAGGTTTCACAAAATAAACAAATGTCCCTTTTCATAGCACTTTGCTGGGTACCTTTTATGAATGCTGGGATATTCACATATAATATCTGCAAGAGCCTTCAAAGAACCTAGAGTCACGAAAAAAAAAATCCATGATACAACACCTGGTTAGACAATAAACACACATTATATGAATCACCCCTATAGTTCAATACATTAAAAAAATGCGTCACTTAGAAAATAAGGGTTTCTTTCCTGCTCTCGTAATTTGTTTTGCCATCATCATTTTAATTTAATGTACATGTCTGACTGTATACAAAAACTTCCCTACCTTTCAGTGACTGAATTTGATTTTTTCCATATGGTGCAGATGAAAAGTTTCCACAAAAGAAAAAGCAGGTTGGAGGTGCAGAGGAATAACCTGGGAAAAGAGAGTTATCTGTGAGTATATCCATTCACTTCAGTATCTTTCAGCATTCAGTCCCCCCTCCATTCCATGAAAGTCAGAAACCAAAACAGCACTTCAAGCTCTGCTGCTATTAATACACCTGAACTATTTTCTTGATACAGGCTTTTGTTAACTTACAAAGGATGATGGCAATGTACACACGTCACTTCAAGGAAGCCCTCTGTTATTTACAGGCCCAGTTCCAACACCACTGTTCATGTGTATCCAACTAACTACTGCCCCAGTCATATAATTACACAAAGTACAATTATAATAAATAATAAAATTTTAAAATGCACTCTTTCCTTAAAGAGAAAAATAGTGAGTAGGTACCAATGGATTACTATAAACCTTCATGCATTATTCCAATTCCAAGGGCTCTACCAACATTTAATTTGCTCTTTGGCATTATAAAGCAACAGTAACAGGAATTGCCTGAGCATTTTAAGAATCTGATGAATCCTCACAATATCACTAATCACACAGAAACACATGCTTTATAGCAAAGAGTGAAAAAAGAAACCTGATTCCCATCCCTAAAATAAAAATAAAAACATCTACTCAGGCATTCCTCTCACGTTCCAGGTTACTCTCTATTTCCCTAACATGCAGTACCAGACTTGGATTTACTCCACTATTTTTCAATCCAGTTGGTAAATAGGACAGAATTGTTTATACCAGAGAAATGGCTCATCGATGTTTTTTCCTTCCTACTCCACTCAGCTATTATTTTTAGTTTATAATTATGAAGCTTATTACTTGCCTATTAAAAAAAGTCTCAAAATAGTAAATGCAATGTATATATCTTTGCCAGTTGAGTTCAGTATATTAAACTCACTGACCAAAGTCCTTTTATTACTTCAGCATATGCAGTCTTAGGTCAAGTTCAGTTTGCTTCAGGATCTTGCCAACTTTGATCAAGATAGGGAACTGGTTTCGTAGCTTCTGGATGAGTGTGGCAATTTGCGTCTAATTTTCTTTAGGTGAGTAGCAGTTTCCCACCCTTAATTTTATGTTGCTTATTTTTAAAGCAGCCACCTTCTCACACTTCCATTCTACCCAAGACAGACAGGACAAGCTGTTCCAAAACTGCTCTGGAATACAAAGAAGCAATTCACAGATCTCGCAGATGCTTGCTATCCAAATGTTGTCAACATTACTAATGTAATGACGCGTGGAAGAAACAGTTCATATTTTAAGAGTAACTGACATTTTTTCATTGGTAGAACCAGAAAGCATTTGAGGGACTGCTGATCTCCAGTGAAGTAAGAAGTTTTATTTAAACTAAGCCTAGGAAGAACTTTCACAAGCAAGGGAAACATTCTTGTCACAGCACATAAAATGGCTACTGTCCAAACAGTGTTAGTACTAAGTGATTTATGAAAAGTGTCAGCTTGCAAAAATATAATACAATCCAATTTTAAAAACTGTTAGAGAAAGATCCAAAATAAATATAATAGCAACCATGAAATGCAAATGGCTATCACCAAAATTAGAGTGAGACTTCACTGGCTTTGGTCTGGGTTTCAGTGAGATCCCACCAAAAAATGCAACAGTTGGGCTTATTCTAGCTTTCTCAAAATGGAAGTTCATCAAAAACACACAATACAGTAATAACAGAACTCTTGAAAATTGTTACCTGACGTTTTCACTTAAAAGTATACTTTTGAAAAAAAGGCACACAACCCACTGTCTTGCTGTCAGCTGTACACTGTCTAGCTTCCTCTGACCGTCAGGGATGCTCACATGAGCAACCACATGATGAAGAGTTCACAAAGCTAAACCAGGATAAAACTAATTCTCCAACAAAGGCAATTAGCCTTCTGCTGAGGTATTCCCTGAATTAGCTCACCATGGGGTCAGAATTCCCAGCCCATATCAAGCTGGGGACACAGCCACAGCTGGGAACCAAGGACCAGCTAGGCATCAGACTGCCTTGCTGCACTCGTCAGCTCCATCCATCAAGGCTGCTAAGGGCTAACGAAAATGGTAAAAATTCTCTAAAACAAGGCTCAGAGTTAAAGCAGTTCTCACCTACCCGAAAACATCGTGTGAAGCTTTTCCAGAACTTCCGCTTGGTCCAGCCATACATCAGAAAGGAATACAAACATGGCATCTTCATTTTCATCCTCCAGCTCCTTTAGTTTTGCAGAAGCCTTTACTGAAGCTGAAGAAGGCCCTCCAAAGAAGTTTACATTCCCATAGAAGGCTCTACATCATTAAAATATTCAAGTTAGTTCTGTTTTTTCCCAAAATCATTAGTAGTTTTGATTATGACTCACTTAAAACATTTTAATTATTATTATTATGATAGGTACCTCAGATGGGATCAATAATAATTTAGTACTTCATGGAGAAACCAAGGAAGAGAAATGGCAGCCACCTAGACATAAAGCAGGGGTGCTGCCTTGCCATAACCTAGCAGATCATCTCAGAGTAATATTTATCCTGGGTTCTTTCCCACATCCATTCTTTGAGCAACAAGGAATTTCTTACTCCCATGTAATAGTTAATCTAGTTTTGCAATTGAGGAGGGCTTAGATCCCAATTGCTGTTAATATGCAGAACCCAATGGCCTTTGGAAAGGTTTTTCTGCTAACACTACAGGCTTTAGTACTGGTCCAAGTAGACCAGCAAGTCCCAGAATTGCTTCCTTAAAATTGTATTTATTTTGAAGCATTTGTGGAGGAGGAAAAATAGCATACTTTAATGTCACAGAAGTTCTAAAATAACAATGCGCTTACTTAGAAACCTCTAACAAAATATGGAGTGAGGCTGCCGAAAGTCAGTTTTATACCTAGTGGTAGCAGAAGGCTCAGTAGGCGGAAATCCAAAAGCATTCACATGAAAAATTTCATCTTCATACCAACCTAAGAGATTTTTGAACAACAAAATAACCTTTAGTTTTTCTAACAACATCACGTCCTAGACATTAGTCAGATGGTTGGCAGCTGTGCTGCACAGCTAGTTCCAGCCTCCATCAATCCCTCTCTTGTGATAGCACCAGTCCCTGTGCTGTTTAGTGGTGAACCAGACCAGGGAACTATCTGGCTGAAAAACAGGCTGAGCAAGAAACCAACTCTTTTTTTACCCCAGACACTTCTTTGAATGGATTTGCTGCACAGCCACATAAAAACTTTCTCAACCCAACCAAGTAAGAATGTAGGGGAACAGGAATCATTTTTGCTGGCCCTGCCTCAGAAAAGTCTCCATCAAATTGCACCTGTTCTCGAGAACTGTCCCACCTGTTAGAGGAAGTATTAGGGTCTTAGCCTATCATTTGTGCTCCTAACTTCTGTTTATTTCATAAATTTTAAACATAAAACACATTATTAGAAAAGAGACTGGGATTATGTATTGCAGACTAATACTCTACAAACAGCAATGTCCATTATTTTGCTAAAACAAGGCTCCAAAACTGCAAGCCCTTACATCATCTTAATAAGAACACTCATTAAAGCCTCTGAAGGACCAAAGCTTTGCCAACAGAAAGCCACATTTTCAGATTGTTAAATCATACTGTTTGGTTATTCTAGTCTGTCTTCCTAGTCTAGTCATATCTCCTTCAAGCATGTTGGAGCCAGGCTAACTAAGGCCAATCCTCAAAGCTGCTACAGATGCTCACATGCCACCAACTTCACTTAAAACCACAAATTTCGCAGAGCTCTGTTCTCTGCCTCTAGAGCCCATGAGGTAACAGGAAAGGCTTATGGCAAAAAATCTCAGTCACAAACTCATCATGTGGCCAAGCCTCATCAACATGAGACTTGCCTGTTCAGCCACATCTGGCAGACATGTAACTGCAGCAACAGCCATTAACAGAATAACTTATTACAAGCTAAGAAAAAGAGTTTGCTTTACCTTCTGCCAAAACAAAGCATGATTCAGTATATAAACCACTGTGGAACTGGTGCAAAAAGGTTAAGAAATATATTTTTCTTAGATCAGGACTTTTAAACTAGTTCTTTAGCCAAAGTTTGCTTTCTAACTGGTGTAATACATTTGGACACTACTGAAAGTTCATAGGCTGCCTTCAGAGCCAGGCAATCACCTGGCAGTGTGAGCAGGTAAGTTCATAAACAGCCCGCAAACAGGAATACGCTCTGCTTCCACCAGGATGAATACTAACCTTGTCCTAACAGTCTCTGTGAAAGGGCACTGAGCTGCAGCAACCAAGTAATTTGAAAAGAAGGAAAAAGACAAAGCTGCAATTCTCAATACGTAATTTTTAATGGCCAGCATTGCTATATTATTCAATTTAAAATCCTCCAGTTCTATAGGAAATTTCCTTAACTCTTACATCACAGAAAAAGGATATAGCTTTACTAAGGTCTAGCTGGATGACTCCTGTAGGGTCTTCTAGGAAAAACTTCCCCTAAAAAATAGGATTAATTAATAAAGCAAAATATACCCAAACACACAAACACTTCAATCAGAAGCATCTATTAGTCAGCATTTAGAAATAATTTAGCAAGTTTTAATATTGTAAACTTAGAACACACTGGCAGAATGGAAAACAATGTAGTTTATATTAAGTGTATCTTAGCATCTTCCCTTTGAGCTGCTTCAGTTTAGATTGCTGGCGCACCCCTCCCCTACAATCACAGTCCAATGCAATGGCAAGTCCAAACACAGTCATTGGAAGCTCCAGCATTTCAAGAAGGGGCATGCCTACAAAATGGAACTGGTTCTGGTTGCTGACATAAAGCATTACAAAATTCTGCAGCAAGAAGACAAAGACATTTTCCCTCACACACTAGCACTGACTGCTTGTGGAAAAGTCTCTTTGTAGGGAATGGATCTTGCACCACTGACATTGATGGGAGTTCTGCCACTGATTTATATGACAAGATAAAGTGGTGAGATATTTAAGTTTTCTCATTTTCTAATATATTATAACACTGAATGAATGTTGACCTAGATGCTACACAATAAAAAGCAACCTACCTCCTTAAGCTGAGTTATCATCCCAAGCACAATCACTTCTCCCACTTTAGCTGTATTGCCCAACAGAGTTTCTATTGTTCTAAGCTGGAAGCAAAGGCAAAGAATCAAATAAGAATTAAATCAAACTCTCCATGCACCTATTCTTAAGCAAGCAAGACAAAGCACCACATGGCACAATTTTTTACATAAATACCCAAATGAGATATGAGAGAATACAGGCTCATTAGAAAAAACAGGGACACATTTCTGAATGTCAAATGTAGCACAGTTTAGGAAAAGATTTCCAATAATGGCTGCTAGCATAAAGAACTGCTTAGCAAGTAAACATTTATTGTAATTATTTTGCTTACAACTGGATTACAACTGAAAAGAGCAAGTGACAATTTCTGCTCTTGCCCAAGAATGTAAATTGTAGTAATTAGATCCTCAGCAGGATCCAATCTGAACCACAGGGCCAGCCTGCACCCATACAGTAACACTAATTACTTTTATGGAAGAACCTTAAATGGATGACAGAGAACGCTCCAGAGTAATACAGGTGACATTGTGTACCATGCTGTCTGCGATTTCTGGACAAACTTTTTTTGGTCTGTCAAGCTGCAGTTAAGAGAGACAATCCTCCTACGACACCAGCATAAGCAATGCATTTGCCACTGCTGACAGGGAGGATAGGAAGCAGTCAAGGGAGAAAGATGCCTATAAAGCCTGGATGGAGATGCAGGCTCGACTCAGCTACGGTCAGTTGCTTTTTTCTACATGATGGCATGCTCTGAACAGAGAGAAGCAGGGAAGTTGAGCAAAGCAAAAGCTGTTATTTGGTACCCAGTGACACCCACATACACGGTCATCTTTTTTAAAAACTATATAATATAGCGAGAGCACTTAATATGAGAAAGCTGAGACAGGAACAGAACAGACTAAAGTTATGACCTTACTCAATTGCATGTTTGCGAATTTAGTGCTTATGAAAGAAAGAAGCAGGGAAGATGTCCCCAAGCAGAGGGAAGCAAAGTGTAATAAGCTGAACAGCTAATGCCCTTCCACCTCAGGAAGCCACGTTTCTCTTGCACTTCATAGCTGCTTTTCAGTGGTTTGGTCATCATGCTGATCTAAGCCAAATAACTGCATTTCTGACACAGAGGCTAAAAATGATCAAAAATAACTCATTTCCATTGATTACCCATATTGGACGTAAAACTAAGATGTCACTGGAGAACTACTACCGCATTAAAGTGTAACACAAGCGCAGTTCCCTTTGGAAGAAAAAAAAAAGATTTTTTTACCTGGAATTTGCTCCTACCGTCATCAGGATGAGCAACAACTGCTGAAGGAGTAAACAACTCATGTCTATGAGTCCTCTGCAGAAACCAAAATTGAAGTAATCCAGTTTAAAAATAAATGAGCACTGTCAAAAAGCCACTTCATTACAACCACTGTACAAAATACTTTTTAAAGTTCTCTTATTCTATTTTATTTAGCAACATTTAATTTGTTGAGCATAATCAGTTCTTTTGACAAGAATTTGATTCTAAGAAACAGATGATCAATAATACTGGACAATAAAACTAAGTCCAAAAAAGTAACATCAAAGCATCTGTAATGCTTCTAAAAGAAGTTATTGCTGACTAGCTGGAAGGAAGGGGTGAGAGAGCAAGGGAAAGTAAACTGTATTAAATGCTACTATGTGGAAAAAGAGCAGGTTTCTCTTCAAAGCAGGGCCTCTTAAAAGTAAGCTTGCTTTTTTTTTTTTTTTTAATAACAGGAGCAAGCTACAATAACACATAAAATGCAGAGAGCATGACAAGAATGCATTTTAGAAATTTTCACTTCTTTCACTGTTTTTCATGAAGTCTGAAAGCCTCCCCTTAGAACAAACCCATTGCTACAAGCCCATGTAACACACACAGTAATTCCTATCAGCAGCCCTCACCCACTTAGTGACCTGAACCTTCACTTTTCTGGAGGTCAGAAAGGAATACATACAACAACCAAACGCAAAACCTGTACAACAGAGAGTCTATGTGAAACCATCAGGCAAAGAGGTGCAATAGCACAATACATTCTAGAGAAAAGAGGCTTCAGGATATATACCCTATGGAAACCTCCAGCTGCTGTTTGCAGAAACCAACTGTTTTGTGTGAGTGTGCCAATTCCAGCAGGTTTCACTGATCCTGATCACTGTTTGTATGAACTAAAGCTTCTTCAGTTAACGGTTAACTGGTCTTCCAGGCCAGAGATTCTGAAATTGCAGCACACATACTCTTAAGTGGCAGCAAATTGCCTGGTAGACAGAGTTGTTGCTGCTCTGGGGTGTCTGACCCTGTGCATGCAACTACCACACAATCCAAATTACGAGCAGTTCACGCAGTTCAGACGTGTGCCTCCCTGCTGCCTACAGGGCAGCACGAACAAAAAGCTGTGCTCACTGTCTGCCTGTGTCCAGGCACTTTGCTCACACTTCGAGGCAGGGCTGCGCACAGGCAGTTAGGTCTGCGCAGTACTTGCCAGCTCTGAGCAGGATCTGTGCTGCGGATCAGCCCACTGCAGTTAGTGCAGACACCTGAAAAACAACTGCCAAGTCATCTGATCAGCACCTCACTCCCCATCCCATCACTGCTCCCACTGGGCTGCACAACAGAGGCAGGGCAGAGTGCAGCAGTGAGTAAGCAGGCAGGTGACATGGGGTTGGATCCCAGCTTGTGGGGTGAGTGGAAGAAAAGAGAGAACAGGGTTGTGACCCTGTTCTGAGGGATAATCAGACAGCAAGTGCTGAGGGGCTGACTCTTTCTGGCTGTGTGCACAGCCTGGTCCAGAGCCACTACCTACAGCTGCTGTCAGTACCTGCAGTTACTGTCACAGTGGTGCAGAGCAAGTCATGTTGGGGAATCCTGTTCTGAAGTTGCTCACAACACAAGACAAGATGCATGTGCCACCAAGAGATGACAAAGGTTGGCTGACTCTCACTGGACATTTTTTAAACTGGACGATGAAAAAATGAACTAAACCAGAAGCGAACTTCTATGCTTCAAGGGGACCCTGAATGAGAGCTTCCCAGGGCTTCAGGTTTGCACTATCTCAACAAGCACTACATACGATGACGTGCTAATCAAACGTAGCACAGAGCCAGACTACAGGAGGGAGAAGAGCACGACACATGTAAAAATACACAATCCCCTCTTATGACATGATGCTAAAATGCAAAAAAACATGAATCCATCATGCTGTATGGTGACAGTTAGAAGACTCATAAACCTTAGTACAGACCCTGTTCTTACTCAGATTTAAACTGTGGCTCACAAAAGCACCTCAACACAAAGCACTGTTGTACATGTAAAAATATAAAAAACAGCATTTTGTTTGTGTATTTTGTTAAACAAAGCAATACTTTTTCTGACCTGTTGTAAGATGGAGTAGCGTTCACGAAACAACTCTGCTTTATCTCTGGCCGTTCCAAATAAATTTGGTACAGGAAAGTTGGTCATTGATAGTCTGCAAGAAGTTTAACACAACCAAGATTAAAAAAGGTACACTCCACACACAAAAATGACTTATTGATCTAAAAGTTGTAGGGTGTTGCAAAAGCTATAACACTACTCCCTAATTTATTTACTCAATGAGGAAGATTTCTGCTAGGGATCCTGTGTTTCTGTATTTTGAAGGCTACATCAATTTAACTTCCCTCTAACTCACAGGCCTTGAGATTTATCTTTCCACCTGAACAGGACTCTGCAGAAATCAGATTTTAAAAAAGCAGTTATGTCTTTTAAGTGGCCACAAACAAAACTATTTTCTTCCTCTTGGTTAGCAGATTGTCTTCATGGAGTTCTCTGCTTCCCATAGCCTGGAAAGCTAGAAAGTGGCACTGGAATAAAACTATTACTGCAAACACACAGATTGCTTTTGCTGGACTGGCTGAATCATGGACCACGGCTAGAATGTGAATTGCAAATTGCATGAAGGGCGCTGCAACCCCTCACAATGAACACCACTACCCATTCCTCAGCTAACATCACTTCAAGCTTTTTAAAAACACAGCTTCTTTTTGGCTCATCAGTCTGAGCTGCTTGCTATTAAAGGTAAATTCTTTAGCTAGCAAAATATTTACAACCAATTCTTCCAATTCCTTTCTCCAACCTCCAGAATCACCAGTTGCTCCTAATTTTTCTTTCTTAGCTTTCCTAGCTCTCCTTAGAAATCCCCCAGGTCTTCAGGGAGTTGCAAGCTACAGTCTAAGAAATAAATACAGGTGACAGACCACATTTATTTTAAAAACATTAAACAGCCAAATGTGGAAAGAAAAAAACCAAACTACATTTAGTGATGTATGCCCTTAGCCTTACTGTCTCTTTTATTCATTAGATGGCATAAACGTGTTTGGACATTTTACTATCTGATAAACAACGAAGTTTCAGAGCCAGTACCATGATAGGCAGCACAGAGTACACTGCCGCAGGAGATACAGGTCGCCATTTCAGCTTCATCCTGCTGGACTAGGAAAAACCCAATGGCACATTTATTTACGAGCCAGCATTTATCACAGTCTGACTAGCTCTTTAGAGACTAAGAAACCAAATTGTCTCACTTTCTCACTCAGGCTTGAGATGAGCAGACTCAAGAGGGAAAGATTAGAAAACAGACTTTTAACCATAAAGAAATAGAGGCTTTTTTCCTAAAACAAGAAATAGTTGAAACTTAAAATATGCAAGACTTACGGTAGAAACTTCTTCCTTTCTGAATTATAAATATAACGTGGAATATCAAAGGCTCCAATAATGTTAAAAACATTTTCTCTGAAATAAGAATACATTTACAACATTATCTGAAGTGGATGAAGCAAACAGTAACAAAACATGTTGAATAAAATTACATTTGTTTTGTTCACTGTCACCCTGTGTTATCACCATTTCTCCCGCATCACTCTACTTATTGGATAGTACTACATCTTCTAATTCAAAAAAGGAAACTCTTCAGAAGTGCATTTAGAAATGAGAGAGGGATACATCGCCTTCCCTTACCATCCTTTGCTATCTTTTTTGACAACAGAACAGCCTTGGCCTGGTTAATGTGAATAGGTTTAAACAATGGACATGCACAACTCTTTAGACCATTAATCGAGTTGATCCCATTATATTCACTGGTTCGGCTCTCTTCTCTGATACCTCTCATTTCCCTCGTACTGTAAGTGGATCAAATTCATCAGAGTGGATAAAATTATCCCATGAACCTTCAATAAGGCTTACAAGCACAGGACAACCATCATTGCCTATCAGACACTGATGTCTTAGGCTCCAGAGTGCATTTATTACAAAACTTTGCCTTCAAGCTTTCTGCACCATAATTCAAGAGAGTTGTACTGGCTGGCCCTGTGATCTGTAGAGCTTTTCCCTTCACACTCTGCACTGAGAATCTGTGCATACAGATTTCTCTTCACTTCTGGAGTGAAGACAACAAGTATATAAAGTGACACAAAGAAAAGTCACACTCAAACCATCTGCATCATAAAGGTTCCAACAACAAGGAGAAAAGTAAAAAATAAATTTGCTTCATATTGAGAAACTGTGGGATCACAGTATCTAATTGACATGCCTAGCAAACCATTTCTTTTCATGCTTTGCATTACAATGTCAATACACAACAGAAACACTAAAGGAAACACATTCATCACAATCACAAATAAAAGTTCTCAGAAACTCAAGTAATTGCACTCCACTTTGTTATCAAAGAGTGAAAATCAATCACGGTTTCCAAAAAGCAGCCCTGCTATACAAAAACAGCAGAAACAAGCACCATGGAGGAAAACTTTTCTAAGTGCTTTCAGAAAAGAAGTATCTTATGAAAGGCACAAAAATAACCTTAGATAATTTTGATCTAGAGAAAAGGAAATAAAGACACGAACAGAAATAACAAGTTCTGTCTGCATTGTAACTGTTGGTTTATTTTATTGGTTAATATTCAACCTGCATCACATGTAACACATAACCATAGCATTTTAATTCCAGAATGTCAGCATTATATTTAGAATCCCCTGGAGGCCTATCCATGAGAACAAATTTTCTAAGAAGGAACATTACTAACCTTCAAAGACAGTACCAGAAAGACAAACACACAAAGCAATTACTCCATGTGTAGCACTGCAGAAAATGCCTGACATTTACTTTCCCAAGAAGAAATAAGGGAATGCATACAAACTCCCATAAACCTCAAATAAAATAATAATGTTACCGTACATAGTTTCATCTGATGCCTGGCTACATTCTTGGACAGCTGCTTCCACTGTGGATTGTTCGATCATATTAGATGACACTGAAAAGAAAATTTCAAAGGATTAAAACTGCAGCCTATGGAAAGTAGTAAGAAAGTAAGTAAGTAGGTCTCAAATATTTTACAAAAAATGGTTCAGTCTTCTCAGAGGAATATATCACGCAAATAAGCATATTTTCAGTAAGCTAATGACACACACTGTTTTCTTTTTACAAATGGATCACTTAATATTCTTACCAGAAGGATACATCTCTAGCGAAAAAATAACCCACACACATACTTTGCCCACCATTAATTCACTAAACATGGAGAACAAGACAATTATAGTTTATGCAAAGCTGCCAAATATACTACAAATGCGCTAGATCTGAGCTTTCACATTCTGGAGGTTAATTTTGTTCCAGAACATTATCACACAGATTGCTGTCATAAATAAGTATTCAAACAGTTTAACACAATTTTGGAGATAGGCACATTGTTGTCTTCATGGATTTAAACTGATAACTGAAATTTAAAAATATTTCTAAACGCTAATGTTTTGCTGAATTTGAAGGGAAGACCAATCAATGTAGATTCACAAAAGGCCTTGGTCAGCATTGCCAAGCCTAACTGCTGGGCTCCTGGAACAGAAACCAGTACATGAAAACCTGCCCTTGAGTTCCCTAATCAGGAAATGGGACTTAAAATCACAATTCCTGTAAGACAGTGATGAATAGCAGAGCAAAAGGGGCACTAAGGGAGCTAGCAGAAATCACAAGAGAGACCAGCATGTCTATTGCATCTCTACCCCTAACCTCAAACAACTCACAGGCATTAGCTGGACAATATGGGAATTCATAGCACAAGATCACGCCCTGGACAAAGACCAGTGTTGGTGAGGGTACTGACTACACTGGCCCTAGAGCTTCCTGTACAGACTCAAATTTGTTCAAAAATGTGGATGCATTAATTTCTATCAGCAGGCTTTATGCTAGATCAGGGCCTGTTCTTCAAACTGCTTTTACTCCCTGTTTGATCAGCTATGATATGTTATTCCATGACTAGTGTAAGAATATAGTCGTAACTTCTGTAGTCTGTGCTCTAGCAAAACTATAGAACAAGCAGGTGCCCACTCTTCATTTAATTATGATTAAATAGGATAGGCTGGGAAGGTTTCCTGAACTCACCTAAGGCCTAGTATTTATTTTAGATTACATTTATATGGATTTGAATCTCCTCAGCCAAAAAGTGGAAGTGAGCCCAAGTTTCCTAGTTCTCATGAGCTCTGATCAGTAAACACACATATATGTCAGGCATCAGTGCCACCTCTGTCAGTCACGTTCTTTAACTAAAGGTGCTACAACTCCTATGTTTCGTGCTGTCAGACTGTGTGAGGTATATTTTGAGCTACTACCCCATGCTTTTCTTGGCACTCAGGAGCAGAGATACTGGATCTGTGTACCTCAGGACATACTGTCCCAATTAAGCAGGAAGCAGTCCCCAGACAAAATACTCCTGCCAAGATGATGCATTTTTAGGCATGCTCAGAACCAAATGGGTCATGAGAACTTTACCGGCAAAAGCTCAGCTCTTTGAGTGTCTCATGTTTTTATGGGATTTTCCAGGAGTTTTCTGGATTGCACTTTTGGACTTAGTCATTTATAGAATTTGACATACTTTCACGTGCCAAGCTGGTAGAGCTTCTCCAGTGCTACAGTGCCCCAGCTGTTATCAGCACCTTCTGCCCAGCGTTACTATCATGAGATCAGGTTGGCATAACAGAACATCACCATCTGCCTTGCTGCTTCAAAGAACATCCAGGTGACGGTTAACTCCATCCACAGTTGGTTTAAGTTAATATGCTGGACCATTATACTGGTGCACTGGCATCTCCCATTCCACTTGGATGCGAGGGCAGTGATCTCTGAACGAAGGAATGCAACTGTTTCCTTCTTGCACTCACCACTAGGCTCCTCAGATTATAGCTGTCAACAACCCTAACCCTTTTCTGGACCTGGTCTACTGAATAACAAATGAATTAATTTCTCATTATTTCTTTGGTTTATTTCAATATTTAAAATTACAGTTTCAGATGCAAAGATGTCCATACAAACTCTGCTAGGTGCTTTTAGTAACTGGCATTGAAAAATTTCACTACTCTTGGAAAAGTCAGGAGGTACCAGGCTGCCAACTTTTTAAATGGCAAAATTATACTATCTTTTGCTGACATTACAAACTTCAGTATTTAAAAAACCAAAATGTCAACAAATACATTTATCTTGAACAACGCAGTAGACTAGAATGACACCTTAGTGTATACGCTGCCAGTAATTCTTTGTCAAAATAACATTATAAGCACAAAATAAACTTAGCAAGCTTGAGAAAATAAATTGTTTACTTACAAGGCTGTTTTTCGACGGCATCAATGACATTTTCAATTACATCGTCAAGTTCTACTTCATTGATGGACTGAAGAGCTTCAGTAAGATACTTTAGAGCATCCCTAATACCAATGAAGAAAGTCAACTCAAAAAGCAATTAATATTGAATACAGTTTACACAAACTATGCCAATTTTGGCAGATGTGAACATAATCACTAAACGGCTTGTGATTAAAAAAGTAGAAATAATTAGTACTGCATAATACTTCGCTAGTTTAAGTCAAAGTAAAAAAAATCATCAGGATTGAAAACATTGAGGATAAGAAGGAGGTACAGAGAACCTCATCTTCATACAATCATAGAAAGACTTATGTCAGAAGGGACCTCTAAGGTCTCCTGGTCCAGCTTTCTGCTCTAATAGCACAGGCCAGTCACATGGCTCACAGGGCTGTTCAGTCAAATTCTGAACATCTCCAAGAATGGAGATCTCATAACCTCTCTCAGCCCTGTCCTGGTGCTTACCTACTCTCCTTGTGAACAACTTTTTCATAGGAATATAGAAAAGTCCACATTAGAAGAGACCTCTGGAGACCATCTGGTCCAAGTGTCTACTGAAAGCAGGGACTTAGATGATGCCATCAAGGGCCCCATTGAGCCAAGTCTTGAGTATTTCCAGCGAGGGAGATTCCACCGCTTCTCTAGTCAACCTACTCCAAAGTTAAATTGTTCTTACAGTGAAGATTTTATTTTAAGTTTGTGCCCGTTGCCTCTTGCCCTGTCACTGTACATCCTTGAGAAGAAAGTACCTCTGTCTTCTCTATAACCACCTTTTAGGAAGACTGGGATTAGATCCTCTTGAGTCTTCCCTTCTTGAGGCTCAATAAAACCGACTCCTTCACATTTTTTCCACATCAAGTTCTCCAAGCCTCCAATCATAGAATCATACAATAGTTTGGGTTGGAAGGGACCTTTAAAGGTCATCTCGTCCAACCCCCCTGCCATAAGCAGGGACATCTTCAACTAGACCAGGTTGCTCAGAGCCCCGTCCAACCTGACCTTGAATATTTCCAGGGATGGAGCATCGACCACCTCTCTGGGCAACCTGTGCCAGTGTTTCATCACTCTCAACGTAAAAAATTTCTTCCTTATAGCTAGTCTGAGTCTACCCTCTTTTAGTTTAAAACCATTACCTCTTGTTCTATCGCTACAGGCCCTACTAAAAAGTCTGTCCCAATCTTTCTCACAAGCCCCCTTTAAGTACTGAAATGCTGCAATAAGATCTCCCCAGAGCCTTCTCTTCTCCAGGCCGAACAACCCCAACTCTCTCAGCCTGTCCTCACAGGAGAAGTGTTCCATCCCTATGACCATTTTTCTGGCCCTCCTCTGGACCTGCTCCAACAGGTCCATGTCTTTCCTGTACTCAGGACCTCAGAGCTGGATCGTCTTGGTGGTCCTCCAATACAGTCTCTCCATTTTTTCAATGTCTCTCTTGAACCGAAGGGACTAAAACTGGACAAGCAGGGTTTCTTCTGTTGCAATCTGTGCTTGCTACCTCTCACCCCTTCTCTGTGCACTGGCTCCTTCTCGCTAAGTCCCCATTAGGCAGCTGGACCATCTTTACCCTCTTTTCTGCAGGCTGAGCAAACCCAGCCCTTCCTGCTTCCCTTACATCCCATGAGCTCCAGCCCAGGACCACCCTAACAGCCCCCTGCAGGACCTGCTCCAGTTTATCAGTATCTCTGAGACTGGAATTATTTTAATTCTAAATAACATGAGAATTAGAAATACACTTCTTCCCTCATCCTTAGACTACAGTCTCACAGTTAAAGATAACAATTTTCTTATTAATGTCATCTGTCAGCCAATCAAAACTGGCATTTTGGTTAACTGCCTGACCTTCAAAATGTCTCAGTTCATTTAACTGTGAGAGTCGGGAGCTCTGAACTTGGACTCCTCACTAAAGAAATTGCCAGGACACTGTCCAAAATAATCACATCCCATCCACGCCAGAAACAAAATGGAACTAATATTAATGCACGATCTTGAAGGGAAAAATACGAGCAACGGAGCCCCAGGCACTGTTCTAAATCATGACACCTTGCGCTGCAAGCAGAAATCACTTTTCCTTGACCTTGCAATCTCTAACTAATACACCTTATTAGGTACCTTTCAAAATACCGTTTCTTCCTCTAGTAAGAGATGCTGAACACAGAACTGGCAAGTGCAACTCGGGAAAGAGATCCCAGAGTCGTCAGGGACAGCAGCAGACAAAAAAAAAAACCCAACAAAACATCCAGCACTAGCATCCAGCATCAGGGAGGGTACCAAGGGGAGGCCAAGGGCAGCTTTTGGTGCTACCTAAACCCACAGTGGGCACTGCAGTGGGTCGGGTCACAGGTGGAGAGGGATGGAAGAGGCCCACAGCAGCAGGACAAGCAAAACAACAGGGCTTTGGAGGAGAGACTCTGAAGGCCTCGGTGCCGGGGCGAGGAAGAGGAGGGAAAGGCATCACCGCATCCCCGAGGAGGCAATGGCGGGGCGCGGACCTGTCCCTGACCAAATCCCCACAACGCGAGACCCTAGGGCGAGCCCCGAAAGCGGGAGCTGGCCGTGAGGGAGGTATGAGGCCCCCCCACGGGCGGAGCGTGTCCGGACCGGGGGCCGCTGCCGGGCCCAGCCGGGTCCCCGGGCCGACCAGCCTGACCCGGGCGAGCCTGCCCCGGGTCGGTCTGATCGGCCGTGCCCCCCCCGCCACTACTCACGCCCGCAGCAGGAGCCCGCGAAGCCGGAACGCCGAGCCCAAACGGCGCCGGAGCCGCTCCGGCTCCATGACGGGCTGTTGGCGCCAAACGGCGCCGCGCCGCCCCCCACCGCCCAGGTCCGGCCCCGGGGCGGGCGGAGGCTCCGGGACGGCCCCCCCCCCTTCTCCCACACCCCGCGCCCCTCCGGGCTCCGCTTGCAGAACCGTGGGGCTGAGTGACCCCCCCGCGGGAGGGCGGGCCGGCTGCCGATCCCCCCGGTGGCCTTGCTGTGTGCCCGCGGGAGGCATCCCCGGGCGGTGTCGGTGCCTCCCGTTTTCCGACGTTCTGGGAGAAGGGATGGCTGCCGCCTCGGCCACCCCGGGAACGGCACCCTTTTGTGCCGTGCTGCCCACCAGAGTGAAGGCACAGTTGTTCTTTAGCGAATTTCACAACCAAAAATCAAGGTGACACTAAGGACACCAAACACGCTTGCTGCAGGTGACACAAGTTACCCGTGGGCAATTTTACCCACGGTATTATTTTGTTGCCTTACAGGTGATGTAGCTCACAATACTTCTGCCCCCCGTCTTTCCTTTTAGGCTCTGGCGCAGGTTGCACTGCATCTCCAGTAGTCGGGAGTCTCTCCAGCTTCAGTTTTACCTGCCATAAAATGTCCATCAAATATGGCCAGCAGTGAATCGGTCTTGCTTGTCCTCCTGTGACTCCGCCTTCCTTTTCACCCGTTGAGGCCTTCAGTCTGTTAGATGGCATGGGACCTTTCTAACCCATTCTTATTATCTTCTCATTCATTGATCAATCTCTCCAAAGGTTCACCAGCCCTGGGTCAGGGCTGTTAGCAGCCTGCTGTAGTTCTGCAGTTGGTTGCAATATCTTTCATAACTCTGCCTTGCCTCTAACTACCGTTTTGTAGGACTCTTTCCCAGCTGGAAGGGTGCACTGGGACCCTGGCCCTTCCCCTCATGCTCTTACACGCTGACAGTAACTGTCCTACCTGGGTGCCAAGTTTCCAAGGACAGCTCTCAGTTACCTGAGAGTTTAGTATATGGTAAACTCTTAGTTCTTCAGTTCATCGCTACTTATGTGGCAGCACTGTCAGACAGAGACCCCTTCCAGCTGGTTCCATCTTGGCCAACGAGCACATGATGGCCTCCATGGCTCTTTTTACACATAACCAGGAAACCACTGTTGTACACAATTTTTCCTTTGGCCCTGAGCAGTTGAAGTCTGTTGCACTATACCGAGTCCTGGTATAGAGCAGGATAAATGAATACATTGTGTCTCATACAGTTCCAGTTTTGTGGGGCAGCTGCCTTCTCTCCAGATGAAAAATGCATGCTATTTCAGTCAAACACTCTGAGCTCCGTCTCTCAAAGTGCAGCTTTATTCCACAGAGGGCTCACAAAGCAACTCTGAAAGAAAATTCCTTGATCAAAAGACTGCAGGGATTTAAAGATGGATAAAAAAATGTCAGCCTATTTTCTATAGTCCATTCTCAGCTGCATAATTTATAATCACTCCTCCTCATCTGGGAGTAAGCTCATGGGTGCAAGCTGCATCTACTCTCTTTAGACGAAAAGCTACCATCTGACAGGTCTCAGCTATTTTGGCAAAAAATATGATCCATTTTTTGTCTCAGGCATGCAGCTAGGTGCAAATTATGAACCCAGTCCTTATGTAAGTTCTTCTGTTTGCTAAGATTACTGCTTATTCTCCTTTCAAGAAAATCTGGTTTTGACATTCAGCTCATGTCTCACCCCAAGAAGGAAGGTGCACCTGGAAAAGGAATGTACCCCCTCATCTAAAAAAGAAACTAATTTTAAGATATGACCAAACCAGGAATATAAAGCATACTCCTACAGCATCCTGCTGTATTTGGGGTTCTGTTAAGTTGCCTGGAGCCTCCCACCAGAGATATAAAAGTATTCCACCATGAGCTGTAGACTTCTGCTCCACTGAGCCATCTGTCTTGAGCTCTGGAAGCCATGCCCAGCTCTTCATCTCTGCTGCCTGCCATGGCTTTTTTTGTTGGACATCGCAGCACTACAGTCTCAGCACATTCAGCTTGAGAGCAGAGCGCCAGCTGAGACAGCCTAATGGTTTATAATCAGATAGCACATCTACCTCATGCCAAAGGTGAATCGATGGAATTGTTTTGTCACACCGAGCACAACAAATATCTCATTCTCATGTCTGTCACTGCTCCACTGGCAAAACCATGGGCTGCTGACTTTACACTGTTCCTAAGACGCTTTCTGAGGCATCACATTGTAGCTCTACCTGACCTATAGATCTATAAATCAAGTCTGCCTGTTACCCATGTTTTTCTTAACTCTTCCAAATGCTTATTCCTGCATTTTAACCATCATCGCAATGCATCACCATTACTTTTCTTCATTTTAATATCAGCACTTATTGACAGGAATAGTTAACGTCTTCCCTCCTAGATCCAACAGAGGAAGTGTATGTCCCACTTTCACAAGGAAATCTTCACCATTACTTTTCGGTGTCCTTTGCTAAAGTGCTCGTTTCTCACAAGCTCTACTCTACTACTCTTTCTGAAGAGCTGTCCTGTTTTATTTTGAACTCCATTCACTCCAGCTGGATCCACAGTTCAGCTGGAACTCACTGGGTTGTTGATCTAACAGTGTAAGAGCTGGAAGGGCAGTGTAAGAGACTATTGCTTTTCCCAGCCTGCTGTTTAAGGGCAGGCCAACATATAGGAAAGACTATATAGCGGTGGGGATAACAGGGAGCAGAGATCCCTCAAATAATGAAAAATGCATAGCTTGGGACATGATGGGAAGTGACCCATTGAGATCCTAACAGCAGTTTTATTCTATTAGTTACCTCTAGCTCAGCACTGGCCCCAATACACAGGTCCTGCACAGCACCTCGGGTATTCTCCTCAGGTACTCCACCACACCGCAGTAGGTAGCTTCTTGCTTCATTTTCTTCCAGGCTGCAGGTTAGAGGACAGCATTCACAGGATTTCTCTCTGGGGTCAACAGTTTGAACTCCTATACAATTGTTTTAATTAATATCAGCTACTATTTCATAGCTGCTATTTCTGGCTGGAGCATGACTCCTCACCTTCGGAGAGACAGAAAGTTCTGCTGCGGTTCTATCAAACCACCTCCCATGTTGAGCTCTGCCTACAGACTCAGCTCTTTCTTCCACTCTCACACTGGGTTTGTGTTTAGGTATCCTGTTCTCAGTGCTTTTTTTCCCTCCTCACATGCTCTTTATCCACAGGCTTCTGCGTGGTTTATTAGCCCTTAGATCTCACACCGTATCGTTCAGCATGCCTCAACGGGCAGACACAGTGTGTTCTGGGGCACGGCAGGAGTCCGCACCCACACTGGCAGGGCTCCTTCCAGCAGCTGTGCAAGGACAAATCTAGCCGAGTGCATCCAACCGGCCTCCTCCGTGACACCCTCACTGACTGCACTCGGCAGCCCGTGGCTTTCGCCGGCTGCAGAGCGAAGGAGTCGTGGGCAGCGGGGCAGCCGTGGGCAGTGGGCACCGCCGGACGGCACCGCGCCCGCCTCTTAACCCCCGGCCCGGCGGCTCTGGCCGCGGAGTAGGTGGCGGCGGGGCTGGAGGGAGGCCGCTGCAGCGGAGCCCGCCATGGTCCCTGCGCTGAGGGGAGGGTGACGCCCCACACTTTGGACCCTCCTCGCTTCCCGTCCGCCTGAGGGGAGCGACCGGCGGAGAGCCGCAGCCTCTCCCGGAGGAGGCGGTGGCGGGACGCGAACACTGAGGCAGGCGAGCTGCTTCCTCCTTCTCCTCCTCCTCCTAAGATGGCGGCAGACCCCGCGGAGCAGTTCTGCGTGGCCGAGGAGCGGAGCGGCCACTGCGCCGTGGTGGACGGGAACTTTCTCTATGTGTGGGGGGGATACGTGGTAAGGCGGGAGGAGGCGGCCGGAGGGCGCTGGGGGAGAGGACGAGAGAGGGAAGGAGAGAGGGAGGGAGGGAAGCCGAGGGGGGGCGCGCCGCCGCACGGTGGGGGAGCCGGGCTGAGGAGCCCCGGTGGCGGGAGGAGGAAGGGGGGTAAGCGGAGCGGAGGGGACTGCCCCGCCGCCCTGCCTTGCCCCAGCGTCGCCCCAACCGCCCCCTCAGCCAGTGCAGCCCCTCGGCGGGCCGGGAGCGGAGCGCTGTTTACCTCAGCGCGGACGCTGATTGGCTGTCGGGGCAGCGCGCCCCACAGGGGCGGGCGTTTTAAATGGCGGCGGCGGTTGCTCTGAGGAGAAGGGTGTGGGCGGGAAGGGGTTTCCTTCGTGTGCTTCTGCACTCGTTTGTTTGTCCCCTTCTCTAAGCATAGGTGCCCCTGACCGGCGCCCGTGGCCGCCTGCTGCTCTGTTTTCAGGTGCCTCCATCACGGAGCACGGGTTGGGGAAGGGCTGGTGGAGCCGGTTTGTTTCCACTGTCCTGCAAACTTGTGGTTGCTCTGGGAGCGCTTCTCTCGTCTCTCCCTTCCCTCAGTGGGGTGACGGCTATAATTTGTAGCTGTGTTTTTCCTGTGTGTAATTGGTGTTCTTGTTCCCGAGTCTCTGCATTTTTTACTTCTTAGTAGTTGTATGTTACGTACCGTGCATTTTCCTCCCTCAGAAGGCAGTTCTGTCACTTCAAAAACAAGCCGGTGGCAGACAAAAAGCACGTGTACTTTTTTTCATCAGAAGATCAGTACTGGTTCTGGCATAAGCAAATCCTTGTGACTCTTGGCTCTGGATGAATTCAGTCCGAAAAAGAGTGATGAATGATACCACGTTAAATACAGACAGTTCATTTTATCCACAGTGTCTGTGCACATTGGCCCTAACATGTGAAAGTAGCTGTGCTTGGTGTTATTCCTGGTTTTGCTCAGGTCAAAAACATGTTTCTGTTAACGTTTTCAGTATTCTATCTGTATTTTCCCCAGACTAAGCTAAACTTTCAAATGTGCAAAGCTTGTCCTTCTGTACTCAAGCAAAGAATTCTAGTCGGGGACTCTTGGATTTAAATTTTAAAATAGATTGTAAGTTATGAGAGGGAAGGACAATTCTAGGGCTCTCAGGTACTAGGAGCTAGTTGTCTTTTGTCTCTTCCTGAAGCATGGTACACTTTAGTTTCTGGAAATCAGAATGTTGGTTTGGGTTTGTTTGGTTTTTTGGTGTTGTTTTGGTGTTGGTTTTTTTTTTACTAAAACCATTGGACTTAAAGATAGGATAAAGCTGCGCAGCTTGTGGAATTCGAAGAGTTGCTCTGCTCCTGAGCTCAATTACTTTGACCTGGAAAGGGTAGTACTGCTGGTGACTACTGAAGTACTGAAAATACAAACAGATACTGTGTACTGAAATACAAACCCTCAGCTGTGGTAGGAAACAAGGTAGCAGGGTTCCGCTGTCTGGGTTACCCTGGCATGCCTTCTGTAGCCTGTACCATGGCCAGGCTTGCCCAATACCAAGCTGTAATGAAATGGAGGAACTCTCAGGAGCCTGTAAGCTGTCCCCACAGCTTTTCTTCCCTTTAGGGGTCTTTGGTAAGCAGTGTTTCTTGTGACTGTAAGTCACATGAGGATTTGAATACATATTTTGTAGTGTCAAGGAGTTAGCCACCTTTAGAATAAGCATGTATTTAAATAATGTGAGTCATCTGTGATGTACAGGAAGACTTAGTCTCCTTTTCTGGCCTTAAACTCCATAATAGTCTATATAACTATGCAACACCTAAATCACTGGAAATACTCAGTAGTTCCCTATGCTTTGGTCTTTAGAAACTAAGGTTGGACTGGCTAGCACGGTGTTTTCAAAGGTTTTCTAATAAAGGATCCTGGGTTCATGGCACAGTCAAAACCGCCAATGTGTGTTAAGTTTAGCAGATAAACGTTGCAAAAACTTTTAGTAGTTTTACATATTTATTTGTGGAGAGTATTATGAAAATCATTTTTACTCTTTAAGCAGCAGTTTACACAGGTAAAATCATTTTACATTTTACATGTTGATGGTGGACTATTGCCCAGCTAACTTATTTTTGGCATCAGTGTGTTTGCTCAGAGCTGGTTCTGTAGCAAATGCTCGGCCTCTGACCACTGACGTATCTAGATTAAATTGGGTAGACTTCTGCACTTTATGAAAACTGCAAGCTGCTTGTAACAGCAGAACCTACCTTATGAAAGGTACCTGGCAGGATAAACTTTACCAAACATAGTGCGTACCTGCCTGGCTGGCACCTTTAAAATTGAGAAGTTAATAATAAAGTATCATTTAAAGGCAAGTAATCAATATCAGTAACTAAATCGTTAATAATTAAATTTCAGTTTTGTATTTAACTTTTTTCCTCATATTGTTTCAATTTTGAGCTATTTTTTTATTTTACTGACCCTGGTTGCTTATTCCCTCACAGTCTTTCATTTCTTTCTAATGCTAAGATAATAATTAATGGTGTAATTGCTACTCAGCCTGAGTGCTGCAGTTGCATTCTTCTGGGCTTCCTTCTCCTGGTTGTTATTCTTCCTCATCATTATTTCCCAGATTTTTTTTTTTTTCCTTACATGGCCTCTGTTTGGGAGTCTTCATAGATCTGTTTTCCACAGAGGAATTAATTTTTCCTCTTCATGTTATGACATAGGTTAAGCTCTTTTATATTTGGCATTTTGTTCTTTCAGGTTCCTTCCCTGAGTTGCTCCAAGTAACTGTTCTTTTGGTGCTTTTCAGTTACACTTTCCTCTATATTTTTCCATTATGCCAAGAATTGCCTCCTAATTAAAAGTATCTCCCAAAACAAAAGATAAAGAGTTTTAATTCAGGAGCTTCAAATTCTGGTTTATGTTGTTACACATCTTTCTTGGCAAAACATTAAGTTGGTAATCTGTGCCTTTAATGAGTGGGCCTGAGGAATTAAGTTCCTTATTTTTAAAATCAGTACTTTTTTCTAACTTTCTGTTTAGTTGTTGGGTTCTTTACCCATCTACCCAGTGTGGCAAAGTCTCCGTTTCTTGAAAACCTAAAAAGGGGTTGTGGAATGAGGAAAAAAAATCCTTCAGGTGAAGGAGAAATCTTTTTTCCTTAAAGATGCAAAAAGCCCCAAAGAACAGCATTAATAATTTGAAGCTCATATTTGATGTTTTGTATTTAGCAGTATGAAGGCTAATGGTACAGCAAATTTGCTCAGAGTGATCACATCAGTGACTGAAAAAATACTTGCTTTAGTAACAGCATTTTAATAGAGGAGGGAAGCATCTTTGACAGTCTGTCTTAAGATTTTGGGTTTTTTAAAATCCATGGTCATGTTATGGTACTTTTGAGCTACTTGTTAGTAGCAGTTGTGTATGTTTCCTAATGAATTAATTGTTTGCCTGTGGTATTTTCTTATTTTTACAAATTGGCTATTGTATTATATTCATATTGCTTTTTGAATATTGAAACACTTCTCTCTCTACCTCTGATACACCAAACGTACTTTTTTATTATCACCACACCTTAAAATGAGTGATTAAAGATGCTATTAGCAATCAACACAGCTCAATGACATCAGGAAATGCCTAGCACAGTATTTTTAATAGCTTCAAAAAATGAAAAATATCTTCTTTGAACTCCTAGTATAAAATGTAAAATATTAGCATTATTGAGCTGCCTGTTTAAAACTGTAATGATCAGAGCAATAATGTTGGGGTATGACTTATGCTCTGGTAGATTATCTCTTTAAGATTATTCCGTGTTGCTAAGTAACACAATTTGGTATTTCATTTTAAAACGTATGGTGTATAATGCATAATTGAGTTAACATTTGCAAATTTTCTTCGGTTTTAGTCAATTGAAGAAAATGAAGTTTATCTGCCTAATGATGAGCTCTGGATCTATGAAATGGATAGTGGGTTATGGTAAGTTGCATAATTTATATTTAATTAATATATAAAGTTGATCTTTGCATAGATTGCAGTTAGCTGTGGTGAAAAGACTTCAGTTACATGAATTCCTGGTCATGTTCCCTGGAGTTTAAATAGCAGATGTTTAATGTAAAGACTGAAGAACAGACATATGCACTTCCAAATCAACTCTAGTAAACACATTAATTCCTTAAGTATGATTGGTTTTTTTTGAAAGAGTGTTTAAAATGATCAGCTTAAGGCTCTGTTGTCAAAACAGGGGCATTTTATTTGGGCATTTATTTTGGCCTAGTTCTCCATTCATTAACTTCTTTGTTAAAATGAATATTTAAACACTGGATATTTGGGTTCTTGATCTATTTACGATTATATATATTTTTTTGTTATTACTTAATTGTGTTCTGAGTGTATTTGTAAATAACATATAAGTAACCAGATCTTGCACGTCACTAGCAATTTAATCTTTACATTTTATATTCATTGTGTTTACATATTTTATGTGGGGAGAAATAACAATACCCCTTTTTAAAGTTTTCCAGTGGTTTCTATTACAATAATTGCATTCTGTCTGGTAAAGTAGTATCCATTTGGGCTTATATGTGTTCTCTGCCAGCTGTCTTTCTAGTCTCCCACCTGTTTATATATTTCTTGCATACCCATAGTCAAAGCAACAATTTGGAGGGAAAAGGGGAGGAGGGCTAGATCAGGAAGGTGTCTTACAGTATGTATGAAATTCCACATCTGTGGGGTCAACTCACTGACTTTGAAAACAGCAGTGTGCATATGGTTAGCTGTGAAGTTCTAGCAAGTGTTTTTTCTTTTTTTTTTTTTTTTTTCCTTCTCCAAGATTGTACCCTCACTGAGACTGTGGTTTGCTGTCTGTTCCTTTTGGTGAAAGGGTTGGCTAAAGCAACCTCATATGCTCTCTTTATTTTTCACCCCAGATGTCCCTGTATGGGTTGTACTGGTACATCTGTTTATATGATCACTCAGGAAATTGGATCAGGAAAGTGATCTGGGTTAAATATAACTTCCCTTTTTTCAGGGTTATTTTTAACCTGGATCCGTTTTTGATCTCGTTCAGTTTACAGCAGAAACAGTTGTACACATACAGCTAAGTGCACAGCATGACGCAGGAACAAGCAGGAATGAGAGAGCAAGAGCAGAGAAGGGGAAGGAGGTCTGGCCTGTGGCAGTGCTGGTGCCAGAACAAAGGTATTTGGAAGCAGTGCCCTGAGCAGCTGTTAGTGAGTGCCATTTTCAGTAGGGCTACGTATACATCATTCACATCTGGTGATTTAGTGCATAAAAAGCTTTTCCTTCTAATGGCTGCTTCCAGTTCTTTTAGGCTGGGGTAAGGTCAAGCATCAGAACTCAAAACTGTAGGAATCCTTTTCTTCTGTAGAGCTGCCAGTGATAGAAAATGAAGGCAACTTGTCTAGATGGGGATGCATCGAAGAAGGGGATGAATGGAATTGACTGGGCCAACAAGTGTGGTGATATTAGACCTAGCAGAGAGAAGAAAAAGTGGAATCAGGCTTTGAAGGTGGGAGGCCATGACTGAGGAGGGAGACTGAGCTAAGGATGCAGTTGGAAGGCACAGAGTCAGATCAGGTGGATCGCTGAGAAAAATGAATGGGAATGGCAGGGGAAGGAAGCTTCAATCAGAAACTGTGGGGTGAAAGCAACTGAGATGTCGGCAGCAAAGCCAGGGCAGGGAGTTGAGTGCCAGCACAGAAGGACTGGGATTTGGCTGCTAAATCTACAGACTGAAGGTGTGGCAACAAGGTAGAAATGCTAAATAAATCCCATGTCCTCTATGCATGTAGATGTGAGAGGGCAACGCAGGTCCCTGTCTTCTGTAGAAATTTGAGATCCTAGGAAAGCTGTTTTCAATGTGGAATAATGATTCTAAGTGCAGTCTTGGCCTAATGCTCAGCCTCGTCAATTCAGCAGAAATTGAGTTTTGTCAGATAGTTGCATAGTGATTGAGATTGGGTGATGTTACAATTTACATCACAGGAAGTTACTGGTTTGTAAGTGAGACTAGCAAGGAAAAGGCTAGAAACTGCTGCTGCTGCTGAAGAGCAGAGAACTCATTGCTAAAATTGGCATTGTTGAAGATTTTTTTTTTTATTGTGCTAAATGCAGGGCAAAATGCAGTTTTAGGAATGGCATATTGGGTACCAAAATTAGTGAGTACTTCCGAGCTTTATTTCTACCTCTGCCTCAGTTTTCCATTTGTAAAATAACAGCAACACCGTGTTCGCATTTCAGGAGTTTTTGGAGTTAATGTTAATAGTATTTCCAGGTTTTGAATAATTAATGTTTCAGCTCTACTAATGCTCTTTTAATATGGGCTTCACCTTCAGAAAAATTGGGATGCTTCATAAATGTACACATAATATTCACATGAAAGTCTTCTTACACCATGGGAGCCTGACTTCATGTGTCAGCTACAGTTTCTAGTGCTAGTTATGGCCAAAACTGTATTTTAGCTTTAAGTCTAAAATTATTAATACATCTGGTTTGGGTTTGTTAATTTTAGCAGATTTGTAAGCAGCATTGTAAGACTTAATGTATGTGCTAAATTGCAGGACAATGCACCTAATGGAAGGAGAGTTACCTACCTCCATGTCAGGAAGCTGTGGGGCAAGCATTAATGGGAAGCTGTACATTTTTGGTGGATTTGATGATAAAGGATACAGTAATCGGGTATTGTATTCTTTTCTTTCATAACATACTGTGTTTGAATGAATAATAATGCTGACCTTACTGTTTTGTCTGGTGTACTTTGCATTTGAATTAAGGAGAAATTTAAGGAAAAGCTTTATTCTTGTAGAAAAAGTATACTTTTAAACTAGCAAAAAACTTTAGTTTTTTGTTTTAACGTTCAACTCCACATATTTTTCTGGGATTTTTCACTGAATCACAGCTTCAGAATAATACCCATTACGTGAAACTTTCTGTATTTCTTTCTGAAAACTACTAGTGCTTTCCCAATTGCCTTTTTTTTTTTTTTTTTTTTTAAATATGTTGGGAGTCATAATTGAAATTGATCTCAGAATATCACTTTTTGCTATTGGATAGTGATTACCTTTCTTATATAATCCGGTAATAATTAAAGTTAAAATAGAGCTACCAGTTTTCCTTGTAATGGAAGACTGGAGTGGCAAAGTAGATGAAATAAGCTGCTTTATCATTTAGTGTAAATGAAGTCAGAGTTCAGTCCTGACTAGAAAAATAACCGAAATGGAGCCTGTAATCAGATCTCAGTGTAGTACTTGGTTCACAGGCATTGTTGTTTTTGTGCAGTTACCTAGTCAGGTTAGGCAGAACTGCTGACAGTTCTCCCAGTAGAATTGAACTGAGAGCTGTTTGTCTTGCAGAAGTTTTTTTTGCAAGGCTTCAGTTGACTCTGGAAGGAGCAGGATATTACTGTTCCGGTCTGGCTGACTGATGGCAAGGAAACTTGCTGCTAATAACTGTGTTCTTGTGGTGTATTGGACTCTTCCTATATATTTCTACATATTGTAATCTTCACTGTCAGTTCCTCTTTTTTTTTCAGAGGAAGTTGTGTATTCTGGGGGTGGTGGGTGGTTCTTTTTGTTGGTGATTTGTGCTGGATTCTTTGACATCATTTATACTGAAAATATTGTAATTTTTTTCTTTTAAGCTGTATTATGTTAATTTGCGAACAAAAAATGGAACCTATAGGTGGAAAAAAATTACAAATTTTAAAGGTCAACCTCCTACACCACGTGACAAGCTTTCCTGCTGGGTGTATAAGGACAGGTAACACATTAAGAATATTTAATATGTGTTAATTGCAGAGAGGAAGTACTATAAAGTGAAGAGCACAAAGGTTTGGGATTCATGAAACTAATTCTTAGCTTGACTTGCTATGGGATTTTGTGTAACTCTCCTAACAACTTTCTACCAGAGTTTTCTGACATGTGAGCTGAATTAATGGTAAGTATAAACCCACTTTAGGAGAGGGTTGGGAAATTTAGTGAAAGTTCATGGAATGCTTTGAGACTTTAGATAAAAATCATTATGCATCTATTACTTATGTTTTATTTTTAACACTTTGAAAAAATCAGTATAAAAATTACATCTTTTTTTTTTTACATTATGTAAGCATTAAATTATTACCTGCAATAAAATATATGTAGTATATTTTCAAGCATTTTAACAGCATACAAATGCTGACAATTGCAAAGTCATTGCAGTGATTATTTTATAAGAAACAAGTCAGTCTAGATATTTTTGTTGTAAAAGTTACTGAGTGTATTTAGAAAAAATACTTAGCTAAAAATAAATACTTCAGATTTTGTGTTTATTATGGGAAGTGTCTGGACAGTGTGGCATATGTGGTCACAAGAAAGTGACATGTCAGTGATTTGTTATAAAAGTTATTATAAACAAGTAAGGATATGATATACAGTGAACAGTATGAAAAGTAAATGATTTATCTGTTTCTGGACTCTAAAGAGGTTTTGCATAAACTGTATAATGGCTCTCAGTACTATATCTTGGTTTTGTAAATCTAATTTAACTGCAAGATATATGCAATTACATATATTTGAACAACTTCTCCTTAGCTGTTAAAACAAGATTATTCAAAACTAAATTAATCTATTCAGAGTATCATGTAATCTGCATACTAAGAAAATTACTCATTTTAGGTGGCAGAGTGTAACCTTTTCATTTAACAGAAGTATTTGGGGACAAGCTATGCACCTTTTTCAGAAGTATACATTAAAATTTCACAAGATGTGAATTTGCAGATCAGGATGTCTTGGTGTATTGCACAATGCTTTCAGTAACTCTGTTTCCCTAGGAATGTCAGTCTGGAATGACCTTCACCATCCCATCATTTCCTAAATTGCCTTCTCCCAAGATCACTAACAACTATACCAAATATCCTCAAATGTTGAAGTTAAACAAAACTTTAGGAACCAATTCTTATGGATGGCCATTTCATGGGTGGAATATTAGGCTGGGAGGTGTGTAACAATACTTGCAATGCAATATGTTCAGTAGTGCTTAGTTGAAAAAAATTCTTTATAAGCTAGAGAAGATTTTGTGGGTCACAGGCAGTCTGTGGGCTGAACCTTGGGAGCGTTTGTTGTGAAAAGATGTATGCAGAAGGCTAACAAATATAGCATCATCAGCATAGGAATTTCTATAGAAAAGGGTAGGAATTCTAGCAGAAGCATAGGCATTTCACTGTCTTGTGTGTTCTGTGTCATTTAAAGACTCATGTCTGAAAATGTGACTGATAAATAAGCTTGTGGATGGAGGAATAGACAATGGGACTTTGAGGTATCTTGAACTTCCTTCCTTGCTTATGTGGATTTCTGTCAGGCTTGTTGAGGAGTGTAACTGTTACCTTCATCTCGGTAAGGTTTGCTGTGTAATTAGGTGCAATATGAAATATTTTAAGTTGTTTATATTATTAATAGTATGGTAGGTAAACCAAAATTTGAAATTAATTGTTACAGCTTATGCGTTTTAATGTTATTTACAAAACAGCTAACAACTTATTTTTTGTTGTTGTTCTTTTAGGCTAATATATTTTGGTGGCTATGGCTGTAGGAAGCATAATGAACTGAGTGATTGTTTTGATGTCCATGATGCATTTTGGGTAAGAGATTTGTCACAAATTCAGAGTGATTTGTCCTTTCTGATTGTCAAAACGTGATCTTTTATACTATACTCAGTAAGTTTGAAAATCTGTCAGATTTTTCTTTTATTTGTGGCATCAGCAGAAATGCAAATCAGAATCTTCTGCTTAGATTTGAAATTGAAGATACTGCATGTTGGGAGCAGTGGGTGTTCAGCATATTCCAAGTACCCAGTGCTAGGCTTTGAGTGCAATGGAACAAAATGCTGTCAAAGCAGGAACAAAGGCAGTACTTTAAATCTGAAGACATATTTTAAATATGAAACTTCCAGAAAATTTTAGAATTTATTTCCTTGAAGTAACAGTAGGGAATTTATAGCTTCACAAGTTTACCTGACAAGTGCTTTCAGTTAATTTCTTTAATTTGTTATCCAGAGTAAATGCCATTACTTTAAGATGCCTAGATTAGCTTGTTTCCTATAATGATTTCTTACAGTTAATAGAAAGAAGGAGACTGATTAAAGCATTTAGTGACAGGAATTAATTTAAGAAATAGGTATGCATTCAAGGAAATATAGATCCTTACATCAAATGTCAAACATTGACTTACAGAAAAGCATTCCTTTGTACATTCTATTCATTTCTTGGTATGTTACCCTAAAAATTAGAAGGTAGAATTTGTCTACTGCAGTGACTGATGTTGAAGCCCAAAGCCTGTTTTCAAAAGTGTCATCGGCCTTAACATTCCTGAATGCTGTTGACCTTCAGCTAGATCTGAGCTGCTGCATCGTTATTAAAAATAGTAGTGTATGTTTATTTTAATAAAATTCTGTATTTTAGTTTATCTTCTGTTTTTGTAGATCATTTCTAGCTTTGTGTATCCTTTAATAAGCACAACGATTTTAGAATAGTATAAACTTATTTTTAATTTTTTAACCTCTTTTTTTAAGGAAGGACAGATATTCTGGGGATGGCACAATGATGTTCATGTTTTTGATACAACCACACAAACTTGGTCTCAACCAGCAATTAGAGTAAGTGTTTTTTAGTCTTGTCTTTTGTCACAAGTGTGATTTTACTGCATTTTGAATAGTTATTGTGCTCTTGAAATTGATGTTGGGATAAGTAATTTGAATATGCTTAGTATTGCTTGGACTTATAACATTGAACAGGAGGACACTCAATGCCTCTGAAGTGTGGATAATTCAGAATTGATATTAGTTTTTTTCCCACAGGATGTTATTAGGCTGGTGTTTTTTCTATAATGTGGTTCTGATGCAAAAAATATCGTAAGCTTCAGAGAGGTATTAGTAATCTGGATACATTAGAAGATGATACAGATATTCTCTATCTAGGGATAGTTTTGAGATAAAGCTTTATATTCAAGCTTTAAGACAACTGTTGGGAATATGAAATTACTGTCAGCACTCTGTTACTGGAAAGACAAGTCACTGGAATACTCCAGAAAACTATTTGGTAGGAATACCAGAGTAGGGCTGAGGAATGGGGTGTGGAGGTGTTTCCATGGGTCCTCATAAAGCAAGCTAAGGTCCTGCAGAAATGGATTATGGTCATTATTCTAACTTTGGGTATCCTAGTAGGCCCTGGCAGGGCTTTGGGTCTGGAAGAGTTTCATGGCTGGAGCAGAGCCATTAACCCAGGGCAGCTCTGTATTTATCCTGTCTCACACCTAGTGAAGGCTTTCTGGAACAAAGTGAAGGTCTTTGGGGAGTGGGTGGTAGAAACATATGCATGGTTTTAATGTTGCCAAACTGAGGTTAGCAAACCCCATTTATCTGAACTGTTTTGATATCAAGCCATTTGGTTGACTATATCTGTGTATAATTAATCTGCAACATGGATAAACTATCACAGATAACTCAGAGTTGACCGTATGAGAGATTAAGGTCTGCCTACAGATTTCTTCCTTCCACCCCTGCCCCTTTTCATCGGACTGAAAGAACAATCCAGTCTCTCTTGATTCCCTGTTCGGCTTTCACAGACTTAAAGGAGGCAAGGGGAGAGAAAGTAAACTCGCTGTATTGCTAGTTTAGGCCTTCAGTTTTCCTTTGTGGAGTAAAGATACATGTTTAGTATGTGAGGGTTATACACTCGTTATTTTGAGAGTTGTGTATATGGAGTTGCTGTATTCCCTTTTAGAGTTAGTGTTGAAAAATCTTTTGAACAAATCTCCCAGTCATACTATATCATTAGAATGAACAGATCGGATATTCTTCAGCAAATACATTATTTTAATAGTCTCCCAAAGGAGCATGTATACTCGCTTACCCAGTAAAACAGTAATGCACACATTTCTATTTATTGATATTGATATGGTAGTATACTGTAAAGGTTCATAAATCCTGGTGAGTTTACATAAGAACTCAGTAGAAGTAGTATATTATCATGAGTGTCTGATGCTATTTTATGCTCTTTATAGGATGTTCGGAAATTCCTATAAAACTAAATGCAAAACATGAAATTACCATTGAAAAGTACAAGCCAATTTTGCTATCTTTATTTCTGATTTACACAGGGAAGACTTTTTGGCGTGTGGCTATTGGATGTAACATTAAATTTTAAGATCTAATTTCCTGACATTTTAGTACCAGTTCCTGATGGTTTGCACTTCAGAAAAATAAAGCTACACAGGAGATATCAACAATAACTGATGTGTTAGTGTAATTTTGAGCTTAGGAATTAAAGATAAATCAATGGAATGTCACTTAAGTAAAGCAATGCTAAATCAGATCAAGAGGGCATTTATTAAACATTAGCAACTGATGGAACTTGGTTAAAGCTGTCCTTGGCAATTACGTGTATCTTCTAACGTCTGTGGAGTCTTGGATGTGACTACAAGTTATTTCCTTTTAAAGTTGCAGTTCTGTCAGCATATTGATGCATATTGGCCTTATCTTTGCAGTCTCTGTGTTACTGACTTGCCACTGTCCTTGGCTGGCGCTTTGACGATGTTCTGAAGGATCTTATTTTGATTCTTTCAGGGTGGAGATCCACCTCAGCCTCGAGCAGCTCATACATGTGCTGTGCTGGGAAATAAAGGTTACATCTTCGGAGGACGAGTGCTGGTTAGTGTTTAATTAAAACATGTAGTAATATTATTTTGTTGACATTTTTTTTTCATAGCAAGCTACTTTGTAGTAGAAAAAAATCCAAAACGTCTTTGGCCTAACCTGTATGTTAGGGGTGTTGAATCCAGGATGCTTCTTTTCATCCCCCTCTACCTTACAAAAAAGAAGAGTCTGTCTTTCTGTCTGTAGTATTAAAGATGAAGCATAAATTGTCCCAGAAAGGGAAAAAACAGATGACTATGGTAAATGCAAATGTTTGTAAATCAACAAAAATGGTTGACGTGGGTGTAACCTCTGCAGGAGATGGTTCTTTGGGAATGGAGCAAAAGCAAGCCTGCTGATAGACCAGGTTTAAATAAATGATGAGATGCTAGCATTGTGTGCTTGCTACAGCTTAGCAGATTTATACATCAAACCTGCTGGCTTTTTTTTTTCTTCCCCATTTCACGTAATGAAATTATAGCAATTAGTAAATATAATGGTGAATTTAGCTTGTGCTCCCCCCCACTAAAGAGAGAGGAAATGTGTAAGAACAGTCAATTACTCACATACGCATCTCTCATACCCTGATGTTTACTTTTGGGGAAAGTGAAGTTCAGAATAGCTGTTGGGATACAGTATTTTAAAGTTACAATTGCAATATGTGGTTCTGAAAGGTAGGAAATAACAAATTTCAGTTGGCTTTATAATTTAAACTTTTGTCATTTTTTTGCACATAAGTGACTGAAATACAGATGTCTGGAAGAGCAGCATGTGATTATAATGTCTGGATACAAAGCTATTAGTCTCTGTACATTCAAGCTGGTACAGGATGCTGCAGCATGTTATCTGATAGCACAGGCTATTGCAAGCACAGGTCATTCCAGTCCTGTTAAGCCTCTCCTCTGCTCTCTGAATGTCAATTTTGCAGACTCAGTCTTTACCTTTAGCATGCTCTGTGCCTTTGATACAGAGTATGTGCAGCATACCATGAAGATTGCTGTTAACAGCTTTATTCTGTGGACCCAACATAAGCTCTTTACCACAAGAGTCAGGCTTGTATTTGCTTTCTTGATAGTTGATCCAACACTGTACTATGTAATACATTGGGAGGATCTTAAATCTGTTGTCCCTTAGGTAATAGTCAAAGACGGTGTAAGAGCTGTCTGTATAGGATGCAATCAGTCCATATTTAAATCAAGGCTAGATTCTTGCTATATAATCTTAAGTCTTCCTAGCTCTTTTTAACTTAAAAAAAAAAAAGTCATAGGCATCATCCCTCTAGTTATCTGTACCTAACAAAATTGAAGCTGCCACTGGTTAGCAAGGAGATACTAAAACTTCTCAGCAACACAATTTTTCTAGTACTAGTCAGAGGAAATTTTTCTCTTCAGTTCTTCTCTGCTAAAGCACTAATATAGGCAGCAATCCAATAAAAAACATATTCCTGTCTTATGTCTGAAAGTAAGGATGGTAGAAGGTAGTCTAAACTAATGCAGGTTCCCCTATCGTTTGTAAATTTTTTGCAATGATAGTTTCCTTATGGGCTGGAAAGTGTACCAGCTCTTTTTAGAGCTGTTGCAAAAGCATAGGGAAGATGATATTTTTAAAGGTCTCTGTATGAGCGGGAGTTTATCAGGAATGTGCGAAGCAGATCCTGTAAGGCAAGTAAAAAAAACTAATTTAAGTTACTGTGTACTCTTCCATATATTTTTTTAAATTTAAGTTTTTAGCTCTTTTTACCTACAGCCGATTTAGAACCTTTAATCTTATTCAGCTTGAGTATGAGACGATGCTTTCTATCTCTACTACTATGAAAAGTAACAGTAAGAAGCTTTTGAAAGCCCGCAGTGCTGTGTTTCTATAGTTTTGTTACATGAAAGAGAAGGAATTAACTGTTGGTTGGAAATGCCCTACAGTGAACCTATGCCAACTTCGTCTTGGAAAGCTGCCATAACCTAAACCCTGTGTTCTCAAGTACTTGCAAATAAAACAGTGTAAAATTGCACTTTGTTCCCTATCCCCTGTTTTCCATGCTGTAAAAGCTGTACTCTAATGCAGTGTTCTTCTTGGGGAAAGTCTACAGTTCTGTTACAAAATGGCTTACTCCTGCTTGCTCAGACAGAAACGAGGCAAACAGATCAAGGCAGGTTCAGAATGGCCATACAATGTCCAGCCAGTTTTTCAGTTTGAATTGCCTCCCACAGCTGCAGGAAAAGTTTTTACCTAAGTACCTTTTCAGAGCAATCAGAAAAGAAAGTAACCAAAATTGATCCTGTTTATTCTTATCATTCTCCATTACGTGGCCTTTCATACAGGCTCACAATCTCTGGAATTGTTGCTAAAGCCCCACCTCTGACTGAGAGAGAACTGCATGCAGTAGCTTCCAGAGCTGTAGGTTTGGACAAACTTGATTTGCAAATAACTAAGGAAATAAAGGGATATTAGAAGAGATTGAAAAAGTATCTAGTCTTACTTGAATCTTGTTTGTCAGGGTTAACCATGCCAGGCTAATGTGCCTCTGCTATGGACTTGCTCTTTCATGTCTGCTGTATAAATGGAACTCATGCTAACTGTAGTTGAACTGAGTGCTGCTCCTCATTTAGCAAGCCTGCAGAAGTGAGAGAGAAAGAAACCTAGATGTGAAGAAGTAAACATGCAGCTTGGGACCTTCTGGCCTACCATTTATTTCTGAACACTTCCTCAGCCTTCAAAGCCTTGCTCCCTCTGGCTTTTTGTTAGCAAGTGCAGAGGTCTTCACCCCAGAAACAGAATGGCATTGAGGGTTGTGTCCAAGCTAGTTAGGGTTGCTGCACTGTGCCTTTTGCAACTGAACTGCTTTAACTCAAGCTAGGATTCCCATGCAGCCTCTGCAAGTGAAATTATTAGTAAACTGGAGCTTGCCTGTCATTTCTCCATTGTGCTGTTGCGTGATTAGACATGCCCTCTGGCTTCCATTTAACTCTTTGACTGTTTGACTGCAGGATTCAGAAAAACAAGAAGGCTCTGATCTGAAAAGGTTTTTCTCTTCCTCAGGTAGCATCAGCTTCCTTAATAACCATTTGCTAAATTTCAGTGAAACCGCTTGGGAACAATGTCAGAGAAGAGTGAAATGTTGGAAAGCTATATTTAATTTTGTAGGAGAGCAGTAAGTGTAATCTTCACCTTGGTGATTATTATTGATTCACTTTCTATCCTAGAAATAAATGGAAGGAAGCTTACAAAGGTTAGGGAACATTCAGTGGGGCTTGAGGAATTAATGTAAGTCATGAAACAGGAAAGGAAAGCTAAAGACATCAGGAAAAACACTACATTTCCTGACAACAGGAGTAACTCCTCCCCAAAGGATGAAGTCTTGCTTTTCTCCATAAATTAAGGAGCAAATATGGGGTTGCTCTGCTCCTCCTTCTCCTTCTAGTTCACCATAATACAAATCTTCCCAGGGAAAAGGCTCTACAAGGAACCAGAAAGGGACAGGAAGTGTCATGAGGCTTCTCCTATTCATCTTTCTGGGAGGAAAGGGCACCTTTTTCCAAACTTGGAGCTAGAACTGGTAAAAGAAGATGATGATGATGGTCAAAATCAATTGTACCAGGAATCATTTGAAAACAGGCTCAGAAGTATTATGTGGACTCTGTTCCTCCAGGTAAGCCCCTGAAAAAACAGAAATGGGAGAAAGTGGGAAGGAAAGAGAGTTAGTCCAAAAGTTGATGCCAGTCTCATGTTTAAGTGGAAGATTTTCATGTAAAGAATGATGAAGTAATAAAACAAAGTCTTTCTAGCAGCTCTTCACACATCTGACGCCTTAATGTATGCATGTTTATATTTCCTATTATCCTTTCTGTCACTGAAGATCAGAAGATACGTTGACCTGCAGTCCTTCTCTTACAAAGATTTGAGCTGTAATAGCTGTTTGATTGTAAATCTCACAATGGAGAGCTGCACAAAGTTTACTGTAAGAGCAGTGAGCTGTAAATATGTCAACCCTTAATGCTTTTCATCATGCTAGAAAGCTACTCCTGAGACAAAGCAGATCCTGGTTAATGTTTACTGGGCTGCAAATAAATGAACATGCCGTAGAGAAAGTGGGATGTCTAAGGAGTCCTTGTAGCTCGAAGGGAAATGCAAACCCTCTTACAAGGCTTGATGCTTTTAAGCCAATTAAGAATCATTTTAGGATTATCAGCTAAATGATTAAATATAGTAGGTAGCATGTAGAAATACCTGAGAAACTGCAAGAAAACTGCATGTAGCAAGTGATGATACTGTAACCTGACTGTGTGCTTTACAGTTTCCGAAATAAGGGTGGGGTAGAAAGGCATTTTCATTTGTTAAAGCTATGTTAAAGGACTGAATCTTAGACATAAATGTCCAATTGATGCTGTGTTGTGAATTCAAAATGAGGTTGATGTAATTATGCATCTGTCAATCTGTTGAATCATGAGAATGTAAAGATTATAATACATTGATTTCCCAGGGACCAAGAAACTGAAAACTACTCCATCTTCTGCCTAATGCCTAGGAAAGGAAAGTCAGCGAGGAGGTCTTGGACAGGATCTTCTTGAAACCTTAATTTCCAACATAACAGCGACTTTCTTTCTTCCCTTTCTTTCATAGATGTCCTCTGTATTGAAATGTGTTATTCCAAGATGATTAAATATTTTTAGTTCTAGAGGCCAGGATGTTGATTTTTCCCCACCCTACCCCCAAGTGTTTAGCTGTGTAAAGGTACAGCAGAAGATGCTCAGTAATTGCATTTTGCTTTCTGCTTGTATAATTTGTTCCTCATTTCCTTCAAAGCCACCTGAAGGAGCAGGAAACTGAATAGACTTGTCATGGAAGACAGATCTGTTCCACTAGCTGGACTACACTTTATTATTATATTCACCCTCTAGCGGGGATAAAGTTTCTCAGGCAATGCACCAAAAGACCTCACATTCTGCTTTTCTTTAGCCTGTTGGCCTCTCTGAAGGCGTTCCAAAATGCTACTTAACATTCTCTTCCCTAGGACAGAAAAGGGCTAGCACATACTTGATCAGAGGAGGCCATAGCTCTCCTGAAAACCTTGCTGTTTCCTGAAATACCCTGAGAGACTTTCCGTAGCTCTGATGGACAGCTTTGGAAGTCTCTCAAACTCACTCACTGGCTGAGTTCTCAGGGGTAAAACTACTCCTATTCTGACTTAAATGACAAGTCTAGTTTCTGCCTCAGAGGATCTGCAAGCTGGAGAAAGGCTTATTCTAATAGATCTATGGACTACCCTAGGAGAAAAGAAATTGTAAGGTAAGGCAAGATATATTTCCCTACTTCTCAGATTCTTTTTTGTAGTAGTAGTACCTAGGGGAATCAGTCAAGTGTATTGCGAGCCATTGAGATTATTGCTACAATCCAAAGCAAAGAAATTCTTTCTTATATTCCCCCTCCCGCCCTTATGCTTCTAAGGCAATTACTGTCTTCATCTCAAAACACAGGCAGATATGCAAGTATATTGATTTCCCAATGTTCTTATAGATACATTTTATTATTTTTATGGCAAATGCTAAAGGGTCATAAAACCTTGTTGTTGCTAGTAGTAACTTTGTGAAAGGGCTTGCCTTCCAGAAAAGAGAAAAACACAGATGTGATCAACTTTTTGTGGGATGTCATCTACTGAGTACAGTAGCTACTAGAATATTTCAGGGAATAAGTGACCAGGCAGGAAGATGCATAGTTCTGATCAGAATGCAAAGAAAAATGATGAGAGGAAGCTATATGTAGAATATTATACCTTCTGCAATTACCTACCATGAATTCTCTGGATGAAAATGGAATACATTTGCAGGAACTGAATATCACGTAGTTCTTCACTATTAAACCACTGTTAAAAGCTAAAATTGGCCCCATACTGCCGTTGCATTACTGTAAATATGCCTGCAGGTAGTTTTCTGAGAGTTGCATGGGTTTTTTTGAGGATAAATACTTTTCATCTGCCACATAACATAGAGTTGTTTTAAGACACATGGGTATGGTTTTCTTCAAAATATTGTTACTTGGAATATTCTGTCCTGGGAAGGCCTCACTGAAATATTTTGCTCATTGATTGCTTAATATAACACAACTGGGATTTTATTTATTTGTTTTAGCAAACTAGAATGAACGATTTGCACTGCCTGAATTTAGACACTTGGACTTGGTCTGGAAGGTAGGTTTCTCTCTGTAACACCAAGTTGAATGTAGCAGATTGAAACATATTGTTAAGTAGTTCTAGTGCTAATTTTGTGGCTTTTCCAAGAGGAGAATGGGAGTTTGGGGACTATTTTAACAGCTGTTATATTGTGATTTCAATTTAATTTAATTTGATAGTGGTTACTAAGCTTTTTCTTTTCTGCACCGAAGCATTGATGATGCTATTTTAAGCACAGCATGTAATGATTTAACATCCTAATTTTCAAGACGGGTACATTTATCCGTATGGAATTTTAGTTTTGATGTCTTTTTGAATACTGTTTTTACTCTCTATATTTGGCTCATTATGGTACAGATTGGGGAAAGATCTTCCCCTCTCCAAGATAAGCATCTTAACCATTTTTTAAAAATTCAAGTAAAAGCATGACTTAAATATTTCAATTTTAAACTAAATGAGGTATTAGTGTGCTTCCTAAGATTTGTTTGCTTGCATATAGCATTTGTGATAGTGCCTACTACATGGGTAGAATCTGTGGATATACTGTTAGCTGATAGACAAACCAGGAGATAAACAGTAACTGATGAGTGATAATCACTGTTCTGTTCCTATTCTCAAGGTAACCTAATAGTAATTTCATAAAAGACCATGAAATACACCTTTCCTGAATATGTGTCAGTACTGATCCTGCTCCAGGGCTTTATGTGCTTCATGCACCTATGATGGGCACCTTTAATCACCTGTGACAGCTGATCTGATCCTGCACCAAGTGTGTTCCTCTGCCCTCTGAGCTGAGAGCAAAGCAAGGGAGTAGACACAATCCTCCATCCATTCCTTCTTGCTGCTGATGGCAGCAGGACAAAAAAGTCCCACAGTGTTCTTTCCAAACTTTTATTTGAAGACTTCTTTAATTAGCACTTGCTATTAACTAATCAGTTTAATTGCCCTTTTTCTTTGCTAGTTCTTTTAAAATTAACAATGTTCTACCTAAATGATAGCCTTGACCCTCTTAGACTTTACTGTGAACTTTACCTCTGAGTGGACTGATTATTCAGATTATTGTTGTTGTTGGATGAGCAGTTGCTGTTTGGCTTGCTTTTTATTGCTTTAAAAAAGGAAACCTGTGACAGTTGAGTGACAAGTTAATGAGAGGAATTTCAAGCCCTGAAGGAGGGATGTCAGTGTCAGAGTTCTAAGTCCTCATCAGCCAGTGTTCCCTTTGTTTGGCATTTGAAAGCTAATATCGAAGTTTTTTAAAAGTTTTCTGGTTTTGACCTGAATACAACAGACTGATTTTACATACATACACACACATATCCCTAGACTAAGGATGGTAATATGAAATGCAGCCATTCCTAAAACCTGAAGATTGTTCCAATACTCGATTATTTCTATATTGTGATCCAAGAATAGCTTACAAGACTTACCCATGATTTAATATAGACTCTGGTCATTATAAATTTAGGTGCCTACTATGCAGCCATTCTATAGTACGTCTGCAAGGAGTCTTTGAGAGACTAAAAAGAGAGATTTAAGAGAATAGGGAAAAAAAAAGTCTGTGCAGAGTGTCTGCTGCTGTGGTGGCACCTCACAGGAGGTAAAGCATTCATATTTATTCAGAGTTAGAGGGGTAACTGATCAAAGCCTGGTCTTACAGGAAGCGTCACAGGCCTGAGTACTGTTCTTTCCTTACTAAAGTGACTGATTTTAGGGAAACCTGAGAAATATAATTCAGATTATCACAGATGGCAGAATTTAGATTAGCCATTGTCAGCTGCACACTGTGGTGGTGATGGGGGGGTACTTTCCTAGGGCTAGATGATGTTTTCTCCAAATAATTTATTTGTGGCTATTAATTAGCTACTATGGTAAAATCATCTCATACTACCAGGCCACCTGTCAGCATGCACAAACATACAATACCTCTCAGCGTGATTTCGTCTCCTAATTACAAAAGGAGCAAAAATCAGTGTATCTTTCAGGACTATCAAATCAGTATTTACATTTTGACTCCAGTTTATAGTCTGTCTTTGCACAAATTGTTTGGAAAATTATTTCTGGCTACACGATTCCTTTCATAAAATCAGTAGTGGTGGCTGTATTAGAAATTGGGCATTTGTAGGAATCATCTCCAATATAATGAACTTGGTCCTAAAAGTCCCATGATTCCACACATAAACATTGTAAAATAAGACAGAGTTGATAAACAGGCCGTTTGGGTTTTTTTCTCTCCTCTTTTTTTTTTTTTGGTCTGAAATTTATATAGTAACAAAATGCTTGCTGAGACCAATAAAGGTACATATCAAGAGTGTGAAGTAAAGAAAATTACTCTATATCCTTCAAGTACCAGCAATAGTTTTGAATAGTTCTAATGAGACAATCCATTTGCAGCTGAAAACTGACTCTAAAAAGCCCTAGTGTCATTCCAGTATTTTACAGGTGGGGAAATTCCTTCAGACTGGTTTGCTGTAAGTGTATTTTCTCCTCTAGGTGTTTCTTGCAAGGAACCTTTCTTATGCTATAGCTTCAAATGCCTTTCTACTGAAATTTCTGATCCAATGATGAATTAAAAATTGGGCAGGATACAACCTTTCTGATCTTGATGACAGAATTATCTCAGCCATTCTGCAGCTGCAGAGAGATTGTCTTTGATTGCCATGTGAATTATCACCAATTGAGATTCAAGGATTTAATAAAAATTAAAGAGTGTGGCTGTCTGAATGCCGCTGACCAAGACAAGTTGACTGCAGGTGTTTGAAGTTCTGTAAAAGTACAGATCTCTCAGCAAGGAGTTTTTTCTTATGCAGCTCTATGCAGGTTTCTTAAGGAACTGTGTATTAACCTACTAATCCAGAAATATCTTCCAGCATGAGATTGCAATATTTATTTTAGTTGCCACTATCCAGAAGTTACCTTGCCTTCCCTGAGCTCCACTGACCTGTTATTCAGAACGTTCAATTTTAATGTTACTTCTGTTACTGTGATAATTTTTTGTATCAGTAGCATGAAAGACTGAAATGTTATCACCCATCAGTATCAGATACTCTAAACATCAGGGCGTGTTGGATCTCAGCACAGTCTGCCCCTTTGCCAAGTTTAGAAGCATCTTATACAAGAGTTGTGCAAAGCAGGCACTTAAACATTGTGACTTGGCTTCAGCTTCAGTGCCAAATTTAGTAGGACAGTTTTGCAATCACTGTTTAATTAGCTATGATTCTTCAGTCTTTGCTTCCAGATGGAAAAGTGCTTAGCAGTCACCAGTAGTGAAATTCCTTAAACTGAGCTGCACAGATGCCTGTATTACTCACCCTAGGCTTCCTCTGTGCTTGGTTAAGAGAAATGGGCACTTTTTGGGCATGAGACAACTGGTGCTAAGGTAGACATCTAAAATTAATCACGAGTTGTGCTTTTCAAGGACCTGCTTCCCTTCATTGATTATAAAGGAAATACAGATGACTGTCTAATGTAGATTGAGTTCTCATCTGTGTATGTTGCATTTACCTCACTTTAGCAAAGTGGAGGGTGAAAAAAAAAAGTAACTGGTTCTTCGAGATATAGTCTGCCTGGATTGAACATTCCTTTCTTATGTGCTCTGGGCAGTCTCCAGCTAAGATTCTGACCCTGCAAGAGAGCTTACAGGTGTTTGCACCTGCTTTTTCCATCATCTTTCCAAAATGAGGGCATACTGAGTATGCGGTGGCCTAGATTCATTGTGTCTAACTTTAGGTACTTTACAACAGATTGCCACTTTGCTTAGTATCAAGATACTAGGTGGGCTGATGCCCTCTGGAGGTCCTTAAGTCTTGTCTGCTGGATCCTCCTGAGACAACTGTACACCCAAGTGCCTAAGCTAAGATAAGGGGTTACCACTACAGGTAACCCCTTATGTTCTGGTTCTTTACTGTTCAGATTCTCATCTCAAGCATACTTAACTGTGCAGCTAAAATGCAATCAATATCAAATCTATGTTTTTGTAACATGAGCAGATTTTTGGAATAATAAACCTACATCTGTTTTGTACTTGGGAATTCCACTTTTTACTAAAATTTATCTCAAAGTTTGGGTGACCCACCATTGTGCTAAAAGACACAATGTTTGAAGAGGTAGTAGCTTTTGGATAAAAGGTAAAGCCACAATCCTTGTATCATTTAAGATAATTTTCCTAGGAGCAGAGGGACTGTAGCCCGTCAGGATTCATTAAACCTTATCTCAAATAACTGAGCCTGTTTACCTACATGTACTGTGCAGTTTATTTGAATGTATAGTCCTTTCTTTGCTGTCCTAAGTGCCTTCAATTGTATGTTAAGTAGTGGCTTTAGCGATCTTAAGAAAACAAACAGGCAAAATAACAATCAATGCTTTTGTCCTTACATTTGATATTTATAGAACTGATTGTTCAGAGAACAGTTACTACAAGAAATTACTTCATTTAGATTTGAACACTGCTTTTCTCAAGAGTAAATTCAGATTGCATAAGTGCAAGTTTTTCAGTGGGAATATATCCAAGCTTGGTCTAGGACAAACTGAATTAACTATTACATTTTCTGGCAGATTAATTTTCAGCATTCTTTGAAAATTTGTTTTTGTTTATTTATTTCTTTCTGTTTTACCAAGAATTAATATCAGTGGAGAGAAACCAAAAGATCGATCCTGGCACACGTTGACTCCAATAGGAGATGACAGACTTTTTCTTTTTGGTGGACTAAGTTCTGATAATGTTCCTTTAAGTAAGTAATTTAGAGGTTATAATTCTACTGTACATTTTAGTACTAACCTTGTGTAGTGTGCGTATTTGTGGTCTTTCTCAAACTACTTAGACCTAACTCATTACAGAACTTTCGTGGTACTTGAGTATCTCTCTAGCTATCTTATTATTTTTATAGAAATAGAGGAGCACATTGTGTAGTACAACGAGAATGTATAATAAATCTTTCACCAAACTGTCATCTAAAAGAATAAAGGGAAGAGTCTTGCACATTTTGTTATGAACAATGGGTAACTTTTGATATCAACTGCAGGAAGAAGATACAAATAATAATGTCAACATAATGTGGGTTTTTGGATGAATAACAAGTCACAACTACAAAATGTCAAATAGGAAGTAGGATAGTCTTATACTGAGTTCCTTTTCTAGAAAAAGCAACTTCTTTTAATGAAAAAATGTGAAATTAGTGAAAATAGTTTTTATATATTCCACTGGGAGGGGGAAATTTTCTCAGTATATCCAAAAAAAGTAAGTGTATTTTAATTCCAGATTTCAGTGAAGTGAGCTTTCTGTGTCTGAATGGTTAAGTTAAATACAAAGACTGGAAAGATGCAAGTTACTGTAGTGATGATGTTACTGTTCTCTTAATATAATGTGCTCTTAGAACACAGAGCCTTTTGTGTAGACAAAAAAGGTAATACTTTGTCACAAGAAAAAGTCCTAATGTATGTTCTTACATTGTAGGTGATGGCTGGATTCACAGCATTACAACAAATGGATGGAAACAACTTACCCATTTGCCTAAGAGTAGGCCTAGGTATACAAAAATAGATAATGTTTGCTGAAACTTAGGCATTTTAAAAAACTAAGTAATTTTAAATTATTGAACAGTATTTTTAAACTACATTATAAGAATATTTTAGAAAATTAATGCAGTATGATTGAGTAGTTTGCTTTACTAACTTATGTTCCTTCATACCTGATACAGCATTATTACTTTGTGTTTGTTATAGTTGATGCTTACTTGCATGATGATGCTTACTTGCATTAAAAGATTTTTTTTGTGATGAAGGATCTGGGTGTCCAACTAACCTGGTGTTCTATAGCCAAATTATTTTTACGTAAGAAAAAGTATATCACATAACTTTTGAGGAATTAATATCCTATGAGAATAATAAAAGTTGATCAATGTTGATACATTATTAGAAACATGGCGGAGGCAACCATGAAAATGTTGATGCTCCTTTCAGGGCTCAGAAGTATTATAAAATATTTTTCCTTGAGCAGAAGCAGCTTACTATAATTACAGTTTTGCAAAACGGACTTTAGTACTAAACAGCACAGCAAATGACTGTGGAATTTTGTTATTTTGAGGACTTAACTGCCAACTGAAAAGGACCTAGTTCTAGAATGTCTCTTACAGACTCTGTTCCCCTTCCCTCTCTAGTTTAAGATTACAGAAAGAGATAAGATTCTTTCTAACTAAAGAAAGCAAGTTTCATGTTCTGAACCAGAAGCTGCCATTGAAAACAGGTGCCTGCTGTATCAGAGTACAGACTTTTTTTTTTAACACAGTAAAATTCTCTGTATTTGTAATGTAAATACTATTGAATTGATCTGCTGTGGATAGTAAATATTCACGTTTTCATGGAATTCATTCTATACGTTCACCCAGGTACTCTCAGCACAATTTTATATCATTCTTTTAGCGTAGTGTACAATTCTGGTGTGGCATTTGCATGCTTCCTGCTTTATGTTCTGTTTTCTGTTACTGAAATAGCTTTGCCTCAATTAATTTTCTTCCTGTTTTATCCTATTCTAGGGTGTCTTTTAAATATAACAGCGCTGTTAGACCAAGTTTTCTGCTTTCTTATATTTCAGCCCCTTTCAAGCCCAAATAAACTTACACCTTAGCTTCATAGAATATTTCCTGTCTTTTTACGATTAGTGAACTGATACATGAAGGGACTGATGACTGCCTTAAATAACAATGCACATCATTAGCAGTCGAGGATCATGTCTGTCTTTGTTCATTTTTTTACATGGATGGTCTCATAAAAGTTAACCACTGAAGTGGACTGCCTCACCTTGTGTAATTATTTTTACTGATGCGTCATGAAAAAAGATCAGGAAGGGATACAATATGCTTTTTCTACAGGCAGCAGCCTAGGGAGCTGCAGCTCAGCCTTTACTCCACAATTAAGCAGCTGGAATAACATTCGTGCCTCCAGTGGTGGTAGGGCTGGATGTTAGGAACCTCTGACTCTTGAGCCCCAAGTGGCTTTCAGGCAGTTCAAGGGCAGATCCCATACTGGGCTACAAAGTGAAACTGTCACTTGACTGTGCTGGCAGAAAGGCTGTTGAGTAAGCCACCTCCCTTGCTGCAGCAGAAGCGCCAAAGAGGGTTCCTGAGGTTGACACTGCTAAATTTGCTGGGGACTGTACTGCACAGGCAGGCCAGACCCTCCTGAGAGAACAGAGCTTTTAAAGGGTCATGTGCTGACAAGAGTCTCAGAGCTCCCTCAAGTCCAGACATGTCCTATGGTTCTCCACCATCTGAAGATTTTGGTATGCAGTTTGTAGGCTGAGGGCAATTGCCTTTCTTTGACCTAATTCTTTATTGAAGTAAATAACCTCCCCCTGGCTTTTAAAAAAAAAAAAAAAAAAAAGAAAAAAAGAAAAAGGTACTTCAGAAACCTTTTTCAGGTAATCCTGGAAACATGGATTAAAGGAGCCATACCAAAAGCCTCTTTATATATTGAACTAGTTTGAGTGTGAAGTACTTACTTGTACCATAGTTGTATCCCTATGCTTACAGAGGATTACTGCAGGGTCTCTGCAGCTGAAAAAGGTTTAAGTCAGTTCTATCGCTCATGTGACTTTACAGCAGGACTTGAAATGCACTGGCCATAATACCTGTATGTGTACTTCCATTTATTTCTATTATTTTATAATAATACATGGTATATCATACATGCATTAGTGTATTTTCCTGATGCTTCTGCAGAATTGATTCCCTCCTTAAATTCTGTGAAAAATCATTTCCTTCAACCTTCATTTTTAGTAATTTCTAAAAAATTGTCTTCCAGGTTATAGATCTGTGATTCTGTACTGGTAGAAAATATTTTTCTTCTTTCTGTCCATCAGTTGTACTTCAGCTAACATTGTGCATGCCAGGTTAAAATACAGAACAAATTGTATATTTAACTTATAGATTCCCAGTGTTTTCCTTACAATGTAATTCTGTTATTCTAGTTAGAAGAGCTGTGTAAAAGGTTACCTCTATTCAGCATCTGTATAATTAAAATAACATGCTTTATTAGAATGTTTAGGTGATAAGTTAGAGCAGCTGTGAGAGGACATAAACTCTGTCAGTCTGTAGAAAAAGCATCAGGTTGCGAGCTAGGATGTCAACAAAGTCAAGGCAGGAAAGGCTTCCCAGTGTTCTTCGGTGACGAAGTCCAGGCCAGAGTTTTCCTAATGCAGATAAGGCAGAGACAGATCTATCTACAGGTATGAGGAAGAGACAAGGTGGGATACAGTTTAGCCTAAGGAGAATGGTGAAGAATTACTGATATGAATGGAGTAAGAAAGTGAGAGCGTTTACTTTGTGTGAAAGTTCTAGTGGTGCATATTATTTTGGTTAAGGGCCAGAGCTCTGTGGTGATAATCATCTTGTGATATTTACTTCAGTGGTGATACAGCAGCAGAAAAATTACAGATTTTGATCTTCTAATAATAAAAAGTAAATCTAGCAAGGTGTAGCTGCTGAAGTAGCAGAATCTTTGTTAAAGCAAGATTATACAAGTCAGGTTTTTTGTTTTGTTTTTTTTTAATACCATGTGCTGTTATATGCACAACACAAAACTTGCTTGTGGGCGTGATATAAGTAATCAACACACAAAATGTTCCCCAGGAATCTTTGGGGGAAGCGTAAAACTGAAACAGGATAACTTGTGTTCTGAAGTTCTCATCCTAGTGTTCAGGGATAAGAGTTGGTATCGAAAACGCCACAATCTTAAAAGCCATTAGAATTGTAGTTATGAATTAAAGTAGTAGTGGAAAATTTAAAAAGAAAAAAAAAGGAAAAGAAAAGCTGTTCTTGGCAAAAGCTTGTTTTGTACTGTTACTTTGTTTTCTGAAAATTTTCCACTGTAATGTTTTGTTGAAGTAGGGATAAATAAGACAAAGTGTATGTAACTAGAGTACGGAAGAGTCAAATAATGGCAAAAATATATTGGTCTGTATGAAATGTCATTCAGCAAAATTCTCATGAGATGGATAGTCACATTGCTCTCTCCTTTTATATTGTTAAAGAAATGAGTAATATCGTATGTTAAGATGTTATTTTTTACCTGGGAAGACTTTTGAAATAATGTCTTTGTCTTGGTTTCCTAACAAGGGTTACATTACAGTGCTCTCTGCATGTACGGCTGCCCCTTCTGCCCATGTATGTTTTGAATCAATTGACCCATTTCAGTAATATTTGATGAAGAAGTAGGAGGCTCAGAGATACTAAGTCCTAACGTACTCTGTGCAAATAAATGGCCAAACAGAAAAGAGAGACTCTCGTAATCGCTTCGCTCCAGTGAGCGCTCAGTGCTTATTCTCCATTCTTCCGTAAGAACGGATGGTCTGCCTTGAGACACAGCTTGGTAAAGAACAGGCTTTATTGTTTTCTGCAGCTCACAGAGCAACTTGTAAAATACATTACTTAAAATTGCAAATTTTTCTGGGTAAGTAGTGAGGCCAGTAAGACTTCAAGGCTCTGTGCATAAATAAGGAATCAGAGGATTAGAAAAGTGACCTTTCTGTTTTATTTAAAAGGGACTTATACCTGTATAGCAAAAGAGTATTTTGAAAAGAAATTTGAATATGAAGAATGGAGGAGAGTCTATGTGAGGTGAAGATGTTAATATGCAAGTAAACTTACTGCTTTTCTGAAACCCTCATTTAGTTTTTAGATTTGTTTTGCTGATAACACAACTGCTTGTTGTTACTTGGTCACTAATTCTATTTATAATTTTATTTCTAGATTGTGGCATACAGCCTGCCTTGGAAAAGAAGGAGAAGTGATGGTGTTTGGTGGAAGCAAAGATGACTTGCATTTCATGGACACAGTCAGTAAACTGAATAATGAAATCCTACCACTATGATAATTGAAATTGATATAAAATAAACTTAATACAATTGGTGATGATATTGGGTTCATTCATACCGTATGGTGGTATGAGATGTGACCTTAGGTGTTCTTGGAAAGTAATTTAGGAGGGTTTTTTCCTGCCCTTGTTAGACTCATAAAAAGGAGTTTGTTACTCAGATTCTTTATAAATAATTATTTAGGTATTATCAGTTTTAAATCATGCATGTGGTAATAAATGTTACACTAATCTAGAAATTAGCAATATTTCTGAGATAAGCTGTTTGTCATTTTAATGGTGTGTTTTTTCTGTTGATCAGGGTCACTGCAGCGACTTGTTGATATTTCAGACTCAACCTTATTCACTCCTCAGGTGAGTTGAGGCTGTTGGCACAAAGAGTCTAGTGTAAATCCTTATGGCACTGTGCTTTTACACGCAGGTTTTAACCATGTACTCCTATGTAGGCAGGTAAAATACAAAATCACCTCCGCAGTAAGTATTTGAAACATGCCACGTATGGCAATCCATAGCAGTTTGAAGACTGGTGTTGCATAATACTCTCTCCTGCACATCCAAGCACAACATGTCATGAACATCACAAGCTTTTATTAGATGTCACTTTTTTGTCTTTAGGTTATTAGACCATTTACCTCAATCTTCCTTTTCTTCTTTTTCTCTCTCTCTTCCCCACCCCCCCCTTTTTTCCTTCTTCAGGTTGTGTCTTGACTGCATTGGTAAAAACGCAACTCTCTTAAAGAATCAAATACCATGCTTGCCATCGAAACTTTTGCAGCAAGTGCTGAAAAAAATAACCTTCTGGGCTGCAGTTAACCACCGGCAAGAGAAAAAAGCTGAAACTGAAAGACAAAGCCAACTAAATACCACATGAACAATGGCAGCAAAACTGTTGAACACTTTGGTTTATTTACAGCATACGGCAAAGTCTTTTGTTAGTGAACTTTACTAATGCTACAGAATTAAGCTGAGTTTCTAAGTGAAGTTTGAGAACAAATCCTTTTTATGGAAGTCTCTTGTTTTCTGCATTATAGAAAACTGATAAAACTTCATTTGTATATATTGTTAACTTCTGCTGTTGTGGTCTTAATGAGACAGTCCATACAACTTGTTCTTTTTGGAGGTGACAGATGATACAAAGTGTTTTCAGTTGGATAAAATATGGCTTAAGTCTAAAATCTTACTACAGCCTTATCACATCAGCCTTTCTGAAAAGGTAAAATCAGTTCAACACGGTATCTTTGGAAGATTCACACTTGTCAGTCTTGAAAAAGGTAACTAATTTGCTAACACCACTGAATCTTACTATTCGATTCCACCAGACTCTGTCGAGTGACGGAGCTGGACGTCGTACCCAGAGCAGGAAAGTCAACTGGCTAACCGTGGAACTTGAAGAAGCAGCTCCTACGAGCAGCGTTACCGTTTGTATAGGAAAGCTTATGTGCAGTTCATACTATGTTTCTGTAATCAATGAGTCCTTTTTGAAATAGGTTGTATATTGTATTTTGGATGTGTAAAGTTTATATTTAATTCTTGGTTAAAAAAATATGCTTATTTATTGTTTAAAAAGAGCATATGTAGTACTTGCTATTTTTCTGTTTCAACTATTTAGTTAACAGGAGCACAGTCATTAAAATTTTATAGAGGGTTGACTCGAGACCGATTTTGCCTATTTTTTTGACCGTTTTACAGTCTGCGAACTGTAAAAGTTCTCCTTGGGGAAAGGAGTTTTGGGAGCGAAGCTATATCGTAAAGGGAAGTTTTGTGACTGGGTAGTGTAGCAGAGCCGTCGTTTTCTACGTGCTAAACTTAAGCATTTACTATTAGTTGGGTGGCTTTTTTTTTTTTTAACCGACAACGTTTAACACACGGTTTCCTCTTGATGAAGAAAAAAAACCCAAATCCCTTGGAGGGCCGGGTGCCGGTCGCCTCACGGCCTCCTCGCTGTCCCCCGCCTCAGCTCCCCGTCAGCGACCCGCGCTCCGGCCCCGTTCCCGGGCAACGGCGGGACGGGACGGCGCCTGCGCGGCGCTGCCGGAAGCGTCCGCCCGCGGCGGATGTTGACGCTGCGCGTCCCGCTGAGGTGAAGGAGGGAGGGAAGGAGGGACGGAGAGGGGGCGGCTGCGCCGTGCGGCCCGCAGCAACCACCGACCGACCCCAGCCGCCGCGGTAGGCCCCGGGGATCGGAGGGGAGGCGGCTCGGCGGGGCAGGGGGCCGGGAGGGGGCTGCGCGCTGTGGGGGACGGAGGGAGGGGAAGGGGGGAGGGGGGGTGTCAAACCTTGACAGAAAGCGGGAAGGGCCGTGGGGTTGTTAACGGGTCTGGTAAGTGCGGTGATGGCGCATTGCTCAGCACGGTGCGGCTGAATGCTCGGGTGGGGTCCTGTGGGACGGCTGTGTCCCGACAGGAAACCGCGGCTGGCCAGTCGGGGTGTCGTGAGGGGTGTGGACAGCCAGGGCAGAGCCACAGAGGGCTTGGGAACTGCAGTGAGCTGCGAGAGGCGTTTCAGTACGGCACTGAAAAATGACTGAGGGGGGACCGTTGTCCAGTGTGTCTTAGGTTGTTAAAAAATGAAAAGAAAAATGCTTACCACCGGGGAGAGGTCGGTAAAAATCTGGTTAGCTTGAAGCAGACAGATTTCATTGAGATGTGAGTAAGGCTTTCTAATTTAAAGCATAATTAAAGCTCAAAAATAAACTACCGAGGGTGGTGTAGTGTCTCCATCATTGGAGCAATTCAAGTGAAACGAAAATCTGTCAGGAGCGGTGTAGGTGTCGAGGATTCTGTGGGAGTGCAGGGTTTGATAGTCTCATTAAGGTCCTTTTTGCTTCTCTCGCTTTGCCTGGTTGCACAAAACCATCGCTTGGACCGTCCAACTTCCCTGACCTTTTGATCCGTGTCTGCAAATCTCTGTGTGGTGACGGATTCAACTCATAGCTGTAGGAAAGCTAAAGCAGACGGGGACTTGGGAGTGGCTCCTAAGTGGAAGGTGACTTTAGCTTTTCCTGGGTCCCCCTGCTCCATTACAGGCTGAGGCAAAGCGTGCAGACAGCTTCCAGGGCGGACTTCATCATCTCCTCCTGGCTTGATTCCTCCCACAGTTGGGGCTTTGAATTACCAGTGACCCCAGTGACAGCATGGCCCTGCGGCTCCTCGCGTGCCAAAGCCCTGGCGTGGAGGCTGCTCTTACCCCTAAGCTGCACAGTGCTCAGGAGCCGTAGGTGCTCGGTGTGCATAGCTGTTGTCTTTCTGAGACGCTCTGGGTTTTGGCTTTCTGCATGCTAGCGTGATTTGGAGCAGGGGGCTTTGTTTTGTGGGTGTTTTTTGGCATAGGTAACATGTCCTGCGTTTAACAGCTATGGGAGGTTTTGTGTGGGGCTTAGGCAGCCCAAAGGGACTATGGCTGAAAAGCTGCAGGAGTTTTCATTTTTGTGAAAACCATGTTGTAATCAAAACTTTCAATTTTGTTCCGCTGTGGGTTGGGTTTTTTTGTCGTCAATTAATGTATTTATAGATAAGTGCGTTTTTAAAAAACAGATAGAGACCTTGGCTCAAATTGGCAACTGAAACCATTATAAATTACACACAGCTGAGGAATCCCCATCTGAAACTTTCTTGACTGATGGGATAACTTCTTCCACTGAAACATTGTTGTGAAAGAAACAACAGTGTGTAGTTTCTCTTTTTTTTCCTCTGATGGTTTCCCCTGTATGGTTTTCAAAGCTCCACACTATGTGTTATTCTGTGCATGTAGCACTGTATCGAAATGGCTGATGATAACGAAGACCTGCAGGCAGATGAAGAGCTCCCGGCTCCAGCTGAGGACAGCTTTGAGCAGCTGGAGAACGATAGCCCCGCTGAGCGCAGCGGGCACGTGGCAGTCACTGATGGACGCTGCATGTACGTCTGGGGAGGCTATAAGGTATGCTGTTCTCCTTGTTAAGTAAGCCTTCTGCCACCCGTGGTGCTGGTAATTATGTCCCATTAGTTTGGGAGTGACTCTGTAAAATTATCCCTCCCCCCGGAAAAGAAAAGCTCCAGTTAACAAATTAGAATATGACATTCAAGAGTTTTGAAATACTGAAATGAATCGTGTTAAATGCAGATCTTGGAAGACAGATACCTTCTGTGGGATGCAGGGTGTCGTTTGCCTTTGTCAACTCACGTGTCTGTTGGAAAAGAAGGAAATAACTGTGTGATATGAAATGCACACTGTGCAAAATGGTGCTTTTATTTACAGCATTATCAGCACAACTATATATTGTGTGTTAATGATCACAGGTTGGTTATTTATCACACTGGGCTGCGTGCGTACTGCAAGCAGAACCAAGTCATTTTATGATTTTGACAGGAATGAATTGTCAATGAACTCAGTAAATAAATTGGTAGCTCAAGACAAAGCTTTGGTGTATTGTTCTGGTGGTGTCACTCAGGGGGTGAGGGAATTAAATGTGAAATTTTGGCTCATTTATGCACCCTAGTTATCCTGCTTGGGCTATGAAAATGAGGTTTAACTTCCTTTTACCCCAGTCTCTGGCTCTGCTGGGAGCTGGTCCCTAGCAGAAGCTAACATAGGCTCATACCTGCTCTGCCAGGGCTGCTGTGCAGCTGAGAGGTACTGGAGTGCGGCAGGCACTGCTCCTGCTGTTTTCTGTTCTGTGATTAGATCTCTGAGGGGTTGTAAACATTCACAGGACTCTGTAATTCAGTATGTCAAGCATCCTTTTAATGTTGCTTTTTTCTTTTCTGACCTGTTCTGCAGAATGCGCAAGTTAGGGGATTTTATGACTTCTATCTGCCTAGGGATGAAATATGGATCTACAACATGGAAACTGGAAGATGGTACAGTAAATAATTAACTTAATTGTTGTTTGGGGTGGAGGTAAATTCTTAAATTGGTGTGGAAAGCATGCTGAGGGTCTGTGAACAGAGAGAGAATTCCCTGATCTCTTCGTTCCCACCTCCCGAACTGTTGCATCAATGTGTAAAATAGTTCCTTTTTTTTTTTTTTTTCCCCCCTGTGAAAACAACAAATACATTTTCACAGGGTGAGGTAGGAGAGGCAGCTCGAACAGGCAGCCCATACAGAAATATGCGATCAACAGTGTGAAGTGTTTTGGGATGCCTGGTGTAGGATATAGCACCTGAAAATTGTATTTGTACCACTTTTGATTACAGTGGTACATTACTAAGGGAACCCATATTGAGTTTTTTATTTGTTGTCTTTTTAAGGAGTCCTTTTTAAATGTTTAAATGCAGCCAAAGAATCTACTGCATCATCTCAGGTTGCTGGGAGCCTGGATGTTGTGCGAAACCTGCGTGCCTGATAGTGTGAGAAAAGGGAATCCGGTGCTCCAGTTCTGTAGCTAGCTGGGGCCTTGCGCTGAGAAGCCAAGTCCCCTCAGCGCTTTGCAGAAAGTGCAATTTCAGCAGTGCTTTCCAGTCCTCGTGGTGGTTAGGGAGAGCCTTGGACATGGGCTGGAAGCTCATCTTTGTGGTTGTAATGTTTACAAACATTAAAAATCCAGTAGCAAAATAGAAACCTTCAGTTTAGACAGGTGCATCCTCTTTGCCTGAGGATCTTTCTGGGGATTTTGAACGTGAAAGGCATACCAAACTCCTGAACTGGGCAGACGGGATTCCTCCCCCACAAAACATGTATTAATTAAATTGCCTTTTCCCCACCCCTCTCTGTCATACCCAGGTTAGTGTTGTAAATTGTTAAACCTGCAAGGGTGTGAAGAACTCATAACTGAATGGTCCACAGTGACCTATAGTAATTAAAAACATATTGGTAGGGTTATAAAATTCCACTCCAGATAAAATCATTATTGTTCATTTCTATCAGGTAAAATGTTTTAAACTGTGCTTCTAGGAAGAAGAGTAAAACAGAGGGAGATGTTCCACCTTCCATGTCTGGAAGTTGTGCCGTGTGTGTAGACAGAGTGGTGTACCTCTTTGGAGGACATCATGCCCGTGGCAATACAAACAAGGTTAGTAATTTAAAGATAAACCCCTCCTCACAAATAAGTTTCTCCTTATTAGCTTTTGTTCCCATTTTTTATAAACTAGACGTGGCCTTTTCAGTGAATTAAAATCCATGCAAAGCAAGAAATGTGTAATCTTAACAAATCCCAGAAACATTTTCTTCAGAACAACTGGACAGGTTGGATCTTGTTTCAGAGCTTAAATGTTAATAACAGGGGATGCTGAACAAGTATCCAGTCATTGTGTCCTCCATGGCTTCTGCAGCATAACATTGTCATCTACTGGCTGCATCTCTGGTTCTGGGAAGCAGATAACCAGCTTTCTCATCCTGTCCGTGGCTTCCCCAGATGTGAACTAATTGAAGCCGTGTTCTTTTTGTGCTTGCCTAAGAGGTTTTGACTAACAAAATATGGTGCTTACTGCTTGGATATTTTTTTTTTCCATGCAGGTGATTAGCTGGCTGACTTTTACCAGTTCACTGTATTAATTTGTCTGCAACAGGTCAGATAACATGGCATTTGTAAAACAGGTCAGCCTTCAGCTCTGCATCATTTCACATGATGATTGTACTCTGGTAGCTTTACGCCACTGAAGAAACACCGTGACCTGCTATTTGGATTGGTTGCAGGTGTTCTTGTGCAATTCACCCTATAAATTGTATTGCGTTGGTGCTTTTGAGTTTGCTTCTTTTGAAGGATGGGAATTTCCAGAGTTCACTGAAATTATATCAGGAGATGATTTGTAACTGCTCTGTGGTTGTTTGAAATGTTATTCTTCTCTGGAGTCTCTGATAATATTTTCTGATGTTCTGGAAGTGTGGTTTAAATTAAATAGTTTTGGCCTCGCTCTTAAATATAAACTGAAAGTAGCTTGATGCAATGCTTGCAAACAGTCTGAAACAAACTACATTTATAAAGTGTGAGTTGATTCCTTCCTGCTGTGGTATTCTTACATTTAAGTTAGTTTATACATGTGTATCAGCTATTTCTCTCCATTTAAAATGGTGTAACACACAGAGAAGTGATGATACTGTAAAAAAACACTTTTTTTTTTTTTTTTCTTTTACCAGATTTTTTTTATTGTAAGACAATTGCTACTTTGTACATACCTTCATTGTATCCCATGTCAGCTTTTGGATGGTAAAACTCAATGTCCACAGTCCTATTACTTTTGTAAAAAGTGTTTGGGGCTTGAGTCTGCAAAAAGATAAGGACCTTTGATCCATGTGTTGTTCCAAATGTTGTCAGTGCTCTGTGCAGCTAGGAAGAGGACTTTTAATTTATTTCTATACCAATACATGCTAATTAAAAGTTAATATTTTAACATCAGTCAGACTTAAGCTTTAAGCTAACTGTGTGGGTAAAAAAAATCTTTTTATTTTCTACAGTTCTACATGTTAAATTCCAGATCCACGGACAAAGTGCTGCAGTGGGTCAGAGTAGAGTGTCAGGGGGTACCCCCTTCATCAAAGGACAAACTTGGCGTTTGGGTTTACAAAAACAAGTAAGGCTCCAGCAACAAAGTCAGCACAGCTATCCTTGCGCGTGTGTTTGCTTTTAATCACTCTTAGTTTTGTCATTGTTGTGTCTTTTTGTTTGAACAAGAGCTGCAGAAGAGCTTCTTGTCTGCAGCACATATATGCTTCAGGAAGATGCTGAATTTCTTCCCCAGCCAGCCTTTTAAAACTGTTCCATCCTTTGACGGTTGATAGGGAAAAACCTCACTCCCAATTTGGGTATATGTAAGCTGCAAAGTATCTGTGAGTCACAATCCAAAATGTACGCTCATTACAGGCAAATCTTCCACGGTGCATTCTCAGTACATTGCTTTAAAGATACTGCATCGTAGTCACTTGTATCAGCGTCATTCCTCTTGGCAATTGCATCTGGAATTATTCTTCACTGAAGCCTGTTCTAGGATTCCCCATATCATGCAAAATGTAGTCTTTTGGTCACGTCTTGTGGGACAGTTTGCATTTCTTTGATGGTTGAAGAGCAGGAAGCCATTTTAATCTTAAAATTGCGTGTGGCTTTTTCAGCAGCGCACATGCTTAATTCGGTGTGTTCTGTGCTGGTTGCACAAAACAAGGAACGCGTTAGATGAACAGCTGTTGATGTTATCTGATTTAATGTGTTGGGATAGTGTCCCAGAGATGCCAGAAGGCCTTTTGGCATTGCAAACCGTGGAAAAGATGAGGAAGACAAGGTGGTGGTGAAGCTGGATGAGCTGACGTGAAAAACGTTGCCTTGCACCCTCCTCCCCCATTTCATTAGGGCAGTGCTAGTCCCCGAAGCAGGGAGCCATGTGATGAGATCATTCCAGCCTTCTGGCACTGGAGTATAGACTGAGGAAAGACCTAAGTTGTGGGTCGGTAGTTTCCTGCTTCCCCAGGCTTGCTGTATCCCAGCTGCTCAGGAGGTTGGGGATGGAAGCGAATTATCTCAGGGAGGGCAGGGGCTTTGGGCGCTCTTCTTGGAGCATCTACCCAGGGCTGGTTTCTCAGAAGGTTCCTGGCTTCCAGAGTACAGAACTCCAAAATGCTCTGGCACAGGTGACAGTTCGCATGGCCAGAATTGTCCCCTGGCAGGAGAACCTGGAAAGGCTGATCCCCCACAGAGCAGGGGTCTCTCCACAGGCGCTCGGCGTGGGCAGTGCTGCTGGGGTACTTGATGCCGGGGGCTGAGGAGGCCTGATGTGAATATGAGGTGACGGTCAGGGGCCTGTAGTTCTTCTTTGGTCACAACTGGCAAGGGTTACGGGTTCTTACTGTCTTGTCACATCAGGTAGGGGTTTAAGCTGTTACCTACAAAACCTTACCTGGACAGCAAAGGCATCTTCTGCCTGTTAGCACAACTGGTCTTGACTGTATCGTCTCTGGCTCTACTGAGGCAGAGGAAATGTGGGATGCTGTATGTCCTTGTGTTTGAGCCATGTATGGTGATTTTAGTGTGTAACACTACAGATGCTTGTGCTGCTTTGTCCATTACGTAGAGAGAAAGCTCACTGTTACGGTATTTGCTGCAGAGACTCATGAAAGATAGGAAGAGGCCCGTGGTCCTAGTTTTCAGATTCTCCATGTGGAGAGAAAGGATACTGTTACGATACTTGTTGTGTTCAGTTTAGATGTAAATCTGTGCCAGACTGGAGTTGTGGGTGTTTAGTTAGCTGGTGTAGATTGTTTTCTGTTACTTCATAATTCAGTAAGAATTTCTGGCAGAACCATGCCATTAGTTTCTAATATGTGCAAAAACCCAAACATAAAACTTAAAGGTAAATTACATTTTAAAAAACAAAAAGAACAGTAAAAACAGATGAGTGACTGCTCAGAGTAACTGTTCTTCAGGCTTTGAAGCAAAATGCAACAAGTACAAAGAAAGTGTCGTCTTCCCCCAAAACTAAAAACTTCCCAGGCAGCTTCACTGGTGGAGGGTCTGCTGCATGTAGTGTCCCTTGGTCTCCTCCTGCCCTGCCCTGCCTAGCACACATCTCCACAGTGACCGTGCCCAAGTTGTAATGCTTTCCCTTTGTTTCTCACCGGAGTGTCTGTGAACATTTTGGGCTCTGGGAAAACAGGCAGAGGGCTTGGAAAGGGTGGAGTCAGGAAACTGCAGGAATAAACCCCTGTAGCTGCTGTGTGGGAGCCACGGTAGCAAAGGCTGAAGTGCAGTGACCAGGCAGCAGGCCTGGTAGCTTCACACGTTTGGAACTGGAGCAAAGCTTGGAAGCCTGAGGCCTGGGAAAGAGCTACAGAGGGATTTAATGTGGGTGGTAGGGTCGATTAGGCAAGAAACAGGGCCCCACACCTGGGCAACTTGCATTGTAGACATACGGGAAGTAATGAAGCCAAAGACGGTTTTCCCATCTTCTGTTTGAGCACAGCCTTTACAGAACTTTAATTTGTAGCAACAGATGTGGTAGCATTTCTAATAGATCTTGATGCATGTTTTGTTTCAGGCTAATATTTTTTGGAGGCTATGGTTATTTTCCTGAAGGGAAACAACGGGGAACTTTTGAATTTGATGAAACTTCTTTTTGGGTAAGTCAACCTTGAAGTAATTTCTATTTAAACTTTAATATTTGATTAGTGCTTATTAAAACTTGTTGCTTATTTAATATTTTTAAAGAATTCAGGTCTTCCTAGAGGGTGGAACGACCACGTGCATGTTCTGGACACTGAAACTTTTACTTGGAGCCAGCCTATAACTACGGTAATTATTAATCTTTTGGTTTTGTAATTAAGTTACAGCTCTTAAGAAATATGTGCACTCTGTGCCCTATCTCTTGTAGCATCCTGTGAGGATAAGCATGACTCTGCTAGGCCTGGGTTCGCTGCTTTGTGTTGACTTAAAGAGGGTGCTGATAAAACAGCCTCCTTGCGTAGCTGTGCAGGGTTATTAGTGGCTTTGGGCTGCAGATACACTGAGCACCTGGCAGTGTGCTCAGTTACCTTGCAGCGTGAAGCTGTCTTAACCTGTTGTATCTCTTAGGGGGTCCTATCTCTAGTCCGTATCTCCCTGGCATTATTTTAGAAAATGTGGTTAACTGTTTGCGAGCAAGCAGCATGGAAATTCAGCCAAAATACATTCTTCTACTTTCCTGCTCACCCTGCAGCCTTGTTTACATGTCACCAGTCTTTAACTGCCAAGTGTTAGTTGTCAGGTGCTCTGTGATCCTGCCACCTTAGGGATATAAACCAGTCCCTAAAAGCCAGGAGTTAGAAAAAATGGAAGAGCTCTCTGAAATACCTAGTGCTAGCTAGCAGGAGGACGTGAGAAATGCCTTGCAGGGCATTTCTGTGGCTGGCGGGAAGCACTGCATCTGCAGCACTGCTGGTTTCTGCTGTTCTGGCTTCCCTCCTGGGACATGCAGTCTGTCTGATCCAGCCAGGGGAGGAAACCTGGCCAGGAGCTAAAGCTTAGGACTGTGACCAGGGCTCTCTTCCCTTCTTGTGCTTCCTGAGCGAGCTGTCTTAATCCTCTGTACCTTGCTCTCTTGCCAGCAAAGTGGGACTGTTAATTTCTCTCCTATATATGGACTCCATGAGGTGTCATTAGCTTGTGTTTGCATTCTTACCAGCAACATGCTTGTAGAGGAAGGACTGTTAAGAGGGGGGTTTGAAACACTGTTGGTAGAACTAGCTTTGGAAACATCCCCTCGAAATAAAAATTACCTGCTGCCTATTCAGTAGCATTCTTGAGGCCATTTAAACTGAATTTAAACCGTTCACTTACTTAGGTCCTCTCTCCTCTCCAAAAACTGGAAACGTGCCTTTTATTTTAATCTGTCTTTCTCTCTTAATCTTTTTTCCTGTTGACTTGCTTTCATGCTTCAGTGGCATTTGGGGAGCTCAGGAAAACAAAATGTATGGTTTCCTGTCATGCTCACTGTAATGTGATGGTTTGGTACATTTCACTTGGATGCTGAATTGTGGTCAAAACAAAACACTCGGTAATTGCAAATGTACACCATTTGAAGTGTCCCAGAAGTATTCGGGAACAGGCAAATAGAGTGATATTGCCACAGAATTGGAGGAAATGAAATTTGAGATAAGTAACTCCTTATTCAGATTACCAAAGAATTGCTTCGTCTTACTACATACAGATCTCAAATATTTCAGAAGTAACTCAAGAAAAATAGTGTTTAATGATTCACTATGTCCTTGTCTCATTTAGTCTGAGGTCTTCTGTGTCTGACTGAACCCTCTTCTAAAAGCAAAATTTATACCTTGACACTTAGAGGGGAAAAAAAACCCCAAACATTTAAAATGAGTTTTCTGATCTTCCATCCACCAAAAAAAGCAAGTTTCTGCACACAGAATGACTTACTGGATGTTTTTTCGCTCTCTGTCCCTTGTTGGCCTTAAATCTGACTTTAGTTCAGCCTTTCATCTCCTCGGGTGACTTGATTTGTGGAACTGTGAGACCTTGCTTTGCCCCGAGTGCAATGTCCAGGTGAGCTCTCCTGGGAGGCCCGAGAGGAGCTGCCACCCCACACCTCCCGCGGTGCCTGGTGTGGCCGTAGCTGTGCTGCTTCGCGTGTTTGGTGGGCATCGTCAGCCCAGCTCCTCTTCGCTCGATCTGCTGTGGGGTTTTGGTAAAATGGCATTTTCTCTCTTTTGTTAATGTATGAAATAAACTCACCTTCTTACTTGACATTGTCTTTTCCCAGGGTAAAACTCCGTCACCACGAGCAGCTCATGCCTGTGCTACTGTTGGGAACAGAGGCTACGTGTTTGGTGGCAGATACAGAGTAAGCCCCAGCCCAGTTTTAACGATGTGTTACTGAAACCTAAACGGACTATTTCAACCATGGTCTGCTTTATTGTAGGAGTCCAGAATGAACGATCTTTACTATCTGAATCTGGATACATGGGAGTGGAATGAAATGTAGGTACTAAAACTTGAGTTCTTTTGTTTCTAAAGCAATATGAAGATATCATTTTTATTCACTTATAATCATTCTAGTGAAACTTGGTAAACTCCAGCAAGTAAGTAAACTCAAGTAGAACTGATCCTCCTGATCTGCTGTCAGGCTTTTTTAAGCATTGATACGAGTAAAATTCTTTTACTCTGTCTAAAGAAATTAAACTTGCTGTTGGGTCGTGAGCTGTGCACAGTATGAAGCTGCATCCTTCAAATATCTGAAAAATAATCAGAGCAGAAAAAGAGCAGCAGTATTTTATTGTAGCACATGTGTGATGTATGGTGCTTTTTTTGAAACACAGAATCGCGCAAGGCATTTGCCCAGTTGGCCGATCGTGGCATTCTTTAACACCAATTTCCTCAGATCACCTCTTTCTCTTTGGAGGATTCACCACTGACAAACAGCCATTAAGTAAGTCATTCCAAAAGAGTTTTGTGTTGTCTTTGTGTTCTTTTTAACAGTTGTGCACAGAAGCTTGAATTATTGCCTCGTCACCTTAAATGCTTGCTAAATTCCTTCCATGCCATTGTGATCCAACTCTTTATGGTCGACAGCTAATTTCACAGAGCAGGAGTCACTGAGTGTGTTGAGACACTATAATTTATAGAAATTAAACTGCTCTAAAAATGCATCTAATGCAAATTACAATTACTAAGAGCTTTACAGTTCTCCATCTTACCCTTCTGACTTTGCTCCCATAAACCACTATTAAATACCTGTTTTCAAACAGGTAGCCCTATGTTTCATAAGTTTGTTCCTAAAATACTTGATTTATTTAAGAACAAAAATGGACTGTGTTACACCGGAGTACATGTTTAGTGCAGCAAATATGAAAGAACTAACAGAATACTGTTTATGTTTGGGATTTTGCTTGTTTTCAGGTGATGCTTGGATTTATTGTATCAGCAAGAATGAGTGGATACAGTTTGAGCATAACTATTCTGAAAAACCAAGGTATAGTAGACACTTGCCTGGAAACTTATTAAAAAAGAGTGAGGAAAAATGTAATGTTGGCTGCCAAAGACAGGACATGCATTCCTTTTTACAGCACTCATGTTTCTTAACAATACTAATGCTAGCTTCTACCCCAGAAGTGCAGCTGTACTGAACGTGCGCACAAAATGCAAGATGAATGCCACCGGAGGACTGGTGCAGGAGGTAGCGTAGAGCGTAGAACACGGGGATTTAGGGTTTGATCTCCTGGCTGCAGAGGCCTCTCAGCTGGGACTGCCAGTGCAAGAGCTAACTGGAACCTGTGTGTTCTTGCTCTGCCAGCAAACTGGACAGAGGCAGGTGCCACTGTTTTGAGCATCCCCGCTGGTGGCTAATCCTGTGCACACCCAGGATATTTTTGTCTTCCTGCTGAGTAAATTAGAGATGATGACCTGCAATTTAAATGCATCAAAACTACTGTGATGCATGTGTATGGCATTGAAAACACTCATGTCACGTGAGTTACTGTGATACATCTTGTTTGGGGAAGTGTTCTGACCAAGGTTAAACGAGTTAAAGCAGTGATGCTTCCTCATCTGCCCCCTTTGGCCTTACTCTTGCTGCTGGTGGGGATGAGGAGGGGTCTGTTTTCCTGGGGCAGTAACAAGGCTGAGCTGCTGCCTCCCACCTGCCCTTCCCTGCTTTGGAGCAGCAGGACAGGGCCATGTTGTGCTGAACGCGTGTCTAAGAGTAGTTGTTTCCCCAAGTCTTAGGAGAGCAGTACAAAATCTGACTCTGTTCATTCAGCCTTTTGAGTCAAGTGAGACATACAGTTTGTGTGAGCAGACCGTTACAGCCAGCCTCCGGCAGCAACATGGCTGTGGGTTTCACACACGCCTGCACTCGCAGGCAGCGTGCTGCTGAGCCCCACAGCCCTGCTCTAACCAGGACACCTTACGCAGCCCACGGTTTGCTGACCAGTTTTCTTTCTCTGAAGAAAAACTCCTGTTGAATTAGTCAGGTCTACGGCGTAGTGGTGGAAGGGCAAACTTGCATGTGTTAACTTCAGATACAAATCCTAAACATGCCTTATTGGGTGGGGTGTTTCTTTGGTTTAATGCAGTGCTGATTTCTGTTTCTAGGTTGTGGCATACCGCTTGTGCAAGCGAAGAGGGAGAGGTGATTGTCTTTGGGGGCTGTGCCAACAACTTACTTGCCCATTCTAAAGCCGTAAGTTTATTTCAAGCTTTCCTTTCCTGTGCAGCCCGGCCCTTCCTGCAGGAGCCGTGGTGTCTTATCACTCCAATGAGTGTGAAATGCGTGATCTCATGAGGACTGACAAAGGTGCATAAACAAAGCTTGAAGGGGAAATGTTTTGCTGCTTTTCTAGAAAGCAGGTCATTATTCATTATTTAAACAAACTATGACTTGCTTTCCTCACGTGTGTTTCACTTGGAGCCTGTTCTTAGCTCCCAACTACTTCAGCTTTTCCCTGTGATTCTCATGGGGCACTGCGATGCCTACAGAGAGGGGCTCTTCAGCCGGGACGGGGGTGTCCCAGGGTCTCTAAGAACACCCGTTCGCTGGAAAGGAGACTGGCAACAAGCGTCCCAGCACCTTCTAGTGTAAGAACTAGTGGGCGTCAGCTGGCACGGGCAAGTGGCAAACAAGAGTGGTGCAACATTTCTTTATGCACTGGCAGCTCAGCTCTGGCAGAGGTTTATGTCCATTCAAGGAGCAAGCATAACCATTTAAAAAACAAACAAAACAAAAACAAACAAACAAAAAAAACCCAAAACCAACAACACACCATTGAGTGCTGACCCTGATACAGTCCCCGTGTCCAAAGCCCCTCACCACAGAGCCGTGAAGACTTGGAAACTGCGCGCAGGTGGTGTTCCTGTTCTCTCTCTCCAAGCACGGGTGTTGGCCAGGGTCAGAGGTGCGATGCGGGGCTCACGGGGCCCCCATCTTGTGCACTTGTACTGACTGTAGCTTTCAGCCTGGTCCCCTGTCTGACAGCAACAGGAGATGCTGCACAGGGAGAGCCTGTGAGCCTGGCCCCTCTGTGTACCTGTTCCCCTCCAGGTGTTCGTAGCAAGTGGCACTAGATCTGTTTTTTTGATTCATCTGTAGTGCCCACAGCTTCCCGTATTGTAGGATTTGGTGAGCAATCTTGCATTCAGCTTGTCTGCTGCATTTGTGATTTATGGGAAGTCCAGTCTACTGCCCACCGTCAGCTCTCCTTGCCAGACCCCAGAGCCGTGCCATTTGCCTTCCTTTCCAGAGGCCGTTTGTGTGAGCCTTGGCTGGTTTGGCTCCTGCTGCAACGATGTGAATCCACATAACCGCACTGCTTCTCTCTCTCTCCCTCTCTCTCTCTCTTTCCCTCCCCACCTCCAGGCTCACAGTAATGAAATACTTGTGTTTTCTCTACAACCACGATCTCTCGTAAGGTAAGAAAGCAAGATTTCAATGTTAAACTGTCATGTTTCCATCTAAGACAAGTAGTGAGGGTTACCACCAGAGCCCTTTCTTATGTTCCTAAAATGCCTGAAAACATTCTTCCTCTAAAGAATGCTGAAAGAACAGCAGCCAACTATGAGAGGATAGAGCAAGATTCCTTTCAGAAGCACGCATTTGTCACCAGTGATGAAAACAAGCCCTCACTAAATAGCTGTAAAGAATGAGCTTACCTTGCAGCCCTTGTTCATGCTAACAACGGCCATGTCTTCCCTCTCCCCAAGGCTGTGCCTCGAAGCAGTTATTTGCTTTAAGGAGATGCTGGCCAGTTCCTGGAATTGCCTCCCCAAGCACTTGCTGCACAGCGTCAATCAGCGGTTTGGAAGCAACAACACCTCAGGCTCCTGAGCCCTCCGCAGAGATCGCTGAACGAGCTGTGCATGGATGAGCAGCTCTAAGAAGATGTAATAATTTTACCAAGTGTGGCAAACATTAAGCTTGTATAGGTTAAATAGCTGTATCGTTGTAGGTAGTTGCTTCTTGCCTTTAAGTTGCATGTGAATGGCCTAGAGAGAACCTATTTTTGTGTAAAGATGTTTGCAATAAATGTATTTAATGCAAGTGGAGATGTATCCTGTGCTTGAGCTAAAACTAGTTCTGGGTTTGTCCACCTTGAAGTACATGTGAGGGCCAGCCCCAAGCGAGAAGACGGGATGCGCATGTGTGGAAGTAGATGTTACAGAGTCCCTAGTCAAGGACCTGAGGACTTTCGTGGTTGTGCAGGAAATACTGAGGCATGCCATGACTATTGAAGAGGAGTGTTGCTTTAGTCTAGGCTGAAGATTGCTGTGAGGGCTGAGCAGTCCTGTTTTAGTCTACAGCGTTAGGAAACTGTCTGCTTAACCTTTTGCCACAAATGCTTAAGGGATTTGGAAATTGTACAGTGTCAGAGTTGATAAACTGTCATAAACCTTCAGCTGTTAAAGCACCACTACTCTCTGCTTGTTTGTAGTTTGTTTTTTTGGAACTCTTTATGTTGTGGAACTTCAGTTGTGAACCTTAGGTAGCAGATATTCTGCCCTGGGAAGTGTAACTGAAAGTGCTTGAGCCTATTACAGGCTGTGTCAGTAACCTGTGGAGCTCACCTACAGCTGGAACAGCCTGAAGGACTTCAGCTCGATGGAGGTACACTGGAGGTGGCTGCGGAATGGGTCAGCGCCTGCCTTCGCTGACTCGGCTCCATTGTCAGCAGCCCCAGCAGGTGACATCGGGGACAAGGAACAGGCTCTGCTGCTGTGGGGAAGGGGTGAAATCATGTTTAAGCTGTCCTCAAAAAAAAAATAATTAAAAAGTTTGACTTCTAGAACAAAATAATTCCTGTATTGTAATTCCTGCACTGGTTTCTTGTGTAAGCTTTAGCTGTGGCTTAAATAAGTGCTTGGGGTGGTGCAGACCTCTGAGCTGAGCTGTGGTTGTGCATCTCTGGGGTGCGCTGATACTGCACGTGGGGTTTAGTCTGACCCTCCAGCCCCAGCTCTTCTTCCCTGCCTGTTCCTCACCTCCACAGGCGTAGTAATTATGTGTTTGGCTGTGCTGGTGGGCTCAGGAGCTCTGGAGGGCTGGAGCTGGGACTGCACCTTCCATCCCTTGGTAGCCAATGGCATGTTTTGGGAAAAAATAAAATTCTACCTTTTCTCAAATGAAGCAGTTTGCACTGAAACTGTCCTACTCGTACTAGAAAATCCAGTTCCCTTCAGAGGAAAGCGGCAGGTTTTAGGAAGAAACACCAGTTTTGTGGCAGCAAATACAGCCCGCCTTTGCCCAGCAGCATGGAGAACGGGTGCTCGGCTCCAGCATTGAAAGCATCAGAGAACGAACAGCGTGAGATCACATCACTGACCAAATGCCAGCAATTTACTTGCATGTTTCTATGCTATTTGTAGCGAGTTGTTAAGAGTCCATCTAAACCGCGATGCAGGAACTGGCCCTCGTCTGCCTGCTACCACGGAAGCTAAATTCAGTCAAACGAACGGCAGTCGGGGTAGGTCTGGCTGTCTGGCTGTCCCACCTGCAGGTGCTGGATTCTGACCGTGCAGCTGTGGCAGTCTGGTGGTGAGAAACCCAAGTACGGAATCACTTCTTTTTCTTGTTCAGGAGATGAGGTGCAGACACTTTCACTTTACCAGGAATATTTCTTGACAAATCAGTATCCTACAAAACATTAAAGACACAAAATTGAACACAACAGAAAAGCATTTACAAACATCCTCCTCACCCCTGCTACTACCTCCGAGTCTGCTGGCAGGAGCTGATGCCCCTGTTTCTGCCGGCTTTCCCCCAAAGTAAGGCTGACGTCAGGCTTCTGCTCTGGCACCATGTTTTATTAATGAAAGACTTACTGGTTTTCTGTGCAGCTTCCACACATCAGCTCCATTGGGATGGGCTGGTTGGGTCCACAGGTCCCTAGACGCTGCCTGTTCACTTCAAGGTCATTAACCATTAATTGTGTTTTTCTAGCAGAGTGCCACAAAAAGCCAACATTGTCTGCTGCTATTCAACGTTTCTGATCTGTGAACTATTACAGGCCAGCAAGCAGCTGTCACAGGGCAGTCTGGGCTGCCTGATGAACGGGGATCACCGACATGAAATCAGGACCATAAGTCACAACAGGCAGTGCAGGCGGAGCGAGGGGACTGTGGTGCGAACGGCTGACCGAGCCACAGGAGGCGACCATGGCAAGGAACCTGCCCTCTCCCTGGTGACAGGTACGGGAGTGCTGCTGACTGAAGGGGGGCCAATTTGAGGAGGAAATGGCAAAGAAAACTGCATCAGGTGAGCTAAGACCTGCCTGAGAAGAGAGACCGCAGATTTCCCTGGCCTGTGGTAAACGCCTTGCAGGGGAAGAGGGGCAGGCGAAAGCCTGCCATGAGTGGCGCAGCAGGACACTGCCTCCAACCTGAGCCCAGCTGAACCCCCAGTGCAAGTGCCTGCCCCTTCCACACACTGCCAGCGGGAGCGAGAATTTCCCCTCCCAAAACCAGAGGACTTCTTGGAAGGTGATGCTTGTATCAGATACGTTATTTTAGATCAAGAGCGACACAATACAGAAACCTAAGGCCCAATGACACTGGTGAGGCTCCATTCCTAATGACTCTTTCCAGCCTAAGCAGTTCATCTTCCCCAGCAGTAGAGAAACACAACACTGCTGAAAAAAAAAAGCAATAGCAGACTTGGTTTTGGAAGTATTTACCCCCAAAATGGCACTAATGGACATTTTGCTACTGCTGTTACGTTTGTGCAAGAGAAATTACATAGAAAAAACTGGTCACCTTTACACTGCGGAACAGGTCTTTTTCTCTTGCACTAGCTTCTTTGGATTGCATAAAATTATGCAAGGCAATCTTTGCAGCTGTAAAAACACAGGAAAGATTTAAACAGTATGTAAAAAAGTGCAAGCTTCAATAGGTAGAGCACTGGAAAGGATTGAAGTGCTTTAATACAGTACCTTTTCCCTTCTTTTGGGTGCCTGGAGTGAGCTTGACTTTATACCTTTCAAAAGAAAAGGTTTCTGTGAGTAGTATGCAGGCTCCCCTCGACCAGTGCAGGCTGCTGCCAAACCCTTCCCACAGAAAGTGCTGCGACTTACTTATAGTTCATCATAGCTGTGTAGGGAGCACAGATGGGAACAGCAAAGAGCAGAATATCCTCAGGGTGTGGCTGGCCTGTCAGGGAGTCCAGCAACGCCTCGCCTTCCTGAACGAGCAAAGGAGCTTCACTGTGAAACCAGACGGCATATCTCCAGCGCCTGACTACTGGTTTCACTGGGGGCAGAGGCCGAAGGGTCTCCCCTTCCGGCTAAACTACAACACAACAGCTGCAATCCCACAGGTACCCTGTGTCAGATCTCGTGATGGGGTTACCGAAACGTACCACACACTGGCACTGAATTACCAAGCCATGACTCGTTACTGACGATCTTTGATTACTCAAATCACATCATTTGAAACAGGATGGATCTTAGTTTTAAACGACCCAAACAAGACCCCCAAGTGTAGTTACATCTTCACAGGGTCACCAAAAGTTTCCCCCTCCAGACAACCGTTATCCTCCTTCATTTTAAGAACTTAATGAAACCTACTTATTTCAAGCCTTGGGCAACACCCACACAGCCTGTAATTACAGAAAACTTTGAAGCAATTTTTATGTAAACAAACTTCTAAACTAAAGAGCAACTTGCACTGCATCGTATTGTGCCATCCTCCAGCCTAGAGCCACTATCACCGGTGGGGTGCAAACACCTCCAGAGGCAAAGGCAAGGGACAAACTTCAGTTTAGCCAGCCCCTACTTTCTATAGGGAATGTATGTGATAAGCAGGGTAGGAAGAAAAAAAAGAGGTTACTTTTTTAAAAAAAAATACGAGAAAGCTGAGTTCAAACAGTCAGGGGCAAGAAGGGGACTTCTAACAGCAGGGCTGTGACATTCTGGAGGGCTCAGACACCAACCAGCCCCAGCCCGCTGAAGCCCTGGGCCTCTGGTCCTGCTCATAGGGAGCTGCATGCTGCAGCAGGGCCTGCCAGCTTTGAGCAGGAATAAAGCCTTCTCCTCAGCACTTATCTGAGCTTCAAAGACAGACAAGCGTTTACCTCAACCCCCGGCTGATCCTGGTCTTGCTCCTCCTGTACACACAAACAAAGGAGACATCAGAGCCGAAATGAGCACACAACTGCTTTTTTTCTCCCCCAGCCCCTGGAGAAAATAAATTCTTTTATCACCAGTACACAGAAAGCCACATTCTCACGGCAAAGAGAATTTAACTTATTTTAAAGCAAAGGTAAGAAGAGCACTTTTATGTGGGTGAGGGGAGGAATATTTCTTTCAAAACTCTAATTTGCTTGGCACACACCAAGCTGGGAGGAGAGAGATGGGCTGTGATTCAGAGATACTGACTCACAACAACAGATCTGGAGAGTGCTCGGTTACATTTCAGCTGCACCGAGTGGGAGGTGTTGACTTAACTGGATCCTCGGCAGCCTGGCGAGGCTCGGTACTCCTCTGAGCCCTCATTCTGGCTGTGCTGGGAATGCAGTGTGCACACAGATTGCTGCAGGGTTTTCCACTGCTTCTGGAAACCAATGGGCTCCCAGGGCCATGGCATTAGGCGCAGTGCCCCAAAACCAGCAAGAGCTGCCCAGCCTTCCTGACACAACATTGCTACCCAGTGCCAGTAGAGAGTGAGAAGGGACAGACGCATGGACAGGAGAGGAGAGGTAAGTGTGTTGCTCACCTTCTCATCCTGCTGCTCCTCCAGGGCTGGGTCCTGCAACTCGTGCAGCAGGACTCCCGCTGGGAGCGTCTCCTTGCCCCTTCCAGTACCACAATGAGCAGCCTTGGGTTTCTGCTGTTGCTTCTTTGCTGGCTCTTCTTTTGTCTTCCCCTTTTTCCCTTTTTTCCCTTTCTCCTCCTTGTTTGACCCTGCAGACTGTGGTTACACACAGAGGTGGTCAGAGCCAGTGAGCCAAGCGACCATAGGGGAAGGCAAAACTCCTCTCACTCACCCCCAGCAGCTTCATGATGAGCTCCCGGTCCTCCTCATCCTGGTCCTTGTACTTCTCCTTCATCTTCTTCATTTTACTCTGCAGAAGAAAACACACCAACAACTTTAGAAACAATGACTTTTGCAGAGTTTCACACCCACAGACAAACACCTAGATGCTAACCCCAAATGCACTTTCCTTCCAGGTCTCCTGAACCTCTTTCAGAGCAGTTCACCAGTAACCAAGAGACTGTGGTTTCAGCGAGGAAAGCACAGGGTCCTCGATGCTAACAGACCAGCACCATCATCCTGAAACCACTAAGAGCACCACCAAGAGTCTAAAACTATCAGGCAGCCACAGATGTCTGACAGGAATCTGGAACTTCTGTCCACACTTCACATGCCAACAGCTCAACCCATGGGTAAACCTGGTCCCTGCCTACCTTCTGGCCCCGCTTGATGGGCTGAGGGGCCGGAACACCCTTATTGGTGTTAGGAGCAGGGGGAGGCTGTGTTTCCGTCTCTTTCTGCTTCTCTTCAGGCGGCTCCAAGTTCTCAGAGTCGTTTTGCTGCTTCTTTTTCTTCATTTCTCTAAGGAAAACAATCACTTGACACACTACCTCTTGTTGTGACAGGAGAGGCTGCTGCTCTCCTGCCAGCTTTACCACCCTGCTTCCCTGCCACAGGGCTACAGGGAAACCTGAGGCATGTACGCTGGAAACAACCCCTCCTCAGTAAAACACCTCGAGCCCACAAGTACACAAGAAACTGTTTGTTCATAACCAGCACTCCCAAAGGACAGGAGCAGCCGCCATCCCACAGGCAGGACCCACACTGGAAATGCAGGACAAACAATCGACATGGACCAGCCCAGACTGGGAGATGCAAGACATGCCCTGAGCCCAGGTCCTGGAGACGGAATGGGGAGGAGGCATTCATCTCACTGCAAACACAAAGAGGCTCTCACCTCCTCTCCTTGGCAGACAGATGCCTTCGCCCCTGGGGCTTGCTGTCACTCTAGGAAGTGAAATGCAGTTAGACCACACCATGTCCAGCAGCAGTTCACACTGCTCTTTGCCAAACATCTGAGCTGGGACCTTACCAAGTTGGGTTCTTCCTCTTTGGCGATGATTTTCTGCAGGGATCTGTGGGGAGATCAAAATGGAGCTCATCAACAGATGTAGAGCAGCTCAACCACGGACTCATCAACCACAGCCCAGACATTGGCTAACTTGGTTGCATCGCTTTCGGCTTTCTAGTCCTTGAAAATCCCAGCTTTGGTGAATGGAAAAGGGCAGCAATACCAGGATTCAGTTTACAAAACAAGTCTTCAGATCTCTGCCAGCTTGTCTCACACACACACACACAAACAAGCAACAAAGACAGCCTGGATACAGTATGCGCTAAAGGAACCCCTGATGTTCAGCTTCCCATGCACACAGCCCCGCTCAGCTGTGGTATTCCCTGCAGAGCTGTCTGTTTCCACCCACTCAATCCCATCTCCTCACACTCTCTGAGGAGCACCACTTCCAGCACACGGTGAGATGAGCTCATCTCGCAGCCACACGCAGAGCAGTAACTCAGCATCAGCTTGGCAGAGCAGAAACAACTCATGACTCAGTTTCTCGGGTCTGAATAGCTCTGAAAAGAAAATGGGGGCAGCCATCTCCTCAGGAGCAAAATCAGTGCGTGGTGGTCAAGGGACACTTAGGCCAAAATAGGGAATAGCAGTGACGAAAGAGCCAGATACCCCTGTATGCATGTGTGTGTGTGTACTTCAGGAGGGGGTTCCAAAGCAAGCAGCCCACAAGGAAGCGTCATGCAGGGAAATGGCAGGGAACGGTACACCGCATGGCGGTATTCCTGCAGTACAGGCTTACTGCCCTGCACTCGGCAGAGCTGAGCATCGAAAGAAGTGATGGCAACTCCTCACAGCCCTTTGTCTTGGCAGCATTTTAACAGTATGGAGATCCTCAGAAGTGCCCACATGGCTGATAAGCACAGCTGCTTCTTCACTTACCTTTGAGACTGAAGATGTGACAGGTCAATTGTTGTATCTGGGTAATTTACCTCTTCCTCCTTCACTTCAGTCTTTGACTCCAGATGCTCCACTTCATCTTCAGATTCTCCATCATCCTCTTCGGAGTCACCCTCTGGTGCAGGAGGTGTGTTTACTCTTCCCTGGTCAAGGTCAGCAACGCCTTCATCACGATTGCTCTCAGACATGGCTTCCACATCCTCTGGTGCTTCCTGACACTCTGCTTTTTCCTCTTCGTTGCTGCTATCTCCTCCTTCTGGGGTACACAGGTGAGAAAAACAGTCTACATTAGAAACCCCAAACTGACCCATAACACAGTGCAGGGAACTAAATGCTAAACCCCAAACGGTCCCGTCTGTCACCAGTGCACACAGCACCCCAGTCACATCCACTGTACCTAATAGCTCCACTTCTTCAGACACCAGTTCGCAGGCACTGCTGGAAACCATTTCTAGATCCTCATCCTGTACTTTGATCTTCCTTTCTTCTCGGTGTCTCCAAACACAACTTTCATCCACCTAACAACAGAGGCATCTTTATGTTAGGCCAGTACCAGCTCCAGTGATGTTCACTAGCCCATTCAGAGAACACCTGACTCAGCTTTATTCCTTCCCTTTGAAGACTTTTTGCCATTCAAAAGGCTAGAAAACTAAGCCAGCACATTTAAACCCAAGTCTGACAACCTAGAACGTACAGCTAGTGAGGAGACTCACATAGCTGCACAACTAGCAGACTCCCTAAACATGCATATGCTTCAGATAGAGCTGGTATAAAAACCTAGCAGAGGTAGTAGTGTTCACCAGTGGCTGTTGGTTTTAAATAAAGACAGTGCAAACTGGGGAAAAATGGAAATGAAAGCAGAGTAATTTTCAGCAAGTATCATTTTATGGGATTTGTCCCAGTGGGAAAAGAAGTAAATGGGAATATACTGATAAAATAAGCCTCCTATAGTTCGAATCCAATTACAAAAGCCAGCAGGAGCTGCACAGAGAAAGCAGTACCTTAAACAAGAAGCTAAAGCCCATCATCAGATAGGAAGGTGGAAGAAAATTCTTCTTCCCTGAAAAACAAAGGCAGATTCTCATGAGGAGGTTTAACAGCTATGCTACATGATGTATTTTCAGAATTCATTTTTATTAGTGGCTTTAGGCTACCAAAAAATTACACTGGAGCTTGTTCTGTCTCTGGGATGACAACGGAATGGGAGAAACTCAAAAGCAGTTTAGCCCTGGTCTTCTGTACAGGGCCTCAGCTAGAAATGCTGCTGCAGCTGCCTGATATTCAGTCTAAACCACTCAGAACAGATTTTCAGCAGAAGAGCAGAATCTGTTGGCAGCCACAGTGAGGGGGGCAGCTCAGGTGACTGCCACTGCAGGACAGTCCAGCATCTTCAGTCAAAATGCCTAACATCTAATTCACATCATTCGTTTGTGTCTCACCTCGGATCATGAAGCTTCCAGTAGTGAGGTATTCTCCTGTAGGTGCAGTTTTAGAAACCTAAAAAAAAAATCATGATAAACTCTAAAGAGTATCTGTCATACATAGAAGGCCAGCACAGTGTACTAACAGTGCTAACAAAAGCAACATTCAAGCAAGCTGCATTTTAACTTATGGGAACAGTCCACAGAAGGACTCCATTTCCAAGGGGTTCTTTCTGTCCTTTGTAGACTATTTTCCTAAGAGATGTTTCAATTCAATCACACATTACTGGAATTATGTTTTAGAAGTCCTGGGAGAGCAACTGGATTATTCATGAAACAAGAACACTAAAGACACTGCAACTTTCAGTTTGATATAATCTCTACACCCTTACACTTGAGTTGACTGGAAGACTGCAGTTAATATACAAGCTAGAAGCCCAACTAAAAAAAAAAAAAAAAAAGAACTCCATTTTCAATAAAAGCCCTTCCCCTCTGTTAATAAGAAGCCAAACCTGCAGCATTTCCTCTATCATGTGCAGGTCGTATCAGAAGTCACCCCTCCACCCCAGCCTTAAGTGCAGCAGAGCCAGGGGAACCCACAAGGAACTGTATCAGTCAAAAGTTTCACCCGCCTCCATCCCACACAGAGAAACTTTGTCTGCAGTCACACGCCAGTTCTTTCAGATGTTCTGTCTGCAAAGCTCATGCAGGAGTGTCCTCACCTGGTTGTGGGAGACCCACCAAGCACTGGTGACAACACGAGCTTCCCAGGCAGCGCTGTAACACAAGGCCATCGTGCCTGCCTCTGTCAGAGTTCGTGGAGGGATTGGTTCACCTACAAAGTAAGGCCCAACACCTTAGATTAAATTCTCCAACTTCCATGCCCTAATCCAGTGTGTGAGCTTTCCAGGGGCCCTGGGCAGAGACAACATGGCATGGCTAAGCTTGAAGGAAGTACAGACAGAGCAGAAGCAGTTTCAGCAGCTGCTCTTCACAGCTCCCCAGCAGAGGCTGAAGCCAGCTGTGCTACTGCTCCTTCTTCAGCTCAGCTCCATGAGCAAGCAGTAACTGTGCTCCTCACGACACAAGGCCAGCTTCCACCACCTCCCAGGAACAGGGCACAGGCAGGGTTTGCACATCTGATCTCCCATGAGATCCATCTCACCACATTAAGACTTCCTGGCCGAGATCAGCACCCTCCATCAGCACCCAAACTGCTTATGCCACCAATGAAAGTCTCAGCAGGACTCCAGTCCCTGCAGCCAGCAGCAAGCACTTGCACCACTGCCTCTGCCAGTGACTAACACTTGTCTCTGTGAGCTCACCTCCATTGCTCCTTCCTACCAGGAGCTCAACTGAGTAATTGCAAGCAGCCAGTCATGGCTGGAAAGCAGCACTCAGTGACAACCTGCTCTTGGAAGGTCTGATGCCTCTCATCCTAAAAGAAATGTGTGCTGGAGCTGAGTACAACTGCAAGGGGGGAAGGCAGCTCACTGGGCTGGGCTCAGACATGCAATACAGAGACTGCCAGTTCACAGTGTTCCCAGGCTTCTACGAGTCCCTGCATCAGCCCCACACAAAGTACCTGATGGGTTCTTGATCACACAGCTTGTGGCTCCGTGGAGATCGGCATGCACGTATATGTCCCCTGGAAAAGAAGCAACTCGAATCAGTCATATACATGGGAACTACACAGATCGCTCGAGTTAAGGTCAAGGTTTCTAATGTTTATTGGAAACAGCTATTTTGGCTGCAAGGAGCAGGATGGGAAGAGGATACAGAAGCCTTTTAGTCCAACCCAGTTGCCCCAGGGAGAATCAGCTCCTTTGGTGCTGTCTGTCCAACCTACTCTTATCCTACAGTGCTGGAGGGTCCAGCCTCCCAGCAGACCCCCCAGAACCCCATGGACAACACACACAGTCTCTAGGACTCACCATCACCAAAGTCCCCTCTTACCTAAGACCCAACTTAAGAACAAAGCAGACAGACCTTCCCGTGTCATTCCTGTACATTTACAAAACTGGAAAGTAAGAGAAAAACTGATATACTCCACTTAATCAGACTCACCTGGTTTAAGATACCGCTTTACAATCAGCTCATTCTGCTGTTGATCTCTTCCAGCAATAATAAGGTAATTCTCAGAACTAATGAACCACAGGAACTTCTCAAACCTGCCAAATTACATCAATCCATTGTGTGAAAAACACCTGGAACTATCAGAACATTTCAGAGGTATTTTTTATACCAAACTCTGAGAATATCCATCTTAGCAGCTACAACTTACAAAAGACACTGCAAATAGTTTCATATCCATCCATATGCCTGGGGCATAAAAACAAGGCACAGTACAAATACAACGTCACTGCCAACAATATTTTGAGATGAAACAAGTACCATCACCACAAAGTTCTCCTATTTATTTTTATTTTAATAATTTAATTATTAGACTATAAAAAAGCTTTGAGTTCTTGTTTTGATTTTTTTCACTTTTTTGTTTTTTAAATCTACTGCTACTATTTCAGATATTGAGCTGCCAGAAAGTAACAGTGAAGTTCCCTATGTTCACTAAGCCCATATTCGTAGCCGTGTTAAAAACAAAAAAGTCAGCTCAAGTACAAGTCCATGTCCACTGAAAGGAACTTTCCCAGGCAAAGGCACTAACAGGATCAAGCCAGCACCTTCAAGAAGCAGCTGTAAGAAGACTCAGTACAAAGTGTAGTGCTTAGAAATCATAATTAACTCCACTTCTAAGCTAGTGAAAACTCAGCCCGACACAGTCGTTCTAAGTTTGCACACGTTCACAGTACATTAGATAATGACAATGAAACTGTACTTGCCAATAGACCTTTCTCGCTTTCTGAATGGTGGTAACTGTCTGAACTTCCCTCAGTGTCTGCTTCGTCTTCTTCTCGGCTGATTTGAATGCCTATTTAGACAGAAAGCATGATCACAATCTGTCAGCACAGGAATCACAAAACTGATAACTGAACAGTAGGAAAGCTGGTAGGAAATGTCTCTGAACTTTTTCACAGTGCAGGCTCCACATACTGCTACTCACAGACCCACATTCCCCTCATGCGCGGGTTAAGATAGCTGTCCTAAAATCTTCATAAATCTTTGCCCTGGATAGCTGCCCTATGAGGTTATCAGCTCGTTGATCCTAAGGATTTCCACTGATTTTCCCCTCCTGCCTCCGTAAGCACTAGTCTGTCAGTACCTCCACCTAGCACCTGTCTTAGATGTTCAAAATGCTACTGGTGGAAACCAGATGACATGGCAGGGACCTGCAATCCTCTGTTCAGTCAGCTTAAAAGCTCAAGAATGAAACAACCCTGCTTAATTGTTTTTACCTTTCACGTCTCATTAGGACTACCCAGGCCAAGTTAGGATTTTCCACTGATCAGGGACAAGGACTTTGCTTTTAAATATCTTCTAAAAACAAAGAAAAAATACCTTTTCTGCAGCTTCTACTGTCTTCTGAGTTTTCTTAGCTGCATGTCTTTTGTGATCATAGTACCTGTGAAACACAAGTTGGTTTGTATCTGAAATCCCAGCAGATTCACTCATTTTCAGAATGTACTTATCACATTTGCCATTAGCATTCAGTTTTAAGAAGAATATTTTTTTTTTAGCCCAGATCTTCAGCTTAGTCTTCACCTGAGAAAAGCAGCCTGACGAAGTAAGTCCCCTCCCCTCCTCAGACAGACGGAGCACTGTGTTTGGGTTACTGTGCAGCACAAGTAGCCATTCTGTTCCATGTGTCACTGTGCAGAATTGTACTCAAAATTAAATCAATGTGGTAGCTAGAGAATAGCTGCTATGCAACAGTGAGATATTGGGTTTGGACCAAGAAAATGCACGTCCTAGAGCTCAGGGCACGCTACCCATTTCAATTTCTAACTTTTATTTTTAAAAAGATATACACAGAGCCCTTCCTATGATATTATCACTAACAACTGCAAGCACACAGAAACTTCTACTACCAAAGCACGCATTCAGTGTAAACCTTACTTTTTGGCATTGGCATATGCAGACAGACTGAGATCAACATCAACTAATGACGGTTTGTTTTTCTGAGGTTTCTTCAACTGTTTGTTTTTATTCTTTTTCTTTTTTCCCTTTGGTTCTTCTGTTTCTTCTTTCTCTAAATTAGCAGCATCCTCCTCCTCCTCCTCTTCAGATAACACATATGGGTTTCTAAAAACACATGACATCATAGGATTAAGGTAAGAGAACTAGTTACTTTTCACCCTTAGTGCAATGCACTCTTACTTCTATTCTCTCATGAAGACTGGAAATGGCCTAAGGAACTCTTAAACCATTTTCACTGTGTGGCCACAGGAAGACCCCAGGATGCCTTACATGCAACCCTGTTTATGTCTTCAAGTCAGCCAAAGTTGGGGGCAGGGGGGGAGAAAAAAAAAGCCGAAGTGAAAGAGTCCAAATTTTCCAGTCCAAGGAAGTGATGTTTTCCAAGGCAATTTTTTCTATCAAAAGGCACACAGCCATGTTATCAACCTAGAGAAAAATCTAGACTTAAAGAACAGTTCCAAAGATCTGCTTCCATAAAGTAAAAGAGAAGACAATCTGTCTGTAATTGCCGCATGAAAAGAGAACAGCTACATCATTATACTGATGCATTGAACAGGACAGCAATGTGCTGGTTTAAAACCTCAAAAAATATCTGCTCCACTGTTTTCAAAGAGGTATGCTGAGCACACACTAGCTGGATTTGTATTTGCTTCTCACCAGGACATTAAATCCTGCTCCATACAGCTGTACTAAGTCTGTGTAGCAAAAGGTGAAGGAGTAGCATAAAATAATGTTCTCATAAAGGGAAAGAGATGTCCGTAGTCCTCTGTACTAAGGATGCATGATTCAGCACTTGGTGGATGGACTGAACGGTTTGATCAGTGAAGTGATCATTACTCGCTACTACAACAGACAGAGAAGAGAGACTGATAACACAGTTACCAACACAGAACTCTCTCCTGAAAGCAAGCTTATTCTATACACTAACGTTTCTAAAGTGAGGTCACTAAAAATTCAGTTACAGCTGTCATACCAAAAGTTCTAGCTATAAAAAAAGAAATCCTTGCCTTTTTTATCTCTAACATCCTGATATAGTGTCAGATCAGGTTTTTAAAGACACTCCAAATATTGCCTCACTGCCAGCTCTCTCATCAGGACTTCTACAAGAACCACCATCAAAACTTGCAGCTCACACCAGCTGCAATCTTGAATGATCAGCCTTTCACTGCACTGCCGTTAGCAGTCAGCAGCATTGAAAGTGGCAGGATCTTATGGGAATTTTAGATCAAAGAAGAGTAAATCAGAGAGGTAAATCTGTCTGCTGACTGATAGACTGGAGCTTTGGACCTATCCTGCTTTAGGACACCTTCCAATGTTTTATAATATAGTCAGACACACTCTAAAAGTACTAAACCAAAAGCTATTACAGCAAAAATTACTATTATTTTTGAAAGCAAAAAAGAAGGCTCTCTGCTCACAGAACTATGCTCTCTTCATGCTGCTGTAAGAAAAACTGAATGATTTAAATACCAATGCACAAGTGAAAAAGATACCTCCTACGCAGCTCACACAGTCAGTCCTACTTGCATTTGGTACAGGTGATCTGCAATGTACTTACCTCAGCAGCATTGTGATATGATTTGTCTGAAGCTTTAATTCTTTGATTGCACTTGCAACGGGGTCTCCCTGGGCTTGAGCTTCTTTAACAATCGCTCCAATCTCTGTCCAGTCTATCTGGTTGGCTAATGCGCTACGGACCACCTGGATAGCTCGGTCAACAATCTCCAAGTTCATTTCTATAAGTTCTCCTTTCATCTTATCAGCTTCCTTAAGGAAAGAAAAAAGTTTATACCCATTGAAGCTAAACACACACTCAGCCATAGTTTAAAAAAAATAAAAGCAGTAATTAACATTGAGATGAAATCCAAGAATGGCATTGAAGTGATCACATAGGACAATGGCCAACTTTACTCCTGCAAGCAGAGCAGCACAAGCAAATTTTGGCAAGAGAGGTACAAAGCACTCATAAGGCCTGCTGGGCAGGCCTAGGCTCCCTGAGGAGCTACAGGGTACTCGCTGACAGCAGAAGGCTTCACGTTGGGGTCTAATGCTGACAGTAGCAATGCAGACCAGCAGGTACAACACTTCAAGAAAAATTACTTATCTTCTAAGTTAAAAAAAAAAAATCTCAGTCTTACCTGAGCTTGCTGAAGAGCTTCTAGTCTGTGCTCATGATCCCTACGGACATTTTCAAGTTTCTTCAATGCTTGTTTTTCCTTTCAAAAATAAGTGAGATAGAAAAATATAAATACAAATGGCATCTTCTTACCTAATCACTGCAAGACACTCAATAGAGCGTTCCAGCACAGAAAAATACAGCAGCGTAAGAGATGCAGAGTCTCCAAAATACCGTTGTTAATGCTATTACTTGTATTCCAAGCAAAACCAAATGCTACATTATAAATATTGAAATCCACTCCCTGACCACCACTGACCTGGCATTTCCACAACAAAAATAAGGAATGACACCTCCCTCGCCCCAGCTACTAAATGAAACATTTGAACCTCAGAGAGCCACCTCAGCTGCCCCACTCTTGGATGACAGCATACCTGCTGCAATGCTTTCAGATCAATTTTCTGTCCCTCTAGCTTGGAATAGAACTCATCTGCTGCCTGCAAGAGAAAAAAATTAGTTTTAAGAATCTCTAAGTTGCACTAACTTATACCAGCAACAAGCAGGCAGAGGAGGTTCTGCTCAAGAGAGGTGGCTGCAAAGCACCAGAAGAGGAAACAGATGCTAAAACAGGGTTCAGTAACTTTCCCCATTTTACCTTTGCTTGAGACAAGTTCAGCAAGACATTCAAGCATATGTCTCACTGCAAACCAGGGGTTATGCAGAAGTAAGTAAGTAGCCAAACTACAGCCTGCATTTTTTGCTAAGAAATGATGAAAAGAAAGCTGCTGTTTGACACAGCCTGCTCTTCAGATTAAATGCTTGCAATGACAGACCTGTCTGTCCTGAATTCCTGCTGCTCCAATAGGTCAGTTAAAAAAAAAAAAAAAATCCACAAAAAAACCTAGAAAGTACGCCTAAGAACTGCTCCTGGTGTTCCCGTTGCCAGACACTGTGCTTAAAACAGAAGAAGAGGAAGGTTTTAGGCTGCTTAAATCATCAGTGCTGTGAAGGAGATGACAGAAATTCAGCCAAGAAGCAATGCAGGAAAGCAAAATTGTAATTCTGGAGATCAAGGTCAAGAACAACACGCAGTTAATGATTTCAGATGTTAATGAGTCAAGGACCAGGAAGGACAACACTCAAGGAAATACTAAATCAGGTGCCTGAAGTTTTCAAAGCAGTAACTGGAAAAGTATAAATGTGATGACTGTGACAACTGTTTGCCTCCAGTGATAACTCAGCATCTGAACTCTCCACTAACAAAATGTTTGACCGGGACTGATAACAGCCACGCTCCTTACAGGTTCAATACACACCTCCACTCAGTTGCACAGGCCATACTTCAGCCTCAGAATCTGAGTTAATAGAGACAACATTTCTCAGCAGTAGCCTAAAGGCCCTGTTTTAGTTGGCCTTTTCTGCATAAAACATTTATCCATAAAATTAATCATCTCTTCCAAGGTCTATGTTTCCATTAACAATTCCTGCACTACATTTTAAATACTCTTTTTAGCATCAGTCAATTAAAGCACTTAAGTACAGTATCAGCAAAACCACTGTACCTTATTGAATGAGTCAAATTCCAAGTACGGACATTTTGAATGTTGAGAAAACAAGAAAGGATGAAATTCCTCATATCTGTAAAATACACATTTCATATTATCACCTGAAAACTAATTTATGTTATGCAGACTAGTAGAAAAATAAATACTTCAAATATTTACGTGTAGATATCTTCTGCTGGTTTATCTGGTTCCAGACTTGGCTTTTTCTCCTTTTTCTGGATAATATAACCCTAAAAGAATACATAAATATGTCATCAGCGTTTCTTTTTGAAAAGGATTCCCCTTATCTCGGCAAGGCAGCAAGTTTTAGGTGCTAACCCCCTGATCAGCGTGAGACAGTAAATCATTCTAGCAGGGAGACCTTGTGGCAGGAGCAATGTGATTGACTGAGTAAAGCCCTGGCCACTTGCTTGTCTTGACTCCAAATTCTTCCAGAAAAAAAAGGTGAACCTCTCTTACAAACCTCAGGACTTCCCTACAGCTTATCACACAAATGCAGTTTATCTGCAGAACGGTGTTAGATGCTACTAAAGCACAAACGCAATTCTCACAGAACCTACATAATCTGCTTGTAAATTATTTAATTGCTGCACATCTAGTGCAAGGAAGAAATTTTTATTCCCCACCACTACCTGGAGCCCAAGCTCACAGAATAAAATCTGAAGCCAGTAACACCAGGAACAAGCATGTGCTGAGCAATACCCACCTACCAGTTTAATTCTGCAATTCCTGCATAAGTGATAATCAAGTTGCACAACGGAGACCCACCTTTCCACTGAAGTTGTCAGTTAGCGTCATATATTCTTCTGCTTTCTCTAAAGCAGCAAGCACTTTTTCAATATTTTCTAAACAGAGAGGGGAGAGGAATATTTTAAAACACCTAGAACAAAGGTATTTTTACATAAACATGGCACAGCAGCAAATCAACAAAAGACCCAGGCAACTGCTCTTCCAATTAAGTGCCTGAAGCAACCTGTCCAACTTAACCATGTTAAGTAGGATTCTAGCATGTCTCAAAAATAAAATCACAGATATCCTTTACCCCCAGTGCTTCACTACAGCAATTACTGTTTTAAACAGGAGCATCAGTACGTATTTTACGTTTGGGGAATTTTTTATTAAAAAAAATCTATATAGGTACTTCTAAGACATAATTTTCAAGTTCCATGAAAAAAAAAGACCACACAAATGCTAACACTTCATAAAAATAAAACTGCAGAGGCAAAGTACAAATCCGTAGCTGTGAGAAGTTGTTTGTTACAATGTTGACTTATTAAGCACCATAATGCAGCAGGAAGTAAAAAAATCCTTTTGATTTATGGCAAATATAAACTGCACAAGAACAATAAGACAACAGAAAAATCTACTCTGATTTTACTAACCAAATCCATAATTTCCCAATAAATGTAAAGCTGCTACTTTATCAAATCCCCATGTTTGCTATAGATAAAGGAAGTCTTTGATGCTGACTCTTCTATACAGAATTCTTGTAAAATATCCCTTTACATCGCCAGAGTTCACCTGACGTTTAAGGTAGCATCTCATTACAAAATCATTTAGACTATAGGAGGAGTCTGATGTTTTAATTCTGATATATGCACAATTCAAGAGTTTTAATGCGAACTAGGTTGGTCCCCAACCTATAAACATTACAGTATATAACCATTTGGTCAGAACTACAGGTTTAAGGATTACTCATCTCTTTGGAAAAAAATACTACATAGACATAAAAATTATCATGTATGTAGTACAGCCTTTAAAATATTATTTCCTACATACCTTTACTTTCCATATGCTGATCTATTTTGACATACCCTGAAAATCCAGCTTCTATAAGGCAATGCTCGATGAGAGTGGCTCCATAAGCTGTTAAAAAAACAAACATCATCTGTAGAAAACATTCACAATGAAATTTGTATTTACACTGATGTTAAGAGATGTGTTTCAACAAGCTAGGGCTGTGAAACTACAGCCAATCCTTAGAGAGGCTGGGGAGACCGAGGGAGCTGTGGTCCTAAATTCAGGAGGCAGACCCCAGAGAGAGCAGATGATCAGGTTTCCCACAGTGGCCCTCTCAGAAATGCTCACTGGCTGGGCAGAGCAGCTGGGTCTCAGCTCATGGCTGACAAGTTCTTACAAACTTAAGGATGCTTACACTCATCTGGAACTGGGAAAGGTCTAAAATAGAATAAGGATATACAGGAAGGATGGGCTTCTGTTGGCCAAATGGAATTAAACCCTTACATTTAAAAGGGGGTAGGAAAGATTCTGAACTGAAGAGTGCAGGAAACCCAACAAGGGTGGCAAACCGCCTGGCTTGAGATAAGGTATTACAGTACGTGCAGTCATACTAACTCTGTAGTTTCATTAAGGAACTAGGAAAAAGCTGGCAAAGCCAAATGTGAAATGAGTGACAACCAAAACAGATACAGCCCCATTTGAACAGGGTGCGGAGAAGCAGCAAATGAAACCAGATACAAGCTCCTACAAAGATCCTTAAAGACTAAGAAAGAAGATGGGGCCATGGAAAACCAAGTTTAACTAAGAAGACTGAGAACAAACAAAGCAGAAACATGAAGAAAGGAAGACAACCACTGATACAGTGCCGCATCAAGCTTAGAATGACGCAGATGACCTTAGAGTAGGCAAACAGGACCTCAAGAGTCCAAACAAATTAACAAGATAACCACTTGAAAAAACCCAGCCCAATCCCATGGGAATGAAAACCCAGGCCTACATCTGGGACATGCAGTATTAGGGCTACAGTATTAACTGCCTGAGCAGGGCTGCTGGTCACCCTAATGGGCAGAGGGACAGCCAAGAGATTGTGAAAGCCAGACACAGAACAGCTAAATCAGGTTTCAATCATCCCAGCCTGGCTGGACAGATGTCCTGTCATGGTACAAGGCTGACACTAAACTTTACCTGGATCCGTGGTAGCACAACAAAAGCCCAAGAAATCTCTTGCTCTCAGCTCAAAAGGGAAGATTACATAAAGAAAGAGAGCTTCTTAGAAGGAAAGAAATTAAGACAATCAATAAAAGGCAATGTCTGCAAATAACCCACAGACTATTTAGAGATGCTATTTTGGAGCTTCAGAACAAATGCATACCACTTATTAAACAGTGTTTCAGAAAAATCCAAGGGTGGCTGGCAGGACTAAATGGCAGCTTAAGAGATACTGTTAAAAGCAAAAAGTTATCTGAAGTTGTGTCCCTTGTGGAAAATGGGAGACCACACTCTGGCAGGTGAATGTAAAACACAGCAACACTGGCCAAAATTAATCTTAAGCAAATCTGAAAAAAAACCATCAAGATTAAAATTAAAGTCTTTTCCAGATATATCATAAGCAGGAAGCCTGCTAGAATCAGTAGGTTCAAGAAGTGATCAACATGCAAAAGGAACACTTGGATATGACAAGAGCAGGAAGATTAAATTAACGTCTTGAGTTTCATTCATAGTGTAGGGGCACAGGGAAGCTCGGGCTGGAATGTTTCTCTGCAGGCAGTATGTCAGAAAAGCTGCCTCAAATCTAGTTGTCAGAAGAGCTGATGGATCCAAGAGGCAAAACAAGCAGCAGCAAATCCGCAGGATCATGTGGTACTCAGCCAGGAGTTTAAAAGAACTCAAGGATAGAGATGCCAAACTCTTAACAGCAGCTTGCAACGTCTCTCTTGCCTTAGTAGCAGAGGCACAAGGAGGTTAATGCACTGGCAATTTTAAAAAGGGACTAGAGAACTATCAACTCTTTTTAGCCTAGAGACTAAAAGTAGCAGAGAGCTTTGCACTAGATACAGAAGAGCCAGCAGAGTTTTGTATTTTGCATCATAACGCTACAAGACAGTTAAAAAGCACAAAGACAAGGGAGGTCAAATAGATAACGTCTGCTTGGATTTCCAGAAAGCATTTAGCAAAGCCCACCCCAAAGCTCTCAGAGAAAACAAGCTGCCACTGGATAGCAGGATAGTCCCTGCCTGGATTAGAACCTGGCTGAAAGACAGGAAACGGGGAAGAAGTATAAACTGTCAGCTTGCACTCTTGGAGGGAGAGGAGGAAAGGTGAGCTCTGCAGGGACCTGCTCTAGGGCCTGCACTGATCAACATGCACCTAAGTGATCCAGGAAGGGGGAACAAAGGGCAGGCGGCAAAGCCTACTAACGAAACACAACTCATCTAAGCAACAAAGACAACAGCCAGCTGTGAAGAACTGGAGAGGACCGAGCAATAGTGAGCTACTAAAGAACTGACACATAAACTCACTGTAAAACAATATAAAATTATGTACATGAGTATTGTAGTTTAACCCCAGCCAGCAACTAAGCACCCCGCAGCTGCTCACTCACTCCCCCCATACCCAGTGGGATGGGGGAGAGAATCAGGAAAAAAAAAAGGTAGACCTTGTGGGTTAATAGAACAGAAAGAAAATAATAATAACAGTAATAAAATTACAATTAAAGGATTGGAATATACAAAACAAGTGATGCACAATGCAATTGCTCACCACTCGCTGACCAATGCCTAGTCAGTTCCCGAGCAGCACCCCCCTCAGCCAACTCCCCCCAGTTTATATACTGGACATGACATCACACAGTATGGAATACCCCTTTGGCCAGTTTGGATCAGCTGCCCTGGCTGTGTCCCCTCCCAACCTCTTTTTTCCCTCCAGCCTTCTTGCTGGTTGGGCAGGAGAAGCTGAAAAATCCTTGACTTGGTATAAACATTACTTAGCAACAACTGAAAACATCAGTGTGTTATCAACATTCTTCTCATACTGAACCCAAAACATAACACTGTATCAGCTACTAGGAAGAGAATTAACTCTATCCCAGCTGAAACCAGGACAATGAGGAAAAACTATCCTACTTATGCATATACCCAACCCATCATCTCTTTTGGGAGCAAGACCTGACAACAGATGGTTCTGTGGAAACATAAGCTCAATTGTCAGTGAACACAAAAGAGTCAAGCCATGTGTTGGGAATTATTAGGAAAGGGATAGTGAACAGAACATGGGAAATCATGCCACAGTATAAATCCATGGTGCACTTCCACTGTGAATGTTAGGTACACTTTTACTTACCCCGTTTCAAAACAGGTAGAGCTAGAAAAAGGCACAGAGAAGGGCAAGAAGGATCATCACAGGCTTGGAACAGATTCTGTACAAGGAAAGACTACGTAGGCTACGCAGTAGGCTGATCAGCCTAGAAATTACTAATTACTAAGACTTGTAAAATGAGTGGTGCAGAGTTGGCAAATAGGCAGCAACTGCTCACCTTCTCTTCAATACTAGGGCACCAAGTAGAACTGGCGAGATTAGTTTCAGAACAAAAAAAAGGATGTGACTTTTCATGGGACATGCAAGCAAGTGGACCTCTTCACCACAAACACTGTAGATGCCCGAAGTTCATACAGGTTCAAAAAGAGCTCTGGTAAATACATGGAAGGAAAATCCAACCCAAGCTATTAAATACAAAGATGCCTGCTGATCAGTCATGGGAAGTCTCTAAAACATAAAACTGCTGTGACTGAGACTCTTCCAACAAAGTAGCAGTGTGCCTGTTAGGGCTGGTGACCAGGCACTGGCCCAAGGTTAAGCTAACTGCATAGGACATGAGGAACTACAGGACGCAACATGAGAAACTGCTGGACACAACAGTTATCAGCGTGAGAACTGGCAAAAATTAGAGAAGCAGCAGAAGGGATAGCCCAGTTTCACAGGTAGTTAAGGAGGAATGGGGTGAGAAACAGCCAAACTCACACAGTAACTGAAGGGAAGAATTGTGGACTTTTCAGAGCAGAGCCTTGCCAGGCCAGCTGTGCCTGGGTAATCAGATCAGTAACACCATATAAGGCCAAGGTTACCTAGATAACAGTATCAGAAATACCAAATTCAGCTCTGGATATAGCAAAACTGGGAACAATGGGAGAAAGTAATGAGCAGCGGGTTGTTTATTTAGGAGGAGACCAGCACGGAGAAGGAGAGGGACAAGGGTGGTGAAAAAGAGAAACAAGAAATGGGGAAAGTAATACTTAGTTCCACAAATCATGTGATTTGAGCTGTTCAGAGGTACCTGCCAGGCAATCCCATGCTTGATCAACACTGCCAAATCAGGAGGATAAACAAAACTTGTTTTGACTATGTCACACAAGTCAAATTTGCTTCTATGGTCAGGAAAACCAGGGCACAGGGTGCTTTGCCCAGCTACCAGGGAACACCCAGTGGACATACCAAGCATCCTGGATTTACCACATAGGTCATCATTCCAGGGACTGGCAGTACTGGCATCCTCCAACCACTTCCTAACAACATCCTTGCCCTGACTTCACACTTATATCTCCTATTCGGTACCACTGAAGACAAGACGCTGTGCAAAATGCACCAAGTCAGAGCTCTAACAGAGCTACTCTCAGGTCCTCATCACTGCAGGATCATGGCAAGGCTCATCTCTTTGTGCAGTTGGCTTGGAATGAAAAAAATCTACTCTGTTTTCAAAGGCTTAGGTTTTTTGTTGTTTTTCAACACACATGAAAGCAGACTGTCATGAACAACATCAAGAAAAAAAAAAGACTGCGTGAAGTTGTTCAAATTCTCAGCATCATCTAAACATAATGCATATTGACCCCATTTCATTTTCTAATAAAACGTAATTACTTACGAAGATGCGGGTTAAGAGCCCTCTTCAGTTGTTCCCCTTTGGGTGCATTTGATATCATTTCAGTTAACCTGAGGAAGATAATGGAGAGTTTCAATGCCAAAGAACAATGGGTTTTAAGACTACATTGTATTGCTTAGAAGCTACAAAACATTTTCAGTTTTAAAAAAAGAAATGCAAAATGCCCTGTAATATGCAAAAAGACTACCTAAAGACATGCTGCCTTTGACAGTCCCAAATAATTTGGGTTCATTCCAATATATACACCGTTTAAAAGCAATTACCTTTCCAAGGTTGGCAGAGGTGCAGCCGCTTTTGCACTGTCGACTGGGTATCGTTCCCGAACTGCAAATCTGACATCATCCACTTCATTTGTGCGAAACCTCAGAATGTTTAAAATGACGTATTCATGGTCTGTCAGGACAATGTTACCCTGCCAGCACACCATAGGGGACCATCAACAAAGGCCATAAGCACGCGCTTGCTTACCGAGGACACGCTTGGAGCTTTGCACTCACCCTGTCATACAGCTCAATAATCAGGTGATAAGCAGCTTCATCGCTTCCAAACTGGAAGTCCACAATTCTGTCTATACCCAGCTGTTTTACACTGACAAGTCTTCTGGTCTTTAAATGCTTACGGCACTGTCAATAACGAGAAAATGTCTGTGAGATGATGCAAATAAACCTGCTTGTGACATTTTATACTGAAATACATTCTTAGCTATAGATCCCTTCTGTGACATTGACTACTTCTTACTTCATACAGATACCATAAACGTAAAAATGCCAATCTTGGTAATAGAGAGACAAGACAGCTCTTAGCAAAATAATACCTTGACATTTATAGGTAATATAATTGTTCCAGATTCTTAAAGTTGAGCCATTTTTGCCATTAAAAACTGCTATTTGTTTAGTTCAACAAGTGAGCAGCTAGTTAAAATTCAAAAGGTTTATTTTACAAAGAGAACCGGGATTATCCCTGCATCCATATATGACGTGGAAAGCCACCCTGAAGAACCTTTGCTGAGTCATTTCAATGAGGCCATGTCCAGAGGTGCTGGGCTAAGCAGACCTGTGTGAATTGGCACTCAGGCTCCACCCCTGTATATCTACCTGCAGGAACACAGCCTAACAGCTTCCAGCAAGATCTGAACCCTCGAAGTCCAGCAGACTGTATTAAGATAGGGTGCTGCATCCAGGGCCTAAAATTTGGACAATCCAACTGAAATCACAAGGACTTTGCTGGAGTAAAATTCCAGAAGATCTGGGTGACCCAGAAAATGTCCAGCAGATCAATATTAGTCTTCATAAATCTACATTTTCATTGTTTCAGGGACTAAACATCAATGATGTGACCCCAGGCCCACATTGGCTCTGCCTTTGTCTTCAGTCACACACTTGATCAGCATCCACCAGGCAAATCCTTCCACTATTTTCTTCTGTCTCCAAGGACAGAACATGAATGTTGCTTTCTGATATCCAGACACCTTATCAAAAAGAAATTGTAGGTTAGTTTACCTTCATTGCAAAGCCAGATGGCATCATGTTTTTTGGCCACTCGAACTCTGTCGTGTGAATGCGTATACCAGATTCAAGCAGCAGCGTGGCCTTGCAGTCTGGTCTGTTAACAAAACAAACACTCACTACTTGGCACATGGTCAGCCACCCCTTACCACACACCAGTTTGCACTGGAATGAGACCAAAGCACTGCAAACCAGTGGCACACTATCTACAGAAAACACTGTTGCCAAAACTGGTAAAGCCCATCAAATAGCTCCACTGACAGTGAAAGGACATCTACTTTTTAAAGTTTACAGATAATTCGGCCAAGCAAAATGCTTGGCATGCAATGGAGTTAAAAATTCTCCGACACAACTGGAGGCAAGCAGATGAGCAAGAGTCCATCTCAGACACCACTGGAGTGGACAGGTTAGTGACATGACATGAGCCCTACCTCCCATTTGGCCTGGGCACCAGTATCACTTACTAAGTGTAGCTCTTCGCTCCTCCAACTCCTCTCTTCCCTCCCCACAAAAAGAAACTATGACATTTGTGTGTTTTTACACTACCATCTTTGGCCTTTTGTATATTTTCTGCAGTATTTCACACTTCATATGCTATCTCCCAAGAGCTTCCTCAGTAAAAATTACTTCATGCTATCAAAGAACGATAGAATTTCACTGAAAACTAGTCAGAAAAGCCACACACCTGTCAATAGAAACTACAGATACCAAAAAATCAAGTTCGCATATGTACAGTAACAGCATAAAGAAATTTAAAGACATTCTTACTTTTGAAGGCGAATAAGATACGTCTTATTATCCACATCATAAACATTGTTTACTCTCATTCCCAATAAACTGTCAAAAAGAAAAGACATGCTTTGGAGAATACGATACACAAACGACACAAGTGGATAAAAAAATCCCAGTGATAATTAAAATATACAGAAGTGCAAGTTTTGATAAATTACCAAGCAGTAACTGAAGAGGCAGCAAAGGAAGATTAATGGAATGAGTTGGAAGCTGAACCACCAAAAGATGGAGAAATTGCTATTTACGGATAAAGTGCAAAAAGCTAAACAAGTCAAAGCAAAAACAGCCACTGCAGACATCCCAACTGCAACCAGACAGCTTCTGGATCTCCAGCACAGGATGGGGGCCAGGCTGCCAGGTCCTGCGAGCACTCCTCTTTGTGGCAGGGATGCAAAATTTACTGGTTATACTGGAGCACTTCGCTCCTCCGGGCTAACTTCTGCATCACTTGGGGAGCCCATTGCCAGCACGGGGCACTAGTATTCCCAGCAGAAGCAAAGAAACGGCCTGGGGGGTCAGTCTCATCACCATTTTGTTCAGCATGGGGCTGAATATGCAGATTGCCCTGGACACCAGAAGGGTATGAGGACTCCATGGTGCATGGATGCGAGGAGAATTAGAGCTTCTCTCCTGGGTGGGAGAGTAGACGACAGACCATAGTCCCTTCCTTGTGCAAACAGGAAAGGGAGAACACTCAATTGCTCCCCAGGGAGAGCCTGGGGGACAGGAGCAGGACAAGGAAGGGGGGAGCAAGAGCACCAGGCCTTCCCTGATGGTGTGACAGGGGAGGCAGAGAGGACTCTGTGCTCTACAGCAAGAAGATGTGCTGGGGGCCACGCAGGCAGCATCAGACAGGCCCTGCGTTGCCCCATGGTGCCACAGCACATGACAAAGAGGGGCAGCCCACCATCCAGCAAAGCGTGGGGCTGGACTCCCCAGAGGAGTCTACGCATAGCGGTGGCAGAATCACCTCAGAACAGGACAGTGCAGGACCGCGCTCCCTACGATGGCAATACCGAACGGCGCAGTGCGGAGATGCACAAACCGGCAGTTCAGCACCCACAGCACGGGGGGCAGCGGCTGTAACAGTGCTGAGAGCGGGGCAAAGCTGGGAGGGGGGGCTAGGCAGGACTATGTCCTGCAGGGCCGAGCAGAGGCGGGCAAAGCAGATGAGGGGGGCTTATGCGAAGGAGCAGAGGGGGGTGTGCGCGGAGCCGGGCTGCCGGGGAGGTGAGGGAGGCAGAGCCGTCCCACACAGCCCCGGTGCCACGGCGGGCCGGGCCCCGCTGAGGGGAGAACGACGCTACCGATCGGGCCGGGCCGGGCCGCGCCTCCTCGGGGTGGCACCGCGTGGGAGCGGACCCCGCGCCAGGAGGCAGCCCGAGGGGGTGGCGGTGGGCTGTGTGTGTGAGGGGGGGGTGGGGGGGAAAGCGGTACCTCTGCCGGAGCTCAGCGAGCACCGCGCGGATATCGACTGTGCTGAAGCGAGACTTCATGGCGGCTGCGGCGGCGACGGCCGCGGCGGCCGCGGCGACTGACAGGACTCCCGCCGCCACGCGCCTGCGCCACCGCCCGCTACGGGTCGCGCCGCGCGCCAATTCGCTCCGCTCCGCGATCCTGCGCATGCGCCCAGCCAGCCGCGGGGCTGGGCGGGAGGAGAAGAAAGGAGGGCGGCGGTGCCGGCGCCCGTCCGGCAGGGGGCGGTATAGCGGCGGGGGGTCGTGGCGAGCAAAATGGCGGTGGCGGGGCGGTGGAAAGGAGCCGGCGCCTCTGCGTGTTGCAGCGGGTGTGGCGAGGCGAGCAAAAGCGGGCGTCGGCAAAAGGAACCCGCGTCTCTCTGTGTTGCCCAGGCTACGCTGCAGTGGCTATTCACAGGCGCGATCCCGCTACTGACCGGCACGGGAGCTTTGACCTGCTCCGTCTCCGACCTGGGCCGGTTCACCCCTCCTTAGTCAACCTGGTGTCCCCCGGCTCCCCGGGACTCACCATATTGATGCCGGCCTTAGCGCGGACGCCCGCTCGGCATAGCGCACTGCAGCCCAGAACTCCTGGGCTCAAGCGATCCGGCGGGCTCAGCCTCCCGAGTAGCTGGGACTACAGGCACGCGCCACCGCGCCCGGCGCTCACCGCCCCGCGATGCCGCCTCTACTGCTGCCGCGGCGCCCGGCGAGGACGGCTCGGGCCCCGCCTCGGGCCCCTTCTTCACCTCCTCGGGCCCCTTCTTCACCTTCTCAGTCCCCTTCTTGCCCTCCTCGGCCCCCTTTGCCCCCGCCTCGGACCCCTTCTCCCCTCTTCAGCCCCCTTCTCGCCCCCCCCGGGCCCCTTCTCGCCCCCCTCGGGCCCATTCTTGCCGCCCTCGGGCCCCTTCTCCCCTCTTCAGCCCTCTTCTCACCCTCTTCGGTCCCCTTCTTCACCCTCTCAGTCCCCTTCTTGCCCTCCTCGACCCCCTACTCGCCCTCCTCAGTCCCCTTCTCCCCCCCTCGGTCCCCTTCTTGCCCCCCTTGGTCCCCTTGTCCCCCCCTTCTCGCCCTTTTTAGTCCCCTTCTCGCCCCCCTCAGTGCCCTTCTTGCCCTCCTCGGTCCCCTTCTCCCCCCCTCAGTCCCCTTCTTGCCCCCCTCGGTCCCTTTGTCCCCCCCTTCTCGCCCCCCTCAATGCCCTTCTTGCCCTCCTCAGTCCCCTTCACCTTCTCGGTCCCCTTCTCGCCCCACTTGGTCCCCTTGTCCCCCCCTTGTCCTCCCCTCAGTGCCCTTCTTGCCCCCCTCAGTCACCTTGTCCCCACTTCTCGCCCTTCTCGGTCCCTTTCTCACCCCCCTCAGTGACCTTCTCACCCTCCTCAGTCCCCTTCTTCACCTTCTTGGTCCCCTTGTCCCCCCCTTCTAGCCCCCCTCAGTCCCCTTCTTCACCTTCTCAGTCCCCTTCTCGCCCTCCTCCATCCCCTACTCACCCCCCTCGGTCCCCTTGTCCCCCCCATCTCCCCCCCTCGGTCCCCTTCTAGCCCCCCCAGCACATACTCAGGTTGTACCCACCGAGGAGGCAGCCAGGCTCTGAGTGGGTCGAGGAAGGGCAGCCCCTGCCGGGGCAGCTGGCACCGGCTCACTGCAAACCCTGATGGTGATTTGGGGTTTGTTACCAGTCCCTCACGGTGGGATCTAGCTGGGGGCCAGCGGAGGATTGGGGGCATCTCTTTGATGAAGGAATTTCTTTAAAAGAGTGTTTCTGGGCCCCCTCCTTCCCCTGTTCCTCTCTCTTCGCCGGGAGAAACCCTCTGTGAGGTATGGTCCCTGCTCCTCTGTCCCAGCTGGGATTCCCCAGTGTGTCAGTGCAGCTCACGCGTCAGCGTTAACAGATCCCAAAACCTCGCTGCCCCTTTCCCCATGCAAAAGGAAACTGGGTCCCGCTCTCTCGCCCGGGCTGTGCTACAGGGACTGTTCACAGGCGCGATCCCACTACTGATCAGCACAGGAGTTTTGACCTGCTCCGTCTCCGACCTGGGCCGGTTCACCCCTCCTTAGGCGACCTGGTGACCCCCGGCTCCCCCAGGACCACCATATCGATGCTGAACTTAGCGCGGACGCCTGCTCGGCACAGCTCGCTGCAGCCCAGAACCCCCAGGCTCAAGCCGTCCACCAGTTTCAGCCTCCCCGGCGCTTGGATTACAGGCACAAGCCACCGTGCCCAGCTGGTTTTCGGGCTTTTGCAGATTCCTCGACATCCATCTTGTGTGGGTTCTGCCTGGCCACACAGTGGCAGTGGGGAACTGAGAGAATGTCCCTGGGCTGCTTGTATTTTATGGTTAAAAATGGGTGGATGGATAGACAGGAAAGATTTCTGAGCACAAGCAGGTTTAAGCAGCTGAGAAAGCCCAGACTTCTCATTTTGAGCCAGAAGAGGCACAACATGATGCTCTATTTTCATTTCAAGCCAAGTGAGGTGCATCAGGGAGCTCCATCTCCAGAACAGCTCAGTACACGTCATTTACTGAAGAGCAGGTAAGAGATGTCCCACTCCCTGCTTTGAAATACTCCTCCGTAGAGAAAGGCTTCTTGATTCGCCAGTGTTTTCCTAAGAGTGTAAAGCTCAGAGCCGAGGACACAAATGAGCTGTGACAGTAAATACGCAATGGAGCAGACTAATGAGACGCTCCTGGGAGCTGGAGCCCTGTCTCGGTCTGGAGCGGGCCACCTAAGCCGGCAGTGTTTGAGGAATGCTTACGGACTCACAGGTGTGCAGGGTCTCTGAGCCAGAAACACGATGGGAAATTCTGCTGCCCGTCATTTCCCATTTTAGTAGTTACAGCTATCGGGATCCCAAAGGTCTGGCTGGGTCCTGCACTATGGCCTTTCACAACTGCAAGAAATTACAACGCACGCATCCAAAGCATGAGCTCACCTGAGTGAGCAAGGCTGGGGCAGCATCTTCAGGTCGAACATCTGTGGGAGATGCTTTTGCCTTTCCCCAGTGTTACTCGACCCTTTTGTGATGGCTTCCCAGCACAGACAGCTGACAAGCGCGGGGTCGTGCCACAGAAAGATGCCAAAAGAGACTGGGTCCCGCTCTCTCGCCCGGGCTGTGCTACAGGGACTGTTCACAGGCGCCATCCCGCTACTGACCGGCACGGGAGCTTTGACCTGCTCCGTCTCCGACCTGGGCCGGTTCACCCCTCCTTAGGCGACCTGGTGACCCCCAGCTCCCCCAGGACCACCATATCGATGCCGGCCTTAGCGCGGACGCCCGCTCGGCACAGCTCGCTGCAGCCCAGAACCCCCAGGCTCAAGCCGTCCACCAGCCTCAGCCTCCCCGGCGCTTGGATTACAGGCACAAGCCACCGTGCCCGGCTGGCCGCAGCTCCTGCTGCCTCTGCTCTCCAGTGCTCCGGGACCAGCTCCTCCAGGCTCGCCGTGGCAGGCAGAAACTCAGGCAGTTGGATGCATTAATGCTTCAGCAACACTGTGGGAACACAGGGGAGAAGGAGCAGCGAATACAGGAAGCAAAATTTAGCTCTTCAAGTGAAGATTCAACACGACATCTTGCTTTAGAAAGGCCAAGTTAAGCTGGTGTAAGCCAAAAAATTTAAGTTCGTGATTGTCGTGGTTTAACCCCAGCCGGTAACTAAGCACCACGCAGCTGCTCACTCACTGCTTCCTGCGCCCAGTGGGATGGGGGAGAGAATCAGGGGGAAAAAAAAGGTAAAACTCATGGGTTGAGATAAAAACAGTTTAGTAGAACAGAAAGGAAGAAACCAATAATGATAATAATAACAACAGTAAAATTACAATAATATTAATAAAAGGATTGGAATATACAAAACAAATGATGCACAATGCAATTGCTCACCACTCGCTGACCAATGCCCAGTTAGTTCCTGAGCCAGCCCCCCAGGCCAACCCCCCCCAGTTTCTATACTGGTCATGACATCACACAGTATGGAATACCCCTTTGGCCAGTTTGGATCAGCTGCCCTGGCTGTGTCCCCTCCCAACTTCTTGCGCCCCTCCAGCCTTCTTGCTGGCTGGGCAGGAGAAGCTGAAAAATCCTTGACCTGGTATAAACACTACTTAGCAGCAACTGAAAACATCAGTGTGTTATCAACATTCTTCTCATACTGAACCCAAAACATAACACTGTACCAGCTACTAGGAAGAGAATTAACTCTATCCCAGCTGAAACCAGGACAATGGTCCTGCTCTAGGATGTGTCCAGTGAGAGCTCAGAAGGATTTGCTGAAGAGAGTCTAAGAGGCAACCTGCTCGCTGCAGTGAATACTTGCAGATGTAATGAAGTGGCTTAATTCTCAGAGGAGGATATAAAAGTAATAAAAATGTAATGCAAGGAATAAAATGCAGGAGCTTCTTGCCTTTATCCATTCACTGCTGCAATAGACAGCTGTCTAGAAATACTTTCGCCGAGTATTTGAGATCTTCACTCTGCCTCACTCAGAGGCCTGTCCAAGAGACCTCCCCCAGACATCCCAGGAGAGTAACTCTGCAGCTAGCTGGGGCTGGGGATGCTGCAGGTCCCTCACCTCTCTCTGGCTCCACAGAGACCTGCGGCTGCAGGGAAAGCTTAGAGCCAATGTGCTCAGATAGCCAAGGCACCCTCTGGTCTAATCCAGAAGCGTAGACTGCACTGCCCCTTTCCTAGCAGAGCGAGCCAAAGCTGATCCCAAACCATGCGCTGCCATTGCCAAAATGGCCTTTTTTTTTTTCTTTCCCTCTCCAGATACACATTGTTTCTTCAGACACGCTGAGCGCTAGCCTGGGGGATCTCTGGTGGCTGCGAACATGCACGATAGAGCAGGGGTCCTCAGATTGTCGTGTCTACCCACGAAAGCCGTGCAGATCACCTCCGAGGGCAGCAACCACCCCTGACTCCACACCAGCCTGGAGGAGAGCAGAACGAGCTGCCGAGATCGCAAACACTGCCGGAGAGCTGCACCAGCCCAGCCAGAGCCTCCTGCTGCTGCCTCTACCTCCACGGGCCCCTCTCCAGGCTCTCCCCACCAAGGCTGTCGCTGATGCTGTGCAGCCAGCTTAGCCCTGACCAACGGGCTAAAGACACCAAAGGATGGTGTCGGTGTCTTTGCATTGCATTTCTTAAGTGCAGAGGTCAAGGCACGGGTGCACCTCTTGCCCAAGCACAGACGTGCCTCAGTTCCAGACGTGGACATACCTCCTTCTCAAGGCACAGGCACACCTCCTGCCCAAGGCCAGACCCACCAGCAGCCAGTCCGGAGGCATCCGAGCATTTCTTCCAGTCTGCCTGACCCAAGTTAGTTGAGCAAAGTCCAGGGCTAAAGTATGCACGCAGCAATCCTGTCTCAGAAAAGACAAACAAGGTCTTCCCCATTGCTGCGCGAGCCTGAATTCCTTAAGGGTGTCAGGGCTGCATGGGAAAAAGAGACATCTTGTTCTGGGCTCCTATTATCTACTTAAGGAAGAGCTGTCAGTGACAGCTGGAGTTTTGGTTAAAGGCATTAGGATAATGACTTAGGGGTCATGGGCATGAGGAGATGTAGGCTTGACATCCACAAACGGGGAAGAAAGGCAAGCCGTCTACGCAGAAATAAGACTTAATACAGGGCCAGGCATCCCCCTCCCATCCTCTTCCCCTACCAGTGACACAGGGACTTTTTCTTCCTGCCACAAATAGGCAAATTTTTCATCACACGAAAAAACATAGCAGGAGTGAATCAAGATAGCAAGGGCATGAAACTACCTATTTTGCCTGAGAAAAATCTGATGGGAACGAGTTTGGCAGTCTGAGGGGGGACAAGGCACGGCCAGGATGCAGGTAGAGAGTCCTGACAGTGGTGCTGGCCCGCTACCAGAGGGCTGTGCCCTGATGTGGCTCCTGACCACCAAGGCAACACCTGAAATAAAAAATGAGGCCACTCAGAGCTGGGGAGACCTCGGCTGCTTGGCTCTGAGCTCAGGGGCAGCTCTGTCCCGTGGTGCTCATCCGACAGCCGGTTGCTGCATCTTGCTCAGCGGGAGCAGCTGCTCCAGGCTCCTGCCGAGCTCCCCCACACGCAGGAGCTGCGGCTTTGTGCAAAGCGTTACGGGTAAGCCGGGCTCCAGCCTCCCAAAGAACTGGCTTTGGGATCCCACCAAGCTCCAAACCTCCGCCCCTCGCAAGGGCCAGGCAATGCTCACACTGCGTCTGGAACCAGAGACCCTTTGAATGAGAACTAAAACACACCTCGCAGGAAAAAAGCCCTTGGAAACTGCCTGCAAAAAAAACCCCTCTGCATTAGAGCGTGGATGCAGAATACAGCAGATTTCTGCTGGCCCGCAGCGCTGACTGCAAAGTACCATCACCCTGAGCTTCTTCGGCATCCCCTTATCACTGCCATGCTTAGCAAGACACCAGGATGGCTCAGAACATCTGGGCATCAGCAATGGCATGGGGTCCAAAAACCTCGGGGTGCAGGTCTCCATGGGGTCAGACACAGCATCTAGCCGACTCCTAAAGGTCACTGGTTTAGCTCCTGCTCTGCTGCCACTGGTAAATATGGAGTGTGAAAATGCAAAAATCAGAGAGGGGAGGAAAAGCCTCACAAATTATTTTTACTCTTGTTAAGGCTTCCTGATATTTCAGGCCAGCGTTGTCATGGTGGTGATTCAAGATTTTGGGCATATAGAAATTTGGTCAGGCAGTATCCCCCACCTACATTTCCTCTTTCTGCTTCCCTGAAAATAACCTGTGAAAGGAGAAGCCAGCCTGTTTGCCAATAGTAACTGCAAAGGCATTGTGATGTACTTAAGATACAAAACAAACCCAAACAGGCTGGTGGCCAAACTGTTTATCCTGCTGGGAGGCCACTTTGGAAGAGCTCTTCCCCACTTCCACAGGAGGCTGGAGGAATACCAGGGAGACCAGGAGAGGGCTTTCTCCTGACAAGAAATGTGGGATTTCTAGTGATTCTTCAGGGTCCTCATTACACCATTTCAGGACACGCACAGGCTAACAGAAATCTGCTGCAGTCAGAATACTCTGGAACACCCCCTTCCCACCTCCACTCCTTCCCTAACGCTGTTATATTAACCTTAAAGGAAGGGCCCAAGGATCTGTTTAATGCCATGCTGCCAGTGAAGCACGCACTGCCGGAGACTGCAGGTTTGGTTTCCTGGGCAAGCCCAGCTGTGGTCGCACAGACCCGGGAATTGCAGGAAATAAAGCTGAGATGCCCATGGGGGACCATCGCAGTCGCTCCCTGCCTCCGGGCAGGAGCAACCACAGCCACTCACTCATGGAAAGTGCTTCTCCAACCTGACTCACCCCAACAGAGGACACTTGGCCCATTGTATCAGCTATCTCGATGATAAGAAATCTACCAGTGGAATGCAATTGTAATATCAAGGATATAATTTGTTTTCACAACAGAAGAATTTATCTAACGTAGATACTACACCCAAAGCATTACTGTATTCCCCTTTCCTTCCTTGGAAAGCCATAAAAGTCTTTGCAGGATCGGTGCAACGCAGTCTTTTCCCATCTCCCTCTGCCAGGAGAGGAGAGAAAAGTAAGCAAGATGAGCTACACCATATTAAAATAGGTTTGGTCTGATAATCCAAACTGATTGGGAAGGCAGTTATATTCAAAGAGTTAAAAAAAAAGGGGGGGGGGGGGAAATCAATCCATTTCCTTCAGGCTTGCTTTATTCTGATGTGATGGCTATTATGTAAAGTCAAAGGTGTATCATTTTCATTCACCACTTTATTGTGACAGCACTGGGATCGCTGGTGGAGGACAGAACATGCAAAAACACAGCCTTCCAGAACAATAGATGCAAACCTTGGTACCTGCACCGCCCGTTAAGTTCCTTACAGAGAAAGAAAAGATAAGGAACAGGCTGCCCTGCAGCCAGGCCCAGATGAGTTATCAAAAGGTCCTACAGATGTTTGCTATCTTTTTCCCCAGGCTTTAACCCATAATCACTTTATAACCATAATTGCTTTTTACTCTCTGGGCTGTAAATCCATACTGGCATACAACAGGCACTCCATCCAGTGACACATTGTCAGGCAGTGCTTACTTTTAAAATATTTAACTTCTGTAGGCTACCCAGTAACTGGCTGGGTGTTGCCAAGGAACCGAGAAGGTTTTTAATTCTTAAGCAGGTATGTGAAACTGAACCCCTTCTGAGAGGTCACATTTTTCAGGTAATCTGGAACAAGTTTGGGTATTGTGAATGCTTTTGTTGGGTATTTGACCTTGAAAATCAACCACCAACGTAAGAACCCACACTGTATGGAGTATATATAGTGCCTAACCTGTACTTCTTTCCCCAAGGTGTGGTTACAGGGTGTAGATTTGTATCAACTTTCTGCAGGCTGAGCCCTGAGATCAAGAGTCTATTTTGCTCAGATCATCACACTTCTTCATCTTTGATGACACATTTCCATCCCACAGTTACTTAAGTCGCCATCTTAAAAATAAGAACCTGCCTTTCAAAACATCTCGCACTGGCACAAATTCACATTTTAAAGGCTTGTAACACAGGCCATGTTATCTCCTGGCTCTTCAAGGTAAGATGCATTGACTCTGCAGGGACACAGCAGTGGGGCTCCTCAGACAACAAAGCCTTTATTTGCTTTTCTAAGTTATGCCATTTACATTCTGCTTCCTGTTTACCGTCCTTTCTGTTCATTTATGGAAACTAGTATGATTTTACATGAAAATGTTTCAAAAGTAGGTGGTGCTCTCTCACCAGCTTCTCACTCATTCTCTGCAGGATTGGTAAATGTGAGCTATGAGGATTGACATGCAGAGAGTTTATTAATGACTAATTTGAGATCCTAAATATTCAAAGTGCTGAGTTCTCAAATGTCTTTTTGCTATATATCATCCTAAAGAGCAGTAATAATTACTTAAAAAACACATGCCAAACCATGTCAAATCTTCTTCTGGTGCACAGACCATATGGACAGAAAGTTTTCCTGAAGGGCAGGGAGGATCCTCACAAAGGCCAGCGCAGGTGAAAAAGCATTTGCCTGAGTGGGTCCCATTTCTCTTGTACAGCACGTAGCCGCATCCCCACGTCCTCAATTGAGTTTTGGATTTCCTGCGTGAACTAGTGCAGCGCATCGCTTCTCTTTGTCAGGTTTTTAGACTTGGATGATGGCAAGATCAACTTTGGGTGCTTTCGGCAGGTCACAGAGCGCCAGTTGAAGAATACAGTACCGTGCTCTACCTCGGGGCTGGTCCAAGCAGAAAAGCAGATCAGCGGCAGAGGCAGCAGTGGGAGAGCTCAGGCAGTTATCGGGGTGCCCAGCCTGTCCCCGCTCCAGCTGCCGATGGCCAGGACACGCCGCTGCTAAAGGCTCAGGGACCCGAGCAAACTGTTGGGCAAAGGCAGTTGAAGAAAAGCTGGTGACCACAGCCTGGAGCAGGGTGGCTCATCTCGGCCACAGGACCACCCAGGGCAGGAGATGGACCAGGAAAGGAGCGGGCCCATGCTGGCAAAGGGGTAGTACAGATTGGAGCACCCTCTCGTTTGCTGATATCAAGCCCCGGCACGCAGGAACCCTGCGGGGAGAGGAGCAGCTCAGGAAATGGCACTGCCGCTTAGTCAGCGCAAGGCCCCGTTGCGCGGAGATCGGCTCCTCAAACCGCTCTAGTGCAAAAGCAGCTGCAATCTCCTTGAAAGCAACTCCCCGCCTTGGCATGCATGCAAGTATTTCACAGGTCCCATCACTTCCAGTTCACCAGGAGGGAAAGGAGAGAAGGAGCTCAGGAAAAACAGAAGAGCCCAGCTGTTTGCCAGGTAAAATGGGCAAAGCCAAGCCCCATCTGCAGACGGTCCCCAAGGCTGAGGGACAATGCAGTCACCAACAAACCTAAAAAAGCCATGATTCAAGAAGAGAGACCCAGGGAACAGTAGGTCTGGGTCCAAAAAACAGAGGGAGAAGGTGACAGAAAAGGCACTTCCCCCCTCCGCAGTTACTCATTTCGGTTTATGCCTCACGGTACCCACCGGCGTGGTGGCACGGCACCGCAGCACAGCCATCGCCTCCCGCAGCCCAGACAGACAAGCGTCCCAGACACCATTCAGTGTTTCACTGGCCGTGCTGGCTGCCAGGCGCTGACATACTTAATGCCCAAGATCCATGTTCCTCAACTGGTGGATCGCGGGAGAAAGAAGATTAATGCTCTCAGCTCTTAAAACGAAAAGCAGAAAAACTTCACGTACGGTCGCACCCTCCCCTTAATGCTTTATGCAGTCAGAACAAAAACGCTAACAAGACAGTCATTTCCTGAAACCAGAAAATGCTGCTCTGAGGCCAGCGGGTAGTGCAATCGATGCCTGCACATGAAAAAAGGCAGTACTTTAAAGCTCCTGACATCTCCTTTCCCAACTATTTTGGTCAAAACCCATGGTCTCGTACTACTGCTGCCTAATTTAATAAACTGCCACTCGTGTTCACCAGCATGAAAATAGCCACACGGAACAGAGCCAAGTAGAAACCCACTAATGTCCACATCCTGACATTAATTTTAGCCCTGCTCAGCAGTAAACTACTTAGATAAATTTCTTGTGCTATGGAGAGGAGACTGAACTGGCTGTATCCGGCAGGATCACTAGGGCTTGCTGTAAATCCCACACCAGTACAGTACTTAGTATTATCTCCTGTTTTAAACACAAGAGTATGAACTCTGGCACTGCCTGATGCATGCAGGGACACTCATGAGCCCTGGTGTCAGCAGACCATACCCCTGGCGCAGCCTGCACGCGCTCATTAGGAGAGGCCACGGATGGTATGTTTTCCTTGGCATCCTCCCTCTTTGCTCGCTGCATGAAAGAGCAAGGCTTCCTTGGAAACTCTTCACTGTCATCCACTTAATAATTCTGTAGTCTAGGAAATCTCCCCTTCTTCTAGACTTTAAGGACACCAAACAATTTCCCTTTTGCTGTTTCCAAGGGGGATTGCTTTGCACGTGTCACATAATTGCAAAAACATCTGCCCTAAAAATTAACTAAAAATTTGGTATTTTTGAAGGGATAGAAGGACACGGTGAAGTCAGTCTTACACATGCAAACCCAAATGAAAGCACCCCTGTGCTCTCCGAGAGCCGTACAGTCCGGGTGATCACATCACCTCGCCTCCCCAAAGGCCGACCCCAAAGTCACCACAGCACATTTTGCTGCTTTTGTGTTCTGGATGCTGCTCCCCACGTCTGCTCCATCAGCTCAGAAGCAACTACCAACACAGGCTTGATTTCCCCTTGCCTTCCTCCCCACAGGCCCTGCCAGCAGCAATTGGGCAGGCAGCCCCCTGCTCTAGCACGCCAGGCACAGAGTACCAGCCTTGTACTGCTTACGTGTACTGGCCTCGCTGACACGTCACCGGGAGCATGGGGTTGCGCCATATCGCGCCTGTGAAACCGGCCAAACGTGTGCCTGCGATGTATGTGCGGAGGGTGCTGCTCTGCGTCTCGTGGGGCGTGCTGGGGCACTGCTCCCGGGGAAGGGAGGAGGAGGGAAGGACTGTGGCCAGGTACGTGAACGCTGCGTTTCTCGAGCGGCTGGCCACAGCTTGAATTTCACTCATCTGAATTATAGGGAGCGCCCCAAAACAAGGAGCCATAAACCCGATGACACTACACACCGTTGAATCACAGGATGGTTTGAGATGGAAGGGACCTTTAGAGGTCATCTCGTCCAACCCCCCCTGCCATGAGCAGGGACATCTTCAACCAGACCAGGTTGCTCAGAGCCCCGTCCAACCTGACCTCAAATATTTCCAGGGATGGAGCATCTACCACTTCTCTGGGCAACCTGTGCCAGCGTCCCACCACCACCCCATCGTAAAAAAAAACAACAAACCAAGCATCCCAAGAGAGGGGTTTAGTTTTACATAGGGGAGGCACTTTTCAGAGGGCTCTGGTGAGGACCCACTCCAGCAGGTCACAGGTACAGTGGTAGGACCGCTCAAAGTTACTTCCCCACCCAGATCCCCAGCTCCTCCCGCGCTACCCCCCGGCAGCCGCCCTATGCTTCTTCATCATCGCACTGCCCTGAGGCTCACTCAGCACCTAACACACCGCCAAGCCGGCAGCAGCACTCAGACCAGGCGAGAAGGGCCCTCCTCGGTGCAGTGCAACCCCAGGCAGGGTTCCAGCTCCTTCCCGAGGCCGACACCCTCCACCCGTGGGCAAGCAGGGAGCCAAGGCCTCGCGGCCTGGCCGGACACACCATCTGGGACACTACGGGAGCCAGGCAACTGGAGGACACCTCAGGGGATCGCTTAGGCCGGCATCGCACCCCGTATGCTTCCACACCTGAAAGCGCTGGGGCGTAAGCCCTCAGAGCTCGGGCTGTCCCCACAGACACACCCGGCCCTGTCAGCCTTCTCCCCTCCCCCCCCACAGGGCCCCACGGACACCAGTGGGTGGCTGTCAAGTCACCAGTGGCCACCCTCCGGTCCCGAGCCCAACGCCGGCCCCCTGAGGGGACACGGACCGGCGGGAGCCGTCCCACGGGCGGCGGGGCCCGTCCCACGGGCGGCGGCCTAACGTCTCCGCCAACGGCCCACGGGGGCGCTGCCTGGCCCTTTAAGACGCGCCCCCGCCGTCCTCCGTTACGTTTCTGCTGACGTGTGATCGCGTGGCGCCTCTCCCCACCCAGGCCCACCCCAGCGCCCCGCTACCGCGCACGCATGCGCAGTCCCGACGTCAGGAACCCGGCCCCGCCCCAGCAGCACCTCCCCGGGCGAATGAGAGGGGAAGCCCCCGCCCTTCCGTTCCCGGGCCGCGCTTGTCCGCGCATGCTCCTTTCCAGGCGGGAGGGGCGGGGCTCCGCCCACCGCCTCCACCGCGCAGGCGCAGCCCCTTCCCGAGCCCGCGCGGGAAGCGAGATGGCGCGCACTAGAGGGCACCCCGCTCCCCCCCCCCCCGATCCCCACCCCGCTTCCTTCCCCGCCTTGTCCCGCGCGCGCATGCGCAGAGAGAGGGAGGGGGCGGGGAGCGGCGGCGGGTGGCGCCGTTGAGCCGCCCGGCGGGGCGGGGCGGGGCGGAGCTGCGCGCAGGCGCGGTGGCGGCGGAGGGGAAGTGAGGCGGGCTGGCGTCGGCGCCTTTTCCGGCGAGTGCTGGCTGAGGGAGCGGCGCGGAGCGGAGCCGGCCCCGAGCCCGCGGGCGGCCCTGAGGTAACGAACTGCCCGGCGGCTCCTCTCCCTTCCCCCGCCCGTCCTCCCGCGCCTCCCTGTCTCACGTTCTCTCCGTCCCTTTACAGGCAGGACGCGGAGCCGCCGCCGCCCCCTGAACCGGCATCCATGAGCTGAGGCGCCGGGGCGGGAGCCAAGGCAGGAGCCGGGCGGAGCCGCCGCTGCCGCCGCCGCCTCAGAGGCCCCGGCGGAGGAGCGGAGCTCGGCGCGGCCCTTCTTCCCGCCGCGCCCGGGCCGCACCGCGCCGCCAGGCCTCTCCCCTCATCCCCCGCCCCGCTTCTTCCGCAGCCGCCCCATGCGCGGCCGGCGCTGAGCCCCGCCTGCCCTTGCCCTGACACCCCGTCCCCCCCGTCCCCGTCCCCCCGGTCTCCCCCGTCCCCGTCCCTCCGCCGGGCCGGCCCCGCTCCGTTTCGGCCCCCGCCCCGCGCGGGTTGCTCGGGTGGGTCGGTGCTCGCCCTCCGACCACCCACCCACACCCCACCCCGGAGGCGCCGGGCCCCTTGGATGCCGCCGAGATGGGCAAGGTGCTGTCCAAGATCTTCGGCAACAAGGAGATGCGGATCCTGATGCTGGGTCTGGACGCGGCTGGTAAAACCACCATCCTGTACAAACTGAAGCTGGGCCAGTCCGTCACCACCATCCCCACCGTGGGCTTCAACGTGGAGACGGTTACTTACAAAAACGTCAAGTTCAACGTGTGGGATGTCGGGGGCCAGGACAAGATCCGTCCCCTCTGGAGGCACTACTACACGGGCACGCAAGGGTTGATCTTTGTGGTGGACTGCGCCGATCGCGACCGCATCGACGAGGCCCGCCAGGAGCTCCACCGCATTATCAACGACAGGGAGATGCGGGACGCCATCATCCTCATCTTCGCCAACAAGCAGGACCTGCCTGATGCCATGAAACCCCATGAAATCCAGGAGAAACTGGGCCTGACCCGAATCAGGGATAGGAATTGGTACGTGCAGCCCTCCTGTGCTACTACAGGGGATGGACTCTATGAAGGGCTGACATGGTTAACATCCAATTATAAATCCTAATGAGAGAACAACTATTTAGTCTACAAAGAATTAAAGGAAAAAAAAAAAAAAAAACCACATGGCTTTCCGGAAGAATGATTCTCTACTGAAAAGTAAAACAAAAGCATCCATAGGATTATGATCACCTTTCTCGAGTTACCACCCTTTCCTTCTGCACACTTGACTGGATTCCTGTTTTAACTCTTCTTGCTTGGCGTTAGGATGCTCTAATCTCCGAATGTGACATGAACACAAGCACTAGATGCTATGGCAGACTTCCAGCAAACAGGGGAAAGACACATTGTAGACTTGCTAAGTAACTTTTTTTTTTTTTTTTTTTTCCTCTTGATAGCCCTTAAGATGGTTTGATTATTTGGGGGGATGGTTGGGGGAGGGGTACCGTTTTCAGTGTATGCTTTCTGGTTCTACTTTTTTGATTATATATTTTTTTTTCTTCTATCACTTGCTGTAGATTGCTACTTTTTTGCATTCATGCAGAATATGTTGATAGGTCTACTTCATCTAGTAAACTGAAAATTATTGCTTAAAATCAAACTGCAGTCTGTCTTTTTATATTAAGGACTTTTTTTAAAGTTCTGTTAATCTGTAACTAAATAGTGACTCTCAGTCTGTCTTCATATCTCAGACTAATAATGAAACGAATTCTTGCCTACAGTGGCAGATAGTGAGAATACCATTGTAACATGTTCAAAGTGCATATCAGGCATAATGTTAACTAGGTAATGTAAGAACTGCTTTGAAATGTCAGCTGTGAAGTTCTGAACCATACATCATGCATGAGAAGGGATGCAAATAAGTTCCCCATACTACATAGCAACCATATAGCAAATAAGACATGAATGATGTAATAGTTCCATGGTAGATACTGTTCAGTTTTCGTCTTGCATTGCAAACTTAAATGATGTTTAGCTGCAGTTTTTACTACTTGTGTCAGTCTCCGATTCAATGCAAGATAGGTTCCTTCCAGAAAATGCAGCAATAACGTGTAAGCGTTGCAACAAGTTTTACTTTAAGTCACAGATGTTTAGGCAAAAATCTAGCACTGACTTGCCTGTCTTGTGATTGAGACAAACTGCTTTCATCTCAAGACAGTTGAAGAAATCTAAATCTTAACAGGATTTCTCATTCTTTCTGACATGCATGTAGTGGAGAAAGGCATTTTGTTTTTTTCTTTTCCATTTTGTAGACTTCCTAAGGGGCAAGGTCCGTGCTGTGCTTTAATTGAGCTCGGTAATTCTGACGTCTCAATAATAGCCATTTTGTGGAAATCACTTATTGGTTTAGTTTTCCAGGACTCGACTGAACTCATGCAAGTAGTTGCAGTCTTCGCCATCTGTCTCGGTGTAGCCTGTTGTTGCTGTAGTCCTGTAGGAAGGGAACTATGTTGGATGTCTGAAGCCCATTGAGTAACTACTAATGAGAGCGGGGAGGAGAGAGAGAGAGAGAGAGAGAGAGAGAGTATACGACTATGAATGTAAACTTCCATAATTAGTTCTTAAAGGGCAAGCAGCTCATTTGCCGTATCACAGTTTGCAGATGTGACTGGCAAAAAAAAAACAAAAACAAAAAACAAACAACCCACCCAGAACAAGTATTAGTATAAAAACTCAACCAAGTATTAATGCTGGGTGCAAAAAATGTTAAAGCAGCTGGTTCTTATTCAGCCTTAAGGATTAACTTCAGATTTCCTCAAGGAGTTAAACTCGATTGGGGAATTCCAGGAATGTATGCTACAAAACCAGAAGAAAATGGCTTTTTTTTTTTTTCCTCTGTTTTCCAAGGATATGAGTTTTACATGAAATTGGGGGCATTACACTACATTTCTGCAGTGTTGACTCTGCATGCGAAGTACATTGTATATGGAGCTCTTACCAAAGACGTATGGGAAGATAAAAATACTGAATTCACTTCTGAAATTGATGCTTTGGACCACTTAAAAGTTCCTTTAGAATATGGTTCCAAAAGACTTATCTTGATGTGGGTTGCAAATGGGACTGAATGAGTTCTTGATGCTAGAAGATAGAGCATTGATTGACTGTAAGCCTTTGTAAGTTAGAGTCTGCAAAAGCTTAATGTAGAATAACTCTTTAAATCTCAGCTCTAAAGAAGAGGAGGTGAGATTAATTTTTTTTTTCCACTCAAGGCTTTTTGCCATTGGAATATCACTGCTCTATTTTCTAGCTTTTTTTTTTTTTTTTTTCCTGTTGATGTAACTTAACAAATAGTGTGGTGGTATTAAGACTAAAAATACAAGAATATGGTTACTGTTTTCTTCTGGAGCATAAATAAAATAGCCAAGCACAAAGTAAATGCCTAAACTGGAAAACTTGAAGCTCTATTAATGGTTCTTGAACTTTCTTAAATCTATTCTCAGTCAACATGAAAACTTCAATAACTTCATTTTTTGTCTAAGTTGATTTACTATGTTTTCTCTTCAAGTGCTGGGGCAGACTTCTTTGCTAGACTTTGCATTAAGTTGAATTCACAATTTTGTATTTCCTTAGTAACTTTGTTATTCTGTTTTTGTAGGTGAAAGGAAACTGGTTATGCTTCTGAATTTTTTTAATGTCTTTGGGGTGGGGGGGGGTGGGGGGGAGAAAAAGTTACTGAAACGTGTGGCAGAGGTGTCAAAAATAAATGGCCATTGCTACTGAACAAAATATAAAGGTTTCACTTTCAACATGTCCTTTATAGGTTGTAGCTGAACCTTACCACGAACTAGTGGCTATCGGGCAGTAAACACAGCCTGTAGGATAAAGTGGCAATCTGTAAGAAATCCTATGATTTAAAACTAATCTGGAGTTTAAGTGCATCAATTTGTGTTCATGTGAATTTATGGAGTAAGTTTTGAATGGCGTTAATCGTGTCTGATAAGTGAATGAGTTTGTAGACTGTGATCTCCCTGACTAAAGTAAACAGGAATTTTGTGTTCTCAATATGGCTGTAGTGTTGGTAAAGAACTAATAAGCAGAAAATAAAGCAATTATACAGCGGAGCTCTCCTGGTATGTTACTTATATTTAATTATGAGAGAAACAGAAAGGGGCAATATGGTGCTGGAGTAGAGCATTCTGCCAGCATAAAGAGGTCTCTGTTCTGTATCTCACAGTTTTGAAAGCCTGTCTGTAATTCCTTTGAGACTTAGATTAGTGACTATTTTTATAAGTGGAAAGGATGATACTTCTTTAATACTTCCACTTGCAGTTAACAATTTTTAGCAAACTTTAGTGTCAAATTTATACTGCCTCGGTGCCAGCCCCACGTAACGTGGGAAGGTGACCAGCTCCGTGAGAGGGCTCGGAGGGACTGTCGCTCAGCAGGACGGTGCCGTGTTTCATGGAAGAAATGACTTGGTCGGAAAGGGAAGATGTTAGGGCAGCGTAGAAAATGCAGCGATGGACAAAAGGGTCGATGAGTGAATAGGGTTGCTTGTGGAACGACAGATGTGAAGCTGGGACATCTTTGGTGCCTGAATAGGACACGAGCGAGCCGATAAAAGGACTTGGGCAGGTGCAGCGGGGAATGCGTGGGGGGGCCGGGACCCGAGCAGCGGGCTGGGCTGCATGCAGCGGGCTACGGTTACTGCAGCAGCTGCCGTCCCGCGGGCCCGAGGAAAGGCAGCGATGTTACTGGAACCACCCGCAGATCCCAGCCTGAAGCTGGGCTGTCCGGCTGCTCGGGCTGGGGCTTTGCTAAGAGAGGGGACAGCGGAGGTTTTTGGGGTGGCTCCCAGCACCCACAGCTGCAGGCGTGAGGCCAGGCGTCAGCCGCTCGGAGCTGTCTCCTTGTTGCAAAGCTTTTGGGAATCGCCAGGAAACTTTATTTAGCCGGGTGGGAGTACCTGGGTGCAGGGGCGGTGGGCCCACCGCAGCCCCGATCCTCCGCAAAGCCTTTTTCTTCCAGGGTATTTAGGCTAGGCTCTATCTACCTGAATGTCAGCTAAGGGTGTGGCTGTGTAAATGAACTTACTCTGACTTTAATTAAACTACTTGGAGTTGGGAGACAAGGCTCCAAAAGAGTAAACTCATGTTTCTTTCATTGTAGTAGTTAGTCATTTTTCAAAATGTCAGCACTTATCGTTTTAAATCGGACCTTTGTTACAGCAGCGGTTAGCGTGACGCCCGAGAGCACCCTTCCCGAATTGCACCGTGACTCACTCTTCAGCAGGGCTTTTTTCCCTGGTCACAGGGCCGTGGTCCTCATGGACAGGGTTCGGAAAAAATGTGCCTGCCATCCCTAATTGGAAATTAACCTTGCTAATATGATAGTCCTACCAAAGGAACATCTCTCGGTTTAAAAAAAAATTAATTGCATTGTCAAAACAGCTGGCCGCAAGATCTGTGATAGCCAGTCGCTTTGCTGATGGACCTGAGCGTTATTTCCCTTGTCACTGGGAACAGGAGAAGCGACCGCTGGGACTGGAGAACTCGCTGGGGAGCGTGGAAGCAGCCTTGGTGTGGGCACCGTGACTCAGACTTCCCACTAACGCACGGTTGTGCTTTTTATCTTGGACTTGTTTCTAATACCTGTCCAGCCTGAAGGGCTCAGTATGCAGAATCTGAAATCACCTCAGCTTTGGTGCTTTCTGGGAGGAGGAAAAAAAAAAAAAAAAAAAGCTTTCCCCTCACCTTGGGGGGAAGCGTCAGCTTTCAAGGGCTGTTGGTGAGTTAGCGACATCTCCACTTACTAACTCTGTTCCTCTTCTGACGTCCTAAGCACGACTCCGGCACCGACGCTGCTCAAGTCTGTTTTTTCAAAGCTATGTCTAAGTGCAAACGCTTTTCAGGACTTCAGGCCAAGGTGGACGACTTGAGCACCGCAATCCATCTCGCTTTCAAGATTTGGAGCACTGCAAAGAGGAGTGTAATTTTAGTCCTGCCGTGAAGCGGGTGAGTCAGAACCCCGTGGTGCTCGGCAGTCCCCGACAAGCGCCGGGAGCTTGTGCGAAAGGCGGCTTTTTATAGGCGGTAAACTGGGTATGCGGCGTATTGTCCAGGAAGTTGCTCTTCTCTTGCTTAAGAACAGGTATCTCTGGCCTCCTTAAAAAAAGAGAGGAGGGGAAAAAAAAAAAAAAGAAAAAAAAGAAAAGATGTGAGTCATCTGCTGAGTTCTCTCCAGCATCAGATTCTCACAGCGGTTTAACAGGCTCAGGCCCTTGCTTTTGCCTCAAAAGAAACGTTTCACCTTCCAGAGGATGCGCTTCACGCCTCTGTTACTGGTTTCTTTAGTTGTATCTTTTAGGACAGCATTAGTCAGAAAAAATACTTAAGCAGGATTTAATGCTGTTCTGTGAGAGATAGAAATTGATAACGCTTGGAAATTGATAACGCTTGAAACACTTTTATTTCCATAGGAGTATTCAGATGAGTGCAAAATCGAGGGGGAACCACCAGCAGCTCCTGGCTCAGTAGAGGCATCCTTTGTGCCCCAACTGCCCTTCAAACTTGGTGAAAACACACTCAGGGGTTAAAAAGAGAAGAGGAGGAAGCCAAGGTGTAGATGACACGCTGAACTCCTGAACTTGTTTCTGTGTCTGTGCCTAGACTGGATTCCTTGTTTGAAATATAATGGGGGTAATGCTGCCGGAGCCAGGCGCTGGCTTCATCCCGAAGTTTCTTTCTGATGGAGCGGGAGGGGAGGTTTTCTCTCTCGTCGTTGCAGGAGATGAAAACTTGTGGAAAGCTGCAGCAAAAGGCTGCGCTGCGTGCCCACGGTTGTTTGGCCGTGTTATGGGGGTGCACTCTTAATTCACATTTTGGGGAGGGGAAAAGTGAAAGACCTCGAGACAGCTCCCGCTGCGCTCGGCTGTCCTCCGCTGCCCCTCAGCCTCTGCGGTTCCAGGAGAGTAGGACAGACAGGGTGGCAGACCTCAGTAGCGAGGGAAGCGTTTTCCCAGGCTTAACTAGAACTATTTGAGAAGACTATATTGCTCTTCGCATGCCTGAGCTGCAGCGATATCCCCAAGCCCGCGTGGGTCCGGAGGAAGGTACATGGTGGGGAAAGGGGCAGCCTCCAGCACCCGCCTCCACCATCACTGCTGGGGACAGAGAGGAGTGGAGGAAAGCATCCAGCGCCGACACCAGCCCCGAAATACCTCTGGCCTCCGTTTGAAGCTGGTATTCGACGAATAAACTCGTTACGTGAAGGGCAGGAGTTAGAGTGGTTTGCCGCGCTGGGCTAAGGCTGCAAGGTGGAACTGATACCGGTGCTGGCGCCTGGTGCTGGCGGCTTCTAACTTGGAAGTAAAGTTTGTTTGGCGTACTTTCTCGGAAGGAGACTTTGCACTTTGCGAGCGTGGAACGTGGGATTGCATAGTCCTCGTGCTGTTAATATTTGCTATTTTTGCCCCGAGGAGCTTTCTACGTTTTCCTTTTGAAAACAGGGGGCTGTTTTGGAGCAGGCGCTAACCCCGTGGCTGTTAACTTCCAGCTGCCGCCCGTCAGCGGACCGAGGTGCACTGGTGCAGTTATCCCATTAGCTTAACATCTGCCAGAACGCCCTTTCCCCACAGGGGCTGGATTAGTCTGGAACTGACCCAGCTCTCTGGGAAGCTTTTCCTATCACGTACTTGTGGCTTTCGATCTGCTGCCCTAACTGTAACCAAACCCAGCGCCTGTCTCTCGCCGTGGAGCAGGAAGCTTTTGCAAGCAAAACAGTGATTTGGCTCTACCTCTCCCTCCAAAGCAAGTCTGCCTAAAAGTGTTCGAATTGCATCGCGTTTAAATGTTCCAATTACATCCTGTGCGTCACGTAGATACTCGTAGTTTGCATCAAACGGGTTGTTTCGGCTGCGATGACCTGCACCGGACTGGTTTTCACATTGGCATCGAAAATAAAGGCATTTCAAGGGGGAGGCGAGGCGGCAGCAGCAGCGGGGCAGGCGCCGCTGGTGCGTTTGATTTCTTCTTGCTGCTTGATACAAAGGTTCGGGACAAACTTCCCCAGCACCTGCTAGCTGGAAGACGAGCCAAGCTCAGCAAGGGCCGATGTGAAAGTCGCTGGCGTCCGGCGCTGCATTGTGGAAGGCGTTGAATCGCTGCCAACGAGCTGTCCCTCGATCTCGCTCTGGCTCATCTTACAACCTTGGACTAGTTAATGAACTCAAAGTCCTCCGGCCCTTGCCTCCAAGCATCTTGAGTATGTGGCGGGTATGAGACAGGGTGACCGTCGGCCAGGCTGGGACGCTGCTGCCCGGGCGCTGGCGATGCTCCTGGCCTGCTCCTGCCGGTCTCCTGCAGCTGCAAAGGCACCTTTTTTGCCTCAAACCTGCTTCTGGCCACTGTGCTGCAGCTTTCTGGCCCTCTTTAGGGAGGGATGGGAATATTTCAGACCAAGCAGTGGTATGTTGTCCCTTAGGTAAAGCTGCCTGCAGCCTTGCAGCTGCAATCTCAGGATCTCAGCTCCTGCCTTGCCTATTTGGCTGATACCTAATAAAGAAATTATATCTTCTGCATTTTCCCCTTGATATCAAGTTATGCTCTTAAACACAGTGCCAATATCTTCTGCATTTTCCCCTTGCTATCAAGTTATGCTCTTAAACACAGTGCCAAAGCTTCCCAGCTTTTGTTTCCATCGTGGACCTTATTCGTGATTTACAAAGAGGGGTGCCTCTCCCCACGAGGACGAGCTACGGCTTTTCACCTTCTATGAAGCTGCACATGATTTCCTTCACCTGAGGCCACCAGGTCACAGCCTGAAACCCCCTTGCTCCAACACTATGCTCATGGTAACCTCTTCACCATGCCGGTGTCGTCGTCCCCCCCATGCCCCACTGTGCCGTGGGGGAGAAGGGGCTCCGCAGTTTCTCCTTCCCCTCTTTTACGCACTCCGGCAGCTCCCGGTCCTCCCGGAAACTCTCCAAGTAGTGAAACTGGTTAATCACGTTGACGCTGAAGGAGCGCTGGCATCCGAGCGGGATCTGTGGATTAACTCGTTCCGCCCGGTGTTTGCCAACTTCTTGGCAGCCTGATGCATTATTCAGCAGCTGGGCTGCTTTCGGGCCTTTGGAAAAACTGGAGCTTCCCAACACTTGAGGGTTTTATGAGCTGATGTCTCTCCTCCGAAGCTCGCAGCTTACTCCTCTCTTGGATTGCTAATGAACCGCAGGCTGCTTAACGCTGAGACCCGGAATATTTTGCTGCTGGATCCCGTAGTCTGGAGAGGAGGCTTATGGCAAGCAGGCTTACTCCTGAGCTCTAACCCACCTCCCAGCGACCGCCTTTAAAAAAAGAAGGTGCTATTTAAGGCATCGGATCCGTGGATGTGTTTAACATCTGCCAACTCCCCAGCATCCCCAGGTTGCCAAAAATGTGCGCCGCGGCACCAAGGAAGGCTCCGGGACAGCCGTGCCGCAGCTGCGTGGGTACGATCCAGCCTGCTTAGAAACCTGCAGTTCAAGCCGGGGCGCTTGCAGATGACAGATAGGGAGGGTGAGGTGACTAATGAAGAATAAATATCCTGTTGCACCCTCCTCGTAGGCAGCGATGTCTCAACACACCGATGGCAGATACAGGGAGGTGGGAGGGGGGCACAGCCGGCTCCATCAGCCCTGGTTTTCTTTTGCCTCCAGGTACAGGAGAAAAATGGGGAAAGGCAGAAGCTGCGGTAGCTGGGATGCTCCTGGGGGAGGCAAGGGATGGGGCGAGGATGGGGGCTGCGGGGACGGGAGGGTGACAGGTACCGGGCAGAGAGGCAGTGCAGTACCTGGGGGGAGGCTCTTTCTTCCTTAAACTTGTTTATTTCCATCGGTTTCGATGGCAAAACCTGGATTGCTACATCCTTTTCCATACTACGACGACACCTTTGAGTTTATGCCAGCGGAAGGCATTTGCAGGGCCATCAGGTCTGAGATGACGATTTTTCCATCTTCTCTGATTTTTCAAGGTACTGCAGAGTTGTTGTTGTCAAAGCCTGTTCCCCGTTTTGGAAACATAATTGAAATTATGCAAATGCTGGTGCGGCACCGGTGAGTAACTGATGCGCTTAACGCCCCGGCGCAGCACCGCTCCGATGGGAAGCTGTTTTAGCACAAAAACCGTGTGTCGGTCGGGGGGGAGACCGGGGGCTCAGCTCCGCTCCTGCCGCGTCTCCTGGTCCCACCAGCACCTGCGCTGAGGATCTGATCCTGCTCCGACGATGCTCAGAGCAAAGCGCAGAGCTCGCCGCATTCGTGCCTGAACACCCAGCAAAACTGTTGTTGCTCGACCATCCAAAAAGCCGGGGCGGTCGGGGTCTGGGGGTGCAGGGTGGGCGAGCTTGTGTAATGCTGACTTGGAGGGGCTGTTTGGTGGGACCAGAGAGTGGAAGCTGGAGCACAAGGCTTGAGGGACCAGAGCAAAACTCTTGCCACGGGGTTGCTCTTTGGGCTGCAACCCTGCCGCCGTCCAGAAACCCACCCTACGTGGTGGGGTATGAGTGCGGGGATGGTGTCCGGATCCGATTACGGTTCAGACCTGGGATATGGTTTGGGCATTGCCCTGCTGACCTGGTCCCGGGAGGGAGCGAGTCCCAGCTGGGTGAGGTGGTCTTGGCCAACCTTCAGTTGGGTGGCACTGAAGCTGCCGTGGTCAGCGGCAGGAGAGGCGACTAATAAAGGTGAGGTTCATGGGAGAAGCTGGCTCGGTGGCATCTTGATAGTGCCCTTGGTGTGGGATCCTGAGAGGGGCTGCCGAAGCAAAGGCAGATCCTCGTAGTGCACAAAGTCCTTCTGCAGAGAGCGATTTGCAAGAGGGAGGAGGATTTTGCCAAAATAAAAGAGCTTTCCTCCCCACACCCATCTAGGCCTTTCCAACCACACATCCCTCGGCGGTTCCTCTTTTAGCACCACGTCTCCTAAAAAAAAAAAAAAAAAGAAGTGTCGTCTGCAGCTTTTCTGGAGGCTGCAGCGCTCTCGTGTCGGTTAACGCACAGCTTTTCCCCGGCCTCCTTCCCGCTGCAGTTCTTAGGCTGAATGCAATCTTTTCCGGTCTGATCGCATGGCCAAGGAATGTATGTGCATATATACAGAGTGTGTGTCTGGAGTAAGTTAAGTGCCAACAGCGAGGCTTTCGCGAGCAGCGTGGAGGAAAAAATGATGCCCAAGTTGCCGCTTCCCCAGTTCCCTTTGGGTTTGGGACGTCAAGCCAGCAGGCGATGGGCAATTTCTGCCTCTCCACGGTCAATAAAATCTTTGCCAACTGGAACAAAAATGTTAAATCCGGTTGGCTTGGAAGGTAATGCCAGCTAATAAATAAATGGGGTTGAAAAAAAAAACCCAAACCCGGGTGATCCAGCAAACAAGCATGTCATTCAGCGCTCCCTGCGAGACACCGCGGGAGGGTGCGGAGGGTGACGGTAGTAATTAAGAAAGCAATTAATGCTAGACGTGAAGCTGCCTTCCAAAGACACGAGGAAATCCAGACTACAGCTGTGCTGGCACTGCTTGCCCTGGCAAAGACCCTGCCTGTGCTGGAAAGGGGGTTGCACGTGGCGTGTTCGTTTGCGGGCTCCCGGTCCATATTCCTGGAGAATCACCAGGTCGGGAACTCGGCATCCCCTTGTGGGTCCAAAACGTCTCCGTCAGCTTTGGTGGGATCTGTGCTGCCCACTCCCTCCCACCAAAATGCCAGCTGGGGCGGAGGAGCGGGAGGACCAGCAGCTCTTCCCTGCTTCCAGGGCCGGGTGATCCAGCCCAGCGGCGCGAGCTCCCCGAGCATCTTTCCACGCCAGCTGCTTTGTCAGCTTGGAGCTCTTGGAAAAAAAAAAGAGCAGGATGATGTTTCTGTACCAGAGCCAACATCTAACGCGCTCAATTTGGCTACGGCCCGCGCGTGGGGCCGTGGTCAGGCACGGCGCTGGATGCAAAATGCCTTTAAATGTAGATTTAAATTAGATATAAATCTACTCCTGCGTGCTGGAGGTGAGTTCACCCACCCCCTGCTTCGCACCACTGGTGGTAAAATGTCACACTGCTGGAGATGGCCACTGGAGCCCAGCACAGCAGCACCAGTGCCGCTTTTGCCAAAAAGCATGTCGGAGGGTCTCCGTGCATCTCCAACTCCGTCCCTGCAGTGACAAATAAAACCAGGGAGAGCAGCTGGGAAAGCCAGCGGCAGGGCAGCCAAGTGGGGATGTGGCGGGGGGGACCCTTTCTGCACCCACTCCTGCCCGTGGGTGTCCGTCTGGTTTATATATTCACATCTCCCAAACTAACGTCCCGCTGGCAACAACATGCAAACATGAAAGCCGCCCAAATGCTGCTTTCTGCCTTTGAACGCTGTAAGTGAAAGTGAAAAAACCCCAATGACTGCTGCTAGCTTAAATTGCAAAGGTTTATATATATATATATATATATGTATATATATAAAAATAAATAAATGGCAAAGGTTAATCTAGATTGGTGATTGATGGATCCACAGCTAAAAGCATCCCCTTCTTGAAATGCTTAACCACTACCAGTGCCTGCAGGGAAGCTGGTACTGGCTAAAACCACGGAGGAGATGGGAACATTTGTGAGCCGGGTCTGCAGAGCCCGACCTGGTCCTGCATGGACTTCCCAAACTTGAGGCCAGTGACGCCTCTTTGGACCCGGTGTTTTACTCTGGGGCAAAACCTTTGTGCTCAAGCCACAGCATCTCCTTTTTTTGCTTAAGCTAAAGCCCCTTTATGCTGCTAGATGGCTGCTGGGGGGGGTCATGGCAAGGAAAAAAAGGACTCTGATGTGTCTCCTGGTGTTGTCGGGTGATTTTTTGGGCAGACACGCCATCCTCGCTTGGTTTGTGGGAGACTCCGGGACTGGATCTGGATGCTTCTGCCCTTTCTTTAAGCGAGCGTGAAGCTTGGGAGCAACCTCCCCCCCATCTCAGCAGCCCTGTCTTCCTGGCACCAGCCCCCGTCTTCCCAAAATATCCCCTCCACAAAGCTCTCACAGCTCAGACTGCCCTGACAGTGTTTGCAGGGCGTTGCCTGCAGGCCTTTCCACTGAATTATATATAACGCTTGGGGTTGAGTTGGTTATTTTATTTTTTTTTGGGGGAAGGAAATCTGTTGCCAAGCAATATAGCTGTGGCCCTGGTTTCTTCTCCCAAACCAAGACCTAAAAGCACGTGTATGTCTTCAAATATCTGAGATGTCTGAAGTGAGATTGCAGGAGGCTGGATCATAGATATCTGGTGGAAAAGCCACTGGAAGGGTTGGGAGAAGGTTTCCCTTTTGTTTTCCAGAGGCTGCAAAGTTGGAAGTGGAGAGCTGTTTGATCCCGGATCCTGAGAAACCCTAAGGGGTCCAGCAGCGAGCTCTTCCCATGATTTTAGACCCAGCATGTGTACTGCCTCCTGGACAGCACATCATGTAAAAACACTGGGTTTTCCCCCAAAAGATGGACTCTGCGATGCGTGGACCAGCCCCAGCAAGGACCCATTACGGGAGGGAGGGGGTTGTCAAATCTCAGCGCTGCAAAGCCCGAAAGCGAACCTCGGAGCCTTCAATCGTGCCGCTCCTCAATCAACGGCACCCACGCGACGCCGGCGGGCGTAGATTAACGAAAGGGTCAATATCGACCCAAATCCCACACTTGGGAGGCTGACGGTGCCTGTTTGCTTCCTTGGGAAAGCTCCGGTGGGAACGACGGCACCGACTCCGTGATTGACTTTGGCCCCGGTGCTGACGAGCATCGCCCACGCCGCAGTCCCGGGGGGGGGGACGACGACCACCACGGTTCGGGCACAGCCAGGCTGACACCCCAAAACACAACCGCAGGAGGGTTTCACCTCCCAGCAAACTGGAGGGATACCACGTTTTCCTGATTTTTTCCCCAGCTGTTCAGCTTCGGAGGGAAATCACGACGGCGTGCTTTCCTCATTAACCGCTGTCATATTTTCCAGACAGAGCCTCAGTGTGCAATGCTGTAAATTAGAGTTATTCTCCTTTCTCAGCTGAGGTTGCTTAAGGAGCTTTGATTTAACGGGGTGTCAGCAAGCCCCCATTCCCCACCCCAAGCCTGCAGAGACACCGGGATGCCCCGGCCCCCACTGCCACCCGTGTTCCTCCCCACATCTTCCCTTCTTTTATCTCTCCAATGTGTCTTACACATAACACGCAGCGAAAATGAAAGAAAGAAAGTCGGCCGTGCCTGCGGGATGTGGCTCTGCAAACTCCCTGTACCCGGGGAGGGCTGCAATCAGGGGCAGAAAGATGTTTAGCCCAGGAGCAAACTCCAATTTTGGCACAAGGATCGGCCGAGGGTTTCACCAGCCCGGGTGTGTGCACGAAGGCAGGCTGTGATTTGCATTGCCAGATCACAAGTTGCTGCTAAAGGATGTGACCTAATTAAGTTTCAGCTCTTTTCAATATGATTTTCATACTCACATGGCTTTTTTTGACCTGTGTAACCAGCCGTCCCGGCAGGGATGTTTCGGGCTTGGAAGTGGAAGAGGAGAAAACATCTAAATTCCCTGTGGGAGTGGCTGCGGAGGCAAACTCCGGGGTCTCTCCAAAGCCCCTCCAAAGCTCCCAAATTTCACTCCCCTTTATGAAGCCGGTGGGCTCATGGGACTCTTCCCATCCCTGCAAAATGGGGAAGCTCTGCAAAGGCTCAGTGGGTGAGGAGTCCCGGGGCTGGCAGTTTTTCTTCCCAAAACCAGTTGATTTGTGCAGGAGAAGTTTGCTTTGCAATAGGGATTTTTTTATTATTATTTATTATTCCAATATTTTTGGTGCTTGGGGCCAAAAATGGGTGTTTCTCGCTGCACCATGCGCCCACCTGATCCCAAATACCACCTCGACCTTCGTCGGCAGCCCAGCGATGGGCTCGGTCCAAAGCTGGTTGACGAGAGACTGCGAGAGCTGGAAAAATAAATCACTTTTTGGTGGATGCAGCAGCATGTGATGGATTGCAAGCCTTTTACATCCCAGTTCTGTGGCTTGTGGTGCAGGGGGGGACCCCGTTTTCCCACCCCTCTTCCCGACGTGCCCTAAATCCGGCCATTTGGCCGGATTTAGGGCACGTCGGGAAGAGGGGTGGGAGAATCTGGGGTCAACAGGGTGTCCCCCATTGGACCAAGCATCCTTCCCAGGGCTCAGTGTTGGGTTCTTACACAAGATGCCTCCAGCCAAGACGGGTCCCATCAGACCCCATTACACCATCAGGTAAGCACAAAGTGAAGTCAACCGTCCCTTGCAACCAGACCTCCCCAGGAGTCTTTTAAACCCCAGGAAATATTGCTTTGAGTCTAAATTTTCCCCATAGGGATGTCTGGGGAGGGCCCATTCACCAGTAAGGGGAAAGCATGTCCCCGAGGAGAGCATCCCGGGTGTTTTTTTGGCTGGATGAGCAGAATACCCTGCATTTCCGCGTTGCTATGGCAAGGGTGAGAGCTGGGATTTTTGTGCCTGGGTTGGTAAATCGAGCCCGTTCTGCACGGCTGATTTGCCCTCCAATTAAGGGCATTCTTCACTTCCCCTCGCAATTAGCATAAAGAAAACCAATTAACTCCTGCACAGTGGACGCTGAGCACCGCTTTCCACAGCGTAAAACCCTGCTGCTCTCCCACGTTTCGATACAGTCAAAAAAACCCAACCTGTTGACGAAAGACATCTGTCAGGCTGAAAGCAGACCCCACGCTGATGCCCAGTGCACGACGGCGTGCAACACCGCAGCCGCGTATCGCAGCCCGGTCCCTATGGCAGCACCTGGGTTTGCCTCCCCGGTGAATCACGCTCTCGGCTTTGCTGAACCCCGCTGACATTGGGGTTGGGCTGCAAACTGGGGATTTGGGTGTAAAAGGAGATTTCTTGAAGTTTCCCGGGCATGCCGGCACCTGCGGCTCCCCTCTGCCCGTCACTCCCGGGCTGTGCCGGCCACGGCGCAATACCCTGCCACGGCATTCCCTTTGCCAAGCACCGGGACCAAACCGACGGGAGGGGGTATGAAGGGCACGTCTGCTTCCCCCTGACCCCCTCTGCCGCTCATCCTCCTTTTTTTTAGGGATGAATCCTGCTGGGAGCGAGGCGCAGGCTCAGCTGGAGGGTTTTACCCATCCCATCCCGCTGCTGCCTTCACGGCGTGCACGCCCCAGCAGCTACACCCGTAATCCCTGCCAGGAGGTGCAGCAGGTATTACCTGTTCCCAGACTGCTCGAACTTGCCCTGCATGGCTCAGGCTTTCCCGAGCTGTTCCCTGTTTCCCCCAGGCCCCCCCAGATGAATTCGGTTTGGCTGCTCCTTCTCCTGCCGGCAGCAGCTTTGCCACCCCTGGGCAGCGGGATGGTGGCAGCAGGGATGAGCCGTGGTCTCTCTCCAGTCTCCCAAAATAAATCTGGCAGGACCTTCCTGGTGGGAGAGGACGGCAGCGCCCTGCGGAGATAAGGGGTGACGGGCGACACGGTCTGACCTGGCTCCCGCAGCACCGCCGAGTCCCCGTGATTTGCCCCTGGGATTCCCCGTCACTGCCACAACATGTTGAATTTGCCTGACTGATGCTTCATTTTGGGGATGCCCCGGGTGGCCCCGGCCAGCCTCTGCGCAGGGAGGTGACTTGGTGACTTCCAGCTCCTACGCAACATCGCTCCCTCGGCTCCACCGGCTTCTCCTGAATTTCAGTTTTTCCGGAGGAGTGGCCGTGCTCCGGCTGGTTTATCAGCTGCCGGCTAACCTGGAGCAGAGCCAGCGTCATCCCCAAGCCCGGCTTTGTCCAAAATCCCAAGTGCCGGCACCGCCACTGAGGGATGTGCCCTGGGTGGCGGGACAAGGTGACTGCCCATCATCTTCCAGCTCCGCGGCAAATCCCAAAAGAGTCCCGGGGGATCTCAGGTTCCCCCCATGCCATGGCTTTCCTCGGGCGAGTTTATCTCATCCGATGCTAGTCACGGAGCAAACCCCCTGCCTTGCTCAGGAGGAAATTAAACAGTCACCGTTAACGACGGGTGGCCATGTGCAGCCCCCTCCCTTTGGCACAGCTTTCGGGGTGGGGGGGGGGGCTTATCCATGCCATGCACCAAAAACTGCAGCAGCTATTTGGTTTTTTTGGGGGCTAGTTTAACACTAATTAGGTGTTTTTGTGCAGCGCATTGGGCAAATCCTGGGTCCGGGGGACTGCATGCCCCCCGCCGGGTTGGGTTATCCTGATGGGTTCCCTGCAACCTCGGCAGCAGGATGGCCAACATCCAGAGGATTTAGAGAGCTCATTTCCCATTCATTTTTGTGGAAATGAGGCATTTCAGCTACTCTGGCAGAGCAGGAACCCTGTGGCAGGGCAGGAACCCTGTGGCAGGGCAGGGGTGTTGGAGGAGCCCCCCGTGATGTCCCTCTCTCTGCGTGGAGCTGGAGCTGGCATCCACAATCCCTTTAAGGTATTTTTGGTGTTTCCCCCCTCCACTGGGAACCTCTGAGCTGCTTTTTGTCAGCAAGAAATGGGAGGAAAAAGCACAGCCCCTTCCTGAGAGCTGCTCACCCCTCTGCCTCAACTCCAGTCCCTATTTGTTTTTAGAGACCCCTGGTCCCAGGAGGGGCAGAATCCGACCCTGCAGATACGGTCAACGCCAGCAGCTAAACACGGTCAAAAAGGGCTGCATGGAGGATACGTCCAGCTGCTGTTAAATACCGCAGGACATCACCAGGGAAGGATGACTCCATCGTTTTCTAGCAGCTATATCGGATGGGTTTCAGGAGCTGCCGATCCTTTTGGGGAGTGCATGGTGGGGGACATGGCCCCTTCCCATCACTTGGCAGTGGACAGAGCAGCCTCCTTCGTGCAAAGGTGCCTGGAGCATCCTTCATCCACGACACCGAGCCCTCAGCCGGAGCAGAGCCGGGAGGTTTGTCCACGGAGGGGGTGAACCCCACGGCCCCCCCACGGCCCCAAGGGCCGCCCGCGATGCTGCGACAAGAGATTACACCGACCGTCCTGAATACGACATCAAACCCCGTCTGTCAGCCCCCACCAATAATCCCCCAGGACAAAAGACCCTGAGGGCAGCTCCTGCCCCCACCAGTAATTCCTCTCCTGCGCCCTAATCCCCGGCCCTTCTGTCGCAGCGGCCAAATCCAATTAACCGTGCAACGATCGCGCTCCACCCTCCCGGCCCGGCGGGTGTTCAAACAGATCCAGCAGCCGGCGAGCACGTGGGGACCCTCCGTGGGGTCCCTCGGGGATGGGTGCTGTGGGTTGGCACTGCTGGGGCTGGAAAGGAGCATCCCTGCCCTTTGGTGGGGTTTATTCCCCCCCAAAAAAGGGGCTTCGGATAACCAGGAGGTGCGGCCGGGCAAGGCATAGTCCCTGGTGTGAGGGAGGGGAGGTGGTCTGGGACTCGTGGCTGTCGCTCCACTTGGGGTGATGCTTTTCTCCCATTTTCCCAGTTGGTTTGGCCGCAGCACCGGCTTCCAAGGTCACACTCTGAACAGCAGCGGAACGGCAGCCATCACACCCACGCAGGTCTAATTCAGCCTCCAGGACCTGATACCCGTTTGCACGGGGTTTGCCATGAGCCTCCGAGCTCCGTTTTACACATCCAGTTTCAGAGGAAGATCTCTGGTCCTCCTCCGACCCCGCACAGGGGATGGCTGGGAGCAGGAAGGATGCTCTCCGACCTGGCTGCTCTCCCAAGGCCGCCAACGGCTTTTCCCACGATCTGATTTGCAAAAATAAAAAAAAAGGCTCGCGATGAAGGTACAAACACAGGACAGCCCCGACGAACTCCCACCAGGAACAGGGTACAGCCAAATAAAGAGCCCAAATGTTTGTCTTTGCAGCCTTTGCCGGGGCAGCAACATGTACAAACTCGAGCTGCAAGATCAGGATGTGAAATCAGATATTTTTGGGACGGCTGAAGCTCGTGAGACAGAAAGGAGGAGCGGTGCAAGGGGAACCGGAGGGCGCAAAGGCAACGTGGCACTGGGAAGGGGGTTTGGTGGGGACCACCAGGGATGTGCCGCCAGGGAGATGCTGCCTTTCTGGATCTAGACTGGGGGAAAAGGTGCATAAATGATGGTTGGCTCCAGGAAGCACCTTAAATCAAGTGGAGAAATGCATGGAGGTGGAGGCTGAGTCCAAGGGGACGAGGTCCAACCCGGCCAGGGGACAGCGGAGGGCAGCACGTTGGCCATCGGCAGCTGCTCCGAGACCCGAGCTAATGTTTAGCTTTGGACTTTGCCAAGTTATCCAAGGGGCAAAAGAGGACGAGGGCTCGAGACCCACACGGGGCAGCGGGCGGCTGCGAGCCAGCGGGCTCCTGCACGAGCTCGGCTCAGGGGTTACGATTTCTGGGCGTAATTTCTACCGGTTTGGTCCCGGTTCAGCAGGGGGACGTTCGCTGACAAGGCCTGGCTGAGCTCCTCCGTTCAGCTCAGCTTTTCATGTAACGCTCAGCCCTTCCTGATTTATTTTATTCCCAGCACGCCGGGCTCCAGAGGGGTGTTTGCAAGGGCTGCGCTAAGGGGACATCGTCGTGGTAAGGGCGAGGAGCCTGGTGGCATCGCCGACAAGGCTGCAAAAGCGTCCTCAGCGCTGGCGCAGGGCTCAGCACGTCCCGCTAGCCTGGATAACCCTCCCTGGGAGGCACCTCGTCTCTATTTAAACCTCCCTCTCCTGGGATGTTATTAAGGCCATGTCTATTAAATTGCTCTGCGTCGCTTCGGCACGGCTCGCCCCCATCGCCACCCACGCTCCCCGGACAGTTCTCGTTTGACCACGGCCGGCTGTTTCCTCTCCATCCCCATCACCTTTACCCTGCAGCATCCGAGACCTTTATATTTTGAATTTTGCTTTGCCGGGCAATTTTGCATAGCAACATTTTCCAATCCCAGATTATTCTAATGACACCGCCGAAGCGCTAAAAATAGGAGAAAGGCATTTTCTGCCTCTCCCCCACCAGTCGCTGCCGGGAGCGCGGGGACGGCAGCGGGAGCCTCCGAGGTGTTTGCGGAGAGCGTTTGGAGAGTATCACACCTCCCCTTTCCTTTCCCAGCCGTGGATCTTTAAATATCTGGCCCAAATCCACACAAGCCTGTAGCTGCTTAACTCTTTCTCTGCATTCAAACCAAAAGGAAATTGGGCATCTAAATAGGGCTGGCCGAGGAAACGGGGCGGTGGGTGCGAAACTGCACCGGGGAGCTCCTGCCTGTGCCAGGTCAGGAAGGACCGAACTTGCAGGAGTGACTCAGCCACGGCGTGGGTGGTGGGGATGGGGCGATGGGGCTCTCCCGGCTCCCGTGGGGACACTGGGGCTCCCACGGGGCTCCCGGCGCCCGCCTGCCCTATCCCACTCGGCTTCTTCGCGTGCCGCAGCCCTTGAAGGTCCCCAGGTCCTGAGTGCGGTGGAAAAGGCTGTGAGCCAAGGCAGGGAACCGACACTGAACCGACACTGCTCTCCCCAAAGTGATGCACTCCCTCAAAAATGATGCACATCGCTAAAAAAGTGATGCACTCCCCCCAAAAATGTTGCGTTCCCCCAAAAAAGGGATGCACTGCCCAAAATCCGGCCATGCTGGATTTAGCACCTGACGAGACTTGGCACGGTGAAGCAGCAGCCTAGGGACAGCTGAGCCGTGCTCTCTGTCATGGATATCACCACGAGGAGGGTTTTGGGAGCACAGGGAAGGAGGTGACGGCAGCCCCAGGGCATGGGTGTGCAGGGACATGCTGCTTCCCCAAACGTGGCTTTTCGGAGCTGCTTCCTCCCTGCTGCACGCCTGGCTGCCGCATTTACCTCTGCTCGGTGGTGTCTTGCTCATGAACTCTTATCCTGCTCCGGGTTGGGAGTGATGGATGAGCCGGCATCAACAGGAGGTAGAATCTGCAGCACCTCCAGGATTCCCCGCCGGGTACGGCAACAGTGATTTTCCTTTTGGGGCGACGCTCAGGGCAGCACGTGCCAGGTTATTTCTCTGTTTTATTTTTTATTTAAGGCATCTTACGGGATCCTGGACTCACCGAGGGTGGCTGGAGCTTGGGAATCCGTGGGGCCATGTGGACAACGCATCTCCAGATGGCCTCACCAGCCCTCAGAACCCACCACACATCAACTGGGTTAAGCCCGTGCTGCCAGCCTGTGCAGGGGCAGCGAAACGTGCAGCTGCTGCCAAATCACGTGCAGAAAACTGTCACTAACAACTTCATCCGCGGCTTCAGACCGGATTCCCAGAGCCTGCACTGGGAATGGGTCCGTTCATCACCCTGGGCATGAAAACTGGTCCCAGCATGCAGGCAAAGATGCATATGTTGAGCAGCCAGCCAGCCCGGGGTCATATCCAGCCCCATCAGAGACACAACTGCACTTTTTTTTCCCCCTTGGGGCAGCACAGGTCCTAACCAGAGGTGAATTAACACCCTGCACCAAGGGCCTCGGGCCAGGGTTCTGCTGAAGCTGAGCCGAAGGAGAGCCGGGTTTTGGAGGCCGGTCAGAGCAGGAGGAGAAGTGTCCGATTCCTGCCGCCGTGGAGGAGAACAGAAATGTCGGTGAGCCGGGGATTGCACACGCCGGGGACTGCACTGGAGCGGAGCAGCTCGGCCCCGGCCGCTGGCCACGAGACGGATGAGTCAGAGATTTTGGGCACAATGGGAAGCGCGGGCTCAGCAGGGACCGGGACGTGCCGGATGGGGACGTGCCAGGATGGGACCTCAAGGCCACCGAGCGCTGCATCGCCGTGAGCAAAACCTCCTCAGGGGCAGGGCACAGAAGCAATAGGAAGAAACGTGACTTTTGCCCGCCCGGTTGCCGCGAGAGGAAGGAAACGGGTGAACTCATGGTGGCGAGCGTGGAGAGGGGCCATGCCACGCGTCCTTCCCATCCTGCCGGCAGCCAGACCGGCCACCAGCGTGGGGCTGCCTGCAATTCCCAGCCGGCGCTGGCAGGGTACCAGGGACCACGTCCCAGCTCGGCAAGAGCCGTATCCAGCCTGGCTGCTTCCCCAAGGCATCCCCACCTCCCTCTCGCCCACTGCTGTCTTCTCCCTTATGGAGCCTTTTCCTTTTCTTTTTTTTTTTCAAAAAAAAAAAAAAAAAAGCAAAGCAAACCCACAAGTGCAAGAAGAACAAAAAAAAGATAACCAAGCCAAAGCAGGAGCCCTTTATCACCACCCATTCCGAGTTAGTCTGACATGCCCTCAGCTGCCCCCACATCCCACATGAGAGCTGGCAAGGGCAGAAATAATTGGCACACACTAATTACAGGCACGAAGATGGAGGTGCTGCTTGCAGGCCACGCAGCCTCAGGCACATGGGTCTCACAGCTCGCAGCAATAGGTGAAACCTCCCACAGCAAACCGGGGGCGGACTCAGCCATCCATCCCCAGGGGCAGCAGGAAGCATCCTCCAGAAACGTCTCAAAAGGCCAAAAAACATTTGCCAGAACTGCAGCCACCGCTTTCTCTGCTCATCGGCATCTTCCATCCCCTTCCCACGGGATGGTGGCTGGGAGGAGAAGAGGATCCTCAAAAGAGACCACTGACCTTCGACGCCAGCATGGACCACCTGCACCATCACCCTGCCGAGGTCCTGGGTCGCTCCCCGGGGCTGGGAGCACCCAAACACTCGTACTCAGGGCTGAAAACCACGGCTGTAGTCACCCACCAGCACAGGAGCAAGCACTCACTGGCGTCTTTGTTGCAAAAACACCCCTCGCTGTTTGCTCAGCAGCAGAAAATACTCTTTTTTCGTATCGGGATGTGAAAGGAGATAACTGCTGGACCACGAGATGGAGGTCCCACGGCTTTTCCGCTCTGGGGGACGACAGGGCGCTGACCGGCAGCAAGCCCTGGGCAGATTGAACCGACACCGTTTCGGGAGGCGGGCGGAGAAGGCGGCTGCGATCTCTCTCCTCGCATTCCGCGTGGGACCGTGCCTGCACCGGGTCGAAGAGCCACGTCGGCACCGCTCCAGCCACCGTGGAGCGTCCCCGTCCCCACGCCACCGAGCACCCCCAGGTCAGGCTGGCAAAAGACCTGGGGTTTGAAATTCCGCTAATGAGGCCGGCATCACGGTGACCCACTGGTGCTGTGCCTGCCACGGTCCCCAGGGAGCCTTGCCCAACCCTTTTGCAGAAAACAGATGAAATCGCTGCAGTTTTGGGTTTGGGTTTTTTTTTTCCAAGTAGGGCATGTACAAACCGGGATCCTGTGCTCATCATCTCGCTCCTTCGGCCGGGTACGAGCCACCTCTCAGGGACCGACGAGGCAGAAGGCAAGCGCAGCTGGGGATGGGAGCCCCCATACGTAATCTCCCGTGGGCGAGTGGGCGAGTGTCGGCGTTACTGTGCCGTTCACAGCAGCTCCTCGGCTTGAGGGTCTGGAAACGGCACAACGGCAGCGATCAGCCGCAGCCTCGGGGGCATCTGTTCCCTCTAAATGAACCAGAAACTCAGTTTAAGTGAGCCACTTGCCCATTTACGGAGGACCCACTGCAGTTGGTGGGAGCAGGAGCAGATCCGCTGTAATACAGAGCTTTTTCTAACACTATCTCTTAATGCCACAGGCAAGAAGTATTTCCTAAGAGGAAAATCCATTTGTCCAGGATTACATGCACAGAAAATGATTATACAGCTGCGGAGGACAGCCTTTCCCAAGCAAAGCTACCAGTCCCGGGAGATGCGTGGGTGCGGGTCCTGGCCCCACGCAATCCTGGGGGGCTCTGCAGCAGCGCCAGGAGAAGCGCAGGAATTGCTCACGGATGGCTGGATCTGGACACCGGCGCACTCTGTGGCAGCTGCCCCGCATCCCGTGCTTTTCCTAGGAAAGAAAAAAATAATAATCAGGGTATGTGAAGGGTGAATCTCCTGAGGTCTGGCAGGTTTCTGAGCTGTGTCGTGACTAATAGGGCAAAAAGAAGCGATCAGCGATTTATGCGGCTGGTGCTGAGCTGGCATTAGACACTGTGCTCCATCCCGGACCACATCCAGGTGCCCTCGCCGTCGATCTAAATGGAAGTGAAAAGCTACACTGGCTGTCACAGCAAAGAGTAAGCAGCCCAGCAAAGCCCCAGCAGGATCACAGGGTGATGGCACTGCCATCGGTGTCACCGAGATGCGGATGCCACTGGAGGGTCCGGCCAGGAATGAGCCACCCACCAAGGCTGCGGTCTGACCCGAGCACGAGGCGATGCCGCCCCGGCACGCAAGCATCACGGCTCTCCCGTGGAAATCGCCGGCGACCTCCACACCCGCAATCCACACAGCGTGTTTCCCATCATTCGAGCTGGCATTGAAATGGTTCCAGAAAATGTCCATTATTTAAGCGCGATGTTCGGCAAACGCCCCGGTCTCCCAAACACCTCCGCCTGTGACCGGTGGCACCAAACCGGTTCCCACAGGAGGTTTGCTGCTCTCTCTTGCAAGGGTGTAATCAAATTTTGGCAAGATGATGCAGAGGATGTGTACCCAGCTCAGACACCATGGCTTTGGTGCTGCTGGCTCCATCGGCAGCCAGCTCGGAGGCGGCTGCGTGGCCGGTGGAGCCAAGGGAGGGATGAGGTCTCCCATGCGGAGAGCGCTGGGGTAGATTTGGGCCGGTACGGTGCCGGCAGGGATGGGAGTTGTTCTCAGGAGTGCCTGCTGTGCCCGGCAGAGCCCGACACCGGCAAAGCCACGCGTAGGCAATGCCGGGCAGCTCGCCAAACCTCGCCGAAGAGACCCTGTGTTTAGGCGAGCCGACGCACGCTCTCCCCAACGGGACAGGGCTGGGACAAAAAAAAAACCAACGGGGACAAATGGGATGGGTGAGGCAGGCAAGAAGCAGGACCAGCGTTTCCCTCGCACCCCGTTTTCCAGAAGGGCCCCACGCCTGCTCCTGGTTAAGAGCAGTAATCCCTGTGCCACGCAGCCACCGGCCCTATGGCCACCCCATCCCCAGCCACCATGGAGCTCAGCCCCAGCAGGAGGATCCCGATCCCCTCTCCAAAAGCCCTTTTTTCTGCCCCCCCCCCCCCGCAAAAAAAAAAAAGCAGCCATTTCATCCGGACAAGACACAGCACACGTCACCCCCCCGCTGCCCTGGTTATCGGCGGTTTCCTCTTCGCAGAGACCGAGCAGCGGCAGCAGAAGCGGTTGGGTTTTACATCCCCCCTTGCAGCGGGTGCAGCTGGTGACGGGAAGATGGCGCGGGGGGTGACGGGACCCGTGACCCCCCCCCCCCACAAGGTCCCCCTCGCCCTATGACGTTTGCAACTTTAGCATTACAGGCATGAAGTTGAGGGCACCGCGGAGCAGCCAGCGGCTGCGCGCGGGGAAGAGAAAAGCACGACTTCCTCCCTTTTTTCTTCTCGACAAGAGATCCGAGCCCATATATAAAGGAAGTGCTGAAATCACACGCCCCATCGATAAAATACAATTATTCCGTCAGCACCAAACCCCTGGGAAACGCTGCTCCCCTCCTCCCAGGGGTCTGCAGTCAGCAAAGAGGCTGCGGCTGCAGGGAGATGCTATCGGCAAACGGCACGGCTCTCGCACCTTCAGACACCACTTCTGGAACAAGAGTTTCTACCAGGGAAGTCATGCTGGCGTAAACATGCCAGTAAATATCTTCCTGCAGGCCACCGGTTAATTAAGGAGTTCTTTTCATAACAAGTTAACAAATAACACGTGCGGTTACGACAAATTACATTCTCACTTTGCTGTGCATTCGCTACTCATCACTGTTGTGCTTTGCAAGCCAGGGCAGTATTTTATGGAGTGTGAAGTTCGCAAGGAACGCTCTTACTGGAGATAAAGGGAGCCCGAGCTCAGGGCAGGCCCAGAAAGCGCCTGGGTGCCCACGAACAAGGCTCCCCCCAAAACCAATGGCTGAGGTTTTGAGAAAACCCAGTGCATTTAGCCTAAATACTCAGGTTTCTGAAGCAGGGACCGCTCGTGCTGTGTGCAGCGTGAACAAGGAATTGTAACGGGCTGTTCCAAATCACGTTGAGCAGCACCTCTGTCGCAGCAGACCTACTTTCACAGCGCGCAGCCGGGGCTGCGGGATGGCGCAGGCAGCCACGGCCGCTGCCGCTACAGAGCAGAAGTGAGATTTACTTTGAAATTGCATCTCAAAGCCATTGCTGTGCAAAACAAGAGGCAGCTTGGTGAGAAATACCAACAGCAATGAGCCTGCTCACCAGAATCGTTTGAAGGTGTTGAACTTTTAACACCGTGGATCCTTGTACCAGAAAAGCGCAGGTGAAATCAAAAGGAAGAACAATTTCACACAGGCGCAGGGACCACGTGCGTGTTCCATCTGTGCAGTACCTACCACCACCAACAGCCTCTGCTCCTGGAATGAGACTCCCAGGACCTCTGCAATGCAGGAATGACACAGAAACCACAGGCTGAAAGAAAAAGCAACAAACCCCACCATCTGACACCCATCTCAAGTGTAAAAATTTTATTAACTGTCTATCTGGGGCTGTGTGATTGAGCCCACTCAGAGAGTTTTCTCCTCACAGAGACCATGGTGCGGTGTCCTTGGATCCGCTCCGCGAGCACTCAGCAAGCCGCCCGCTGCTCTGACAAGCAGAGGTAAGCAGAACACGTACCCAGCGCTGCTCTGGGTGAAGCTCTGGTTCCGTTTTCTGCCTCAGCTGGCAGACATCGACAGCTCACGTCTGTCCTCTTGGAAGGCGCAATCAATGGATCTAGTCTAACTTCTTCGGGTGCCTCATGCCAAGCCCACCATCGAGAAGCCATTTTCCGTAGATGAGTCACAAACCACACTGGAGACAGTCCTTTTGTGGTGTTATTCTATACCCTCTCCCTCTTCTCCAGAGCTCTACCAGTTGCCAAAGGACAGATACTGTGGTCAAAGATCTCACGATGGAAAATTCTGTGAAGAGATTTTAAAAAAAAGTACTGATTTTTAAGTGGCCTGGGTTTGGCACTGGACCCGCATGTTGTGTCAGTGCAATATGCAAAGTAATCTTCTTCATGCATAACTGTCTGCTCCATCAATTAACCAAAAAATGATCTAATCAAGCCTGACAGGTGCCAAGTACCACGTCTGGAGACTGGTTTTGGGGAGAGGGCTGTACAGCAGAGCACACAGTACTAAAAGCAGCAGTGGGCGTACTATTTTAATTGCTTTGATGCCTCAAAACTCCAGTTTTGAGATCCCGCTGCCCTACAGAGTGCGGAAGCAGAACAGAAAATCGGCGTGCAGCTCAAGCATGGTCCTGCTGCAGACAAAGGCTGGCACCTGGCAGAGCACTGGGTTTCAGGACAAAGTAGCTCCTTTGTACACACATGGTTCTGGTCCGCAGTTCCACAGGGTCCCTAAAAGTATTTCACAGTCATTTCAGAGCTTCACCCCTGGAACGCTCACACTACGCCAAGAAAACAGCAGCTCTGTGAATTCCTGGCAGCGTTTGCTGCGCCAGTTAAATTAACCTACCGTTTGTTTCCTGTGGATATTCATGATATGAATGTCTTCGCTGCGATACTCTTCATCGTGCTTATCCAGGGGAATTTCTTCCAGCTCAAAGTCCATCTGAAGCAGCTGGTTATCAGAGAACACACACAAAACAATTCAAATGACACTGACCGCCCTTCTGAACTAAACATGTTCAGTTAAGAAGGTCCCACAATATACTGCTTGAGGGCAAGAAGCCTTAGGAAGCTGGAACCACCAGGCTCAGACTGTTCCACTAAAGGCCTCTACAAACATGTAAGCCGTTTTCCCCCCGTGCAGCACACTGACTCTCGTTTTAACTACTCCAGTGCCAATTCGAAGTTACAGACACCTTGAAACATTTAAGAAAAATCTAAAAACTTGTGATAAAAGCATTTTGCTTCCTCCAGTCTCCGAAGTCCTAAGCCAAACCACAGCACCTGCCTCTATCTGCCAACCTTCTCAACTGGAGGGGAAGGGGAAAAAAAAGGCTAAAAAGCCCCAGCATCAAGTCTGCAACGCACTCAGAAGATTAACTTGGCTGAACCCTGGCAAGCTAAGGAAGGAAATAAATTACAAGAGAGCAGAAATCATCCAGAAACACCTATTGTGTTTATCGTGGGAGTGGCACCTCATCAGAGCTGATGTCTATTATAGGAACCCTACTCACAGTCAGGTCCCCACAAGAGTTCGAGGCATGGCTAATTATCAAAAAGGTGCTTTTATTAACATGTAAAAATCACCCTGGAATTTTTGCCCTTCCCCTTTTTTGTAGTAGTAGTATTACCACATACAATCCAGTACTCCTGCACAAGGGCTACTTTTCAGCAGACTTCACAGGTGCAGAGTTAAACCCTGCACTAACTGCCATCCCCACAACCTTAGGAGGATTCAGCTGTTACCTGTGCTCCTTTTCTTTACCTGCACAGAAGATACAGCTGGACTATTTAACTATGTCTCCTATTAACGCTCCCTCAGGAGAGGGGGGAGGAAATTTTTGCAAAAGCTGCTATATCAATTAGCAGAGTCTTGTGTTCCTGAGCTACTCTGGAAAACTTTACCTGTATTTTCCCTCTGCTTTCAACGGAACATGCTAAATGATTGATTTTGACAGGTATTACCTCACATATGGTGGCCCTTTTGCAAATGATATCACGAGCTAGAGAGCCTTTTAACAACCTATGTAAGCCTGGCTGCCTCGATCAAAAGCATCAATACAGTTAAGATTAGCAAGGCAAGAAAGGTTAATTCAACCTTTTGGGGGAAGGAAAGCTCAGTATGTATCTTGCTACTGCTAAGTTGGACAATAATTTCACAAGTCACCATCCAAATTTTCTGCCCCACGTAAAGACAAATGTGCTTCTCCTGCTACAAACTCTACTTTGTGCAGTCAACCTGAACTTGTATATGTAGCAACTGCCACTGATGTTTAGCTGGTCCAATACAAAGACCTCCTGTATCCAAGCTATTTTCCTTGTGTTCAAAAAGCACGTTAGAAACGCTTACCTCGAAGTATTTTCTCTCAATTTCAGGGTTCTTTCCCATAGTCCTCTGCTCATAACAGCACAAGATGCACGTATCAGGGCCAGTAAGGTCCTTCAGTGTCTTCAGTAATGGTTCTAATGACTGCCCAAAAGAGGTTAAGTATTTCCCACTTAGATTTCAAGTTCATTTTACTGGCACAATACCCTCTAACTAAAGTCTTCACCCAAGAGAGAACTTTCCAGTTTTGCTTTTCAGGAGTTATTTTTAGTACTTTAACTGGGACAAAAAGAACATGGGGGCAAGCTGGAAAGCAGAGGAGAAAGGGAGACTGCACAGGAGAAGAGTTTCACAGACTGACCAAGAAAACTGAACTAGCATCAAAGCCAAAAACATCCCACACTGCTGAGCAGGCATTTCCTTGAGGCACACAACAATTACTATTTCTTGACACGTTTCAAAAGTGAGAATTTTCTCAACCATTCTTGGAACATAGCTAAGATCCAGACCACTACGTATTGAAACAGGACCAACACGCAGGGAGCCAATGCAAGGGGCTGGTAAGACCACTGAAAGGGCACTGGGACATAGCGTTCTTCAGATCATTTCCATCTTTTTGCAGCTTCTGTTAGCTCTCTGTGCACATCCTACAGAGCTCCTGCTGAGGAGATGAGGCAGACTACAGCAACCACTTAGCCAGAGCATGACTTCTCCTTTTGCCTTGCCAAGAGAAGTGTGAGAACCCAAACAATGCAAATGTGGCACTATTAAACTTCATTTACCAATGCATTAAACAGTTTGTAACTATCAGTTACAACGTTTTGCTTCACACTTCATTCCCAATGTAAAAGAAAAAGGGGCAGGGGGTTGGCACAAATATTAAGTTTGGGGTTTTTTTTAAGCATAAAAAAAGGTATCTGGTTGAATCTAAAATAGTCTTTAATCTGTTAAAAATGCCTTTTCTAGCCTTGTTCTACGTATTCCTCTGAACCACGGGGGCCAAGACAGAAGCACAATATTTATTTGAACACTTCTCACACTGAACCCACACCCTTCCCAAGGAAGCTTTCTACAGGGGTTTTGCAAAGTCCTCGTTTACCTCCTCATAGTAAATGCAATCAGCCATTAGTATATAATCGGGGGGAGGCTGAAATTCTGTAACATCTTCGCCCCTAAAAAGAAGCAAAAAAAAAAAAAAGGTGAAAACAAGCTTCGATAATAATACAGCACATACTACTATAGGACCGAGCATGAAGTTAACTGCTATGTTCTTACGCTGAGCTTCCCTTTTACAGCAGTGTTTTCAAGTGTATCTGGGAATTTAACACGGCAAGAGCAGAAGCCCCGTTAAAGCTGAACAGAAACGTTAAAGGATCATACAAACCATTTCAGTACCTTGGCTCTGACTGACCCTGTCACCAGATGTTTGTTGTTCTCTATATTAACCGTCAACAGCTCCTGCAGCTCCTCAAGGTCGGTGACCGTCACGTTCGCCCTGGAACACACACGGCGTTACGGCCCGACCCACCGGTCCCTCGCCACAGCGACCGCGCACCACACGGGCGTTTTGCGAGAATTTGCAAGATTTCACGCAAATAACGCCAAAAAAAGCGGGGTAAGAGGTGGTAAAACAGGCAGTAGGGACCTGCCCCTGCCCCTTCCCGGCAGTCACAGCGTTGTCCCCGCTTCGCCCTCGCCCGGACAGGCGGGAACCGGAGCGGCCCCGTCCGCCCTCCCGCAAGCCCCGGCCGGCGCCGCTCACCCCAAGGTGGCCGCCATGATCCCGACAGCACCGGTACCGGCGCCCAGCTCGAGAACTTCGCGTCGGGCGAGAGGGCAGGCGCCGGTTTCCAAGAATTTGGCGAGAACCAACGCGGCGTCCCACACCACGCAACCCACGCCGCCCGCCGCCCGCTGCTCCAGCCGCAGAGCCGGTCCGCCCCGCCGCTCCAGCTCCCTCACGAAGCCCGCCATGGCCGCGGCACTGAGGCGGCGGCGCCGCCCCTCCCCTCCCTCCTTCCCGCCCGGGGCCGCCCCGCCCGGTGAGAGGAAATGGCGGTTGTGGGCAGCTCCCTCGCCTCAGCGGTGGCCGTGAGGCGTTCCGGGCTGTCCGGCCGCCCTCTGTGTCGATGCCGCCCTCTCCCTTCACCCGCGCCTCAGCCCCAGCCGCTTCCCTGAAGCGGCAGGAATCCCCGAGGTAGCTGTTCCATGGAAACCGCTCCCTCACCCCTCCTGACCGACTCTCCTGTGAGTTGGCCGTGAAGTGTATGAAAGCATATATTCTGGGCTATCCTTCCTTGACAGAAAAGCGTACTTTTAGTTGTTTTTAGTGTTAGCTGGCAGCAGGGGAACGAATGTAGAGCTGCTGCGTTAACTGGCCGGGTTGTTGGAGGAGAGGACGGCAGCAGCCATCGCTGGTCTGGGTACTGCGGCCTTGGGCGCATTTGCCACAAAATCAGACTTCTCTCGGAGGTGAGAAACCTCCATTTGCGGGCTACGTGCAGGAGCTAGACCTTCCTGATTTAGCCCAGCAGACTAAAGACGACATGAAACATCAGCCAGAGGAAAGGCAGCCGTGAAGAAAATTTTCCACGTGTGGACTGCCTGAAAATTAACACACAGCGATTCAAAATCTACTTCACAAATTCATCACTGCAGCCTGTAAGCACTGCGGGCATGCAGTCCCACTGGAGCCAGAGAATTGCTAGAAATCATGGGTGTTGTAGGCCCTCATCCAACATGTAAACTTACAAAAAGGTTTTAAAAAAAGCAGCTGAGCATAAGTTGACTGTGCATCAACAACTTTTTAAGTGCAAAGGCTTTTGATTTTTTCCTTGGACATGGGGAAGAAAGTTTTTATTACCTTATTCCTTAGCATTTCTTACCAATGCTCACTCCCTTCCCCAGGGAGGAGTTAACTGCATTTGCTGGGTATTCCAAGTGGTATATTCAGACTTGTGGTGTGTTTCTGAAAACTGGGGAAAAAAAGAAACAAAAGATGGTTTCTTTTATCCCTTCTTAGTTTTGATGTGCTGTAGCAACATCATAGCACCCAAAGGAGTTATTCCAGCTCCAGAGCAGGGGGAAATGCTGAAACTCAGCAACTCAAAATAGGATCACTGAAAACAACTAGAAAGATGTTTCTTTTGCTATTAACTGTCTTCACATTCCATCTGTTTATCTGCACTTTTCTGAGGGAACTGCCTTTTCCCACACAAGCCATCTTCAAACCCAGCAATTTCACGTTTTCCCCCTCTAGCAATTTTTTTGCTCTTTTTATCTATCCCTCTAATTATGAAGTAACTGAAATGTTAATTTATTGCTATCTTGGCATTCCCTTGAACCGCACTGGTGGGAATCTGCCTGCCTTCGACCACTTCCACAGCCAAAGAGTTACTTTGGGAACATGTGTTGCTGTACCCGCTGTACTTTGAGCCACTGGCATCGCTGCTGCCGCCCTGCCTTGGAATGCTTGTCTTTGTATTTTCCAGCTCCTGTTACGCTTGGAAGACAGTTTAATTGTGTGGCAAGTTACCCATAAGCAAGGCCCCTTTTCTGAATCATGCTGTGATTTATGTACTTTAGGTTAACTCTGGAACTGGCCCCATTAAAGGTAAAAGTCACATTTCATGCATGGGAAATGCGGCTAGGAACACTGTTTAGCTGCTGCCTTCCAGCACAAGTTATCTCATGTTTTTGTATCACTGCCCCAGCTGGGAGATCTAATGTAAGAGATTCCTGCTCTCCTCTGCCCTCATCCTCCTGGAGCTTTACTGTCCCAGCACTGCTGTTGATCACTTCTGGGTTGTGATGCTTTAAGCCCAGCCTGCAAAAAAACCACAGGATCTTTTTCCATATCCAGTGCAGAGCACAACCACGCACAGCTGAAAGGGCACCAGGGGAGAAGTGAGAGGCTGAGGAAGGCAGGAGGGTCGGGGACTTGCTTAATAGGACCTGCCACTGGCAAAACAGCAACGTGGACTTGCAGGCTCATGTCTGTCCCTTTGGTCCCTGGCAGAGGACAGGTCCTGAGGGCCCACCAGGAACAATGGTCACCTTCGCTGCTCAGGACATCCCCAGATAGCAGTGAGAAGCTCCTGCAGGAATGCCTACCTCTGTCCAATCTAACAGAGAACAATGACCTAGGCTTGAGACTTTGTTAACCGCATCACTATTTTTCCCAAACAAACCATTCTGGGCCCCCCTGAGTTATCTATTTCTTTTTCTCTGGCTTCAACTGTGGAATTCAGAGCTGCTGCCCAAACTCACTCTTTCACAATCATGTTTAAGAGTTAAAAGAAGGAAGTGTTTCACAGCCCCCCAGGTATTTTTGTAGGCTGTCAACATAAAATGTAAATTGGCACCTAAAAAAGCTTGTTCTGAGAATGGCACCCCTGCGCAGCATCATTTCCAGGTTAACCCTAATAAATGTACGCTCCTGTTTCCACAAGTTTAAACTCTCCTCGAAGTCCATCACAAAGGTCTTGATGGAAGGAAGTACTTTGACACATACGGAAGCCGTTACTAATCAGCAGATGCTCAGCTTAAAATGATCTGGTAAGGGCTTTGCTGAGTCAGTACCAAAACATAAAGCTATGATATATTTTAAAATGGTATACTGAAAATGCTTCTGGTCTAAGCACTTGTACAGAAAGGTATAAAGCTGACATCTATATATTTTAAAATTTGGGAGAGGATTTTTTTCCCCTTCAACAACACACAAAATGTAAAAGTCTGAAAAGAGATTACTCATCTTTTAGCAATAGCTGGTGCTGAGGACTTCAAAAGAGTTAATACAAGGAACTAAAAAAAATTCACTTGATCAGCTTATTCTGCAGATCACTGGAACAGTGAAACCTGACAGCCTGCCTTTGCTATGCAGAGAGCATTAGGGGAGTAGTTCACTGAGCTGAATTTCACCACCAGATACCAGTAGAAGAGTTCTTGGCATTGTCCGTTTCCTGCCTGCACTCCCCATTCATGCATCTCAAATTTGGGACTTCTTGAACATTATTTTTGCAAAATGAAGCACCTCTCCTTCATAAAGTGTGTTCTGCTCCTTGCACGAATGGCCCTCAGGCTGGCACCTCAGATGGATTCTACCCCTCTTCTTCCTCAGGAAAGGAGCATGAAGGGCACAGGCAGTAGAAGACTGTCCAAGAGACAGATGGCAAGCTACATCTTCCCAAGAGAAGAAAATTAGCACCCTCCCCAGGCAAAATTGCCTCTCCTTTTCCAGAGGGAATGCTTGAGATGGTGGGAGCAGTATAGGCAGGCTGATGAAAAGCCAGAGCGTGACTTGGAAGCCTAAGCTCCTGCAAATCCCACCGCAGTGCTCCATTTCTCCATCTAGAAACCACTTCTCCATCTATAGGGGCTGAGGCATCTGATGGGTTAGTAGGTGGAGGGAAAGGTTAAACTCCCAGGGAGCTGTCGTGTATCAGGCCCAACTGCGGACCGAGGGACAGCCAAAGCCGAGAATAGCAGCATGGAAAATTGGGGCACTTTGTATTGCCAAAGACTTAGTAAATGCAATTCCCAACCTTGTCCTTACAAGGAACACACAGTGCTCAAGCTCTTAAAAATTAAGACTGGGGTGATTTATTAATCTTGTTAAGAACTCTGATACAAAGCACAGTAAAAGGCCACAGACCAGTAAATAAAATGTGGCTTCTGACCACTTTATAAATGCTGCTACAGTACTACCAGTAAAACAGACTCACTCTCACACCAGTTCAAACAAGTAGTTTAACTGGCAAATAAAAGTTCCATTCACTTATCAGTTTAAAAAGTTTAATAAAGCTTTAAGTGTTTGCTGGTTTAAATGCTACCAATTTCCAAAATGGATTCACGATTAAGTTAAGTGAGATCTAAAGAAAGTTATTAGGTTTGGAAGGCAAGACTGTTCCTAAGCCAGAGGAAACACTTCTGACTGTATAAGATTGCAAGAGTAGCAGACTGTATTATAGGCCTCAAGTCACTTAAATTTATACAGGTTATTAGCATTATCTGTAAATATACAATATAAACAATTGTACATACACGGCATATAGCTTTGTTCTCCAGAACAGTAGACAACTCTTTAGCTTAAGACATCTTCGCCTACCAAAACAAAAAGGCACATCTGAACAAGATGCATGCTAAGTACTAGGGATCCTTTCCAATATTCGAGACAGGTAGTCCTTGTCCATCCTTTCTCAAAATAATCAAGACCAACCGAATATTTTGGTATTTAGATTTCAAGCTATTTTTCTTTCTTTTTCTTCAGCAGCAAATCAATGGCAATTAAGACATGGCATTAAAATATTCGGGAACAGTAGCTGTCACTCACGAACCTCCAAGCTTACGTGAAGTTAGAAGGCAAGTGGCCAGAGGTTTAAAATCGGTAACACTGCATATCCTCGTGTTGTGTAATCATTCCATTGCTTTTTTTTTTAAGTTTAAAAAAAAAAAAAAAAGGCCACTAGTGCTCAAATTTGAAAAAATTCCACAGACGCACCTTTTTTGGCTCAGTGCAATTAAATGATGTCAGTTTAAATTCATTTAGTGTAGTTTACAGTGCAAAAGATATATTTTGTATACTGGCATAACTGTCGGCACTGAGGATGTGAAACAAGGCAATGCTGCTGATCACCTGAGGGTAATGCCGTCAAACAGACGCAGGCTAGAGTGTGTGTAGTCTTATTTTTCCAATTTAAACTTTTTTTTTTCTTGATCAGCAGCACTTTAAGAGCATAATTTGTGAAAGTACTAAAATACACTGCCTTTTTTGAATAAATAAAAAAAAGGAACTTTACAAATACTATTCCAGTGTCAATGACTACTATGGCTAAGGTCATTGAGGAGTTTCTGCATTTTCTAGCAAAGACAGTCTGTGCAAAGGAGGGTGGGAGAGCTCCCTTTTGTAAGTCTTTGGTGGCAGTTTTGGTAACTGAGGGCTCGAATTGTGCCGGGGTGGGACCGGGGGCGCAGGCGGGTGGACCAGGTTGTTGTGACTGGCGCTGAGCACGCAGCAGCGGCGCAGTACCCTGGGAGAGGGTGTGCTGGGAGGAGTGCCGGGAGAGCTGGGGCCTGTGCTCGCCTCCCTGAACCAGTCGGGATCTCTGTGCAAGCGTCCCACCGGAGGCGGCTGGAGGTTTAGAGGGCAGTTGATAAAGTGTTCGGGTGGCCGGAGCGGTACCGGTGGTGGAGTATCAGGAAGAGGGTCCCGGGGGGGTGGAGGAGGAGGGCTGTGCAGCGGCTGGTCAAAGGGGTTAGTGTAAGCTGGAGCACGAGGCTGTATCTTTGGAGGTGGTGGCTGCCGAGGTGGAATTGCTGGAGGATCGTCGTCCGACTTTAAACTTCCCTACAACATTACAGAGAAGATGACATTTTAAGAAATGTAGATGTATAGATAAAGAGCCTATCTTCTGACAGATGCAGAATCCTCGTGGTGTCTGCTATTGGTGCAGTCAGAAACACAATACTGGCATAGCCGTATCTTTGATCCAAATATGACCACTATGTTCCTAAAGTAGCTAGCAGAGTCTGGACATTGGGAACCTGAAACTTAAAAAGGGCAACTGCAGCACTGCATCTGAAAGTCTTTTAGACTAACAAGAGTCCTGCTTGGCTAGCTGGTTGGACTCAATCGTAAAGGTCTTTTCCAACCTAAATGATTCTATGATTCTCGATGTTCCCTGGTTTATTATCAAAGTTATTTGGTATAGGACAGAAATACCTTAGCATTAGAAGCATCCTGATCCATCTTTTTTCGTGGAGGAAGTGGAGGAGGGTTTTGAGGCTCATCACTTAGTTTAGGAAAGCTACCCCACGAGCTGAAGAAAGTCTCTGGAGAGAGAAAAGCAGGTATTTTACTGCTTGTGCAGTATCCGAGGAACATATGCTAGAATATTAAGCCAAACTAAAACCAACTCAAATAAGCAGATCTTTGTGCTCAACGGCAACACGAACCATTAACTGCAGTTGTATGAAATTCTTATTTGTTTCTTTAATCAGATATATGCCTGACAAAGTTGTCTCCTATTCCCAGTATCAAAGATAAGCAGCAACAGTTAGCAGGCAATGCTAAAGGACAGAAAAATAAAGTGAACTCCTAGCAAGCACTTAACTTTCTCTGCAATCCTCTCTATATTGCAGAATTTACCCCCTTTACCACAGTGCCTGCAGTCTCTGTGCGCATGCTTATGTTATGCTTTGGAGTGAAAGGTTTGTTCTCTCTGCCATATGGGTACACGTTCAAATTTGGAAATTTAGAGGCTTCGTTAACAGGTCTGCAACACTTCTAAAGCAGGAGAATTATACACTGAACTGAACAGATGATATTAACTCTTAAAGCATTTTAGGACATTTCTAGTCCTTCCTTTTTACTGGAGTGGGGGAAATCCTCCAAGTTAAGAAACAAAACAACCCCCGACCTGTATTTGTGAGTTTTGTCACACCTTTGCTTTTTCTCTCAGAAGTGCACAGAGCTCTGTATCAATACATTAGGCACCTGTGCTCTCCAGTTTGCAATTTTAATCACATTACGGAAAAATATATGTGCCTGTGTCATAAGAGAGTAAAAAGAGAAGCTGAAAACACAGATGAATACAGGGTATCCCTCACAGCTGTGGTACAAAAAGTACCTCTCCTTTCCCAGTGACAGAACAGTTATTTTCACTAAGTGGTAATATGAAATTATCAAGTTGCTTCATTTGTAGGATTAGTCAAACAAAATAATCATCAAGGACGTTCAAAATAGAAGCAAAATCATGCTAGAGCCTGGGGGGAAAAAAAACCAAAACAAAACTAAAGCAGACTGCTTTTAGACTTTACATTCTTTACTGGACATTTGACCTAACACCTGTACAAAAAAAAATCCTCACAGAACCCTAATGCATGCAGCCCACATTTTCATGCCAGATTTCAGATTTTAACTCCCATTCAGCTTCCCTGAAACCAGGAAAAGCAGAGTTAAATGAAACACTTAAGAGTTACGGTACTCACTCGACTGTGGCAAACTGACAGGAGCGAAGATGCTATTGTTACCTGTTAAATGAAAAAATCGATTAAAGACTTTCCAGACAGAACAACTGCACTACAGCACATAACGTATGCTTGTGAATGACCGCAAGGATCATCATAATCTCCAAGTTTATCTACTGCTAGCATGAATTAAGCTTCCCTGTGTACAATATTGCTGAACTAGTGATTTTAAGTTATGCTGGGAATTAAACTTCATTATTCTACTCTGTTCTGACACTACCATGTTGTTGTTCACTTCCCCTGCAGCCCAAACAACCTCAGCATTTGTCATATAAAAATTGTTTGTCACTTTTGCCCCCCCCCCCCCCCCCCTCCAGGCTGAACCCACCTGCCAAGTCTGCAGCCCCCTTAGAGCAGAGCCAAGACCCATCAAGCGCTGCTTTCAAGACTAAGGAGCTGCTCACAGCTACAAGCAAAGCTTGGGAGTGTTATCGGTGCATCTGAAATAATATTGTCATTTTTGTAATCAAGACGGCATTTCAGAGCAAGTACCCTGACCATCCCTGCTTCTGGCGCTTTGGTTCACATCTCAAAACACACAGACTGGATTCCCTTCAAAGGAAATTAAACCAGAATCACTGGAGTGTTTTTTGTACTCCAGAAACACACACTGGTGTGGATGCCAGGTCCTCAGCACCGTTTCTCTCTACGGATGTGCCATACTTGGTAAAGCAGGCATAGCCCCTGCACATTAGTGCCTCACGGGGACATCTCCCGTAACAGATTGCCTCAGCTCCAGTAGGCAAAAAGACTGGAAATGTCACTTGTTATATAACTACTTACAGCAGGGATTTCCAAAGTACACCTAACACCGAGACAAGAACTTCATAGTCCACAATGAAATTCTAGAACTTTTTTTTAAAAGGCTGGCATACACACCAATACATTTGGAAGCCTGAGGGACAGTTAACAACAAGTATTAAAACATATTGCACATTTACCATAAGAACTGTTGAGATCAATGTCTAAAAACACACTGAACTCTGAAGAAGCAGACACTGGTGGTGTAGATGGGGTGTTCGGAGAAGTTGGTGCTGATACTGTTGATTCATGCTCTGCCTCAGTGATTCTACTGAAACTTATCTTACTCGGTTCCTTTTCAAGTGGCAATGGATGACTTCTCAAGGTGCCAGAGGTGGAGCCATGTCTGCCAGTATTGGGCCTTATCCCAGGAGATTTCAGGGGGTATGTTGTTTTTCTAGGCTGGAAAAAGTAAAACTGGTTAGTACTGCTACCATTTCAGATAGCAAAACTGCCAAGTCTCTATGAGATATTTTAAAAAGTACTTATCAAATACACCTTAAGAAATGGTACAGCCTTTCTACAATTGACTTGAGGCACAGTCTGTTGTTATCTATACAGCCTAAAAAGTTATGGATGCAGCTTAACAAACCTTTTTTCCCAGCTCAGCAATTTTCAAATTTTTTTTTGTTTGTTTTTCACAACTGTGAAGAATGAAGAGTCAAGTTTCGGATGCATGCCAATCAGGACAAAACACAGGGAAGAGCAAGTCACAACCTTGGGGGAGAGAAAGTTACTTCAGGTGCCCCCCAGGCCTGCAGAAGAGCCTCATAACAGCACCATAAGACATGCTTTGTGCTTATGCCACAGAAGGTCACCAGGCCCCTACACGTGTCCGAGATCAAGGACACACTCAGACACATGTTGTCTACGTCCTCTGAGTTAGTCAGGACAAAATTCTTACACACACGCCACTGGTGTGAATGAAACAAGCCTCATTAGACTCAAGTGTAACACAGCACAGATCAAAGGCGATTCTTTGAAGATGAATTACGTTCCCATCCTACGGTGGTATGCACAACTCCACCACATTACAGTACCCAGAACTGGACTTTCCTGAAATTCCAATAAGAATGTCTAGTTTGGAAATCATGAACTATAAAGAATTCATGCCCAGTTGACTGAGACTGGCAGCACAGATATCTATTTTTAGCAAATTTTTTTGAGACACTACTGTAAGCAGTGTTTTTGCAACAGTAATTTCTGTCATTTTCTTGCCATATTTGTAACATCATCTTACTCATTCCTCTAACAGGAGATTGCTAAAATTATTTATAGCTCTTCCAAAAATTAGAGATCTCTCCAGCTATTCAGAAGTACGATTACAACATATAAAACCCAAGTGTTCTAGAGAGCGATCTTTCTGCTTAAAAAAGAACCCTGGGCTCCAGTAGCTATTTAAAAAAAAAATAAATAGAATTGCTACTCCTTTGAATTGAACTATTATTTTTTTGGCAGGAAGGTTGCACCTTGTCAATTCTTCAATTTTTGCAACAATGCAAAATAGTTAGACAACAGAAAAACAGAAATTAACTTCTACTTAAAGAAAACACTTTAATGATATAGAAAAATCCATCTTTTGATTAATATTAATATTTTATAAGTTTTCTTGATACTGTGAAATGAGAAATATTATTATGTATTCTATTGAATGACTATGGTAAGAAACCCAAATTTAAACGGTAATATTTTAGGCTTTGGGGAAAAAAGTGTTGATTCTAAAATAAACCAAAGGTAGTATGTTTTAGTAGCGACAAACATCTGAGATAAAAGTATTTTTAAATCAAGTTTTGCTGGAAAATCATCTCATGATACAGAATTCTGAAGGAAACATGTATGGCTTATTGAGTTAACTATGTATTCTTTTTCGTAGTAGCTAGTGGATTTTAGCTATTTAATTTGCAGGACAAGACTTACAAATCTAGGTGGTTGCTTGCAGTTTCGAGGTTCAATTTCTAATGACTTGTTGAACAGATAATCTGTAAACTCTTTTTCTGGTATCTTCCCCATAGGATTGAGATTTTCAAAGAATTTCTAAACAAAACAAGCATCAATAATATTTAAAAAATAAGCATGTACACAGAATTTTAATGAAATGCTTGTAATTCACTGATTAAAAATCTAGCTTTTCACTATCGTGAAGCTTATTTCCAGGAAAAACAGTAGAATGTTCCCCAAAATAAACACAAAACAATCCAATGCAAGAAACAACCAAGTTCATGGTAAGTTTTCTGACATGAAAGAATGACCTTGCATCAAATAACCAGGCATGGTAAATTAAGTCTTCTGTAAATCATTTGCTAATATTTTTGACTAGTGAATCATGCACAGCACAGCAGCGTTAAAGGCCATGCAACAGCGTCCTGTACCCTTGCCTTAACATCACAGATCTGGGAAGGAGCAGAATACAGACGATACGGTAGTGGAAGCAAAGGTTATGCTAGTGCCATTTCTTAGAGGTGCTTTGGATGTTATCGTTTAACTACAAAGAACAGGAAGGGATGGCGGACAAAAGCAGGAAGGTCAGAGGCAGGGACAGAGTACGGTGCTACGGCACGAGGACTGGAGGGAAGGCATGGCTAGGACAGGACAAAGCTCCCTCAACGCCTGACAGTCCTGCTTTAGCTGCTCCTGCTGCAGCTGGAGCCTCTGGGTGGGGACCTACAGCATTTTCCATTTGTTCTTTCTGCAGCACAAATACTGCCATCCCTCGAGCTTAATGTACTTTCTGGCTTATGAATACTGTAAGTCTCCTAAACCCTTCCCAGGCATGCCACAGCAATTAAACGCACAATGCAAATAACATTTTAAACAGCAGTATTACTGCCCATTTAATTCTTCACGTAACCAACTTCTCTGTTGCTTCCTGCCTGCTGCTGTTCACTAGCTGAGACTGAGAGCTGTCCACGCTGCTGTTTTTTGGAAAGGTTACAATTAGCCTTGCACTTCGGAGTATGGCTGGGTACTTAATGCTATGCTTTTCAATCATTATTACCTCCATATAAAAACACCTACCTACCATTACCTGGCTCGTTGTTTCAGCACCTTCCTTTAATTATCTGGGATTCGCTAGTCTTTGTCTTGGGTACGTAACCACTTGAGCATGCTCTCTTCTTTCTAAAGATAATGCTGGCTGACACTGGTGCATCCCCACATTTGCTTAGCTTCTGCCATGCTGAATGACTGTTGGTATTTGTGCTGAACTACACATCCTCTCACTGTTAGCGGTGTCAGTAGACTTTGGTCAGAGGTGTCATTACAGAATGACAGGACTAAACACACTAGCCACATACAGAGCATTTTAGGTTAAAGGCAACTGATTTTTCTCCAAAAAGTTCTGCTGTTTGGTCAGTATGTGTTATTCATTCTGTTTTGTTGCTAAAAAATCTGATACCAGGCTGCAGAACAGTAAGGGGATGAATGAGACCCAGAACATGGAATCCAAACAAGTAAATCCCCACTTCTGGCTAGTCCTTTGCAGTGGTACTTTCTTGTCTACCAACACTGTTCCCCACTTTCTGATGGTCAGGGTTCACGTAAGATTAGGTCTAGTACCAGAAGATTATCTGTCAATTTTTCATTGTGTACATTCTTTTCCTTCTCCTATCCCCAAAACAGATATTTGATTACCCGAATTTCTGGCTCTATCCGTAAACAGTAAGGCTGGTTTTGATACTGCTGAATTTCTCCTGTTATTTCAGCCACTTTTCTCCTCTTACTGAAGTTAATTAATTCTTTCCCTTGTCTTTTAAGGAAGTCAGGATTCCCTTCTTCTGTCTTCAAAATATTTGTTAGGTATATTCCTGATAAAGAGAGAAGTGTTTTTTAAGTTCATTTTCATTCCAAGAGATTATTTCATTCTTTCTAATGAATGACAAAGTCTGAGCATACATAGACCATTCCTTTTAATGCTCCAACGGTTTATTGGCTGGCAAAATGAATCAAAGTCTGCATTTTACACAGGAACAATATACTATTGAAATAAAATGTTTTATCTCCTTAACATGAGATCCTGAGTTTAGAAAAAAACCCCAACATCTTCAGGTCATCACCATAATCAGATCACCAATATGGAGGCAGTGTTAAACCAAGTAAGGTAATATACTATAATACCAGTAATCTGTATACTAAACTAGAAAAATAAATTTATATAAAAGACACTAAGTCTAAAAACATTACAAACCTAGGAAGTCAGTCACATATTATATTAAAAAAAAATTTAAAGCTAAACACAGCCCCGAACACTTTAAGCAATATTAACACATCTGCATCAAACTCAAGACTGACAGTACACACAATATTAGCCTTCCCTGGTGTTACTTACCAAAGAAAGGCACACAGGGTGGATTAATTGACTTGAGCTTAGCTAGATATTTTTTAAAATGATCTTGACTTAATTCTACTGCTTCATCCAAAACTCTTTTTTTTCTTTCCTGTAGTGCCTAAGTCGCCAAAGAAAAAAAACAGGGATGCAAATCTTCTTAATAGCATGGTTAGCAAGAACAAGGCAATTCCCTAGATCTCTTAACAAAACTTAGAAACTGAAATTCAGATTTGAAAGAACATCTTTTGTAAATGGTTTGCTGTGGACTACAGCACTATCAGTCCAACAATTTAGTCATGTGAATCATAAGGCTAATGTAAACAAGACTTATTTTGTCTACCAAGCCTACAAACATAACTCTGGTCTTAAAATTTAATAAAAACCATGTAATTTTGAATTTAACTTAAAGGCCTTGTACTGCCTTTCAAAGACATACAAAACTCAAAACATTTTATTCATGCTTCTTTTTCTATTTTAGTCAAGGGAGGCTTTGCTGCCAAATCCTAGGCATTTCTTTTCCTTGGCAAGTGAAAAATGGAGTCACTACTTGTGTAGTAGCCTCTCTTCCTACCATCCATCTAAACAGTTCCAGCAGGTTTTTGTTTCAGCCTCCAACAATCTGAATTTTGTGAGACTCTCTCATCCAAGAGAAGTTCTTGTGACCAAATGAAACCTAAGCTTTAGCTATCCCCTCTCCATGCCCTTCTACCCCCTCGCCCCTGTTTCTTGTGTACATAGGAAATGCTGCTGTTAAAATATTCCAGTCCAGGGTTCTGAGCCCTGGGATCCTCCTCTTTCATGCCCATAAAATGCTGGACTGAAGCAACAGGTTCATCTCAGACAGGGTAAGGAACAACAATTGAATGATCGTGGCATTTCCCCTTTTGGGGCTGAATACTCGTGAGAAAAAAAATCTGCTGAAAAGCTCCACTTCCTATTTACAAACCTTTTGAGACATGCAGCCCATCTTGTATGTTTTCTCATAAATAACTTCGAACATTTCACACTTGTTTTCTTCCATGAAAGCAAGTGCGATATGGATACTATGGATTTCACTTCAGAAGTGAGATGTTTCTGGATTCTGATTATTTCCCACCCCCCCCCCCCCCTCAAGAGCAATGCCCAAAACTTACCTCAAATGTGTGATCTAGTCTGTACACTGATACAGAGTTCATTGCACTGACGATCTCCAAAACACCATTGAAATTATTCAGATCTTGAAAAACCTGCAGAATTTCTATAATCCTACTCAGCACAGCCACTCGCTCTTCAAAGTTCTCAGTTTCCACAATGCACCTAATCAAGAGACATAATTTGAGAAACACTGATAAATAAAACCTGACATTTTGCTAGCTACTAAATCAAAATTTTCCAAGCAAAACTGTACAGTACATCCAGTATGCGCATTTTGGCGCGCTCTCAAGAATCTCAAGTACAAATTTATGTAATCACATCTTACATATGTTCAAGTTGGAAAGCCAAGAAAGGTTTTGGCATATCCTGTAAAATAATAAAGCAAATCCCAAGCAAGATCCAGGATAAGTAGGGTGACTCTCATGCTGTATCTCCAGCGCATTTTAAACTCGCTAGGTCAGGTATACACATACAAGCTGCTACACCCTTCTGACCACAGCATTGGCCAAGTCCTCAGAAGTACTTTATCATCTCATGTGAGAAGGGAGAGAGACTAAGGTAAGGGGACAGACACAACAGTGCTTTCATCAGGGATGCCGAAAAGCAGTGCCGAGTCCTGCACTGCCTTCGACACCTTTTGATATACTGTGGAAACGTTAAGTAGGACCCGTGCAGACCAAGTGGACATAACTGGAAAGAACCTTCCAGACTCAGGAAGAGGGAGTGTATGCGATCGGCATGGCACACACCCTTGAACCAAAAATGGGAATTACTGTAATACCCTACAGCCATCTCAAGATTCAAGGAAACAGAATTCAAACAGCAGAGAAACGTTTCTCTTGGGATTTCAGTAGGAGTTAATGCCACAAGACTATCACCACCTGTACTTACTTTTCAAACCAAAGAGTAAGATTTGTAGTATGACGAATCATTTTCAATAGATTTGGGGAGTTAATTTCCTTATCTTCTTTAGTCCACACACTACCAACGAGTTCAGAAGGCTGTACTGCCCTGATAACGACAAAGAAAGATGCAGAAGAATGCTCAATAGAAATAATAATTTTATACTCTGTGTTTGCATTAAAAGATTATTTCTTCCCTTCATCATGACTCGATTCTTCACAAATCCAATCCAATCTTATCTACTGCAAAACAGTTACTTAAAATAACTTTCTGACAAGTATTTGACTATAGAAGGAAATACATTTTTATCTTAATTGAAATTGGCATTTTTGAATAAGCATTTTCAGGTAAGAAAATTAAAGCAGTAAATTTAATTTCCTGAAAGCTTATTTTAAAAAGCATCTCAAAGTGAGTTACAATTTTTTTAAAAAAATAGGAAGTTGAAATACTTCGAGCAACCTGCTGGAAAAGTGGCCTATTTCTATAGAAAAACCTGCTGTCACTGAAGCACAAAAGGATGCTTCACCTTGAAGTTTTGTAAGACTTTAGAGAATTTCTACCCAGCAAAACCTAGCTCTCACATCAAGGCTAGCTCTATTTATCACAGGTAACAACAGAGCTAGGAAACAGCCAAGTACCTATGGTACCAGACTAAAAAAACTCTTCAGAATTAGATTAGAGGACCCTGATGTAACAGTGCTATGGTTATATGCATATAACACCTGGGCCTTTGCTATGTAGCTATAAAGGAAAGGAGCAGAAACAATTGTGTTTGCCTTTTATGATGCAACAAGCATTTCTTACTAATGTAACACTAAGTTTGCTTTTAACAAGGAGACAGTACAAGTTAGTATTATCTACTTGTAATATTTTAGTGTCCTTCCTGTACTTGCTTATGTTGTCAGAAGTCTGATATGGAGATGAAAAAACTTTTTTTTTTTTTTCCCTGCGTGTTTTGATATTGAACAGATGGCAAGAAAACCTCTTTCCATAAACTCTGAAAGTCAAGGAGACGTACTTTTGACTGATTCTACAGCTTAGGACTCTTTCTTGCTCAAATAATCTGAAAAAGACAGGATTAGTTCTATCCCTACCTATAAAGGTCAGACTCGAGAAGCGTTAGCTGTCGAGCAATTTCTATAGGATGCAGAGTCATGAGGTCCAGCGTTTCGCTGTGCCCAACACGCCAAATGTGCCACTCGATTGGGGGAGGTGGGCTCTCAAAGGTGATGTTGTGACTAATTCCATTTGCTTGAGCTTTCTTTCTCTTGATGATTTTAGCAATTGATTCCACCCACTTCTTCATGGATTTTCCTGCAAAACAGAAACCATGAAAAAACCCTTTTTAAATATTATCTTAAATGACTTCTGATAATCTAATAAAACCACCTCCCCCAAATTATACATGCACTCAAAATTCTGCATTTTTGCATGCAAATTAATTAGGTTTGTAGTTCCCTTTTTTTTTTCTTATGGGTTCCTGCACCTGTATCACTTGACAAATACAGACACATGTGAACGCATTTTTGGGTGCCCAGTTGTGTTTAACCATATCTACTGACAGCTTTTGAGTGGAAAAAAGTGACCCTGCATATGTTATATTTTACTTTTTCCCCTCAGCTGCAACCATCTTCACTTTGACTGCTAGCTTAATCTACTTAGAGAACAACTAAAAAAGTATACAACAAGCTTCAAGTGAGATCTTTGCAACATGCTGTACTAGTGCACTGCAGAACAAAAAGTTTAGAGAAATACATGTTTACACTATCAGTCCAACATACAGTACCCAAAATAGTGGACAAGACAGGAAGTACCTTCAGCAGTTCGAGACAAATAGCTTTTAAGGGACTAATCAATATTGAATTATTCCTCTCTGGTCAGCAATAGCTAGCATGGAGACCTCTGCAAAAGATAAACTACCACCCTCTAAGTTTGTCTCAGAATTATATTGCCCAATGTATGGTCTGGCAGTCTGAAAAGGCAAGTCTAGAATTGCCAGAATAATGATTAAAATTGACATGCCAACACTGTTGCCCTCCACTCAGGCTGCCAAAAAAAATCTGCCAGTTTGTAAAGGATTGCTCCAGAGGAAGTGATACCAAATGGGTCAAGTATCCTCTCCTAAAAGGATAATGATTTTCAGCTGGAACTTTTAATAAATGGGAAAAGAACAAGATGGAAAAAAACCAGTCTCAGTGACCAACAGGGAAGGAATTCTCTATAAATACAACACAGGGAGAAGGAAGGTGACAGTCTGAATTCTAACAAATCTATTGTAGAGTCACTCAGGGATGAACATTACTGTCCAGAAGTAAATACACTTAAGGTAAATATCATAATGTTTGAAGTAATTTTTGGTAGCTGTTTAGGCTCCAGGCCAAAGCTTGCTCATGTAAAGTAGAGTCTCATAAACAGCTCAATTAAAGTCATTAAAATTACTCATGTGTGTAAAGATATTCTCATGCCTAAAACCTGTGAGGGTTAGACCAGCAGGTTGTACCAAAATGTGGAAGAACAACAGGACCACCAATTACCATACCTCTTACACTGGAAATAAACGTCTCCAATCTCTCTAGTAACTCCAGATCTCTTTCAAAATCGTAAAAATGGTGCTCTACCCAGTGACGAAAAACATTTAATATTCTGAGGAAGGAGAGAAAAAATAAAATATTATGTTTCATTTTTAAGGACTTCCAAGGCTTGTCCTACGTAAACACTAAATGAAACACAATTCTACAAAAAACGAGTTACGGATTCATGTAGTTGACGACTATCAAAATACATATGGACAGAGGGGCAGAACAAAGACTAAGCATGGCACCAATGACCACAGAAGTCCTCAGGTATTTAAAACCTAATTTTCCAGTCTTGGCATATATATAGTTTGGTGGGGTTTTTAAATCTTATATAAAGAATGCTAGTGTTGAGGTGGTTTCAGAAGAGGAAAAAACTTAGCAAAATCAGATGAAACTGGTATTTCTAATGTCATTTTCTGTTTTTTTTTTTTTTTTTTAACTAAAAAGCTGATTAGGATCTCCCATTTGGTAAGAAACAAATTTATAATTATTTCTTTCCCGTACAGAAATTTCAGCTTAGAAGTTGTTGCAAGTGTACTGCCCTACTTCTACAACTTTTTAATTACACAAATGGCCGTACTAGATCCAGTACTTCTTTTAAGGATAACACTAACCTTTTTCTTGGTTTTTCTCTACAATTTCTTAAACAGACCACTAATAAACAAGCCTCTCAAAGTTAACCACAACTGCTCTTCTGCCTTCTACTCTTAGGGTGTAACAGAATAAAAAACTGTTTACCTGAAGAAGAGGCAAAACAAGTTGAGCTCGTACCTCAAAACTGATTTATTGGGGTGCACTGTATCACCTTACCTGAAGGGTGAGCAAAAATCTCCTACATCAACTAGTACAACAGATTTTCCCTGTGCCAGTCCAACAGGTGGGACAGGATGATGGGGTTAATGGAGAGCCCACGGTCTCAGACTCAGAGGAGATAGTTACAGTAAGATGTGGTTACTCCTGCCCCATCTCCCCTTTGCAAAAGTGGCTTAGCTGTATGCAGGATGCTGCTAAACTCCCCCACTCTTTGCAGCTCAGGATATTAAGGTAAACCAGTGCTAACTGTGCATCAGACTACTGTTGGTGGTGCCTCAGCCCTGTAAAGTGGGGACAAGAACATCTGAGAGGGACAGGGCAGACAACTGATTGTAATCTGCCAGTCTGTTGTGAGTCAGAGCACTAGAGAAGTTGGCTGGTTTAGGTTAGTCAAATGAAGGGTGCTCTATGTGAATACATCGAGAATTAAATAGTTTTCCTTTTCCAGTGAATAAGTTAAAGAATGAGGTTTATCACATGAAAGAATGGCTACCCAAACAGATCATTTAGGCTAGAAATTAATGACAGCTTCTAACTGTCAAAAGGAGTGATGTTTTGAAACAAGTTCCCAATAACAGTAATATAGGATCCTATCTAATCAGTCTTTTCCTTTGAGATATCATGGCAGTAATACTGAAAAAGCAAGAAAGATTGCCTGGTTGTGCTGACTGCATTTGCAGCTTAGCACCCCCTCTTTCTCATGACTTTGCATGCATTTCATCTAGTCAAAGACATTACCGTTTCCCTGCCTGCGTACTGCACACCACGTCTACAGCATTTTCTGCAAGACAGGGAGTAAGTGTTAGGGAGGGAAGGAAGGGAGGGAGGGAGAGACGAGCATCTTCACATTCTCCGCCTTCTTCCCAAACTCCAGGTCTCTCCTGAAGTAGAGATCAGTGCTATTAACAATTACTGGAGTTTACAAAGTGCTGGGAGTATCAACCTAACAGCTCAAATTCAGGCACTTATTTTCAACTGTAAGACAGTTCAGAGTTTCAAGCTACTAGAAACATGTAGTATCTCCTAAATTCAAAGATTAACTATAAGCCACAGAAGGGTGTGTGTTAAATAGCAGCACATCTCATCAAGCAGGCACCAATAAGAGGACTCAACTCATCAACCATAGCATAAATTAGACAGCAAAGAGTAGTTGTTACAATAAGAGGTATCCTAATCACTCAAACAAGGAAAGAAACCAGAAACCAAAACCAAAGACCCTGGAAACTTTGGAATGGGGCAGAGGTGTCAAACAGCTCAAACGTAGCATATGAAGGCAAAAGTGCTAAACTGATTTTGGAAATTAATAGCAAGAAACATGGTTAATTGGTGCCTCAAACTCTTCTACAGATTCCAGTTTCATTGGTAACCACTTGTCGTGCTCAGCTATGGCAGTCAGCAGTGCTGCAGGAAGATGCATCTGTAAGGGGCACTGTGAGGAGGTCCCCAAGAGACTTCCATCCTAGCGAGTAGAGTAAGCTACAAAAAATAGTAACAAAAGCAATACAACAGTATTTAAACTTTTGAGCCAATTACGTCACAAAAGCCCATTCTGTGTGAGTTTCTCTGAAGGGGCTCTATAGGCACCTATGTGGATGGATGCTGAAACAGTTACCAGAGAACAGTAAGCTGAAATGGGGAAAAGTACATGCTGAGAACTAGCATGTGAAGCTCTCCCAAGAACTGATAACTCTGGAGACTAGTGGTCCTGCTGAACCCACAGGAGCTCATAAACTGAGAATACCAAGGGTCTGATAAATCTGGACAAGGTCACAAGCACACACAAGTATGAAGGTTACGCTGAGGTTGTATAACTTTGGACTGCATCCAAAAAGATGGCAGCAGCTATATATTGACAAACACTACAGTATTTTTTATATATATATTTTTTTTTTACATATATGCATACAGGTATCTGATGAAGATAGGACGCCTAAGTGGCTGTCTGAACACCTAACTTGAAGGTACTGGCATGTCAGTATGACCCTTCACTTTGACTAAACTGCTGTTGCTCCAAACAGGTAACTATGAATGACTGTGTGAGGGTACTGTGCATATAGTTATCTGCCATTAACAGTAACATCTTGATGCTACTCATAAAAACAGTTTAATGAATAAAAGTTGTTCTAGCAAATATTGGTTGTGATCTGTGTCTCCTCCTGACTTGATTCCCTATCAGGGAAACAATTAGCCTCATTCATGCCAGAAACACTTAACTGTTCCCCCAGTTAGCTTGGTCAGCAAGACCTTGAAGATTCACTGCAGCCCGTTGCAATGTGCAGTACAGACAAGAGTCTCCCTGTCTGTGCAGATACATCAACGGGGCTGGGAAAGGGAGTAAAATACCAGCAGGACTGAAAAAAAATGGAAACAGAGAAACTATCTTCATAGAGCCTCTTAACAAGGAATCCATTCAAAATGCAGTCAGAAACACTTTCAGTTATACATCTCTCACCCACACCCGCTTTACATAGCAGCAATACAGCGTTCTTGTGGGTGGTGATCACAGCTGTGAGTGGCAGAGAACCAAAGTACAGTTGCAACAACAACAGAAGTCAGTATGACTAATCAGAACATGGTTTGGGATATTAGTCTGGTTGCAGACAGTGATAAGTCTCTACTTGACAGCACAGCAGTCTCCAAAAGAGATTACTGTCTCCAGGATCACCATATAATCAGTGAACTCAAACCTGGCTTTAACAGAACAAATTTAAAAGCAAATAAACCTGAGTTGTACTGGCTGGACATATTCCTTGCGAAATCGCTTAAGGTCTGCGCTGATAGGCTGCTCCCCTTTCTCGATTGCCAGCCTGTCTGCTTCAGTAGGCTCAGGCTCTGGGATTTCAAACCTATGAATAAAAGCACCAAGAAACTGATGGCAATTAAGATAAAACACAAACCCTTTATGTAGGACATGAAGTGCAATTGCATTTAAAAAAAAAAATAAAAATCAGTGCGGTGGAACTCAAGCACTCATCTAATATCCAGTTTGCCTGGAATTCCCTCCTCCCCTAGCTATGTAGTGCTAACACACCCAGCTCTCACCCTGATAATTCACTAGTTCTCTGGTCATCACAAGATGTCTAGACTAGGATATAAGGTTTTTAACTACCCTAGCTTGATTAAGTGAAGATTAGAAGAAAGCTTAAGAGCAGCTTTATCACACTGTATGAAAATGTTGTTTACATTAAGAGTCTGTGCCTCTCAAACAAACCGCTTAGAACACTTCCGTTCTTATTTGCATTGAGACTTTAGGCATACTCAAATACACTCTCATGATCAAGTTAAGCAGTCAAAACATTAACACCCCACAGCTGATGCACACCAAGTGCTCTAGCTAATACTTAATTCAGGTAACTACTTTAAACTGGGAAAAGGAAGCGTGCACTAAAAACTTGCATTGCTGTATCCCGTTGTAAAAGTTACTGGTTTACAAACTTCACTAAAACGTGTGCCACATGGCACTGAGAATCCAAGCAGAAAAGGAGCAGGTAAATACACAAAGCCTTTCAGTATCTTCAGAAAGGATGACCAGTACTTACCTTTCAATCAGTAAACTCAACAGTTCCTGGGGCTTGCAAAAGGAGCGGTACGTGGTAAGGAAAGTACGTACAAAATTAGGATCTGTAAAGATAGAGTAAGAAAATAGTGGAGTGGGTTTTTTTTTTCATCCAATTGCAAAATATCAGAAATAAGACTCATACACTCACAGAAGCTTTAAAGTGCAGAAAATACACTAAGGTTCTAAGTCCAGCACTGTAATTTTAAAAGTACCAGAAATGATACTGCTTGTGAAATTTCCATTTAGTCCTCTGACACATTTCCCCTGTAAAAGTACTCAACTGCACATGCTATGTTCTCTCACAAACTGTGTCTCAGTCTCAGCATGCGGAATGACTTACACTCCCTGTATATGCAGCTATTCCATGGCTTCATAAAGACAAAGAAAACATGGTAGAACTAGGCTGTCTACTCTCTTCACATCAAAAATACCTATACCACCCCAACAAAATGCTATCTTACCTGTTCTTAAAAAATCTCCAGCAGTGGGGACTGCACACCTGCCCCAGCCACACCACTGCAGCACACAACTACCCTCTGCAGAGCAGCCAACAGGGAAAACATGACAAGCAGCAGAGGCCTTACAAAGCAAATACCTGCAGCAGTTCAAGATGTTGTATCTCCACAAGCCACCACACCTCCCTCCCGCTGTTTCCCACCGCTACGGTAGGTGTGTTACCATGAGACGTGCCTATCCGCAAGCTACCACGTGTTTTATTGGGCCCACTCTGCTATATTAGAAGTATTAAAGGAAAGACATTGTTCCCTTAAACTCTTTTATTTCCACTCTCTTGTACAGAGTTTTGTAGATCGTGAATAAGCAAGCTGATAAACAAATCACTTCATGAGCCATGAAGGGTCATCATCTGGTCCTAATCCTGACATCCCTGCAGCAGACCCCTTCACAAGGGTAACGGAGGCAAGACACTGCTGTCGTGTGATATGCAGCAGCTTCCAGAGCTGCCTGGGAGCAAATGAATGCTGAAATACAGGAAAACCTGACCTAGAAAAGTGCATGTGCACATGTTCACTCAGAAGTGTGGATTTGGGGTTGTTAGGGATTTCTTTTTTCTTGCTGTTCTGTAAATAGTCTTGAATCTGTCAGCATTAGGTACAGGTAGCTTAGACCAGCAGTATTCAACAAGTGGGAATCGAATTTCTTCCAATAAACCCACAAAAGATTAAGACAAACACTGCTTTTAAGAAGGCTTAAATTCCCTGCAGAGCACTGCTCAACATTTTTAAGGGATCCATATATAGGAATGTGCTTGCAAGCTAAGAGTAATAGTGCTCTCATTCTATGATAATGCTGCTGAGTTTGCACCCTAGTCCTGCACTGGCCTGTTCTGCTTCCACGTCACATCTACATTCACTCTTCAGTACTATTTACAACACTTTAAAAGTAAATCTTCCTCTTACCACTGAACAGGCAGGTAGTATCTCTGCTCTGCTGACAAGATCTCCAATTCTCTTAAAATGGGGGCTGCTACTCTGCTCTCTGACCTGTGTAGCTTCCTTTGTATTATTTTTGAAATTACGTATTTCTGTAAATGACATTCTCAATAAAACAGAAAGTACAAGCAATGTGCTACTAAGAGTGGCTCACGATTTAAATTCAAGAGTTTATTAACTCTGCATCTGCTATCTCCCATGGTATCCTGGTATCAGCTGGGGACTTCTTTGACATGACAGAGGTCATTCTGTGAATGCAGAGCCATTGTGCTGAAGCAAGGCCTGCTTCAAACAAATATGAAACTAAGGCAAACATACGATACACTGACAGTTTTAAAAAAATCATATCTTGACCTAAATACAAACAAAAAGCACCACCAAGATCTGCTGAAAGTCCCTCCAAATGCTGTTAGTCATCGAAATGCCCTTATGGAAGCTGAGGGAGATGATTTTGTTAGTCTTGGCTCCAAATACTGTTTGGAAAAAGCACACAGAAAACCAAGAGGCAATGCTTTCATTGAAGATTCCCAAGGCCAAAGCGGCAAGTACTTGCGCTATAAAAACTGAAGTTATGCTATCAAACTAATACTCAAATACACCAGTTCATTCAGGAAAAGGGCTAACTCTACAAGCCACTAAAACCCATCACATTTTAGAGATGAATGACTCAGGACTCACAGACAACACAACTATGGATTACTTGCATACCAACTAGTTGCATCAATACTGAGCTTCAATGTGGGAAATGGTTTTTTTGGTTTTGTTTTTTTGTTGTTTTTTTTTTTTTACTTTTTAAAAAATATACAGCTCCACACTATCTAGCCTTGGTTTTACAAAAAAGACTCACTTAAATACCAGGCACTTTTGTAAAAAGCACAAAGGAGACCATTACTAAGTTTTACACAAATTGCACACCACTTCCACCAGCACCCTTCTGTCAGCTTCACTGCGTTCCCTTTCAGTGCATGCTTTTCACCCCAAACCTAAGATCTAACACTTCCATCAACATTAGCACTTCATGTAACTACTACAAGGTTTCATTTCTGTGGCTTTAAGATAGTAAAGACTTTCACAGGAAAGTCTGAAGAATGCCAATTGTGATTTGTATCCTTTTCTACAAAGTGGCAGGTTGGAGCATAATAAACATAACCTCAACCACCTTCTTCCTCCACAGTCACACAGCCCGTAACAGCACCACTGCTTGAGCCACGATGGTCTCGGGAAACACGCTACTGGTTCCTATTAGACCACCGATACTTTTTTTTTTTGGCAGGGGGGAGGGCTTGCATACCCCAAATTTTCTTACAGCTTTGCCAGCAAAGCCAGTTGATTTGACAACAGATACCAGGGTTTTTTTCTGCAAATCTTGCTTTAACTATATGCAGAGAAAAACCCAAACAAACAAAAGATAAAAGGATTAATTTCATCACCAATACAAGTATGACCTTAAAAAAACATATAGAACACAAATGTACAGGATACCTGCATACATATGGTATGTTAACCTTTCAATTAATTTCACAACTGTTCCTCCTTTGATGATAGGAATGCCATTCCTGCTTTGCAAGTTGTCCTCAAAAACAATGTTATCTTCAGAGTCTTCCACTACAAAACGATACACACTTGGGCTAGGTAACCTCAGTGGCTGTTCATTTTCTTCTTGCAGTAACACTGAATCAAGCATCCTATCCAGAGTACTGCGATACTGGAGGGAAATCAGAGCAGCCATCCAATTACTCTTCTCTTCAGCAGTCTTGGCAGCAAACAGTATACTGTTGTCATCTTTAGACACCAGTTCAAAAGCATGTTTATATTCAGATGTGTCATCTTTATCAATAATCTGTATTTTCCTCATGATAATTTTTTCCTTCAGTCTATACTCCGCATTGCTGTAACCAGGAAGCCGTGATTGACCGTGATTAGTTTTACAACTGATCATTAAACCATCAAAGAGAAAGATGTGGCGTTCATGTTTGGCTCCTATTTTTGTCAAGCCTCCTTCCATTATGAATTCATTACAGCACTGCCCAATATCTTTGCCTTCCCAGCCATCAATATTTTTCTGGATTTCATTCATTTTCTTGATGGCCAAGTGCTTGCTTCTTATTTGTCGGTTATAGAAGCGACAGACTGGCTCCCTTGAATGAAGAAAAGAAAAAGTCATGATGGGCACATTCCACATTTGCCAACCCAAGAGACAGAAAAAAAAATAAAAATCAACTGAATTCATTGTTTATATCATTATTTCTTTGCCCTAAACATGCCTTAACCAAGTTTACTGTTCCAAAAAAGCCACATGCATTGCTTTGGCTAGGGAAGGAGTAAGATACTGACATTATTCACAGAAGTGGACCGTGAAGGTTTTGGGCTGCTACGCCATTTACAATGAAAACTGACATAAAGCCATGCCTTGAAAAGGAAATATACAGATTATCTAACAAGAAAAAAAGATTACAATTCCTTCCACATCACTTATCTCCTTTTCTGCCAACTTTGGGACACCAGGGTAGTTTTGTGGATTATTACCCAGGCCGACGTCTTGGGGAGTGTTTGCTGTAAATCCGCTCCATGCTACACTGCAGATTCAGAAGAGCAGTAATGGCTTGTTTTAAGCACTCCCGATCCTCTTCATCTTCACTGCATTCCTGCAATTGCTGTGACACAATAAACAATTTTATTTCAGATTTATCTAATTTATAGAAGGGTAGGAAGAATGAAAAATATTCTTACACGCTGTTATCAACTGTACTCAGAGAGGTCAGTGACTTCAAGTCAATGAGAGCGTTATTACTAGAATCACACTCAAAGCTAGCTATGCATGTAACTAAAAAACATTTGTCAGATATTCAGAAGTCAGTAGATACTCAACAGGAGAGAGCAGGAGAGAGTTTAGAAAGAAAACTAGAAAGAAAACCCTTTACCATTCTACTGAGAGTCAATGCTGATTGTCAGATACTGTTTTTCCTGTTATGTTTTCAACAATGTCCTGTTTCACAACTGATTTTATTAAATAGTTTGGAGGTTTGAAATAGCCAAGAATTAAATGCTGGTTTATGTAACTATGTGTAGTGTAGCATTCCTTCAATGAGTCAATCCCAACATTTCAGAGCAAACTTAAAAGATGGAATGACCAAGATTCTCTGTTTGCTCCTTACCATTCTAAACTCTGCCATCTTCAGCAAACTCATCTATTTCCAGAAGAAATGTCAATTTTGCACAGGGCAAACTAACATAGTAAAAAAAAAAAAAAAGTCTGAAAGTCAAGATTTGCTGCTAATAGCAAAATGTAAAGGCAGCAAGAATCAGTGTATTTCCTTTTTATAAAGACCAGATCTGTCTCCACTACTAGGAAGAAACTTATTGAATTAGAGCATTCAACAGGCTTTCATATCATCTCCATGCACTTGGTAGCAGTATGCTTTGAGCAAAAGCCTATTCACAGAGTCTCTCTTTTTGGTTCTTTAAGGTGATCACTCCTAAAATACTACTGATTATAAATAAAAGATATTTCTCTTTTTAACCCCTTTCATGTTCAAGATTGTGTAATTTTTTAAGAAAAATCAAGCAAATAGATTGCTGGGTGAAATCAAGACAATATGCCACGCAGTTTTGGATAAACTCTGTTTTACCTAAGTACTTTAAGAGAATTCTTACTTACAATCACTCAGCATGGCAGAAGCCTTCTTTTCCTTTCCCCACTATGCTCCCTCAGCAAGGATATGTAGCTTCCTCTAAAAGTAATTGAGAGAACAGGATTTGACCAGATTGGGCCACTCTCTTCATGTAATTTAAATTACTAAAATTTTTATTTTTCACATGCCCAAACAACCTCCATCTTGTATATTAGAGAAATGAAAGTTTTATGGCCAAAAATTTCTGGAGAGTTTAAGAGCTGAGGAACAGTACAGGGAAGGGAAAAATAAGATGTCTACCTCTGTGGACACCCTTCTTTTCCTTACTATCAGCCACAGAAAGGAAAAGACCATAAATATAGTGTGAAAAGATGACAAATGCAAAATCCTAAAGGTGGGAAAAGCTATCGAGTCTGATAAAATACTCTTTCTCCTCACATGTCCTGAGCAGAATTTCTTGCATCACCTTTCCAAAGGGAGCTGTGTTTGGCAGTTAACAGACATTAAGTGGCATGTTTTGCCTTTTTTTTTTGTATTGAGAAAAAATATATATACACACACATGTGGAAGTAATCTAATCTATTTCTACACCTTAATGCATAGATTCCTGAAGATCAGGCAGAGCACCTGAAGCATATCTCATTCTCTGTAACTGCTGGACTAACACCTGCTTTTCCAAATACCAGTTCTTAACAAGCATCTTTCCAATTAAACAGCAGATGCAAAAGTGTAACATGCTTGCTAGACAAAGAAAATATGTAAATCTTTAGAAAAGGGAAAAGGGGGTCCTGTATTTAAAATACCGGTGATGATAAACTGAGAAAATTAACTATTCAATATATTCTACAGAAAATTGTCAGAAAATAGTAATGAAGAACACTGTTCACTTAAATTATACCACGGTGATCCTGTAGAATACTGACTGGAGCTTCTCTGTCAGTCAATCATTAGGTAACAGTGGGAAAGATTAAAAGGCTGAATTTTGTATGTTTTGGGTTGCTTGATAACAACACAGCAAGTCACATGCAAGAATTAGGGATAATCTTGTGCCTGCAAGTCACATGAGAAGGAAGGATATACTCTCTATTCAATACAGGAAAGCCTTGGACTTGAACAGAGACTTGAGCAGACCTCTGCTTACCTTCAGGATTTTAATGATACACCTAACTGGAATCTTGCTCAGGATTCAGATGGATTGTATGACCCCTTGCGTTCTTTGCACTGCATTCAACGAATAACGTTTCCTAGACCTCTGACACATTTATGAAAGCATATCTGGAGCTTCAAAGTCTGATGAAACATTAAGCTCTCCTCTACACTGCCAGCATGTAGAGCATTCATGCTTGGAAATGCCAAGCACAGTGTTTTAAACCCAAATACTCTGATAATCAATTAAAGATATCACAGTCAGAATCTATCTGGGTTACCTGTTTGCAAGACCTAACAATTTTTGATCACTACCACTATTTTTTCCTTCAAGATAGTTTTATTTCTTTAGCGTGAATTCCTTCAACCTTTGCCATCATCATTCATCCTGAGACAACCAACAGCAGATTCATTTTCTGTCAATACTTGAACAAGCAATCAACATTAAAGGGTCATCAGGGCCTGTCCTCTGGCTCAAGGTGCTCAAAGACTATTTCCTGGTGACCTCTATATGGCTGTGAACAAAAAGCTGCCAAACCAAACAAATTCAACATGGGGATCTCCAAACGACATCCAGCCCTTATGCCTCCTGCTTAGGCAAAATGGAGTCTCTGACGCAGATCCTGCATCAGAGGCTGCATAAACAAGTTTTTGCACCAAGAAGAAAAGTTCTACAGCTTGAAAGAATTTTCAAGCTTTTCACACTCTAATTTAATTCATTTTAGTTTTGCTGTTTTGCAAAATAGCAAACATCGAGGCCTGCATTTCTGTAAATCATTATTTTATTTACCTCCCAATTCAGTAGGGGTTTTTTGGTAACTTTCTTTAGGAGTAACAGTCTCAATCTTAGCTTCTCTCCCTACTGAAGCCACAAAAACATGAGCATTCTGTTGCTTTTCTGCTTCCATTTTTCTAGGTCTTTTTCAACCAAGGATCCTAGAGACAAATACAATGGTAACAGAAAAGCAGTAGCAACAGTTTGTAATATACTAACATTGTTGAATAAATACTTTCTCTATCCCTAAAAACACTGCTTTTTAAAAATCACTGCAGGAAATTTAGGATGTTTTCAAATTACAACATAAAATTCAAATTTTAAACCTGCAACTAAAGTGATCACAGCAAAAGACTCTGTATTTACCATTATTCACTACAGAGTGGTATTTAAGATTTCTGCTCTGCTCCATGCTCGCAAAGTTAGAAAGATTCAAGACAGCCAAGCATCAGCCTCTGCAGCTGAATTCTAATTCTATTCAGAAATCTTGTATACTATGGATAAAGGTCAAATCTAATCATTTTCACTGCTAAAATTCCCTAGTTAAAAAAAGGCATGGCCTAATATTATTTTTATGCAGCATCCAGCTGTATTATCCAAGTTAAAGACAAACAAAAGAAACAATATTTTTGCACTATCTGCCAGACTTTATTCTTCAAAGATATGAGGACATTTAAGAATGTGCATGTATAACCTGATCCCATCAATACTAAGAGGAGTTAAGAACAGACTCGGAGCCCCCAAGAGACAAGACAGAAAACTCTTGCAGCATTACGGATTTAAAACAGGCTATGAAAACCAAATTCTCTTCTCTGTGCCATCGTTTAAAACATAAATAGTAGCCACCCTTTCCTGTCACTGAAGAAAAAACTACCAAGTTTGCATGCAAAGCATTTAATCTTAAGTTTTGAAAACACACAAAACTCTGCTCAATAAGGCATATATGTTGTTTCCCCAAAAAGCAGACAAACACTACACTGCTTGTAAAATCAGTTAAATGTTTAGATTCTCCCAAAGCTGCACCATATGATTTCATTCTTTGATTTCATACTGATGCACTCCATTTCCCAGCTTTAAGACACAATGGGTCATTAATTAGCCTGACCTTCAGCATGTTTCAGGTCACTAATCCAATTATGTCTTTTAAACATGAAAGAAGAACATTTTACGAAGTTCCAGAGAATTATCGAAGTTCCAGAGAATTATCGTATGCAACTGACCCTTACGGAATGGGAAGTTACAGTATTTTGTAAGAGAGATGTTATCTGCAAAGCTATCAGTGCTCACTTCACAGCAAGGCTGGCAGAACCATGCCATGCTTCTGCTGTCATCCTTTAGTTCTTTGATCAGTTTATTTTCTTTTGGAAGATGTCCTTATAGAAACATAAGCTTTATGAAGGCAAATATTAAAACTATGGCAATGTAAAGTTTCTGTTCTCAATAGAGACAGTACCGTAATCTAGAGAAAAGTTCACTGACCCTTAGGGTTGTTTTGGTTGAGGTTTTTTTTCAGCTTTGTTAACTGTTTTCTAAACTGACTATCAATAGAAATGCTTAAAAATTTAAAATTTATTGAGACCACTTGGATTTAAACCTGTCCACAAAATATTGGTAATCCATACACTGGAGATGTGTGATCCATGGGTCAAAATAAATCATGCTTCTATTTACTTATCTAAATCAGGATATGTAAAAAAAAAATAAAATTCGCAGCAGACATAATGAAAACAACACTAAACTTAAAAAAAAACCAAAACAACAAAAAAACCCAAACATGCCAGATATTAACTACAGACCTGGTCTTAAAATGATTGCTATTTTTTGGCTTGAGATTCTTCCGAGAAAATTTTATATTGTATTATACATAAGTTCTATGTTGCAAAGTTTCCTTTTCTTTCTTCATACAATTAAATCCTTTGAAATACAAAGGAAGACTATATAACACACTTGTACAACACTGCTAGTATCACTTTTTACACTGGGAATTTAAAAGTGTAATTTCTGTTGCTATTTCAAAATGTCAGGTATAGCCACAGGATATTTCACCTGTTTAATTTAAGTATATCCCAGTTAGTTAATAATTCACTTACCCTTATAAACATTACAAACTTTCCCAACACAATGGGGCAAAGAGAAACTGTTTTTCATTATCCTCAACTACTTAAACAAAGCTCTGATCTAAGTATTTTTCAAGATAATTGCATTTTCTACAGCAACATTATTTTTCTTATTCAAGAATGATTATTATAGATCTCAGATGTTAAATTTCTGCTGACTGCTGGCCTCTCTTCTTGTAACTCACACCAAAAACATTTGCTTGTAAGCAAAAAGATACATGCTTAGTTACTTTTTGGCTTTTAGCTGTTATACCCAAGGGAAATATCTACTGATGTTAACCACCTTGCTAGCACACATCACAATAAAATATGTGCCAAGTGATCTGTGGTTAAACCCATAGAGGCTGTTCTAAAATAAGTAATGCCTCAATCGGCAGAATTGCTCATAAATACAGACTAGATGCCAACCTAAACAACTTGTATGGTAGGACCTCCTGTATGTCCTACAGGAATAACTTTTTATCATCTGAATCAGAATTCCATAAAGCCTGATATTTCATCAATGTAATTTCTTAGAAGACAGAAAATAAGAAAATAGTAGTGCTTATTTTCATTCCTCCTCAATATGCAGAAAGTGTGGTATGCTATGAAAAATGATATTTTTTGCTGTACCTCTTCCATTTAGGGCTCCGGACAAATGATTGAACATTAAGAACAGATTATTCTGACTCTGCTGAAAGGAAGTGCCTCCCCAACTCCCAAAATAAGATCAGCTGTGCTGCAACTGGAGTGTGACTTGAGACTGAGAATACTGATCTGCATTATGCCTAGCTTTTTCTGAACAGACAAACAAATTCAGAAGTCAAAGAAAGAAGAAATTCGATTTGCATATCAAATTTTTAACTGTATTAGAACTCAAGTTCAATAAAGGTTTATTTAATAAAATAGTTACTTCAAATGTTCATATCAGAGCAACAGATGCTTTTGCAGATTATTTTTTTTTTACATGATTTTACTTTTCAGACATATACTAACTGGTGTCAAATTAATGTTTTCTTATCTTTCAGTGTTCAGAAGCAGTATTGAAAATCTAATCACCTATTTAAAAGCTCAGATTCTCCACATTAAGAAATGTTTTTGGCAGGCAACAAAGAGTGTGGCTTCATTTACCTGTAGTAACTCAAAGTAGTGCAAACAATGATAGACTGGGATAAGCATGAGTCGTGGGAGGACGTATCGTACAGCTTCTTTAAACCCTTCAGCAGTAGACTGAAAAGGAAAAATAAACAGGGTTACTTGCACTGAAATATTCAAAATGGTACTGGACAAGGGCCTGAAGTTAGTACTGCTTTGAGCAAGATGGTTGTGCTAGACACATCCCGGGTGTCCCTGCTGACCTACGTTACTCTATACTTACATCTAGTAGTAAGGAAGACAATAAAGTTTGAAAAAATATTTTTGTCCAATGACAGTCTGTAAGATTCAGAGACACTTAAACGGTCTGACATCAAGCAAACGGAATCTGTAAACACCCTCTTCCAGGCACTGCAAGCATGCTTTTACAAACAGCTTCGGGTGGATTTTGATGTATACTCACTAGTGAACCCATAGCTCTGAAAACACCCCTAACCCTCCCAAGAAATGCTAGCACAATCTGCCTCCTTAAACTGGTAACCAGTTGGATGGTCCATATTTTTGCCAGAAGTAGCAAATCAAATTTAAGAAGCTAGAGGACCAAGTTACTACAAGTCATTTTATAAGCATCTTTTAACTGACATAGAGGTGCTCATATTGCAATCCCTAGCACCTTTGTGTTTCAGCACTGTCTGCAGAACTCAATTAATAGCATTAGTTCAAGGTGACAACACCTAAAAAATAATGCACTGACTACGGCTAAGCTGCACATCTTATTCCCCAGTCAACAGCCACATCTCAGAATGCAGAAAATGCTTGAATGTATTTTGAAAAAGGCTTACACCCATTTCCAAAACAATACATTTTACCCTGGACCACAGTTTGCTGCAGAATTTAAAGAAAACACTGGAATGTTAAAGACCAGTCAGGACTCCCATACAATCTAATACACTTGTCACCAACTTCCCTCTAATGTCCTTTTCTCCAAATTATGTATGCTGTGCTTCAATTTACATCCAATACACCACAGAAACATGGAGGTCTCATCAAGTACTCAAGAAATTAATGTATCTCCTCGCCCTCAGAAACTGAGAATCACAAGTTTAAGACTTCGAAAATGAGTTCAAAATCTTTTCCCATTCCCAGCAGTTAACTAACACAATAATTCAGGTTGTGAAATGAGGCGAGGTTTTCCAAAGGACGGTGAAATCCCTGCCATCTTCCGTATCAAGATAACTATTGAACAGAAACCAAATTACCTGATCTCCTTTTTGGAAATGACCACTCCCCCCTGTTTAAGACTTCTGGCTGCATCTCTCTGCAATTGCCAGAGACAGCTCATATACGTCCCACGGCCCAGAGCTCGGACCTCCGCCTTTGCTCCGCAGCTTGGAGTAGCATGAAGGAACATCCCTAGGAAAGCCCAAACCTTTCTATGGTGAGTAGAGTCAGAAAGGAGGCCAGATGCACTGTCAAATAACTCGATTACCAATTTAATCTGGAATAGGGCTTTGGGCTTTAAATTTGCTAGGGAGGTAGGTAAAGGGTCTTATTTTATTCATGAAGTAGTATTTAAGAGTGAGATGATCCAGCTTACCAAGCACTCGGAGCTGAAGAGGAAACACTCACCCTGAAGGAACGGCTCAGAGGAATCTCAGCTTGCAGACGTGGGCCCCAGTGAACCGTACAAACTAAGCGCTACTACAATGGGTTTAGCTGGGAGCACCACTGACCAAACACTTACTCAGCAGCTTCTCTAAGTGCATTTCTAAACACAAGCTCCGTCTTCTGAACAATAGTCTTTAATACATCTGCCACGTTGGCAGAAGGAAGTAATAAAAAAATAAAAATATTACAGACGATCTTGCTGGATAGTCCTATTAAAGAAATGATTCAAGAAAAACTGCCATTCCCAGCCTCAGTGCTGAACAAGGGGGCCTGGGATATGTATGGAAGGAAATGAAAATACTGTGCCTGGGTGTCTGTGTTTGGTGTTAAAAGGCAAAACAGAAATAGAAGTGGCAGGTATGAGAAGTCACCCTCTACTCTCAAGCAAGAGAGTCTGATGAGGACAAAAAAAAACCCTGCAAAAGACTCATGGATGGGTCAGAGCTATGTCCAGTTTTTACAGGAAGAGGCAGAGTCCAAATACCTTACACTGAGGAAAGGTCAGAATCTAGAGGATTTCTTCCTCAGCAGGAAGTAAAGAATTACTGAAAAAATTCAAACCTTTGAAATACAAGAACTAAAGCAGTTCAGTATTTCTCATTTGCACTCACCTGAAAGTGGAGAGCAACAGCAGGTTTTGCCATTAAGTTATTAAAATGCTCATGAAATTGTGGAGAGAGAATATCCTGGGACAAGGTTTCATATGGATCAAAGGCTTGCTCCTAAATAAAAACAGAGAATTATATACATACTTGAAGGAGGCAAGATATTTCTGTCCTAGCTGGTACAATTAATTCCTTTAATAAGCTGATACGCAAGTGCAACTTCTCAAGAAAAAGATCGATTTTGCAAAACAAATATTTAGTAAACCACAACCCTTCTTCACTTCCAAATTTTAAAAGCACACAACATTTTCTCAGCATTCCTCAAACTCACCATACTTATCACTAACACAAAATCTGTTTTACTGAATCAGTGGGAACCCAGAGAAGTTCCTGCTTTCAGCCCACCCACATTTCATACAGAATGGCAGTTTGACTCCTCTCTGTCCATAAAGAATGACACTTCAGAAAGAAGTGAAGGTAAAGATGAACTTTGGAGACTGTCACAAGGAGGCATTGTTGTACCACCACCATTTCAGGCTACATCACGTAAGAATGGTCAGTCATAAGCACTGGACTTCTGCTCACTTCTCTGGCCGTGTTGGAAGGCTGGGAAAATATCTCTGGGAGAAAGCAGCTAGTCTGAAAAGAGTCTGAGAGGGAAGTGCTCTAATGACACCAAGGGTTTCAGGTGCAAAAATTGCGGCTCTGGACAAAGTATCTGGCTGTGATTCCATAATATCAGCTACAGCAGGACGGGATGAAAACCTGACTGTACACGAATCTCTGCAGGAATAATTTATGACTGCTCATAGATCACCTGCTCCAAAGCCTGTCAGGCTGTTCCCCAGTCTCTGCAGATTCATTGGGCTGAATCACTCATGAATCACCGGGTTATCCGGTGCTGATGGCACGATGCCCAGAATAAGCTCATACCTCTTTTCACCTTAATGCAGAAGTGCTTGTCAGAATACAGGCTGCAGGATTTGGGAGTACCAAACACCACAAAGGCTCGTTTGAACATTCAGGTGAAGTCTCAAGTCTTCCATTTGCAGGGGTTCCAGGAGATTTCTTACCTTACTCATGGGGCAGCTGCAATTAAACTCTTTGTGGGGAGGAGAGGCACAGAATGCATGCTCTTTTCACATGCAAATTGTAATCATCACTCTCAGCTCTCCTCATCAAGTTCTAATCATTGCTGTCCATTCGCATTAGATTGTATCTCGGAGGGGGGACGAAAGGGGGGGAAGGTTTGGCACTTCAGCAGCAGCAGCTGAAGAGAAATGATTAGACACTCTCTAACTGAACAGGCTGGTTTCCTTAAGCAGAATCTGAATCCAGTTTACAGCCTGGTTGGGGTTTTTTTTGTTTTCGTTTTTTTTCATTTACTCCACACCTGCCTACTACCTGCAAGTGTACCATAGAGGGGTCTTACTTTACAGCATCCAAATTAAAGACAGGGGACAATAATACTGGATATACAGTTTCTCTTTGCCATATTAGCTAAGAAAAAAAATGAACATAAACCTCTGCAGAAGCAGCAAGTCAGCCATGGGGTGTGGGTTCAGCTGCATCCAGAGGTAATAAGCACGAATGGACTGATGGCTGCAGCTGCTCCACCGGCTCGGTCCATCGCTTGGCTCCACGGGACACAAGCAGAGCACAGAGCTGGAACTGCTACTCAAAATGTAATCTTGCATACAAATCTACTGGGGGAGCCAGACCAAAACATATTTATTCTGCACTGTCTTTTTAAACTTTTCACTGCATTTCAGAAGTGTTTTCAGTTTCTTCCACTCAGAGTTTAATCAGTATTTTGAATTTCTGTTGTTTTTTTTGAACGCAAGATTGAAAATAACTGCATTAGGCATCTTCCCCACGAGACTAATAAAAAAAGGGGGGAGAGGGGGCTTACACTTGCAATGTTGCAAAACTTACTGAAACATGGAGACATTAACTTGATGCCCATATAAATTATCTTAATGCAGCATACAGTTCTGGATTGGTGTTTAAACGTTTTGGCCCCTTTTGCTGTAGCGTACTGGTTTCCACCTTTTTTGCTTTGTGGATACCTAAAACTTCTCCTATGAAAACGCAAATACCAGCATAACAAATTTACAACCTACTGATAATAACCTTACTTTATTAGCTGCCTTCTGAAGACCACTTCAAAGTAGCACAGAGACCCTCTGCCCTTGGTTCTGAGGCTCTCCCACCACTAGCTCAACATCACTAAAGAGATTATCTCAGGCAATCATTAAAACACATTGCAGTAGTGAGAATTGTAAAAGTTACTGCCAAAAAAATAAATTTTTTTTTACCAGCAGATTAACAAATATCCATCTCTCGCTCATATGTGTAAGGCATCAAGTTTTTGAATTTCCTCCACATCAGGAAAAAAATGTTCTGTTTTCCCTGTACTTCCTTATCTCAAAAGCACGACAATATTTATGTTTAAACCTTCCAGAGAACTGATGCAGAAAAACAGACAGAGCAGGAAGACCCCAGCTTGCAAGGGTTGTTTGTTTCCAATTATCCTTCCAAATAAGTTGAAGGACCTTTATAATGGAAACACTAAGTGAACAAGCCTGGCAGTAAGATAGGCAGAGCAAAACTTCACTTTCATATCGCTCTTTTAATGATCCCTGTTGCAAATACTCACAGAAAGATGATCTCAACATGTGAGATGATCAAATGAACAGCCTAGTTAATACAGAGCAAGACCTCCTTAATGGAATTATTAAATTCAAACTTACTACCTACATAAAAAGGTTTGAAGAATAATCTGTTCTTCATTTCCTATTTAAGTTTTTCAGTTAATGAAAATCAGGTGAGATTTTTACACATTGAAAAGGATTTGTTTCCTTTAAAGCACAGGATGCCTAAGAGTAGCTTTTGCAATAAACTGACATAGATATGTTTTCCAGGATAGTGCTGTACTATTTCAAATTTTAACTCTTTTTTCAATTTTAATATAACAACTGTTTACTTTGTTTCATTGTTCAAATGCTTCTCCTTATCATTATATAAGCAATTATGCTTTAACAACTTAAGAGCTAACACCTTGTCAACTGGACTTTCCTACTGATATGTCACATGAGTGGTTTACTGAAATAATGCCAGGAAAACTTTATCTTTACAGTATATTTGTAAGATTGGCACATGGGCTGAAGGACCCGTATTCTTCACACCCACAAAAATGTAATCATTTTCCAAATGGTACTGCTGTGTTCATGCAGTCCTCAGATTTTAAAAACTGAACATACGTAAAAGTGAAATGGAAGTTTTATGGTTTATAAACGTCGTAATTTTAAGATAAAACCCATAAACTTCACATTCACCATGTGGTTCATCCAAGCTATTCTCTCTCGGGCCAGAACATCTCATTTGACTTCCTCTGCCATACAGTCAATATGGTTTACATTTTGAGTCAGAAAAACTGGGCTCAATACCCCTCTCAAGAAAAAGCAGACTCCATTTAGCATGTCCAAAGACAGCAAAAACTCCACACCTACCTTGGTAATTTGTTCCAAGAGTTAGCTCCCCTGACAGTTAGAAAGGTGTGGTACCTTTCTAAGCTGAACTGTCCTCTTGCCTTTCAGATACTGCTTTTTTTTGTTGTGCACCCCTCTGCTGAATTCCAGAGTCACTTTCTACTCTATTTTCAGGTCAAGAAGCTACCTATATACCTATCCTGTTTTGACTAAACTGAGCTCTATCTCACTGTAAAGCACTTTCTCAAAAACTTCAGTTTTGTGACTCTCTTCTGTAGCCCTTCTAGTATTTCAATGCCCGTTAAAAAAAAAAAACACCTGCCAAAATAACTGTTAATAATGTTCCAGTACGAGCCACAGCAAATCTGCATGCAGTGTCTTCCCTTATTCCTACTCTTCAGTATCTGTTTTATAGGTCAATGGGTATCGATAGCACTTTTGCTACAATACTGAACAGTAAGTTTCTCTTCAGTTGCATGGCTGTTTTGATACTGCATTCCTTCCCAGAGTCATTGCTTTGCAGAGACATTGCCCCTTCCAGATGTAAAACGATGCATTTGCCTGAATTAAGAACACATTTTGTTTGAGTTAGCTCACTGTCCAGAGTTATGCAAGTCACTCGTCTTGCAGATCTACATCCAACTGCTATGATTTTTGGGTAGCCCTGTGTCTGACACCAGTGCCTACAAAAATCAAAGCACCACTTTCTTTCAGTAAGCAATCCCAGGTAGTTACTTTTCAAATCCACATCCCTACAGGATCATAGCAATTAATTTCCACTCTGAAATAAGCTTTTAGTTTTGTGCTTACCTGCTTCATAGAGTTTCTGTGACGAGTAGAAAAAACACTTTAGCTTAACCTACTAAAGAATGCATAGGGAAGATCTCTGTTCAGAGCTTATTGAAAGGACATTTTAAAACTTCAAATTTATCGGAGATATCAGAGTCATCACCAAAAGTTTACTAAGAAAATAAAACAATCAAAAAAAACCCCAACACCAAAACACACCAAAAAATCCCGCTCCCCCCCCCAACCAACAAAACACCATACCTCTGCAAGATCCTCAAAGCAGCTGCCAGCCAGAGGATGAGGACTACTTTCATCAGTCATTTCAACAGTATCCTCAATCAACCCTAAAAGCTTCACTGTCAGCTCATGAATATCCGAAATGTTGCTAAATATCACATCAATATCCTGTAAACATAAAACTTATCTTAGTACTGTTCAGAATAATTTATTTTGCTTATGTAAATATCAGAGCATTTTTTGTGATGTCTGAACCAAGAGGTAAGTGGAGAGCAGCCAACAAAAAGCTAGGAAGAAAGTTAAGTTACATGGTCTTCCCAGCCCAGCAGGCTTGCCTGGGCACATCCAGCCTTGCACAATTCTCACCCCGACGAAAGAAAGCACACCATCCTTCCCGGTCCGGAGCAGCAGCAGTCCCGGTACAGGCTGTTCAGTGCTTTGGACAGAAATGCCTGGCCTTTTCAGCCACAACTCACAGCTGTTATTTTCCCCTCTGCTGATTCTTGTCTCTCAGAACACAACAGGAAGGAGGCAATTTAAAGCAGCTCCAAGGTCAGATCCTCTAAACCGCAGGTAAAACTTAAGCAGCTACTTGGCTGCCTTAGCAGAATACTACCTGGGTACAGAGAAGAAATTGGCAGCTTCCCTTTCCAAATTCTACTTTAGATTTTTCAAATCGACACATGGCAAACACACCGAACTAGGCAGCCCCTTCCAATGACCTGCATTCTTCTTCTGACCCCTCTGAAACACACTTCTCGGAAGCCTTCGCTGCCCCAACCTTGGGTCTTGACCTCCTGCCAGCGCCAAGACCATGGCAATCTCTTCGTGGGAACGAGCAATCTCAAAATTTCTCATACCACTTCCCATACAACAGAAGAATATTCCTCAGCTCCAGAATATCACTCCCTTCTCCTCCCATCATCTTTGTCTGAATACTGTCCCCACATTTGCACAACTCTCCAATATCCTATCAGCTACTGACGAACCTCCACACCCAGCCCAGCTGTAATGGGACTGTCTCCCACTGCCTCTCTTTTTAAAACTTGCTGGTATCACGTAAAAATCCCAGTTCAGGTTCTGCTGGCCCAGTTCCCTTCTCCTTCCTCCCACAGGAAGGATGCACTGATCTCTCATTATTACTTCTTCTCTTACAAGATCTGTGCTTCCTTTTTAGACTCCAGCATCCTGAAAACAGAATTTGCCACACAAATTTCAATCAAATACTTCAATCATTTATCAAATAGAGATTCCCTTCACAGTCAGTCACACGCTAGAGAATCCAGAGCCAAGGGCTGTTTTACTTGTTGTTTCTGCAGATAGGGGTGCCCTGGGGTAGCTAGCCTTCAAATGTCAATTCAAGCATTCATCTGCACTCACTGCACATGCTGTTAGATAACTGTTAATTTTTGTGTTAAGCAGAAGTGTAACTATTACCTACATGAGCAAAGGACTCTGGCTATTGCCGGCACCCGTCAGGGAAACATGTCCATTAAGCTTCACTCTGAGAGCAGCATTCTTCGTACTATTAATGGCAATTCCTCCATTTTATTTCATATACAGTCAACACTCATTATGCACTGACATACAATAAATCAAATTTAATTTTACCTTCAACACAGTTAATGTAAAATTGATATGTTATGGCTGCTAATGGAGCAACTAGCATTACACATCAATAAGCTATTAAAGGACTTACATTAGGTGTGAACAATTTTCTGTTTGATAGGAAAGCTTCCCGAAATACTTTTATTATCAGATTCAACTCCCGCAGATATTGCCTTTCTTCTGCAATTTCGTTTCTCACTAGGTCATAGTAGTTGAGTTCCCCAGAAGAAGAGGGTTCGTCTTCACAGAGAGAAACCAAACCAATGTCATCCTGATCAAACATATCCATCAAAACCTAGCAAAGAAATTTAAAAAATTATATGCAAGCCCGATTTTTACACTTGGCTCAAGCTCAGCTATTTCAATGTGTTCAGAGAAATCCTTTGAGTTTTTAATACAATACTTTCTGTGATCACTTTCACAAGGGAGTAATATTTAAACTTTGGCAGCAGCAGGCTGGATCAGTTGCCAAAGCCATTTTCCCCTTTATAAGTTAGTACGACCTAGAAAACAAGTTACAATTCATGCAGAACCAACTTTGAAAACAAGGCATCTTGCATAAGCCTTTGACAAAACCCTCCTGATAAAGATAAAATTAAACAAAAATGTTTCTCATTTTTATGAGCATGAAAACTAAATGTCTTTTCTGTATTATAAAGAAGGAAAGCATCATCAGGAGGACAGTAACACAGCTGAGAAATAAAGGACAACATCATTTTCTGTCCTTGCATTGTTCTGTATGAGCTATTACTGTCCCAAAACTTAACAGACTTAACTTAAACTTAAGTCTTTACTGTGACAGGTCTGGCATGAATAAGGAGAGAAACTTCTGCATTTGAATATGACCAATCTCTCCTCTCCTCTCCTACTGTGGATATATCTTCTTAAAAAAAAAATAATAAAAATCACCTCTAGTATCTACCTATCTACCTTTGTATCTGTCCAAAAGACTATTTTAATCCTAACTCCTTACCTTATCAGCACACATTGATACTTTTATGTCCTGCTGGGAGATCTCAAAGTGTCGTATATTGAAAACATAGTTTCCAGCCAGCTTTAAAATATCAGCTGAGATGTATTCTAAGACAGCCACAATATACAGAGAGACATGGTAATCTACCTTATAACCCAGGACCTCCTGCAAATTGAAAACGAGAAAAAAATGCTATTTATTCCAGGAATTCATTCGGAATGACAACTAACACATTGAGTTTTCTACTGAAATTGATCTTGTCTGTGTTGATAATTTACAGTAATGTTAATAAGCAGGGCAAAGGGCATCAAATGGAAATTTGATCAGCTGCCTCAAAGGAAATGCTTGCAAATACATCCTTGTGCTATTTTGCCATATACTGACAGATGAAAAGCTATAGAACTTTCAATAATCCTTCCTCTAAAAATGACAGTCCTAAAAATAGGGTTCCTTCAATGAAGGGACTTCACTGGAACCACTCTTGTACTTAAATTTTAGTCTATATGTATGTTTATTGCAGAACTCTGGCCCTAATCTGGACTCTTCAGAAAAAAGTATGCTTTATTTTGAATTGTTCTTGATGAAAAGTTGTCTTCATGAAACTACAGATTGTACGTTCAACCTGTTATGTACTGTGATCCATTTTAGTCCATCCTTTACTAAGCTATCTGCATCTTGTATTACATAAAATAATAATTTAACAATCAAAGTCTGAACAGAGAAAAACCAGGATGAATGTTGCATGTTCTTCTTATGACACATGCTCCATGTTCTGCAGAGCGTGTACCACATGGCCTCTTATCTGTGACAGGACCATCAGGAATAAGTACAGCTAAGTTCATGTATTTGTATAAGGTAGTCTTGTTCTTACCATATTTTGACGCATCTTCTAAAAATCAGATTCTGTGCCTATGTCCACACATTCATAAACCAGGCTTCATAAAAGAAAGCCGGCGTTGCCTAGGAAGATCTTACTTAATGCCATTTTCTTTCTTAACATTTCTTCCCCTCTTATTAACTGTCACAAACTGAGACATTGTATATAAGCACACAGTGACTACACACCTGAAAAAGTGCTTTAATTTCTGCTTATGCTTGAATAATGTTTTCTCAATGGTGCAACAATGCCACCACTGGAGAAAAGCATTTTTTAAGCTGTGAATGAAACCCAAAATAAATAGAAAAAGAAATACCAAAAAAGAGCAGTGTTTGAATCAGACTGAATCTATTGATTCAGCACTGATCTAAAGGTGATTAAACACTGATCTAAAAATCAGAGTACTGTTTTATCATTAAAAAAACAACAACAAAACAACTCTACAGGGGCACAGCATGAATACATGCTTACTGTGTGACACTACATCCTGACTGTAAGCAAGGAGCTCTATACCTACTATAAGTAACATGATATCTAAGAACTGAGATGGCTGGTCTCCTCCTCAAAACCCACCAACAATAAAGTCTGTATTTGGTCTTTTGTTACACCTTTACAGATCTATTGATTTTAAAACCAAGGCATCAGTGACATTCAACAGTAACTGAAAGGACATTGATACACATCTTAGTTGACAGTATACAAGGAACAGGATCTGCTTGTTTTCCCTTGTTGTATTTTGGTTTCTGCAGCATTTTCAAGCAAATAAAGGTGTCAAAACAGTGCTGCTGAAGTAGGTAAGGTATTTGAGTTTACATTTTATTTATGTTAAAAACTAACTAGTCATATTTCAAAGTAGAGTAATACATTAACACACTAATGTTTAGAACATTATGAATTTAGGGATCTACTTTTATTACACAATATATTCATCCTGTTCTGTGGTAACTCTTTACCCTTTCAGCCAATATGAGAAACTTTCCTAATTTCACACAAATTGAAATGCTTTGAAGGTTATGCTGGAGGGCATAATACAGCTGGGGGGGTGTGGTGGGCAGAAGTAGCAGTCATCAGGTTCTTGGTTTAAGTACCTTTAATAAAGGATGTATTTTGTCCACAGGTAGCAGGAGAGGGTTTCTTCTTTTTCGTTTCTCTATAGCAGACTGCGCATCAGCAATCGCCCACTTGTCTATTGGATGAGGAAATGTCTTTTGAACGCGCTCCTGTCCAAACATAAAGAGTGCACTTAAATTAACCGCAGGAATCAAAGAGAAGTTTAAAAAAAACAAAACACCAAATTACTTCCCCTGTAGTATAGACAATTATCCTCCTCCTCAGTGTTTGCAACACATTTTCCTAACTGTTCTCTCCTTCTTACCCAACTGAGCTTCACTCTTTTCAATAATCCCGAACAACCTCCCTTCCCTAAGCATGAAGAACTCCTTCAAATCTCCTGAAACAGCTCCTGCTTTATGATCTTTACATCACAAGAGCAGCAAGAAACCTCAGCTGAGATCAGGAGCCCAAAATATAAACAACATCAGGAAGCACTAAACATCTTACAGTATAAATGAAAAAAAACCCAACAAGTTGGTATTGTTCCTATTTCATAAAAGAGTGTAACTTGCCCTACATCAGATCAAGTTTATGGCAGAAATTAAAAACAAGTGCAGGATCTTCTAACTGGGAGGAGGGCTGTGATTCATGAAAAAGGCTGGCTATAACACTTTGGACTCCTCAAGCCCACACAGGAGCATCTTCCCCACTGCAGAGCCACTCACAGTGTCTGCAGTTTACAGCCCTCACTACCATGGTAAGCTGTACGCAATTTCAGGCTACTTTTCTATAGATTCACATTGCAACAGCTGCTATAGAAACAGGCGAGATGACCCCCACAACAGCACAAACTGCTTTGGGCAGCAGTCTCCAGCTAAACACGTGCAAGACCCCAGTCGTGCTTTCCATGAAGTTTTCCGGGCTTCCCACGAAGTTCTCCGGGATTCCCACTGCAGCCCCTGTGAGCTGAGGAATTAAATGCTGAAAGAATGAGTCTAAACTGAACTCTGACGACTGCTTAAGTGACTTTGGAAAAACAGGGGGGTTTAAGTTAGCTCAGGGAGGAGCAGCAATCACCTCCTGCTGCACAGCCGACCTCGTGGCCCTTACTCCACCTGGCATTGCCAAGCAGGCACCGTACGCGGTCCTGTGCCGTACGCCCTCTGCTTTGGAACCGTAACCTGGGCCACGAGGAGGCCTGCATGGGTGGTAACTCTTACAGGAGAGATTTTTATAGATGAGCTGAAGAATGAGCCGAGAAAAGTGGTGAAATCTGTGTGTCTCTCTTATGAAAAGATTTTTGCACACATTCTGAAATTTAAAAGGAGGCCTGAGGTTTTCTTTTAAATATTTGCACGTGGCCATTTAACGCTCAACTTTCTGCGTCAGCTGTCTGTGCCAGGTAAACACACGGTGACCTTTCCTCTTGGACAGCAGCCAAAAGCTCTGGGCTGGTTCACCGAAATGAATTTTCCTTGAGATTCTACCAGGAGATTGCCTGCAAAATGGACGTAACGTGGCATTCAGCTGTCCTTCAACTTAACAGTGCACTTCACGAGTAACACACGCCTTTTGTGGTTGAACTTCACTGATTACCGGTGTTTTCTTGGGAACAATTTGAAGGGCTTTTTCTATTTATAAAACCTTTATAATTTGAGATTTTAGACCTTGATCTGCAAATACTTAAGTATAATATTATGCACAAACAGCTCCATTAACTCCAGGCTGTTATGTAAATATCTGCATGATAAACCTTAGAGATCACAGCTCTCATGTTTTCTCTTAACAGCTAAAACCAGCTGAGGAACAGAGCCAAAAACCTTCATTTGTGGATCTCGGATGCCTGCTGGCAGCACAATCTCACCCACAACCCGTAACACAAAACTGAATTCTACTTTCCCTGCTCTGCAAGAGTCTGAACGTATTAACCTACAGAACAATAATGTTTTGGGGAACCTGTTACCACTATTTAGACCTGGCTCTGCATTTTTAAATTAAATAACTGTTGTATTGTCAAGTGCAACAATGTTTTATCACTTACAGCTTTAAAATGCCAGGTATATTAAAATACAATACACAGGATTTAGTGTTTGTTGTGATACTCGTAACCACAGTTCAGAGAGTTGTCAGTTATCTCAGAAGGCTGCCTGTATTATGTGCAATTTTGCACACAGTAATTTGTGGAGCATACACATACCCAATAAAACTATTAATTCATAAGTACACAGGGTAATTTTATGAACTCATGACTCAGAAGCAGAAAGCTACGGAGTTGGTGCGTAGAACAATCAGTGCTATCTCAAACTGTCCTGTGTGTTGAAGGGTTTGATCAGCTGGGAACTGGAGAAAGAACATGGAATTTCTCAGCTCCACGTCTAAAGTTCAAATCCAGATTCAAGGTAGTAACAATCCTGAGACCTATTAAGGGACTATCAAGTTTTTTGCTTTTATTTAGTCATACTATAATCTTTATGCATCAGTATTACAAAATACATTAATCATAAACCAAAATTAATAATTAATGAATTAACTCAACGTTGAATAAAGGGCAATTGCTGCATCTAATAAGAATCTAAAACCCCTCAGGCAGTTATTTTCTAAAAATATATATTTTATTTTTTTTAATTTCCATGACACACATATGGAATATTAGATGAGAACTTCATTCTGGTTTAGGCTGAAAATCCTAGAGATATAGATTGACGTAAAATTAAAACTCTACAGAGCTATAATGGGTCACAGCTACATGAAAGCACTTTCTCCCTCTAGACTGTATACTGAAGTGCACTCCATTAAAGCCCTCATTTTGAAACCGATGACACAAAAGCAGACAGCTGCAATAATACAAGAGCCTCAGTGAGTTCAATAAAGTTCCAGGAACATACAACTCTATTCCCTCAGCTGCACAATCCAGGCCTAACAACAGTAATCTTTCATTCCACTATTTACTTTTTTCCTGTATATTTATGTCAAAGAGCAAGAAAATTTGCAACACCCTTACATTCTTAAGTCCAAGGTATATTTGAGCAGCAAAAATTCTTCAAAGTATTCTGCATTTATAAAAATAATGCTGAAAGAAAAAATTCCCACCATTTCTATTCTGAAGCCCTGTATAGGAAATGAATTTCCAATTAAGCTTGCTCTGTGAAATCTGAATACTGTATAATCTTTTAGCATTAATAGGCTCTGCTCTTCAGATTCACCTTGCTTTAACTTCAGCCCACACTGCTCAAAATATATTAGTTCATCTTAGCGATTCTGCAAGCAAGCACTTGGTTTTCCAGTATCTAGTCTTACCTCTACATCTTGGACAGTCCGTGGCTGAGCAATGCATAGTTTGTTTAGCAGCTGAAGTATCAACTCTTCAATGTAATAGAGGGAATCTTCTTTTGCCGAAAGGTTTGGGTGGACCTGTTGCTGAACCTGTCCAAAAGAGTTAGAAGAATTAGGCGTTTTTTCCATTTAAAGCTGTACAGAAGGAAGAATTGGAAAGAAGAGTACTTCTGTACAGTAGTGCTGCAAATTTGCACACTTCCAGTAATTTCCTGCAAGTTTTCCTATGTAGTTAAGATGGCAATTCCTATTCCTGCAAAGTTGGCATCTCTATTCAATTAAAAACTAAGTGTTTAGCCTTTACGGTGGGGAAGAAATTTCAAGCCAAGGCAGATTTCTGCCAATGATGCAGTGAAGACAATCACTTTTGGTAATTCTGCAGTTATTCATCCACAGAATGAGTAACACACAGTTATGTTACTAACCCCGCTAATGAGCGCTGGGTGACTGTGAACAGAGAAGCAGCATGGACCCACCAGAGGAAAAGACTTAATAAGCAAGGACACCAGGATAAGAGAACTAACCGGTCTGGCAGGGAACTGAATTAATGCGCTGTCAAAACCTGTGGCAATAAAAAACCCACGGCCATGACACGGGAGAAGGGCAGGAACAACTCTTTGAGATGCCTCAGAGCCAGAAAACTAACTAGAACATAAAACACTGTCCGAGGCACAGAAAGAGACATGTGAAATACCTGCAACAGAGTTGGACAACCTAAGGAAAAGCATGAGTCAAAATTCAGGAGTGTCAAGACTAGGAGACGTGCTGTGAGAAAGGCTGACTTCCACCTCCCTTTAACGCAAGGCAGGATAATGCGTTTTATCTCACTTTACACAGATTAATCAGAGCTCTTGTTTCCAAGGCTAAGCTAGACCAGGCAACCTGAAACTGGCAACCTCAGCATGTGCCCACACAAGCTGAAGGGCCACAACTAACTCGCCCAACGTGGCTGTTTTCCTAGTAAAAATCCCCCAAACCCAACCAACAGTCACCCCACCTTAAGAAGAAAAAAAAAAAAAAAAAAAGCACTCAAGAGTGAGTATATGTACTCAGTTTTCCCTGGCAGCCTCTCAATCAGGAAAGCACTAACTAGATCTTAAACTATAGCCAAAAGATTTGTAAGTAATACAATCCAGGGAAATTCCCTACTCTCCCCAAACAAATTATATGTTAATCACCTCAAAAAAGTAATCTTGCATACTCACACTGGCATTCTGTACGTGGTTTCAAACACAAGACAAACAGATCAGTAGTTTCTCAGAGGGAGACGGTAACATCTTTGGGTCAATTCTGATCCTCTGAAATACATGCAACTCCTCCCTCCAAAGACAACAAGTGAGTCCACAAACACTGGGGGGGCTCTGAGGGCTTCCTCCAAATTAAGTAACTAATAATTTCATAGCAATACCTTGGGGGCACTCAAGGTGCAGCCCTGCAGGCTTTTGTAAATCGTGCAAAAACAAGACCAAGAAGGAAGTAAGGTGTCTGGCCGGCTTCCTTCCCTGCCGGCCACAGAGGGAGGTGGGCAGAGCTGCCCGGGAGCCGGAGCCACCACAACGAACCACTCGCTGCTCCATCTCCTGCCATGCCACAGCCCGAAAGAATTGGGGGAACAGGACTGCGCTTTGTCCCCACACCACCACATGAGGAGAGAAGAAGAGCCAGGATGACCAACAGGTATGGAGAAAAAGTGAAGATCCACGGAGCGGACCTCTAGAAGGGGCTGGGCTGCTGCCGTACATCTTCAACATTGGAGCAGCAGAGACGATGACCTGGATGGAGAAGTCTACCAACACACTGCCCAAAGACAAGGGAGCACAGACAGGGACCACATGCACCCACGATGGGAATCCAAATGTCTCAGGGGAGAGGGAAGAGGGACACACTGAAAATGTGAAAACATACACTGGTGCTGATTGTACTGGAGCTGAGAATTAAGGGATTGCACAGTGGTGGTGAAGACAGACTGCCAATAATGGGGGCTCCTATGTGATACCCAGGGAGAGACGCCCGCCCAGGCAACAACACACATTTCTAGTGCTTAATTCTGCACTGGCATCCTTCCTTGAAAAGCGCAAGTGAAGAAACACATTAATAAAGCTGTTGTACGCTAAGAGAGATGGGAATACACATTCGGCTTCTAATCCAGCTGTCCAATCTTGTTATAGAGTTTCTGTATAGCCCTGTAAGTATCATGTAGTTTCCTGCACCTCTCTGCTTCATATACCTGTTGCACAGCTGACAGGTATACAAGATTGAGTACTACTGAAAGAAACAAACAAAAAAAACCCTCAAGAAAACCAAAACCACTCCTTGAAAACACTTACTTAAGACTGCAGGTTTTCAACAATAGTCAGTGCATTTCATGTTCTTCCTGAACAGGAGAGTTTAATTCACAAAACAATGGAACACCAGGAAGTGTCAAGTTAAGGTCCCGCCACGTATCTCTTATACGAGCACTACTACAGCAAAAGCGTTAGCTAGCTAAGTAGGAAATAAGATGAAATTGTATTTTGCCCCCCAATGAACCCTTAATGATGCTCCACAGAAATGACAAGAACAGGAGCTGTAAGAAGATGAGCAAGGGGAGCTGTGCTCCCCTTAAGAGGAGATGGAGAAATCCCATTTACTGCATCAGATTGCAGCCATTCTCCTCTCACGAGGGTCGCTCACTTTAAAAAGAGACATCTCTGCTGCAAAGAAAATGCCTTCACTTGTAACTAACTTCAGTTCACAGGTCTAAACAGTTCATGCCAGACTTTCCTCAGCCTTCTCAAGACCATGTGGACATCCAACAAGGCTGAGGACAAGTAGAGAAGCATGCAGCCCTCTTCAAACCCTGGCAGAGAATCTCAGCTTCATACAATGAACACAAACAAAAGTACTGGAGTCAGTTTTGCTTCGAAAGGAGCAAAACTGACAACAAAGCCCACCATTTCTTGGTTGAGACAACTCTTCCCAGAGGATTTAGAAATGGGCTTCCATTTGAAAGGATACCGCCTGCAGCATCGCAGAAAGGTCCCAGAGGCACTCATGCACTCCCTGGCTTTAAGAGAAGTTATTTTGACATAAGTGCCATTATTGAGAAAAAACAACTTCATAGAAAGACACTGTTTTTGATAGCAAAACAAAAAGACAGTTATAAAAGCCATCCACCAGCTGATCAAATCAGATGCCACTGTATCAAGGACAGGACACTTAGTCTTCACAGTATTCACCCAGACCCTGACTGAAAGGGCTGGAAGAGCAAAGAGAGACTGATAAAACACTGAATGTACGGAAAGAAGTAGGAGGAATTTCTGAGGACATGTTTCTTACAGAAGGTACATTCACTGACTTCAGGTTCAGACTGAAACATCCGAGCACAATTTTACTAGCTGGCATGGAATAATACACCATAGCTAACACAGGGCTGAATTTTGGTCTGGCTTGTAACTGCTTCTTTTAAGGGTCAAAATACCTAAACCTACAACATGTTGCACTAACCAGCAAGAGCTCTGCTGCAAGAACTCTAAGCAGAAGGTATCAGAGAAATCAGATTTTTTAACCTATTTTATCTCCAAAACAACCCAAGTGAAGTGCTTGAAGTCATTAAAGAGGGAGATTAAGATTACCAGGACTACTTTTTACCATCATTCATATAGGATTATTCCTTCACGAGCTGTTCCAAGGAACAGAAATAACAGACAAGAGTCCCATAAGTGTGGCATTTAAACATGGCCTTAAGGCCTGTCTGGGGGACGTGCTTTTATTTTAGATGGGAGTTCCTAAACTGCTCTCTCCCTTGCTCTTCTTTACATCTCCCTACTCTTCCGCCCCTCCAACACGTGCGTATTTGATGAAAATCCAGCAGCATCTTCATAGGGGCCTCTCCTTCCTAGGGCTGTAGCCTTCAGCAGGGCTTGCTGAGAGCTCGACTGCATCTGTACAAGCAGCGGCTCAGGAGGTGACCGAAAAACCCCTTAAAGGTAAACTGGGATCTTCCCCTTGGTTCCTCCCGCGAGGCAGGTCCTGCACCATGCCACAAAAGCTTCGAGAAAACAGGCAGCTGCAGAGATGAAGTCAAGCTCAAAATTCCTTCTCAGTGAGATGTTAATAGTCCTTACAGGCCCCTGGGAAGAAGTCTGTTAAGAAAAAATGGGGAGGAAATCTTTTCAAGAAGATAAACGGTATTAGGACTAGAAACAAACTGATCTTATTTTTCAGAGCTAATGTAATGGCAGGCTTAATTTTGAACTGCAGGAGACCTGGCATGAAGTCTGAATATCAATAATATCTGGACTTGGGGAAATTTTAGAAGTCCTGAGCATAAAAGCAATGGTCAAAGGGTTGTACCTGAAACAAAAAGCAGCTGAGGAAAATATTAAGAGTCAAAACTGCAAGTTACTACCTTTTAGCCTGTACTAATGAGAAAGAAACAGCAGTTTGGTTATACTGCCTAAATATATTTTTACATAATACATGTATTTTGGTAGTAAAAACAAATTCAGAAAGCTCCAGTTGTTCCACAGTAAGCCCATGAGCAAAACAAGAGATTGTTCATTAAAAAACCAGAACAAACAAACAAAAAACACAACAGAAAAACCCCAAACCCATGACATGCACACTGAGTCTTTAGACAGCGTATACCATCACAAATGTATCAATTCATATTCCTGAAAGACTAGACATGTTGTTACATGGCACTTCTCTACTTACATTCAAAACAACTACATTTTCAGAAAACAGAATTCCAGTATTACCTGTGATTTCAGAACAAGAAGTTTCTCATTTAAAAAACGCCACCACAAAATCTGTTCACATGATAGTGTAACATTTTTAAGCTTACTATGCTAACAGGATAGCTTAATAAATTGCACGTTAAGTTTGTAAACTGTTTGCAACAGAAACTACTCATTCCCATTTTCCCACAGAGACCGATTTCAACTTCGAAATTATTTACATTTTACATGCCTCGTAAAAACACAGTTATACTAGATCAGTGGACAAGTAAAATTTTGCAAGGCTGTTTGTTTACTTGAGGAATAAAGCATATAAATTTGGGAGCAATAAAAATAATTAGAACATAAAAGTTAAATATTTACTATCACAGGCTGGTTACAATCTTGCCAACACTTGTCAGTATTTCCATACACTGTGTTCAAGGTGATGAAAATGCGTCACTGACAAAGAAAGCAGCCCTAGGATTACCCCGTACCAAGATGCTGAAATCTGGGAAAAAGAAAAAAACGAACCTGACAAAGTCTGGTTTTAGGTTGGGTTTTTATTCCTTCTTATCTTTTCTCTTCTAAAGATAATGCCTGCTCCAAAGACTTTTTTAATTCATCTGGATGATACTCCAGAGGAAGAGGGGAACCAGATGTAGTAACTTGAAGGCCTGGGATGCTCTTATTCAGTGAAAGATGACAGCATTGATATTCCCAATTTTCAAGCATAATTACAGCATAATTCTTTAGAAAGAACCACAAAGATTTAAATACTTGAAGAGATATCCCAAATAAAAATGCACTGTCAACTTTTTAAAAATAACTGCACTAATTTCTAACTTTATTTCCAGTACAGCAATTTCTAGATGGCACATCTTTCTTAAATCAAACTAACAAATGCTGATAGAGGAACAGTATGAAGTAGTCTCTTAAGCAAAACAGAACTTAATAATTTATCTACATATGACATTTTAGCTTTTTCACTGCAATTCTAAACATTTGATGCATGGTTAGCAAAATAAAGTATTTTTATAACACAGTAACTGAGCTATGAAAAGCGTTTCAGGTGCAGACCATCCATCAGCTATCTGACCTCAAAAACACCAAATGCTGTTAAGTGACTGCGTACAGGCGTGATTAAACAGTCATCATACACCACTACTTTAGTGTAAATATAATTTTTTTCCATCTTCAGCTATTTACATCGAAGACAGTTCTAAGACCTACTGGGAAGTCTGCTTGCTGCAGACAAAAACCACATTGATAACGGCACAAATGCTACTAAGCTGATGCACAGTCGGTTGATGAATTGTAAATCTAATGCAGACCACCATCCCTCCCACCTTCTTCTGCAATAAGCTGCAGTACACCTCGATGACATTCGGTGGAAAGGACTGGTGGATCGTGGCGGGCACGGCAGCACTGATTTCATCAGGCTTCTGCTAATTACCGCACAGATGGGTTTCCTCAAAGAGCTGCCCACTGGTAGTTTCTCCTGCTGGCACTTCCCTACCATGCCTCACTTCTGCTGTATCTACTCTCAACTACATTGCATATTTTGTTTCTCACATCATCTTCACAGTCGCTGCTTTTCTACCCAAACACACAAAATCTCCTTTCTTTAGTTGATTGTTTCCTTTTATACAGAGTCAAAGAGAAACTAAAACGTGTATGTTTACACGTATGCAAACACATATATTTTAATCTTAAAAATGGGTGGAAAATTAAGTATTTGAATTTTACCCATCCATATAAAATGCTTTGTTTAAATTGAGATAAACCCTGAATGAGGTAGGCACAGCCTCTGCCCTATGACACAGAAGGAGAACACCACAGTTGGTGTGGAGATCGCTGTGCACACATCTTTCTTCAATGCTAACAGTTTCTAACTCTCCCCAAACTCTTCCACACATCACTTCCCAGAGCTGACAGCTGCTCTGGACTCTGAACCCAGCGCCCACCAGCTCCTTCTCCCCACTTTTTACATCACAGCCTTCCCAAGAACCACCGCTCCCTCAGGTAGACTGAATTATTCAAACAGGCCAGTAACTTTTCAATTAGGTCTTTAGAAGATTTAAAAATAAAAATTAATTCATGAACAACACAGGCCAGCAGAGTGAGTTTTAAGATTATATTTTAAGTGAACAAACGCAAAGATGCAATAAGAATAAATGGCGAAAGGCAAAGAAGATACATTCTACTTCAAAAAAAGGCCAAACCTTGAACTTGGAGACAGTGAATACTGTCAGAATCATTTCTTTGTGAACCAGATGGTAACTGAAATGACATAAAAAAATTAGAGAGGATAAAGAGGCCATAAATATGGGAAAGAAAGATGTCCTCAGCACTTTTTTTTACGTGACTAATCTGCCAAACTCAAGGAATGGCAGCACACCACTCATCTGAAAAGCCTGGCAGAAGGGGAATTGGTGAGGTAATTATAAAAGCAAACAACAGACTCAACAGCTTCTCCAGAGGAGATTAGATAATGCACTGTGCAAAGAGGAAAAGAGAGGTGAAAAACCAGGGAGTGCAGGAGAGGTGGTGGAGAGAGCAGACAAAGAAACACAGCAAGAGGCGAGGTCGTTCGAGTGGGAGAACACGCGTGAAATGGGATGAGAAAAGGAGAGAAGACAAACTGCCCGGCTCTCCCATCGCCCGGCTCCGGCAGCATGCGAAGGGGCAAGATGACCACACGTGAGGGGGATAAAGGCACAAGGGCCAAGTGAATCGCTGCAGTCAACGGTGCAGTCTGGTTTTTCTTCCTGTGACTAGTTAGCCTGGCAAGTCTTTAAGCCAACGCAAATGCTAATTTCCATGTTCCATTTTAACAACACAGGTAGGAAGTGTTTCTTCTGCTACTGCTGCCAAATTAAATTACACTGTTCTTACTACTTTTAAACACCTCGGATCTAAAAACTACCTTCATTTCACGTCAGTGGCTGCAAAAACGCTCCTCTTACCATTTGCCAACTGCAGATTCCAGTGACAGTACTTAAGCTAAACCGTGTAAAAAAAGGCATGAAAAAAATAGGATTTAAGTAAAAGGACCAGTCCCCTTTGGTTCCAGATTTTATTTATGATAGTAAATATTTATGCAAGAACAAAAAAAGCCAGTCTACTTATAAGGGACTAAAACCAACCTATAATGATACCCAACTGCTACCAGGAATAAAAAAAGGTCTGGAGGAATTAGCTTATTGTTTACAGAAGGCTTGGTAGCATCCACTACACAGGGGCTTGCCATTCCTTTCCAGACCTCCAGCCACCCCTCAACTCTGAGCACAGTGTTGCAAGGCAAAAACGTGCTTCAAACTTGTAGGGTCTAGGTATTTCACAGGTAATTAAGTATCACCAGCACTTCCCTTATTCGCCATTCTCCGGAGCTGAGGCATTCATGTTTGTAGCAACTGCGAATCTGCAAAGGTCCAGGCTTCAGGGCTCAAATAAGTTGTCTTTCTTAGAAGTCAAATGACCTAACAGATTTCAAACCTAAATATAACTATTCTTTTAAAACATCATAACAAGCAACTTAACAGTTGAAATTATAATGCACTAAATAATAAGCCATGCTAATGAAATTAGGATGCATTAAATAATAATCCATTATAATGACACTATAACGCATTAAATAATTCTAACCCAAGGGGGCCTGATCCTGCAACGGAAACCATGCAGGCAAACTGCCCTCAACAGAGCAGTGAAGAAAATGGGGCAGCCCTTGCACATACCCTATTACTGACCAGAACCCTAACCATGCAACCTTACGCAAGAGCTGTGTCATTATACATTAACTCCCACGTTTTAAAATATAGAGAAGCACTGAATTAATGTAAACTTCAAAAATGTCCTCAAAATGGCCTTTTATGTTTCTGTATGCAACATTTGCTAAGAATAAACCCTTTAGTCATGCTCTAGAAATTTGATGAGTAGTCCAGAGCAATAGTGGAATTGTTTTAGAAAATGCAAATAGTGTACAGTGCCATGATTACACCAACATGTGTAGTGCCTGCAGAAATGTATTAACTGTTTGACAGTCTCTATTTGTAGATAATGGAGAAAAGCAAAACAATAATACCTATGAGATGCTTGTGAATGTAATTTAGAAAAAAAATTCAAAGAACAAAGCAACTGAATACACAGCTCTTGTATACAGAAATATATTTTTAATTTGCCAGTGGGTTTTTAAGAGCACGCACAAATGATAATGCACACTAAGAACACACATGAATATTTTAGGGCAAATTAATCCATTTATATAGATCCAACAACACATTCTGCATTATTTTCAAAAATACACACTAGTTCTATGGAGTCACCCGTTTCATTTTGAAAACTCGTTCCAAATAATTGGGATAGAGGTTCATTCCAGGTAGCAATGGAAAATGATTGGTGTCAATGATGCTTTCAATTAAAATTCTGAAAAAACTTTTATACAATGCATATCCAGTACATTAAAACTGGGACCTTCAGCCTGTTGGTGGCAGTTAGACTCAGCTGCTACCACCGAGATGCGTGCATGATTTTCTTAGGCTGCCCTCTAATCCCAGTCTAAGATTAATAGATACAACATCAAAGCATTGACAACAACCTGCAGAATCAATTCAGTTCTGGAAAGTTTCATCTGGAAGAAAGTTGACAGTCAGCAAGAACAAGCTTTGGCACGGGATCCATGCTAGGAAACCCGGTTACAAAATTCAGATGCCAGCTTTAGAAACAGGTTTCATAATTTGACATCTTTCCCCACAAAGGCCATCGGGCCAGGAACAGCTAAAAACAACCAAACCAAAACAAACCCAAACAATAAACACCTGGAGAAATGGAAGAGGGGGAGAGAGCAAACTCCCCAACACCACCCTCCCCTCCAGCACCCATCCACCACAGGAGAAAATCCCCCTCCGCAGAGGGTCCCGGTTTTATCAGAGAAGAATCTGACCAGCCGTAGCAGGGGGGAAGCAGAAAAGCCCCTCACTAGCAGCCCTCCAAAATAGCACTGCCCCGTTGAGCACCAGCTTTAATGAGGCTGCCAGTATCAACATCCCAAGGATTCAAACCCAACCAACCCCGACAGCGGGGCGTTTGAAATGCATGTGATTTCTGCTGGAACAGCTGCCTGCATGCTTCGAGAATTATTCAAAGAGACACTGTGATCCTTTAATAACTAAAGTCAGCTCCTAGATTAAAAGCCTTTATAAAGCTTAGACTGTAGATCTGTTAGAAGTGATTTACTTGCTACAAACAGCAGTTCAAGTAACTATAACCTAAGCGACCAGATAAAAATACTGTTTTCTTCCAATTCATTCACTTTGACCGGACTTTTACAACAAGTTTCATTATACTCGCTTCCTACTTAGGTTTCCAGCACAGCAACAGAAGAAAGTGAAATGTTTTAGAGTAAGTACATGGTTGTAAATCTACCAGCTGGAAAAGAGGCAATACAGGAAACTGCTTTAAAATTTTCAACTTACTAGATTCCAAGGTCCTAAGTAAATAGTGATATAACTACTTAAAAAAACTATTTTAAAAATCTGGTTTAATCTTGCCATTTAGCTTTGGTTTTTTTCTTAAAACAACTCAAACTGGTAAGTACAATTTAGCACTCTCTACTAATCTTAAAGACGTATGACCGCTTAAATGCATACAGAATACTGTTCAAAGGAGAGATTCTCTTTTTTTTTTTCCACACATTGAAGAACTGATGTATTTTACCATTTTTCCCCCAGTCATGAGTTAAGTGTCAATTGCATAGAATTAAAGTAAATGCAAAGGTTTAAAAGCTAGGGTTGATAAAAAGAAGTGACCTTAAACTTGCTGAATGCATAATGAAAGAGACTAGAGCTCTTCAAAGCATGTTGTGGACTTAAAATTCGAGAAATAAATACTATCTGTTGTTAGTGAACTGTACTGGCTCGTCATCCAGCTCCGCATCTTTCTGTATTTTAGAATTAAGATTTCTCACACCTTAACATACGCAAGGAAAACCAAAAACTTTCCTCTTTTTCTGCCACCAGTTTGTCTTCTTCAAGAAATGTTCATTAGAAGAAAAAGCTTTCAAGAATGGGAAATAGAATACTATCTCTGCACTTGCAGCATAGCCTGCTGTGATGAAAACCCAGCTCAGAAGTTCAAAAAACTCTTCCAGGCATTTAATGAAAAAGTTTCTGAAGCTCAGACTTTCTTTAAAATTTTCATCGCAAAAGCAACTTGCCTGAAACGATCCTATCTAAAATTGCTGACAAGCAGACATTTAAACCTCTTCAGAACGAAATTGCAAACTCTTTGAAAACTGTGGTAACATTTTATAAATGCTGAAATGAACACAAAATCTGATGGTTTGGTGCACACTTTGGATTTGGTGCCACACTTTTTAGCTCTCCTATAAATAACAGAAATGGTCTCATCTCATTATCGAAGTGAAAATGCGAGATGTAAACAAAACCACCCACAAATTTTCTAAAATGTTCTGGTTTAAAAATCTCCAGTGTTCATATTAGGGCATTTGATCTTTTAAAGAATATATTAAGCTTGACAGCGTCTCCCTAATAGCCTGACTGCAATAACTGGAACAATGATACAGTTTTGTTTTGACTCACTGATACTGCGTGTTCATAAAAGAAATGCACATTACAGTAGGATTGCTTCATGCTGAAGGGTGGGTACTGCAGACAAGGAACTTTCCCAGGAAGAAAAAAAACTGTCTATAAGCAAGTACAAATTTTTACAAGCAGTCACTGGTATCATGACTTTATTTCCTCTGGTTTATAAAGTCTAAGTTCCTGCTCTGTTTCTTTTCACCAAACCCAAATGTAGAGAGACAGTAAGAATTGGTAAGAGCAGCGTTAGTCCACCAACTTTTGCACTATTGTATTTTAGAATGATGAAAACTTAAAGTTTTAAAGAAATCCTTTTCATCAAACTGAGCTAGCTATACCTTATGTTTGGGTGGATGCTGGTTGGTGTCAAGGTGCTGGTTTATGTCAACCTCCAGTGATCAGGAAAAGAGCATGGCATTCTCTAAGCTTCCTGAGACACACTGGAAAGCAACTACTAGGAGGAAAAGGAGATTCAAGAGTAAAGAGTAGAAATCCAGGACTCTTCAGACAGGCGATTAGTGGTTTTTACGTTAGCCACAAGACTACTTAGCTGCCTTCAGCGGCTTCTAATACAAGTGACACAGGGACACAAACCAAATGCAAATCTTTGATTCTCTCTTTTTTTTAATTAAAGAAAAAATAAAAAGAGAATCATTACTCTACTCCATCACTAAATCTGCTCTTGGAAAAGAAAGACAAAACACCACTCACACGAGTGCCTGCATTACTTGTATTGCGGTACAGCCCAGCACCAGAGATCCAGATCAGCAGGCCATTATGTTAAGAACTATATAATGGTCCTCAACCTTCGTAAGGGTAGAAAGCAAATGACACACAGCAGAACACCACCACTCCCTCCATGCCCCACCAGCCTCAATTTAACCCACTCCCTCCACTATTGGGGGTGTCCTACCCAAGGGTGACGGGCTGGGGACTGCCCTGCTATGCAAAACGCATCATAAAAAGATTAATTCCTCTCCCATGACAGGCTAAGCGGTTTCCCACACAGTTTATCTTGTTTACGCAGTGGGCAGTTGTTTCTTAAGAAAACAGAGGCTGACTTTACCCTGCGCCACAGCTGTTTACTCTCTCACAGAAATCTCATCGACAACCCGGTGTTAGAATAACCAGCGGGTCAGAAGCACCGCAACTGGGTGGTCAGCAAGGGAGTCTGGTTCGGGAAAGGGCCTGGAGGAGCCGTCTGGAGAAATGCCGCGGGGAAGGGATGGAAGGCTGCTCTTCCACAGCACATCTCCGAAGCACACCAGTAGTGTTTCTCAGCGGCTTCAAACCGAGCGGCCCAATTAAGAAGGCAGGGACGGGACTTTTGACGGGTGAAGGAGGAGAAGCAAGCCTCTGACAGGAGGAGGAGAGTCTGCTGGGCACTCGTCGTCACCTGGCAGCGTCTTCACACAAAGCAGCACCGAAGGCAAGACAGGGGAGCACGGGCACCGTCTGGACGTGGGCTCGGGCAGCCTGCCGTGGGTGACCCTGCCTGAGCAGGGGGTCGGCAAGGGGACCCCCGGAGGTCCCTTCCAACCTCCGCCCCGCCGTGACCGGGCTGCCGGGACGGGCGAGCACCGGGGTGTGAAGGGACAGGACTCAGGAGGTCCCGCAGGAGCCAAGGCAGGGCAGGGGGCACCGTGCAACCAAACGGCCAGAGGCCCCTGCTCTGCCCGGGAAGAGCTGTCGGGGCTACGGGCATCCGCACCGGAGGGGCGAACCGGCTCCCTAAGCGGAGCCCGGCCCCAGCCGGGACGGACACCTGCACCCACCGGCGGTGCAGCCCCAGCACCGGGACCGGCGGGGAAGGGGCGCTCCCCGGGGCCGGGGGCCGCAGGGTGGCGTGAGGCGCAGGTGCCACCCGCCCCCCCCCCCCCCGGCCCAACCGCTGCCGGACTGACCTTGCGCAGGGCGGGCACGAAGAGCCCCCGCCATTTCGGGCCGTTCTCCTCGCCGAAGAACTCGTACGGCTGCGGCGGCGGCTGCATGGCGCCCGTCGGCGGCTCCTCCGCATCGGGGCCGCCCGCCTCGCCGCTCCCCGCCGGCTACGGCGCCCGGGGCATGGAGGAGGAGGGGGGGGGGGGGGGGAACGGGGACGACGACGACGACGGGAAGGAGGGGACGCTGAGGGGAAGGAGAAGCCGCCGCCGGCGCTCGTCAGGGCCGTGCCGGGCCGCGCTGGGCTCTCGGCCGCCGCTGCGCTGGCTCCTCACCCCCCCGCCCGGGCGGCCATCACATCCGGCGCGGGAGGGGCCGGGCTCCGGGCCGCTCGCCGTGAGCTGACGGGGCGGCGGGTGAAGCGCCCTCAGCCCCGCTCGCTGCGGCCCGCTACCGCCGCCGCCCTCCGCGCGCATGCGCGGCCGCCACCATGCTGCCCTCCCCCGCCCACTACCATAGCGCCCCCTGCCGGCCGCGCCGGGGAAGAGCCCACGAACCGCTTCCCGCCCCGCGGGGCAGAGCTGCCTCTCTCCACAGCCGGCACGGCTGAGGTAAATTAATTAATCCGGAGTCCGCGGCGGCGCGTCGCGACCCTGAACTCTTCGGTAGCCGCTTGTTGCAGCGAAGCTGGACACCGCCCTCCCTCTCCCGCACGACCGGCTGCGAAGGCTCACAGCAAGTCACCCTGTTCCTTCTCGCCCTCCGGCCCCCTCACTGCTCCCCTCTTCCCTCAGGGGAACAGGCAGAACCGCCGTCTTGGGTGGGAGAAGGCACCGGCAGCAGCTGCGGTGCGGTTCAGTGACCCGCCAACAGCAGACTCCCTACCTAGAGGCTGTTTGGGTTTTTTTTTTCTCCCTACCTTGAGGCAGTTTTCATCCCTACCCCAGAGAACACGGGCTGTCACTGTTCCCTTCACCCCCTGAACAACCGCTCCGGCCAAACTTTCCCTCGTTTCCCTTCCGATGGCATCGTATTCAAATCGCACACCTTCTATACCGCTTCAAGACTTGTCTACAAAGGGAGTGGATAAATTAAATCAGGGAAAAAAAAGTGCCTTTCTGCCAGCAAGAGTGTGATCCTTTGTTATGACAGATTTCCCGGAGGAGACGGGCGCTTGCAGAGGCAGTGACAGCTGCTTTTTGCTCTGTGGTCTTAACCTTCCTGCTGCATCAAAGCAGCCTGGGAGGTTTCCAGCAAAATATTTACTTCTGTGGGAAGACACTTGTTCATCAAACCCAAACTGTGAGCAAAAAGAAGAAGGTAATCCCAAGTCCAACTTCGGGGTAACCGTGGTGAAATCCATGAACCTGCAGTTCGGACAGCCAGGATGCTCCGTCGGGAAGCAGACGTTCCAGGTTGGGTGAGCCCCTCATCGAGCGCTTTATCCCCACCTCCGCAGCCCCAAAACGCCCGTGTTCTTCAGGATGTGACAATCCTCTGTTCTCCAGGCAGCCTGACCTGCTCCAAGGTGACCAGACACAATGAAGTGCCCTGAAGGAGCTCGTTTGCCCAAGAGCAGCCATCCCATAAGCCATGATACGGGGCACCATATCATTTCTTTGCAATGTTTTAAAAAAGATATAATATGCCATACTCTTCCCAGAGTTTAGGACTGACCTTACAGGACACTTTTGGGGAATTAACTGTGTTTGTCCAAAGCTGTCCTAATGCATTTATTCAAAATTTGAAGAATTACCAATCCACATGCCGCTACAGGTCCAGATCAGGCTTAAGACTAGTTCTGTCCACTGCATACATACGGGTGTGAAAAAAAGCTTGAAGTGTGATAAGCACAGATAAGATACAGGTACTTTAGGAAGACAAGTTTGGTCATGTGTGTCCCCCTGCCCCCAATAAAGTAATTCCTATTATATAGAGCTATATCCTGCCTAATTCAGATGAGAATTAGCAAATACCAGTGAAACTTTTCTGTAAGTCAGGAGAAATACATAGATCTCACAGCAATTAAAAAAAACCCACCACGCTATTTTAATCATAACAGAGAAAGGCACAGTTATCAAGCCATGCAATGGAAAATACATCCGTACATTTTCACACTTTGTGGGCAACAAGATTTATGTCTGAAACCCCATTATCATAATTCTCTGAAGTTATTCCTTTAAAAAATGTTTATAACTTTATCTCTAAAAATATAAATATATCACAGATTCCTACATAAGGACTCATAATTTAAAATCTTCATTTAAACTCTACCCCAAAGTAATCATCTCCTGAGAGTAAAAAGCACAGCAGGCTGCACAGTTGAATGTGCTGACTTAAGATTCACCATAGTATATGACTGCTTTACATTTTAATGTTCTTTATTCTGTTAATACATGTCAGGGCCACACCTCGTGTGGGAGGAAGTTGCTTTTGCAATCTTTTTGTAGTATTTACTGTTGATAGGCAACAGTTCTGGTGGGGAGTGAAGATACAATTGTTCCATTGTGAAGATACAACTTTTACAGAGCTGTATGGCATTTTAGCATTTGGAATATCTGAACATCTGTCTAGTGTTATTGTGGCTAAGAATAATGACCAAAGTTTTTCTTTGAAGGGCTTATTGTTTGAATTTCCAGGTTGTCCTTATACAGGAGTCACCTTTCTGGTAAAGTAGATGTCACCAGGAAAAACAAACAAACAAACAAACAAACAAACAAACCCCCCAAGAGGTTAAGCCCTTTCTTTCTCAAAAGTGGCTCAGCTCTGTACAGTAAAAACATCAGCTAGCACACCTGACCTCCTATGTTAACACACTCCCTCATGCATGTCAGGGGAGTAAAGAAAGTAACCTTAAAGAAAAAAAATCAGTATGGCAAATTGCCTGGTAGCAAACTACCCACAATTATCTGTATTACCCAACATCCTGTGAACATCTGCTTTAAAAGTATTCTCAAGTACTTTGTCCCTGGGGCCACATAATTCTTTTTTGTAGCAATTATGCAGAACACACCAAGATACTCACTTAACTTAGTACCAAACTTGTTTAACATCTCTCTCTAGTTTAAAGCATGTTCTCTACACAGACTCTCTTCCAGGTGCACCTCTGATAGAACTTCAAATATCAGTAAGAGTTCAGAAGAGTAACCAGCACTTTCCAAGCTCCCCTCGCCAGCCATGTGGGAAATGGGAAGCCTTCCTGACTCATTGGTGTTTGGGCTCCAAGGGAAGCAGTATGCAACATGACTCAATTAAGACAGGTTTCTGTAGCTTCCCTCCCTTCACATTTGCTTTTACAAAGACCATTTCCACTGGATTGCTCAACATGCTGTACAAAGATAAGCTCCATTTGCATTACCAGTATTCAAAGGAAAAGAACCACCAAAACCCAAAACCACTGGAGTAGTTTCTGATCAGTGCTGACTTCCCTGATTTAAGTTAAATGAAAAATGACTGTTTATGTATACATTTTTATTTCAGCTCTATAAAAAAATAGAAACAGCAATCAGATAGACAGCGTATCTGAATTGCATATCTAAATTGACTTGGATTTGGTAATCCCTTGTTAGCCTTAATTTTCTCTGAAATACTCTACATTCATGTAAAAGCCTCTGAATATTGTTTTCAGTCTCTGATAAAGCCCTTAATTCCATATCGGCAGAACCCTTAAGCAGGGCTTACCCTTCCATCTCCATTACTTCAATGTAAGCTAGGGGACTGCAGACTCCCATTTAAAGGGAGTCAGGGAAAAAGCACACAGAGAACCACCCCATGCTTGTGTTTTTTCAGAGGACCGACCACCTCTCCAGAGGGTGAGGAGGAGGCAACATTTAGATCAAAGGCATGGGAAGTCCGTGTGGGCAACCCCACCACAGAGGCTCTTCCTCCTCCACCTAAAGGCCCACGATGGTCCTGGGAGACCCTCATGTTGTGCCTGGCACCAGCCCCTCCACAGGCTGTTCCTGCTCAGGTGGACAAACCTTCACCGCAAACAAGGCTGTTTGATTCTTTCTTGCAGATGGCTGTACTGCACCAGGTCTTACCAGGCACCGAAACTCCTTTATTCGTAAAGCTGAGAAGTTGTGGGCTGGCAAAGGCAAACATTTCAAATGCTGGTTTTGCACTGCACGGCTATACCAACGCTGGTCTTGCAAGCAACATGTTGCCTGTTTTATCTTTGTCATTAAAGGCTGCAGAGTTCACTCAACGCAGACAAGCTGCTACATGTACAAGAGGGGTAAAACCACACTACGCCTGTCAATCATTCACAGTTCAAATCTTTGCTTCACTTCATCTGCAATCATTTTTGCGATGGCAAGGGAGGAGGTAGCAGCAGGAGAAGGGGCATTTCTGACGTGAAGAATTCTGCTTCCAATATCTCCACTGCCTCCATCAAATACAAAGTCATCTACCAAATTTCCATCACTGTCCAATGCTTGAGCTCTCACTCCAGATGGACCCCTGCAAAATAAAGGAGGGGCTCACCATTAGAAAGAAAACGTTTCCTGAAGACAGAAAATCAGTTCTGTTCTGACCTTGTGAAGGTGCCCAGGGAAACAGTAAGGAAGGCAGACTGTGAAGTCAAAGCCCGGTCAGGCTTTTGGGGCAGCACAGGGAAGTTTAACACTTGTGAGTCAGTGGGAGATGTCTCACACTCGTTACAGTAAAACAAGGGCAGGTAGCCAAGCAGAGGATCTTCTGTATCTTTCCTGGTTGTGAAGTTACTCTCCTCCCCACACACACAAACATGCCCTCTCTTTTCAAAAAGGAAACCCTTTGTTCTGAAATAGCAAGCCTTGTCAAACATGAATTTCATGCCAGTGGTCTACTGCCTGAGTTGGATAACTCCCTTTTACCATACTCAAGCTTCTCTTAGTCTGGATTTTCTCCCTGCAAATGTTTGGACAGTTAAACCCACCTCCACGTATCTAAATGCCTCACCTTTCCTCACAAGACTCTTCAGTTCCTTAGCACTTCTGAACTCCTTTGAATTAGTTTCTCTCTCTGCACAGTAAGAAGCTGGATAAAATTTTATTGAGATGATTAAACTAAGTCAATAGTCACTCAGTAGCAACTCGCAACCTGTCTTCCCCTCTGAATTTCGTTAGTGTTTTGCTTTCTTTGTGAACTCAGATTATGTTCAGGCTACTGAATGTGTCACTAGGATAAAGGGACTTTTTCTTTTTTGTGAATATGTCGCAACTGTAAGTTTCAGCCTATGGGGAGTGTAGAAAGTCACACTTGCCTATACACAAGCAAACACAATATAAAAGACCTTCCTGTATAAAGTACCTAAATGCTTCTATGCTTTGGTAGCATATTTTGGTGGAGGAAGGGAGTAAGCTAATGCTACATTTGCTGCTGTTAAAAATGAGAGATTTAACAAGCCACTGGGTGCTACTAACAAGAAAAGTTTGCTTTACCTCAGTACATCATTGATGGTGACCTCAGGGATGAACTTCTGAAGTTGCTTCACCTGTGCGCTAAGGAAACAGGCTCTGTACATTTCACTCAGTCCGTAAGACAAGTTTCTCAGCACAAGCTTCCATAACCCACTGTAGGAGACAAAATAACTGCAGTAAGAACAAATCTTGCATGATAAATGCAGCCATGTCAAACTAACAGTAAGAAGGTAGCAAATGCAACTGCATGGCAAAAGTTCCCATTCCCAACATCAGTAATATGATCAATGCTTTCTACTTGAGAAATATGTTTGTCCTTCCCTGCTTCAACACACCTTGTTTACAGAGCTGTAGCATTGCGTTTACATTCTCTCCTTGAGAATTAACTCTGAACTCCAGTCCTTCCTATGTCCAGGATTTTTCTCTGGTCAAGTCAAATGGCAAGAGACTGAAAACCCACATGCATGAGGGAAGACAGACATGCTGCTTGAGACTTTTCCACAATCATTGTAAAAAGATTGTCACACTCCTAAACCCCTCAGCTTTCGGTCAATGAATCTTACTATGTCTTCACAAAATCTTGTTTGCTTGCTTTGCTTTCCTCAAGTCTTCCAGTATAAAAATCTACAGACAATGATCAAAATGCTTTCAACTCTTTACTTTAATAAACTGCATTAAGTTGAGCTGTTTGCCAGAAAGCTACTTTCCAGCTCCCTGACCTGTTTTTCAGCCTCTCCTGGGATCCTCCCCCATATTTTCACATCCTTTTTCAAGTCTAATTTCTAAAATTGAGCACTTGCTAATGGTCTGTCCAGCCCCTCATAGAGAAGCAAGATTTCCCTCAACTTCTACAGATACTCTGTTCATTTATGTTTGCAATTTTAGCAATGACTCCTAATTCCTCTGACATGCTTTCTAAGACAGCTTCCTGGCCTGCATTCGTGGCCCTTAACGTATTTCCTAGCACTTGGATATTTTTTAAATGTATATTGATGGTCTGACAGAGTTTAACATGGCAATTCAGACCACTCTCTGTTCTCTCTTGCAAGCATCCTCTACAGGTATTTTAATCACACTGTCTAGGCTGATTAAAACATCACACTGCATTGGACCAAAACCAATCCTGGAAGAGCTCCACTAGTAGCAACATGGCTCACGAGTACCTTCTGATGAGCAGCCACATTCTCAGACCAGCTGAAACATGTCTTGGTAGTTTATGAAAATTCAAATATTGGATCACATGAAGTCAAATGTCTTGGAGAAGTCCACCCTTATCAGCACGACTGTCTTTAAACAGACCAAAAACTTGGCAAAAGCAGGCTTTTTGAGAAGAACTAGCTTCCATGGAGTCACAAGCTCACAAATAACTGCGTTCAGCAGATGAAAAGACAAGATATTACCTGTACGTTACAGCATCTAAAAAGTCTCCAGTGCTGAAGTCAAACAATTTGTAGCCCTCTCGCTTGAAGGCTAGTACTGCATTAGGACCAAGCCAAACACTGCCATCCATTCTTGGCGTGAAATGAAATCCCAGAAAAGGGAACTGAGGATTGGGAACCTAAAGCGGAATACAAGAGTCATTACAGCTGTTACAAACCAGATCAGAGAAACAGCCATGCAGCCACTCAAGTCAACAAACTCATCCAGGAAAGGTGGGAAACATTTGTGAGGAAGAAAGTACAGACATTTACAGCTTATTGTGTGAGAGAGCAAATAAACCAAACTGAAACACAATAAAGGAGTTGTCTTACCAATAAATGGAAATAACTATTTTTAAATTAACAAGTGGAAAAGGAAGTAGATTTGCCATTTTATTTCCAATCACTACAAGATTTGAGTCATATAACCATACACTTGGCTCCTGTACTGGTTTTTCTGCTTGTTAATTGTGCAGTTACAGCACATAATGAATTTAAAACACTGAAGAACACAGCAGGGCCAAGTAAGACTGCATCTTAGGCAAAAGCAAAACAAACAACAGGGCAAAAAATACACGATTTCTCAGGATATAAATCAACCACAACAAAACCAATGACACACTAATGCTATTCACCAGTAGTAATTATACTGCAATAAAATAGGTTATAAATACTAGGAAAACCTCACCATTCCTGTATTGCTCGAAACAACATGCAGTTAGCAAGCCTGATTAATGCTAATAATAAGTATCTGCAGTTTCTTTTTTATTTGTGAATGGAATACAGTGTAATTGTGTGCAAAGGCTGAAACAGAAATAAGCTGTCTATATGCAGATACAAGTATTAAATAAGCACACCTCTTCATGAGCTGGCACTTCAAGATCTTTAGCTATTTAGAAAAGGTGACTACGGAGGTGACTATGTTATAGTCTGAAAATAAGCAAGTGTTGGGTATTTCTCAAAAACCAGTATTGTTCTAACTAAAAATTGCTTCAAGATATGTTCCTTTTCTGTATTCAGTGCACTGTTTTTCCTGTTAAAAATACGCTTTTAATACTTTCAAAGCTTAGTGCAACTACTCCACAAACTACATTACATTTCTGGTAACACAGAATCATAGAACTGTTTAGGTTAGAAAAGACCTTTAAGATCACCGAGTCCAAGCATTAACCTAACACTGCCAAGTCCACCACTAAACTGTGTCCCTAAACGCCACGTCTACACGTCTTTTAAATACTTCCAGGGACAGTGACTCAACTGCTTCCCTGGGCAGCCTGTTCCAGTGCTTGACAACCCTTTCAGTGAAGAAAATTTTCCTAATATCCAATCTAAACCTGCCCTGGCATAACTTGAGGCTGCTTCCTCTTGTCCTGTCACTAGTTACTTGGGAGAAGAGACGCGGACACCTACCTCACTATAACCTCCTTTCAGGTAGTTGTAGAGAGCGATAAGGTCTCCCCTCAGCCTCCTCTTCTCCAGGCTAAACAACCCCAGCTCCCTCAGCCGCTCCTCATAAGACTTGTGCTCTAGACCCTTCACCAGCTTTGTTGCTCTTCTTTGGACACACTCCAGCACCTCAATGTCTTTCTTGTCATGAGGGGCCCAAAACTGAACACAGTATTCGAGGTGCAGCCTCACCAGTGCTGAGTACAGGGGGACGATCACTTCCCTAGTCCTGCTGGCCACACTATTGCTGATACAGGCCAGGATGCTGTTGGCCTTCTTGGCCACCTGGGCACACTGTTGGCTCATATTCAGTCGGCTCTTGACCAGCACCCCCAGGTCCTTTTCCACCAGGCAGCTTTCCAGCCACTCTTCCCCAAGCCTGTAGCGTTGCATGGGGTTGTGACCCAAGTGCAGGACCCAGCACTTGGCCTTGTTGAACCCCATACAATTGGCCTCGGCCCATCGATCCAGCCTGTCCAGATCCCTCTGTAGACCCTTCCTGACCTTGAGCAGATCAACAGTCCCGCCCAGCTTAGTGTCATCTGCAAACTTACTGAGGGTGCACTCAATCCCCTTGTCCAGATCATTGGTAAAGATATTAAACAGAACTGGCCCTAATACTGAGCCCTGGGGAACACAACTTGTGACCAGCTGCCAACTGGATTTAACTCCATTCACCACCACTCTTTGTGCCCGGCCACCCAGCCAGTTTTTTACCCAGCGAAGAGTATGCCTGTCCAAACCATATCACTAAGAGTCGTGCAATTTTCTAATCCCATTACCATATCTGGCCATAATAAAATATTTCAAAGGGTCCAAGCTATCCTCACACAGCCATGAAACAAGGCTGGAAGGGACCCTCACACCCCAGCCAGTTCCTCCCTCACATCCCAAGACAGGATCATGAATCATTCTCAGGTGAGAAGAGGTCAGACAAACATCCAATGCCCAGGGTTCCACAATTTCCCTAAGGCAACCTGCTCCAGCGTTTAGCAGGCAAATCTAAGTTCATATTCAGAAAGGCAACGTACTGCATGAATTAAAAAAATAAATGCTGCCCTAGGAATTCTCTCTTCTTGCTTGCTATCTTCACTTTCTGTCTGCGATTGATCCTCTTCATCACAATGTTTGTCTATATTAGATGGTAGAAAGTTTGTCCTTTTCCTCCTGTGTCTATTTTTTGTCACAGAAAGTAAAGCTAATTCAAAGATGAGGTTGAGAGGCAAATATCTAAATCTTAGCTTTGGATAGTAGCACACAAGATTAAACCCTACATCTAAGTAATTAATTATTTACTGTTGTCCCCCATTGAATTCTGAATCCTGCCTACAGATTTACTTTATAACAAAAAACGAAGCCAGGCTTTTGTGGGCATGTGGCCATCATGCTAAATGTTTCATTCTTTCCCTATTAAAAAAAAAAAACCAAACCAAAACAACACCACCACAAACAAACAAACAAACAAGACTGGCAATAACTTCCCACATGGTACTTCTACCTGTTCCTCAAGAATTAACAAAAACAAGCTGTCCTGTCAGAAAGCAACTGAATCTACATCCACATGTTGTGTATCACTATCTGCAGTGTAACTGAAATAACCATGTAATATTGCCCTTATTTCTGTAGTTTCAGCTGTTCTTAGGGTGCACTGTGAAAGACAAACAAGAAAGTACATACCGGATAAATATTTCCTTTAACCATATAGCACTTTTCTGGTTTTAGCACCAAATAATCTCCACGGAAGGGTACAATACGAGGTTCAGGGCTGCAGCCACTGATCTCAGACAGGCGGTCTGAGTAAAGTCCTGCACAGGTCACAATGTGCCGACAGTAGATTTCCTTGCCCTGTCGAAAAAAAACCCAAACTAAACCAAAAAACACACAAAAATTCACCCTATCTACTAAAAACCCACCCATCACCTACAAGCCTTGGAAAAAAATGAGTCAAGAACAGAAAGAAAACCAACCATATTTTCAAAAGGAGGTAGAAACATTTGTTTCATCTAATTCTTTATCTTCTTAATGGAAGATAAAAAAGCCCTAAACTTGAAAGTTGTCCATGCTTTGTTGGCAGGAGAATTTCTCCTGCAGGATGTGGGAAGTCGCTGAATAAGTTAGTGCATACCTGTAAGCAGGTAACCTTTCTGCTGTATGGCGGAGTGAAGAAATTAATGTGTACACTTAGCTAGTGAAGAGAGAAGTTCAAGAAGTAGGATAACATGCTAGTTGTTGAACCGGAAAGAGATGCTTCAGTTGTTAAAAAAAACCCAAACAAATCAAAACAAAACACCACCCACCAATGTGTTTTGCCCTTCAAGTATTCAGGGTGAATTCTGTTTCTTGTATCTTTTTTGTGTTTTCCTGGTCTAAAAAATAGGCACGAAGAATAAAAACCCTGTTTGTGCATGACAGTTTGGAGGGAGTCACAGAGCTGAGAACAATCTGAGTTGCTGGCTGTTCTGAGGCTTTGAAATCTGGCTCCAATACCCATCCATTCCCTGGAGGAGAACCATCCTAAAACGGCAATTCATTGGGCAGGTAGGACTGGAAGAATCTTTATAGAAAAGAGGCAGGAAAGGGAATAAAAAAAAAGAATAAAAAAAGAAACATGTCATTGATTCTCAGACTACTTTCATGTTCTGTTCTCAGAACACAGAGCCTCGTGCATTACACACGCATGCTTATTGTACAGGGCAGAGGCCCAACACATCCGCGTCAAAGACTGCTCCTCCAGCAAACCAAATGTCTCCCTCTGGCCCTCCCTCATCTCTGCATCCTACAAAGCCCTGATGCCAGGCTGGCCTGCAGCTCCCTGGCCAGGTCTGCATTGCTAGGGAGTATGTGATAGGTGGGGTAGCTAAGCAATCACAATACATTTGGGTAAAAAAGGCTGTTAACAGATTTCTCCCCATGCACTAGGAGTGGTCATTCTACTGAAAAGTAGTTTATCCAGAAAGCTACGCAAGTTCATAGCCCACAGTTATGGATTGCTGTTAAATACCTAAACACCTTACTATCTACATAAATAAATAAAATTACGAACTATATCTATCTATCTATCTATCTCACAGTATTTGGTGAAGGAATCTAACAGATTTTGGAAGCTACTTTTTTAGTGAAAGAGCAGAAATACAAGAAAAAAAGCAGTAGCAGCAGTAACTTTAAAAACTATTGGAGGGGTTGTGAGGTTGTTTTTTGTTTGTTTGTCTTCCCTTCTCCAAAGAAGAGTCCAGATATTCTCTCCTGAAGGTGAAAAGGTTATAACTACATTTCCTGTGCAGCATTAACATGTAAGTGACACCCATAGATGCACCTGTTATAATAAATTAGCTTGTGGCCTTCTGATGATAAAATGATTCTAAATGCCTCCTTATCGTTTTTATAGATGCCAAAGACCAAAAGCAAACATGAAAATAGGTGTTTCTCACCAAATGAATGTCATAAAACAAGTCCTTGCAAACAGCAAGCATAAGAATGTGCAAATAAAGGTGGTGACATATAGAATTAAACACAAGTTAGGCAGAAGAAAGAGAAAGTTAACTTTCATTACTATTCCCGGTACACAGTAAAATCTGAACATGTTCATTGTTAAGAATTGATTGTAGTTGTTTTAGAAAAGCAGTCCTAGATTACAGCGATCATGTTACTGAACAGCAGCAGTTTTTTAACTTTTTTTAGAGAGCTGATTAATCCACCAGGACTCAACAAAAATTCTTAAGAAAAGGAGAAACAGCTTCCTATTAAGCAATTAAATCTTCAGTTTAGTTCTTACCTTTGAGTTCCTAACTATGACTGGGTATTTTAGTCCTGTAATAGAATTAGACAAGAGAAGGAATTACTAGAATGCATAACAGAACAAGCAGCTTTTCATGATGAAGGATTCTTCCACTGGAGTATCTTCAAGCTCTGGAGCAACTGATGTTGGTGGACATAACTGTATTTATGAATTAATAGGGTTTTTTATTCTTCCATATGTGTACCAGCACAGATCCAACCTGCCTTCCAGGATAAAGAAAAAGCACTATCACGAGAATACACATGCAATATTCAGCTAAATCTGGTTTTATAGGAGAGAACAACCTTCTTCCTCAATTTTACTATCATTTTTGTCCATCAGCTTTAAATGTTTCAGCTGAAGGGTGACCTGCCTAAAAAAAAAAAAAAAAAAAAAAAAAAAAAAAAAAAAAGCTTGGTCAATACTCTCACTAACATAACTTTGCCCTGTATCTCATCCCTATGAGACAGAAAGGTTCAGAAATGTCATTTCAGTTAAAGCAAATGTGTTTTGAGCAAATTCTTTGGCAAGACTGTAGTAAATGCAGGTTAAAAAACTGCCTTACCATCTTCACTTTCTGAAGAACTTTCTTTAGCCATCTCCATGTTTGTAACTTCAAAATCAGTCAAGATCGTCCCACCTGCTTCCTGGAAGTCTTCAGCATAGGACTGGGCCACTTGTTTATAATTCACAATGCCGGTATATGGAGAATCAAGGGCCATCAGACCCTGAAATGGTATTAAGATACAGAAGAACAGTGAAGGCTGTATGGGGACTTTGGTCTTCAATACAGAGAATATTTCATCTGGAATACTGTGCATTGCCATTGAGAAGGGAGTACTGCTGCCTCCCCATCCCTGGCTGCTTGTTCCTAGTCTCTGCATGTGCCAGCTCCACCGTTCATATTTGCTGACAACTAACACAGTGAAACCTACTTAGGGTGGATTGAGTGATCGTGTAACTACAGCATAAACAAGTCTTCTCAACAGAGCGCTTAATGATAAAGCAGGTTACCTAACCTCAGGTTCAGCTAATATGTACTTATTTTTCACCATGCACTATGCAATTCCGCCTTCAAATGGTCATTTGGGAGTTCTAACTGATGCATGGCTGTTGCCAATGCCTCCTGCGAGGCTAAAAGGTATCATCTCAACACTTACTGTGTGCACATCAGAGAGAAAAGCCTCTTCTGAGGCTTTAGACAAGAGCCTATACTTGTCCTAGTAGAAAGCAAGGTTCAAGTCCAGTGTGTAGCTAGAATTTCTAATGTTGCTCAGAGACGTTTTACTATCTTTATACCAAAAAGTCTCAGTTTCTCACATAATACTTATGCTAGATGGCATCACAATATTTTCCTAGTTCCAGCTATAAAAATAAGGATAGTAGGACTACTTTATCTCAGAGAGATGTTGCAAGTGTAACTACACTAAAAGACTGTCAGCTACTCAGATACTACAATAGCAGGGGCCATTTACATGCCCAGGACAACCAGAATGGTTGGTAAAACTATCTTACACAAAACCTTCCTCTCCACTTGATATACAGTGCAATGTTTTAAAACACCATTCAAGTTCCCTTTGCTTACGAGGAAAGGACTCAGGTCAGGAAACAAAAGCAAATTAAGTAAGACCCATCTGAATCTACTCATTTGCAGAAGTAAACACTCAGCTGGATCTTGAATATGCGAAGAATGTTTTCAGGAGTGGATAAAAAATGTTTACGAGAAAAAAAGATTTAAAAAGATTCCTCTCCAGAAAATTTTTGTCTGTACCTACAACCACTCATAAGCAATGAGTCATGCAGCTACACCAATAGCAAGCTGCCAGATGAAACAGTATGGGGAATTTATATCCAGATTTTAATTTCAAAGACACACTAAACAACAACGAATCTGTATTCCATAAACTACTCGCATTTCTCCTGCTTTGAAAATAAACAAGCTGAGAAGTGCTACATAACAATCGTGTAGGAAGCAACAGGATTGAAACTGGCTTGATCCAAATCCACACTTACAGATGGGAAGGAATTTTCATTGCTGCACTATCAAGCTTTACTGTAAGTTAAATAATTCTAGTGGGAAGGAGCAGAATCATCTCAGCATAAACTCAGATACAGCAGCTCTCACGTGGGCAAAGGAAAATCTGCCTATCAACCACAAAAACATAAAAGCAAGCACCTGCAAGGAGAAGGGGGGGAAAAAAAAAAAAAAAAAGATTAGAAAAAGTAAAAATAAAAACCACTTGTTGTCATTGATGAGAGAACTGGGTTTTTTTTGTTTCTGAGCATATACATCAGGGAGGACATGTCTGTGTAAAGCTGGGAAAAGGATGAAGTCTGAACAACTTGTAGGCTCTGTCCATTTGCCTGTAAATTCAGGCCTGCACGGGGACTAAGGGACTAACCTGAAGTGAAAGTAAGTGTCACCAAGAAAGATTCTGCAGAATCACCTTATGTTATGTTAGATCTGGTTTCATGTGTATGTAATGACAAATGCATATGAAGGACTGCGCTGAGCTAAAAAGTTCTAGAAATAAATGGATACATTTATTTTTGTTGACTTCTGAGTTTTCAGGCTCTTTTGAACTTGTCACCCATGCAAATTACCTCAAGGCCAGAAACATATTTATGTTAAATTAAAAAATAATGTCACCTGAGAAACTGAGGTCTTACATGCCAAATAAAAATAAGGAAATCCCTTACCCTGCAGAAGGGTTCTTTCGCTTGAATTTCTTTTGCTCCAATCAGTTTCAGACCTCGGACATTGTTCTGCAGCCCTCTTTCATACAGAGCTTTGAGTCTTGGAATTTCATCTTGTTCAACGGCTACAATTAGCTTCAGAAAAAGATAACAAGGCATACCAGTGACCAAAATATACAAAGCCAGTTCAGGTTTGGCATCAAGCCCAAGTTAACAAGCAAGCACTAGTGAATGAGTGAACAGTGAATTATATTTCGGGGGGGGGGGGGGCAGGGAATGTGGTTTGTGCCATCAGTTGTACAAAATTCTATAAATACCTACTACTACTGAGAAAGCACTAATATATTAAGGAGAGTGAAAAACAAATGTTAAACTGTAGTTCAAGTTACTATCAACAGATAATATTTGCTAAAAGAACCATGAGACTACAAATCTGAATGTGAAAGAAGAGAATATGATTTTAAATGCTTCCAAAAATAAAACTGAAGTTAACCCAAGATGTACAAATCTCAAACAGTCTTGATACGAGAGGAAGTACATGTTCTGACATGGTGTCTAAACTGAATTGTACCAGCTTCACTTCATTTAGCCATGTAGTTATCTCAGAACTATCACAAGAGATTTATCCAGACTATGCATTATCTGTGCCAGGTCTGCCCAGACCACACCACTTGCAAGTCCAGCTCAGGTCTAGCAACACAGGCATCTTTGCCTCGAGAAGGCACTAAGTTCTCCAGGCCGGGGGCTGCTTTACGTAAAACTAGCTGTAAAGCCTCACCATCGTCTTCCCTGGAATAAACACTGCTGGTGAAGGTGATGTGGAAGTACACAAATTCAGTGTCAGCAAAAGACCAATAATGCTGCTGGGTCAGTGCTAGCCCTGCCCAAGCTCACACCGGCTCTTACAGAACCATTCTGTTGTCTTGGTGCTTTGAGTCGAGAGCAGGCGTGTAACGCAGGCGTGTAACTTCAGGCAAATCCACAGTGCCATCTTGTGACCAGCGCTGCAGCGGAGGGAGCACAGCACGGAACACAACCAGGCCAGGACAACCACCACCTGCACTGGTGCAGGACTCATCAACGCTGCCACATCCAGGGATCTCAGCTCTGCACCCCAGAGCTGGGAGAGATCTGCACCCAGCTCCCAGCGGGTGCTGAGCAAGGGAGCCTTGAAGTGGCGCTTGTCACATCAGACAGGGTCTGCGTTGCACTTTTAAGAGAAAGGCTTGTGCTGTCCAAGATGTTTATGAGCAAGCTGGAAAGGGGCAACCAGGGTGGTGAGAAGGTCAGGTGATGGTTTAAAGTGACTCAGGGTGGTTTAGACAAGAGCTGACTGTAAGGAACTGCAGAGGGACCTTCCAAGTTGAACGACCTACTAACAAAACAGCAGATGAAATTCAACGCAGATGAATGTGAAATGACGATCGTAGGAAAAGCAGTCTTAACCTCATGTATAAAATAATGGAATCCAAATTCAAAGTTATCACTCAGGACCAAGATCTTGGGGCTAGGATAGACAATCCTATGGAAACATCAGCTCAGTGCCTAGTGACAGCTGAAAAGCTCTAAATTGAATGTTAAAAAAAACTAGGAAAAGGATACAGGATAATACAGAGAACTCTACTATTTCACTGCAAAAATCCAGAGCCTCACCACACCTTGAATGCTGTCTGCAGTTGTGGTCCTCACCTTGTATCAAAGGTGCATTAAACTAGAAATGGTTCAGAGAATGAAGGCAGGGTGGAGAGAGTCATGAAAAAGCTTCCCTAAGAGGAATGACTGAGCAGACTAAGACTCAACAGCTGGAAGGGACGACTCTGGGGGAGGAGGGGATATAAAATTATGCGCAACTTGGAGAGTGTGAGCATGGATCAACTGTTCACCACCTCTTCCAACACAAGGGCTAGGGGCCATCAGATGAAGCTTGTAGAAGCCAGTTTCAAAATGATGTAACTCTTCATGTAGCAGGTTGTTGATCTCTGGAACTGCTCATCAAAGTATGCTGTGATTCAAGTGCTTTTAATTGAAAAACACTTGGAAGAGAAATCCATTGAGAGTCACCACAGACAAAACAGAGCAGGCTCAGAAAATAACCTGAGCTGAAAATAGTTGGAAGCTGGGGGAGTTCATAATTTGCTTGTCCTGTTCTCATTCCTGCCTGGGTCTCTGTTTCCAGACATTTGCAGAAACAGGACATAGGGTTGGGTAGACCTCAAGCTGAATCAGTACAGCCACTCTTCTGTCCCCAGCATTTCAGTTTGTGTTAGGTGGATGTAAAATGGCATAAATACATGTAGCTGTGTCACATATGGAGCTGTTTTCAAGTCACTACGTCTTTTCAGAGCCTGACATGCCAAGAAGTATGGCATGCACATACTGAGAGTCTTTTGTGTTCCCTGGAGCTATAGAGGTATCCCTCCATGGGGCTTGGCTTCCACCATTACCTGGGATATTTCAGCTCAGTCCACAGAGAAGGAGAATTACTATTTAGGCCCAGAAAATAAATTGATTTGAGTTGCTGGAAAGAAGAAAACAAAAAGGCACATTCATCCTGAAGCTAGTAAGTGTCGCAGAAACTCATCTCTTGGGAGAAAGTCCACAACCAGGCCTATGCTATACATCGTAACATACACTATACAGTCTCAGTTTCCAAAGGTAAAGTAAGAACACACAGCGGTTCCTATACCTTCCCACACTGTTTATATGGTATTCCCTTCTGGTCACAGTACTCGTAGCAGAGGGCTGCACCCTGCACACACAGCTTAGCTTTCAGAGATCCAGGTGTGTAGTAAATTCCGCTGTGAATCACACCACTGTTATGTCCACTCTGGTGATGAGCTAAATAGAAAGCAAAATACATTATTAAAAGACATGTTCCCATGATTGGTTCATACCTTAATTACTTCAGCTGTCAGAAGAGCGAGCAATTTGAGGTCATGCCCTAAATCAGTGTTACAAGAGATGCTCAAATAAGGTAACTGCACAGCAAACACAATTCCTCCCTTGGCCTCAAAAGGCTAGAAAAATACTGACACAGCAAGACCTAGTTAATAATAAACCATCACAGCTTGCAATGTGTTGAATCAACGGCTGGAGGGGGGATCACGAGTTTTTCCTCCAAGAGCTACAACTGCAGGCCAATCAATTCAAATTTTCTACATGTTAATTTTAAGAAATCCATTTTTTAAAATGAAAGGCATCCTTAAAGGCCTCGTCTAACAGAATGTCTGTGCAATCCTCCATTTCTTTGGACGCGCTAGCAGGCCTGGTAGGCTTTTCAAGTATTTGTGAACTAGATTAGGTTGCTATTTCCTCTTTGTAACTAAGTAAAACAGAGGTGAAAAATATCACAAACATTTTTATTGAAGTAACTTGGGCAGGTTCTGCCTCAAAATATTGACTCCCAAAGGTCATTCCTGCTTTGCACTCACACAGCTGTTAAGGACTTCATGCATGTCTTACCTTGGGGATAAAAAGCCACTTTGTATCATACATGTAACATCTCAAAAGCAATGTATAGCCTGGCTGATGGAGCTATTTAAAGCGAGAGCTTGGGCTCATATGTCTTATTTTGAGTTAGGCATTGACATGATCACTTGGGGTTGCTCCTACTTACCCCGAGTGACCGTCTATCTGCATAAACACTTGCCGTGAAAAGACTGCTTATGATGAACCTGTGCTTGTACTTGAGCGAGACAGAAAAGCTTTCAAACAATGAAGCCACAGGGCTCATACTTTCTTATTTCAAAGCCAGGACAGATGCCCAGGTGCAGACTGCCTCAAGATTTCGTGTGTAAGCAGGCAATACTGGGAGCTGTGTCATTTTACTCTGGCTAACGCTGGGTCTGTAACTAGCGATACCCTCCCAGTTATCCCTGTGTTAGTTCTTTACCTTTGACCCTCCATGCAAAGGACAGAACCTTGCACAGCATATATGGAGATATCACAGAATGAATCACACAAAAGTTTGGGTTGGAAGGGACCTTAAAGATCATCTAGTTCCAACCCCCTTGCCATGGGCAGGGACACCTTCCCCTGGAGCAGGTTGGTCAGAGCCCCGTCCAACCCGGCCTATATCCAGAAAGACAAGGCAAATGACAGTGGTTTACAGTTCTGGCAATTAATAGACAGGTGTCGACTTTGCCCAAATCAGCAGCTCCCAGACATTTTTAAGCAGTGATACTTCCCAACCCTCCCTCTCTACCCACCAACCATCACTGTTTGCTGTTCACTCTTCTCGTGCCCCACCAAAAAGCCATCCTGGCACCATTCCTCAGTTCATCCTCTCTGCCTCCCGCTCTGTGCAGCACTAAACCAGACCTGCCCCTGCCCCTCTGCAACCTGCACTGCTCCATACTTGAGTCGTTCATCCTCGTCGCCCTTTTCCCCCAAATCCCTGCTGCTGGAGCCCCAGGCCAGAAAGACCTGCCACTTTCAAACCATGAAGTGGCAACGTTCGCTCTTTCTTAGCTTAAAAGTCCTAACTTGAAGTCCTAGCAGCAAAGCACAGACTGACGACAACTCTGCTTCTCCACTGAAGGACAGACACATCCTCAGGCGAAGGGAGGAAGAAACCCCCCGTCAGGGCAAAGCCAGCGGCGCCTGGGAACGAAGATGCTCTTCCCGGGGTGGACTCCATCAGCGACAAGGGCAGAAGCTCTTCCACTGCTGCTCGCCCACCCAAAAGCAGAGCTGCCCTTTAGACGTACGTTCACGAAATACTGAGGTTTTGGCCAGCGTGTGCTTCAGTGATGATTTCTGACAGACTGACACCAGGGAACCCCAGACACAGGGGTGAGGAAGGCACACCGGCACCATACCTAGCTCCTTCTCCTTCTCCAGCACGGCAAAGGTGAGCGAGGGGTGCCGCCGGACGAGCTCCCGGGCGGAGGCCAGCCCCACGATTCCCGCTCCCACCACCGCCACGTCGAAAGTGCTGTACGGAGACAGAGACGTGGCCGTGAGCTCACCCCGACAGCGCTCCCCGCCTCCCGCCCAACGACCCTGAGGGGAAGGCGACGGCCCGGCCCGGCCCGGCCCCTCATGGCCGCCTTCCCGCCGTGAGGGAAGCGCCAAGGAAGCGCAGGCAGGGACACGCCGAGGAGGAGGAGGCGGCGGAGGCGGCAGGGCTCAAGCAGAGCCGCCCCCCGCTCCCGCCCCGCAGCCTCACCTGCGCTGGCGGCGCTGGGCACGCCACACCGCCGCGGCCCCGCCACCGCCGCCCGCCCGCTGCCGCAGCAGCCCCGCCGCCGCCGCCATCTTGGGGGCGGCGATACACAGCGGGTCGGGCTCCTCCTTCGGCGCCCGCTCCGCGGCCGGCGGTGAGGGGCGGCCGGGGGAGGGCTGGCTCGGCTCGGGGCGGCTTTCGCGGACGGTTCGCCTGTTCGGACGGCCTTTGGGGACAAGCCCGGCGGGAGGGGATCCCGGGAGGGCGGCGGCGGCGGTGGGGGCCCTCCCCTCAGGGGGCTCATCGCCGCGGCTTCGCGCCTGCTGGGCTGACGGAGCTGGTTGGGCCTTGAGGGGAAGCCGGGTGCGGGCCGCCCGTCCTGGTGCTTCGGGAGCTGGGGCTGACGCTCCGTTTAACAGCTGCGTTTCCCCTCTCTCCTTTTCTTCAAGAACACGATGCTGTTGGGAAAACTTGCGCAGCCGGTGTGCAGCCTAAGGAAGCTGCCGCTGCCGGGCGGCTGCAGGCTCTTCTGGGGATGGCTGAATGCCGTGTTCAACAAGTAAGAGTGATTCGGTGTGCAGAAGTCTATTAACGGGCCCCATGTACCCATTCAGGGTTTGTGAAGCAGAGGGCGTTAAGTCCCAGGCGTGGAAAGAACGTTTTCTACTGTAGGTGCTGGTCTTTTCCCCCAGATTGCATGTTGATGCGTGGCAGGGGCCGTTCCTGACCTGTGTCCAGTCACAAAGCCGTGGCCTTCCCGAGGAAGGTGCGTGCTTTGCTCTCCTCCTCGGGGTGGCCGAGGCAAGCTGGCAACGTGGATTCTCTCCCTAAATGCTGGTCTTCCTTTGACCCCCAAATGCATTTAAACCAATAGCACAACCGTGCCCCCTTCACTTACTCAGAAAAGCATCTAACCAACCCATCGTTTACAATATGATTCGGCCAGACAAGGGTTTCACGTTTACTTTTAGAAGGATAAAGCCTTTCTCTGTGATACTCTCTCTGCCCCATAGCTTTTGCCAGTAGCTAATAGTTTTGCCTTACACTTTCTAGCTCTGTGGAAAGGGTTGCATGATGTAACTGATTGCTGTAACGAGACAGGAGGCTCAGGCGGGAGTGTCTTCCAGGTCTCTGCTTCTGTCTTCAGCGTTCCTCAACAGGCTAAAAAAGATATCATTTCCCTGAATGGATCCAAGGATTTTAACTAATTGCTGGATTGTGTCTTTGAAAAATTGTGATTGTTGAGGAAAAAAGGCTTCATCAATGACATCCATGTGACAGGCAATGAGATGTTTTTATATAAGCAAAATATGTCTGGGAGACAAATTTGCAATTGTTGTAAAGCCTTACTCTGGGTAGAGAAAGGCATTTTTTATCTCCCCTTACAGAGATGGAAGGAAGCGATCAGAAGGGTCAAGTCAAGTTGCATTTGTATTCTTTCTTTTTGTACCAAAAGCATCTGCCATTTAAAACAAGTTAAAAAACCCCTTATGCCAGACTGATGAAGAACTAGCACTATCGAAATAATTGCACGTAAACCATTTCCAGTAAATTATATTCTTACTCTTATGACATCTTATCCTGCACATAACCAAATGTTTGTTGTGCAGTATTATTATCGTCAAGACAAGAAATCTGCCACTTTATAGAAACCATGTGAATGCTCTTTCTGTCTTTGCAGAGTGGACTACGAACGTATACAAGCCGTTGGCCCTGACAGGGCAGCTTCAGAATGGCTGTTGAGATGTGGTGCCCTGGTGCGCTATCAAGGCTATCAGAAATGGCAGCAGGACTACAACGGTCTCCCAACGGGGCCCTTGGGGAAATACAAGATAGAAGCAATTAATGCCACTGACTCTTGCATCATGTACAGAGGATTTGACTATTTGGGTAATGTAGACACAGCTGTGCATAGATTATGCTGAATGGTCTTAGTTCTTCCGGTTGCATCAAAATAACAGTGTCATTTTCTCGTTCCTTAGCAAGATACATAGAAATCTTTTGAATTATTTTTTTCCTTAAAATGGCTCCACAAATATTAAGCAGTTCCTAAGATTTTGCTGGAGGTGTGGTGTGAAGCAGAAAGAGATTGGGAACTTCATCAGCCCTTACCTGAAGTGACAGTAGCACTAAAGAAGTGTGACAAAGTTTTGCTATTTTGTTGAGTTCATAGTTAAGTAGTTGGTAGCAAAAAGCAGTACTTTAAATATTCTTTTTCTTCTAAACCAAGTGATGTTTTTGGTGTCTGTACTTGTTCTCCAGGCATCTATGATGTCTTCAAAGACAAAAAAAAAAGCACAGGTTCTCAGTTTCTTACAAAATAAAGAGATCAAAACAGTGTTTCAGGTCTCCTTTAAATAACAAAAACCAAAGTGGGGAACAGACCATTTCATTTTTTCGTTGGCAGGGGACCTTGAATTTCCTGAATTAGTACATTCTTAAGTCAGAGTCATTGTTTATCATCCAAACTTCTAGAGGTTTTTTTGTTACTTGCCCATGTCAAAGCTTTTAGAATCTTACCAAAAGGATCCAAGCACTGGGGTTTTTCATATATTTGAAGTACCGCAAAGGGACTTTGGAGATGCGTTGTGTGTTACAGCCCCACTGTATTAAGGAGCATGTTGCTGTGTGGTTTTGGAGGCAGTTACTAAAGCAAGAACTTAACAACCAGTACAGGTTGTTCCTGGTATTCTGAAGCAAATACTCATTTTTGTCTTTCTAGACGGTCTTGAACATGTTACAGAAATCAAGCTGCAGAAGTGTATTTACATACAGGATGAGTGTCTGCAGAGGCTCAGCGAGACGAAGAATCTACAGAAGAGTCTCCTCCAGCTGAAGATAATTTCCTGTGGGAATGTCACAGATAAAGGCATCATTGCACTTCACAAGCTGACGTATGTGAGCTGCTGAGCTCTTCTTGCTCCCTAGCTGTTACCTTCCCCTGCAGTTTTGGGATTGTGTTGACTGGAACGGCTGAGGTCTGAATGTTTCCGGGCTGTTTCAGATGGTGGGGGGGCTGTGGGATGGCTGGGTTTGGGGACTGACCTGAATGACGGTCTGGGAGGGATGGCACTGCCACTGCAGGAAAAGTTTCTTCAAGCATGGTTAAGACAGTGTTGTGGGTAGCTCTGAAAAGACACATGGATTAACATACATGTATTAATCAGCCTTTTAAGGCTGGTGTCAGGGAGTTGTGTAGCACTGAGGCCTGCAGCTGAGAATGCCAGAATCGCCCGCTGCAGTATGTGAATCCATAGCTGCACTTCTGCCTTCAGAGCTGAGCGCAGCATCTCCCATTTCCACCTGAAGTAACGTATGCAATGTTGATTGCTGCGCAAATCAGAGCAGGACACGTGCTCTCTGCTGACACATGGCATATCACCCAGTTATCTCCTCCTCACTGTAGCCTGAAAGATCTAAGGGCAGAGCTGTGTTTTCTAGCGCTCAGACACAGGAAGCAGTGCAGATTAGATACTGTGCACCTCTGTAGCTCTGAAGCATATCTGTAGGTGCTTTATTGAATGTACATGCTTCATTGAACCGTGGCCTTAAAGTAACTCAGAACTGCTTAGTATTACATGGAGTTAATAGACATCTACAAATGGGTGGTATGGTGACTTGGATTTCATCCCACAGAAAGTTATGATTAAGGACTTCCTATATTACTCTATTATTTGCATTAAAATAACTTCTACTAAATGCTATTGAAATTATTAAGTCTATTTAATATAAAGGAAGCTTCATGATGTGGGGGGTCCAGGATCTCTTTTTCAGCTATGTAGAAGGACTGAACTTATGGTGAGCTAAAAACTCTAAGCACCCACTTCAGAAAGAAAACTTCCTTTAGAACCAGTAATCTTAAAATACTCAACTGTGGTAGAATAATCCTTTGTCTAATTTCTGTGTCAACAGTTAAATAGTAGTTGCTGACTTTTCTTTTTAAATATTTATAGGAACCTTGAATATTTGTATCTGAGTGACCTTCCTGGAATAAGAGAGAAAGAAACCACTGTTCACATCCTTCAGCAGGCACTTCCAAACCTAGAGCTGGAGCTGGATTTAGAATAAACATAATTGCACGTAATTGAGATGTATTTGATTTCATAGTATTTATTGTATGTTTCATAAATTAAGTTGTAGACGCTACTGTATTTCCAGGTATGGAAATAAGCCCAGATCTCCCAATCCAGCCCTAAAAGCGGTATGCAATCTTTTCTGCAATTAGGTTTTATTAAGCTTAAACTATATGGTGAAACCAACAACAGAGAAGGTAGGCTTCTGTGCATAGTCATTTTTTTCCTGTTTCTACAGGAAGCTGTAAATACATCAATTAGAAGTTTTCAAATATTTTATTGCATGGAAACTCTGGTGCAAAATGACAGTGGGGAGAACATCAGTGTTGTGAAACAGCAGCGCTGTACGCTTTTGTTGCGTGTTGTTGATGCTGTGGGAATGAGAGCTGTTTACTCGCTGACAATCTTGCCCAGTCAGTGGGTCCCGATTTAATAAAAGAGTTTACAGGCCTTTTTTCTGTTCTTCACCCTTTGACTCTCGTCGCCTTTGTTTGTTTAAGTGGAGCGATCTGCCGACAGGCAGTCTAACCTTCTCATAAACACTGAGCTGAGGAACTGAACATTGCTGTACTGGTGGAGAAGCAGGGTCTCTTAGATATGCCCTTGCACACATTTTTGCTGTATGCTGACACAGACCAAATTAGTTCTGTGTACCTCTTTAGTTGCATCCATATCACTCCTGCTAAAGAAGAGAATGATTCACCCTCAGGAAGAATATAGCATTTTTAGTCAAATTCCTAGCTCTGGTGGTAGGGGAGAGAAAGGTGGCAGGCAGCGACTCCGAGAAAGCAGATTTCAGAGTAACATCTCGGACATGACTACCTCTGCATAACCGAGAGTCTCTTTTCTTATCCCTGACTGTCAGCTTGTCCTCTGAAGGAAACGATGCCAAACACCGGAAAGGGTAACACAGCTGCGTCATGGGGCTGATTCCTCCTGGTATCTCCTAGCACAGAGCGGGCAGGAACGGTGTCCAGAAATGAAGTTCCCTCCAGCCTGCACTGCCCAGGGCCGTGTTCAGGAGCTGACTGCCAGGCCATCTACTGCTTACAGACGGCGCGTGGGTGCTGCGGTATGTTGCACATATACAGGATTAGGTGGCTGAATAGCCACACAGAAAATAATGGAATGCTGAAGCTTTCTGACTGTAACCAAAACTACCTATGGACATAATGCACAAGATTAAAATATATTAAATTATAATATGAAATAAAAGGTAGACAGGCATACTCTATAAGGATATGGCATCTGTCCCATTGAAATTGCTTTTGCTGTTGTTGAACATAGAACAGTACTGGGAAAAGAAAATGTTTTTGCTCTAGGTTTCAAGTAGAAAGAGGATGTTCCTTGCCCAGTAGTAAAACTTTATACAGTAAAACACATCCAGTAAATTGTAAAAACAAGCTACACTTCTTTTATTCAAAATCAACACAATATTACATCCTGAGATGATTCAAAACCCAAGAATCATTCTAATACATATGCTTAGGTAGAATTCCTGCCTGTGTCTGGCCAATGTTATAAATTATATTCATGAGTTAATTACTTTTGATAAAAACAATTTCTGTAACGCTACAGGCAAGCGACTTTGCTATTGACAGAAACAGCAAACAAAACCAACTTCATAATGCAAGGAAGAAATAGGCAGGAGAAACTCTGAAAAGACTCAAGAAACAACAGGTTTTATTATCAAAATGTTTTCCTCCTGGTAACAGTGCCTGTTAAACCTTCCATTAAGTCCAAGTCATTACCAGTAGTTTTAATACTTTGCAATCTATAAATGCAGTCCGTAAGACAGATGTATCTTTAAAGCAGTGCAATTTCAGCAAGTTTATAACTAACTGGAGCAGTTAGGTAGCCTCTCACCCAGCTTGGCTCCACAAGCACATACATCTGTCTTCTACTCGCATCAGCAATACATTTACAGTTCCTGGCGGGATCAGTGGCCTAGCCCCAGTCTAAAGCAGTATTGCTGTTTTGACACAGTGGGACTCTGATTTGTTTGGCAAGGTTGCAGTTCTTCTGCCAAGTCTGAAATACAGGTGATAGACAGGCAGGAGTTTTTAAATTTCACGCTGTAAACAAGTGGTTGCAGTAATCCTGAACCAGTATACAATCACCAACCAGTATGCAATCACAAATTAAAGCAAAACAAATATATTTTCCTTTGTACACAGAACACTGACTAAGGTGAGCTTGGAGTTCCCCCCATACATCACTTTCCTTCCATTACTGACCCAGAGTATGTTACTTTTCAGACCACTTTCGTGTATGTCGTAACATGTATTCATTTAGTTTCCCCACGACGTATCCTCCTTTTATAAATTCTGAATGATTTGAACTTCAAACAATAAATAGCTTTTAATCTGCCATCCTGTTAGATGTTAGGGAAATGGTAGTTTGATTTCCTTGTTTTGCAGCAGTACTTCTTGCTGTCCAAAGCTGGCAGAACGTTGCTACTGGTTAACTGAGGCAGGTACTGTAACTAAAGGAAAAGTTACATTGTCTCTATTTGTTTGAAATGAGAACAAAGCATGCATTTCATTTTTTAAAAAGGAATATAAGCTATAAAATTATTCATACTGTAACCCTGTACTTTTCAAACTAAGAGTCATGGATCTGGGGTTCTACAACTGGACTGCAACCACAACAGCTCATTAAAGGTATTTCTTCCAGTCATCCAGGGCAAGAAAAATATAACTGTTACATCCTATGTCATAGAAATGGAAGAGGCGAATCAGTTTGATCCAGGAATTTATATGCTGTAGCAGTTCTCCATCCTACACCTCCAACTGCCCTGCATGTTACCAGTTCAGAGTTACAGCTGTCATGGGGAATGTGGCTCACAGGAAGAACGAACTGCTGAATGACTCTCATCATGAGGCTGGATTTGGAGACTTGGGCTGGAGTCTGGAAAGACTGAAATGGCAGGGAGACATTTGCTTGGCAACTCCCATTGCAGAAACACCCAGTGCATTGTGTAACGTCTGGAACCGAGTAAGGGATCACATCCCATCGGCAGTTACAAACGGAACTGGGCATTTTTGCCATCTCCACAATTTGGGATTCAAAAGCACCAAAAAGATCCCAGAGAACTCCAAATTAAACCAGCATGCAAGCCTGTCCAGCTTGTTCAGCTATCCTGCTATTCTGTGTCAGGAATGTACATTCCTGGATAAACCCAATCTTCCACATCGCTGTGCTGCTTATCCCCAGTGACTCCATGGAGCTGCAATGCAGAATTCAGTTTGTGCTGAGTTACTCTTTAGCCAGGAGGTTTGTTTTCCCCACGGGCTAAAATTAAGATCAGTCCAACGCAGGAGTTCTCTCTCACCGTTAACTGCCAGCATGAGCCCACCTCCTGGGAGCCAAAGAGGACCAGCCCCCTCCTTAGGCACAGAACATTAAATACTACTATGAAAATGTTACCCCTGGCACGTGCTTCCGAGTCAGCCTGGCTGGTTTCCGAGCCGTTTTCTCATGTTCTTTCCCCAGCTCCGCTGCCTCCCTAATGCTGTCAAAATAGGGGTGCTGCAGCAGCTGCTCACATGTCTGCCTCTCTGCAGGGTCCATACGAAGGCAACCCTTAGAAAAGATGAAGTAAAGGATCACACAAAACACTTGTTCAACAGGTCTGCACAACTCCAGCTACTCACCACAGCCAACGAGTATTCACACAGATACATGTGTTAATCTTTTTTTTTTTTTAACGGATTCTAGGAGTGGCTTTTTTTCAGAGCTTGCAGAACAGCTAATACTGAACAATTGCCACGAGGCAATAATAGAAATTGCAGCTAGAGGGACAGTTACAATTGTATGGTGTAGCAAACCATCAAGCCTCAAAAACCAGTTAAGCCCGTAACTTTCATTTGAACTAGAACAACTTTCTTAAACAGGGGAATCCACTACGGCACTAGCCATGTTGTTCCAGTGTTTAGCATAGCTGCTACCCACAGCTGCACCTTCTTTTTAATCTCTCCATCCTCCCAGTTTCCATTCACTCCATCTTAAGGGAATAATAAGTTTTCCACGTCCATGGTAAAGATGAGTGGATTAGGGAGGAGTGGATTAAAAGTCCTCTCCAAATCCCCTCCAGCTTTTATTTTTCCATGAACCTCTGATAATTCAGTAGCCAACTCTCAAACCATTTACCAGCTGATAAGCAAAACAGACTGCTTTTGCTCAGCCTCAGTGCAGAGCTCTTCTACTAGCTGTAGTTTTCTTACCTTCATGAGAGCTAAAGCAGAGTATGAAGTATTAGGGAATTTCATTTCTAACGGCTCCTGGAGGGAAAAAAACAGTGGGTGTACTCATATTAGCAAGCTTTTCATTCATCAGGGTACAGAGAACCAGCTTTCCATAGCAACATGACCTGTCCCTCACAGAATGCATCTGTCACTTCATGTGCTTGGAGAGGAGCTGCCAGGCATTACTGAGGATGGGTAGCTTGGCTGCTGTGCCACCAGAAGCGGGGAGAAGGAGCAGAGATTAAGCATTTGTTTCACTGCTTTTACACAGGGTATTGGTTACAACATCATGAAAGGGGTTCAGCCACCTCCAAATAATGTTCTAGTGTACGTTAGCAAATTAGAGAGCAAAGCTTTTGGATTGGGGAAAAATGCTGCGCAGGAAAGGACTGGTCAAGCTGAGCAAGCGAGGCTTTTCCAGCTCTACTTCCAAAGCAGGCAGCATGTATTCTCTGGGTAAAAAGAAGCAGGAACATTTCTCTGTCCAAACACCCATGTCTCCTTAGTACTGCAGAGAGATTGCTGGTTAGCGCTGGCCTCAAGGGAAGTGCATCTGGAGGGAGCTCTTACCATGCTCTCTGGGTCTGGAATTCTTACCCCACTGAAGAACTGGTTGGTGCTGAACACTTGCTGGTGCCTGGGAATAAGATCCCCTTTGACCAAGAATAAAAAAAACAACAAACAAAGTCGTATTAATTTGCTGTTTTTACAGTGCCTGCATTGAACAAGCTTATATCCTCTAACAAGGCTGACACCATCTGAGAGAACATCTAAAGAGACGGAGTACCATCAAGTGAGCCAACGTTCAAACGTTCTTTTGTGAAAACTAACATCCATCTAGGACATCAGTGATCCCACAGCCGTGTGACTGTTCTGAATGAAAGGCAGGGCCGCACAGCTCCAGCGGCCTGCAGTCACAACTGCCCAGGGCCTCATGCTGTAAACAGCTCAAAGAAATTCAGCTGGTGGGAGCAGATTTTGGAGCAGGAGTACCCAGCCACTGTGCATCGTCCAGGCTCTGAGTTTCTGTGCTGTCCTGCAGAGTGGCTTTTATGAACTGTGGCCACTATAGCTGGGCACCTTTAAAAATACATATTTCTATGTATCTTCCCATGCCAAATGCCTAGATCCTGTCACTGCATTATTTGGGTAACCGCAAATTTGGATCTGCACTAGCAAAAAGACCCCTCGGTAGAGCACCAGGGAATGAGGTGGGCAAGGCACTAAGTTGCACAACCACATCTGCTCTGTGCCAGCACCTGTACCTCCACCGTGTGCTGGCCGAACTCAGGATCCATGTGTCGCTGAGTGGGGAAACGTGTCTCAGCATCATAGCTAGAGGGTGCTGTGCAAACACCTACCAGGATCTGAAACTCCAGCCATGCCACAGCACCGAGCTTCAGCCAGGGATCCTTCCCAGTGTTAAGCAAGATGAGATTCAGCAGCTGACTTCCCTGCTCACACCAGACACGATGGACCAGCCCTGGGCTCTGATGAGTAACTGGCAGGAGCCACTGTTTGTTTTGGAGTTGGCCACATGGCAGCGTGGGCATGCTTTGTTGGTGTGCCCTGTGCGAGGGAGGGTGAGCAGGGCTCTGCTGGCCTGCTCTCCACGCTGATGCTGTGTTTCAGCATTTTCAAAGGAAAAGGGTTCCCAAGAGACAGCCTGTCTGCATAAACAGTCGTGTCTTCTCTGACTGCTGGAAGGGGACAGGCTAACCACAAGTGTTCCAGCTTCATTAAAATTTAACTCATATTGGGTGAAATTCTTTTTATACACTCCTGAGGATGTTGTACAGAAAACTGCTGAAATGCAGCACTAACAGGAACATGCTGTAGCTTTTCCCCAATGCAGGTTCAGGGCCCTTTTTTGAAGCTTAGCGCAGCTCAGAGCAAGCAAAATGTTAAAATCAAATCCGTAACAAAAGAGCCAGTACAATAGCCAAACCACCATAATTACACAGTTTTGACCAAGGAGCTTTTTTCTGTAAACACTGCCTCAGTCCATCACCTGGATGAAGAGGGAATTTCTTCTGGCTGAAACCCTATCATTAAAAATAAATTATAACTCACCTAACACTGGCATAAATGTATTCTGGAGGATGAGGCAATTGACATTGAATTATTTTTCTAGCTAAGGAGCTTATCTGTTTAAAGCTAGTAGTCACCTTTATAGTTTTACAGGCCGCTCGGTAAAAATTACAATTCTCAGTTCATTCCAACGTATTTCAGTTAAAAGTGGGCATTTGTTCCTTTCCACTCAAGAAATCACATTCACACCAACATCAAATAGAATCAATGAGACTGGATTCATTTAAATGTTACATGAATAATGGCTCTTTTATTTAACCTCTGTTCCAAATCCGGAATGGCTCCCAAAATTCTTTGGTGAATAAAGAGAAACGGGTGGAATAGTCAAACTTCCATGTTCACACTCTCTTTCCCAAGCACACAGCCATCAATCAACAGGCACTGGCAATGTTTACCGGACCTCCAAAGCTGTGATGAACTAAATCCAACTATTCGTTATCTAGAGGCAGGGAACACTTTGCTTGGTACCAAACCCTGAAAAATACCTGGATCTTTCAGACCTTTATGCAAAACACTCCTGGCCCTTTCTGGCACAGGAACCTCATTTTTCTACCTGTGTGGTGGCAGGTGAAGATGTGGAAAGGACAGTAGCAGAGGCAGGTGTTTCTGTGTCTCCTGTGGGGCTGGCCCTGTGCTCCCCACACCTCGGTAGTCACTGAGCCACCCCAAAGGACCAGGAGGGGCATCCGTGGTCACCTAACACACCCCACATCTTTCTTAAACTGCCCAGCACCAGAGCAGAGGCGACCACTGCTAAAAAGAGTGGAAGGATGGTTTCAGGCAGTTTGTAGGCAATGATCCTGCTTACGCAGCCCTGTCCGTTGTGAGCCTTTTAGCCACAGCCTGACACTGCTGGCTCATGCAAGCTGAAACCAATTCTGCCCCACGGGTCTTTTTCTGAAGAACAGTCACCACCCACATGGATGCCAACTTCATTTCCCCAGATCCTGCCAGGACCTGCAGCAGCATCTGTTTCTCCAACTACATGAACTCCTAACAAGATGTGTATGTGTAAGTCATGCCAGGAAAAGCCAGCTCCCTTTTAAGGACAGTAACACCGCAAATAAGCCAGCACCTACTAAAGGGACAGATCCACTGGGTAAATTCACCTCCTGGAGAATCCTGATTCCCACCACAGAGGAAAGTCCTCGTGGGCAAGCTCTGGTCTTGCCAAAGGCATCAGGAAGACTGGGGTTCTGACCACTGCCGAGGGGACACTTACCCAGGGTTCTCCGGATGAGGTACAGCTGGTCGACATCAGACTTGCCGGGCCACAGGGGGACCCCAGATAGCAGCTCTGCAAAGACACAGCCTATCGCCCACACATCCACGGGAGGGCCGTACTGGGTGTCTCCCACAAGTAACTCCGGAGAGCGGTACCACCTGGTAGCCACATAGTCTGTGTAATAATCACTCGGACCAGCTAGGTTGGGGTCAGGAAGGAGAGAAACAAACAGGAGTGTGGGATCAGAATGATGCAGATGAGCCACCATCAGTTGTTACACATGTTGGGGCACCTCCTGGGCAGGCAATAGCTACAGGAACAGGATGAGTCACTGGCCACTAGCAGAACCCAACTTTGGAAACACTTAAGGTTTGGCAAAAATCAGGACCATGTTTTTCTCCAAATGAAAATATGCAGAGCTCCACAGCAGGGCCTTGCACCAGCCAGTGGTCAGTTCTCAAAGCACACATGATTTGTCTGAACAAGAACTAAAAAAAAAACAGATTAGGGGGTTTCTTTACAACGGAAAATGTGAACCCATTGTTTGCAGAGATGGCGTCTTCTGCCAGAGGGGCTCCTCCTGCCAGGGAACTCCAGCTGTGTCTCCAGCATTGCATAAGCAACGGCTGGGCAGCTCCAAGATGCCCAAGGCAGCAGGGAGCTCAGACACAGTTTGTTTATAGAGGCACTTGGCATCGGGGTGTCTGGGCTAGCTCCCTTTAAGCTGGTTTGGGGATCTCTACCCAGCCTTTAGCAGAGCTTCTCTGTGAAAACATGCCAGCCTTTATATAGGATGATTTACACATGCATCAGACGACAGCTGAATCTTTACTGCTGTTTGAAAGCCTGATCCTATATTTCTTGTGTTAACAATCCATATAAGTAGCAAGTTGGCACTTACTCAGTATGCGAGCAAATCCAAAGTCACAAAGTTTGATGACAGAGTGCTTTGTTATCAGGATGTTTTCTGGCTTTACATCGCGGTGGATGCACTGGAAAGAGAAAGAAAACTAGGTTAGAAGCAAGTATTAACCCAGCCCTCAGATAAAGACCCTCTTAATTCAGCCACATACCCCTTGCACATTGTGCCAGGCAATCATTCCTGCTGAGAGAGAAGATGAAAGGATTTCTTAACAGCAGCTAAAGCCACGTCCTGCTGGGCACGACAACTACCCTGCCTATACCCCACCTTTGGGACGAGACACTGTGCAGGCTCCCAGCTTCAGCTGCATAGCTCTGTATTGCGTCAGCTCCCCAGAACCAGCTGGGAATCTGTTAGCAGGAGGAGCGAGGTTTGCATAGCAAGGATTGTTGTTAACCTGGCTCTCTGCAAATGCAACTCACTTGATAACAGCTGTGTGTAACACACTTCTAATAAGGGACTCGGTTTTATGAATATGTGGGGAGATCCTAATGAGATGTGTGTAGGTCCTCTGGGATCACTTCTTGGATGAAGTCCATGAAGTTTTTTGACTGATAATCTGGTAGACAACCAAATGATTTTCCTGGCAAAGCTCACAGATGAGATGAAGGCTATGGTTTAGATGTGGGACTTTATCTATCCTTGTAGATGTCAGAGCATGCCTGGTATTCCCTCTACTCAGCACAGGTGAGACACTTCCACAGTTCTGTGTCCAGCTTTGGGATCCTCAGTAGAAGGAAGATGTGGGCATACTGGAGTGACTCCAGTGAAGGGCCACTAAAATTACTAAGGGATTGGGGTATCTGACATGCAAGAAGAGGATGAGAGAGCTGGGACCATCATTCAACCTGGAGAAGAGAAGTCTCAGGGGGGATCTTATCAATGTGCATAAATACCTGATGGGAAGTAAAGAAGACTGAGCCAGGCTTCCCTCAGTGGTGTCCAATGAAAGTATGACAGGCAATGGGCACAAATTGAACACGCAGGAAATTCCATTTAAATACAAGCAATTATTTTTTCACCAAACACCCAGACAGGTTGTCGAGAGAGTCTGTGGAGCCTCCATCCTTGGAGATATTCAAACCCTGACTGGGAAAGTTTCTGAGCGGCCTGCTCTGGCTGACCCAGCTTAGGTAGGAGGGCTGGACAAGATGATCTCCAGAGGTCCCTTCCAACATCAGCAATTCTGTGGTTCTTGAGAAGTCACGTTGCCTGCTGAAGGTTCACAACAATTGAATTTGGGCTTGGGAAAGAGTTTCTGCTGATCAAACTAGCAGAGACTTTAATTTCTTCTGCCTATGTGTGAAGGGTATGCTCTACTGAAATCACCAGGATCTAGCTCATGTTGTCCCTCCCTTACCATCACCTCAGCACAAACACCTTAGACCTTTCCCAGCTAAGCTGGTGGTAAATTATTGTATCTCCTCCTGAGGACTGAAATGCTGCTTGTGAAGCCAGTGTCATGGAGTTCCAAAAAGGGCAGCTGCATAAAACCTCATTACCTGTGATCTACAGCAGGTCAGACTGCAGCATCTCATTGTTCTCTTGGCTTTAAAGTTCCATTAAATCTTTCAGACTGAGTGGGGGAACAGAAAAAAAGAAGAAAAACAACAAATCCTGGAAGCAGGACAGACCTATGGCCAAGTTCCTGTGGCTCAACTGGACATAATTGTCCCAGCAAAGACAAAACACCCATTCCAGAGAGATCTCCTGCCCGACTCCTAAATCTCAAATATTGGCAGATAAACAAAACCAATTACAGCTAAGTTTGCCTAAAGAACTTCTCCAAAAGGCTCCTTTCCTTCCCTGCTTCTTAAAGCATCCCCACTGCTTTTGACAAAATATTTGTCATGCACACAACTCGCATCTCCCTCCAGAAAGCAGAGGAAGGGTTGTAAAAGTGGTTTACTGTATCTAATTTTTGAAACCTTTTAACTGGTGTTATGATTCAATACCTATGTCTATCAACAGAAGGACTTCCTGTGAAACCAGTAGCAGTTTGCTCAGGTCTCAGCTGATTAGATATTAAGCCAGTCTTCTAAACGTCAGTTCTAATGCACAGCACAGCGAACATACAAAGATATATTCCTGTTGAGCCTGGAAGCTTGTCTAAGGTCATGAGTGCAAATCATTCCTTGACAGCAAACCCAAGGGACCTGTGTGATAGTAAATGCAGCTGTTGTGGGTATACACTAATATTTCAGATATGTTTCCTGTTGAAAACAGGAAATTTCATCTGACTTCGTCCCATGAAAGCTCTGTAATCAGGAAAATGGCAACAGAATCTTCTCCTCCAAAGCCATGTTACAGGCAATCGTTACTGCTGTTTAGGGGACTTACATTGTGTTTATGGCAGAAGTTCACAGCTTGGAGGGTCTGCCAGGTTATGCTCTTCACTAGATGCTCCGGCACCCTGTTTTAAAAAAGCACATTTTTATTTTGGCCATTAAAAATAACTTCACTATTACAGGAAAAAGGAAGAGGAGGCCTTTGAGTGCTAGCATTGTACAGGGATCTCTGAGCAAAACCTGGTCAGGGACCAAGTCAGAAAACTCAGAAAAAAACCACTAGCTGCATTTTCTTGCTATAAATAAGTTACAAGAAACACATAATAACCCTCAGTTTGTTGATCTTCCACTGCAGGGAACCAGTCATGCTGGGCTGCTGATGGTGGAGGCTGTTTGTACCTCTTCCTGTGTTTCAGAGCTGAGGCTGAGCTCTGCCTGCACCCCTCTGCAGAAAGCAATGCTCTCCTGTCAGGTTACCCTCCAAGCATCGCAGGAGCATCAAAGAGAACATCAACACCACTTCCAAATCCAGTCAATGCAATAAGACCCCAGGATTTATGGCAGCTAAGAGCATGCCAGAGTGTCTGGTACCACTCAGTCACAGCCAGCATGAAGCCTGCCAAGTAATGACCACACGTCAGTGCGTGCAAGTCCGTGTCAAATCCTGTCTTGTGGCTGTGCTTAGCATCCACGCTTCCTGGCAATCCTCCTGAAATGCCAGCAGGCATTTCAGCCTCTGCAACTGCTCAGAGAGTTGGAGGTGGTGGAGTATCCATGGTATAGATGCATGCTCTGACTTGCAACGCTGTCAAGTCATTGATTGTCCAGAGTGGACAGGTAACCAAAATGGGACAGGGAAGGATGTTCCGACAAGAATATAAAGCTCTACTTTGGTCTGCATCTCCTCTCCTTCCCTCCAACAGATGACAAACACTTCAGAGAAAGAAAACCTCTGTTAAAAATCCAGCCTCCTCTCCTCAATTTCAGTTACTGTACTTAAACTTAAACTTCCTTGGCTGTAACGGTCTTCAATAACCCCAGGAAAGGCAGAGGTGACAGTCTTGGCACTTTCAAGCTCAAATCCAATTTTATTTCATGTGTTTCATGCTGAAAAGCTTCTGATACATAATAAAGAAAAAAAAAACCAACCCCAAAACTAAACCAAAACAATATGCAGCAAGCCTGGCTTTTTCTTTAAGGCACCTTCTGCTGTCAGCACTGAAGGTCTTGTTGCTGACACTGCTGTTGCAATGCTAGAGTTTCCTTGCAGAAACATCCTAGAGGGATAAGAGTACTGCACTGACAGCCTGACAAGGGGATGAAGTTGGTCAAATGACCTGGAAACACGGTGCAAAGAGGCGTGTGCCCACCCGTCTCAATCCTGACCACAAAAGACTTGACCATCTGTGTAGCAAAGATCAAAAGCAAAGCATGCAACCAGGCGTTACACGTTCGTTCACACTGGAATTGTTCTGATGAACAGAAAGCAAATGTGAAGACTTTTCTTCCTCTCTTCAGATTCCAGGTGAACAGGTTCAAACTGGGGTGAAAGCTGCTCACCAGCTTACAAAGTGATCTGCTATTAGCATGCTCCATTCTCCTCCTAGAGCGCCACATCAGGGAGAAAGAGAATAACAGACTCTTGTTTACTCAACCCCCAATTAGTCTCCTGCAGGCAATTCATTTAGCTCCAGGCCTGTAAAATGATTTATGAACTTCTGCTCAGCATTTCCACAGCACCAAGTCACTGTGAATAATTAGGGACAATGTATTTAGGGGGAGTGTCATTTATAATGTGTCAAAAGAACAAACCCTGTCCTGGAGAATGTTCCTTCCGCCTGTGTAGCTCACACTTTGTACAAGTGCCTGTTTAAAGAAGAGGGTACCTGACCTGAGGCTGTGCAGAGAGCTGCAGGCACAGCTCCTGGTAACTCCGGCCAGCCAACACATATTCCTTAGCACAGCAGCAAGCCAGAGCGCTAGAAGTCACTGGTCTGTCATATGGGTCATCAGTGACATCACTACAGACTGTATATGTTTTGGGAGCTCAATGACATTGCCCAAGTGCCTGCAGCCTGGGACTGCACAGCCTCCCATAGTGATGTGTAACACACCTGGGGAGCAGCAGCAGGAGGGCTGCGTGCCCCCATCCCACCTGCCCACCTCCCCCAGCAGCCCTAACCTCTTCGTAGCGAGACACAAGATGCTCCCAAGCCACTCAGGTTTGCTGCTGCCAAGCCAGTCAAAGATCACCCCAACACTTGGGCTCAGTGCTCCAGTCTCCTTGGTGAGCAGCGCTGTGCAGGAGCGCACGCAGGCTCATATGTAATTCTTTTGGATGTCATTGCTAAACCACAGTAACAGAGCAAGTCCTGGGCACCGGGCTGAGAAAACTCTCCTGTAATTAATGAAATTCTTCTGAAAACTGTGCAGAGCAGCAACGACATAGACAGTCCCTGACTCCTTTGCTCAAAGCTCCCAGTGACAGACAGGCCACTCACCCCTGGGGGTGCTTGTCCAGCTCATGGAGAACTGTGTGGTCGCAGTATTCGAAGACCAGATGCAGCCTCCGCTTCCTCCTGAACACTTCCAGCAGGTTCACCAGGTTGGGGTGTTTCAGTTGCTGTAACACACAGATGGACTGGTTAGTTACTGCACGGGGGAGTGGGGTAAAGGTGCAGGAGAGTGCTTTTGCCCGCAAGGGTCTCAATTCTTTAAGCTGAAACCTTTTATACAAGCACAGCGCAACGTGAAGAAGGAGCTCAGCCACAGCTCAGCCTGTGGTGTCGTTATTTTAGGAACTGACCGTGGGCAACAAGTCAGCTTGGCTTCAGCGAGTGCCTCTTAGAAAAGATGCTCATAGATAAAGAATTCATCACGATGCCCACAGCTATTCCAGAAGTGCCTTTCATTGTACGTATCCAGCCTTTGACTGCACCACAATGAAAAGCAGCTCTCCCTGGAGAATTGCTTGGGAAATCACACATGGTAAGAGCCTGTAGCAGGCAAACACACATTTAGGAGAAACCAAGAGCTCCCCTGATAAGCCTAAGTAAAGCACATGGTCTCAGCTTCACCAGCTTATTGTCAGAATCTGAATGGGTTAATTAGAAGAATTTTTATTGCTGCTTCTTCCTCTTCCTCTCAATCCACTTCATGTGCTCATACCAGGGCTTCCTCTCCTGGGGAGCTCCGACAGCTTCTTACCACACAGAAAGCCTGAACACAGCAGGGTTATTCAAACGCACCTTGCGAGAGGTGAGGGTGGACATTACTGGAGCTTCTCATTTCCTTTTCTTTCGCCCACATTTTGGGGGAGGGCTGGGAGAGGGCTTGAACTCAGGGGCACAAAACAGTGTTCAGAAAAGGAAACAAAGAAAAGCCAGACCCAACTCCAGAATGTTATTTCTTTTCAGATGACTCATGGCACCGTCCCCTCTGCTTGCAGGGACCTGTATCCATGAGGGCTTTGCCTGACCAAGGCTTTAAAACAAACACATTTCTAAGCAAGGAGGCTGGAAAGGGCATTGCCTAGGAGTTACGCTAGCCCTATCTTCTAATGTGCCTCTAAGCCATCTGGAAAAGCCTGCAAAGCAGAAGGAAGCAGAGAGTCAAGACTAGAGAAAACTGTAAGGGGCCTCAACTGAGGAATGCAGCTGTCTGGGGAAGCACCCAGTTAACCCCAAGGTGAAGTGTCACTGAAATCCATGACTTGAATCCCGAGGTTAACCAGTGAGCGTGAGTAGAAGAGCAGGTCAGTAGAAGACCTCCACCATACCTCATTGCCAGCCTGTCACGAGTAGGAGAGGCATGGCAGAGGCTATTTCTGTGCTCTGATGGGCACACTGTGGGACCCTTTGCAAAATATAATTTTATTCAAGCACATCACTGTAAAAGCTCCTTGTAAAGAGAGACTTTCCAGGGAGCTCACTGCCTCTGGGGGGCATTATACAGAACCCAAACTATACTGAGCCCATATGCCAACACACAGGGTCCCTGTTAGTGTGCAGAAGGTGCCTATTCCAGTCCTGCAAACTGGCAGCAAGGAGCTGATCTTTCTAAACTGCATCTCTTCCCATATACGTGTCTTGTTCCTTCAATCCTGCCCACACTGTGTAAACCATCTACCAGCATCAAAGACCTTCGCACCATCTGGATCAAACCTAGGTTACAACCAAGATCTTCTGACCACTTCCTCGGTCCTCCTTGGTGAGTATTTGTATGCCAAGTGCCTTCGCTGTCTAGCACAAGGTACCCGACAGTGTCAGTAGAGGCTGTCAGCATAACCTTCTCTGCCCTGGCCACATCTCCTGACCTTGCATAACGGATGGACTTTCTCTGCACACCCTCAGTTCCCATGGCAGGGCTGCTAGAGAAAGCATGAAACCACCAGGCAGGAGGCTTGTAACACCTCTCAAGTTTAGTATTTATCTAGCAGTATCTCCATTCTTGTCATTTCCTTATCCACTTTGCAAAAGACAATCAGGCATGGAGAACGGCCTGCAAGACTGCTGAAAATCCCAGCAATGATAGCAATTCTCCCAGGAATTGTGCACATAACGTGCCACCTATCCTGTTAAGCATATCCACATCCAGCAAAGTACCTTTTGCCATGTGTACATTGGACAAAGCCCAGTCTACCAGTTCAGACTCCACCATGAAAATTAGACAGCTGCCGTGGCTCTGATACGGCCCCTTCCCTCACCAGCCAAACAGCCCCTGATAGACTGTGTGAAGTGGATCCCTCCTTTTCCATGCTCTCGGTGTGTGTTGGCATATTATGTTCCCAGAGATCAGCGATAACAGAGATATCTGAGAGCAAGCTGGGCCTCCAGCAACTCTGCTGGGTAACAGGCACCTGATTCCTCTGTTGCTCTCAGCAGATCTGCCTGCCAGCATGGACAAACTGCTGGGTACGGCCAAGCCTGCCAGCGGGAAGGGGGCAGACGAGACAACCTCTGCAATGCTTAGATTCTACTTTTAGAGACAGGTAAGGGTGAAATAATTGCCAACTGATTGTAAAGCAAGAAGAAAGTTAAATCAACAAGAACAGATTGAGATTTCTAGAAAACCTCTAGCAGTTACAGGTTGGTTGTACGAGTCAGCCTTCAGGAGTGACCTTCACAGAGCAGGCCATGCCCAGGGGACAGTCTGTCCTGGTCATTCTCACGTGTGCGTGGAGCTGGGGTTTCTGGAGACAGCAAGCTTGGGTTTGGAAGCACAAGCTCTAGCTGAGCTGGGGACGCTGCGAGGGGACACAGCTGTGTGAACAAGCCCTCACACACACAAGAGTGGGTTAACCTGCCTGTCTGTGAGAAGCGTGGAGAGGGTCCCCCGGGAGCAGTCTTGCCATGGCGTCTCCCCATGCCTCGCTCACAGCCAGCCTCCACAGTTGGGGCTCTCCAGGCAGTCGGGTTCACTGGGCCAATGTCTCTTGTGCAGGCAGACGTGTACACAAAGCCACCGTAAATCTGCCAGCGATTCTAAAAACATCCCTGGCTGGCGGCGCGGTGTTTCAGAGTGCAGTTTCTAAGGCTACCAATGCTGCCGGTGGCTGGTTGCTGGCAGCACCGGGATGGGCTTCCCCTCCCTGCCCCGTGCTTGGGTGACAAGGCCGTGTGTCACCTTCTGCATACAGGCCACATGTCCTGCATGGGCTCGTCCCCAAAGTTATAAATGCTCCTGTGCTAAGACGACAGGGATTATTTTCTGTTTCGTACATGAACACAGCTTTGCATTGTCTTTTTCTTTCATCTTCTGTGTAATGTCAGAGCTAAAAACTGTGTCAGCCTCCATGCGAAGGTTGGGGAGACAACACTCTTCTGGAAACAGCAGGAACTGACGGGTTTACACACAGGCTCGCTCTGTTTTCACGTATTTCCAGCCTTTCCTATGGAATCAGGATCACGCAGGGTGTTTCAAGACTGCATACTGCCCTGCTCTCCCACCCCACCTCCCATGGCTCCTGGCCATAAAAAACCCTTTGTCTACAAGGTATTTGCTGTGCAGAATAATAATTTATCAGGCCCTACATCTTTTACTGATGAAACACAATCTCACTACATCTTTGACAAACACTTAGTTGTTGCCTAAGCCAGGAAATACCTCAACAAACAAACAAACAAACTGTTACTATTTACAGAGAAAAAGTTGAAAAGATAGTCAAGCAGGTCTGCACTTGTTAAAATCAACAGTGCCCTGACATGGATCCTGCTGTGGCTAGCTACAGTGGTGTTGGCTTTGGACCCTTAAGGATGATGCATTTACCATCTGCATTACAAGTGACTTCTGCAATGATTGTCTTCCTCTTCGGATCTTTAATAATATTTAAATTTTAATGCATCTCCAGCACTGTTTACTAAAACAATATACCTACATGTCACCTGTTTGCTTCACATAGGAGAAAAACTTAGGTTGCTTCTCCCCAAAATCTAACTGAAAAAATAAACACGCTTTTTTCCTAGGTGATGGCTCTTCTGGGATGATATCCAGGCTTATTTTGCCTCTTTTTACAGTGGGTAGAGAATCAGGCCTTCATATTCCTTTGACAATAACATTTACACCACTTATTTATATATAAATGCTCAATAAAAGACAAGCAGATAGCACAAAGAGATTTTGGGAAAAGAAAAATCAGAAATACTCTAAGCTGCTGAAATCTTGCACTTAATTGCAAATCTGAAAGTTACTTGGTTCCCAGCAAGCAAATTAAGCTAACTTGATGGAAGGGAACATTGACTGCAATGAGCATCAACTGCCGCTATGCAAATACCAACAAGCAGTGAAGTCTGGGAACATCATGCAGAAATCAGAGACCAAGGAACTATGAATTTTGGGAAACAAGTTTTAAATAAAATGGAACATCTTTCTCTGTGCATTTCTGCAGGGTTTTGTTAGCTCCAAAATCCTAAATCATTGCCTGTCTACAAGAATGCATTGTGTCTAATCTGAATGGCATGTTTCTCGTAAAAAGGAATCATTGGAAGTCATTATTTTACAATTTATAATAAAACAACATGCTGTTAATATGGTTCTTTAATCAGTTCAATGTTTTAAAGCTATGGCTCTTCTGTAAGGAAAGGAGAAAGCTGAAGATGGGGAGATGATGGAGGTGTATGAGGTCACAAGTACCCTGGAGAAAGTGAAAAGGGAACAACTCTCTCCACTTCTCAGAACACACAACTGAGGGTACTATATGCCATCACCCAGCAGCAAGTTTATAACAAATAAAAGGAAATATTTTTTCACCAACACATTCCTAAAGTCGTGGCACTCACTGCCTCAGGAAACCATGGAGACCAAATGAATACACTGGTTCAAAAAGAGATAGGACGAACTCCCAACAGTCTATGAACATCTGCTAAGCATGAAGCAATGGGTACAACCTCTGGCTCTAGAAAATGCTCAGAAGCTGGGTGTTTGAAAGGAAACCTTACCCCATCCTCTCCCTCTTTCTCCTAGGTTTCTCCTCATTTCTGCATACTTGATGGACCTGGCCTATGACTCACTGCAAATGTTCCCGTGCTTTTATTTCATCAGGAAAATAAACACAGAGGCTGAACGAGTGACTCATTTCTACGTGAGGATGAGCTCTCACCCAGAAATCAAGAAAGGATCAGCAAAGACAACGTGCTGCCACGGTTCATAGGTGCCGGTTCTGCAGTCACTTCCATGTGTGAATACCTCCAAGCCTACACAGCCCCCGGCATTCAATACACGGCTGGATCCCACCTGCACATCAGGCTCCGACGCTGCAGATCCCCCACAACCAGGGGCTCAGAAAGGGCATTTTAAGGAGGAGCTGGGGCAGATTTATCAAGCGGGGAGCCAGGAAAGCTGCAACCCGCGGCCATCCCTCACCTTGTGCTATCTAGGATCACTTTTTGCTCGCAAGCTTTACACCAGCTCCAACAGTCCTTGTCTCTGGGGGGGAATCTCCTGGACGCAGAGGGGTCTGCTGCTGGCTGGCCTGTTACAGGTGGTGCCAACCACAATGCCAAGGGCAGAGCAGTGCCTGTACCGGCCGGGACACCGCTGACTCCACGGGGGGACAGAGACTGGATCAATCCCTCTCTGAAGGGCACAGTGATGACTTTGTTGATGCTCCTCCACCACCCACAGCAAGAAGAAATCGGCAGCCTGCCCTTTGCAGGGTCTCAATTCCCACCTGCACCAATCCTCTTTGATGTGTGACAGCCTGGGCTGTGGAGGGTCCCAAGGCATGTCCGTCCCCGGCCAAACGGGTCGGACTTTCACTGGTACCAGCTTTCTCCCAGAGAAACTGACTTGGCCACCTTACCTACCACTCCCTCACGCCCCGTCTCCTTGCTTTCCCCCCTCACGACGCCCCATCCCCTCATGGCTGCCCTCACGCCCCGTCTCCTCACGACACCCCATCCCCTCATGGCTGCCCTCACGCCCCGTCTCCTCACGACGCCCCATCCCCTCACGGCTGCCCTCACGCCCCGTCTCCTCACGACGCCCCATCCCCTCATGGCTGCCCTCACGCCCCGTCTCCTCACGACGCCCCATCCCCTCACGGCTGCTCTCACGCCCCGTCTCCTCACGACGCCCCATCCCCTCACGGCTGCTCTCACGCCCCGTCTCCTCACGACGCCCCATCCCCTCGCTTCTTCCCTCACGCCCCCTCCCCTGGCAGCTCCCTCAGGGCTCTCCAGATCCCCTCAGGGCTCGCAATGGCGGGACACAGCCCGCAGGCACCACAGCCGCCCAGCCGGCAGCGGTGCCGTTGGCCGCCAAAGCCCACCCTACCCCGCCCACCGCCCACCTTCAGCATCCGAATCTCCCGCAGGGCGATCTTCCTGATCACCGGGTCCTCCTCGGACTCCAAGAACTTCTTAATGGCCACGATCTGACCGGTGTCCTTGTTGCGGCACTTGAAGACGACGCCGTAGGAGCCCTCCCCGACCTTGCTCAGCTTCTCGTACCGCTCCATGGCGCCGGGGGGGGAGGGGGGGGGGGCCGCCCCGGCGCAGCTCTCTCGCCTCAGAGAACGGCAGCACCGTCCCCGGTCCCGTTCCCCGTCGCCCGCCCGCCCTCCGCCGCCTCACCGCAGCTCCGGCGGGGCCGGGGCGGGCCCTCGAGGGAGGCGGGGGGGCCGGGGTTGTCTCCCCGGCGAGGCGTCTGTCACCGGGACGCTGAGGAGGAACCGGTGCCCGGTGAGGGAGGGGGGTCCCCCACGGCCTCTGATGGGGCCACACGCACCCCTCGGGGCGCTGAGCCACCCCACGCCTGCCTGTCCCACAGCACCGTTTTGTCTTTACCCCCCTGCAGCGCTCTGCTGTTCCACGGCAGGGGGGTCTCTGGTTTTCACTCAATTTCCCTGCAGGGTTGGGAGGAAGACCCCGAAGTCGGCAGGCTTCAACCCCCTGGGCAACCATCTCCAGCCAGCAGCAGGGGAGAGGAGGGGAGGCCGTTCCCCCCGGAGGACTGGGCCCTACACAGGGAAAGGGATGGTCTATTTGGGAAGCCCAGGCACTGGCATCGCTTCGAGCGCTGGCACATGGACATCACTGCTCCAGCCTGGAAGATGTCGCGTTTCCCTGGAATGTCTTACCCCCCTTCAAGCACCTCAAGCACCTGCCGCCTGGTGAGCTTCCACCAGGAGTTAGACCCTTTCGGTGAGCGTTTCCATCTCTTACCTTCGCATTATCTTTCCTCGTGCACCCGTTTAGAGCTCTGGCTCCTTAGCCGTGTCCTCGTAGCCTGACAAAGATGGGCTTTTATGGTGGCAATTGCTTCCAGTAGTAGATTTGGAGATCCGTGTAGATACCCTACTCCACCTCATGCCTCCTCCCTCCCCAATCCTTTCCTGGGGCGCTTCCTGAATTCTACTCAGGACAAAAGAGCCATTATTTATTTTTATTCCTAAGCCACATCCATCAGAGATAAGTAGTCTCCTCATGTTCAAGCTGCCACACATGCTGTCTCTTTTTGGTTCTTTCTCTGCATGCTTTAGAAAGGAGACGGTGAAGAGTATTCTTATGACAAATGTGTTCTTTGGTAGAACTATCCTGCCATTGAGATTTTGCCAGCTCTATCAAGACTTGCAATAAAGTACCCAACAAACACCAGCTCAACTCTCAACAGGATTTCTGAGGAAGGCGTCTGATGGAGCTGTCCCCAAGCCCTGGAGAGCTGCCTCAGGGAGGTCTGAGGACTATGCCACTGAGGAAGCTCCTCAAATGGTAAGTCAAACAGCAGGTCACTCCACAATCCAAACTGCTTTCCCAGATAAGTGATTTCACCACATACAGGCTGGTACTGAAATTCACCCACAGTGGGAACAATCTTCTGCAGAGGAGGAATATTTATCTGTATTTATTTATTTACTAGTAACTGGCAGTTCTTTGTTGTCCAAAGGTGCATTCACAAACCCCCTTTTCTCTCTACCTCAGCCCATCCCTGAATATTTGGGGTACAGACGGACCAAGGACTGAACCACTTGCAGTACAGAGGTGGCCATCAGACCAAGCTGTGTCCAGGGTGGAGCGTCATTGCTCACGTCTGCGTTTTCTTATTCTAAGCAACCCTCCTTTAGAGCCCACCAGCCCCTTTGCCCGATGAACCAGGCATGAGGAAGCCAGCCTCTGGTTTTCAAGGCAGACAACTCACGAGTGGTTCCGTGGTGACTCCAGGTGACTGGCAGCAGGCTTGCGCTGGAGCAGAGTGCTGGGTAGCACAAAGCTGGAAATAGTTTGCCACTGCTGTTCTGACTTCTCATTTCTGCGCTATCCCCAGAGCTCCCTTTTCTCCAGTTGATCTGCTGTATGTAGGAGATGTTGTGTGGCTCCCAGGCAGTCTGTAGGATTGAGAAGTGGCCAGCCCTGGATCAGGCCCTTCCCACTGACTGCCATAAAACCTGGAGACCAGCTTGCTTCTTTTGAGATGTCTGATAAGGTATTGCTTTTAGCAAGTCTACCACACCACATCTAGGTATCAAATAAAACATAGTTTATTTGGCATAGACTGAAATGAACTGCAACAGAAATTTACGTAGAACAAAGCCTAATTACACAAACTGGAACAAGTGCAGTTAGAGTCTCAGTTACAATCTAATGACTAAACAAGGTAAAAAGTACATTTCAGAAAGTCTCCCAGTCTTGTCCTTTTCATTCAGAGACATAGTGGCTCACTGATGCGTTGTACCTTTCATCTTTTAAAGAGATGTCATCACAATTACAGTTGTATTTTTCAGTTACAATGAATTTGGTTAGGAAATCAAAAGAGACTCATCTACAGCCTGCTCTTCAAATACTGTTTGTACTTCAAAGAGCACTGGGAGCCTGTTTTAAGGCTTTCAAGTTGAATACATGAACATTGTGCATCAAATAACTAATACTTTGATAGCTGTCAAAAGAGTAATGAGAGGGTGAAGAAGGTTTTGCTTTATAAACTCCAAAACCACACACTAGGCTTTCTCAACCCTGGTTGAAATGTCACAAAAACACACAAAGATACAGACAATACCAGACTAACTTAAACAGTCTAACAAATACAAATTATACTAGTCAGAGTCACTGAGACTGGCCGGTCCAGGTATGAAACATGCAAATCCACTGTGCTATACTCCACTAAGAGTAACGAGTGAGGTTTTACACTAGGAAACAGTAACTTGCAGATCATGCCAAAAATGCCACTGTCTATAAAACCAGACCAGACAAAGCATTTCAGAATATGCCATTAGAAATGCTTTAACAGCTAAAAAAGGAGGTTTGATTAAATGAGGACTTTCCTAGATTCATCTTTTAGGATTCAGCAAATCACCAGTCGTTAATGTCATTCAAAGAAAAATACTTTCAGTTCATTACTTGTGCGTGACAGTGTCATGACCTAACAGTTATTTACTCCAGTTACTCCCCACAAATATTCATATTTTATTTACAGATTTCTCTAGTCTTTTAGAGATCTTCTTTAAGTGTTTTCAAAGATGATGCCAAAATTATGTTTGCAGTGAATGAGGTAAGTTAAGTGAAAGCATTTGCTCTACATCTACACCTGGTGCTTCACTTTGTCTTCATTTTCATTTTAAAGTCTTTGTAGACTAGGAGTTATACCACTCAAGGGTTAATCATCAATCACTGTTAACCTATGGAGAAGTAATTTCAGTACTAGAAACTTGATTTCTTTAAAACACAAAAATTATATGTCCCACTTTTAATACTGCTGATCCAATTACAGCTGACCACTTAAAACATTTTCAACACATTGTTTATGGACTGATTTTTATCTGTACACTTACTACTTCTTAAACTTTGACACAGTTTCAGAACTGAAAAGCTTGACTTTTCAAGTCAATAACAAGAATTAGTTTTGAATGACAGTGCTAAGTGGATAAAATGCTAAATTCTGTGCAGGTCTATTTTTTTCTTCCAGACCTTCAGAACAACATAGAACTCCAGCTGTACCTAGTAACAAAAAGACATTACTGAGTCATCACGTGTGCTGAGTTAATTCCATCAATGTTAAATTATGAATCACGTAGTCTGATGCCTAAGCAGACAACCCGGTGCCCCATTCCTCAGGTTGCGCGTTAAAGATCAAACCACTCCAGCTCCGCTGTGTCAGCAGAGCCGTCAGACAGGCCAAGCCGCTGTAACACACTTACCTTTACTGCTTTATTAAAATGACGTGTGAAGCTTCTGACCTGTCTTTCCTAGGGTAGCAGATCACAGAAATGGAACAGGCAGCAGTATGCTCTAGGGTTTCATTTAAAAATCCCTCAATTCAAACGTTTATGAACTGCTACTGTATCTGCCTATGGACTGTGTTTACTTACATCAAAGCTAGCACGTTAATGTGAGGTAGTAAAACCAGATGCTATCCTGTAGTCAGTCTATATTTATATTTAATGGTACCTCAAGAATTGTAATTAATGAGGAAGACAAAAGGAACCGATGTGACTCTTTAATAGAGAAACAAAAAGAGAAAGAAAAATGCAGGTGACAAACTTAAAAAGGGAAAGGGAAAAAGTGATCAAAAGCTTTAATATAGAATACTGCTTCTTATCATATTTATTTATACTACACAGCTGGGGAAATAACCATTACCAAACAACTGTCTGACAGCAGCTGGATGGATGGCCGTACAAACAAAAAAGCTCATAAGCTCAGTTATCACTATAGGCTCCCCTCTGGAATAGTATAAATAAACTATACGTCATGGGCAGTTGGATACATGATACTTTCATTCATTAAGGATGCTGACCAGGTACAATTTCCATTTCACGTCACAAGGCTTATCCCTAATTTATGAAAATAAAGCATATATATTTTGTACATTTTTATATATATATAAATATATATATATAAAAAATACACACTGCCGATCAACTTAACACACATACACACATGCGCACACACACACACGTATATTGTACACACCCACCCAGTAGCAACGTGTCTGATATCAATATTTTTGTGTACACACACCCTACATCTAGTAAATACGAAAATCCCTTTTATGGCAACTCTGCAGGCAGAAAATCAATACAAAATACTTTGTTGTACAAAACTGCATTTTTACAAGATCAACCAACATTGTAACATACCCCTCAATAATGCACTACATCCCTACAAGAAAAAAGAATAATCGAATCTTTATACAATTGTAAAAAAAATCGTAAGCTGCTCTGCAACCTTCCTTTGCTAAACGTTAGATACATTACACCATTCTAGCAGCAGATTAATAAATAAGGATTAAATAGTCTATTATACAAAGCCATACCGAATGGCAGATTTAAAACCAAAAAGCTCTGCAGATACTTTCACTTCCTACACAAATCTTTTTTATTAAGAATAAGACTCAGTATAAAACAGGGAAACAGCCAGCACTATATCTATATCTACAGAATGTAAGGAAAATCCAAGGGAAGTAAAATATTTAACAGTTTATGGCACCTTTACTGCATAACATTTTCTTAAAGGCTCTGTTTCCCTATAACTAACGAGTAAAGGGCTATTTATCTCATAGCTTTTATTAAGCAAACTCGATATAACCAACCACACAGTGGCAAGAGACAGAACCAGCTGTTTCCAGCTGCAAAAATGTATTGATAACCACCCTAAAACAACATCATTTAGGTGTCAAGAAAAGAAACAGTAAGTCACAGTCCTGCTTGTACTGCATTTCCTAATGCTTCTTTGTTCCTCGTGTGGCAAATTGACTCTGTTATTCGCGTTAGGTTACCGTTGCTTAGTAACTATTTTCATGTCCAGCCAAGATGTAGAGATTGCTGTGTGCAGTTGGATTTTCTGTTGGCCTGCTTTCTAACACTACCACTCTGCAATCAAACACAAACAGAATCCAAAATGGTTAGTGGCAAAATACGAAGCACATGGTATAACTACCGAGGAGGAACAAACAGGTTGGAGGGATATAGGTTCTCATAAATATCTTGGGTATTTTATTCTTTAAATCAGTTACCTCATTTTCCAGCACCACTTCTGATAAAAACACTAAAGTGGACTATACAAGGAACAGAGGACTAGAAGCAGCTTCTTGAACCAGAACCTGCCCCTCTCAACCACAGACACGTGCAATGCGTTACAAACCTCTTCCAAACTCACATCCTCCCCCTTGAAATAAGCTATATCCTCTGCTTCTATTGGGAAGTTACCTCAGAGGCAGACTGTTATGAGGAGATGCAACCCTCCTATCATCTGCAGCCCAAATACATTTATACCTCCTACATCTTGTCATAAGCATCAGCCACTAACCTAAACTGTTCTCCTGCCTTCTAAATATTTATCAGCCGATGGGTTCATAGAAAACACTCAACCCCATCCCAGCCTTTGTCTTGCTGGATCATGTTCCTGTAGGCTCCTCTGGAAAACCTCTCTCTCTCTGTCTTGGCATGCTGACTGCTTTCTTCTACACGTTTGTCCCATGCTGAACCTCAACAATCATCTCAGCAGCTGACATGGTTGGGTGTTTGACCCCCACTCTCTCTTCCAACTGCTTAGCTCCTGCATTTCTCTGCACCAGTTCCTAAGACAATATCCTGTCATTTTTAAGATTAAACTTACCTCTGCTTTTTGTTTTTCTACCTCTGTATCAAACAAGTCAAATGCACCACTTGAACTCTAAGTTAGATTTCTCAAAGGGAGCCTGTTTCAGGGTTAGCACTGCACACACTCCCCTCCCATGTCACATTCCTTAAACAGTTTTCAAGTGAAGTCTCACTCTTAACAGCCTCTGTCCCCGATCTTCATTTCTGCAACTCAGTAGTTCTAAAGTGATCCAACCCAAAAAGGTGCTACCACATCTCATTCACTTGAGTGGTAGAAAAGACTCCTGCTCCTTTTGTACAGAGATGAAAAAATACAAAACAAAGGATTCGGCAGTTCACTGAAATCAGAATGGAAGAAAATGGCTTCTCTGCAAAACCCATATGCATGCAAGGACTTCAACCTTATCTCCAACCTCCAAAAGTGCTTTGTATTAAGTTGTTATTCAGATATGCTTGTCTTCTATAAAAGTGCAAGATGAACCAGATGAGATGGTGCCTCCCATCCCTCTGTGTGTTTAGGATGCTCCTGTGTTCACCAGCCCAACACAGAAATAAGAGCCTTTTAAAGGTACCAATTCCAGTACGCAAGGAAGATTCACTGTTGGTGGCACAGCACATACCTGGACTAATACAGATGGCACCTGTACCGCAGTGGACCTTAGCAAAAGCTCATTCTTGCAATAAAATACCCACTGCTCTGCTGGGGGTAACAGAGAAAAAAATTACCACTGCACTGCCTGTCTGCACAAGAGGGATAACAGACAGAAAAGGCAGAGTATGCATTGTCAGAGGTTGCACTGTGTTTATATTTTTGAGATCTCAGAGTCAGCAGTAGCAAGGATTCTCAATTCCAGCTGCAGTGATCAAGTACAGCGGGACCTCGGTGACTCAGGTGCAAAGCAAAGACAGCTGCTGTTCCTTGTATAGGCTACCCCTCCTCTTCAAAAGAACTAGTGCGCTCTCACTCTCTGGACTGGGGATCCAAGAACGTAAGTACACAAAACTATAGTTTACTTGCAGAAAGCAAGTCAGAGCCAGGCTTCCCAAAGGCCAAATGAGGGAGCAGAAGATCTGGGATTAGAACCGCTTTCTTGACTCACTACTATCTACTTCTACATTTAGCACCCTGGCTGTCTGAGAAACCACAAGTACACATGCCCAAACCTGGAGACTGGGGCAGCTTCTGCTAAGGTTTCAAACCCGGAGAGAGCTGCACCTCTTCCCAGCCTCTGTAGCTGAAAGGAATCATCTGGATGCTATGGGTAATGGGTGAATTTACACCACTGTGCAAAACCCGTATGCAATCTAGTTTGCTCTGCTATTTCCAGGCCTCAAGGTCCAGAGCAGCGAAGATTACTTTTAAGTAACTAGCTGGCAACATAATTCAACAGTTCACCAGGAAAATAGAAGCCAGAAGCAGGCCTTTCCAGAATTGCACTGGGCACCCTGCTTACCACAAGCCAAAGGCAGCTCTCATCTCTCCCTGTTGCTTATCTCCTCACACTGTACCTCTATACACTTGTGTTTGTGTTCACAATTCTATCTCTGCAGTGAAAAGTGGGGGATGTCACAGGGGCTCTTAGTAATGATTTCAGACGCAGATGCAATCACTAATTAAATTTTTGGCTATTGCAGGCAGAAACAGTGTTACTGCCTCCCCCAGGACTGCCTACAGATAGATCTGTAGTGGGCTGGAAGCCAGTTCCAGTTGGAAGCTAGAAAACTGGTTTAAATAAAATAAAAGGTTTATGTTTCTTGAAGGTGATTACCTGTCTGATCCCAGTAAGCGGAAAACCCTGGTTTCATCTGATATCTCTTGGGTAACCTGTAGAAAAATGGAGACATTTAGGTCCTTTTCAGTGGCAAAATGAAATTTATTGGCCTGAGTTGGAAGGAAAAATAAAAAAAAAATCAGTCTCTTCAAAAATTCAAATACAATTTAGTGCAAATTACAGGACTGAACGAGATAAATTGATGCTAAGCAAAAAAGAGTTTTAAATTTCCTAAAATATAACTTATTTTAAATAATTTTTGTATGTAGACTGTTATCAATCTAGTCTTGGTGGCACAGATGGAGTATGTTGGTCAAATCTTTGTCAGCAGAGACTGACTAGCTTTCCCTGCATTTTCACAGAGGATGCCATCAAGAAGGACACTGTTCTTTTTGAAAAGAGGACACTTTTTTTTAAAGGGACATTAAAAAAACCCAAACATGTCTTTTTTTTTTTTTTTTTTGTTAAAGGGGATACTGCCAGCTCAAGCTTTTCATCCAAGAAACCCAAGTGCTGCTTACACCAGATCTATACTGGCTCTGTGCAGAACCAGTTCAGGAGTCTCTGACTGATATTCCTGGAAACAGAGCTGGCTAAAGCATGTGTGTGAGCTTTACCAAGAGCAATCTATGCAGGCAAGTCAGAGAAAGCAACCAGCAAGCTGAAGCATGACAACACGGAGCACAAGCATTACCGCTAGGGAAGCAGCTAGAGGGACCAAAGGATCAAGTGGTAAATAAGGAACAGAAGGAAATTAAACCTGGAGATACTGGAAGATTACTTACTTCATCTGACTTAAAGCTTTTGCCCTGCATGCCATGCTTCCAGAAGGCCAGCACACTGTCTTGAAGGCACACTGCAAAGGAGAAACACAAAATCAGACCTGACCATGCCTTATCTAAACCAGAGCAACCTGGGTTTCTCACCAGCAGTGATAATGGGAAGCATGTGGAGAAAGCACGTGTTGAGACTTGGACTCCTGGTAGAAGAACCAAACTCCAAAATCACTGTAGAAAAACTGGATTGAAATGACTGTTTGGATCTGAGATGCGCATTACTTTTTAAAGTGCTATTCAAAACATACCACGCAGACATTCCCTGTTTGCCAGGACAAGATAGGCATCTCTGTTTTCTCCTTTCCTCCCTTTCACTTCTATTCTCTGGATCTTTGTTTTCCTAATGATTCTGGAGAAAACACCAGGAAGTGTATAATCATGCTGCCAGCCAACACACTGTGGGTTGCTGGAAATTACAGATCATTTGAGTTATTATATTTACTTCAAAATAGATGTGAATATGAATAATGGGAGGAGTCTTCCATTCAGGGCCAAAGAGAGAACACAGAGAGCTACCAGCTCTGAATGATTTCATTACCAGACTGCTGAAAATAATGGATGAAGAGTCTGGTGTTCTTTAAGCAGTGTTAGAGAAACATAATTTTACACTGTGTTTTATTTTCCTAAATCCTACTTGTTTTCCTTTACTGTTCCTTTGAGTCACATTTTGTATCTGCTCAGTATTAGCCATGTCCTAAATACACAGAACAAAGGCATCCAGCAGAATCCTAACAGCAATGTTTGTCACAACAGCCTTAGACTAATCTTCACCTGCTACTCCCCAGTCTACCTGCAGTCAGAGAATGAAGAATTGTTTAATACCCTGAATTCCCAAGAGACCACTTGGAGTGTAAAGAACTGCTCACATTATTCAATGTCAGCTGGTAAGTGCAAGACTTCGGGATAAATGCTTCTGTCTATGAACTCGTTCAGAGTTCAAGGAAAAGGCAATGGTTGAGTCACATTATGCATGTGTCAGCAGGAGATATTATACGATAAGAGTACAGCAGTTAATTAGAACATGTCAGAGTTTAGGGAAGAATCACAGACTTGATTAAAAATACCTTCCTTCAGGATGGGTCTGACATATCTAAATAGCGATGCTGTATAAAAGAATGTGCACTGTTTTACCAACTGCTGTTAAAATACGAAATGCCTATGTCAAGAATCTTCTAAAGGGAAGATGCCTGAAGAACCCAGAAATGCAAGTTGTACAGAACTGCTAACAAAAGCAAGTTGAGTCTTTACTGATTTTGATTCCAGAAAGAAGTTCAGTTTCTGATATACAGAATTATTAGACTTACATTAATTAGATACTTCTGAGAGTTTATTACAGCAGAAATACTTGCTTGACAATTACAATTCAAGTTTTAGAAGCAAGGCTGCTGTCCTCTCGTAGTCTAAAGACAACAGCCTGTCCTCTAAGAATTAGATTCAAATACTATTACCCTGACTTAAAAAATGGATGTGCTATCACTTTAAATAAAATCTTAGCTTTTAGAAGACTAAAACAAATTTATGTATTACTAAAACATTCCCCCCTCCCCCCCCCCCCAAGGTTTTTCTCAGTGCTATGGAAATGACCAGAAACTAGTCAGCCTTTTTTTCAACTAAATCATGATACATCTTACTTATAAAACAGAAATGACATGAGATGGGGAAACAGGCGCAGACTGGACACACACTATCTGGCAACTGCCTTACTTTCTTAAGCATGTCACTGGAGATGAAGAGACAGCTTACAATATCCTGACACATGCAATTTTTAGTGTCAGGCCCCACTGGGTGCACTAGACCAGTCTAGATTATTAAAAGCCTTCAACACTCATCCCTCCAAGTTCTTAAGTCCTTGAGAGACAACAGAGAAGCAAATCACTTACCCACTGACTCAATGCAGAAATCAAAGCTCAGCTCCGAGGCCAACTTCTTGCTTGACTTCAATTTCCCTTGTAAATTCACAATTTTCACAAATTCTCAAGAAAAACAGAAAAGCAAGTATTAAAACCCACTGCTGAAAAGGATTACTAACAGCTTTGAGTATGAAATACTAATTTCATCTTTCAGGTACAAAGAAATGCCCAAATGTAACATCTACAGTATTTGCCTAAAATGAATCCAAGAGCATCCTTCTCTCAAAATAAATATAGAAAACTTTCTTACACATTTCATATGTTTTTAGACTCTACTGACAGCCTTCCTGCAAATAACAAACAGTGCAGAAATGTGAATTCAACATAAAGGTTGGAAATTTAGGCAGATTAAGTAACTGCAAAGTTCCCATTGAGGTATTAAACTCTGATGCATAAGAATTATGGTTATAATTACTGTGTATGATGGAGTGTTAGCTATTTGTCTTGCTAGCATATGCAACAGGCATATGCCACTTTTTCCAAGTAAATTTTGAAAATCTGATTGGCAAATATTTGAATTCTGATCTGTAATCTGCATTACATTTCATTTTGAAAAGAAACAAGAATGATACGCACATGAAGTGGGAAAGTGGAATCACAAGAGTCAAAATGAAAACCTACTTATCTGAACTGTATCTTTTCAGAAATACTACAACACAAATTAGTAACGAAGGGAGAAAAAATAACCTGTGGTAGAATTAAAATCAACAACTGTGGCAAAACAAGTTTTGCACGAGGTGTAGTAAGTTGCCCAACAGAGACATGTTACTTACTGTCCAGGCAGACTAGGACAGTGTCTCTTTCCAGCTGTGTTACATGAATGGCATCTAACTGCTGATTGCCTTGTGAAAAAGAGAACAGATTATTTTATATCACATCATAAGACTGATCTCAGCCTCCCCTCCCCTCAACCTCTCACCAATTGCTACAGCCTTTTCAGTATGCTACCAGTCTTTTGCAACCTGCAGTATTTGTTACTCTTAATTTTTTTTAAGGCTGTATGATCCCAGAATGTTCTGGGAGGAGTACAGGGCCTCAGGACAAACCCATCAGTTCAAAGCAGGTATTTAATATGAAAGTACTACTGTTTATTGGCATAAAATACATTTTATGTTACAGTTCAGCACAGCAAGTCAGCTTCCTTCATGAAGAGGCACGATAATGAACAAAAGGAACCATCAAGGGAACCCTCGCTCCTAAAAAAATGCTCTTTTCCCATAAATCCACATCTGGAAAGATTACTGTGCTGATATTAAACTAGATTTAATAGTTTTTCTAGTTTTTATTAATGAAGTTCTTGGTACAGCTGCTAGAAAGGAGTATTTATATGTAAAGAAGTATATCCAACAAAGCCAGCAGAGAAAGCATCTGCAAGATATCAACTAGCTTTTGAAGATAAACCAAAATCTTCTACTTCATTAATAGCCAGCTGAAGATGACAAGTCTCCCCCAAAGGCTGGAGGACAGACAAGAATGTATTTATGTGAGTCTTTACACAGTAAAGAAGGGGAAAGAGGAATAAGACTGATCCCAGGAAAAAGTATGCAACCACAAATGAGAACCCAATCGTCTGCATTACTACTTAAGGAAATTTATAAAATAAAAGATGTGTCTAGAACTGAAGTCTTTTAAGAAAAAAATAGTTTATACTGAAGTTGGCAGGTCATCACAAGAAGAACCTGGGATCAGCTTCAATATGCTTTAGGTAGAGAAGCTGCATCATTTTGTCTAGCCTAGAGGGTTTCCAAATGACTTCTGAGGAAGGGATATCCAACAGTTACCAGACAACAAAATGGCCACAAGACACACCAACAGTCTTACCTGCACCAATTTCTGTAAACCATGAAGAAGCAGAGTTCAAGTTGATTGTCTCAAACTGAACTACCTGATTTGGTTCAGTACCCTTACTGATAGCTACGCAGACCATCGGGTACTCCTGCTCCGGTATCACTAGCATTTCGAACACATTCAAAGGGCTTGGCAAAGGAAAATCAAAGTGCTGGAAAAAACATAATAAGGCATTTGCAGAGTTTCCTTTTACCTTGGAAATAAGAAGCCTAAAATAACATGCACAAAGCATAAAAGATACAGAAGCATTTTTCACTGCTACTAAGAGTGCTTTTTTGAGACAGCATGACCTGAGAGCAACATCATGTTGCACAGAGGTATATGCTAGTCTGTTATTGCTAGTACTGGGCTTGATCCAACACTTGACTGACTTCAGTCACAAGATTTTCTTAGTCAAAATGCGTCAAGCCAGATTTTCAAGTGCTCAGAACCCACAAATGGGAATAGACTTGGATGCACTTTCCATTACAAATTCTGGAAAGGTTATTTCAACAACTGTATAGTGATTAAATGTTCTAAACTAAAATGAAATACTTACCTTTATTAACATGAATTTCTGCATTGGCTCATACCACTGTAGTAGGACAATTCCAGACTGCAATGCACCACACAGGTATTTATGTCCTGTGTATGGATTTCGTACTACATAAAATAAACAAACAAAAAAACCCAGAAAACAACCCTTTTTAAGTCCTAGAAGTTCAATGCATACTTGAAAAAATCCCTACAACTATCTTTGCAAATAATTTAAGAAAAAGGATCAGTTTCACACTAATTGCCTTATGGTTTGCCATTCAAATATCCACAGTGATTAATATTACGCTACATTCCAGATAAATTCAATTATACCTATAATTAATAACCACTAGCATTCTTTGAGTCCCAATAAAGAGGCCACACGCTGAGCATCCAGAAAAGCTGTAACACTTTCTTTCTGGGGCTATGTGAGCAGGAGGAGTGAAAGGTCCGGGTCAAGTTGTGATTTAAATAAAAACAAAAATTCCCAAGCAGTGAAGCTGACCCATAACTTCTTGTGAGCTTTGACAGCTAATGCAATAATATGATAAAGGATTTGGGGTTTGTTTTTTTTAAGCTCAGCTGGATTCAAGACCAGCCTGACTTCAGGAATCGTTTGTAAATATGCCTACAGTAGACACTTTATATGAGCTAAATAGGATATCCAAGTTTGCAACTAGGTACTTTATGCTCTGCTGAAGCATTTTTAAGAGCGTAAAGGTACAATTTCACACAGCACTAGGGCCAGTTTTCAAAGGGACATGCATTCTGTGGAAAGCCCAAGCCTTTCTGAAAGTCAGTAAAGCCAAAGACAAATACGTAACTTCACAAGTTTTAACTCTTTTATGTGCACTTAGAACTTGAGCAATGGCTTCACTCCTCCCCAGGCTGACACTAGTATTCATGTCCAGTCCTTTCTTTGTGGAAAATAACTCTTTTCAAGTTAGCCTCGCTAAAAGCTGGATCTAGGTCAAACCTTGAGCCAAACTGACAAAGCAGAAAGGGTACTTGTGTACGTGCACCAAGTCTGGGATTCTGTAACAAGCATTACAGTTGCAGGCAGGCTGCGGGTCACAGTAACTAAATGGCTCTGGTGGCAGCCTGAAGCCAGTGATCCCAAACATTGACTTAGTCACTGAAGCTTCAGCAGCTCTTAGAGTATGTGCAACACCCATCAGCCACATGTCACTGGCATTCTCAAGGGTTTCTCTTTGGACCTTGCTCTAGACAGCAACATTTCTAGGTTAAGAGCTGATATGAAAAACACTTTTCCACTGAACAGCTTAAAGACCCCCACATTAATTAAAAGGAAAGCTATGCACCAGTTAGGCACAGCATTAAGAAATAATGCAGTCATACTGTTTTCTGAACAATGAACTAACTGTAAGTTTATTAAAAAGAAATGAGTTTAGGACATGCCATGCCCAATGACAAAAGCCAGGAAAAAATTGCAAAACTGAACGCCTACTCACCTATACAGCATTTGTGGCATCCTTTTGTATCAGGGATCTTTGTTGTTAAGGCAAACTTCCTGGAATAACAATTACAAAAAAATGAATCAACAAGAGATGTTGAAGGCACTTCATGCTAGAATTCAACAGCACAAACAGTATTTATGGGAATTTTCACTTGTTAATAATTGTCTATAAGTGAAAGATTTGTACCTCGGTAATATTTTGTCAGGAAACCTATGGGTTTGAATATGAGCAGCTAATCCTGTTTTTTTGGCTTGTTCAAACAAAGCTATTAAATTATGGGAGTAGAGCTGGAAAGTTTTCCCTGTAAGAGAGAAAAGCACAATTGACATCGCACCCACGCCTCCAGCAGAGAACGGCACATTTTAGAAAAATATATGTATAGAAAATTACCTTCTAGAAAAACGGACCACGTGTGTCAGATATTTCAAGTCCAGTTATGAAGAAAAATAAAACAAGACAACAATAATAATTCATATAGAGAAGACATGGCATTCAACTCAAAGTGCATTTCAACAACACTAATGCAGCTCTGAAAGTTTTATGTAAACATTTTTAGAAGACTGTAATTATACAACAACAATTATCATATCAGGACATTTTCTTTATCTGTAAATCAACAGAAGTGGTGTTACACAAACCCCTGCATGTTTAAAGGCATAGTCCTGCAATTACTCTGCATGCCACAGTGCCTCTGTTTCCTATCTAGAATGTTCTATTCCAGGACAACTGATGAAAAAAGAATTTTTTTTTTTCCAAGAATGAATTTGTTGGATTAGTAGTTATTTCACAGCCACCTCATTCTCCTTCAGATTGAAACTGCTTTTGTTTTAGGGTGGATTTATTTTCTGAACCTGGTTCACACTGAAGATGCTGCCAGGCTACAATACACTGAGAGTGATCCAACACTGCAACTATATTTTGATAATGCACCTATGTTAATCCTCTCCTAATATTGTTCTGACACATGAAAGCCATCCTTATTCCAACTCTCCTAGCTCGGGGACCAAAGAAGAGGACACTCTTTAGATTCTCGAGGCACTTTCAGTCAAATTGTAGCCTTGGCAGAGGCAAGTCTTGTTTGACAAATACCAAGTGCCGAACTTTTCCAAAGTAACTATAAATAAATAAATAAATACATAAATATGGTGGAATACTGCAGACGACTGGCTCTGCTACTTGTAAATATCCAGTTTTATCTCGGAAAGTTTTTCACATTAAAACACTCTTAAAGCAAAGCTTCCTATACAAACACAAGAAACAATGCACAGTTTTCTACTTCAGTACAATCAAAATACACTGTACTGAATTATGACGTCAAATGTTTCTCTTTATTTATACATACCTGACAAGGACATTAAGGTGTTATTGATAACATACAGCCAGGTGCACTTCCGGGGAAATAACTGAAGAAAGAAAATATTTCCATTAATAGAAACATACAGGAATTTCCAACAATGGTTTTCTCTGCCTCATCCACCTTCTCCACCATTCCTGCAGGGATCATCACTGGTGAAAGTCCCAGCTGCAACTACAGTTTCCCCTTTAATTCACCCTTTTGGACCCTTGCTTAGCGCTTTTCTCTGTCTGAAATAGTTTTCATTCCTTCCCTCTTCTACCCCGAAACTTTCAAAATTCAGTTTTTCTTTATTTTTTAATTAGCAGCACAGAGCCAAAGTGGGACAATTGGCAAGACTGCAATACCATACATAGAAAGATATAGTTTGCCAGGAAAAAAGAAAGAAAAGTAACATTATTACAGAAACCTACTAAACCACAAAAAAGTCAGAAGAGAGGGGAAAAAAGGCATTAGTATTTTTCTCAGCAATGTGAATTACCACAAAATCCTGTATTTTGTGGGACTTACCTGCCTGGCTATTTGTGTTAGCACACTGCTTTGTAAACAGACAGTTCACGGAAGGCATTGGGACTTATTTTTGTTTCAGAGGGAAGAAGTTACTTACAGGGCAGCTAGTCTAGATTGGGGAAGATTTTAAAGTTAAGAACAACCTCTTGACAACCTGAAGGGAATTCTGATAGAAGTCATGGCAAATGACAGCATTCAGGAGTCTCAGCAAAGGAAGGGATAAGGACAACAGAATAAGGACAGGGATTTTGTTGTTTTTTTAAAAAAAAAAAAAAAAAAAAAAGAAAAAGGTAAGACTAAATTCATTGAACAGTATTCATAGGTAAGGTCCTCCCTCAGGAAAAATCCAGTAAGAAAAAAAGGAGTTCAAAAGATTAAGCTGTTTCTAAAGGAGACTATTAAAGAAAGACAACAGCAGACTTGTCTACTGAGGGAATTCATTGCAAAACACAGCAGAAGATGCTCGAGTCAAGGCTCTACAAAAGAACGATTGTACTGGTTCATGCAAATGTCCATCTAACCTAATATCTGTTTCCAAAAGTACCATAAAGTGATGTAATTTCTTCTAAAAATGGTGAAAACCCAGGAAAAAATGTATATGATACTGCACCTAATACTCTGCCAGGCACCAAGTTCTTCAGCTCAGAAACCTGCTGAATCAGATACAGGCTTTATGCATTTAGTGAGCTTCAGTGGATTTATCCGCCAGAAATTTGTCCAGTCTCCCCTCTGAACTCAGATAACTAATGGCATTTGCAGCTCCCCATAGCAAAAAGTCCCAAGCCAGTTACCCACTTTATTTTTAATTCAGCTCCACTAGCTTCATTTAATGGCCCCACCGGAAAGAGAAGGGGAATAGTCGTTCCCTATGAACCATCTCCAAGCCACCCCAAGATGGGCAAATATTTCTTATTTCCACCCCATGCCTTAAGTATCACAAATACATAATACAGAAAATGGAAACAAGGATGCAATGCTAAGGATGAAGAGGCAATCACAACGTAAGCCTGAAGGAGGAAACATACAAAAGGTTAAGATGCAAATCAAATTCTCAATAGAAGAGAAGCTGATAAACGTGGTAACTGGGAAAACAAAAGGCTAGGCCCACTGCATGACAGGAAAGAAAGGCTACATGATTAACACAGTTAATAGCACTGGGGTAGAAACTTGTGCTAGAAGCAGAAAAAGAACACATTACAAACTATTTCAACTATATACACTCGTATCAGCAGGTCCCAATGAAGTTTACTTTACAGTACTTAAGAACTGGCTCAAACCCCAAGGTCTCAGTAATTATTATCTTCAAGAACTGATGAAGGACGAACAACGACCTCGAGAAGGACAAACACAGTACCTATGCCAAATAAAAAGGACAGTGGGAATTGCAAAATAGTCTGACTGACTGGATATCCAGGGTAGCGCAGAAACAAGCCACATATTTTTAATTACCAAGGGATAGCAAGAGCAGCTAGTGCAGGTTTGTGCAGAACAGGCTGTATTTGAACATCTGAATTTCCTTCTTTAACAGAATTAACTGCCCTGCTGGGGGCAGTGAAACAGTGAGATGTGAAACATATGTGAAGGACCTTGTCCTGTATGCCATTTCTGCATGCAAAGTAAGAAAATATGGGGTAGAAGAAACTGCAGAAAGAAAACATACGACTAGTTGGACATAAAAACAGAGTATCTATCAGCAATTTGCTATGTAATAGAAAGAAAAAGCAGCCTGAAGATATACAGTATCTTCTCTGGGTCTGGTTCTATTCAGTATTTTCACTGAAAAACTAACAATGGAATAGAAGTATACTTCTGAAATTGGAAGATAGTAACCTTGAAGAGACAGCAAGCACTTTGGAAGATGCGATCAGAATTAGTGTTGGAGAAACAGTTAAAAATGTGCATTTGGTGGGAAGAAATCATGAAATGAATAAAAACAAATAAGGAAACAAGTGGCATGGCAGAAGCATAGTTGTAAAGCCTCTGGGGTTTGCAGTGGTTCACACCGGACCTCTCCAAACTGAGGATGCTCTCTCAGAAAAGGAAAATTCCATTTTGGGATGCACTGAATGTCATAAGTAGACACTAGTAAGTTCTCTCTACATATCACTGGCATATCTAACCTTTCAATAGGAAATAAAAAACCATGTAGAAGAGTCCAGAGAAGACTGTTTCAGGAAATAAGTTAGGAAAGAGACTTGTTTGACTACTGAAGTAAAGAGAAAATTGAGGTAAGAAGGCCACAGGGTCTCCAACAGTTGCCACCACAACTTTTAGACATTTATTAAAAAGTAAGTAGTTGTTCCCCATGTCTGCTGAGGCTACTAAGAGATAAGCAACTTCATACTCAACTCTCTCCTATTGTATTCAGGTGTACCCTCAGCTCTCTGAACTTGAAAGGATCTTCTCACTGTATTGAATTCAAATTCCCAATTCTTACCATCAAGCCCTTCATAATCTACTCTCGCTCTAGCCCATGCCAAACTACTCCCCGACACGACCTTGCTGAACTGCTTCCCTTTTTCTTTTGCTTCTCTCAAGTTTTGTCCTCTAGTATGACACTACCAGAAACAGAGGACTTTCTTCTCTTAAGCACAGTTCTCTGTGCAGTGCCCTTTCTGTGAAATCATCTTTTTCTCGCTATTACTCATAGATACACCCACCCTGCCACCTCTGCTTTTCTGCATGACCTTTGCCGTGTCTTGACTGAATTTAACGCTCTTTAGATGCCTGAAGTGCCTTTGTGAACCACTTTAGAAAACTACAGGTATAAATCTCATTATCAGCATCTGCCAACACTTCCCTTCCAAGAATACCCTCTACTCCTGACTCTATAAAAGCAAATGTAACAATACCATGATTGCATGAAGTGGCTTTGGAAAGGGTTAGACAGCCCAAGAAAAATGAAGCAAATACATATTTACTGGTGATAACAATGCCAGCTAAATTAAATGGTTGAGGGCTTTGGTAGCATCCAGTGGTGAAGCAATATGCCATCTAGTGGAGATAAAATGGAGAGAAAGGGCAGGTAATCAGTTGTCTCCAAGAAGAAGAAAGATGTTTTAGTAGAGAACTCCTTTGAAAGCAGTGTTACATAAGCAGCAACAAAAAATTCTTGTAGGTAGGGGAACTATTAATTTTTGGACTTCCATTGCTGGCTTGGGTGTGAATCAGTTTATGACACAAAGCCTGGTATCCCATCTATCCCCCCTAATACCAAACTTTCTTGCTTCATAATATCCCCAAATCTAATCTGTGTGTTCAATACACCACAAAATCACCTGTTCCATTGTTGCTTCGTGAAGCTCATTCAAATTCAAAGTATAGATACCTTCTTCCGTGCCAAAGATAATGTACTGATCTAAAAATTTAAGAGAAATTGATTATTTTACAAGCTCATTGCCACTTTAGCAACAGGCAGGTTTAAAATACAAACCTAAGATAACATTACCTTTAGTATCTGGATGTATCCATGATGTTGCACAATTAATCTTCAAAGGACAACCATCAAAGACTTTGGAAAAACATGCTCCCATCTGAAAAACACCAAAACTGAAACCTGAAACAAGTTTACAGTATAAAGTGTTTATCTTCTGGCACTTGGCCACTTAATACACACCTGTACACACCGCTGCTGCTCTTTTTTCAGACACAAACTTACTCTAATATGCCTTGACGCAAAACATTTTTATCTTCACCAAAAGCTACGATGCCGCCTCCCAAACTTTTTAGTAGACTTAGTATACATTAAGAAAGGCAAAGAGGGATCAGAATGACATGGGTAAAAACAATATTGAGTGCTTATATAAATGGCATATGAAGGGAAAACAAGCAGAAATTTACAAGCAGTAACACGCTCTCGCATTACTACCATCTCTCCCCCTTTCTCTTTACTAAGCAGGGACTGCCACTGGACATCACAACTCACAGAGCCAGTGAAGTCTCCAACCCTTCACATCTAGACTGAATGGTGAAAGGAAGTTTTTAAGAAAAGGAAACAAATATTGTGGATTCAGTATACAAAAAGTAACTGGCTATGAGATGCAGAAAGTCACCCCAGATGAGCTGGTGGCTTATTCTAGCATAAACCTTCTGACACTAGAGAGATGCCATAACAGCAGGCTTGCAGTAACTCCTACTGTAAATGAGATTTCTTACCAGCACCTTTGGTGTTGGTGGCAAACCATTGATTGCTGGCTTCTGTGGGAAGAAAGAAAGATCATAAAATAACTCCCATGCACTGATATAAAACTAGCTAGCTAACATGACAATGAAATCAGACTGAGAGTCACAATACTTACAGGAAAATCTCTTTTCTCTTTTTTACGTGGCAGTTGAGGGATTTGTCCAGACCCTTCTACATTTTCTTCAATGAGTTTCAGCATGCCATCCCCATTTCCTGAAAAGAGGCCCAGACACATTTTGTAGCTCATTTGACACAGTGAAATAGAAAATATTTTGTTTCCTATTCTCTTTTCTCCCCTCTGTCTAGCAGAAGCAGAGAAGTGAGCTCTGAAACTTCCATATTCTCAGGGTTCTCAGGTAGCTGAACTCTTCCAAGGACAGCTGGCCACTTTTCTGTGTGCTAAGCTACACAGTAATAAAGGCTTTCCATTATCTAAACAGTCCTTGGGCCAAACACAACTGAGAATAAAGCTGTTGCAAGGTCCTCGCAGATGGTCCTCCCTGCACATTTGTTGTTTTTATGCTATTCCTGCAGCCAACACAGTAATGGTATTGACTAGCTGAGCGTCCTTGTTTTGGGAAGCACATTTCCACCATGGGTCGTGGCTCTAATAAGAACCAGCACACATGTAAAAAGGAAAGCTGCACCTTGTGATCAGCTTGTATTAAAAAAAATTATCTACTGAAAATAGTTGACTCTAGAACTGATATCCTTTTACAGGAAGCAAGTCACCTTTAGGAAATGTAATGCATTTACCTAAGTCACTGTATCTAGCTGTGAGCAATCCAGGGCTACTGATGCTGCTGGTCATTCCAACGGGGGAAGAATCAGTCTGAGGTCCACAAACAGGGATACTTTGTCTCCTGTGAGCTGGTGGGGCTCTGCTCTGTGAGTCTGGGAAATGTTTTATCGTCTGACATTTCTCATCATCTGGGAGGTTTTCCTCAGGATAACTGTTTATTCTCGGCTACAACAAACCAAAGAGGTGAAGGTTACCAGGGAAATGGCACCTGGAAGCGTAAACTTCAGACAAGTTTAGTTCAAGTCAGACTGCTTCTACACACAGAAAAAATAATTAAAAAAAAAAAATCAGCCTTTGAAAAAAGACATTTGACAGCAGAATAATCTAAGGGTATTCCTTCTCTGATGGAAAATCACAGCAGCAGACAGAATGTTGAACAAGAGGACATCCCTCACAGCACGCTCTCTTTAGAGGGAAAATACCTACAAGTCACTTTGTCTAGGGCAGCATACAAGGCCAGGAGTCCCCAGAGGTCAAGACCGTACAGACTGCAAGTCAGCATAAAATATGAAGCTGCACAAAGTCTGCTAGCAAATGGTTTTTAACAGAACTTGTCACCTACTGAGAGCATCAGACAGAAGCGCTGCAGAGGCTGCACATGTGGGGTTTGTTGCCTAAAGCTCTTAAAACCCACCATCTCTTACCTTAGGAGGTAGCGGAGGTGGCCCTGCTCGCTTTAGTGTTGACCTACAATGAAAAGGTGCAGTAGTCGTCTTAGTTAAACCAACAACATAAAGAGAATTACTTGAGAACACAGACTGTAAATAGGATGAGCTAGATGCATAGAAAAGACGGATCACAGCTTTGCACAAACAGGGTTAAACTAGAAGTCCAAGAGTGGGGAAAAAAGCACGTTAATCTTGTTAGAAGTATAGTTTTCTGATAAACTCACTTTCTTTCATAAATGCTAATGTTATAGAGCATTCTGTGGTGAAGAGCATTGGAAATTAGCAAATACACATACGTTCAGGGACTAAGTTCAGTGCAGCTTGCAGCTTTCACTCTGGATCAGACAAACGTTTGGGCACCAGAGGAGCGGCGCATACCCTACCAGAGCTCTGCAGGAATATCTGCATGTCCTGTCACTACCGGGCCTGGCTCATGATTGATGGATTAATCAACACAAAATCTGCTTTAAAGTATTAGGTACTTCCGTATCCCCCCTAAGATAACCTGAGGAAGGAGAGCAAGGGTAGAAAGCATTGCTTTGCGGACATTCTCCTGATGATCAGCACAGTCAAGCGTGCGTTAGACCTTTGAGTGCAACCAGCCCTCACTTATTTATAAGTGGCAAAGCTGCCTGCAGCATTTTAAGGAAAGAGGTTTTGCCAGAACGCTGCCTGCTTTAGCGAGAGCCACATGGAATAAACACAACTGTACATGAAGGAGGTCCACTCACTCTTCAACATCTTCACTCCCATCGCCAAATTTTGTAAGCAGTCCCCTAGGTAAAATGTTTATAAAATTAAGACCTCTGCTCTAATGTCAACACATGCAACTAAACCGATCAGTGATGTCATTAGTTTCATAACAAGCATCTCCCAGCCCTCTTCAAAACAAACTATTTCTCTCTTGTTCACTGAATTAAGCCCTTTTTCATTTAGTATGGTCCTTTCCTTCCCCTCACCCCCCCAACAATCATTGAAGCTGTCTTCCATACCAGATACCATCAACTCACCTTTCATTTCCCTACCTGGTATTTTAAACATTGTTGAAATGGCTAATAACAGTACAATATAAAAGAAGGAGGAAAAAAAACCCCAAAACACAAAACAAACCAAAGATGAGAACAGAGGAAGTTACTGGGAGACAAATGGAGAAAAGCCTTTACAAAGGGAAGTTTCCTCCTTTAGTGTTATATGCTGAAGACACAGACTGTTTCCCATTACAGTGGGAATTTTTGTTTCAAAGCTACCACAGGGTCAAAAAAAGAAATTGTGACTACAGGATCAAAGCAGCACTGAAAATATAATCCTGAAACAAACAAAAACTGATAAAAGTTTTGCAAAATGGCAATTTTCAAGCTGCGTCTTCAAAAAAAGAAATTTAATTGAATTACTAAAAAAATCTAAACCATAAATCTAAATCCAATAAAAAGCATTCCTTAGTATGCTGTTGTGACATTGTGAAGTCTAGGCTTCTGCATTTAGGAATCGTGAGGTGGAAGAGAAGCTGGCTGGCTCAGTGTTCAACCAGGGTCAGACTTCTCAGGCTGCAGCAGCCCGGTGCAGTCCAAGTCTCTGCATGCAGAGCAGACACCCCCGTACCCCACCAACTCACACATCCTTCCACATTCCACAACACACCACATCACCCACTGAGGAATGACCACAGGGGTAACAAACAGGAAAACAAAAGCATATTACACAAAAACTAACCGAGCCAAATTTGGATTAATGTAAAATTTCCCTTCAAGTCACTTCTGAAGGGAAAGCAGCAGACAGTTGCCAAGAGGAGCTATTAAAAAATGTAAAACAGAGAAAGCCCAACCATCAACAAAAATCACCTCCACAATAAAGAAAATTTATAAAAAAGCAATTTTAAAATGGTACAATAAGGGTGAGAAAAAACCAGCAAGTTCAGTCATCAGGTACGCATTCTGGTATTCCCCTTTCAAGTCAAGTAATTCCCAAGTTGAAGATATCAATCACCCTACACTCTGATAAAAGCCAAAGGGCATGAAAAGCAAGGACCCTCTCCAGCACGCTTCCTATCTGTACATCCCTGGTATTACTCAGAATTGCTGGGACAGAGGAGCTATGCGTTTCCTGTTTATCTTTTCAAACTGGAAGTGGTTTCCAAGTAAGCAGCATGGATTCACCATCCAGAAACTTTATGCCTGTCCTCCTTTCAATGCTAAATCTGTATCTATGTACCAATTTATAGCCCTAGCAACATTTGCTATGGCTACATTCATTCTGCTTTTAATACTGCCTGGTATAGACAAACTTAATAACACTACAGAAACAGAATCAAATCACTAAGTCACTTTGCCAGGAGGAGCTTCCCTCCCTCCCTGCTCCTCAACTCTGCAGATTCCAGCTGTCTACAGAAAAGCCAGCACTCAAGAGAAAGGCTTTCATTCTGCAGCTCATCAGGGTCACACAAACAAACTGAGAGAGGGAAGGAAAGCAGTTGCTGTCATTACTGGACAGGGAGAGGCAGGGCCTAGAGAGCCACCCCAAACTTTTACTACAATGAGAGGGAGAACAGAAAAACAGGTTGAACTTAAAAAGATCCAAATACTGGCCATCTCCGCGACATGGCCAGCTTTCTGGGGGGCTGTAATGTCAGCTGACAGCTTATGCAAGACTTCTTCATCTGCAAACAAGCCAAAGAAATTCACTGTTTTCTACTCAGTTCCAAACAAAGATGGGAAACGGGCCCTTTTAGCTGAGCAATTATTTCAACAGAAACACCATCTTTCCCTACATATGTGCATCAGTCAGTATTATTGAACCTCCATATTCTTTACTGCAAATTCAAAGATTGCCTTTAAAGGCAGAATCCAATATTTTGCATTAAAAGGAAGCCACATACCTAATAAATTCAGTCCTAACTTGGACAGAGTTGTGCTCCCTTACTTCAGGCATGCTTTATCCCAGTGGAAATCAGTTATAGCATATCTTTACCCAAAACATTTCACCCCAGAACACTACATGACTGTATTACAAATTACACTGATCAGACACCTACAGCAGAAGCAGTCGTGCCGTCGTGCTGAACTCGGTAAAACTCAATCTTCAGAACTGGTTTCTCCTTCTCTTTCTTGCAAGGACCCGACTTCAGGGCTGCAAACATGCTTTGCCACAGGATGTCACAACCACAGCTGTGGCTCAGAAAAGAAGTGCAAGGCCAGCGCAGGATCCTGAACTCAGCCCTTGCAAGGTTACCAGCTTTGCTTCAGAAATTTGACTTTGGCTGTGTTATTTCAGTCTGCTGGCCATACATTTACACTTCACTTTCCCATCTACAACTGGGGAGCTACAACAAATTTAAAACAAACTACTGTTCGTGGTTCAAAGAGATTAAAACCCATTCCCTAAGAGAATGCCCAATCAACTGCAGGAGGAGGACTGCATACTGGGTAAAATCTCCTTTAACTTTACGATTATTAAAGTTGATTAGGACTTATGGTTTTATTTTCCACCATAGATCAATTTTTCTTTCAGAGTGTATTTTCATATGAAGCACAGAAATAAAAGATGTTTTTAAACTCCGTACTTACTTGCTGCTTCCACCATCAACAAAAGGATTCCAATGCGAAGCAAAGTCACTTCCAGCTGCCACAACCTGAAGACGCAGAAATTTTCATTTTTTCCCCTCCTGTCAAACTGAAGTACCTTATCCACAGCATACAAAGAGGCCTGGGAGATCCCCAGGCCCTGCAGAATGACCCATAAGCAGTAAAATAAAATTCCAAAGTGAAATAATATTTTACAAACTAATTATAAAGCAACTGTTGAAAAGCTATCTTCCTCCTCATAGACTCAGACTTAAAAGCAGCACTTGGAAACAGTATAACGCCAGTATCAAGTGGCAATAAGTAACATGAAAGCAAAAATTTATGGTGAAAACTCAGTAAAGATTTCCTACTCGGGCCACTTCCAAGACACTCTTCCAGCAAGAGGACATACTGCAGCCACCTCTAAACTCATGAGATGCCATCAGCAGAGACTGGGAGCATTCCCATCACTAGACATGGCACTGAGGGGACCCCACCGCTAACAACATGTACAGATCTAATCAGTCACACTCAAAAAAAAGATGAACTTGTACCTACCTGGTGAACTGGAGTACAGCTGTAAAAAACAGGAATGGGATTTTTCTGTAGTGCTGAGCACTAATGTCTCCAAATCCAAATTAACGGCAGCTGTTGCTATTCACAACACTTATTAAAAAATGGAGCCCTTGTGTACACAGGCACATACTAAGCCCAAAGAACATTAATTAGCTGATCTGCAGTAAACTGTTGAGGGCTGGAACAAACAGCAGCAGCTCACAGGGGGGCAAAACTGGCTGCCTGCGAGCTGGCGGCCTTCCAAGAAACAAGCAGCAAATAAACCCTGATGATGGGAAGATCAGGGACTCAAATGCAGAATGGCCTCTTCACATTATCAAATTGGCAGATGTCGTTTTCATCTGAGCATGACTCTCTGCACAAGGCATGGAGGGCAATTCATTTTCTTAAAAATGTGGCAATTGTCTGGGGACCAAGAGTGGTCTTCTCATGACTTTATACTTCAGAGACATATTACTTAGAGTTGAACCACAAAACAATGAAGGCACTATGATTTTAATAAATGAAGGAAAAAACAAACTTGTCCTTACCATTTCATCCCGAGCTTCTGTTTCTTTCCGTAGAGGGGGCTCAAACTGCAGCTTATCAACTACAAAACATTACATTTTCAAATTTAATACAGGCAACATTACACCAGTGCCCTTTCAATGCTTACTACAGTGAAACACATGTTGTAACAGACCTAAATATTATGTACACAACACTTAATTTGCCTATAAAACATGACCATGACTTTAATATCAGCGCTATTGTCTAAATGCTTAAATTTGCAAATATGAAACCCACAAGAAAGAAACAGACCAAAAGTAAATACCAAGTCATTATATGAAAGTACACTAAAACATAACTATGTAACCACGTGTCACTTTTAATGCATGTGAAAGAGAAGAAAGAGGCTTTTTAACAGCAACCTCCATAAAAGTGTGATGTATGTGATGCAGAGGAGCGGATAGCATTTACACTACAAAAGATGTTTGTCTAAACCTGGAGAAAGGTAATTTCTACCCTCAAAATTTCAACTAAGATCCAACTGAGTAGTGTATTAATATAGGAAAAAAAAGGAAAAAAGGAAAAAAGGAAAAAAAAAAAAAGGAAAAAAAAAGAAAAAAGGAAAAAAGGAAAAAAGGAAAAAAGGAAAAAAGGAAAAAAGGAAAAAAGGAAAAAAGGAAAAAAGGAAAAAAGGAAAAAAGGAAAAAAGGAAAGGAGAGAGGAAGAGAGAGGGAAAGAGAGAAAGAAAGAGAGAAAGAAAGAGAGAAAGAAAGAGAGAAAGAAAGAGAGAAAGAAAGAGAGAAAGAAAGAGAGAAAGAAAGAGAGAAAAAGAACAAAAAAAAGAAAAAGGTTACATTAAAAGAAAATGCATTATGTTAACACACACCCTGGTCAGGACACCTATTGCAATCACAAGTGCTCCATCAGGGTCAAGAAAAGGTTTCCCTTATGAATTTGAAACAACGTGCAGACAAAACACAAAATGCTACATTTTTTCTGTATTTTCTCACCACACCATGACACCCAAAGTACTCATGTGAAAAGATGCCCTCCTAATTATCAATTCACTCTCCTTTTTTGATGTTTGCATGTTATTAGTGTTTTTGCTGTTTTAAGTAAGTCTGCATGGTCTGACAGAAATCACAGAGCTGAAAGGCTATGCTGGTCATGCAAGGTTTCCACATAAAAATTACAATGAAGCGATGAGATGGAACAAAACAGTGGAAAAATATGCAAGTTTTAATTTTGGTTTTGGAAAAATATTATTGAAGATTCATGCGTATGTGCTGTTCCTTCTGGTTTTGTTTCTCAAACGTGCCAACAGTGGAAGAGACTTTCCACAGTACCCAACAAAAGAATGACACCGACATCCTCCATCGGTAGAAGCAAACCAACACCACAAAACAGGCAAAGCACTTCAGGAACTTACAGTTTATCTCCGATGCTGTTCTTTCTGCTCTAATGTTCCTGTTCGTAGAACGAATTGTATGGCGGATAACGGAGTGAGGCTGCAAGAGTTATAAATGGGAAAAGCTAAGAAAAGTTGCGTGGCTTTCTGTCGGATCTCAATCCACAAGCAAACCAACAAGGAGGAAGAATAGCTGTTGCAGTCACACACTGTAACACGCACTGCCTTCGTCCTAGCCTGGCGCAGGCTACACACAGGATCCTTCTACGCACCCACAGTTTAACCGTGACAAGTGTCACGCTGTGGCACTATTTCCTGGCTTCTCCAGCATGGTAACTCTAAAAATGCTGGGGCAGAGTCCCTGTCAAGCTGCTATCTTACATTCCCAAAGCAAAGCAGGGTATTTAAACCATAGTTTGACATAAAGACAGAAAATAAAAGATGTTCTCACCTCAAAATCATCATCATCAACTTCACTGTAGTGTGTATGGTTGTCAGGATTATTAACTTTGTCCAGCAGCTCAACTGCTAAAGACCTTGACAGACCAGGCTGCCCTACAAAGCTATGCTAGAACCACAGAAAAGAACAAGTTACAGTATGCAACTTTCATTAATAAACGTCCAGTATAGAATGTTACTGAATTTTGCCTTCTTTCTGGGGGCCCGAGTATTTCTTTAATGACTCCTTTCTGTATGGCTAGACTTTCTAACCCCTCTATAAGCATGGAAACGCCATGCTTCTGGCCACTTGTAAATTGGAAATTAAACCGAGTCAAACAAACAATTATACCTTAACTTAATTTTTTACAACTTCAGTCAAGTTTAGGAGCGCAGAAGTAGATACACAAACAACTGCTAAATACACCCATTTTCTATTTGGGTGACAGGAAAGGTCAACATCTATGCAGCTATATTTAAGAGGTTGACACACCCACTTGCAGAAAGGACAAGGCTGAAGACAGAACATGAAGCAAATTTCTGAAATTCTTCCTACCAAAAATCTTGATACTGAACAAAATCTTCCTACTTCCTACAATTGACCAATGTCTCTTTCCTTCAGATTTCACCACCCATGTTGTAAGATCAGAGGAAGAAAATTGTTCCAGCTTGGTTTCCTATTGATATATTGCTCACTTTGAAGCAAGAGATCTCTTACTGATGTCACCAAATGTTCCAAGTCACTTACAGAAAGGAGTCTGTCTGCTGTCGGTCTCTTCTTTGGATTTTTTGTAAGTGCTATTTTGACAAAATTATGGAATGTTGATGACCTTAAAGAAAAGTGACATTTTATGTTTAATTTCTCAAGAAGATATTTTTGATTTTAACACAGTTACTAAACACATTAAAAACAGGTGTGCTAAATTAGAATGTTGTCCAGGTACCTCACCTCAGGTTTCAATAATTATATTTCCAACACAACAAAATAGCAAAAAACCCCCCATTTGATTCATGGAACTTGCATAGAAAACATTTTGGTACAGAAAATAAACCAAACACTATTTCAACTCTTCCCAGTTTCCATTGTTACGGAATTAGGTATCAGAAATAAAATAAAATAAAAATTGAATTATGTACCCAGCAAACCCTCGAAATCTAGGCAAACCTACCAATTTCACTGTTCTTGGCTACAGGTGGGAAAATAGAATACAAAGTTCTAGACAGAGACTCAACTTATTCTTCAAAATGCTTTGTTGCTATTTTCAGAACAACTTAGGTGACTGTGTCATATCACCTCTTTTTAGATCTGAATTATGACTTGATGTTATGACTGGACCTACAATTTTTCAAGCATTTTTCTTGCAATTGCATTTGTGTTAGTATGCCTCTCTGGGGACAATATTAGCCCAAGTCTGCTTGCTTTCCAATCACATTACAAAACACATTTCCTCTTCTAGTCACAGCATCTGAGAAGGTGGCACTGGAGAAGTAAAGTGCATTTGCTAGGGTTACACTGAGCAGTTTCAATACAGGAAACATGCACTTAGAAGTATTTTCTCCCTTCCTCTAGCACGCATCTCAAACATCTCAAGGTAAAAACATTGTACAGCAGCATCATGAGCAAAAAATCCTGCATACCAGAATTGTTTCAAGTCTCATAAATAAGATGTTACTATGTGTGGTACAAAATCCTGCAGGTGCTAGGAAGGTATCACAGGTTAAAGACATCATGAAAGGATTAAATGATTACCTGTCCCATTGACAGTGGCAAATGCCCTACAATAGGAATTAAGGGGAAGGATAAAATTAATTTTTCTTCCTAGAACATACAAAGAGGACTGGAGAAGGGAGATTTCATTTCCCTCTGATCACTGGCAGGGATCAATTTACATAGGTAGGGCTGTCCTGTCCCATACTGATGGTCTTCTGTCATGTCAGAAAATGTCTGCTGCTGGACTTTAACCCTCTTGTTTGCTTTCAGACACCTATAAAAAACAACTAGTTGTTTCTCAGTGAAAATTCCTGCAAGTGAAGTCACCTCTCAGGTTCCTGAGTTTAAATCTAGCACACATTATTTTTCACTGCCTCCCTTCTTCAGTAATGACAAATAGTTTTTTCACATTATCTACAAAATACTGAACAAAGGAAAGAGTTTAACCTACCATTTTGCTTTTTCTTTTAGCTTTGGCGGTTGAAAATTACTTTTTGACATTAAAAACAAAGCCCTAAAGGTAAAGGAAAAATAATGTTATTATACGGTAAAAAAATAATTAATTTCATTCCAATATCTAAACACTTTAATACTTTACAGTAACAATCATATTGGTGAAACTGGATTATAGTCTATACTGTGTTAGAGGACAGACACAGTAATGCTGTTCATTTTCCTATCTTTAAATAAAATCTTTTTATCACCATGCATAATCCTGTTAAACATAAGGCTACAGCTTCTCTAGCCATTTACTATCACTGGATAGTAAATCTGCACCTGTTCTTAATCAGATTGTTGATGACACTACAAAGTCATTGGTGGTTGTGGTTGTTGGTTTTTTTTTTTAATTTAAAAATTTTGGTTATTATTTAAATTCTAAATTTAAGTCTGTAGTTTCAGACCGATGCCTTAAAAACACACACAGCTCATACAGAAAGCAGATGATTGATGAAGAAGGAATCCTAGCATGAGTTTCTAGGTCTGAGCTACAAAGAAGTTTAAACTATATCATAACAGTCCCTGTTGGGACTGAACAGGGTCTTGGAGATAAGCAAGCTCCCCAGACAGCAGACCTCATCGGGTGAAGATCAAACATGGGCGGCTGAAGCTCTGCAAGTTCAATCGCTGTTATGCCAACTGCCCAGATATCGCAGAGCTGGTTATATCCACCGTTCTTTTCCACCGCTGCAACTTCTGGAGCCATCCTTTAAAAGCAAAGGCATTGTTCAATGAAAGCACCAGCGCTTGCTTCTGAATCAGTGCCCGCACATGGGAGGCACAAAGCTCTTCACGTAACCCTAGAGCAGAAACCTCCCCAGTGAGTGTAAGCCAAGGAAAAGCCCGATGTCCCCCTCCCCTCACCCAGCATTAGGGGAGCGGAGAAGCACACAGAGGTGATGTGTTTTGCCCGAGGTCATGGGCTGGAGAGCAGCACTAGGAATAGAACCAGTCTCATGACTCCTGGTGAAATGCTTTAATGACCAGATAATCTTCCTGCCCTCAGTCTTCCTTCTCCAACAGGATAAAGAGGGCAGCGAACAATTAAAACCATTGTCTGGACTAAGCTGTACATACGTGTTCAGTCTATATCAAGAATACCACCCTAGGCATCTCAACTGCATCACAGTAATCCCAGAAACCAACAGCAGTTAAATTTGCATATATAATTCAGCTCAAGATTTACAATGATATATTTGCATATTAAATATTGTCTTGTACAGACATTAATCAGTAGAGATGATTTAAAGTTAGTTTAAAATCTGTTTTCTTCACAATTCTTTCTGCACAGAAATTGAAAAGGCATTGTTAAGTTCATTCACTAAAAGTGTAAGAAGTTACTGAGAAACTAAATGACCATTAGGTATCCAGAAAAAGGGGAGAATGTTCTGCATTAATAAACTTGTGAGAAACAGCAATCCTGCCTCAAATATCAGGTAGCTTGTGTTACAGCAACAGAGCAGCTACAATCAGTGCTTGCCAGACTTTTACCCTTCAGGCATTTTACTTTGAAGAAAGTGAATTTATCCAACTGCTATATATACATTTAAAAGTATGTGTCTATACTTCATTATGTGTATTTTAGAATTCTTGGCATAAATACAGGTTTAGTTTTGCGTACAATCATAGCAATCAAAGTAGTTTATTACCAGTAAGGGGTACCGATAAATGATTTCCTCTTCGCAATGGTGGCTGTTATTTTTGCTGCTACACCAAAGTCAGCTGGGAAAAAAAAAATCATAGACTTAGAAATCTCATTTTAAGACCCCAATTCTACTCTAGGAAGTATCATTTTATGAAAGAACAGTCACATTTCTCATCCAAATTAAAAATTCATTAAGCTTCAACAGTTAAAGATTAATGATGAGATCAGCTAATGCCTTCACTGACATGACTTCAAATCGAAAAGTTTAGTTTCTACATACAGCTCACTCATGATCCTGTTCCTCTCCTAGCTATTTTTCCATCTCACAATACAGCAACCAAGCAACCTCACAAAATTTAGTGGATATTCAATTTAATATTCAAGAGGAAAAATAGCATCATGCTTTGGAAACAGTACTATTTCTGTGTTACTTATGGAGGAACTGCGGGGGGGCATCTGTTCTCATTTCTGGAGACTCTGTCTAGGGGACAATAATCCCTTGCTATGAGCTGCATATAATCAGGTGGTCTCGCAGAGCCAAAAATCATTGAAGTCCTTTTTATTTTTATTGCATTTGTAGTACAATAGCTGGAGGATAATTGTGGGCAAATCCAACTAGCTTAGCAGGCAAAAGGAAGGTATCAGTGGATGACCCAAGTTTAATGCAGTTAGTGGAATCTCCTATCAGTTTCAAGGTTTTACTCTTTTTTTTTTTTTTTTTTTTTTTTTTTTTTTCCTTCCCCCTCCTTCTTCTTTAAAAAGCCATACTTTCCTAGCACAGCACTCCTGGTTCACCACAGGGTAGTAAATGTGTTGAACCACACAGCTTTTCTGAAGAGCAGCAATGCAGCTAGTGCACAACCACCCAAATTCCAACACTGAACACAGTAAGGTGATGAGCATCCCATTCCTTCTCCCATGATGTTTGCTCCCTACTACCTGTAGAGCTGTAACTACACGCAGACTACTGTGAACTACTGTGAAGTGAGGCATCAGACAAGCAGACAGGGGTTTTGAAGGCAGCGCACTCAGATAACAAGAGATTGAGTGTGTTTGTGCTGTGCTAGATGGAAAGCATCACTGGAGGAAGCCAGTAATACAGATCTCTTCTGAGTTTTCATCTGTAGACCTCAGAGGGCTTGCAAAGGAGGAGAGTTTCCTCTTCTCCACCTGTGTGGAAATGCTCAACATCATACACTGGGCTAGAGGCACAGCCAGGATCAGACCCCACTTTTCCACAGGCTGCCAGGCTCAGGAGATGCTGTCTCACACAGCAGATCCTTGGAAGCTCTGAGGAAGAAATGCTATTCTGGCTAGGAACAAACACGTTGATATCCAGGTAACCCCAACCTGGCAAATTCCAGGGAAACCTGGGAGGCTTCAAGGCTTGGTGGTTGAAAAAAGAAATTATCTGTAACTTCTTGATAGAATGCAAAACTTCTCATCTCATACATACACACAAGCCCATGGAGAAACACTTTCTGTCGTCAGCTATTACCCCAAATAAGAATAAGAACATCCTACAGTGCAACACAAAAAGGTTCATGCCACTGAGAACAATATCTAATAAAATTGACTGCAACAATACAGGAGACCTGCTGTATTACGCCTTATCATTTGTAGCAAGCTCAATCTTTGCTCTGCATGTGCTGTTCAACACAAACCAAAGCCTTACAAAAGCTGAATATTCTTCTTGGGAGGCATGGTCTCTACATTCTGGTTATTTTTTTTGTCTTAATGGAATGATAAAAGTAAAAGGCAACTTGCTAAATCAAAGTATCCCAGCTGGTACTGTAGCCTTCGACTGATCAAATTAAAACATTCCCAATTGCTTTCTGTCTTATTATTAAATTCAGGCAACTTACCTAATTTGACATCTCCGTGGTCTGTTAGTAGAATATTTGCACCCTAAAACATAATAAGTAGAAAGTTAAAAAATCTTTTAACAGGCACATTTTTCTGCACGAGAAAGTTTAAGATAAGCTTCTCAAAGTTCCAAGTTACCTTTATATCTCTATGCATTTTGCCCTTCATATGCAAATAAGCAAGACCCTGGAAATGAGAGAGATACAACACATCATTTTGCCATTTGTTAACATACTACAAAGCCAGTCCCATTTAATAAATTTAAATTACTCAATGTATTTTATTTCAAAGTGGAGAAATTTGAGATTTGCAGATAAGAGGTATGCTGCATTCTGTTCCTCATCTCTCCCAGCTCCAGCCAATACACGTGAAGACACGTTTAAACCAGTCGTGGTATAACATTTTACATAGATACACGTGTATTTTCAAAACAAAACTCAAGATACATCACCTTTTCCCTTTACTAAAATTAACTATATTTCCAAAATCTTGAAGGTTTCAACAAGCAGGTGTTTAGCCTTTAAGCTGCCCTTCCAGCAATACAAGTTCCTGCAATAAGAAGAAATCAGGAACAGAACTGCCAAGCAGATGAGTTCATGGGTCTACACCCCTGCCTCTGGCAGCGACCAGTTCAGCCACAGCTTCAGGGAAAGGCGTGCATCCCCATGATTCTCTCACATAATTATTCATGAATACCCAGAATAGGGAAGGAAAACCTCCTTTAAGAAACAAGCTGGCTGCATCATCTTACCTTGCATTTCTAAACTTATTAGCAACCACAAAATGAAACAGAATTTTAGTCATCTGGTTGCAGTATTTTTCCTCTACAAATTATTAGAATTTACTGCCACAATTAAGCTGGCAGTTTAAAGTTTAAAATGTGCCTTTTTTTTTTCATTACTAAGCTACCTACTCTCACTTACTAGCTATTAGCTGTTTTCTGCAATAAGATTCAAAAATTTCTCCTAAACAACTGCTGCACTGGATCACTGTGTTAGAACAATGGATGAAAATAGCCCAGATACCACTGTGGTCACAGCCTGCAAAGACCTGTCCTCCACTGTTTCCCTGAAACCAACAGCATCACCAAAGAAACAGGAGCATGACCGAGTTTCAGTATTTTGGTCCTGTAGTGAGATCCACAGAGACAGCTGGTCTTGTGTAAACTCCTTTGCAAATTACAGCACAGAAGCAGCACTGCTCTGACAATGATTTTAAGCAAGTATTTGCACTGCATTACTGGAGTTTCTTGCTAATTTTTATTTACAAAATGGAAACTAATAGATTAGCCCTGGTTAATTGGTTTCAGCTGGCTTCCCAATGCTTAAAAATGTAAGTGATGGTACTGCAGTGCTTTCTGAAATCATCTTCCGTATCTACTTTGTGTACATGGAACAAACACTTATTGTATACCTGCAGAAGTACAGTACCTGTAAAGTTTCTCTGCATACATATGCAATTTGTAACTCTGACAGAGGTCCTGTTACTGAAAACAAAGATTAAAAGGTGTGTAAATCTACAATACGCAACACATAAATAACATTGTGAAGCAACCAAAAAGTGGTCTCTCCATGCAAAAGTTAAAGACCGATTTTACATGGACTGTATTTTACATTGAGCTGAAAAGAGGGTTTTATTTGGTTGTTTTACAGAAAGGCCTTCTGTAAAAAAAACAAAAACAACAAAAGCACCAAAACACACCACCACCACAATAACAGAAGACAATACCCACAGTGAGAAGAAAACTTGTTTTCACAGAAATCTAATTATCATTTTAGAAGTGATTTCATAGTAATGCAATATCCTGTATTCTGAGGAAGGTAAAAAACAATAAAAGTGACTGCTGCTAATTTTTTAATGTTAGAAATGACAATGTTCTATACTAGGGGCCCACGGGACTTACAATTGTTTTAAAGCTATTTGTACTAACTGGCTGAAAAATAAAGCAGAAAAAGTTCCGGTATTCAAAAACTCCATGTCACCATTTAAAGGCAGAACAAGTCCCTAGACTGCTTTTCCAGCAACTCCAGTAAATTCTTCTACAGAATCAACAACTCTAGATGAAATCTCAGAGAGGAAACTAATGATAAAAGAGCAGTACAGTATTGCATAGGAGCAGGAATAAGAGTAATTTTTACCCTTTAAAGATCAAATTTTGAGATTTCCCAGTGAAAACTGCTTCCTTACACCATGCACAGTCTCTATATCCAATTAGTGGGACTTCTGGTTGCTAACTTTTTTAGAGGTCTTTTTTCCACCGCTTCAGAAAGCGGATAACCTGCTTCTGCATATGGCTTTCAGAGACAGGGGCTGAGAGAAGCCAAGATGCAGGCGAGCTCCCAGTGTACAGCAACTGCAGCTACTGAAGAGCTCTCTACTGGAATAACTCAAAAGCTCTTTGGGTCAGTCCCCTAAGCATCGTGGAGAAAAATAAACAGCATGATGATTAAAAAATAAAGCATGTTCTGCCCTAGAATGACAGGGTATTAGCCCAAAATGATAATCACAATATTTGAAAAGTGCTCTCAACAAAATCTGTTAACTGTAGCTAAAAGCACTGTTCATGCCCTAACAAAAAACACGTGCAGTGCCTGGCCAGTACCAACCATTCCCTGTTAGTTTGGTTATTATTTATTTTTCTTCTTTGCAGAAAGCTTCCAAAAGGTCCAAATGTAAAAATAAGTTTCAAAGTACCATGGTAAATATCTTGGAGGGATCCCCCACCGCAGTATTCCATGCATATCCACAGCTTCTCACGGCTATCAAAAGAAAGTTAAAACACAAGCATCAGAAGCTGATTGATCTGCATACAGAAGAAAGTTAATAATGATTATTTAAAGTATTTTCTATTGGTCTTGATCACTCTTTGTTAAAAATACACATTCTGATACATGACTACTAGTTACACATTTTACATGTTGTTAATAATCTCAACACAAATTCTTACCTATCAAAATGAAAATTTTATGCCAAAGTCACTGAGAAGTCTTTAAATGTTATCAGACCTAAAAGGTGTTGCTTTAACTCTGACCTCCTAACTGCAATAAAGAACATGCAGAAGAAACACCTGAGGTTAATCTGCTATCAGCAAGATTACATTAGATAAGATTGAAACTGCAAGTTTAGTGTGTTAAATTGAAATTAACGAATTTATATCTAAACAACTCTTCACAGTCTCCAGAAAGGGTACTTGGGATTTAGAAATGTAGCTGTTTTGTCCCACTTGAAGTCCATTTGGGCTGTACAGATTACTTAAAAAATGCAGCCCTCCAAGAAATCTAAAGATGAAGCCTCATAGAAAAAGACCAAGCAGGAGAAGTGGTGATATATATTACCACAGAGCCAATTGATAAATGGCAGAGTTCCACACAAATGGAAAATATTCCCCAGCTTTCTGTAGAACATTTAACGTGTGTACTTGAAGATGCAGCCAGCTGGCATCGCCTTGTTTCTGCCCCTCAGTACATTGCATCTGTTACACCAGAATTATTAAAAATATTACCAGCAGCTCAGATTTAGTGGTTTGCTCTTACAACTCACTGGTTATACTTCCACATGACTACTATTAAATAAAATACCTAAAAGCAATTCTGGTCTACATAAATAATCAGCTTGTTTTATATTAGAAGTGATAAACGTTTAAAATCTGCCCTGCAAGCGAGTAGGATTGGATATGTTGCAAGTCTCTGTAGGGGAAAAGTTTCTTTCTGTTCCTAGTGATAAAAATATTCCAGCCTTTTGGCCAGCAGAGAAAACAAAGTATTAGTCACTTTTCTTTTTTTTCGGTTTTTTTTGTTTGTTTGTTTGTTTTTCTCTTTTCCTTAAAACCAACTGGGAACCAAAGGGAATTCAGCCTAGAGAAGAACACTGAGAGAGGATGTAAGTACTAAACCAGACTGAGTGTTGTCTTAGGAAAGAACCAACAGAAATGCAGGTATAAAAAGTGGGGTTTACCTGAGATAGCTCCCAAAATAGGCGACTATATTGCAGTGCTTGCATTCTTTAACCATATATATTTCTTGCTGTATCAATGAAAAGTCATCTCCTGAAAAACAGGAAGCAGCCACAGTTATATCACACTAAACTGAACATTCAAAGAGATCTGAAAGTGTGCACATAACTCATAAAAACAAGCCACAGGCCTGGATAATTGCTAATCCCTTCACAAGGGTTTTCTAGCATGCCAGCCTGTTCAGCAATGGTTATCTACATACATCATCCTTTCTGTTTGCATTCTTTATTACATCCTTTGCACAAGGCACAAATATTTCTTGAAGACCAACAGAGAAGGGCTGGACTGCTGGCCTGAACATGATCCATCAGTTAAGGCAGTTCAGCACGCACCAAATGTGCTTTGAAAAGGAAGCAAAGGGATCCCACAGAGGGATGGCAGCACATGAGAAAACTCTGGAGCAGCCCCTCTATGGGTATCAGATAGCCTCAGCTGGAGCTGATTTGGCTTTACAGGGACTTGGTGCCCACAGTACAAGGGTCCCAACAACGGAAAGAAAAATCACTGCAAACTAATTCCAGAGTCCTCTGCCTGAAACCAGAAGAGATCACATACCATAGGCTCTTTATTAAAAGTATTTCATTTCAAAATGACTCTGATAGAGCATATGGCCTGCACACCCACTCAGCCACGGCTGACTCAGAAGAGAAGCGCAAAGTCCTCTCAACACGGACTGCCTTGCCATGAGTGCATTTTTGGATGAGGACAGCCACATAAGCACATTTGCACATCTTAAATATCCTTGGCAAAAAAAAAAAAAAAAAAAAAAAAAAAAAAAAAAATTCTACTGAAAAATATATTACGACCAGAGCAATAGCCTGGCAAGTTTCTGCCACTTTAATTTAAAAGGGTAAAAGCTGTCATAAACTAAAAAAAAATAGTAATATTATAGATGTAATGAAGCAAACTAAAATATTTGAGAGCTAGGAAAAACACTGGTATATTTTTATTAAATCCCCTTGAGAGAATTTCCAAACAGAGGATGTTCTCCCCAGAATCTAGAGCTCAAACACCACAGCTCTGCCTCCCTGAAGCTCAGAGCAGGCTTACACCCAGGCCCGTGCTGGGACTCCTATGGAGACATGGATCAGCTGGCATTGCAGGATCAGCCGGCTTCGGAGAATCAGGCTGAACAGCAGTGATGTATCAAATAACATCAGCACAGCCTGACAGCCTCCCTCTGAAGAGCAACATAGCAAAAATCACCCTATTAAGCCATCCTAGACGCATGCTTGCTTTGTGATCACAGATAGATATTTATATGTACACTTTATGTTACTACCTTCATTCTTCCTTTGGCATGAACAGAACTTCCGTAACAGCTTGCAAGACATGAAAGAGTAGAATTTAGATCAAGGTTTTAGATAAAACACTGCTCCAGACAATGTGGTAGCTACCATGTTCTCTCAAGGAAAAAATTGCTTTGTATGTTTACTTTTGTTTAAAGTTATCTCCTGCTATCACTGTCATGGATGTGCAATCCAGAAAACATGTACTGCTTTGTACTGCTCCCCTTCATTTATATGATTTTGACAAGTCCAAGAGGTGTCAAGCACTGCTGTAAATTCTCTTTGGATTCTTCATGTGTTTATTTAACAAGTAACAGTGTAGCTAATATTTTTAATAACCTCTTTAAAAGTAGATGGTTTTATTTGCTGTGCTTTGAAGCAACTTCCCTGAGCAACAGTGTCACTGGCACCCACAGGACCCACAGCAGCCAGTACTGATGTACGGCCCCATGGCATTTACGATCCCTTTGGAAACCCTGGCTGTCCATACATACACCGGTACGTAGTGGATGTTTACAGATATAGAGAAAGGAGTGCCAATTTGGTATAACAATTTCCAAATGATCACGACCTTTATGTCTCAATGATTACCAGACTTTTACTTAAGTAAGTAACTATGAAATACAAAGGTAGAAGGGAACACACTTGTATGAATACATCCCTGACTGATTTCAGTAAATCCTCAAGGGCTTCTTGAAGTTGAACCATACGGAACACTTCACTGGGGCAGGAAAACATTAGCAGAAGAGTTTCAAATGCAAGAGTCTTTTTTTTAAACATTAGTGGTATTTTTTTTAATAATGAAAAAAAGTAAAGGCAACACGATTTCCATAAGTTTAGCACAGATTTCACACTGTGCTTGCTTTATGGGTTATCTTTCAGCTACAACTTTGCTTGAATTCATGCACCCTGCCTATAAATGATTACTATGAACAAAGGATTTTTGAGTTTGAATCAGATGGATTCATTCCTCCCATTTCTCTGACAAACTTCCTAAGGGAAATTGTTGAATGCTTACAGAAAACTAACTGCAGCATTTTAAAACTACAGAAGTTTTTCAAGAAAGTCAAATCTAAGCAAGTTTGAAGGCAAAAGCCTCCCACCCCACACCAAAGAAGGTACTGTCTTTCTCTAATGCTACTAGCTGTCCATGAGTTCAGAGTATCAAATGCCAAATATCCATGCCCTTTTCTTAAACTGCTATCTTCAAATCAAAGAATCTTTGCTATGTCAGAAGCAGCATTTCAGAACAAGTAGATACTGTCACATGTGAAAATAATGATCAAGAAGCATCCCCACAACAGCAAAAACTTGCAGGCAGCAGCCGGAATTGCCCGTCGATAGCACATTAATTGGGCTGCCTAGTGTGCAGCAACAGCAATGTCAGTTCTAGGAACTGTGACTAATGGGGATAAATTGAAGGAAATACGGTGATTTGGGCTAGAAAAAGACTGTCAGTAGAAAAGATAACAACCTTCATGCACATATAAGATATCAGGGAAGGGGGAGAAGGGATAATCCATTCTCCAGTTTTATGATAGGACAATTAGCAATGGGCTTAAATTGCCTTAACCTACATTCCCTGTACAGATGAAAAGCTTTTCCTACCAGAGTAACATCACAGCACTGAACTCGAAGGGATGGGAAGCTGTGAAATTTCCCACCAGTGGAAAAAAATGAAGAAAACACTGAACAAGTGAGTCATTTAAGCTGATCCTGCCTGTAGTAGAGGAATACAGAAAAGATGACCTCTTGACTTGCCATTAATAAATGAAGAATCTATGCAAGAAATTGGGTTACCTACAAAAAAAGGGAAAAAAAAAAGGATTTGGAAGAGGAAAGGGGGGTGCAGGCTGAATACAGACAGGGAGCTGATAGAAAAGTAGCAAACAGATAGAAAGAAGAGAAGAAGTATCCATGAGAAAAGTTTGACTAAAATATGCAGAAAATTATTCTGAAAGATCAGACACAGAGATAGGAGAGAAGATGTATAGTCGTTCAAGGACGACAAGAATGAATTCAAAACAAAGGAATTCAGAGTTTCCAGGCAGCTGGAGTATTAATCTTGGCGAGAGACACTGGAATAGGGCAAAAATTAAATATCCTTGGATAGCATGAAAAAAAAGACGACAGTAAGACAAAGAATTTGTAGAAAATACTTCATTGAGATGGAGACAGCAAGATAAAAAGAATTAGATCAAAGGTGACAACATATCCGTACAAAGAGATTTGCATCTGTTTTAGTCATCAGAGATTGCTTGATGCTAAATAACACGGAATTGGAAAAATGTACTTTTTGTCTACTCACATGTTTGCAATTATGGGTTATGTGGCATGCTGAGCAAAAACATCGTTTAGGGAGCTGCTGTAAATCACACGAGCAGCGTGGTGAGTCACTGCAGCTTGCTACTATTATGTAATTTTACCTCTGCAGTGAGACACATAGGACACAACAGAGCGTTACAATGGAATATTCTCCTCCGATCACAGCCTGCAGTCGAGGCTGCTCTGCTTGGCACAACCAGCTGCTTGTTCTCCAGCACAGCTGGCAGGGAGGAGACCACTGGAACTTGCAGCCATATCATCGTGTGATGCGATTGGATCAGATTTCAGAAGCGAAGCTAAGCAAAGTCAGGCCTGGTAAATTCAAAACAAATCCATATTTAAACAGGAGATCACCAAGAAAACTGACAGCCCATTACCACCAGTGAATTATTCTATTTGCAGACACTACTTCTCACCTATGTGGAACTGGCATGTATCGATGTCCTGCCAAGTTGTCCTAGATGGAGAGCATGTGTATGCTGGATCCATATACCCCACTCTGCAGCATGGGAAGGATCTGATGGCTCTAGTGCCTATCACACTGCGCTATTAGGTCTTCTGAGCATGCCTGACCTTGATGGTTTTTAAGCAAGTTTACTCCTGGTCATATTTTCATGTTCTCCACTGACTGCTTTGAGTGGTCCCATCCTGCAAAAAGATGCAGGGTCACTTCTCACAACTCCTCTTGGGTCAACTGTGAATCCCTTCATTGTCCAGAAGGCTCCTCAGGGAAGAAATTCATAGTTCCTGTTTTAAATTGGTTTATTCTACATTACTTCAGTGCTGCATCACAGGGCTGATGCTGTGTGGGAACACAGGGAGGGAGGGACAGGCAGCACCCAGGGCTCGCACGCAACTGGGAGGAGGGAACTGACGGCATTTAGAGACATGCACGGTGTCACCAAAGGGTGGGACAGAAGCACTTATTAAGAGGCCAGATCTTCAAGGTGCTAGCCAGCCTGCCAGCACTCCTGTGCATAGCTAGTGCCCTCAACATGCAGTCCTCACGGGCCCCCAGCATGCTAGACAGATACGTCAGGCTGCCTGGCAGGAGGTGTGACGTGCGCTCCAAAGCCTACCCGCCAAGCCTTGCTAGGGACCTTGACTGTAGATACTCTGCAGACCTGGGATTTTTAACACTATAATTAACATTTGTTATTTAGAAGTGAGATGCTGTTTAGCAAGAGGACCAGGTGGACACTGCTGTACAGGATGCTGAAGGACAGAGTAGGGTCACAGCATCACTGGTGAGCCCAAATGTTCTCACTGTATTCGTACAACCAAGAGACGTCTGCCTCCTGAGTTAGCGGAAGCAGCTATTGCCTCTGCTGGAACCATTCTTCAAACTTTTTTTATTTCAACAACCCGAGTTCCCAAACAAGGAGAGGAAGCCCCGTGGGAGCGACAGCTTTGCAGAAACCATTCGCTCCAGTACACAAACTCCACAGCCAAGCAATATCCACAAGTCATCAGCTCCTCTGCGTTGACTTCCAGTCATCCACATGCTCCCCCAGCTCTCAATCACTCGCTCCAAACCACTTTCCTGAACCTACTGAGGGTTCAGTCTCTGCTGATGAGAGGGATGGCCTTCCTGATATACAGGCTTTTGCTCAGATTGGAGTTCGCTGCCAGTCTTTCCCCTCTACCCTCGTTAACTTTAACTCCTGAGGTATTTTCGAATCCCCATTTAGATAGCTTGACACACAATATGACTGACAACAGCCCCAAAATATTTTTGGGAGAGTGGAGAGGATGCAAGGCATTACTGTAGCATCCCATCCAGTAGCTCTGACACATAAAAAACTCCTGCTTTTTTCTCCGCCTTGCAGACCTGCATTGTTCTTTACCAACCATTTTGAAAACTGAGAACAATCCTTTAAAAGTTTCACATCTTTAAGAAGAAGAGTAATTTAAACTGCATTCAACCATCTGAGCTGTTTTATCCATACCTCTTTTCTTGGGATTCAAGGAAACCTGCAGTCTGACAGAAAGAATTTAAATTCCCTAAACTCGAAGCTCAGAAACTTGATTCCAAGCAGGATACAGCTATTTGGAAACAATGATGTTTCCACCAGCAAATTTTACTGCCAGGCATCTAGCTGCCAACTGCTAACCACTGATGGTACTGATTATCTCTCCACCGATACAAAATATTACTGATGGTGACGTGCTGCCACAGCAGCACGAGCTCTGCAGTAAGTAGCACACAAATGTGTGGTCTAACATCAGAAAAAATTTCCCTGTGTATGTTCTCTTAAGCCCTGCTTGGATCCTACTTATGAGCAGCCATGTTAACATGTAATCTATATTCCTATTCCTTAACACTTTTATCTCTTTTCCTCTCTCCTTGCCTAATCTACTTACTCTTGTATATCTCAGCCTTTCATGATCCCACCTCTACTCGCCTTTCTCACCACTACCGTCTCACTATAGCTATTTTTCTTCATGCATGTGCCAAATGACGTGTCCTCCTAATTCAGCCCTTTGCAACCTGCCTTCACCCCAAGCATCACACTGTGCATTACCTTCCAACTAAAATGTGTGATCTTTCAGCTTCTTTCCTACTCATAATACCTTCTTCCTCCACCACAACCCCTTCTGCTGGCCTTCTTCACCCAAGAAACTCTGTGTTCTAAGTGAAAGCTTACATTACATGGAAACATGAGCTCACCCGCTCTGGATACAGACATTTCTGAAAGAAGAATAGTAGATTATAAATGTATTTTAAGTATGCAAAGTAAAATTAGACCAGATTTCAAGAAGTTAAATATAATTAAAATGCTGGGCACTCTACTTTAGAAGACCACACTGTCTCTGTTTTGCTTTGTGTACGCTCCACAGGCAGGCTGAGCAGCTGTGTGAGTCTGCGGCAGTACCACTCAGGACGTGGCACGGCACAAGCAGGCGATGTCCAGGCTTTAACAGCTCCGGCACACTTGGAAACTCGGGCGTTCAGCCCTGGGAAATTCCTAGACAGATAAAGCAGCGGTGTAACGAGCTGCACACCCACCTCTCCCAACAAAAAGGCGTTAGTGTCCCCTGGGGTTACGGTGATGCCAGCCTGATGCCACAGGAGGTGGCAGCCAGCACAGGAATCAGAAGTGAGGGCTTCTGCCAGTGCCTGACCAGCCACTGTTCAGTGCATAAAGCCTGTGTCTATTTAAACTGTCATGCACAAAGGACATGATCCCAAGCATGACCAGGTTATGCACCACAAGGCAGTGAAAGTGTAAGCTGTACCAAGAAGTTATTTTCATATTTCTTCAACCCCAGGTGCTGCCAACAATGGTTCATCCCCCGCAGGCTTAGTTTAAATGAGCCTCAGGCTTGTTCTTCTCCATAGCTCATAGCATCCCTAGGGAATTTATTATACAGATAACAAAGCTGCATTTCCAAAATACCCTTCTTCAGTCCGCAAAATGCCTTGGACTGACAGTGCAGCTCCACTGTGCTGCAGCTGTCATCCAGAGGGGACAGACCCCCATTGCAGCCTGACTCAGCCCCACAGCTGTGTTCCTATGTGGAGTATCAACCTCTGCATCTGAATCGTGAGATACAAAACAAACATAATGAACCAGACCTGGCTTTGAATGTACTGTGCTCAGTACTACACACCTTTGGATGACTATTTTCCCTTGTACAAAATTCCTCGAACAGTTCCACTTCCAGTTTCAGATCCAACCTGAAATAGGTAACTGGCTGCTTCTGGCCTTTACAGGGATCTCACATGGAAAACAAGCACTGGACCAAATGAAAACCAGCAATAAGATTCTTTTGTAACACTGCAAAAAGTACAGAGCACGACAGATTACCGCCAGCCTGCTGAGTGTCAAAGGTCCCTGAGGGCACTATTTATCATTACAGCAGTATTTAAAATAGACATTAGTATATATTAAAATATTTTGGTTATTACACTTTCCCAGGGAGAAAGTTCTGTGGCAGAAAACTACACTGGCAAATAGTTACCTCTTTGTATTGACTCCCCTCTCAACTCATCTGCTAAACCCATAGAAGGAAGTGGCTTTAGTGTTTCAGATGGTTTTGGCTTCTATGCTGCTGAGTACAGTTGGATTAGTTTCTGAAATAGAATTGGCTCCCAAATTATTTGAAGCATTTGTACTCAGTGAATGCTGGGAAATGTCATTAGCGTGCCATAATACTTTTGCCTAATGCTCTCCAAAGCCTATGCCAAAAAAAAAAAGTGAAAAACACTGTCTATTTTGATTCTAGCAGCACAGCTTAAGTAACTGTGGTAGCAGATTTAGCTTATTGCCCAAAAATTCAAATAAATTAATGACAGTAACCTTCTAAGTAGAGAGTTTATTTCCTTTGTCTGGAGAAGAGACAAAGGAAGGTAACAGCAGATGAAATAAAATACATATACATGTTGAGGTCTCAGCTGTAAGTTGGAGTCTCTTTGCCTACCAAGTCACTTGCTACCTGCAGTAGATGAGGGAGTAACACGAACAAACCACAATTCATCGCCGCCCGCCATGTCAGCAGTTTTGCTAGGTCTCCCAAAACACTGCCATCTTATTGTGTGCAGTTTCTTGCAGCTTTAATTCAATGCATTCCTCACCTCCTCTGGGGCACTCTTTGCTTCAGTCTTTTGTCTTCTGCTCCCAATTCTCCCGTCTATGTATTAATCAAGTGTTGAGTTTGGAGCTCTTATTTTTCCATCTGCTAATTAATTCCCGTCTATGAGCCACCTCTTCCTCCTCTCCAGAACATGCTGTATATAAATCACAGGCCTATGTCTCTGGTGACTAACTTACAAAATTTATTACTGATTTTTTTTCTCGTTGTGCCCTATGGTCAGACAGGAGCTCGCACTGGTGCTTGGAGGGGCTGCCCTCCCTTGGGGACCACCACAGCTAGCTGCAACAGCTTCTGACACTGGCCTGGTCTAGGAATTGATGGTGCTCTGCAAGTACAGTCGTACAAAGCTATTCAAAACTCTTAAAATTAGTCAGAACATTGAAGCAGGGAGCAGCTGATTTTTTTTTTTTTTTAATTTTTTTTTTTTAAATGTGGAAGATTTTGAACAGTCATGTCTTCCTGCAAAGACAGTAAGCTGCTGCACAGTCCAGCTACCCTGCAGAGGCAATAGACATACCAGAGAACTAAAAATAAATAAATAAGTAAACAAATGCTGTGAACCCTCCTTAAAAACAAAACAAACCCCCAACAAGATCTCTGCCAAGAGATTGTGGGTGTACATGCTATGGATGGAGATCAGGTTGGCAATGTTTAAAAGAAGATGTATTAAACACAGCACTCCCCCAAAAAAACCACCCCAAAACCTAGAAGAAATTGCTTCCCTATGGCAAGTCAGAACAACAACATAATGAAACATATAAGACATGGTCACCAGCGCTAATTAAAATAGGGTTCTCGGTAGTGGTGACTTTGGGCTGGAGTCTTGCACTTTTCACTGTAGTGCTTAAGCAGCACCAAGCAAAGGCAGGGGCTGCTTGGCCTCCAGCGGTTCCTGCTCTTCCCTCACCTCTCACGGCAGAGGATTAGGCCTCTGCTTCTGTTCAGTTTTCAAAGCAGTTCTTCAAATTCACAATGAAACCAGACCTACTTCATTTGGATCAGGTGTAGCGACATGAATGCTCGAGCAAGCCTCTCACTACATTAGCAATAGGTTATTACCATCCTTTTTTTGTCATCAAAGCATTGCTCTGCCCCATCGCAGACCTGCTGGGGATTAACCCAGCGGTGGTTTGCTCTCCCCAGCACTGCTGCCCCGAACACTGGCCACAGCATTTCACATGCTGCCAAGCAGGGGCTGTGGGATCGCCACTGTGGTTTCCACTGCATTTAACATTGCCTAACGAGTCTTATCGCTACAATCCACGTACATAAAACCAGCCCTGGTTTCCTAAGGAAAGGTTAATAGTCACAGTCACCCAAAGGCAGTGGTTTTAGCTTCTACCCTGAAGCCTCCCCATGCTTCTTCTACCTTCAGCCTTCAAAAACCTCTCTTTGGCTGCACAGTGAAGCAGATCGCAGAACCAACCAGAATTAAATATTAACCCTGCACTGAGTAAGGTATGGGGCCCTTCAGTCCTGCATCCCATCTCCAACGGAGGATGCCAAGGAAGTATTCAAAAACAGACCACACAGGGATGCTTCCCCGAAACGCCCTTCCCCCCACCCCCCTGCCCCAAGATTTATGACTCAGCAAAACCTCTCCATCATAGATAGGATCTTTGTATTTAATAGTCTTCCGTGTACTTTTCTCTCACATAAATTTGTAAAGTTGCTTTCTGCACCTATGTAAACACAACTTAATACAATGAGGAGTTTCATAGATCTTGCAGAGAAAACCACATTTCCTTGTTGCTCAGAGTCTGCCATCCACTCGCTGCACTCGCTGCCTCCAAACCCACTGCCAGTTCAGTCCCCTCATCTGCTTTCACCTAAATAAATATACCCGGGTACAAGGGACGCTGTAGCATGGGGAGGGGATGGAGCATGCCGGGCCAAGAGAACTATCCTTCCCATTGCTGTGTGCTGCTTTTCAGTTCATAAAAGCAATCCCCAAACAAGAGGAAAACCCACGCTGTGCACCACATTAAATAATCACAGGGCAATAGGCAGTTCTGCTCCAAAGAGATTACCACCTAACAAGATCAAACAGCTGAGGACTGAAAGGACCACTGAAGGAGTCAAAATGGCTTGTAGAGGTCACGCTAGTGGGAGTTAAGGCCATGCCTGAGGTTTTCCCCACTGACCACCACTCTCTAGGTCATAGGATCATTAATTCTGGTGTGAGTAGGCAGGTTCAGAAATTCAAGACATTTATGTAATAGGGACTGAGCCACGGCCACTGACAACTGAACTGTGTTGTGTGCATGAAGCTGGATTTGCAGAAGACCTTGCTGACTCTAGAAGATGAGAGCTGCAGCAGAAGCAGCGGTACCACCAGCACGGCCTGGCTGCTCTTTGCTTGTTTACCTGCACTGGTCGGCTTCAGTGGAAGCTTCAAGAAAGGAGGAGAAGAAAAGCTAAAGAATCAGGCTGAGCCTTTCTTTTTATTTATTCACTGGAAGTTTTCAAATTTTTCCAACTGAAAAAAGGGTCAGATTTCAGGAACTTTTAATTGTTAAAAAAAGATAATAATAATTAAAAAATCACTTGGAAATTAACAGCGAGGCTCATGGGAAATCTTACATCAAGCAGTCCAGAGGATAACACACTTTTCTTGGATGGGGGAAACCCCCTATTAATTTTTCCATGAGCACTTTACAAAAGAGACTAGCCATCACCCTGAACACCAGGTCTCATGTGCCATCTAAATCAATTCACGTTTAATTTATACTAAAAGCAGAAAGTATATGAAAAGTTTCAGTAGAAATCCTTAAAACCACCTTGGAATGCCTTACAGGTCGGTAGGGAAACCAACATCTGAGGAGGGAGATGTAACTGCTGGTCTTCATTGTAAATAAGACAAAGATAGGTCTGAACTCCTCTTCCCCTATATTCTCTAACCATGTGATAGACGGAGACTCCCACTGCCTTTCTCTCCCAGTTTATAACTGGCACCTCAGTCTCCCTGATAATCTAGCTTGAGAGGAAGAAAACAAGGGATGGGGTGAAGCCACCAAAGCACTCCGTTTTAGAAATGTTCCCAGCCCTTTTCCCCCTGCACTCCATTTTTATTTTGGTAAAAACGAGTTTGGTGAGTTAACCCAAATTCATACACAGCTTCTTGACCATTTCAAAATGGCTGAAATAGCAAAAAAAACATTTTCAGAAATTCCATGCAAGACTCTTATCTTAACAAACATTAAGGATTTTTTTTTAATAGAAAAAACCCAACTGTAAAAGTCTTCCCTCAAAGTTTTCATCTGGGATTTCACAACCAAGAAATATGGGGTGAGGCACGTGGCATTAAGCATTGATCCTCCTGTCAAAGGTTTGAAAATTATTATTCAAGGGTAACAGACATGTTGGAAAAATTTAGCTGGCCTAGAAGTCAGCTGGACAATACTCAACTTTTATGAAAAATGAACATACTTACTGCTATTTAAAAACAGTCTTCCCTGAATCTTTATTCATATAGATAAAAATTTTAAACATTTGCTTTCTAAGACCGACTCTCTGATCACTATATATACCACTGGTCACAGAGTCCTTAATGGGAGAGGAGCTGGTCAGATGTCTTGGGTAAGCACCATAGAATTTGAAAAGTTCTGCTAGCCCAGATTTAATAGAAAGCTGGAAGAACTACAAAATACAAGAGCAGGACAGGCAGAGCCATGTCTCATGGCTCGGCTCCTCAGGAATGCACATTTGGAGAGACTGGGAGGAGACAGGGCAGCCTTCCCACTTATCAAGGACCTACAGACATTAGCAAACCCTTTGTATTTAAGAACCCATGATGCTTCCCAACCCGAGTGACTGAACAGAACCAAGCACCAACAGGCAAATGAGACAACGTATTTTCCTAAGCAAGAAAGAGGAAGATGGCACATCCACATCACTTGTTAGCAATGCACTGACACTGTGAGCTCCCCATCAAAATTACAGTCTTTTAACACACACAGTCATGAATAGATGCTGGTGTTCAGGGACTGGACGCATTTCAGTGCTGGTTGTCAAAACCTCGAATCACATAAGACAGGTTGGCAAGGACCTCCAGAGGTCTCTGCTCCAGCCTTCTGCTCTAAGCAGGGCTGAACACAGACTCAGGTCATGTTGCTCAAGGCTTTGGCCAGTCAACTTCAGAAAATCTTCAAGGATGGAGATTCCACCACCTCCTTGGGCCCTGCCCCAGATCACAAACACCCTCCCCATGAAGAATTTTCCCCACATCCAGCTGGACTCTCCCTTGGCGCAGAGTGTGCTGGCTGGCTCTCACCCAGTTGCTGGGCACTCCTGACAGGAGTCTGGCTCCAGCTCCTCTGCCATTCTGCTATGCAGGACCGTGGTTAGATCCCTCCTCAGCCTTCTCATTCCCAGACTAAAAACCACTCAGTTCTGCCAGTCTCTCCTACGTCATGTGTCTTTCCAGATTTTCCTCCATTTTACCTTACAAAGTCTGTATTTATTCCCTGCAGCACTCCAGTCATGGAAGCTATCTCATTGTGTCTCCATAGATCCTACTACTTTCTTATTTGTCCCTTAATTGCTTCATAGGCTACAGGTGTCAGTCCACGAGCACTGGGCAAGCACACATTCACAGGAGGAGCCTCCCTCAGCCCCTGTACCAGAAAGCCAGGGCCCTGAACAGACACAGCACAGCAATTCAAGCAAACCACAACCACAGAGAGACTAATACGGCAAAAAGAGATGTAGAAGAGGACTATGCTAAGGAGGGATTTGAAAGGTATGCCAGCAACCAAGTAATGAGAGATTACTTCTTTGAATAAATACTCAAAAAGTCCTTAGGTGGGCCTGAGTTATGACTGAGGACATAAAAAGCTCCTCTCCCCATTTCCACTCAGAACACAATTTCTGATTTCAACTCTCTATGCAGGATTGGAATTAGGCTTCAGCTCAGCAAATCTCTTGGGCCGCAAGTAAGCATCTCCTGCTTTTAGGAGGAGTGGTAGAAAATGCATAGGGAAATAATAGTACGAGCCATCCTCCTCACTCAGCCCAGGTTAGAAAAAAGACACAATAAAAAGCACAGAGCTCTGTTTTTTCCCAGTGCACCTTTGGTGGGCATTAGCACCATTGCCTGTTCCCTTCCCCCTTTCAACTCACACAGCCTACCAGCTCCCTACTGTCTCAGAGCTCACAACCTACCATCTGTCCTTAATCTTCTCTTTGTACTAACAACACACTGTAACTGCAACATCTTTTCATGCAACAATCGATAAGGCAGATAAGAACAAACAAGGAAATAGTGAGCAGGACATAGCCAAAAGTAATGGTACATCCTGCAGTGCTTCCTGTCATCTAACCACTGAAACTACAAAAAAACCCAAACACTTCTTCTGTCTGGAGCTTCACAGCCGTGTGAAAATAAACATATGGAAAAAATGAAAATGCAATTCAAAAATACAGAAAAGAATGTAAAACTTACCAGGCTCTAACTTGATTATTTTTACAGCAGCCAGTTCTCCTGTATGAAGATTTCTAGCCTGAAATAAGAGAGTTAAGACATATTTAATTATACTGCAAAGGCATCTCACACGGTCTTACAAACTGAAAAGATATGCTAGGCTGTCATGTGTTACAAGTATGGCACAATGCAATTAGCTGAGAGCAACCTGGGTGAGGATTATCTGGCTTCGGTATGAGCACAGCATCAACCTGAGTTGGAGTTGTGAAGCGTTACTGGCAGTTCCTTTCGAGACTTCAAAAAACCCCAGCTATCTGCCAGCAAATGAAAAGTTGATGCCTCTCAAACACCATTTTTAAGGGTTGTTGAAACTGAGAAGTCTCTGCCATCCGTGCTCGCTGGGGTGGTACAAAAGCACTGTGCTGCAACACTGACTGTCAGACCATGGAGCATGCAGTGCTGAACCACCCATCTCATGGTGCTAAACCTCAGGGTGCTCTGAAAGTGGAACTGACAGGTGGAGGGGCAGGGAGAAGCACTGCAGATGCAGCACGGATGAGACACAGCTCCCTGAGAACGACTTTACTCTTGAAAATAAACTCCTTCCAGCAGACCCTGACAGAGGCGAGTGGTCCCCATAACCCTTGAGAAGAAGAAGGGGTAGGGAGCTTCAATTAAGTGTTTACAGAAATGTCCTCTCTGGGTACGCTGTAAACTTCATGGTGAGGATTCAGTGCTGGAGGAAAATGTTACAGAAATCTCAGATACAGAAAGTTTTAAGAGGGGATTTCATTAACACTTTTAACTCCAGTAAAATGAGCTCTAAATCACTCGGGCATCATCACCAGAGCTAAACTATATTATTTTTGACACACAACCTGATCCAATTAGGCACTGTGGCATTCCCCTTTTGCTGATCATCCAAAAGCTACAGGAGTCTAAACCCAACTGTTTCACTCTTACCCTAACAAACATGCAGTCTTCTGAACATATGAAATCTGGTTGTGTGGTAGATTACAGAAAATTGAGGGAAAACTGGGTTAGGTGAAATTGATTTGAGCAGTTACTTAAGATGAGGATGCAAAGCAAAACTGCCCCTGTGGACTGAACTGAAGGAAGCCAGTACAAAACAAAACACTCTTCTCTTGCGTATGGACAAGTCGTCTCTCTTAATTTAACAACAGGTAAAGCAAGAACTTGAAAGATGAACCCCTCAGTTTTGTCAACACAAGCTTCCACATCAGGAAAGGCTTTCCAGCCAGGAAAAAAAACCAACCAAACAACAAATAAAAATAATTGGCCTTTCAAAGTCCTGTAGTGCTCAGCCAAAAGATGGGTGTCAAAATGCATGCCAAGGACACACATACGACTCAGCTGAAGTCAAAGAGAACCTTAACAACTGTACAACAGAACCAAACATCTGAAGCCAACAGACCAAATCACTGAACACAGAAACAGATAGTTATCTGCTAACCACAAAGGAAACCTTTACCACTTCTTAAAAGTGCCCTCCTACCAGAGGTGTTTTTAGATCACAGCAAAATCATTGGTACCCTTCAACATCCAGAAGGAGCACACATCTCTGGTACTGTTACACCTAACAATACCATTATGAAATACAGATGTTCCCCTAAGAGACCAAGCACACACTCTATCTTGGTGAAGCAAGGGAACCTCCACTATCCACGCTTCTATACACAAGCAGCTAAGCTGTTCAGATAAAGGAGACTGCATGGTTTCCAGAAAATCAGCTTCATTTCTGAAGTACAAAAAAGATCATATTCCTTACAGATATTCCTTTTCCATATAAGCAATAACTGCCACTGCTACTGTTATGCTGAAGCCTAAAGGAATGGATGTAGTCTGCCAAAGGCCTTTGGTACGCAGACTGCTTGGCAGGGACTTGAAGGTTCGGGCAGGAGGAGATCACTGCAATTACTGGCTCTCAGCTCTCATACGCGATAGGCCATAGAGCTTCACCAAATTGTGTCCTGCTGCTATCCAATATTATGATTAAGTTTTTGCATATGATCTATAGCCTGGACTATTTCAGGTTTCAACCATTGAACTTTGCTGGAACAGGTTGGTATTTATGAACTAAAAGTATCAAGTTAACTGAGCCACTCACTCTAAGACTGGTTTTCTCGTCCTACAGTTTAATCTTCCAACCAAACACATTCCCGAGTTGATGATACCAGGACCATACACATCACTTAACTCCTTTCGTGTCAGCACCAAAGGCAAAAATGCTGAGTATTTCCTGATCCTCAATATCCTTGTTTGGATGCTCACAGGTACAGGAACTGTATTGGATCTTCAGTCTAGACAGTTGTATTGCAAGCATGCAGCAAATTACCCAAGCTGCTTCCCAAGAGACATCACCTGACCGCAAATGCGACTGATGGCTTTTATTCCTTCATCTTGGATTGCACCAGCTTTACATGGGTACACACATCTCTCTGCTGTCACTATTGTTCCAACTTTTCTCTTCCACACCTTTCTGTCAGCTGAAAACTTGATCAAGAATGAATTACTGTTACCTTGCACATCATTAAAAATGTAAGAAGGCAAGATGGCGAGGGCTAAAAACTGGTTCTCCATGGTACACACCTAGATATAAAAACTGTCAAATAAGGATTCCTCGAATAATTTTGAGACATGTTAGTTAAAGAAATTCTCAACTCTTGTCCTATGGGTGACCACAGTTTGCATCATTCTACTTCTTAAAAAAGGATTGTGTAGTATCAATGAAGCCACAGACAGGAATGCACTACATCAACATTGCTGGCTTCAAGAATCAAACCTGGAATTTTACTAAAAATGATATTTGACAAAAATACAAGTTCTCCATAATTTCCCTAATGTGAAAAATTAGTGAAAAATTGATCCATCAATCTGACTTATTGATATACTTCTTCACTAGTGGGGGCGAAATTGAAGTAAAGCTAAGAAATTCTAGTTCTCCTAGTCATCTTATTTACATTTTTAAAGCAAACAGCAAAATATCTGCCTCCTTCCTGTCCCCTGAAATTTCCTCAGTATTTCAAGTCTGAATTCAAAATTAGCTGAAACCAACCAGAGGCCAGGGGAGCTGTTCTCCTCTGCACACTAAGTAATCCAGACCTGCCAATTAACAAGTATAGCTGCTGTTCAGTATCTCATGAGCTATTATTGACATAGCAAGTTACCATTTATATGCATTTATCACATAAAGATGACATATTTATCGTGAACTTTGATGATCTCTTCTGAATTCTGATATTTCAGTCTAATGGAAAATAAAACTTGTTAGATTTCTTATTGTCTTTAATTCTGCTGGCCTTGATTCCTTCAATATGTAAGGAAGTCTCCTAAGAACTCATCTTGACACTAAAGGCTGAAAGACTAAAGCTGCACAGCTCCCTCCTACGCTGGATCCCACAACCCCATCAGCAACGTGATCCAGTTCCCACATGACAGAAGTGGAGCCTGACTTCCCTGACAGATCAGGGGACTTGCTGGAAGACTTTTGCCAAGAGGAAGAAAGAGCTTTTTCTGTTAGTACTGATCTTAATTTTGTTTAATGAGACTCAAACCTGAAAATTATGTTCCACGTTACACAGAATGAAAATTAAAACTATAGGATTTTGGCAGAAAGATTGCAAAGCTCCAACAGAAAACTTGACCTACACAAGAATGGGACCAGAACAAGGGTATAGTGGAATGAGGTGAGCCATGCTGTCAAGTTTATTTTGCTCAGTGTCATACAGAGTATATCTACTGAGAAAGAAGAGCTAAGTAGTAGTCTTTTGGTCACCTTTTCTTCAGCTGTCTTACAGCCTGCTATAGGATGAGTGAGAGCATCCCACTGAGCACAGCTCTTCCAGAATATTTTAGCAGCTAAATACTAATACTACACAATATCACATAGAGCCTGTGTTCAAAATAAAACAAAACACAAGTACTCCTCTTTTTTTGAATATCCCATTGCACAGTCGTAGCGACCTCGGAGATTCCATATCACTAGTTTAATATGACAGCACAATAATCATTACACTTTTTTTCCCCAGCATATGTCAGCACCAGCCAACACAACCCAGGTTCCCTCAAGCATACACACAGCTGTACCAGAGCAGATTAAAGGTTCCTTTAAACCCATGGTCCCATCTCGGACAACGGCTGCTTCAGAAAGTGGTTAAGAGCTGAGCGAGCAAACGGTGACATTTTCCTGATGCACTCTTCCAGCAATCAAATTGGGATCTGCATGGTTCCTGCTGCAACAAGGACTAGCTGCAGACAGAGCCTGCATTAGGCTGTCAGTCCAGGAGCAACATACGCTGTTTCCAACCTTGGCACAACGTCAGTGGTGTGTCCCAATGCCACACTCAAAAATGAGAGGTGCACTATTGGTAGGACTGGGGTTTTGGGGAGTTGGGAGTGTTTTATGGTATTACACACAAAAAAAATCATGTTTTCCCACCGAGACTTATCTGTGTTCTCAGAACTGCATCAAAAAGCTGTTGTGGGACAGTGGAAGCCAACGTGATACCCGTTGCAATCCCCGTGTATGATGTTTCCCACCACACACCCAAACAATGCACACAAGAAAACACATTTTGGGTAGGACACTTTCTGTAGCTAATGACCAGAAATAACACAGAAAACTGGTTTCAGAACCAGTTATGCACTCTGCAGTTTTGTTTTATTTATTTTTAAAACTGCAAGCCAAACAATTCCACCCCAGGGGGTCCACAGTACTGAGCAGTGTGAGATGGTAAAAAAAATGGAGAATCTTTTCACTTGGACATCCGAATGCAAGTTTATGTGCTCAGTCTCCTTGTCCAGCCACTTCGTCTTTCAACATTGAGGAAGACAAGGGGAAGATTCAGACAGCAATATCACTCTCACAGCCTCCAAATTAGTATTTTCAATTTTCATGGTGAAATCCCCTCCCTGCCTCAACGTCAATGTCTAATCTCCAGCCTTGGATCAACAACCCAATTCACCAGAAGAGTCGTTTGTTCAACCGTGTCTTCATTTAATCTAATCATAATTGCAGCTCCTGCGGCAACCCTCCCTTGCATCCCCATCTTATTCATTCCTTGCCAAGCTTCACTCATCAGTGACCACGACATTTTGCTGTCTCAAGTGCTGCCTGCTTCTCCTCAGTTACTGTATACGCCTTCAAAAGGTACCCTGACCTCCTGCCCAGCGACTGAAATAGAAGTTTCTCATCTGCTTTCTAGTTTCTGACCTCTTACACTTTCTAATTCTTAACCTGCTCTATGCGGTTTTGAAATTACCATTATGCTGCATTGTTCTTCCCATATCTCATGGTATCATCAGACCCTTGAATTCACCTACCTACGTCTCTGAATCCACGTCTACCACTGCCTAGAGCTTTCAACCAACTAAGGTGACCCAAAGAAATGTCTCTCATCTGGGCTGCTCTAAATCCATGAAAACAGATTCCTTTCTTACACAGAGGAAGCACAGTAGGTATTTCTGTTGTGATTAAAAATGAGAATCCAAAAATATTACAGGCATTAGGGGAATAAAAAAAGATACCTGATACAGGATACCTGAACAAACCAAGACTACTGCACATATATACCAGAAGGCAGGGGCACAGAGACCTTGAAACAGCGGACAGGATCTTGAAGATGCCACCACAACCAGCCCATCTGTGGAGTAAAACTTCATCGAGCAGCTGCCACAGCTTGGCACAACCACCAGACTCTTCAGCAGCACTTCAGCCATGAGCTTTTCTACATGATGATCTGGATTTCACTTAAGGTGTCGTATCCCTCTTCCATACGATACAAATGCTCCCATGAACATGCCACATTCTTATATGTAATCCTGCTTCAATTTTTTATCCAACGCTCAAACTGGTCACACATAAGAGATGAGACGTTTCTGCAAAGGAAGGACTTATTTCTCAAGATAAGGCCCCTGATTCCTCACTGCTATTCCCAGCACACAAGGAGAAACCCTCAAGACCAACTCTGGGATCCTGAGGTCTCCTGCTATGTTGCAGCCTCCCCAGAGACCTGCTGTCACGAAGGACAGCAAGTCCTCAGGGGGCCTCAGCAACTCTAACACAACAGTAAGTTTGGGGGGTTTCATAATTTTCTTGGGGTTTTTGATGAACACACAAACAAACATCCATAAAAATCAGTACCCAAGAGGTAATATTAAAAAATCCGACAGGAACTGCCAGACTGTATTAGGTTTCTGATCTGACTAATTTACCATTTACCTCTCAAGTACGAGGCAAGGGATGTGTCAGAGAAGAATTTGATCTCAGTGGATGGTGACCTGCTGGTCTGTAACAGAATTTGGATTATGTCCTAATGCAAAAGTTCAAATAAGCATTCCTAGTGTTTATCATAATTAACTATACAATTTTGCTTACTCTTACAATTTATATAAATTAGTCTGTCAGTTTTAAAAACAGTTTGTAAATAGAGCTGGAAAACTGTCAGGCAGCTAAAGCAGAGAACAGTAACGCTGGACATACTCTTAATGAATAGAAAGGAGAGGCTTGTACTTCTAAAACACCACCTCTTTACCAGCTGAGTTTAACACCCAGACTGTAGAGCTAGGGATTCATAAAAAGTCAGTATGTAGCCAGAAAGCTTCTCAGAAAACCCAGCTTAAAAGCAAGAAGAGTTAATCCCCATTGTGTGAGCCTAGAATTGCTATCCTTCACAAGAGAAGGATACCGCAACCTTCTGAGGTCCCGTACATCAGGAAAGCACTTTTGTAAGAGAAACCAAACTCTCTGAAAGCTCTGAGAAAAAAATTCCTTGAAAATTTGCAGGTAAAGGTTAACCCAAGCAGAGATGCCAGTTCTTACGGCTCACTGCTGAACACGATCTCCTGAAACACTCACCAGATCAGCACCCTGCTCAGAGTAAGAGAATCAAAGGCTGCCATTTGCTCAGAGCAGATCCAGACCTCGGTGTCAGGACAATGCCCAAGTGGGAGAATCGCCTGTACTGGTCACGGAGCAGCTGCAGAGCATCTCTGCCTGAGCTCCAGCTAAAAATAGTAGCTCCCACTATTGCTTTCCAGTTTTAGACTGAGTCGAGAGCGTGCTGGTTCCTGTCCCAGTACCAGGCAGCACACCCTACAAGCATCCTCAGAAGACTCACAGAAGTGGTATCAACCCATGTATTTTTTCCTGCATTCCCCTGTATCTTACCTCCTAGATGAGTACATATACCAAACCCATACAGGTGCAATCACTGCAGGTCTGTGGGTGTCATCCCCTCCCCCCCCCCCCCTTTTCTTCTATATAAAACAAAATAAGCGAAACCAAGCCAAAATTCCCCATGGCCCCATCCTAAGAAAACCTAAACAGAGTACTAGACTGAATAAAGGCCCTCCTGCTCAGTGCCAAGAGCATCTCCATAACAGATGGTGAACACATCCTTCTCCTTCATGTGGGAAGGTCTATGGATGGATTAAAAATGTCAAAGAGGGAAGAAAAGAGGATAGCTTAAAAAACGGTGGGACAACTGTCAAATTTTAATGCAAATCTTACCGAAAGGGCCGAGATTTGTGCCAGACAGAAACAACTGTCCCTCCCATTCTGAGTCCTTGCAATGCTCTGTTCACCACCCGAGGTGTGCCAGGGCAGCTCACACATAAAGCAGATGTCTAGCTAGTCTTTGCTGCTGGAAAAAGAGATACCTAACAACAATTTCTAATTTTCAGGGCTGTTTCTCTTTTAGGAGGCAGAAAGACCCAGAGTTGTTCACTCTGCAATCTTCCAGCTGGATTTCTGAGATGGAGAGCAGTACCAGGCTCCTTTATAGCAAAAGCCACAGAGGTTTTCAGAAACCATTTCCCTAACAGAGACTTTATAGATTCAATACACTAAAACAGAACCATCTCCTACAATCATCTACCTTTCAGGATAAACCAAAAATAAAGATTCACGTGCTAATTTTACTTTTTATATGTATTTCTGAATTTCTTGTGCCAGCTAGTTTATACTCCAGTGGCACTACTAAAAGAGCCATCACTTTGGCTATCAGGGCTGAATATTGCACAAAGACAAATATTGATTTTGTGGGTGCTCTCCAGATGGACACTGCCACTCCTTGTCCTTCAGACAAGGAACACACATCAGTACCAAACAGGAGGCAAACTTCACAGCTGTCACTCCCTATTTCCACATTTACAGCACTTGCAGTTTCCCTTACTGAATGAACAGAACCCAGAACACACAAAAGTACCAGGGTTTAAAAAAATTCCACATCAAAACCTGAAACCCAATGCAGTAAGATCTGCCACTGGCACTACTAAGCACAGCTATAATGCAAACAAGGCTTAAATGTATTTATTTTTACTGGCAGTTGGTGATAATTTTAGATAGTGTATCTCTTGCAGAGAAAATTGAGAGGAGGGCAACCTACCTTTCACTCACAGACTTCAGACACTTTCTTACTCAAGACCAATTAACTCAAGCAATAAGGGATTAAAAGCTCATTAATGATGTTAGGTCAACTCCTTTTATTCCAGCACAGAAAACCAGATAAAGGATTTGTATAAGCAAAGTGGCTTTACAGATCTTGGCAGCCGCTAAAACATTTAATTCTCATTTCTAGCAATAACTACTGAAGGACAAAGACCTATGGCAATAAGGATAACAATAATAAAAAAAAAAGCAAAGATCAGTGCACATCTTAACAACATTTATTTAGGAGAAAAAAAATAACAAAAAAGTCAGCTATATGCTTCCAAGTAGAGGTTGGTTATTCTCCTATGAAATTTTCTTGGCAGATCATCCTTCACAAAATATTTGGCATGATCCTTCCAAAATTGAAAAGCTGAAGCTAGAAACAGACCCTGACCACAAAAGTACTACTTAGCAACTAATGCAGCACAAAAGATACAAATACCACATGAGGGGAAAAAAAGAAGAGGGGGAGGGAGGGGGGGGGAAGGAAGGCTCAATTTTGACTCAGTTGGAACAGACCACTGGCAAAAACTTACACAGAAAAGAACTTTTTCAAGTTACAACTATGTGCATTAGACTGTTTTGAAAAGCTACTAGAAATAGCTCACTTTCCTGAGGAATAATACACAATTTTGAACATAACATAAGATCACACAAATTAAAGAAGGCCCATGAAGCTGCTAATATACTTAGAATTGAGTGGATGCCTACCAGCTTTACTGGCCAGGGTATAAAATAGGAGAAAGAAAAAAAAGCAAAAAAACCCAAACAGATAAAAAAAGATACTTCAAACATATTATTGAACTACAAACAAAGATGGATTTTAAAAGTGTTTATTCACCAGAAGATAGGATGAATAAATGTAAAACAATTTTATTTTATTCCTACATTGAATGCATAGTCCATGACACAGGGTAAAAACCCCCACTGTATTATGGAGTACAAATTCAAGTAAGATTAAAAGATTACATATTTTATCAGCTGCAGGGGAATTTATTTATTTATTAGAGATGAAAGGACTAAGAGATGTGTCAACCAAAATATTTGAAGTATCTAGCTCTCTTCACTGAAAAAAAAATACCTGGCTTTCTAGGCAGGGAGAAAACAAGTTTCTGAAGAAAAAGGCAATAGATTGCCTTTTTTTTTTTTTTTTTTTTATTAAGCCATTTGTATTGCATTAAAGAATTTAACACCATCATTTTACTTTTTTTATACCAAAGAAAAATAAATTTTTTACTGTTTTGCTTTGTAATCATGAGCTAGCACGCAATAAGATGTGTCTCTTCAAAAAGGCAAAACTGAGGAACGCCTGCTGGCATTTTAAAGAGGAGAAGAAACTGCAATTCCGAGACTGCAACTTTTATACTATCATTATCTGCATGCAACTTCCTAAAACACCAGAAATACTTTTGGACATACTTTCAGATTAGTCAGAACAAAATATCAAAGTGTATGCATTTTGCTGGGGTTTTTGTTTGTTTTATTAAAGCTATTTTGCCTAGAATTGCAGTACTTCATGCTGTAACTGAGCCATGTGTACAAGCTCGTTTTGAACTACAGACTGGGCAAACCCCTCTAACTTTTCATGTCACACACAGACTCTTCTGTGGTACCAAGCCTTCCAAACCCAGGGTACAAATCCATGTAGACTCATTTTCCTTATTGTAATTTATTTGATAGAATCTAGAGAGGTGCAGGTGAAAAATGTAGTTTTAAGCAGAAAAATCTAACTCCCAACAAAGCTGTTCAGTAATTGCCTCCTTAAAATTTCAATTCCTCAAGAGATGAACTCACAGTTACAAAACTAAAAGGAAGAAACCATAAAGTTGTCTTCATGAAGAAAATAGGTCTGGGTGTTGTTTCTTTTTGTTGTTATTGTTAAATAAAACAGTGACCAGAAAAGGAAGAGTGAATAAAAAAGCAGCTGTGTAAATCAAAGAAGTTAAAAGAAAATTAGTTTAAAATAGGAGCAGGGAGATTCTTTTACTGTCCTAAGATTAAGCTTTGGTTTGCATCTGTACTATACCAATTGTCACCTTCTTGGGGGGGGAAGATGGGTAAGACATAACGATTTCCTCTCAATTTCATGTGTGTACATGTGTATACATACTACAGTGTGCCTGCTTCTTTCTGACTACTGGGACAGTACCACTGTTCAGCTGTTTCTACTAATAGAACCTAGTATTATTTACAATCTTAACTTTACATCTTATGATGATGAAATAATGATCAGTGATATTTCTAATTCAGTAGACAAATATCACAGCGTGGAATTCTGTTGAAATGAACAGAAATGACATTTTAGTAAGTTTTTTAATGAGGAAAATTATAACTTTTAAATGTGCTAGATACATGAGAAAGGTTAAGTATAAAGTATGTTTTGCACTTATGCTGATTAAGTAGAGACGATATATACTGCCATTTCATTACAGATGAGATCTTCCACGATTTTACAGCTATCTTATCCTCTCACACCTTATTTTTAGCCAGAAGAGAGGAGAGAAAATAAACTGTTTTGATTTTTCCTTTTTTTTTTTTTTTAATTTGTTTTCTCAGTTTTGACTGATCCACTCATTTAAATGATGTAACTTGAAAATAAGAAACAAATTTTTCCTACAGCTTAATCTACAGTTGTCAAACAGGGTTTCACTTCAGTAGCCTGGTTTCAAGCACTTGGCCAGTGACTTCCTCACTTTACTGGTTCAACTTTCTTTAAAACACGGACCAAAACCATGCTGCTCAAATAATATGCATGCTATGGAAATTATAACATTACAGTAAATTAGGCCTGATGATTTCACTGGAATTTTAGAGAAATATTTTTAAATGTTAATATACTTGAGAACATTTTCCATCTTGCCTTATTCCTCTGTTTTTTTTGAAACTTGCCTTTGCTTGATCCATGGTGGACCCCCGAGGCTATTTAGGCAATGCCCCTCCATCCCAGGAAGCTGCTCAGCCTGACAATCCGCTCTCCAACTCTGCAAAAGCCCAGAGTTCCCACCCCCAATAAATGTAATCCTCTCCCTTCAGCAGCTGTGTGGATTTTCCATGGACCAGCCTTCCTGAGCCAGACACCACTAAGGAATGTATTTGAGAAAGCCGGAGGAAATCACGATAGGGACTCTGCACAGCCTGGCTGCTTCACCCTTCCCAAAACTACCCCTCAGCCTACAAGCACCCTCTGCTCTAGAAGGCACAACAGACAGCACGGGGAAAGTTACTTCTTTACATAAGTTCACGCTAAGAGGAAATCTTGTATATAACACCTAAGGGCTAATTCAGCTGCACCACGCATTCAGTCCTCAGCATCCTCGTTGTCCTAAGAACGGCTATATTGGAGGTTTGATGATCTACACACCCGCTTAGCAGAAAGGAACAAGCCACAGGACCTTCAAGAAGTAAAACGCCGACCTGTGGGTTGTTTTTTTAATTATGTAAGACCACAGCCAAAATGCAGAGAATGAACAAAAAAGCAGTCCTGTACATCAAAATAGATTATAGCCACATCCTTAAGTAGAAACCTAAGATGTCACACACAGTACTACACCTACTATAAGGTCTCTGCAAGACATGATATGTCCTGCAAGTATATTCCACCTGCAAGAAGCTTAAGATATCATTATTGCCCTGCTCTGCACTTGAACAGCAGAGACTGAACTCAAGCAATGAAAGGGCAACCACACAGGGATCACATGCAAATTGCACTTCAAGCTTCGGAAAGCTTCCCGTAGCTAAATAAAACGATACACGCAGATGAAGTCATGAAAGCAGAAACCATGAGAGAGTAGGAGGGCCAAAGCCATAACGTCAACATGAATTCAATGTCCAGTGAGACTGCATTCCAGGGAAAGATAAAGCTGGTAAGTAAATAGCCTGGCACCACACCTCTCTCAGGGCAAACCAAGCACAGCTCACCTGCTTGGCAGGCAGTATCTCTCACGCACCATCCATACACTGCCTGAAGCACCAAGGCTCCAAGAAATAGAGGCAACAACTGCTTCACCTCTTCCAGAATTTCATCATATCTGGTTTTCATGGAGAAAAGCCACAGTCTGCCTGTTCCCCTCCTCCTCCACCCCTACAGGAGCTAACTTTGCTGCTCAAGTCAGCACAGTCAGTCCATACTCAAGACATCCCACTGCAGGGTTTTGACAAACCTCAAACACCCACAGAATGACAAAAAGGAAAAATTTATGTTCCTGTACCCTAAACAGGCCGTCGGTTGTGACTGCTGAAGCAATGGCAGATCATAAAACATTCTCAAAATCTCCCTACCCATCCTCATTAAGTCCCTTTGTCCCCAGTTTGATATTGTGAGCGAAATTTAAAAACACTCTCTAGACAGGAACTGTTTGGCAAGTTTTAAAGGCACTATGTTAATCAGAAAGTTAGTCATGTCTGTTCACAATTAACCAAGAAGCAGAATGCAAACAGTGCTTTAAATTTAAACACAGACATGCCTGACAAAGCGAAACTGCTGATCCTGTCCAATTACTGACCCAGACTCCTCCAAACTGCTGATCCTGTCCAATTACTGACCCAGACTCCTCCTAAGTATCACGCTGGTGAAGATATTTTGACTATGCAGATACACTCCATCCAGCCGCAGAACCCCTCAACCCTCATCAGCTGCTAACACTACAAAGCGATGCCCACAGCTGAGCTAGCTCAGTTCCCTCCCTCCATGTATCGTATCATTATCCTTCCCCTGCAACAGAAATTGTCCTCTTAAGGCAGGGGGCATTTAAAACAGCAACACTTCTTTCACAAAAACAGTTTTAAATTAAAAGAGATCTCAGCTGCTTAAGAGAATCTATCATTACATTTAAACTAACAACCCCCCTCTGACAGACAATACAACTGTGAATACCTGCAAGTGATACAACAAATACTCTCCCTTACCCCACTGTAGACCAAGTACATCAAAAGAAAAATTCCAGCTGCTGCTGCTTTCAAACCGCTTGTAAATACAATACAAATACCTGAAGCTGTTAATCATTGGTGACCAATGAACACTCATTAGGCACTGCTTCCTGTCAAATTTTAATTAAGTTTTATCAAGACAAAGTACATCTATAAAAGATGATATGGCTCCACCTTTATTCTTTCTACCTACCATGTTTACATTTTCATGCCTGTGCAAGAGACTTTACCCCTTATCTTCCCTTAAGATTAATGACTAAATCTCCAAACATCCTTGGGAGTCTGATGTTTATAATTCAACTATTGTCTTGCACATCTGTACATTAAACAGTGAGTTAAGGCAAATGTAACACAATTCTATATTGCTTCAATAGCAATGATCAGCAAACAGTCATACACACAGCTGAGAACAGAACCAAAATACAGCTTCTTGGGGTGGACCATCACATTAAATGTAAGAAGAGATGATGCCTTTAATGCTGCACAGGGAAGAGCTGCACAAAGAAAGCTCAAGAACGATTTCTTACCAATAAGCCAACAGAGTCCCCCTGCAATAACCTCTTTATCCTGTGAAGGGAAACAGCACCTGCCTTTCTGGAATGTCTCAAAATTCACCTTTCAACAGGCTACAAATCCAGCTGTTCACACTAACCTGAAAATATGTTTCATTCAGCTTTCTGGAAAAGTCCAGCCAAATCTTCCTCATCTCTATGAAAACATGAACCTTCGATATACTATATTCATGTGGAAAACACAAAAACAGACTTGGGAGAAGAGTTAATTCCAACACGACAAAACATCAAATATGGCATTGACAGATCAGTTCAGTAAATGCAGCAGTTCCAGCCACCAGGACTGCGGGTCAGCTCAAAGCTCTGAGGGGTATACCCGGCTGCATCTTCATGAACTTTATTTACTGTCTTCAGGAGCAGAGAAGACAGTAGAAACACATATAGCAATACAAAGGCTAACAGAGTAAGGAAAGGTACTGGAAGAGGCTAAGGCTTTGGAACAAAAGCCTTGGCATTTCTTACTCTCCCTCTGTTGCAAAAAATTTCAGATTTTTTACTGCCTGCTCATTATGTACTGACGGGCATCTGCTCAAACCGTATCTTAGTGTCCTGCAGGCTCAAAAGTGAGCAACTTTGAGAGATCTGTGATGCTAAATTCACTAGTCCCATAATTCAACTACCTCTTGACACAGCGAAGAGGAACATGACGTCCTGCATCCAGCAGCTCTGTTAGTGGTCATTGACTCAGAGATGTTAGCCCTTTCCCTAATGCCTCCCCGCCTTCCTAATGTTTCCAAGTAAGCAAGTCCCCTCTTGAATCCCTTTCCTTGGGATCTGACAGGGGCAGGATGGAAACAGGACCCACAAAACAGATTTGCCCCTGACCTCCGGTTCCGACTGAAGGACAAGCCATGAAGCAGTTCCTTTGCTCACCTTCCTGCGCGCTCTTTTCACCAAAAGAGCGCAAGAGCTCCAGAGACACAGTCAAGCTGCTGCTTCTCGGCACGGTGTTTTCCATCCGCCACGGGGGAAGGTAAGCTTTGGCTCTTTGAGCAGCTGAGAAGGTCCTTGCAGACACTATCCACCGTGCTGGATAAAAAGAATTACTCTAATGCTTCAGTGAAAGAATTTAGAAAGCTGAAGAGCAGAATGGAAACTTCTCTACCAAATGCTGAAATTTTCCCCCAAACAATCTAGGAAGAAAGAGCAGTTTATCCAGCCTCTGCGTGCGAGGAGCTCCCGACAGCTCAGACCTTCACGTGATGGAGACATTTCCTGCGGGCCAGCTGCAAGGGAACATATGAGCAGGCAAATCTGGGTCTCAAAATGATGCCAACAGGCTAAATATTATCCAACAGATGAAGATACTGATTTTGAAGAGCTGATTAGGTGCTAACAGAGTTAAAAGGTGTTTCAGTCTCAGTGGAGCCGCTCTGCTATTTTGACGAACAGAAGGGACTCCAATTTTTCAGACAAGCCACTCCTGAACAGATTCCCTAAACAAGAAAAGGAAAGGGGGGTGGGAGATGCATGACAAATAACGCTGTACGGTGCCGCCCGTGTAAACTTGCTCTCCAGTCTAGTAAACCACAGCTTGGAGAAAAACATGGCGGTACATAATATAGAGACCCCTTCATTACAATTAGATTTGAGTTAACCTGTCAGAAAGATTACTCTACCTGGTGAGGCCAAATGGGAAGTTCAGATAAATGATCTCTGCAATACCTCTTCCATAGGTACACTCTGCAAGGAGATTTCGGGAAGGCCCGGTGGAATAAATTGTCTTTTGCTGTTTTTCAACTACTGTCAGCATCAGGTCTGCCTTATTGACCTACTCCAATTAAAAGCAAGGTAGCATCTGGTTTTATAGATTACAAATGCAAAATCTTGACCAAAATATCCTGCCCTTCTCATTGACTTTTTACTGGAATCCCAGAATGCACTCAGGACCACCAAAATTGCCATAAACCACAAATCAAAGGCTGCTGCGTCCACCAAACCTTGCTGAGTGCTCTTATTGCTAGGAATCCTTCAGAAATTGGGAAAGAACTATTCTAACTTCTTGAAGAAATAGAAAATCCAAAATCCGAACAAAATGGTAAAGTGCAAGAAAGTCTTGGCAATCTAAAATGCAAGGCATCAAGGTTGCCTTGAGTTGAAGAACAACTGTTACAAATATGGAGATCTACCCATTTTGCATTGCTCTCAAATGGAATCACCTTGGGTTGATGCTGCCTCTTCTTTTCATTCACAGCTGTAACCAAGAAGCCAGGTGCCAAACATGAATAAAGGTAACAAGCATATTTGTTTTTCCAGCTGCAGAGCGGATGGACAGTTGCTGGTGTCAGCAAAATACGCTGGCCAACTCCGTTACGGCCTTACTAACTAACAGGAAAAGCTATTCTCTCTGACACAGATGATCTACATACTTCTACCATGCACCTCTGCTGATGGAACCGGCAATCACTTATACACCTCATGCTATAAATCTTGGACGCATTCAAAGTTATCCAAATGCATTGGCAATGAAAATGACCATTGCATCTTCTGGAGACAAAGATGAAGCAGATACCACTATGCAAATGTTCTGATCTTTGATCTGTTCTTCCTTCTCAGAGGTTTCCTCTGCTGTTGAGGATGGGGGGGTGGGGGTAATGTGTGTGTTTCAAAGGGGATGCAGGACCAGCACTATTCACTTCCTCTGAATGGATATTTCATGTTGCCAACGGAGCTCTGGGGTGGAAGGCAGAGAAGGCACAGCTCCTATAAAGCACCTCTCGTGTTCAAGACTGGTCTCCAAAAATGCGTGCAACATGCAGGGAACAAAAGAACATGCTCTGGTTAACTCCTTCCTATGCAAGTCCACAGGACGCCTCAACCTCCCTCACTGATTGTACCACGAATAAATGAGGAATAACAAAATCATCTACCCAGCAGAATGCCTCCTGAAGGATGAATACTAGACAGTAATACCGTAACTGAAGACTACATCAGAGACAAGGCTGGTACTAACAGGACATTAAACTCAACAGAACAGACTCTCAGTTCCTCCTTGGCTTAAGAGACGTTGGGTACAGCCTTGGTACTAGCTGATGGAAGCACACTAAGAAGTTACTACCACTCTTTCTTTGGCTCCTCTGAGGACCTAACCCAGGAGGACAACTCTCTTCACAAAAGCTGGAAAAGAAATCAGACTTTATTTTTAAGATTTTGGAGACTACCTGCTTTTGAAATTAAGAGACAGGGAGAAACTGACATAGGGAGAAACACTCTATTTCCACCACATAACCTACCATTAACAGAAAACATGAGCAACAGGAGGCAACATTTAAAGCCAAACAGCTTTGAATGGTCCACGACAAAGACCAAATGCTTAATAAGAAAAAAACCTTACAATGATTGCAAATGGAAAGCAGGAGCTTTCCCCTAACTCCTGAATATCGTAACAGAGGTTGTCAATAAGCCACTGAGCATCTTAGTTCTCAGCAATATATATATCCTACTGACTGCATCCTAAAAGAAAAGTGTGCAATTTCCCAGAAGAGAAACTCCACAGCAACAAGGAGAAACTCAACAGTGCTGGTTCAATGCCATTCTAAACACCCTTCATATGGAAAAACTAGAGTACACAGAGTTCAGGCATGGCTACAGCAAACACTGCTAACCAGAAGGCTTTGATCTGGAGAGGAAGAGTGGAATCCCCCGATGTGACAAATGGTTTATGGTAATTTATATGTGTTAGCAATGTATATTCACCAGGAACATAAGTGCTGAATCAGGGATGGCCAATCCAATTGGTCTGCAGCTGCCAAAATATATCTGTATAAAGTTGGGAATATGGGATTAAAAACTAATCATAGCCACAACTGTACTCTGGTATTAAAATAAAGCCTTAATACTCCATTCTTAACATGTTGACTTTAAGTAGTAGAATGCTTTAACCAGTAAGTTTTCATGATCTGTGAAATTAGACTGACATTAGGAATTATTTTCAAAATATCAAACACAGGTTCTCAACAGCCTTTGACTGCACCAGGAATTATACTCCAGAGCTCTGAAAATAAGGCACTGACCACACAAGCAGGGCCAAAACCTGACTCACACTGGGCAGAGTCCCACTTTTATGGCAACCTTTGAGAGGGGGGAAAAGGAAGATTATTTTTTTTTTTAAACCGTATTTGAGCAAGAGAGTCTCTGTGTGCCACAATCCAATTTCATTGCTCGCTATTTTCCTGCAGGCGTGATCAGTGGCAAACCAGTACAGGTTTGTTCTAAGTTAATGCTTTTATCTGGTGCAGGAGATGAAAACCAAACCAAACCAAACCAAAACAAAAAAAAAAAGAGAAGAGGAGAGACTAAGCAGGTGACTCAAGAAGGAATGAAATTCCTATGATATTCAATAAAAATGTATCTCTTGTTTTAGGGTAGTTTCTGGTACTAATTTGGTATATTTCTTGTCCCCTGTGGTTACTTTTAAAGAAAGCTACTGTAGCACTGTTCACAATCCTACTTGGAAAAACCAAAACAAGACAGCTTTAGAACTGCTGCACAAGATCATATTTGATCATCACCACTCAGTGAGGACAGACATCCAGCTATTCATCCCGGAAAAGCAGCCTGCAGACGGTGCTGAGCTGAGCAAATACATGATCTTTCAGCTCAGCTGCCAAATAAGAGCATTCAAAAAGACAGTCTACATAAACCATCCTTTTGTTCCCCTTCTCCAAAATCGAAGATTAGTTAAAACTCTGTTTGGGGCACTTGCATCAAAATCCACAGAAAGCCAAGCCCTGTGTAGTTGGGGGAGAAGGAGAAAGAGGAGGTAGTAGTGAGTGGAAGTCTTTTGTCCCCCAGCAGACTCAACAGGCTGACAGTGAAGGCACTCACACATTCAGTAGAAGACTTTAAATTCCTTTTTATGTGCAAGGGGTGGTGACCCCACATCCCTCACCTCGACACATGGTATTCTTTCCCCTAAATCTTTCCAGCAAAACTATTCCAAGTCCTTAATAAATAGCTAAATAAAAACTCCATGCAGGAAATCCCAGTAAGATACTGCTAAAGTAAATTATTGCCCTAATACAGTGCTTGTTTTCTAAGTCCCTTCAGGACACCAACACCTACAGGTACACATAATGAATGACTTGATGTCCTGATGCAGCCAAATCCCACAAACTAACAAAAGCAGGCCAGTCTTACACCATTCCAAGTACTTCCAGAAAATATCACAGACTGCAGAAACACATGCTTATAGAGCTGATGATGTGAACTTGTTATCAAAAGTGGCCTTATACAAATTAGACTACAAGGCCCTACTGAAAAGTTGCAGGTTCACTGACAGGTCATGCTGGCATGAAAACCCATCCTGGGAAACATCTAACCACACTATGAGAGTTTACCTGGGATAGGATCTGATGGGCCACTTCCTAGTGCTGGAGATTAAATTCCATTTATAGTTTCTAGTGGCTTTATTAATTTTCTGCTCTAAGACACTAGTCAACTGGATGTTTCTGCATTAACCACGCACACAGTGTCTATTTCAGCACAACTGTGCAGATGCATGAACAAACTTACATCCTTTTTCAATACGGCTTTGAGACTTTCATGTGTATGACCAAGGAGGGCAAAGAGAAATCTTGCCAGGAAAGCCAAATTAAAACCTCACTCTTGTAGACCTCACCTTTTCAGTGTTAAGGGATACGATGCTGAAGATGCTAACCATTTGACAGAGAGTGGGGACAAAAAAAATACTGTCAGCATATTAAGTTCCAGTCAGTACCCAATCTTCATTATTACACACCTCCTTCAGAAGTCATCAATTAATTTAAGATAGCTTGATACAATGCTTTGAGAGATAAATTATTCCAATGGATTAGAATTGGCTTAACAGTAATATCCTCTATTAAGAAGAAAAAAAAAAGCTTTCCCAACACGGATGAGACAACTAACGCATTAGGATTGTAACAGAAAGCGTACTTCCAAGAGTGGTAGACCCAAACTTGGGTCTACTTACACATGCTGTGAATAGATAAGGAAATTATTTATTTATGGATGGTTTCTCCCCCACCCTGAAATGCATTTTGGGGAAAAAAAAAATATTAAAACAGCATCAAGAATCCAGTACTTATGAGCAACCCTACAATCAACCATTGTGTGCCATGTGACAGACAAGAGAAAAAAACCCAACACACAAACACTAAGAAAACACAGTTCAGTTTTAAGCTTCCATAGTAGTAATGAAAAGCAAAGTGGGTAGGAGATTTTCAGAAAGGCCTTAAATATTCTTCTGTAACCTAACAGTGAACACAAATATTTGCTTAACCTCCACCTTCAGCATCCAAAAAAGAACTAATTACTCTAAAAGCTACCAAATGCCCCAAGAAGAATTTGAGGCATGAACCACCACCACCAAAAAGCATCTGAGGAAGAGGCAGATCTCCCACAATCAGAAAGGCTGTCTCATTTAGACATCCTAAAAACAACTGTGCTGGAGACGCTGGTGACTCATTAGTAGTGATGGAACAGAGAAACCACTTGAAGAGGTGAGAGGAAAATTCCATTTTAATTTAAGAGCGCTCTCTAGCAAACCTTGCCCGAGCTCCGCAACATAACAACAATCGAATACTCACTAAGAAATGCATTTTATAAACACTACTGACAGCCCTCAGCAAGCACAAGATGTGCCATCTGTGCTAGGAAGAGACTTGTCATGGACTACGAAAAATAAAAGTACCATGTTTATATGTTAAGTCTTTCAAGAAAAAAGGTTTACCTTAGTTACTTTTAAAATTAACGTAACATCAATGACTTGAAAAACTAAGTTTGCTTTGCATATTTGTCATAACAGCCAGTGCCATCCGACTCGGTACTCCCTTGATACAGTTCCTCCCTGTTTGCAGGGCTTTATAAAAACAAAGAGCAAACCAATGACCTAGAAACAAATGTAGGCTCTCAAACTACTTTAAACTCATTAACTTTATACTTGTTTTAGACTCATAACAATGTCTGAAAAGACTGCCAAAGACTTTGATTTAAATTTGCCAGGTTGCATTAAGAGAAGGTTTGGGTTTACTCCTATCTGAAACCATTCCAGGAATAGAGGGCACATTTTTCATAACCCAAAGAATGGAGGGGGGGGGGGGGTGAAGGTTGGGGAGGGGGGTTTAAAGGGGGATATGTTTACATGGCACAGAGCAGAGCCATGCATTCAAACCAGCTCCGGAACCGGAAGCTGTATGACATGTCAGCACAGCTCTCCACTAATTACCAGGATAATGAGAAGCAGAATACTTCTTTTTCCACAAAGAGCAAAAGGATGACACAAAAGTACTTCTCTGCAACGCAACTAGTTATTTCTTGTCATGCTGCTCTGTACTATCCAGGCATACCCAATCAAACTAGCTCAAGGTATGCTGGGTTCCAGATTTATGAAACCCGAAATGTCCTTTTAAAGGATTTAGTGCCAGATTCCCTAGCAAAGAACTTGACTGATCTGTGCACAGCACTCTAAGAGAAAAAGAAAAGAAAAAAGGAAGGTAAATATGCACCATGAAAACTTTTAAAAATAACTCCCTGAGGCCACAAGTAACCATTTCAAAGGGGTGGTGGGAACAAGATCCATCTATAAAACTTCAATTTGAACATTAGCAAAGGGCCCTCCCCCCGCATGAGCAATTACCGCTGCCTTTCATGTGGCAGAGTAACACACCTTTTCTTGTACGGTTGGTTGTGTCAGGTCAATTTTAAGCACACTCAACAGCATTACAAAGTAAAATATCACAGCCACTCTCCCCATGCAGCTGAAAACACAGATTGCCAAACAGAGGCCGAAAACTTTAAGGCTTTCTTTATAAGCAGCCCAACCCTTACAGCTGCTGAGCATCCCTGACATTTGGGAAACGGGCTCGTATCTCCCAGAGAAGCAGGCAGAGAGGAACGCGCCGTGCCTTACACCTTCTGTTCCCCGTGGCTGTGGTTCTGGCGATGCGAACACCAGTATGCACCGTTTCAAGAGCATCTACTGGATTTGCAGCGCTAACTCTACCAGGAGCTGTAACTCCGTTCCAGCTTCTGAAGAGCTTTAATCTGCTTCTGCCTTTTGCGTGCTATTATTAACCTCAGGGATAAACCTGCACCTTTTTAATCAGGTGCTTTAACTGCTGCGTTCTGGAAACAGGTACAGCAAATAGAGACCTTCTACCTCCTTTAGCAGTAACATGGAAAGTTATCACCCGCAATGTTCAGCGATTCAAACCTCTCGGAAACCAGCGAGGGGACCGCTAAGGCAGACCCTTCTCCCACGCTGCAAGCAGAAGTCAATCCTTTTCTTTCGAAGGGCTAAACGGGGAGGGAAACCTCACGCTTTGCCAGAGACGCCCCGGGTCCCCAGGTTCTCCTCAGGCCACGCCGTGAGGAGAACCCCCGGCTCACCTTGTAGACATCGCCGTAGGTGCCGCTCCCCACCCGCTGGATCAGCTCGTAGTCCTGCTGCGGGTTCCGCCTGAGGATATCCCCGCTCGGCCGCGCCGCCGGCTCCATCTCCAAGCCGCGGGCACCCCCCGCCGCCGCGGGGAAGGGGACCACCGGCCGCTTTCCTCCTCCTCCTCCTCGTCCCTCCGGCCGGGGATTGCTCCTTAACGCGGCAGCCGGCCCATGGCTCCTGCGGCGGAAAGCGCTTTGCTGAGGGGCGGGAATGGTGAGGTGAGGGGGGGCTCCCGGGGCGGGCTCTGGGCCGCGGCTGCCGAGACAAAGGCAGGCAGCCGGCGGTTGCTACGGCCGTTGGCGGCCCGGCGGCGGGGGCAGCGCCCTCCGCGGCTCCCCGGAGGGAGGGGGGGGGGGGGGACGACGGGACAACGGGGAAGCGCCCAGCCCGGCGGGGAGCAACCGCCCCGGCCGCTGTGAGGAGGGAGGAAGGGAGGGAGGTCCCGTCCCGCCGGCGCTGAGGAGGCGCCGCGGCCCGCCCGCCGCTTGGCCGGGGCAGCCGCCAGCCCGCCCGCAACCAGGCCCGCAGCAAGGCCGGGCCGGCTCCTACCTGTGCGCCCACAGCCCTTTGTCCCACCGGAGAGGGAGCGCTGCCGCTGCTGCTGCTGCCGCCTCCGCCTCCTCCTCCTCCTCCTCCCCAGCCGCGGCCCCCACGCACACCACCCGGCCGAGCCGAGCCGAGCTGAGGCGAGCCGGGTCGGGTCGGGACGGGACGAGCAGCGGGCCTCCGCGACGCCGCAGCGCCACGGCGCGGCCCTTCCCTTCTCCTTCCCTTCCCTTCCTCCTGCCTGCCCGCCCGCCCGCCCGCCTTCCTCCCCCGCCCCGCGCCGGCCGCGGGCCCGGGCCGCCCCTCGGCGTTAGTAAAACCTCTCTCATGATGGCCGCCGGCGGTGCGGGGCGGTGCGGTCCGGGCCCACAGGCCGCCCTGCGGCGGGAGGGGGGTGCCCCTGTGCCCGGTAGAGGCAGAGCTGGGGGTACAGGCGACCCCCCCTACCCGGGTGGGGGGCTGAAGGCCCCACTGCCCGCCCTGGAGGTGCGGAGTGGGACCCTCTGGGGCTGCCGCCTCATGGAATCACAGAATGGTTTGGGTGGGAAGGGACCTTTAGAGGACGTCTCGTCGGACCCCCCTGCAACGAGCAGGGACATCTTCAACTAGACCAGGTTGCTCAGAGCCACGTCCAACCTGACCCTGAATGTTTCCAGGGATGGGGCATCGACCACCTCTCTGGGCAACCTGTGCCAATGTTTCTCCACCCTCATCATAAAAAATTTCTTCCTTTTATTGAGTCTAAATCTACCCTCTTTCAGTTTACCGTTACCCCTTGTCCTGTCACAACAGGCCCTGCTAAAAAGTTTGTCCCCATGTTTCTTAGAAACCCCTTTAGGCACTGGAAGGCTGTAATAAGGCCTCCCCAGAGCCTTGCCTTCTCAGGCTGAACAATCCCAACTCTCTCAGCCTGTTCTCAAAGGATAGGTGCTCCAGCCCTCGGATCATTTTTCTGGCCCTCCTCTGGACCCGCTCCAACACGTCCACGTCTTCGCTGTGGAGACACAAGTGTGGGGGCAGGCATGGCTTTTGGCCTGTGCCTCTTTGGTTTGAGGCAGGAGGAAAGCCCCCAGCTTGCCTACGCTACATATATATAGTTATATCCATATGTATGCTTCTGCCAAACACCAGGTTGAGCTTCCCATCTTTGACACCAGAGCTGCTCCTTCGTGTACCTCCTGGTAGGGGTTATCACAGCTGCCGTGGCAAAACCCCTCTCCTGGCTGAGCGTCGGAGGCTGACCTGCTCCCAGAGGGGCTCTGAGGTGTGAGAGGAGGAGGAGGACGAAGAGGCTGTACCAGCTGGAGGGAACACGGACACGGACTGGGTAGGACTCCCCAGGTCAGTGAGTCTCATCCTTTGCAATCTGGATTGCAACCTTGCAGCTGCATCACGTAATCCTGTTCGTGGGCTAATCAAGCACCACGGTATTTAGCTTTGTGGGCAGCCAGTGCAATGATAGTCACACAAGAATTAACTCGCACTTGTTGGGACATGTCTCCTTGGGCTCCTAAAGTCAAAAAAGCTTCTGTGAAACTGCAAGATGGAAAGTATTCTGTATCTGCCTCTCTCTCTTTGGAGAACAATTATTTTCAGCAAGGCAGCTGAAATTCTGAGCAAAACCCACCTATGGTCTCTCAAATGAGTGCTAAACAATTGAAGAAACCCAAAGTTGGGTATATGGAATAGAGCAATGCTGGAATTAGCAGTAGCATTCACCGCACGTAAAATCATTAAGGCCTAAAAGGAGGTGTGATTTTCTAGGCGCAAAAAATACCACATACTCAACGCAGGAAGTAAGTTTGTGAAAGCTAGGTAGAAAAAAATTAAATGGATGCCAGATGTACAAGTCTCTTTGGTGTTCAGGACTCTGGATTAGTTCTGCCTCTTTGGCAGTCAGACAGTCCACGCAGGTCCAATATAGTCTATTGACGAAGTAGCTGGGTACCGATTCTCAGTTTAAAATGGAGTCTGGGTTTTAAGCTTACTCCAGCACATTTAGAAATCCCGCATGCAAGTACCTGAAACAGCAGTGCTGATTGCATAAGCTTTTCCTTCAAAACACAGCCTCTGTAGCATAGCTCAGGTGTGTTGCTTTAGGTTAAACTCAAAGACAACGTATGCAGACTCTCAGGAATTGCACAGTGGCATTTGATTTTATTGGGGTTTTATTTGTGGGCTCATTTGAAACGGTGTGTGTCAGAAGCAGGCTCCAAAATGTAAACTGTCCTGCTTCCAGACAGACAGGGGAGTACGGGACTGCTAATTTAAAGAGATTCGCATTTAATTTCCCCTTGTACTCTGAAAGCCTTCTACATCCTGTATGTTCTCTCCAACATAAATACGTAAGTTTTCCTGAACACCCAGAAAATAAAGAAGAAACTATTTACCCTTTAGGGAGCTGTATTTCCTCAAGCGATTTTTAACAAAACAACTACCTCTCCCCCCAATAAATTAGCTTCCTGCACTCCTGATAGCAAGCTGCTTGCGTCCTTTTTCTTTTCTCTTCCTTGGCTGGGGGTTCGAACACCACTTTTCACTCTGCTGATTTGCTGCTCTTGACAAGCCATCAGATGACAGCACAGGAAAGAGGCCATTTCATTTTCCAGTAGCAGATCGTGCATTAAGACTCGGCCTCCTAGAATGTCTTACAGATCCAAGGGCTGTCCAACGACTGCAATTTAATGCAAAGGCTCCTGTATTGACCACTATTTTGTCCTTGCTGGGTCGAGTTTCACTTCCCACCTGGAAGTGTAGTTTCCCGTCCCATATTGTCAGTGGTGAAGAGTGAGCTCTCAGAGCATGCCTTGCGATCCAAGCTTTAGTCCACCTTCCCCAGCTGAGTCTCAGTCCCTGCTGGAAGCAGTACTGGAAAGTGTACATAAATAATAGCAGCGCCGGGACTGTATTACTACTGCCATTTCACGATTAGAAAAATGGAGCTAAATGAGTTGTGCAAAGCGTACAGTGCAAGACATGGCCTGACACTGTACAATGCCAGGCGTGTACCCTTGAACACACACCAATTCCCACTCTGTATTTTCTACCCTAGACCACGTTGCTTTTCTGGTCAAGCGTGTTAAGGAATGTGCTTTTATGCAGCATCTTTCATCTGGATGGGTCCCAGCCTTAAAAGGAATGTTAAGTGGTTTTACATAAGGCATTACGTAGGATTAGAGAATGTGATCTGTTTGCATTGTAGTCTTAAGAGGAAGAATAGCCAAGGTTATTTTAATGAGACATCGAGATTCATCTGGAAACGGTGGATGCAAAACGGTAGAAATTTCTAACTGAACAATATAGTAAAGGTGGTTTTAAAAGCAGCGGAATGTGCCGTGTGCGTGTGAATGCATGTTCATTGTGAAATGAACTCTGAGCTATGAAACAGCAGCATGAAGAAAAAATACTTCAGCCCCAGTTTTTATCAGACTGCTAAAATGTCTTTCATTTCACATAGTCTTAACAACCTCACACGGAAGGTATTCAAAGCTATTCTGTGGGATTGCTTCATGTTTGTGGTGTGTTTGAATAATAAAATAGATCAGCTGCACGGCAATGCCGAGGCTGAAGGCTCCTGAACCAACTTGAGGGCCTGCAGCTTTTCCCACTCATTGCTTCCTGCAATACACTGTATTTGAAATCAAACTTCATTGTTGAGGAGACGGAGTACGCTCTCAAGAAATGCTGCAGCATCTTCCTTATGATTCGAGATGTAGCTTTTTTTTCCCTAAGTTTGTGGTTTGGGTTTTTCAGGCTGGTTTTCCTCCCCGACGAAACACACACTGTTGCTACACCCTGTCTCCCTGCGGCCACGAGCGAGGGGCCTGCAGAGGAGCTATTTCCAGGCTTTCTGTGGGCAGCTTCCCGCCACTGAGTCCAATTCTGCCTGCGACACGCAGGGTGCTGAACCTACTAAAGCTTCTCGGCGTCGCCTCAGCAGCTCTCAGTGCTGTTAATGCCGCTTCACCTGCCTGCTGAGCTCTGCTAGAGGGACCCAGAATAAGAGGGATAGGGCAGGATTCGCAGGGTCCCTAACGGTCTCTCGCTGCTGGAATGGCCCTTTGGGGCGGCTGGGATGGAAGTTGCTGTGGGCACATGGTGACAAGTACAAAAGATGGCTGGAAAAAACTAAAGAGCTTGGGTAAAGGTGCTCTGAAAGGAGCTTGCTATTTCTGTAGCAAGAGCAGAAAGAGGGAGAGGTCTTGGCAAGACGGATGCAAGGAACACAGCCGAGGGAGCAGCTTTGGGCAAAAGAAGAAGGAGGAGATGGCATCCAGGCCTGTTAGATGCTTCTTATGTCCAGCGTGGGAATTCACTTGCTTAAGAAAGCATCAGTCTCCCATAGACTGAGGATGTCTCCAGGGGTTGTTGCTGAGATGCTCTGGGAAGAGAGGAAAGGCACTTAAGGGTGAGCAAAGCCTTTTCGGGCTGTCAGGAGTCTTGTATCCCTTGCAGGAGCAGGAGAATTAAATAAGACATAGCTCAGACCCTCATGCCAGCTTTAACTGAGGCCCTTGTGCAAGGATTTGTTTTTCACGGAAGGAACAGGAGCGCTGGTGGCTATACATTATTTTTGTGTCACCCTGTTTACGTAGATGTATCTCAGGAGACTTTGCAGCTGATTGTGCTGTTTGCATTCAAAGGAAGGAAACCAGCTGGATGCCCTTCCTTCCCATGTGCACGCGCGGGAGGGCAGAGGTGAAGCAGGCAGCTCTGCCGACAGTAACTGCTCAGCACGAGGATGCAGGAAAATGTGACCATTCAATTAGAAGCAGCATTAACAAGGGGACTTCAGAGCACTGTCTGGAAACCCGGCTGCTCCCCCCCTGTTTCCAGGTGCACAAACCTGGCTGGAACATATTGCGAATATCTTGCTGAATCACGCAGGCAGGTAGATTTGGTTGTTTCTGCCAAGATGCAAGAGGAGCTGGAACCCTTTCCCTGGACGAGGTGTATCTTCAGGGGGAAATCCTAGAAACAAACTTGGCACGCACAGATTTTGGCTTGGACTTACTAAAGCCACGTTGCAAAAACAGAGACTGGCAAGAAGGGATGTTTTGAATATAGCGTCCATCTGCCTGTCAGTGCAGGAGAAAAAGAAGGAATTAAAAACAATATTGGAAGTAAGTGGGAAGTTGGGCTTTGAAGAGATCTTACTGACCTCTGAAGAGAAATAAGAGGAAGGAGGAGAAATCTCAGAAGGTTGTAGTTAGTCCTGCAATGCTGGTGTGTCTTAGCGTCTGTGACAGAAAGGAATAAGCTGGGGCTGTGAGGCAGTGAGGCTCCAGATACAGCGCTGACGCACGCGCAGATGGGTCTGCAATATTATCCAAACCTACAGCTGAGAGTGGGGTATTTTACTCAAATCCAGCAAAACCTTGCAAGAGCCCAGAGGATGCTGTTTGGGGTGAGGAACCTACTGGAAGCTGGCCTGAGAGTCTAACTCAGATGAGAAAAGTTGCATTTGTTTATTGCTGGACTTCTGCAATATCTCGTCATTTTGATGCTCAGCACTGACCAGATGCAGATGGTGCAAAGGCAGCCCCCGAGGTAAAAACCAGACCTGTCTCTGAACACACACTGGGGTTGGTTTGGTTGAAATTTTGGGCTGATGGCTCTTTATGTACACGGCTTTTTGTATTCTTAAGTAGTTCCTTCAGTTTTCAGACCATCTTCCAGAAGGAAGGACCTTCGCACAGACTGATTAAACAAGTCATTTAATTCATCGCTGAAATTTTGTCTCCTCTGTGAGTGAAATATGATCACTCTGTTACAGCCATAGCATGCAATCATGTTTACAGAAGAAGCAAAGGTAATTCCTTTGGCTGCAAACCCCATGTGAATGTAGGCGGTCATAACACTATTTGGAGTGAGAAATAGAACAGCAGGAATAGAAGGATTTCCTAAGCAACAAAGATCTGCTTCACTTAAAAATATTTCCATAAGAAAAAAACAGAAAGATGTTAGGAAGGTTTCAGCTTTCAAGAAGAGTGGGGAAAAAGCTGATTCTGTTTTATCACTTTTTGATATTTGCTAGGAATTGTGGCCTCTTAACCCAAGAGTAAGGGTACAGAAATTAAAACAGTGATGACAAATCATCGCCACAGAGTGTACTGCTTGGGAGAAGTCCCCTTGCAATGCTCTTCAAACACAGTTGAGATCTATATTCTTTTACTTTCCCATGCAATTAAGCAGAAGCAGTGAAAGAGTGAAGACTGAGGAGGCAGAAGTGATAATAATAACTACGGGGAAGAAGCGAACATATTCAAGAACCTTGTATAACCACTGTAAGAACAGATCTGTCACTTGGAGTTAAGACAGCTCCTTGTCTGTGTCATGGCAAAGAAAAGTCATGTGGATGGCACGGTTTCTTTCAAGAGCAAGCCCTGGCGAGTACTTGGTGGCACCTGAGAAAGAGCAGAGATTTTGTAGCGTCCCTTTCCCACCTCTTACATAAGTCTTGCACAACGCGGCTGGTTTCTGTTTGCGAAGGGCTGGGGATATGAAAAGCAACTGTAAATGCTGCCTGGGTAAGTGGGCCAGTCAAATCAAGGTGAATTATGAAACTAGCCCTGCAAGCTGTGTGAGCGGTATACATGATGGATTTAAATCCAGGTTCCCTCCTAATTCCGGGGCCTTTTCAGCATCATATCTGTTGGCACACCAGCTGGGGGACCCCCAGCTATTGTCTCTCTCTGCAGGCTGTTTTCTCTTTTTGCCTTTCCTCTATTTAGCACCGGTTTTCCTCAAGAATCCATCCATTGCGTGCCTGTTCAGTGGGTCTGCTGTGAGATTAGCTCTTTGTGATCTGGCAACTCGGCCAGCAAGAATGTAAAGATACTTCCTACGAAGGGCTGTTTGCAACTGGAAAAATAAAGGCAGGATGAATCGGTGGAGCGAAGGGATGGACGATGGGCGAAAATGAACAAATGCTGAGTCACCCCCTGGAAGCAGAATCTGCAAAACTCCCTGATCATAGGAAATAATGCAGGAAAAAGCCTTGGGAATGCGTGCAGACAATCCCCCTGGCACAGGCACAGGATCCAACCTCTCCACTCCTCTTTCATTTAATACCACGTGCCATAATGGAAAGAGAAAGGGAAAAAATGCCAGTAAATGGGGCAGTACAAGCTTGACCTAAGCAGCAATTCTCAAAGGAAATGAGAAAGACAGGACCTGAGCCCATCTCAGTTTAATTAGAGTTTCAAATTAACAGATCTCCTCTTCCATCCTCCTCTCTCTCCATTTCCCAGCTGCTTTTCTTTTAATCTCCTCTTTCAAGCCATTTGAACCCCTCTGACAGTCTCCAGCATAAGAACCCCCCCTCACAACACCAGTCGCTTCTCTGCTGCTTTGAAGAAGCAACAGGCCCATGCGACTTCAGGGATTATTTATAAAAATCATAAAGGAGCTTCTACAAAGGCCACGAGCGGCTGAGCTCCTCGTGGTCACAGTGCCCGGCAGCTGTGGGCAGGAGGATCCAGCTGCCTGCCACGTGAGCCGGCACTTCAGTGAGCTGAAATTATATGTTTTGCTCTGATGCTGTAAACACATGGAGGAAGCCAACTGGAGGCAGTTGCCGAGTATTGGAGAACGCACTTACAAATTATGTATCAGCATATCAATGGGAGCGCAACAACACATGGCTTTGGCATGGATGAGCTCCCTGGAACAGAAGATTGCTTCACTTTTGAATTTTTTCCCGCTTTCGGAAGTGAAGAGCAGGTCCCACCAGTTCCTGTGCATCTAACAGAGCTGGACGGCCATGGGCTTTTCCTGACCACCGCGCAGCAATGAGCAGCACTCTCCCAATATCTCCTCTTGCAGATACAGTCTGGGGCTCAGTTCCCTTCTCATCCTTCCAGATTTTGGCCTGTACAATCCTCTGGTGACTGCCACATTCCCAGTTTAGAGATCATGCCTTCAGCTCTGTGCCATGCTTCTTCCAAAGAGCAGCACAAGGCTGCAGCTTCAGACAAGTTGACCGGCAGCTTGTTGGCATCAGAAGTATCGACAAGCATTAGCTTGGCACGCTGAGGATGAGCACGCTCACCTGCGTGGCAGTCTGCGGTGCGCGGGTGGGAGTGGGCGAGCTCTCCGTGGCCGGCATTGCAAAGGGCTTCAACGCTTTTCCTGGGTTTGCACAATTAACACAGGACGGGGAGGCTGCAGCTGGCAAGAGAGCACGGCAAGGCGATATAAAAGAAATCAGAACGTGCTCCCTGCGTCCCTCTGGGTCGAATGTTTTGGCTGAGGCTACAAGGGGCACCTTGGGGCAGCCAGGGCACGGGGCCAGCACCGCCGCTCCCCTGCCGAAGTTTTGCATCTGGGCGTTCCGGTGCACTCAGGCTAAGTCATGATCTGACGTGGCAGAATGGGGAGAGCAGGAGGTGGCTGACCCCCCACCCCAGGGCAGGATCCCTCCAGTGATTTCTCAGCCCACGTGTCCCCGCGTGCTCGCCGCATGCTCCGGGAAGGGCGCGTTCAAGTAGCGCGTTCAAGCTGTGCGTGCGCACGAGCCATGGTGCGTGCGGCTTTGCTTTGGCGGGGGTGACCCCCGCCTGGGTGCTCTGTGTACGTGGGCGATCCCAGCCGGGTGGGTGTTTGTGCACGTGCCCACCCGGGAAGGTGCGTACCTCCGTGAGCCCCAAGCCCGTCCATGCTGGGCAGGCTGAGTGGGGAGCTGTGTGCCCAGTGCCTCCCCATGGTTGGGTGCCCAGTGTCCCAGATGAACCTGGTGCCCCAAGTGGGGATGGCCGCAGGGTGTGGGTGCCCAGGAGTGTGCTTAGGGCTCCCCACATGTGGATGCCCCCAGGGGCGTGGGTGCCCAGGAGTGTGCTTAGGGCTCCCCACGTGTGGATGCCCCCAGGGGCGTGGGTGCCCAGGAGTGTGCTGAGGGCTCCCCACGTGTGGATGCACCCAGGGGCGTGGATGCACCCAGGGGCGTGGGTGCCCAGGAGTGTGCTGAGGGCTCCCCACGTGTGGATGCCCCCCATGTGGGTACCCCCCTCCCGGTAAGCCCAGCGCCCCGGTAGGAATGACCTGGGTGTAGGTGCATCCCGGCTGTGTTGGGTCCCCCACCCATGCCTCCCCCCCGACTCCGTGGGCGGGTGCCCGTGTGTGTGTGGGTGGGTTGCCATGTGTCTCTCTACCTACCCCGGGGTACCCCCGGACCTGCCGGCGCCTGACCCACGCGTGTCCACGCCTGGCGCCCCACGCGTGGGTGCCCCCAGTGTAGACGCCCGTGGGCGGGTGCCCCAGGGACCGCCGTGCCGTGCCGTGCCGTGCCACGCCGTAGCGGCGGGCGGGGATGCTGCCGCCGCCGCCGCCGGCTCCCCCGCCCGCCCCGCTCCACCGCGGCAGCCGCGCCAGACGCAGCGCGGCTCGGAGCGCGTACGGAACCTCCCGCAGCCGCCGCGGCCCGGGCAGCCCCCGAGCCCCGCCATGGCCCGGAACCGCCGGGAGAGAAGCAGCTGGGGTAGGCGGTGGAGGGGAAGGGGGGGGGACGACGACACGGCTGGCGGGGCGGTGTGTGTGTGGGGGGATGCGGGAGGGTGCTGAGCCCGGGCGGGCGCGTCCGCCCCGCGGCCGCCAAACAATGCCGGGCCTGCGGAGGCCCGCGGCCCGTTCCCCGTTCCACGCCGGGGCGAGGGGGGGGGGACACGGGGACGCGCAGGGCCCCGCCTGGGCCTGGGCCACCGGGCGGGGCGGTGGGCCTGGCGAGGAGGGAGGACGCGGGGGGGAAAGGGGGGCTGAGGGGCCTGGAGGGGCGGAGGGCCGCCCTCGCCCCACTCCCTCCGTGGGTCCACACGGGCATCTTTTATCCACTCACAACACCCCCCTCCCAATCCCTTCTGGGGGTCTGGAGCCGGTGGCGGGGGTGTCCGGCTGCCCCTCCCTTGCTGCCTTGCCTGCAGCATGGCCGGGGGTGTGTGTGTGTGGGGGGGAGCTGGGCTGGGGGTGCCCGTTGTGGCGGGGCCCTCGGCGGGGTGCTGGGCGCCTCGCCCCGCGGCTTGCCGCAGCCCTCGGCCCGGCGTATGAGGGGCTCTGCACCCCACGCAGGGCCGGACATCCCACCCCCTCCGTGGCCAAGCCCTCCGTGGGGAGCCCTCCGGCCTGCCCTGACCTCCCTCGTCCCCATCGCTGCTGTCCCCACAGCACCTGCCCCCAGTCCCAGGGTGGGCAGGGGTTGTCCCCTCAAGCCGGGGGAGCAGGAGTCCCACTCACCCCACCTTCCACCTTCAGACGGAGCCGCCGGCCTTCCTCAGCGGGTCACTCCCACAGAGGTTTTTTTGTTTTGTTTGTTTGTTTCACATTTCTGGAGGCTGTGGGGCTTTGTTGGTGTGTCAGACCCTCCAGAGAGGGGCCATTTTAAATCCATCCCTTTACCAACCCCGCCTGGTAGCAGCATGGCCAGGGAGCCGAGCGGGGTCACAGGGAGGAAGAAGTTCTGCGGCGCCTTCCTCAAGGCTTCCCTTTTCCTCCGGAGTCGCCTGCCTGCGGCCGGCCTGGATCCGCCGGCAGCTGCAGCTTCCCCACGGGAGCCGAAGCTGATCCCGCAGGTGGGCCGCACCGAGCAAGCAGAGGGGCTCCCGGTGCCTTTTGCCTTGCGTACAGCCAGGGCTGCGTCCAGCGCTCAGCGATGTATCCCTTTACCAACTTCCACTGACGTGCTGTCTGTTTCGTAGAAAATCAGGTTTTATACAGCCATTTGCCGTTATTTGAGGCTGCCGAGTAATTTGTCATTTCCCCCGAGTTGTATTCCATGTGAACTCGCTCATCGGTGCTCGCGGTATCCTGTCTCGTCAGGCAGAGCAGGTGAGCTGGGCTGTGATGTTTAGATACACAAATTACATTCTAATTTGTATAGATGAGTGTACTATTTCCCATGGTAATGATTAACAGTTCAGGGACATGTTTGCAGAAGCGTTCAGATAACGGAGCATGTGATTTGAGTAAACGGAGCGGGTGGTGGTCTTTTTGCAAGAGAGCAGGGAGAAAATGAGCAATGCTCATTTGATCAGCGCCATTTTTAACTGTGACTCTTGACGAAGGTCGTTAGACCCTACAGTAAACTGGAGGGAAAACTTCCCAGTGAACATGCTGACATTCTCAGCTTTGTCTCACAGAGCTGTCAGTCCTGTCTCTGTGTGTGTTGAGTATTGCACACACGTACACGTGCTGGTGCTTTCCCGTCAGATCTTGATAGCATGAGAAGAAAATGCAAATGATGCCGAAATGGATATAAATGGAGAAAACATCATCTTGGAAAGTATAGCCTTGGTCCAGCAAGACAATTAGGCACATCCCTCAGTCTAAACATGCTGCTAAGCCATACTCGAGTGAAATGTGATGTGTCACTGGTTTGATGAACTCTTCCTTAGATTCTCTAAGCTTTGCAAGAATCTGGAACCATCCATGGATCGAAGTGGATCTTTGTGGGATCAGCTGCCTTCTGCTGCAACCCACCCACAGGTCAAAATCATACCCTGACTTCCACAGAGGTTTACCTATTCCTAGAATGATTTCCTGGCACTTTACCAGGCTGGTTGACATTGCAGCTAATAAATTAGAGAGCAAAATGCCTGTATTTTTTACTAGGGGAAAAAAAGAGCCCCCTTTAATAGAAGTGTGCATTTACACAATAGAAGCTCATTGCCCTGAAAGATGTGTTTACATCCAGTGACTGCAGCATTGTCTGGTGACATCAGTCCATGGGGTGACTCTTCCACTGCTACATTTTTCAGCCTAGCTGGTGAAGGAAGAGTCTCAAGGCTTTTAGTCAAACTAAGTCAGAAAGTCCTCGCTGTGTTCTAAAAATGGGCTTATGGGTCATTAAAAATATTACGCTATTTTGAAATGGATCAAACTTTGCCCTAGTTACTCTCTGGTTAGTCAGGCCTGAAAACAGGCAACCCTTCTCCCTCGTTTCATAAAAATAATTTGCTTTTTTAAAGATCACAGAGCAAATTAGGGTGAGTGAGTGTATGGCACCCAGAAGAAATTGCCTCCGGTCAGCTATCAAAGCTGGGTTACTGTCACATACGTACATCCCCAGGAGCTCGTGTAGGGGCGTGTAATGCATCAAGCGTAGGATTTAGCCCTGGGCACAAGGTCAGCATAAGGCTATGCATCATTTAAGGCTCTCTTACTGAACGTGCTAAGTGGTGCATAGACCTCCCAGCTGCTGCTAGTTGCTGGATGAATGGCTGAGGGAGCTGCAGATGTGTAAATTTTTGTATAATTTTTTGGTAAGAGTAAGGGACCCCACTTTTCCCAAAATAAGGATTGTTAGTCTAAATCCTGTGTTTGCCGTGGTGAAGTCCAGCCAGCTTGATGAAGGTTACACCGACATTTTCCTGAAATTCTTTGGCAGTTGCAGATGCTCAGCAGCCTGCTCCCCCTGATACAGTAAAGCCGTTCGAGACCTCTGCTCCCAGTCACTCATTTAAACAGCACAGACTGAAACAAACTGTGTGAAATCTCTCATGTTTCCCATCATGGCCCATGTTGTAATTGGAATGACCCACTCATCAAGAATTCAGTTTCAAAACCACAAAAGCGATTACAGAGGTTATATATACTTCTTGGTCAGGATTTTCAAACTGGATGTGAAATTTGTGAGAGCTCTTAAAGGTGCCTGATTGCCAGGAAGGGCCGGGCAACTGTTTTGGTGAGAAGGGACTCTTCTCCAGCACGGGCCAGGCTGAGAACATCAATGCCACACTTTCTGACTGTACATCAATGGGTTAAGCTGGAAAGAAAAGGATGATTTTGGTTGTCCTTTGGTTTTATTAACTAATAGTGCTAACATCCTTTCTGTTTGTCATTTGTTTTCTGACCTTTTATGGTGGATTTTCAGATTCCACTTACTGCCATTTCTTTGTGACTGAATGCTGGGAACCTCCTGAAAAGTGAAAGCTGAGATGTGTCAGACAGGCGGGCCTTTACACAAAAAGCCACTAGATATGAGAAGATTCACAACCAAATTACTGGCTTCTAAATGAGAAAAGAAAATGAAGTATTGGGACTTGAAAGAAGAGACAAGACAACGCTGCGAGCTAGAGGCCCAAATTGCTAAACGTGATGCTTGGTCTTTGTGCCTTCGGTTTTGAGGCATTGTACAAAGAATTTGAATAGCATGGTCTGATCCATTACAAGATGAGCAGGAGCAAGATCAGCCTGCCTTTCCCCTTTTGGGGGAAGAACCGAGATGCCCTGAGCCTTCCTCGCAGCGGTGACATGGTGCCCTCGTCACGCTTCATGTTGTGTCCGTGCAGCGAGAGGCTTCGGCGTTGGCTGCCTGCCTGATTAACGGAAGGGGGAAGCGGCGTATGGAGTTGGTTGTATCCTGCTGCATTTTCTCTCCTAAGCCCATGGGTGAGAAACAGCACACATAAATATTGTTTAGGGCCTAGGTGATGTTCATAGGCAGCCGGCCTTATATTAACTCCTTTGCACCATTGACTGGAACCTTCTCCAGCCGGGGAGTGGGTCTGGTGCAGGTATCACCGCGCTCCGGGAGGCACAAGATGTCCCAGGGATCACCTCTGAAAGTCACTTCAGTCTAGAGGGACCCCAGCTCCTTTGTTCCTGCCAGAAATGCTCACATTTGCTATCACTTGAAGGAAGATTAAGTGTTAAGGCAATAAACTAACTGAACACAAATTTCCCAAATGGGGTAGAGGCTCCAGAGAAGGCCCTGAACGCTGCCAAGCCAGTACGATGTATTTAAAGTGCTCTGTATACAGAAACATTTTCTCCAGAGTGTAATTGCCTTTCATGCTTTATCCTAGGATTTCGTGGCACGTTTACCGAACTTTATTTTCAGGCAATTTTAACAACAAAAGGGTAAAAATAATTTAATGTCAGAAATGACTAAATCAAATACTGTTGGTGGAGGGAGGCTGGTTGCTGACTAACAGAGCGGATGAAGGACCATACAGAAAATGCATGCTGAGGGTGAAGTGAGGGTTTTGGAGACGTATTCTTGCAAGATGCATTTCAGTCATCTTGTTGCACCCGAGTCTGGCTAAGGCTTGAATGTGAGTAAGTGAGCAGGTCCAGGATTTGTACCTGACAAATAGGTAATGGCCTTTTGGTAGCACTCCCTTACGACAATCTTGACGAACACAGGTGCGAATAAGGTTGCCTCTGAGAGTCGCCTGCCTTGCCTTTGCGTGGACATAGCCATGTAACTGTCTAACGTGACCTGAAACTTCCTGAAAAACTTCTAGAAAAACCTCTGTCTGATCTGCTTTCTTCCCAGGGTAGTTGTGTGCCTGTGTCTCTAAAGCACGCTAATAATGAACTCAGCCTGGAAATTTCACAGTGGTAGGCATTGCTGCTGTTTCAGAGCCAGCTAAGGCACAGTAGCTTCATGTAAGTGGTAGTAGGTGTCGTGGTTAAAAAGTTGCACATTGAACTTTGGCATTTGAGATGTGTCTGTTGTAACAGACAGGTTTGGTGGCCGCTAATCATCCACGCTCTTGTTTCTGTCAGCAGTCTTTTATGCAGGAAGGTCCCAAACCACTCGTGTTATCAGTGTAATCATTCATCTCCTTGTTTCGTCTGCCAAAGGGAAAAGGGGCTGAGTTGGCCATGCTGTAGCTGAAGCGGCTATGCTGCCAGCTGGATGACTCAGGGCTGGCGGGAAGAAGGTACATTCTACATCTTACCACAGCTCCAAAAAAAGCAAAGGATGAGTACCAAGCCTGGCAGCATTAGCCACACTACTCAGCTTCCTGCTGCAAGTATCCTGGGGTGCAGAGAAGTGGGGTGCTCTCCAGGAGCACGTGGGTGGAGGTGTTAACACTGTTGTGCAGCTGGGGTAGAAGAGTTGACCCTGACTTTGGAGGCGATAGCTCGGGATCTCAAAGTCAGACCCCACATGACTGCTGAGCATGGCCTTCTACCTGCCATTCTTGATTGTTGAAGGACAGGGCTAATTTTTTACATGACAGTTTTCTTCACCTGTTTTCTAAGCCATGCCCTGCAGCTCCCTAGGTGGAGATCTACATGGCGGGCTGTGTCCTTTACCCATCATTTCCACAGGTATCAAGAACCTGCGTTGCACCTGGGTTCATGGCAGAGCTGTGATTGCATCTGTACCTCCAGTCTGGGGAGGTGCAAGTGATATCCTGCTTGGGCAAGAGAAGGTCCGGCTCTGCCTTCCCGTTCATTGCTGCATTTCCCAGACCACCAGCTTCAGGCATAAGGAAACAGGCTGGGGCCCGAGGGAGGTGCATGTGTACATGTGCCACTTCAGAGGGGCTCGGTGGCTCTGGTTAGTGGGTGCTAGCGCCTGGTGTTTCCCCTCCCTGGGTCTGGGGTCCTCTGACTCCGTGGGGGTGTCACAAATCCCAGCAGAGGTGTGAGCAGGGTGGAGGGAGGGTTGTGTGGGTGTCTGGTCAGCCGTGCCCTGGGTGTAGGAGGCGCAGGTAGGATATAGAAGGGGGTGGTGAACGTGTGTGTGTGTGTTGTTAAACCCAGCTCAGGTGGCTTTCTGAGGGCTAGGAGCCCTCAGAGAATGCGGTGCAGGGAGGATTGCAGATCAGTGATGGGTGTAAGAGAGGGCTTTACCCAGCCAGGCTTCCCTGCTTCGTCCTCTCAAAGACAGTGTCTCCCAGGAGCACCTCAGTCTAGACACCTTATGGCAGCCCTGCGCTGAGGGAATTTGCTAACTCATAGCTGGCCAGGCCAGGCTCCCACGGCGGTCTCAGCGCTTCGGGGTGCAGCTGTGCCCTGCCATGCATCCTTTCTGCAGGATCCTGTCTGATCCTTTGTACAGGATTGTTACAGGTTATTGCTCTACAAATCCCCTCTGCCCTGGCTGTCCGGTATATATGCTTTGCTTCAAGGCTTTACTTCTAGTTTTTCCCCTCATTAGCTGGATAAGATGCAGAGCTCTGCGCAAGCCTGTCTCGGAGAGAAGGAGAGGATGTCTGGTGCATGCTCAAAGCGATGCTGCCTTTCCCAGCCTCCTCAGAGCCTTGCTGATGATCGTTGGCTGGTCGTCGTACCGAGGGGGTAGTTCAGCATGAATAGAGTGAGCAGAACTCATGTCACAGCAGCAGCCGCGCTGAATGCGATAAGTGCAAAGGAGACTGCAGCTCGGAGAGAGATGTCTTTCTTTGCCAGTGCCATTTGCAGAGGGCAGATAAGCTTCCTGGAAGCTGAAGCTCTCTGGAGAATGTGCAGAGGGATCAAGCCTGACTGTAAGGTCTGTTCAGTGCTTGGCTCATGGTATCGTTGGTGGCACTGTGATATGTTTATAATGTAGACAGCTGGGGTAAACACAGCTTCAGAAAGGATCCGCACAGCTATTGCTGCTGATCGAATTAATCCCTAGAGGGCTGCTGATAAGCAACCTAACCTGATCGATACACGGATGCTCAATTCCAGGGAAATAACAACAAGTTAAAGCTTCCCATCAAACCTCTATTTTCTCTCTTTGGTAGTTTCTGTTTTTCCATGCAGTAAAGTAATGTGGTTCCAAGACCCTCAGAATAGCAGCGCTGCATGACATCTGTGTATTTTAGCGAGGTGATCGGGGCCCAGGCTTCAGCCTCTACTTTTCATGGGCAGTGCTTAGATAGGTAAGGATCCTGGGATCCAACCTGGGAGCACAAGAGCAGGGGTGGCAAATTGACTTTCGCAGGGTCTGGTTAGGCAGCCTGTGTTTGCACAGATGATGGGTCACGGCTGCATTTCATTCTCTGGAATGAAATGTATTTATTGTGCAAACTCATTTAAGGAAAAAGCTGACTTTATTAGTTGGTCTCTGGAAAGCAGTCAGCATTTCTGTGACCTGTTCTTCCATAGCTAAGGAAGAACAGGCTTAAGCAAGCACTCACCAAAGGTATGTTGCATAATTACTGACGTGTAATTTATCTAATTTATTCTTTTGTAGGAGCTTAAATACATTAGACATTGGCTGTCAGTCTGTACACAGGCGCAATGTGAAATATGCTGTTTTAATTTATTTAATCTTAAGGAAAAATAAGTCCTAGAGCAGTTGAAGAATGCTTTATTTTTTCCTTAGACTCTGTACAGTATGTCCTGTATTATGGGGCTGTCTGCATGAATTAGGCCATTTCCTTGCTGCTGTCTGACAGCCCAGTAAGTATGAATGCAAATTCTGATCTCCTTCACCTTTCCACTTTGAATCACCATATGGAAAAGAGACGTGGATTCCACGCCGCTTTAGAGTCATGGAAATGAGCTGTTAGGAAATGGGGAAAAGGAACTGTATCCTGGCAATTTCTGAATGAGCAGCTTGAGAATTGACGTAATTGCAAGGCGCCGGGAGAGAGCCGACAGAAAGGAGGAGTCAAAAGTTAGAAAATAAAGTGAAAACAAGAGTGTGTTTAGGAAAGCTTAGCTCTCCTTCCTTTCCTTTTTGGCCGGATGATATTTTGCCATTGCCAGGTACAATTTCCTTCAGAGCACGTAACTAATTTATGCTGGAAAGACCAATTAAAATAATTGATTTCCAGTAATGCGCAGCCATCTTATAAAATAATCTCTGGCTCTCCAATGCAGCAGATAATCTAATAAACAGAACATGGAAGTTTCATCACATGGAAACAAATATGAAAGATAGTTTTGTCTGCAGATGGCATACGAGAAAGAAGCAGAGATAACAGGGCTGAAATTAGTTCAGAGACCTGCTTAATATAACGCCTTTTCTCCTGATATCTCCAATGAACTGGGAAATCAACATATCCTGCTTGTAATACTTTGTATTTTGCCCCTGTGTGGTGCAACACAGCCTGGCTTTCCTAGTGTTCAGGTGTTGGAAGCGAGGACATCCCCTAGGAGATCACGGCCGCTTTGGACTGTTACCTGTGTCTGGAGGCATGCTCCCAAAACCTGTCAATGTCTGCTAAAAAAACCCTAAATGCTCCTTACAGATTCTAATGTTTTGAAGGGACAACACAATCCCCTCTCCTCTGCACTGGTTGTCGCTCTTTCCAGCAGCTGAACTGGAGGGAGAGGAAAACCTGGGAGATCCCATCCAGGTACCAGCAGCAGGAGGAGGGGGAATCTGGCACCAACTCTCCCTCTGGTAGCAGGATGGGAGGGACTCAGGTCCTCAGTTCCCTGTCATGATGCTTGGATCCTTGACCAGGACTGGCAGTTCATTCAGCGCTCTGACCTGGGGGCATCCGTGCTGCCTTTCCCTGTGCTTGAAGCCTGCAGACAGGAGGGTTTGTGCCCATCATGGGCTCTGGCTGCAGCTCCCATTACTGCTAGTGTGGGACGAGTAAAATGCTGGTCCCCCTTGCCCTCTGTCTGCGTGTCCGGAGGTGGGACTCGTCTGGTCTGGGGAGGTGGCACAGCTATTTCACCTGCACCCCGATGGCTTGGCTAGACTCAGAAATGTTTAAATTTAATCTGATTTACAAATTTTTTCCTGCCTCTGCCATGAGTCACATCCTATACAAGGATCTGTCCGTTGTCCTTTCTGTGCAGCTGTAAAAAGAAAAAAGAGTTGGACTCAGTTAGCTGAGCAGGGCGTTGGGAAACACCGCGGGAGAGGAGGTATTTCCTATCGTAGACTTTATATGGCACTTGCAGCATGGCAGTGCTTAAAAAGAGCACGCGAGCCTGTGGCTCTTTGGCACCTGTCCATACTTAACGTGTTGGGAAGATCTTAATGCTGGAAACGGTGTTTGGTGTGTGCAGCAAAAGGACTGACTGCTCTGAGGCCTTCGTTTTTCAAGTCATTTGGCGATGTGTGCCTGGATCCTAGGTCCATGTATTTGAAACAGGAAGTTTTTTTTTTTTTCCTGGAGGCCCTTAAGCAGTGACACGGGGCAGGGGCTGGTGTTTGAAGGGAGTTTGGTGCTGCTGGTCCCTGGCTGCTGCAGTCTGGTGGAGAATCTAGCTTTTCAGAGCATTTGGGACTTTTGTTTTGCTAAAAAACCTCCAAGCATTGGGAAGAAAAGATCTTTGTCTTTCAACTGTGAGCAAAGAAGGCTTGTAGTATATGTCCGAGAGCCACCAGAAATCCCCTAGCAACCGATATTTCGTTGCAGGATTGTAGGAAATCAGAAACTCATACAAAAGCACTGCTGTTATTTAAAATATGAAGTTGCTGCTAGAGGCTTCTTTATAAAGAGGCCCAGAATGGGCAAACCCTATTCCTCTTGGTATTTATAGCTTGCCTTTTAGCATGTGCACACATAGTCCTTGTGCTTTGAAACAGCTGGGACTGTCTGAAAACTGGGTCCCCAAGGTCAGGGTCTGAAACAGAGACCAAGGAGGTTTAACTTGAGGCTACCATGTTTGGAAAGTTGCATCCTGAGCCAACAAACCGGGAAGCTTTTGTAGAAACGTGGGGGAACTTTCCATCACACGCTCCCTTCCCTGCTGGCGAGATTTCACATGGCTCTAGGTGAGCTGACTGGCATGATTAATCACCTTCAGCATCTCTTTCCTGTGCTGGGAAGTTTGGACACAGCAAAAGGAAAATTACTGGAGCTGGCCTGCTCTTTGCAAACCCCAAGGCTGCAGCATCTGTAGATGGCAGGTCTTAAAACGCATCCGTCTCCCATATTTTGCGGCAGGTACACAAAGCAGCCCAAACGGACCATGAGGCCGTTAACAGCTGTAATCGTCTCAGCCGCGTTGGCCTGGAGGATCATGCGGGTGATATGTATCTGTCTGGCACGCTGCCATTGCCGAGCGTGGATGCAGTGACCGAATGCTGGGTCCCTGCCCGTCCCCTCCAAAGGCTCCTGCCGCAGCATCGTGCTTGTCACTTCTCCCCTGTCCCGGTGGGGAGATGAGACCCTCTTGTAAGGCCATATGAACAATACACAGCCTGGGCAGCACTCGCCTCTGGGTCGGCGAGCAGCTCTGCAGGGAACCTTGCCATTTTGAAGTGGGAAAGTGAGCAGTGCCTGTGCTTTGCATATTCTTTCCACTTGGGAGTGAAGAAGTGGCTTTTATCAGGATGGGCACGTGTCTTCGTGGCCTGGTTCCTGCTGGGGCTGTCTCAGGGGAGGCTGTTGATGGGGCCGATGGCAGAAGCAGCAGATTACACTTTGAGCATTAGTGCAGACTGCAGATGGAGCAGGACTCTGCTGTTGCTACAGAAACAGCAGTCGCACAGGATGCATAAAGGCAGCATCCTTTGATAGAGACATGAGGTACTTAGACACCTCAGCTTGAACGCTGCATCCATTTTTGAGACCGCCTTCAGAAAAGGTTTGGTGGGGAGAGTCCAGAGGAGAGCAGTTAGCTGCCTAGACAATGTGGTAGCAAGGGATGATCGAGGGGCTTGGACTTCTCTTTTCTAGCAGAGAAAAAGCTAAGGGAGGTGTTATGGCAGTCTTTGTGTACGTAAGAAGTTGTTGCAGGCAAGAAGAGGGTGATCTGTTCTCCACGTCAACTCTTGTAAGACAAAAACTAATGGGTGTGTTTTGTCAAGGGAGATTCCAGCAGGGAACTGTGTGCCTGCAGGGAGCGCATGGATGGATGGCCCCAGAGTGGCATGGAGTCTCCATCGAGGTGTCTGAGGACAGGTTCAACAGACGTCTGCTCTGAACGATGCTGTTTTGGGGTGGATATTTGGGCTAGCTGTCTTGTTACCACCCTGTCCAGCCCTGCCATCTGTGATTCTGCACTTTGCAGAAGAAGGAACTTAACACCTCTTGTTTAACTTGTTTACACAGGTAGTTTTGCAGAGAAGACTTACGAGTGGAGCTCAGAGGAGGAGGAGTCCGTGAGAAAGGCAGGACCAGTACAAGTCCTCATCGTCAAAGATGACCATTCCTTTGAACTGGATGAAGCTGCACTGAACCGCATCCTCCTCTCAGAGGCTGTCAGAGATAAAGAGGTCGTGGCTGTGTCCGTTGCTGGAGCTTTTAGAAAAGGAAAATCATTCCTGATGGACTTCATGCTGCGGTACATGTACAATAAGGTATGGCTCCAGCTCAGGTGGCACTTCCCAGGGGTATGGTGCTGCTGCTCATTGCTCCCAGGTACCACCCAGGGATGAGCTGGACAAGACGCTGGCTTGGTGCTCTAGGAATGCTCAAGCCTCTCATTAGTGTGGGCTTCACAAAACGAAATAGAGCAGATCCTTCCACAGCCCTGTGCACCAGTGGGTCTCTAATGGACTCTTGACTTTGGAGCAGAGATGTTCACATTTGCTGCCCTGTAGGAAACCTGTCTTATAGGGGCTGCCCCCCTCCAGCACTGGGACAGAGGCAGCACAGAGGAAAAGTGTAAAACCAAAGTGAGATGAGAACTCCAGCAACTTCTTCTGTTCCTACCTGCAGGAAGCAGTAGACTGGGTTGGAGATTACAACGAGCCTCTGACTGGTTTCTCCTGGAGGGGAGGGTCTGAGCGGGAGACAACTGGCATTCAGATATGGAGCGAGGTTTTCCTGGTGGACAAGCCCGATGGTAAAAAGGTGTGTGCTTCTTTGTTGCATAGCTGTCTGTTGCTGGTCAGCTCATGTTTCTTTTCCAGCTTTTGTAGGACTCTCCTGTCTTGTCATAGGTGGCTCAAATGCCTGTGCAAGTTTAAAGAAGGTCTTCAGTACCATATCCCTAATTTAGCATGAGTGGGTTTAATGCAGTGAGTTGATATGACGTCTAGGTGTCTCTGATATGCTCTCTAGGTGTCCCTCTAACCTTGGGCATCCCAGAGTTTATTTCTCTGCTGTTCCCAGGGATCTTGAATCTGAGCTCCTTGCAAACTACTCCCCTTTCCTAAAGCAGTAGCTGTAAAATGAGTGTCTTCATTAAGGGTGATCAAATACAATGCAAACTGGCTTTTGGGGCATCCTGCAAATTCAACTTATAGCCAGGAATATTGGTATTCATCTACTCTTTAACAAAGAACCCAACACCAAAGTGACACTGAATTATTCATGGTGTGATTTCTGATACTGTCTGAATGTGGTTTGGGTTAAGGAGGGGTGATAATGCTGTGGCTTCTGTGACATAAAGCTAATGCAGACTTGGGAAAAGACCCATCTGCACTGACAGTGAGTGTTTGAGGAGAAAGCAGTTTCCTCCTGTGTGTTGCATAGCATTCATTTTGCTGCCTGCTGGAGTCATCACGCTGTCAAGAGCGACTGGGGATGCTCTTTTCCTTTGTCCTCCACCTGTTATAAGTCTAAGGCAGGAGCAATGAGATTCCCAGCACAATAATGCAGCTGAGATTCACCACCCCACCACCCCTTTGGCATTTGGGAGTGACTTTGCTTGGATGCAGATGCTGAACAGGTGCATCCAAGCTGACGTAGAGCTTTCTGCCTCTCAGGTTGCAGTGTTGCTGATGGACACTCAGGGGACCTTTGACAGCCAGTCCACCCTGCGGGATTCAGCTACCGTGTTTGCCCTTAGCACAATGATCAGCTCGATACAGGTAAGAAGGGGGCTGTCTTCAGGAATCACTTCTTAAAAGGTGGTGGCAAAAAACTAGTGGCTTGGCACCAGCCTAACACAGCAGCTAGCCAGGGCCTTTGATGGGAGAGACAAAGGCCAGCATGTTTGTTGCACTGAGTGCAGGATTCATGCATGACTCCATCATCACAGGGAACAGTCTCATCTCCTCATCTCACCCCAAGAACAGGGGCAGCAGCAGATGCACCCCTTTGCTTCCAGCTACCAAAGAGGAAAGGACCTTGGTCTGGGGAACTAGGTGTGCATTTGTCTCAGTGCTGCTGGAGAAGCTTCTGGGCTGGAGTTGTTCACAGAACAGGTGGTTACGGCATAGCCTGTCTGGCCTTTGCTCTTGGAGGACAGTGTGAATGGGATGGAAGCTGTGTCTTGGTACAGAGCTCAGCACGTCACAAAAATGGGGAAGAAGGAACATCATTTGGACCTAATAGGCTTCCAGGCTGGTGCATGGCAGCCCTTGCTGCTCCCATGCTGGAGTGTTTTGCTGCACAGGGAGCAGCAGTGCCTGTCTGACTGACAGTGTGAGTCTGTCCAGCAGTACAGCTGTGCTTGGGGCCTGTGTTACACTAGCACCATGGGCCAGCTGGGACTTAGGCTGTGTCCCTATGGTAGTGTCATAGGTTTTAACCACACCGACCTACACATTGGCTCGAAGGACAGGCCATTCTGAGTGCTCTGAAGTTTTTGTTTTTAAATGCAGGTTTACAACTTGTCGCAGAACGTGCAGGAGGATGATCTGCAGCACTTGCAGGTGAGACCCTTGTCCCTGCTGCTCTGCATCACTGAGGTGGCTGTATTACTCTCCGCACTGGCAAGCTGTGTTGCTCTGCAAAGGCACTTTCGCATTCATAGCCACAAAATATTTTTCAGTTTCCCAGCTCTCATTTTGGTTCATGGGCAGGGAGGAACAGTCACTTGGTTTGAAACCTGTCTTGCCTACGCTCTCACAGTGTGGCTTCTGGGGGCCTGGGTCCTTTGGCAGGGCAGTCAGTGGGACATTTGCCAGGAGGGACTGTTCCTGTCTCTGGGGCACATGTCTTCCTTGAGGCTGATCACCTGTGGAGCTGGAAGGGGTCCACGGCTGTGCTTTGTGCTGCAGCGGGTGGCTGGAGGGCATGGAGAGGCTGAAAAATCCAAGGCTGTTAAGTCAGGAGACAAAAGTGACTGAGAGGGGAGGTGGTAACAGTCTTCAGCTGTGTACAAGGTTGCTGCAGAGTGGAGAGCATTATCTTTTCTTATGTCCACAGTGCACAGGACCAGTTGTCATGGGTGGTGCTGCAGCCAGAGAGGATTAAGTTGACTTTCTAATGGTGAAGTTAGAGGAGCATCAAACAGACTGCATAGGGCAGGTGTAGAGTACCCATCACAGACCGTCTCGGTGTGGCGCACCCATCACTGGTCTGCCAGGAACAGTTTGGATACAGTTCACGCTGGCCTATGTGTCCTTCCATGGGATTATACTGGGATTCCTCAGTAAGCAGAGACCCATCAGAGGCCAGGACTGACCCATGGGGCTGGAAACGTGCTATCACTTGTAGCAAGGGGCTAAAGTGACTGGTAATAGGGAGGCATCCAGGGTAGTTAACCATGTATTGGCTGTACTCCTGCTGCTGTGAGCATCCATCTGCTGCTGCCTGAGTGGGGGCAGTAAAAGTGCTCATTTGACTGAAGTGACAGGGAAGCTGAAGGCAGAGGTTGCACTGTTCACACTGTAGGGCAGGATCTTTGCGCTGTTAGAAGAAGCCTGAAGAAATTAGGAACTGGTTTATAAGCCTGGGTATTGACATCTGGTGCTGGCTCAATCCAAATGACCCCTAAGGGTAATGACTGTTGAAGACAAGCAGGTAATGGGATTTTTGTGGCACAGGTGTCCTGCCCATTTCCTGGTATTACCTCTAGCTTTCTTTTCTGTTTAGGTGATTGATTGATTCGTTAGGTAGGTTTTTGCAGGACCTTAAGAAAAAGGAAAGAAAAGCAAAAGTCCAGCTGGAAAAGTCAGCATTTGAAGACTTCTGTATTATTTCAGTCAGTCAATATTTTTAACAATAATGCCTTTTTAACATTGAACTTATCCAATGCAACTCTGATCTTTCACTTTGGATTTTAAGCCATTATTGTTTAACATGTTGACCCATTTCTAGGCATCTGTGAAATACATTATTGTGCCTTCAGTTAGAAATTACAGTCCAGAGAGACTGGAGAGCCTTCAAATCTTGCTGGTAGGCTGATCTACAGTCTTTGCACAGTGGGGGTTTGCAGGGAAAGTACTTATTTCTGAATTCATTTCCGCTTCTTCCCAGAGTGTTTAAAGAGAGCGGGGCTCCGGCAGTCCCCTGTAGCATGTAAAATTTCTGGTTGGTAGGAAAGCAACAGTAAGCAGCTGATTTGAGCCGTTTTTCACAGATTTAGCAGCCAAAAATTCTAGGCTGAGATCTTTCATGTGAGGTCTCAGCATAGTGATTGTCTGTAACAGCTCCATGTGCCTCTCAGATGTGAACCAAAAGCACACAGCCAGCCACATTCTGTTCCAGCTCTGCAAATGGTCCTGTGAGCCTAGAGTCAACAATTGTCCCTTGCCTCTTGTGCCTGTGTGGCCTACAGCCGTCTGCCCGGCCGTGCAGACTGACGAGCTAACAGTCCTGTTGTTCTCTGCTTCTCTTTCCAGCTTTTCACTGAGTACGGCCGGCTGGCCATGGAGGAGACATTCCTGAAACCTTTCCAGGTGAGTCCGAGGGTCCTGGCCAGCACACATCCCCTCCACCGGAGGTGGCTTGGCCCTGAGCCGGTTGGCTTCACCACGAGGTGTCACTGCAGTTTGGAGGACGGGAGGAGATGGAGATGCCTGGGGACTGGCTCAGCTGTGGAAGGAGACGCTTTGTGCTTCTTTTACCCCCAAAGAGGCTTCCAAATACATCCAACATCCCTCTTTCTTTCCTCTCTGAACCCTTGCCATCCCGAGAGCTCTGCCCTGTCCTGCCAGATGTCCTGCTGGGCTTGGAAAACAGTCAGGTTTTGCAGCAGGTTTGTCACGCTGCCTACTCAGGGACTCTGCCCAGCCTTTGCTCTGAGAGATTTGAACCCACCTGCCTGGGAATCCCTGCTCCTGGCAGAATGAAAGGATGAGGATTAGCTCAGAGCTCTTGTGAGTGACAGCAGGGCTACGGGAAGGCTTGGTTTAAGTGGGGTTTTAACTTCAAATAAGTGACATCTGTTCACCCCGCTGCATCCCAACTTGTGAAAAACTGGCATTCAAAAAAGGGAGAGTGTCGGGCTGACGCCAGCTTGCTCCGGACACCAGATCTGTGAGCAGCTCCAGGGCTGGCAGGATAGTTGGCTATGACAGCCCCTTCCAGAAGGAAAGTGAATATGAACAGAAAGAGACAAAGCAGAAGGTAGGGGGGCAGAAGGTACCCATGACATAGCTGTGGCAGCTCACTAAAGCTCCAGTCCTTTAACCGATCAAGTTGTGATTTTGTATGGCTTTGATTAGGGCTGTACCGAATCCTGTGCACCTGGGAGGCTGGGAAGGTGGTTGAACAGGTTTCAAAGCTTTCAGGGGTCTGTGGGACCAGGTGTGAGCCAGGGAGAGGGCCCTAAGGGGATGGAGGGAGCAATGCTGTGAGGTCCCCACATGTCCTCATGCTGCAGTGGAGCTGCAGGGCTCATTGCATGATCAGGCTGGTAAATAGAAGGAAAACACCTTCTGTGGGCGTCTGGCCTTATCCTGTACAAGTTGTTCCTTTAATCAGATGCACTTTGACAGTCCCAATGGCTTGGTCCAACTTCCAGCTGGCATCCACAGTAGGTTAGGTGGTAGCTGGATGGGGGTTTGTGAGCTTCCTGAAGTGGAAAACAACAGAGAGCAAAACATGCTGTAAAAATGCAAATAGCAATTGGGAATGGATTACAGCTATTTTACTTTTGCCTTCCAACATAAAAAGCGAATTGCTGTTCTCACCACCATCCTGGAAGGCCTAAGGGGTTTATAGGGTGTCTGTGGTCAGGAAGTGGAAATAAAATTAAAAGGTTAAAAAATAAAACAAATGGAGAAATTGAGATTTTGGGGAGCTTTGAGGATATATCAGATGCTGTCATGGGCAGATGACTGATGAACAATGTTAGAAAGCTATCAGTAGAAACACTCTACTTGTAGTAGCAAGCGCTAGGAGAAAATTGTAACATGGTACAGAAAAAAGCCAGATGTTAAATAAATATTTCTATTCCTTATTTAAAAACTATCAGGATAATGTAACCAAATATTTCAGTGAAAGTGAAATACTTCCTACTCCATCAGTAAAAAGGAGGCTGTAAGGGGAAACTTTTAAATATGCTTAAGTCATTAGGACTGGATAATAGGCTCTGATTTTACCAAAGACCATAATCGCTGTCAAGACGCACAGTTTTGTGGATAGCAAGCCTTGTCAAACAATCCCATTATCGATTTTTAAAACACCAAGAGTTCAGTTGATAAAGGTAACTATCACCATGATATATTGCCTTCTGTAAGCCTTATCTCCCTATGATGCTGATTAAAAGTAAATGAACAACATACCAAGTCAGCATTGTCTGTTTTAATCCATTGTAAATGGATTAAAAACTCATTAACTGATAGATGACAGAGCACGCTGAACTAATTTTAACAGGGAATCATAATCCTTCAGAAGTGTTTCCTCCGGGCTCCCCCCAGGATGTCTCTTGATTCACTGTCATCTTCATTAATGATCTGGGGAAAAATACCAAATGACACCCTTGCGAATGTGATAAAATTTGGTGGAAGGACTGACGGCGATGTGGCCAGGTGAGCAATGGAGATCTCCTTTCCACATCGCAAAATGGGCTTGTTCCTGCAAAGCACATTTTTAAAGACAACCAAGCATTTTGATTAGGAAGCAGGAGAAGTGCAATGGTAAATAAACTGCTTTTCCAGTGGAGAGGATGAAGGAGTGTGTAGCTCAGTGACTGCAGCTGAGGCTGGACAAAGTCAGACTAGCAACGAGGAGCACACTGTTAATGAAGGGGCAATTTAATGGTTAAGGTGGCTTAACGAGAGATGGAAAGGCTTCTCTGGTAGCTGCAGACTTTAAACCAAGACAGTTGTCTTTGCAGAAGAGAGTCTATAGCTTGAGTTTCTTGGGTGAGGTTCCAGGCCTGTAAGTCAAACAAGCTGAACTTCTTTTGTCCTTAAAATACACAAATCTGTAAAGGAGGCTCTGGAAAATGACTCCTATAGGAAAATGCTGCCAAGCAGGGAGTGCAGAGAAAGTGTCAATAGTGAGGCCGTTGCGTTGATCTTGCTGGAAGGGAAGTAATACTTGGCAGTGGAAAATTATCATTTCCTTTCGGCTCCCTCCTCTCCACGGTGTATCCTCACACTTGCGCTGAAGCGTAACCGCCTGCGCTGCCCGATGAGCTCTCGGTCCTGGCCGTGAAACTGGTCCTGGCCGTGATGCAAAGGCTGTCTGTGGTGCCTGGCAGTTTGCTGGGCTGGAGGGGCTGAGGGTGGCTATGAGGCATGGTAAAGACAGCATGTCTGAAACAGTTTTGCTTAAGAAAAAATAAAATAATTCCAGAGTCAAACAGTGCAAAGCATGCATAATGTGTTTGTGGGAAAGTCCTAAACATGGACATGCCTCCTAAGTATCTCATGGTCTTAGAAAGAACAGTGTGTCCTGAAACAGCTAACTGGGTGCAGTTGGTGTGACTTGTCATGCAGTTAGGAATGGCCAACTCACTCTTCTCTCTCTTTTTTTAACCTTTCCTGATGTTTTATGGGAGAGAAATAAGAAGGGGAAATATTTTTCCCTCCCTCCACTAAATCTTTGTTCTAAACATAGACAATTTTTAGGGAAATTCCAATTAAATGGATTCCACTTGCTGACCTGCTTACTCATGTGTATGAGAGGAACCCTGGCATCCTTGCCAGGCCCTCCTGGGCTTCAGCATTCAGGGCTTCCCCCTCCAAACCATGTATTTGTACATGGGATGTAGGTCCCTTGCACAGATGAGACACTGGAGACAGGATTTTTTTCTGAAAACTGTTGTTTTTTTTTTTTTAAGATTAAAGGTTGACCGTACTGGTATTTATTTATTTATTGCATAGGAGCTTTGAATGCCTCAATAAAGATTACAAAAGCCAGTGATTTCTTATTCACCCTCGTTATCCTGCATCTGCTTCTCATTAAAAGTCTGTCTGGAAGGCTGCCCGGTGAAAAATGCTGAAAAAATGAGCCTGTAAAATTCCCATAGGATGGAACTAAATGTGGCTGGAATTAGGGATCTCGTTGCCTTTTGTCCTCGTTAGCAAAAATCTCTTTCTTGTTTTGCAGTTTAAATGATTGACGCTATTCTTCAAGCTAGGGAATCAAACTGCCACAAGGAAAACCCGAACAGGAGTCCTGGGTTTGCTCCCTCCTTCCCCTGTAGGACGCAGCCACACGTGCAGCAAGTCTGCACGATCTCAGCGCTGTGCTGGGGTGGCCCTGCACAGAGGGGTGTTTCTACCAGTAAAAGCGTGAGATGCTGCTGGACCTGGGCAGAGACTTGGGGCCAGGTCTTGTTGTGGCACGAGGGTGGGGATGACGGTGCTGGGGGGGGTCCTGCCACCGCTGTGGGCTTTGATGGCTGAGCATGATCAGCCGCTGCAAGTGGTGGCAGTGGGGAAGGAGGCCCTGAACTCCCTCGTGAACCCCTTTTTGATAAGGTACAGCAGAGTTGCACGTCTCATGTAGCCACTCCTGGTCCTGCGATTAGCAGCAAACGACAGAGCAATGCTCTTGAAAGCTGAGTTTTTCCAAGCAGGAGCAGCTGGTAACTTTGACTCAGTAGCACTGTATGGCACTGACCCTGTTGTGTTTGTTTTCTAGTCCCTTATATTCCTTGTTCGTGACTGGAGCTTCCCGTATGAATTTTCCTATGGATCTGATGGTGGTGCAAGATTTCTGGAGAAGCGGCTGAAGGTGTGTTCTTTCTGATCTGGGTTTATTTAATGAGCAGTGCTAGCCTGGGGGTATGATCATGGGTGATGGAGAGTGAAGAGGCAAATGTGGTTTGTGACCCAGGGATGATACACTGCCATCACCTGCATGGATGGAGAGCGCACAGAGCAGGAGGGTGAGACCTTGATCTGGGGGACAACCAGCTCTGGAGAGTGTAATCCTGGGCAGGGAGCAGGGAATGGGGTGCAGAGCACCAGCACCAGTGAGGGTTCAGCTGCATGGCCACAGTGCTGGCTGTTAGGTGTGAGCTGCAGTGTAGAGAGATGCTGGTTACAGTCACACTTACCCAGTGCCTTAAAATCACAGAAGAGGCATTTTAGGAGGCTTAATTTCCTTGCCATGTTCAGTGGAGGGCTAAGGCTTCTGACCAAGTCCAAGCTCACTGGGGCTCTCTTGCTGGGAGCAGCTGGGAGAGACGTTAACGAAGGGAGTCAGCAGATTCCCTAGAGACCAGGAACGATGTTTTAGTAATAGGTAGTTGTACAGTAAAACTGATGGGCGAGGGCTCCACTGGGATTAATCAGGAAATGCATGGGTGATTTGGTAGTGGAGAGACCTAATTAAATGCAAGAGAAGAAAGGCCCTAGTGGGAAATCCCAAATGTTTTTGTATTCCAATCATACACATACATGCACATTTTCCAAACGATAATAACATGCCCCAGGGTACGTGGTCAGAAATACGCTAGTTCCTTGGTTGCTGGGAGAGCCTTGTCTTTCTCCTCATGTGGCATACTCCTATGGGATGTCCTTCTGTGTCGCTTTTTGCTGCTGTAAGCAGTCACAGTGCAGAGTATCCCATGCTCCTGCCAGTACCACTGACCCAGTGTTACTGGTGTCCCCATCAGAAGGAAACCCCCCGACCCCAAACTGGTCTCTCGCAGGTCTCGGGAAATCAGCATGAAGAGCTGCAGAACGTCAGAAAGCACATCCATTCTTGCTTCACCAAAATCTCCTGCTTCCTCTTACCTCACCCGGGCCTGAAAGTTGCCACCAACCCTAATTTTGATGGAAAACTGAAAGGTATGAAGGCAAAGGTCTGGTTTTTAAGTGGATAGCTTAGATGCCCTGGCAGACTGTCCTGCTGGTTCCTGAAACCTCTGTAAGTATTTTCCATGACAAAACTGGGAGAGAGGTTGGATCCTCCTCCCAACGATGTAGACGTGCTCAGCCCATTCTTCCGAGTCCAGCAGCTGCCTGTTCATTGCCAGATGCTGTTAACTTAGGACAGAGGTGGAGGCAAAAAAGGTGTGGGAGGCTGAAAAGGTCTCAGAGCCTCTGGCAATAAGCACTGTCAGGACAGAGGGCTGATAGGCAACCAGGGAAGGGCAGGGCTGAGATAGGAAATTTATGGACATGGTGTTAAGCCTGCAATTAACTCCTGTGCCTCACTTGCAATTCAGCACAGATGCAGAGTGGTGCAGACTGGTTGCTGCGAGGCAGGCTGATGCTTGCGGAGGGTGAAAGGCGGGTTGCACGTGCTCTCAAGGGAACTTTATTTCACTTTGAAAAACTTTCCAAGGAATATATAATCTTCCTGACTTATCTGATCAGTGGTTTCCCTACAGGGCAGACTTAGTTCAACAGGTAAAAAAAAAAGAGGAAGGAACAAAAGCCGTGGTAAGATTCTCCACCCTGAAAGGAGCCACATGCTGTGGATTTTTTAAGTTGTTTGTTGTGAACCAAGGGCTTACCAGCATCGCTGTTTGCAGGCTGCTTGCAATCTTAGCAATAGAGAAAGTGGCCCGTTAGTCACTTAATTTCTTTCTGTCTGCTAATTTATTTTACTTTTTCTCTGGTTTTGTCTGGCTAGTGATCAGACTTGTTCTTCTGGCAAACTCTATGCTAACCGGCAAGCAGGACAGTGAGGCAGTGGCGGGGGAGGCGCACTGGTGGAAACTGAGCTGATCTCTGTTAGTTCCCCCGTTAATTTCAGCTGCTGAGTAGTATTGAACAAATGGTGTGTGCAGAACTCGCACAGGGGTTGTTAGTGGCTTCTTGACACCATTTTTGTTGTTCCCTCAGAGCTGTATGCAGCTTTTTGTGCTCTGATTGAAGAAATGTGGAGAAACTTCCCCTCTCTCCTTACGTTCCAAATGCCTGGATAGTGCATTGTTTTTTGTGTCTCCAGCCTCATACAGTTTAGTTTAAATGGCAATAAATGGATGTCAGACACTATGAAGCCGTAAGAATGACTGTTAGCAGATAGTCTGCCTCTGTTGAAGTGACACAAAGCAGCCCATGGACCCCTCAAACAGCTCCCTGTGCCAGCTCTGTGCTTTGGCAAAGGGGACGGGCTGGTAGGAGCAGAGATTGTGCCCGTTCCTGGTACCCACATCAAGGGGTGTCTGATGGTGCAATGTAAATGCATAGTCACTTGCAGGAGTCCTTAGTGTACATGTACCAAGCACCTAATGGTGTGCAAAAGCTTTAAAATGCTTTGCAATGAGAATTTCACATATGGGTTCATAGACGACCAAGAACTCAACACAGGAAATCTTACCTGCTGGCCCAGGAGGTGGCAGGGATGAGAGCCAGAGAGCCTAAGCCCTGGCAGAAGATTTCCACTACAGGTGCCATGGAGCAGGGCAAAGGGAAGAAGGCACAGCATGTGTCCGTGCCCTATACACTAAATACCATGATTTGCAAAGAGTGTATGTGTCTAGGCAAGAAGATGCTGCTCTCTGGCTATCAGCGTTGCGTGCACATCACCAATGTCATCAGCAAAAGCAGGTTTTTTTCCCATGCGGTCACATTTGTGTTTGCGCAAGTATTTTTGAGACCATGAAGCTGGTTTGTGGATATATGCGCAGCTGTATATTCTGTCCATGGGTTAAGTAACAACTTAACTAGGGCCACAATCACTTCTGAGCGTTCACATCACTAAATTATAGGGTATCTGAGTCTCTGGCTTGACTCTTCTGCTTTTGTTTCATGTTGGCGCACACTGAAGTACAAGTCTGACGTGGGGCTGGTACTGATGACATTGGGTTTTGTTTCCAGAAATAGATGATGAGTTCATAAAGAACTTGAAGATTTTGATTCCTTGGCTGCTTAGTCCTGAGAGCCTGGATGTTAAGGAGATCAATGGAAACCATATCACCTGTCGAGGCCTTGTGGAGTATTTTAAGGTATTGGCTTATTTAAGAGAAAGTGGGCTTATTCACCTGTGGCACGCTTGCACTTTTGCTGTATTTAAAGGGGAAAGCAGCAGCAGGCAGGCCAGCATTTGATGGCTGGAGGAAATGTTCTTGGTCTAGCTAACAGTCCTGACTCCCATTGCTGCAGAAAGCGAACACCTCATGGTTGTGTATTTGACCACGCAGTAAGCCCAAGAAGTGGGCAGGGCTGTTTTCCTCTCCTGGAGGATTGAGGTCCAGAGGGAGGTAGGCTGAGGACCATATTCCTACTGCCTTTGGAAAAAGCTGATTTTTGTTGTCATGACTACTGAGACATTTTAATGCAAGACTTCAGTGAGTAATTCTCACCACCTACTCTCCAGGGCTACCTGACTCTGGCTCCTTCTCCTTCAGCGAAGGGTGGAGGTAGGTGCAAATCTCATAGTATAAATACTTAGTGTAAGTGGTGGACTGAGAGCCTTGAGTCACTGACCCAGGCCACCCAAGGAGTCGATCTCGAGCCATGTTATGTAGCATTTTCTGACAGAGCATCCCCTGCCGAAGGCACCTTGTGCCAGGAACGTCCTCCTTTTCTGTGCTTTTAACATCCTGTTAAAGCTGCGTCTGGTACTGGGTGGGGGTGTTTGCGTGTTGCTCATGTATGATGCATTCAATGTGATTTCATTTTCTGTGCACTGTTTTGCAGGCATACATAAAGATCTACCAAGGGGAAGAATTGCCACACCCAAAGTCGATGCTGCAGGTACGTGAGTGTGAGCTGTGAGCTGGTGAGCATTCATGCACTGTAATTGCCATTGATTTCCAGTTAATTGTCAGAGGCGTCCAGCTAGTGCAGCACATTGGGTCTTCTGTGATTTTATTTCAAATGCCTTAGTGTAACAACCCAAGAAATAGCCCTTTTGGAAGTATCTGGCAGTCACAAGTCTGATACGGCTTAGCAATTGCGGTAGCACGGCTCGTGCACCTTGGCCGAACTGTGGTGACTCGCTGTCTGTGCAGATGGCGTCAGCCAGCTTAGCTGAAATTGTTCCCCCGCAGGTAAATGGCATCGTTTTTGGCTGCGGTGGGGCCACACACGAAGGTGACGTGGCCCCCGCACATGGGCAGCGGCTGCTGGGCTGCAGCTCTGCTCTCTGAGCCAGACGGCTTTGCAGGAGGTTGGAGCTCTAGATGTTTACATATGACTGAGCCTTTTATCTGTTTTCTTGCTGTTTCCCGCAGCCAAAGCCAAAGTTTTCGTTGGTCTGGCTCAGAGGGTAGGAGTCCTTTCTTCATGCAGGCTTTTGCCTGGGGGACCGAGGAGACTGGATGTGTAAATATGGGACAATCTTATTTGGCGTTGGTCAGAGCCTGGGGAAAGTACACTTGGCTAAGAAAAGGGAGCTGTTTAATTCTGAATGTGTGCACCAGGATACTGTGCACATGTCCTGGCCGTGTACATGTGTGGACCTTGGGTAGCCAGGCAGCCAGTGGCTGCTAATCTCTGCAATAACACTTTTTAACCCTGTCTTTCTGCAGCTAAGCTTTGTATCCCTTTTGCCCTTCTTGCAGGCTACAGCAGAAGCCAACAATTTAGCAGCAGTTGCCACTGCCAAAGACACTTACAGCAGGAGAATGGAAGAGGTAGGTCGTGCTGAGCGTGTCGTTTCACAGCACTCATGTCTCCTGGCTCTCCTGTCCTTCTGGGGGAACCTCCCCGCCTGGGTTCCTGGTAGAAAACGTCCTGCATGGACTTGGTCAGGACTGGTTACAGTGCTGGATGTTCAGGGTCCCAAAGAGGGTCACTCCTGTGTTCATGGTGGAAAAGGGGCTTTCTCAGAGGCTGGAGGAGAGCAATGCCCGGTCAGGGTATCATGGCAGGACACAGGAGGGTGATTGACAAATGGTCACTGTTTCATCCAGTGACAGCTTTTTGCAGACCATGTGGCCTTTGCTGAATTTGCATCCTCTTCCCAGAATTCCCTAGCATGGGTAGATGCAACCCAAAAATGTGATATAGAGGGGTGACAGTGGTGCGTGACCATGCAACCTGTTCTGTGGCTGGTGCTAATTAGGGGATAAAGTCATTATAACTGGCTTTTCACCTATGCCCTACCCTGTGAGCCCATCTCTCAGCTCTGGCGAGGGGATGGTTGTGGTGTTTGAAGGTGAAGCTCAGACCCCAGACTGTCTCCAGCCAATTCCAGGCCCCCACTCTCTTCATCAATATTGGAGATTGCTGCAGGAAGGGGGTGCGGAGCTGTGTGGCCAAATCATCTGTGGACGGCCCTGAGCCTTAAAACTCACATGTCCATACTCAGAAGCAGAAGGAAAATGCCACGGAGTTTCCAGCACTAAAAAATGCTGGGGTTCAGGGTCATGCTGGTCAGTGTAGCTCAGCCATCAGTGTTGGCCGAGATCCTGACTTGGGCTGTGAGGGAATCAAGTAGGGGAGCTGTGGGAAGCAGCTTCCCAGTGCAGACACCCGCTGCTCCGTTTTAACCTGCACCTTGCAGAGTTAAAGTCGTGGAGGTCTTCCTGCAGGATCTAGTGGTCCATGCCAAACAGGAGCCTGTAGAGCCCTTATTCCAGTGGTTTGCATGCCAGAGCACAGGAGCTGTGGGTGCTGAGGTTTGTGGAGTGATTGGACTGTGTTTTCCACGCAGGTCTGTGGTGGGGACAAGCCCTTCCTTGCACCTAGTGACCTCCAGACCAAGCACATGGAGCTGAAGGAGGAGGCTGTGAAGCTGTTTCGTGGGGTGAAGAAGATGGGTGGGGAGGAGTTCAGCCGTCGCTACCTCCAGCAGCTGGAGAACGAGATAGATGAGCTCTACATCCAGTATATCAAGCACAATGACAGCAAGAATATCTTCCACGCCGCCCGCACCCCCGCCACGCTCTTTGTGGTCATCTTCATCACTTATGTGATAGCTGGAGTGACCGGCTTCATTGGCTTGGACATCATAGCCAGTCTGTGCAACATGATCATGGGCTTGACACTTATCACACTGTGTACCTGGGCATATATCAGATACTCTGGGGAGTACAGAGAACTGGGCGCAGTAATAGACCAAGTGGCCGCAGCGTTATGGGACCAGGTAGGATAAAGAGCTTTTGATTTAAAACAAACAAACAAACAAACAAACCCCACCGAATTCTTAAGTGTTGAGTTTCCTGGGGCTTTTCTTTCCCTTTGAAATGGCTTTTGCATTTAGGGTTGTTAGATGCTCCGGCTGGGCCTGCCTGGGCAGATCCAGCTGCTTGAGCTGGTTGTGCTATGATCAGTGGGGGAAGACCTGTGCCCTGTCTTCTTCAGACAGCAGGACAATGAGTTTTAATCCATGGCTTAGACTTTCTAGATGGGGAAAGCAGGGACAGAGGAAATGGTTTCAGATCAGTTTGTGGAGTTGATTGTAAGGGGGAGACATCTTAGGGGCTGGAGATGGGCCTGGGTAGCACTGCCCTGTGGTTGTAGCCCAGGTAGACGGTACAAGATGGGTCAGAGAGCAGGAGCGAACAGCAAGGCTGGAGCTGCATACCAACCCACCCCTTCCCCTGCTCGAGCCTGAGCCTCTGAATCCTGCCCAGTGTGAAAGGCAAGCCATGTAGATCCAGGCTGGGGATGAGAAAACTCACAGCGAGCTATTTCGTTCTGCCTTTTTTTTTCCCTTCTTGTCTTGCCCATCACCAAATGCTAGTTTGTGGAACCTCAGACTTTGTGGGAATGGAGCAGCTTTGCCTAGGATCCCACTGGGGAGGTGTTCTCAGAGCTGGTGTGTGTGCTTTTTGCGTGCATGTCTGTGTATGTCAAAAAGAAAGACCCATATCTCTTCCCTGGTTCAGAGCAGGGATTTTGGCTCTCCCCCGGTCTGCCGGAGACTGAGGCCAGGTCTCGGCTCTACCTGTTTTGGCACTGGGCCCTGCTTTCCCATTACAGCCGCAGCTGTGCTAGGTCAGTTGGTCTCGCCCGCTCTTTTTCGATTTCTTCTTTTTCCCAAACAACATGGGAAAGTCTTGGTTGGGCCTCGATTTCAAAGAGAACACCTCTAAAACCTTAAAAACGGTTGTAGTGAGAAATCACTCCCCTGTGCCCTCCTGCGTTGCTCTGCCCGCTTTCCAGACGGTGCTGTTTGAGCGCCCAGCCCCGACAGAGTTATCTCACAGCCCACGGCCACAGTATTTTTAATACTCGGTCTTTCCTGTTTCCCCTTCTGCAGCAGCCCTTTCCTCTCCCCATTGCAGAGCTGCCAGGGAAAGCCCGGACCCTGCAGGCTCCTGCTGACCCCCTTTGCCCCCAGCCAGGGGAGCAGCCCACCGGAATGCAGCTGTGGCTGCGGGCCCATGTGCCGAAATAATATTTAAAGGGCTGCAGTGGCCTCCTGCTCTTCCCGTGGCAGAGCCGTGGTGAGGTCATTGTTTGCTCGGCCCCTAGAAGCCACCAGCTGCAGTCATGGGTTTTATTTCTGTAGCGCTCCAAGGCAGAAAGGGCCATTCTCGACAACTTTACCTGCTCCTTCCCTGCTTTTTATCCATCAGTGAGGTTTTGATTGAGAGTGAGCATGTTTGTCTGCTTCCCGTTGCTGTGCAGAGCTGGAGCTAAACATGCAGCTTTGGGAGAAAAAATTGAAGCATTTATTATTCAGTTCCTTCACTGCAGAGGTGGGTAGTAGTGTTGCTTAGCTGAGCTGCCTTTAAAATAAGGTGAATTGGAGAGGCAGGGCATCGTTTGTGTCCCAGGTGGGTTCATCCTGGCTGTCCTGTCCTCAGCAGCCTGAGCATCCACAGTAAACCCCCCTGCGGTGCGGTCAGTGCCCATGCGATGCTCTTCGCTTGGGGACACTTCACGGGTGCCTTTGGGATATGCTGGCATGTCTAAGCCCAACATTTGCCCATCCCTGTGCAGGAGTCAGTGGGGTTTTTAAGTAAGAACAGGACACAGCCAGCAGGAAGCCAGACGCTGCCCATTTGCAACTTGCCCAGCTGGGGAAAAATAAAGAGGTTAAAGTGCCTGCAGCTGCTCCCTGGTGCCTGGCTGGCCTCCGCGGGCTGTGTGGCATGGCTTTCCAACTGGAGGGAAAGTTCTCCCGAAAAAGAGCTGTGCAGAAGGGTGGTGCTGGCCCAGCGTGGCTGGCAGTGCCTCAGCAGCTCTGCTGCAGGCACCGGGGCTTGGGCAGCGTGACTCTGCCCGCCACAATACGTCGGGCTGGTGCCCGAGTTCCCCAGGTGGGTTCAAAGCCCTCGTGGCTCTGTCCCACGTGAGCCCTCGGTGTCCTGTGGCAGCGGGACCGGCTGCAGGAGGGGTGGCCAAGAGCTGTGAGGGGTCCTGCAAGAAGGGCAGCCCATGCAGGGTGAGCCCCCCTGGGAATACACGGCCACGGTGGCACCAGCAAGTGGCTGTGGCCAGAAGCGTGAGAACCGTGTGCTCCTATGGACGTGAGTGATACACAGAGATGCTTTTTTTTTTTTTTCTTTCTCCCCCCCTTTTTCTTCCCAATGCCTCTCCCCAGGGAAGCACGAACGAGGTAAGTGGCTCTTGTTCTCTGCATGTGACACCGCTCGGCTCCCACGGGCCATGGGCTTGCGGGGAAAAGCGTCTCGGACCCAGATGGCCGTTCCAAGCCACGTCACTGCCTTTGGGCTTGTGGAGGATGGCGGGGGCTGCGAGGGCTCTGGGCAGCGGTGGCATCCTGGCCCTGCACCAGGGCACTCGCCGGCGGCTGGGCTCTGGTTGTTCCCTGTGTTCCAGATGCCTGGGGAAGGGGGTTAAACGTGGGTGCTGTGCTCCAGGCGGTGCTGGAAGCCAAGTGGGGGAGAGATTTGGGTGGGGAGTGCGTTTGTTATGATGGGGACTTTCATCTTTCTCCCGTCAGTTCCGTGTGGGGATTTTCCTGTTGTGCTGAGAGGTCAAACCAAAACACCAGTTTGTTTTGTAGCACAAACCGTGCAGGCGTCATGCAGGCAGGGCTCCTGCCCCAGCAGCTGAGGAGCCCCCATACTTGGCGAGGCCCCTCTGTGCTGCTGGAAGTGCCGCATATTGTGTTTTGGGCCCAAAACCCCCCCCATACCGGATCGAGTAAGCCAAATGCAGAGCCTGGGAGGCATCGTTTATCTCCCCAGCCTCTTCCTGGGGCAGCACACCCACTACAGCCCCTCTCACCCTGCTTGGCAGGGGAACTGCTCCAAGGGGAGCTGGTCCCTGCCCGGCACTTGGGGTGCAGCCCCACAGGGAAACCTGGGTCGAAACCCATCAGCAGTCCTCGTATGCCGGGCTCGTTCTGGCTCCCCTTGCCCAGTACCACAGCGGCACAACGCTGAGCTGCTTGCCAGGCGTGCGCCGAGGGCGATTGGAACCTTGTTTAGGAAAAAACCTCGTCAGCATCTAATTAAAACAAAAAAAGGCATCCTTACTAGTTTGTATTACTGCGCGCGTATGTTAACCCAGTGTTGCAGCCAGGTGCCACCCCGGTCTGGCCGAGGTGTGTGACAGAAGACAGCTCTATCTTTTATCGTGTCACCGAAGCCTGATGGCTCCGTCTGTCGGTGTCAACACACTTTTCAGCCACTGAGTTATTTGTGGAGTTCCTCCTAAAAGAAAGGTAGAGCAGTTCTCACAGATCCAAAAGGCCATTTAAAAAAAAAAAAAAGTTAAAAATCAACCTGTTCTTTCCCCCAGCAGCCAGCCCATGCTGGCTGTTTTGGTACCTCCCTGTGCCACAAATGCTGAGCAGTTAAAAGCTTTCTAACCTCTGGGTCCGTGGGCTTTGCTCTGGCTTGTGCAACAGCAAGAGGAAGAACACGGTCTTTGCTATTGATGAGCTCTTGGACAAATCCTGTTAAGTAAAAATTAGCTCTGTGAGACTGGTCTGGCATGGAAAAAAAAGCCTAAAATAGCACAAAATGCTGCAAGGTTGCTTTTGTAGGATTTGAAGGCGTATTTTCAAGAAAGAAACCCAGAGAAGCTGCATGAAGTCTCTTCCACCAGTCCACTACATTCCCAAACAATCCCAAACCACTTGCACGCAAAGCCCACCTCTTGTTTCCTATGGCCTGTTTGGGATGTGGTCAGCATCGCCTTAAACACATTCTCGCCTTCACCCTCATCCTTGCTGTGGCTTCAGCCTCGCTTGCTTCATTCAACACCCCTGCACACACGAGGAACACATCACTGTGAGCGTGTGGGTTTCTGCTGGTCGTCTGCCTCTTCCCACCTCGTCCTAAGTTAATCCTGGCTCACCGACAGTCTTCAGGTCCCCAGCAGGAGCTGGTGGGGTTTTGGTTGTTTTTTTTGGTTTGTTTTTTGTTCCCCCCAGTGACAAATTCATTTGAATGGACCTGTCAGAGCCGTGACAGCCGGTCACGCCAAGTCCTCTGCAGCCAGTCCCATATCTTGGCATCTCCTGTGCCATTTGCACGCAGTATAGAGCCCATCACGGGATGGGGGAACAGGGTGGTGGTACTCGTCTGTCACCAACCCTCGGGATCAGAGCCTTGTCTCAGCCCGCTGACTGCTCTGACCTTAGTTCTGTACGGGAAATGCAGCCCACATCCACACTGACTTTGACCATGCACCAGTACGGGTACAGCAGCCACTCGTGCCTGGGCTGACCCCGGTGTTTAGCTGTCACCCTCGGAACCTCCACGAAGACAATTCTGCGGCCGGCAGCCTGCTCACACTGATGCTCTGCTGAAAGAGGGGTACACACATTTATTGAACTGTGGTGCTGCTGTTAGCAAAGGACTGGCTTTTCTGTCAGCCAGGAAAATACACTTGAGTATAAACAGAAAATGGTAAAATTAGAAGGAAAAAAAAAAAAAAAATCTGCATTCATCTGCAGAATAATGATCTAGACAAACTAAGAACCCATTACATAGCAAAGCCCTCTGCATGATGCAATATGTATCTGCCTGGTGGGGAGTAAACCAAAATGCTGAGGATGCAGGAATTCAACCTCCATGCATGAAAGAGCAGCCCTGCAGAGAAGGACTTGGGGGTGTTGGTTCATGAGAAGCTCAACATGACCCAGCAATGTGTGTTTGCAGGCCAGAAAGCCAACTGTATCCTGGGCTGCATCCAAAGCAGCGAGACCAGCAGGTTGAGGGAGGGGATTCTGCTCCGCTCTGGTGAGACACCACCCCCCCCCGCAGTACTGCGTCCAGCTCTGGGGTCCCCAACATAAGAAGGACATGGACCTGTTGGAGTGAGTCCAGAGGAGGGCCCACGAAGATGATCAGGGGGCTGGAGCACCTCTCCTATGAGGACAGGCTGAGAGAGTTGGGGTTGTTCAGCCTGGAGAAGAGAAGGCTCCAGGGAGACCTTATAGCAGCCTTCCAGTACTTAAAGGGGGCTACAGGAAAGCTGGGGAGGGACTTTTTACAAGGGCATGTAGGGATAGGACAAGGGGTAATGGCTTTAAACTGAAGGAGGGTAGATTTAGATTAGATGTAAGGAAGAAGTTCTTCACTGTGAGGGTGGTGAGGCCCTGGAACAGGTTTCCCAGGGAAACTGTGGATGCCCCATCCCTGGGAGTGTTCAAGGCCAGGTTGGATGGGGCTTTGGGCAACCTGCTCTAGTGGAACTAGATGATCTTTAAGGTCCCTTCCAACCCAAACCATTCTATTATTCTGTGAAACTCATAGAAAAATAAATCCCTTACTCATACTCCAGGTAGTCCTTGATTTAATAAAACTCGAGGAGGCTCCTCCCATAGCTGAGACATTTTGAGAAATTAGCGAACTAGTGATCTTTATTCTTCTCCCTGTTGGACACTTGACACAATCAAGAGTTGGTGCACAAAACAAACCGCACGCAGTGACTAGTTTGAACCTGTCGCTCCAGCATGAACGCGAAAGCGCAGACCGTACGCGTCTCGCACGCAGCGGGGCTGGGGACGTAACCATCTTCTCTTTTTCCAGGCTTTGTACAAACTGTACAGCGCAGCAGCGACTCACAGACATTTGTACCACCACGCCTTCCCTGCACAGAAAGCAGAACCCACCGAGGGCTCGGAGAGGAAGAAGGTGTAAGCCAGGCGCGTTGCCGTCGATGCATGAACGTCTCGTCCTCGGTTCAACACTCTCGTCCTCGTACCCATCACAAGCTCCTGCCGTGGAACAGGGAGAGCGGAGAACAAGTTGCGTGTAAGGTGGTTTGGTGTGTTTGTTCGACAACACGGTGTTTGACGGGAAGATGTCAGCATGTTTTTCGTTTTGTTAATATGTACATATTGGTACTGCCGCAACTACAAAGTGCTTTTAATTTGTAATAGCCAGCATACTTCCCAGCTAATTTATGAAGCCTTATTTTCCCCTTCTTAATTAGTTATGAAGTCACTGAAGGAATCATAATTCACACGATAGTGCAACTAAAAATCTTCCAGACTTTAGCATTATTCAAAAGCCAACTTATTTTCAGATACTTGAACAAGTTATAACATGTAATCAAGTTTTTTCTTCAATTAACTATTTAATTACATAAACACAATTAAAAATGTATTAACTTGCTTTATCAGAAACTGTAAGGGCACTTCTGCTATGGTATGTTAACGACCTTGTACGGAAAGCGTACTTTTCTGTTCGTAACCGATGCACAAAGTATCACTTTGTATATGTATTGGAGAAAGTTTCACTGTATTTCTGTATATATATTCATTATAGTGCATAGAAAGTGTGTTCAACAGTTCTATTCTTTTATTGTCAGAACTATTAAAGTTTGCTTTCGGTTCCTAAGAGGCTGGTTATCCAGGAAGCAGTTATTGACTCATGGGGTGAGAGCTTCTCCTCTTGGGTTTTTTTACATTCTTGGTTTCCTTTGGGCCTTCAGAATTGGTGTTTTAATGGTAAGTTGTTATTTTGGAAATAACTCAGACCCCTCCTCTGCCCCGGTGTGCCCTGGGAGGTGCTTCTGTCACTAATAAGGTAAAGCCAGGTTTTACAAGCCTTAGGCAAAATGAAACCTCCAGCTTTTAACAGCGGAGGAGAAGCTTGTTAAGCGAAGGAAGGCTCTTCGCTGAGGTCCACAGCCCTCTCAACGGACAGCACCTGGTACGACCACCCCACTCATCTCGCTGTCCTGTTTTGCAGAACAGACACGTTTTACGGTACAGCAGCTGACGCCTGGGGCTAAGCCGTAACCGCTTCTGGCAGTCACGGGGAGTCGGCACAGCGTACTCGCTGGCTTTTAGAGAACGGTCCCAACCCCAACAGCAGCTTTACTGCACCTGGGCCGGGCGCAGGCTGGGGTGGCAGGAATACTCCCTCCTTGCTGTGGGCCCCGTCGGCAGAACCAGCACACGGCTCAGCTCCGCACGCGCTCACTCGGTCGCTAAATGGGCACCGCTGAGCTCAGAGCGTCGGAACTGCAGTTGGCTTCAGAGAACCCGAGCTACTGGTTTTCGCCACCCCCAGTCAGATCTTTTTATTAGTTAAAAGAACATTTTATTTGACCTTCTAAAAGGCAAAGAATTAGTTGGACAGCGCTTCATTCATTGAACAAAATTATTTTTATTGAATTAATAGGATTTACAAGAAATGTATTTTTTTTGTCTGCAACAATGTTTATTGCACTAAAAAGAATCCATAAATAACATTTCAGGACAATCAGTGAACCAAATGAAACTATTGGAGGGTAACTGTACAATTAAAAGTTTCCCCTCAGTAAGGAACCTTTAATACAAGAGAAAAGCTCATTAAAAAAAAAAAAAAAGTAATTGTTGTTACATCCCTGATTTTTTCCATGGTGTGGTACAGCTGGTTGGACAATGCTATTATCTTCCCACATGACTGGGTCACATTTTATGAAATGCAGTTTACCTAGGATTTAAAAACCTGTGAAAAGTTTGCTTAGAGCTCTTGGTCTTTAAGAAGGTACAAATATTTCCTCTCCAACTAATTTCTGTGAAAACTAGTAGTAAAGCTAAAGTAGCAATGCATTAAAGTTAAAAAATAAGGCAAATCAGACTTCACTTTCATGAAGCACTGGGTTGAGACTGATGAAATCCGCTTCTGTCTGGTTGTAGCCCTGGGTTGTTACTGAAACGGAACAGTGTCGGTGTTCAGTACGTTAAAGCTGTAAACAAAGAGCAGACCTCAAGAGAGAGAGAGGGACACGAAGTCCCGAGGGAAATACATGGAAATATTCATTTGGATTTTAACAAGGTTTTGAATCCAGGACATTTCATACAGTTGCAACTATTGCCCTTTAAAAATACATAGTCAGCTTCTTAATAATACAGCCGACTGCTAGAAAAAAAGATACCAGAATCAAGTGTCTGATTAAATTCCGCGCTGGTTTTCAGAATAATAAACTAGTTCTTGTATGGAAAAAAGATTAACAAACATTTTTCATTTTTATAAACAATACATAATACATGTAGAAAAATATTCAAGAGGATAATAACAAAGGTGCAACATCAACAAAAATAAGCTGCCTTTTCAACAAAAGCACTTTTTCATAGTTTTAAGTGTGAAAACCTTTTAAAGCTCTTAGGTGTCCTCAGAAAAGTCTATTAAAGAGTTGTTAGCTTAAAAATTCTTGCCATGCTGCTGGGCATACCACTGCTGCCTCTGCTTGCGATGCTCCAGCTCGGTGAGGAGGGCCTGCCTGTACGCTTCGTACAGCTTAACGATCCGTTCCAGTTCTTTCATGAAGAGCAGCTTCAGCATCCCCTGGTACGTGTCCAGGTCTGCCAGCTGGAAGAGCTCCCACTTCAGAATGTGATCGTATCTGTTCCGATAGAAAAGACGATTACCTACATGCCGCTGAGAGCAAATACAGCGCATTTTATGCATTTTCTTAAGAACCAGCCTCACAGTTGCACAGCCACTGATCAGATTTCTAGCAAGCTGTATTAGCATATTTTATGTGAAGAAATGAGGTCATTAAGACCAAAAGAGATAGAGCCATGTCTTAAAGCGAGTTGGAGAAACATCACTTACAGCTAAACTGCAGAATCACTCATAATATGCCAAGATAAACTCTGCAAATGCTAAAGATCCTATTAACTGATTATAATAAACCAACGGAGAAAATGCATTTTGGAAGCATTAAAACAGCAATTCCATTCAACAAGCCTTGAAAGTTTAGTAGTAAAACATCCTTCAAAATTAGAGTAACTCAGAAAAAAAAAAAGAATTATTTCAACAGCTTACCCTAACACTCCCCAGTAGGTACCTCCCAGAAGGCAGAATACTGCAAGTTTTCCCTCACAACACGCTTTTGTGTCCAAAGCATTCTTGTGCCAGCCTTAACAAAGCACTCTTGGACACTGTCCCCCCTCTTGGTTAATAAGCAATAATCTAAGTCAGTGTGTCTCTAACAGTGGGTTATGCACCCCACAGGACCATGGAAGGGGGGTATCAGATAGCATCAGTGAGGACTGGGGGCAGGGAATCCTATTAGGCCATAATTAATGGCTGCAAGTACTCATGCCAGCAAGGGACCTCCTAACCGCCTGCAGCTATCAGCCACAATCTACCTGCCACAGCGGGGGGGGGGAGCAGGGTGGGTGTCAAGGGAGCGATGCAAGCACTAACAGCTAAAAATCCTACATGTTCTTACTCCCCACGCTGGAAAAAATGAGCTGCTGTGGACCCGGGGAGGTCCCTGGAGACACATGCCAAGAGCCTGAAACACACTGGTGCCACCCCAAACTCCTCCGTTCGGACCATCCGACCTAGCTCCCCGCCTGGGATGGAAACAAGCTCAGCTGTGAAGTCAACCAATTACTGTTGTATTTCTTCCCACTTCCACCAGTTACAAGGAGTTGTTGGTTGAGCAAGGCAAAACATAGCGGCTTGGGTCATCAAAGCGCCATCCACCCTGTCAACACTTTCTCCTTGATGAGGGAAACGGACACTAGTCAGCAGTGCAGAACGTGAAAGCTCACAAGGCAACTACAAACAGGTGTGAGAAGGGGGCTACGCACAGACCAGCTTTGTTAGAAGCCACACTCATCGCTCTGCATGATGGAGAGCAGAGGACACGAAAAAAAAAAACCCACAAAGAAAAGCAGGAGCACAACATTAATGCATAAAGCGGGAAAAATGACGTAGGAGGAAAGCTGCTGGTGTCACCAACCACTGCAAAAACTCCCGGGTTAGAGAGCTGCCAGCAACGTACATCTTGCCTTTCATTCGGTAGGTCTTCTCTCCTACTCGACGTGCAGCGCTGCTTTTCTTACAAAAGCTGCAGCACCATCAGTGCTGGGTTTTAGTTTTACTTTTTAATATGGAGCAATTCTGAATTTCTGTTTATACTCCTAACACTTTTTTTTTTTTCAGTTTCTGAAACATATAAACATGCCCCTATCTTCAGACTTTAGGGCTATCAAAGGTGCTGCCACTGGATAGCTACAAACTTAACATAAGATGAGCCTCGTTGAGATGAGTCTCCCTTGTCTCACTAGCAGAGCTGAAGAAGGTCCCTGAAGTCTGCATTTTATGTCGTAACTGCCCAACTGCTCTTGTGACTAATCAAGTCTATGCCATTTCTCCTGCAAGTAATTTTCCACGATCAAAATTGGCACTCTAAGGTCTGCAAGGGAACCAGATAGCCAGTCAAATGAAGTCCAGTTTCACCATGGAGGTCTGTTCAACCATAACGTTAGTCACTGACTCGCTTTCATGCCACAAATTCTTCAAAGCTAGTGCTGACAATCTTTCACACCAAACACATGGTTCAACATTTCCCAAATTTAATATATATATAAAGGTAAATATTATAGATAAGCCTATCCAAACTGTTCAAAAAGCAAGCATTTTTCTTCATTACTTTTTTTTTAATGGACCTCTTTTTGTGTGCATAGTAGGGGAAGGTTTCCAAGATCCTGGAAGAAAAGCACTATTTCTAAAGTTTTCCAACAAAATCATGGTAATTCTACAGAGACAGGATTAAAGGTCTATGGCTTATGGCCAGATGTCCAGTACTACCACCATACCGGGGAAATAGCTGCAGGATGGTATTAAGCAGGAGATGCTGGCATTCAGGACATTCCTCAAGGAGTTGGTAATTGAAATGGTCGCGATTTAACCTCAGCCAGTAACTAAGCACCATGCAGCTGCTCACTCCCCCCCGCACCCCCCCCCACCCCCCCCCACCCCCCCCCGTAGAACTGGGGAGAGAATCAGGCCAAAAAAAGGTAAAACTCGTGAGCTGAGATAAGAACAGTTCAGTAGAAAGAAAGGAAGAAACTAAGAATGATAATAATAACAATTGTAAAATGACAATAATAACAAAAGGATGGAATATACAAAACAAGTGATGCACAATGCAATTGCTCACCACTCGCTGACCGGTGCCCAGCCAGCTCCCAAGCAGTGATTCCCCGCCCCCCCCCCCCCCCCCCCTAGTTTATATACTGGACATGACATCACACGGTATGGAATATCCCCTTTGGCCACTTTGGGTTAGCTGCCCTGGCTGTGTCCCCTCCCAACTTCTTTTTTCCCTACAGCCTTCTTGCTGGCTGGGCATGAGAAGCTGAAAAATCCTTGACTTAGTCTAAACACTACTTGGCAACAACTGAAAACATCAGTGTGTTATCAACATTCTTCTCATACTGAACCCAAAGCATAACACTGTACCAGCTGTAGAAGGAGAATTAACTCTATCCCAGCTGAAACCAGGACAGAAATAATTCAGGAAAAAACCAAGACACCGGGCCAACAGCAAGACAACTGTTCTGGTGAGCAACTTAGAGTGTGTTAGTTCAGGCTCTGAAGCCCACAAGGCCAAAGGCTTACCAACACGGACCTGGCTCATGTCAGTCTGCACATCAGTCAAGCGTTAACAGCCCACAGTGCAGACCCACCCGCATACGCTTAAATAAAGTAGTATAATGACTTCGCATAGCTAGATATATACCAAGGCTTAAAATAAACAGGCTGTTCTCTTTGATGGTCTCCTTCCACCTCAGCGTGATGACTGGAGAAGTCTGGCAGGGTGACATGAGCTAGCAGCCACGAAGAGACCTGCGTGGTTCAGGAACAGACACACTTCCCAAGGCTCAGAGGGAACAAGGGACGCAGAAACGACGTGTGATGCAGGTGTAAGCACAGTTCTCATTAGTGGGGATATCTGGGCTAATCTGGGTCTCCTGGAGAGACTCGTGTGAGAGAACTTCAGGAATATCACCCCAAAATGAGCACGGGTGCTAATGCTGGCCCTGGGAAGGGGACCTGAGCTGCACAGAGTGTCCTGGCATGAGCCTGGCCAGCTCTGGGAATAGGACAAGCTGCAGAATTTCCTAAGCAAGGTGAGGAAACAGCAATTCCCCAACCCAGTTTTAATCTTGATTTTGTTTGATCTGAGTCTTGCTCTACAATAGGCATTTTAATGCTGCTTTACTTTGATAAAAAGAAAGCCTTGATGTAGTTACATTTTCACTGCAATACCCCTCATTCCCTGCTTTTTCCCAGTGCTTCTGAACATACACCATTCATTTGCAATCTAATTTTCTTAACTTGGAAATAGGCAGCTGACTACTATAATTATTAACAGAATAGAAGAAACTCATGGAATAAACAGAGTTGTTTGATCCAGCTGAATTACATGAGAATATATATTCACTTGAGTGGAGGCTGAAGCCAAAATATCAGTAAATTTATGCAAATAAACTGCATTACATATTGAAAGGATATATTCAGAAGGCTGTATGCATCAGAGAAGCACCAAGACACGCAGATGACTACCAAAAATGCTTCTGAGAGGAATTTTAAGAACTTAAATAACCACAGCTTCTATAAACTTACTAAATACCAGTTTCTGTATTAAAGTCATCCCAAGTCAAGACAGGGCTGCACTGCTAAAATCACTTTTCCCCAAAAGCAAGAAGAAACAAATTGCAGCTGTTTATCAACACGAGATCAAACTCCAAAAAAGAGAGGCAGACTGCAAGCTGCTGCTTTTGAAGGTTTGCCAAGTACAACTATCTTTGTAAGCACTTGATTATTAAGTTTCTGTGAACACCACCTTTCCACCTCTGCGCCTTTCCCTCTCATCAAGAGCTGAATTCAATTGCAGCAGGATTTCCCCTGCCTCGCCCTGTGCTGGTGAATCCTTTCGAATTTTCTGGGCCAATGGCATTTATTGAAATATATTCTATATATCCAATTCTCAATGGAAGGCCTTGTTTCTTATAAAGGTGGCAATACAAGCAGGAAAGAAAACAAAGCTCCATCACATGCAACAATGCATTTGCAGGTTTTCTGGGGCCTGCAGCTTTTTTGTTTGCTCCCCAAAGAGATGCCTATAAGAACAGGGCACAGAGTTACAGTACCTGACCTAGACTCCCCAGGCATTTTTTAGAAGGGCAACTAGTCACAGAGCCAGAATCGAGGGGAGAAAGCATGTTAGTACAAAATTCCTGTAGAGCGCAGAGCCTTCCCTCCTGGCTGAGAAAGCAGGAGCTTACTAGACAGAACACACAGCCAGAACACTCCGTTTCCACTGCTTTTCCCAGTACATAGCAAGTATTTAATATAAAATAGGACACACTCAACACAAGAGACAATCACCTGCCCTGAATATTTACAGCCTATTGATTAGGGCTGGAAGAACAAAGTCCTGGGTTCAGATCTTTGCTCCAGAAGAGGTGGGGAAAGAACCTGAACCATGATCTCTCATATGAGGAAGGCATTTCTGGTCTCCTCACCCTCACAGTCCCATGCATGCAGTCTGGCATACTGTGGGAACACCCACCAGACTGGTCTACCTAACTTGGAAGGTGGAGAAACATTCGATTTTAGAGTCTAGCAAAGGGTTAAACACAAGCCAGGAGTCTTGATTCCGCTGTGCTAAGATTCTGATAGCTGCACTTATGCTCTCAAAACAAACCTTGACAGATGCCAGGAGAGAGGGGAAGAGGATGCTTCAAGATACCAAAAATACCTTGATATTGGAAATCGTTACCTCAAGTTATAACTAGACACCAAAGCCTCTTCACTGTGTAGTGAGCCAAATAGCTTCTTTTTTATCTTAACAGTTTGACCATTTTTCACTGAAATAGGGAAGCATTACGGCTAACACCTACTAAACTCTCCACTAGACTTTTCCAGTGGCCATAATTCTTCTTCTTCAGAGAAAGCTGTTGAAACCAAAGCTAATGTTATCTATTTTTGCTATCATTATCTACTTCTTTCAACAAAAATGACTGGCCTTCAGTCAGCTAAATCAAGCTACAGTGTCAGGTGTTACTAACAAATCATAACAAAATACACCTCAATGATTTCAGTGCAAAACTGTAGTGATAATCAACAGATTTTTACAGTAAATTTCAAATAGCAGATCGCAAAAGGTATTCCTCTACTACTACTATGAAAGCGTTTTGCCCACTTTGATTTTTGCAGCAGAACATACTCAGCTTTTGGACAATACTACTGAAGAAATTACAAGCATTACTGGATGTTTTTCTCAAGCTTTAAGACAGTTGCTTTGGCAACAGAGAAGAGGTTCATTATTAAAATTACATTGAAAATATGTAAGTGATCTTGATCTTAACTATGAGAATTATTTATCAATTGTTCCTTAAGACACCCTCAAGATGAGGTGATGCTAAGCCAGCTGCTACCACTCTCCCACACTTTTCCAATATAATATTAGCATAAAGCAGAATTTATTTCTTCACAGAAGCATTTGAGAATTACAACAATATTCCGATTACCACCAGCACTACCATAACAGAAGGCTAAAAGGATATTGGAAAATACATGATTTTTGATTCCTCTGAACAATGTAAATTCTATTCAAACAGCTTGAATGTACTAAATGTTTTGGGTTTTGTTTTTGGGTTGTTTTTTTTTTTTTTTAAATTTGTCTCAGCCTACTAGATATAAACAAACTCCTGATAAATTGTTTAAATGATCTTAAATTTGTTTCTCAAGTTTCAAGAGAAGTACCAACAAAAGTCCGTACAACACAGGCTGAAATAGTTCAAACTACATTGTGTGAATGTGCCAAAGACCTAAATAAAGAAATGCAGCTGCAGCCAAAACCTAAAAGTATTTCTAGGAAACAAGTGCTCCCCTAAGTTACAGGAACTTAGCATGCCCCTGGTGCATAAGTGTACAGGTGGATTTTAGGCCAATTTAAATCTTCATGGGCTGCTGGCAAGCCCAGTAGCCACCAGAAGTAATAAAACCCATTCAAATTACAGTTACTAAAAGCAGCTAAAAAAAAAAAGAGGGTTTTTTTTTAGTGGAAGTCACTGAACATCATACACGGTCTGAATTTGCAACTACAGACTGACCTGCTCACTGCTGTAAAACTTAGTTCCTCCACATTCTTCTTATGAAAAAGTACATGATTTCATAATTATGAAAAAGTATCTGGATTTTTAAATTGCTTTTCTATTTAGTGTTACTCTTCTGCAGAGCTGTACCCATTAGAAAATGTAAGTTGTTTCATTATGCCAACTCAAATCTTTTCTTGGAGGAGATTCCCTGTTCCTACAGCATTGCTTCTTTGAAAAAAACCTTTTTACTACCACTTAGTTTTTAATTAAAGGTCTTGAATAGAAACACAGATTTCAGTCTGTATTCAAAATTCTTAATTGTGAAGGAAAATTTGTATGTCTTTTTTAAAAAGGAGTAAGACACACATTAAGACTTAACACCCTAAAAAGATTTCACATATTTTATAAGCATGTGGTACTGTTCTCACAAATACACTGAAAGTAAACCACATCCTCAACTCTCAAATATATCATTCTGCAAGTCATGTGAATGGCAAGAAGTACTGTGATGATTTTAAGTAATGCCTAATACAAAGCAAACTAATGCGATGAACATAGAATCATGGAATGATTTGGGTTGGAAAGGACCTTAAAAGAGATCATCTAGTTCTAACCCCCCTGCCATGGGCAGGGATACCTTCCACTAGACCAAGTTGCTCAAAGACTCATCCAAGCCGGCCTTGAACACTTCCAGGGATAGAAGTGGATGGAAGTTCTGGTACAACTTCCTCACGCGTTGTCAGCAATAGTTCTTATGCAATTAAGAAATAGATACCAGCTAGAGTTCTACTTTCAGTCATCGAAATTCATTTGTTTTCCTTCCTTCCAAGCTACACGTGCATAGTGTGAAATGCAGAGGAAAAAAAAAAAGCTCACTTTACAGGAGCCCTGGCATAGACCTGCAGCCAGTCTGGAATTTCTGCCGTGTGGTAGGGGTTTGCAGGGACAAGGAGAGGCTGGCTTCTCTCAGCTTGCTGTGGCTGGTAAGTCACTGGAGGAGGCTGGTCATAACGGGGAACACTGTACAAAGGAAGACAGAGAAAGTCCGAAACCTCCAAGCTATAACTTAAGACACACTGATATCATTAAATTGTTAACATTATTACACAGATTAATACATGCAAAGGCCGATGATGCAACCATGTGGGTGGAGTGTTGCCTCAGCAGGCCTATACCGAGAGCAACTTTCTGTTGCTATTTTTGTGCTTCACTCCAATCACAACTGTAAGTGTTCCTGCTCTCTGTTAGCACACAGTAAAATTCACCTTAGACCTATCCAACTAGTGCCTGCTACCTAGATAGTAAAGCAGAACAAAAAACGATACCTGTTTCTAAAACATTAAAAAGGCAGGTATTGATTCAGCCAAATAATCCACCATCTAATATGTTAGAACAAATGTATTCAGGCAGCAGGTGACAAGAGGTATTCCATTTATAACAAAGGACATCCTCATATGTGTATCTTTTGTGCCACGTTAAAAATCTTTCCCTTCCTGGGTAATGGCAAAATAGACTGAGTAGCAGAAATTAACTGTTAGATTTGGTGTATACTAACTTTATTTTACCTTTAAATTATGAGTGGCTAAAATACTGATTTTCCTTCTAGACAAGACTATGTTTCAGATGGTATATGCTATTTGTTCAGACAGTCTCCTGGAACATTAGATCAAGTTTCTTTTCAGTCTACAATTCAATTATGCTCTCAGCAACTTTGTTGTTTTACTGACAGTTGAAGAGAATAGCTTCTTTGTTTTAGTGAGTTAGGAACAAGATCCTGTTTCTAAACTTAAGACAGTAACAGATGAGACAAAAACCTAACAATTACAACTTCTAAAAATCTTAGTCAAGAACCAGTAAAGCTTACTTCTAAAAATAAGTAGGTTTTGGCATGTTATGTATGAGACAAAAACAGTTCCAGTTTCTTAACCGGATTAAGGAAAAAAACCCCAATCACAGAAGAGGAGGTGGATGTCTTACCTGGGAGCACAAGGATGCTTATATTGAGCTCTTTTATTGATGTGATCTACGTAATACACTCCAAATTCTGCTGATTCAACTCTCTCCCATCCTGGAGGCAGTCCTTCACGCTCGAGTGGATGGCTCCAGTGAGTTGTATTAGTGTTATGATCTATATAGTATTTCCTTCCTCTAATAGTCCAGTCCACTGACCAGCCAGGAGGAAGAGGTAAATCTTCAGAACTATGATTTGTTAAGTTTCCTAAAGATGTAGCAGCAACTCTACCGATGCCTAAAAAAAAAGAAAGCAACGTTTAGCCAAATTGATAATACCCAGAACCAACATTACATACAAAATCAACTTCCCTCCCCACCCCTCACATCAGGCACTATTATGAACTTTGAACAATACCATGGTGTTTACAGTGTATGCGCTTGTACGTTACTAAAAAAGTATGATCAAGTCAAAATAGCTACTCCCTTTTAAGTCTCACTCATTTCACTCTCCTCCAACTCCAGATTCACTACACAGCTTCATTCAGAAACAGTTAAAATATCCTTGCTTTATTCAGTTGGAGACATATATTAGCATACGTAACAGGGGTGAAGCTGTTATTATTGTCTCAACTTGCTGAGCAGAGAGAGCTGACAGGAGATTACAGATGTTAAAGCTTTACATAAATGACAGTTTCTGTTGCTATGCTATTTCAGCTGCATCAAAACTATTTATCTACAAAAACCCCACAGCTATTTCTTTTTCTACTTACAGTCAGAAATTACAACTATCTAGAAAAATCACTGAATACCAACAAAGCTTTTCAGATTAACCAGTCAAGAACAGTAACAGGACCAGGTAAACCAAGAGAGGAGGGACAAGTAAAGTTAGCACTATCCTGCGCTGACTGTTATTACTGAAGTGCGTGCAATCATGGCCAAAAAGTGTCATCAGTAACAAGAGAAAACAGAAAAGCTGGATCTGTGCAGGATCCTGCACAAGCCCTTTGCTCAACACAGTCATCCTGCGCACACTGAAGTTGATGTTGCCATGTCGTCTTTGCTAAAACTACCCACGCTCGTTAGACTAGCTAGTTTATGTGCATTGCTGGGCTGGACAGTCAGACCTTGGAAGTAAGTTTCATTGTCTAGTAGGCTGTACATCTGCCTCTCTACATCCTGCTCTTCTCAATGCTGAAGAGGCACATGAAGAAAAGTAATTTTCAGCTTTTCTTGGTGATGCAGGCTGCACTAGGAGAAGGGCTTCTCCAGCAAGGGAACTAAAGCCTAGGTGAGTTGTATGGGTGGTGGGAGAGCTGGCAGGAATCAGTAGCTGATTAAGTTCCTACCTCTGTCCTAGAAACAAAGCACATTTAGGATTTATCACTACATAGGCTGAATTAAGAGACCGGTCACTAGCATTTTAAAAAAATACACGATTTGTTGTAACATACACACAGTTTTTACATTTTAAAAATTAGTGTGCTAGGTGCTGAGAGAGGTACTGACAAAACAAAATTCCAGTTTCATCTTTTCCTTCCTTCTGTATACTATGGATACTTAGGAAGCTAGTTGAAATAAAAGCTGTAATAATAATTACAGAAAACAAAAAACCTCCAAAACAACCAAACCCCCAAAACCCCAACCACAAAAACCAAGTGACATCATCAAGAATTTTGCAGGTCTCTTTCCATTCCTTGGAAGCCTAATACCTACTGGATGTGCTGGCCCATATTCAACTCTTTTTTTTAAATCCTTTTAGGTAGTTACCTTCTGTTACCCACAGTTTCATGGTAAAACAGTCTCTGGCTTTAAAGAAACTGCAATTACCTTTTCACCCCACAATCAAATGCATCTATTCAATCACCGTATTCATTAGAGTTTGTGTGTTGCTATTTCCCATGGCCAGAAGAAGGGGCATGGGAGCCAATTTTTGCACTTTCTTAGAAGTCAGGGAGTGATGCCATCACAAGCACCATGTTTACTTACTGAGGAATACACCCCTCCTGTTTTTCAGAAATAACATTTTTGTATGATTGTTTTTTGAGAGAGTGGAAGGGAAAGGCAGAGTCTATCTCATCTAAAGCATACTATTAAAAAGAGGTTTCAGGTGTGGTCGCCAACTCAAAAAGACAACAGTAATACTGAAGTAGCAGCAAAACTGTAATATTTCTCAGGCAATTTCATACTTGTCTGCCAACAAAGGCAACAGTCCTCTTCAACAATACATACACAATATATCATGCTAGCCAAGGGATGTTGTCTATTTTAAGCATTAGTTTACATACAAAATGACAGACTGAAAACTGGATGGGCTGTCATTCTAATACAAGATAGCAGTCACCAACAAAGTAATGGAAAGGCTCCAAAGCAACTGAATAAATAAAAAATAAATAATAATAAAAAAAAAAACTCAGAAACTTCCTCCTGAGCACTGTTCTTTAGAACATTTGTGCTCATCCATAAATCTTTTTCTAGCCTTGTCATGTTCTGAACTATTTGGTCTTAAAGTATTTCTTCTTGTTATAGTACTTACCTATTTGTTAGCTTTATAAAGGAAAGCTGATGGCTGTGTTCATGTGATAGCTCCCACCTCTCATTAGGATTAAGCAACCTAGACTTTTACTTCCAGTGAGAAGAAACATCCGGAGGCTTCCTGACCTTTAGCAGTACTGGGGCAGGGAAACTATTTCAGACCCTAGCTACAGTTATGTCACTGGTTCTGTTTTCATTCCAATGACAAAATACAAACATTTAAGCTTCTTGAACACACTGCACTTTGGATAAACAAATTCAGTATTTTCTCCAATTAACTGTACCACTGTGTTGTAATTTCATGTACGTATCAACAGTGACTATATATGACCACTACCAGAAGATCTGAACACACAAACTTGACTGGGGGAAAGAATTTTCAAAGGCTTAAACTTATTTTTCTGTTTACTGTTAAAGCCCGCACATGTCAGTATTTTTGTTACAGTTCCTCCTACTTAAATTCTACCATGATTCCAGCAGCAAATACACATATATTTTTTCCTTCAGGTAAAGGTTAATGCCTTCTAACATTTGGAAGTTGGCATTAAAAGTTGCACAAGCCATCCTCTGCACCACAAGTTATCTTGACACAATGCCTATATCTCTTCATACAAAAGCCTGAGAAGACTGGGAGCTGGACTTGGGTAGCAAGGAAAACAAAAATCTAGATTACACAGAGAAATCACCTGGAAAGCAGGCTAAAAAGCAATGCTGCACCCAATGGAAAGGCACCACTGGCAGCTCTGTGTTTGCACAATCATTTAATTCTAGCTACATCATTTCTCCCAATGCCAGGTTATTTTCTTTCATTTCCAAGATGCAAAGAAAAAAAATAATACCAGACACAAATGTATTATATATTCCTTTTGCCATTTTGACTTCATATATGATGAAGCAGAGCCATACTGTTACAATAAACTTAAATAGCTGTATCAGTTACCAGTTTTGAACAGTGTTCCAAGCCTCTGCAACTAGCAGGCTCTAATTATGAAATCAAAGGCCAGATTTATAAACTGACAGTTGCAAATACTTCAGGTTGTAGACCATCACGTATAGTCTTAATGTGCATTTTTGCCCTTAAAATCACAGATCATACTGAAATATTCTGTGTGCTGGAAGTTTTAAGATGTCAGGTAACATTCATAGTGTCTTACAATCATCGACCCACTATGGCATTCAAATCGGCAATTAGTACAATTTATAAGTGTGTTTATATAATTGCAGTTACTAGAGATCAGAAGAGATTATATATTGGTTTTCCTTATAAAACTCAGCAGATGATTCCTTCAAGGGAGAGAGGATACACACATAAGAGAAATAGGTCCTGCTATGACTTTGAACAATAAGAGAAGATGAAAATTGACTTTCATATTGCCCTGATTTCAGCTGGCATAGAGTTAATTCTCTTCCTAGTAGCTGGTACAGTGTTATGTTTTGGATTCAGTATGAGAAGAATGTTGATAACACACTGATGTTTTCAGTTGTTGCTAAGTAATGTTTAGTCTAAAGTCAGGGATTTTTCAGCTTCTCATGCCCAGCCAACAGGAAGGCTGGAGGGGCACAAGGAGTTGGGAGGGGACACAGCCAGGACAGCTGACCCAAAGCGGTATTCCATACCATGTGACATCATGTCCAGTATATAAACTGGGGGGAGTGGGGCTGGGAGGGATCACTGCTCAGGAACTAACTGGATGTTGTTTGGCAAGTGGTGAGCAGTTGCACTGTGCATCGCTTGTATATTCCAATCCTTTTATTATTATTACTGTCATTTTATTATTGTTATTATTATCATTTTTAGTTTCTTCCTTTCTGTTCCATTAAACTGCTCTTATCTCAACCCACAAATTTAACTTTTTTTTTTTCCTGATTCTCTCCCCCATCCCACTGGGGGTCGGGGGGGAGTGAGTGAGCAGCTGTGTGGTGCTTAGTTGCTGGCTGGTGTTAAACCACAACATGTATATATACACACCTATAGGTATCAATAATAAGACTGAACAACACTCTGAAGAGTAAATTTGCACATGATCTTTTCCAAAGTATAAACCAAAGAAGAAAGTTACAAGACAGCCTAAACCTATCTACTCTGAACGCTACCTTTTCTGTGTCATGTTGCCAAAGTATGACATTCTTCTGTGTTTAAATTTCAGCTAAGGTCTTAGCCCTAAAGCATTTTCATAGCAGCCTAAAGCTTCACATGGGATTTTACTGCACACACCAAGGATATTCCCTGAATCATGGGCTGGTACCAGATTTACATAGCACAATGCAAACCATCCACACAAAAACCCTCCAACTTACAACTTGAACCATTTCTATCAAAACATCTAGTGTAAAACCTGTGATTTTCCTATTGATGGAGGGTATGATCTCTGCCATAGGATAAGCAAAACCAGACTCATCAAACCAGTTCACTGTAACTACTCAAAGTTTTCTTACTCACATACTGTTTTATCTATGACAAGACAGAAATTCTCATTCTTCCTGCTTTCCCAAGGAAGAGAGTTGTTTAAATTATCTGCTTTTCCAAATATTAAACGTCTCCTTTCCTCTGCTTAAGGAGGAGCACTGTTCTTTATAAACTTGCCTGAGTGGCACTATCAAATCTCAACAATGAATTTAAATCTATGCAATTGTAAATCTTTTTCAGGCTGCCTCTTTAGAACTTGTCCAGCCTAATTTGTTAATTCTGTTTCATAATAGTATATGTTTGGGGTATTTTTTTGGTTCAGCTGTTGCTTTTAAGGAACTTCAATATTGAACATTATTTGTGGCTTTTTTTCCTTCTCTTTAAAATATACTATCTTCAGTTTAAGGTCTTGAATTAATTGTCAACCAGGCCAAGAGGCATTATATGCCGTTCCAAAGCGAAAGAAAATCCTGCTCAATGCAGTCTGCTTGATTAGGAGTATCACCATGTATGTTCTCAACACTTTGAAAAAAGAAAGTGCAAAGGAACGGTAACCACTTATTACTAGTATTAACAAGATTTAAAATACTCAAGAGTTTTAAGTAAGGCCATGCCCTATATTCAGGCTTATTCTCAACATCTTCAACAATAGGGTGTTCTAATACCAGAACCCAAACTTTAACTTTGCCCACCACACTCCAGTGCATTATAAGGTATCAGTGCTAAGAGTTCCTTCATTTAATACTCTTCTCTTAAAAACATGTTAAGCTAATAACGTTACAAATGTGAAAAATATGTAGTATCTTCTTTAGTCAAGGGAGTTCTGTTTGGTATGGAACAAAGAAAACTAAGTGATATGCGTTAATGCTTTCACAGCCCAATCAAGGGGTTTTTATTTTATTTTAAAGGCAATCTGCCTGGAAAGAAGTCCAAATTCTTAGGGGGAAAGGTTTCCAGATCAGCAAAGGGCAGTTCTTCAGTCTGCCTGGCAGGAAGCTCAGCAGAAAAATCATATCACCAGACCAGTCCAGCATAAAGGGAAAAGAGCAAAAACACTAAGAGAAAAGTCTCTGCTTACTAGATACAGTGCTGATGGAGGCAGAGAAGTTTCAGAGCCTATGAACTCCCCACAACTAGCTTCAACCAAATTTCAAAGTGTTGAAGAACATATCTGGCCAAACAAAAGGCCTTCATATTTGTCTTTAATTAGGTCAATTGTCTTGAGAGCCTTTTTTCAGGATGCCAAAATCCTCTCCCTTCCCCTCATCAAACCAGGATGAAGAACAGGAAGAGAACATGAAGGAACTGTTTAATTGTAAGGGAGTTAAGTAATAATAAAACAGCAAAAAGAAGTTCCAGAAAATATCTTGTTTAGATAGGTTGGCAGGTTCTAGGCCTTTCTAACCTGTTCCAAAGAATCTAAAGGTACTTCCTGAGCACAACTATCTTGTTTGTCAGAGGGAATGGGGTGTTCCAAGTAAGCATAAATTCACAAATAGGAAATGACAGGAAGTACTTTGAAAGCTTCAAAAAGTATGCTACAAAGAAATTACTGCAAAATCAGCACAAAAGAAAAGGGCAGGAATTGCCATTTGTTTAAAAATGAATGAGGTGTACAGACCTAAAAAGAAAAGCCCTGCCACTTTAGCTCTAATTAATAATTAGTATTTCTTTATTTTGCACTTATATTAAACACGAATACCAGTTTGCAATTTTTAAGGGGTACAATTTAACATGAGATGAACCTACTTTTACTAAAGCGCACTGGATTCTCTGTTCACAGGATTACTCATTTTTCTTCTCTGACATCACAATCAACTGTGTACAAGCCACCACCAGAAAGTGCCTTTACACTGTGATTTTAATCTCAGCAATTTTCATATACACATAAGAATTTTTTAGCTTACCGCTCAAACAGGTACAAATAACTCTGAGGTCTTGGTTACAAGTTAGTTCCAATCTATACTGTAGATATAACTTCAACCACAGACCTCCCCAAACCTTTAACCTAGAAGAGAGGAAAGAGATGTCGAGGAAAGACAGGTAAAGTCTCTTAGAATTAAGCTTGAAATGGACACTAAAAAAAATTTTCAAGAAATGCCACAGAGGTAGCTAAACACACAAAACTAGGAAATATCTCAACTGAAGACATTTTTCAGGAAAGCCAGCAGCACTAGACTGCTAACTAAAAACAAATCTAATGAAAATAAGAAAAGGAGGACATGGTAGAATTTAATCATACTGAGAGAGAAAACATGACTTCAAGGAGAAATGCCTATGAAAGAACATATCAATGCTGTCAACATCATGGGACTTTCTTAAATACTTTGCTGAATACTTTGAGTATGACGATCTCAGTAAGAACATGTTTTCAACTTATCTCCAAATTATAAAGAGGAGAATCTTTATTTTGAATGAAAGCTGAAATCTGCATGCACCTCTTCACTTCCACACTGCTGCTTCTCCAAAGTCATCTCATTTCTAAACAACACGGAATAAAACATCACTCACCAATAGTCAAGAGTACCTTGTGCTCATCAGGCAAGGTTTCTGTAACCATCAACCCAAACCATAACAAAACTGACTGAGGGGACCTTCTGAGGGAGGGTGGGAGAGAAGGAAAAGGGTAGAAGGCAGCATTTACAGATTCTAGCTAATAAACAGACTTATACCTTGAAACTGTAGGTATTAGGCAATTTTGTCATCAATTATCTTGATGAAGAATTTTGATTAGGTGAAACATTTAGAAACAACAATGGAGATGTGTAAGGAAAAAGTAATTTAGACAAAGATAATGAAAGTAGAAGGCCTGCCTCAGTATTCTGGAAACGCAGGAAAAAAGGAACTAGAAGTTACAGAAAGATTAGTGTAGCTCAAGGAAAACATGGAAGGTTTGAAGACAATGCATGGTTCAAATAAAAAGAAGCTTAATGGTAAGACGAAAGAAGTAAGAAAATCTAACATCTTATTTGTGGCCACACAATTCTTTTACTGAGAAAAAGTAACAGCAATTCTTGAAAAGTAAAGGACATAGGCCGATACTCTTCCTGCAGTGAAACTGAAAGAGGAATTTAAGAGTTCCTATTCCATGTTGAGATGAAAGGAAAAAAAAAATAGAGGAAAAGGGAAACACTTTGGCAGACAAAAGGCTCACCTTTTGTGTCTCTCCCTACACATGCATAAGATTGAATACTCACCCATTACAAAATATGCATAGAATTCCTTCAAACTATTAAATGTAAAAATATGAGAGTGAATGACAAAGACCAAACAAACATCAGCTCCTTTATGATTTCCAGTGGCTACGGGGGCATGTAGACAAATGGGATGGTAGTGAGGGAAATATATTTTTAGAAAGAAATCCGTGTTGCTACAACTGACAAAAATACAGCTATAAAGTCCTACTTTCAGCTTGTTTTAAAAATCTTCTAGATTAAACTCCACTTTCAAACTAATAGCTGGAGCTCCCTTTCCACTTAACACTGTTTCAATTCTACACAGCAGCAGTACCATTTTTTGACATCTTCCTCAGCATACACAGTTACTGTAGTAATATCGAATGTTAAATTGATGGATTGGTTTATGAAATCCTCCCCTCCTACCGCTCCTCCCTACAATATCCCAGCACATGCTAACAGTTGCTCATTATTTGGACCAGGTAAATGTTTAATGACTGCTGGCTGAACAACTGACAGAGATGGAGGGCTTTCATGCAAAATCTGGGTAGATCAGATGTATTAGCGTGTAGCAAAATATAAGAGGATTAAGGTAGCAAGTCTTAAATCTTAGGATTTTAGAATTTACTAGCTGACAGCAGAACCACTAGCATTACTCTTCTGTCACTTTTCATTGAAATGTTTCTGTAGTAAAAAGCCCATAAAGCATTGTCAGGTTATAATTCCATACACAAGGTCAGCAGCCTTAAATGTTGACATTCTTCCTAGCGGATTTATTTTCTAGACAGGAGATTTATTTTAGTAGCAACTATTTACTATTTTGTTTACAGATTACAAGTAATGACAAACTAAAAACGTATTTCATATTGAAGGTACATTATTTACAGGTTTGAAATGTTTGTTTCAAACTCCTCCGTGAACATAGTTTCCAAAGTATATACAGTGCTCAAATACAGCCAAATTTACTACTTTTAAGGTCACCTTTCTATGGCCAACATTGTAATCCCAGGGTTTTTATTCCACCAATAGGCTCACAACAGCACACTGCACCAAAGAATTACTCTTCAGTGTCATCACAGATATAATCAAATATTTTAAACAGCAGTATTTAAAGGCTTCTTTTTTCTTATGCTGTTCTTCCCTTAGAAAACAAAGACAAGTTCCAGTGAATTGAGGGGGAAACAGGCATATTTACAAATGATATTACAAGCTAAAAGAAAAAAAAATAATCAAGGACTAGAAAGTCAATTTCAGCACTAACTACATGTCAATTTGCCAATTACACAAAGCAGGCATCCCTTCCTTTGACTATTTATAATAAATTATTTTAATTCTTGAGGTCAAATTAACACAATAAAATTAAATAATAACACAACAATATTTAAAATACAATAAGACAGCAATGCTATAATTTAGAGCTGTTGGTTCTTCTCTACATCATGAAAATAGCGCATGTGCCCTAATGAATAAAATTCCTTGCTAGTTAGCAACTGAATCAACTTTGTCACAAGGAGTTGCATATACACTTGGCATTAAAAAAAAAAAACAAAAAACCTCGCTCAACTTTACCCCATTTATTTAATAAATAAATCATGATTTAAGTATATTTTTTCCTTTCTGGATATATGCAAACTCTTAACTCTAAGAAATGTGAACACATAGTGTACTCCGATCACAGAAATGTCATTAAAATAAGCTCTGTCCCACAGCATAACTCCTAAAAACATGATCCTGATCATCTGGCTATACCTCTGCACCTAAAGTCTTATCAAAACCGTATTTTTTAAAAAACAGCAATTAATCAATACTTACCTGAAGTGTGCCTCCCGTGATTCTGTGACATCCTCTGGAAAAGATCGCTGTTGTGTTCATAATATCTGTAGTCCTCATGTACGCGATCATTTAACTGACGTCTCCTCTGGGCATCATAAAAATGATCGTAATAATAACAACGGGCACCAGCATCTCCATTTTCCAAAACAGAATTAGCTTCTGTTAAAAATGACTGGGAGGAAGAGCCGTATTCTCTAGGGACGTCAGCTAAACTTCTTGCGAGATAGGAAGGTGCAGACAGTCTGTTGCTTTCACGTCTCATTATTTCATGAGGTGGCCTCTGCACTGGAGTTCGAAGGAAACTCTGGTTTCTGGAAACAATTCCATCTCCACCAGAAGCATATGCAGAAGACGTTGACTCAGGAGGACAGATATCAGTTCGTCTTGGAATGGTTGGACCGTGACGGATAAATGAAGGCATCAGATCTGATATACAGCATTAAAAGAGAGACAAGAACTTTGGCTGTACTCACACATAAAGTGTTTGGCTACCCACAATGCTGATTTACACCACAAATTGAGGAAATTCAAATGCTAGAACCCCTTTTTAAGCACCTTTAATGCATATGCAAGTATAATGGTAATGCTGCAGTTGGTACTGGTACAAAAGAAACCATCACACCCTCCACCAGCAACAAACTATTGCCAAAAGAGTGCAGTTTTGCCAGTATAACTGCATCCACAATAAACAAAAAAACTCCAAACCCAAACCCCATCAAAAAGCACATGCCAAAAAAAACCCCAAACTACCCCACACCGTGCTGTGGCTACATCAGCCAGGCTTCATACCTCTCTACTAGAAGGGTCAAGAAAATCCAAGTATCCTGGCTACCACTCTACCACTTCATTGGGACCACTGTCCTTATGAACTCAGAATAACTGAAGACATTAATGCTTACAGAAATCCATGACAGACTCAGGAACAAATTCATACTTTCTCCACTAATCACAAAGTTCAGCCAGCAAAATGCTGTTATTCTGCACACAGTAAGTTCTCAAATTCTCGTGAAGATATTTCACTTTCTCCTTTACCTAGAGGTTTTGCACATGAGCACTGACATCTATTTATACAATTTCAGTGCTTCCCTCCAGTAAGCGATACATTGTTCCTCTCCTTAGTATTACTTTCACCAAATAACTAGTTTCCCTCCAGGTGAGCCAACAGAAACTATGACTTTCATTTAGGAGAAGGTTATGTCTATTATTAATTACTTTTTATTAATAAGCTCTTATAACTTAGGGTAAAAATTCAGTGCATCCCAGAAAGTGTCATCAGTAAATCTATAATTGATATAAAGCAGTCATGTAATAGCTAGTCATTACATTATGGCAAGCAACATGTGTAAGAGGCGTTAACCCCTTAGACATGCCTACAGCTTAATATGAAAAAAAAAATTGTGGGTTTGTTTTGTTTTGTTTTTTTTAAAAGACTAAGTCAATGTAATCAGACTACTAGATGATTTTGCCTGTTGACTGGGGAACCAGCTGTTCATGCAGCAAATACTTCCAGAAAAGATGAGTGCCGGCTCCTGCCGGCGAATCAGTTGTTGCTAGTTGTGATCTCCACGCTAATCCTGCTTTCGTAGCATAATACCTTTCAGTCTCAGGTTGATTTCAAAGGTTAACAAAAAGAAACCTAAGTGCGCTTTCAACATGTATTTGCTAGCGTTCTGTACAGTCCTAGCGAAACCAGGACTGCGACATCAGCGTCAGGTTAACCACACGAAGATCAGTGCATCCCAGGTACGTAGCGGTGACCTCATCAAGTTGTTTCATGGCTAAGAACTGGAGCACTTGCTTCTGCAGGGATTTTATGCAACTGTCTCGTACAGTTATCTCATTTTCAAAGCACACACCTTTTGGCAGTGCACACAGCCTCGATCGGGAAAACAACCACTGACTTTGGAAAGAGAGAGACGATCTGTTCCGCTCACCTGCAAGATACCTGTTCGGAGACTATCTTAACCTCTACCTGCTCAAAACTGAGCAACTCCTGCTGAGAAAATAAAACCAACCCAAGTTTATCGTCAGCACCTGGTGGTACGCTAGGCGTAGAGCTCCCTTTTAAACTCAAGCCTCCCTTTTTCAGGTTTCACCTTCCTCCGTCAGCTCCCGGGTCTCTCAAAAGCAATTCCCCACATCCCCACTCTCCCCTCACGAAGGGACCCCCACTCTCCCCTCACGAAGGGACCCCCTCCCCCCAAAGCAGCGCAGGGCCTCCCGGGCCCACCGGACCGCCGTCGTAGCACACAAAGGAGACGGCCACCCCCCCGCCAGGCCTCGGGCTTGTCCTCCCCACCCGCCCCCGACCCAACCAAGCCCGTCCCCGACACTCACTGCGAAGCAGAGGGCTGGTCTCCTTCTTCACGTACTTGCCCTGCACCTCACCCGGCTTGGAAAGCTCCGTCCGCGTCTTCTTCCGCGACAGCATCCCACCTCCCGGCCCGCTACCACCCCCCGCATACCCGGAGCCGCTCCCCGCTCCTGCAGGGCAGGGCCCGACCGCCCCGACTCCGCCTCAGGCGCGGCGGCGGTTGCTCCGCGCTCGCATGGCCGCGCTACCGGGCCGGGGCCGGGGCCGGAGGGAGGTGAGGGGGGGGGGGGGGGTGGTTGTGTGAGAGACTCAGCGCTGAGGGGAAACAGCGGCGGCGGCGCGCGGGGGCTTGTGGGAAAGCGGCCTCCGCCCTCCGGGGCAAGGCCGCGGGGTAGGGTAAGGGGAGAGGGGGCGGGCGCTGGCGCTGTCACTCACAGCGCCCCCGCGCGGAGGGGAGGGCGCATGCGCCCGGGGAGGGAGAAAAATGGCGGGAAAGGAGCCGCCTCAGGGCCTGCCCGCGCAACGGGACAGGGATCCTGTGGGCACCGTCGGCAGGGAATGGCGGGCTGCCGACGGCTTCTCCTCCCCGGTGGTACCCCTCACCCGGCTGGGGAGGATCACCGCTGCCTCGCTGGCAGGGGGAAGCGCAGGCCCCCGGAGGAGGTCCGTGGCTGAGGGACGGTGCTCCCGCTGCCCTGCCTTCCGCCCCGGTTACCGAAGGAGTAAGTTTTAAGATGATTAATCCGAGAAAGCACTCGGTATTTTCCATATAAAGGTGAAGAATAGGCGCACCACTTCAGTCGAGGGCAGGGTGTGCTTGAAAATAAGCTCAGAGGCATGCTCAGCGCCTGTCAGTTTTTTATACCTTAATTTTATACTTTTGGAATGGAGAAAGCTACTTTTAGTAGCTGCCCAACTGTCTTTTTTAGTACTGTAGCTTTGTGTATGCATTTGACGAATTTGCAGATAATACTTGAAGTACATACAACTTCACGGGAAGATACAGAAATACTTTCAAAAAAAGACACAAGTAGGGATCATACGGTAATTTTCTTTTATATTCTTTATAAATAATGTGTAAGTTGGTTCATCTTTCAGTTTTACATGATGTTGGAAGGACAATATATTACACCGAAACAAAACAAACTCAACAGGGAAAAAAAATAACACAATTGTTTTCTTTTATACAGAAGTCATTTGTCATGAAATGACAGCATCTGACACCAACCAGGAGACTTAACAGGTAAATGATGGAAAACCTGAGAGACAGTGATGTCATTTGCTGAAAGTAAACGAAAGGATTTTACTCTTGATAGATCCAGCCTGTCCCCTGCTCTACCTTAGATATAATCTGGCTAAAATCAAATATGTTACAATCCTTTTTTTTTTCTTCCTAATCAGAATTCAAAGAATGCAAATTTCCTTGTATTTAAAGTAGCAATTGTAGAATGTGCAACAATGTATACTTTTGTTCTAAATTGACAAGTAGCACTTCAACTGTGTGAATTTAGTACACAAAAATTTAACTTGGGGTCTCTCCTCTTCCAAAACTCCCAACCCATGATATCTATGTGCCTTTATTTTCACAGTGATTCATAAAGCAAGAGTTCAAAAGATTTAAAACACCTTCTGGTAATCAAGTAGTTAATATCTTAATTGGCAAGGCCTGTTGTATGAATGAGGCCTAGAAATTCAGTGACTTTTGACTGGTACAATACCATTAAATACTTTGGTATCTTTAAAATGCCTATACTGCATAGGAGACACATTCATGCACAAAAGACCACTAATGCTTAATAACTTACATGTTTATATGCTTATTTTCAGTAGCCTGGACTTTGTAAAACTAGCTGCTTATCTTCTGAGCTGACACAATGAACCAAGAAGCAACATGACGCTTGTTTGTAAGCAGCACTACCTTTCTCTCTGTTCCCTCCATTTGGGAAGGGATTGTCCTGAAGTGTCCTGTAGCAACAAAAATAGTACAGCACAGAAAGGCTCTAGAGTATGTAATTACAAAAGGCACTTCTGAGAATGAATTCACACAAGTATTCCAGTGAAATTGGAGTTTTGTCTAAAAAGTGTTTACCAAACATTTTCCTCCTCCTCCTCTCTCCTGTGGTTAGGTTAGTTTTTTGAAGCTAAGTGAAAGAAAAATAGAGCAAGGTAGGATAGGGTGAAAATGGGAGAAGTCAAAGTCCCTTTTCTCTGTTTCTCCCTTCTGTGCCAACATCTGGGCTCCCTTTTTGGTACTGTGCTCTAGAAATGTGTGTATGTTTGGTTTACAAGAGCCTGGTAACTACCAGGAGATTAAAAGAACTAGTTAAGTAGGCTAGCCTTTAAAATTGAATAATGTGAAATTAATTGCACAATAGTTTAAGTGAAGTACTCGTTCCCTCTGTTCAGCATTCAGACTTTGGTCACAGACCGAGCATTAGAAGTAAACCTAGGTCAAGACATGAAATAGTGTTACAATGTGCTAGCTAATCATATTTTTCCAAATACAGTTCTGATCATTTGAACTTCATTTACATTGTTTCCTAGAAGTATTCTGAAACTTTGCTAATTTCTGTAGCATAGGCGAGGTTTTAGGGTGTGCTCAATTACCATATTGCTAACACACAGCCCTGGTATGCACACACAAAGATTTATTATACCCGATACCACTTTCTGATTAATACTAAATGAAACCAGATCTCACTACTGCAAATTTCTAAAAGCTCTGATTTATCAGTGCAGTTTGTCAATTTGACACATTCCAAGTTTGTGAAAAGAATTTTTGCAGCCTCTGAATGACGGGGTATGTAAATCCCTGAATTTGAGATGACTTAGAGAAATGCCCAGTATAGGCATTTAGAATAGCATAGCAGTGAAATAAGTTATAAGGACTATACCCCAGCACACTCTTCTTACATGAGCGTATTTCCATTTCCACTATATTGCCCACATAAAGCAACAGAGGAGGAGGAGGAGGAGGAGAGGGGGTCATACCCTGTATGTCTAGCTCAGTCCCTCAACCCTCCAAAATTGTCAGGTAACCACGCAGACACAGATAGCATCCCCTACAGCCACATGCTAATCAGTACTGAGTGAAAGTTGTTTTCTGTAGGTTACTCCACAGCTTGTAGGCAGTATTATCCCAGTTTCTGCGGGACTTTTGGCTCATTACAAATGCTGTCAGACTTGTCACTTTGTTAGTGGTCTCAGAGACAAAACATCTCACCCTCTTCCCCTGCATTCTCAATTCATGCATATTCAGAGAGGTCCAGTTTCAAGTATTGCCAGTATGGCCCCATTTACCAGTTTTATTTACATTGTTTAAATGTGTCTTACTGGTCTGATGGAGGCAAGGCAGTTGTAGGGCATTTTAACTATTTGCAATAATCGGTTATATACAAGCATTTGAGCATGCAAACTTATTCAGCTGCTTCTGTATCAGACCCCTCTCAGTTTTGAAGGTGTTCCCAGAGAACTTACATTTCCCCAGCCTAATTGACTCATCAAACAGGAGGTATTACCTGCCATTACAAACCTTGATGCTCTTCAACCTTCATGACTACAGCACTTCAGAGTGTTGGTCTAGGAGTACTAAGGTAAAATTTGGTTTATCTTGCTTTTCCTAATGCATATTTATCTTCATCTATTGACATTAATATCCACATTTATAACGTTGAAGGAAGCTAATTTAGGCTGTTATTCCCTGAGTTCTTCATATTCACATTGAATATGTTTCTTCACAATTAATTACAAACTTAGATTCTGTTCTAGGATCTACTACAAAAAGACAGGCCTTTCCAAATTATCGCTCGGGTCAAAACGAACACTGCATTAATGGCAGAGGTCCATGTTTGTGAGGCCTAACAACAGGATTTCACTGATGAAATCATTCAAGTCACCCTCTTCATTCTTCTGCCAGTTGTTGAACAAACATACTCCACTGCTTTACTGAATTTACAAATTATATAAACAAAACTCACATCTTCACTTCTGTTTAGTGACCCTTCCTTTCTGTACTATAACTTATTTCCACATATAAAAAAATTAAGGCCTCTACAATTTTTAAGTTGTCTGGAAGCACAGCTTAAAAAAAATATAAAAAAATAGTAGTAGTCTTTACTTGCCAGCTGGGAGATTTCTTCAGATGAAATACTGTTACACTTAGTGGGAGGCAGTAGTCTATTTACATATTTTTAAGAAAACTTTTTTTCTGAGCTACGCAGAGAAACAGCTGTGAAGACTAACCCAGAAGCCTAATGCATAAGGTGGAGCATGTTGCTTTACAGAAACCAGAATCAGTTCGCTGAACATAGACCATTAGCAGGAAAGTCTTGCTTTCAATAGCAATTATACTGACAGTGTTGAAGACTGACATGTCAACATTATTAGGTTTGGACCATGAAGTATTCTAGAAAGCCAAAAATACTTCAAAGTTTGAATTCACTAATGCAAGTTTGCATTAGACATTGGCTTCAATCTAGATAAGACTAATTGATTCAGGACAGTAAATTCAGAGTTTATATTTTAAATTAAAACCAAAGTATCAAAATAAGTTAACCTAGAAAAACACGTCTTTTTTTTTACATAGTGAAGATTACTTTTAGGCAAAACTTAGCAGAAAAACAGCCTGGGAATAAACAAAAGTTCTCTTTTGGCAGTGTCCAGTTTGGGATTTAGCTCTGTCCTCTCCTTGGAGGCATCTGTTAACTAAAATTCATCAATACAAAAAGGCAACACAGTGAAAAGCTGAAATATTAACATTTCAGTAAAGTGCATGGGACTGTGGCATGCGTAATGGCTTTGCTACGACCTTATCTCGGATGCTGAGTTAAATGATGGGGATGCCAGGTTCTTTACTATTCTATTGAGGTTGGCGATTTTTTCTTCTAATAAATAGTTTTTCCTTTCAGCAGTTTTCTGCCGCTGTTCTGTCATCTCCAAAGCCTTCAGCAGTTGTGCATTCTCAACATAGAGATCCTTGACCATTGCATCTGCTTTAGTGTTCTTGGAAAGCTGAATTGTGAATAGCAGATAATTACTCAACAAATTAAAAGCAAAATAAAAATAATTAAAAGCAAGAACAGTGCTGGGAAAGTAGGTGAATGTGTTTATTGTAACTCAAATACCAAAGACAACCCACCCATTCACCTTATTTTTCTTTGTTAAAAGCCTATATGCTTGTGGAGTCTTAATAGATACTACAACTATTTTGAAACTGGAAAGACTTTTTAAGGAGATCAGACAGATGATAGTGGGCTTCAAATAAATCTTGTCAGATAAGTACTGCTTTATAGCATTTGTCCTGTAAGGATAAGCCTAGTTCACAAGAGGATCCACAAGCCCAGTGATCCCACAGAGATACTTCCTACAAGGTTTGGACCACCAGCTCCTCCTATAAAACTGGGGAGAGCAGCCTAGCACTTGTCTATGTGATTTTGGGAACAGCTCTTTGGCAGAGACCCTGTGAGTATAGCACTTCCTTAACACGAAAGAGGACACTGTACCTCACTAGAAAACAGATACTGTTATCACGTCACACCTGTCTTAGTGTTCAAAAGCCACCTTTTCCTATGCTGTTGAGGACTTCTGAAGAAGGCAGACCAGGGCAAGCACAAAAACCCCAAAACCATGTCAAGCAAAGGGTGCGTTGGGGCAGGGGGCATCAGGAAAGCAACAACTGTACAGTAATCCTGTCTGTACTCTTCAGGAAATTCTTTTTCCTCCTTTTCTAAGCAACTTTTCCAGTTAGGATACTTGGCCAGAATTTGATGTTTGTTTCCCGACTTTAAATGCATCAGCATGCCAAACAAGCGTAGCTTTTAGGAAATTAGTGAGTGGGGGATTCAGTCCCCAATTTGAAGTTTCAGGAATTTGGGGGCAAATATGCTGTACTTTAGCTCAGAAGCATTAAACTAAAGGAAAGCACCTTTAACTTTATTCTAAGCAAGAATGGTTTGGCAGCTTTTACCCACTTCGTTGTTTACAGAAGTTATGGGGACAATTTGAGGAAGAGAGTAAGAATGCTTACTTGTTCTTTCAGCTGATTTACTTTATCTTGGAGAAGCCTCTTCACAAGCCTTAGTTTCTGCTCAACATCCATCATACGTTCTTCCATCATTTTTAGAAGCTGCTCATGACCCCCCTGGAAAGCAACATTTATGTGAGAATCAGTTAACAAAAATCAGTTCACATTCACCAGTCTCCTTTTTTTCAGTTTATGCTTAAGAAAGTAGCTGGCACTCCACATTTGAGTCTATTTTAAAGAGTCAACTGAACTAATAAACCATTCGTGGAAGCAAGATGTTATGGCAACACTTAAAGGGCACTCACAGCATTGAATTAGTTTTCCAAGTCTAAGTTACACTTGAGATTACCCAATCTAAGAAAAATTGAGATAAAATTCTAAATTCTGTCTTGACTGTGATAGATCTGGATAGTCCCTTTTTCTTGTTCTTAGGTGCTGCCATATTTCTGTTGAATGTGGCAAACAAAATACTGATCAAAATCTTAACAACTTTAGAAAAAAAATATTTCAGATGAAGTCATAAGAGCATGTTAGTTTGACAGTAAAACTCTCCCATGCCAAAGTCCCTTTGCAATTGAGTAATATCCTAAAAGAGCAAAATTTGGTTTTTTTTTACTTTTTTTTTTTTTTTTAAAGAATAGTTGTTAACTAAATGTTTCCAAACAGTAACTCTAAAATGTTTTTTACTCTTTTTATTCAGTGAGGTAACAAACACTCTAACTAAAAGCAGAGTAGCTCAGTGTCATGAGAGCGCCTGTTACACCAATGGTTTATGAAATTTTCCCAAATAAATTAGAAACACAAGGAACTACAAGAAGGGTTGTATTTGGGAACTTTAGACACTGACTACAGGGAAGGGGATTCTCTATTTTAATGCTAGTTTGTTACTCTAATTCTAGAAAGTCATCTGATACGATTAACTTTGAGAAAGCACTAACCTTGTCCCCAAAACAAAATACCTTCAAAACCAAAGTATGTTCACAGATGTGGGGGAGGATAAATGAAAAACTGAGGGAGGAGGGTTTCAGGTAGTTAGTTGCTCATCTAAACCACTGTAGAAAGATCCTCTTAGGGAATTGACTGAAGTCCACTCAACTTTTTATTTGTAACACCAGAAACTCCTTAGTCTATGTATGACTTTATGTGACCACTTAGCTTGTGAAAAAAAAATTTTGAAAAACGTTAGTCATATAGAAAGCGGTTTTACAGTATTGCTGGACTAGATATTTTTCCAGATTAAAAAAGGTACTACTAAGCAGAACTTGCAGGGGACATTCTAGCCAAGTTATCTTGAGCTATCTTTTGTAATTCGATTGGAATTCAAAAACATGGCTGACTATTACACATCATATTGGTTGCAGGAGCCTTGAGTGAGTAGGTAAGTGGAAACTAAGAATTACAGTGGTCTCAATACCCGTGAACCCGTTTTTGGCTTAAAGCTGATTTGAGAATGTTCTGTCTAACTTCATATTATTTCATGTTTAATGGGAGAAGCCAGCTCAAGCATTAGCTGTAAGGTCATTAGAAAGACAGGAGGAAAAAAAAAAATCCTTGAAAGCAAACAGCTGACATGGTTCATGGCTCTTAATGAGAAAAATCATAGGCCTTAAAGAGGTGTTTTTCTGACCTCTTAAAGTATTAAAAAATCTAGTTTAATCTAGTAATTTGAGACAAAAGAAAAACCACCAAGGAATGTTATCCAAGAAACGAGTGTGTTAATAATTTTCCCTTTTCTGGCACTGCCTTTTTAATTTACGGCCACAGCAGTAGAACATGCCCATGTACTATGCGAATTCTTAAATGTGCAGGTACAGCTGCTGAAGAGAAGCAGAGTATCTGTACTTAAGTATATCCTGTATTACAAATCTTTTCCAGAAGTCCTGATATGACAATCCTCAGTATCAAAGACAAATATTTTGTCTAAAATTTATTAATTCTTGTTCATAAAGCTGAAACTATTGATACTATTAAGACAAGAGACATTATGTTTAAAAAAAATTTTATTTTTCATTTACATCAAAAAAGTCATCTTTCCCTGTTAAAAAGTTTATACATCTTATACAAAAATGCAGTATAAATACCCCAGATTTTCTTCAAATCTCATATAAAATTAGTACCATTTGAGAAAAATAGTCTCTTTCCACACTGAACAACTCCACATTTTAAATAACATAAATAAAAAGTATTTGTAACAAATTAAAAAAAGACAGCTTATGAACTTTCACAAAATAGTTTCTAGACAAATAAATAGGAAATAACACTGTGGAGACTTTTTTTTTTTTGAAAAAAACACAAAATAATTTGATCCTCAAGTTTCTCAGCTTATGCCAGTTCGTGTGTTTGTGTGTGTTTATCATGGTAAGGAATGAGATCATAAGCAGCCAAGCTGTCAGAGGTGCCCGATCCTCCTGTAGGAATCTGCATGCACTGCTCGCTGCTCCGGTAGCAAGGCCTAGAGAAAGAAGGCAAGTGGGATACTTCACCCTGATATCCAGATTTTCTTTTAAATACGTATGTATACTTAGTTAAAGCAAACCACCAATACAAGCGAAGCAAGCAACACAAGACAAACAAAAACACACACAGAAGAAAACATGCAGAGTATCACATATTGTATTTCTGTAAATACTAGTATTAGCACTACACATATGCAATTGAGGAGATATTCAGGATGCATTTTCTAGATGTAAGGACTCTTCAGATGGCTCATCCCTGGTTTTGAGGGATTTAAAAAGATCAGTGGCAGTGATTAACTGCAATTAGCAAAGCAGTTAAGTTTCTTAGAGGAAATTATCTGCCACTATATATATATATGTATAATCTCACAGATTGCCAAATAGCATTTGTGAAAACTGTAGTCCAACTGACCTCCTTTGAAAACTTATTTGCATTTCTATTTTAAACCTAGTTGTAAGTCTTTTCCTGAGACAGGTGAAAAAGCCATTGGTCAGAGGTGATTTGAATTTTGAAATAAAGAGCTGAAGAAAGGGGAAGTTGAGCAACTCTAAGTACTCTGAACAAAAATATTGGTTAGCAGAGGTTCTAAGAGAACTTAGGAGAAGATGGGGTCATTAACAGGCTCCCAAATCTAGTTAGCAAGTAAGGATATGAGAACAAGTGCAGCAATTGCTACTGTGCAGCAGGTAAGAATCACAGCACTAGACACAGCAGGAACAGTCATTTGGAATTCAGAAGAGTCCAGACAGGTTAACACAGTAGAAAAGGCTCAGGAGTTTTAATTTAATGAAATTTGAACATGACAGTAGCCTTTGGAAGACAATAGCTCAAGACCAACTGTAAAATGAATAAGAGCACAGATCACCATAGCCATGATCAAAAGGCAATGAAATTTGCAAAGCGTGATGAACACAAAATAATTCCAAAAAGGAGCGGGATAACTTTGGATACCTTATTACACAGAAGGACTCGGAATCTAAGAAAGCTGCAAGGTGCAAAGCATCAGCAGCAAAACTAGGTGATTAAATTTACACAGAAAGCATGGAGATAACCTGACATTGTACTCACTGGTGAAAAGATGATGAAGAGGGATTAGGATGCAAGTTTTCAAGATGCTAAAGGGGACATTAAAATGGACATAAGCTCAACTAAATGTTAACCCTAGAAATCAGGACCATGAAGAAAAAAAAATCAACAGTGAGAATTAAAGCACGGCGTGCTTACAGAAATGTCAAAGTCGAGACAAACAAATTTGGCCTTGTTTATAGTTGTAGAATGCATGTGTTTAATAATTATTTTAGAAAGTTATCTAGTAAAGCCCATGGAAAAAGCCGTAGGGGATGTTATAAACCAGAATATCCATTCACTTTAGGCAAAAAAAAAAAAAAAAAAAAAAGAAAAAATCAACAGAAAAGAAATTAACATGATTATGTGCATTAGTGCATTGACAGCAAATATTTGCAAAGCCTCTCTGAAAGTATGTTTAAATTCATGAAGCTTTCCAGAATAAAAGCTTTTACAGGAAATGTAGAAGTGATTTATCTGTAGAACTACAAGTTCCAGGATGTGACTAGTTTGCAAATTGTTTCTCAGGCTTTCAAAGGCAAAATTACAAAGTCATCACTCCTAATGCAATACACAGCACATTCATTTGCAGATGCTACTGCTGTAATATGGCTTTTATTGATTTCAAAATTAAACTGCACTCTCTACTTTCCACTGTATGTGACCAAGTACATTAGCCTGTGGTAATCCACTTCTATCAGGACTCAGCTGAAAGGGAAAGAACCTTACAATTGATTTATTTTTACTTATCCTATATTATTTGCTGTTAAGTTCTTGTGGTGGGGGAACTTTTTGATTTTATGCCCTTCTTAAAAAAGAATCCTTATTCCAAGTTTTGGAAACTTTAGAAACTGTTACTGCATATGCTGTCTCTCCATAACACCTTTTTCCGAATACTCTATTAACACATTCAGAGGTTTTTGAGCTTCAAAGTCTTGGTCTTATTATTGGTTTTTTTTAAACTGTAACTGCAAGCTGAGTTTGAAATGTAAAGGGTTTGGTTTTTTTCTGCTAACATATTAATAAAAGCATTAGCATTTTATCTAAGTTATTTAGAGCTTTATCTTTTCTCATAAGATAAAGTTGTAATATTATTTTAAGACCTCTGGCCTGAGCCAAAGCTTTAGAGGTTGAGAGATTCGGTTACTTTTTGACGATGAGAGTCATTTGGCAAGCTTAGTCCCCAAACTTAATTTTTATATGGGAGATGAAGACTTTTCTACCTATTGCCTATCATTCAGTTTCAGCGTTGTTTTGGTTTTTTTGGCATGTAAAAGTGACTCTGCCCAATGTGTGGAATGGATGTAGTCTTCCTTGGAATTAAATTGTTTTTCCTCAGAAATGCCAATGTTGAAGTTTCTACATAATGGTAACAGTGTTCTCCAAACAATGTCTTGTCTTATGGCCAAATAATGAAGGTAGGCTGACCTTATAAAAAGGATTTATTTGTTTGTATTCTGCTCTACTACAGCTGACAGAACTCCATGTGACAGCAACAGCCCAAACTAGTATTTTGTGTGTGATGGGTATGTGCTTGTGCAATATGTAGCGTAGTGTATTTTTTTAAAACAATGGTTCCAGACATGGACATTAGGTAAAGAAAACAAAATCAAAAAACCCTCCTATAAACACTTACTGCACATTGATCAGAAGGAGAAAAGCCAGTTGAATGTGGATGGGAGTGGTTTTTTTATTTCACAAAGATTAAGAGGACTTCAGAATTAAGCTATGACTCAAGCTAAATACGCCAAATAACAAAGGTTTGTTTTATACATATCTTTGATAGAATGAATTTTAATTTTAAGTTTTGAACTGGCATAAACAGAGAACGGATCTCATCAGAATTGAAAAAAAACAAGAAAACTAACCAGATGTCCTTTTAAAGTTGTAACCCGCAGAGTAATGAGAGCTTTACCTGTTGCATGTTTGTTTCAGAGGGTCTACTTTCAAGTTCTTCCTGAAGACGTTGACTCCTCCTCTCTGCTTGTAGTAGCTGGTGTTGGAGCTGCAGGAACTGTTCCTTGGGTACCATAGCACAGCCTTGCTGCTGGAGCTCCCGGGAGTGCGGTGATTGGCTACGCATCACACTGGCGCTTGAGTGGAGCATCTGAAGAGTAAAGTAAATCAGCCATCAGGAGAAAGCAGCACTGCTGTTCATACAAGATACCTTTCAGTGATGCGCTAGACACTAGGTTACTCTTGAACAATTTCTTGTATGCAAGAGAAACTAGCCTGAACTCAGTAACAGAAGCTACATAGACGACTTTTCTCTTTCCAATGCAAAAAGATGCATCTTTACATGCAGTTCTGAAGTCTGAAGGAACCTGAGCTTTGATTTGTAATTTCAGGCCTGAATTATAAATTCACTGAATTTCTGATGAAATCCTGTCAAAGTTAAATGGGCCTGTGGTGAGCTTTAACTTAACAGTCCTTTTTAATTTAAACCTTGATCTCAGCACCTCTTCTAAAAATAGTATCCGCTTACAAAGAAAAGCACTAGCGTGAAGCAGGCTGAAGAAGGTATCCATCAGCGCTGCTTATTTCTAGTCTTTAATCTAGGATGGAGAGATAACATTCGCAAAAGCAAAACAAATTTTCGATGTAACGTATGACAACTTAAGTAATTTGATGCCAGCTGCTATATTACATTCAGAATTCAGTATTTAGAATCCCATGTGTCCTCATGTTCACTACTAGCTGTAGAAATTTTAAACACATTTTATAATTTTCATTTCGAGACACGCCACAAGCAGAGTTTGATAGCAAGTCTGGAGCCCTCCTGAGTGTCTGTGCTGCATAAGCAAAAGTATACACAGAGGGGTCCTTGAGATATGTAGTAATCTGAAGTAGTTTAATTCCAAATTTAAGTCTTGCTTTTCTTAACAAAAAGGTTACCAAATGCATCAGCAAGTCTATGTAATGTACAGGTAGTACATACCAACAAATAGCTTGTGCATAACAGTTGCCCTTTGTGAAGTTACACTACCAGAGGAGTCTTTTAGTTGATAAACGTAGGCATCTCATGTGGGACAAAGGGATTGCATTCCTAATAGTCCTTGCTACAGCAAAAAGAGCACCTCAGAACAGATTTGTCCCAAGTGGTTTAGCTTCCCCACATCATTTAAGTGCTGCTCCCAAGCAGACCTATGACAGTTACGGGGTGAAGGTGGCTAGAAAAGAGGCATTTCTGGCATTGCCTTACTATGGTAGCATTCCAACCACAAGAGTCCAAGTTCAATAAACTGGCCCAGCATTAGATGAACTTTCGGACAATATTAAGAGCTAAGATAGTCACATGAAACAATTTAGCATTTTTCTAGACTAAAAGTAAAATGCAGGTGAGACTAGATCACAGTTGTAATAGTTTATAATACTAAAAAAAGACCAGAACTGTACAATAAAAACGCCCAGTGTTTCAGACAAGCTGATCTGCAGCTTGAATTTCCATAAGATGAGTAGTTTCTTCCCGTAAAGTTCAGTTGACCACATAATAAAATTCTCACCCTTTATCTCAAAACCATTACTCTGTTCCTGTAGGAAGAGGCATATAGGATCCTGTTAGTGATTTTAATTTTCCTTCCACAAGTGGTAGGATTAAGGCCTCAATTCTTAATCGTACTTCAGTTATTGAGTTCATCTACAACATAAACAGCTATAAGCATTTTCCATAATGGTGCCTGTCTTCTGGCTGTGTTGGCATCTGTACATCTCTGCTGGCCCAGGTAAACAGAAAATAGGTTTATGAGTACTTTAAAATAAAGCTATTTGTATTTTTTTAAGCTATCAGAAGGTTCTTTTGTATCAACTTGTCTGTAAAGGAGCTATTCTTTTACTGACAATATAAACAGTGAAAATAATGAGCTTTTGATGGAATTTGTTTAGGGTTTCCTGTAATGTTGTGAAGCACATGAGTATGAAATGAAAGAGCTGAAGAAACAGTCAATTAATGTTAACAGCATCTTAAAAATAAATTCCAATTGCATGGCTAATGAAAACAATATAGTCTTGCTGTATTCATCTGTGGAAGAAAGTGGAACAAACATGAACTTGCTAAACTATTAGGGATGACACTGAGTGTGATCACGTATTGGTTAATATTAAGGAAACATTTGACAGTCTAGTGAAAAAGCATGCAGATATCAGAGGTAAATATGCAAACACCTTCAAGCCTCACAGTCAATGGGTTAGAAGGAAAGGGTTGAGCCACTTTTCATTTTCTTATGATCAGTTTAATTCTTATGCAATTGGTTATTTCTCTCCATTTTCATGGCAATGCCTTAGAAGCATGTAACTTTGCGGTGTACAGAATCAAATTGCACGATATACTAGCCACGAAGAAGTTAGTGCGGCTGTCAAAGTAAAAATTTTACATTAAAATGAATAGTGGCGGCTTTACTTAAAAGATGCATGAAATAAAAAAAAGAATCCATAAAAGAAAGAAATGTTTTCTCCATGCTATGGTAGTACATTGAAAACGATTGCTCTACCTTCGCACACTATTTCAGAAAGAGAACTGCACCCTTCTCTGCTAGTTCCAACCACTGAGTTCTAGACAGGTTAGCCACGAACAAAAGGAGAACAGGCACAAAAGAGAAAGTTAGAAGTCATAAAGTGCTACGTGAATGTTATACACACCTGCTGGGAAAATGTTATCAGGAGTAACAAGAGTCCTGCATGTTTGAAATACAAATTTTAGGAGAAAACGCAGTTCCATGCTTGGTGTTTACGCTAAAGGGTTTAACAGCGTTTGGAACTTTCCCAGAGCTTAATTAAGACTATATAAATAAAAGGGCAGGGCATATAAACAGTCTTTTCAGTAATTTTTCAAAAGCTCATCTTGTCTAATCAAGTTTTTACAATTTTACAACTAATTACATAGTAGATTCGGCATAACATGTTTCCCATTTGCTCTCTTGATGGAAAACATGAAGTCCTTTAATAAACAGTGTTTTAAAAGCCTCATCTAGCAGATGCTTTGGTTTATGGAACAAGTCAAAGTTGTGGTGGTTTTGGTTTGTTTGGTTTTGTTTGTTTGTTTGTTTTTAAATATAATATTATGTTTTAAACTGAATTTCAGGACCTCAAGTTTAGGCAAGACGGCTGAGAGACAGCTCTGAGGTCTAGCCTGACCTTAAGGGATACACTCACTTAATATAGTTAAGCTTGCCCGTTCCTGTAAGCAAGGACACCTAAGAATTATGCAGTTTTCATAACATCCAGCATAATCTGTCTCCAGCAGTATTGAACAACCATCCACATTTACAGCAGGCTTTGGAAGAATGTCAACTGAAGTTTTCACTCATGCCTTTAGATTAACAGAAAGTTGTGTAAATAGTTATTCTATCATGATCTAGATAAAATAGCAAGGCTTAAATTCAGCAAATTATTCCCATAGTAAATAAGAACAGGTTTCTACATTAAGAGCAGCATTATGCAAATACTAGTGAGGAAAACTTGAGGTTACATGTTTTTGGAAAGAAGAGGAAAGTGTTAGCCTTGCCTCAAGCACAGTAACAAATTTCTTTGCTATTTGATTTTATATCCAAAGCCTTATGTGAGTTACGATAAACCACAACGTGCTTCAGAGAAGCGTGTTTGTTACACTAACATCTTGATCATGAAAGATGAGATTAGGCAATAAGGGAGATTAATTCTTCTCGTTTCAATTTTCTCTGTACCTACACATCTAGAAGTTGTTTTTAAATAAATTCATGGATTCAGTGAGATAGTGATAAAGCCCCACACTATTCAGTACAGTCAACACTGATTGACAAGTACCTCCATTAACTGATCATCCAGTTTGACTTGCTTTTTTCTCAGCCCTTCATTTTCTGAGCTGGTTTCCAGTTCACGTTCAAGAGAATTCATCTGACTGATCTATTAAAGACAAGAAGTTTCCTTAGAAAGATTAAAACACATAAGTATTTGGACAAGTGTAAGGCTTTGCTGAAAGCGATGTCTAAGACACAAGTTTCAAAGATGTCTGACACAAGTTTCAAAGAATAGGCAGGGTAACTAATTTTTGATTCAAGAGTGGTAATGCTAGCATACAAGCACTGTGTATGGCAGAGCACTCGAGCAGGCTGCGTTTTGTTGATGGTTCCCATTTCTACCACTGAACTGTTCGTACAGACTAGAAGTCCTGCAGCACATTGGCACAGACTTCCACCCTGCACGCTCTGCTGAAGCACAGAAGACAGTCAGTTCCTTCAGACAGGGATTCGTAAGAGAAAGAACGCAAAGCTCAGAGTAAAAGAAGAAAATTACAGCTTACCGCATTAGCTCTTAGAGGGGGAAAGTACTGCATTGAGTCATGTATTTACCATCTAAAACTAACCTTCCTGTTTGCAGATGACAACTCCTTCTGAAGCTGTTCACACTCTCTCTTCAAGCTTAATTTCTCTTGCTCTATGGCTTTGACGATACCTGACTGGTTTTGATGCTTTTGGTGCTTTAGGGAAAGGATAGTAGATTCCAGCTGTCGGATCTAGAGAGACCAGAGATGAACAAGTGAGGAAAGACGTTCTGGACCATTCAAAAAAATCAAATTGCATCTACTTCATCTAAAATACCGAGTTACCAACTGATTTCAGACTCATAGCAGATTCTGGTGCATTTTTGAAATTTTAGCTTCGAGCAAAAGGTCTTTCCCTTCCTCTTCCCCACAATCTGCCTAATAACTGTGAGCCAAGAAACTGGACATGAAAAATGCTTGGAATATTACAAAGTTTTTACGAAAGAAAAAAAATGGAAGGGTGTTAACTGAAAGTCAGACCAGAATCTTAGAGAAGAGTTATCAGGATTTTCTTTTAAAAAGAGCTGTCTGAAACATCATAAGACTGTCTGCACACTTAGCGCAGATATAAAGGAAAACTGTTCCGTTTTGCATTCTTTCTGCAAATGTTTCTTCTCAAAACTAACGAGCAACATTCCTCTCCTGTATTACCCACTGCAGAAGAAGAACCATTACGTTTTGCCCAGCAGGCAGGGACCGCTTCTGTGATCTGTCACAGCTTGCTCGGGTTACCTTCTCCCTGGAGTGAGCCAGGTCTGTCTTAGCGCTCTGGACTTCTCTCTGCAGCCTCTCATTCTCCTGCCTGAGCAGCTGCTGCTCCTGTTGCGTCAGCTGGTCCAGTTCATCCCAGTGTAGCTGCCTGTGTTGGTCCTGCAGCCCTGAGGAAGGCACAGCCCGTTCTAGAACCCGATTCTTAAGACAGACAGAATTGCAGGGTTAGGCCTTAAACAAAGAAGCAGACGTTTTCTCTATTCAGGTGGGTTTTAAGTAGGCTTTCAGTAACTGCAGACTCTAAAGTCACAGGATTCCCATCTTCCTCCCAGCCTACACACTGTTTTCCACTAAGAAACCCAACATGCTAATCACAGTGCAAACCCAAAGTGCTTCCCTTCGCTAAAATCATAGATAATAGCTGCGCGCCAGAATGGTTGATATGAGCGCACAGAGTTCAACAACACAAAAAAGCAATTTGTGCTCCATTTCTTAGCCTCATCAAGCAAATAATAGAACCCAGTATTATATATTATTCAGTAATAGCTGTAATTTAGTTCCTGTTGTACGATTCTGAAACAGCCTCTTTTCCATGTGGACATTAAATATTCCTTAATTACACAGCAAACAAGCCAAATTACTAACTGAATTCATAATACCAATCCCAAGACTGCTGTCTACAACCTCCTTCAGTTACAGTTGCTCATCAGTTAAGAGAGGCTGATATAATACTGTGCCTTTCAAAACCAAGTTGGACTGAAAATTAGATCCCCCTGTCAATTACAAGTTTGACTGTTAATACATTTATAGATTTGATGGGTGTAAATTCATACATTCTCCACAGATTTTTTTATCCCCCCCACCAATAAAAGATTTCTTTCAGGGAAGAATGGAGACTCAGGAGACGGACTGACCATTGCCTGTCCTCACGTTCAAAAATTAAAATAAGTTTTTGAAAAGTAAGTTTACAATCTGCACATTCTATACAATCCAACAAGACTAATTACAGTTAACTATTTTAAAATGGAAAACTACTAAATACAGAAAACATCGTTAAAATAGGACTTTTTTTGCACCCACCTCCTTTCAGCCTTTTTTTTTTTTAAATTATTAGCTTTCTATCACTTGTTTTAAAAAAAAAATAATATCAATAGTTGCATAACTCAGTCTACTTGCTCAAGCCTGCAGCACCATTTGTGTCTTTTTAATGGACAAGCCAACCTAAAGAAATAAGTTGGCTACAGCAGCAGGCTACGGAAGAGCAGCGGCTAGCGTCCCTAAACCCTGGCACGCAAAGCTGACTGACTTTGAGGCACGTGAAGTCCATTACCTTTTCATTGGCATTCTGCAGTTGCTTGTGCAAAGACACCACTTCTTGTTTAAGAGTTTCCTTCTCCTGTTGCATCACCCGTAAGTCCGACTTTAGTCGGGACATTTGAAGGTTGGTGTTTTGCAGCGTTTCATCGAGACTCTGAACCTGTAACGAGCAGGAACAGAGCTTGGCATTTGCTGGACTGAGATTTCTTGTAAGCTTGGTCTGCTAGGATGTGTACGCACCACATCTCACACGTATTTTAGGATCTCTGATGGAAGGAGCGAAGAAGTTATAACGCTGACGTTAAAAACGCTAAAGCCTCCTTTAAAAACGCTAAATGATTTTCTGACTTTCTGTTCCAAATTAGTAGCCATCCACTTTGAATGCAGCCACAACACTGCATTCAACAGAGACGCATTTTCCAGCCCCGAATACATATTGCAGTATGCTGGGAAGAGAAGATTTCTCTTGAATTATTTATTTTTCCTGGCAGCCCGTGGTCAACAAGAAACCCCAAGTGTAATCAGCCAAGCAGATAGCCATTCCTTCCCCGCCCCTGCCTGGCGAGAGGTGAGCCACTGCCAGGAGAGCGGAGAGCAACAGCAGAGTCTCTCTGCAGTATTTTAGGAATAACTGGGCAGAATGAATTGGCAAAAGGAACTCGGCTGTGGATGCAAAACAACATAGATTATTCGCAGGGAAGAAAGTACCTCATTGCATTTAACAAGTTTCCTCTTGTTCTTTAAGAAGGTCACTTTGAAAGCCCATCAAAGCGGCCATTCTTAGCTGCATGACAGCTTTGCACACATGAGAAGAGGGCTGGTTTTTTATGAAAAAAGCACTACAAGAGACTAAAAAAATGCTTTTGATCCAGGGCTATAACAAACCCCACCATTATACCTTCTCTTGCGAGACCGTGAGCTGTGTTTTCAGTGTCTGACTCTGCTGTTCCCAGGACTTCTGCTCCTGCTTCAAGCTGCCAATTGCATTCTCTAAGCAGCTTGCTTTAGCTACCTGAAATAAGATTACATCGGTAAGCCTGACTCGTTCAGGATTTTCTTTAACTCTATTTGACTTGAAGAGTTAAGCTAGAGGGAGTTACGGCTACGCAAAGAAAATGCAGGAGAGCAAAAAAACCCCTCAGCTCCCAGCCCCAATCTCCACACAACGGGATCATTATTTATAGCATGCATACTAGTTACTCCGCTCGAGTTCAGAGTTACAGTATATTAGAGTTGCAATAAAAGTGCAGGAACACTGTCTTCCTTGTCCTGCTGCTATATTTATACCCAGGCCTCTGTTCCTTGCAATGTTTGGAATTTTCTGCATAATCAAATTACAGTAAAGCTGTGCTCCAGAATTTAAGCTTTCTCTTTAAGACCAGCTAGGAAAAAAGGCAGTGGCAATTAAGCCTTTATCTGGCTTGAAGGTAGGAAAAAACCAATACCCCAAACAACAAACCAATGTAGTTTTACAGTTCAGGGTGATACAGATAATATAAGAATTTTAACAGCCCGTTACAGCAGGTAGGTAGTGATGTGGATTTGCTGCTCTTTCTTACCTTATCAATACATCTGTTTAATTCCTCACTCAGGGCTTCTTTTTCTTTCTGCAGCTTTTCATTTTTAGTAACTAAGCTCGAAACTTCATTTTGAAGGTCAGAGAGATCAGGACATCTGGGCAGCTGTGGAAAACAAGCCCTCACAGTCACATTTCTGTGCCGTTTCAGAATTTTGCACACAAGTGTTACACAAAGCTTTCTCTTCTGCTCCCGGCCGAGCATCCCACTCCGGATAGAGCGGACGAGAGGAGCGTACTCCAGTTTGGTACGAATGACCACACGAGTATCGTTCATATGACCCAAGGCATCCTTCCTGCCACAGCAGTGCTGAGGATTCCCAGTGGCCCTGTGATCCCTCAGATTTGCTTTAGGGCTGGGCTTTCTCTGCCTCTTCTGTGAAAGGGGAAAAATTACTGTACTGCTGACTTCTGATCCTTTTCCCCTTTGACACAGTGCTTTAGCTTAACACTCTGCCTTCTCCTGCGCTGTTCTGTCTTTGCTCAATCTTCTGTCTTTAATTACACTCAAGTCACAATCCACTCTTTACTGAATAAGCCTCATCTGCTTTTGCTTTTTAAGACCATTATCTATCCTAAGCATTGGGTGCATCAAATGAGTGCTTTACGCTGTAAAGAAAATTACTTTGAGGAACCCTAATCAGGAGAGCTAAACTAATTTGTAGCCTTCATTATCTATGTTTATTAGCATATATTTACAGCCAATTGAGCCACACTTATACAGGCAACAACCAAGCCCTCCAGGCAATTATCCTCCAAAGTTGTGAGACGTCTCCAGATGGGTTTAGCAACAAGAATTCTCCAAGAGGACATGCTGGAAGAGACCGGTCCTTAAATGGAGCTACGTGGGTATTACCAGTTACACAGGAAAACGTTCCCCTGTCTATCCCGTCTGCACAAACTAGAAAAGCCCTGTCTGTTCCTTGTTTAGAGCTTTAAATCTTTGTCTTCACTGTCAAAGCCCGTCTTTGTAGATCCACTACTCCGGAAGACCTTTTGGCAAAAGCTAAGTTAAACCAACCTTATTTGAACAATTGTGCATTGTGCCCAGAGACTGTTTCAGGAGGATTTATACTCCCCTACTGTTGTGACCTTTCTTTAAAGAAATTAACTATTTCCAACTCAGGCAAGAGAGCAGGGCACGGTAAGAGACAGCCAGCATTATCTGATGGCACTCAAATAGGACACCATACCGGTTTTGTCTTCTCGAGTTCCTGCTTGAGGATGTGGTTCTCCTGCTCCAATATATGAGCTTGAACCTTCATTTTTGACAGCTCCATTTCCAAGGAAGACACCATATTTGATGACTGCAAAAAAGAAAAGACTCAGATTTCAACTTAGGAGACAGGCAAAGTAACAAAGATTAACCAGAGGATGCTGCAGCCAGTGACATGGGTTACAGCTGGGATGGCACTGGACTGAACAGAACAGGCATGCTGGAAAATGCAGCTAAATATTGAGCATCACTAAGCTCCGTGTTCAAGACAAACCTGCACAGTTCTACCTCCCTGCTTTTGGTTGCTGCCATGCTTACCTTCCACCCTACTGCCGCATGCATGTACCTTTGCAGCTAGTACTTAGGGAAGTTCAGCTTTGAAAGACCACCACAGCACCTCTCCATTCCTAAAAGTTCAATTGTTTCATACCGTTAGAGACAGCATAATCCCGTACCTTTACTTTGGAGTTTTCCAGTTCCTCTTTCAGTACCAGTCTCTCCTTTTCCCATTCTTCCAGAGTACATTTTCCCACTTCCCTTTCCTTTTGCTTGAGCACCTTTGCCAGCTGTTGATTAAGATCCTGCACATCTGCTTGATTTTTGGAGTTCCTCTGGCTAAGTTCTGTATTTTCGGAGTCCAGCTGCTGGTTCCTGGTCTTCAGATCTGCTACCTGAATCGGGACAGCAGTGTCAGTCATGACTGCTTTTACACTGGGGATGAGATCTTTTTTTAAAACATTTCCTTTCTATTGAGATGATTAAAAAGCCTGACAAGTGTCACTCCAATTCAATGGTGACTCTGAGCAGCGGGGCATAGCTGTTAACTGTGCTCTGTGTCAGTCATGACCCCAGTAGCACTGCTTGCTTGATTTCCCTATAGCTGTTTAACTTGCTCCATGCCCTAATTTTAGGGTAGAACCGTATTTAGGAGTAGGAATCCTCCTGATGGCCTGTTGCACGCACGGTCAGCCTCACAAACGGTTAATTTCTCATAATTGGCCTCAATTATAGCAGTGACGATATCAGTCATCTGGCACGGCACTCTGTTCCTCCTTCCCTTTGCCATGCTGATGTATATTTTGAGAGTTTATGCTGGTGAGCTAGTAGATTATTCTGAGCAAGTAGAATTTTAGTAAGCAATACTAAGAGGGACATGAATGTAAGAGCTACTTAAACCTTCTACTTTGCCTAGCATAACAAGCCACCCTTAAAATAAAAGTAGCAGTCTCATGGATACAAGCAAAGGGTCACGGCTGGCAGCATTCCTAGACCCCGCTAACTGGGAAAAAAGTAGAGGCTGAGTCACATAACCTCTGTTTCCCATGGGCTGCTGCAGAGCATTACCCACAAAGACTACAAAAGAAAGATTTTTAACTTTATATTTCTATTAAATACACTGTCCAAGCTGACTATGGAAAGTGCTCTCAAGTCCGTAAGCTAGATCGTTACCGTAGTGTTACAGTTGTCTTCTGATCAGGTCAAACAAGCCTCATATCAGTCCCAAACACTTAATGAGAACAGTTATTAAAAAGTTTATGAGTATATAATGGTAATTTTCTACTGCCTTTTTGACCATCTAAGGAACAGCTTTTACACAGTGATGACTTCTACAGAGAAGGTTATGGGCTCAGTCCACATACCTGCTTTTTCAGGTTGTCAACCATCTTCTGTACAGCCACTTTCTCCTTTCTCACAGCCTCTATCTTTTGCCTAAGGAAAAATGAAAGCTCATTAACATTAGGGTCACTTCTTAATATACACTCCTAGAAGAATGGTCTGGTTTTTGAATGGCAATTCTGGATATTTATTTATTGCTTAGCATCACTGTTTTGCATAGGCTTGGCAAGCGCTCAGTTCCGCGGAGTACCCCATATGTAGTTCTTTTCCAGAAGGGAAGAATCCTCCCGGGATCACGGATAGTTATCTACTTGCAAAAGACCAAGTCACTGAAACGCTCTGCCACACCGTACATCTTCCTGCCTTTTCTAAGGCTCCCCCAGCCCAACAAGCTCTGCCTTTGCTGAAGCAAGAAGAATTGCGTCAGGTCAGCTCGTCAGTAGGTCCTGTGTTTGTACGTGTTACTGGGTCATCTCAACTCCGACGGCGAAGCCCCTGCTTTGGCTCTAGGAACGGGCAGGACAAGCTGGGGCAGGTGGAAGGGATGAGGAATAGACTGTCAGGCAGCTGGATTTCCAACGGCACCAGGAAATAAGCCCGTTTCAAATTTTGCGGAATATCCAACAGATGAAGGAGCTTTGAGAGAAGGGGTGTAAGCATCGTGTCTGCAGCGCGCCAAGAGCCTGAAGGCATACACGTGGTACTCGCCCCATTGAATCCTTACCACATTTCTTCTCGGGATCCATTTAGCTCCCTCAGTTTCAGGCTGGAAGCACTACCTTCCTCATTTAATAAAGTCACTTCATTTTTCAGAATAGCATTTTCTTCTCTGAGCTTCTCGGCTTCACATCTGTGGCGGAGAGATGAGACAAGTGAAAACTGTTTCTGTATACCATCTAGGCCCACAGGGAGAAAACTTCCTAAAGGCCTAAGCTACCTGTAATATTTCAAGACAAAGCTACAATTGACTCATTTTCCGTATGAACGGTATATGGATTTTACATTTCATTTAGTCAGAGTGCTTCCCAGATCACTGAAAAAGGGGCTTTTGTGCATGTTTCTGTACAGCTAGTTAATTAAAATTTAAGATACCTAGTAAAAGTTTCACACTGATGTTGTACTATACCTTTCAGTCCTTAAGTTACAAATAACGTAACTTTAAACAGCTTAACACCACAGAAGGCAGACTGCAAGGAGAGCAAGCTGTTTCTAGAGCCCAGTATGCTGGGAACAGCAGCGCTGGAAAGTGCCTTTTCTGTCCTGAGGCGACCGTAAAGAAAGAACTTAGCCATGGTGTAATACCTGAAAGAACAATTTCCTGCAGGAAGCTGGTGCTGAACAATAATTAAGCCGCTTGGAGCCACTTTACGGCCTCCAAAAAAAATCCTTGCTGAAATACAGCAGTTAAAAACAAGTAGGTAAAACCTATTATATTCTCTGTGTTATAATAGTATTTACAGTATCACACACCTGATGGATTCCTAACACTAAGTGCTCCTGCTGAGAAAAAAGTTACCACAATTCTCTAGTATTAACTTAAATATTGAGAAAAATGGAAGCGCTTTTAACGTTCCAAGTAACATTCAGTACTAGAAAGGAGTAAACAGAGTGAAGAGGGATATTAGTAAAAGCTAAAAGCATTCTGGAAGTGTTACCATAGTATTTCGGACATTAAAATACAGGGGTTGCTGATGTACCATTAACTACACACTGCGAAGGTGACTACGTCCACAGACAGAACAGCTGGCAGGTTGCTCCTGTTTTACCATTCGTGTTAGGTCACGGTCAGAGAAGAGTAAGTCACACACATTTATTCCAACCGTCGTTATCCACGATTAAACAGCCTGCTTGCTAGTAGTTAGAGTCCAAGGCACTGTTCTCTAATCAAAGTTAAACTACAGTGGTTAATGCAGCAACCATACAGCAGGCAGGCAGGCGGCTATGAAGCGATGAGCGGGACGCTAGGTTAGTTTCTAAGCGGCATATTTGATTACTGTGGGGCCGGCACGCTTCCCACAAAGTTTTGCAAGCGTACGTTACCTCAGAAGATCAACTTTTTGCTGCAGCTCAGCGCACGTGCTTTGTAAGCCGTGCATCACTGTATTCCTCTCCTCCCTCTCTTCGTGGAAATGCACGTCATTTGGGTTAACCAGGGCAGCAGCTTTCTCCTTCGGCTTTCTGTTGGGCTCTTGCAGCTCCCTCTTTTCTGCCGACCCTTCTTTCACCGTGCCATCGCTTTGGGCACGCTTGCCTTGCTGACCTGTAAACGCGGCAGCACGTTCTTCCAGCTTCCCAAGCTGGCATCGCAGTCTTAACTTGTCACGGTGAGCCTCTGCGCTGCCTTGTGCATCTTGTTCTCGGACATCTTCCCATTCTTTGACTTTTTGGAGGAGCTGTGTGTTTTCCTCTCTGAGCTTAACACTTGCCAGTTTACTTTCTTCTAGTTTGCAATGAAGGCTTCTCAGCTTCTGCAGGTTGTCTTCTAGCACTTTATTTTTTTCAACTAACTTGATCATTTCGCATTTCAGATCTTCGTTTTCTACCTGAATTTCTTCTTGTAGTGACAGAAGTTCAGCCTGTGCCATTGATCTGTCTTCTAACTCTTTGACCCTTTTCCAGAGCTGAGCTATTACACTTTTCAGGTCACCATTTGTTGACCCAGGAGCATGATCAAGCTGGAGAGAGGCTTCACGCAGTTCTTCAGCCTTCTCAAGCTCAACCTGCAGCTTCAAAGCATCGGAAACAAACCCTTTATCTTGGGGAGTTATTCTGTGATTTGGCAGACGAACCTTCTGCTGTTTAACATCATCGTGCAGCGTTTTTGGTCTGGGAGCTCTCTCAAGAGTTTTCTCGTGCTCTCTCTTTTTTTGCAGCAGAGGCACCCGAGAAAGCAGCTCTTGATTCTTGCCACAATCCCAGTTGCCATCAGCTTCCAGCGCTGCCTTACTTCCTTGCGTCCGACACACCTGCACCTCGAGTGCATGGCCACCTGCTCCGGCTTTCACACACGCTTTCTCTAAATCCGAATCAGTCTCCGTCATTTCTTCCAGGTCTGTACTATCAGCCTCCAAAAGCGGAGGGACATTGGAATCCGTTCCATTGTCTGCATCTTTACCATCCCAGGGCAACCCTTCAAAAATGGGATCTATTTCATCTGGCAGCTGAGACCGTTCCGAGCCGGAGTCGGAGTCGGAGCAGCCGGGGCTGGGAGGTGGCGCGGGATCCCGCTCCGCAGCCTGCAACCTGTGCTGCAGCCTGACGATCTCAGCGGCCATTCTGACATTTTCCTTCACGGCTCGCTCGTGCACTTTCTGCAGATTTAAGAGGACAGCCGCATCATCTCCCAGAGGCGCCATCCCAGAGAAAGAAGCAATTTTGCTCTTTGCTTTGGCGTACTCATTTTCCAGGACCCTATAATGATTTTGTAGTGCGGAAAAACTATGGGTCTCCCACTGCAATTTCTGTATTTTCCCTTGGAGGTTTGAGATTTCCAAACTCATCTCAGTCTTTTCCGTTTCTGCTCTTACACAAATGTCTTTGTTTAAACTCTCCAAAGCAAGAAGTTTGGAATTGAGGTCTTCTTTCTCTTGCTTATATTCACTGTCAAGTCTCTCCAGCTTTTGCCTAACCAGCTCCCCGTTTTCCTCCACCACACATATACGCTCGTCTTTGTTCTTGAGCTCTTTTTCGTGGTCATTTTGGAGTTGTGTTATTTTATCATTCAGCTTTTTCTCTTGCTTCTCCGCAGCATTCCTCAGGTCTCGCAGCTCCTTCTGAAGCTGCTCCCTCTCGCACACAAGCTTGTTCACTTCTTCCTTGAAGTTTTTCTCCAGGAGATCTTTCTCCTGGGTCAGAGCAGAAGAAATGGCCTTTTCGTTTGCCAGGCTTTCCTTCAGTTGCTCGTGAGCTTCAGCAACCTCCTGAGCAATTTCATCCTTTTCAAACTCCCACTGAGATTTCTCCTCTCTTTGCTGTTCAGCAAGTTCATGCAACTCTTGCTGGTAACGTCCTTCCAGATTTTGGATCTTTTCTTCGTATTTATTCACAAGTGTTTGTGTGTCGACAGAAAACTGAGCTTCTGCATGAGATGCTCTTCTGTTATAGTCACTTTCCATTTTTTTCCTAAACATGGTTAACATAATATATTACTAAACTCTGGGCTAACTCAAAGAGATTCAAATGGCTTTTTAGGCTGAATAAGAAAAGCTGAAAAATTACTTTTTCACCAAGTTTTAGATGAAGTACTATTTGACAGGTGTTTCCGAGAGCCAAAGTTAAATTTGAGGCAATTTGTTGAAACTTCAAAAATAAAAATTTAACAGCCTTGGAAAAGTATAACTCATAAAAAGTCCTCAGAAAATGTTTCCTGTACAACGTATGCCCTTCTATACTTTTGATCGGATTTGTGGGGGCAGATGTTCTTACCCCCATCTCTCCCTGTCACCCCAGGACAGTTTCGGTTTCTTTTGACACTCAATCTTGGCTAAATGCATTTACCAGCCAGTAACTTCTTCAGAAAAGAACAACTCTGAAAAGCCAAATGCTTTAAAAGGACAAAGCAGGGATTTGTAAAAGCACAGGGATCCTGAACAGAGCCCAAGCTAATCACATCTGGTTATGCTTTAACACTATTCTTGCCTCTGGGCGAGCTAAAAATCAATATAAATATCTGCTTGAGAAAGGCCAGAAGAAAAAAACCAACCCTGGATAGCAGCCCAGCGTTCGGGAATAAAACAGGTAACAGCACCGCACAGTTAATACACTTGCGTTACGCATCAGGAATCATTTCTGCACTAGATTGGCTTGGCGTGGTGACCAAGGTCATCGAGGCCAGCGTACACCAGAACCGTCCCCGCCAGCGGCGACACTCACCTTTCCTCCTCCAGGTCCTGCTCGTGCTTCCGCAGCAGCTCTTGCTGGAGCTCCTCCTTCTCCAGGGCATGCACCTCTGCCATCCTCTTCAGCTGCTCATGGAAGCCGCGTTCCAGCTCTCCCTTCTCTTCCTGCAGTGTCTGCACCAAAACTCTCATCTTTTCTTCCACCCAGACACCATTTTGAATCAGTTCTTCCCGCTCCTGGCTAAACTTCTCGTTTACCTGCTCCAGTCTGGCTCTGACGTCTTCTTCGTGCTCCTGCCTCAACAGTTCTTGCAGGTTGGCTTTTTCCTCATCAAAACGCATTTGTAATTTGTTTTTCTCATCATTATATTTACAGTCAAGCTTTCCTTGCTGTTCTCTGAGCGCTGCTGCCTCTCCTTGCAGTTCTGTAATTTGATTTTTAAGGCCAGTTATTTGCTTTTCCATGACATGCATCTCTTCGGTGTACTTCTTCCTCATATCCTCTTGCTCCTTCTCACAGTGGATTTTTGTCTCATCTAGCTGCTTTTCGTAATGGCTCACCTACAAAAAGGAAAACAGATTGGATTGGTTATTCTACAGAGATGTTTTCTCAATGTTTCTGTATTAAATATTTCCATATATTTATTCTACAGAATATTTTGATTTACGCAGTAGCATCTTACATTGATTTCCCCTGCAAAGACTGTTAAAGTGCTCAGCTTAATTTCTTACTGGAATAAAGATGATTATTACATAAAAGCCAGTGAAATTCATGCTTTTCCATTAAGCAAATTTGTGAAAAGAGAAGCCACAAACAACTTTTAAAATCCTAAGTCAGTTTTGCAAATTGCAAGGGGACTCTTCATTTCACTGATTACTTTTTCAAAACCTTCCCCAAATTAAGGGGCAGACGAGGCCTTTCCTTTTAAAAAGGCTGGGTTTTTTTTGTTTGGGTTTTGGGGGTGGGTTTTTTTGTTTGGGTGGTTTTGTTTGTTGTGTGGGTGGTTGGGTTTTTTGGTTGTGTTCTGTTGTTTTGGTTTCGGTTTTGTTTTTTTAAACACAAGTGACATGAGACAAATCCTTAAGGAAAAGCAATGATTTTTGGGGTGATAGTCTATCCGTCCCCTTTTCCTACTCCCATCCCACCTTCGTCACAATACAGTTTCAGTGTACCTGTGTCATGCCACACGTGAAACGAATAAATTATAGTCCTATAACAACTATAATTCTATAGCCATCTCTCATCTGGAGGTGGGCACTGGTCTGACAGATGCAGTGGAAGCCTGATGGGACCCCCAACTTCTGGTCCTGAACCAACTCCTGCAGAACAAGCCTGGCCATTTCTACACCAGTGCACCTCACCTGCAGACCAAGGTAGGTCTTACTTGCTGGGAAACACCGTGACCCTGACACGGATATTAACGTAAACTGGCCGTAAACGTGCTCTGCCAGCTCACCGCCGCTCAGTAGATGAGCGCCGGAGCGGAGCTGCCCCAGCCTCGTCAGCCCATCTCAACCCAAGCTTTCTCCACGTAGAGGCAATGGAGATATTTCTGCACGCGTGGCAAGATTAATCTGCAGATGGACACCCAGAAAATAGGGAGCTGACTGCTCATTTTTGGTAGCACAGGTATCGTAACAGCGCATTTTCCATATTCCCACCGCACAGACCGCGTTTCAACGCCACCAGACTGCGTGAGCACAGCATTTAGCGATGCAGACTCCCACCAGCAGCCTTTCGAACCCACAATTATCCCATGCCAGTGGGAATGAAGTGGCTAATTCAGATGCAGCAGGCTTTCAAGACAGAAAATGCAATACTGCCTCGGAAAGGCTCTCTGCTCTCTCGTTAGCTGGTGGGCGGCGTGAGGATCTACCGCAGCATCCATACAGCCCTCTCCATCACACAGCATCGTGCAGAAGGAGCAGGGAAGGTAGAAGCTCAGATTCACAGAAAGGTCATAATTTCGCCAGGAATTAAGAGTCTTTCTTCAAGACCCTTCCACCTGTATGAAGAGGCTGGAAAAGTTGTGAAGTTTTGTTTTAAGTTAAAACAGCTTACTGTGTCTTCGAGCTCTTGTTTGAGGTGATGTAGATCCCTGTGATGTTGCTCCTTCATTTGTTCAATAGCCATTTCTGCCTCTATGCTCATATTTAATGGGTTGCAGTCTTCTGAACCGAGTCCTTTAAAAATAGTAATTATATACATATTCTTGAGGCCCAGAGAGATACACTCTCAACAGAATTATTTCATCAGTTTAAATTTGTTTAGGCAGCTACTTGCAAGTCTCAAATTCCCATCACACACACACACACAGACAAGAAACTGCAAACATTAATTTCAGCTTTGAATACAGTACAGCAGCCGTATTCCACTTAATGTTAAGCAGCAAAACGGACGTGGCGTTTGGCTCTCACTGTGAAGGTTTGGGAAAGTTTTTACGTAATTGCCTCTAAGATGTTACTGTAAATACCTACAGCCCAGAAGTTGGTCATACAGGAGATGTGCTTTACCTTGGTCAGGCTCGATACTGCTATTGCCATGACTTTTCATATCAATGTCAAACTCTTCCGAGAGTGAGTTTTTCAGCGAAGGCCTGAGCACTTTGCCTTGGGCACGGTACTCCTCCAGCTCCGAGTGCAGCTCGTCTATCTGGTCTTGCAGTTCCTGAGAAGGGGGGAAAAAAAGCCTGAGTGAAAGCAACTAAGGCAGCCGAGCATTCGTACATCGACACACTCCCACAACGAGACATTGAAGAGGGAATTACGGTAGGTAAAGACTTGTCAATAATCCTGCCATCATCCCACAGTTAGTCATCCTCCTATCAGCAAAACAACGCCCTTCGCCAGGTTCCAACCTGCGCAAGTAACAGATGTATTTCTTACTAGAAGAGCAGAACCTTCTTCAGACTGACAGCCCGCATATATTCTGCCTCTGAAGTAGACCGTGCTCCAGGACCTTCCACTTTATTCCTTCTTCCTATGACCTTTTTTAAACAGCAGCTTAGGAACATTTTCAAACGGCTGAGAAATACCTCCTCAACCACCATCTACTTGCAAAATCAAATCAGAAGCAAAAGATCAAATTAGGAAAGAGATACCCTCGGCACTGCATTTACCATCTGGTACTTCTGCCCACTTGCCAGAGGAATATCCCGAGCGTTTGTGCCAAATGCCATGAGCTCAGCTCAATGAACAGCGTTTATTGAGGAAAACGAATCCCTGAATGTGTAAACACACAATTCTGCAGATCTGAAAGGTTCAGAAAGTGAACCTTGAGTACTGCTTCATATCCGCCAGTACTCAAAAAAAGAAAATAAATTGCATATTCAAGCAACGTCTTGAAGTATCAATTCAACAAATATTTCTAAAAGATCTTTGCATTTAAACTGTAATTGCAACTAAGAGAGCTACCGTGCTGTTTCAGACGAGACAGCCTTTTGCCAAGATAGTCCATTATTGAATGAAAAGGATCATGCAGAACAGATGAGCTGAATGCTGGTAACCGTTGTAGTCATCAAAAAGTAGATGTAACTAGGTAACTTGCAGGCCCACCTTAAAGCAGTGTTGCAGCCATACCAGATTTGTGGAGGAGAAGACAAGCTTTTCATTTTCAGTTTTATTTTAAGAAAACGCTACTGTTTTGGAAACCACCGAAACTCACTCACTTCTGCTGTAAGTTCCTGCAACTCTGAATTCTAATTAGGGCAAACTTTATTTCGTAAATCAAAAAAACGGCTAGTGCGCAATTGCGCAAGGAATTGAGCTCGACGTACAGCTGGGGAACGAAGGAGGCTCCGGAGACCCGCACCCAGCCCACCCTTGGGGCACCTCACCCTCCTAGCCAGTTATCTCCACAGCAAGAGCTTTCCACCCCCTTCCCAGAGCTTGGATTAATGTGAAAAAGCCATTACACCAGAGGAAAAAAAATAATAATAAAAAAATAAATCAGCAGCATTATACCGCTGCTCTGCCCTGCTGTTTGCGGTAAGGATGTTCTCGGTGAACACGGGCAGACGGGTGCCCGGTCTCCAGCCCTGGGCTCCACTTACTCTGCACTGCCGCTCGTACTCGCTTCTCATCTGCGCCAGCCTCTCCTCCTGCAGGAAAAACTCCGCGCTGCTGGGATCCAGGTCACCAAACTGAAACGGCACGAACGGGATCCCGTTACTCTTCCATGAAACAGCCCAGCTCATCACTGCCCAGATGCCATTCGCAAGCAGACCTGCAGCCTGCACCCTCTCCCCTCTTTTTTTTTTTTTTTTTATTTTAAATACAGAAGCTCTGCTTCCCTGCTGGTAGGGGACAACGAGCAACTAGCTGCTGTCTCACCGCAGCTCTCATGCTAATTTTGGTTGCGGACCGCAGCTTTCTAGCTTAGCATATGCACATCTCAGTTTGATAAATAATCCCGGCTTTAAAGAAATCTGGAAAACAGATGCTGGGTGAGAATCCCAGTATATGAGCTTTTGTCTGTAGATGCACAGAAATGCCTTTGGAGAAGCTGATCTTCTAAGGAGTTTATTGTAATACAACCACGGTCAGCTGTTCACCTCCATTTTCCCCTAAGTTTAGCAGAGATGCCAGGTAACACCTAACACCTTGTGTATCATCTTCCCTAGAAAGGACCTGCATGTTGGGTCTATCCAAAACTATGTGCTAGGGGAAAAAAAATAAAAATTAAAAAAAAAAAATCCCTGCAGATCTGCAGGACAATTGCTTCACTCTAAGGCTCCTTACCATTAATTAGTATAAAACTACAGCTAGGGTGGAGCATCTTTAATTCCCTTAACTGGAAGTCAGGCAGGCAGTCCATGCCAATAAGGTAGGCTGTGCCTTGGTCACATCTGGATAGGGACCCAAGAGCCTCCAGCTATTAGTTAAATTGGCAGCTCGAGCATAGTAACCGAAAAGCAATTTCATTCTGGACGCATACTGGGAAAAGGAGGATTTACCTTCTCAGCCAGGACGTTTTCCAAGTTCCTCTGCAGTTTGCTTGCCAAACTTTCATACTCGACTAGTTTTTCTCCTGTTTCCAATAGCTCGCTTTCCAGGCGGCTGTTTTCCTAGACCAAACAAAACCCCCCAACAGCCTCAGCATTTGGAGAAGGAAAACATTAACACGTGGTAACTCATTAGAAAAATGAGTAATCTCCCAGTCAAGTCAGAGCATGACACTGTTACAGGTTTCAGCCAAAGACAGGAACTGTGAATTTGTTATCCATGCACGGATAACCCTCTTGCCACAGCAAAACAGCAAGCATGAACACCAGACTTGCAGCTGGCTCACAAACCCCACACTGCCCGGCTCCTCTCACCTTTCAGATGGCAGCTTCAGGACTATTTTACGGTTTTTCTGATGCTCACAGGATGCCCAACGCCTTCAAAAGCTGCTCTCCTGACCACCTGTACAGGTGTATCAGCTCCCTCTGACTGCCAGCACTTCTGATGTTGTTTGTAAGACAACACCATTACCATTAACTTTCGCTCAGTTTAAAAAAAAATTAGATTATATGTTTATGCAGCTGTTAGATTCAGAAAAGAGTTGTGACTTAAGTGTTTTCTAAGAAAATGTTGGAAAAATATGTCAATCTGTGGGGTCACAGGCAAATAATACCACTGCATCAGGCAGCAGGTAGTTTATCCAAAGGAAAACCAGCAAACTTGATTTAGAGATTTTTTTTTTTTTTATTTTTATTTTTTAAGCAGTATTTGAAGCTTTGTAAAGACGTATTATCTCCCAGCCGGACAGCCAAAGTGCCAGCAAGGCCGACAGCCCATCCACTAGCTGTACACATGCACACGCTGCACATGATGGCAGCAGAGATTTGAACTGGAGCTTCACGAATCCAAGGAGTAACCCATCGAGGTGACCCAAAAAACAATTCTCACGGATACACCTCTGTCTTGCTGCTGAAATTACTTTCAGCTATCTCAACGCGCTAGCTGAAACACGTCATCTCAACGACGACTACGTCGCAAGCCTCGCTCCCCACTTCTGGGCATCCTTGTCTTTTGGGGGAAAAGGCCGGCTGCATTTAGTCCCCGTTACCTTCAAGGAAAGGGCCAGGCGGTCCCGGATGTAGTTTTCATCGGTTTTCAGCTTTTCTATCTCCTGCTCCAGCTCCAGCCGCTGTTTATTAGCCTGCTGCAGGATTTGCTCCCGTTCTCTCCGGAGCTCGTTCTTCAGAGCTGCAATTCTTTCCTTGTACTCCTCGTCCAGCTTCCTACGAAGGCATCGGAGGTAAGAAGAGCTCGTAAAAAGAAACAGGCGGCGAACACCGCTGCGAGGGAAGCTTGGTGGTAATCGGCAGGCACGAAGCCACCACCTCCGTCATCGAGTCCCTGCAATGCTGCAGCAGTGATGCCAAAGAGGACGGGAAGGGTGAAGCGGGACGCCATACCTGAGGTTGTACTCGTTCCGGCGTTCAATCGCGGCGTGGTGGTCATCCACTTCAGACGCCATCAGGGATTTCAGCTTTTCAGCTTTTTCCAAGTCCGACCGCAGCTTCTCTTTCTCTCTAGCCACTTGATCAACCCGCTCCCTAGGGTATGCAAAGCCACCCTCGATTAGGTCAACCCTCTCGGCTCCCCTAAAGAACGTACTTGCAAGAGGCTCATCAGAGAAGAACAGCCCAGAAAGCTCTCCAAGGGTCTTATCAATTGCATTTAGTCGCTAGATATGAACTTGCACACATAGGTCTGGACATGTCTCGATATCCCCATAGGTCCTGGGACCTCAACACCTGAATGCCTCAGCTCTGGTCTAGCCCTCCCCAAATTCCAGCGCTATGCCATTTTGCCAGGCCAATTTCTGCCCCATTTACTCGTTCTCGTCACTGTATTACCTTTACTACTTCATCCTTACGCTACACGCAGTCTGGTTTTGATCACAAGTTTGTAAGATCTGCTACACTGAGCAGCTTTCTTGATGGGGACTTGACAACAAATCTCTTCACTGAGTGAACGGAAACAGGTATTTCGACATGTAGATGCAAACAAACAGCGGGAAGCTTCATCTTGTGAGGTTTCATACGAGCAAAGCAGGCAGCTTGCGAGCACAAGTTGCAAGCCAGCAGGTAACAGGACACGTGCAGTTTTAATGACCAGCAAAAGTCATCTGTGGTGTCGCATGGAGGTGGATGCATAAGCTGATAAATACCTAAACTATTTAAAGATTTACAGTACAAACAAAACACCACTAACAACTGGAGCTTGTGCACGCAGCAGATGGATGCAACGGTTCCACAACAGGAATGAACCAATGCAAAACTGAGGGTGCAATGCTTAGAGCAGGAGTCTTCAAAGTGGGGTGGACAAGATGATCCGTTAGTGTGTGGGAAGAAATATTTTAGCTTCAGTAGTACATGTATATAAATTAATAAATATACGTACAGGGAAACGTTTCCCATCTCCTACACTCTCTCAATTGAGAAGCCTGCATGGCAAGTCCAATGCAAAGTCAAACTGTGTTGACTTGCAAATGAGAAAAGCGCGGGTTCATGGTGGTTTTGTACCTCACCCACACCCCCATCACATAGCAAAACCTACATAACGCTACTGCAAGAACTCAGTTGGGATTAAAGGTACTTCTTATCAAATTGCACCAGCCTCTGTCCTAAGTTTTGCATTTCTTGGCTGTCAATGACCGCTGCAGATTGCGGTGACCATTTCCAGACTGCACAGCACAGCTGGGAACAGCCTACTGCTTTGATTTATTTTTTTTTAAAGTATATTTTTCTGCAATACTTGGGTTTAAGTGTTGTACCCATGCAAAACAAGAAAGTTGAAAGTTTCTGACCAAGCTAACAGAGAACCTAGCCTTCCAGTGAGACGGCAGCACCACGCTGATGCCCCTTGGAGAAGTGCTACGAACCACCATTAATTAGCCAGCTCCTACTTAAGCTCCTGCTTGGCCGAACAGAGAGAGCACCGAGGAAGCCGCAGAGACAACAATCCTGGCGACTTACAGCAAGTGTCTGATCTCCGTTTTGAAACTCGCCAGGGCTGCTTGGTGGACTCCATTCTTGGTTATTAAAAGCTCGTTTTCTAGTGCCAGCGTCAGCTCTGTCAAGTTCACCTTCCCATCCAAGCTGAAATCCAAAGCCTGCAAAAAAAAAAAACCCAAAAAACAACACCCCACAACGTTAGAGCAGAATGAGCTTTCCTGCCCTGCAGGAGCCTGGAGACATTTGTACATGAAGTGACAGAATAAAATGAGGAGGCTCAGAAAAGATCTTTGCTCACTGATTAATCTGTCACAAATGCCTTTAGGGCAATAAACCAGACATCTCTGCCACCACCCTACCTTAAAGAGCTGCTGCCAGCTGTGGAGATGGAAAGTGTCCTGATGGTGCTGCAAGACCAACAGGAAATTAAGCCCATGCCTGATTAAAAATACTAATTCTCTAGAGGACCCAACTACACCGGTCTTTTTACATATTCAAATGCTGCAAGAAAGCGGTGGAAGGTGTTCATGTTAAACAACCCCAGCTCCTGCAATAGAGCCAACACAGAAGCAGCTGTGTAGGAGGTATTTGATAGCAAAGATCCCACCTCTTAGAAAGTAAGTTATCATCAGCAACTGCAGTCGTTCCCTTCAACCTAACTCTGCAGGAGCACAAAGCGGAGCACAGAAGGGATTGTGGTGGGGCTGAAACACCAGAGAAACCACCCCAGTGACACCAGTAACAAAGCAAGTTACCCACGGAAAGCAACAAGTGGAAGAGAAGGTGAAGGTGTATCACGCAAGTCCAGTGAAAACAGTACCAGGTTATCAAGCTGGCCTGCACGAGCCCAGGCTGCAAGTGGGTTTTAAAGCCTGAGCAATGGCAGAGTTTACTACAGCCTGGATGTTCAACATCCACACGGACATTACGTGCCGAGAGAATTCTGCCATCATCGCCGCTGGGAACCCAGCAATGGTCTCAGAACAGACACGTGAAATTATCTTCTCCCGTCCATGGCTTCTAGTGGGACAGACAGGGATGGGGTTTACTTCAGGTATCTGATTTGCACCCCCCATTACCCTTTTACTCTGTATAATAAAACACTAATTACCCAGCAGGGTTTCAAGTGTTGTCCTCCACCTCAGTGCAAGCAATAATTCAGGTCATCCCAGTGCCAAAAGGTTTGCAGGTGCAGCTATTCAGTGAGCTAAAGGAATTAAATTGCTTTCTGCAAATATAGGTGACCTCTTTGAGCTAAGCTGGAAGTCACGTTACATTTTGATCATTAACTTCTAGCTCTCTGGGATGCACCATCATTTCAATAAAGGGAATTATTGGAAGTTTCCCAGAACGGTTAGACTCCTGTCACCAGCACTGGGAATTTTAAAGGGGAGTGGGATGCAGCTACAGTTCAGCATCCCACGCCGGGGGCAGGGGGGGAGGGGGGGGAAGTTAAAAAAAAAAAAAAAAAAGGGCAAATAAAAGGGGTGAGACGGAGCTGCCGGTTACCTTCAGGATCTCCTGGCTGTTCTCTATGCCCTCCTGGTGCCAGGAGTCGAGGATGCCCTCCACGCAGCCGTAGCCCATCCCGTCATCCAGGCTGGAGAAGAGGCAGAATCCGATGGTGCTGGGCATGGCCGAGGGGGTGGTCGTGCGCCGCCCGCTTTCATCGAAGGACTGCCGAGAGAGGGGAGAGGGTACGACAGGGCACGGGCAGAGCCGGGCATCTGGCCACCTCGCGACGAGAAAGGCTTATAAATGTAATTTCGCTAAACAGTACTCTGGAGATTAAGGATTAAGGTCTGCTTTTCCTCACTGCCAAACAAACACGCGGCAGGAGCGCTGCTGCTGACCCCGCGGCACCGCAGCGCAACCAGGCGCTTGGGATTTAAAGTCAATCTGAGGGGGAACAGTTTCAGAGCTGTCCTTGATGCTCTAGAAGTGTTTTCCACCGTCCGTTTCTGGTTTTGAGCGTCACCTCCCCAAAAAAGGCTGCAGGGAACGTATGCACGGGTGCTTTTGCTATAGCCCTCAGCTTCCAGGCAGACAGGTAGTAGATTTCAAACTCTCTCTCAAAATAAAAAAAATAATTAGAGATGCGAGACCTGCATGCCTGCAGTCTCCAGCCCAGGCCACCGCTTCCCCCCGCAACCAGTTTACACCATTTACTTACTACACTTCACAGCTTACAAGAACCATCTCCAAGCCACGCTACTTTAAAGGGGAGCCATCTCCCCCGTACCGTGAGGGTGTTTGCTGCTTTATCCCCCTGCCCCGACAGGGACAAACGGGGAGGAAGAGGAGGAGACAGGCTAGGTGGGATTTGCTCAGCACTTCTCCCCCTCCTCCTACTTTTAACCCCAGGATCCACCTCGGTTTCTCACCTGCATGGAGAGGTGTCGTTTCAGCTGCCTGTACGGAGTAGACGCCGAGGGTGTCAGTGACTTTCCGTTTTTAAACAAGCCGTAGAAGAAGTCCTCTACGCTCATGGTGCCATCTTGCTCCAGGTTATGGAGCACCTCTTCAAGCACCTGCAAGTGGCAAGGGATAGAAATCACATCTGCTACGGCCAAAACCAATCTGGCACAGCAGAAAACACCCTATTCCCAAGGCTCAAAAAAAAAAAAAAAAAAAAAAAAAAACAAAACCCAAAAGAGTTACCTGCATCAGCCTAACACCGGTGCAGCAACCTTCATATAGAAAATTAGAGCCACATACACTACAAAAATCCTGCCTGTAAAAGCGTGTAAGCTCCTGGTCATCTTGGAGCCTCTGTCTTGTGAGGCAGCGTGAAAACCCCTGGTTTCCTTCTGCTCCCGAGACGGGGTGACCTCAGGAATTCAGTGCAAGGTAGCGAGACAGATGCCAAAACCCCAGCAGCTTGTGAAGTGACCAGGCAAAAAAACATAGTAAGGCACTGCAAGGTTATAAGAAATCTGTGTTATGCTCCAGGGCAGTCTGCTTTCTCAAAAGCAAGACCAACCTTATTAGGACCAGAGATGTTAAGATTAGTCCCTCGCTATTTCTTTGTCTACAGTCTATTTTTTCCATTTTCTGCCTTGTTACCCTGAAAACATTCTGTTGCAAATGCTGCAAAGGAATACCTGCTCAGAAACACTTTTTATGAAGGAAATGATTACAAGCCATGTTATTTTAAGATGCAAAACAGTCTGATTTTTTTAGAAAACTAAATCCTAAACTGACAGGAGACTTTTTTGCTAAAGAAATAATTTTCTTGTGGACTCTTCCTGGAGGACAGAAACTGCCTGCAGGCCTTCTCAAAGTCAAAAGCAACCATCTATGAATATTTTAACCCATATTCATTGTCTAGCTAGAAGATTTCTGGGATTAAGGAGACATGCTTGGAATCTAGGATATGCTTTTAAATTCCAGTTTACTCTGCGATTGCATGAGAAGACACGCACGCTATGGTGTCAGTAAGGCTGCCAGCTGCCTTCTCCTAGAGCAGCCTCCCACGTCTGATGGTTCGACACCAAGAAACTGGCTGGAAAGCCGCGAGCCGGAGCTGAAAACCGCTTTCCAAGCAGCGACCTGTTAACCAGCACTTGTGCTTCAGGCTTGCGGTCAACCGCAGGACGCGCTTTGTGGGGGCCACGCTAAAACCCAGGCGCACGTGCTGGTGCGAGTGGGTCCGTACGTGGCCACTCACCTCCCCGGCCGCCGTTTGGAGCCCGTACTGCTCGCAAATGGAGACGAGCTTTTTGCGGTTCAGGTGGCCGTCCCTGGTGATGCCGAGGTGCTCGCAGACCTCCTGCAGTTTCTCCTCTATCCAGTCCGGGGTGGGCAGCGAGACGCTGGGGGAGGTGTTCAAATCATCTGGGTTCCAGAAGCGCAGCTGCCCTGGAAACGGGGGGGGGAAACTGCTCCGGTTTCTGCCCATCCACTGCACACGAGAGACCACCAGAACACCCGGGCGTTCTACACATCACAGAAGACTCTGCAGCGAGCAGAGCTGCCCTCCTTGCTCATCAGACCCCATGGGACCATTTGCCTTGCCTCACCCTGCACAGAGCATGCTTGTGATTTTGGGGTACAGCTACCGGCACCAGCACGGCTATCGGACTCTACCAGAAGCAGCAGATCCTGCTCAGCATTCAAGTCGCACGTGCCACCATAGGCGAGGGAACCCCGCGTCCAGGCGCAGGGCGAGCTGCGGCCGGGACTGTGGCCAGGAGGATCTCTGGGGACGGGGATGAGTCCGATGGCCAACGGGCATGAGTCCGATGGCCAACGGGGATGAGTCCGATGGCCAACGGGGATGAGTCCGATGGCCAACATGGGCTGGCGGCCAGGGGAAGCGCAGCCCTCCCACCTCGGCCGCTGGCATGGATGGAGAAGGGACCCTTCCTCTTCTGGGCAGTTATGGGATCAAGGGAGAGGCCTGAGCGAGTTGCATATTCACATAGACCTTGACCAGGCTAAGAACTTCGGTGGTTGCCTGTCTCCATAAGTGTCACCCACCCCAGGTGGATCTGCCTAAACTCCCATCCCCTTTGAACGTAAACTGTAGCGTATGTTTTGAGGTAAGTACTTCCAAACACCCCTTCAGGGGAAGAAAAAAAGACCAGTAGCCTTCAGCTGAACACATTTCCTCTACCTCCAGCAAATGCCCGGAGTGCAGTCTCACCCAGCTGGAAACGCTCACTAGACACAAACCAGTCAGAGCTTGCTCAGCTGCAAGGCCATCTCCTTGCACCCGCTACCTCATCCTGGGGCTGGAAAAGTGGCTTTTGGAGAAAAAAAAAAAAAAAGTGGTCCCTTTGGATGGGGTAGGGGTTAGAAAGCAGCTGAAATACGGAAGAGGCGTTGAAGCAATTAAAAGCTGCGTGGCTTAGTTATAAACATAACTTTGCGTGCTGAGGGTTAGTGCCAAAGCCCGACAGTCACCCTGGGGGTCACCCCGCTCTCCCTTACTGGACAATTAGGAAACATTTAATGACTGGTCCGTGCTGACATCTAGTGCCTACGGTGCTCCACTACAGCCAGCAGCCCCCAGGGCCGGAGCGGGGACCAGGACCAGCCCCGGCTGCTGCTCTGGGGATGCTGAGGCCAGGGAGACTGGGAGCACTGGCAGCAGGGCAGCCTCTGCACTGGGCAGGAGGGAGAAAAGAGGGCAGAGAGGGTAAGGCACAAGACTCCGGCCTCCAAGGAGCCCCATTTTAGGTTTCATTCCCAGCTCGGCGCTTGCTTGCCCCATGTGCCCCTTCCCGAGCTCTGCACCACGCCAGGCTGGGACTGCTCAGCACACCCAGCTGGCCTGAGACCGTCTTAGCGTGCTCCTCCGATTCATCTTCAAAGGCAAAAAAAGAATAAGCACATACAAGTGCTGCTGTTTGCTCTTACCCTCGGCCTCGTACTCCTCGCTGTCTCGCGTCTTCCAGCGCTGGGGAGAAAATAAAAGGTTTCTGAGTTATTACTATTGCAAGACATCACCCGTATGAAAGAGACTCCACGATCAGCATCAAACAAGCTACACGGCTCCAGCGATGCCGCCAGGCTTTCATCTCCCTGCTCCCCGCGGGCTGGGCTGGCAATCCACAGCTCTTTGATGCTGCCCGTTTCTGGCAGGCAAGGTGCTTCGGTGGGGATAAACCACCGCTGCAGCAAAAGACGCCTAAAACCCTGCAAATGACCCACGAAAGGTGGCAGACGACAGTCCGGCAGGTTGATGGGGAGGGAGGGAGAGAGTTGCCCTCTAAACAAACCGTGCTGCTTGTCTTAGCGGTACTGATGGTCAAGATGAGGATGCAGGGAAGATCACGGGCTGCATATAGCCACCACCCGAGTTTGGGTTATCCTTTCCTTCCAGCACCCTATTTTCCCATTGCAGAACACCTACCCGCAAGCCCACGTGGATCTTGTACGCAGCCAGCCCGCAAGCCGGGACGCGAGCACAGCACACCGAGTCTCGAGCATCCCCATCACGGGCAGCCCTCGGAAGAAACTCGCACGGCTCAACCCCATCCCACGGCCCCGCTCCCCTCTGCGGGTCACCCACGCCGGTCGCGGAGCCCCGGCATCCCAGGCACCAGGGAACGCGCATCCACGACAGATAATTAAGCCGCAACGAACCCACGAGCGTCGATGGGGACAGGTGCTTCCAGAGCACGTGCGATTTGGGAAATGAAGCTCTTGCTGCTTTACGCTTTCCCTTTTGACAAGGGGCACCCATCTGCCTGCAGAGCTTGAGGGCCAGCAGCCTGCGCTCGGCCAAGTCTGCTCCAAAATACCTCCACTAACTGTAGCTCCAGGTCAAGAGATGGAGCCGTGCTGCCAATACGTTCTCCGCTAAGCTAGCTAGAGAAAAAAACCCAAACCAACATACTCTTTGCTGGTTTTAAGCCATCCTGCTTCCTCTGTGGCAATATCGCATCAGCTCAGGTGGCATCAGGAGCAGGGCAGAAGTACATTGTTTAAAATGATTTCCCCATGTACTACACGTTGTCTTGTCTCTACCACCCTTGTACCAGCCGAGGGTATTTACTCACACGTGATGCTCAGGGATATTAACTTCTGGTTTAGCAGCAGCATCGGCAGATGTTACTTCTCCACCGTTACAAGTGGGTACTTCTGCGTGCATGTGACTGATGGATTTGAAGTCAAAGTCACCCAGGACATAAAGAGCCTCTAAATCATCATATAAAAGTTCAACACGTCTCATTCAGATTACAGCTAAAAGCCATTAATCTACAACGTTACCATGGAAACTGGATTAGGTCACTGGACTTTTTTTAGCTCTGCTGCTTGCTCCCGTTTCATCTGCCGGACCAGGCAAGGGCCGTTCGCTGCTGCCGCAGCATCTCGACATATCCCTGGGCTTTTGGGGGGCCAGCCACAGGGTGGGAATCGGAAGAGCCTCGGATGGAGAAGGGGGCTTAACCTTTGCTTTTCCCAGGCAGGCTTCAGGCAGAAATCAGCCTGGCAGAGGCGGGAGGTCACAGGCAGGGCTGGAACCTGCGGCTCTGCTGGGTATTCTGGACAAAGCCAAGGACTTACATGTTCTATATAACAGAAAGCTGTGGATTTTGCCCCAAAAAAAGTGCTGTTCTGCTAGCACCACCATTGAGGGGTTGATGTGGCAGATCACTGGTTTGCCTGATAAACCGTCAGGGTGAGCACACAAAAAGCAGGAGCTGAGGCAACAGGTACTGTCAAATTACCAGCTGCAAAGGCAGAAAACAGCCCACGTTCCCAAAAACGCATGAGCTGACACCATCCCAGCCCGTAACTGCCTGTGCATACGCAACGGCCAACTTTATGGCGACAGAAGGCATCTCTGGGTGCCAGACAGAGCTACCACCCTGCAGCCACTCGTCCTCGGCTTTTGGGGGTGGGCACCGAGGGGAATCTGGGCAGTGATGCTCAGAAGGGGGGAATCCATTGCTGCGTCCAAGTCTTTTTGCATAAGCAACATAAATATTTTTATATAAAATCAGACCTAACCCGTTTAGCACCAGCCTCTCTCACTTCAAGGACTTGCCTCAAAACCAAGAACCCCCAAACCACAGCACACAGTAACTCTGTAAATACCAACAAACTGAAGAAGCTGAATATAGCCGGGGTGGGGGGGTGGGCTGCAGGCTGGAAACCCACTGCCACTGACCCCGGGGAGCTCGTGTGACCTCCCTCCCCGTGCCGGGACCCCGCTGGGGAGGCCAAGGGGGTCCCTTTGTGTGGTGGGGGCTTGGGGTCAGCCACCGCCGATGGGAGGACAAAGCGGGGGGGGGGGCCGATGCATCCCGATGTCAGGCACGGCATTGTTCCCCCCCCCCCCCCCCCCCCCGGTCCCGGCGATGCTACAGCTGGATGCGGGTCACACGCATCGGCGGGCTGCGTGCGGGAGCGGAGGAGATCCCAGGAATGCATTATTATTTGGGCAGAGCGCGTGCTTGGCCGGGCTGAGGAGCAGATGGCCGAGGCTTTCAATGCTCGCCGCCCTCCAGCTCGGGGCTCGGGCGAGCATCTGCAGCCTGTGCCGTTTGCTCGTGGTGGCCTCTCCCCATAATAAGGCAGCAACCTCTCCCCCCCTGCCATCTGCTTCAGCAAGACAGACCTTTGTTCTCTGCCAGAATATATTGCTAATTAAAATGACGATCAGGAGCGCACGCTGAGCCTGTTCTGCTTTGCACGCGGCAAGGTGAGCCTTCGCACCAATGCTGACGGCCCCCGTTTTTCCCCTCCCTGCGTGCTCGCCCAGAGATCAGCTCCCTGGTCTGAGCAGCCAGAGACCCCTGAAAGATGACAGCAAATCTCCACAACCTGCTTTGCAAATTGCCTTCAGCTGCAAAGCACCGAGATCGCATCAATAATGCGCTTTTGCAGGGAGCAAGTGTTATCCTGAGGTGTTATTTGCAGATCCTGGCTTTACGGGACAGTTGCGCTTTGGGAGCCTCAAATTTGTACATCGTGGACCTGAAGACAAAGAGTTTCAACCTGACTCTCCCAGAAGGTTTTGCTCGGAGAGGCCATGCCATGCTGGAAACCACTCTACGCAGAAGCAAACACAGAGATGTCCAGGGAGCGAGTGGCTTCGGCGGGCACCGAAGGGACAGAGCTGGGACACGACAGCGATTTCCACAACCTGCAAGAGGAGGGACCTTTCCTAGAGCAGAGCCAGCAGCTGGGGAAGGGGAGATGACAGACGCCCTACGCTGAGGTTTGCAAGTCAGCATGGCCTTAAGACTGGCCACATCTGGCTGTGTAGCCAGTGGTTTGCTGCTGGGAACCCATGAGTCAAAGGACGCTGCTGCCCTACCACCACCTTGGGCTTGGTAGCCCGTGGCCACCAAACCTGCTCGCCGTCCCAACCCTGCACCACCACCATGGCGCAGATCATCCTCAGGTGTAACGCAAGGCGAAAAGGAAACGAAAGCAAGGTCAGAGCCCTTCCCAAGCCCACCAAGCCCCATCATCTGTATCAAGATTTTAGGACAAAGAAGCTCAAGCGGCAGCCGGGGCTGGAGATGCGCAGCTTTTACCACCGCAAGCTTTTATGCTGCATTTCTAGATGTTTTCGTGGCTGCAGCTCCATTAGCACCACGTCCATAAAGCTGCCAGAGCCACTCGTTTCTCATCACCCATTAGCCTAGTCGCATCCACGGGGACAAACTCATGCGGGTCAGAGAGAACCTGGGGATCCCAACACCACCCTCTGCTCACGGCAAGGTCAACGCTGGATTCGGACCCAGCCGCTCATGACTTTGTCCAGCGGCACCTGGAAAGCCACTGGGAATGCAGGTCACGGAGCTTCTCTGGGCAGTCGATCCCACGCACAGACCAGCCCTCCAGCCTCTCCTCTCGTGTTTACAGAGACGAGAAGGGGAAGGAAGCCTCTCAGACAGAGCCTGAGCCTTTTTAATTGGCACCGGTTGAAAGAAAGCACCAATTAAGCCACACTGCCCCAGTTCTCAGGCCAGCAAAACACCCTGGGCTGGAGGCAGGCTTGCGGAGCGCAGGCAGCCGCGTGTTTATATGCGCAGCAGGAGAAAAAACTGGGCAAAGGCTGTTAGTTGCGCCGCACCCCAAGAAATCAATGCATCAGGAGTCTCCAACGCCGCCCAGCGTTTCAGCCCCGGGAGCCCCTGCGATACCTTCAAGCAACTAATTTCTATGCATACCAAGAGGATCTTCTTTTAGAGACAAGATAGTAATGCTGATAAAGATGAAAAAAATGGGGACTTTACAAACTTATCCTGATCTTTGTTCAAGTTGCGAGAGAATTAACCGTCCCATCCACCCCAAAAGGTGCAACAAGAGTTCCCACCAGGAGACTAATTCAGCCAACAAGGACCACAGCATGGTTATGTACCAGTTGAGTTAACTGACCGACCTTGTTAACAGACTAGCCTTTTACACCTCCTTGACAGCTAAAACAGAGGAGTAAGATTAGAGTGGCCTTTTCCATCAAGGGCATCACTTCCCTGGGGGTTGTGGACAGATTAACGTTGATTTCGAGGTCAGGGCAGCCCATGTGGCCAGCACCAGGAGACGGATGAGCACCCCCATGGCAGTTAGCAAAGGTTACCAAGAACAGGGTAAAGAAGCTGGTTCTGGTGGCAAAGCTTTTCTTTGAGTTTTTTTTTTTAATTTATTTTAAAGCTCAGCTGCATAGGAATAACACTGGAAAGTGGAAATTTTTCCCTTGCTTCCCCTACACAGGTGGCTGCAGAGCCCCCCCCCCCCCACCTCTAGGAAAACACAAGTGAAGCCAGGAGGACAGAGGAGGGGAGAAAGCAGCAGCGTTCCTCCTTCCCACTGGAAAACTCCTACCACGCGCTCCGGAACATGCAACACTGAATCAACAATACTTGGCAAACTGGAGCAGGCTGGAAGGAGCCCAGCTCCAGGGAAATGCTGCTGTGGCCGTACGCTAACGCACACCACCAAACCCAACCACCCTTCACCTTTTGCTTTTCTATTCTGGAGAAGCAAGAGGAGGCTCTGGGGTTGAAAGCACTAGCACAAAAAGAGCCACAAATTTGGATCACAAAATGAGGGGGAGAAAAAAACAAAACAACTGGATTTTTGAGCAAGCATACGCACAGGCATACGTAGAGCGTGGGGGCTGCCGAAAGCCGTGTCGCTCCCGGGGCGGTCGGCCTTTTGCTTTGGTGCAGGAGCACGCAAGCTTTTTGCCGGGAAAATAAAAAGTAGAAGAATGAAAGGAGAAGCTGATGGCTCTGGATTTAGGGCACCGTCCCAAGGCAGCTGCCTGCTGCGGAGCTCTGCCGCTCGCCAACCCCCTTCCCCATCCCCTCTACCGGAGAGCGCCGGAGCCACGGCCGGATTTTTGCTAATAGATGAGGACGTGCTCCTTCTGCTCGCTTTAGGTCCCGGCCCACACTTCGTTAGCCACGGAGGCAGCGTTACAGCCGTCGCCTAATTGCTGGCCCGCGCTGCAGCCAGGAGCACGGGGAGGCCAACGGCATCGGCACCCGGTGCCCATCACCGTGCGAGCCCGGCTCCTCCCCGGCTTCCCACGGCAGCGGGACGAGGAATTTGGAGCTGGAGCAAGGGAGGTGGCCGCTTGGCACGGCTGATCCCTGAGGACCGGCGAGGAGGGCAACCGTCGCCTTTGTCGGAAAAGCCCCAAGGACATCCGAAGGAATTTAGGACGTCTGGGGGTGAGGAGCTCACCCCAATCCCTTCCCGCTCACCTCCTCGCAGGCGCTGGAGGCGATGCGCGGGGGACACGCTTCTTCGCTCAGCGGCTCGATGACGGTCACCTCGGCAAAGTCCTCCACCGACTCCTGGAACTCCGGCAGGGACCGCCGGCCGTAGCGTTTGCCGCCTTTGATGTACTTGGGCTGCGCTTCTGGGGAAGAATCTGTGAAATTCAAGAACAAAGCGCATCTGTAACGTGATTTTTTTTACAGATCCGGCTCCTGGGTCACAGCACGCAGGGCTGGTTCGGTTGCAGCATTTCAAGCACTGAATTGCCACCACCGTTCCCCCTGGGTAAGGCACCAGCCGCTGCTCCTTTCCAGGACCACTACCCTCACCGTGGCATCGGGCCTGATGGGTTGGAATTGGTCCTGCTCAAAAAAAAAAAAAACAAACAACCCCAAAAAAAACCCAAAAAACAAATGCTGTCGCAAAGTGGAATCAGGGCTCTATCCTCCTCACCTTTCCCAAGTCCCAGATCAAGTTTTCTCCGTTAACAGGGGGAAATAACCCTCAAGCTTGCAAATAGCTTCAGATGGAAAGCCCATTAGGTCTCTCCTCCTTGCGCTAATCTTTATTACCGGCGATGGACAGGTTTAAATAGGAACAGCGTTGCACATGGGCAGCTCAAGTCTCCAGATTACGCAGACACCTGGGCGACCACCACTGCTTTTGGTGGATTTAAATCACAGTTTCAATAAAAGCGTGAAAACAACCAGGTGACTGGAAAAAAATTGGGCAAGTTTGGAGGCAAAAGTCTCATGGGGGCCGACACAAGCAGCTGATCCGGGCGACAGCGGGGCAGGTCCCAGCTTGTGCTGTGCAACTAATGCCAACTGCAAGATCTAAATAACCCTTTGGAGTCATCATCTAATTACAGGGGGCTCCGCTCGCATTCCCCGGCTCCAGCTTCCTGCAGCAAGCTCCTGCCTTCGGGGACTGAATTATCCGGGAGCCTTCACGGACAGGGATCAAAACAAAAAATAAATAAGCACGTTTTGGGCTATTTTCAGTGAGAATCATCCGACGTCTGGAGCAGGGGGCAAATTAAACGGAGGACCAAATTAACCAGGGATTCAATTAGGGAAAGGCTCTCCACCATGCTTTGTTTTAGTGTTTGCTAACCGTACTGTCGAAACCCCCCCAGGACTCGATCATCTCTATTTTCTGCCACTTGCAGCGCACCAAGGCAGTGGCAAGAGCAGCAGCTTTTTAAAATTTTATTTGCAGAGCGCTCTGGTACAAAATAAATGCAAGAGTGCAATACTAATAAGGAGCAGGGAAGCTGTTCAATCATTGACAAATGGTCTCTAAACCCCCCCTGCCCAAATGCCTCCTTGGATAATATTCCTTTAGATATGGAAGAAGGCTTCAAGCTTGTTAGAGGAAAAATATTCTGCAACTTAGCTATGCAATGAATTATAAAATACACAGGACTAGGAGTCCTTTGATTCCTCCAGCCTTGCACTCCATCCATCCATATTGCAGCTCTAGGGAACAAACCCAGCGCCCGTGTTTGAACAAGGCCATTTTAACAAGATTTGCTGCAGCTGGGACTCGCACATGAAAGTTGTGTGATGAAGTGCGCCGATAGAAAAATCGCAATGAGACAGGCTGATTAAGTAAGAGCCCGAGAACAAAAGCAAACCTTATCACTCCTATTAAAGCCTGCCCGGTGGTGAACAATCTCCATCGAGCAGCTCTCTCTGAAATGCTAATATTTGTGGCTACTCATTCACCCATTTATTTTCTCCCTGCCACCTCCCCGCCCTTGCAGAAGAGGGCTGGGGGGCTTGGTTTTTTTTGTTGTTTTGGTTTTTTTTTTGGTTTTTTTTGAGAAATAATCTTTCCTCCTCTAAGACAGAAACGCACCTCTGTGCCCATCTGTCTTTGGAAAGATGTGGGAGGAAAAGAAGCAGTCATTTAGCAATAATGAAGCTATGGTTAAATTTCTGTCTGGATTTCCCAATGCTCAGAAGAGTCCCGTTTCCACCCCCCCACCCCAACAGCGTGTTTAACAGCTCAAAATCCAGCTGTATATAGAATTAAAGGTGCCTTCACGCCGTGCCACCCTGCAAGCACTTTAACAGCAAGCGGGGAAATGGGAGCTTCTCCCCACTTTTGTGTTTTAAGCATTTGGAGGCTGGCAACTGATTTCTCTCTCCTCTTTGGTCCGAGCAACCGGGTGTGCTTGTTTTGCTTTTGCAATTAAAAAACTGCAAAGCCTGAGAACGTCCCTGGGAGGGAAAGGTGACCCTTGACAGTTTGACCAGTGCAGAAAGTTTGCTCCTGCCTCAAAAAGCTCCGACTTTGAAATAGGCTGTCCCTGAGCCCAGCTTCCAAGGGGATCCCAGCTCAAGCACCCCAAAATCCCATTTCCAGAGCCAGCATGCTTTCGTTAACGCTAGGTTACAGCTCTTTCCCCGCAAGCCCCCGTGCCGTTGGCTGCCAGGCGCAGGTGCAGGATAAAACCCTCGTGTTACGAGGCCACGGGCATCGCACCGGCGTAAGGGACCGAATCCTGCAGCCCCATCCCTGGGAGCACAGACCCGTCTCCTTTGCAGAAAGCCCCACGCACCATTATTTCTGGACTGGGTGTCCGTGGATACCTCCCATACGTGCAGCATCCTCTAAGGGCCTCTGCCTTCCGGCTTTCCCAACCCAAACCCCCAGTGCCCTCGACGCTCCCACCATCCCCAGTATTTAGGGAAAGCTAAGCACACATGCCAGCAAAAAGCCGCAACTCGTGCTCCCCGAATGCGGAAAATTCACTGACGAGCTAAGCGGAGTTTCTTGTTTCCAGCCAAAACTGATGAGGAGGGATGGAAATAGCTGCTCAGTCCACACGTGCTTTCAAAGGCACAGGAGAAAACAGGAGGGAGATGTCAAAAATCGATGCTTTCAGTGAGGCAGATGCCCATAAGACAGCCCTGTATGCTATTTATCCCAAAAACTGTAAAATATACCCCTGTACTTAACACCGAGGGGAGGCTGCTCGTGCTCGAGTCTGACCCCCGGTACCCCCCCTTCTGCAACCAGCAGCAAGGCGAGATGCTGCTCCTCATAGACCCTCGCTATTGTGCGGCTGACAAGCTGCCAAGAAAAAGAAAAAAAAAAAAAAAAAAAAAAAAAAAGAAAAAGAAAATAGGTCGAACCCTCCCTGCTTCCTACAGCCCTCGGCAACACGCGGGCTTAGTAAAACACACACTCCGGAGCTGGTGCCTAATTAGACACTGGGGTTTGATCTGCCCCCCTGAACTGCCCCCGGGGCTGGGGGTGAGAGCAGGAGCTGTCAAGAGAGCAAGCCTCTCGCCTCCCTGTCCCACTGCCCGGGGTGGGTTTGTAGCCCCCAAAGTGCCCCCTGAAAAAGAAAAAAAACCCAACTAAATCTGTATTTCACAAGAACCCCCCCTCGATTTAAGCACTGCAGACAGAAGCCATCAATTCCCTGGCTCGCTCCCCCCCCTCCCCGTCCATCTCAGCAGTTAAACGTCTCCATGGTTAGAGATTTACACTTGATTTTCTGCCTTTCTGCGCTAGATAAGTCATTTCAAAATCCTGCTCTGCCCTCAGACGCTTGGGGAGGAGGCGGGGGGGGGCTCCCCTTGATGGTGAGCAGCATTTTCCTGGGCCCAGCATCAAAGCCAGCGAGCGCAGACAAAAGGGGTTTTAGAGGAGGGAGACCCTCACCCCGTCGTTTAGAGGTAAAATTAATTTCTTTGCTGCTTAAGATTTGGAAGGGAGGGATCCTCCTCGTGGCAGCAGACAGCCTACCGCTGGGAAAAGCCCATCACAGCTAGAATCTGCTAAATCCTAATCCCCCCCCCCCCCCCCCCCCAGACACCAGGTACTGCCTAAACTCCTCTTAGTCCTTATTTCACTCTTAGTCCCCATTTCGCACTTTGGGCTCAGCAACAGAGGTGGAGAGGGAGAGGTTGCTGGGTCACCCCAGCCCCAAAATCAATGCATTTTGGCCCAGAGGCATCGTCTGTGCTTAAGTCGCCCCTGTGCAGACAGCAGCACCGGTTTTATACCTGTCCCCACACCCCGGTCTGCTTGCAGAGCCAGACCTTTGCAACCTGTGTGAGCCACCTTTCCCCCACGGGTGGGATTCCTGCAAGGACATCGTCCCCACCAGCTCCTCTTCAGGAGGGCAGCTCTGTTGTCTCCATGCTCTGGGAAGTAAAAAAAAAAACAAAAAACCAAAAAACCACAAAAAAACCCAACAGCCCCTCATGACCGCAGGGAGGATGGCGTCAAGCTGCTCTTTAATTTGTCCTGGGTGTTCCCGTAATCCTGCACTCCACCCCGGTAATCCCTCCCTATCCAGGCTTCCAACGCACAGAGCTGACTTTTTATTTGCCATAATGGGGAAGAAAAAAAGCCTGATTATTTTTCCCCCCCCCCAATCACCCACATAACTGATTTTTTTTTCCTTCCCCCCACCCCTTATATCTATTTTATTGTCCCCAGACACCCCCTCACTGCTACAGTGACCCATGGACAAAGAGCACCGGTGGCAGCAGCACCCAGCCCGGGTCCCACGGGGCTCCCAGCAGCATCTCTCCAGACCACCAAACCCCGGTAATTCAGGCTGTAACTCATCCGCACGCACCACCTTTGTCAGGCAGCTCCGCAAAGGTCTGATGTGCTGCTGGGATTGACACACTCCTGCTTGCAGAAGCTAAAATAACCCCTACTTTAAGACACATTCAGGCCTTTTTCTGCTTTTCCCAGAGTCTCCCCTATTCCTCTGCCCAACCACGTCACTTCTCGACAGAGCTGGGGTTTTGCCCGCCTGGCTGACGCTCTGGTTTGCAGCTGGGTCTGCGTCCCCACACCAATGTCCTTGAGGGGACAGAGCTGATGACAGCAGCGCTGGGAACCCTGCCGGCCTTAGTTTTCAGGGCTGCTTCCCAGGCAAAGCGCCTGCAGCACACCAGGACCATCCTCCCTGCCAGTCTTCCCTTCCGAAAGGGAATCTAGCTTCTTTGCCAAAAAAAAAAAAAAAAAAAATTAAAAAAAAATTATATATATATAGATATATCAGCTGTTTTCTGCAAGCCTGAGTGCCTCTCCCACTTGCTGCTTTCCCCCAAAAAACCAGGGAAACCCCATCAGCCGCTTCTGCAGGAACTGCTTTTGCATCCCACAGCAGTTTTGGTTCCTCGTCCCCAGCCCGTGGGTCCCACCGTGACCCCAGAGGCTGCCCCATCACCCACGGGCTCCTTGTACCAAGCCATCCTCCCCGAGCCGGGCTGCGCTGCACCCATGGGGACAAGGATGCCGTCCCCTGCCGGGTCCCCCCAAGCCGCGTCGCACGGAGTGTCTGGGGGCTGCAGGGGAGCAGCCGGTTCGGAGAGCGAAAAGCCAAGCCCTCCGGCTGCTGGCAGACCCACGGGACCTTCCCATCGCCCAAGTCCTTGGGTAAAACCACAACATCAAGGCACACGGCCACGTCCTTGCAGAACAAACTCTGCGGATGCAGCAAACAGCCTTAAAATCCGTGCCTTCTCCCCCCCCCCCACCCCCCCAAATTAAATTTTCATTTAAATGATACAATTTGGAGCTCTTAACTCAATTTTTCCCAAGCCCGGGGCAGGCTGTAACACCAGCATTTCCACAGTCACTGACAGTTTGACACCAACAGCGCGAAGCAGCTTGTTCTCCCAATCTCAAGTTTGATCTAAATTAAAAGAAGCAAAGACTTTGGCGTTAACCAACCTGTCAAAATGCATTAAAAATAAATGTCTCCCAGGCCTGCCTGGCGCAGGCTGCCTACCTGCGCCGCATGCCCTTTGATTACCTGCCTTGCAAAACCCAGCTGACAAACGTGTCCCCGAGGAGGGCTCTCAGACTCCAGTGCAGCCTCTTGCCGGCTGCATTTGTAATTTCCCCTGCGATAACCCCGAATTTAGCCCTTTCTGGAAGATTTATTTATATTTAAATCAAACCGGAGCTTCTCAGCCATATGATTCCCCAACAAATGCAGAGCACCGGATTAGTTCTGGTTCGCTGGGGTGCCGGGGCTGCCTCCCATTCTTTGCCAGCTCCTTTCCGAGGGACTGGAAGGGATCGCAGCAGATCCGACCCCTCGCCAGGCACCGGCGAGGCTCCCCCCTCGCTCCCGAGCGCCCACCGACCCGCATCGGGAAATTGCGTTAAGGGATATGCCGGGTGCAAGAGCTGTCGTCGCCCATCTCCCTCTAAGCATTAAGAGCTTTGGAAACGAGGGGTGGAAAATAAAAATAATCCATCAATTGCATCTCTTGGGCCCTGCGGGTTTTGCAGCCTATTTAAGGGGGAAATTTGTAATTTTACTGCACTCTCAAGCGCGGGATGCTCCAGCTGAGATTGATGCTCCAGGAGAGGAAACCTGGAGTTTCCCTCTCCCCTCCTTGCTAAGCTGTTTTTTCCTTCGGGGATTTTGCATCCCTGCTGCTCCAAAGGCAGGATTAGGGATTTACATACAGGTGTGACACCAGGCAGACCTCACCCCCCCCCCCCCCCCCCCCCCCCCCCCCCCCGGCTCCAGCTGGAGCTGCAGGGGCTCAGCCCTCACCCCGGCCCCACACCTCCCCAGTGCTCCCAGTACCACCAGCCCCTTGTGCATGGAGAGGTGGGGGGGGGGGGCACACCAAAGCTGTGACCCTTTTTCCTGCTGAGGGTCTAAAAAGCCGCATTTTCAAGGCACGCTGAAACAAAGCAAGGAAAAACAGGATGGTGGGGACTTCGCAGCACCCGCTGCTTTCTCCGACCAGCCCCAGCCTGGTTTGTCAGAGGGCTCGTCTTGCTCAGGAACACCTTCGGGCCAGACTGGCTGTCCCCTGGGAGAAATACAGACACCTCGAAGTAGCTTCCTACAGGACCGAGCTCACCCCACTCCTCTCAAACACAAGGAAACAGAATGGACTTTAAAAAAAAAAAAAAAAAATTAAAATCAGTGCTAGACAGGAGGGGTGTTTCCATGTCCAGCAGCCCATCCCCAGGAGGAGCTCTTGCAGACAGCTTCCCGTTATAACCTTCACAAAAATAAAGTAGCATCCAAAGCCAGCATGGGTTTTCGGTAAGGCACTGCTGTCCCCCCCGAGACAGATCCCACCACTGGCTGGAGCGGAGGGTCCCCCGAGGCAGAGCTCACAAACCCTCCTGCCAGGCTGGGCTCACACCACCTCAGAGCCAAAATATTCGAGTGGAGGGCAAGGGGATGTGCCAGCCCCAGCTGGGAAAAAGCAGCAGCAGCATTAAAGCAGCCATTTGATTGCCTGCCCATAACTATCTGCTGCAGCCGGAGAGCTCCTAAAGCATCCCTGGCCACCAGAAGCGTTGTGGGATGGAGAGATCTCAGCCCATTTAGCAGCCATGGGATGTCTTGAGCTTCTGAAGTGCTGTTAGCTGTCTACACGCAGACATCACGTGCCTCTCCGGGCATTTAGATCATGGTAATGGGATATAAATAACTAATAGCTCAGAAAACGCTTTTGTACAAGGCTCCACAACAGACCTTAACTCCCCCTTCTCCCTAGGTCAGGGTCTTCTGCTTGGATGCCCAATCTCGGCACCTAAAAAGCACTTTCTCTTTTAAATCCCTCTGTGAGAGCCACCCACGTCTGCTTTGCCAAAGAAAATATACTGGCTTAGATAATTTCAGGATTTACCTGGTTCTTGGAAATGTTCTTCATTTGACAAGGTTCTGGATAAGATGAGGATAAGTGCTTCTTTAAATTGATCAAAGTGGACCTGTGGAAAAAAAAAGGAAGAAAAGAGGATATCAACTGCTGCCGATAATTAACTATCAGGCCAACAATCCAGCAGGAGGATGGGCAGCAATGCCAATCACTCAGACCACCACAGGAGCACGCCTGTGTCCGCCGCCAACCTCGGCGAGGGGCACGAAGGAACCTCGGCTTGTTCGGTCTTGGGGCCTGGAGAAATGGCAGCAAGCAACACGAAGACACAGCAAGCACCTTTAAGCACATGGAAAAAATGATTGCTGTCACAGAACGACTCAAAGCCATTGCTTTAACCCATTGGGTGGGGTTTTCCATCAAGCGAGAAGCCAAAACAACGTGTCCGGAGGACCAGGGAGCATCTCCATCGCTTGAGATGACGTGGCCAGAGTCAGTGGCTCCTACAGCGAGATACCAGTCCTGACCAGTGACGAGATACTGGTCGTGGAAACGCTCCACTGCCCTAACCAAGCTTCAGAAAACTCTTTCCAAAGCGGATGGCAGAAAGGCGCACCCTTTCCAGGGCAGCCCTGCCCTGGCTCCTGCCTGCTGCAGCTCCACAAGGGCTGGACTGGAAGTACCACGTCTGGATTGTGGCTAGAGAAAAAACAAGGAGGGATTTTCCCCCCCCCCACCACTTTTCCATCTGCGTCTTCCTGGAAAGCCTCCTGCCTCACCGCCACGAACAGTTGCAAAGGGGCTACAGCATCCTTCACAGCCGCGCTGGGGAATGTCAGCAATTCCAGCCGTGGGGGACGGAAACCCGGGGACAGCTGGGGAAGCTATTTGACATGGGTCAGCGGCGAGGCAGAGCTGCCTGCTACGATTTCTTTTGGCTAAATAAATCTTAGGAGAATTTTTAGCATTGAACAAGAGACTTTGTATTTAAAGAACCCACCGAGGTTGCTCTCGCTGGCAGAGTCGATTGCTGTAAATTGGGCACAAAGGGCAGGAGCTGCAGCCAGAGGGGATTTTAACGCCGCTGGGGGAGGCAGAAGTGGCAAAGTCCAGGTCTGAAGTTCGCCAGCTTGTTCGAGCCAGCCCCCAAAAAAAGAGCAACGTGCTCCCAGGCAGGCGGGGGACAACAGCGGAGCTGGGGGCTCAGCCACGGGCCCCCCGTGCAGGGGAGCACCTCACACCGCAGCTCAGGCAGCGCGAGTCACGCCTGCGGTTTTAAACACAGGCTCCCCGAGTAATTAAACAGTTAGAAATATGTTCAGCAAAGAAACTTGTCAGGGGTGCCTTCATCTGAATACTAATTGCTGCCATTCATTTCCAAACGCCGGTGTACTTCAAAAGGACAGTTTACAGAGATAGGAGAATTTGCCTGATTAAAAAAACTTGACATTTAGACTAAATGAGGATGAATAAAAGATGAGGGTGTTCGAATAACAGGTCCCGTCCCCACGGGATCTTCTCAGGAAGGGAACGGTGACAACAGCCAGAGGTACAGACAGAGCCGGTCCCTCGGACGGGTGCTGGGGCTGGGTTCAGATGGGACCTCATGGCAGCAAGAAAATAAAATAAAACCCACTTGGCATCACTCACGCAAACACACCAAATAGGAAGGCAGAGTAAAACCACCTGGGCAGGTGCGGAGAGCACCACTGACACGTAACCTGCTCTGCCTAACGAGCCCCGTAACTCCTGTTTGCCAAGAAGCGCTAACGAAGGGGAGGAAGGAAGAAGAGACCCGAGCCCTCGCTGCCGCAGCTGCGTGCGGGACAGATGGCTCCGGCATCGAGACCGCAGAGCAATTTTACCATGACCACGACGTCCAAAGAAGCCCACGGAAGATTAGGGTGCGGGACAGGAGGTGGCCATTCTCCAGCCTCCCGTGCCAGCACCGTAGCCGGCTGCACTGCAGGAAAATTTAAAGTGCAAATCAGCAGCAGAGAGACACGACAGCGGGTGCCGGCGCAGGCTCAGAGGGGTCCCGCAGTGCCTTCCGAGCGGCAGCACCCACCTCTGTAGACGTAGCCCAAGCTGGTAGAGGAGGGGGATATTTTTCTTCAGGAAAACCTCTGGCCCATCCTATAACCAGGAAAAACCGTCTCTCTTTGTGGTGCACATTTGACCTTGGATGCTGCATGTCTGTACCCAGAGCACTTAAAGAGTTAGAAAAATGCAACTGTTAAAATTAAGCTGTGCTCAAGTACAAGCCAGGCAGGGACAGCAAAGCCTCAAACACTACAATATCTTATGAAGACAGCAATCCTTTGCCACTGCTCCCCAGCAAAGCCCTCGCTCTACATCCCCACCCAATTTAAATGCCAATGTGCGTGCAGGGGAGGACGTGCATCCCCAGGAGGTACGGTGTAGGCAATGCCCACATCACGAAGCACCCCGCACCCCTGTGCTCGGTACCTGCACACCTCCAGCATCCATGTGCTGTCACGGAGGGCCACAATCCCACCTGGAAAATCCGTGCCGGGGAGGCTGTGGGCTTCCCGCGAGCGCACGGAGCACTTCCAGGGATGCGACAGCCCACGTGGGCAGGCACAAGTCTGCAGCAATAGCCTTTGGTTTTTGCTCAGAGAACATTTCCAGCAAAAGGACTGGCCTGGACAGCCCTGGGGAGGAGAGCACTGACTGCAGCGGTGTTGGACAAAGCACCGTCCACTTCTGGAAAACAGCCTCAGACACTCAAGCCAACCCAAAAGCTTTACAAATGCAAGGCAGAAAGTATACAGCAGCAAAACAGTGTCGGGGTATTTAAAGTTAATGCTCTGTTGAATATGCTCGACTGAATTTGGGGGATTTTGGAACTGCCGACTCGTGCATCTGCTCACGGGGGTCTGAAACAGCAACTCGAGGGCTGATCCAAACCAGCCCGAACCCAGCCGAGTTTGGGAGGCAACGGCACGGTGTGCGTTCGTGCCCACCCAGAGGTGTGGATCAGGGTCAGGACACGTGTCCCTGCAAACCCCACAGCGAGACCAGGGTTCTGCACAGTGCTGGGGACTTGTTAAGTCCCTGGTGAGGAGAATTTTCCCAGAACACATAAATCAGAGGCAAACAAGACTAATATGCCAACGCAGGCAGAGCAAGCCCAGCCCAGCTTCCCCACGGTAATCAGGGACCAAGCAAGCTGCCGGCTGCTGAGCAACCCCGGCACCTTTGAGAAATCTTGACACCTGCTTTAAAGCAAGTTTCCTATGAAGCCGTGACTTATTAGCACTAAAAAGAGAGCGTGCACGTGCCAAGCTACCTGCTGCTTCTCGCTATTTGTCCCTGCAATGCAAAGCAGCAGACTGCAGCCCCGGTCTCTCGGGGGCAAACCAGCATCGGTGGCTCCTTCCAGCTCCCTCTCCTTCATCTTCAAGCAAAGTCCTTTTCTCAAAGCCCTGTCCCTGCTTGCAAACACCCACCAGCAGAGGCAGCCAGAAGTTTGCAGAGGGAAATGTCAGGTAGGGAAGACATAGGAACAGGTCAATCTTGCGCCCAAGTCTCCTGCCCGGCATGCAAAAAGCCACCGCGAATTGAGGGCAGCGGCGTCACAGCGGGCTCAGAGGGAGTATATTTGCAAGAGGTCACCAGCCAAAGCATTGAAGGGAGCTGACGAGTGAAACCCCACGCCGCGGTGTCCTTGCTGCGGGCTCGCTAATGCAATCGCGGAGGGGCAAGGTGAAACCTGAACTCCCCGTCCCCGCTTGAGGACGGCCACAAACTCCTTGCACAAGGTCCGGGGGTGCCCGACTTACCCCCCTCCCTGCAAATCATATAACCGCGGTACCCGAGACGCCACTCCGCGTTAGCTGCTAATTAACAGGCGCCGTTCTCTCGGAGGCCGGAGGAGAAGGGCAACTCCTGCACGCATCCTCTCGGTCCCACAGTCAAGCGCGAGGGGTCCGAGGAAACAGCTTTTCCCGAGGAATCCCAGGAATCGCTGCGAGCGTCGCCTCCGCACGCAATCCCGTGAGGAAAGCGGTTCTGGGATGGTTTGGCTCTGCTGCCAACCCGGGTGGGATTTACACACCCTCGCCGGACCCCGCAGATAGCACGTACCCATTAATTCCCAAAGCATCGCACGGAGCGGGGGGACGCAGCGCGTCCAGCCCCGCGCCGGGATGCCAGCTCCGCTCCCGGTCCAACCATCGCGGTGCATTCATCCCCAGAGCAGAGCCCCCGGCACAAAAGCAAGCACGTGGCCCCGCCGGGTTGCCCCTCGGCGGACAAAACCGTCGTGTGTCCGTGTCCCCCCCCCCCAGTGCCCTCCCATAAAACCCGGTCTCTGGAAGCGCGGACAAACAAAGGCTGCTCCCACCGCCAAGAGGAACCATCTGCGGCAAGGAGCCGGCAGGGCAGGTGCAAGAAGCCTGCGCTCGGGGAGCAACATGTTTGCTGTTATTCTCCCGACGAGCTCCCTAGGAAACCCGGAGGATTCGATAGCTATTAAATCAGGCTCGCGCTTAGACATGGGCCATTGCTGCTGCTAACAAGCGCAAATGCTGGGGAGATGGGAGGAAACGAATGTCAGAATAATCTTTGTCTCCTGCAAGTCGCGGGTCGCGAGCGAGAACCGTCCCCAAAGACAAAGAGGGGAAATAAAATAAAAACGCTCCTTGGAACGCCCAGGGACAGCTTGCGGGGATAGAGCTCCCGCCTGGGACGGGGCGAGCGTCACCCAGCACTCGGGACGCTTTCGCTGGGGCTTTTCGGTGCTGTTGGGCTGAGCGTTTACTGCATTTATCTTTGCTTTCCACCCACAGGGACGAGCACTGTTGCTTTAGCCCTGACCAGCTGTGACAACCACATATTTAGTACTGTTCTTCCTTGCCCTCTATGCCACCATCCTACAAACGGCAAAGCCGGATAACAGCACCCGAGCAGTGGAAGCTCAAGTCAGAGCACGGAAAGTCTCCAGTGCTCAAGCAAAAGCCACGCTGCAACTCCGAAGGTCAGAAACCTCCGTCTGGATCCATCCATGCTCCGGCACCACTTGCCGTCAGCAGAAAAGCTACGGCCCCAGGGCAGGCGAGGAAGAGGAGGCTTTGTTCGTTAAAGGAATTATTTTGTTTTGTGAAAGCTGCCATTTGATAGGAAATCGGAGTCAGCGTGGCTGCTTAGCTCACGTCTATCGAGAGCCCTGGCTGCCCTGCTCTGCGTTTTCTGATTTTAATAAGCAGTGATGGGATTTCAGGGTGATATTGAGGGAAGCATCCAACGCACTGCGAGCACAGCGCGCTGGGAAGGAGGTAATGCAGGAGCACAAGGACATCCACACTGAACACAGAGGTCCCCCCAAGGGCGAGCAGCTTCTGCTCGACACCCTGGCATTTAACTCTATAAAGGTCCAACCACAACTGAAAAATCGCTTTGGAAAGCATGTTGTGCTCACCGGCCACAGCTTCCCTCCTGCTGCAGCCCCGCAGAAGGAAGGAGCCATTTGTCCCCAAAAGCATATCCCAGGTGGGTCTGTGATAACCGCAGCTGCGTGTGGACACCACCACCAGGTAACGTGGACAAAGTGGGTTCAGCCAGCGACTGCTGGCGTTGGACAATATTCTCTGCTTCAGAGAAACGTGCCTGACTGCATGCGACCCCACCGCTTTAAGTACAGCTTAAGTCAGTGCAAATCACAGGCTCAAGCCCTGGCTTTAGGTCCCCATCGCATCTCAAGCGCCGCAGAGTTTGCGCAAGCACCCGGTGAGCTGGTTTGGGGAGATGACCCAGGCCAAAAGCAGCATTTAACCGGTGCTGGGGGGCACATGTGCTGTGTGAGCCAGAACACGCTTGGCTGAGCACCAGCGTGGGTGCAGGGACGGCAGGGACCCGGCACTTGGTCTAGCCTCGGACAAGGGGAAAAAAAACCGCAGCCGGCATCAGTGCAACGCCAGCACACGAGGCTAATCTTTAGGTGGGGGTTTCTGAGAGTTTCAGACTGCCTCCAGTCAGGGAAGACATACCAGCGAGCAGTTTCCTTGCCAGTTATCACTAATCCCCCTCTCGGAAGCCGCCCTGCGCCCACCCTGCTCAACAGAACAACAGACACCGCAAGTCCTGCAGCCCCAGAGCCTCGGGGATGTTGGATATTCACAAATTACAGACTCTCAGCTTCTTCCCATGTGCACAGGAGCAGTGCCTGGTGCTGCCTTGCTCCCAAGCCCCGGACCCACCCCCCCCATCGCCCCAGCCTTACCCTGCCTAGGACGTTGCCTTGGAGAAGGGTCTGCTGCAGTGCCGGGGCCACCTCCTCCAGGTGCAGCACATGGCAGAGGTCGGTGAGCTCCTCCTGCCCCAGGGACCCCGTGCCCGTGCTGTCGAAGCTGTCGAAGAGCTCCTTGAGGCGAGCTTCATACTGGTCCTGCTCAGCTTCATCCATCCCATAGCCTGCCACGCTCACCTGCGGGGAGAGACGGGGCCGGTGAGCATCGACCGCAGCACGGCATGCAAAGGCAAAAAAAAACCCAAGGGCTGGTTCAGGGGCAGCCCGCGAGGCCGATTGCCGCAGTTTTTGTTCGCATTAAGTCAATCTGGTGCCCTACCACCCCTCCAGCCTCTTCCATCCCACCGCGTGAAGGCAGAAGTCGCACAGCAGAAAAAGCAAGGGGGGAAAAAAAAGCCTGCAGAGCCAAACCCTCCAGGTGAGGACAGCCCCAGGTTGCACATCCCTACCTGCCACCTCTCACTGGCTCCACGAGCCGCATATTTGGCTCAGCTGGAGCAGCTGAGGTGCTGCGGGGGAAAATTGTTCCCTTGAGCTCTGCTAGTTCCCAGGTGTTGCAAGTGATGCTTTATCTGCCTGAGCGAGGAGATAAACAACAATCCCGGCAGTAAAAGCTCACCGGCAGCAGGGAGCAAAGCATGGGGCTCTGCCTGCCAAGGGGAGGGCAGGAGATCCCAACCGCTGCCTCCTCCTGCACCCCAAACACTTCAGGCCAGCCAGCCACGGTGTACACCCCCCTCCACGAACATAAAACACATCACTGAGCCAAATATGCTGCTTTTTATGCTGGCCCGGGCGCAGGGAACCCCAACGTGCCATCAGCCCTGTTGATGCCAGCGTGCAGCGTCTCTGCTTTCCAGCACAAAGCCACACGGTGCCGTGCGCCTGGGGAGGACACGTCCCCGCTGGGTCACTGCCCGGTCCCATGGCATTCACTGGGCTGCTCTTCTTTAGGTACTTCGGCTCAAACCCTGTCTGAAGGCAGAGAAGTGTTTGACAGGGGACACTGCTAGGGTGGCAGCAAACCCAGCCCCGGAGCAGAAATGACCCCGGCGTGGAGACAGCTGAAACATATCTGGTCTCCCGCACCAGCAAACAAAGCCCAAGCGGTTTCTCCACCACTCACCCAAGGGTTTCATCCTCTCCTCCAAGTCAACAATTTTTCATCTGTCTCATCCCATCACTAACCAGGGCATTGCAGCCCCAGGAACTGTTTTGGGGAGGGAAATTTCCTGTCCAAAACGAAGGATTTGGCTGGCATCCGTTTATCCAGCCCGGCTGCGGGGCTCCCTGCTGGCTGGGGGCAGAAGCATAACCCACTGCCACGACACAGCCTCGGCATGCACGGCCACCGCGGGGTGGACATGCCACCACCCTGGGGGGGGGGGGGGGCACGATAGGCACCGCGGCTGTCATCACCGGGGCACACCGAAGGGCAGCGAGCACCGCAGGGACCTGGTGGCCCAAAGACACATCCCCAAGAACGCTCAGCCAGCCTCAAACCATCGCCCACGCGCCAGCCAGGTCTCCGGGTAAATTTTGTTTTGCCCGTGCTGCTGTAGGTTTTTCTCAGCCAGATTTCCCAAAGCGGGGTCCTATCCCAACCCCCTCGCTGTCCAGCTTTGCTATGGAGCAGTCACCTCCCCAATTCCCTCTCAGCATCGCGGGGTTCCCGCAGCCTGCGGCCGCCCGCGTCGCCGGCCGTGCTCACGGACATCCCAAAACAAGCAGAGCTGCCCTGACTGCAGGGTGCAGCCCAATTTTACCCCCCTGCCCGCCACCGCAGCCTCGAGGAACACGCCGATCTTCGAGAGCATCGCGAAGCCACCGCACGAGCTCGCGCAAGCGTCCCGTGGCAGAGGGGCAATCGGAAAAGCCTGTCCCACTGATGGGAATGGATAACTGGGGAAATCCCCGGGGCGGACACTGCAGCAGCCGTGTCCTTGATTTTGCCGGCTGCGGGAGCAGATGCCAATACAGAGCAGCATCGGGCTCCCGCGCCTGCTGAGGGATGTGGGGCTGGTGCCAAGCGGCACGCAAGGTCCACGGCACCGAAATAGCCCAGCCTGGCTGTCCTTCCTCCCGCACTGACGTGGGCGAGGACGGCAGCATCGCCAAACCTCCGGAATGGACGCAATCCCTCCCCATCCCTCTACCTGAGCCTCACACCCTCGGTGTCTCCTGGTTTCCCCCTCCCCACTCCCACCCCAGATGCTTCTTGAGCTGCTTTAGCAAAGCACCCAAGCGCTGCGGGGAGGAGCGAGGGTGCAGACGCGTTTGCATCCAACCCAGGGTGCAGAGGAGGAGTACGGCACCCAAAAACTCAGGTGCCCGCAAACAGAAGGAAGGCAGCAAACTAGTCTCCGTCCTCACGCCGACAACCCCGTTTCTCCACCCGCGGTTCAGCACGCGTGGGGATCGACAGCGGAGAGCCCTGACCGCCCCGGCCGTATACCCCGGCAGCCCCAAAACTCACAGCCGAGCCTGCAGCAGAGGTGACTCCGAACCCTGGAGTTTTCCAGGCGTTTTTGAGTCTCTTATCTTCAGGGTCAGCCACCTCCTGCCCCCAGAGACCTTTCCAACACCCGACTTTAATTCCACACCGCCAGAACCAGTTCCCCCAGTTAGACAGCACGGAGAGCTAAACGCTACCTCCCAACGTGTCCCCGAGCACCCATGCTGCCGGAGCATTGGGGTCACCCCCTCTCGGTGGCGTACCACCAGACAGCCCCAAAAACTTACCCCGGATGAGTCTGGATGGGCTGAGGGAGGAGGCACTGGGGAGCCCATAAAACCAGCCAGAAAAATACGATCCCCAAAGGAGAAGAGCGTCAGGTCCACGGTCCCTGCCTGGGGCCAGACCTGCCCTACAGCCCAGGTGAGTTTTTGGCAAGGGCAGCCTCGCATGTCCCCACGGCAAGGGATGGTCGGAGCTCACTGGGCTCCTCACCAGCTTGGCATGGCCCAGCCACACCTGCGCAGCCCAGGGGAGGGGGATTTCATGCTTTCCAGCAAAAAAAGGCATCAGAAATAAAGAAAGAAGGGCAACGCTCTTCGCCTACCTGCAGTCAGTCAACGACGGCGAGCAGCCGGCAGCGAGGCGATCCCGCACGCATCCCATGCAACCTCCATCTTAGGAAGCCGGCTCCGGCACGCAGCCGGCTGCGCAAGGTGACCCAAGATGCCTACTCCCGGCTGAATTATTCAGCAGCTCTTCAAGAAAGGAGGGGAGGAAAAAAAAAAAAAAAAAAAAACCAAACCCCAACCCTCCTACCTGATGAGCTCGCGAGGCTGCCTGGCATCACCCAGCAGTCAAAATAATGAGGTCAACGGCATCAGATCCGCAGCGTGCACAGGCACCGGCACGCCGGAGCTGCCGTGCGGGATCGGGGATGGGAGACTGGCAGCAGAGAAAGGGCTAAGAGGGGAGGGAGTGGGGGAACACAAGAGGCACACAAAGCCCGAATTAAACTCCAGCCTTTCATCTCCGCTCCAGATGGGCCAGCAGCTGAGATGCAGGAGGGCGGCCCAGAGCCGGCAGGATAATAGGGGTGGGCAGGCAGCAGCTGAGCGGGGGCTCCCCGGTCCCCTGCGAGGAGGAGAGGGGCTGTTCCCCGCATAGGGCATCACTTTCTTCAGATTTATAGCTGGCCTTCTGTGTCCTGTTAAGACCCCCAAAATGCCCGGCTTGAGCAGACGGTGCAGAGAGGTGCAGGTTTAGGAGAACTACTTGGATTCATAACCGCATTATTCTTTATTTCTCTTCTCCCTATAAGAAGTCCCGGGAAGCAAAGCACTCGGGGATCATGAGAAGAGGAAGTTTTCACCGGCGTTTCTTTCCTTCCTTTAAATCCACCCCCTCCTGAGAGCCAGATAACCTTCACAGCGCACAATGTAGAGGCCTGATACGACTAAATTCTCAGCTAAATTTAACTCAAACAATATAGGCTTAAACAGTAATTACCGCTTTGCATATCAAGTGCCTGGAATCAATATCAACCTCCAAGCTTTAGCCTGGAACTAAGGAAGACACAGATTACCTGGTCAATCAACGGCGCCGAGTAAAAACTACACTTAGCGCAACGCCTTTTTTTTTTTTGGTGCAAAACAGTATTAACGCAAACAGCACGCTCGCTGCTGTGCAGTGGCGCAACACGGAGGTTTCAGGGATGCTCTGCCCGGATGCCCCCGTGGGCTGTATCACCGATCGCCCCTCTCCGGAGCTACGGGATACACCGCCTCCATCCCAAGCAGCCCCCCGCAGAAGGCGGGGGCGACCTCAAGCAAGTCATCTCCTTCAAGGGACAGCAAGGAAAATGTTGCTTTCGGCACTAGTCTTGATTGCCTCGACTCAAACGAAGGCCCGGCAATTAGCAGTAAGCGGAGCGGCAGCACGTGGCCACCTCCAAAACACAAGCACCCTCTCCCCGAGACGTAATCGTTCCGTAGCGTCCGCCCCACGCTGAAGAGCAAGACCACGCGTGGGCAGGTTAAAAGCAACTTGCCCTTCCCTCTTTGCTTGGGACAACCGGGACGATGTGAACATAGCTGGCAAAACCCACCAAGACCCCAGTTTTTAATGATGGGGTTTATGACGAGATGCCCAGCAGCCACTGAAACCAGACCCTCGAGCCCTTGCTGGAAAGCCAGAGCTAGGGTTGTCTCATCTAACTCATTATCTCCTTCCCCTAATGAACCAGCTCATCCATCGCAGCTGTGGCTAAGCTGCCATGATTCACCGCATATATCCCCAAACCCCCACGCCGCTGCCTGCGTCAGGGCGATTTTCTGAGCTCAGCCCACCCTGCAACACCCCGTCCCCTCGTGGGGAGCAGCGGCTCCACAGAAGGTCACGCCAAGAAACCAAAGGAAAGGGGTTAAAAAAAAAAAGCCCCAACAGACAATGAAGCACCCAAATATCGGTAAATCACTCGACAGCGTGCCCGGCTCTTCAAGGGTCACCACCAAAGTCAGCTTTACAGCTGGCGGTTCCTCCTCCCCATTGAGCACGGTCATAATTTTTGCAGCCCGGCGCTGGCTGCTTTGCACCTCAATGCCACCTCGCACCGTGCTCCCCAAAACACGGCCAAACCCTCCAAAGTTGGCAGAGAAAAGAAATTCTGTTAACCAAGCTCCACTCCAGATTAGCAAAGCAGCGATGGCATATAAAGCGCTATAAATTTATGTAAAGAGCTTCAAAAGAAGCGCAGTGTTTTGAATATTCACGCCACCCCGGTATTTGCATTGTAATAGGGGCCTTTCAATAAGCAGCCTTCCCTTCAATAAGGAAAAACAAAGCGCCCATCTGTTTTGATTTTGCAAATCGGGCTGGAGTTGCACTGCAATAACTCGGGGAGCCCTGGGTGCGATAAAGCCCAAGGTATAGGCACAAAGCTGATTATTTCAGAAGTAAACAAAGCGAGCCGGCAATTTATCCAACGACGCCTCGCGCGCCGGGAAATAAGGGATTCGGTAATTCCCGCGGAGCTCAACCCTGCTCCGGCTCCGATAAACCCGGGCCGTGCTGAATCACGGCGATAACGCCGCGCATCCGTCGCGATGCGGGGACCGCGGGGCGAGCTTCACGCCGTCGCCCCCGCTTCGGCGAGCGAAGGAGAACGACGGGCAGGATAAACGCGCTCGCCCAAACTGACACCAAGCTTGTCAGTGGGTCACCCTCCCGGGCTGCGGATTTGGGTTCTCCTGGCTCAGAGATTTGGGGTTTTCCTGGCTCAGAGATTTGGGGTTTTCCTGGCTCACGGCCTCAGCCCCATCCTTATCCGGATGCGCCAGAGTTGACGGGCCCCCACGGTTTGCGACCAGACGGCAGATGCCGTCTGCCGTCCTGGTGACGGCGAAGGCTTCGCCGATGACAAAACAACCGCCGTTATTAATTCCTCCAGCCACAGCCTGCTGCTTTCTCAACTCCACCCGGGAACAGACCCCGCTCCCACCCGCCACGTTTGGAGGATGCTTGGAGCATCTCTCCGGGAAGGGGGCTGCGCCACAGCACGGGATCCCCTTGACAGGAGGACGAGCAGCTCCCGGTTGCCCCCCGACCACCACCACCGGTGCCATCAGCCTAAAGGCCACCACCGGCGACCGGGGGGGGGGGGAGGGCTTTTGCGTGACACCCCCCCCCGACTACAGCACCCCGTCCCCAGCATCCCCTTCCTCTCCGGCCCCCCCCTCCCCTTTTCCCAGTACACCCACCTCGCCCGTTGCTCCCCTTCCCCGCCGTCCCCGGCCCGCAGCCCCGCACACGCGGCTCGGCCGCGCCGGGAAGGGGCGGGCTGCGCCCCGGTACCGCCCGCGGAGGAGGGACCGGCGGTGGCCGGGGCCGTGTCTCCCCCCCCGCCCCCCCGCCGCCGCCTCGGGGGTCCGGTAACCCCCTCGGCGGTGCTCGGCCACCCCCTTCCCGGTCCCCCCCCCCCGTTCTTTTCCCCGGGCTCACCCGGCGCGGCGGAGCCGAACGTTTGCGAAATGGGGGGAACCGGAGGAGGTGCCGCGTTCAAATGCGGCGGCGTTTATTGGGCCGAGGCTCGGGGGCGGCCCCCGGGGGAACGGGACGGCCCCGGGGCGGGGGAGACCGGCGGCGGGGCCTTTGTGCGGCGGGGGGGGGGGGGGGGGGCCCCGCTGGCACCGCCCGGGACCCCCCTCCGCCCCCCGGTATCAGAAGCGGCGGTCGGCAGCGAGGGGGATCGCTGCGGGGGGTGTCCGTCCACCCCACCCCCCCCCCCCCCCCCCCCCCCAGCACTGTCCCGCACCCCAGGGTGGCACCGCCGGGGTGGCATCGCGGCGGTTGTCGTCATCCTGCCCCCCCCCTCCCAGATGACGTCACCCCCGGCTCCCCGCTGGCCTGCATCCCGGGTGACGTCACCCCGGGTCCTCGCTGGTCTGCACCCCAGGGTGGCATCACCTCGGTTCTTGTCATTCTGCACCCCCAGGGTGGCATCACCCCGTCTTGCCACTGTGCTGCACCCCAGGTGGCATCACCTCGGTTCTTGTCATCCTGCACCCCAGGGTGGCATCACCCCAGTTCTTGTCATTCTGCACCCCCAGGGTGGCATCACCCCGTCTTGCCACTGTGCTGCACCCCAGGTGGCATCACCTCGGTTCTTGTCATCCTGCACCCCAGGGTGGCATCACCCCAGTTCTTGTCATTCTGCACCCCCAGGGTGGCATCACCCCGTCTTGCCACTGTGCTGCACCCCAGGGTGGCATCACCCCAACTCCTTGCTGGCCTGCACGCCAGGGTGGCATCACCCCGGTTCTCGTCATCCTGCACCCCAGGGTGGCATCACCCCGTCTTGCCACTGTGCTGCCCTCGGGGTGGCATCACCCCGGCTCCCCACTGTCTTGCACCCCCAGGGTGGCACCACCCTGGTCCCTGCTGGCCTGCACCCCAGGTTGGCATCACCTTGGTTCTCATCATCCTGCACCCCAGGGTGACATCACCGTGGTTCTCATCATCCCGCACCCCAGGGTGGCATCACCCCGTCTTGCCACTGTGCTGCACCCCAGCGTGGCATCACCTCGGTTCTTGTCATCCCGCACCCCAGGGTGGCATCACCCCATCTTGCCACTGTGCTGTCCTCAGGGTGGCATCACCCCGTCTCCCCACTGTCTTGCACCCCAAGTGGCATCACCTCGGTTCTCGTCATCCCGCACCCCAGGGTGGCATCACCCCGGCTCACCACTATGCTGCACCCCTGGTGACACGGCCCTGCAGCTCCTCCTTGGCCCAAAAAACCACCGGCACATCACCCGGGCTGCCCCATGCCTGAAGGTCACGGCACCATGTCACCCCATTGTCCCCCGACCTGGGGACATGGCACCCCAGCTCCCCACCACCCCGAGCCTGTAGGGTCGGCATCCCCCCCCCCCCCCCCCCAGGGTCTCTTTGGGTCACCGTGATGGGGGGGCCACGCAGCGCCACGTGGCACCCAGCCCCTCCACTCACCCCAGCACCCACGGTGGCTCAACACACTGACCCACCCGTGCCCCCCGCTTGTTTTTTTTTTTTTGGGGGGGGGCACAACCGGGGATCAGCCCCATAAGCCATCCCGTGGCGGGTGGCGGGTGGGGGGCTCCGGGGTGCTGACGCACCATCCACGGGCACCAGCAGAACTCAAACCCTTACTTAAATCTCATTAGAGGCTGGAGCCATCGGCCGCCCACGCTCCTGCTCAGCGCCAGCAGGCACAGGCTGAGTGGCAGGGAGCCGGCAATCCCCGAGGGTTGTGGCTTGTGGATTCTCTGGTGGCTAATAAGGGGTTCAGCTCGCACCGCGTTCTGCTCTCGCACAATCGCATGGGCTTATTTTGCTGCTTTTTTTTTTTTTTTTCGAAAACGCCGGGGACGTTAATAACTTTTAAGTCCTCTTCCCCTTTTTAAGGCGGCCCTGAAATTGGACTGAAAGTTCAAAATATTTATGGGGGAGGAGCGAGGGAAACACAAGCCTCGCAGCCAGATGCAAGGACGCGCAGCGGGTTGCATAAGCCTTGCTTCGATAGGAAACCAAGCTTAAAACCCCACGAGATCCCACGGCAGGAGATACGGGCTGGTTTGCCACGCGGTCCCACCGGCTGCGACGGGGATGCCCCACGTGAGCTAAAAAGCGTAATAAAATATTTAGCCCGCTGCAGCTGCTGGGGCAGCAGCTCTGCTGAACCCGCTTGGCAAAGCCCAGACCAGGGACGGGGCCGTGTCCCCGCAACGACGGAGGCGAGGAAAAGTGACTTTAGAGGGAAGGGGGCCTTGGCGAGAGGCTTTGCTGGACAGATGTTAGCAGCCACGGCTTTGTGCCGGAGGGAGGGCTTTTTGTTTTGGTTTTTAACATTTGCCATTTTTCTCTGATGCTTTCTTCTGCTCTGACACTCGCTGAGGGTTGTTCTTTCTTTTCTTTCTCTCTCTCTTTCCGCATTTGCTTTTTCAGCCCCCGTTCACTTTTTCACCACGTATTATGTCGAAGTTGAAACCATCTGGCGCTTTGTTTTCTTGCGAGCCCGGCGAGTGCCAGGACCTTTATCCCCCCTCACCCTCCTCCTCGCCGCGACAGCACCGGTGCCTCGCTAATCCAAGCGACAGCCCCCCAAAATCTCCACCGTCACCCAACAAAGCGACTCGGCGCGTTTGCATGCGTGCAGCCGCCCGGGCGATGGGGACAGGCGGCACGCTCGGTGTCCCCGTGTCCCCAGCCAAGCCCACGGGGACACGCGGACCCCCCCAGCCGTATCGCCGCAGCACAAATTCCCGACTCATTTTTAGGAGCGGTTGTTAGCAATGGCATCCTGATTTTATTTTTTCCCCCCTTTTCCCACAGGAGGAAAGTGTTATTTCTAGAAGCCACGGAGCCCTGCCAGACACGGACCCCGACAGCCTATTTTTGGAGTCCCCTTCCAGCAAGCAGCTGAGCCCGCGAGAGCTTTCCGAGCGAGCTCAGCGGAAGGAAACCTCCGCTCGCCCACGCCATCACGCACGACACACACCAAAAAAAAAACCAAAAAAAACCCCAAAAAACCAAACTGAAAAAAAAAAGGGGCATGTGGGAAAATCCAGGACTGCTGGACGTGAGCTGCCTCCCATGGCCGGGATGCACCCAGCGCCGTGGCCGGGCTCCGGAGCTGGCACGGAGCCACCCGAAAAGGGGGTCAGCGGCCGGGGACGCCTGCGCAGGCAGTGGGTGACCCCTCTGTGAGGCCGTGGGCACCCGATCCCTGCAAAAACACCCTGCCGGCATGGTTCTCGCTGCCCCGTCATGCTTCCCTTCCCATTTTTCCCTGCACAATGGGGTGCTTTGTTCTGCTGGGGCGAGGAAATGTCCGGCCGCGGCCTGGGGAGTTGGGGGAGAGCCGAAAGCTGTTCCTGCCTTCTGGGGGTCTCCTCCTGCTGGGTGAGACACCCTTCACCCCAGCCTCCCTTCAGACCAGCGAAAAGCAAGGGCCACAAAACAGCAAAAGTAATTAGCCAAAAAAGCTATGAAACCATCAGCAAAAAATAAACAAAGGGGGCATTTAGGGAAAGACGCCGTAGGAAAAACCAGCCGGAAACTTCCCCGTCTTACAGCTGGTGCGGGGAGTAGTTTGGAATGAAATAAGCCCAAACTTTGATTTTTTTTTTTTTTTTTTTTTTTGCCTAAAACAATGGCGAGCCGTGCTAAGCAGCAGCGGTGTCGCGCCTCCTCGGTTGCGGCTCGTTGCTGCCATCGCACGTCCAGGCCCCATTGCACAAGTCGCATTTCCGCCACCGCTGCTCGGGCCTGATCCTGCACACCCTTTCGGTTGCAGGATTTCCCCTCCAGCCCAGGAGACCCTCATATTTGCTACTTTTGCTGCACCAGTTCCTTGTTGCACAAAGCATCGGCGCGGCTGCTCCATCCCGGTGCCGAAGCATCTGCCGTAACTCCGTGCCGATCCCCTCGAGCTCTCGCTGCCGAATAAACCTCTTGCGGGCAGCGAAGCGGAGGCACCGGGGACCATCTCTCCCATCATCTTCGTGGCAACGCGCTGCCGTGTGTCCCGGCTGCAGCCCCAGCACCCACTGGGAACTGGGAAAAAAACCTTGGGGGTGGAAGGAAAAAGCTCTAGCGTGGAAAAACCAGCCAGATCCGCCGGTCGCTTCTGCTGTCCTGCCGCGGCGGCACGGCAAAAGCAGCTTATGGCTGGCTTGTGCCACCTCATTGCAACATCTGCGGATGGGGAACACACACCCGCTTGCCCACGGTCCCGGTAGTCCCGGTTTGACCGGACCTGTTTGTCTTTGAATTTATATTCGGGGCCCGGAGCAGATTTGCGTCCGCATAAACCACACCGATTCACGTAGCCGCACACGAGTCGTCCCCTCGCCAGACACCCACCACGGGGTGCTAGAGGGGTGCAGGGCCACGTACCCAGCTGTGCCCCGTCCCAGCAGCTCGTCCCACCGTCACGTCCCAACTTGCCTGGCCCTAAAATCCCAGGAGCAGCCTGGTTTGTGCTGGGGACTCAGGAAAAGCCGGGCAGGTCTTGCTTCGGAGGGTGGGTGAAATAAAAGCAGCTTGAAACGCCAGCGTGGGCCGGCTGCTCCTCTGCAGAAAAGATTTGCTCCCAGGCCCTCCCATGGTGTATTTAATGATGTCTGCTCGGTTGCGGGCCCCATCGGCAGGCACGGTGGCGGAGGCGATGGCCCAGCCGTGCGTGCCCCCGTCCAGGCAGAGTTTCACGAGGAATATTGGTAAAACACGGCTGGTTCTTTCCTGGTGGAAAGTTTCAGCCTGAAAAGTTCCGGCTGACTCAGCCTGGCAGAGCTGCAGGCGGGAGGAGCAGCTGGGAGGGGAACCAGCGGCAGGTTTCTGCCCTTCCAGCTGAAGCCAAGGGAGCCCAGGTTTGGTTTAAAACCTTTTTTTAATTTTTTTTAATTTTTTTTTTTTTTTAAATTTTTTTAATTTTTTTTTTTTTTAAAACCTGGAAGCTTTCCCTGGGCGCTCCTTGCCATGGCAAGACTGATTTTCCCGGCCTATCCCCATACCGCTGACCCCCGGTTCCCTCTCGGGGTTACCGAACTACGGCCCCACCGGGATTCCGCCCCCCCCGCCCCGAGATCCCGGGGATGGCGCGGCAGCATCACGTGGGCGGCCCCGCCCCGCCCCCGCGGCTCAAAGGGGCGGGGAGAGGGCGTGGCTCGGCTCGGAGGGCGTGGCCTGCTGGCAAAGTGAGCGGCAGCGAGGGGCTTTGGGCTGGAGGAGCGGGGCGGGGCCTGGAGGAGAGGGGCGGGGCCTGGAGGAGCGGGGCGGGGCCGGGGCCGGCGGCGCGGGCAGTCGGCGGGAGGGATGCGGCGGCGGGGGGAGCGGGGCGATGGCGGCGGCGACGGGGACGGCGGTGGGGACGGTGAGAACGGCCGGGCGGAGGGCAGGACCGGCGCGACCCGACAGGAGCGGTGAGTACCCCGCCGCCGCGGTGCGGGCAGCTCGGACCGGCCGCGGGGAGGCGCTGCCGGGAGCCCCGGCTGAGAGTCGGGGCCGGGGTAAAGCCGAGCTGCGCTCCCCGGGACCGGGTCGCCGATCCCCGTGCGGTGTTTCTCCGCCGGGTTTCCGTGCTGTGTCCTCCGGCCGCCTTCCCTGCCGCGCCACCGCTGTTTCCCCCGTGCCGTAGGTCTGTCCCCACGCCGTGGCCGTGCTCCCGTGTCCCCACGCCGTGGCCTTGTCACCTTGCTGGGGCCGTGACCTCGTGTGTTTGTATGTCCCCCCCCATGGCCACGGCTGTGCCAGCCTGCCACAGCCGTGATCCTGTACCACGGCCGCGTCCCCGCGTCCCCCTGCCGCGGCCGTGATCCTATACCGTGGCCATATGATTCCATGCCGTGACCGCGTGTCCCCGTGTCACCTTGCCGTCCCCGTGAAGCCACGCGGTGGCCCGTTGGCCGTGCCAGCCGTCAAAGGTGCCCTTTGGTGGGTACGTCCCCCTGGTCCGGACCCATGGGTGCTCATCTGCAGCGGGTATTGTGCAAGAGCGGGTGCGAGCGCTCGCCCCAGCGCTTGAATATTAGGTGTAGACCAAGAGCAGCACCTACTAATTAACTGCAGTGACTGTGAGGACATTGCTGGCCCGTTGCTCATGGCATACAGCGGGACGGCCCGGACCAAAGTCTCAGAGGGTGACTGGGATTTGGGGAGCTCCCCGTTGCTCCAGCGTGGCTCATGCCACCCTGCACCCTCCCTGGAGGGATGCCTGTGCCCACCTTGCCCTGGCACCCTTTTTTGCAAGCCTTTCTTAGCGTCTTGCAGCACTTCCCAGGGCAGGCAGTGGAATAAATCCGCTTCTGCAGGAGCAACGGTGACCCCGGGTGCCTGCTGGCAGGGAACGAGCTGTGCTTGGACGCCTGTCAGAAACCTTTTCCCTAAATCTCCCGGCACCCAGACTAGTTTCGCCATCGCCCAGCGCCATCAGCCTGCAGATGCCCTGCCCTTCCTGCCTGCTGGCATCCCGTGGGAGGCTGCAGGGGAGAGGATCGTGGCCTCTCCCGACGCCGTGTCCCAGTGGGACTGCTCCGACACCTCGGCTCCATCTCCAAAAGCCAAACACAACCCCGGTGTGGGGAACCAGTTCCCGGTCCCGGAGGGGGCACAAACGGCGGCTTCAGGCCCTTGCGGGAGAAGAGCCGCTGTATCCAACCATCACAACTGGGGTTGGGAATGGGGACCCTGTTCCAATGAGCCCCAAAGCCCTTGGGGTGGGAGGGGATGTGCTAACGGGGTGTCTGCCTTGCAGGGGCTGGCTGGCCTGGTGCCCCCGGCTGCGCACCCTCCTCCTGGACCTGCTCCTCATCTACATCTCCGTGCCCTTTCTCGTCCGCCTCTTCCCAGTCATGCTTACCAAATTCGTCTTCCTGAACTTATGTGAGTGCCCTGAGGCTGTCCCAACCGGGAAAGTCCCCCCCAAGGGATTCAGCAAGCAGGAGGCTGGGAGGGGGTCCCCAAAACATTGGGTGTCACGGGGACAGCACCCATCCAACCCCCCCTCCCTTGCCATGGGCTTGCAGAGGAGGCACGGAGGGACCTTTCCCGTTGGCGCCTCGTGTTTTGCAAGCGGTAATAACGCGGTGCCGCCGACCCTGTTTGCTGCCCGAAGTTGCAACACATCTGGGCACGCACAGCGTCAACGGGGCTAGAAGTCGGGTGGGATCCCTGGGTGGGAAAGCTGGCCATAGCATGGCCCTTGGCTTCCAGACAAATAATTTCAAAAAAAATAGCATGTTGCTTTGGAAAAATGGATAAAAGCAGCTGGGTATGAGGGTTCCTGGGTTGCTCATGTGACGGCTGTGATTTCTCCATCAGTGGCATTCCCCTTCTTTGCGGACCTACGGCGGCCGGAGCTGCTGCTGAACAACACCATCAGCCTGTACCTCACCACCGAGCCGGGCGTCACGGTCGGCATCTGGTGAGCGGGGCAGCCCCGGCGTCCCGGGTGGGCACGGCCGCATGGTTACGCCAGCGTCCTGGCTAAACTGGGTGAAGCCCCCCCATGCTAACCCCTTTCTGGCACCCCCCCAGGCACACGGTGCCAGGCAGCAGAGGGGCCGAGGCGCTGGGTAAGGACCAGAGCTGGTACGAGGAGGCACTTGCCGACGCTCACCCCGTGATCATCTACCTGCACGGCAATGGGGGGACCAGGCGAGTACCCCTGAGCACCGCTGCGGGGCTGGGACCCTCCCCGGGGGGAGGACGGGGTGCGTCGCACAGTGTCTCTGCGTGGGGTGAGAACTGGCAAACTCGGTGCAGCAGCCGGCGGTGCCGCAGGGCTGGGGCTGCTGCGGTGGTTTCTGACCCCATAAGTGGAAGAAAGTCCGTTTGAGTTAAAGGGAAATGTCAAAACCCACCTGCCCCAGAGCATCCAGCTCTCTCCTGGGAAGAAGTCACCCCGGTCCCTCCCCAAGCTTTAACCTCATTTTCCCCATCAGGGCTGCGAGCCACCGCGTCCAGTTCTTGAAGGTAAGTGGTCCCCTGTGGGGGGACTGGGACCTGCTGGGAGTAAGGCTCACGCTGGCTCCGGGGACCCAAGAGGGACCCTGGGCAGAGCGAACCCGGCCACGCTGGGGGTCCTGGGGGTGCATTCCCCCCCCTGCCCCGGGACATAACGCCACTCCTCTGACAGACGATGGGGGCTGCTGACTTCCACATCCTGGCTCTCGACTACAGAGGTAAAGTCACCCCGTCCCTCTCACGGAGTGACCCCCCCCCAGAGCCGGTCCCTGTGCCCCCAGGGTCGTGACACTGAGCCGTGTCCCCCCACAGGCTATGGGGACTCCAGCGGGCACCCCACGGAGAGCGGCTTCACCACGGACGTCCTGGCACTCTACGACTGGGCCAAAGCACGGAGCGGGAACAGCAGCATCCTCTTCTGGGGACACTCCTTGGGGACGGGGTAGGTGCAGGGGGGGACACCCCGTGGGTGCGGGCTGATGCCGGACCCCACAGCCGGTCCCCGGGCTGTGACACTGCTGCCAGACCGGTGCCACGCAGGGATGGACCAAGGGCTTGGAGCAGCTCCTTGGTGGATGCACCTGCAAAGCCAAACCCAGCAGGCAAGGGGGGGGTCTGAGGGGTGCTCTGCACCCCGCCGGGGTGTCGTGGCTGCTCCCCCTCACTGTCACCTCTCTTCTCGCAGGATTGCCACGAATGCGGCAAGGAAACTTCAGGAAGAGAGAGGTAAGGGCCAGCGTGGCCGGGTTAGCCCCGCGCGGTGTGTCCCCCCCGGGGGCTCTGCACATCCCTGGCTGGATTTTGGGGGCCACAGAGGAGCTGGGGAGCCCCATCACTCTCTGCTCAAGCATCAGGCTCGGTCCCTGCCGTGGGGACAAGCGGCTGTCCCCCTCCTCCTTAGCAGATGGGGGCACGTTGGCCTCGTGGCTGCTGCCTGGGATGGGAGCGTGGCAGCGGCCCCGGGGTGAGAACGACCCCCCCATAGCCATGCCCGCTCTCTCCCCGCTCTGCCTTCAGGTGTCCAGGTTGATGCCGTAGTCCTGGAGTCATCCTATACCAATATCCGCGAGGCGGCCACCCACGTCCCCATCTCCACGGTGAGCCCGGGCTCTCTGCCCCGTGGGGACCCCCGACCACCCGTGCAGCAATCAAAGCCATGACTTAGCACCTCCCCCCCCTCCCCAAATTCTCTCCCTGGCAGCTCTACCGCCAGTTCCCGGGTTTCGAGTACCTCATCCTGGACTCGCTAGCCCTGGCTGACCTGTTCTTCCGCAGCGATGAGAAGTGAGTGCCCAGAGAAGCCCTGTCCCCACGGGGCTGATGCTGGGACCACCTGGCTGGGGTGGGGTGTGTGGGGTTGGACATGTCACACCGTGCAATCCCTGGACTCTCGTTTGTGTTTGCCCGGCTTACTCATGTTTTAGAAGTGGCTTTTTATTTGCATAACTTCAGATATCAAATATTACTATTGAGCAAAGTCCACAAGCCAACAGCCTTTTTTTTTTTTTTTTGAGCACTACGCGCTTGAGTCCCACACCCGCTCTGGCAGCTGGGGGGGGTCCTTGCCCCTCTGCGTTTGTGGGTGCCTTTGCTAAAAGCCACCTGGTTCACGGGTGTTTTTGAAGCCTGAGCGCCCTGTGTTGTGGCTTTAAGGTTATTTGGGTGCTGCCGTGGCGGGACAAGCAGCGTGGGCATCACCCTGGGGCAGTTCAGCTGCCCTTAGCCAGCGATGGGCTGGGATGGCTCTGAAAGGCAATGCCACCGTGGGGGGGGTGTAATCGTGTGTGGGGGGGTCAGGGTTGCTGTGGGAGTTTTAGCAGCACCCAGGGAGGCTCCCACGGGTCTGTCGGCTGCGGGGGTGACTCCTCAGCCCCGTGCTTGCCGCCCACAGCGTGAAGGTGCTGGCCTGCCCGCTCCTCATCCTGCACGCAGAAGATGATACCGTGCTGCCTCCGCACCTGGGCCGCCAGGTGGGGACCACCATTGCCTTCGCGTGGGCTTTAACCCGGGTGGGCGCTGGTTAGACTGGTTTTGGGGGGGGCTGGCCCCAGGGTGCCGGGAGGGAGGGTTGGGGTCCCCCATGCATGCTGCTAACCACGCTCCCACCCCACGGCAGCTCTTCGAGATGGCACGCAGCGCCTACAAGGACAAAACCAAGGTGAAGTTCATTAGTTTTCCCAAAAAGCTGGGCCTGGGCCATGACTACATCTCCTTCAACCCGGAGCTGCCCGCCCTGGTGAAGTAAGTGCTGTTTTGCAGAAATAGAGGCGGGGGGGGGGGGCATAGAATGAGCCTTGGCCTCTTCTGCCAGGGGTGCATCCTCCCCTGCTGCAACCATGCAGCTGCCTTCCTCCTCCTCCTTTCCTTCCCCTCCCTACGGTGCTTGCTGGCATCAATTTTTGTGTTCCAGTCACTCCTCGCTGCCCTAAGCCTGTCCTCAGCCCCAGTGTCACGGGGAGGTGGCCCTGGGGACAGCCCCCACCTCCTTTTTGCCCTGGGTGCAGAGATGTAGCTTTGCTCTAAGCCCAGCTCAGACCCGCATCCAGGGATCAGAAATCAGGCTCTCAAGCAGCACCGGACGGTCAGTGATACATCGTAAGGTTTATTCCGTCTTGTTGCAGAGACTTCTTGAACATTAAGTGATGCCAGCCGCTGCGTGCAGCAACCACAAGCACTCCCTCAAACCCACACCAGGAACCCCTCGTTGCACTGAACTTACTGCTGTACGTAATAAAAACTACTGAGAAACTTTAAAATTCACCCACTGCCTTGAGGATGCAGGGTTGTTACTCAGGGGATGGAGATAGTGCCGTGATCTGGGTGCTGCGCCTGGGACAGGACCACGCGAGCCGTAACCGGGAGCATCATATGGGGCAGTGGTAGAGGTACAGGGACCTGACCGCAAACACCCCTTAACCCCCCTGGCACTGACTGGCAAGAGCTGCACCCCAAGTCCTGCTTCAGCATCACCTGCAAGGGCTCAGACAGCTGTGGCCAGCTGTGCTGCTCACCCCATCCCTGGCCGACCCCCACCAGCTCGCCCCTTATACCCCCTTTCTGCATTAGCGTTGGTGTGAGCAAACCCGGTCCCTAATTTTAGGCTTCAGCAAACGGCCCCTTGGACTCCAATGGCACTTTTATTTTTAGCACCTATGCAAGCAACAGGGTGACATGGTTTCACTTTCCGCACAACACTTAGGTTATAAAAATCCACCCCCCCACACACTTCCCCGTCCGTAGGAAAGCTAGCAACAGCAACATAGAGACTAGACAGCAGAGACAATTTTACAGCGCACGTGCTCGTGTGTCCCCCCCCCCGGCTCCGGCCGGCGGCAGCTCCGTGCCCCTACGCCGCCGTGCCGTTGAGGGTCTTGTCCTCGGCCGCATCCCGGGGCTCGTTGGGTGGTGGGATCTTCAGGTCGGAGGGCTCCACGTGCCAGATGTCTCGGGCATACTCCTTGATGGTGCGGTCGCTGGAGAACTTGCCGGCCGCCGCGATGTTCCTGATGACCATCTTGGTCCATGCCTTGGAGTTCTGCAAGGAGAGCGGTGGGATGGTGCGGCCGGAGGCTCGCGCCCATAGGTGCCAAGTTGGCCCCGAGACCGGCTTTCAACCAGGGACCCCCTGCAGCAGCACAGCCGGGAACCTCCTCGCCAGGAACCCATCTACATCCACAGCCCCACCAGACCCCCTTCTCCGGGATGGGATTTTGTGCCCCCGTCACAGCTCCCCCGCCACGTCCCCAGGCTGGCACTCACCAGGTACAGCTCGCTGACCTTCTCCTGGCATTTGACGTAAGCCTCGTAATCTGCGAAAACTTTAAACCTGTAGCGGTGAAGAAAAGGGGGGTCACCGACAGCAGAAATGCGTAGGTGGGAGCACGCAGCAGCGGCCGGTGGCTGCAGCGCACGGGGCTTGGGCTGCCAGATCTGGAGCTTCCTCCGAAACAAACTTTTCAGACAAATTCATCTTCCCCAGGCCCTGTTTGTACAAAGCCCTGCAAGCCCGCGGGTCCTGCGGCACGGGCTGGACCTCAGCTCACCGGGAAAACATTTCCCCAGTGCAAATGCCCACGGGCCTTGGCTACTTAATGCTCCGGCCAGGAAAGCCCTCGAGATACCTAAAAGCATCTATCACTCGGTGAGAGCTGCGCACCCAAATGTGTCTTGGCCTTAATGTACCCCAGGCTTTAATGCGGCAAGCATGAAGTGCCGTACACGGAAAACCTTTTGTGCCCATGGAGCATCAGTCGCTCTTCCACGCACGCAACATCAGGGCCAGAAAACGGGAACTTATCAGCCAGAGGGTGGATGGTTGGCGCAGGGGGCTGCGCTGGCCAGGCACGGGGAGTTTGGTGGAGAGACCCAACCCAGGGGATGGATGGCATCCCAGGCCTCACCGGTCATGGTGGAAGAGCATGTTGACCACATCTTTGAAGAGGTCAGGCTCGTCCGGGGAGAAGAAGCCGCTTTTGATCTGGTCAATGGCTTGCTTCAACTCGGGGAGCCGGTCGTAGTACTCCTGGGCATTGTACCTGGTAGGGAAGGGTTGATATGAGACGGTGCTGCTCCGGCTGCCCACGGTAGCACCCCCGCAGCATCCCCAGCCCTCACCCTTCCCTGTCCAGCTCCGTGACATCCTCCACCCTCATGCCGAAGATGAACAGGTTTTCCTCTCCAGCTTCCTCGGCCATTTCCACATTGGCTCCATCCATGGTGCCGATGGTCAGAGCTCCGTTCAGCATGAATTTCATATTCCCTGTACCCGACGCCTCGGTGCCTGCCGTGGAGATCTGCTCCGACAGGTCGGTAGCAGGGATCACTGCCGACAAAACACACGGACACAAGGGGGGCTCATGGGGACCAGCTTTGGGTTTGTATCGTGCCGAAAGACCTTAGATCTGCTGTCTCGCAGTGATGGAGCCGTGGGCTGGTGGACAGCCACAAAGCGGACATCCCCTCCCCACAGCGTGCCCCCCGTGGGCTACCTTTCTCTGCCAGCGAGACCCTGTAGTTCTCCAGGAAGATGACCTTCAGCTTGCTCCCCACAACGGGGTCGTTGTTCACCACCTGAGCCACAGTGTTAATGAGCTTGATGATCATTTTAGCCATGTGATATCCTGGGGCAGCCTAGGAGAAAAGCCACGGGTGAGCCCGGAGGGCTGGTGCCAGAGGCAGGAGAGGATCACGCAGCCCCCACGTGCCCAGGGAAGCACCCGCTCCGCCCTGCTCCCATCCCTCATCCAACTCGTGTTGTGCCACCAAGTTTTTGGGGGCTTTCGTGTCCATAGGCAGCAGAACCTTGCTTGGGTTGAAGCCAACGCGTCCTGCCTCAGGGCTTCCCAGAGGGCTTCGGGGATGCAACCCCAAGAGAACATCTACACCCAAATCCCCTAGGGCATTTTCAAAGACTTCTTCCCAAATACCTGAAACTCCTGACCCGACTTACCTTGCCCCCAATGATCACTGTCCTCGGCACAAACAGCTTCGCAGGATCCCTCCTGATGCCTGGAGAAGACAGCAGTTGCGGTGTCACCCTCCGTTTTAGCCCCAGCCCCAGGGGATAGGGATGCTCGTGCAGCCCCAGGGAAGCCGGTCCCCTTGGGGCGCGCGGTGGCTTACGGTTGTACATGGTGACGATGTGCAGGCAGTTCATCAGCTGCCGCTTGTACTCGTGGATCCTCTTCACGTGCACGTCGAACATGGAGGAAGGGTTGATCTTCACCTTGTACTCCTTCTCCAGGTACAGCGCAAACTTCACCTTGTTCTCCTGGGGCAGGGCAGGGAGCGCGTCAGCCCCCGAGCCTGCGTTCCCCTACCCTACCGCCATGCCCGCACCCCTCACCTGCTTCACTTTGGCCACCTCCCGGATGAAGAGGTCGTCGTCCACGAACTCGTGCAGCTTTGTCAGCTGGCTCAGGTCCCGCACGTAGTCCTCCCCGATTTTCTGCAAGAGGAACGCAGGCAACGCGCTGACCGCGGGCGGCCGCCTTCAGCCGGCACGCTGCTCCTGCCCGGCAAAGCCAACGGCGCTTGGAAAACGGGAGCGGGGGGCCTGGGGTGAGATGCGGACAGAGCTTGGCCATTTAAAAGATGTAAATGGCTGAGGTTGGAGTTGCATTCCCCGGGAACAGCGTTCCTGGGGTCAGGAAGGGCCGGGGGCCAGCGCGGTCCCCCCGGTGCCGTTACCTCCGCGATGAGCTCCGCCAGGCCGGGGTTGCAGAGCAGGAGCCAGCGCCGCGGGGTGATGCCGTTGGTCTTGTTCTGAAACTTCTCCGGCTCCAGCGCTGCAAAGTCTTTGAAGCTGAGAGGACGAGGAGGGGACAGCTTCAGGCTCACCCACCTGCTACCACCACCATTTCCAAGCCGAAGGTGATCCACCACCCCCTCCCTCCCCGCGCTTACACTTGAGTCTTGACTATTTCGGAGTGGATCTTCGCCACGCCGTTGACGGCATGGGAGCCGACGATGCAGAGATGGGCCATGTTGATCCTCTTGGTGCCTCCCTCCTCTATCAGGGACATCCTCCGCAGCCGGTCCACGTCGTTAGGGAAGAGGGACGCGATGTGCTGCCGGTGGAGGCGGGAGAGGTGGTGAGCGGTGCCGATGTTTAGGGATGTCCCACCCGATGGCTCCCAAAGAGGGGGCTGAAGCGATGTCCCCGGTGCATTCAACACCAGCCAGAGCGGTGGCTTTTTACTCCAGAGTGATGGTGCAAGCCCCCTCCAAGGGATGCCCTTCCCCAGCACGGATCTCTCTGGACAAAAGGACCCCCAAGCCCCCACGGAGAGGGGCTTGTGGGCACATGCTTGGCCAGCCTCGTGCTGCCAGACCAGGAGGCCAAACCACCATCACCTTTGTAACCCCAACCTCATCCTTCTCCAGGATGAATTTAGCGTTTAGGGAGCAAAGAAGTGCCAACAGGTAAGTTGGTAAGCAATGGGTGAAGTCTTTAAAATAGCCACTAACTGCAGGATGCCAACAGACCGGTGGGAAGGGCTTTTCCTACACACCAACCTCCCAAAACAGCAGCCAGAACCACCCGGCCACAAACCCAACATCATCGGTTTGTGCGTTCCCCTAATCCCAACGGCACAACCCTTGCCACCCCCTGTCCCCCTCTCCGGAGAGGGCTCCTGCGCCGTGCCAAGGCACTTACATCCAGGTGTCTCTGGTTGATCTCGTAGATGATCTGCAGGTGTCTGGGGAGCAGCTTCTCCACCAGGTCCACCGGCCAGCGCTCCAGGGCTTCGGGGAGCACCGTGTGGTTGGTGTAGGCGAAAGTCCGCTTGGTGATGTCCCAGGCCTGCCGTGGGGAGAGCCGGCGTTGAGCGGCGAGGGTGGAGGCAGCCCCGGGTGGGTGCCAGCACCCACGCGTGGTCCTCCCGCAGCGGCCAGCAGCATGGCCAAACCTGCTCCTTCAAGTCCATACTGGTTAAACCCAACTAGCAGCCACCCAAGCCACCAGCAAAACTGGTTCCCCAGCTCCTCCGCTGTGGGTGGGTGGGTGGGAGGGTGGGCGCAAGCGGAGGGCACCCAGGGGCCAGGCTGGGTCTCCCTACCTTATTCCACGGCAGCTTCTCGATGTCCACGAAAATCCTCATCAGCTCAGGGATGGCCATGGCAGGGTGCGTGTCATTCAGCTGGATGGCAACCTGTGGGGAGGGCAGGGGGGACACGTGGGGGACATGCGGGCACCCCACTGCGCAAGCCAGCCAGGCACCCATCGGGGGGGGGGGGTGTCCCCAAAACCCCTCCAGCCCTGGGTGTGCATCTGGGAGGCGTTGAAACGAGCTCCAAGGCACATGTCAGAGCGACCCTGGCTCGTACCTGGTCGGGGAAGGAATCAAACACGGTTCGGACACTCTCTGTACTCCCGAATTTGGACGCTTTGAAGCGGCGTATGATGTCCTGGAGGGTGGCAGCCACGACGAAGTACTCCTGCTTCAGCCGCAGCTCCTTCCCCTCGAAGAACTGCGAGCAGAGGAGCGGGAGGATTGCACCGCGGTACAGGATTGCACCGCGCTGCAGGATTGCACCGCGCTGCCCAGGCACCCCTGTGCCAGAGGAGCTGTGCCTTCCCGGGGCTCCCTGCCGCACGGGGACCCACGCCGGCACACATCCACCGCACGGCGTGGCGGGACCCCCCGGCACCGGTTTTGGCAGCAGATCAACCCCTGAGGTCTTCTCACTACTCAGCTTTCAGCACAGGGGTTTTGAGACGTGCTGCTACAAACAGAGGTTTAAATTCCCCCGCCCTGAGCATTGCGGAAAACTGTTGTCCCCAGTGCCCTGGTTTGAAAATTTTGGCCGCAAAAGAAGATACTGGGGCAGTGGGAAGGAAAGCCACAGGGGCTGTATTAGCTATTTCTAAGGCAAAAATGAAAACCACCATTCATGCAGCACAAAACATCAACCCGCTGGTCTGGGAGAGAGGATCTGCAACCTCACCACTGGAGCTGGGGTGCTCCCAGCTCTGCTCACCAGGCTGGGGTAGGATTAAATGGGAAAAAAAACCAGCCAGCGTGCAGCACTGCAAGAACACCCGCAGCCTGGTGAGGTTGGGATGCCAAGGGCAATTTGGGCACAATCTCCGGTCCTGGGCTGCAAGGGACAGGCAGGAAAATGCCAGCAGCATTCATCAGTTTGCCTTCATGTTCGATTTTGAAACTCGAGGAACATTTCTGCAGCAGAATGTGCTTATTCCTACTCTCCCCTTTACCGCACCGAGCATGGATTTGCGCGGGGAACGGACTCATCTCTGCTGCAGCCCCGGGCAGCGCTGGCAAGAAGCAGCAATCCCCATCCAAGCGCTACAGGCGGCTTGAAACACACCTAAAACATCTCTGCAGTGTCCTGACGAGGGGCTGCTCTGCAGCCTTTAGCCATCCCTAAAAGAGAGACACCCCTCCATCCCGACTTACGTTGTCGTTGGGGTAGAGGACGCGGGATATGTTCTCCGCCAGGTTTCTGTCCAGCACAGCCTGGATGTAGTCTCCGACATTGACTGGGGAAAAGAAAAGGGATAAGGAGGGCGCAGGACCCCCCCCCCGCGCCCTGTCCCGTGTGGCACCCCGCCGGCACCCACTTACAGTCCCGCAGGTTGAAGTCGTTGGGTGCCCGAGCCGACCACAGGCGCATGGTGTTGACGGTGTTGTTCATGTATCCCGGCACGGGGGTATCGTAGGGCAGCGCCAGCACCACCTAAAACATCGGCAGGGCAGCCGGAGCCGGGCTGCGTCCCTGCCTGGTGTCCCCCCACGTACCCCCTGCCCCACCGGAGCCCTCCCACCCCACAGACCCTCCTGGAGGAGTGAGCTCAGGGTTGTATCCACCTTCTCGGGGTTGCATGCATGGGGACGTGCTTGGTATTCCCAGTCCCTGCCCCGGGGATATCCCGGCTTCTCCGCATCTGCCCGGAGGCTGGTGTTTGCCAGAAGCGCTCAGGGGATGGAAAGAGGCTTGCGAGCGTCAGGAGAAGCTTAATTTAAGCCGTCGTGCCAGGCTGTGCGTTGCACGCAGGCCTGCTGGAGGTGCTTTTGGGTATTTCAGAGGTTGGCTGCAGATGTGGAGCAGCAAAAACCTGTCCCCATCCCTATGTCCAGCTGCGCCCCAGCCCCGTACCTGGGTGTCAACCCACTTGGCGCCGGCGGCAGTGTGTTCCACCCGGCCGTAGAAGTGCACGGGCAGCATGTACTCGGGACGGGCTTTTTCCCAGGGATTGCCGTGCCGGAGCCAGTCATCGGCTTCTTCCACCTGCCAAAGGGAGCGAGAGCGGTGCCGGGGCCACCCAGCCCCGGGGACCTCCCCAGGTTGTGTCACATCGGAGGATGGCCGGGAAAGGCTCCGGCTGCTCGTTGGCAAATGGGATGCTTTGGAGTCTGTCTGCCCTAAGCCTGGATTTTGGTGCCGGAGGGTGAGCCCGGAGGCAGGGCTCTGCACAGACCACCCGGAACCCCAGGGTCTCCCTGCCACAGGGGTGATGGATGGGGATGAGGAGGTGGGGGTGAAAGCAACATTTCCCTTAGCGCACCGCTAACACCATCATGCTGCGACTGAGACACCATTAGCCCTCTTAATTGGAGTTTCCATCTCAGCCTGCGGGCTGGCTAATGAAGCGGGCTCGTTCCCTAGCCCGGCAGGGCTGTTACGGGGACAGCCCGGGTTAGACATCGCCTTTGGCACGGCTGGGTCAGAGCTCTGGGCGGCAGGCGCCATGTGTGAGGGTCAGAGGAGATGAGCCCTGTTAGGACGCGGCAGGCAGGGAATCGCTAGCTCACGGCACCGAGGAGGAAAGGCATCCACTTGACGGCTGTAGAAACAGCTTTTTGGAGATGCTCAGGAGGTCCCTCTGGGTATCCGGGGTTGCCTCCCACCAGGGGTTTTGCTGATACACACGATGTTTTCCATTGCGCTTCCAAACCAGCCTCTCCCACCCTCTGATGCTTTAACCCAAGCATTGAGCAGCAGAGCTGGGCTGGAGGGCTGGATCTGGCCTCCCCCAGACCTCCCCACACCATCCCTGTACCACCTCAACGAAACCATCCCCACCCCACGAGGAGCAGGGACACGACATCTCCATCCTCGCCTGCTCCACGGGGCCACGGAGAGGTGGAAGCACCGAGCTCTCTGCTCCTACAACAGCCCCCGAAAGGGGTCCCGCTCCCGGTGAGGATACGGCTCACATCCCCGCTATGCAGGCAGGCATCTGCCACAAACCCGGCTCAGGAGGAAAGGTTTTCACGCTGATGACTCACAGCTTTTTGCTAATTAGCAGGGCGTCCTGCGAGGCAGATCCACTCCCCTCCGTGCCTCTGCACCGAGCCGCTAACGGGCTTGACCGGGAACCGTGACACCGGACTGATCCCCAGCCCCGCGCGCCGGAGCCAGCCGGGATGAAAGATGAGCTTCCCTGCTGCAGGGAGGGATGCTATGTGCTTGCACCGGTTTAAGAAGTTATACTTGTTCGAGAAAACATCTGACAAGTTTTAAACGTCACAGCACCAACTCTGGCTCCAGCAGTCTCCAAGCAAAGGGAAAGCGTCTGTACACCCCGGTCGTGGCCTGATCTGAGGGGGAGGACGGACTCGGGGCTTCGGCTGTGCCGGGGGAAGGCGAGAGCTGCTCGCCTCTGTCCGTACCTGCCAGCCGTCCCGGATCTTCTGGTTGAAGATGCCGTACTCGTAGCGGATGCCGTAGCCGTAGGCTGCCAGCCCCAGCGTCGCCATCGAGTCGAGGAAGCAGGCTGCCGGGGAGAGGGGAAAGCAGTGAGCTGCGCTTTCCCAGGGACCCGGGAACCTCGGGAAGACAGCGGGTCCTTCTCCCCATGGACAATCGATGGCAGCATGGGAGAAGCCGCCCCGCAGGGACACGAGCCGCTGCCGCTCGCTCGCCGGCCACCCAGCACCTCTCGCCCTGTGCTGGAAAGGCTGGAGCAATAAATCCCTCCGGGTTTAGGTACCCCCCCTGCAGCAGATGCAAAGCCCCCGGGGCCGTACCCCACCACCCAGGCAAGGGGACCATTCGGGGGGGGCTCACTCACCAGCAAGCCTGCCGAGACCGCCGTTACCGAGACCGGCATCCTCCTCGATTTCCTCCAGCTCTTCCATGTCCAGCCCGAGCTACAGCCGAGAAGGAGAAGGCGATGGGGCTGGAGACTCTCAGAGCTCCCAGCCCTGTGGAGATGGGGGGACCGCTGGCACGCACCCCCGCTGTCCTTCCTTGCAGGTGGGCTCCGGGAAGGGTGGAAAAGGCACCCGACCCTGCAAAACCCATCCCCGCAGGTGGGACACCGTGATTTGTACCCAAAGCGGCCCCTCTCTCCCTCCGCTGCTGCTCCACGCCACAGCAGGGACCAGCTCTGGTGTTTAAAGTCACTCCGCCAGCCTTTACAAGGGACACGCGCGCCCTCGACCTCGCCGTGGACAAGCTCCTGCGGGTGGGGGGCACCCACCCATAACCCAGGGCACTGCCCTTGTGGTTCCAGATATTTCAGGTCAGTCTCCCGGCACCCCCATCCTCCTGGGGCAGGCACCCGGGTGCCCGTCCCCCTGCCTCCAGGCATCACCCTTTAATAGAGACACCCAGAGAAGCAGCTACACCACTTTTACAAGGAAATTTAAAGTTTCCAGCCTGGGATGCTGTGGGAAGAAGAGGTTTTGCCTATGCAAAGCTCCTCGGGCAGCTCAGCGGGAAATAAAATGGTGCCTTGTCAGGGCTGAGCCACCTTTTCCCATGGAAATCCCGTGGTCCGATGTCCCCCCCCGGCGTCCCACGGGTCACAGCAAGTGGGGATGGCCCCAGTCCCGTGGTCACCCACGTGGGAGGGCCGGACCCTGCACCGCTCACACATAAGCGGGCAGCACCTTCTCCCAAACCGGACGGTCACGGACAAGTCCGGGAGCACCAGCACCGGTCGCGGCCTCGCCGGTGTTTCGTGGCACTAGGGTGCACAGCTCTGAGTTTCATCGGCAGCCCTGAATACCCAGAAATATTTTAAGTGATTTGTATTATACCAAACATTTTATTTTAGAAACGTTTGGCATTTATGTCCAGGGAGCTCAGCGTATGCAGTAAGGAGGATTTCCCTCACACCTTTACCTGCCATCGCTGCAAAGAGGGTGATTTCCAAATAATCTCGCACCTTCTGCTTCCCCAGGCTACCACCACGCAGCATCCCAGGCTCTTCCCTTCCACCCTCACCCCCAGCCGAGCTGCCCTCCTCATTGCAAGGTCAACAGATTAAAAAAATACAAAAAAACCCACCTAAAAATAAATTCCTCGCCTTCGAACGCATTTGCTCGAAAGCTGCTCTGGCTGTTGTGCAACCACCCCAGCCACGTACGACGGCGCACATGCAAGTGGTGCAAGCGCAAGGTGGGGGCAAAAGGAACCACCCAAAAACCTTCGACAACCCGAATGCCACGCGGTACCAGCGCCAGGCCAGGGTTGAGTTAGGCCAAGGTTTTATTCCCCTCCGCCATTGCTTATAGTTATTACCAGCCTCATATATACAACCCTGAGTTTCCTCAGGTACTGCCTGCGGCTCAAGGAGCGCTTTGCAGCCAGGGCGGTAAAAAAACACGGGGATACGGAGAGCACCGAGCCCTCCCGGTCCGGATCCGCGCCGACCCCTGCGATGCTCACCTGGTAGATGGCTTCGTCGCAGGCGTTCTGCAGCCCCAGGTTAATCATAGTGTTCTGCAGCGTCCGCCCCATGTAAAACTCCAGGGAGAGGTAGTAAATCCTCTGGAAGAGAAAAACCACCCACCGGTCACCTTCCCCGGGGCCGGAGGAGGCTCCTCTGGACCCCAGAAGCTGCTATCGGTTGTTATCTTGAAGCAAGAAGAAAAAAACCCGACTCTCAACAGAGCAGGGCGGTTTGCACTGGGAATTTGAGGGCTGGAGCTCCTCGGGGACCCTGAGGCGGCCGTGCCCTGCAGCCCCTTATCTCCTGCCGCTGCTATTTCCCAAGCTGGGAAGAGGGTAGCGCCGAGGCGATTTTGTTTAGACAAAACAGCCTGTCCGAGAGCAGGGACAGCTCCAGGATGGTCACCCCGAGCATACCGGTGGCCACGGCGGTACAAAGTTAAACTTTAAAAAAGGAGATGTTTCCTAACGTCACCCCGAGCTGCGACGCAACCGCAAAACCGAGCGAACTTCCTCTGCCGTCCCCGGGGGGGGGGGGGGGGTTTGGTCTCAGGACCACCGCATGCTCTCGCCTCCCCTCTCGCTGACACGACGGGTGCAGGATGCGGCCGGTAACGCAGAGGCTTGTGTAAGCCATTCCCCGGCGTCAGCACCGGCAGGTTTTAAGGAAGGATTTAGGTTGGAGGAAGTCGCTGACTTGACACGTTTCCCCAGGACCTGCGCGGGGTCGTGCTGGTGAAGGGATGTGCTGGGCAGGATCGGTTGGGCTTACTGGTTTGGTCCCAGCGGAGCTGGAAGCAGCGACGCCGGGTGGATGGCACCCAGCACGGCTCAGCTATATGGGAGAGACCCCAGATTCAAGCCCTGGAGAGAGGTTCATCTCTTTTTTTCTCACCCCTACGCGACACGACGGGGGGAGTTGAGCTATCGGGGGCTGGCAGGGTCCCAGCGAGGTGTTGGCACGGGCACCCTCGCAGGGAGAAAATTGGAACCGACAGAGCCGTCCAGGTGTCCGGAGGGGATTACTGCTTAATCCCCCCGCCGGCAGCCGGAGCCCCGCGCTCGGTACAAGCCGGCGGAGATGAGCGGCATGGACGGCAACTCCTGCACAAACCGGATCTTTCCCCCGCTCGGGATCGCTGTGGCACAGATTAGGCTTGCGCCTATTTTAAAGGAGGCCTGCTTGCGGCTAGCTCCGGCTTCGTTTTAAGCCTTTCGACTAATTCACCCTAGAAGGCTTTGCTTACGGTAGACCGCACCCACGCCAGCGCCGCGGGACAATAAACGCTGTTCCCGTGCCCTGCACCCAGCTCCCGGCCAAGCCGCTGTTTGTTTTGCAAAGCAAAGGACAGTGGCCTCGCTCGTTAAAGTCCAGTCCCCTCCGCTCGGCAAAGTTAAGGGGAAGAGAAGAAAGCCCGAGAAAAAAAAAAAAAAAAAATATCCAAGCCTTCCCACCGTTCTCTTTTCCCACCCGCGCGTTCGCAGAGGGTGGCTTCGCACCCGCGGGGTTACGGCGGTCGCCCGAACTCCCACCACCGCCCTCCACCCCGTCCCCCGCAAGAACCGCGGGGTGTCCCCGTGGGTGTCCGTTCCCCCCCCTCCGCCCCACGACCCCAGCACCCCTTTCCTCGCTCCCACCTTGGGGTCTTTCTCGTAGTAATACTGCTGGGTGCGGATCCAGCGTCCCACCAGGTGGTCCCGCACGGTGTGGGCCAGGGCGAAGAAGTAGTCCCGTGGGGTGGCCACGTTGCGGTCCTTGACCAGGGTGAAGTGGAGGTGCCGGTTGAAACCCCGTTTCAGTTCGGCCACGTTCTCGGCTCCCACGATCCCACGGATGCTGATTTGTTTGCGTCGCTCCTGGTCCGACAACGGTCGCGACATCCCGGCGGGGCTGCGGGGGGCACGAAGTGCGTGGGGCGGGGGGGGGGAGGAATATGTTTGTGCGTGGGTGGGTGGGTGGGTGGGTGTTGGGGGGTGGGGGTACCACACACAACCCACTGCCGTGGCAGCGGGGCTGGGCAACCGGCACACCGGGTTCCGCCTCCGCCCCGGGGCTGGGCTACCGGAGCGGAGCCCCCCCCACACCGCGGGGGAGGGAACCGGGGACGGGCCATCCCCACGGGCCGCCCACGAGTGGGGCGGGACCGGCGTGCCCAGCCACCGGGGGATGCGCAAAAAGGAGCTTGGGGGGGGTGGGGGGGGGTGATGAGCTCCGGAGCAGCGCCCCACGCAGGATCGTGGCGTGGCGTGGGTGGGGGGATTCTCGGGACCTGTTCCAGACCTTTTCCCAGAGGGAAACGCCGCTTTCCTGGCTCAGATGGGCAGTGTCATGGTGTCACGCCCGCTCCCCCCCGCCCCCCGGCATTCCTCCCTGCCTTTTCCTCCCTCGCAGCCCACCCTCCCTTCGCCTCCTCACTTTTTCGCTGCCCCTCTCCTCAATCCCTCTGGAAAACAGCCTGGGATCGCTTCAGGTGGGCTCCGTGGCTGCCCGCCGTGTCCTGTCTCCGGTTCCTCCGGACGGCAAGAATCGCCGCTGGGAGCGGACAACGCAACACCTCTTCCTCTTCCTCCTGCCTTGAGGGTTTTCCCTGCCCAGTTCTGCAAAACTAAACCGCGCGAAGCAGAAAAGCAAGAGAACCCTACGGGCCGGCCGGGCCACGCGTGACCCAGGCGCCCCGACTGTCGGGACCGAGCGGCACCAGGTTCCACGCCGAACAAAAGCCTCCGGCGGCTCACCAAAGATTTAGGAACTGACCCAAACTGCACGTGTGCAACATGGAAAAAAACCCCTAACCCAGGAACGTGACCCATCTTCTGGTTTTTCACAGGGCAAATCGAAAGATTATTGTCCCGGCGGAAAACCTGGGCATGGTTTCCCCGCCAGTAGTTGCCAGACGGAGCAGACAGGGCTTCGGTGCGTAGAGCGGGTATTTCACGTTTGGGACCTGTCCTCCAACGCAGGTGGAAATTGCAGCCACGCAAATGGTGCCATGCAAAGCGCTCCGAGAGCTGCCAAGAGCAGAGCCCTGGGTGGCTTTGGGCAGCCTGAGACCTCCGGCACTGCTCTTTTGGAAGTCGGGAGCCGGGATGCAGCTGGCGAGCGGCTCTGCCCTCGTCTCCGGAGCCCGTCCCCGGGCGGTGGGTGTCCTCTGGCCCTGGGGTTTTTCCCTCCCCGCCCCCCGGTGCAGGACTTACAGGCTGGGTTTTACTTGCTGCAGGGAGGATGCAATTTCCCGCATCTCCGGTGTCCTGGGCACGTTCCTTCTCTGGAAGGGACGAGCATCGTTTTGAGACATAAATGCACTTAATGCAGTGCATTAGCATTTTTTTTCCTTTAGCCCTGGACTCGAGCCGGCGATGAGCTCAGAGGCCTCACATTGAAAACCTCTCCTGAGGCACTCTGAGAAAACATAGAGCAGGCACCTATATCCCAACAGCGAGCCCTTCTCAGGCCCCTGGGAGAACTGTCCATGCCTTTCCTTCGGAAATGGCCCCGGCACCGCTCATTCCTTAGCGTTTGCCCCTATTTCTGGAAGAAAGCCCCCCCCAATGGATTTTAAAGTTGCCAGCACTGCATCACAACAGTGCTGGGCTGTTCCACTTCTTGACACCTTGTGATTTCTATCATTTTATCTTTCTTCCCCACCTGGTCCTTGCTACCATCTCTCATCCTGGATGGGTCTCCAGGCAGGGGCTGGTGTTGGGGATGCAGCGGCTTGTCCCCCTAGGGAGATGCTGCTCTCTATCCAGCCTAAGTAATTCCTCCCTCCAGCTGGATGCCATCCCTCCTTCCTTACATCCCAGCTCCCCGGCATCCAAGACCATCCCTCAGCCCCCCCAAACTCCCCGACGGGGACAGTAAAGGGATGTGAAGTGCATGGCGGTGGCCCGCACCGCCGGGGACAAGATGGGAACCGAAGCCAGGGGCTGTGGCGGCGCAGAGATGCTCTGGGAAGCTCTGCCCTTCTCTCGTAAAAGTCCTTTATTAGAACAGCAAACATGACACTTCTCTTCAGTACAGCGGCTGTATGCAGCTATCATCGCGGTACAGGGGGACGACGTCTTACAATCACTGGGAGTCTAATAAGCACCATGAACATCCTAAAGAACGGGGGATAACGGCTGAGAGAGGAGCCCCGGGTGAGCCGGCCACGGGGGCTCGTCAGGAATTCACCAAAGAGCTGCTCGGCGTTGTCCCGCAACACGGCTCTCCTGCAGCTGAGAGAAACTCCTCGGTGTAAGTCAACAAGATAGCACCCATCCAATAAATTAGGTAAACTTAATACTAGAGCAACAAGGGACCGAATGGGACCGTCCTAGAGGAGGGCACGCTGGAAGGGAATGGTCTATTTACACTGGTCTTTCTGCTGGACCGGTACTCCCGTAGCATCCCACCCGACCCCGGATCGATGAGCCGCAGCTCTCCGGCCAGGCTGGACACGCTGGCACCCACCCGGCAGCGACACCGCTGCCTCCCCCAGCCTCGCCGGCCACGCCGGGAGAAGGCGAGGGACCGAAAAGCGAAGCGTGGGGACATGCGCATGCAGGCGCCCTCGGCACGGGAACGGGGGACTGGCACCGGGCACGGCGCCCACGACCTCCCGCTCCTCTCCTGCCTCTGAATTACCAGAAAGTCAGGGTAGGGAGTGGAAGCTGACGGGAACTGCTGCCGGCAGCAGGTGCTGGCAGGGCAGCGGGCGCGTATTCCTGAGTGCGTGGCAGGGCTGTGGCCAGCTCTCCTTCCTCCCCATCCCCATCCCCATCCCCATCCCCACTCTCATCCCCATCCCCATCCTCATCCCCATCTCCATCTCCATGCCCATCCCCATCCCCATCTCCATCTCCATCCCCATCCCTGTCCCCATCCTCATCCCCATCTCCATCCCCGGGCTCCCCGTCAGACCCTCACTGCAGAATGAATTCTCCGGTGAACGGAAGGACACTATCAGTTAGTATTTAAGGCTAGGCTTTATACGGCAACTATAAAAAAATAAACGCTAATCTCCAAAGAGCCGGGCGAGGGCTCTCCGGTGTATGGCTGTGGCGCGCGTGCCGGCGCCGGGCTGTGGGGAGCCGGGGGAGAGCACCGGGAGCACGGAGCACCCGGGGACAGGGCAGCCGCCCCTCTGCCCCACCGCTGCACCCCACAGAAACGCCTCAGGGGGACAAGGGACAGGGCTGGGTGTTTTGGTAAGGGCACGGAGACTGACTGGTAATCCAGGACCCACCGCTACGCATCACAGAGGGCACTCTGCAAGAAAGGCCACGGGGGAAAGAAATATCCTGCAAAGTAATGGGGCTGGCGTGGGCGACAGCTTTCCCGTGGCGGGGATCCCTCCTCGGTCCCTCCGGCCGACCCCCCCGGCGCAGCGTGGGAGGGGAAAGCACTCTGCCAAACGAGACAAAACTGCCCCCCTCCCCGAAACCCCGACTCAAATCAATAAAACCAAACCTAAAAGCGGACACAGAGGAACATCTCAGGCTACCTAGGTACTTCATCAGCCAAAAAGAGCTAAACAGCGAAGCGCGCACACACACAGGACAGTGCGGGAGGGTGGAGACCAGAGACGGCCAAAAGCCGGGTTCTTCCTTCCCGCTTTGCCTCCCCGTCTCCGGCCGGCGGCCGAGCAGGGACCCGGCGGCTCGGCAGCCGGCCTCGTCCCGCAGGAGGGAACGGGCTGGCTCCTCTCGTCTCGAGAAGAGGCAGCCGGCTCCGGGAGCATCCTCACGGCATGGCCGAGCGCGAAGCGTAGAATTCGGGGACCGGCAGACCGGTGTGCAGCGTCACCTGCAATGAAGAGATTACGGGGCTCACCTGCATCCCTCCGTGCCTGGCGGGATAGCCCATGGCACGGCAGCCGGCACGTTGTCCCCGGGGAGGGCAGGAGCAGCGCCCGGGGAGAGGCAGGATGCGGCCAGAGACGTTGCCCATCGCTCCTCCTGCCCCACTGCACCGGGGGCCTGGGGTGGGTGGGAAAGGCCATCACCAGGACCATGGTGGTGGCTCCATCTTGCTGCTTCATGACTTGTTTGCACTGCCAGGATCCCCTACACAGCTCCAGCGTGAAGTACCAGGGGTGCCAAGCCCCAACCATTCCCAGCCGGCTGCAGACAAATCCAACAGCCAGCTGTCGGAGAGGGGGGACACGGCAGCAGTTGGGTTTTTCTGCAGATGGGATGGACAAAAAGGGTATGGAGGGGCCTGAAGGACACTGAAGCTGCTCGGTACAGAAGGAGACCCCTGAGAAGCCCCCGAACCAAGCACGGGCTGTACAGCGGAGGGGACGTGGCCGATTGCCGGTGGGAGGAAGGACCTTTGCGGTGGAGAAGCTGAGCAGCAGCGGGATAGTGGGGCAAGGCCATGCTACGGCTTAGGGGGATGCTCAAGTGCAACCTATAACGGTCTCTTCCAACCCAAACCATTCTATAAAAATGGGAGCTAGGTCTCCGCCAGGCATCGTCCGGGGATGGGGAGAGATGCAGCAGAGACTGCAACATAGGGACAAAGGGAAAACGAAAGAAATATCAGGGACCCGATGCTCACTGTGTCCAGGAAAACCCTGGTCCGTAAGGGATACGGGCAGGCTCCGCCTGTACAGATGGAGCAGGCAAGGGGCCAGGTCCTGCAAATACCCACAGAGGCACCGAGGAGCTGCACAGGGACAATTCAGTTCCCTCCACAAATGCTTTAATTTGGGAGGAAAGCACAATTCCTTCTTTTATTGGAACAGCAGCATTTTCTCCTTCAGATACAGATTTAGAAAAAACTTTGTCTAAAATACAATTATTTCCCTCCTAATTAGAGTCGTTTTTAATTACTCACACACGTTTGAAGAAGGATAATGAATGCCTTGGGTTTATTAGCAGCCTTTTATCAGCATCCCACGGGACTTCTCTGTTGTCAGGGGATTTAAGCTCTGCCTTGCCCAGAGAACTGTCAGAAAGCAGAGGGGCTCTAGAAACACGCTCGTCTTTCAGGGCTGTGTAGAAGATTGTGGTAGGAATTAAACCCATCACAAAGCAGGTCGGTTTTTACCACACCAAATTAATACAGCAGCCTCTGAAAACAGGGCAGACAAGATGCGCTTCTTTAATGTTTCCTAATTAAACACCGGGACACTCTGGCAGGGATGCTCCTGGGGTTTGCCATGGTACCGACCAACCTCTGCTCCTGGTCTGCTAGGAGTCTTTCCAGTCTTTCCAGCTCTAGTGTTGCTGGAAAACTGTCACTGCCTTGGTACTGGAGCACAGCACACCCTGGATCCCAATGGACAACATAGCAGAGCATGCCCTAATGCATTGATCCCTAATTTCCAGAGGCCACGCGGTGCCTCTGCCCTTGCACAGAGGTGATGCCTTTGAGATCCACTGCGGAAGACCGTGCCAAAATACTCGACACCCTGAGGTCATCTGTTATGTGCAACGTGTCCTAGGATGTGCCCGGGCACTTGTGCAGTGCTGGAGGTGCAAGCGGTGGCAGAGTGGATGTGCCAAAGCCAGGCTTGGTGAACACGGGGGACTTGTCGGGGGAGAGGATAGCAGGGATGAGATTCGTGAGAAGAAAAATGAAAAGATGAAAATACCGGCTAGGCCCAGGGAGCCACCGCTTGGTGATGTTCAGGAGAACTGAGAGCTTGGGAGAGAGGGAGAGAAGAAGGGTTTGAAACTCCCCAGGGGAAAACAGGCTTTAAAAGGTGCCCTTCTCCCTGGTAATGCTCCTATCTGGGTCCCGGGAGAGCTCTAAGAGCTGGTGAGGCTCTTGTGGGGTAGTATGACGAAACGGAGTTGTCAAACCCCATCGACCAGGGAGGGCTGGAGAACGCTGGTGCTTCAGCAGCCTTGATGGAGAAACCTGGAGCGGGGAGACGGATGCAGCAGCTGCATCTGCAGGAAGGCCCGTTCTGATTTTAGAGACTCGCGGGTGGTTTAGGGTGTAAGTTTAGCTCTTTCCAAGCCACCCCCGTTGCAGGAGAGCCCTCCCCACTCCACAAAGTCCCCATGCTGCTGAGCATCGACACACACTGCAGTGACAGCGGCATTAGAGGGAGCCTGCCAGCAAGCTCAGCCGCAGGGTACGCCGCTGCGGTGCTCCAGAGAGCACGGTCAAAGCACGTACCTGCACGTTCCTGTTGAGGCTGACGGCGGGGAAGAAGAGGCCCTCCAGGTTCTCGAAGGCGACAGGCCCTTGCTGGTCCTCGTTGATGGAGAACGTCAAGGTCCTCCTGGTCAAATCCAGCAGTACTCCCACCGTGGCGCCTTTCGTTATCCCACCCTCGGTTCTGCGGGGGCGAGAAGAAGATCAGAGCATCTCTGTGGCTTAATGTCCCTTGTGCTCCCGGCTCATGGTTCGGGGCATAGACCTCAAGGGCCGATGATGCTGAACTTCACAGCTCACCCAGGAGCCGGGCCATGACCTGCACCCATCCCAGCCACGCTCACAAGCCCCTGGGCACCTTCTTCTCAAGCCTCCCACAGAGGTGCCCTCCGCTTGCCGTGACGTCCCCGAGGCCAAAGCTCCCTACGTGAGCAGCCACAGCAACACAACCACGGGGGAAAGCAAGTGGACCTGGGGAGCAAAGCTGCAGACCCATCAGGGAACCTGCTGCCCGTCAGGGAACGGTCTTTGAGGCTGCAGGAAGGTGACTCCAGGCTCACCTCCTGCGAGCTTCGAAGCCCCCAGCCCCACTGTCCCACGGGGAAAGCGAGCAATAGCCGTGGCACGGGGATAAAGGCAAACACCGTTTTCTCGTTGCACGAGTTGCAAGGCTTTGGGTGTTAACGGGAAGGCAGCGGTGCCACGCGTGCTCGGGGGAAGAGTCGGCACGGAAAGAGTCGCAGTAGGCAGGGGAGGAATATTGGAGCAGTATTGGAACCAGGGAGGCAGGGACTGTCCTTCGCTTGGGATGAAGGCACGTCCTCTAATAGAGGCAATTAGGAGCGACGTCGCCCTTCCCGTGGACGCCTGTGGGTGACGCTGGAAAAGCCACGGGCTCTTACTTGGACTGTGGCTGGGCTGTGGTCTCTGGGAGGAAGACCCTGTTCCAGACCACGTACCTGTTGGTGTGCGAATTGTTGTGCATGAACCAGCTCCGGTTATTGTCCACGTACATGGCCCAGGCCTTGTCGTCCTTGCCCAGCATGGCATCCTTCAGGACATCAATGCGTGCCACGCCAAAGGCCGGGTCAGGGTGGTTATCGTAACGATCGATTGACAGCTCCCAGTAATGGAGCCCTTTGGAAAAGCCCGTTTTCCCCAGCACAACCCTGTCATCATAGCTGTTGCAGGTGACAGTCAGGTTGTCATTAGAAAAGATGATGTCAGCATGGGCAGAGGCAGGATCGAAAGAAAACCAAGCAACTGGAACACACAAACAACATCAGGTTAGTCCGGCGGGAGCGCAGCCGTCGGGCGACCGAGCCACGTGGAGCGGGCGCGAAAACAGCGCATGCTGCATGCAGGGCCGACACGTCGCACGAAGGCACGGCGGGGGCTCGGGCTGCTGCCCACCGAGGCGGCGGTAAGAAGCGGGCAGGCAGCGGCACAGCGGCGGGGGGGGGGTCTGCTGGCTCACGGAGGGCACCTTCCCTCGCGGAGGGATGCTTTGAGCTCGTGCGGCTGCAGCCTGCCAGCGTGGCTGAGGTTTTTATGGCCGGGATTCGGATGAGTTTTGCTCTCGCTGCTCCCCGGTGTCTGTCTTTCTCCGTTCCCCTCCCACCGTCTAGTCTGTCTCAGCTCACGAGCCCGCAGGATCCTCGCGATCTCCTAAAGTTTGGCCCTAGCAGAAGGAGACGTGCGATCCCGGCCAGGTCTCCAGGCTCTGGCTAACGTAACTTACTCTTACGACTAAGGGTTATTCATGCAAGCAACAGTTTGCAGGGTCTGGCTCAGCGTGGGAAGGGGACTGAGGGTGAGCAGATAAACTGTGTGTGTATTTGAGGGCTGGCAGTCCTGGGAACCAAAAGCACATACAAAGGTCTACACTGACAGAGATGCTACGTCACACCGAGAAACCTCCCTGCGGAGCAACCGGCCACAGGTAAGACAAGAGCTAGCTCATGGGAAGGCTGGAAAATGCCCCAAAACCTCCACGACTCGGTACGGCAGCTGGTTTAAATGCACGGGACTTGGTTACTGCAAATCTGACAGATACAGTGTCACGTCCTCGACAAGACAGAGGCACGGGGTTTCACAAGCCACCAGCCCGGTTCCCCAGGTGGTTTTCTCCAGCGGTCACTGAAACATTGAACTGATACATCCACAAAACACTCTCACGCCTGCAGGAGTAAATACGGCTTGAAAAATAAAACACTCCGGTGAGATTTATTCATCGATTTATTGGATCGTTTCACAAGACAGCTCACATGCACGCGGGTGCCCCACTTTCGCAACTTGACGGAGGCAATTCCGTACCTGCCACCATTTTTTTAATGTCAACTGTGGTCATTCCCAAGGAAAGGCATGCAGGAGAGAAAACAGCACGTAAAGTTGGGTAAAGAAAGGAACGAGAAACAATCCCTGCTTGCCTGCTTCTCCAGCGAGCGCACGGACCTTTCAGCGTTTTGCGTAAAGGTGGGGAGAGACGGAGCGAGGATGGGCGCAGGCCGGCCGGCACGGTGTGCGAGCTTCCCGAGGAGGGAATCCCGCAGGGCTGGGCACGGGGCTCCTTCTCCCGGGGGAATGAACGGGCCCGACCTTGCAGGCAGGCTGAAGGGGACAGGCAAGCAGCTACCACCAGCACTCGCTCCAATTAGCTGCAGAGGGGCTAATCACCTCCTCGGCATTTGGCCCACGTTCGAGTGCCCTTAATGAGCTGGAATATGTATTGCTTTGAGCAGGACGATCAGTTCTTAATTACAAGAACGCTTCCAGGGCACTGACTTCGGGCTTCTCTTTAAAATCATATGGAGGAAAAACTTAAAAAGCTTTTGCATCATATGGCAATCACCGTTCCTCCTCCAAATTTGCCTACTGCCGTGACATCCGACAGTGCCCTGCAAGCAGGGTATGTGCAAGAAATGCTGCTCGGTTGCCAAAGAGAAGTTAAAGATTAAAAAAAAAAAAAAAAAAAAAAGACAAAAGGATTAGCAACATGGAGTAGGTGCCAGTTAATTGTAATAAATATACTTGCCTAATTGAGAGTAAGGCGTTCCTTGTGTTTCAAAATTGCATCCTATAAAAAGATACTACATTTCACACATCACAGCTAAGAAACAACAACCGCCTGAAAAACACTCACGAGCATTTAACCATTAACTAAGCATCCAGCCAGCCACGGGAGGCCTGATTCATTAAAAGCCAGAGAGCGTGGGGAGGGGTCGCAAATACGATCCGCGAGTTTAAGTGTGGACCGTTGGCCGTTTTGGTGAGTCTCACCTCTGGGAAGTGTGGAGTATCTGCTCTTTCACTGCCAGATCCCATCCCAGCCTTTGAGAGCATCAAATCTGATTGCTAACTGCTCGGGATGCCAAATCATTGGACTTCCCTCCAGAAAAGAGGCAGGAAATTTTAGCCTTGGCGGAATATCTTGGCCGCTTGGTAAGTATTCTCTAGACTGACTCTCGGTTGAGTCACTTAAAAAAAACCCCACTCCTTGGAGGACAGGGACTGACGAAAGAACAGCCACTGGTGTGTCCAGTGAATAGGGACCACCGAGCCCTCCCCGGCCGTGTGTACGATCTGGGCAGGAGCGGAGCAGAAGGGGGGGTCCCTGGGGGAAGATGCCTGGTCTCAGACCCCCGCTAGCACCCAAAGGGCACCGGGCTGTAGCTTCGACCGCAGCTGCCTGGTTATGATGCTTCGGGGTGCCCTTCATCCTCCTGTGACTGGGCTGTGCCTGACCGCTGGCTGCAAACATCTCCCGGGAGCCAGGGACTGATCCAGGAGCTCGTCCTCGCCAGGAGGAGAGGGCAACATGAAGCCCCACGTTGGCACCGCATGGGACGGCATTCATGAAGGGTGCTGCATTTTAAGGAAACCCCTGTCTAGCTCTGTGACTGGTTTTCACCTGTGAGTGTTTTTCTGGCAAGGAAGCAGGCTTTTCACCTCGCTGACATGCGTGTTGGTGGGAAAGCATCTGGCCGCAGTTGCGCTCCGTGCCATGCTGCTGGCGAGTGCCAAGCAGCACCTCCCGAGGCTGTTTTAATGAATCGCGCCCCGTGCCCCTACTCAAAAAGTGGTTTTCAAGGTCTCTGCACATCGCTGCGATACAAGTTCACCTGCGTGTGAAACAGCACGGACACACGGGCATGTTCAGGACCCCGTTTTGCCTCGCCCCACCACCCCAAACCCTGGCTGCAGAGTTCTGTACTGCGCACACAAGTATTGCTCGTGGCCATCGCGGTGCATCTAGGTACACTGGACACAAAGTAAGAAACGTCCGTAACAAAACAGAGTTCAAGCCATTAGCGCACAGCAGTACGATGAGAAAAAAAACATAAAAAGCACAAAGAAAAGAAAGTTGCAGGGCCCCCGGTTATTCTGGCAAGGGTCATGCTGCAGCATTCCTCATTCCGGGTTATGGGATGGAAATCAAACAATCGGGGGCCCCCATTCTTCCTGGGCTTACACCAGAGCTGTGAATTACTCCATTGGAGCCCATGGAGTGGTGTAAATCCAGAGTGGCGGAAGAATCGGGGCCCAGGATCTTTAGCAACGGAAGATGTGCAAAGACTGGTTAGAAAACAGCTCTGGGAGATGCACTGTGCCTGCGGCTCCTTTGCTGGCTGCCCGATACCGTCACTCATTCTGCCTGTACTGCCTACGTCCCAGCGTAGCCCGCGAGGACCGGGTGCAAGGAGGCAAGCAAAGCGCTTGTGAGTGCTGCCAGACGAGCAAGGTATCACGGGAGTGGTTTCCTCTGCTCTGCAGAAAACAAGACTTTGATACGATCACGTCTGGTTTTGCAAAAGCCGAGCCCGCTGCTCAAAGCTGAGCGGACAAGAGCCCACATCTTCGGGGTCTTAAGAAGCCAGACTGCAAGGGGTCTGTGAGCTGGCCTTAGCTAGACCTTGCTTGCATCTAGACTTGCATCTTTCTGAAGAGGGGTCTAGATTTAATTCAGTGAACTGATTTCACAGAACAAATCTCACAGCAGAGGCTGCATTTTCTGATTGTATAGGGAAAGCAAACCATCGAGACGTCCCCACGGGTTTTTCCCAGGGAGGGTCTGTTCTTCTGACTGCCCCTAGACACAAGATCAATGCAAACTAGAGATGAGGGATCTGCTCTGCCGGCTGGCTGTGCGAAATCGTTCAGCCATGCCGGCCCTGCCAAGAACAGCACCCACGTAAGGAGTTACTGTGCTGCTTCGTCACCCCACGCCTGAAACTGCCCATGCTGGTACGTACAGATGAAAACACCACGAGAACTATGCCACTGAAACTCCCTCCGCGGCAGGAGCAGGCCACTGACAAACAGAAGGAGTTCCCCCTGCCATCCGCATGTCATGGGAAAAACAAACACAACGGAACAAAACAAACAAATACTTTGGAGATGCCCAGAAGCACAGACCAAGAGGAAATGCCAGAGGCAGTCAGCTCACCGGCTGAATTCAGGGACTGTAAAGAAGAATGCAAGCTCAGCTGGTGGGCCGAAGATCTTAGCTCAAAGTAGGATCTCCCCGGGAAGCTGGGTTGTAGATTAAGGGTGGAGGAGAAAGGACTCATTCTACGAAGCTGCGATCTTTCCAAAGGCACTGGAAAAGGGAGGGTCTGTTCTTCTGACTGCGTGTCTAAACGTAAGATCAATGCAAACTAGAGATCAGAAATCGGGTCTGCTGGACGGTGTCACTCCATCGCCCGAGACCAGACCTCGGACCCGAGCACAGATGCTTCGGCACGCATGGACCCTGCTTTGCTGCAGCGAGTGTGCGTACAGTGCGTGGAGCAGAGATGTCTGGCGCTGTGCCACCCAGCGAGACCCTTCAGGAAAGCCTTGCCTCTGACAGCATCAGCAATAAACTTATTTTCATCTTCCAGAATGTTCCCATGTCATCATGACAAATTCAATATGCTTTTTCTTTAAAGTGAGTCCTGCACCTCTTCACAGTAATGCACCTAAAAAAATTCACAAGTTACCATGCACACCTCCCATTGTTCTTTAATAAATCTCATACCTTTTTGTGCACAATAATTAGTGGCGTAAAAACTAGTTGGTTGGTAACACTGAAAGGCATTTTGCAGGACTGTACTAAGCTATATTACCCTAAGTACCACCAAGCACCCACCTTACTCAAAGGTTGTTCGGGATGTTGTGTTCTTGGTATCCCTTTGTACCTGTCAAAACACATCTGAGCCTTACAGTAAGAATTTAACTCATGTGATTCACAGCAAAATGTCAGAGTAGAGGGAACCTCTCAGGTCATTGGTTTCCGTTCCCCGCTACCACAAATGGTTTTCTTCTGCAGTTTCTTCCCTAGCCTTGTCAAGGGATATGTTAACATGAAATTGTAGGATCCACCATCCTCCACACATTCAAATCAGATAAACTCCTGGACACTGTATCCCCAGCCTTCCTGTCTCAGCTGTAAATATGGATCGAGCTGGAAATCACATTAAAACAGATAAAAGGAAGCATTTCTTTGCACAGTGGATTGTAACTTCTGCAACTTGCTGCTGCGCGAGGCTGTGGAAGCAAAGAGTGTCAGTGGGTTCAGGCACGGATTAGATAAATTATTGCACAACAGGTCAATAAATGGAGCTCAAGGTTAGGGAGGGACGTGCCCTCTAACATCTACCAAGAGTGAGAGGAACTACTACCCGGGCTGATGGCTCTCCCTAACTAGCATCTTATGTTCCTATAGCTCCTTGCAGCGTATCTCCCCTTGTGTTGTTCACCCCTTTCCAAAAGCTGCCGGTTAAAAAGCCCTGGTTGTTGCTGCAGGTCACTCCACGGCTGGTAAGGAACTTCAAGCTGGGGCCCAGATGAGGAACTGGGCTTGTAAGAAGATAAAAGCTTCTGGTGCTTGACTAGGCTGGGGAAGGGCTCTCAGGCTGTGGTGCCCAAGCCCCTTTGCCACATCCCCAGGGTGCCAGAGGCGGCCGGGAGTGGCTGCTGGTGGTGTTGGCAGAGTCCGTCAAGTTTGGGAACCCGTAGGAGGGGATGGCGGGACACAGAGTGTGACAAGCCAGGTGTTCCTCCCTGATCCTCTGCTCCTAGGCTGGTGTCTCACCAAAGAGACAAGAAGCCAAAAGCAGGTTTGCCTTGAAAGTCTGTGCCTAAAACTGGAGACTCAGAGCAGCTGAGAGAAGGGGGAGCGGAGACACGGCTCTTCCCCCGTGCTGGCTCTCAGCGCATGGCTGCAGGCAGCACATGCCCAGGAAAGAGTGGCTGAAGGCACGAAGCAGCCCAATGGAAGGGCCAAGGTGTGGGTAAATAGACCTGGGGAAGGGTGAAAATGGAGCCACAGGTTTTGGCAGGAGGGAGGTCGAACCTCTGCACCAGCCAGGAGCGCAGATCTGGGCCTGGGGAGCAGGCAGGGACAGTCCCCTCCAGCACTGCCGAGCATCTCTTCTCCATCTCCACCTGGGGCCAGTTGGTCCTTCATCCCACCATCCAGCTTGCTGGACAGCCCACGGAAAGAAACAACACTGGAAGGACTCAGAAGCCGTTTCAGAAATCCTTGTAGAGAAAAGCAGCTCAGCAGCCAGCTCACCTGCAGAATCTAATCCCACTATAACGGGGAAGTCTCCTCCTCTGTTCCTTGCCACCGTGGATTAGGTGCCTGTTCCTGGGAGCAGCCATTTGCATCCCACCATGACCAGTAGACCAGAGCCAGGGCCTTCTGCAAAGCCTCTCAGAAGCTGCTCTTGCCACAGCCATGAATGCACCAAGGAACCACCCGCCCTGGGTAGGGTGAAAATGGGACTGTGCCAGGAGGAAAACAGACCGGATCCCAAAGAAGTCAGCAGGAGACTGGCCAGAGGCTGGAAAATCTGCTGGATGAGGAAAGACCAAGAGAACTGGGGCTGCCCAGCCCAGGGAGAAGGAGACCGGAGGGAGACCCGAGGTCTGCCAGGGGTGAGGACAGCCGAGCAGTCCTGCCACCGGCCCAGCTTTTTAAGCTGCCTGTGCCTTGGGACAGGGTCACCTTGCAAACTTTCTTCCAGACTGATTTCCAAGCCTACAGCTGAACTTCATTCACGTGCTGAAGAAACAGAGAGGTTAAGGCAGGGTCCACATCGCAGTGCCCTGGAGCCTGCAGTGATGGTCCTGGGAGGCACTGGTTAAGACATGACAGGGCAAGAGGCTGTGAAACAGCCTGACATCAGCTAGGGAGAGGACACAGTTCACGTTAAGGACCTTGGCAGCCCTTGCTGCCATTTGGCTGTCCTGGTGATGAGGATCTTCATCCCTGGGAAGCCCCAGAGGGCCCAGCATGTGGGAAGGGCTTCAGACCTTCTCCCAGCCCGGAGCCACCTGGCCCTGCTAGTGGCACCAAGCACCAGCTTTGAAGGGTGAACTGCAATTTCCTCAGCTGGAAAACGTAGTTTCCTTTGGGAAAAGCAGGAGAAGACTGTAAGCTGGGAAGGTGCTTTGCAGCTTGCTGTGGGCTCGCATGTGTGCTGACTTCCCATGGGACATTCCTATCGGTGCTGGCTGGCTCGCCTTGGCTGTTCGGCTGGGCAGGACCACGGAGGCATGCCTGCAGAGGCCCAGACACAATTTTACCCTCTTCTCATCCTTGTTCTCTTCAGATGCTGAGACCCTGCAAGACATTTCACTGCCCACTAGGCCACAGAAGACAGAAGAAAGACTCCAGTTAACTTCCGCAGGCTGTGGGTAAGGATTTTGTGTGCCAGGACTAGCAGCCTCTAAGCAGAACTTCTCAGAACCACTTACACCAGGACAGCCTTGTTCAGAGAGATGTTCTTTTCATATCAAGCCCATCTCTTCTTTTGTCCCTTCTTCCTGCACAAACACTTTGGAGCAAGCTGCAGAGCATGGCTGAAAGGAAAAGCTAAGCCTACATCAGACCAAATAGTACTTGCAAGGCCTGATGCTGCTGTAAAAGCCAGAAATAAAAGCCTAAATGGAGAGCCGTGATGTGCAAGGTGGCTCTATTCAACAAATCACTCGGATATCCAGAAGCTGCAGAGAGATGTAATTTATTTCACTTGGAGTCCAAAAAGCTCAGACAGCCTCTAAGAGCAGAAAATGCTCCAGGCCCATTTGACTTTTTCTCCTTTCTTTCGTGTTGGAATAAGAAATGCAAAAGCCCATTCAGTGAAAAGGCTGAATGCAGTAAACTTTCAGCCGATGCTCAGAAGACTGAAATGTCTGTTTGCTGGCGCAGACCAAGGCACCAGCCCCAAGAACAGCCTTGGCCTGCTGGGACCATGAGCAACTATTTTCTCCCAGGGTCCTTCATATTCTGGAGCTGCTCAATAGGTGAGCTTGGCTCAACAGTGAAAACACCTGTGAGAAGAAAGCAGAGCTGGAAAGATCATAGGGACTCCCCTGCAAACTCCTGGCTCGGACAACTTAAAGCCCAGCTGGTTTTGGTTAGGAAACTGTCTCAAATGGGTCTTACAAGACACAAATGTGATGAGAAGCCAAAGCTCTGCTGTCTCCTGCAAAGGCTGGTGAAGCCAGGGAGTGAAGTGGGTGAGAACTGTTGACCTTCAGGCTTTGGGAATGGTCCTGGCCACCCCTCTGTGGGGCTGGATCTGGGTTGTCCCATCCCTGGATCTCCAGAGGAACGCTGCAGCTTCCTTGATGATGATGTCCAGCTTCGCAAACATGCACGTAGCTCTCAGACAGACGTGCCAAGGCCTTTGTGGCCTGTGATTTGAGTTTTTTGCCTCTTGTATGAGAAAGGTTTATCACAGGTTTGCTCCCCACTCCACCTGTCACACATGAGTCCTATTCCTTGCCAGCCTGTCCTGCCCACACATTCAAACCTGGCACGTGTCCTTTCCGAACTGGAACAGTTATGTCCTGCAGATGAGTGCAGGCAAGCAAGTGAAAACACTCTGCATAACCTTACTCTGCTTCTATCTGTAAATCAGTTTTCAGCAGAAAACCCTTTTTTCTCCTTGCTCAAAGCCACCAGAGATGCTCTGTGGCAAGAAGGCTCCCGCCTTCCTTCTGCCCCACCAGCAGCCCCATGAGCTGCGTTTGCTCCCTCCTGACCCCAGACTGTGTCTGCTGGCAGCAGCTGGGGCTGCAGGACCACACTGCTGCTCTTGAGCCAGCTGACAGCCAGGTCTGGTAATGCTGCCACAAAACAAAATCTTCCTGTGGCTTGGGAAAGGGAGATTTTAGTCTGGGATTAAGGAAAAGGGATTCCACTGAGCGTGGAAAACTCCCAAGGAGGGGTTTCTTGCCTGGCAGCAAGGCTACGGGGCAGCAGACGTGCTGGTGGGGGCTGATTCCTTCCTTCATGGCTCCATCGCCCGCTGCTTCTGACTCCCACCTTGTTTCTTGGAGCTAGCCTTATGACTCTCCACCTGCATGTCAGAAGCGAACCAATTTTCCACGACGGATTAAGTGCCTGGTGTGATAAATGTACTTAAAGTTGGGCGGGGAGACTCTTCTGCAACCTGCAAGGGAGTATTTAATAGTCTAACTGAGCGCCTGCCAGTGTGGGGGTGATGCAGATGATGCCGGTGTGGTTGGCTGTACACCCTGTGGGTCTGTAAGGACACTTGTGCAGCTCCACGGTCCCTCTGCTCTCTGTCATAGACTGCCAGGGGCTGAAGGAGATGTCGTGTGGTCATGGCATTGTGCAGCGATGCACAGCCCTTAGTGTCTCAGGAGCAATGTTGACAGTGTTGTTTTGGTTTAAATGGAATTAACGAAAACGTCTGAGCTTCCCTTTGTGCAATACAAACCCTGCTGCAACCAAATTTTCAATACCTTTCTGCAGGATGCCTCTCACTGTACCTCCCCAAAGAACATCTTCCGCAAAGGAAAGGGGTGAGAGGGAAATTCTGGCACTGTTCAAGGCTCCTGACATAACCCTTCCCCTCCCACCAGCGCTGGCTTTCCTGCAGTGATTGCTGAGGTACTGGAGGACCAGCGGAGCGGTTCCCTGTATTGCAATGCTAAGCTTGGGTGTGCTGGACGGGCCCCACGCGTGCGTGTGAGCAGTGTCTGAGCGTGTCGGGCTGGAGCTGTTGCAACGCCTTACCCTCAGATGTCTGGAGGACCAAGGTCTTGCTGTAGGGGCTGACTCCGGTTTTGTTGAAGGCTTTGACACGTGCGCTGTACGTGCTGTTGAAGTGAAGCCCGTCCACCGTGCACATGGTCTCCTTGCCCACGTACACCTCCTGCAAAGCAAGCACAATTAGTGCCCAGACCACCGAGTCCCTGGGGTGGGAGAACAGCTCCCTGGGGTTTTGATGCACAGGGTTCAGCCCTGCTCTGCTACCTGGCGCAGACTTAGGAGCACTGGATATGGCTAAAGCAGGAAAAAAAAAAGGCTATGATTTGTTCCTTGACAATACTTTGGGCTGCATAAAAACAAGCGTGACCAGCAGGTTGAGGGAGGTGATTCTGCCCCTCTACTCTGCTCTGGTGTGACCCCACCTGCAGTACTGCATCCAGCTCTGGGGTCCCCAACGCAAGAAGGACATGGACCTGTTGAAGCAAGTCCAGAGGGGGGCCACAAAAATGATCAGAGAGATGGAACACGTCTGCTATGAGGACAGGCTGAGAGAGTTGGGGTTGTTCAGCCTGGAGAAGAGAAGGCTCCAGGCAGACCTTATAGCAGCCTGCCAGTACTTAAAGGGGACTTCTAAGAAAGATGGGGACAGACTTTTTAGTAGGGCTTTTAACGATAGGACAAGGTGTAATGGTATTAAACTAAAAGAGGGTAGATTCAGGCTAGATTTAAGGAAGAAATTTTTTTACACTGAGAGTGGTGAAACACTGGCCCAGGTTGCTCAGAGAGGTGGTCGATGCCCCATCCCTGGAAATATTCAAGGTCAGGTTGGACGGGGCTCTGAGCAACCTGGTCTAGTTGAAAGTGTCCCTGCTCATGGCAGGGGAGGTTGGGCGAGATGACTGTCCTGGTTTCAGCTGGGACAGAGTTAATTGTCTTCCTAGTAGCTGGTACAGTGCTGTTTTTGAGTTCAGTATGAGAAGAATGTTGATAACACACTGATGTTTTCAGATGTTGCTAAGTAATGTTTAGTCTAAAGTCAAGGATTTTTCAGCTTCTCGTGCCCAGCCAGCAAGAAGGCTGGAGGGCCACAAGAAGTTGGGAGGGGACACAGCCAGGGCAGCTGACCCAAACTGGCCAAAGGGGTATTCCATACTGTGTGATGTCATGACCAGTATGTAAACTAGGCCAGAGTGGCGGTGGGGGGATCGCCACTTGGGGACTAACTGGGCATCGATCAGTAGGTGGTGAGCAATTGCACTGTGCATCACTTGCGTATTCCAATCCTTTTATTATTACTATTGTCATTTTATTAGTGTTACCATTATCACTATTAGTTTCTTATTTTCTGTTCTATTAAATTGTTCTTATCTCAACCCAAGAGTTTTACTTTTTTTTCCAATTCCCTCCCCATCCCACTGGGTGTGGGGGGGAGTGAGTGAGCGGCTGCGTGGTGCTTAGTTGCTGGCTGGGGTTAAACCACAACAATGACCTTTAAAGGTCCCTTCCCACCCAAATCATTGTATGATTCTACGAATACAGCGCCATAAAACCAGTTTCTGTAGGGGAAGGGGATGCTATTCGTATTGGACCAGGTCACAAGGCATCAATCCCAGCCAAACTCCCACTCAGTCCCAGAAGAGCTCTGCCAGAGAATGTATACAGACTGAGCCCAGGACACAGAAACATCCTTGCAGAAAACAATTTTGCATGCTCTTGGGTGGCAGGATCAAAGAGTTCCTTGGAAGAAAATAAGGTGATCACATCACACGGGTGCTGACTCACTGGTGTGCCACGCTTCTGCTGCTGTAGCTCCATTCAGAGGAACGGAGCTGTGCGAGCACAGACAGCGGTGAACAGGCCTATGGGCTACCGAAACACACAGCTCATAAAACCCTCTGTTGACTTGTAATTAGCAGATCCCGTGACAAAGCCCTGTTTGCTGCCCTTTGCGGCGCAGAAGGAGGCTCTGCGCAGGCAGTTTGCCTGCGTGGGAAAGCTTGGCTACCTGAGCTGCTGGGGCCACAGGGTGCTGCTGCTTCCAGAGCCAATGCTGGAATCTGGCCCCTTTCCTTGCAGCTGGGTGCATGTCCCCAGAGCTTATAGGGGTGCCTGCACACTCCCCTGCACTGCAGAGCAGAGATGCTGGCTTCCACCCCTCCAGACACCCTGAGCAGGGCTGGGAGCAGCCCAAACCACAGCAGACGTGGGAACAGCGATAAGTCAGTGCTCGGGGTCAAGGAGCACGATGTTGGTGTCCTAACAAACCGGGTGAGATTCGTGATCGGATGCTAAGGTGGCCCTGATCTACCTGGGCTCCTGCACCCATAAAGCTCTCCTGCAGCCAGCACCCCGTGAGAGAGAGCACAGCTCCCACTTCACCGCCCCAGGCTCACTGCAAGGAGCCCCTTTTCGGCTTGATGCCCAAAGGCAGAGTCCTCTTGCCTCAGGACACTGTCCCAGTCTCTCCTGCCTGTTTGTGTGGAAGGTAGCTAACAGGCTGGGCTACACACTGACCTGCTCTTGGCAGGGACTGTCACCTGTATGACAGTCTACGCTCCCAGCTTGCTAGGCAAATTGCTGCCTGACATGGTCAACTCACTGTTTTCGGGCAGGAGAATGGCTCAATGACTTGAGAAGCCAGAGATGTTCCCCTTTGTGGCACCAGCTGTGTCCCATCAGCTGGAGTAGCCCCCTCTAACCCTAGCGGCAGGAATACCATGCACATCCAAGCCCCTTCCCACTGCTGGCGGGACGAGAGAAGACTGGTGCACTGGGGAATTGCCCTCACCTTGCCAGTGTGGCTGTGGTGAGCCTCAGTCTCCCCAAACCCAGCCGCCTGCTCCCTTCTCTCTCCAGATCCCACCCATATCACCTATCTTCTACCTCGACTCTGCTCTGGTTCCTGCCTGCCTGAGTTTCTTGTGGATGAATTCAGAAAACACAATGGGCTGGTCCCTGAGCCTGCTCTCAGTGGATGTGAACACACCAGGATAATTATCTGCATGTTGGATCAGAGAAAAATCTATTTTAATTGTGTAAGTACAGCAATTTAAAAGCCCTTAGGCCTTAAACACCTCTGCTTGCTAGCAGCTGGCAAACCATGAGTCTTTCATGGCAATTAGCATACCTTGCATGAAATATTTAGCAACCTAAGAAAACGGAGCTTCAAATGTGTTCTTTGCGTTCGCAAGTCATATTGGTCACTGGAAATGTATTTCCATCCCCTCAAATAACTTTGCCCCCCAAAAGAGCCCAGAGCTTGTCTGCACTGTTGGCTTCCCTGGGCACCCCAGCAGCGAGCCTCATGTTTCCAGGGAAGAAGGGGACTTGCAAAAAGTCTGGGGAACTCTTTGGTCACTTCATGGCAGGGCAATACTGGAGCCAGCAGCAACACCGTGCTGCTGGGATCGACTTCGTGCTCCAAGCACCTACCCTGAACTGGCCGCCGTTGCCGTCATCGAGCTCCAAGATGTAGCCTTCCACCTGTACCGTCGACAAGGGGGGCTGCTTCCAGGACAAGGTAGCACTGTTGTTGTGGGTGCAACACTCCTCTAGCTGCAGGATCGGGGGGGCCGGCACTGGGGAGGAAACTAAACACAAATTAGTGTAACCCTGGCTGCTAGCACCGCAGAAGAGGAGCAGGGGGATAGCCGTGGCACGCACATTTCAGCTGGAGCATGAAGGATGCCTTTATTGCCTTGGAAGCCAGCACAGCACAAGGGATGTAACTGTGATCTCGTGGGTGTGGGATGGGGAGCAAGCAGAAAGGACTCTTCTCCAAACAAGCTCCAACAAATTCCTCCACCCTGCAGCCTGGTGAAGCTGAGATTTCCCCAGAGCTCTTCTGCTCTCTTCCTGTTTTCTAATGAATTTTGGTGAAATAAGGCAGTGCAACAATATACCTGGTATAGAACTGCCTGGACTCTTCACGGCCGCCGGTCCCAAACCTGGGGCACTCTCCCACACGATCTGCAGAGCTGGCTGCAGCTGTGGGCCTGGCCTTATCTGTGACCCAGCAGCAAGCACTGCTCTGCTTTTCCATCAAACAAATTCACTGCAACAAAATAAGCAATGCCATAGCAGCAGAGACGAGCCTCGGGACTTGCAAGAACAGGGAGTACCTGATCTTTTTGTCATGGTGAAGTCTGTCTGGAAAGGGGAGGCAACTGCACAAACTGCGAGACTTGGTGAAGAGATGAGTTTGTCTCTCAACTATGCTGTTTTAGTGCCAGGGAATGCTAGCCATTGACCTGCCAAAAAAGGCTCAGGGTCCTTCCATGCTGTCCCAAGCAGAGCACCCACTCCGGGGGTTCCTGTGGGGCTCCCAGGGCTGCCCCCTCTGCCAGCTCAGCCAGAAAACAGCCCTTGCTGCTGAACACCTCCAACACGTTTCACCACAAGCACATTTCAGAGAGGTCTCCAAACAGGCACCAGACGGTCCCTGTCCTCAGCCTCCGCACGCCTCTGGAACTGAAGCTGGAAGGCTGTGGACCCTATAGCCTCCCATCAGCTACACAGGGGACATAGAGGACTGTCAGGGGCTTTTTCTGCTCAGACTGCTGTATTTGGGCATCTGCACATGTGTAAGGCAGCCTGCTCCTGCTCTGAAAAGCATGGAGGGGTGACAGCACGACAGGGAAAGGGGATGTCCACTGATACATCCCATCCCCTGGCGAGGGACAGCCCTCCCAAACCTCCTCTCAACAGAGCTGTTCGTCTTCCATCCTCATCCTCACTGCCTGAAGTCTGACAAAAGCCAGCAAAAAAAAGACATGGAGAATCCAGACAAGATGTGGAGGAGCCATGGATGCCTGGGAGAGAAAAGACAGACTCGCTAGCAAAGGTTCACCATTCATCAGCTCCCTCTGCAGCTCATCCATCTCCTGGGTTGGATGCTCAGCGGGAACCACCAGGCTGAGGGTCTGGAGAAACCGAGTGGAGAAAGCCCTTGTGTTACAGCCAATACAGCAGACGAGATGCTGCTCGTGCCCAGCATGTGCTGGCAATTGATGTGGGATGCCCTGTACCTATTGCTCACCTCTGCTCTTTATCGAGACCTCTGGTGTTGCCCTGCCTCCCCCAGTGCTGTGACACGTGTTTGGGATCCAAACCCAACCTTCTGCAAAGTCTACAAAATGCAACAACTTATTTCCACAGCGAGGGTGAGACGAGAGCACAGCCTCTGTCAGCTCTGCCCTGCCTCTGCAGAGGAGGGTGGGCAGCTAAACTAGCAGCAGATTTGCTCTTATTAATTAAAAATAACCCTCTGGGCTAAATTGAAAGAAGGGAGGGTAGGAACACGCTAACATCTCCACGACGGGTGTGTAAAAAAACCAGTAATCCAGCCCTCCCTGGGTTTGGCTTCCCTCGCTATCAAAAAATGTTACTGACGCTTCAAATTAATGGCCTCGCTAATGATGAGCAACTACAAGCGCTCCCAGCAGCCATGCCCAATGCACCCTTCTCACTGCAGCAAATACCAGCGGGGCCATTATTTGAAGATGCTCGTTATCTCTACAGAGGAAGCATGTGGTCAACAGCCTTCCTGTGACTGACCGCTGAGAAATGCTGGTGTCTGCAAATGGCTCCCAAGTCAGGAAATCCAGCCGTGATGGCAGTGAAGAGCCATGCCAGACCCGCAGCTGGTTGCCTTTTCTCCAGGCAGCTCATTTGCACCACCTGAAGGTATAGGCCTACGTTTGATGTCCTCCTGAGCTTCCCTGTGTCACAGCCCATGTGCATCTTCTGTCAGCTTCCCAGGGCTTGCCAAGTCACAAATTGCTCACAGGTCGCAGCGGTTCTCTGCTTCCTGCAAAGCGATGCAACCGCAGTGGTTCTCTGCCGGTCGGTTTGGGAGAGTGGGCACAGAGATAACAGAGAACGAGGAGGAAATTAAAACTGAAATGAAGGTCTAAGACAACAGGGAGGAGAGGGGAGGGAGCGAAGACGCTGAGATAAGCGGAGTGACTCTTTGTGCCTTTGTGTTTGGACGGACAATGTGGCTGCCCACAGCAGGCAGCTCGCTAGCTGGCCTGTGCCAGATGCTGCTCAGCACTGAGCAAGCGAGCGTGTGCGAGCAGAGGTTTGGGAAGTGCCTTGTGCTGCTCGAGACCCCGGTCCCAACCTGCAAGGTGCTTTCTAATGCACTGCCAGGCAAAACCAAGCTCCCGGCACCTTCATCCGGCACGCAGTTGCCCAGGGATCTGAGACAGGGAGGCAGATGGCTGGCCCAGGGGTGCAAAATACGCAGGAATGGGTATAACTCTGGGTCTGCGGTGCCCAGTCTTGCTGGGACAAGATGAGAAACTCTCCTCCCCTGCCCCTTCCCTGTGATGAGTTGCATGGAAGCACTCAGCATGAGCAGAGACAGGCTTTTGAAAGGCCTGTCTTTCAATGGAAATGGAAATGGAAATGGGAATGGAAATATTCTTACCTTTCATCTGCACGAAGTCGAGCTGATGGATGGACTGTAGCAGAGGGGCGTTGTCAAGGTTCAGGTCAAAGTCCGTGGTCATCCGGGGTGTGAGCGTCCCCTTTCCCCACTGGTCCTCAGTTAAGTGCACTCTCCTGATGAGAGCGTCGGAGATCTGGTGGCAAGGAGCAGCCTCAGCTATCGAGGGCCACCTGGGCTGCACGCTATGCCTCGTCCCTACCCTGCTCTCCTCCTTCCCTGTGCCTCCCAGGCTGCCGTTTCTGCCCCTGACTGCCAAAGGTTGGGCATCACACGTGGTTTCTAGCATCGCCCTTCGCTGCAGCCTCAGATTGTCAGAGGGACCCCAGGAGTTTTGGGGACTATTTTAAAGGCAGGGTCTAGTACCAATGGGAATGAATGGTGGGATGCAGTTCTCAAGTGCTGTATGTCCTTCTCTCGCTGGAGAGGCACGAGACAGCACGTTACGATCACTGCTCCAGAGATACATCACCATCTGCTGCAACCCTATTTCTCTGCTCAGAGTAAGAAACGTCCCTGGCCTGGTTCTGCTTTTCTTTGTGAACCTGGAGGTGATGAGAGGTTGGCCCTTGATTTTATGGCTGGAAAAGCTGGGGACATCATCCTGGGTGTAACTCCTTTGACTTTGCTGCATTACCCCAGGCCTTCACCTGTGCAATACCTTTCCTGCTCCCCTCGTAGCCCAGACGTGAGCAGCTCCACACCAACCTGCAGGAAGCCGCTGGGGTCGTTCTCCTTGATGACCTCCAGGCAGTACTCCATCAGGCCCGTGGTCTGGCGCAGCTTGACCGTGCAGTGAGAAATCTGGTCTCGCACCACCTGCAATGGGACAATGAGTGCAGCGTGGCTCAGAGAGGTTTGGGAGACGGGGAGCAAACGGGCTTTGGTGCTGTGTGGGCAGAGGGACAGGGTCAGGGCAACACGAAAGGAGACAAAGACTCAAAGGAAGAGAAAAAAGCAGAACTGGCCAAGACTCGTACACCAAATTCCAGATCCTTGAAAACCTGGGGAACAACAACAAGCCTCGTTTAGCTCAAAATCATTAACCCACGTAATTATTCAAAGCAGTAGGGAAGTTCCTTGCTCTGTCTTTAATTAAGACAGCTTCTAAATGACAACTTATGAACTCCATGCAAAGCAAATGCCTACCTCCATAGATAGACAGGTGCTGCTGCAGCCCCTGTGGGAATGCCCTATCCATCCTTGGCATGGAGCCGGGCTGCGGGGTTGGCTCTAGGGCAGCTGCACCCAACTGCCCCGGGTGAGAAGCGAGCCTGGTATTTTGGTATTTCCAAGAGGAATGAATGCACCACCTCCCCCAGCTTCAGCTCTGACTACCGATCTGTTTGAGATGCTCATCTTCCCATCAGCTGAGATGGACCATGCTGCAGAATTGCCTCATTTCCTCCACTGGCTGCAGCAGGAGTCTGGGGATGAGCTCAGAAGGAGAGGTGTGCCAGTGAGAGGAGATAAATCCTGCACGCCTTGTGACAGGGCTCCCTACAGCATGCCAAGCTCTGCCTGGGTCTGCCCAGCCTGCATGCTAAAGCACGTCTTGCACCCATGGATGGTTCCCCCAGGGAAATGTGTTTCAGAATCCCAGCGGCAGAGTACAAACAAGCATGTGGTTTGGCTGGTGCCTGCAGGCTCTGGTGACGTTCCCTGAAACACGGCGGGGAGGACAGGGTTCAGGCTCTGACACTGTGAGGGTGTATTTGAAGGCTGGCTGGTTCCTCACGTCGAATCCCTGCAGAAGGAGACAGTGCAGGTCTGCACCTGGTGTCAGTGCGATTTCTGTCATGGGAGATTGGCAGAGCAGCTCAGGAAGAGAGATTTTATGCTTTAGAGGAATGTGCTCATGGCAGGCAATTATTTTTTTTTTTTTCTTTTTTTTCTGGAGGAGCTTTAAAGCTGTGTAAAGTTCTCCACTAGGACTGAACAAAGCTATGCAGCTCTAGAGACCACAGCTATTCAGGATGTTACAGACAGTAAAGATGAGCTTTGCATCAGCATCTGCAGCTGCAGTGCGATAGAAAAGGCTGCAATAAGCAGCGATTAACATTTCCGAAAGCACAGTTGTGTCCTCGGCACCGCAGTCGGTGAATCCCAGCGCCCGTGTGCCCACTGCTCCATAGGCACAGCAGCGCTCGAATGTCCACCCTGGGCTGAGGACCATCTCCTGTGAGCATCCCCACTGGTCTGAGGGATGGGGAGGTGAAACGAAGCACATGTCAGCCTCCTGCGGTGAATGAACCTGCGTTTCAAGGGGGGGGCGATGACTCCTGCAGGGCAATCAATCACATCATGTGTTGCTTAATTATAATTTAATCACCTCTACTTAATCACCTAACAGGAAGATAAGAATTACCAGTCTTGCAACTTGGGACAACGTATCTGCTTCTGTGAAATGCCACGAAGCACTCTCCTAGCCGGCTCCTGATTTTTAGGGAGCAGCCACTCCTTGCTGCTTTTAGCAATCCCAGCCTGATGTTTCCAGCCTGTGGCAGAGGGGAGCCGGAGCAAGCCCAGGCGCTGGGGAGGGGGCTGCAGCCAGCACATCCCATCTGCAAGGTGGACAAGGCAGCAGGGGGAGCTCCCATATTGCTCCTCTAGACCAAGACATGTGTATGGAGTCTTGCAGAGATGCTGGATCACTCTGAGATGGGGCTAGCGAGCAGCATGATCGGCACACACCGGTTTCGGCCTCAAACGCTGTCATTAGAGGGAAGAGTTCATTCAATGCCAGTTTCTAACATTTGAGTGCACTGGGATGGAGCAGAGGCAACAGCTAGTCCTGAAGATCTGGACTCCTACACTGACCTCTGCCAAAGGCATGGGCAAGCCCCTGGACTTCTCTTCTCCATGGGGATGGTCAGTCCTTCAGGATGGGATCCAGAAGGTACAGTGAGGGTGCAAAACCTTGCAGCAACCTGCAGCCCCTGCCATGCAACGCAAAGCAGCCTCTTGTGTTAAATTGATCTCTTCTGCCCAAAGAGAGGGTGCTGGGGAGTTGTTCTACTCCTGCAAGGGTTGTCCGCTGTGTGGATGTTGGGTCTCTCGGCTGCAGATCATGGTGTTACCACTAAGTGTGAGATGAGCCCAGCCTGTAGTCTCCAACCTTCCTGTTAGAGCATAAACTGACGGCACCGACCAAGCCAGAGAAAGGTTTTGCCTTCCCTGCCTGCTGGGCTGCAGATGGGCAAGTGGGCAACCCACCTTGAACCCCCAGAAAAGCAGCCGCCTTCTTTCATTTGAGACCCCTCTCCGGGGAAATGCATATGCCACCAGGAAGACAGCAAAGATGGGATTGGTAAAACAATCTTCTTATCTTCTTTGCAGCTTAAATCTCTGTCTGGTTTGCCCAGGATAATGAATTTGTGAGCCTCTCCCTGCCCGAATAGAAGTATTACCAGCAGAATTGCCATCTGCTACCGCCAGCCAGACATGAGCCCCCAAGAAACAGCATTTGCTTGGTGAAGACAGGCACGGTGTCCCAGGACAGTCCTGGACATGTGGCTGGCTCCCCCGGCACCCACTTGGTCAAGAGATGGTGTTACTGGCGAGGCAAGGGGACCTGCCACCACTGCTCTGGTGTCAGCGCGAGACCTGCTGGGCTTCCTGGCACTGGGAGGAGGTAGCCGGGACACAGAGATGCCGGCCCTGGCTTTGCCCCTCTACCCTGCTCATTCCCTGGCAGCAGGGTGAGGTCAGGCCAGCACCAGGCAGCTCCAGGCTGATTAATTACCGAGCTTCCTAGCAGATTATCCCTGCTAATGAAGGTCTGGTCCGGAGTGGAAGCGCTTGCTGCAGTGGTTGGTAAGAGGTCTCCTTACGTAGCTAAGAGGCTACATAAATATTTATGCATGTGGGTGCAAACTGAGATACAAGAAATTCCATTTAAACATAAGTAAAAGCTTTTCTTTTTTTTTTTTTTTTTAAAGGTGGTCAAAGACCAGAACAGAGAGGCTGTGGAGTCTCCAGCCTTGGAGACATTCAAAACCCAACCGGAGGCAGCCCAAGGCAGCCTGCTCTAGGTGCTCAGAAACTGCACCCGAAGCAGCGGCTGCATCTCTGTCCCAGCCCACACCTTTAGCCCCAGCGATCCTGCCCTTCTGTAACTCTGTGATCCCCTTCGGGGACCAAGCACCTATTCATCTGGAGAACTAGAGCATGAAACAGCAGTTTAACTGCAGCATCTACACAGCAGGCAAGCCAACAGTAGAAATCTATGTTTTCCTTCACCACCAACAAACTGTTTTCAAGGCAAGATGAGGGATCTTTGGCTGGGACCTAGTGGGGCTTCATGGCTTTACGGTTTCTGCACTCCACACAAGAGAAATGGGACACAGACAGGAACAGCGAGACTCCAGGAAACACTTTGATTAAGGAAATGAAAGGTTTTAAAAACAAGACATAAACATCTCCCACACCTTTGAAAGCACGGTCTAAACCCAGTGGGGCCAGTGAAGCCCACAAGTTTTCCATGCTGTTTTTTAAGCGTCCTGTAGTTCTCCTCATGCATCAGGGATTTCCGCTCCCTGGGGTACCTCAGCTCCCTGTTACCCCAGTAATGAAGAGTATTTTGACTGCAGTATTCACCAGATCACCAGGAAAACCAGGCTGCCATGAATTCTGCATGGAGGTAGACAGTTTACAAACCTCTCCTGAAACTACATGGGTAACACACCTCACTGAATGGTGGCATCTTGTGGGAAAGGACTAATGGCTCAGCTGGCGAGGGGATTTGGGCAGCTCCATACATTTTGTTTGTGGTCGTTTTTATCAAATGCCTTTTTTTCCCTTTAGGTACCAAAAGAGGCAACAGCCAGAACCTGGCTGCTAATTACAGCCTATAAAAAGGACTTTTGCTGTGCACTCACAGCAGCTCACTACTACCTTAAAATAGGAAATTTATTTCAAGAGCTTTTCTTCCCCGTAAGATGACATTAACTATAATTTACATTTTAATACAGCTCCTAGAAGGCAGTAACATCTCCACTCCTCTCTACTTAAATGTCTTCCTCACCTTCCTCCTCTTTTTAGTACTTGGCTAGATAACCTGTTTTCAAGGCACTCAACCTTACTTGAACCTCGTCTCCTCAGCATCCAGGATGAGTCCTGCTGGGAACATCACATGGAAGACACGGAGCCTCCTCACCCCAGGCACACCGTGGCCAGGGTACGGTCACCTGCACGGTTGTGTTACGGGGAGCAGTGCTGCTGCGCTTTGCCGCCGTGCTGCAAACCCAGATGGAAAAATCCCAGATGGAAAAAACCCCAGGACAGATCCCGATGGTTTGATTGTGCCAAATCCCACAACCACTCGTCCTCTGAGCAGAGCATTTCCAGGTGGATGTTTCCATGGTGACTTGTCTCTTGCTATTGCGAGAGGAGGCTCAGGCTGGAGCCGGGAAAAGCAGAGCTGCTGCGTTAACAACCCCGTGCGATGCTGGCGACAGCACGTCCTGGAGGCTTGCACAAGCCCGTCCTGATCAAAGGCTTCTGTATGGCACCAACAAGTGTGGGAAGGTGCGATACAGAGACCTTGTCTCCAGTGCAGAGCCACTGAGCACGGCACATGGACAGATGCCATGGAGGACAGACTTGATCCAGCTCTTCAACAGAATAAGAGGAAAGCTTGAGGGCCATCAGAAAACCGGAGGCATCCCCTGCAGCCCGATCACAGCTCTGCAGAGCTCCTTGTCCTCCGTGCCCAGCTCCTGCTGCTGATGCCCTTCCCAAGGTGCTCGGACACCACGGCAAGGGGAAAATGGTGCAGTGTGAAGGGATTTGCAAGAGAAAGCAGCAGTGTGGTTATCTGCATCTTTGGAAAACAATGCACCTCGTGATGAGCTTATCTGACCTGTGCATCCTTTCTGGTGTTTCCATACAGAAATGGTATGGTACAGGAAAGCGAACCTGTGCTTCTGTCCTGTTTCTCATCCTTTCACACCAGTCCTGATCACCAGTGACCTAATCCAACAGGGGACAACAAGTTCCCTTGGGCTTCCTGGAAAATCCTGACTGTAACCCCCTAAAGAAGGATCATGGACCAGCATTTCATCTTTGGAGATCCAGTGCTATGGACAGGAGACATTGGGCAGCGTTTCCTATATAATTAGCTCCCCCGGGAAGTGTGACAACTGCTGTTTGCCTGCAAGGGCACTGTGGTGAAATCACAGCCCAAAGACATCCTATGACCTGAAGGCCAGAAGAAGGCCAGAATGGTCCACCACACTGCTGAGAGCTTAAAGGAGTTGCAAGCAGAGCTCAGTCTATGTGTGCTGTGGACTGAGGAGATTTCTTCCTGGGACAACACTGCAGGGAATCCTCTGTGTCCCCTGCACAAACCAGCCCGTGCTGTAGGGCATCTTCCCTTGGGGAAGACCATACCGGTCCTTTGAAAACCAGGGCCAGCAATGAGGAGCAGGACAGCCAAGGAGATCTGTCCCGGAGATGGAGCAGGCACCTGGCCCCACTGCTCCTCCAGATGTTATTTTTTTAAACCCCAGGTTCTTAAATCTGAATCCCAGTGTAGGGGGAGGTTGGGGAAAAGCAGGGAAATGTCCCTTCCAATTTCATTTCCTCCCAAATCTCTCCCCGCTCTAGAGTAATTAGTGTTGGCCCACAGGCAAACCTGGATTTGTGCCCGCCTGCATGAAATATGTGTCAAGCCAAAGTAGGTCAGTCCCAAAGTCGAGCTGACCCCAACTCTGGGTGCCGCACGGAAATGGGAACTCGGGCTCTCCAGTGAAAGGCGCCCACGGCACCGTGCCAGCCGGCAGGCTCTGTCCCTCCGTGCCTCTCCTCCTCGCTCACGTGGTGCCATACCGTGCCGTGATGGCCAACCTCCCAGCAGGCAGGAGGGGCAGCCCACGGAGAGATCGGCTGCAGCCAAGGCGCTGCGGCTTCACGCCAGCTGCTGGAGCAACGGATTCGGATCTGAAAGGGCTCCTGGGTGGCACAGCTATCTCGCTGGTCAATCTACCTGCTCATCTCCTCCTCGGCCGAGATGCTCTGGGCAGCGGCAAGTGGACAGGCAGGCCAGGCTAGGCTGCTCTGAACTGGTCTCCTGTGGGAAGGGGTGAAGCTATCACCACAAGCCAGCGGCCAGCATTGTCCTGTCCTAATATGAACAACAACCAGGACAAGCCCCATGGTCCTGCAAGAGGACCCACCATGGGTCCAAATTCAGTGCAAAGTGTGTGCCAGGGCATGTGTAGGAGGAGATGGTGCTGAGCAAGCAGCATGCTGCTGCGGACGGGGCAGGTGGAGGTGGCCCCTCTCCTGCACAGTCTCGCACCCTGCACACCATCCTTCCTGACACTGTGGAAGGATTCCTGCTCCCTCTGCAACACTTCCAGTGCTCCAGAGCCTCGGAGCGAGACCTGGGGGCTTTGTTATCCCCTCCAGCCTCAGGCAGCAAGAAGGATGTCCCGACGGGAAGCAGCTGCTCCAGGCACAATGCTGCTTCCCTTTCATGTCTCCTCGCGTTCCCCTGACCCTTTGAGCGAGGCCAGCCCAGTCCGTGCCCAGCTGGAGCTGCAGGTGCTGCCTTTGTCCAGGGATTTCCTCAGAGGGGGCAAAGGGGAAACCCCCATGCAGCGATGACCCGGGCAGCCCCTTTCCCTGGGTGACAGAGCAGGTGGGGACAACAGCAGTTCTGGGGAAGGGGATGTGGGGGACAGGCTGCTGGGTTGGTGGCAAACGCTCGCCTCGGTGGCCTGGTGTGGCCAGGGGAGCCTGTGCGTGCACAGTGAGGACAGCAGGGAGGTACCTAACAAGACTGAAACTCTCCTGCACCCCCTGTTCCGTTTGCAGCTTGTGAAAGCAGGCAAGACCCTCTCTGTCCCAATCCCCAAGCCAGAGGGGAAGGGTGTACGTTCACCTGGGCTGTGTGCCAAGGCTGTGTGTCCCCAGCCTGACGATGCTGAAAGCCCGGGAAGCAAATCTCAGCGTACAGGACCTCAGCTGGCACGCGGGTAGGTCACGGCTGCACAACTCTCCCCATACGAGCCTAAGACCAAGGCAGCACCGCTGTGTTTATTACTTACCTCCTCCATCCCTGCAAGAATTAAAAGGGAAAATCAAATAGGTTCGGGCTAAAAATCTGACCAACACTCCACAGGCTGCAGGGCAGAGGGGAGCAGCTTCTGGATTTTAAACACAAGCTGCTGTGATGTTACTGATAACTGGATGCAGGCTTGTGTGTCACATCTGCTGGAGCATGCAACGCCACGGAGCCCTTCCTGCCTGTGCAGCTCCTTTCCCACGACTTCTGGGGAGCTGCAAGAGCTCAGTCCTTCAGGGAAGGAGGCTCAAGGGCGGATTTTAAGAGTCCAGTCTGAAATCCAGGGGCTGTTTCTTCTTTTAAGGGCCAGGCCTGCCTAATGACAGAGTCCGGCTGATAATAAGAGTGGATGGAGGTGGGAGGTACACATACATGTGTTGGGGGGACAGGCGATACAGTAAGAGCAAGCAGTGGGATGCAGATCCTTTCCTCCGGCCAAAAAGTGAAAGGCCTCTGTGGGTTGCGCTGAGCCGCGAAACTGCTTTGTGCTGCCCAGCTTTGTGAGAGTTTAATTAACCGTGCCCTGAAGGGGAAGAGGGAAAGAGAGCCCACCAGGCAGGGGGGGTCCTCTCTGCGCCTAGAAGACAGGTTGGCAGCATAGCATGCCTGTTTGGGATTGTGCTTTATTGTCTGAGCACCGATGCTGGGCTCGGTCCCACAAAGCTGCTATTGTCCACCTCCTGATGGAAACGCTCACAAGCCCTCGTGTTGCAGTGCCCGTCGTCTGCAGGCAGACCAGAGGCTGGTGGCCTCCTCCTCCCTCATTTTAGGCAGGTCCAGGAATTCCTCCGGGAGCCTCCTGGGTGGCCCAAAGCAAGGCTGGGGGTATGCAAGTGGAGCCAGAGAAGGGACACAGATGTTTCTAGCCAGAACACTGAAATGGCCTTGGAAGAGGGACTCTGGAAGTAGAAAGTGACATTCATGTGAAATGCCTCAGCTGGCCCCTATCAGTGATGACCAGGGTCCAACTACCTTGTCCAACAGACACTAGGCTCTGCTACACCCACTCCATCACTCCCAGGTGAGATTTGGCCCTTTGCTTCCTTTCTCAGCCCCAAACCAGCTGAAAAGATGCAGTGTAGTGACTGCAGGAATGACACAAGCCAGGAGCCCATTTTCATAGCTCAACGCCTACGGTGAGAGCTGCATCTCAGCTCCCCCAACACAAACAATTCACCTCTCAGTGCAACCACCACCCTGAGGCCACGAGGTGCTTACCAAGTATAGAAAATAGGGAATTTCTGCTCCTGCCTGATAACGCAAGTGGCATCTCATGACACCAAGTGCCCCAGAACTTCAGCTGAAGCCAGCAGAAGTTACAGGCACTCAGCTAGGATTATGGTAGCAGCTCGGAAGCAACATGGGACATGAACAAGGACATTTTCCAGCCTGTGGATGCTGCACACGTGGCTTTGCTGACCTAATGACTAGTAATTGGCCCAGTAATGGAGTAATTCAGTGGGAAGCACCACCTGGAAGAAGCAGTGCTTTGCTCAGGGCCTGTCACGCTGGGAGCAGGTTGGTCATCTGCAGCAAAATGGAATTTAGCTAATGTGAAAAGCAAGAAGAGCAGCTTTCCAGTGCCCTCCCCACTTCTCCTGCGGCACTTCACCCCAACAAACAGCATCACAACCCTCATCCCCGTCCGGTGGAACCCTGCAGAAAGCTCTCTGACCACCCGAGCTGGTGGGTAGGGGCTCACCTTTAGCTTGTGCTCGTGCTCCTTGTTGACCCGGGACAGCAACTGGGCTTTCCTTCTGTTGAGGGCGTCGATGAGAGCGTCACACTGGGCCACCAGGCAGGCCTCGAACTCCACGCTGTTCTCCTGTGGGTCAGAGCAGAGTATCACAGCCTGGGGCATGTCTCCATTTCAGTTGGGAAACCTGATTTTTTTTTAATAGTACCACATGGGCCATTTTTATATGTGTAGCTGCACCACTGCGATTCACATAGCATTAGCACGTGGGGTGCTTACGCCCTTGGCTCATGGCAAATGTGGTGGTGGCAGGTGAGAAACGGGTTTGGTCCATCCTGCCACGTCCTTGAATCTACTTATGGCAGAGATGGAAAGGGCTGGGGTCTCTGCTGCTCCCTCCGTGACACAGGCAGCTTTGGGAGGAGCAGTCTTTGGGAAGGCTGCAGGGGGGTAATACGAAAAGTCAGGTGTGGGCCCCTTTGGGAGAGCACCCACCAAACCAAGCTGGGGAGATGGGACAGAGGATCGCAGAGAGCAGCTCATCCTGGTGGCAAGGGGCTGTTCCTCTGCCAGGAGACACAGTACCTGGATTTGCTGAACCATGTTGCGGAGTTGGACCAGGAACTCTTTTGCTTCCTTGGCTCTGTCTGACAACCCGTTCAGGGCCTGGGAAAGCTGGCTCTGCAAGGGGAAGAAAGAGCAAGGTCATTTCCATGTCCTGGACTCATCCTGATGCTAGAGGAGCTGATGTGTGTGCGATTAGGGCTGGGGATGGACTGCAGCCCAGCACTGCCTTCCCAGGGTGTGCAGCCTTCAGCACTGCATCGAGGTGTCCTTCTGCCCCCGCTGCCCTGAGTGTAAGGAGAGGAAAAGGAGTGTTAGCCATCATCACAGATGCCCCAGGTTTGGGAAGCAGATATTCAGTGTCCACCTCTTCCACAGGCTCCCCTGGGTGATCAGGGACAAGCCACATCCATCCTGGGTCGCAAAGTGAGCCGGTCGCTACCTCCCCTGAATCTGTGCTCTCCAGGGAGCCAGACACCAAAAATCCTGTAGGATCTGACCCACGTCTGCTGAGGGTGATCAGCAAAAGGGCACAGGTCAGGCCACCTGAATCAGACTGAAAATCTCCCAGTCCGTCCTGAAAGCTAAGGTAAAGCAGGATCTTCCACTGCCACGCAAAATACTGACTGCTCCCTCCTCCTCCGGTGCTAGGGGTGGGAGCACACACCCACAGCCTGCTCCAGCCCGCGCTGAGCTGAGCGGCATAACATGCTAATAATAATGATTATGCCTTGTGCTTTTTCATTTTTGTGGCACTTTCCAAACGCTAACTCAGGAATCTTCCCCTTTTGCAATGATTTCAGTAAGGGTTATTATCTCAAGAGCTGGGCAAATCACCCACGACAATTTACCTCTCAGAGAGATTTTGCCTCTTTCATGGGCTGCAAATTGCCTGCAAACACCATGCAGGTTTTGAGGTGTGATCCTTCTTTGCAGCAAGCGCAGCAGGGAGCCCAGAAGATGGCTGATGTCCCCAGATCTTTAAAAACCTAATGCGACCATTCCTCCTGTGATCAGGACGCTGGCACCTGCCCTGTTGTGCCGTGCTCCCCCAAACACCGGTGTGGGAAGCGGGAGGAGGTGAGATGGGACAGGGGAGCAGGGGGAGTGACGGTGCAGAAGGGATGCGAGGACACTGGAGCGCAGCGCCCGCTGAGATGGCGCTGGGCTGAAATCAAGGCAAAAAAAAAAAAAAATTGCTATCGAAGAGACAAGGTAGCAAACAAATGGCGACCATTTAATGGCCCAGAAAATGACCTTACTGCTGCTTCCCCAGGAGATGTTAATATAACCCTAGCGATTTCTGCATTTCCTTTGTAATTTATCGTGCCCGAGTCATTAGGATGTGGAGCTAATCAGCGAATGCATCTCTAATAAAAATGGGATTGCTAAGTCAGCTCAGCAGGTCTCCCCATCTCTCTCCTCCCTCTCTTCCTGGAGCAAAGGCTGGAGGAGAGCCGAGGCTGAAGCCCGAGCTGCTCCCCACGCACTGGCAGCCTCACGCACTGCAGGAACAACCCAGCCCTGCCCCATCCTCTCTGCTGTGACCCTGCAAAAGCCTCCACCGCCCTGCTCCAAGCTCGCTCTCAGCAGCCCACGCACGGCTCCAGCCCTCCCAGATTTAGGAAGACGTCTTAAGCCCCGCAAGGTGGTTTGCTGAGCACCGAGCGCTGCAGGGCCCTAGTCTTCGATAACGCAGGCAATTAATAGAGAAAATCAGTAGGAGTTTGTTATGTTTACAAGCTCCTCATTAAAATTGCAGCATGGTGGGTTTTTTTCCTTTAATAAAGTCTTTGGAAGGCTTTTTTTTTCTATTGACTTATATTTCAGAAAGGGGATCTTTATATCAACATAACTCTTTGAGGCTTTCCTAATGGGAAAGCATTTTAAATGTGCTCTTAAAATTTCGTAAGAGCTCTGTGACGCTGTAAACGGATGGGTTAAAAGATGGGATTTTGGTCCATGGATGAACACTGGTAGATAGCCGAGGAAAACGCAGTCAGGGCAGAAAATGGATGGTTTGTTGCCCATTGCTTGGAATGCTGACCACGGAGGTAAGAGAGCTGAGCAATACCGGGGGAGGATGGGCAGCAGGCTGTCGCACGGCACAGCTGTGTGCATGATCGGTGCGTGACCGCTGGACGATGACAAGATGCCGCACGTACAAAGCCCATGAACCAACAGACAGGGTGGCTGTGGCTCGTGCAGCGCGCCTGGCCAGCGAGCGCATGCGTCATAGGCTCCCTATGTTACAACCGAGGCGTGTTTTGGCACCCGCTGGCCACGTGTGCCGAAACCCGTTCCTCTGCGAATGTATAAATACCGGGATTTTTCCGAAGAGCGTCGGGCTGGTGTACGGTGAGGCCACCGTTGCCTCCATGGGGACGCCCGTGTAAAGCTGGCACCTACCGATTGCTGGGCTGAGCTCGCGGCGCAAGACGGCACAAGAATGTACGGATGGTCCTCGGGTCGGTATGTTAATTTGCTTTACAAGATACCCTTAGCGTAACGCACATCTGTAGTTAATAAATGCTTACTTTTTCCCCTTAGAGTCAGCGTGTGTGTGTGTTCTCCTTCTTGGGAATCCTCAAAACCACCCTAAAACAGCCGCCCGTGTGCACTGTCCATGTGCAGCTCCTTCACCTCGGACACCCCCCGACTCACACCACAACAGCTTTCATGGTGCAGCAAGCTTCGAGCCTGTCCACAAAAAGAAAAAGATGGTCCATTGCCTTCAGAGCATCCCTCCCCACGGTCTTACACCGCATCCCCCTTCTCAGCTCAGCTTTTCCCTCTGCTTGAGATGTTCTTGATGCCACCAGTGCCTGCAGGTGAGGGGCACGAACTAGTCAGGAAACTGTATTTTTTCCATAATCGCAAGGTTGGTGAGGTGCACAGTGGACACCCTGCCCCATGCCTCATCCCCAGCATGGAGAACGGGGTGCCAACACCAGCGTGCCCAGCTCACAGCGATGTGCAGTAAGAGCTAGCATCACCTGTGCAAAGCTGATGATGCCAGTTCCTATGTATCGGTGGCCACAGGTTCCCCACTGGACAGAGGAGCTCTAAGGTTTGGTTTTTCATCAGCATGAGCTTTGTGCCGATCTCCAGGAAGGGTTCCCATCACACCGAGCGGAGCGGAGACCTGTTCCTGGACACGTCCCCTTTGAAACAAACATCTACCCAGCTCTCCTGCTGCATCCCTGTTGCTTATGGCAAGAGTTGCCCCGCTGGGGACTCAGAGCTGCAAGCCATCGCTGTTAGCCCATTAAACAAGGTTAATTAATGCTATACGACAACGGAGCCCGTATGGGAATGTGCGCGGGGACTCGCGGGCATGCCTGAATGTACTCATTAAGGGCAGCGCTGCAGGCACAGTGACAACGTGATTCATAACCGTATGCCACAGAAAAACAAAGTCCTTCTGGTTTCTGTTATTATGTTAATAAGTCAGAGGCTACGGAGAGAAATTAAAGGACTGATTGGGTCCGTAAATTCTACAGGTACCTTCCATGACCCTTGGAGCAAACCCAAGCTTTAATGCAGTCTGTCGCTGCAGAGAAGGATTTAATCACCAGACACAGAAGGCAGAGTCACAGGTTTCCCACAAGCGTATGATCTACATGGAGGGAGCAGGAGATGGAGGCCCAGGAGTCCTCCGCGCAGGAGCAGGAGGTTGGAAGGACCTCAGGCCTTGTCTCCTGCAGGTGCTGTACCAGATCGCTGGAAACGACACTGTTAGTATTTCTGACACAAGCTGGAGGGATTTCCCCTTGCTGCGAAAAGCTGGAACGCCGCACTTTGCATCTCCATGTGGAAACAAAATCTTTGGAGCTTCTCAGGGCTGGGAACCCAGCTCTGGGAACCACTATCCCCCCACAGAGCACAGGACAGTGGATGGAGACCCAGCATCCTCCAGCATGCAGTGGACCAGCCAGCTCATATGCACTGGACCGGAGCAGAGTCCCACCCTGAGCTAGCACAGGCAGAGGAATTAATGAGTGTGAAATGAAGAAAAACTCCATTTAGCGGCATCTTAAAATCAAGTGAATTTGCTCTTTGCAGAAAGCTGGCCTATTTTTCAATGCTCTTGTTTCAAGGCAGTAAGAAGAGACCTCTGTAATTCACATTAACATTAATGGGAGCTAAGCATTTAAATCTCTGTCCCCAGAGCACTTAGGAGAGAATCTGTTCCCTCTTTGTGCTCGCTAATAGCTCTGTAACCCTCCTTCCCAGGCACAGCTGACAAAGGGATTTCTGTCACCCTTTGATTCTCCCTTGTCCCAGAGCACGGATGAGCGCAGTTGGTGCAGAAGGCTGGTGGCTCAGTAGGGCTGAGCAGGCTCCAAGAAACAGAGAAAAGCAACATTTTAAACTCCGCATCATCTCTCAGATGGAGCTGGACTGGTTCTCCTTCTGTATAACCCAGCTGCCAGCAATGGAGCTTCTCCAGGTTTACTTTGAGGCAAGGAGGGAGCTGGGCCTCTTATTTTAGGAGGTGCCGGGTCCCGCTTGGCAATGGATGCTGGATTTGTGGAGCCAGCTCTGTGTGACAGCTCCATCTGGCATCCCAAGAAAAGCCTGAAGTTAGCTAGCATTGGCCACCAACAAGAGCGAGGAACCGTCGCTCTCGTTTCAAACCCAAACTCGCTCGCAGGCTCTGACGCTAGACAAGATGCCTGGAGTATTCAGGAGAGACAACAGTCTCCTCCTTTGCTCAATGGAGAGGAGGACTCGTCTGCCAGCCGAAAACCAATTGCTAGCCCAGGTCCCCAAGCCAGAAGCCCCGCTCCCCGTGCCCCTGCACACCCAGGAGCTGTGCAGCTCCGCGCTGCCTGCCCCTGCCCCGCAAGGGCTGCACCCACACGCAGGAAAGCGAGTTCGTGTGTGATGGAGAAAGGTCACGAATTCAAACGAGGTCAAGAAAGGACATTTCTGTTCAAGGCCAGGCCGAATGTACGCCCCAGCGCAGCATCTTCCGTACAATGGTATTCTTCCAGCCTCCAACAGTTCACAGCTCAGGAATGTCGTGAGGCTGGCATGGCTTTCAGGTAGCCTGTGTAACCCCCCTCGGATTTCTTTTCCACAGAACTGTCCTGTCTCCTCATGGACTAACACAGGCTTTTATCACCCACGAGGTCCTGTAGCAAGTTCACAGCTTAAGTGTGTGCCCTGTGAAAGCCACCTCCCCTGGGCTGCTGCAGACTATGCCTGCTTCAAAGGCCATTTGCACCTAAGATTTCAGGTGACTGCACCTCCTTACCAGCCACAGATGGGCTGGGTGCTTCCCGTCACCCCAGGACAGAAAACTCACCCCAAAAGAGCTCCCGGCATTACACTGACAGCCCAGTACCTGCTCTGACATCCCAAGCGTTGCAACCAGCCCCTGTTTCTTCTCTCCTTCCAACCAAGTCATCTCGTGGCCAGTTCCTCTTGTTGGAGCATCCATACGGAGGTAAAAGAGAAGAGGAATAAGCCACGGCAAGAAAAGATGCTGTTCCCGGCTGTTCTGCTTGTACCCTCAAAAAGATGAGGAGCTGTTCACAGATGCTGGAGTCGAAGTCATGTGCTTCTTTCTTTTAATTAAAGCATAGGACCTACAGCCTTTGAATCTTGAGGCAAGCTTACTGTATGTGATGCCTGACTAATTAAAATGGGATATTTAATTAAAACTTGCATTCAGTCAGGAAGTTGATGAAGCTAAACTGCTGCTAATTGGCTTTCGGCTCCAGTCACGAGAGCCTGACTTTTGGATTCCACGCTGCCTAAGAAGAGAAACCAGGAGCTCTGCCTGGACCTGCAGCCTGGGCTGAACCTGCCCCTTGAGACTCGAGCCTGCCCCACGGGGCAAGGGAAGACCAGACCGGACAGTGCCATGTCCTGGGGTCCTGCAGGGACCAATCCTCATGGGACACAGGTGACCGTGGGGAGCTGGCTGTGCCCTGTGCTGTGAAGGAGCCCCGGGGGAGACTCCTTCCTGAGCCTGCTCCCAGCAAGGATACATGCCAGAAGGAAATCATGCCCTCACCCACCTCCTCATTCCTCCTTTGCTCACCTAACAATTGCTCAGTCGCTCCTGCTGGTTTGCTCTGGGGCTGACTTAGCATCGCTGCTACACGCCGACTGCTAAAATCCCCAGCTGCTCTCCAGCAACACCCCCATGCCCGCCGGCCGTGCTGCCTCCGCTCTGAACAGTCCAGACCCCTTCCCCGTTTCCCTTGCACACATCCCCAGACTGTATCAGTGATCCCTGTGTACTTACTCTGACGAAGACAAGTAAACGAGCCTGAAACCTACTCAGAAACAGCTCTGATCGCTGCTCACAGCCAGCAGCTTCTAGAGCTCTGCCCGCCGGCTCCTAACGCACACGATGTGACGTGACACCACGCAGGGCTAGGCACTTACTACCCGTGCGCGTGTAAGGAGACCTCTTACCAAAAATACCTTGCATCTCTGCAGCTACTGCTGTCAAACCTGAACATCCTCAGACGTCCTCTCTTCCTTTCCCTCCTGCTCTGCCAAGCCCAGTCCCCTGAAATCGTGCTGGAAACGCAGATGTGCGGCAGACGGCGGGTGACACCCCGAGACAACCTCATCCCAAGGCAACCTCACCCTGAGACCGTGTGCCCAAAAGGTCGGTGGAGAGCAGCGCTTTCGTTGCAGCCCACTCGCTCTCTGCCTGCTGAACTCCTCGGTGCCTTCGGAGAGCAATCAGGCAGCAAAGAGCCTCGAAAGCTGGAGACCAGTGCTCGCTCCCAGGCCCACCCTGGCAGGGATGCAGAGTAGATGTAGGCAACTGATGCTCTGTGTCTGCAGGGTGAGCAAAGCTGGACCATCTTAGTTGCTAATAATTAACTTAGAGCCAAGGCTAGCAACAGGAACAGAGCACGGGTCTGAATTACTCCTCTCCAAACACCACACCGTTCTGCTGCCGTGTATTTGACATTGGTCCAGCTGAGGTTTTCCTGGCTTCCCACGAGAAGGATGAGCTCTCAACCTGACATAGAGCTGCAAATAAAGTAACAGACGGAAGAGCCTATGCTTGTCAGCAGGACGCACGCACACACGCGTAGAGCCAGGTTTGTGAGCAAAGCTCCTGGGTGCAAACTGCAGGCTAGAAATCAATCCTTAGGAACGGATCCTGCTGCCCCACTGCAGACAAGGGGGGAAGCAAGGGATGGGAAGGCAGCAATCGCTACCTCTGCATACTGGGGACCTTGGTTCTCCTCCTTCGTTGCAGTTATGCTGGAGAAACTGAAGGAGGATGAAATGTAAATTTTTAAGATCCAGCAGCCCCTGGGAGAGGGGCTCCACAAGGAGAGGGAGTCTCAGGGCCGGGCTGCTTCTGCTGCCTCTGCAGCAGCCCGGAGGGCAGCTGGGGTCTGCAAAGCAGATGATCCTCCGTGCATGCAAGGCAGGCTGGCTCTCTGGAGCGGGCAGGCATCAGCAGAACTGATTATCTCTGGGGCAATTTGTATTGACGTTGGAGTTAATTCCAGGGCCTGCAGAGGGGCCCCTGTGTCTCTGGAAGAGGCAGAGATGCCACTACACCCGCGACTATTAATCCTAGACCCTGATGGATCCTCCTGGGGGAAGCACACAGCCCTTTGCCACTTCAGTGCTTGGAAAAGCCCAGGCAGAACCTGAGGAGGGAGGACAACTGAGATGGGGACACTTTGGGGTGTCTTATCTCCGTGGTGGTAACACCCATGTGCAGCTCCACAAGGATCCCCAACCCTGGCTGGAGCACGGGTGAGTTACAGCCTTTTCAGTGCAAACGGAGGGACGCGGTGGGTTTGGGATGCCCAAGGGTCCAACCTGCCACGGCCGTATCAATCTGTGTGGGGCAGCAGAGCACCCAGCTCTCGACTCCTCTGCAGTGCTGAGGGCACCCAGTGTCCACAGACAGCAACCAGCAGGTGCTGAGGGTGCTCAGCACCCTTGGGGACACAGACTGTGTTTTGTGTACAGGGAATTTTCCTCCTGGAGCCTCCTCCTTTCTCTCATCTCCCACCCTTTCCCCCTGCAGCAACACATCAGACTCACATGTGCAACCCAAAGCTGGCAGGAGGAATCCTCACTCCAGAAGGGACTGTGGACCAGGCCAGGATGGAGGCAGGGGAGAATTCAGCTGGGAAAAAACCTCACATCCCCTCTGCCAGGCAGAAAGGCTGTCTGCAGCCCTCCCATGAGCTGTGGGAGGCGATGCAGTGGTTTTGCCCCATGCCAAGCCCCAAAGCTGGGCTGCTGCCTGCCAGCTGGTAAGATTTTTTTAAAGCCACTTATTTTTTGATAGCATTGATAACAGAACAGCAAAGCTGTTCTGGGTGCTGCAGCGGAGAGCACAAATCACTGCCAATCCCGGCAGTGTCGGAGTTGGAGGCCTTATCAGCTCAGCCCAGGCTGTTCTTATTTATTCCCATCCACCCCAAGTCAACGCTTATCAAGGTGAAATCTTGCACGTGGACGCATGTCTGTCCTCCCCTGCAATAAGGAGCTGCCGCAGGGTTATGGGTGTTTCTTGGGTCTGGGGAGGGCAGGGCAAGGCAGGGTCCCCAGGAGGAGCGCTTGGGATGTCCCCGTGAAGGGCAAGCCCTGAGAGCTCAGGTCAGACACGGAGGGCAGCTGCCTGCCCCACACGAGCCTGGATGTCACCGGGATGCCTGCGTGCTGCAGCACTGCGCCGGCCTAACCGATTCCTTCGGTACATGGCTAAGCCTCTGTCTGCACCGTTTCTGGGTCCAAACCTTGTGTTTGTGGGATTGCTTGCTTCCTTGGGATCCCCATCCTACCACATCATCTCCCCTCTGCTCCCTGTAAGACGATGATCGCAATAAGTAGCCAGGAGCTAAAGCCCCCAGGACCGATGTGCTGTCACTTGGGTGCGCAGATGGCCCTGGCCGCTGGCTTTGTTCACGCAGACACTAGGCCAGTGTATTTCCTCAGCAGGCAGAACTGATTCAAAGCCTCCAGCCTGGAAATAAAACAAGGATATATTCTTTTCAAGCGTGACCTTGCTAAAACCCTTTCATTGCCTCCCATGTGGCTACGGGATTCCCTGGCCCTGGGCAGCCATGCTGCTCTGCCTCCTCCCAGCCTTGCTGTGGGCAATGATGAATTCATGCCGAGTTTCTCGCATGTTTTATTCAGCCAGGTCTCAGTTGTAACCTGCAGTAGCAGTGGCAATGTCCGTCAGTCCATCCGTACTAGCACAGCAACTTGCCTAGCCCAGCTCACTGCCTGATTGCCCAGAGCCCCTCGCCCTGCACGCGTGGCAGAAAGGGACGGGGGTCTACGCCCCGACCAGCCCCAGCCTTCAGGGCTCCTCTCTGAAAGGAGACTTCTAATGTTTCGAAAATGACCTGCTGCGACTTGGTTGCCAAGCCCTGGAACTGCGCATTAGCTAGCACTGGGGACGCTGCTGGAAGCGAGATACTTAGGGTAAAAACATCAATTATTCTCTTTGCATGGACTTTAATGCATGTAATTGTTACGCCAAAATTGTGGAAGAATAACTCTGGCATCCAGCCCCCCTGCTAGGAGCAGCATGCACGACAGCCTAGCTGGGACGCCGGGCTGAGGGTGCCTGAGGGGACAGGTCACACACTGCTTATTCCACTCTGAAACAGCAGAGCATTTTGCTCCTGCTGTGAATCATTGTACTCACTTGAACCTGCTGCTTCCCTGTTCACAGGCCTTCTGTGGCCAGGACAGCTGGTGCTCTGCAGCCTGCAATGATTTCTCAGCACGCTTTGGGAGAAGCCTGTCCGAGGAGGAGGACCTGAACCCCCAAGTTCCAGCATCCTTGCACTTTAACCCCACTTCTTCAAGGGGCAAACAATCAGTCACGCAAAACTCTCCAGCAGAAGATACGGTTGCCAAGTGGCCTGTGAGATAACATGCCAGTGGCTTGCTTCCAAAAATGTGGGGACACCAGGTGAAGTTATAGATACCACCAGAGCCGCAGTGACCTTCTATGTCTCAAGCACTGCTGTGGGACTCGCCCCCAGAAGAGGGTAGATCTAGGATGATTCCTTGCAGCCCGATAAGGGCCAGCTTTGCACACAGGGATGCTCAGTGTGGACCAGTTCATGTGTGGCAACTTGCTTGGCTGTCCCTAGTCCTTGGACTAAAAAAAAATAATACAAGAGGTATGTAATGTCCTGGGCTGCTCCTTGCTGACAGTTTCTTGCTGTGAGGATGTGTTTAAGATGCTCTGCCCTTGCTTTGATATAGGATATAGTCCTTGCTTTGATTTTTAAGGAGGAGAAATGTGAGCACCAAGATATCAGTAAAAACCCTTTGATATTGTCCAATTAATTCCTGTTTTGCTTCATTAACACCCAACAACAAATCATCTTAGCTTTTCAATGGCAAAACCTAACACACATCCCTTTGAAATCACAGACAGAACTGCCAGCTCTATTACAGGGATGCTGAGAAAAACACAAGCTAAGCAAGGGTCTGCTGCCTACTCACAGGTACACAGGGGCAAACAAGGTAAGGGTGAGAAACTATTTAAAAAAGGCCAAATATCGTGAACTGATCGGCACAGGTCTGTAGACTGAGTTGATGCTGAGGTCCACTCTCTCCATATTTCAGGAGAAGAGACACTTTGGACTCACCCTTGCCCGGTCCTGCTTCAGGTACACCACATTAGGTGTGCTCCTGGAGTGCATCTTCCAGGTTGTGTCCTTGAGAGGAGTGCAGGTCCTGCTGCAGCTCTGCACACAGACATCCTTGTGTCTTGTAAAGGGTGGAAATGCAGGTCGAGAGTATTGCAGGTACATGCTGCAGCTGTTTGCTGCAGGCTGTTTTTCTGCGCTGAGTAATTTCCACATCCTGGTCTGGGTGGCAGTCTCCCTTGGAGTCTTGTAACCAAGATGATACTGATTGAGTCTGGCTTCTTCTGTGATCTGAACCCCAGCAAGAAGGCCATGAACTTTGCTAGTGGCTGGTTCATGCAAGCGAGACTAGAATAAATTCCTCCCCAGCGTCCCTGGTAGGGCAGCTCAGGGCACGGCAGGCAGCAAGAAACTCAGCTCCCAGCTCTAAAGCTTATAGCTAGCCTAGATCCAAATGGGATCCTCAAGACACATCTCTTCCCCTCAGGAGCACTCACAGGCAACCTTGCAGACTGGAGGGGCGAGGATATTAGCACAGGCTGGACCACGCATAAGTGCACAACCCTCCTTTTCCTTCCCTTAGCCGGGTCTGCTGTAGATCCAAGGTCCCTCTCCTGGCATCAGCGCACCCAGTCTTGCCAACGGTGAAGGGCAGTGAAGCTGCACACTGGCCCTTGTTTCACCTTCGTCCGTGCCTCTGCAACTCTGGGGTAGCTTTGCTCCTTCTACAATTAACAGTCACCAAGCCAAGCAAGCCTGAAGTAGCCCAAATGGGAACAGAGGACAAAGCCACGCATCTTTGCTGTGAGACACCGGTGGATTTGTAGAGCGGTTAACAAGAAGGGATCAGCTAACAGCAGCAGCCTTTGTTCACCATCTTCATCAGATGCCTGAACCCTGTCCCGGCCGGGGGCCAAGATGAGAGCTCAGGGCAGAGGGCTCCCCTCCTGCCCGCGTTAGCGATGCCCAAGGCGGGAGGTAAGGCCGAATTCACCGCTGACTTCATGCATCTGCACAGCCTCCGACTGCCACAACAGCGAGAGCTCTGCGAAGGACGTGACCGACATCACCGATCTACCAGCGCTGCGAAGATCCTCCCACAGCCTGGATACGGCTCCCAGGTACCAAGGTCGCAACACAGGGCTGGGTTTGTTTCCAGCCCCACAGCTGTACACTAAAGGAGTGCTCTTTGGGCTGAGGAGATGGGCAGAGGTGATGGATGCAGACACCAAACCGACTCGTGCCAGCAACAAAAGTACAGGCAGCTCCGTATGGGTTGTAATGAGGCTGACAGGAGGAAGCAAAGAGATGCTTTGGAAAAGGCGAGGTGAGGATCCTGGTGCGAGCCAGTCCATCCAGAGCCACAGCAGCACGTAGCTCCCTTTAATGACTGTGCTGAGCCATGTCTTGAGGAGTGTGATCGTAATGATGGCTGATTACCATCACTTGTGACCCAGCTGGGAGCACACTGATCTATAGTTGCTGTCGTGCGGCCGGTGGCATTTCCAAACCACCCTGGAAGCACAGGGCTCATTTGCTGTGTGTCAGTGTTGTTATGTCTCGAGAGATGAATGAGGCTGGCGAGAGGCAGAGGACAGCTCGCGGCTGAGCAATGACTTCTCCAGGCTCCCTCCCCTGCAAGGCACGGTCCAGCAACAACATACGGTGTCCCGAGCGGGTGTAAATGCTCACAGCTCTCCTGAACCAGCACTTACACCCACGTCCCTGAGCAGATGGCCTAGTTCTTTGCTTGAGGTGCAATTTACAGGCAGAATAAGCACACAACTACACCTACACTCCTCTCTGGAGAAGCTGGGAATGCACCATCTTGCACACACTCTCCTATACTTGTGGGAAAAGAAGGCTTAAGCACCCTTTGCTGTTCCCCAGCCCTCAGAGGGCTGAGGACTGGAGCAAACCCCTACGTGGCAAAGGGCAGCCTTGCAGGCACTGTCACTGCAGCCGCCGGGTCTGTTCCATGGGCTCCGACCACTGGGCAGACAGTGCCTGGCCCATGCCCTGCTCCTCTCCTGGGCTCCCACCCGCTGGAGACTGGAACCCGTTTCCCTCATGGCTGGAGGATTCAGGCAGGACAGCACACAACCCTCTGCCCTGGGGTGCCTCCTCTCCTCATCTCCAAAAGGGCTTTCCCACCGGGCATGGCTTCCACCAGGCTCCCCTGCTTCCGACCGACCGCAGCTGCTGCTAGCACAGGGGCAGAGAGATGAAACGAGCAGAACTGAATCCAATTAGAGAGATCCGGAAACAAGAGAGGAGATGGGAACGTGTCCAGGTTGCTGAGAGCTCCGTGCGCCCTTGTGCCAAGAGAGGAGAATCACAGAGGAGGAGGACAACGTGCCTGGTCCTGCTAAGGGATCCTTTGGCCAAGCAGTGGCGTCAGAAATCAGCAGGCAAGAACACCATGCAGCACGGCTTAGCATCACACCAGAGCCCCGTTAGCACGCCTGGCGCTTGGGCTAATTGGCCTGGGTGCAGCTCTGTGCTGCCTGGGCTGTGTCTGGAGGAGCTCTCAAATGGCACCACAGAGCTGCGCTGTGACCTGCTGCTTGAGATGAGCAGACTGGGGTCGAGCCCAGCTGGCAAAGGTCTTCCTTGGACAGAAATTGGTAAAAGAGTATAGCGGTCGACCTCCTAACGTCAGTGGACTGCCTGCTGAAATCAGGTACATTCTGGCCTGATCAACAGACATCCCTTCCCTAGGGATGACAAAGAGCAGGACACATTGCAGACAGACTACTAGGAAAAAATACCCCCAAAATAAGTCTGTGCTGAAGAGGGACTGCAGAAATGTGGCATCTTGGTCCCCTGGAAAGTGAGATGCATGTTATTCAGAGCTGCTGTTAATGCTGCTTTCCTTTGCTACCCTTACCAACGTAGAACCAGTCCTGAATGAGCATCCAGGAGGGAAACGGAGAGAGATGGCTTATTGACATAGAGTTACCCACTGGTCTGCTGCACAGCTGTTGAGGAAGTCAGTGCACAGCAAATATTGAGAGTGATAATGTCTGGCAGTACAAGATAATCAAGGCAACTGATCTAGTTATAATCAGCCTTGGCAAGCACAGAGTTCAGCTTCTGGAGGAGTAATCTGCAGGTCAGAAGGAAGTGGCTCATCAAACAAGATCTTCCACATCTCAGGCAACCATTGAAATAGCATTATTATTGTTTTAAAAAGTAATAAATTCAATGTACAGCCTTAATTAGAGAGAAAGGCAGTTAATAGAACCAGACACTGCATTTCCTGAGAAGGCTACTTAGCAGCCAGTCTCTCTGGCAGTTGATCCCTCCATCCTCGTGGTATTTTCCCTTCACTCTGAATAAACTTCTGAGCCCTGGATTCCCCTTCCCATGGCACAGACGACGTAAGGGAACAGGTATTAGGCACTCAACTTGTGTCCTGAGCTCTTGGGCTAGCTCCAAGCGTAGTCTCCCCTTGACGCTGGTCTGTTACCCCAAGCAAAGGGGTCCTCTGAGATGCAGTGGTCGTGTCTCTAGGTCATCCTCCCAGCAGCAGCGGCCTCCCACAGCCCAGCGTTCACCTCTGGCTCAGGTGAATGCTGGGCCACTGAAGCGACACATGCAAGAAACCCCAAGCAGCCAGCTCCAGGGACCATTCCAGGGCACACTGGAGAGGGAGCCAACTCTACAAGGGGTCTGGAATCAAATGAGGGGCTGTGGAGGAGGTTGAACAAGATAAAAAGGCAAATGGCTTGGCGAGAATGCACGGGTAAGCGCATGGACTCTTTTTAGGAGCTTTCAGGCATGCTGTAAAAGTAGGAGAACCTGGAGAAATGGGCTTAAAACCAGTATTTTTGTGAGCGATAAAGGAGTGCGCTGGTGTTGTATCCATCTAGCTCCCTGTACACAGGGAAGAGCGGGTCACGGCAACTCCCCAGGCAACAGCATGCTGACACATGGTGTTACCCTTAAGAGAAGTGCTCTTGCTTGGCCTCATGTCAGCAGGACAACTGGGCCAAACATCACTTACTTTCTCCATTAAGATCGAACAAATCCTCTGGCTGTTGCTGTTTGTCTCACCAAAGAAAATCCCCATTGTCCAGCACAGACAGAACCTGAGATACATTCTTTAACTTGCCTAAAAATGAATTTACAATAGCAAATGTTGCTGCACAGTAAAAGCCTGGACATCAGGCCACCTTAGAATCATAGAATCATTTAGGTTGGAAAAGACCTTCAAGATCACCGAGTCCAACCTTTATCCATGCCCACTAAACCATGTTATGGAGCACCTCGTCTACATGTTTTTTGAATACCTCCAGGGATGGTGACTCAACCACTTCCCTGGGCAGCCTATTCCAATGTCTGACAACCCTCTCGGTAAAGAAATTTTTCCAAATATCCAACCTAAAGACCCAACCTTCTGACCCATGACACTGCTGTGACCAAGAACAGCCTCCGTTCTCTGGGAAAACTACTTTGGGATGTAAAGGACTGCACCAATAACACCCTCCAAGAGAAGGTTCTTTTGCACCATTCCTCCCACGGGCTAGTGGAAGACCCCAGGAGAGGCAACAGAGCCTCTTATGGAGGTGGAAGGCCATACATCCATCATAGGACTAGAAGTATAGTCGCCATATGACCAAGATGCCACTGTTGCCATCCTGTGAGCATGGCACATCTGGCCACCCCTGGCACTTGTATGTCAGGTACATGTCCAGGCAAGGCCCCATCACCTAGTTGTTCACGCAAGCCTTGTGCTAAGACCATTAGCTCCCAAACAGTGCAGGAGGGAACGGGCTCATTCTAGCCACGTGGCAAATGCAGTGCTGGTTGTGGGGAAGAGAGAGGCTGTGGCGTGCTATGAATTCCCACCAAAGTTTTAAAGACAGAGAAGCAGCCTCTCTGGTCAATGGCAAACATCAAAGCAGGCCTCCGCATGATGCTCAGGGAACATCTAGGTATGGTCAAGCTTGGCAGCTCTTCCCAAGGGCTCCCATGTGCCCATGACATGAAGAGTAGGATGTGAAACAGTGATGGTGTTATGGCCAGCATTAATTATATACATGAAGCAGCAAAACCTTCTCCCTCTTCAGGTCGTTGCTGTAAGAGGCTCAAGGCACTGAGGACGGGTCGATCACCAGGGCTGCAACCACACTGAGACAAACCTCTCAAGTTTTGGTCTACATTTTCCTGGCAAGATCCTCTCATTATTTTTCTTGCAGAATTCCTTAAACCCGCCTATGCGTTGTGAAAATACCCATCGAACTGCCCATTTCCCACAGGTCAGACTCAGGTTTGTTGGGAGAGTTATCAGGATTGATGTTTGGTATCTCTCACCGTAAAGGAAAAGCAACGCAGCAGCAACCTGCTGCCACCTACCTAGCAAACACCCCCCGGGCCAATGCTCCACTTGACCTCCTTTATTCAGGCTCAAGGAGTGCCAGAGGGCTTGAGTCCATCCAGAAGAAAATGAGCTCCCCAGGGATTGCTATGAAATGCTCTTACTTATGCAGAACAAATGAGCACTAGGGGAAGGACTGCCAGAAAAGGTCAAGGAGCTTTAGACCAGTTCCAATCAGGTCAGTAATAGGAAAGGTTGGGGTCTGGCTAGGTTGGAATGGCACTAACTACTGATGCATCTTTTTATTCAAAAAATCTGGGGGACATTCCTGTAAATGGTGACGAAAGTCCCACCAGGCAAACCCTGTCTCCTTAGACCCCATTTTTCTCCATGGTGCGTGGAAAAACATGTAAGCAAAGACTCAGGTTATGATCTCATGGGCCAAAACCTGTGTCCTGTACAGAATAAAGGTACTACGGATGCACAAGCATGCAAAAACCAAGACCACCAGCCTGCAGGCGAAGCTGCCAGGGGATCAGTGCACCCACTTTTGGGGGTAAAGTTAGCACAAACGTACACAAATGCCAGGTCACTGCTGTGTGTGAGCACCAAGCATCTTCCTCTTCACAGTCACCCAGGCAGCGCATGTGGTCCTGGCATTGCCCGATATCCAGGAAGGTCCACACTGCAGATTTTATGCTTTCTGCCTTAAAATTATGCTCCATCTGCCTTCAATCCAATTACTGCCTTCCCACTCAGCCTGCCTCTGTGGTTACTCACACTTTAGCTCTTCCATCCCATTATTGCATTAAGTCTTTAAATCTGATTACTTTGTTTGGAGTTAAATTTAAACCTGATTAACTGCATAAACAATGATTTTTACCGGTCCTAGCCCAAACGTAGCAGAAAGCAGGTTCAAAGCCCCATGGGGCAATTCCTCTTTCTGCAGTGAGTGTATTGACCATCCTTTTGTCTTGTCCTATAGCCTTTAACAACCATCTGTGTGCTGTAGTCTGGCACAGTCATAAACAGGCTTGACAGCTAGCCAACATCTTGACTTTGCTTTGACATTTAATTGCCTAGAAATGCAAATTGTATTGCACTCTTCAGCTCTGAGCCGTTCTCACTGAGGAACTCAGGTAAAGGAATACACCCCACCGCTACGATGGGATGGCATTCAGTGCACTCACTGGTACTCACTGGCACTGGCAGGAGAAGAACAGCAACTCAGCAGCACCACCAGTGATGACCATGAAGTCTCACCACAAAGGGCAGCTCAATGAAACTGTCTTCCTGCTGAACGTGGTCCTGTTGGGGCATCCAGGAGGCCTGGAGTCCAAGCCCTGCTCCACCACAGGTGACCAGTGTGATGCTGGGCAAGTCCACTTCTACCATCTCCTGCCAGCATACACCAGAAAGCTCTGGGGCAGTTGGGTGGGTGGGCACTCGGTCTAAGGAGGTCTCATGTGCTTCATACAAAGGGAAAAGCACAACTTTCAAACAACAGCAGCATGCAGGCTGACACCGAACAGGTCACACAGCCTTCGCAACCTCGCGGCTCCGCGTGTTGCCAGTCCTGTGCAGTATCTCACCGGCCATCTGAACTGCGCTGGCAACGCACCGAGGCTTTCAGAGATCCCAGCCCGGCGCCTTATCAGCAGCTTCTCATTTCACAGCCCTTTGCCTCTTTGGCTGCTGCCCAAAACTGGGATTTTACAGAACATCAGCAAGCACTCGTGGACTTAGCTGAAGGGAGGTTTTTCAAAGGCACAGATGGGAGATGGCATCTCATTCCCTTTGGCTAGCCACACACAGGCCTTCCCTTCAACAGGAGGAAGCACGTAAATCCCCCCAGCATCCCACAAAGCAGGGCTGCATCGTGGCCTTGCAGGCAACCCATCTGCTGGCATTTCCTAATGAATGCTTGATGCTGCAGCCTCCGAAGATGGACTGGTGTACCCAAAAGCTTGTCTGCTTTTCCCAACTGAATTAGCGTAACCAAAGGTACCTCCTCTCCCACTCAAATCTTACCTTGGGCAGATCCAAAGTCCTACACAACTACAAGACTGTTGCTTTTCTGTCTATGTTCCTTCTGCCTATTTGCTCTTAACCATCTGCCCCTGCAGAAAGCAGTCTGGCATGTGCTGAAGTGAAACAGCATAAGCACTGAAGGGGCTGGATTAGATGACCTTTAAAGGTCCCTTCCAACCCAAACCATTCTATGATTCTATCACTACAGCCCACAGTTGGTCTTTTCCATCATTGTTGCAAATCTAAATGCTCTAGCCTTAAGCCACCTTTCCCAATCTGATATGCCCTGATGGGATACTGGCTAATACCTGTTGCAGGAGAAGGTATTTGGGGTCATCAGCACTTATTCCAGCCATTGCCCATATGCCAAAACTCCCAGTCACAAAGCCTGCTCTCGGAGAAGGGTAAATTTAACCACATTTCCACTGCTGCGATTTAAGCGCCGAACCTCTTGCTGCATTCATGGAAACACAAAGCCTGCAACAGCCCGCTATCGGCTTGAAGACCACCACAATCTTCCTCTCCAACCTCCTCTGCACCCCTCCGCGCATGCCCAGCTCATTTGTTCTTTCCCCTGCAGTCACTCCAGCCGCTCTCCCTGTGTGCTATGACCATGGCTTGCAACTGCCTTGATGCCTGGGTGCCCCCCACCGTTACCGTCCTCCAGCTGAGGCTGTGCCGGCATGACTTTCCCTTCCATGCAGGATAGCTCACAGCATCCTTTTGGAGCGTTTCTTGTGCTCTCCTCCGAGGTCTTCAGTTGACTGCGCTGTGTTTGGGACTTGACCAAATAAATCACTGGGCATTATCGTCTCTTCAGGCAAACACACCACTACCTACCTAACCTCGGAGTACACAGCAAAATCCTCTCTCTGCTCCTCTGACATGTTTTTAAGAGAACGTGAGTTCTTTGTTCCTGTGGTTTTTTTTTCTAAATGTTGCTCTTGGCTAGCGCTTTAAAGCTCATGTTTAACGGTGAGTGCCTGATGAGCATGAAAGCGAAACATTAAACCTCCCGAGATGTTCTGTGTAACAAGGATGCCCAGAGCCATCAGTGAAACTCGCTTCGGGGACCTGAGCATTTCCAGCAGCTGTCCTGAGCTCTTCCTCACATCTCTAGGAAAAAGCAGCGAGCTCCGGCTCTGCCACAAACCCCCGTGCAATGGCTGAACTGCAGGCAATACCACCCGAACCAGCCGTGTCCTGTCATTTAAGTACACTGAAGGGAGCTAGAGCCGACATCACCTTAACACACTTGGTTGCAAGGTGTGACTGCTCAGTAGCCGTTTCGCTGTCACATCTGAGCCCCTGTGCAGCAGGGCAGCTCTCCTGGGGACGTGCAGAGGGCACAGCCAAACAGTCCATCTGATTTACCCAGACCGTCTGCGCCAGCCAGCCTGCTCAGGAGACAGTACCAATGCTGGGAGATCTCTGCTTTGATAGCAGTCACTGGCAGACGAGCCTTCACTAGCAACAGAACATCAGCAAATTATTACTAATTTTATGCTTTCTGCTTTTAATAAGATTGCTGATATCACACAGCAGCAGGAGGAGGAGGAGGGGGGAAATGAAATCAAGATTCGTATGGATCAACTGGCCTTTCTGCTTCATTCCTTCCCTCTCCAACAGGATGGGAAACTGCTCTCTGGAGGGCACCACTTTGGATGTTTGCCTTCAGCCATGAGACTCTTGCAGACTCCAGCCAGCCCAGGTGAGAGACAAGGAGCTCTTGGCAGTACCAAAGCATTTCCCATGCCTGGGAAGTTGCAGGGATTGTAGGTTTGGCATTGCTTCGTCTCGTGTCTCTTTAAAGAAGCAGAGGCCAGAGGAACTTGCCCCAGATTGAGCTTACTAGAGAAAATGTCTCCTTCAGTTATTGCTGCTGCTTCTGGGCAGAAAGCTGGACTTGAGCTCTCCTGAGGTCCTTTCTAAGCTGAAGTTTTTTATGACTAAAGCTGTATTACTAAAAAAAAGAGCCTTTGCCTGCTGTGAACATCTCTGCCTGAGCAGAGATGCTCCCACCTAGTCACCCACTGGGGTTTCAGCTTGGGGGCAAAGCAGCTCTGGGCTCTTCAGCAGAGCAAGGCCATTGCCAAACCACTTGGGCTTCACATAGTCCTGCCTCTATGTATTCAATTTTTCCAAGAGCAGTTGCTCTTTCCCCTCTAGCAGAGGGGAGGCTCTGCAGGCATGCTCATTTAAACCAAAGACTGTTACCACTGCTGTGCATAGGGGAGGACTCTTTCTGCTCTCCAAGGACAAAACCAAGGGCAGGTGCAACAGAGATCAAAGGGCAGGTCCAAGGACCAGGATTTCATATTTCCTTTGAAGCACCACTTTAGAAATACTTCCTATCACCATGGATACTGGAGCACTGGGAACACAACTCTCACCACAGCAGCAGCAGAGATGCTCGGGTGGCTGCTGCCAAGAAAGCACTTAGAGCAGAGTGAGGAAGCTCAGATCTCACCTCAAGTGCAGGAAAAACACAGTAAATCCAGCCTTTCTCCTCTGTTAACTCCTTCCTCCAGGCACTGGAATGTGAGCCCCTACATCTGGATCCAAGCTTCCCAAGCTGGAAAGGGTTGGATTTGGGATTACTCCCCAAACGTGATAGCAACCAGATTGCATTTGGTGCTGCAGATACCCCAAAAGCCAGTCTGGATTAGAGAGACTTCAAAACGTGGAGGGAACGGGACTTATGGGGAAGGACAGAGATGGGAAAGCATCTCATTTCCAGACTAAGAATCACCAAAAGTCCTGGCTGGGTGCTGGAGGTGGCCTCAGGCAAACAAGCTCGGCAGTGCTGCAAACCCCAAGCTCCCTAGTAGCCAGGAAGGTGGGAACTCAGCAAGTGCAAAGATTTAAAGCCTCCAAGGATTTTAACTTCCAGCTCTCCTAATGCAACCCAGGAACGAGCTCTTTGGAAACCCCACTCCCCAGAGCTCAGAAGATGTTTGAAGTGGCCTATTGAGAACCCACACTAAGATTTTCAAGGAATATAAACCACAGAGAGAGGCACAGAGTAACAAAAGCCCTCGAAGGCAGCATGAGACTAGGAAGGGTGTAGGCAGGGGAGGATGAGAGTCGTTATCGGGAAGGCTAACCAAATGAACTGGATGGATTATGAGAAGATTGTAGGCCCATTAATAAAAAAGGAGGAAGAATAAATCAATAATTCTGGAAGAGCTGAGGCAATGAGTGCCTTTAAAAAAAATTATTCTTTAGTAAGAAAGGACGTATGGCTAATTAGAAAGTAATGAAGAACTTGTCAGTGTATCTACAGAGAGCGAGGAGGCGAGGGGGCTCCATACCCAGAACTGAAGGATATCCAAATCGCTGGAGCTGAGCAATACATCTTAGTGTCACGAGGAAAGCAGTTAATGGACTCACTGAATCATTCATGATTATTTATGAAGAAGTGAAGAATCCAGGAAGTACCAAGGGATGGGAGGGGGAAAAATTCACATTTGCTTCAGTAATAGTGTGTTGGTTTTTTATTTTTTTTAGAGGAAAGAAAGAAGTGCTCCCAAGACCTTAAAGAAAAAGCAGCCTAAGGAGAAAAGGAGCCACAAATACAGTAAATACCTCTCAAAGTCTCTAGAGAATAATATCCTGTCTTAGTGTGGGGAGGATACACCTGGATGTCAGACTCTCGCAATCTCTTGTGGCAAAGGCATCCCCAGCAAGGCCAGGGCTCGCTCCACAGAGAGCCCAAGCCTCGCTAACCTGGCCCCTGCCGCTTTGAAGGGCCTCAAGAAACTTGGTTTCTGCAAGGAGTTCAGATGTGTGGTTGGGATCCGAGCACAGCCAAGTGGTTGGAAAGCCAAGCGAGGGAGCCCACCAAGGAGCACAGCAGTCAGAAGCAACAAAATCGCATCACGTGAATGAGGAATATCGCTGGAGCAGCAGATGAGAGTTTGCCAGAACCACTAAGAGTAGGAGTCTAAACAGCTCTAAGATACCTTCCTGGACATAAATATGCACAAGAAATAGATGTGAGCTCCAGCCAGGAAGAATGCTGGGAGATGCACATAGCAATCACCTCCAACCAGTGTGAAATGAAAAAGGATGCTTGGGAAATAGCAAAATGAGAAAAAAACTGAGGTGTGCAAGGTGTCTGTGCCTTCGCAGCATGGATCCCGCTCCCCTGTGCAAGGACAGGTACATCTCAGGTGGGCTGAGAAGGGGCAATGACCACCAGAGAAACGGGGAGAGGGAGCCCGGGAGAGGCAGAATGGGGGAGTGGAGGAATCTGGAAAGGGTAGGAGAAACAAGGCAACAGCAAGAGAGGGAGGTGAAGCCTTGGAAAGGACTAGCAAACACATTGCACCTCAGTCCAAAGTCCTGCACAAGACCCTGGTTATGTGCTCACCATGTGCAGGGTTTCCTCCAGCTAATGATGACACCTTTAAAACTCCAGATATACCTAACACTTGCTTCTGTGCTTGCTCTGCCCGATCTGGAGAGAGACTAGAAGTCAGTTCTCCTTTATCTCAAGCAGTGGCTGCAACCACCTAGCAGGAGTCACTGTTCCCTCATTCTCCTACTAAAACAAGAACACATCTAATGTGGGATGAGAAATCATTTAAACCCTTATGAACAAACACGGGAACGAGGTACCCAACACGCTGAGAAGCCAAAAAGAAGATGGCAAGCAGCAGAGAAGAGAGAAAATGGTGCCGAGGAGCAGGGCCCCAGCACAAGAGCTGCCTCTCTCCTCCACCACCCACTTTGTGGCAAAGGAGCTTCCAGGAGGACAGGGAAGTAAAGTGGGAGATGCAGAAAGGCCTGAGAAGCTCAAGCAGCTTGTTACAGTGAAAGGACAGTCAGGGGTGACACAGAAGTGATGGCGATCTCTCCTTGGGATGACACAGCCAAAGGAGGCCATGAGATCCAAGGGGAAAGGCCAATCCCAAGCTGGCATCCAAGTCAAGGCCAGGGCAGGAGGGATGTGGGATAGAAGACGCTGTGACATCTCCAAACTGAGCCTCTTAGGGTCACTGGGCAGCAGGCTACCTCTCCCACTTGAGAACTGACCTGCATCTCTGCATGCCCCAAGGTAAATCAGCAGAGAAGACATGGGATGCGCAGCCACTCGTAGCAAGTAACAACCGTTGTAATAAAAGCAGCCCATCACCTTGGTCTCTGACTTGTGGCTGCAGCTAGCTACAGTAATGTGACAACCCAATGGGAACATGTGATTTTTAATTTTTTTACTATCAAGGTAAAGGAGAAAAACCGGAGAAACTCTCCAATTCAAATACGTGAGTGGGGAAGGGGGGAAATGAAAGACAGGTTTAGTTCACAGAAGGCACATCAAATGGTCATCTTAAATTGTAAACTGCCTTGTAAAGGATTAGCAGGTGGTATCTCAAGTCTCAGACAAGGCTGTGCAGTATTTATCTTTACACACAAAAGCCCTTTTATACCACAACAGTACAAACACAGTTGGAAGTGGTAAATTTGATCTCTTTTACAGAAAATTTTTTTTGCCTTTTTAAAAAAAGATTCTCCAGAGACCTTGTACAATCTGTATTCAACAGTCAGTTGGAGATCCCTCTCATTTTGCAAAGTCAGCAAAAGTCCCACTCTTTCCACTTCGGTGAAGGGTTTGTTTTAACATAGGGGGAAAAGAAGTCTTTCGCAACACACCTGCTGTGGGTTTGAAACTCTTGGGGCGATAGGTACTTCCATAATATTCGTAAGCTCAGCTTCAAACCCAGCACTAAGCTGGCCAGCTTGCAGTAATGGTCTGCAGCACGTCTCAGGAGTTCTGCTGCGATGCCAACAAATGTTAAAGAGAACGGGAGAGGATCTCCCGGGTGCAAAAAGCAAACACACCACGATGTGCTGGCAGGGGCTGGAAGCAGCTTGTTAAAATGCTCTTTGCTCTCCCCACTGCTGGGCTAACATGGATGAGCAGCAGCAGAAGCAAATCTCAGATGAGTTTCATTCCTCCTGCTACTTCACTGTGGTCTGGTGCAGCAAGGACCTGATCGGTAAAGCAAAGAGTACCTGCTCAGGAGAAGGGGGATCTTAGCAGCAGCTCGCACATGTAGCAGAGGGGCTTCACGTAGCCTGATGATGTTCAAAGGTGCTCTGGCAGGTATGGTTTTCATTAGGTATGTTAACGTGGTGCAAAAGAGAAGGGTGCAGGGACTTCCACGGGTGTCTGAGCTGAGATGTCCATCCCACAGAGCTGGATGAACAACAGACCTACTCTAATGGGATTAGCCCAGTGCTCTGCCTGAGCTCATTAGCCTTGACTCTTAATTAGCTCCCCAGCGGTTAGCTCGAGTGTCCCTACCATGACCCCTTAGTTTCACAATTCATATGCACAGGATGAGCCTGGGTTTGTCCCATGGCTGTCCCATGCTCTTCGGCTTGTCTGTACCACCCAGCTCCAGGCAGAAAGCTGTATGGGGCAGCACGCGTGCTTGCCTTCACCTCGAGCACCGCCAGCTTCAAGGAGCTGTGAAGAGGCTGCGGTTGCCTCTCACGACAGCTTGGAAGGAATAAAGGAGAAAGGCTCTGAACACAAATGTCGCAGAAAACCAGGGTTTCTAATAGAACTCTAAAACGTAAAGTTTGGGCTTTTTTCAGTGGCACGTTGCAAGGCAAAGGAGTAAGTTACAGAAGTGCTAGGGCCTGTTCTTTTGGGTTGCAGCTTTGATCCTTGAAGATTTTGACTTACTTAAATATGTTTCTGTTTAAACTTACAACCAATTTTGAATACAGAAGGGAAAACCAGCTCATTAAGCACAGCTTGCCCAGGCCTGTCCTTCCCTTCCTTCTCTCATCGAAGGGGCTCGCAAGGCTCCCGGCAAAGCAGCAACAAAATGCGCTCGCTGCAAATGCAGCAGTACCGGGAGCGAAGAGCACAGTGGGCTCCGAGCCATCGCAGGCACTTCCACCGTGGAAAGCCACCGAGAAGGCACATGCGTGCCCCAGGACGAGCCCTTAAGAGCAGGAATGTATTTCATGCTGCCGGGTGTAACAGCCCCAAAATAACATCTCTGTTTTGCAAGGCAAATAAATCAGTGCAATTTGAGGGCTTGCTTAAGCGTGCACGTGTAAAGCCCCGCTCAGAGGGGCACACGAGCAGATCCTCCCACCCACCACCCTTTGGGGACTCTGCATCGGCAGAGGGAGCACGTGGAGGGCTCTGCAGAGCTGGGGCCACAATGCTTCTCAGCAGAACAAGAGACCCTTCTGCCCGCTGTCCACTCTTCCTCTGCCTGCCGCATTCACATCCTACCATCCCCACATCCCTTGTCTAGGGCCAGGGATGTTACTGGTATTTAATTATAGCCTATATTATCTGCCACAATCAACACGTACAGTAAAAATACTCAACTATGTATCAGCTGTGTCTTGGAGTAAATGCTGATGTTTTACTGCAGAGCTGTGCAGCCGCTGAGGCTACCTGCTTTTAAAATATTCTCAGTAACGAAGAGGTAGATTAATGTATTTATGCACATGCAAAATTGCGAACGCAATAAGTTGTTACATAAAGTGTTACATAAATTACCTACCAGTTGCATATAAATTTTCAGAGTCAAATTCCACCAACCTCAAGCTGAAGGAGTAAATCATTTCAAGCTACCACAGTTATTCCTGATGGCGAGGACCACTCTGCACAAATGAAGGAGGCAGAATCTGGCCTTAAATTACACACTCGACACACATTTGTAATATTACTTGTATTTAGAGATCTCTTGGCTCCTTCAAACTGTAACTGCAAATCAACTTGGAGACCCCAAACCAAGTAAACCGTCTATTTAAACAAAACGACTGCAATATAATAAATATTGATTTTGTAAATATTTTGCTGAGGTTAAAAGCTTTTCACAGAGATGGTCATTAGGCACATAAGTCTGCTCCGGATCCCTGGTAAGCACATTTATTAATAGGTCATATATGATAGTGGAGTCTCAGGCAGTCTAAATCAGCACAGCTCCCCTTAACTCGACACTGCGGCACATGCTCTTGCCAAGTGATGACATTGGTCCTGTAAGCTTCATTATATTTAATTTAAATCAAATGTATTTTGGGGCATGTACAAGTAAAGTGGATGTTTTCTTGGGTTCAGGAACCCTGCTGTGATGTAAACTCTTCTGGAATGGCTTAACACCTGGTGACTGCATAAATACCAACCCTCCTTGAATGTTTTTGTTTTAAATTATGCTCCTTTTACTGTTTATAACATACAAGGTGATGAAAACCACATTCACTAGAAGGGAACTATTCCATGGCCTACCTGAAGACAACTCTGAATAAATCACACTGCCTGATAGGCTTCAGCCAGACTTGGTGATCTCTGCTGGAAACCACCAGTCCACATGCTGGGAGGAAAAACTCCAGTATCTCACCCTTCCAATCCCAGCCTCCTGATTAAAAATGAGCTCAACTCTCTTATTTTCTGGCTAGCACCTTTCCTCTCATTTGACAATATGATTGCCCTCTGCAGTGGGGAATCACCACCAATTCAATGATAAAACCCCAAGGAGCCCTTGCAGGACTGGGGGATGAAGAAGCCCTCCGATGTGTGCTACCGATGCACAGACTTTTTTGGGTGCTGGGGAGGATCACTGTAGGCGGTTTAGATCACGCACCGAGTGCCAGCCAGGTGCCATGCGCTGGAGCTAGGCAACCATAAAAACCCTCCAGTTTTGCAAAAGTACGTAGGTCGATCATTGGGTTTCTGTCAACTCTCATCATGCGCACAGAACGGAGATGGGACAAATCACTGCGGTCAATGGCAGTCGATGGCACGATCTGCACAAGGCCTTAGCCCTATCTTAAGGCTGTCACGTTCTGCACGTTGCCATTCTAGACCCATGTGGCGTCAAACTGCTCAACTGTCATAGAATCCTGGAATGGTTTGAGTTGGAAGGGACCTTTAGAGGTCATCTCGTCCAACCCCCCTGCCATGAGCAGGGACACCTTCAACTAGACCAGGCTGCTCAGAGCCCCGTCCAACCTGACCCTGAATGTTTCCAGGGATGGAGCATCGACCACCTCTCTGGGCAACCTGGGCCAGTGTTTCATCACCCTCAGCATAAAAAATTTCTTCCTTTTATTGAGTCTAAATCTACCCTCTTTCAGTTTAAATCCATTACCCCTTGTCCTATTGCAACAGACCCTACTAAAAAGTCTGTCCCTCCCTCCCAGATCTCTCTGGGGCCACAGGCTGGTTTTGTAAAACACAAGACTCTTGGACCTGACATGACTCATGACAACTATAACAATTCACAGCTTTATTGAAGCCAAATCTGTGGCATATGGCAGGAGGGGCTTTTATCCTACCACACACTGCCTGTTGTAGTCGTGACATAAATTCTTCCCCCAACTTTCCTTTTGATGCATCACAGGACAAACCAAGATGCCAAATGCTGAGCACATGCGCTCCTGCAGAAAGATGATCTGTGCTAATTGCCACAAATGACCTTGCACAGCGTCATCCTCCTGACATTGCCTCTGCCAAGTTGCAGATGACCGCAGGACCTGAAACAGCCCCATAAGCATCCCACTTTTCCCACTCAGCAGGAGAAACAACACATAATTGCAGGAGGTATTCCCCCAGATCACGCTCATGTTTGAAGCGGGCGGTGTATTCCCCTTGTTTCTAGAGGAGTCACAATGAAAGGATCATGCTCAGGGAAGAAGACACTTAAGACAATGAATCTATGTCATTTTACTCCAGCTGAGAAATAGAGCAGGAGCCTGGGGTAAAGAGCACCTGCTTTTGAATCTGATCTCACTACTTCAAATCCAGTGCTCTCTGAGATCCTGAGCACAGCCAGGTTTTGCTTCCCAACAGTGCCTGCTCTCAGGTAAAGACTGACCATGCAGCTACCAGCACCTAGACAGCTACAAAACCCTGGAAATCAAACCCGTGAGACATGAGCTAAAAGCCAGCTAAAGCTCTCCACAGATGGCTCCACCAGCTTTGATATTTTTCCCTCCGATAACCTACTCATGCAAGTCCCAGCATACCACCGAGAAGACATGGCTTGCTTGTTCCTCCTCCTGCTCCACTGCACCATACTCTCGCTCGCTATGCACTAAGAACTGCGCTATAATTGAACAAAATATCTTTTGCCCGAGCAGAAATGCGGTTGTTTCAGAACAAAATCCACCTGCTTTGGTCCTCACAGCATCCTGAAGCCAGCTGACTTGCTGGAATCATAAAATGGCTCCACTTCAATCACAAAGAGCGTTCAAATGAGGTTTCAGTCTCATCAGGTAGAGTTCCTTACACTCCCTCCATCGCTAGGGGAAACAGGCATATTTCTCCTGAGAGCAGTTATGAAAGGAGTAAAACTTAGTTCTACAAAATAAATAGCACTCCACTGTCCCTGGATCCTCCCCAGCTGCTGAAGCGCTGCAGCTGCAAGGTGGGGAAGGAGAAAGCAGCTGAGAACACGGGGTGGGATCCTACCTCCTTTCCCTTCCCTCCTCTCACCCTTCTCCCCTGCAACAGATGCATTCCTCCAGGCTGCACGCAAGGATGAGACATCCCAGCAGCAGAGCAGCGTGGTGGCCTTCCTCTGGCACCTTCCTACAACTCACAGCTCAGCAGCTTGGCAGGGTTTGCCCAGCAGAGGCACGGGCAAGTCACCTGCCAGCCAAAAACGGAGGAAGGATCCTCCTCAGAGCTGCTTGCAGCGTGCCCTTCATCATCTGACAACCCGGCGCCACGGTAGGAAATCAATAGAGAGCCTAACCATTGCCCAAGTCACAGATGGATTGACTGATCGGTCATCTGGTTCGTAGCTCCAGAAGCACAGCACGATACGCACAGTCGATACGATCAAATAACCTTCTTGCTCCTCGATCTGGGCTGTCATCTGTCATTAGCAGGGCAGAGGGGAAGGTGCAGCGCTCCAGTCCCCTCCATCCTGCTGAGCAGCCAGAGGGCAAAATTTAAAATGACACAAAATCACAACTCTCTGCGGTTATAGGATTTTTTTTTTTTTTTTTTTTTAGCCAACAACAAATTTCAACTGCTGTGCGCCGGGGGAGGTGAGAAATAATCTTATAGGTGAGAAACTGTGTCTACGCACTCGCTCTGATTCACTGAGCTGTGGGCTGATGGCGGCACAGACCTAAGCAAACGCCCTTTCAGGTCCTCATTTCTAGGGAATTCAACGTCAAGATGGAAGAAGTGTTGCTGTGGGATGGATACAGGATAAACTCGGCCACATCTGAGCTGTAGAGCTGAGTGGGTTTTATGCAACAGTGCGACTTGAACCACCGCTACTGCTCCTCCTAGAAAAGACCCTCACAAAGAGCTGGCTGTAGATTAAAAATGGCATAAGAAAGAGGCAGTCGGCTGAACTACAAAGGAACACCAATAAAATATACGTCGGGACAATTAAGAGGCATTTTGACTGCTTCCTCAGACAGCAAGACTAAGACTTCACTGGCTTTGCCATGAAAGTCGAAGCTTGTTTTACACTTCTGTCTCGTACCCTGCCAAAGAAAGAGCGCTATGTTCCCAGGAAACAGTGGCATCTGTCACCGAGCCAAGGGACAACGCCAGCTCTCACCCAGCACGCAGTTAATCCGACGCTGTTTGCACATCAAGGGCTCTCGCCAGTTTACCGTTTCAGATGCCACAACTCAAGAAAGCATTTAAGTCATGCCCTTAAATCTCTGTGACTTCAATTTAAGACTGAGCATGTATGGAAGTGCTTTCCCAGGGAGGGAGGCTGACGCTCTCATTATGTCCTTGATGGGATTTCTCCCAGCCCAGACAGCTACGATGCCCTCTGCGTTGTTGGAAGTTCTCGGTACATCTCCACGTGTAGCAGGCAGTGCTTCGTTATGAATTTGCATTACACCATGATCAGGTTGCTGGGCTGGAGGAAGGGAGCTGTGCTAAACATACATTTCTAAGAGACAGCTTCGAACAAGCTAGGGCAGTCTGAGGCAGGGGAAAGGACAGACAGGGAGGCTAAGCAATTATTTGTCCAGGAGCACAAGGCAAATCCTCAGCAGGCAGAGCTGACCTCCAGTCACAACCATGAGCCCACCCCTTCTTTTTCCAGCATCCTTAAGGAAATGCTGCCACAGTTCCCTTTCTCGCTGCAGTATAAACAGCCAGAGCAGCACTTGCCAGCATCTTCCCACTCCTCCTCTGCTTTGGGCTGCATCACCAGGTGCTTTGGGTAACACAGCCCAGCCCTGCCAGGAAGGGGAGCAAGGAAAGGGTGGCTCTGACCCCAAAGCAGTCTGTCTCTGTCTTGAAATCAATCAATAAGCCTTGTAAGAAACAATCGATTTCAAAGCTTGACACAACCCCCCCTTCTCCCAGCTTTACATACTCCAATGGAGAGACCACGGTATAAAATCAGAGGAACTTGTTTGGAAAGGGATGCTTTCCTAACAACACCCTGGAGTCAAAACCAGACCTCTGAGTCTACCTCTACAGACAGAAAGGTCCTTCCCAAGCAGAAAGCCCACCAGCATTGCGAAGCTGCAGCTAGCAAAGGGACAGAGACCCTGGGCAGGGAGCAGCAGTTCTTTTCATCATCTACAGTTGATGCCTGCAAAGGTCAAGAGGTAAAGAGCAGGGAGAGGGAAAGTGGTGACATTAAAAAAATTAGTGAATTAATGCCTCTTGAATCAAGGGGCACTGGTTATCTGGGAGGACAGAGGGATTTCATCGGAGAAGACCCCAAGAGCTGCAGGTGGAAAGCAGCTGCAGTTCCACAGCAAAGGCTTAAACAAGTGATGCTATGGATGCGTTATGCACCCTCCAGCTGAAAGCACAACCATAAGCCATTGTTAATTCACACACAAACTAAAACAATCCTGCCGCAGGGCGCTGCAAGAAGAGAAGGGAACCGATGGTGCAAATCCAGAAGGGCCAGCCAGGGGAAAGGGAAAAAAAAAAAAGGAACTAAATGCAAGGGTCTGACCCACCCAAAAAGAAGAAAAAAAAAAAAAAAAAAAGACATCACTGGTTGAAAGATGTGCCACGGTTCCAGGGTTCATACAAACAATTTAACTGATATTTGCCCAGGTGTTTAAGCATTACACCTCCTCTCCAAGCTGGAAGAAGCAGCAGCCCCAGTGTGGGCACCCAGGCTGGGATCTCCACGTGTGGCATCCGGGGTTGCAAACATGATCTTCCACTCAAATGGCTCAGTGCTCCTGCATCTGCTTCAGTGGAGCCGTGTTCATTTACACCAGCTGCAGATCTGACCTTCTGCTGTTGGGCAATGGCAACCGTGGCTCCAGCCCACAGCACTTCAGGCAACAAACACGCATGCCTTAGTAACATGCAGCTCCCATCCTTTTTTTAAAGCCATCAACTAATACAAGGTTAGTATAGGGGAAGGGGTAATTAACACTGATGGGAAATCCCTCAACTGTTAGACCCTTTCCAGAACACTTTCTGCTGACTGTGTTACAGAACTGAATGTGCACCCTGTATTTCTGTAATGCGGGGAATTTAACAGCTAATCAAATGCAGAAAAACGTAACCCAAAACCTAGTCCATGCTGCATCTGCTGTGTCATAGTTTGATATCACCCCTCACACCTCTCTGATCTTGCCTGTTGCTACAGCCAGCTGCTCAAGAAAATTTCAAAATGAACTTGGCCTTAGTCTTTCTAGCTAAAAATTCTGCTCTTATCAAAAAAATTGAGCCTCCACTGAGCTTTTGCAGACAGCTCCAGGTCAGGCTGTCCCCAAAAGCTGCATCCAATTCCGAAAGCAAAATGTGAGCTAGTTCAGACCGCCAACAAAATTTTCCTTTTAACAGGAAAGCTGAATCCTTTAACACACTGTTCTCCGCTCTGGTCTCTTTTGCATTATAAATGGACGTGTCTCCTTTCTGCATTCATCAAGCCAGATGCCACTGGTATGGGTGTGAGTTGGGCCCAGCTTCTATATACATATGTCTTCTTGTTAGAAAGTTTAATATCTTTCCTTTTTATGACTGCCTGGTAGGACCCTCATCCAGTAAGCCACCCTTCAATGGCAGTCCCATTGGTTTACCAAACCATCTTACTTGCACAGTCTTTTCAGTTACCACTTGGATGGTGCATGAGAATTTAAGAAACTTTCATCCAGAGAACTTTGGTACCACTGCTTTACTCTTCACAGGAACTGGGCTTCTGCTGCACCAGCCTTTGCTGGTCCTTCTAGGACGCTACCTGAGCTAGGGTCACCAGAGATTTATACCATGAGCTCTCTTTGGCTTATGAGCTTGCTGTAAATAGATATTTATCCAATTCACCCCAGTAGGACTATCGGAACGAACAGGGAATGAGCTGGCTTATTTATAAGCCAATTTAACAGGTAAAATGCATACCACAGCCACTCAGAACACCTCGCCCCAAGAACAAACAAAGCGGGGAACAAGGCTGTCAAAAGAGCAGTTTTGAGAGTTGGGGAGTTGTAATGATTGAACTGCTTGGTTTTTTTAATTATTCTTTCATACAGCTGGGAAGAGCACATGCAATTCAAAAGCACTCTGCTTTAAATGAATATGTAAGTGAATCATGCAAGTTAATCAAGGGATGCAGAAAATTCCTTCAACTTTAGGAAAGAAAATGAAAATATCTCCAAATGGTATATGTTGGATCTCTAGAAAGTACCCTGCAAGACTCCTTAATAGGATTTTGTGGTCATATGTGAACAGGTTCTGGCAAGTGACACCAAGCAAAAGTTTTCCCTCTGAAAACCTGAACTTTTGGGCGCTGGTTTATTTAGAAGAGTGGGAATAAGCAACACAGAGCAGCCCCCTAAGCCTCTTGAGAATGTGTTCCCAACCAAGATCCACCCTCACTGCTGTCAGCTCTGAGTGCATCTTGCAAAACCTGGTAAATAAACAGCAATGCCTTTTTCTTAATCTCATGTCATTTACTCAACACCAGGAACAGTGTCTGCTCTGCTTGCTAATTCTCCTGGGTTTTCAGGCTAGGGATATGGGGACAGGAGAATCCCTGGGTGACACGCTGACACTTGTTGAAATTTCCATGGGAGACAAGAATTAGCCCATGGGCTGATTTTTCACCCATCTCAGCTGTGGTGCTCCTGACTTGCACCACAGTAAATGCAGCAAGAAATATCAAGCCAGTGGGATCTTTCATTCATAAAGCGGCCAAGAAAAGAAAAAAATCAGATACAAGCGTGTGGGGAGAACAGAAAAGGTTTGCTATTCACAGAGCACAGAAACCTTCTGGAGGAAGACAGGTCCCACCAGACACCAGTCTGCACGCTGAGATGCTTAAAAGCCTTTGGAGAGCCCAAGCACAGATGGTGCAACACACCATCGCCCTGTCAGGTCGGTGTATTTTTGGACTTCCCACTGGAACTGATCAAGTTGCAGTGATTTACACCTGCCCCGAGACAGCCCTGGGCCCATTTCCATTTGCAAATAAATAAGAGGACATCTCCCGGCATCATGTGCCACACGGGCTCCAAGAACACCTTGTAAGTCTTGCTGTACTGCATTATCTTTGATTAACGTGATATTTGTGGTTGCTTCTTACTCCATTAACTGCGGTAAGCGCAGAGGAAAGAGCCACCTGACAGAAAACTGTTTTCTAAATAAATTAATACAAGAAGGCAGCATCACCTCTGGATCCCAGGCAGACACAAGCTGGCGTAACTCCATGGACCTCAGTGACATTTGTTTGCTTTTTTCCGGCTTCAAAGCATCTCAGCCTGTTTGCCACTTTCAGGATTTGGCCACAGAAAAATGGAGCAATCGGAAAGGCTGTTTGGCATTGCTAGAGAAGGACAGGAGAGACCCTGCTGCTGCAGACGGCAGGCGATGGAGCAAGGGTGGTGGGATTTGGGAAGGCCATCAAATCAAGGCTTGGGAAAGAGCATTGCTTGCAACAGAAGATTAAGGATTCTCCCTGCTTCTGTTTTAGCAGCAAATATTTTACTTCGCAAATGCAAACAGATCTTCATCATATAGCAACTCCCTGGATACCTCCCCAAGAGCTGTGGGCTACAGGAATTTCCATGGATCCAACAGCACTACGTTCACGATGCCTCAAGAAAGCGACTCCCCACAAAAGTTTCTATGGCAGCTAACACAGAATAACGCTGTCTGCTTGTCCCTATCTTGGCTCTGATGCCTGCTGTTCGCCAGGCAGAAACCAAGAGGCACTGGTAGTGTTTTCCACCACCTAGTTAACCCAGATGCGCAAACCAACTGGAAAAAAGTCATGCCTAGCGTACGTAGGATTTTTGATCCTTAAAAGAGCTCCTCCCGCACCCCTCAGCCCATCTGTGCTAGTGACAGTCTGGATGAGCTGAGGTCTAGATAATACCTCTGCTAATTAGCCTCTGACTGCTAACAATCATTACAGCTGATTCAACACAGTGTGTAAAATCAGTTCACAGGGTTGGTCTCTACTGCAGTCTGCAGAGATGCTGCAGGGGTTTGCAATCTGAAGATAGTTTGCGTCTTCAGCCTGGGCAATCCCATCCTGGGCAGTTAAATCCCACGTGAAAGTATAACCAAGAGCGCTATTTACCTTCCACTGAAGTAAATACCTGTTTCTGCTTCACTACAAGAGGAACCAGACAGGCTGCCTAACCTGCTCCCCTTTCAGTGTCAAGGCAAAGCAGACAGCGGTCCCACCCCAGAGTCTCAGTTTAAGGCGAAAGGAATGTGAAAAAGATGCTAGTGGAGAAAGGAGGCAGAGCCCCATGAGCCCCTGTAAAAGAAAGCCATGATCCCAACCCAACGCAGAGTGAAGCTTCTTGCCTGACTGCCAAAAAAAAGGGAGTAGAAGCTTGCATCACCGTTTACCACAGGACCACTGACCTCTTCAGCTTATTTCTGTGCACAGTAAATCCAGTTTGATGTTTGTTGCAGTTGGGATACCGTTCCCAAAGACAACAGCAGCCCCTGGCAGGCATGACCCACCCCAGGGAGGGTGTCCAGCCACAGGGCAAGAAATAGCAAGGACTCTGCAGAAGATAGCCAGATATAACAGCACTGGCCAACAACCTGACACTCTACGAGAGATGGGCAGGAATACCTACTCTACACCACTGTCTCTCCATTGCCTAACCCAGAAAGCTTTCAAACCTGCTTAAAACCCACTAACAGAAACCATGAACTTCTGGGAGACCTTTACCAACGTGCATCGGCAAGGGTAAAATGTTTTTAAGACAGAGCTTGATGAAATGATGGATGGGATTTCAGGGCTGTCAGAGATAGCTGGGGACTGGACTGCGTGACCCTGGAGGTCCCTTCCAGTCTGTTTGTATACATACGTACACATCCATCTATCTATCTGTAAAAAAAACCATTAAGCAAGGTGCTGAGCCTGCACTCACCACGCACTTCCCAGCACAACCAAGAGGGACTCGAATGCGCAAAGAATAAATGATTCAGCTCCATCTTGTGTTTCTGCTTTTGACATGCCAAGCAGCACTCCAGCTTGTCAGGATAAAATCCAGACAGCTGCAACATATGTACAAAACTGGGACAATTCAGATTAAAAACCCATTTTCCTCTATGTTTCTCTGAATATTCACCCCTCTCCCAACAGCTGTCCTGAAAGGAAGATAGGAAGAGAGAGGATTTCCCACTATCTGTGTCCGGCTTAGAAATCCTAGCTCCCTGAATTATGTTTGATTGTGCCTCTGCACAGATTATTTTGAAACGATCATCTGCGAGAACCACACAATCAGCACTCTGTCAGAGGAAAGCAAAAAATTGGGGCAATTCCAGAAGAGGTCTGTAAAAAGCCCTTTGGTCTCCTTTCCAAAGTGAAGCACGCTGCACTTAACAGCAATTGCCTAGGGCCCGGCAATCACGTACTGACGCGTGAATGCTGCTTTCAAGAACAACAGCTCATCAAGGCACTCTCGGGTCATCGCAGACTGCAGGGAGAATCACAGTCTTCTCAGGTCAGAAATTAAGAGCACAGACGTATCCCAAAGAATATTTTGCACTGAGAGGTGTCGTAATTGCAGAAGAGAATTCAAGATATAATGACTCTGTCTGAGCTGTAGGTACTCATTACAACCACTCATAGCTACGAAAAGATCAGGCAAAAAGGCACAGTCACCCTTTTGGCAAGTTTGTCTTGCTGCCAAAGGCCTGTCCCCTCAAAAAATGACACCCAGATACTTTTGCAAGAGGTTCACCGCTCAAATCCACAGGTGGTTTGGTTCCTAATGCCCAGTCCCAACCAGGATAAAGCTTGAAATGTCAATAGGCTCTCCCCTGATTTTGTTACACGGCATCCCAGGGAACAATCTGAGTTCTGGCCATGAAATCACTCCTTCAATTACCCTATACTGCTACATTCGAAACAGACTCTTGTCCCTCCCTTAACAAGCAAACATCAGGGAACAGCAATAAATCCCTGCAGAATCACAGGGTCACTCAAGGCAGGTGTGATGTCACATTCTGATTTCCAAAAACCTTAGAGAAATTGCATGAAAATCATCATTTCAAATAATGTTACAGTTCCACATCTGTTACCTACATCAATGAAATACTGCACTGCTAAAGCTGTCCCCTGTGAAAAGGTACTTTGAAAGAAAAGCTAAGCATTCAAATAACACTAAGCCATCCTAATCAAGAACACAAGGACTGAACCTGAAGCACCAGAGTACTTGCATACGAAGTCGTCCAGATGCTCATGCGTGTATCTAAGTAAGTGCCTTGCTGCAACTGAATCAAAGCAGGAAGGCAAAGCCAAAACCTCATGAAAAGGCATGGTACCCATTAGATTTCTCTTGTTTTGGAGAACAACACCGACAGGTGGACCCAGCTCCACTCCTGCTCTGTCAGCACAGACCGAACGGGTTCATCCTTCACCAAGAGCTGGGCCACGAGGACCAGACTGTGGAGAGAACAGGCTGCTCTCACGTAGCGAGCACTTACTGGGTTTCATAACAGGCAAGAGGAGCAAGGTGCTCACAGCATCCGACGGCTCGTGCCATGCTAACGTGCCGGCGAAGAAGAGCCCAAGCACTCCTGCGAGCAGGTCAGCAGTTACCTGTGCCACGGTGCACCCCGGCAGCCCAACACCAGTTGGGAGGGACAAGGGCATGGGGCACCAAAACTGCTCTGGCACATGGGCTTCATCTTTCTAAGAGCGCTGGAAAGCCGGGAAGGAGGTGTTCCCGCTCCCAGTAAAAGGGGATCAGGACAAGCCCTTTCCAGCAGCGACAGGCACCACCGTACCCTTTCCTCCCACACCGCAACGTAACGCAGTTGCCTTCCAGCCCTCTCGAGGAACGTCACGACAAGCGACGGCCTGTCCCTGCACGCACCCACTGACCCAACACGGAGCGCAGAGCTGCGGCCCAGCGGTCTGCATCCTCCAAGGAGCCGCGTGCCGCCACGCAGACTGCCAAAGCATGACACGGACGTTCCTGGAAAGCGATCCGGCCGAGCCCCTTTTGACAGCTGGGGTCAGGCATCTCCCCATCTCGCCCCGGCTTCTTGTCACAGGTCCTCCCACCTACTCCTGCCTGCACAGATTTGCTGGAGCGGGGGACAATTATTTCAATGTTCATCCGAGGAGTGATGCCCATCCCCTTGCGCCCCGTCCGCCCACGTCCCAGTCACTTCTGCCCCAGTTCCTTCGGCGAGGGGGTCACTGGCACAAGGAGAGAGGCAGGCAGCGGGGTGGACGGAGTTGAGTTGAAGCTAATGATGGCCGCGTCCCTGCCTCAAGCGCCGGGACCCTCTCCTCCAGCGAGGACGCGTGCGGGAGCGAGCACGCTCGAGAGGAGCTGATCAGTATTCAGCGAAAGGCTCCGCTACCGTGCTGCCCGCTCGCCCACTGCCGTCCCTCCTCCTCCCAGTGACTCGGTGTGCGGGAGGAGGCAGCAGCCCCTTCCTCAGCAGCACCCCACGGCACCCCGCTCCCGCATCCCCGTCCTCCCCCGCGGCAGATTTCACGCCTCCCTCCTCACGAAAGCACCCACTCCCCGTCGCTCTTCCAGCTCCGCGGCGCAGGTATCCCCGATCCACCCCCTCCCCAGCCATCGCCCACAGGCCTTGCCAGCTCCTTTGGGCTCGCAGGGGCCAGCCGTCGCGATTCGGGGACCCAGGGGCGAGCATCATCCGCACGATGCCGGCCTCTGCGTGTCGGGGGGGGCGACTCTCCTCCCACGCAAGGGTGCGAAACGCGGCCCCGACGTGGGCGAGGGTGGGTGGCGAGGCTCCCACCCTGCCGGCTGGGGGAAAGGCGTGCTGGACGGGCGGCCCTCCGTAGCCGTCTCCCAGCCGCGGGGCTCGTCCGCGGCCGCTGGCGGAGTCCGCCGCGGGGCCGGGGCTCACCTTGTGGAGCTTCCACATGGCGCCCAGGGCCTTGACTTCGTGGCTGGAGTGCTTGCCCTCCTCCAGGCACTGGTAGCAGACGGGGCTCTTGCACTGCACGCAGTACATGCTGTGGTTCTCCAGCTCGTGGTCGGTGCAGGTGGAGATCTTGCGGGGGCTGAGGCGGCGACTGACCCGACCCTGGGCCGGCGGGACCAGGCGGTGTTTGGCCAACGGTCCCCGCGGCGGGTGGCAGCGCAGGCGGCAGGGATCGCAGTAGAAGACGTCGCACTGCTCGCACATGACGGCCGCCTCCTTGGGCGCCTTCTCGCAGAGCTGGCAGCGCAGGGCCGCCGCCCTGCCTTGCTGGTAGCGGTCGATGACGCCCTCCAGCAGGCGGTTGCGGGGGAAACCCCGCAACCCGCGCTCGTCCAGCACCAGGCTGCGGTGGCACTGCGGGCAGGTGAGGCAGGCGTTGCGCGGCGGCGGCGGCGGGGCCAGGGCGGCGGGGGGCGGCGGGGCGGCCGGCGGGAAGACGCGGACGCCGTTGGGGGACTTCTGACAGGGGGTGGTGGGAGCGCTGGCGAAGCCGCCGTAGGAGCCGTAGCCGCTGTCCGCCTCGCTGTAGAGGCTCATCTTATCCAGGTCCAGGTAGTCGTAGTCGGAGACGGCCGAGCCCGAGGCGCGGCGGCTCTGCGGCGACTCCGACTCCGGCGTCTGCACCAGGATGTTGCGGGCGCACGCCTGGCACAGGTTGTGCGAGCAGGGCAGGATGATGGGCTCCCGGTAAAAGGAGCCGCATACCGGGCATTTCAGCTCCTCTTCCATCTCTTCCATAAGGGAGCGAGAGCGGCGGCGCGGCGGCACCGGCAGCGGCCGCGGCAGAGCCAGAGGAGCCACCCGCACCGCACCGCGCCTCGGCGCCGACTGCCGCCCGCCCGCCGCCCGCCCCGCCCCGCCCCGCCCCTCGCCTCGCCATTGGCTCCGCTGCCGCCAGGGAGGCGGGCTGCGCCTTGCCATTGGCTCCGCCGCCCGCCCGTCCTCCCGCCCTCCCTCCCTCCCTCCCTCCTTCCCGCCGGAGGCGTTGCGGGGCTCTCTCCTCAGGGCTGCGGCGCGGAGCTGCGGGGTCGGGTGCCGGGACGTGGGGGCTGCCCCCGGGGCTGCCCCGGCTCCCCCATCTCGGCTCTCCGCCTCCTGGGCTCTTCCCCGCGCCCAAGGGAACCGTTCCTGCCGCCCCCGGCTTCTCGCTTTAGCTCTGCGGGCAGCCCGCCGTGCCCGCAGCAGCCTGCCCCAGCCCGGAGGGTGCCCCCCCAAGATGGCGGCTTCTCCCGGGGTCCCTCTCCTTGCGGTGTCGCCGGCCGCACAGCTTGGCCGGTGAAGGGGCTTCAAGGGGTCTGGCTGCCGGCAGGAGGAGGGCCAGCGGTGTCCAGCTGCGTGCTGCTGGCGTGTCAGGACCGTGCCTTGGGTCACGGTAACCAAAAGTCGGGTCCTAGCCTTCAGGGGGAGCTTCTCAGCCTGGAGGGAAGGTGGCCTGGGCTACCCTTGCAGAAATGCCCCGCGAGTTCGATGGCCGCAGGACGGTTTACAGCCTCTCTCCTCTTTGGTTTTTTAAGAGGACCCAGCAGGAGAGGCTCCGCTGCAAGGGGGGCTTTGTGGGGCCGCCGGGGGGCTGAGCCCTGGGGCCCTGGCTGCATGGCAGCAGCAGTGGGGTCAATGAAGGAGCCCTGCGTCCGGGGCAGAACAAGAGCGTTTTTTGGGGGGAAGTTTTGGAGAGGACAGGGCACGTGTGCGATACGGGGGCGGGGGGGGCTCCTGCGGCTTCCCCTCTGACATAGCACAAGGTGACTTTCAGAGCTGGGAGTGCCAGAGGCAAGAAACCTGCTGAGGGACTGGGTCATGAGGCTGTAGTAATAATGATGAGAACAGCCGTTATCTAATAAATGCAACGCGCTTAATAATCCTATAGCTTTCCTTTCAGCGTACCAATAAGATGACTGCGTTGATAGGCGGGCTTGCACAAGCGCTGCGTGGGACGGCACGCCGCGGTCCCCGAGCCTGGGACACCCCCGTGGGGTGCTGCTCCCCCCCACTGGAGAGCGGGGAGGGGGCCTGGTGGGGTCTCCTGCAGCTGGCTTGTCAAATGTTCTTACTCTGAAGGTCGTCTAAGGTCCTTAAAATATACTGGCAACGTGCGGTGCGGCATAGCGGGTCCTTTTCAGCCAACGGAAAAATAAGATTACTTGGAATGGCTCTGTATTACCTCTCATTTCTCTCTCTCTGTGTGCACACGTTTGGGGCCGCCTGTTAGCACAGTTGCTCTGTGCCTCCCGTGACGGTGTCTTTGGATCTCTTTTGGGAGAGGAGCCGTGACGTGAGAAGCACAGTATGGGAGCTTGGGGGCAGAGGATTCAGCCTGGGTCTTGAAAATGGAGCTCAGAGGGGCTGCAGAGTCTCTGCAAAGCTACCTTGGGGGCAGTGAGGGGCTGAAGAAGGTTGGCTTCTGATCCCGTATGTGGGGTGCAGGGCCCTGGACCGAGGGAGAGGGTGAGCCCTTGCCACCGTTCACAGGCAGTTACTAAGGGTGCAGGGACACTGGCTTCAGGATCCTGATGCTCGACAGCTAAGCCATGGGGTGACACAGGGGTGTTGGTGGCAAAGGTGGGGAAACTGAGGCAGGTTCATGGCAACTCCCAAGTAACAGTGAGAGGGTGAGGGCTGGGTGCTGACGGGCCCCTGTGACTGAGGGTTTGGCCAGTCCAGGGCCAAGGACCAAGGCCTGAGCTTAGCTGGAGCTCCGGAACCCTGGGCAGAGAGGTGGGGGAAGACCTGGTGAGGCTCCTCAGGGCATCTAAGTGCCCTCAGAGCCCTGACACAGCGTGTGACCATCCCCACTGGTGGCATCCAGGAGAGGCAGTGATCTGCTTGGTGCTGGAAGCATCTGGGCAAAATGGGACCAGTCACCGGTGTTCCCTCTTCTGGCTGCTTGTGTGTGTATATCCAGAGTGCTGGGAACTGGTACGGATCCTGCTACCCCAGAAATCAAGGTTATTTTCTGAAATAGTCAAACCACATAGTGCACTTGCCGCCTCTCTTGGGGGCACCCGTTTCTGTGGTAGGGAGATGGCAGAACTACTGGGGGGGGCACCCCAGGGGTGTCTGTCCCCTACTCGAGGACTGTATACCCCCGACCCAGGGCTGCCCACCCTCTTCTTGAGGAGCTGTTTGTTGGCCACTGTTGCTGAGCCACGCAGTTCATCTGAGTCTTGGGCAGATTAAAGGGATGTGGTGTGAGCAGCCATGTAGGTGTCAGTAGCAGTAGGCAGGGACCTATCATCGGCTGCTGAATTCATCCCTCTGTGGGGACACGGGTGACTCCACAGCCCGGGACTGCTGAGCCTGAGCTGTGCTGTTGCGTGGGTGAGTACGGGGATGGATAGTGGGGGAGCAGAGGAGCAGGATCCCTCTGGAGCATCATATTGCTGCCAGCATGCCTGCACGTTAGCCAACAGCTGGGGTAGGTACTGAAGAGATTTGAGTGGGTTTTATCAGATTTAGTCTTGAAAGGCCCGACCCTTTGCAGGCACAGCTTCAGGCAGGGGCACGGAGGGGCTTTTTCCATCCCCAGTGGGTACAATTGTACCCCAGGTACAATTTCAAGCTCCCGCATTGATATTCAGAAGGGGGAGAAGCCCAGGAGCTGAGACGCACAAGGAAAGCACTGCCATTTCTCAGCCTGATAAGGAGGGACAAGCGATAAAGAGAAAAGGACTTTCCGATTGTTTCTGTCTTCTGCTCTGCGCAGGTGTGTTTTGTACTTTCCTTTCTGCTTCTCCAGGCTCCTGCTGGCTCCCGATCGACCACTGACACCATGCCTTTCCCTGGACTGTGCTGAGCTCTCCTCATTTGCTCCCTTTTGGTGTCTGCTCAGAGTTGGTCATTTTTTTCCCTGCTCTCATTCCTCTAGCTGCCCTTTTGCCGAAGTAAAACCATCATTCCTTGTTTGCTGTGCCTCTTGTTTCCCATGGCCATTTTTCACTCTGGCAGGTATATGATGCCATTTCTGCTGTAGTGATATGCTGATCATGTAAATAAGCAGAAAGAGGAAAAGCCCTACAAAAAGGAATCCAGCCAGTGCGTTTGGAAGCAACCCTTGGTCATAAACATTTAGCTGTTTTCTTCTTGGCGCAGCAGCTTATGCCGTCACTTTCATCTCAGCAAGAAGCAAGGATCCCTGTTCTCTGGCTGCGTATTATTTACAATTGTCAGACTTGTTACTGCCCTGAGAACTGTGCAGCATGCAGCTATGAACCTGCAATAATTACTTGACCCAGCTTCAACATTCATTTGTCTAATGTCACTGTGATCAGCGATTACAAGTTAAAGGATCAAGAAGTCATCATGTTCTAAGCTGGCTCTTGCTTTTCTCATGTGCCTCTTGCCAGGAGCCTCAAGCTTTAGAGGCGCTCCCAGCTCCCACTGCAGGAATGGTGCATCTCCTTTTCTGTTGCAGCCGGCCTCTGCTCTGGGGGACGCGGAAGACACCGCTTGGCTGAGATAAATTAAAGTCCTTGGGACTCTGTGTAAGTGCTGTTGCATCCCCTTGGTGATTCATAATAACAAGGACTGTTATGATGAACATCAACTGCCTGCTCCTGGCCATTCCCCTCTGTGCCCTGCCAGCCTGCAGGTGTGTTTGCTTCATCTGCTGGAAATGCAGATTATAAATCAGGATCAAGCCTGGAGATATTGACAGGAGCAAGATGCGGCGGTGGGCAATGCTGTTTGAGTCGTATGTGGTGTGTTACCCCCCAAAAAAGATCGCAACACCACTGCGGTTCTGTTAAACCAATTGGAAAACCACAGTAATTGGTGTGTGACACAAGGGGCGGAGGTGGCTCATGGTGTTGGGACCTGCTCCCAATTCCCCCTCCAAGCTCAATCCCAGCCACCTCCTTTGGCTCATGGCACCCATCAGCTGCATTGTGTCGCTGAGTTGTTCCATGAGAAACAAGAATATGTGGAAAGAGAAGATGGGCAGATGTCACAAGGGCCACAAAGGACCATGAGTCAAGAGAGGAAAAGGGATTGGAGAGCATGAGAACCCCTAGTCCCCCCAGTTCCCTGACAGGATGGAGGTAAGGGTTGGGGTAATGACCAGGACTTGCCCAGCGCTGGGAGCTGGAGGGAAGAATCAAGTGCAATGTTCTGGAGTTATCCTGGGGAAGGGAGGATCTTCATCGCAAACTAGGACAAAAGATCTGAACCTCGGCATTTCTCCATGGAAATTCTGCAGTATTTAGTTTCGTGAAATCCCCGTGGGAGGAACCAGTTGGTGATGGTGACACCAAGGTGGAGGTGGGCAGCTGGGAGCAGGTCCCGGGCCCACCCCGTGGGACCTGTGGAGGATGCAGGGCTCCTGGGCAGCTGGGGGAGTGCTGCGTGGCAGGACACCATGGGCACAGAGGGTTGGGAATCCTGCTTGGGAGGCAGGGCCTGTTTCTTCCATTTTAACAACTAAGTATTTTCTTCTTGTTAATATTACCTTGATGACTAATAAACTAAACTTCACTTGCTTTGGTCAACAGTGGTTTCTTAGACCTCCACTGCTTTATATTTATGCACATGTATGTGCAAACACGTCTGCTACAAAATTTTCTGCTGAGATCCCCACCAGCAAAAGGATTACAGGACAGAAGGAAGGCAGGACTCAGGAAATCAATAGCATTCACATCTTAGACTGGAGCGAGGAGCAGTGTGACACAAAGCTGAAGGCTGTCTGTCACTAATTAATCTGCCAGCATCATCCCTGCGACGCCTATCGATCTCCATCCACTGGGGCAGAGAGGGAGCCCGCCTGGATCTCCCTGCAGGTGGGTTGCCAGCAGGGTCTTGGGAAGTGTCATCGTTTAACCCCAGCCGGCAACTAAGCACCATGCAGCTGCTCGCTCACTTCTCTCCCACCCAGTGGGATGGGGGAGAGAATCAGGGATAAAAAAGTAAAACTCATGGGTTGAGATAAAGACAGTTCAGTAGCACAGAAAGGAAGAAGATAATAATGATAATAATAACAATAATAAAATGACAACAACAACAACAACAATAATAATAATAAAAGAGTTGGAATATACAAAACAAGTGATGCACAATGCAGTTGCTCACCACTTGCCAACCGATGCCCAGTCAGTTCCCGAGCAGTGATCCACCCCCCCTCAGCCAACTCCCCCCAGTTTCTATACTGGACATGACATCACACAGTATGGAATACCCCTTTGGCCAGTTTGGGTCAGCTGCCCTGGCTGTGTCCCCTCCCAACTCCTTGTGCCCCTCCAGCCTTCTTGCTGGCTGGGCAGGAGAAGCTGAGAAATCCTTGACTTAGTCTAAACACTACTTGGCAACAACTGAAAACATCAGTGTGTTATCAACATTATTCTCATACTAAATCCAAAACATAACACTGTACCAGCTACTAGAAAGAAAATTAACTCAATCCCAGCTGAAACCAGAACTGAAAGGTGATAGATTGTCTGGCTCCCACCTTCGCTCCCCTGTACCACACAGAGTCCTTGGGTCTGGGGTGGGATTGCAAGGGGAGAGGTGGACTGGACAGACAACAGCATGCCAGCACACGGGCGCATGTGTGCAGGTAACGGGTAGCTGGGAGGGTGAGTTTGGGTTGATTTATGAGGCCCTGAACTGGGCTAAAGCTAATAAATAAAGGAGAGGAATGAGTCGAGACAAAGAGCTCTGCAGTCTCCTTTATTCATCACACTCCCGTAACACCTTGAAGAGATAAATAAGGGAGCGAGCAGGGGCTCGGGGCTCCCCTCCTGAAAGGAGGGGGTTAGGACGTGGCTGGGGTGTCCCAGGGCCTTCCCAGAGATGCTCCCATGCTGCTGGAGAGGCCTCAGGTGTCCGATGCAAGCAGATGATCTTCCACTACAATGTGGGAAACCTGCTTCAGGCTCTGCAAATGTGTTCTCCTCTCGTGCCTGGAGGTACCACACGTGGTACTTCGTCAGCTACATGGGGCCTCTCCAGCCCTTTGTACAGGAACATTCGTGTTTCCCTGTGTCTGCTGGAAACATCTCAGTGGATGCAGCCAAGGATTCAAATTGCCTTTTTATGACTTTAAGGCATCGGCAGCTCATAATTCATCCCGTGATCAACCAATACACCCTGATCCTCCTTCTCCTCAGTCATTTTGAATGGATGAGCACTTGGCTGACAGCAGAAATCCTCGTTTATTAGTCCCTGCATGCATGCATGACCTTGAAATCCATATCCTCGCTGTCATTCCACTCCCCCAGGCCATTCAGAGTTTTCAACATATCCTGCTTCTTCTCTGTACTGAGGACACCTCCTGGCTTTGCGTCGTTAGCACATTTGCTGAAGTCACTCTCATCTTTGGAGCCAGGATTGTCAGCAGAAATGCTGGAGAGATGTCTGTCAGGATCCCAGGTCTGAAACTCCCAGGGCTCCAGCAGTAACTGCCTCCCAGCACAATTTTCAGAGCTTCTTACTAGTTATGTCACTTGCTCCAAGCACCATTTCAGGCACACCGAAGGAGCTCAGAAAGGTGAAACCACCTCCTGTTTGTTTCTGAGGTCTCTTCTTTTCGAGGAAAAGTGCCAAATTATTGTGGATGATTGACCTTCATTGAACCCAGGTGGCATCTCTGCCCATTTTATCTCACTGTCACCAACTTGTCTGAACATGAGGGATCCAAGAAATATTTTGTGCCTGTAGCCAAACCTTCAAGTTTTTGAATGTTTTGATGCTCAGCTCTCAAGAACCAATCTCCCCTTGCCTGGGACAGGTCTCTTTCCATCGCTCAGAGCCTGCTGCGGTCTGAGGGCTCTTGCCAGCTCTGTTGCCTCACTTCTGGCAGCGAACAGCAGCTTCCTGGGATAGTGATGAGGTTTCCTGGGACTAGATGGATTTCAGAAGCTAGAGGACAGCTTCCCAATGGCAAACCACTCCAAGTCAGAATGTTTCCTGTTGTATAGGAGACAGGCAAAGCTGCTGGGAAGTGGCAACCGAGAAGTCCTCCGTACCTAGGTGATGGCATGAGCGCCATCAAATCACAGAACTGTAACTCCTATTGCAGACAAGCAGCACTCATTGAGTCACAGGAGATTTGCCCATTTTTGAGCCTGGGGCTGAACCGGCATCACAAGGAGATTTTCCACTGACCTCCGAGTCAGGAGCTACTTGAATCCCAGTCGGAGTCAGCATCTCACTGCTTCCCTCCTGCCCCTGCTCCCCACACAAGGACACTCAGGGTTTGTTTGGCTGATGAGCAACATCTCTAGTCTTAGGTACTGAATACACCAAGAAAGTTATTCATTGCCACCCACACAGAGCGGGTATTAAATATACCCCTGGTTCGTAACTGCTTAAATCCCTCTGAAGAACCTGTGGAGGTGGCCGAGCCCCTTTGGCGGGGAGGCTGGGTCCTGAGAAACACTAATGAGAACATTAACAGTGTAACCGTTTTAAATATTTAATGATTTTTTCCTTTAACAGACTTTAATTACAATTGCTGAGCACACCCTTTCCTTATTAAAACCAGCACTTAAGCGGTAGCACAGGGTAAAGATAAAACCCCAAATGCTGAAGAACTGTTGTTCTTCTCTGAGGACTTTTCATCAGTGATGCCAGCAGTGACCGTGGGCATCGGCAGGTGCCTGAGCCCCGGGGTGGGAGTGCCTCTCTGTCACCTCCTGAAAACATCTTCTGAAAATTGCTTCTGAAAAGAAGATGGTGAAATTGCTCCATCAAGTAACTCCCAGCCTGGCGATACACCAGGACCTGGGGATGTCTGACTGCTGCAGGAGGACTGTGAAAGAGAAGCTAAATGCTTAAATGATGCCTCAGAGTGAGATGTACTGAAAAATCTGTAAATCTAAATTTGCCGATTACTTTCAAAGGTGACATCATTTATTTTTAATTTTTTTTTTTTTACTCTGGGGAGCTAGTGGAAAATTTCTGATTTTAATCAAAAGAGAGCAGAAGCCATTGCTCATACCTGGGAAGAGCTAAGCTGTGAGTATAAATTGTGATGCTCCTTTGACCACTGCCTTCACATGCTGCCCACTTACTCATCTCCCCTGAGATTAATGCCCCACTTCTCCCGCCTGTGACTCATTTTGGAAAACAGCAATATTAAACTCATCCCACCAGAAAAATCTGTCCCTCCTCCCACAGACTGGGTTTGTCTTCTTTCTCCTTTCTCTGCTGCCCAAAGGCTCAGCTGGGGAACATTTAATTGTTCAGAAGATGTGCTGAAGGTGTGATATTCCCTGAATCTTCAGTGTTGAAAAGGAAACTCTCCCACTGAAATTTATTGGCTTCCGAGTTTGATCCAAGGCTTCTTTAACCACAATAGGGTCCTGCCATGGGGAATCTGAACACGTGCAGAGCCCCACCAGGGGGTTCGTGCCAATCCACATGGTTTTTGGCTGTGCTGAAGCAATCTGTTTGGTTTTCCAGCAGCAAACTGAGCGATGGAGGTGCGTGTGCTGGTACAGCACTCAGAGGCTTGGTGGGGCGTTCAGCTCGCCTCGGCTGACGCGGCACAGCAGGCGAGCCACCGCCGGGAAAAGGGAGGAGAAGCCGTAAGCAGGGGATTGCCCCCAGGAGGCCGGTTTTGGGGATGTTCCACAAATATAACCTCTCCTCCAGTCTCTTCTGTGTCCTTCGCTGCAACGCAGAAGAAAGCAGCCAGGTGCTTGGGTACGCTTGGAGAGGTGACGTAGATGTCACCATAGATAAGCCGGTGGGGATCGAAGTGGGTTTGAGGGTATCACAAGAGAGATGCTGGGGAAAGGAGGAGCCTGTGGCCATGCACTCCCTGGCAGGAGCTGCAAGGAGAGGAGCAGGGGGAGAGCACAAAGGTCTTGGCAAAATGGCCAAAACCACAGCAGAACGGTGTGGCCGGGAGCTGCCTGGCATTGCCTGCCTGCGGAAGGTTACGAAAGCGCCGGGAGTCAGCAGTGCTGGTGCTTTGAAAGCAGAGCCCAGGGCGCTGAGGGAATGGATCCCCTCGAAATGTGGGCAGACGTATGCAGCCAGACAGGCTGAGCAGCCCTGGGAGCCAGGTCAGCTCATTTGTTCCTGAGCCCAGCTAGCATTTGGGAAATAATGAAATAAAACCACCCCTCTCCGAACATGCATAGCCAAGCATCGGTGAGGGGAAGCACACAGGAGCGGGCTGAAGGGGCCGGGTGGGAGCCAGCACGGGCTGCTCCGTTCCACCAGCAATTTGCATCTTGCCTGGGTCCTGGCTGGGCACTGGGGAGGTTTCTGTGCCTCCAGACCGTCAGCTCAGGTCATTCAGCATGCAAAAGCCTTTCCTCTCATCCCTGGGGTCCTGGAGGTGATTGCTTGTTTCCCAGTCACTTCCCTGGGTCTCTCAAGGGGGTTCGGGCAGGTGCTTGCCATGTGTGAGCCGAACCCAGGGTGCATCGGTCTGCGCTGGCCGAGGGAGGTTATCCTCAGCAACACCCAAACCCAAAACCCCCATCTCTGGGGATGCCGAGAGCAGGGCCAGGTCTGTCCCAAAACTCGCTCTGCGATGGCTAATTGGGTGCTTTACACCCCCCTCTTTCTGCATCACCTCCCGCCTCCATAGATTGGGCTGTCCCCTAAGGGGAAGGGGATAAGTGTGCTAGTCCTAACCCGTGCACATGCAACCCACGGTCCTTCTTTTGCCTCTGCAGTGCTCCGGAGGCTTTCCAGGAGTTAAATTGCAGTTTCTAGAAGCCAACTCCAGCTGCAGCTCAGCGGGTGCCATAGCACGGCGAGCTCGCAGCGCCTGGAGGTATTTCATCAAACGGAGCGTGGGAGCAATGCAGTGCCGATGGGCATTTATTTATCACGGCCGCCCCTCCATCATTTCTCGGCATGCTAATGGCTGAGAGGCTCAGGAGGGGAGTGAAGGCATTTTGCATCTGGCTTCTTAATGAGGAGAGCTGTAAAAGCCACCCTTTTGTGATGCACCAGGGTCACATCCCCGCTGGTGAACTCCAGCAACTCTGGCCATGGGTCCCACAGCACCTGGGGTGCAGCTCAGAAACGAGACCTGAAGTATCATAGAATCACAGAACGGTTTGGGTTGGAAGGGACCTTAAACACCACCTAGTTCCAACCCCCCTGCCACGGGCAGGGACACTTTTTACTAGAGGTATTTGCAGGATATTCCTGTTTTCAGACAATTCCTGCTTGCTTTGAGCAGAATGCAGCTCATTCATCATGATCTAAACCTGTTCAACCTCTACTAACCTCTGCAGTACAGTCTGCTTCGTTGAGATATCTAAATAAGTAAAATCTGACATTCTAATGAGTGCCTGCATTCACCCAGGTGTTAGAGAGGGGCTTCAGGAATAGCTTCCCCATTAAAAAGCTGCATGCGGGCTATTTTCTTTTCAAGCCTTGTTCCACCCATCGTGGCTTATGGCTGACAATTTTGGGGAAATCGGTTGAAAAGTTTTTGGATGTATCAAGTGGGAGGCCAAAATCTAATGTATAGCTGAGTCTAGTGCAGATTTCTTCTCGCTGCCATGGTAACCAAACTAACTAAAAATAAAAAGTATTCCCATAAATGTCAAAACACACCATGCTTCCATGACGTACGGAGTATCTGACCTGAAATCTGTAATCATTATGTAACAATGCTTAACATTACAGTAATTACATGGGAAAATTTTCTCCAGGTTAGACATTTTGCATAACTTTGGTAGTCATTCCGCTTCCCTGCAATCTTTGATACTTACGTTGTTAACGTGATAATTAGATGCTTAGTGTAGCTGTTTAATGTCTGCTATGGTGTGTTACATGTGAAGGGAGACATTGCACTCATGAAATCGTTACCATTGTCCATCTTCTCTAAATAACCACTGAATAAACCACTATCCGGCGCTTGGCAAAATCTGGACTTTTGGAAAATCTGCCTGTGCAGGTGGCAACACCGCGTGGACTCGGACAGCCAGCCTACGGGGAAAACCCTGTGGGCATGCAAGGTGCATTTTAGCAGTTCGCTCCCAGATGTGCAGATATCTCACCAGCTTGTAGCCCAGAGGAAGAGGCACCCCTGTCTCGTGCCTCCGTCCAAGGACTCGATTCATCTCTTCCGAAATCAGACATCTGAAATAAGGCAGGGGCTTGGAAAGGGAGCCTGAGGAGACTTGCTTAGGTGTAGATGTCTTCATGGTGGACATCTAATGTTAGGTGGGATGAGATAGATGGGCTGATACCCACATGCTGGGTTTTTCTGTTGCTCTAAGTGGCCTTCACATGAAGCCCGTGACTCCAGGACACTCACCCTGCTTCAGAGACTTCACAAGAGGCTGAGGTTGTCTCTGCCGAGGTCAGCAGAAGGTGCCACCATGCCTCACCGTGCGTTTGCTTATGCTCGTGGCCCTGTGCTTTTCCCTTCCAGGACAGCCGACATGGGAGGTGGGTTCTCACCAGAAGGAAGACAAGGGTGCAGAGGCAGGGTGTCCTGGGCAGGTGCTGTGAGAGACAGCACTCTCCCTGGGGCCAGCCGGCTTCAGATCCCTAGTCCTGCCAGCCATACGCCAAACTCTGGCAGACAGAAGCTGACCTGACCTGAAGCCACGGTGGCGGCCAGACTGCAGCAGAGGCAATGATGGGATCAAACACCCCACCTCGCAGTGGTGTGACAGTACCTACCCCGGCATTGCTGCTGTCCTGGTGCTGTGTCTGACCCCCCTACGTGCCTCCCATGCAGAAGGGGAGGCAGGAGAGCTTGTTCGGGAAGATTGGCTGTCTTCAGGGGATGCTCGGATAGCCTTGGCAGATCTGCGTTCCTCTCACAGCCATTGCCTTTTCAGCAGCCATGTGGGCTTGCTCACTGAACCAACAGGTCCTAAACTGAAGGCTGTGGGAAGGACAGCAGCGGGTAGACCCTTCACTCCTCCCACGGCTGCCGCTTTGGGCTGGGGTGGTGGCTATGGCAGTGGTTGAGCTCCAGCCCTGGGTGGGATCGGTGGCGTTGATCCCACGCTCAGCCTCCACAGAGGAATCGTTGCTTCCAGCTCCTTGGCGAGTCTCCCTCTCCTTCCGCCACGGATAACGCGGCGTGGGTGTTCCCACAAGCCTGTTGCCATGCAGTGACACGCTCAGATGAATCAAGGAGGTGGTGGAAGCGCTGAGGAGATGTGAGGGAAGCAAACCAGGCATGTTCCCAGCCCTGACAGCCCACTGCTCATGAAGACTCACCTCTGGCTGGCAAAGTCACATTTTTAATCTCGATGAAAGGGCAACACGGTGGGAGGACACAGATTGAAACCAGCATCGCCTCCCAAGTTGCAGCTGGGCTCAGGGAGGATGCTGGGCTGCCGCCCGCCTGGGGCAACATCCAGACCACCAATGTGTGCCTGTGGGTGTCCAGTGTTGTTGCTCTTACACACCATCGTTACCTCCTGCTATTCCGCTACCAAGGTTAACTTCAAAAAAGTCAGAAATCTTTCTTTGGGGGTGTTATTGCCAACCACCCATACATTCCCTGTGCACTTAGGGGATCCAGCACCCAGGCATCCAGCCCAGCCTCCTGGCTGGAAGAAGATGTGTGTCCCACCTGGTTCAGATGTGGTAAGAGTAGATCCTGGAGTAGGTGAACAGTTGATCTGTGCAGGAGAGGATGTGGAAAGAAAATATCGCGTGGGACGTTATTTGATACACCAGCTCACTGGAAGCTGAACTGTCCTCACTGCACCTTCTCTTTGACGGGCTGACACTTCTCCGCTGGAGGGTCCTTGCTGTCCTGACAATGCAGCAGGATTTTATGAAAGAAGAGATGTGTAAACACCTTGCCTGGGGCATTGCTCCAGGCAGACGTACCTCAAAGCCTTGTAATTGTAGCCAAGAGCCGGCAAGGGGATGTCACCTGCCAGTCCCTCGAAGTAGGGACCGATCCCTCTCCAAGCAAAAGCCTCTTTCCCCTTTTTTCCCTGTTTATTTTTAGCACTAGAGTGGATGCAGCATGCATGGCTGGGTGGGAAATGGTTTACAGGTCCTTACAACATGCCTGTCCTGTCCCCAGGGGCAGAACGAAAGCCACCACATGCAGAGCTGCAGGGTTTGCTGCAGGGACATTTCTTTGGCATGTTCCCACCCAGTTCTGCCATCCATCCAGTGCGTGGGCTGCCCGGGCAGGCGCAGAGACATCACAGACTGGATGGTTGGAGATGACGGTCGTGGATGTGGTGGTGGAAATCCTGAGCTGGTGTAGATGTGAGGCTCAGACTGTCTTTGCCATGCTGGAGCTAAGAGGCAACTCTCCAGCCTGAACCTCCTAAAGGAGCTTGCGGGAAAGGAGATGTCTGGACCACAGCGAGAGGAAGGGTTGGACACCAGGACATCGGTGCTCCATGTCTGCTCCACAGTAAATGACTTCAGGCCCACAAACAGCCAAGAAGATACCTGTATAACAACCCACGGGTTCAACAGCAGCCAGGTAAGACTGTCTCCTGGCTGAAGGGAGAGCACTGACCAGCCATGGTCCTGTCCCTGGCATGGCTGAATTGTAGAGGGCCAGGACCTGCTGGGCGCTCATCTTAGCTCTGAAGGCTCTTGCCCATAACTCATGCTTCCCCCCTGCTTTTAGCTCTGATTTTTAGCGGAGAAACATCGAGGGTTCTTTCCAGGAAAGCAAAAAGGGTATCATTTGTATGGAGACTTCAGCCACCCACTTGCTACAACCATACAATTTGAAAGGGCAGCTAAAATGCCACCAAAATGAAAGCTTTGGGGACTTATGTTTGTGCCTTAATGCAGAGCAGTTGGGAGCAGAGGGGAGGGGGAAACAGGACTGGAAAACATCAACCTACAAAAGAAAAGGGAGAGAATTAAAATGAGTCAGTCTACTCTTTCTGGACCTCCTGAAAAGCCCAGGCAAGGAACAAATCTGTCTCGATGGGCTCTCGCAACCGCTGGACATCCCAGAGCCATTGGCGAGTGCTGGCTGCCTGGCCCCTGGGGCTCCAGCATGAGGCACAAGCAATCAGGACAGGACAAGAAAACACTGAAGCATTTTTGTATGTAAGAAAGGGAACTTCTCTGAGTGTATGGGCCACGGCAGCACATCTACCTGATCCCAGCGTCCTGTAAGGCTCTAAGGGGCCTTTTTTTCCCTCCAAGGAGAGTGATGTACTGGTAACGCTGCTCTTGGCTTCCTCCTCCCATGACTGCTCTGCATCCATCCATGACCCATCCTCTCTCCTCTGCGTGCCTGGGGTGCTGATGGGCAACTTGATGGCACTGGGTGCTACTGGTGTCACCTAACTACTGCAAGGTGGCACAGAACCAGGGCTGCAGCCGGCAGCTGCTCTGCTTTCAGGTACCCGAGGTGACCCAGCGTGACCCATGGGACCTGGGAACTTCCACCAAGTCTGTGTTGGCACTGAGATGCTGCTGGCTTTTTATTTTTTCAGAGATTCCTTCTCCCATACCCATTACTTGCTTTTTTTCCTTTTTTTTTTTTTTTTTAATTTTTTTTCCCCTGCTGCCATGGCAACCTGGATAGATTCTGGTCACGGCTTTGGCCTCCCCGGCTGCAGATGGCCACAGAAACATCAATCAACAAGTGACACACCTCCCTGGGGACCAGCATAGCTGGGGATGTCCCCTACGGGCAGGGACATCGCTGGATCCCCAGCGAAGAGCAGAGCTCGCCCACCCAGGATGCGCTCCCTCCTCCCTCTGCCCGTGATTTCTCCAGGACCGGGTGCTGGAAGGCTTTGAGGGGTCTATTTTGGGCAGTGGCCACCCGGAATGGCCCCTCTGCACTCGCTCCTGTCTTGTCGGTGCCCGGAGGGGCGGCAGGAACCAGGGCTGTGCGTGGTGATTCTGCTTTACAGCCCACCATTTGGGGTTTAAAAATAGAGCTGGTTAAAGGGTTTGATCCTGCCCTGTATGCTGTCCCTCCCTTCGGCTGACCTCCCCAGGCAGCCTTGGCACCCATGGCCATCCCCCACCAGGGCTCCCGCACACCCAGCACCAGCTCCCATCCCTCCTTCTCCCCGACTCTGCTCTCAGCTCCCCCCCGAAACCAAACCATCCCATGGGGAAGCCCCAGGCAGTGTTTCGAGGGATACTTTAAGGTAGCAGAGATGGAAATCCTGCCTCTGGCTTCCCGTTGCACCCCGCTGGAGGGGTGGTTGATGGGTGCTGCTCCGAGAGCGTTGCTGGCGGTCCCCGGTGTGATGTGGCTTTGCTCAGAGGCGCTGCTGCAGTTGGATGGAGAAGGAAAGCTGTGAATCTGCAGACTGCTCCTCTCCCAACTCTGCAGTGACTTCCTCCCTCCCTCCCTCCTCATCGTCACCAGCTCCCCTGGAAGGCAATCCATGGCCATTCCCACTCCCTGCTCAGCCTGTTGCGCACCAAAACTGCCGGGCAGGTTTAGCCATGGATGGGGAGGAGACATGCCCACCCTTCCCATCCTGTGTTCCTGAATCCGGAACATCCATGAGCTCCTTCAATATTTGAATCCCCCAAGGCTGTGCATGTTGAGGGCTGCCTTGCCTGTGTGGCAAGGAAATGGTGGGTCTCCTCTGCCTAAAACCAAGGAGAGGGATTGTGTTTGGGTGGCACTGGGTGACACCTGGGGGGTCTGGGACTCCCCAGGGCACGTCCGTTGGCCCGCTTGCCCTGAAGCCTTTGCCACGAAGCTGAACTACAGCAGCAAGGACCAGGCTTGGTGACCACCTTTCATCCAGGCTGGGTGCCCCATGGTGTCTTCAGTGGAGGACTGCTGAGATTGGGGGACAGAGGGGAAAATCCCCACTCCAGCAAGAGCATCGTGCCAAGGAGCAGCTCCAGGCTCCATGGAACTTGGCACGTGGGGAGGCCCAGGTAGACTGGAGGTGTACAGGGAGACCATCTCTTCCAGGAAACCTTCCCACACACCATCCATGCTCAGCACAAGCAGGTGTCATTGCTACGAATTTAGCAAGTCTCCAGAGAGTCTTCCTCCATGGAAATGTCCACCCTCCCATGCAGCCTTTGGAAATGCTTTGTAGCCAAACACCGTGTGAAGTCTGGGGTATTTTGGAGCGTCCCCGCTGGGTTTGAGAGGTCCCTGCTGAGCCCATCAGGCCACCGGTGTTTCAGATGTGGTCGGGCATGATGAGAAGCCCAGCCTGGACTTGAGTTCTCAGCACAGAGTCCAGAGGCAGGGGTGGGGGCTCCCAAATCTCCCGGGACATTCAAGAAAAGGTCCTTGTGATCTTTGCAACATTTTACTTTCACTGACAGTTTTTACTGCTGAATTCTCATTAACCTGATATTTTACCTAACATTTTAGCTTTTATTTCTTCCTTAAAAGTGGCTGGCCTGGTCTGACTGAACTTTTCCAAAGAGACAGATAAGAGACCTGGTAAGGGAAATGTCAGCTCTGGCTGCCCGGAGTTTGGGGCAGTGCCACTGATAAAGGTCTCTCAGTGGGAGGAGGTGGGCAGTGAGGAGGGAGTGTTTGTGATGGGGGATGATGTTGGCTCCCCCCAGAAAAAAATTCCACTCCTCAGTTCTTCTTGAGACCAAATTTAATATTCCCTGTTGATGTATGTGATTTTCAGTGCTCAAATGGACCTTCAGTCTGAAGTTTATTTGCATTTTAATAAACCGTCTTTGATGGAGAACACCCTTCTCTATTCATCACCCACAAAAGAAAAGGGAATTGAAAATTATGCAGGAACTTAATGCATCTGAAAGGAAATTGCAGGCTATGACTTGACTTCACTAAGAAATCTGAAGATCAAATGATCCCATCTGCAACGGACATCAAAAACGAGCAGCATCTGCTTATGCCCAGACCGCACAAGGGAACAGCTTTCATGAAAGGATGCTCTTGAATGAAAGGTGTGTACATTTAAGAACACAAGAGTGAACATACGTGCTGGATCCTGGGCTGGGGGCTTCTCCAGCAGTGGTCAACAGTGAACACGTAGGGGAAAATTATAGGGTTGAGCACAGAGTGACCCATCTCCAAGCAACCTCCTGTGGTGGTTCAGGGACTTGGATCTGAACTGAGATGTTTTCCTGAAGACCCCATGGAAGCTGTGAGCTCAGGTGGGATGTGGTGAGAGCCAGGGAAAGAATGGAATGGAGCAGAAAGACCCCGCGAGACGGTGGGGAGCGCGGGAGTGTGTGCGATGTCCCATCATGCTGCAAGGCTCAGCGCAAATGGCTTCCATCCGAGCAGCCTGCTTTGCAAGATGAGGACCAGGAGGGATGTGCAGCCGAAGGCAGGAGAAGTATCTTCCCGGCTCCCTTTCTCTCATAATCCTCTTTGGCTGATGCTGCAACTACATCTGTGCCTGGGGGCGGAGGTTTGCCGGAGGAGGAGCAGGAGGTGGGCAGACAAAATTACCGAGGCGATGGCAGTCAGAGAATAGAATCCCAGCGTCTGAGATCTTCATTGTCTTCTCTGCTATTGAGCTCAGAAAAATTAGCACCATCCAAGCGGAGCAAAGCCATCTCTGCAGCTCTGCCATTTGCAGTTGGAAACAGGCTCCCCAAGCTCCCTATTTATAGCTGTTTAGCAGCTGCTTTGTTGAACCTTCGCACCGATGTGGAGTGATGGGCGCGCTGGGGAGTCTTGGCTGTGGTTTCCCAAGTTGATCCGAGGGGATTTAAATATCTCCAAGTGGTACTGATGGAAGAGGTCTCTGTCGGTCCAGGACTAGCTTGGGAACGTCCAGCCCAGCCGTGCAGTCCTGCAGGCAATGCCAGGCTGGCTTTGCAACCCTTGAATTGCTGGCTGTGTCACCTCCAGGGAGAGGAGGCGGGTGGCAGGGATGTCCCCGTGCCATGCTCTGGGTCTCACCTTCCTGTGAGGGGAAACCCACCTCTGTCCTCACCAGCCCCCTCCTGGGGCATGAAATAACCCAAACACAGAAGCGTGAGGAACATTAACAGGGAAAATGCATATTATTACAGCTAGGAGGAAAATATCAGTGGAGAGAGGAGGGGAAGGAATGAATCATTTATGGCAGATGTCCCCACTCTGCAAATACTGCCTGGCTGTGGAAGAAAATCATGTAAGCTAAGGGGAGTCTTATTGCTTATCTAAACAGTTATAATAGAGCAAAAACGGAAAAGGTTTGTTACATCCCATGGCAGCAAAGAGAGGAGGTACTGCAGATGCATCCAAAAAGCCTTAAAACTCAAATCATCCCCAGAGGGGTCTTGAGAGCTGGATCAGCGCATACCGCATCTCTGCAATGCAAACGCAATCCTGCTGCCCTTGGCTGCTGACGCTGCCTTCTGGGGTGCCCAGCACACTGTTCCGCTTGCCTGCGAGATGCTGGCAGCCCCTTAAACTCCAACTGCCATAGCTGCCCGGCGGAGGGACCCGTGCCAGCCCTTTGGGGGGACAAGGTGCTGTTGGGGCACTGAAGCCTGCAGCAGGAGGCCAGGCTGGGCCATTTGGCTGCAGGATGCTCCGTGTCTCCCCTACCTGGTACTTCAGGTAGAGGATTTATCATTTTGAAAAGGCTAGGGAGGCTTTGCAAGTTGCCCTCCTTTAGTCTGTATCTTCAAAATATTTTCCAGGGTCTGGTGAGGCTCCGTGGGAAGCCAAGCTCTGCATCAAATAGCTCCAAGCACCCTTATGTTGGCTTTCAAAATAGGCCATTAAAATTCAATTTTTAGAGTGGTTCCCTAGCCCTGAGTAGCCCTGGTGAGGACCTTCTCTCCTGGTGCTCATTGCAGCTGTGATTCTGCCTTTGTGGAGCAAGAAAGTTGCTTGAGAATTGCATACAATTCATTAATTCCCAATTAATGGCTGTAATTATCTACCCCTATATAAATAACCAGCTCTAGCATGACACAACCTTACAGTGTCTGTACAAGGTGCCCTGACTCACAAAGCAGTAGCAGGAAATAATATATGCTAAAGAAAAATCTTTATCCAAGTAAGGAATAAATAAGACATTTGCCTTTTAGAAATAGGATGACTCTAGAAGTAAGAAAACTTTTCCACACAACAGTTCCCAAGCATCACTGACTCATTATATTTACAAGAGAAATTACTTCTCATGGGAAAATTTCAAGCAGCCATAGGAAACTTGAATCTGTAGGCAAAGAAATATGACAGACACCCCACTGGTGCTGGTCTTAATTCCTACACATCGCTCTTTCCATTCACATGTGCGCTTCCCCAGGCTGCCGGCCCAAGCCAGCCTCCAGGGCAGCTCGGCTGATCGCTTCCCTAAAATGCCTTTAAAAGTATATGGCTATATACTCCTGGCAAGGAAAGGTATCCAGCAGAAGGTGCCATCTCCAGAGACTCTCTGAAAGGGCAGCAGGGAAAGCTAGAGCCGGGCAGAAGACCCAGGTAGCCCTTCCAGAGCCTGGTCAATATGCCTGAGGATTTATGAGTGAAGGGAGGCTCTCGGGGAGAAGTGACTCCTTCTCGATTGATATGGAGTATGGCTCCTGCCGAGCTCCCCTCCAAAATGGTCATTGCAGAGGGAAATGTTTCAACTTCCAAAGGTTTCAAGCACCAGGAAGGTGCTTCCTTCCTCTAACATATGGCAGCAAGGGCATGCAATGCTCCTGGTTCCCCCCAAACTCTTGCCAAGCTCCCCACATCCCCCTCATGGCACAAAGGCTTGGGGGACCACAGGGCATGGGGCAGCCAGGGGACACAGAGGGGCTGCCAGGTGGTGGGGACATCAGCGTGTCAGTTGACGTCTGTATGGGCAGGCTCCATTGCGTAAGCCAGCCGGATACCCGAAGATGCTCTCCCAAAAGGCAACAGATAAAAATATCCAGGGAATATGTGTTGCTCTGACTAAAGCACTGCTAAAATAGAAGAGTGCGCAAATCCCTTTTTAGCTGCTCCTTCTGAGCCTCCTGCCTTTTCTCTCGCATGGCTGTTACCCGCAGATCGCCGGTGGGTTGATGTCTCACAGCTCGCATCACCCCCACTCGCTGTGGATGTGGTCCCTGCGTGCTACCTGTGTCCGGGCGGGCACTTTTCTTGCTGGGATGTTGCTTTGCACTCACTGGAGCAGGCATAAAGAGTGAGGTTAAGGTATCACTTTGCTCAAGTTAATAAATTAGTTGTAAAACTTTTTTTTTTTTTGGAAGCTCCTTGGCTTGGCTCAAACTGTGCTCCCATGTGCTGGTTCCAGTCCCCTGGCTCTGGTGCAGACCTGCAATATTTACCCTGTAAAATCTTCCCTTGTAGGATGTTAAAATAAAATCCCATTCTTTTGATGCCTTTCTGTTTGAAATCCAGTCCTCCAGGTCTGCTGCTGTCTGATCTGGCCATTAGACAAATTCTGCCATCCGTGCACATAGAATCATGAAATGGTTTGGGTGGGAAGGGACCTTTAAAGGTCATCTCGTCCAACCCCCCTGCAACGAGCAGGGACACCTTCAACTAGAGCAGGTTGCTCAGAGCCCCGTCCAACCTGATCGTGAACACTTCCAGGGATGGGGCATCGACCACCTCTCTGGGCAACCTGGGCCAGTGTTTCTCCACCCTCAGCATAAAAAATTTCTTCCTCATATCTAGTCCTAATCTACCCTCTTTTAATTTAAAACCATTAGCCCTTGTCCTATCGCTACAGGCACTGCTAAAAATTTTGTCCCCATCTTTCTTGTAGGCCCCCTTTAAATACTGGCAGGCTGCTATAAGGTCTGCCTGGAGCCTTCTCTTCTCCAGGCTGAACAACCCCAACTCTCTCAGCCTGTCTTTGTAGGAGAGGTGTTCCATCCCTCTGATCATTTTTCTGGCCCTCCTCTGGAGTCCATCAGATGGGATGAACAACGCAAACTCCCAAGAACAGATCTTCCCACCACCTACAATTGCTCCGCGCCACTTCTCATTAACCTGCCTTGCCAGCGATCGAGGCAACATGTTTTCTGCCAATCGCTATCAGCACCTGAAAGGTAGTGTTCCCCCAGGGAGATCATTGAAACCTAGCCGGTGCTGCCTCCTGATTACACCTTCACACAGGACGGAGCTGGGAAGGAATCAGGACAGAGCTGGGGGTTGCCACCATGCCTTTTGTTGGTGCTGAGCTCCAGTTCACCCCCCCAGAGCCGAGGGCTGCTGGGTGTCCCAGGTTCTGCAGGCTGCGGGGGCTCTACATGTTCCCTCTCAAGCATCTTCGCTTTTGCTCTCGGGAGGGGACACCTGCACAGGGGATGAGGCTGGGGGACCGGGCTGTGGGCATCTGCTGGGGAAGGGGGACTCCATCTCCATCCTGAGGACAGGGATGTTGTGCCTGATGCCTCCAGGTCTCGCGGGGCCTCTCCCTCATTCAATATTGGCACAAACTTGGTCCCAGCTCTGGGCTGGAGGAGCATCTGGAGGAGCTTTCCTGCCTGACAGGCAGACAGACCCCCCTAAGCACGTGCAGGCTGTCAACTGAACACCCCAACAGTGCTGCTGGGTGTCTGCCTTGTCCATCCGTGGGCATGTGCCTGTGTCTCACCCATAGTGTGTGAACCCACTCTATTTCTTCTAGCAGGTAACTATTGGGGCACACAGCCGCAACGACACGTGGCTCCCCATGGCTGCACACCTTCCAAGACAGGTGGGTTTGGAGCAGAGCTGCTTCCCAAGGCTGCAGCAAGGCCCTGTGGAACCCCAGAGCAGCTGGAAACCCAACAAAATTGCTAGCAGAGCCCCAGTGACACCCATCTGATAGCTTGGATGCTTGAGCTGCAAAGCAGGGGACTCTGCACCAGTTGCTTGTGGGCAACACAAGCCAGTGCTGGAGACGAACCTGCCAGAAGGATGGAGGAGAACCGGGCAGTGACCATGACCCCTTTCCTTTTTAATGAGCCTCACGGGGAGTCACAGCAAGGAAGACAAGCTGAGAGGTGACAGCACAGCTCCTGCCACCCCACCAGCTCAGGGAAGGGTCCATGCTCTGGCAGCCAGCTCTGCCGCCTGCGCGGCAAAAGGGGGTGAGCCACCTTGGTAGGCAGCTCAGCCACACAGGACGCACGGGAAACAGATTATTAATCCTTTTGTATCCCGCAATAAGTATATGTCACCCTGCCGTTTTGCACGCTTCCGCTGACAACAACAAAACACGCACACATTGTTAACGGCTTATTAAAATTCATTGGGAGCTGCCACTGCAGGCTGCTAAAATAGAGGCTGCTCTTGATGCTAAGCCAAATAATTTGAGTTTTTCATCTCGGTGATCATGTAAACAAACTGTCAGACATCCAGATGCAGGCATGGAGAAATATCCATGGACTAACAGTGGCGGGGCTCGGCATATATTCATTTACTAATCTGATTGTTGTGAATAAATTAAATGGCAGTGTTAGAAGTATGTTCCCTCGGCCCATGTTCTGCTATATTAAGATGTGATGATTTTGCATCTTGGGTCACTGAGCAAACAGAGATGTGTCTCAGTGGTCAACTGAACCAAAGCCAGATATACACAGCCCCTTATTTTCAAATCTGAAGGTCTCAAAGTGCAGGGTAATACGCTGGTGTCTGCCCTCTGTTGTGGAGAGCCAGGAAAAGCATGAGGGAAACAGCCATGCAAATAGAGTATGAAAAAAGTAGTGGCTTTGTAGCTCTCTCCCTCAGATGTAGGACCATTTTCCATTGGAAAATGCATATCCTAGATTTTAAGGCAGAGGCACCATGCTGTGCAGCAGTTTTGATCTGCCAAGCATGGGCCGACAACAGCCAGCGGTTCTGCACGGCGCAGTGTTGCGATGGAAGAATGTTGCCCTCGGAGAGCCAGGCGCGACTGCGAGGCTCCACGTGATGGAGAGTTTATCCCATCTCCTGGCAGTCTGTTACAGTGATTCATTACCTTCCGTTAAAAATTTGCATCTTATTTCCACCTTGAATTTTTCAGACTTGAGCTTCCAGCCATTATGCACTGTTTTTATTAGATCCAAAACCCACATACCTCTTCCCCCTGGGAACAGTGCAGTGGGATTGCATTGCCTCTGAGTTGTCTGATGGTGTGTGTATTAAGCTTTCTGTTTTCCTCTGAATTTTCCAGCAGTTCTCTTCTAGGAGCCCAATTTGGAAGATCTCTACTGCCAAATACCGTCGAAGGAGGTGAAAAGATCAGAGAGACAGCCTGTGCTGTTCAACCCATGGTCAACGTGGTTCATGTCTCCAGCTATGGGCTTAAGAGGATGCTGTCACAGCAGGGCAATACGTATGATTTATTCCCTGGGTGTTCTCCCAGCACCTGCATGTTTCCTCACCCATACGTGGTTTGTCTGTTCACAAAGTCTCAAGAAGTCACCCTGACTCCCCAACTTTTGTCTTTCCAAAAGGCCTTCGGCAAATATTTCCCCAGATTTGCTCTACATTGCACTGGCAAGGTATTGCACTCAACCATAGCTTCTCCTAATGCAGGCATTCCACGCATCATGCTGTGACCTGGGCACACTGCTCCAGCAGTGGCTTGGAGCCCAGATTTCTTCAAAGACTGCTCCTGGCAGCGATGCCTCACCTCTTGGCAGCTTGAATCCAGCCCCAGTTCCCGATCCCATCTGCCTTGTGGTGGGGGAGGCAGGCAGCTCTGTGGGAGGGAGCGTGGGCAAGCCTGTCTGCCCATCCTTGCTGCAACGGCATGTGGGACGGGTGGAGGGGACGGGGAAGGGCACGGGGACCTGCCACAGCACAGGAGAACCGGTCCGGGACTATGGTTGTGGTTGTACCCAGCTGTGTCAGGGTACTGGGCATCCACAGGCTCCTGCAGCCCCAGTAATGGGGACACAGCCCCTTGTCTCTGGGTGGCTCCTGCCCAGGATTAAAAATGGGCTTGGGCAGCCCCAAACCCCATCTAAACCACTAAAATCTCCCAAGCAGCACTTTTCCAGGACTGGCCCTGCTTCCTTCTGCACGAGCTCTGGTGCTACTTTCACAGGAGCGAGCCCTGGCTCTGCACCAGTTCTGCAGGGACACGGTCCTTTGCAGCAATGGGTTGGAGATGAAATAAATTGTCTGTCTCCTCTGGCGCCATGGGGTTTGTGAAGCTCCTGCTGGCTGCCAGCTGGCTGTGTGGGGGGGTTCTGCTCTGCCCGCTGGCCTCTGGCCACGGGGACGCAAGGGGACTCCCCGGCAGGCTGGGGAGAAGGCACGTGTTCCCAGAGCTGGGATGGGAACCCGGCTGTGCCAGCGCCGAGCTCCGTGCTGCCTTCCTGGGAACTGGGATCAGCTCTGGGAGCTAAAGGGACTCGGGCGTAAGGGCTCTGCAAGGAAGAGAGTGGACCAGCTTATCCTGGGGACATAAGGATGGCTGCGGGGCTCAGAGCAGAGTCCAATCTCCCTGCTGCCTCGTCTCCAACCGCGGCCAGCTGTCTGGGCCGTGGGCAAAGGATGCAAGCGAGAAGGCAGCTCTGATCTGATCCTTTCCTGGCTCTGCCCCGGCAGCAGGGACCCGCGGAGCTGGCAGCGGCTTGTGGACCATTATGTTCAGTAGCCACCAAGGAGCCTGTCTTTCTAATCCCTTATTGAACTCATTTCGTGTTTGGCCCCAGCTGCACCCTGCAGCCATTTAATGATGCTGTGTGAGTGTCGGTGAGGTCCCTTTGCCAGTCTGGTTCAACATGAGGGGTTCAGGAGTCCAGAGACAAGTGCTCCCACAAGGACAATGTGACTGCACGAGCATCGCACTACATAAATACAGAATAAACGCCTGCCAAAGCAGAGCAACGCCTCTGTAAGTGTGTTTCAGCTGAACACATTGTCCACGTCAGCACAGGGCAGCATCCGGGGAGCAGAGGCTTGGTGCAGCTCCTGATCAGCGTCTTTCATCAGCTGCACCACTGATTGCAATAAATTCTCACTAGAAAGAAGTGAGGTATAAATGCAAACTGAGATTTCTCAGGTGTTTAAACCGATACTTTTCACTTGTTGATTTAAATGATGATTCAAATCAATAATTTAGACTCGTTTTATTTCATCTGTCCCCAATCCAACCAGGCACCTGGGTCTCAAATGGTGTTTTATCTTCTGTTTCCAACTGTGCATCTTTCTTTGGCCAAGTAGCACTGCTAAGTGAGCCCTGGCTCCTGAGACCTGCTGAAAGGATTTCAGTCACAGCCAAACTGAAAAGTAACCTCGGAATTGCAGCTGTATTTTTCTTTTCACTTGGGTTTTTGTTTTTGTTCTGTGAGTTTTTTATAGCGTGACATTTTTCTATGTGACTAAAGAACCTTAAAAACAAAAGGGGGAGGAGATGGCACAGGCAGAGACACACCGTTGATCAAACCACGATGACAAAGCCCTGCTCAAGCTCCAGCTTGAATTGTGGGTGTTCTCAGAGTGTCCTAAAATTGTTTTCACCTCTTTTCGCTTGATGGCACCAGGGCAGCCCACGTCTCTAAAGCCAGCAAGCTCCATGGAGACCTCAAAGAGGAGCTTGGGTCTGATCCCACCTCTGTTGCTGACACACACCTTTGGCACATACCCTTCCCCTGCTTCTTCTCCCATGTTTCATCCCTGTAGACTGGAGACCTCTGCATTCCTGATGCTGGACACGGCCAGCCCTTCACCGAGCTGGTCTCTGGCCACAGACTGGGAAGTGCCTGGACAGGGAGGGCACACCGTGCCCAGGAATGCCACCACAGCTGAGACATGCTCCTGGAAAGTCCTCTGGCCACTGCACAAATCACTTTACAGCCTCTCTCCTGCCCATTTTTTGGAGCAGATCCATGAACATTTGGAGCCATGTGGCCACCTCGACTTTGCACACACCAGCCCCTGCTCTCCTGAGCAGGGAAATGCCCCTGCTTGGCTCCTGGCCACAGAGATATGTAAATGGGGTCCATCAGCCAGAGCTGATGCTCACTGGCACTGTCTCATCTTCAAAAGCACAAGGACAATCAGCATAATGACTTCATTTACAGTGGAAATCCAATTACTGCAGGGAAGCATTTTATTAGGGTGGATTTTCTCTGCGGCTGCCACACACGGGGAGCTTGTCTGCTGAACAATGGGCTCGCTGATGCTGGTGCCAGCACAGGGGACCAGCTCCATGGGCCTGGGCACGCGTGGCGGTGACAAGGCGTGCAAAGCAGGACGTTGCACCTCAGCTACGGCCCTGGGCTCTCTGCTCTCCTATCACCTGTGCAATTCCTGCAGCCGTGTCCGAGATGTCTCCTCTCCCCTTCTCAGCCCCATCATCTCCAGCTGCAATCCAGCAGGCACTGCCTGCCTTGAGCCCCCTCTGTACGGCTTGCAGGGGGATTTTGTTTCCATGCCACCTCTGCGCCCTGCAGGGGAGATGAGAGCAGGTCCCATGGGAAGCGCAGCAGCTCTGCCCAGAAACCCTTTGAACCGTGTCCTCACTACCCTGGGGACGCACTTCACCCCTCCTCTGCAGCAGCCCTGATGGAGGGGAGGCTGACTTTCTGCCAACAGTGCCTATCCTTTCTTTCCCAGCCCCTGTAAATCTGGCTGGTTGAAGCAAGCCCGGCCTGCCCTCGCTGCCGCGAACTTGTGGTGGTTTGGTTCTCTAGTAAAATATCCTTAAACTGTTCCCCTTATTATGCACATTATCTGCTGAGAGTTTGCTGCCAGCTCACACCTGTTTTGAACTTGGTGAAATTGGCCCTTTTAAAGAGTTCAGTACATACACTACAGATCTGCACCGTATTTCTGCTGAAATACAACAAACGTTGTATGAATAAGACTTGGAAATGATTGAGCCTGACATTATCATAATGCAAACAGCAGACAAGCAAGGCGAGTAGGAGATGCTGCTGCGGAAGATGCAGTAGCAAGCGGCAGGAGACACGTCTGTGCAGGAGGTGCCTCCAGGAGGCGGCGGATTCATGGGACTGTGGCTCAGGCACTGCGAGGGAAGGGAAGGCAGTTATGATAGATTTTGCTAAAGAGCAGAGTTCACCTTCACAGCAATGACAGATCGCCTCCCTGCTATCACTGCATTGCATTATGTTACCAAGAAAATTAAACAGTTTCTGTTGGGAAGTATTTTATTGTCTGCTTGTTTGCTCATTTGAAGATTCAGTTTTGATTCTAACAGTGTGCAGCATACTGTGCTGCTGTCAACAGGGGAGAAAAGCATAAATAAATGAAAATGAGAGGCAAGACTGAGCGATAGGGAAGACTGCTCCTTTATGGACCCATTTTATCAAAATCCCTCTTGTCTTTTCGGCCTCTGATTTAGATGCTTTGATAGAAACCCCTGGGTCCCACTTTCCCCATGTTTGATGTTTGACCTTCACACTCTTCCCCATCACTTGTATCTTCTGGTCTTGCGGGGCAGGGGTCCTACACTCAGCTGCAGAAGCACGCTGGTATATTGCATATAACAAGATGTCCCCACGCTTTTCCTTTGAATGGCAAACGAGTACCCCAGTACTTTTCAGACTGATTCTGCAGCAGAGATGCAGTTCTGCAGCAGCCTTCTCGGCTCCCAGTTCAACCCCTCTGGCTGTGCATCTCAGTGTTGGGGCTGCAGCACAAGAAGCTAGCTTGTGTCTGTGGGTATCAGAGATCTGCATGTTGCTTCCTAGCCCGTCCCACACCAGGATAACCAAAAAATGACTTGGGCAGTGCTCTCCAGAAGTGCTCAAGAAAATGTTTAAGCGTGATAATCACCACCTCCCCACAGGGTTTCTGATTCACCCTGTGACATTTAGTTTTATTCAGCATATTCTGGCTGAAGAAAGCATTTGTGATGATTGCAGTGAAAGCTTCCTCGTGCCCACTTAGATATCCCTCTTCCCTGATTTACTAGACTGAGCTCTATCAGAGGAGCATGCTTTGCTCTGGGATAATTTTTCTGGCCCAGCATTACCTTTGCTACCTGCAGGTGAGAGGGTACATGCTGCAGTGGACTCCTAGGAGAGAAGCTTCTCCAATAAGCATGGTTTCTTGGTTTGTTTCTCAATGACATTTTAAGGCAGAGGCAGGCAGGGATCTGTGGGTGAAGGAACATTTTGCATCAGCCTACACAGCCGTTACAGCACCCTCGGTAAGTAGTGTGTGGGCAAGTCATACAGGGCTCTTCACAACAGAAATGCAGATATATGTGCCAGAGAGAACACCCTCTGAAGAACAGAGGGCAGAGCTCTTATTACAGAATCATTGACTCAATTATTCCCTGAAAGCATATTAGAATGACTCTGGTTTTTATTGCAAAAGGATGAATAAATCCATATTTTGTTAGTGCAAATAGGTTTCCATTCGTATTTACAGAGGGCATGAAAGATCAGCCAGCTCTTGCTCTGCAGGTAGCTCAGTGTAACCCCTCAGGCCCTCAGCAACAGCAGAGAGCAGTGGAGGAAAGTACAATGTGACAAAAAAGACATCCTGCAAGTGACCTAGCACGTCCATCCTTATCATAGCCTGTCCATCACAGCTCCCTGCGGCTTGGCGGTGTGCATACCTGATGATTGTGTTGGGAGCCCTGCATCTGGGATTGCAATTCCCAAAGCGAAAAAAAAAGTTAGTTATAAAAATAGTATGAGAAGTTTTTAGAAAACCTTAACAAGATGTCTGTTAGAATGAGTGTGGCAAGTGCACACCCAGTGTACAAAGGCACTATCCACAAGCAAAAATATGATTGTAACACATTTCCACAACCAACAGGGTAAGTGTACAGCATGAATTACATTGCTACCACCACGTCCCGCACTGCCACTTACTTACAACCGCTCAGTAGCCCAGCCCTGGTTTTCTTGGTGTCAGCAGAGGAGGGAGGGATTCGTACTGCCATGGTCAGCTGGAAAGGAGCACATGTCAGAGGCAGTCTTTGTTGACTGGGTTTGCAATTAGGGACTGACTCTGTATGCTAAATCTGGGCTTTCTGTGGCCATGAAAAGAAAGTGTAAATAATAAAGTCCAGAGTGAGATCCAAACTCTTCCAACCTCAGAGAGTCTAGATCTCAAACTTTATTTTTGTCTCCATGCAAGTTCCTGCCATCCTAATCCCAGCCCAGGAGAGCAAATACCCATCAACACCAGCCAGCAACGGGGCTACTCACAGAAGGAGTTTCTGGAGCGAGAAGTGAAGGAGAGGTGTTAAATGTGAAATCGTGATGGGCTGTTCATACTCTTGTGAGCCTGATCCAGAGCCCACCAGTGTCAATGAGAAGATATTTGGCTAGATAAGGATGGTTCCTTCAGAAAGAACAGTTTTCGTTCTGTTGCCATACTACCACTGTGCTTCTCTTTTTGCTGGAAAACAGAAAAGTCATAAGGAGAAATGTTCCCCTGTGCTCAAAGACGACGACTTTGGAAGTGCTGTCTCCCATGCTAGCCTCACCAGTGTTCTCTGCCTCGTTAGAAGCTCTTGCTGGTATTTCTGTGCCGCCCTGCTTGATTCTTTGATGCTAAGCACTCCATTTGAGATGTCTTGTTGAAAGAAAAAATACCAACTTGATTTAAAACTGTTTTTCCAGTTAACCAGCAGCGGGCTTTCTGCCAACAGCCAGCCAGCCCATCTCCTTCTGAACGCAGAAATGTGTCCCGCTTTCAAGGTGCTACAAACGCTATTTGTGGCACTGCTTGGCACAGTCTGGTTTGATCTCAATAGCAAGGACATGGGTAGAAAGAGGTTGGCATCAATACCCACACAGGGCAGGCTGAAGTAAATGAAAAAGGGATGTAAAGAAAAGGAGGAGTGCGGTGATCCCCCCCAAAGAATACCTGGATGCCTGGGGATACGCAGAAAATCAGACTACCTCCGCCTCTCCCCACGGCCCTTCTGACCTCAATATTCAGGAAGATAATCTAATCTAATCTAATCTGATCTAACAATCCAACATAATCTTCTAGAGTCTCATGAACTGCATCTCGTCAGCATTATCTGATAGCAGCGAAGTAATGGGCCCGTTACAGATTATGTTGTCTATCTGAAAGAATTATTTTTGGCTTCAAAAGCAACATTACTTCCTCACTGGCTGCCCAGAAAAACTCTTCTAACCTCAGATACTGCAGTGAAAATGCAGGTTTGACCTTTACAGCCTGCACAAGGCTGGGACTGGTCTGCTCTGCCACGCGGGTTGGTGAATGGGAATATGTCCACATGCAGCACTGGCCACAACAAACACTTTTTGGTTCTTGTTGCTTGGTTTCAGCTTCTCACGTTACATAGGCTTCATCTCCCACAGTGACAGGGAAAATGTAAGGTATACTGACATCTCCCCTGCCTTATGAATTTTTAAGGATAGAAACTGGGCCCGAACTGGAATGTTTTTATTGACTGAGCATAATGAGTTAAATATGGCCTGTTTTCTGTCTTGCCTGAATGAACCTTGTGCATGTAGCATCTGCTGGATCTCCTAAGTCAGTACAAGAATACCTGCACAGACCTTCCTCTTGCAAAAGCGACATTTTACAAGAAAACAGCTATAATATAATTTTTCCCTGTATGTCTTTGGACACCCTTAGGCAGACTCCTGTGCTGGCCTCAGGGCAACAGGTTTCTTGTCACTAAAATACAGCAAATGGGTTTCAGTCAGAACATTCACTGTCTCCTGGAACCTAGAGCAACTTTCAGATTGGTGCAAAGCAATGTAAAACGAGTGGGTCAGTAGGGATTTACATCCATATCATTCTGGAGTAAATATTTGGAGGGCAGGAGATGGTCATTTTGTGTCTGGCTCTGCAGTTGAGTGTGCAAGATAGTATTTGGTCCAGCTGTCCGTTTATACACACATGCTTTGCTCTATACTCTGGCTTCTGTATCTTTTGCAATGAAATATTATCAGCAGAGGAAGTAGCAACACCTACATTTCTGGCTGCCCAACATTTCCCACTGCAAGCCCCTGCTTTCAGTCTCTTCTCATTCCAGGCAACCTAGCTGCCTCGGAACAAATATTCTGGAAGGTTTCTGCTAAAATCAGTTCAGCAGTTTGAGACTGAAGCTAGGGAAAACAGGAGGTTTGCCTTATGCAATGCTAATTCTCACCCCTGTTTTCTCTGAGGTTATCTCGCTCTTCCTTGATTTTGATCAGAAACTGGGAATTTGGTAGTTCAGCCACTCTTGCTTTAGGAATATGCCTTTTGCAAGTCCTGTCAAAACTTGCCAAACTGTGGCTGCACAATGCTCTTGTGAAAACAGGTATGATGGAAGAAACAGGATCTAATCTAGCAGCTGTTATGGTGTGGCCCTGTGATCTGAACAGCAGTCTGAAAATGAACTGGCTTCTACACTGAACGCAGCTTTCCTCATAGGACCTCTGACAGGGGACAGAAATACTATTTGTTTGTGGAGAACTGAAACAACAGCATGGTAGATCAGCCCCTGAGGAAATGAGAAATCCTGTATCCAGTGCAGGAGAAGAAGGTCAGCAGTACACAGGGGAGAGCTGAGGAGAGGCTGGTTTTTAAATACATGAATATTGAATTCCCTTGGTAGGGGAATTCCTCCTGTACACAGAGTCAGGCAGAGGTCTGGAGGAAAATAAGGACATTCATTTTTATTATTATTTCTTGGACGCATGCTCACAACAAAACTCTGCTCTGAGAAATGCTGTACTAAGCAGGACAAAACCTTGCCCCAGAAAGCCCATGAATGCAGGGGATGAAAGCAATGGTGGAGAGAGCGAAGAGCAATGCTGTTAGTATGGTGGCAGCTGAGTCTAATGAAGGCCTCTGGACATCTTAGATGTGAAAGGGAGAAAAACAAATGGAAACTGCTGAAGTGGGAAATCATTCTCTGGTATAATGCTAATTATTTTTAAGATGCGATAGACTGTGCTGCGAGGGGAGAGCCAGGGGATGACAAGATGCTAGGGAGAGAGCTGAGGGCAGGTGAGAGGGAAATCAAGAGATGGGATGGGGTCAGATTGCTGGAGAAAGAGGAGGGTTTGGAGAGGAGAGCAGAGGGACAGCTACTGGCACTTGGTCAGTTTATCAGCTGCTCTCCCCTAAAGTGTCAAACATGGAACTAGAAGAAACGCAGGTTTGAGGAGTCCAGGGTGTTAGAAAAGACAGCAGAGGGTTTTGCACAGAAGCAATGAGAGCAGCTCAGCTCACCTGCCAGGTGGCCTTGCAAAAGAAGAGAGGGGTCAGTCCTCAAGTGAGCAGAACCTCTTTGACACAGCATTTGATACTGGCAAAGAGATAAAAACTATTTCAGAAAAGTGCACGAAAGAGTTAAAGCAAATGAATAAACATGTGAAACAATATTAATTGTCTGAAACACAATCTGTTTGACTTTTGGTTTATAAAGATCTCTCCACTTTAGTTCCCATGGTAACTATTGCGCAAAACCACACTTTTCCTAATCATCTCCACAGAGTTTAAGGCAATTTTGTAATCCAATCAAATGTAAAGAAGAGAATTTGTTTTTGTGTTGAGAAAACTGCTACCTAATGAGCAAACAGTGACTGGGAGAGGCCAGATTTACAATTATGACCCTAGAGAGACACTTAATTACTGAATAATTAGCAGTTGCTGGAGTTTCTTAGCATATAGAGGAAAGGCTGATGGATAGTGGTTGTGAGAAGGGCTGTTGTAATTCTCAGGTCTTCCAAGTAGTTTTCCAAAGCGAGAAGCAGCAAACCTTGCTGTGCATAGCATTTTCACCAGCTGATGCAAACTGCAGTCAGGCATGGATTGCGTAACAGCAGAAGCTGAGACTGTGAAATGCTTTGCTGACACTGAAGCTGAAGCTCTCAAGAACCTGAACCCCTATCACAGGGTCTTCTGGACCTTTGAGCCTTTGCTGAGGCAGCTTAGATACTGGGGAGCAGAAGGACTAGGCTGTTGGATGAGAACGTGCTTTTCCGTGGGGCTTCTCCGAGCGCAGTACCCTGTGGAGGGGGGGTGTCTGCTAATCCTCCCCAACCGTGTAGAGTGTGAAAGCCATGTTCACAGGCACCAAGTCCAATCTGGCTTCTGGGAAGTCAGTGGCACCCTCTGTGGGCTTCAGTTTAGGCAGGTAGGGTTGAATTATTTCCCCTGATACAGAGGACTTTTCTGTAGGAGGAAGCACTGATGCATGGATTGTCTTCCTGGAATGAAGTCCAAAGCTACAGAAAAGTAATTGGCTCTTGACTTTAATTCTTCTAACGATGAAGCCCAGAAAACTGTTCTGAGTGGAATTCTAAATGCTAACTTTCCCCAAAGGCTGAAGCCAGAAAACAGCCAAATAAATTAGGCAGGATAATTTTTTCTTCCTACAGCAGTACAAAATACAGCCCTAGGACTGCCTGGGGCATTCAGGGTGAGCCTCATTTCACCTTGGGCTTTAGGACAATGACTTCATGTCTCCTGCCTCATATGATTACACACAGGAAAGCTCCCTGCATAATCTCCTGGCATTTCATAAATGCAGGCTCTGTAAATGAGGTCAGGGCTCTAATGCTCTACCTCATCCAGGGACTGCAGAGCTTGGTCCGTGTTTTGAAATAATTACCTGGCCAGCACTCTGGTATCTCCAAGTGGTCCTTCATAAGGTCTGCCCCAGGCAGGCAGCCTCTGTGGTCCTATTGCTCATTCATCTGGTCTAGTCTTCAGCTCATCGTCAGGACATGTAAGGGTACTTAAAAAAAAAGAAAAAAAAGAAGAGAAAATACACAGAAATAGATCTGGTTCCATTTGTCCGCATTTCAGATATAGATGAATTAATATTCTGCAAAAAAAGGAAAAGAGTGGGTGAATTTGTGTGGAATTTTTTACAATGTTTTTGACTACCTACAGAATTGGTTGAATTTGGAAAATTTGTTCATCTCTGTGGCTTTAGCTTTGGGGAAAATGTTGAGATGTTCAAGTGTTTTTGTCGTCTTTTTTTTTTTTCCATTTTCAGCTCAAAACAAAACAAAACCTAAAGAAAGCAGAGTCTTGCTACTCCCACTCCTACCTGTAGGATCTGATTTTCTGAGGCACAGATGTCATCAAGAAAAGGATGATTTCTTGATTACACAGGCATTTTTTGCTTTATCATCTTTCATCCTGTATCAAAAACAAACAGCTCTGGCAGGAGAATGTATTGGCCTTGTTTGCTGGGCTCAGTGCCTCACAGCTGAACGTCCCCTTGTCTGACAAGTGTTCTTGCTGACTGAAGCTTTCCCTGCGGTTAAAATACTCGTAATTCCTTTTCCCTCTGTCAAACAATAATCTGGGCTTGTGCTTCAGCCTCTTTCTGTGCATCAGTAGTACTCACTCTCTCTAACTGGACAACTCTTTTCATGAAACTTACAGAGATTTTATATTTTTGTAACCCCAACCTTGGCCAAAATGATGAGCAGTATTGTGGGTGGTTGTTGGGAGCAAGGACTGTAGACTGACCACAAAATGCCCTTTATCTTGGCTCCTTAGAAAAACAACCTAAAAACATGAGTAGGGGTATTACTAGACAAGGAAAAAGCCCTCCATGTTAGTACCTTGAAAGTTGACAGGGTGTCCCTAGCAGGAGAGCCAGCTAATTTCTAACCAAAGAGCATCTTCTTCTGAACCTTCAGTCTCTTCCCCATTTACAAGCAGCCTCAACTCTGCCGCTGTGTGGCAGCGCTGAAAAAAAACCAAGAAAAAAAATCACTTAACCAGTGAAAAAATCAACTCATCAGTGTGGAGCTCACCCCACCGGTTGGGAAAGCCTCCACTCTGCACTGTGGGGTTGATTTTACAAACAGGCATTTGCACCTTCTGACCTCTACCACCAGAACTTCGTCCTGCCAGAGGAGATGGGGTTTTGCAGAACTGCTTGGGGCTTTCTTGGAGGATATGGACAGTTACCGGGTTTGCCAAAGGGAAGGCTGTGGGCAGTCTGACAGAGGTCCCTGGAGCTCAGGAGAGTTCTCACCAGTGATCTCACTTTCCCCTTTGAGTGGTGGTTCAATTGGAGGCTGACGTTGGTTGTAGAGGCAGGATACACTGCCCTCAGCACAGATCTCAGCAGACAAACTTGAATTTTAACACTAGCACAGCACCTCTGGCAGGCACGACCATGCACTTTTCTCACTTCTGTACATGAGGAGGGGTGGACAAACTCTGCAGTAAGAGAACATTAAGGACCTGTAGTAAAACTTATTTAATATGTGTTGGCCTACAATTTAACTCTTGCCACCTGCGTAGGGAAAGAATGATGCCTAGGAGCCTGAGGGTCCTTCTTTAGATTCGGGACTAAGCAGAGGGGGACAGTGCCAAGATGGTCTTGGAGACACCTCAAGTTGGTCAAGGTCAGAGTCACGGGGCTCTGCAGCCTTGTGAATATAAAAGTATTTGGCGTTGCTCCTGCGGAGGAGTATCATACCTCTAAGGAAGCATGAGGGTAAGAAGGTGATTGGGTTGTGGTGACTACTGGATTAAACCAGTGTTGTCCCTCCACACTCTGCACATTTCTGAAAGTAAGACATAAAGCAAAATTTTTTTTTGCAAATCTCACGTCACAATAACAGAGGAGGCAGAGAGGGAGGGAAAATGGGTAGCATTAGGAGATGTGTTCAGTTCTTAAGGTCACTCAGAGCCATCTCGTGTTTATTAGGTTATTAAATCTCTTTATTCTACTGTGAACCTTGAAAGACGAGGCAGACATTTCTCCATACAGCTTGGGAGGGCTGAGGTGAATAGGCTGGAGGAAGAATCCATAAAAGATATGGTCAAAGCTTTCTTCTTCTGAAATGCCTCAAAACTTTACAAAGAAACAAGACAATGTCAATGTAATAATAATGGAGATAAAAAGTAATTCACAACAGTCATTACCCTTAATATAGTTACTGGAACCAAGCAAAGGAGGTATGAAGTCATACTTTTCAGGGTCTTTCAAGCTGTTTCCATAGGGAGTTTGGTGTGCCTTTGAAGCTACTCTTTATTTACGGTGAATGCCTACCAGCTCCTTTCTCCTTCAGCCTGGGAGCATTAAATGGCAAGATCATTTTTCCTGTCTCACAGTTCCACACGTGCCCTTCCAGGTGGGACTTGGTGCAAGAAGATCTCTCCTGTGGTGTCATCTAAAGGCTGTGTTGCAATTGCTTCTGTTGTTGCCGGTACGCTGTCATGTTTTCTTCTCTTTTGTTAACCTGCACATGGATTAAATCAAATTCATCCTCCAAGCAGGTCATCCGTTTGGATGCACCGAAGAAAGGAACATTTAATTATCCTCTTATTCAGTGTGAATAAAAGGTAGGAACATGCTTCTAGCCACTTTCCCTAGGATGCAGGTCAAAGCCACGTGGCCTGGTAGTCACCCAACCTCCGGTCCACATGGTAACGCAACACATTTGTTTATGCACTTGTTCTTCAACACATCTTAAATTATCAGGATGTGTACTGCTGCCCTGAAGAACCGAAGACAGCTCTCCGCAACTCATCTCATTACTGATGCAGAATGGAGGTATTCTTGGGTTATCAATAACAAATTTCAAAAATTCAATTACGACTAAAATGGAATGGCACTGAGCAGGAAGAGTGCTGCAAGCAGTGATTTATTACTGAACCCTGAACTGATGAAAAACAAGCTTCATCAAGTCCTTAGTAATGCCTTAGTGTTCTTCCATATAAAGGAACATATACATTGTACTATAGAAAAGTTGCCAAAATTGAAAAAAAACCAAACCCAAACACTGATTTATTCTTTCCTGCACTTTCGGACCAGCTCTCTCCACCTGCCAAGGCCCTAAATTGTGGGGTACGAAATTATGGCAAAGGTCCCTTTGAAAAAAAGCAGGGAAAGAAATGATCCAGGCAGAGAAGGAAAGGTGACATTATCATACCACTCCTGACCAAGGGCTGGAAGAAGCTTCGTGGCACAGAAACTATGTGCATACGGAAAAAAAGAGGTTCCTTCCCTTGAAAAGCTTAAGGTGTTTGATAGACTGCAGTGAAATGACGTGGGACTTGTCTGCTTGTTACCAGTGACATTTTTCCTGCATTTTGCTTGAGAACTAAGGACTCAAGTACTAAGTTACTTTCTCCCATAACTAAAGATGCGGTAGAGGGAAGCAAGGGTTGCAGGAAGGGGAAGCTGTTCTCCTCATCACCTCATACAGCAGTTTCCTCACCTCACTGTGGGCCACAATCTGCCTCAAGTGCCCAGAGCTCTCTCCCATTCCTCGGGCAGGAAACGAGGCATAGGGGAATAACAGAGCTGTAATATTTGCTCTGGCTGCTTTTGCTCCTGTGCAGCTGTTTGCCGTCAGGGCGTGAGAGGAGGTGACAGAAAAAGCCCTTACTGCCCACAGAGGGCCAGGCTGAAGGGCCGGGCTCCCTGTGGAGATACCATCCCCTGCACAGCACCAAGGGGAAGCACTGGTTCTCCCTCACCACCCCGGGGCGATGCTGGGAGCGGGACTTGCCACAGAAAGGAGCCCCCGGCGCTGCCTCTCCCGCCCGCCCCACACCGCCCGTCACGAACATGGCGGGGGTGGGCGGGGGGTGCGGCTCCCTGTGAGGCAGCGGGGGAGGAACCGGCGCCTCCCATTGGCCAGGCCCGGTGTCCACCATCTCCCACAACTCGAGGCTCTATAGGCTGCCGCTCACCCTGAGCCCGCCCCCAGGTCTTCCCTGCCCCGCCCAAACAAGCGGCCGCAGAAACCTCTGCGGAGCGCTGGAGGAGCCAGGCGCGCATGCGCCAGGACGAGGAAGGGGGCGGAGCCAGTAGTGACGCACGCCGTTAGTACCTCCCCTTCTCGCTCGCCGTCGCGGGAAGGCGGAAGTGTGTGCGGGGGCAGCGGGGACAAGATGGCGGCTGCCGGGCGGCTGTGCGCCCTGCTGTGTCTGGCGCTGGCGGCCGGCGCGGCCGCGCTGGGGAAGCGGAGCCCAGTGAAGGTGCTGTCGGACGGCATGTGGCGGGAGCTGCTGCAGGGCGAGTGGATGGTGGAGTTGTGAGTCGGGAGGGGGTCGCTCGGGCTGCCGGGGCCCGGAGGGGGGTGTGTGTGAGGGGGTCTCTCAGCGGCCCGCTCTGAGGCCGCGGGGGACCGAGCGGTGCCGGTTAGTGACAGACTTGTGCTGCTCCCAGCTATGCCCCTTGGTGCCCCGCCTGCCAGAACCTGCAGCCGGAGTGGGAGAAGTTTGCCGAGTGGGGCGAAGACCTGGAAGTGAATATTGCCAAAGTGGATGTCACGGAGCAGCCGGGTGAGAGTCTGGCGGGGATGGTTGTGCGCTCCTAAACCCACTCCCCGTGGCTTTGGGCTTCGGAGGGCTTGAGGAAAATGTTCGGTGCGAGCGTGTGGGCTTTTAGGAAATAAACAGAATTAATAGCAATTAATAAAGGTCTTTTACTGATCTCTATCGAAGGCAGATTGCAATGTGTTGCCTGAACGCTCTAGTCTTTCTTAACAGGTAAAGGGAACAAGAGGATTTCTCTACAGAGTGATTTGGAGGATTTCAAGGAGATTTTGGGCCATACTTTTGAAACGTCATACAGAGCAAAAATGTGGGTTCAGCATTCCCTGTAGAAGTACTTCCCTTTGTTGGTAAAAGGGAGTGCAAACAGTCTGGTCTTCCTCAGCTGAAGCTCGTTTCTCTGAATTGCCCTCATGTCTGTGTGGGAGTTGTAAAAATTGCCTTCACCATGCTGATACTTTTCTCTAAAGTCATGTAAGAATTTTTGAAACTTGCCTCACTTGTAGTATTCTACAAGCACTGGAGGTTGCAGATCATGTGGGAAAAGGAGAGCATCTCTCTCTGAAGGGCTACAGCCAAAATAGTCATGTAGAACAGTTATCCCTGGACATCCCTTTTTCCCCATGGAGAAACTTTCTCGCTCTTTGTCCAGGGACCTTTCTTTTAGACTGTGTGCTGTACTTTGATATGCACAAGTTTGTGTTTGATTGCAATTAGCGATTAATACCCGGGGGAGCAGCTGTTCTTATTTTGGTGTGTAATAATATTTCTTGCCTTTTTCTACTATTCTGAAAATAACTTTTCTTACAGGATTAAGCGGGCGATTTATCATAACAGCTCTTCCTACCATCTATCAGTAAGTATGCAATGCTGCAGGATTTTTTTAGAGAGACGACTTCTTTTTCCTTTCTTTGGGGGCAAATGAGTAAGACTTGCCATGCTTTTTAAGAATGTAAGTTACTTTACACAGAGACAACCACTGTCTTAACTGCTGTGACCTTACAGTACTGCCAGTTGATTTTTTTTCTTTTCCCTTCAGGCCTTATTTATTCTGTCTTTTCACGAGTGTTTCTGTTTTACAGTCTTTTCTCTGTAGGTTGATCTTAATGCAGTTGTTTAGCCAGTCTATTAGGAAGATCATTATCTCTATGGAATCACAACCTAAAGCTAGCCAAGATACACGTGGAGTCAAGATTCTAGAAATAAGTGTAGTCAAGATTTTTGGAAGATGTTTTAGAGCTCATATAATCTAAAGCAAAGTAAAACTTTAAATAAATAAAAAATAAGCAAGGTGATGGGAGGGAAGGTGTTGAGTGGAAGCAAATGCTGCATGCTTGGACTGTCTAAAATAAAGGACTTTTTTTGTTTGTTTTACAGCTGTAAAGATGGAGAGTTCAGGAGATACCAGGGTGCAAGAACTAAAACTGATTTCATAAATTTCATCAGTGATCAGGAATGGAAATCTATTGAACCGGTTTCATCATGGTTTGGTCCTTCCTCTTTCCTGTAAGTTTTGGTGTGATTTTTATAATAAATTGCTGTCAAACATGCACACTTTAAGGACGTGCTGGGACAGGTCCTTAGGTGTGCCACACCTGGTGCTGCTGCCTTGTTAACAGCTCATGCAGCAGTCCGTGCTGGGAAGAAGTATGTGAATATGATGGGTGTGTAGTCATGCCTCCGTCATCTGTGGGAGGATTGTGTGCACAAGCATAGCAAAGATGTCCTGAGCAAGGTTTACTTTAAGGTTTCAAATAGTTAGAGGTGGCTGTATTGTTTTACTAAACTTTTGTAGGTAACTTACTGATACTTGAAGTTCTTCTTTTTGTTTACACGGTAGAGAGATGTTTTGCTCAGCTAAATTCTAGGAAATTAGCAATAAAAACTGGAAAATAATGTAGCAACATAGTTGTAAGATATGGGCTGGCTGTTTAAGAAGACATATCTGTAGCAAAGTTAAAAGCAGAGTGGAAGGATGAAGGTTACTTTCTTGAAAAGTGAAGTGGGAAGACTGTAGCCTGAGAAGAAAGGTGCTCTTTGGAATATTTTCTAGTTTTGTGGCTTTGAAGCGCTTTTAGTTGTTGCTGCAAGTACTGTGTGATGGTTTCAGAGTAGCTGAGTAACTGTGAGTGATGAAGGTCAGCAGGAACACCATTGGTTGAGGCAAATAAACCCAATTGTTCATGGTTTTTCTTCTGTTAGAGCAATGATGGCTGAAACATCTGTGCTGTAGCACTGCTGAGTTCATAAAGTTCCTAGAGTGAAACTTTGTATTTTTTATGGCTCTTCTAGGAAGCTCAGCGTTGCTACTTTGTCTACTCGCAATGCTATTTGAATCTTCAAACTGTGTGGTTGATCTCCTCCAAAGTATTAACCCACACCAAGGAATGTGCGAAACAGGGTACTACTTTTAGAATTAATAAGTTTTCTATTAGAAGTGTGCAGTACCAGCTCCATTTTTTGTGCATACTGAAATGGTGCGCAGGCTGCTTCTACGGCTCACTCATTAGCAACTTACATTGGCTTCATGTTTCAAATTCTCCTTTCCTTTACAGATAGTGAATACTTAATGCTGTAGTTTCACAATAACAGGGAAATGTCAGAATTGGGACAATATACATGGCAGCCTGGTCTTTTTTGCTTGTATGTAAGATATGGCTAAACTTAAGTGTCTGAAGATCTCTCAGTTCTTACATGACCTGATTTTTTTTAATAGGTTAATTTTTTTGTTTTAATAAAATGTCCAGATGCTTAATTCTTAATATCTTCAACAGAGCTTCAGCTGGCTTCTCATAGACTGTTGGTCCAAATATAACTTGGAATCTAAACAAAAGTAACTGAAATTCATGTGCCAGCAGGTGCAAGTCAGTGAAGTTTGTGAATTTGTAGTTGACCGTATGTGGAACGTTATACAAGCTGATGCTGGTACTGAAAGTAGCTTCATGGGAAATGAGTGTTTACTGAAGTAGAAGACAAAACAGAAGATAAAAATCAAAGCAGTTAGAAGGGAAACTAGACATGAGCAGAAAGTTGTTCAACATGGGACTAAATAATGACCAGTCAGGCAAACCAGAAGGTACAGGTATGTGACTGGCTTAAAGATGTTTTAAGTTACTTTTTTCTGCTTTGTTCCAGGATGAGCAGTATGTCAGCTTTGTTTCAGTTGTCAATGTGGATCAGGGTATGTGCTTACGTCTCTACTTTATTTTATCTTAACAGATGTGGTATTCAGCTATTCTTGAAATGATTCTCTTGTCTTTTATTCCAGCATTGCCATGGCTATTTAACAGAAAATGTCGGGATACCAGCCTGGGGCTCATATGCTGTTTTTGCATTAGCAACTCTATTCTCAGGACTAATACTGGGACTTGTAAGTGAAGCACTTGAAACAGATTGGCTTGTGACTACTGTGTATTACACTAATGCTGCCTTTGCCTCAGCCTTTAATAGTAAGACCAGTTGTTCTTGGGGTGCCCAGCCCGCTGAGCTGAAAGACAGAGACAGGAAGCAGAATGAAGCCCCTGTAATCCAAGGGGAAATGGTTAGCAACCTCCTATGCCACTTAGACACACACAGGTGTATGGGGCTGGATGGGATCCACCCAAGGGTGCTGAGGGAAGGGAGCTGGTGGAAGCACTGACCAAGCTACTTTCAATCATTTACCAGCAGTCCTGGCTAAGCAGGGAAGTCCCATTTGACTGGAGGCTAGTAAATGTGATGCTGGTCTACAAGAAGGGCCAGAAGGAGGATCCGGGGAGCTCTAGGCCTGTCAGTCTGACCTTGGTGCCGAGGATGGTTACGGAGCAGATCAGCTCGAGTGCCATCATGTGGCACGTACGGGACAGCCAGGCAATCAGGCCCAGTCAGCATGGGTTTATGAAAGGTGTCCTGCTTGACTAACCTGATCTCCTATGACAAGGTTACCTGCCTAGTGGATGAGGGAAAGGCTGTGGATGTTGTCTACGTGGACTTTAGTAAAGCCTTTGACACCGTTTCCTGCGGCATGCTCCTGGAGAAACTGGCTGCTCATGGCGTGGACGGGTGCACTCTTTGCTGGCTGGATGGCTGGGCCCAAAGAGTGGTGATGAATGGAGTTAAATCCAGTTGGCAGCCAGTCACAAGTGGTGTTCCCCAGGGCTCAGTATTGGGGCCAGTCCTGATTAATATCTTTACCAGTGAGCTGGACGAGGGGATCGAGTGCACCCTCAGTAAGTTTGCAGATGACACCAAGTTGGGTGGAAGTGTTGATCTGCTCGAGGTCAGGAAGGGTCTACAGAGGGATCTGGACAGGCTGGATCGATGGGCTGAGGCCAATTGTATGGGGTTCAACGAGGCCAAGTGCCAGGTCCTGCACTTGGCTCACAACAACCCCATGCAGCGCTACAGGCTTGGGGAAGAGTGGCTGGAAAGCTGCCTGGTGGAAAAGGACCTGGGGGTGCTGGTCGACAGCCGGCTGAATGTGAGCCAGCAGTGTGCCCAGGTGGCCAAGAAGGCCAATGGCATCCTGGCCTGTATCAGCAATAGTGTGGCCAGCAGGACTAGGGAAGTGATCGTCCTCCTGTACTCAGCACTGGTGAGGCTGCACCTCGAATACTGTGTTCAGTTTTGGGCCCCTCACTACAAGAAAGACATTGAGGTGCTGGAGTGTGTCCAAAGAAGAGCAACAAAGCTGGTGAAGGGTGTAGAGCACAAGTCTTATGAGGAGCGGCTGAGGGAGCTGGGGTTGTTTAGCCTGGAGAAGAGGAGGCTGAGGGGAGACCTTATCGCTCTCTACAACTACCTGAAAGGAGGTTGTAGTGAGGTGGGTGTCTGTCTCTTCTCCCAAGTAACTAGTGATAGGACAAGAGGAAGCAGCCTCAAGTTATGCCAGGGCAGGTTTAGATTGGATATTAGGAAAATTTTCTTCACTGAAAGGGTTATCAAGCACTGGAACAGGCTGCCCAGGGAAGTGGTTGAGTCGCTGTCCCTGGAAATATTTAAAAGATGTGTAGGTGTGGCGCTTAGGGACACTGTTTAGGGGTAGCCTTGGCAGTGTTAGGTTAACAGTTGGACTCAATGGTCTTAAGGGTCTTTTCCAACCTAAATGATTCTGATTATAATGTGCAGGATGTTTGGAGGTTTAAACTTGTCTTTGTTTTCAGATAATGGTGTTCTTGGCAGACTGTATCTGTCCATCCAAAAGGCACAGACCACCACAGTACCCTCATTCAAGTAAGCCCACTGTATACTTCTAATTCAGTGAAGCTGTTTGGTAAATCCTATTTAATAAGTATCAGTATGTAACTTGTGTCTGCAGGACATGAGATTTAGTGTAGAAGTTTACACTTGTGATTGATGCTTTGCTTTACCTGCAGCTTTTGCCTTTAGGGTTTATAGTGAGTTTGTATTTTGTATTTAGCTAAAGCTAAGGTATTTTTTAAAAACTTTTTTAGGAGATAGAAAAAAATGTTTTTACAGCATTTTCATACCTGCAAGATAAGAAATTCCATATGTGCAGGGAGATAAAAGTTTTGAGTGGAGCTCTTAGTGTTGCTAAGCTGGGGGTTTGCCTAAGTTTTAGGGGCAAAGTGAGGATTAAAAGTGAACTTGCATTTCTGTGGATAGCAAGTGATTCAGTTTGGGGTTAGTCTCTGGAATTTTTCAAGGTAATCTTAAGTCATGGAAGAACATTTGAATGCTGCTTTATGGTTTGTAGGAACCAGAGTAATTTTTTCAAAGCTGGATAAAGTTTGCTATTACCTTGTCTAGGTAATCTGTAATCTGTTAATACTTGACCTGCGGGTAACTTCATGTTAGCAACAATTCTACCTAGGATAGCAGTTTAAGCGACTGATACTGGAAAGTGCTAGCTGGATTAAATTAATTAAAATTCTGCGCTAGCCTGTGATGTTAAAGAAAAAAGTGTATTTCACATGGTAATGGTATTTATTTGTGTGTGCATGTTTTCTTTTGTCCTTAAGGAAAGCTAGCTCCTGAGTCAGCTCAGCTGCTGAAAAAGCTGGATGAAGAGCAAGAAGCAGATGAGGAAGATATCTCAGATGATGAAACAGAGGGTAAAGAGGTGTCCAACAGAAACTCGTCACCAAACACTGTAAGGCAGCGCCCAGTGAACCCTGCTGCTACAATGGATAAATCTTAGGTTTGTTTGCATGCAGGATTAGTGTTTGAGTCACCAACTCAAAAGGAGATAAATGTCAAATCCTCCAGCTTCAAGAGAAGAATGACTCCTGTCATGGTAATATTGATGCATTTTTTGAATTCAGAAAAAAAAAAGAAAGCATCTTTGGCATAAGGTATTCAAAACTAAAACATGCTGTTGCAAATGGCTGAAACTTCTCCTGTCTGTGTGCAGAGAAGTACCAAGAAATAATTTATGTGGCTTCTTGAATCACTTGTTCTATAGGGATTATTTTTTTTTAACAGAATGTAAACCAGTGTACTTGTTGCATTAGGGAACATTAGCAAGGAAAATGCACTAACCTGTTTGCTGTTAAAGCATTCAAAAAGATTTCTCAATATATATCTTACCTAGTTGTGCTCTGAAGAAATGCTGAGGGGAAAAGTTCCTTCAGTTATTATGGGACAAGTTCCAGGCTTTTTATGTGACAAGAACTTCTGCTTTGTGCTATGACAATGAGTGCTACAAAACCCCCAATCTTTCTTCCAAAGAGATGAAAGTTGCTATCGTCACTTAGAGGAACAGAAGCTGCCCTCTGAACAAAAGCTAGAGAGCTTGTCTTTGCCATCCTCCCAGATGGAAGTTACCACAAGCACTGTGTAGTGTGGATTCTCTGGCTGACCAGAAGCCTGCTATTTGCATCAATTTCTTTTAGAAAAGGCTGTAGAAAATTGTATGTGCTTCTTGGCGAAGTAATTCTTCTCTAGAAAAAAATTACAAATAGCACCATGAAGTCTTGTTTGTCTCAATGACTCTGATTCAGATGGGAATAGTTTACATGCAGGGTTCTCTGCTGAGTGTAGATCCTATCCATTCATCCTGCTGGATGGCAGTAGAACTCTGCTTATTTTTAATACATTGTCAGTGATTTCTGCTTAATCAAATTTTACTGCAACTCCAGTCAGGCTATACCTGGTCTGAAGTTGAAATAACTGCTTCTTAATTTCTTATACAGAAAGTCATCTTTTCTGTTTTGACAAAACCATCTTGAAACAATTATCCTAATTCTTTAAACAACTGTCGTCTACTGTTTTCTGTATAGTATTTGTTTTCACTCTGTGTAGAAATAAAAAGAATGCACGTGCGCATTGGACCACTGTTATCTTGCATCGCTTGTAAAGAACTTTCCATATTCTTTCAGTTACTTTCCAAAATATTTGCAAGGGAAGGGTTAGCCTAATGATGAGCACGCTTAAGTTTTTTTGACAAGTCTGCTCTTGCTGGTTTTTTTTGTTTTGTTTTGAGTGGTTTTGTTTGTTTTTGGTTTTAGTTGTTTGGGGTTTTTTACATTGTTCATCTGAGTGGGTTTGCAGGACTGGCAGTTGGTAAAACTGTGTCAATAGTAAACTTGGTTGTGAGTAATTAAGACTGCAAACATGGAAATGCTCTTGATATTTTCAGCGCAGCCTGGCTCTCTAAAGCCAGGCTCCCCTAGTAATTAGTAAGAAGACAGAGCATCAGACAAGGTGCTCGTAATGAACTCTGTGGGTTATGAAAGCAACATTGCAAAAAACATTATTCAGAGCTCTTGCAGGTGAATCGGCTTGTAAAGCTGTTAAGAATACTCCATGTTTTTTTGTCAGTCTTGAATGCTTCTTTGTAAGTTGCGTTTTAAGTGTATCTGTTGGGTCATTATTCATCCTCTATGTTATGAATGGAAAAAAGCGATTCAGCTATCCAAATATCTGAGTGGATCTTCCAACAAGTTCTTGGATGAGTAAGAATGAGTTACTATGTAAGATTCCTGGGACTTCCTCCTTGGACTTTTTTCTTTCTTTTTTCTTTTTCTGAACACTGGTGCTCTGGAATGACTTACGACTTCAGTGCTGGGTTATGAGTTAGGAAAATAGAACTGATGCTTGAAAGAGTCCTTTTGGTTAAAATCCGAGTGTTCCTGTCACTTTTAAATATCAGACTTTTCCTGGAGTTTGAATGAAGACCACTGTGCACCGTAAATGCCCTTAGGGTGTTGGTCTTGTTGGATTGCCTTAAATTCTCTAAAAGTTTAGCTCTTAGCCTTTGTCACTAGTAAAATAAAGCAATAAATCCGTGATATACTAAGGAGAACTAGTAGTACTGTCTCTTGATAGATGGTGTATTTTGTTAGTTTGGAGAGGGCTTGATGAGATGGGACACAGAAATGCCGTATGCTGTTGTTGTGTTGAATTGTTTTAAAAGCTGAACTGTATGGGCTAACTCCGCTTGGAATATATTTAAATGGAGCTGTTAAATGCAGGGTTTTCTAATTTTTCAGTTACTTTAAAACTGTTTGTGCAATATAGAAAGTATATAATGATAACTTTTGGCTAACTTTTAAAAGAACAAACAACCTTTTTTCTTGCTGTAATTCTAGACTCCTGGTTTAATAAGACCTTCTAGCACTAATTTACCTTGCCTTTGCCTTCTGCGCACCTACCTTTTCTTACTGCCTCCCTGCCTTAGGCAAGTAACCAAATTCCAAACCTGCCTCCTAGTTGTAAGTGTTCCCAGTTGCGGGAATCCAGCCTCTGTGTGGCAGACCTATGCTTGTGATTAGTGTAACTTCTGCAAGTTCTGTTTTGATTATCCATAGGCAGCCTGCGTTTGCCGATCTCTGTAAATCTTACCATTCGTATTTTTAATAATGTTATGGTTTTGTCCTGTGAATATTTAAGTTTCTTGATATTTTTTAAAAATCTGTATTCCAAAGATGTTTACTGAGGCTGAGCGAAGGTTGCAATGTATCAAATGTGAGTAAGAGCCTGTCCTTTGTGTGTATTGATGATGCTTGAATATCAGTTTTGTAAAAGTCAGACTGCCCTTTTCATATCATCACCTTGACCGAGCATGTCCTGTTTCATTCCAGAAGGAATTAATTAACTGTAAGGATACTTTTTTTTAATGTTTCAGAGAGTCTTCAAGTAAAAAATAACCACCAGCTTTGGATTCCTCTATGTGTGTTTTTTTGTTTGTTTGTTTTAAGACAGTATCTTGCTGCGAAACAATGAAGCAAAACTGCAGGTATTTCCATGGGGAAAAAATTGTTATAACACTATACCTAACAAACCATTTGTGATAAGTCTTTTTGAAAAGACAAGTTCAAATAATACTTCAAACTAAAGCTGCACTGAGGTACTTGTGTTTTTTAGTTGAGTCTGGGTTGGGTACCTCATGGTAGTGTGAGCTGACCACTTACTGTTTTGGTTAGATGGTTTGGGAAGGAGCTTTCGTGCATACCACGCCTAGACAGCAATGGCAATGAAATGCATTCTTGAGTTGCAAAATGAGTGTGGGCTGGAGGTGACATGATATTTAAAATTCAGTTCTTTGGAACTTTTTTCTGTGTTTGCGTAAAATGCATGGAAATCATTTCAGCTACAGATGGACTCCTACCCTCTTCCACCTACACACTGTATATCAAATCTTAACAGCTGAAGGGGTCAACACTGGTGACTTTATCTTGGAGTGGGAAGCTTAATTGAGAATTGTGTGAGTTCTGAAACGAAAGAGGCTACTTGAGGAAGAAACAAATCCAGACAAGGTACACTCAAAGTGCTCCTGAGTAACAGCCCAGTGCAAACCTTGCCACCAGAGAGTCTGTCTTGCCTGTTCTCTTGCTCTTTCCTCCATCTCTTCTCTTATGAGTGAGTTATTGAGAATGTGGTAGCTCTGCATGTCACCTCTCGGTCTGAATGCATGGAGTTTTCTGGGGAAGCACAGTAGTACTCTTGCAGTTCCTCCCCAACAGGAATAAGGAATATGTATTGCCTGGGGAATTTAGTGGATGCTCATACAAGCCTAACTTCCCTACTCTTCCACTCAGTATGTTATGTATAACAGAAAATAATAGTCAGTCCAAAGGTAAAAACAAGGAAAAATTTAAGCTGAAGTGTATTTAGATAGTTCCAATTGTTGGGTCTAGCCTGATGAGAAACAAAAAAGCAACTGTATGCTTAGCTGGCAGTTGGTGTGTGCAAGATAGCCAAAGTCAGCTGTAGGTCTGGTTTCTAAATGAATAGCTTCAGTTATGACAAAGATTGATTGGGAAGGAGAAATTAGAGTATGCTGTAGCACTGCTTCAGTGTTTAGAAACACCAAAGTACAATGCCAATATTAATTTTTAAGGCTTCTTTGTCTAAAGAAGAGGGAATCTGTTTCCTGCAGCTGTCTTATCTCCTTGTTTGCATCAGCTCAAGTTCTTGGTTTGACCTGAACAACATCACCTTTGGCTCTTCCCTGAATTTTATTTCTGGCCGCCAGTCCAGCTGATGCCTGGCAGTCCGCTCCTGAGTCAGCTTTTCTTTACCTTGCTGAACTCCTTGTCTTGCTGTGGGCTTTATTAACTTCAGTAACTTTCTAGAAGAGATTCTGCCTCAGTCTGCCCTTTTTCCTCACTTTTCCTTACTTAGCTCTTTAAAACTGTCCAGATGCAAGTTTCTTTTCTATTTAGCATTGCTTGTAGAAATTCTCTTAACTCCAAGGCAGATCCAGAAAGCCAACTCTGAGGTATGCATCTGATGTTTAATAGCCATCTTTAATCTGCAAAAGGAATAAATATATTTCCTTTATCTGTTGAGGTACTTGAGTACATACATATCCCTGTTGTAGCCCTTCTTGTATTTGACCTTAAGTTCTTGCATGCATAAGCCAGCCTTCCAAAAAAAGCCTCTAGAACCCTATGCCTGGCAATGCTATAGCCTGCGTACTGCAATCTGCTTTCTGATCATGTCCTACTGATGCTTGTTCTGTGCTGTGACAGTATTTTCAAACTAATGAATCTCTCTTTAAGAGGTTCATTTATAAGCTAAATTATGCCTCCTATATCAAGGAGTTTAAAAAATGCTAGATGAGAAACCATTAATACAAGATCATCATTAAAGATAATATTTTTGTTAGCTGTACTTTTCCTTCCGGAGTCTTTATGCTTTGCTGAGCCTGGACTTCAATGTCCTTTTTTTTTTTTTTTTTTTTTTTTTCCCCTCCCACTTGTGTAACTGGTAATTTATCAGAAAGATTGTCTCTGAATCTTCCTTTAAACTCCTTGGCATGCGGTATGGTTACTCCCCTCTGAATGCTTGCTGTATCAAGACTGTCAACTGAAGGGAAAGGGGTGTTCAAAGTAAAGATTTCTTCTTGCCTGTGGCTGAAATCACAGGGGTGCAGGATGCCATTTCCACAGGTCAAGTTCAATTGGTGTGTCCAAGGAAAGACTGCTCACCCTGTTAGCATCACCCACAAGGCTTGTTCTGTTTCAGTGAAGCTCAGACCTGCTGTCAGCACCGTTGATGTAAGTCTTTTCCACCTGACTACTCGGACTAGCCAAGATCTTGTTCACTGACAGACCACAGTCCGTATTTGTCTTGGAATTGCGGTTTGATCCGTCAAAAAAAGGAAAACCCAAGGAGGCCAAGTGCTGGTTTTGGATGACCTGAATCCCCTTGATCTTCTCTGTCAATGGGGAGAGCCTGGAGCCACCGGAGGTGCTGGGCACAAAGAAACGGGCAGGATATAAACCGAATATGGTCCGCAGCCGTACTGCAGAAGTAAGAGGAGTGTGAGGACCTGTTTGGCTCTCAAGGGGGTGTGACGTTGTTACTCCCTGATAATGAACTATGGGTGAGCAAAGCCCTTCCTTACCTGTGCCTGTGGAGCCTGGCTGGTTTCCTCATGTAGGCTCAGTCCCTGGGTCTCCCAGGAAAATATCACACATTTCCCTTGTTGAATCATCCAAAATCCTGGGTGTTTACTGGACTGCAGAGCTGATTTCTTAGATGACTGAAGAAGCGGTTCTCCAAGGGTAAGTAATGGTTTCTTCCTCTTCTCCCTATGCCCTTGTCAAGTATTTGGGAAGGACATGAAGTGTGGTCTTACACAGAGCTTTTTTCTTTTCTTTCTTTTTTTTTTTTTTGTCAACAGGACTTGATTAACAATAACCTGAAATTAAATACTCAGTATTGAGCAGGTTTTGGTGTGGGCTCTGTATGCCCAGCTGTTCAGAAACAAATTACATCTGACGTGTCTCCCTTAGGCTAGAGCTTGTGCCTGTGGTCAAACCTTCCAAGGATTTTGAGTTGCTGAAGGATTGTTGTGAGTGGTGATGCCATAGCACAAGAGCTGATCAATGAAATCCTGTGCAAAGATGAATAAAAGCAAAATGTTTCAGAAATATCTCTTGTTCAGGGAGAATAATCTGTGTATAATCTCTGCTATGGTTTATTTTTGAATATAGTAGTTCATAGTCAGTTTGATGTGCTTGGTAGGTGTTGTCGTGACAGGTTTCTAAAGGAACTGTCTGGTTTGATGCATCAGTTGTCAGAGCCCTAGACGAGGACGATCCATCCCTTTCCAGATCCGCTGAGGCTAAGACCAGTTGTCAGCCCAGCCAGGGCCCCCCCTGAGCGGGACCTGAATTTTTTCTTGGAGGTTTCTGTATGTTTTCTTAAGCGTGAGAGACGGCAAGAACAAACCCTGCCAGGAGCTGTCGGTCCCCGGGAGAAAGAGTTGTTTGTCTTGATGCTCTGCTGAAGTTCTGCAGCGATGACTAAAACTCAAATCACCATGGGGTGTAGCAAGACCTTGCTGGGCTGGAGGAGGCTGCCAGCACAGCATCCCATCAGAGGCATAATAAACCCGTCTTTTTTAATTATTATTTTTGCAAGACATACTGACTGAAGTCCCTCAGCTTGTCCACGATATCCTGATGTTCTCTGGTTACTTTTGAAAACGCCTCATTTTTCTTCTGTGCACCGAGGCAATGGAGAACCCGGCTGTAGCCTTGCTACAGGGATTCCAGCTCCTGGTGAGATCGGGGCTGGATCTGGCTGCAGGGCTCTACGGGGAGCACGCAGGTGGGCTCCCCTGCCTGGGGAGGAGCTCAAGGGCATTGTTCTTTGCTTTTGTCTATTGTAATTAGGTAGTTGACCAAGAGCTAATGCTCGTCATGCTGCTCTGAGAACCTCAAAGGCTCCAAACTGAGGTCTGCTCCATTCTACGTATGTATATATAGATTTCTTAATTTTTTTTTTTTTATTTTTTTTTTTAAGGGCTTTGGAGCACATCTCCCAAAGGGCTGCTCTACCTTTACTCTGGAGAGTTGTGGAAGAAGTTGCGTGGCCAAAAGGAGAGCAAGCAAGAAGAGCCAGCTGACCACATGGTGGCAACATGGAGATGCTGAGTAAAGATTGCCTGGACCTTTGTTACCCCTGGAGGAAAAGTTACTTGTACAGAGAGACCTGAAGAGATTTCATAGCTTAAAAGAGGATGGTAAAAGCATGAAATGTGAATATTTTTGGTTGTTCTAAAGGAGACAATAGGTATGGGGACAACATGAGAGTAAGCTATGTCACCTTATGGTATGGATGCCTGTAGCATAGCTACATGGCCATGGACCAAATAAATGGAAAAAGCAGGTTACAGATCAGTGAGAACTTTCTGAATGAAAGGATGTTAGGAAATGAATAATTAAGACTGAGCTAGAGGAAGCGCAGCGGGAAGTCGCTTTGCAGCAGGACGGGGATTGGCTGGGGGTAACGATAGCAAAGGAAAATGTCTAACTCGGGCTTTGTGCTTTTGATGGATGGATTTATTTTGTGGTGCTTGGGATCATCTCTTGAACTTACACTCCTGGGAGCAAACAATGAACAAGGCAGAGAATAAACTCTTCTTTCTCCTCTGTATTTATAGGAGACGGTGTGAACCCTCTCTGGCTGGTTCTGTTTTCATGCAAGACTTTCTTTTCCAGAAGAAGGTGTCACGTACGTGAGCTGTAGGTACCCAGTCTCTGGGCGACATCCCCAGTTGGTCAGTGCCTCACTGGGGGGATCTGCTCCTCCGCAGGCAGATGGGTCGCAGCACCATCGGAAACACATCCCCAGCGCTGCGGCACGTCTTGTAGCTGGCCGGAGCACGTCAACTTCAATGGCAGGTCGTACGCAAGCAAGCCTATCCTCAAAAGCTGTTTGCCCTGCCCAGCTTTTGTGTGCTCCTTGCTCCTTTTTCCACTGCGTCTCGTGCTTGGCCAAGAAGACGGAGCCGGTGGAGAAGGGAGACTGGGAAGACAGCAGGCAGCTGGTGCCATAGCCGGGCTCCTGGCTCTGCAGGGCAGGAGATGGGGGAACCCCAGGGCAGGAGCAGCATTTTGGCTGCTATAGAGATTGCTGGGCTCATCTGTGCGTGCTCCTCACCGGAGCTTTATGGCTGCAAGACTGCGCGGGACTCAGAGGAGAGGAAAGGCTCTGGAAAGGGCAGGTGGTGAGCAGAGCCGCTGTCCCGCCCCAGGGCTCCTACCTGCGCTGCAGCTGCGGCTGTCTAGATTTTTCTGCCCTGTGAATGAGGATAAACCCCAGTTTTTGTCTTCAGGGCAGCAAATGTCAGGGGTTTTTTCCCCTCCACTTGCTGTGATGCTGTAAGCCAAACCGGCTCTGTGCCTACACCTGGTGTGCGTGTCCCAGCGGGATCTCTGCCGGAGCTGCCGGCGAGGCAGCGTTCTGCTGTCGGAGGTCCTGGGGGAGCACGTTAACCTGATCACCCCCGGCCTGGCTTGTGCCAAATGACAGGCGCGATCCATGGGGCTGTCCACCTTGAAAGTGTAATTCCCACTGCTGAAAATACTGCAGAAAGCGCACGCATAGTTTAAATTGCCAAATAAATCGAATACAGGAGCATGTAGAATAATCCTGCCCCTAAAGAAGAATATGGGAACATAGCCTTGTTACCTAAATCCCTAATTTCCAAGTTTTGAGATAAGACCTGCTCCATGGTGTGTTTTACTTAAAGATATTGATAATCTGTTTGCTCCAATAACTGTGAATAGCTAGAACGGTATAACAAACCAGTTCAGCATCGCTTCCCATAAAGAACAGAAAGACATTTTTTAGGAGATTTTTCTAGAACCCCGTGGGCTGCAGGAGGAGCTTGCTGGTCCCTGCACGCAGAGTGGCTCCGGCATGGAGCTCCTTCCAGATCCTGCTTCATCCAGGAGAAACTACTGCTGCAGAGGCACAGATGCAGGATCCTGGTTTGGAGATTTCCCCGTTGTGGTATCATTAACCCTACACTGGCCTCTGCTCTGGGTTATTTTGCCAGCTGCGCTGCTTAGTCATTCCCCTCTCCCCTTATTTGCTTCGCCGTCTCTCTTCGATCCTGACATGTATTTCTATTAATCAGGCCCTTCCCCTGTCTGTTTTTTCTGGCTGGATTTGCAGAAGTGGTTTATTTACAAATCTCTCCAGAATTGGCCTCTTATGGTTAAAAGTGATGCGGGTGTTGGTTGAAGGAAAGCTGATTTTTGACAAACTCAGCATGAGAATGAGAACAGATGGGGACTTTGATGAATTAGATATTGCTAAATGTTGTCCTCCTGCAAATCAGCTTCGTTTTCTCTATTAGCATAAGAAGCAGGAAAAAGGATTTAATTTCTCTAAACATTTCCCCTTAATGATCTACCTCTCCAGCTTAGAGATTTATATTGCTGCTTATCAGCGAAGCAGCTGAATTCCTTCCACAGAGAATCAACAGCAATTTTGAGTTGATTTCTGGCATTTCTCCCTCCCTGGGATGAGATCTGCGCTTAGGAGAGGTGGTTGCTGTTTTTAAATGGTATCAGTTCAGGGGGTTTTATGGTTTTAGGTTGATTTAATGGAATGATTTTTTAAAAAAATTTTTTCTTTTAATTCTTTTTAAAGGGTCAAGAGGAGGCACCAGCACATCCTGGAGATGCTTTAGGCTCTTTGCCCCGTCTGGCAGCGCTGCTGGCTCTCCTGCGCCCCGATGCCTCTGCCGTGGTGAGTCGCAGCCCGCAGGGTCCCTGACTGGGATGGAGGGTGGCATTCCTCACTGCCCCTGCGCTCGGGGGTCCTATCCACAGCACCCCGCCTGCACCCACAGCATCCCTCACTGATGCAGGACATCACTTGCAAGGCTGGTAGAGCCGGTGGGCATCGTGGTAGATGTTGTCCCACCTGCGCTAAGAGCTGCCCCTCTCTGTTACCTTCTCCAGGTGGTCTGGGCTTCTAGGGTGGAGGTCTTGTGTTACGGTGGTGTGGCTCCTGTGCTTGTGCTGTGTTTTGTCTTCAACCTGGGTGATTTACAGCCTGCCTGGGCAGAATCCAAAAAGCACCGAAGGCAGCAGAGCTCTCCCCCCTGGGCTGGCTCTGCGGGCAAGCCCAGCCTGCATGGCCATGGGTGTGCAGCAGGGCTGAAGCCGTCAGCAGACGTCTCTGCCAGGGGAAGGACGCAACGCTCAGCGGCTTGTTGCTCTCCCCTCGTGGTACCCGTTTTTCCTTTCCATCACAGCTCAGAAACGCAGTCCTAAGGGCGAGCGGCGAGCAGGCGTGCGGGTATCCTGAGATGCGTTGCTTCGTCTCCGTGTGCTCTGACATTAATCTTGCCTGTAGCGTTTGGGGTCGTTCGGCTTGCCTGGATGGCTGCACTGCAAACGAGGAGCTGGGGGGCTGTGAGGTGGGACGCGGGGGCTCTGCCACGCTCGGGGATGGAGGAAGGCTGTCGTAGGCACTCTGGGATTTATCTGCTGTGTAGGTGGGTGGCTGAGAGAAAGATGGAGCGGGGGCAGCCCCTGGGGCTTTGCCAGGACTGCTCGCTGCGTGGAGCTTTGCAGGGTTTTACTGCAGGCTGTTGGCAAAGGATGGAGCTAGCACATTGTGGGTGCTCTCGCACTTGATGCTGAATGCCGTTTTGTTCTCTCTCAAGCCCAAAGGCTGGTGAAACGCTATTTGCCTTTCTGTTTCCACCTCTGACCTTCTCGCATCTCCTGCCCTGCCTGCCACCGGAGGGCCAGAGAGATGCTGCTCTATGGATGCCAGATACAGGTGCTGGGTTTGCCATTGATGCTGGGCATAGCAGAAATGACCCTGCTTAACTTGTCTGCAAGAAGGACTCTGGAGTCTCGAGGGAACAGGCTCCCATGCTGTTTCGCCATCCTCTTCAGAGGAAGGGAGTCTGCAGGGAGTTTTTTTTTTAACAGCTCAGCTTTAATTACCCCTTCTGCCACTTGTAGGTCTGAGCCTGGATGGTGAGATAAGGCATCCACTCACCAGTCCCTTGAAGGAAGCTGCTTTGCAGGTTAGCAGCGCTGCAGGGCTGGTGCAAGTAGCTGAGGACTTGCACGCTCTGTGAATGGTGGCTTGTGCATGGGGACAGGTCTGCACGGGCAGGGGAACCTGTGCGCCATGGATGTCCCATCTGCGCTGGGGGGCTGCGAGCAGGGAGCACCCAGGGGCTCACCCTTCCCAAGAAGGAGACTGACCTTCCTTTGAGTCCTGGAGCTAAAAGCTATAAGCCTTGAATTTTTTTTTCTCCCCCCGCCCCGTTCCCCTGAAGCTGCACGGCTCTGATTCATCACATCGGTCACACTGTCTTTAGTGTTGTCCATTAGTTTGAAACTACTGTCATCTTCTGCAGTGTATTAGGTACCGCAGCGTGTCCTTCTATATTAGCCTGTCTTACCGTGTCCGAGTTGCTGGATAAATGGAGACTGAAGCAAAGCTTCTGCAGCCAACTGTCTGGTAGGCACTTTAATTTCCCATGCTGTAGGCTGCGTTGAGCATAGAAAGCACTCTGGGGACGTGAAGAGCCGGCAGAGCACCAGGAGGGAGAAGAAATTTTCAGGAAGGGAAGGCAGCTCTTTTTTTTGCTGTTAAGTACTGAGTTTTGGTGGCTCCAGAAAACAGCTGGGCAGCAAGTCCCATTTTGGAGGCTGGGGTGGTCGCGGCTGCACCGGCAGCAAATCCTCGCTGGAGCCCAGCCTGCTGTGACCATGGGGCTTCCAGAGCTGACAGCTGGAGAGGGATGGAGCCGGGGGCTGCTAATCCCATCAGCTGTTAACGGCTCCAGAGAGTGACTCCAAAGGATCCCTCAGTGTTAGACAAGACCTTCTTAATTGAATTTCTTTTCCATTTGATTTCACCCAGCCAGAAGTAATAGGAAGGGGTCCAGGCATAGACTAATAGTCTTGGTGCCCACGGCTGCATGCGTGCTTGCACAGGCGTGAATCACAGCTTTGCATGAGGATGGGTTATCCGCAGGCACGGAGGCTTTGCTTTGCTGTTGCCTAAGAGCCCCCACGGGGCTCTGGACCCGGTCGTTCTCCCCCAAAGGAAAAAAACCTGGCTCCAGAGGTCTGATGTCTCTAACAGCAACTTATCTCTGATGATGGCCACGCCATCCCCAGGGTTGATCTTGACAGCCGGCTGCCTCACCGCAGAGCAATCTTCCCAGGGTCTCATCGCTGCTGCAGACGGGGTTGCAGACCGCTGGCAGAGATGCCTGGGGGGAGATAAGTAAGCCTGGAGAGTTGAAAAGCCAATCTTTCAGGGTTTGCGTTTTCAGCTTTACCTACGTGTGCTGACGGCCCCGGCCATGCAATGGGGAATTGCCCTCAAGAGGTCTTCTCCAAACTGCCACAGTCCTATCTTTTGCCCTCTGCCTTGCTCAAACCATCCTGGAGAGCATCCTGCTGTCCCACAGAGGGATGCTTCCCACTCTCCCATGGCAGGATTTGTGAAGCAATGTGTCGAAACGTGCAGGTAAATAGAGAAAAGGGAGGCATATCTCCTGGGGAAAGACGTGCCAATAAAGCCACGGGAGATGGATCCACCTGGCTGGATCAAGGAGCACTCAACTGCTGTTTAGCTTGGTTCTCTGGCAGGGTGTTTCGAAGACAAACCAGCCTGTAAGATTAAAGGTTTAGTAAATGACTGCACAGATGTCTCGGACATCCGAGATGGTTCATCCAAGCTGTGGTTGTGGAGCTTCCCGGTGACAACTGGGAAGAGGTAGATCATCTTTCATCTCTCACCCGGTGCCTAATTTAGTCACGAAGGACACTTGTGCATCTTCAGAGCCATAAATCACTCTAATGGTTAGGTTTTAATCAGAGATGGCAGGCTTGTGTGCTGAGATCGTATCGCATACGCCGATGATCACCTCTTCAGTGGGAAATGAGGCATTTGTGCATGCGTATTGTGTGTGTGTACAGGATAAATGAGTCAAACGGGCCCTTGCTAAGAAATTATGCTGTTTTAATCCTGAGCTTTATGCATCACAGTTGTTATTCTGTGAGAGATAAATGGGAACAGCAACAAGCTTGTACTTCTAACGGGGGAGTGAGTGAGTCTTGATCAAGACTTCACTGTGCGATCTGTATTCACAACGGCTTGTCTGGCCTCTCCTCCTTGGGTTTTATGTCTGCTTTTCTGTTTTAATCATTTAATTGTATTGGATTTTCTGGAAGGAGAAAGAGTCCCTTTATATGAACTCCTCTTATATGACTGAAATATGGAGTTTAATTATCTCCCCTTTATTTATTTATTTATTTAAATGCCAAGAGCTTGCGATCCTTAGCAGGTGCTTCTGCAAAGCTGCTCTCCTCAACGGGATGCTAAAATGAGAAGCTTCCAGGGGACATGACTCATTTGCGGTGTGAGTTACTTGTTCTGCTTCGCTGAGAGCGTAAGCAATATCAGAGGAGATGTGATTACTCACGGCTGCTCTTTCAGTCAGCAGCAAGCTTAGAAACTATGCAGGCAGCACAGGCGTGATCTGGAGTATGGCTGCACGGTGAATTATTGATAAGGGAATAATAGCAATGGGAGATAATCCCTCTTGCGGAATACGGGGAGTAAATCTTCTCTGTTGTACAGGGACTAAGTCTCCTGGTTAGAAGAACACTTCCCAGCCAGGGGAATAACGACTGCAAGAGGTTTTCCTTGAACGAAGAGCGTAGAAAGAGGCCCTGGGAACTACATGCAGCATTGCAGGGAAGGGATTTGGCTGCGAGAGAGACTGTTTTACTCACAGACCTCACTCTTTGCTTGGGAACTTCAATATACTGAGCCAAGAGCTGCAGATCTTCCAGGAGAAAGAGGTCATTTAAACTTTGGAAATAAAACAGGCATCCCCTTACCTGTCAGGGCAGGCGGAGAGGAGTGGGTGCCCAAATTAGAAATGGGTAAACAGAGATCCCTAGACTAACGGTGTCTGAGCCGGTGGATCAGATGGCCCAGGGTTAGCCTGGTGTTGTGATTCCAGGAGCAACCATCAGCCATCCCGGAGACCCAGCTGCGTGGTGCCTTGCATCGAGTGCTCTGCCACGGCAGATGGATGAAGAGCAGCGGGGGTGTTTGGTGGCCCAGGCAGTGTCCCCATGCCCACGTTTTGCGTCCCAGCCCCTCTACGGGGAGGGGGAGACCGTCCCCTGCCCCGTGCAGCCTCCGATGGCCGGGGATTTGTAACGGGGCATCGCAGCACCCAAGCGCCCTTTTGTCTGTGCTGCTGCTGGGGCTCAATTCGCCGGGGATTTAATGGAAAAGTAAACTCAGCTTTTCTCGGATGGATGGGAGAGGCGTCCAATGGCCTGTTTTAGTGGCCTTTTAAGATATAAGGAATACAGATGTGTGGTGTCTGGGCAGCTGGAGCAGAGCTGCAATACTGGGGGTACATTGCCAGCTGGCCAGGGAGGCGGGAGGGCTGCAGTGCAAGCCTGGCTGGCAGGTAATGTTTTTGCTCCCAACTTAAATAATGCAAGCCCGTCTGCTGGTTTCAGTAAGTTTTTCTCCCAAAGTGGTTCACTGCGCACAACGAGGAGAGGGGAATGTCTCATTACACCCCTTAAAGGATGAGAAGTGCCTTGGGGCTCTGCAGCCAGAGCTGCCGTGCTTCGGATACGCTGTGGGCTGGCATGGGGCTTGTGGATGCAGAGAGCAATCTGTCTGCAGAAAACACACGGGTAGGGCAAGGCTGGGCAAATACTCTTGGTGAAAGGACCATCTGTCAAAAACATGTGGTTTGCACCAACCTGATGGTGTTCGGAAAACCAGCCTAGCTTTACTGGTTAGCCATCTGGTTTTCACAGGCTGAGTTTGCACCGGAGGGGAGGAAAGGACTTTTCCCCTCCCCCCCCCTAACTCCAGGGTTATGTCCTTCATATTCGATATTGGAGAAGAAAATGCAGGCTGTGATTTGGGGAGGGTACATTCATGTCCCCATCTCCAAATAGACTTCTGCCTCTCCCCGTGGCACAGCACAGCCTGCCTGGTGGGTTTGCTCTGACCTCTAAGGGCAGCTGAGACTCAGCTGGAGGGGACACAGAGCTTCTCAGTGTCCCCATCCTTTTAAATTCCTCAGCCCGAGGACAGACAGGGTTATGTTGGCTTTGCTGCTGCTTCCAGCTCAGCTGCTTTGCTGGGGGCGGGGAACCTATTGCAAAAGTGGGGTGAGTTGGTGCTTGGGGAGAACTGAGCAAGCATGAGATGCCTGCCTCACCTCGGGAAAGGGAAGAGGCATCTACTGTTGCGATAGGACAAGGGGTAATGGTTTTAAACTAAAGGAGGGTGGATTCAGGCTAGATTTAAAGAAGAAATTTTTTACGCTGAGGGTGGTGAAACACTGGCACAGGCTGCCCAGAGAGGTGGTCGATGCCCCATCCCTGGAAACATTCAAGGTCAGGTTGGACGGGGCTCTGAGCAACCTGGTCTAGTTGAAGATGTCCCTGCTTATGGCAGGGGGGTTGGACTAGATGACCTTTAAAGGTCCCTTCCCACCCAAACCATTCTGTGATTCTATGAAAATGAAGTGGCATGCCCTAGGTTTTGCAAGGCACCTGTGACAGAGCTGGAAAGAGAACTCAGATCTAACAGGCTTCGTGCTGGGAGTCATGACCCAAATATACTTCTCACTTCTGCAGGCAGTGTTTTCTGCTTGGCTCTTCTCCCAAGGTAATCAAACAGCCCTGTACGCTCTTCTGCTTGATGAGCCTTTGCTCTCTGTGTCAGTGTCTGGGCTCCGGAGAGCCAGACTAATTGCTTGCTGCATCTTGCCATTGCGCTCAATAGCTGGATTGGAAGATCCAGCCCAACTGAAACTAGTGAAGTGGTTTGGGGATTATTTTTTTTTTTTTTTTTAAGTCTTAGCCACTCTGCTCCCATGTGGGAGATTATTACTGCTTCTGAACTTCTCACTGCTGTCAATGCTGGCTTTGCAGGAGCTGAGGGATCACTGCCGACCCACCGTGACATCGCAACCGTCCTAAAGGGTATCAGGCACTGAGGGGGTGAGTTAGGTGGGCCTCTGTACCACTGAACGCTTCTAATTAGTGTATGCTGAGTATTTGACCATAAATAATACAATGATGTCAAAGCGTCCCAACTGTGGCCTGTGCACCCCTCGTCATCATTGGTGCTCATTGCCACCTTTGCAAATGTGATGGACGGAGAACAAGGTCTTGTATAAAAGGGTAACCAAGAGGTACTGTAAGGGCAAAACCTTCTGGCACGGAAAAGCTGAGGACAGACTCACTGGAGCAGTTATTGACTCTCCCATTGCCTTCAGCTGTGCTGGGTTTTCCCCATACACCTGCCAGTGTATCTGGAATCCCACTCCTTCGCTCTGTGCGTGGCTGCTGTCGGTGCATGCTGGTGTCTTGTCTGCAAAACCAATGTGTTCCCAGTTTCCCCATCGTTTGCAGGCAGTTGGGGTTTAAATGAGCCGTAGAAGGTCATGTTTTCAAGCTCGGGTATGTGCACAGGTAAGAAATTTGGGCTTTGTGTGGAACAAATTAGTTTGCTTCCAATATCCCTGCTGCAGACCTTCAATGTTAGGGACTGGTAGGGCCCCTCCAGGCTCTGCTGCCAACCCTGTGTTTTCTCAAGTCTTTGGCCGGGTGTTGTTCAGGGCATTATCTGTTGCTGTGCGTGGCTGGAAGGGGTGCTGGGGAAGTTTCCCAGTCGCAGGGATAGTCATTTCGGGGGTTGTGGCTTGGCTGCGCCACCGTGGAGAGCCACATCTGGACCGTATTTCTGGGAATCTATAGAGCTGAGCTGTGTTCTCACTCAATTACAGTAGGACACTTGTCAGCAATTTCTTGTTTTTATTTCCTGTGACTTTCCAAACTTGGTTGCTTTTTTTTTTTAAAAAAAAAAAAAGCAGAGGAAAAAAAAACCCAACAAAAACTCCAAAGCCCATGACGTGGGTCTGAAGTGCACCAGGAATGGACTTTTTTCTGAGCAGGAATGACTACACTTCTGCTGTAGTGGTGTGTGTGCAGGGAGAACAGGCTTCTTGGAGAGGTGGTCAATGCCCGAAGCCTGTTAGTGTTTAAGAGGCATTTGGACAATGTTCTCAATAATTTGCTTTAACTTTTGGTCAGCCCTGAAGTGGTCGGGCAGTTGGACTAGATGATTGCTTTGCGTGTCCCTTCCAACTGAAATTATTCTATTCTATTCTTCTGCTATAGATAAGAGATACTCAGTAACCTGTTTGTGGGGCAGAGCCCAGAAGCACATTCAGACCTTTCAGGGCAGAAGTGGCTAGAGAGTGATGCAAAATTGACCCCACAATAACCTGGTCTCTGTATGTGCTCCGCATCACCCTCTTGATAAAGGCACTGGACATGGGTGATGAGGGGAGCAGACACCAGGCTTCTGCCCAGCAGTCCTGGCAGTTTAGTGAAATATATGATGGCCTTCACAATTGTTTAGCCAGACCTGTGCAACACAAAACGAAGGTCCTCTTCTAGTAATCCCTGCATAAAGCACATAATTAACTCTGATGCGTTGAGGTGGGGACTTGAAATTGATTTAATGGCAGGCATAAAAGAAGAATACTCATAGGTTTGCCGACATTTGCAGTTTTCGCTGCCCTGATACACATAGGAGCTTTTAAATAATTACATTTGTTATTAACACCATCAGCGCTAACACGTCCATTTAAAACAGACTAGTGCTGAATTGCTTATTTTTATTTATTGAACTAAAGTGATCACACTTGGAGATTTGCTTGTTTTGGAAAGAAACTGTTGAACCAGCTGAGCTCGTCATCCTCTGTCTCTTCTCTTGTGGGGTTTCGTTTCATCACCTTCTCCAAAAAAAGACCTGCTCGTAGTGTGTAGCATTAACAGACCTCATAAATGTCACAGAGCAATGACTGTCAGTGTTGGACATTAATTTCCCCCCCAATTCGACACCTGTTGATGCACTCTGTTGGAATGAGTGCTGCAGAGTCATTGAATCCGGCTTTTGCCGGCACGTTATCTTTGTGCGTGGGCACTGGATCAAACCCTGTTTATCAATCTGAGATCACTATCGCTTGGCTCCAACAGGGAGAAAATCCCTCCTGGCCTGAAAACCTTGGCAGCAGGTTGGCAGAGCAAGCAGCCAGGCAGCTCTCAGCCCTCCTCCTGTGTAAAGGCTTGGCTCCGCTGCCGTCCGTCCTTCACTGGAAAGCTCTTGCCTGGTTGGTGGTGTCAGCCAAAACATCGATGTGTCCGGATTTCTAGGGCTTTTTCTAAGCATTTGGCACAAACGTGCCTCCTGCTGAAGTCTCTTGGGTATCTGGTTTGTATCCGTACAGGGATGACCATCTTCAGTGCAGACCTGGATCGATGATCCTGTTCCTCAGGAAGCCTGGCAGGCGACCAGGCTACTCAAAATGTTTCTCAGCCCCTCTGAGCAGGTACCGGCAGCATTTTCCTCTGCCTGGGAGGACAGTTGAGAGCAGACCTTGGGGGCGAGAAAAGTCTAGTCTGCTGCTGTAACAAGATCATTTGGGCATTTTCCTTCACGTGATGCTACTCAAGGCCATCTTAGGCTGGTCAAAGCAAGAGCCTGTGTCCTGCCAGCTGGTGGGAGCTAATGGGCACTGCTTTGCTGCTGGGATGGAGGCAACTGCTGTTCTCCCTTTCTTCTTGAGATAGCTGCAAATCAGCAGACCCCAACCTCGTTCCCAAATTTTTGTCTTCCTTGGAGCACCATCACCGACAGAGCTGGCTTTTTATTCAAGGCTAACCGTGTCCTGCATCTGATAAAAAGCCCCTGTAGATGAGCATCTTCTCTCTGGCAATAAGGGATGCAGCAAACGGCTATGAGACCCCCGTGTTCACAGCTTGGCTGTTGGAGAGGTCACTGGTATCGGGATCTATTGGGCTGGAGGAGCTGCATCGGGAACCTCACACTTAAAGGCTACTGGTAGAGCTATCATTTGTGAACCTGTCTTTTCCCTTTTTAAATTTATGAACGTTTTTGGTCTCCACAGTATCCTGCCCAGCAAATGTAGTGATGAGTCTGCCCTTTGGTCAGTTTTAAACCAGGTGCCCGATAACTCCCCAAGCCACCTCTTAGTTCTTGCCTTGTGAGAAATCCCAAATCACCTTCTCCACACCTCTGGTGTCCCCTTGCTGGTCTCTGCCATGTGCTAGTCCTGGTCTTTACAGTGTCTCCTGCCTGCACACCTCTGTGCCTTGGCCATTTCCAAACCACATGTGGACTATTTCACACTGAGCCCTGCTCCCAAGTTGTGGAGAGACATCCGCAGAAGAAAATCAAGGCTCTCCTGCAATATTTATCACACAGGAAGGCTCAGCATCTGTTGCCTCCTCTGAAGCTCCCCAGGACCAGCCTTCAGCCACTTTTCCAGGTCACCCGTGTGACTTCAGAGCCGGTGCTCTGCCAAGCTTTGTAGCTGCCCAAATGGAGCGTGACAGCAGCACGTCTGAGAGGTGCTCTGCATCCCGGGACTGTCCCATGGTACAACGTGGTGGCGTAGTAGTGCAAAAAGTGTCGATGGGCGTAGACTTCTCTACTGTGATATTGTTTGGGGTTTTTTTCTTCATCCGCCTTACAAAAATCCCCACCCAAAGCCCTCACAGATTTTGGGTTTTGGTGCCTCCCTTCTTGTCTCTTCTTTCCTGTTTGTGGTTTCTGCACAGGACCAGCTTTTCACTGCTCATAGGGCTCTAGAGAGCATAGGCTGTGGCAATCGCTGCCAGCATTTGGATGAAAACCTGCCTCAGATCTCTCACTGCTGGGTCTATTTGTCATTTCCCTCACGCTTGTGGTAGTCAATACTTCTAACCTCCTTCTCACCTCATTAGAGCTCGCCCCTTTGTACTTTATCTCCCAAGTCAATTTGTCCAGTGTCATCTGCTCTCTCCTAGCTCTTGCCACGCAATTAATTTCTTCAAGGCTGAGGAGGAAGTGCCTGACAGGAATCCCTTGCCATCTGGGTACCTGCAGACCTTCATCAATAAACCCAAAAAAGTGCCGTCAGATGGAGCTTCTGGAGCCTTGTTTCTGATGAAAGGTTTTCTGGCTTGCAAGTGCTGCTGTTTCTGACCCCCCCCCATCCACCCAAATGCTTCAGCATCCCATAGGATTGCTCAACGGGGCTGAAGCTTGATCTTGGAGAAGGTCTCCCACCCTCACGCATCCCACCCAGTTCTGCAGGATCCTGTGGGGCACCCGCATCCACCATGGGGATGAACGGGGTGGGAATGACCAGGGCCCCATGGTTGGCTAGGGCTCTGATGGGGTGCTCACTGCTTTCCATCCAGCTGGCTGAGCACCCAAGGGTGTGTTTATTTTTGGGGCTGATTGGCCGTGTCTCAGGTTTTGCCCTTTCCCATTTGCTGGTCTGAGATGTCTCATTCAGTCTTGGGGCTGCTTTGAATTGCAAATCCCCCTTCGAGTCCCTGCTCCCGGCTTGTGCATCACTGTCTAATTCATGGCCTCGGGGACGAGGGGTTCAAATACAGCCCAGGAGGAGAGTCATGGCATGGGGAGAGGAGAGTGGCGAATGTGCCTGGGAATGTAACACCCTGCTTTTAGCTGCTAGACTATGGCCGTGATTTGAGAAGTGTGAAGCATCACCATCTCCCTCCGAAGCTGGATGCGATTAAGACAGCATTCTGCTTAAAATCACAGTGCCAAGCAGGTGTCTCCGGGGCGGGAGGTATGGTCTGGTGGGACAATGTGCAATCGGCTGCAGCCAGGCCAGCCGCTGCAGGCTCCTCACCCACAAGTTTGGCATTGTCAGGCTTTTTGGGCAATTTTCAAAGTCTGAGGATAATTAGCTAGAAGGGACTGCTACCAGCGCCAGAGAAATTGTCTTGGAAATGATGGATAAATGGGGAGGAAGAGGAGGAGGGGCTGCCCTTCCCACGCAGCCCAAGACACAGGACCCCTCTATTCCCAGTTTGAGAGTGATGTGTACTGTGTGCGGGGGATGCTTTTTCAAGGATGCCCTCCAGCTTGCTGGCTGGGGGCTGGCCACCATGTGAACACAGCTCAGTGTCACCCCCGGGAGAGCGGAGGTGTGGGAGGAAAAAGCTCTGGCCCTACAAATTTTCTTCCTCCGTAGGCAGCGTCACCTTGGGGCTGGCGGGTAGCAGCAGTCAGAAAGCCAGGCTGTAAATCACTGCTGCCCCGTGTTCTTAGGCTGTCCCCCTGTCCCAGATGACACCGCTCTGGTTGCTCACCATGGGCATTTGCGGGATTTACAAGTGCTTGGGTCAGAGGTTGAGTGAAGAGCTGAAGGGAGACTGGGAAGAGCTGGGGGAGGACATGGTATGCCCTACGGTCGAGGTGCAGGTGCCTCTGCACGGGGACCGGGCACGGCTTTGCTGTGACAGAGCTTTGCTCCAAAGGAACCAAGCGAGATGGAGATGTGCCTTTGAAAAAAAGAGGGGGAGGAAAGGACAATGCAGCCTTTGAAGTGATCCTGAAAATAACTGATATTTTTTTTTCTTTCCTCCTGTTCTCTTTGTCTCCTTGTACTCCCAGACATGTGGGATGGGGAGGTCCCAAGGACCTGGGCAGTCTTTGCTTTGAGAAAGAGGAGTTGATGGTGAAGGCAGGAGCGCAGGGAGGGGAGATCGCACTGCAGACTCCTGGGGGATTCATTCAGCTGTTCTCTCTCTGCCCGTAAAACAGGCATAACAGGATGGTTTGGGCTTCCTAGTGTTTTGTCAGGATAAATTCTTTACAGAGAATGAAGTTTCACTGACTTCAGTAATATTTGTCGGTGCAGAGAGCTGGCACTTGCTGCAGTCAACAGGGTGAGGAGCGTCTCTGCTGGTGCTGGATCACATCCTGCATGTGGTCTTGGGGGGTGGTTGGTGTCCTGAGCCCACAGACCTTGCCGGGGGACCCACAGCTCTTCTGACACGTCACATCTCCTCTCCAAGGCTGGAGCTATTTAGCAGATAAGTCAGACAGGAATGCAAATGGGATTGGGAAAGCGGCTTCCCGGCAGGACAGAGGGGTTTTGGCACGGACCGGCAGGCTGTGCAGACCTGGGGGTGAGGAGGAGGGAGGCGAAAGCAGACGCCACATCCAGCCCATGCCTTCTCCAAGAGCAACTTGGATGTTTCAGGCTCCTGCCCGGGAGGTGCGGGGCTGGGCGCTGCTCGCCCCGCCAGACTCTGGCTTATCTGCAGGAAGGACTGGGGGTCATTTTAAGCCCTTGTTGATAGCCATCTGATTTACCTGTAAAGCCCAGGGAGGAAAGCAGAGCCAAGCCAGTCTGGAAACAAGATGCAGCAAGTCTCACAGCAGTCCTGAAAATCCTCCGATCCATATCAGGGTGAGAATTGCAGAGAACAGCAGAGCAGAGTTGTGGGTGCTGAGATGCTCTGCAGGAGCAAAGGTTGACCTGGGCTGGGAGGAGAGGAGATGTAAAGATGGGGATGTGGGGGGATTCCCATGCTATTGCTTGAAAAAGCCCAGAGGAGGCAGAGCTGAAATTTGGTTTGAAGATCTGCTTCGTGCCCCCTTATTTTTTCCTGATTTTAATCGGTATTTATCTGCAGCATCAAATTCTGTCCTTGTTTCTTGTTTGTGCCTCTGTTTGCAAGGCCCTAGGAGCGCAAGACAAGTCTCTGGGTCTTAGAGAGGCAGAACCAGACTGGTGGGACAAGAGATGTACCAGCCCGGGGTCAGATGAGGGCAGCTCTGCCTCATCCTCAGATGGGGAGATCTCACAGCCCGGTGTGGGGCAGCGGCGAGGGGGACGTGTTTGTGTGCAGTGGTGCTGTGTGCCTTCTCTAAAGTTATTAATAAAATTCACAAATGCATCAAGATCAATCCCTGTGCCAGCTTGGCTCATCAATACTTCAGTGCTCTCTCTTCACCAGTCTCTTTGAAGGGATTATTTTAATATGCACATCACTCCTCAGACGTGTGTAATGAGGGGTCAGGCCGGATCTTGCATGCCTTTTGTCTGCAAATAATGTGTCTGCAGCCGTGCTTCTCCCTCGCTCCCTCCTTGTGGGTCTGGCAGAAGATTCCTCTGTAGCTTCCCAGCTCCTGGACACCCGTGGTGCATCCCGACCTCACGCTGCGTCAGCTGCTGCGACCGGAGAAAAGCCGTGCGCTGAGGACAACAACTCTGTCGTGGGGCCAGCGAAGAACCCAGGCCATCTCCCCCCATAAGTAAATGCCCATTACCCAATGGAATTCCTAATGGGTGGAATGCTCCTGGGGAGGGTAAGGATGAACCTTTTCGTTTTAGCCCAAGCTAGCTGTTAGATTTGGCTCAGATTGGGATAACGGTGGACATTTGATTGGGTTGATCTCTTTGGAAACCTTCTCTGCTGAGAAGGTCCCATGGTTGATGTACCAATCCCACTGCCAAACCGGAGTTTGCCTCGAGCCACCTACTCGCCCCATGCCAGCCCTGCAGGACACCAGGCATGGGGCAAGCAGAGTCCTGCTACTGGCGCTGGTGGATTTTGGGGTGGGGACCCATGACAGCAAGGTTTCTGAGAGAGCTGGAGTTACTGGTGGCACGCTGCATCCCACCAGAGTTCAGTGTGGGCTCGAGGCGGGTCTGGGATGGTGGCAAGTGGCTGTTTTCCTGCTTTCCATTACAAGGTGGAGGGCTGGGTCTTGGTTTTGTTTGTTTTCCTCATCCTTGTTTAAAAACTCATTTACTGTAATAACAGCTCTGCTGATGTTTGAGAGACAGGTTTCCACTTTCTGAGCAACTTCTCATCTCAAGAAGCAGACTCAATGGTTCTGGTGGAGACAACCCTGTGTGATTTATTTTTTATTTTTTCCCCTTGTAGACATCCTTTTCAGCCATACCCGCTCATCGCAGAGGGGCTAGAGCAGCCCGGCTGCAGGAAATCGCCACAGCACCATCATTTTGGGGAAATGGTGACGTCGCTCCTGTACAACGATTTGGGAAAAAAGGGTAGCTAACTGGGAGCTGATCACAGGTACTCCATGGCACGACAGGGAAGCGTGACCCAGCCTTGGCGCATACGATGCAGCGAGCGTTGGTGTGCAGGAGTTTTGGGGAACTGAGATCAAAGCCGCGTCCGAGCCATGCTTTCCCAGCCAGATGTGGTTTTCGATAAGGGAACTGGGCAATTATCGCTCCATGGAGTGTATGTGAATCATTATTAAATGATTATTAAATGTGAAGTCTGAGAAGGTGTGAGGAAGAATTCGCTCCAAGCGGCTCAGCCCCAGCACCAAGGACGTTACACCTTGATGTGCGAGAGAGTTTGGATGGTTCAGCCCACCTGGAGAGGGGCATCACAAACAGAAGGGCTGTTTCTGCTCCAGGGCATCCATCGCTTTTGGGTAAGAAAGACCATCGTTGAGGAGATGTTTGCCCTCCCAGCGTGCAAAATAGGACGTGAGGAATCGCAGAAGACCATCCCTGTATCCTCGACTGCCATCCCGTTATTTCCAGGTCACTGGGGAGCCGGCGACAGCCCTCTGCAGTGGTGGCAGCTGGAGGGTGACAGCAAACCATGGTGACCACAGCCCCAGCCCTTAGCTGGGTTCTGCACCGATGCAACGCACAAACCTCATAGCGAAGGCATCAGTGGCAACCCCGTTCTGTTTTTTGTTTTTTTTCTCCAAAAAGAACTGCAATAGTAAAGTCAATAAATAAGCCAAAATATCCTTGAGGAACTGTTGTACAGGCTGGAGCGGGGCGCGTGCTCCAGCTTTCCCTCCCAGCTGCAGCCTTCACTTCGACCAGACTCTCTAAGGGTGCACGAGCCACCAGCGGAGAATTAATTGGGCAAATTACGAAGCATTTTGGTTGCTCTGAGCAAATTATGGTTCATCAAGAAAAACTTCCCAGAAACTCCTTTCCCACAGCACTTCTGCAGGGCTGTTCGGCGTGTAGCTGGGCTGTGAGCCGAGACCTGGGAAATATCTAAAGCATGTTCGGGGTGACCTTCTCTTTAAGGATGGTTTTGAGGTCAGTCTTCCTGGTGGGCTTATTCAAGCATGGACCAGGGGCTCTTGTGGCCCCTTGGGACGAGACCCTGTGGAGAAGATGTCCTCCATGGAGGTGACCACGGAGTGGGTCCGCAGACGTATGCAAGCCAGAGAACTGAACCCTCTCCAGCGCCGTAGGGCCGGGGAATGTTGGCTCTGGGGTGGAGCGGCTGCCGGCACAGGTGAGGTGCAGCCGGCAGGAGGGCAGGGACAGGCAGAGCCGGCTGAGCCGCTTCCCACGCGTGCACGCCGAAACGCCTTCCGTGGCGGCCGCAGGCTGGAGGCAGTGGCGAGGGGCCACGGGGGTTTCTCTCTGCCTTCTTCCTCTGTGTTCACCCTCCGCTGGTGAGAGCTGGGTATGGGGGGGTGGTCTGGCTGCTGAACCCCCCCCTCGGTTGGAATTTAGCTGGAGATCAGCGGGATGCGTCTGGGGGGCGCGATGCCTTGTTTGCACAGGTGGACACCCCTCCCTCCCCAGCCCACCCGCACTGTGGTGGTCTCCTGGAGCATGACACCCCCAGACTTGGGAGGTGCTGGGGCTGCTGGAGGCATTTCCCTCCTTGTGTGTTTGGGTTTTGCAAGCCATGGCTGGGTAGGGAGGGCTCAGAAACATCCCCCCCCCCCCCCCCGCCCCAGCTAGCAGAGGATGCTGGTGCTCAGTGGGTGTTTGCAACTCCTTTCCAGTTCTGCCACCACCTTCTGCTCCTTTCTCCCTCTTCCTTCCTCCTCACTCTCCTGCCCAGTTTTAAGGATGAGAGAACACCCACAGGCAGCCCTGTGCCCTGCTACCCACCCTCCCAAAGACTAGGAGTTCTCCATCCCTCCATCTTTGTGCAGCGCCCGGCGCGTGGTCCCTGCTCCGAAGGAGGCGAGGGAGTCCCAGAGCAAAGGGAGGTGGCACTGTCACATCAGATGACATCTGTCAGGAGGATGCTGGAGGCAGTAGCATCGTTGCCCTCGGGGCTGATCCAGACATGATGGCATGGTGTGCTCTGCTCCGGCTCTGCTTGCCTTCGGTCCCTGGCGTGGAGCTGCAGGGAAGGTGGCTGATGTCAGGGAAATCATGGCTAACACTGTTCTCCCCAGCGCTCTGGCCTCTCTTCCTCCACATGGACAATATTAGCTCATTTTCTTCCAGAAGACACAAAAAAAAAAAAAAAGGCAAAGCAAACACCTCAGCCTTTGTTCAGGGAGACAAGGGCTGCAGCCCACTCAGATGGAATTTATTTTGTGCTCAGTAATTCAATCCATTTGGGCTCAGGATGTGGCCAGGAGAGTTGAGCCAAAAAATGCAAGTTTAAAGCAACTAAATTTTATGCTGTGTATACAGTTAAGTTTGGGTTTGGCTGAGACAAGCAGTTTCCATGGTTTTTGCAATTTCTGTTGTAGCAATGAGCTCCTTATGCAATGGAAGGGCTGGGAAGCGTGTGGTCCTCTGGCGAGCCGTGTCCGGAGAGGGGCACGGGGGGGGCCAGGGCAGCCCAGACAGCGGACAGGGCTCATCACAAGGTGATTAGTATCGGCCCGACTCTGTGACCCTCCGTGGGGACAGCATGCTTGGTATGGGTGAGTACATCCCTGTGGTCTGGCCTGGAAAGGGTTGGATGGTTTCCTCTAAGTCCATTCCCCCAACCTCCAAATGCCTCCAGTGCCATGCGGAGCTGCTCCCAGTGCCGGGATGTGGCTGCTGAGCCGCACTTTTCCTCGCCAAGGTGCCCCTCTCCCTGCCGTTAACATTTTTCAACGTCACTTTAAAGCGAGGGCTGGGAAAGCTCAGCAATGCCAAGCTATAGCCCAACAGCTGGGCTGCAGATGTGCGGAGAAGCCCACACCAGCCTGCAGCATCAATGCGCATCCCCATCCCCTCCGGCCTCGTCTGCCTTCTGTGCATGGAGGCCACATGTTTGAACAAGGCTCATCCTTAATTTTGCACAGCACCTTGCACCTCTGCATCCCTCCGTGAGGTTGCAGAGCCACTTTGCAGTCCTGTCTGCGATAAAAAGCATGAGATCAAAACCAGACAAAACCCCAGTGCTCTCAGAAATAACATACATTGTTTTTCCCCTTGACCAGGGATTTATTATTTCAGCTTGCCAGCTTACTCGGACCAGCCGTGCTCATCCTCTAGCTGTGCATTTGGCAGCAAGAGCTTTGTGTGCTGCCTGGTGGGTGAGAGACGGCCCCTTCCCCACCGCCTGGAAGATCATCAGGGCTTGGGCAAAGCAGACCTCCGTAGGGATGTTTTCTTGTTAAACGGCATCAAGTGGCCCTTTTTGCTCGGGGATCATTGCCCTGAAACCGCTGTTCTTTCAAGAAGCTAATCGAAGTGGCCCAACTGAGTCCAAGGCACAGCCAGTGCCTCGGCCGTGATTTATCCTCAATCCAATAGTGGGCTGGATGGGATTCCCTTCCACTTATGCCCCATGCCTTGTTTGTTACCATAACCAGGGCTAGTTTACAAAAAAAATTATCAGTTCATCAGGCTAGCCACTTCTGTAACACGCCTGCCAGCAACCCACAGGCTTGGAAGCAGCTCTCCAAATGCTCATGCCTCTTAAGCTTTGCACTTTTGCCTGCAGAAACAGTGCTTTGCCCTCCTGAAGTTAATCCTCCCAGCCCATCCTGTCCCACTGCCAAAGGCTCTTGAGAGCCGTTCAGCAATGGATACTTCATCTTACATGGCCAGCTCAAGGGCTTCCCGATGGGGCTTCTGTGAATTTAGCAACCCAGTGGATTTTGATCCCATGAATTTCTCCGGTATCCTCTTGAACCCACGTAACCGTTGGCATCCTCAGCGTCCTGTGGTGGGGAGCTCAACAAGTTAAGTACATGCTGTTTGGGGACCCACCTTCTTTTGGGTGCTGTCAACAGGGTTCCCGCTGGCATCGTTTGAAGCCTGCCTGATCCTGCATCGGCAGAGACCGGGCACAGCCACTCCTACCCCAAGCCACTGAGATGTCACAGCTTGCTGTTGCCTCATCTTGTGGTCTCAAGGCACCTTGGGCAAATAGAGGCCTCCTTCGGAAATGTCCATCCTTGCCCTGCTCTCCTCACCTTCCCCGCACTGTGCAGCCTGCCCTCCCTGTCCCTGAGCTTCTCTTCCCAGTATAACCCCAGTTTCGGGGTCCCATCTGCTCCCACCCTGGTCCACGTCCATCCCACCACCTGGCACTTGCTGGTGGGGTAACTCCTCCAGGAAACGTAAGATCTGCAGCTTTGCTTGGCCTCAGAAGACTCGCACTGTGTGTCAAAAGCGCCTGGCATCGCTTTGGAGGCTGCTGTCGGCCATATGTCATGAAACGGCATTAGGATGCTGGTGCGTCGTTTCAGCCTCTGGCAAAACCTATCCTGCCTCATCCCCTCCCTGCTTTTCCACCTTGGAGGGCTGCACCTCGTTACCAGCTTGCCGAGCCCCTTTGTTGCTCCCTGACCACTGCTGGTCCCCGCACTTTGACCCCAAGAGCTTTTTGCATCCCCCTTTCTGCCCACACATTGGAGGTGGACAGGATTGTGCCCTGGGACTCATCTGTTTGCCTCCTCCTCCTCCTCCCCCATTGCTTCCAGCAGAGGTTTGAGATGACCATCATCTTCAGAGATGCTTGGCTGTCCTGGTCCTGCAAGAAGTTGGTGTGCGCCTGGAAGACCTGCATCCTTCCAGCACCGCCTCGAGGGTGCTTGTGTCTTACCAGTGAGGTACATGACACCATGGAGGTGACACAAAGCGCATGGAGACCTCCTTGAGACCACTGTCATATTTGGGACGGCATCTCCACGCATGCGTATCTCTGCGTGTGGCAGGGCTGTATACACGAAGAGGGCTTGTAGACCCACAGAGCTGCTGAATAACAGGTTTCCACAGGCTGGCCCATAAACTGTTAACACATTAATTAAAAGAAGAAAAAGGAGTTGGTCCCATTAAGCTCACCATCTGTTTTAATTATCCACTAAAGCTCACAGAAAGCTTTGTACACACTATAATTGCATAATTAAAACGAACTGTTGGGAGATAGATGGCACAGAGATGACTGGGGAGAGAAAAGCGGTCTTTGCTCCTCCTCTGCTGTCACTCAGGAGCATCGTAATTAAGAGGCAGCAACAAAGCAACTCCTTTTTGGGCTAAGCTTAGCATTGCACAGCCCCTGTTGACTTCTGGTAGCTTTCTGAGGCTGTTTGTGTAGCCTCCAGCCTGAGCAGAAGCAACAGCGTCGTTAAACCCCACTTTGCTGATAGCTGGGATGAAAGCCCCACGTGCTGGTCTGAGAGAGGCGATCGTTTCTGTGCATTGTGAGCAAACTCTGCAAATCCTGACTTTCCAGCCCAAATCACCACCTGGATGCATCTCACTCTGTTGCAGATACAACCCACTGTGTTGCCAACACTCTCCTGCCTTGTGTCCGTAGGTGGAGGGAGCCCAGCGGACCCAAGGGAATTTGTTTGGCAGCTCCCAAAACCCAGTTGCCGGTTCATTCAAAGGGAGCACGTCCAAAGCCTGGCTGGTTGCTCTTGGGCATGGAGTAGGCTGACTTGTTCTCAAGACAGAGGTTTTAATACAAGATATTAGTCTTAAAAAGACCCAAAAAAAGAAAAAAAAAGCATAACAAACTTCCTCTCAATAGCAGTGGGAATTCTTCACATTTTCTGGAGGTTTTTTTGTTTGTGAGTTAGGGGTTTTTTTTATGCTTGTGGTGTTGAACTGATGTTCTCATGTCTTTTTATACCTTGTTTTTTGCAGATCACTGCTTTTTTGCATTCCCTGCAAACCTAATCTCTGGATTAATACTTTTTTGCCATTAAACTTCTGATCTGCGCTGAGAAAACAAGATGAAGTCATTGCAACTCCTAAAAACTGGAAAAAGTCCCTCTTGTTCAAAGCCCTCCTGGGGTAAGTCTCTGACAAGGAGGAGGTCCAAAACACAAGTGTTTGCGGACAAAATATGACTCTTGCAATCTGCCCACACCGGATTAGGCTATTAATGAATTCATGACAAGCAACGCGCTGGAACGTAATTAGAGAAGAACTCCGTAGCCAGCCAGAACCTCCTAACATTTTAAATGTCAGCTCAGAAACACATGAATTGCTTGGAAGGGTCTTCTGGAGCCAAGGTAAACTTTGGGGAATTGGGGTAATCTGCCAACACGCCTTCGGAGCAGCGAGGTCCTGGTACCGGACGGTCGGCTCGCTGCAGTTTCATCAAGACCGAGATGTTTTGCAGGAACATGGCTGACCCTCCTGCAAAGGTATGTTCTGACTTTTCCTTTAGAGACAAACTTTCCTCTCCATGACAAGACAAGTTATCTTTTTTTTAATCAGAACTGGAATAAAAGATCCAGATCCATCCCAATGTCCAGTTCCGCCTTAGAAATTTGTTTCCTGGGAAATTTCAAAATGTTTTTGAAACAAGTTTACAAACATGGAGCACGCTCCTAGTAATCCTGGCAGGCAGAGCTCCTCCACCTGCAACGGTTCGTCCATGCAAATGATGCTGAATTAAACGGGCTTCTACTAAAGGCTGACCCAAGCAAACCCTCTCTTGCAAGTGATGCTTTTTCCTGTGTCTTTTCCTCTCCCAGAGTTTTCTTCCAGACAAGAAGCTGGTGCTGGTTCCTCAGCTCTGCAAATAACCCTGGGGAAGGGAAGGGTTGGGAAGCCCTTGGTTGTTTGGGGTCCTGACCCTGGATTTTGGTGGGGCAGGTGGCTGAAGGGGCTGGGTGGATGTGGGTGACCGAAGTGCAGATTTGAAGACCCAGCAGGGATTTACACAAGCACACTGTCGAGCCGATGCTTCGAGAGCCAGCCCAAAGCTGCTGCCTGCAGATGCCCATTTCTCTTCTTGCTTTCCCAGCCTGGAATGGGAGTCTGGGATTTAGTGCCTGGAGTCAGAAATAAAGTCCAAGCAAGTGCCATTTCCAGCTGGCATGATTGATCCAGCCCGGCTGTGCATCTTGAAAGCAAGAGCATCCTTTAATGTCCCCACTGGGGAACACATGGGAGAACCAAAGATGGCAGCTTGCAACCCCAATCATGCCAAAGGAAGTATTTTTGCACTCACCATACCATTGGGCCGTGCAACTCATGGTCATGGGATGTTGCTGGGACCAAGAAAAGAGCCAGGCTCAGAAAGCGCCTGGATGCTACGCTTGTGTACGCCCGTCACCCCACTCCCAGCCCTGGGAGGCTGCAGTGGCTTGGGGCAGCCTTCTCCCCCTTGCATCGCGTTAGGTCTGGCTGCCTCTCGGCATTTTATGAGAATAAAGTGTTTTGCTTGTGGGTTATGGTTGAGCAACACATCTGGCATTTTACCATTTGGCTCTGAGACCATAACGAGATCATTTCTTGCTGAGGTGACACGCTGGGTCATCGGTGCCAAACAGCACCCAAACCTGCAGAGGTTTTCCTTTATTTCTTGCCATTAAAGAGCCTTAGAGAGCTCTACAGGCATTAACTCCTTCAAGTAATAGCATTGATACCTAGTGGGGGAAGCAGTGATTTATACTTTCACAGGGTCACGTAAAGCATCACAAATTAAAGTGATGAAGTGCGGTCTTAACAGAGCATGCTGGCAGCCAGGGAAAAACAGAGATGCCCAGTCCTGGGCACAACACCACAAACTTCAGGCTGGGGTCCTGAAGCACCCAGAGGGCAGAAAAGCACCTAACTGGCATTTTCTTGGAAATCCCACAAGTGCATCCCTGTCTGCCATGTCTGGACCTTCGGATGGATTGCCAGTGTGAGCACTGACCTTATTAGATATCAGTTTTGGGGCTCCAGGGAAGTGTTTGGAAGGGGGTCAAAGACCCCAGCCATGCTAAGCACTGGGCTCCAATGAAGGATGCTCACTGGAGCATACAAAATTATGGATGCTGCAGCTGAACCCCCAAACCAGCAGTTAAAGCCCCAAACAGAAGCCTCCAGACAACCCGATGGGCTAATCCTGCAGCCACCCCTGAATGCCAGTGGGCTTCCCAGTCTGGGTTTGCTTGTCCATGCATCTCGGAAAACTTCCAGCCTGGGATCGGAAAGCGAATCTCAGGGGTGGCTTAGGTCAGATGTATTTTGGCACAGGCCCAATACTATGGAGAATTTCAGTTCAGGTTTCATCTTCTCTCCTTTCTCCTCCTAAGCATATTTTAAAATTAATTGAGTGAAGCGTTGGAGATAAATAATTGCCCTGCCTTGAAAAAAAAAAAAGGCCAGACAACTTTTTCTTTAGAACATGCAGAAATAGGACATTTTAGCTAGTCCAAAACTCTCTTTGAGACATTTTGAGTGTGCAGTGTGCCAAACCATGGTTCGGTTTCTTTGGCCATCGTAATGGGAAACCTGCTCACAGCCACGTCTTTGGTCTCTCCCACCACCGATGTGCTCCATGGTGGCCTTCCCTGGAGAGCAAAACGTGGAGATTCACCCCAAGCCGACTTTTCACGGGTCAAAATTGTGAAGCATCTTCTGGGAAACATCTCCTCCTTCTGGAGAAAGTCTTACTGGGAAGGTCCATCAGCAGTCACCAAAATGCTATTGCTCCCCTGGGCAGCACATTTCTTTTTAAGGCAATTAAGATCCATTGGGGTCCTTCAGCTGTGCATGACCAACAGGGACGTGGCCTTGCAAAGGACACGTGTCCGGGAGCGCTGCGTGGGCAGAGGGGCCAAATGGTCAGTGCTTTTTGCAGAATAGGTGAAGGAGCTCTCTGCAATTGATAAAACCATGAATATAAACTGCAACAATCTCCAAAGCCAAGGAAAGGAGGCAATAATGCAGAAAGAGGAATAAAAACAGATTAGTGCTCTGAGGGTTGATGAGGCACTCGGGATTTCCATGGCTCTTGCAGGGTTTCTTAATCAGCGTGATGATTTTCTCTTAACGTGAATGAGCAAAAGGATCTCGGAGAAGATGAAGTAACAGGGCAGATATGGATGCTTTGGGGGCCAAACCAGAAAACTGGGAGGGTGCTGGTGTAGGGGGTCCAAACCAGCTATACTTTAGAGTTCTCAAAAGAAAATCAGATTTTTGAGGGCTTTTTATTTCACTATTTTTAACAAAAGCTCTGAAAAACGCCTTGTCTGGACCCACCCAGAACTGCTCATGGGATCAGCGCCGAGTTTATGCTTCTGGCGTCAGGCTCGCTGTCCCTTTTGTGTAGCAATTTTTCTTCCCACTGAGGTCAGCCGCTGAACAGAAAGCGCTGGTTGTTTGGAAACAGAAAGCTTCATGTAGAAAAACATCCAAACGAAACGTTTCAACACTGGGAAACCTTGCCCCCCACCCTGGCCTCGCTTGGTTCTCTGCATAGAGCAGCTCTGCTGCTCCCCGGCCCCCTCCCATCACAAACTCATCCCTGTCCCCCTGCTCTGCTTGGGACACGAGGCACCTTCCCGCTGTGCATCCCTCTCGACGAACTTTTGTCACGGACCAGCCCCGCCACCCGGTGCTTTAGTGATGAGCACGGCCACGGCGTGCCTCCCATCACGGAGATACCATGTGTTCGGTCACAGGTCAGCTCACTGGGAAGCCTAGATGGGATTTTTTCGGGAAATGAAGGCGACACCTTGTTTTTCCTTCCAAGCTGAAAGCAGGTGTCTGCCACTCTTGGCAGGTATTACAGAAGAAAACAAAGCCATTCGGCTGGAATTGCGACAGCTCAGGTAACGTTGCACAGAAATCGTCCGTCCCCGTGGAATTATACTGGGCAAACAATTCCCAGCCCATCTGTTCACTGGATGGAGATAAGATGGGCCGTGAGGAGCACAGGCTGCCAGCGTGCTAACTGGGATGCCGGAGGCACGGCTCTGCTTGGGCTCCGCAGGGGCTGGGGACGTCCCGACGCGCAGCTCGTGGCTGTGTGCCCCTCGCCCTCCGCTTGGCCGTGGGACCCTCGCCCTCCGCTTGGCCGTGGGACGCAGTTTGCAGAGCCCCTCTCCAGGCACCCCCTCGCTCTGGAGCCCATTGCGGATGCGGGGGGAGCTGGTTTCCCACCTCCGCATGGCTTTGAAGTTGTTCTCCTTGGGTTGCGTTTGCAGGTCAGTCTGGCGCAATCCTCCTGAACTGGTCTTGCTCCTTTCTCTGCTGGGACAGTCCCAGTCGATCGCAGGATTTCTCCTGGTGGAGCTGGGTGTAGATGTTATGTTGCTATTAAAGACCTTCTGGCTTTCTTCTCTCCAAATGCCAGTGAGCCACGGGCAGGACAAACCTCCAGTGCGTTGGCATGCACAAATCAACCCCTTGTCTTCCCTTGATGTTCCCAAACCCAGGGAAGCTTTTCTCCCCCACACTTGGGCACTGCTGCTTCACACCCCATGTTCCTGTCATGCCTCCTTCTCCTCGTCCACGTCATCCATGAGAAAGCAAAGGGAGAAGATGTCTCCTGGATGCGTTATCTCCCTGCAGTGACTCGGACATCGCAGGGCCACCAGCAGCAGAGATGGTTTGGCCGGGATGTGCGGGGCAGTGCCCACGGGAATGAGCACGCCGGCATTTCCGACCCCACCACCAGGCAGAGGAGAGGCTGCAACACGAAAATTGGAGGTTGCCCCTGCACCTCCTGCAGTGTCCCACCAGCCAGGGCTGCTGATGCAATCTCAAGCAGTGCGGGTTGTTACTGGCGGGCTCCTGGCAGCACCGGGGCTCTTGGGTTTGGAAGCGGCTCTGGAACAGTGGAGAAAAAACACGACGTTAATGATGCTTTCCACGGAAATGGCAGCTTCGATCCCAAAGAGCAGCTCCAGCCTCCAGCACGGCCCTGCCCAGCCGTATTTCCCAGACAACATGCTGCTAGGCATTTTGTAGTCTTTCCTAGTTTGTTGTTTGTTTTTTTTTTTCTTTTTTAACTACTGCCTGTATCAGGCCATTTCAGTGTTGCAGCTTTCCCAAGCTGAAACCTTCAGTGCTACCTCTGCTCCCCATCACAGCTGGAGCCACTGACCCTCTGTGAGCAGGATGGGTCCCTCCGTGCCACGTGCCTTTGCCCCATCACAAGCCAGAGCCATCTGGCAGAGCTGCTGGGGCTCTCAGGATGCTGGGGAGCTCAGGATACTGGGGCTCTCATGAATCTCTGCTGATCTCCTGGACAAACACACACTGGGGAGCTCATCCTTCCTGAAGCCCTCCATCTCCATCCCGTGGCACATGCCAATGTAGTACATCTCTTCTAGGAAATACATGCCAAGATCTCACAGGGAAACCTCGAAACCAGGCAGAAAAATTTAGGGAAAAACTACCTTGGAATGATCTCCTTGATTGCATTTCCATCATCCTCCCATACCTGCTGCAACCCAAAGGAGGGGAGATGTAATAAACTGTTTAAAAAGTCATATTTCAAGTTAACTAACCTTTTCTGATGCTCCAGAACAGCCTGTGCTGGGCTGAGCCGGAGTCTTGGAAGAAAAGTGAAGGGTTGTTCTTGCTCGGTCTGAACTGGTTTGTTGAGTCATCCTCTTAGTTAATACCTGGCATCGGCACAGCACACAGTCCTGCTGGCGGGGAAAAACTCACTCAGGGAAAGTTCAAGCCGTTCGTGCTCCTCCGAACGGGGGGAGCAAAGACTTTGTTTCACAGGCAGGGGAGACAAGTGAGGAAGAGGCAGGCGAGGAAGGGTGAGGGGTGGTGGGACGGGGCTGTCGGCCCAGGCTGGAGAAGAGGCGGATTCGGGATGCCTGCCCGTGGTGTGCTGCAGGCTCAGCTCCAGCCAGCTGGGACGCATTTTTGCAATGCTTGAGCTGTGTCAGGAAGAGGCAATCCCCATGCCAGAGGGGTGAGTGCCTCGATGGGGCAAGACGAGACAAAGCGCAGGGCTCGGTGGGATGGGAAAAGCAGAATTTTGGGAGGGACATCGGGCCCCTGAAGAAGAGCCCATCGGCGGTGCTGTAAGCGGGGAGAAGCTGGGATGGGAAGAGGGTGCCCGATGCATCGGAGGTGGGCAGGCTTTCCCGGGCAACCAGGTCGATGGGTGCTCCATTGGTGCAGGGTCCCCGCAGAGCAGCCATGAAGAATTTTCCCTGGGAAAACACTGCAGGGACCCTGTGTGCAAGGCTCCCACCATGCCCTGCTTGCCTCGAAAGCCCCTTCCACCTGCCCGCTGCTGCCCCATCCCACGCGAGGAGAGGTGGTGGGAGAGGAGCAGCCGTCGAAGGACTCGTGCCCACGGTCACGCAGCACGTCTGCCCACCCTGACCCCAGCTCAGGCACCGCGGGTCGGGGCTGTGACGAGACGCGTGGCACGGCACCGGGCAGGCCAGCCTCCTCCTCCTCCTCCTCACCTCCACTCCTGTCATCGAAGGGTGGGAGCTAGGTGAACGCCTCCTGCTCTGCCGGCTGACTTCTAGGGCTCTATTAGGAAGGCAAAACTGGTTTAATTAGGGATGCCTTCAAGCTGGCCATCGAGCAAGATGCTGGTGGGATTTATTAGCTCGTACTGTGGAGCATCACAGAAACTATTAGCCAAATGTGATCTAATAAGCAAATAAATAATCTGCAAATCAACTGCAGCACTGACAAGTTCCTGCATTTACCCATTGCCCTGGAACTGCTCAGGGCAGTGAGGTTGGGTAATTTCTCTTGCCTCAAATTCAAACCAGTGTTGCTATATGAGGAACAAATCTGCAAAAGCCGTGGGAGGAAAGGCAACGGCTGTGTGAGCAAAGCATCATACCAGCGGTTCTCCTGGTCACCCTGTGCCGCTGCCTCTCGGCCGCTCGTGCTTCTGGATAAGGGCACATGTTGATGACCAGCTCTTGTCCTCTGCTCCAGCCCATTCCCTTCAACCCAACTGTACCCCGTGGGACGAACACAGCAAACCATGGGTGAACTCTGGCTGGGCAGGGGCTAACATAAATTAGCCCATAAAACCATGCCACTGTACCTTATATTATCTTTATGCCTGTATTGTCCCCCTCATCTCAATGTCGCTGAGCATCTGAGTCAAAGTCTGCAATGACTTCTAGACCAGGTTGGAGACAGAGTGAATCATAAAAGTCATTTTGCATTGGCTTGCTCCTTGCATATTACTAACCTTAAATCCTTACTCAGCTTTAAGCAAGGTTTCCACATTTAAAAGGGGTGTTCTTTTTTTATCCCGGTATGCTTCCCAGGTAAGACTTCCCCAGTTGTTCCTGTCGGGAAATGAGGCCGTCGTGTAGCTGTGAGCGTGCACCCAAATTGCCTTCACAACAGACTTTGGATTTAACAGCTGATAGAAAAAAAAAGAAACAACAAAGCGAAAACTGTTCTTGTGGAAAACAGAAAGTCAATTCCAAGGCAATCCAGAGAGTGAACGACAGGGTGGGAAGAGATGACCACGAAGCCATCAGGGCTGCGCAGGGACAGCAGGACAGCTTTGATTGCTCTGCAGAAACAATCTGCCTGGTCTGTCTGCTTGGGGAGGGCCAGTCAATAACAAGGATTTTCCCCTCCATGGAGATTAATTACAGCCTGAGCAGCCAGCCCTGCATTTTGGAATGGGCATCGTCTTGGCGGAGAGGTTTTTATCCCTTAGGGAGGAGAGCTGTGTTGGGAGGATGCGCTGTGATGTGCTGGGACCACTGGGGTTTACTTCCAGCTTTGGGGCTGCTGTGGGGTGATGCTGGACACGTCATTTAAGGCTCAGCCAATGTTGTGTACGGGGCAGGGGGAATGTCAGCCTACCAAATGACCCCCTTTTGGGGGTTATTCATCTGAGCAGCCGGCTGGCTGGAGGCGTGAACCCCCCTTGTAATGCATTCTTTTCTTAAAATTTTCCTTATTTTGAAGCTCCCTACAAAAAAATCCTCCCGCTGGTTTGGGTGTGCTCTTCCACATGCACGGGGGATGCCGCACACCATTTCCCAGCGGTGATTTTGCAGTGATCTCCGGATTACGGGTGAAAAGACTGACTGGCAGCTGGCTCAGCGCCTGGCCTGATGAAACCTCCTAGGAGCAACGCTCCACTTCGTTGGAGGCTTTTTGGTAGACAACTGTCTCCTGGGACCTCCTCGCCAGTTTTTAATCCTTTAATGTGGGCTTTATTGACGTTCCATAGAGCTTAGGTTTTAATAGTGAGTTGAGGAGCGTGTCCCTGCTTTTGTTAAGGCAACATTACACCTGGCCCTCCTGGTGCTGGCAGGTAGGATCAGTGGTTGGCTCCTCTTTCCCTGCCCACCAGAGCTTATGTCCTTCTTGCCTGTGCCGATTTTCTCCTTTTTTTGTGGTCACCGGCTGGCTCCGTGAAATGGTCCAGCTGGATAAAACCCCACTAAAAAGGGGAAAACATTATCCAGCATCTCCCACCTGCAAGGCATTGGGTTTCTTGGGGCCTTTTGCATAGTTAAAGGTGAGACTCCAATGCACTTTACAGCAAGGAGTGACATAAAGCAGGTTCCTCTGGTTAATTAAATGGCTGCTTTCCTGGGCTTTCTCTGAAGTGAAAATTGCAACCTCCCGCATTGCAATGCCTGGTCACCTAGAGCGTGAGTCGCTGGCAGGCTGCGGTGATGTTTGCAAGGATTTCCAGGGCTTCAGCTTCCTTCTGCCCTTCAGGACAGCCCTTCCTGGCTGCCCAAGCTGTCCCTTGGCTTTTGGGGCAATTTGGCAGCAAAACGGGCATAAGGAGCTCCTGACACATCTGCGTCCCCGTCCTCGCACTGGGCTCCTCTCCTCGTGTGCAAGGGAGCCAAGAAACTGGCAGCGGAGCGTGACCGGCTCGCAAAGGAAGGTTTTGTTTTCGGGTTTTTAGGCCAGGCTCATCACGAAGCAGGTATGATCCCCACGAGCTGTGGGACAGGAGCCCCTGCTACGGCCACGAAAGCCTCCCAGGCTGGTGGCAGAGGCCACCACCCCGAGTGGCAGAGCCACGGAGGTTGATCGGCCGGCCCTGGGAGAGGCTCTCTTCTTCTTGCCCCAGGGTGGCTTAATTATAACCTCACTTTAGTAGCTCAGGGGCCCTTTGATGTGGCGAACACTCCAGACCTCACGCAGGTATCTCGGAGAGGAGATGTCTCCACATCAGCCAGTCGTCTAGACTCCCCGTGCAGAGAGGACCAGCTGGGAGGGCGTGATTCAGCTCAGCTCGCAGCCGACGTCTCCATCCCACCCAAGGTGACTCTTAATAAAGTGGCGATGAAATTGCAGCCCTGAACGAAAGCCACGGGGCTGCGAGACACACCCGGGAACACGTCTGTGCCCCGGGCACGGGGCGAGCTGCTCCGTGCAGGCAGGGCTGGCAGGTTGCTCTGCCTCCGATGGCTGCTCCGGCGCTGTGAACGCTTCCACGGGCTCCCAGCTTCACCGCATGGGCCTTTTTCCCTATATCCCAAATTATCCCCTCGCATCATCTGCAACGATCGGCGATACCACCCCAGCGCTGGCCAAGAGGGTGTTTGTCCCCCAATTCCCCAGGCTGAACGTGGCCTTTGAGCTCTGCCAGCACCACCTCGGGCGTTTCTTTACGCTACCAGCCAGGGACAAGCCGTGCCCGGGTTCTGTACTATTTGGGGTGAAATCAAGACTTAATTGGAGCATGGGTGTCACCAGAATAGGTGTTGGCAGGCAGTCACACTAATTAAAGCCCATTTAGGGGAAGGAGCTGCCTTTCCCATGGCAGGAGGCAGCAGCTTCGTGCACTCCGATAAAGTCAGGGAGGAAAGCATGGACGTGGTCACGGATATGGGGACGCTGCTTGTTAGGCGCCTTTGGGGGAGGAACCATTGTTTGTTCAATTAACTAGAAATAAAGGACCATCTCCTGGCTCACACCAGGGAGATGTGAGCCGATGGCATCACTGGTCTGCGAGGACATCAGCTGTATGGTCAGCGGAGCTCCTCTGGCAGCGAGCGTGGAGGAGCCCTGCCAGCACTGGCGAGGGTGTCCACCACAGGGACATGATAGCAAATACAAAATAAATGAGCGAACTCTGTCCTGGCTCAACTCCCTGTTAGGGAATGCATTTTTTCTGTGTGCTGCAGTGGCCCCCGCAGCCTTGCAAGGTCGCCCATGACCTGGCAGAGTGGTCCTACACTCTTGGGTACCTCCTTTTCAGCTTTCCCAGCTCCCTAAACCCCTGACTTTGGGCATCTCTGATGGCATTTGGCAGCTGTGGTGTTTCTGGGCTGGGGATTTGCCATGCAAATTCCCTGCCCCTTTGGGTGCTCCTCCCCTGAAATGACTAACAGGCAGGATCAGACGCCCTACCAAGCTCCTGGGGAGGGGGGCAGAGAGGGGTTTGCAAAGGGCGCAGGGCCACCAAGGCTTAGCTGCTCTCTTGATGTTCTCCAGGTTCTCTGGATGAGTGTCTGGGAATTTTTTCCAGACTGTGGCGATGCGGAGAGCTGCTGTGGGGGCCAGCTGCAAACCTCACTGGTACCAGACTGGGTTTCCCGGAGACAGGGTCCCTGGGGAGATCTGCATATCCAGAAAACGAAGCTCAATTTGGAGGCTCCAAGGCCAGGAGGTGGGGAATCCTTGGTGCTCTGCCCTGTCTTACCATGCACCCGCACACTCAGGTCTGTTCCTGGGCACGAAAAATACACCTGACCTAGGTCTCATGTTGATGGTCTCCTTCCCAGCATCTCAGGCCAGTGTAGCAACCCCTCCACGGCCACCACCATGGCAGGGGATGCTTTGGAGGCCCCTATTTCTTAGCAGAGCCTCCTGCAGGATCTGCAGAACTTTGCTTTTCCTGCCCTTCGCTGCAGTGCTGGGGTAGGAGGATGGGCTACGCTGGGGGGGCTCTTCCACTCCAGCACCATCTCTGCGACTACCTGTGGCCACCTGAGAAATTCCACGGATGCACAGAAGTGAAGCGATGTGGAACCACAGGTCCTGCAAAGCCAGGGAGGGGAAGCAGAGGAAGGGCTGATAATTTGGCCAGTGGCAAACAACATGCTTCCTAAATCCCGAAAAGAGGCAGACCAGAGTCCCTCTACACCTGGCTCCTGCGCTCGGTGGCACCTTCCCCATTTGCTTGGTGCTTTTCCCACTTTTGATCTTAAGAGACAAAAACACCCGACAAGCAAATGACACCGTTCCCTCCCAGCCCTTCCCTGCCATCTGTAGCACGGCAAGGGCACGTAACCGCTCCCCTCCAGGTCCTGCACCCGTGACCTTTGGGAAGCTGCCGCGGCCGGAGGCGAAGACCGAGGCTGAGCCACGATTTCTTCCCTCAGTCTCAGTGGGCTTCGCGTCTGGTGACCCTCAGCCACGTGCCTTCTGCAGACCAGCCTTGCAGGAGAGACCAAACCAAAGCAAACTCTGGCTTTCCGCAATTGCCAGGCTTTTCCTGGGGAAAGGGCTTCATTTTTCCCCCAGCCTGCCCTCGAAGGGTTGGCTTAACCCAGATCCTGATTTCTGTCTCCCACCACTCGCTACTCCCCCAATAAAGAGCCACGTGAAATTTATCTCACCATCTTTCATTAAAATAAACCAATTAAGCAACGCTCAGAAACCTGTGATCCCGGCCAGCTCGGTCAGCCGGCGCATCCGTGTTTCCAAAGCATCTTCTTGCTCTGCTTACCCTCACATCAAAGCGAGCCAGGGAGCAGCCCCGTCCTTGGAGCGCTTCGGCAAAGTATGTTAAGAGATTCGGGAAACAGCTGATTTAATGCTGAGGAAATTAGTAACCAAATGAGTTCTTAGCCAAACGGCTCCTCTTCTTGATCTTGGGAAAAGTGGTGTTTAAATTCTCTATCTCATGGGTTTAGACTCAGGAAATGTGATTACACATCTGTCATTATTTTACTCTTCTGTGTTGATGGCTCATATTAAACAAACCACATTCCTGCATTGCTTAGTAATCTCTGCTGTTCCCTTTCCTCGCCGAGGAGACAAGTCCCAGCTTGACATCAATATACCTGTTGATCAGAGCTCCACTGTTAACCAACCGGCAGAGCTGAGTAGACACCAGCTGCGGGGAGCGTTTGCACCACCGGCCTCTTTTCTCCAGCTCGCTGCGACTTTGCATCCCCCTTTTTTCCTAACCATCGTTTGGCCAAAGAGCAGGAGGAGCCGGGCGAGATCCACACCCCGCTGAGACCCATGTGTTTCTCAGAAAGGTGCTCGAGCCTTCCCCCGTCTTCCACCTGAGCAGGTAAGAACATGCGCTTTGGGGTTGGACACCAGTCAAAAAAGGGTAGGTCTCTCCAAGCGGAGCACAATTCCCAGGGATCCTGGTGCCTCACCAGCCCGGGAGGACGTGGAGAACCCCGCGGTCCCACCAGCTCCCGCGGGATGGGCTCCCGCCGGCCACGCAGGAGGAACCTGCCTTGAAGTGTCCCACCTCTGCACGGACGCTGAGCTTTTCTCTTGGTGGCTTTATCTTCCAGCTCTGCTGAGATAACCCTGAGCTCACCATGGAGCTGCTGGAGGAACCCGACTCGTAGATGTTCCCAGCACCAGGTAGGAAAACGAGTGCGTGTTTTTAACGGCGTTGGGCTGCGGAAGGGAAAGGAAAGGTGGTGCGGATGGCGACCTGGTGCTGGAGGGGCCATCTTAGCTGGCTCCCAGCCGAGACGTGGGGCTGCGGCGTTGACTGAGAAGTGCCTGTCCACGTGTTTACCTGTGGCTCGCCAACAGTTGTAAATGCTTTCCAGCTGCTGGAAACTCAGCAGAGGATCTCAGGGCAATCGTGGCGTTATCAAGCTTTGTCTTCTCCTGGTGAGGACACGGTTGGCCAAGCGTTGGCAGGCCTGCTCCTCGGGGCCGCGTTTTCCTTTATTACGCCATTTTGGCACAAGAACTGTGCCAGGAACAGTGCAGGTCCCCGGGGATGCTTGTGGAGCACAGCTGTGTCTCGGGAAAACCCCAAGCTCCCGCTGCAATGCCGTTCGGCTGGATCCGCTCGGTTTTCCCTCAGTTTTATTTGCGTGATCTCTGGCGGCTGCCTGCGCCAAGCCCCAAATTTCTGCTGTCCTGGCAGCTGCCGGAGGGGGAAGGGCTGGGGTGGAGGGGAAGGGCTCCCCATCCACAAGCCCACCGCATTTGTGCTGGGACTGGTTTCTGTGGGAGAAGCAAGGCTGGCACAGGGTAGCCGGTGTCCTCGGCGAGGTGCCTCGGAAGCGAATCCATTTAGTTGAAGAGAACTCCTTTTGTTCTCCGCCATGTGAGATCCTGGAGTGTTTTTTCTCCATCAACCCCTACAGGACAAGAAGGGAAGGTTCTGGTGAAGGGGGACCGAAACGAAATGGTGGTGGGAGTGGGAGGCCAAGGCTCGGCGTGGGCAGCGGGTCCACTCCTTGGCGTGGGAGGCTGGGCAGAGGGCTGGGGGCTGCCGGAGGATTGTCGTCCCCGGGGGCCGTCGGAGGATTGCCATCCCTGGGCACCTCCGCTCCCACTCGCTGCATCCCAGCCGCCGGGTGGAAGCCGGTTCCCTTGGCGCAGGGCACCGAGGCCTCATTCTTCCCTACCCACCCAAGGGTGCTTTGGGGAGTGGGTGCCAGTGCTCTGCCTTAGGGTCACGGTGGGAGCAACAGCAGGTCCCTGGTGCCGGTTGCTGCTAAAAGCTCGTGCATGTGCCATAACCTGAGAAATGAGCTGGGGTTGCAGATTGCTGGACTATTAAGCTGCCTGTAGCTTTGGGTTTTTTATATAAATATGGCAGCCGTGCCTTGGGTGTTTTTGGCAAGGCATCCCCTCTGGATTGCCCTAAACCATCGTGACATGGAGAGCAGATGCTCGGGCTTCCTTCAGGCCATGGGTATTGGCAGACTGGGTGCCTTGTTGACCATGCCATTGTGGTTTCAACCCCTCTTTGAGAGCCTGGTGGCAATGGGAGATCCTCCCAGCTGCCCAGTGGAGACCGGGCTCCCCTGGGCTCACTTGGACATGGTTCTGGGACCAGGGCAAAGGATGGGGCACCCCACGGTGATCCAGCAGTGGCAACGAGGGATGCCCACGGTGCAGACCTGACCCACTCTCTGCTTGTGGCTGCCCAGGAGCCAACACCACATCCCACTGGACCTGGGGCAGGATGAGGTCTTCCTCGAGCTCTTGGGCCATCAAGAAATAGCCTGCATGAGGGACGTGCTATTTCTTCTGGACTAGTTTCACTCAGGGTCCCCGCAGAGCCTCCCGCAGAGCCCGGCTCGCTCCCTGGAGAGAAGGTAGCAGCGTGGTGCTGGGTGTGTTGGGTGACCCAGTTTGGGGACGGGGGTTTAGGAGCACTTTATGGCTCGCTGTTGACCTTTGCTTCTTTGAAAGCGTCTGCAAGGTGCAAGGTCGGCACCGATGCTGGCAAACTCCTCTGGACCCGGTGAAACAGGGGCTGGGTGCTCTCGGCAGGCAGAGCGTCTCGAGAGGAATGCCTGTAGGACGGCTCTTTTTAAACAATTAAGAGCTTCTCCAGATCATTTCTTTCCATGCCCTCGCAGAGGAAATCAGCTTAATTAGCAGGCTTAGTGAATAATTAATTTTCTCAAAATTTTTTGATAGCTTCGTTAAAGTGAGAAGAGAGCTCAAGCTGCTCTGGTAAGGCACAAGCTGCTGCTGAGCGGCTCCCGGCACTGCCGCAGCTCTGCCTGCTAGCCGGTGCCCACAGACCCTGAGATCCATTTCCTTCTTTATGGGTGGTGGAAACAGCCAAAAAATGGCGTGAGAAGGGACCAGTGGCACGGAGCTGTTTTCCAAGCGGTTTTCCATCCCCAGCATCCCATGGAGATAAATACAGCGTATCGATGCCCTAGCAGAGCATGGAGGTGTGGCCCTAAATCCTGCTGCCCCCCTTGATTAGCCAGTTTATAGAGAGGGGTTTGAGGCTCCCTAGCCCTAAAAATCAGATTTATTTTCAGCTTTGTCTCTCTGCTTTTAATGACAGGAGGGTCTGCTGTTGTTTAGACCTGAGCGGAGAGACTTTAATTACTACTTCTGTGCCGAGAAGGATGTAAATACGGACTCGGGGAAGCAGCGAGGGTTATTAAAGCGAAAAGGCTATAATTGCTGTGCCCCTCCCTCTCCATCAGGTTTTCCTCTCTCTCTGGTTTGGAGAGGACCGGCTGATCCAGTCGGGCTGTGTCTGGCCATGGGTTACAGGCTCTCCCCGGGGAGCCCGCTGGCAGGGAGGGGACATATCCAGCCAGCACCCACCCGAGTTAGGGCTTCTATCAGCCCAGCCCACGGCAAGGAGGGAATCGCCTTTATCCAGGCAGGAGAACGCCGTAGGATCCCTGGGTTTTGGCATGGCCACCCAGAGATGTTTGCAGTTTGAAGAGCAGGGCAAGAATTTTGGGTGGGTTTTCCTTGGGGAGATCCTTTTGCAGTTAAAGAAACTCCCAGCCCAGCTGTAAACAGCCTCTCTTGGATGCAAACAATCCCATGTCTTTTTTTTTTTTTTTAAACTCGAATCTTTGATTTCATTTAATAATGGATGAATTATCAGAAATATGTGCTGGCAGGGAGCCCAGGTTTTGTCAGGAGGCAAAAGGCTTCAGTAATGCATTGGTTGAAAATATTTAAAAAAAAAAAAAAAAGAGAACGAGGACAAATTAAAAAAAAGGAAAGTAAGTTTGTGCCAAAGCCTCTGGGGGTGGGAAAAAAATCAACTTGACTGCAGAACTTTCTTTCCTTTCTCTTTTTCTTCGTACTTGTGCAGCGGGTAGGACTCCTCTCACCTAACTCAGCCGTCTCAAACGGCACCAGTGTCGTCTAAGCCCAGTCCCCGCTGGGTCAGCTAAGGGAAATGGGAGCTGTGCCCCCCCTTAGGAGCCCCATCTCCTCCAAAAACTCCAGCACAGCCCCTTGGAAATGGGGGTACGGAGAGGTGACGCTCCGCCAGCCTTGGGCAATGCTCTCGATCGTGTCTAAACCTGCACCCCTCTCCTTGCCACGCACCCAAATAGCGCATCCCCCTGCCGTGCTGCCCCCCAAAGGGGGGAATGGGTGACGAGGGGGACCTTCACCCCACGGCCAGAGCCTGTGGGGTGAAGCAATCGCACCCAGTCATCGGGTAGGAACGAGGTGAAGCCGGGGCGCAGGGGAGCGGAGGGGAAGGTTGTGCCTCCCCGCCGGCGTGCGCCGACACGCCGGGCGGCACCGGCGCTGCCTCCCTGCCGGGGTCCCTGCTCCGTAAGGTGGGCAGGATTGGATCCATCCCTTCAAAGCCATCCCTTTGGTCATCCCGCTGGCTCTGGATGTGCTTGCCGAGCTTCGGGGTTAGCGTTTGGGATCCCCGCGCTGGTGGCAACGTCGTCTTCTCCCACGGCGGCGGTGGCTTTGGTTGTGCAGAGGGGGAATTTCCCACCCGCCCCGCACTTGGCCAGTTTTAAGGTGAAAACAGGGAGACAGGGAGTTGCATCTAAAAAGCCTGGCTCCATCCGAGCTGCTTGCTCCCGCCGGCAAATCTGGCGTCATTTCCCTCGAGAAAGCGATTTCTTTCCTGCAAAGAAAGCGGCGCCTGTGCGAGGCAGGTCCCCGCGGGGATGCTCGGGCCCCGGCAGGTCTGGGTTCGGTGCCCGCAGCCTGGCCGCGTGGCCGGGGCAGGAGATGAGCCCACGCCAGATTTCAACCCACTCTTTGCAGACTGAGTCAGAGTGAGTCAGCCCTCTGGATTGCTCTCCTGCTGCCCCCGAGCCAACCCAGCACATTTATTAGTTAATTAGTTTTCATTTCCTCCTCCTCTCCTTCCTTCCCTTTGCAGCGAGCCCTCTTCCCCGTCTCGCCTGCCCCTCTCTCAAAGCAATGAGGCAAAGCAAACCCTCGTGCTCCGGGGACCTCCACCCCAGAAGCATCCCCTCCCAAAAACACCACCCTTGAGCTTGGCTTCCCACAAACGTGCCCTGGGACACCGGCTCTTGGTCCCCCGTCCATGCGGTGGGTGGCAGGAGGGATCCATGCTGCTCCCAGCAAGAGATCCCGGGGTCTCTGCCAGCCTTTCCCCTCATGAGACCTACTTTTGGCCCTTCAAAGAGCCCCAATAATGTTGGAGTTTAGCTTGTTTTTCTGGCTATTATTTTCTGGCCATTATTTTCTGGCCCTTCTCAGCACACCCAATTTCCAGCACAAGGATGCTGGCTGAGGAGCCGGCGAGCCCCGTGATACAGGAAAGGTGCAGGCTGTTATTTTGGCATCCCGATGAGTTATTAGCAGAGACAGACGTGTGTTAAGGACTGCAGGGAAGAGGAGAAATGCTCAGTGGCTTTGCAAACAGCTTGTCCCCAGGGCTGGTTTTGCTCTGTTTTCACGTTATTCTCTGCTTTCTGGAGGTTTTATCCCTGGGGAAGTGACCAAGCCGGGCTGTCACCCATGTGCTGCGTCCCACAGACTGGGCAGGAGTCTGGCTGAGCCCTGCGCATTGGCCAGCCTCGTCCTCTCCGCCAAAACCTGGGCTTTAGCTAAAAACCTGATAAAACCCAGGGTTGGCTAAAAAACCCCTGCAATCTCGCTCTGGCTGCTGGAGGATTCTGTCCCCTGCAGGGAAGAGGATGCGGATGGAGAAGGGGATGGGGATGGGGATGGGAATGGGGATGGGGACTGGAACAGGGTTAGGAATGGGGATGGGCAAGGAGATTGGGAAGAAGAAGGGGATGGGGAAAGGGAAAGGGAGCACCCTCCTGCCTGCGGTGCCCAGGCTGCCCGCAGTCCTGCCTGCTCGCTGGCTCATCCAGCTCAGCTAATAAGCAGGTTAGCTGCGCTTCGGCTTCCCCGCCTGGGTGGGGAGGATTTTTCCAGTGCCGAGGGTTTGCAACTGAGGCATAAGAAAGCAGACGGGAACAAGCAGGTAATTTTTATCCCCATGAACTAAGCAATGTCATTTCACTTGGAAAATGCATGCATTTTCCTGCCGCTTCCCCCCTGCCTTCCATTCTTCCCCATCTTGTTCCAAGCTACAAGAGGGAAGGAGAGACCTGCAGGAGTTGGGCAGTTTTAATGGTGCATGCTACATCTGATAGGTAATTGGGTCTGTCTCTATCTCATCTTGGGCAGAAAAATCTCAGTTTCTTTGGCTTTGCTGATTAAAGTTTAATTACCTTGAATGCAAACGATTTATCAAAGGAACACAGATTATCTTTTTTTTTTTAAGAAGTTCATGTATAGCCTGGGAAGCAAAGTGTTTATCGAGTTTTCCTCGGAGGAGGGTCTGCGCCGTGTAAGGCAAAGCGTTTGGGCAGAGACAGGGAAAAAATTACCTTTGCTTTTCCCCAAATAGCTTCTCCCCCCCAAGCACTTGACAGCATTGTGCAGCCAATTTTACGAGTGAGTTTCATTTTCCTGGTCTTTGAGTTTGCAAACCTATCGCTGGGAATTGCCCAGATTGGGAAAAAATGGGGCCTTTGCTGGTTTGCCATGTTCTTTGTGTAAGTTCATATGCCGGGAGATCTGATTGCAAAACCAGTCCCAGAGTCAGGGAGGCAAAAGTGCAGGTGTTCACACTGCACTCGGCATGCCTTTTCTCTTTTTTTTGGGTGGTGGTTTCATTTCTTTATCTTGCTTATCTTTCTTAAAGATGCCTCTTTAAGCCCTGAGCAAGACTTGCTGGGCAGCCAGCAGTGTTAGCAGGGCTGATGCAAACTATCTGCTCCTCCAAAATTAAAGGGAATGGCAATGCTGGAGCTCGATTTTGAGCATAGGAAAGTAGCCTGCGCTACGAAAGAGCACCTCAGTTTTGCGTCCCAGTGAACTTAAAGCAGCTAAATGGCTGAGCATTGCTGAGCAGGGGTCGTTACTGCCATGGCTTTTACTTACTGCAAGCCCAGGGACCCCCAATTCCCACAGCTGGTCCCACCGGGAAGGGGCTTTGAAGGTGGAGGGGAAAGGACCACTCCGCACAATGCTCCCCATTAAAGCCCTTGGAAATAGAAAACAAAATAAACGACGCTGTGTTTCCTAGCCTTCCCCCCAAAAAACCCCATGTGCAGCATTTCCAAAGCCACCGGAGGACACCAGGTTGACCGTGCGCTGGTTGTCCAACTTCTCCCCAGCCTCTTGCAGCCGGGCGCAGGTACGAGATGCTGGGGAGAAGCCGAACCTCGCTGCTCACCCCAACCCGGGGAACGCGGGCCGTGGATGCGGCTCATCCCCAGCGCTGTGCCTCGGGCACGGCACCGACCGGGCGAGGGGCGGCCGGGCAGCCTGGCCCCGAGGAACCAGACGCTCCCAAAAGCAGATAAAAGGGACGGCGCTGGCTGCCTGCCCGTGGAAAGTCCCAGCTCGCTCCTCCTCGCCGCCCAATCTTCTCACCTCGAGCTGTTTGCAGTCGACTTCTCTCCGATTAGCATAAGCAAAGCTAAACTGGCTGGATGCCGTCCGCAAGCTCTTTTTCGATTGAGCTAAGCTGCTGCTCCTATTGGTATTTGAGGCTATTTTTAATGCTCTTTCCAACTCCATCGTGCAACCTAAAGCATTACCAGGAGTGACGAGGCCAGCCCGGCACGTCTCGGCTGCCTGCATGGGCAGACAGACGCGTTCCCGGTGGCCTTTCATCGGCCGGGCAGCGGCAGCATCGCTGCCAGCAGGCTCAGCCCTGCCTCGCAGCCATCACCCGGCGCTGGGTCAGCCGTGGAAACTCCCGCGCCAGCGATCCCCTGGGCTGGCGACTCATGCTAGGTGCTGCAAGAAGGATTACCTGCTTTTGCATCCCCAAACACCCGCTTTTCTAGCTCATCGCAAAAAAATTATATAATCCAAGCCCCAAAACCCTTAGAAGCAAATGCAAAGGCATTAAAAAATCGATCTGCAGAACGTTCATAACCCGTTTGCATAACGCAGTGATATTATTAATTGCCAATTAGTTGTCAAACAGGACTAATGGCACCCGGTGCGGGTAGAGCGAATGCAGCCGGTCCTCTGCAACTGGAAAAACACCGGGCGCTGTGTAATTAAATGTCTTCTCCATGCTCACCCCACCCGGCTGGCCCGGGCACTGCTGCGGGAAGGTTCCCACGCCACTGGGATGGGGCAGTACTGGGATGGGGCAGCGCTGGCATGGGATGCTGCTGGTCCCGCAGGACCGTCATCCTTTCCCGGTGTCGTTGGGATGGCCGAGGACGAATGCATCTCTCTCCATCGCATGCGGCGAGCGAGCTGGTGGGGGTCAGGAAGGAGCAGCGCAGGCTGGGGTGCTGGTAGGAGAGCTTTGAGCAATCTCTGCGGAGGGTAATTGGGGTGACTGATGGACAGGGGCAGGAGGAGGCGCGGTATCGGCTTAGGCTGGGTGTGAAGCCCGATGCAAAGGAGGGCAGGCCTGGTATTTTTTCATGCAACAGCTTAAGATCCAGCCCTGTCATAAACACAAACAGGGGAATGTGATAAAGCATCCGATCCTGCTCCGCGGGTAGGGTTGTTTGCTGAGCTCGGTGGTGGAGAAATGGAAAAGGCCTTTTCTGCCTTGGAAACTGGCCTGGTTTTACCTGAAAAATAGGGATTTATCCTTGGAAAAATATACTGTAAGCATTATTTTCTCTGCTTGTTTAGCTGATCACCCATTAGGATCGCTGGCAGGGCCGGTGCGCATCTGCAGCAGCATCCCATACCCCTGAAGAGCTAAGAAAGCTTCAGCCAAGGGACATAGCGCTTCTTGCCCGTGCTGTAAAAAGAGGAAAATCCCCACCGTGGGCGAGGGCTGCTCCTCCCGGGGCTGGGGGTCCCACCGCGGGAAGGACTGTCCTGTCCCAGCCCCCAGCACCGGTACCAGCACGAAAAGGCTCTTCTTGAAACCTGAAAGCTGGCGCGGGGGCTCTGATGGAGCTGACGGAGCCTGGCCCGGGGGTGCAACCTGTGCCGGGCACAGGGGGTCCCGGCTGCTCCGGAGGATGCTGCGGCTGCCGCTGTTTCCTTACATACAGAGCGCTATCATTTGGGGCTTTCTGATTTTTTAGTTTTATTATCAAGGGCTTTTTGGTTTTTGGGTGGCAAGTCAGAGCAGCCGGTGTCAGGGTAGCCCTGGGGACCCCCCAGGCTTGCCGGAGCACCGTGGTGCTGGTTAAAGCCATCGTGCCCTGTTCTCAAAGGCCAAATCCTTCCCTTCTTCAAGGTTAAGCATGGAAAATGGTGGGGAAGGCAAAGCTGAGAGAGGGGCTGTGCATGGGGCAGCCATCCTACCCTCCAGCCCCGGGGCCGAGCCAAGGGATGAGGGTCCCAGCAACGATGTGCAGGGGAACTGGGAGGAATCAGTGACTATCTAATTAAGCCAGCAAAGGACCAGCCCAAACCAGAGACCAAAGGAGATGCTGTTTCGCATAACGTGGCCGCAAGCTGCAGTCTGGCCTGCAGGATGCTCGGGTGGGTGCAGGCTCCCAGCCCACCTCCAGCCCTTCCCGGGGTTGAGCCCCCCAGCTCCAGCCACCACCACTGTCCGATACTGGGATGGGGACCGGGATGCCCTGGCCATGGGAATGCAAAGCCACCCGCCGACAGCCGGATCCAGGGCTCGCAGACAGCCTGCTGCCTGCGTCGGCAGCACCGCTTCGGCTCTGCAGATGTAAAGTGCCAGGTCAGCACAGAGTTCCAATTATTAATTAGGCTACGGGGCAACGCAGCATCTCTCTAATCACCGGCAACCTAAAAAGAGCTGCTACAAGTGTGTGCTGAAGGGTCTGCGTAAATCAGGAGGAGGGGGACGCGCTGCCTTGCCAAATGCGATGGCAGGAGGGGTGTAAATTGGGGGGGGAGCTGGCATGGGGGGTGCTCAGTTAGCCAGGATGACTGTGCTTGGGGGGCACCCCCTTCTCTTGTAAAGCACCGAAATGAATGAATCCCATCCAAGCGAGGACGGGGTGTGGGGGTCAGCAGGATGGGGGTTATTGGGTGGGATAAAGCAGGGGGACCCCGGTCCCTCTGCTCCACGTTGGAGGGGACGGCACCGAGAACACGGCAAGCGAACACCGCGAGAGCTGAGCTCGCCCGCGGGGGTACGTACCCACAACCCAGGCAGGTTCCCAGCAGATTTTAGGAGCCTGCTCAGCTGAGTTAGAAAAACTCCAATATTTCATAGGTGCAAGAGGGCAGGTGCTGGGACAGAGCCAGTGTCCCAGCTGGGGTGCCTGGGTCCCCACGGTGCCAGCCCAGCCCCAGGGTCAAGCAGTGCCGCGGTGCAAACAGCAGCTTTGCCACAGCCTGGGGTGTGAAGGATGGGGTGGGAAATCAGATTAACCCTGTTTTTTCTGTTATACTTTGAAAAAAATATATCTATATTCCAGCCTGCTTTCCCCTGCCAGGCCGTGGCCCCTGGTCCAGCTCGGTGGGTGCTTGGTGGGCAGAAACCCCCTCCTGCGGTCGCTCCCGGAGGGTGTCCCTGGCCTCAGAGATGTGATGGCATTCTAATATTAATGCCTTGCTTTCCTCTCCTTCTCTTAGCTCTGAAGCTGAAAGCTCTTCTCCAAAAAGCCAGAAAAAGCAAAAATACACTAATCCTAAATACAGCAAGCGCTGACAAAGCAATCGGAGCCGGCAGCGATGCTCAAAGCAGGGTTTTGGTGAGGGCGACAGTATTATTTCCCAGTCCTTTCCTGGGATGCCCACAGCATCCTTCACCCATTTGCCTTTGTTTGGGTAAGGCCTTGGGCAAAGAAATGTTGGCATGGGGCAGGGTTGTGCAAACATGAGCCGTGGCAGGGCAGAATGAGAAACACCTGGGATTTCTCCCCCGGCTGCCTGTCACTGGCTTTCGGGCACTTTATTTTTAGTATTTTCTTTAAAAAAAAATTAAAAAAAAATTTTCATTGGAAGTAAGTGCCCTGGGGTGCAGAGGCTCTGTGCACGCTGGCTTGGTGGGAACCGCCGTAATCCCCATCCCTACCTCCAGCTCCTGGGATGGATGAGAGTCAGAGCACTGCATTTCATGCCCCTGCATTAACGGGTGTCAGTGCTCTTCTCTAAACCTGTATTTCCCAGGGCTTTATATCTGGATCATAAAAATTCAGAGAAGAGGGGGAAGAAAAAAAAAAAAAAAAATTACATAAAAGGAGGTAGTAGCCACAGCTGCTTTTGCTTTATTGTGCTCATATAGCTCATAAACAGCTTGGGTTTGCAAAGTGGAGAGCACCCGGGCCAGCGGCACGGTGCCGGCTCCTGCCGCTGCCCTGGGGTGTTTGCAGTGGGAACCCGGCTGCGTGCAGCACCCCAAAACTTCCTGGGGATTTTTAGGGTGTCATAAAAATGTGAGCATGCATGAGAGCAGATCAGGGTGTTGCTGATCGGGGCTTGCACTGATAACGCCCTGCCCGGGGGCACGGGTGCTGCGGTGCAAATACCTCCTCCGGCGGGCACGTAGGTGAGGGCTGCAGCACCCGCTTTTGGGGTGGGACCCCAAAAAAGGGTTGGGGGGGGGGCTGGGGCATTTTTGGGGTGGCCCAGCTGGTTCCCCAAAACCGCGGTTCCTCCCTCCCATCCCGTGCACAGACTCGGGGAAGGGTGAGCCGGTTCTTTCCCTCCCAGTTTGCTTTCATGAAACCAGAGCCTGGGCTCCCAGCGAGCACCCCAGCTTCCTCCAGCCCAGGGGCCACCGGGAGCCCCAGGAATTTCTCAGGGGTCTGAAAACCGAGCAAACTCCCTCCTGGAGATGTGGGACCACGGGTTGGGGTCAGCATTGGGTCCGCTCCTCTATCCGTGGGATGCTGGGGCACCCACAGCACCCAACAGGTGGGTAGCCTGGGCAACGCGTTCACCCCGGGGCCTCCCATCCACGTCAGCCGATGCTGGAGGAATCCAGGATGGAAACCGTCTGGTTCTTCCCGACCAGGCTGGTCCCCGGCAATTCCTCGAGCCCGACCCGGCCTCGGTGTCCCCCCGACCCATCCGAATACCGGAGCCCTGCCTGTCCTCCCTGCCCTGCCTTCCCATGCCTCGCTGGGGGGTCTTTGCCGGCTTCCCGAGGGGTACGCGGTCTTTGGGACAGAATAACCACGCCGGGGTGGAAAGCTGGGGTTGATCGTTTTGGCGTGGGGCCGTGCTTGCGCCTGACTCACCATTTAAACATGTTCTTTTCTTTGTGCGATTAATTGGGAGTCGCATGCGCGAGCTGGCAGGGGAAACCCGCGGCGGGACGGAGACTGCACAGCTGCCGCTTCCCCGGGAAATGGCGTGTCTGGGAAACGTTTCCACTGAAAATCGCCCTTAAAACCAAAACAAAACGGTGCGTTTCTTGCTGCTGGTGCTGCAGAGAAGGGAGGGAGGGCAGCGGGTGCTGGAAGCGCTGCTCTGATCCCAGGCATCCTTCGCCTTCACGCCGAGCGATGGTCTGGCGGCAGCATCACGCCGAGAAATTCGGCAGCCGGTAATTGAAAAAGCGAGGCTGCCGTCCTCCAGGCACCCCATCACCTCTGCCAGGGTGGCGAGCCCCCCCCTTGCACCTCAAAGCAGCCCTTTGTGCTGGAGGGGGGGGGGGGTGTTTACCCCAAAACTGGGGGCTTGGGGAGCCTGGGGGCTGGGAGAGCTTGGCTGGTGGTGGCCGGGATCCCGGCACACTGGCACGAGCTGCCTGCAAAATAGAGCGATGTGGGTATTGGCAGGGGAGATGCCAGCTGCAGGCACTGGGGAAATGCTGCGTTCCCTGGGCTTTACATACATATGTGTGTGCATACCTAGATATATGTACATCTACCTATGCACATGCATTCTCTGCAAAAGGAGCGACCCAAAACACTGCCACGGCAAATACACTGAAATTATGCACTGCAGTTTTGCAAGCCCTCCAATGCATTTGCTCACTTCTCATGGATTTACCAGGACAGTCTCGAACCTCTGATATTAATTCCCAGCCAAATAAGTAAGGAGCTAAATAAAGCATTTGCTGCAACAGCAGTGAGTTATCTGCAATCGGGGCCTAAAGCTGTGGGGTTTCAAGCTTTTTCTGGGAGAGGGGTCGGACGCGGCGCCCCCCTCCAGCTTCCCCCATGGGTGCTGGTGCACTTGGTGATGCCACCTCTCCGGTGAGATGTCCCGGGGAACCGGTCTGGGGCAAAACCAGCTCAGCCAAAGCCCGCGGTTTTTTCTGAGCTGGTGCTCAGCGCTGGTTCACCGTGCAGCCTCGCAAATGGCTTTTTTAGCCCCGGGGATGATGGAGCAGAGGAGGGTGTCCTTGGGGTGCTGGTTGGGGTGGGATGGAGCGAGGACGGGGGGGGAAAGAGAGGCACCGGGTGGAAGGGGGAGAAAAAAGGAGGTGGCCAGAGCGAAGGGGCACGGGGCTGCGGGGACCCCAGCAACGTGCTCGGGGAGCTCAGCTGCAGCAGGCTGCGTCCTGCGTGCCATTACTGAAATACAAAGGGATAAAGAAGCTATTCGTGGGAGCCCAGTAGCTAAATATTAGCCAAGCTATGGGTCCTCGTGGAGGCCTGCTCAACCCATTGCTTAAAAATCAATTTGCGTTTTGGTCGGGCATTTAAAGGATGCCGCGGCTGCTTCAAAAAGCAGAGTAATTGCACAAATCCTGCCCTGCACCGCCGGCACCTTTGGAACCCTTTGTGCGAGGTGCCCGGTACGGTCCAGCGCCAACACCCCAGCGCCTCGCGGGTGCCGGTGCTCGCGGGGACGGTTTTAGGCTGTGACGGCCGCTGTGCCGCTGACCCCGGTGGGAAACGGTTCCCAGTCCCGGCTCCAACAGCCGCTGGATGGTTTTCATCCCCCCTTCCCGTGGCGCGAAGCCCTGTTTGCACCGGCCCCGTAACCCCTCGCGGTGGAAGAGCGGGGTTAGGTGAACGTCCCCGATTGCCCCGGGATCCTCGAGCACGGCGGGAGGAGGGATGCTCGGGATGAGCCCGTCGTGCCGGCGGGCTGCGAGGGGGCTCTGCTTTGCTCCTGCCTCGTGCCCACCGGCACCGCGCGGGCTCCCGGTCCCTCTCCCCCCCTTGGCGTCCGTCTGTCCCCCCGCCGAGCGGAGCGCTGACCTTGGCTGGGGCCGCTGGGAAGCCCCGGCAGCACAAACAGCACTTCACAGCGGCGGTAAATCATTGATAGATGGGTGATGGATACATCGGGCCACGGCCAAGCTCCTCGCTGCCTCGGGTTCCCTGGGGTGCTTTGTCCCTGGGGCTGGCAGCAGGGGGGGGATGATGGACACGGGTGGCCTGGGCTGGCTTTTCCCTTCTGTAATCGTGCGTATTTACAAAGCATGAAGCCTGGTAAAGGTTCCCTGGGCAAAAAGGTGCCCACCTGCACCCCTGGCTCTCCACGCTCCCTGAGGATATGGGGGAACATCATCCACTTTGCAATGCACGCCTGAAACCTGTGCTGGCAACAGGCAGCTGCGGGTTGTTTTAAACCATCCCGTGCAAAGAAAAGCATCTCCCCGGCGTGCCCCGGGCACGGCGCTAGGGATTCAGGTGATGCTGAGCCCGCACTGCCCCATGCAACGGGGCCTTTCGTGTCCTCCCGCACTGGCGTTGTGGCTGCTTTAAATATATTTATGGCGAAAGCCTAATCTAACCGTCGGCTTAGAGCACGAGGGTGCAACTGGAGTCACTCCAGCAGAGGAAGCACGTTGGAGGATCTCCAGTTCCCCCAGTGCGAATGGGAGGCTGGTCCGTGACCCCTCGTGCACGATGTCGCTTTCTCCTTCCTTCTGCTCCCGGATCAGGTTTGCAGCGAAACGTGCGGCTTCGTAACTCCGTTCCCGGAGTTCGCCCTGCTGAGAGGTGAGCTGGCTTCTGCAAGCTCGTAATCAAAACCCGCTGGCCAAGGGCTGCGATGGAAAGCACGTGCGCGCCGCTGAGCACCGAGCTGGGAACCGGATTGCCGGGCTGCCGGGGGTAGGATGTGCAACACCCAAATTGTACAAATTGCAGTTATTTTTCAGCAGAGAAATCCACAGACCAGTTTTCCTCCCGCCCCACCACCCTGCTGTGGATTCTCTGATGTCTCATAGCATTGGGGCTGCTGGCGATCCCCCCGGGGGGGCCCTTGCTGGGATTTCTCTCCTTTTTCAGAGGACAGGAGCAGCCCTAAGACGTCTGCCCCTCCATCAGATGTGACTGAAGTCAGCCGAGCAGCTCTGAAGCTCGCCGAGAGAAGCCGGCACACAGACGGGCTAAAAATATTCCCCCACTTCTGTGATCTTTCCTCCCCGTCTGCCCCTCCCCGCCGGCCGCTGCCTTTCCTGCTTTATAACACATTTCCACGGGCTTTTCAGCAGCTCCAGCAGGCTGAGAGCAGACCCTGGGAATAACCCCCACACCCAGAGATCCCAAAAAGCCCCTTTAGGGCCCCAGAAAAGGGAAAGGATGGGGGAGCAGGGGCGGGGAGGGGGGGCACGGGCTTTTCTACCGGGGGGCCGCAGAGAGGCTGAGCGCAGCTTGTGTTTCGCCATGCGATGGGCCAGGGGGGGCTGCAGCAAAGATAGACCTGCCCATCTTACCCCAGGTTTATCAATAACTTGGTAATAAATCCCAGCTCGGGGTCCCGGGTCGGGCGAGGAACTGGGGATCCGGTGGCAGGGAAGCGATTCCACCTTTCCATCCAGCCTTCCCGAGGAATCTCGCAGGCTCTAATCGCATCCGGCTGCTGCAACTCGATGTTAAAGAGGATCCTGGGTTATAGGCAGCTGTAAATACTGTGGGGTAGATTAGCAGAATATACCGTATCAGCACTACTGGCGGAGCGGCAAGCAGGGGGGGATGCCTCCCCGCCGGGATGCACGCTTAGATTTTCTTGATCTTTCCAATACTTGTGTATTCAAGCTGGATTTGCTCTCTTTCCAGTCCCGTTTGACTTAGATCTCATGAAACCCCTTTTTATTTTCATCCTTGCTGACTTCCCAAGCAAAGAGAGGGGATAACAGGGTAAACAGAGAGGAAGATTTGGGGTTCTAGTTAAATACTCTAATAACACCCCCCCCCCCCCTTCTGACCCCAGCCAAAACCTGACGGCAGCACCCCCTCTGTGAGCATCCCCGGGACGGCCGGGGAGCCGGGGGTGGTTCTGCATTTCTGGCATTCCTGCTCCGGTGCCAACGGCTACGTGCCACCGCCGGCACGCTTGACGGGTCATCCCGCTCCCAGCCACCACCCGGGTACTGAGCTGGGGTGTCCCTGGGCCAACCCCCCCCCCACCACCACCACCACTGGGAAGCTCCCCCTTTTCCCTGGGGCCAGCTGGGGATGCTTAGCACCATCCAGGACAGGCTCCTGCATGCTGGTTACTGGCTTTCCCAGCTCGCTGACTAGTTCAACTGGGATGGACTGGAATGGATGGAGTTGGGGCTGTTGGGGGGGTGTTGGCTGTCCCGGGGGGGGGTACATGCAGGCAAATAGCAAAGTGGGGCAGCTTTAGGGCAAAACCCCTAAGGACGGGTCCCAGTGTGTGCCCAGGCATTTAATAATAAACCCAGTTAAAGTGGAGGCTTGATCATATCTCTGTGAAGCGGGTATTTCTGGCCAAAAATCAGACGGCATTGTCCTAAAGGGCCCAGAAAACGCCGAAGGAAGCACCCGCTCCCCGGCACTCGGCTCTGTCCCTCCGTCCCGGTTGTTCCCGTGCCGAGGGGGGACGCGTCCTCCCCAGCCTGGATGGGGAGGGAGGAAGAACTTCCTTGGAAATCCCCCGTGAAATGCAAGAAACAGATCAAGGTCCAGCTCCTCGCTGGAGTTTATAGCAACGCGCCGGCTGTTGTGGCTCTGCGACGGGGTTTCTTTATTTATTTTCTTCCCCTTATGGGCTGAGAAACCATCCCCAGCCTGAGCGCGGCCCGTTCACAGTAGCTGGGATTTGTTTTCCCGTCTGGTCCAGGGAAGAATTTCTAAATCTCAGCTGCAGCCAGAGCCGGGGCCCTGATGCCGTGCCAGCCGTCGTCAAAGAGCGGTGACATCCCTGTCCCCAAACGCACCCCACAAGGCTCGCTGGCTGCCCTCCCGAAAGCCGAGCATCGCAGGCGGACACCGAAGTCCCCGTGCTGTTGGTCCAGGGTAAATTTTCCTAGCAGGACATGCTAAAAATCAGCCGGGTGGATGCTGAGCACCGACAGCAGCACGCCATGGGTCGGCACAGCCCCAAGGGAATTTGCAAATGATCCCCTAAAAGCGTCAGCCCTTGGGAAAGGGAGCCGGGTGCTGAGATCCGGATGGATTTAGTTGTTACTCTGTTGCTTTGTTTATAATTTTTATCCCATTAGCAAAATCATGGGGAAACTATGTATGAGATAAGAGAGCTCACCCGTTTGTGTGACCATCCCTGCCATTAACAATGCTGTTATTGAAATGCTGGGATGGAAGATACTCGGCTGGTGATAATGCAGGATCGCAGTGAACAGCTGCTATTTCCCGTCCTCTTAATATAAATATATCTAGTGTGAGAAAAATCTGTATATTTTATGTGAATGGTATTTTCAGTCATAACCACAACACCTTTTTTTTTTTTTTTTTTTTTGAGATACGCCTAGCAGTGCAATTAGCTCAGTTAAACCTTGTCCAAAAAAAAAAAACCCACCACCAAAACCCAAACCGGTTCCATTTATTACATTTTCCATCTGTGTTTCCGCTTCTTGGGACTTCGAGCAAGATTAATTCCAGAATTGTTAAAGAGAAATGTCACCGGAATCTTTGAGCTTTTCCTTTCACAAAGAGGAGAGGCAGACCGGACACTGGCTAACGTCCATCTTTCCGAGCTCTTCCCACGACGGACCCTGGGGCAGCTCATGGCGAGCGTGGCTTTTCCCGGCGACTCTCCTCCGGCCATGAAAGCGTCTCGCGTCGATACGAGACACGGCATTTCTCTTAGGCTATATAACACCATTAGCATACGTGCCATCCACGTACATGTTTATATATCGCCTTGCTGGTATTCAAGAGCTCTTCCTGCTGCTTTATTTAGCCTCTGCGGCAAGGCAGGCGCTGTGTTACTGTATTTTTGTATTACACGAGGCCGGGGGGGTGCAAGCGATGGGGCGGGGGCCGTGCAGGACACGCTCAGCAGGACTGACTCGTCCTCAAGCGACGGGGCCGCGTCCCGCTCGCGCCCTTCCCGACCCCTAAAATATTTTACGAGTTGGACTAAACGAGCCGAACGGCAGCTCTGCCACGCGCCTGGCCCCTGCCTGGCGATTCCCCTGTGTTAGCTGCGGGAGGGGTGTTTCCAGAGTGAATTTTGGGGAAAAAAAGACATTTCTGGCTGGGGTGGTGGTCCCGGCTCAGCCGCGATGCTGGCCGTGCCCTCGGCTGCGGTGACGTTCGGCACGGGTGGCTTCGCGGGGACTCAGCACGACACAAGCAGGAGCGAGCTGCCGGGTGGAAACGCTCTCCGAATTTCCCATGGCACGGATAAGAGCACGAGAGCGAGCCCAAAGCCGAGGGTTTTCCAGCCCCGGCTCTGCCGAAAGCCAGGCTGGTTTTTTCCATGAGGAGAGCAGCGCATTGGATTCCCACTGCTGGTACCGCGCACTCGCATAATGTAATTACCCAGCACGATCTGTTGAGCTGCAAACAGATTTCAGAAATGAGTGTCAGAGTATTCGCAGCAGAGCTGCTCTTTATTTAGGTTTGGGAACAAGCGGCTGTTCTCTCCTGGAGCCTCGTAGAGACTGCGGGGGCAGAGCCGGCCTCGCAGGTCATCCCCAAAAATGCCTGTAGACACTTAAAAGTGAGGAATAAATAACTACTCCGAAAACAATCTCACCAGATGGCACTTCTGAAGAAGGAGCGGCTCGGAGATGCTTTACTGCTAATTTACGGTGCCGCCGCCGCCGCTGCTATTCCCGTCCTGGGTCACCTATGGGGAGAGATCCATCCGGGTGTGCGTTAGCTCCGTGACGTGGGAATGAGCCCAACTCACCTTCGATCCAGCTGTCGGGACATCGGTGGGGGCTTTGGTGGGAACAGGATTTGGCCCTAATTCCGCTCCTGCCTCGACCCGACTCCCAAGTACCGGGCTTAATACGCCAAAGGCAGAGCCGGGGCTGGGGATACTGGGCTGGGTGCAGGGGGTGCTTGGAGTCCCCTCTCCAGGGATGCTGGGGTCCCCACGGGGGACCTTCCACGGGAGATGCCCACCTCCCAATCCCAGAGGGTGCTGGGCTCCTCTCCCTGCGTACCTTGGGACGGCTGTATTCCCCGGGGAGGCTTGGATCCCCTCCCGGGCAACCCTCAAGTCCCCCAGAAGATGCTCAGGTCCCTTCCACAGCAGGTCCGTGTGTCCCCCCTCCCCGAAACGACCCCCCCCCGGTCCCGGGGCTGAGGCTACCCGACCTCCCGCTCCCCCTCGGGGGACCAAACCCTGGGGTCCCCTGGGTGGGACCGAGCTTCTCGGTTCCCTCCGGGGCTCCTCGGCTCCACCTCCCCGGGGGCTGCCCGTTTTGGGGTCGGGTTTTTTGGGGTGGTTTTTTTTTTTTTCCCCCCCCCCCATTCCCCTAACCCTCTCGGGCTGTCCCGGGAACCGCGTTCGGGCGGGAGGCGGTGCCGGTGCCGCTCGGGGCGGTGCGGGGCGGCCCGGGAAGGGGCGGGGGCGGCGGGTTGGGCTGGGCACGGCTCGGCACGGCTCGGCTCGGCTCAGCAAAGCAAGGCAAAAAGCAAGGCAGCGCTGTCCCCGCAGCCGCAGGTAGGTGCGTGCCCGGAGCCCCGCAACCGCTCACCCGGGCTCGGTTCGGCTCGGCTCGGCCCGGTTTCCCACTCCTTCCCTTCCCCGGGACCGCCGCGGGTGGGCCCGGCGTGGGGCCGAGGGAGGTTGCTTGTTGCGCTTGGGGGATGGAGTTGGTGCCGGAGAAGTGCGAGAAGGGGCTCCCGGCTGCAGGAATGCGAGTCATTTCCTCCGCCCGCCCCGCGGGGACGGGAAGGCTTGGAAAAACGGCCGGACCCTCCGCCTTTCCCCCCCCCCCCCCGTGCCTCCACGGCCACGGCCACGGCGGCTGTACGCCCCCCCCCCCCCCCCCCCCCGCCTCGCCCGTGGGACCCTTTGCTCGTGGGTGACGCTCGCCCACGGGTGCCCTCACCCGCGGGTCACGCTCGCCCGCGGGTCTCCTTAAGCCGTGGGTCGCGCTCGCCCTCGCCCGTGGGTCTTCTCGCCCGTGGGTCACGCTCGCCCACGGATCCCCTCGCCCCTGGGTCACGCTCGCCCGCGGGTCGCCTTTGGCTGGAGGACCCCTCGCCCCTAGGTCACGCTCACCCACGTGTCGCCTCGCCCGTGGGTCCCATCACTCGTGGGTCACACTCGCCGGTGGGTCCCTTCGCCCATGGGCCACGCTTGCCAGCGGGTCTCCTCACCCGTGGGTTCTCTTTGTAAGAATCTCCTTTCCGTGGGTCGCCTTCACCCATGGGTCCCCTCACCCGTGGGTCCCCTCACCTGTGGGTCCCCTCACCTGTGGGCCCTCTCACCCCTGGGTTCTCTTTGTAAGAATCTCTTTTCCATGGGTCGCCTTCACCCATGGGTCCCCTCACCCGTGGGTCCCCTCACCCCTGGGTTCTCTTTGTAAGAATCTCTTTTCCGTGGGTCACCTTCACCCATGGGTCCCCTCACCCGTGGGTCCCCTCACCCGTGGGTCCCCTCACCCCTGGGTTCTCTTTGTAAGAATCTCTTTTCCGTGGGTCGCCTTCACCCATGGGTCCCCTCACCCATGGGTCCCCTCACCCGTGGGTCCCCTCACCCCTGGGTTCTCTTTGTAAGAATCTCTTTTCCGTGGGTCGCCTTCACCCATGGGTCCCCTCACCCGTGGGTCCCCTCACCCGTGGGCCCCCTCACCCCTGGGTTCTCTTTGTAAGAATCTCCTTTCCGTGGGTCGCCTTCACCCATGGGTCCCCTCGCCCGTGGGTTGTGCTTGCCCATGGGATCCCTCACCCATGGGTCCCGTCATCTGTTGGTCCCCTCACCCGTTGGTCCTCTTGGCTGTGGGTGGTGCTTGCCCATGGGATCCTTCACCCGTGGGTCCCATCGCCTGTTTGTCCCCTCGCCCATGGGTCCTCTCAGCCGTGGATCCTGCTGTTTCTGGGTCGCGGTCACCCGTGGGACCCCGTTGTCCACGGGTGCCCCCACCCATGGGTCAGCCGTGGGGGTGCCACTGCTCGGGGTGCAAGCTGGTACCTGGTAGCGCCACTAATGGTCTTCTCCATGTTTCCCACCGGGGATGCGAATCCCCGCCAGGTTCTCGAAGGGGCGAGGATAAACCCACGCAGCTCTCAAATTGGCCTTTAACTGACATCGTGCCCTCGTGGCAGCGAGGAAATCGGGGATGAGGTTTCCCAGGACCGTCCTTGGCGTTCCCGTGTCCTTTGACTCGCACGTGGGAGTAAGGCTGTGCCCGGCCCCGCCGTGCCCCCTGCCCCCCGCCACTTTTGCCGTGGCCTTGCAGTCCTGAATCGGCTTTTTTCTGCTCACGGCCGATGCCTTTCTGGTCGTGAGGATGTTTGAGGATGTTTTTCCCTCTAAGCCAAACTCTCCTTTTCCAGAGATGCTTCGGCATGGCGCTGATGGAGCCCGGCATGTGGAGCTTTCCTGCTCTGCCTAATTCCCCGGCTGGTTTGTGTCGGTGTTTTTCCATGGGGCTCCGCTCACCCTCTCCAATTCTTGGATAGAGCGGGGTTTAATTCGAGTTCTCTTGCTTGAAAGCAATGTTGTTTAATTTAAAACTCCCAGTCCCGAAGGCGTATTGGGGTTTGGTTATAGGTACTGGCTTTTTACTATCGTTTTGTAAAGGGGTTTCTTTTTTTAAACTGGGTTTATTTAGGCTCTTTAAACCCCGAGTCTGTAAGCAATTATTCCATTACATGAAAGTCAGTATGCTGAAAAAGATTAATTCAGACCAGATGTAAAAATAAATGTGAATTTCAAATTAAGATGATGTCAGCTCCCTCCTGCTAAAAAAAAAAAGCAGCCTTTGGACTCCAGATGGAGTACACAAATGATGGCGGTGGTTAAAATATCTGCCTGCTTCTTAATTGAGTTTTATGCTTTTTTTCCCCCCCCCCTTGTCTGAAAAGCGGGCTTAGGAGATTTTTCAAACCCCCAAAAAAAGAGCGAGCTTTTCCCCGTTGCTGCCGGGGCAGGGAAGTTTATGGAGGCTCTGGCGTGGCCGAGGAGCTCTCCCAGTCGGAGAAGCGGAGAGCGCCAGGGGAAGACAAATCCCCCTCTGCCCGCTCCAGGATTAAAAAAAAGTAACTCGGTTTGGCTTCGTTTTGCCAGATCTGGAGCTGGAGGCGAGGACGCCGCAAGACTGCAGCGGGGGCTCTGGATAGCCCAGGCGCGGTTACGGGCGTTTCGGCATAAAATGGAGCTGGTTTTTGGGCTTTCGGCTGTCTGCAGAGCGCTTCGCATCCCTTTTTTTTCTTTTTTTCTTTTTTTTTTTCCTCCACATGTGCACAAAGCGCTGCACGTTCCCCGGAGCGGGGATGGGTTTGGGCGCTGATCCCACGTACGGGAGCGTGCCCGGGAGCAGGATGCTGGGGATGGGGCTTCCGAAAAGCGCTTTCCCCCGGGAAGGAAGGGTTTGCCCAGAGCCAGAGCTTCTTGGGGTGGGTGAGTGGTTTATGAAATAGGAATGTCCACGGTTTGGAAACTTGGGGCTGTGCTCTCTGCGACGTGGGGATGCGGGATGGTGACTCTGGCCCTTACGGCTGCTTTGTGGTCCAGGGATCCCACAGCCACCAAATCCCAAGGGATTTACGGATGCTGCTGCTGCTAGCGTGGGCTGCAGGCTGCCCACAGAGGGGGGAGCAAAGGCGATGCTTCACGTCCACGTGCATCCTTCGGAATGATGCCTGCGGTCCCGGGAGCGGCACCCAGGCTCTGGGAGGTTCGGGCTTGTTGCCGGTGACGCTGGGGGATGGTTCATAAAGCCCCCAGGAACGCAGAGGAGGTGGGGGGGACAGGATCCGGAGCCAGATGGGGGAGCTGGGATGTTCTGAGCATGATCCCCCCCCTCAACCCAGTCTTGATGCAACTGGATTCTCTTAGCAGATACTGCTCTAATCCCAAAGGCTCGGGGTGAAGTTTTCCGGAAGGAAATAAAATGGAAGGGGCTGGTTCAATAGCAGAAGAGGGAAGAGGAAGAGCAGGCGCCGTCCCTCCCTCGCTGGAGCCTGTGCCAGGCAAAATCCACTTCTACGTGCATCCTCGGCGGAGGCCGGGCTGCTTTATTTATATTTTAGCGCTCCAAAGGAAGGGAACAAAGAGGCCTGGGATGGCTCTGCCGTGGGTCGCAGGCGGATGGAAAAAATCAGCGCTTCCAGGCTGGATTCAGCTCTGTGCACGGCAGAAGGATGCGGAGAGGGAGCGGTTTCCCGAGCTGCCGTGGCTCAGCCCGTGTTTCCCCGTGCCCTGACGTGATGTCCTACGGGGCTCGTCCCCAGCGCTCGCTGCCGTCGCAGCTGCGACACAAATTGGAGGGGCCGGAGGGGCCGTTATCCCATTTTGGGGATGATGCGCTTGGCTCGGCCCTTTGCGGGTGTCCCCAGGTGTCCCCAACACCCGCTCTGCCCTGTTGCTGTTGTCCCATTGCAGCAGCCAAAGGAGAGGAAGAGGAGGAGGAGGAGGAAGAGGAGGAGTGTTGCAGAGGTGGAGACAAGCCAGCTCCTGGGGGAACCTTCCTTGCAGAGGCTTTTTGGACACCTCCAGTGCTCGAGGGCATCTGCTGGGGCTGGTGGGGCTGGTGGGGCTGGCCCCCGGCTGCCCAGGCTGAGTTTCCAGCATCCAAATAGCTTTTGTGGCAGATGAAGTAATGTAATATTTATAACCGAGTCCTTTTTCCCAGTGAAGGTCTCTTTCATCTGCCTCTCTTCATTAGGAGGAAACTGTTGAGTTCATGAAGAATTGGAGACAACTTTAATTACGGGGCAACCACAAGCAGGAATTAATCTAGCTTTTGGGTTAGTAGAAGCTGCATTAAGTGACGGCCTTAAAACTTGTAATAACAGCTCGCGCATACCTGCGCCCTGTGATGTGGGGTAAAACCGACTCTAAACTCTTAAAAACAAGAAATTCCTGCCCCGTGAATTCATCTTCCCATCTCGCTCTGCACTTTGGACTGCCTTTCGCTGCGGGACGGCCCGTGCCTACGTGTGGGTCCCGTGCCGAATTCCTTCCCTCGCCCCTGTTGTGGCTTGGGAGGGCTGGAACAAAAGCCTGACAATGGGTTAAATGGCTGATAGGACAGAAATTTAAAAAAATGGATATTTTGGCAAGGGAATTTGGGTGATGGAGAAAAGGGCTGGATCTGTCTGGGGACTGGGGGTTGTGGCCGGGTTGAGCGGTGGGCACTGCGACGGTCTGGTGGCTACCACAGGGGTACAAACCTGACCCAAAACCATGGGCACGGAGACTCAGCCGCTTCTTTTAAATGTAATTAAATCCACGGAGTGGGGAAGAAATGCCGCGCGTGCAAACCAGCCTCGCTTCGCGTGCGCAGAAGCTGCGCTCTTGCTTCTTTGGAAGAAAAACCCACCTCAGCCGGCAAGTTCAAGCGACGTTAAATCCCCAACACTAGAACGGCATCCAAATTTATATTTCCTACGAGAGCCTGGCACACTGCTCCCGTACCTCCGTCTGAACCGGGCCCAGCCTCTGCCTGCCCTCGGCCGTGTTTGCAAGACCCCGTGCTGAATAAATCCCCCGCCGAGTCAGCAGCGACGGCCCGAGCTGCTTTTCCAAGCCGCGCCAGCCGGCAGGTTTATTGCGTGATGTTTTCTTTACAGCAGAGCTTTGCGACGGGGTTTATCCCGTGGCGTTGGTACGAGGGAGGGAGACGATATTCCAGCAGCCTGGGCTGAAAAACGTGGCAGATTGAGGAATTTTCTCCGCGTAGCCCCGGAGTTACAAGGCGCGTAAGGGGTTTGCAATGCCTTCCTATGGAGTTTTAATGCTCTTTTCCCTACAGCAGGGAAAAACGTGGCTGGAAGACCTGGATCTCCCGGCGCTGTGGAGGCTGATCCATGCCTGAGTCCTCATTCCCAGTGTTTTTTCCAGCTGGCTTTGCTCTCTCTGGATGGAAAACCCCTTGCAAAACTGCCCGGGGAGGAGGTTCCCGCTCTGGCTGTGGGGTGACCGGTGTCACCTCCCTCCCCGCAGCATGGTATTCCGGGGGGAACTCCCTGCAATCCAGGCTCTTTCCAGCTCGGAGCTGGGCATATTCACGCCTCGTGTCGGCGCTTGTGCCGCAGCAGCAGCGACTCGGTGAGGGCAGCGGCACGGGGTCCCGGGGAATCAAAGCTGACATTGTAGGAATGAGCAGCAGATGCTCGGAAAGAATTTGCCGGCGTCTGGCCGAGGCTGCTGGAGGCACATCGCCCTGGAAAGGGCTTTTTGTGCCCACTTGCTAAATCTGCCCCGGCTCCAGCTCGCAGAGGACTGGCAGAGCCCCGGGAAAAGCTCTTGGAGCTGAGGGGGGGGTCTCGCAAAATTGCTGACCACCCCTACGGTGCCCTATGCGGTCGTCTGATGGGGCGTTATCATTCAGCAGCAGGATCTGGAGCATTTTCTAGACAAATACCAAAATATATGGGGTTTTTTTTTCCTCCCGTGTTCTGCTTGCTCTCGGAGGTAGGGTCCTGCAGAGCTGCTGCTGGGGGAGATGGTTTTTTTTTGCTCTGGCGGTGCCGTCCCCACCGAGCCACACGATGCCCGTGCTCCGCTGACGCCAGCTCGTGGGTTTTAATCCCCGATGCTCAGAGACCAATTCAGGCTGCAGGAGGATGGGTAAATGTATTGAGTGGCGTGGGGACGAACAGCCCCGGGATGCCAAGAGCAGCGCGGTGCCACGGGGAAGCTCTCCCGGGGGGGACACAAGCTGTATGGTGATGCCCGATGCCCGGCCCCTGCCTGGTTTTTAAAGGTAATTTGGAGGCAGTGAGGTGATGAGCTGCGACACCGGGGTTTTTGCCAGCGCCCTGAAGACTTGGTTTCATTTCCAAGTGCTTTTAAGACGGTGTTTTCCTTGGGGATCCTGCTACGAGCAGGGCTTGGTGCAGAGGCTGTGGCGGAGGGGGGACCCATTCCCGACCGGCCGCTCCGGGCTCGTTCCTGTGGCAGGGATGCTGATGCTGCGGTGCTGGCAGCAGAGAATAACCCCGTGGTGATGGGTTTACCAATAAATCAGGGGTGGTTTGTGCCTGTGGCTGTAGTTCCGAGCCGGCTGTAGCCCACGGGGCTGTGGTGGGAAGATGCTCTGGTGCACCCGTTGGAGCTGCAGGAGAGTTTTGGGTGGGAGCGGGGTGCGGAGGGTGCTGGAGGGTGTCCCGGGGCACGGCTGCTTTGCCGGGGATGCGGCACCCTCCCCGCCACGGCCCGCGCAAGTCGCTTCACGCCCAGCCCCGCGTCGGTGCACGAGAGCTGCCGGGCACCCGGCCGGGACGAGGACGTTTGCCAAATACCTTCAGCCCCGTTTTGTTCACCGCTGTGATTTTTAATGAACCTTGAAACCAATCCATCGGCTGCGCTCTTTGCTCCCAGTTGGGATCAATCGTGTCTGGGCACGGCCGCGATGCACAGATGCGACGCACAGATGCGACGCACAGACGCGACGCATGGCCACGACGCATGGATGCAATGCGCAGCCACAACGCGTGGCCACGATGCATGGTCGCAATGCACAAATGCAACGCGTGGTCACGGGCACAATGCACAAATAGATTGCGCAGGTGCAACGCACGGCCACGATGCACAACCACAATGCACAAATGCAACGCACGGGTGCAATACATGGCCGTAATGCACAGCTGCAATGCATGGCCACAATGCACCGTCACAATGCGTGGCTGCAACGCATGGCCATGATGCACTGCCCCAATGCATGCATGCAATGCACGGCCACGCTGCACAGCTGCACGGGGCCTCAGTGCTGCAAACCCAGAGAGGCATGGGGTGAGAGCATCACCTCTGGATTTCCCAACTTCTGCAAAACCCCAGTAACTACCTAACACAAAGTCACCTCCGGGTGCTTTTTTTCCCTGCTGTACAAATATGCAAGTTAAACTGTTTTGGAAGCCAAAGGCATTTTCACGTCGACCAAAGCAAATATTTGGTGAAGAGGGAGACGCTATACTGTATAAATCTATGGGTTAGGAAAACGGTGAACTAGTTTAGAGTTTAAAGATCCTTGCTCATGGTGTCATGTGTGCATTGTGTCCCTGGGGATGGTCATGGGGTAAAAAAAGTGCTTAAGGAATATTTGCCCTTGAAAAGAAGAATTGCCTGGGGTTAGCGCTAGGACGGATTCACCCGCTCGGCCCTGGATTCACCTGCTCGGCCCCAGTACGGTACGGATTTAGGCAAACGCTGGGAAATGTCAAGAAACAGCGATTCCCACCTGCAAATCACTGTTAGCACTTGGGTTATTTTATTTAACCCCTGGAAAGAGCTGGAGCCGGGGGGGAATGATGCCGAAAGGGATGCGGGGGTCCTGCCGCGGGACCCCGCACCGGCCCCTCGCCTTTTTGCTGCCGGCAGCAAAACCTGCCGCGCCGCTCCTCTCCGGCAGAGCCGGGTTTGTTCCCAGCAGATAGACTTTTATGTTTTTTTAATTATGCCAGGAAAGCCTTTCCTGAGGTTTTTCTGAATCCGAGCCGGGAGAATAAAACTGCTGGGTCAGGATTTTTGGGCTCGGCTGCGATCCCGCGCTGCCCTAACCGCGGCGCCGGGGTTGGGATTGCGGGGTGGCCGTGGTGGGGTGCGCTCGGGGGTTTTGGGGGACAACCTGCTTCTGGAGGGACACGGTGATGGGTGGGAAGGATGCCCGCCTTGGGGTGCGGGAAGCCGAGGGTGCCATGCAGGGGGCTCAGCCCCTTTCTTGCCCGCAGGGATGGTGCCCGCGGAGACCGAGGCCGCCCTGGCCCGCCGGTGAGGTGCCCGCCGCCCGCCCCGAGCCCCGAGCCCGGACCACGATGAACAAACTGACCTTCCACAACAACAGAGTCATGCAGGACCGCCGCAGCGTTTGCATCTTCCTCCCCAACGACGACTCCCTCAACATCATCATCAACGTAAGGCAGCGCGGGGGGGCCGGGGAAACCCCCTGAGCACCGACGTTTTCATCACACCCGGGGGCTTGCAACCGGGTGCGTTTGCAAGCTCCGGTTTTGCTTCTGGTTTTTCTTTTGAGCCTGTCTGCTTCTCGCCCTGCCGGAGAAATGCACACGAGTTATTCCCCTTGAAGGCTGCGGCAGCGTTTTACGCTCTCCTGCTGCTTCTTGACTCGAGGCGCTGCTGGCAGCGCCGTGATTTTCGGCGGGTGACCTGCTGCGTGCCATCCCACGGGGCGGCATCGGTTGCGGATGGCAATTCAGCCTCGTGTACCGCAGGGAATAAACAGGAGGGGGTTTGGCTCTGGTTCGGATGTAGTATTGAACGTGAAATTCCCCCACTTTTTAATTTTTTTAATTCAACACCACCCAATATTCTGGTTTCTGCCCCCAAAACCATCTCCCTGGCGCCGGGCTGGTTGCAGCGAGGTCTCCACCACCGCCTGCTGCTCTCGAGCTGCCCCGCGGTCTCCCGTGCGTCCCATTCCCAGGAGAGCTGTGGTCCCGCACCCCAGGGTGGGAGCCTGCTTTTGGGGAATTCCACGTTGGCCCTATGGAAAAATAAGCCCCATAGCCCAGCCTGTCGCCCCCAAATCCTGCTCGGGGACCCGGTGCGGGGGGGTTCGGTGCCGCCTGCCCGGCTCAGCCAGGCACAGATGCGGCAGGGACCACGTGTGGGGTGTTGTTTTTTTTGCAGGTGAAGATTTTGTGCCACGAGTTACTGGTGCAGGTGTGTGACCTCCTGAGGCTGAAGGACTGTCACCTCTTCGGGCTCAGCGTCATCCAGAGTAAGTCGTGGGTTCAGTGCCCGTGGCCGGTCCAGCCCGATGCCATCCCGGCTCGGCGCGACGCCACCGCGTCGGGGCTGCGTGTTTGCCCAAAGGTGGGTGCCAACTTACCCAACCCTTTGGTGGCCTCTCATTTAGGTGACGAGGAGGTTATGGACCCCCACACCAACACCGCCCACCGATGGGTCGGGGCGGGGGGGGCCAGGGCAGGGCTTTGGCGGGATGCAGGGGACACGCCGGGGAGGGGGATGCTGATGCCACCTCTGTCCCACCCAGACAATGAGCACGTGTACATGGACCTGGCCCAGAAACTCTACAAGTACTGCCCCAAGGAGTGGAAGAAGGAGGCCAGCAAGGTCAGCGGTGAGGTCTTGCATGGAGAGCTGACGGCAGTAAGGCCACCTCTGTCCCCATCGCAGGTCACTTCCAGGACACGGGAACGCAGCCGAGGGGGCGAGGCGGTGGGGAGGGGGGGGCACTTGGCTGTTAGGCAGCGTGGGGTGGGGAGGGTGGGCGTGCAAAATTAATAAAACCCGGATGATGCTTGATGGCTGTCACCCCCAGTGCCACCGCGCGCGACCAGCTGGGGACGCGTCCTCCACGCTCCCCACCCCGGGGCTGTGATTTTTGTTTTCCCTCCTGTATTTCTTTATACTTCAGAGGAATTTTTTAGGTGGCTCTTTCTTCCAGTTTCTAAAATTCGAGCGTTTGGGGGTTTTTGCCCCCCAAAACGCCTTTTTATTATTTCAATGCAACGCGCCAAGGGGGTTGGCGTGAAGGGTCCTGTGCTGGCGCTGATTTGGCACCCAGTACAGGGACTGGTGGGTGACGGGCTGGGGAGGGCTGGGAGAGGGACAGTGGTGGGGGGGATCTACAGCCCCCCTGGGGGTCTCAAACCCAGCTGCCTGCTTCTTTAAATCCAAATCCCTCCATGTTTCAGCATATTGGGGGGAAAAAATAGGTGTCAAACTGTAATTCAGGAAAAACTGTGGTCGGCGTTAGTGAGTGAACTCTTCCCCGCGGGGGGCAAGGGGGTGGCCGTGACGGACCTGGCCCCGGGTGAGCGGAGATGAAGGGCTAGGGCGTGATGCCGGGGTCTCCGCAGGAGCCCTGAAAATCTCCTCCGTTCCAGGGGATCGACCAGTTTGGCCCCCCGATGATCATCCACTTCCGAGTGCAGTACTACGTGGAAAACGGCAGGCTGATCAGGTAGGACTCACCCACCCGTCCCCACCGCGGTGGGCACCCACCCAGGGCGAGCGGCTTGGCAGGGGAGCACCCCGGGGTGCCCCTGGCTCGGGTACACCTCGTTGGGACCGCGCAGCTTCGGGATGCTGCGGGATGCTGCTCGTGCACCCAAAAACTCGTCCTTTCTGTTGGGGCCGGGGGGCAGGGGCAGGTGGGGACACCGCTCCCAGCCAGCGGTGACAAAGCCTTTTGGGGGACTGGGGCCATCGCATTTAGGATTTTCTCACAGCTTAACCCGCGGCACAGCCTGATTTTAATTCACGCGTGTACCTGTGGCCGGATGGGAGCTTCAGGTCCCGTTTCAGGGAAGAAAATAAAAAACGTTTTCAGGGTCTTGGGTGCATGGGGACACAGTGGCACCTGCAGCCAGGCAGGGCTGCTTTTGGGGGGGTTATTCTTGCTGTGGGAGGTCTGGAAATTTCAGCACGGAAAAGAGAGCAAACGACTCGGCGCCCAGTGCTCTTTTTTTTTTTTTTTTTTTTTTTTTTATTGAAGAGCCTCGCACCGGGAGCCATCTCCCACCCCGTGGTCTCGGTCGTGGGTGGGTGGGTGTCCCGCTGGCTCCCTTCTCCTCCCCTCTCTCCTCTGCTCTCCCGCAGCGACCGGACGGCGCGCTACTACTACTACTGGCACCTGCGGAAGCAAGTGCTGCACTCGCAGTGCGTGCTGCGCGAGGAGGCTTATTTCCTCCTCACCGCCTTCGCCCTCCAAGCCGACCTGGGCGACTTTAAGCGCAACAAACACTACGGGAAGTACTTTGAGCCCGAAGCCTATTTCCCCGCCTGGGTAAGCGTGCCGTGATGGGATCCCCGCTCCTAAGCTCGCGGGAACGCTCACGAGGCTGCTGATGCTGGGCTGCTCGGAGGCTTCCCGAGCGGCCGGCGTTCCTGCTGCCTCCCTATCTCTGGCTTAGTCCCGGTTATTAATAACCTCCGACAACTGCGGGGCTGCAAATAGCTGCGGGCAGGGAGGGTTGGGGTCGGTGTGGTGGCTGGGGCAGCTCGTGGGGATCGCCCTGCGCGCTGCAGGGATGCTCAGGGAGGTTTCTCCGCGTGCTACGTGCCGTCGCGGCATCGCCCTACCGTCGTCGGGTGCAGGCTTTGCAGCCCTTTGGGAAGCGGTGTCCTCCGTGCTGGCAGCGGCCGCGGGTGTAAGCAGCTCCTGGGACAGTCCTGGAGGGAAACTGAGGCAGGGCACGGGGTGACTACGCAGCCCCAGGTCACCTCCGACCGGCGGGCAGAGCTGGGCGCCGGGGCGATGCCGTCCCGATGACTTTGCGCAGGAGCGGAGTAGGGAGCGGTCCCGTGTGGCACGGCAGGGACACCCCTTCCCGCAGCAAGGACATGGCACCAGCCTCTGCAGGGTACCCAAAACCAAGTCCGTTTATTACCAGACTGGTAAATATTAGAGAGGAGAGGCAATGCCACGTCTGGTGTGCCTTTGGACCCCAAACAGCTGAACCTCCCCCGTGGTTCCCCGCAGCCGGGGCTGCCAGCAGATGCTGGGAAGGGGAAGATTAATAATAAAGTTGTGGGCACCGTTGCCCGCTTTATGTGCTTTCTGGGTTTTGCCCTGGCACGGGTGACACCGGAGGTGTGAGCTCCATGGGATGGGCACGCCAAGCGAAGCCGTACTTCCCGGTGGGAAATCCTGCTGGCAATGAGAAGTTGTTGGCCGCTGTATTTATTTTATTTTAACTTGCAGCTCTAAAATGGAGCATCTTGCTTCGATTTCCCTTTTCCCTGGAAATCACCGCTGGCCGGGAGCGCCGGGGCTGGCAACCGGCCCCGAGCGAGCACGGAGCAGCTCCCCAGGACGAGTTTCTCTTCTTCTCCATACAGGTGGTTGCAAAGAGGGGCAAGGACTACATCCTGAAGCACGTTCCAAACATGCACAAGGATCAGTTCGCCCTGACGGCCTCCGAAGCCCATCTCAAGTACATCAAGGAGGCCGTCCGGCTGGACGACGTAGCTGTGCACTACTACAGGTTGTACAAGGTGAGCCCCGGCTGCGAGCCCAGGCTGGGTTTTGGATTTGGGGTTGCTTTTTATTGAAAGAAGCAACTGCCGAGCAATTTCTAAGGTATTTTGGGAAGAGCGGCGTTTGAATTGGCACTCGCCGGCTGGAGCGGAGCGGTCTCGAGGGCAGGGTTTTGCTCCCGGAGGCAGGGAAATGCAGCTTTTTATAGTCCTGCCATTTTCTAGAAGTTACAGAGAGGCGAGAGGTTTGCCGGCATGCAAGGAAGCAGCCGCAAGGTTTCTGGCATCTTCTTTTTTAGTATCTTCTCCCTAAGAAATACACGCTGGGTTTTTCTCCCAGCAAAGAGGTTGGTGTGCTGCAGGCAGGGTGGGCTGCCCCACTGTCAGCAGCTCTGTGCCGGTGCGGGAGCAGGTTGGGCTCAAGCGTAAAAATGCCCCAGGTCTGTTTCTGAAGGTTCTTCCAAGTTTTCTGAGGTTAAATTATTCATCCAGACCCTTAAGCTGGGGTGTTTCTGGGCGGTGAGGGGGGTGGCAGGTGCCTGGGGGTGAGACCAGGGGGGATGTTCGAGGATGTGACCGGGTGGTGTGCGTGCCTCGTTAATTAAACAGTTGGACTCGATGATCTTAAGGGTCTTTTCCAACACAAACGATTCTATGATTAACGTGGCACCTACCGCATGTGGCTACATGGGAGATGGGGTGACTACAGGAGGACACCTGGGCTGGGAGGGGTGCAGATTTACCTACTTCATACTGCAAATAATGTATTTAAAACCATCTAATTATTTTCCCCTTTAGGACAAAAGGGAGGTAGAGGCCTCCCTGACGCTGGGACTGACGACGCGGGGCATCCAGATCTTCCAGGTAGGCGGCTGAGCGAGGACGACCGCTCGGCTCCCTGCCCACGGCCGGCATCCTCAGCTGGAACTGTCCCTTCTCTTTTTGCAGAACTTGGACGAAGAAAAGCAGCTCCTCTACGACTTCCCCTGGACGAACGTGGGGAAACTGGTGTTCGTGGTGAGTCCCACCATCCCCAGGCAGAGCATCTCTGCCCCCCGTCGCTCCTGGGCTCTGGTTTGGGCATGGGGTCTTGTTGCACAGACCTCAGGTGGGGCGATTGCAGCCTCAGGGGGGTTAATAATTGGGCTGTAGCAGGACCGGGCGAAAATTAGAGTATTTTTCTTTCCGGGGCCGATGTCTCCCCTCTCCCACGTAGGGTAAGAAGTTTGAGATCCTGCCAGACGGGCTGCCCTCGGCCAGAAAACTCATTTACTACACGGGCTGCCCGCTGCGCTCCCGTCACCTCCTGCAGCTGCTCAGCAGCAGCCACCGGCTCTACATGAACCTGCAGCCCGTCCTGCGCCAGGTCCGCAAGCTGGAGGAGAACGAGGGTAGGTGACCCCCCCCCGGGGGCGCAAATCCCACCGGTGCCGGGCTCCCACCCGGCTTTTCTGCCCGTAGGAGTGCCTGGTCCTTGCGGCAGCCCCGTGGCTGGGAGCGTGTCGGGGGGTGGCTGTCCCCACGTCCCCCCTTGACCATGCGGGGCTGGGTGCTGGTAGAACAACCCCCCCCCCCCGGCTGCTTAGGGATGGGCACAAGCCCTGCTGTGGTCCTTGATGGCCCAGTTCCTCCCAGTGCCTCAGTGCAGGGCTTCCCAGTGCCCTGCATCCCATCTCCAAGCTCAGAAAGCCCTTGTGCAAACATAAGATCTTCCTCCTCGTCTTCCTCTTTCCCGTCCTCCTCCTTTTCCTCCTTCTCCTCCTCTTCTTCCTCCTCCTTGTCCTCCTCCTTTTCTTCCTTCTCTTCCTCTTCTTCCTCCTCCCCCTCTTCCTCCTCCTCTTTTTTTCTCCTTTATTCCTCCTCCTCCCCTTTCTTCTTCTTCCTCACCCTCTTCTTCCTCCTTCTCTTTTTTCTCCTATTTTTTCCTCCTCTTCTTCCTTCTCCTCCTCTTCTTCCTCCTCCTTGTCCTCCTCCTCTTCTTCCTTCTCTTCCCCTTCTTCCTCCTCCCCCTCTTCTTCCTCCTCCCCTTTTTTCTCCTCTTTTTTCCTCCTTCTCTTCTTCCTCCTCTTCCTCCTCTTCTTCCTCTTCCTCCTCCTCTTCTTCCTCTTCCTCCTCTTCTTCCTCCTCTTCCTTCTCTTCTTCCTCCTCCTTGTCCTCCCCCTCTTCTTCCTCCCCCCCCTTCTTCCTCCTCTTTCTCTTCTTCCACCTCCTCCTCTTCTTCCTCCTCCTCCTTCTCCTCTGCTTCCTCTTCCTCCTCCTCCTCCTTTGGAGGGATGGCACAGAGCACACCGAATTTGAGGCTCCCCACCCCACCTCCCCATCCCCAAATGCCACCGGGACAGGGCTGGCTCCTGGCGTGCCACCCAAACCGGGCTCGGGGTGACCCTGGGTGCTCGGTGTCGGGGGGCGGGGGGGGGCCAGGGCACCCCAGGGGGTCGGGGGGTGGGCAGGCTGCCTCGTGCCGACGGCGTGCCGCTGGCCTGGCAGAGAAGAAGCAGTACCGCGAGTCCTACATCAGCGACACCCTCGACCTGGACATGGAGCAGCTGGAGAAGCGCTCGCGGGCCAGCGGCAGCAGCGCCGGCAGCATCCGGCACAAGCGCCTCTCCCGGCATTCCACCGCCAGCCACAGCAGCTCCCATACCTCCGGCATCGAGACCGACCCCAAACCCAGGGAGATGGGACCCGAGGACGGTTTCTCGGGCGCCGGCGCCCACCGCAAGCTGAAGACCTGCAGCTCCATGACCAGCCACGGCAGCTCCCACACCTCCGGAGTGGAGAGCGGTGGGAAGGACCGGCTGGAGGAGGATTCCCAGGATGATGGTGAGATAACCGGCTAAGCGTGGGCTTTCCAGCTTGGGTCTCCCCAGGTCATTGGGGTTGGAGGGTGCTCTGAAGGCACGCGTCGATGACTCGTCCCACCTCTTCCTCGCCTGCAGAAATCGAGATGCTGGTGGATGACCCCCGGGAGCTGGAGCAGGCTGGCGAGATGGAGGTGAGCCCCGACATGTGCGTCTACATCACGGAGGACATGCTGCTGTCGCGCAAGTTCAACGGGCACTCGGGTAAGGCGGCGGATGCTTTTTATTTCCAATTCCCCAATGCAAGTCACACCCTCGGTGGTCGGCAGAGCGAAATTAGCCCGAGGCGTCCATTTGGGATGCTGGGAAAAGCCACTCACCCGCTGGGTCAAAGGAGAGATGGTGTAAATTTGGTGAAACTATAAAAAGAAGGGGTTGCCCAGGAAAGGTGCAGGTTTTGCTCGGAGCAGGACTGATGCTCCGGGCAGCTGCCCCGTGGCACAGAGGGCTGTGCCCAGGCACGCCAGGTTATTTGGAGATACCAGGGGACGATGGCAGGAGCTGCCCACGGGCGATGGACGTAATTTTAGTGATGTTCTCAATTGCTGGCCCCCGCTCTCATTTTCATGACAACCCCTCGCTTGTTCCCATGAGCACGGGTGCTGTTATCACACGTGTGAGCCTGGCTTCTCCGGGGCTGTGCCCGCGCCCAGAGAGTCACCCACATTTCCAGCTCCATATTGGGTGCTACTAGGAGGTCTCCGGGGTGCCAGGCTCCCTGGGGATGGCTTTGGATGCCATTCTGGTGCAAATTTGGGATGCTTTGTGGGTAAAGCTGGTTGCAAGCGGAGCCACTGGGGTGAAGGCACCCCATCGAGCCGAGGGTGCCTTTGCCCCAGAGGAAGGGCAAGCCGCCAAGGGCGGCGGGCATGGATCCCAAGAGAGCTGAGAAGCCTCGAAATAACCTTCGCACCCTCCTCTTCCTCTCTCCTCCGCGCAGGGCTTATCGTGAAAGAGATCAGCTCCTCCACCTCCAGCTCCTCGGAGACGGTGGTGAAGCTGCGAGGGCAGAGCACCGACTCCTTACCCCAGGTACGTGGTGCGGGTCGAGCTTTGGTGAAACCCAAAATCCTGCCGGCACCGGGGGTTTGGGTTTCCCCGACCCCCTTGGCTCCCCGGCGGGTCCTGAGCCTCCTCTTTGCTTCGCCCAGACGACGTGCAGGAAACCGAAGACGTCGACGGACCGGCACAGCCTGAGCCTGGATGACATTCGGCTCTACCAGAAGGACTTCTTACAGCTGGCCAACCTCTGCCAGGATACGGCCCAGAGCTACACCTTCGGCTGTGCCCATGGGCTGGAGGAGGAAGGGCTCTACTGCAACGGCTGCTTGGCCCAGCAGTGCATCAACATCCAGGAGACCTTCCCCGTCAAAAGAACCAGCAAATACTTCTCCTTGGATCTCACCCACGACGAAGTCCCCGAGTTTGTCGTCTGAGCGCTGGCGGGGGGTGGCAGGACCGGCTGCCCGCTCTTGGAGGAGGGGAAAAGCTGGGAAAAGCTCCCTGCCCAGCATCGGGGGCCGTCGATGCCGCCTTCCCCCCCGCCCTGCAGCGCTTCCCTGGAAAACCGAGGTCGTGAAAACCATTGCACTCGGAGGATCGCCCCGACGGCGGGCGGGATGGAGACCCCCCCGGGCACGGCGGAGTCCTGCCGGCGGTTCTCCAAGCATCCTTTCTCCTCCGGATGAGTTAGTGCCAAACACAAGTTGTCTTATTTCGACTGCGAGAAGCGCGACCCGTCGGAGCTAGCAGAAGCCAACTCGTGTTTTCTCATTGCCTCGTGGCGAGGTGACCTCTTCTCCTCCTTGCCCCCATCCTCAGCGCTGCCGGCGGCTCCGGCGGCGGCTCGGTGGCAACCGACGCCGGAGAGAAAAGTGCCAGACTGTTGTGTTCAAGTCAAGCCAAAGAAATGTAAATACCCTAAAGGCCAGTATGGGAAGAGAGAATTAAGCAATAACCAACCGGGGACCTCCAGGCACAGGTGATGTACCGTGGAGGAAGGCCAGCGGCTGCTGGGGCAGAGCATCAACCCAGTTCTTCCAAAAAAACCACGTGCTGGAGGTCAGGCCAGAGCAACCCAAAACCAAAAAAAAAAAAAAAACAAACCACCACCCAAGAAAAACAAAAGCAAAGGAGAATGGAAAGGAATAGGTCATCTGTAAGGATATTGCAATAATGCATCCCAAACTTTGGATATATAGAGATTACATATATAAATATATCGAGGTATGTATGTTTATATATGTCTGGATCTTATAGACCCATTTGTGTTTTACTTCTGCTCTAAAATCCCTTTTATACAAAGGATCTGCCTCTCTTCTTTAATGAACTATATAAACAATCATATTTTTTTCTAAGCACTAAGGTGAGAAAACAGACTTTCCTCTCAAGAAGAATATGTATGCAACTGCGTTGTAAGTGTGGCTCTTCCCGGTGCAGTCTCCGTTGTATTTTACCAAGGCTTTTCATGCGTCTTTAAGTCTCTTACAGTTTGAATAGTTCTGCTAAAGGATGATGGTGATGTGCTAGAAAAACCCAAGAGCGGCTTCTGAGTGTGTCCTAGGGAAGCCAGCCTGCCCAGGTGTAACATTTACCATCGGTACCGGAGGGTAAAGCATTACAGCAGCTGATATTCACAGCACAATGCCTTTTTAGTTGGTATTTTTAATTAGAGTTTAGCTATTGACAGCCAAAGTTTTGCCATATTTTGATATACCACCTTTTTTTAACTGGAAACTTTTCTTAAAAAAAAAAAAGGAATTATTTTATAAATAAGCACAATCTTATTTTTATAAGAAATGTTGAGGAAGGGAGCCGAGAAGAGGGAACTGGTACCAAAAGAAAAGGAGCATAGCTATTGGCACAGTGCAAAAAAACCCTCAGTCTTATTGCGATATGGGAGCTGGTAGGGGAGAGCATCGGGCACTGCCGTGACTCTGCGCTGCGGGACCGTGGCACCGGCACAGCGTGTCCCCGACCCAGAGCTTGATCTCGCCCGGCACGAGTTCCCGGCGACGCTGGATATTATGGGAAAATAATGTAGGTAGCCAAATGCTGGCAGGGTGAGCAGGAGGCTGGTGGTCCCTAAAACCTCTCTTTATCTCCCCTAAAGCCCCCCGGCTGCGCCGGGTGGATGCTGCCCGGTGGCTCAGGGCTATGTGCCCCGCTTTGGTTTTGGGGGGACCCCAGCAAACACCCCAAAAACCTCCTTTGTGGGCACCGCATCCCAGGCTGGGATGCCGGGGTTTGCTAGCAGCAGCCCCACCGCAGACCCCCATCCGTGGGGTTTGCCGTGTGCCGGGGGATCGGTGCGTGCACCAGCAACGTGGATCTGCCACGGGCTGGTACAGGCAGGAAAATCCCCTAAATTCATCCCAAGTCTCTTTTTTTCCTCCTCCGCTGCGAGGCAGCAGGGCTGCAGCACCCAGATGGGAGGGGGGTGTCCTGCTGGCACCCCATCCGCCGGTGAGCCCCGGGGTTCCACCGTGGGACCCTCCCCCTGCTACTCTGCAGAAACACGTAGTTGGAGGGAGCAAAAGGGTAACTGGTGTAAAGAAACGCATTTCTTGGCCCCCGCCCCAAGCCCATTATCCTGCAACCGAACCCGAACCGCAGCAGCCCAGCCGGGGTCGGAGCGATGGTGGGGGCTGCGATGGAGCTCACCCCTGGGCAAGCGGGAGCAGAGCCGGGGGAGCCGACGGGGCCGAGCCGGGAAGCGGGGGGACACAGAGGTGCCATTTATTCCGCAGGTGGCCGGGGCGGCCGCGCGGGTCCCGCGGGGGACGGGGTGGCCGTACCCGCCTGCCCTTCGTGCCGCTCCCCCTGCAATAATGAACTATCTGTCTGCACGAACGAAATAGTCCTTTCTGTGAAAGGATCCTCCCGTCGGGGCGATGGGAGAGCCAGTGACTGCGTTGCGAAAGAAAAACGCAAGGAAAAACTATACAAAAAAAACCCCACAACAAAAAACCCCGCAGCGAAATTATTTTGTACCAATGAAGTTTGTTGTGTGCCTTTTGCGGTACGGCTGGAAATGACAATAAAGTGACAGTTGTTTGCATTACTTTGACTCTTGGTGAATTTAAAATGCTCCCAGGCTTAAGTGAGTGATGAAACGCTTATGAATTTAATGAACGCGTTTTACATTTATTGCGCTCTCTGCTCCAGCATCGTTCAGCTCTGGAGAACAGGTTAAGGCAACTCCTGCCTCGAGCGGAGGAACGGATGGACTGATCCTTTCAATCCTGGTTTTTGGTGATTTCTATGAAAGTAGCATCCAGTTCCAGCGCCCAGGCTGCCGAGCAAGGCGTGATTTGCTTTTTTTCCTAATGACCCCCCCGCAAAAAAATGCTCCCCTGTTTCCAAAGCAGCAAAGCCCAGCACAGGCATCACCCCTTAGCCTGGGTGGGTGACGGTGACAGCAGGACCCTGGGACACGGGGACCGCAGTGGGCTGGGGGGGGCCGTAGCCTGTTGCCAGACTGGGGCCGGGGGCTGCCAGGCAGCGGTCACCAGTGTGATGAGTGAAGCCGTTCTCTGCCTGCCACGCTCCATCCCTTTAATCCCTCTTTCTCCCTCTGCTCGGAACAGGCTCCGCTTGGGGAGGGTGGGATGGATATTTAGGGGCAGCGCCCGGGTGAGTTTCCCAAAAGGAGAAAACTCCACCGTGTTAGTTAAAGATGTGACCTCGAGCAGGATCCTGCCCGAGAGCCCGGGACAGCATCCAGCCTCAGGCAGAGCGCAGGGATGCTGGCAGAGCTGCCGCCTCTGAGAGAGAGAGAGCTCCTCTCGAGATGCTCCGTGAGGATTTCCCGAGGCCTCGCTCTCTGCAAGCACGTGGGCAGGGGAGGCTCTTCATTTTCTCTTCCCTGAGTCCATGTTTTTGGATGAAGCGTGGGGATTCTCCAGTGTCTGATAGAGGGTTGGTGCTGCAGCCTTCCCCCTTTCCAACACCCAGGGCCACCTTCCCGTCCCTCAAGCCGCTAGCGCTAATTAAACTCCTCGGAACATAATTAGCCAGCTTTTTTCTTCTTGATATTGCCAGATTTGCTGAGCTTGGCACCTATTTCCTCCAGCCAAGGCTGTGGTTATCAGTACCTCGCACAACAGCTTTCCGCCATCCCCCAGGAGCCCGGGACATCCCTGGGATCTGCACTGGAGCCTCCCTGCCTTTGCCGTCCATCCTTCTTCCAAATGCCCTGGGAGAGGGATGAGGCTGGAGATGTTGGGGTATCCCCTCTGCCCCCCCTTCCCCGGCACCCTCGGCACAGCGGTGCCAGGGAGCATCCTGTGCCTTTTCTACAGGCTCCGAAAATAATGGCACGTCACCAGCGATTTCCTTTTGTCCTCTAAAAATAGCCCTTCGTCTTCAGCGAGGCGGGCGCTGACCGTGGGTCTCGGTGCCTAATTACTGATTACTGCTAACGCCGGCCGTTTCGGGGGCAGCTAATTGCCTCACGCAGGAGGGAGCGAGCGACTTCTGGGGGGTGGTATAGCCTCCAGATTTCATCCTTAGCCTATAAACCCCCTGTATTTTCCTAAAAACCAGATGTCGAACGGTTTTTTCCACGAGCCTGCGGAGCGAGCCAGCCCTGCCATCCAGGGGGGAGAGGGAAGGGGCTCTCCCCTCCCCGTAGGCTGTGTTTAGCAAAAACCAGTACCTCCAGCTATACTTTTAAATTAATCCCTCTCCGTTTGAAGGCATTTGATGGCTTGGCTTCCATTGCTCCTTCATCTCGCTGTGGGAGAGGTCCCCAGGGGGGGGAAAGGTCCTCCGGTTCCCATCCCGCCGTGTCCCCAGGCAGCCTTGCACCCACGCTGGCCTTTTCCCTGGGATGCTCCCCGGTGCTGGCAGCTTTTCTGCTGTTCTACGTTACCATTTCACGAATTTAAGCTCTCACAAAAAAAGGCTGCGCTTGGGCCAGTTCCTCTCCAGTCGCTCCACTACCAGATTTTGCGTCTCCTGTCACCGTTTCGCGACAACCTGACAGGTCGAAGACTTGGGATTTGTAGGGCGACAACATGCAAATGCCGCTTTTACGGAGCCAACTGCAAAAATGGACTTAAAAAAGCGAAATATTGCACTAGCATACTTTTATTTTCTTAAATTTTGCCGCCAGGATCAAAACAGGCAGTGCTTTCTCCTGCCATTAAGCAGTGCCGGCTGTCCCCACCTCGCAGAGCATCCTCATTTTATCAGCCCTTCCGAAACAAGGATTGCTGGACATACCCTTCGACATCTCCCAATTAAGCACCAACAACTGATCGGCGATAATTACAAAGATACCCCGCGTGCCCGTGACTCTTTAGGCTGGGGACCTTCTGCACCCCAAAATTATCGTTGGATGCAACGCTTTTATTTAATGCAGCACCGCACGTCCCCTGCGTTGTGTCTGGGATCAGTACGGGATGGGGGGGACCCTGCCAGCCCTGGCCTTGTGCTGGGTGCTTCCCGGGGGAATTGCCAGGATCCCGGGAGTATGGACTTTATGGGTGCCAGGGTGGGGTGCCAGGGCTGAGCTCCAGCACCCCGCTTGCAGGGCAAGCGAAAGAAATCAGTCATCGAGTGTTGCTGTGGAAACGGGAGGGGAAACCCAGTTTCTGGCAGCCAGCACCTCTCTGCCAGGAATTCTGCGGACTTTGGCCAGCGGAGGGGTGAAACGTAGCCCCCCCCCCCCATTTCCCACCGCTGCTGGCCCTGGCACGGGGGGGTCCCACCGCTGCCCTTTGCGGGGGAGCCCACGGGGAGCTGCGTCCCACCGTGCCGGTGCTGCCGTCGTGGGCACCGGCACGATTTGCAGTGCCTTGTTTTGGGGGGGGGGGGGCCGTGCTGCACCCCAGCTTTGCTGTGTCCCCTGCCTGGGGAAGACGTTAATGTATTTTCAATGTATATGTGTAATATAGGGCTGATGAGTCCTCCAGAGAGCGGACTTGAAGGTTTAGCCACGAGCACCCAGCTGGGCTGGCTGCGGATGTTTTGGGGTGCAGGTGGAGGAAAGGGTCGCCTTATAAAAACCCCACCAGCGCTCACCAGCTCTTTCCAAAATCTTCCACCTGAAATCCTAAAAACGGGGCATGTGGGTTCACACCGATGAAAAAGAAAATACAAAATACTGAGTGCTGGGTGTTCCCCCGAGCTGTGCCCTGGGGGGGGCAGGTAGGGGCTGGTATGGGAACTTTTGAACTGGGAAGGGCTTTAGGGGGGCAAGGAGAGGGCTGGGGGGGGGTCAGGGCAGAGGTGTGAGTGCTAAGAGGGTTTGGGGGGCTCAGGGGACAGAAGAAGGGGTTCCAGGCATGGGGCTGGGAGTTTGGGGGGGGGGGGGGGAGAGGGCAGGGATGGGTGCTGGGGGGCTGTGGGTGCAGGGATGGGTGTGTGGGGTGCGGGGTATGCGATGGGTGCAAGGGGGGGGGTTGTGGGGTGCAGGGTATGTGATGGGTGCAGGATTGGGGGTACAGTGGGTGGGTGTGAGGGTTGTGGGGTTGGTGTGTAGCATGTGGGGGGCACGGGGTCGGTGTGGGGGGTGATGTGACAGGGACAAGGGACGGTGGAAGGGACTGGGGCAGAAAGGGGCAGGGACAGGGAGAGGGATCGAGGTGGGGTGAGGGGCAGGAGGAAAAATCTGCAAAACCCAGGGGAGAAGGAGAGGAGAGGAGAAGGAGAAGAGGAGAAGGAGAAGGAGAAGGAGAGAGGAGAGGAGAAGGAGAAGGAGAAGGGGAGAGGAGAGGAGAAGGAAAGGAGAAGGAGAAGGAGAAGGAGAAGGGGAGAGGAGAAGGAGAAGGAGAAGGAGAAGGAGAAGAGGAGGAGAGGAGAGGAGGAGAGGAGAAGGAGGAGAGGAGAAGGAGAAGGGAAGAGAGGAGAGGAAAGGAGAAGGAGAAGGAGAGAAGATGAGAGGAGAAGGAGGAGGAGAGGAGAGGAGAGGAGAGGAGAGGAGAGGAGAGGAGAGGAGAGGAGAGGAGAGGAGAGCAGCAGAAGGAGAAGGGGAGAGGAGAGGAGAGGAGAAGGAGAAGAGGAGGAGAGGAGAGGAGGAGAGGAGAAGGAGAAGGGAAGAGAGGAGAGGAAAGGAGAAGGAGAAGGAGAGAGGATGAGAGGAGGAGGAGAAGGAGAAGGAGGAGGAGAGGAGAGGAGAGGAGAGCAGGAGGAGGAGGAGGAGGAGGAGGAGGAGGAGGAGGAGGAGGAGGAGGAGGAGGAAGTCGGGGCCGAGCCGCTTCCTGTAGGCAGAGGGATGAGCGCAGACAAAGCTGGGTGGGGACTCGCCGCTCGGGGCTGCTGCTGACCACCCTCCTCCTGCATCCCTCCATCCCTCCCTCCATCCCTCCCTCCATCCCTCCCTCCATCCCTCCATCCCTCCGTCCGTCCGTCCCGCGGGGGGACCCGGGACGGCACCGCCCGCCTCCAGGTACCGCCGGCTACAACGATGGGGGGGGGGGGGGGGGGAAAACCGGGACTTGGGGAGGGGGGGGGGCACTGGGAGGACTGAGACTGGAAGGACTGGGGCATACTGGGGCTGGACAGGGCGGTTGCCAGCCTCGGCTGCCTGCTGCTAGTGCCCCCCCCCCCCCAAAAAAAAAACCGCTCAGCCGCAAGCTGAAATCAGCAGAAAATCCCCCCCCCCCCCCCAGCCCCGGGTATCAATCACCCCCCACCCCACGGGGACCCCACAGTCTCGGGTGGTGATGGCACCTGCGTTGGGGGGGTGTCGGAGAGGGGGGGGGGGGGCGTGGGGGTCCCCCGTGTCGTCCCCCCCCATCCCGCTGGGGCTGGGAGTGGGGGGGCAAAGATACCTCGTACAAAGAGTTCAGCCTCCCCAACAAAGATTTAATTGAGAGGGTTTGATCCTCAGTTAATCGACGGATTTGCCATCACAGGAAAGGCTTTTTCCGTGGATGAATGAGACGTAGTGTTCTTTCTTTCTCTATTTCTTGGTTGTTGTTTTTGTTGTTTAGGGGTTGTTTTTTTCTCCCTGGGAAGGAAAGGGGAGACTTTCCCAACCCCAAATCCCTGCAGGGACCTCAGTTGGGATGGATCTGCCCCCCCACCCCCCCAGTCTGATTTGGGGGGGATTTGGAGGGCGATGGCCATACAGGTGGAGGGGCACCCCGCGCCCCACCCCACCATCCCCGCGGCAGTGGCCCTCTCCCCATCATTTCCATCAAAATCCTTATTTTTCCCAGCGGTGATTTGTGGGCCAAGCATTCAGGAAAAGTAAACCTGGGAAAATACCCGGTCAGCCGGGAAGGTGTGCTCGGCAGAACCCGGTCCAGGGGTTCGCCTGCCCCAGCGAGAGGGGAATCCAGCAAAAAAACTTTTGCCTTCTTGCCTCGCCGGTGGAAAATGGATTTATATTTAAGGAAAATCTTGAAGCGCCGTGATCCCCCACCCTTTACTAACGAACTTAAAGCGTGCTACCCCAAAGGGTAGTGACTCGGAGCACGCATTATCTGCCGCTGCTGTACCTGCTGCCCGCAGGGCAGGGGATTGCTGCAGGTCCGGTATATTATTTATTTCCCTTTTTCCCTCTGGGCCCCCGAATTACCAAATAACCATCGCCCCGCCAGCGAGCCCGTGCTCCCCGGCCACGAGAGGGAAAGGGGCCGGGGCACTTACCCTGGCAGCAGACTGGGGCCAGGCACGGAGGATTTTTCCTTATAACTGGATTTCCCTGAATGCAGCTGGAGCATGCGATTTTAATCCTCTTTTCAACCATATGGCCGTTGGCTGGATTGAAATATGACTCAATTAATTATTGCCAGGAAAGCCCTGGGGCGAAGCCTTTCTCCAGGAGGATGTTTCGAGGGGCTCCCGGGTTTATAACGGGGCTTTTCGCATCCCGTGCCGTGGGGTTCGGGGGCACGTGGCTCAGCCCCACCCCAGCTCCCATCTTGGCCCCGCGAGGCCGGGTATCGGCCGTGCTGCTCCCTTGGCACCAGTTTTGGTGTCTTTTGGGGTTTTTTTTTGGCTTTTTCAGCCTTGCGTTGGCTTGCGAGAGGAAGCAGGGGCCGCCGCTTGCCGCCGCTGGCCGCTCACCTGTGACACGAGTTTGGCGGTCTCAGCATCGCTTGGATGATAACTGGAGGTAGCCTCACCTCCGAAATGGGGCATCCCCAGCTTGGGGGGACCCACAGGACTCACAGGTCCCCCCACCACTAGTGCAGTGCCTGCGTGTGCCCATCCTCTCTCCCAGATTCCCCGGGAGCTGCCAGCTTTGCTCCCAGTAGTGCACGTACTGGCATTAAGGATGCCCATTGTATTTTCTCCGGGGTCTTCGCGGTCGTGAGCTGGTGGGGGCACATTTTGCGTGCGGGTTCGGATGAGTGGCCGTACCGTGGCACGGCTGGCCCTGGGGGGGATGAAAACCGGCGTGCATCAGGGCCTGGCACGGGGCTACCTCGCGGCACGGGGGTTATCATTTTCCTCCTGGGAAATTTTGGCCCACTCGCAGCACAGGGGTTATCAGGACCAGGAGCAGGCAATTGCAGCAGGATGCCCTATGGGATTCCCATGGGTACCTGGCTGCGAACCGGTAAAAAAGCTCTATTATTATTATTATTATTAATCCCCAAGCAAGCCTGCCGCTTTGCCACCCCGTGCCGGGGTGTCTGCGAGTGGAAAATGCGATAAAAAGGCAAACTTTGCAAGGGTGGGCAATGCCTTCCCACCCGGTGGCCTCACAGATGCTGATGTGTCCGCTGGGCTTTCAGTGCTTTGGCCTCCGAACGGCGGCGGCCGAGACACCACTTCGCCTTTTGAAACCCAGTGAGTCACCGAAGGAGGACAGCCAGGCGCCGGCGCAGGCTGTTACCATAGTAATTAGGACTGGCGAGCCAGCGCCGGAGCCCCGTGGACCCCCCGTGTTCCCAAAAAATGCTGCCTGGCGGCGGCCGTGCCTCTCCATCCCGTACGTCGGTGCCGGGATGCTCGAGGCCGGCACGCTCGTGACACATGTGCTGCCACCGGGTACCACGGGGCTGCACCGCCTGCTCCGTCCTGCTGGCTCATTGCCCCGTTTTGGGTTGGGAATAAGGGGTTCGCCCTGGGAAAAGCACCGTTTTCGGCACGAGTTGCATCAGTTCTCGGCGCGACTTCTCCAAGCGTTTCATTCCTGCGCCTGCAGCGGGATACGGCCGTGTGCGTTCACAGCCGGCGCAGAAGCGGGAGGAACGAGCGAAGGGATTAGGGTGGGTTTTCCATTTTTCTTGCTTTTCAGACTCTTTTTCTCACTGTTGCTCCCTCTCTGGTTTCTTGCTCAGCTGCTTCGTGGGGTCGCAGCGGCTGTGGGGAGGAGGGATGGGATGAAAAAGAGAGAGATGGTACCCCACGCTGCGGGGCAGGGTGTGGGGTGCAGCATGGTTCATTGGCAAGGGGATTTTTGTGCTTGGCCTTACACAGTTTTATCGCCTGCTCACTTCTAGTGGGGCTTCAGCTCTTCCTCACCCTATTATTTTTTTTTCTGCATGCAACATGCATGGTGCAAACACCCCCAAAAGTGGTCCCTTTCAAGTGCGGGAGCAGCCTTGCCCCCCAAAACTCATGGGGAGAAGCAAAAAAAGGGGGGGGCTCCTGCTGCTGCTCGTGGGGGGGGCGCGTGATGGCTGCGGAGGAACGCAGGCTGTCTCTCCCGGCTTTCCGCACACGCTTGGCACGAGCCATTTGGCACTGGCCCCGTTTAGAGGCAGGTCTGAGCTGGGGAGAAGGATGGGCTCCAGCTGCCGGGAGGACACGGATTTGGCTCCGTGAAGAAGTAGGACTTGCTCCAAACCCCATCCAAAGTCACTGGGATGGTGTCCGTTGAGCCTGGGCTTTGGGTCAGGCCAGTGATTAATTAATGATGTCTTCGATCAGAGCCGTGTAAGTGAATCACCAGCGCTTTGCGGACTGGGAGGCAGCGGGAGCTGGATGCAGGCAGCCCCTGGGCTGGGCGAGGATGAGTGAGGATGCAGCCGCGCTGAGCCTGAAGTCTAAAATCATGCATCTCCTGCATTTCATGGAGGTATGATGGACTTCAAACACCAAACCCAATTTTTCACACGCTCAGTGGGAAAAAAAAAATAAAAATCCCTGAAATGGCATCGTACCTAACCTTAAAAAATCACCACCTTGCTATTCGCATGCAGTTGAGAAACCCTCGACAATTCCGGGGCAGCAGCTGCAGCAGGACCTGCTTATCCTATGACACACGATTAGTTTTCACCTTATCTCGTCCTTCCCTTGCTTTTCACACAGCAGTTTTCTTCCCCTGTTGTCTGTCGTCATCGTTGTAACTCAGGCTAATTAGTTTATCCAAGGGAAGGTCCAGGCGTTGCTGGATTGTGGTCGGCGGGTACCGACATCGCGGAGAGGTCTCCGGTGGTGGGTGATGCTTTTGTCTAGTATCCAAAAGCCAGCTGAGCTGCAGGATGGTTATTCTCAGGGGTGCTGCTGTGAACCCCAAAGTGCCGTACCCGCTGCGACAGGGCACCCCGGGAGCCAGTGCGGGGCAGAGGTGCTGCCACGGCAGATAAGGTCCTTTAGCTGAGTCGGTGTCTTGGGTTAACAGGTTTATTGTCCTGTTTTCCTGAGGGTTTGGGGAGGGAAAGTTGGCTCTGTCCCTCCCGTGATGCTCCCTAGGAGCGGCTCTCCTGGCCGGGAAGGTCTTGGCTGGGCAGCTGGGTTTGTAAGAGGCAGCAACTTGGGTGGGAAGGAGCAGCCTTGCCCGAGCCTTGGAGCTCATCAGGGATCCCGAACATCAGTTCTCCTTCCCGGATCGCATGAGATCCCACCAAAGGGGAAAAATCCCCAGCATAGCATGGGATATTCCCACTGCAAACTCCTCTGTGTTGCTAGTTTTACCCCTGAGCCGTGCTGCTCAGCATCCCTCCTCCTCCAGCATCATCCCAACCAGGGTGGCTAAACCCCAGCCCCGAAGCCTGGCTGCTGTCTGCCGTGGTCCGAGCTCTCTGTTCCCCATCCCTACAGGCAAAACTGCCCGTTCCCCATCCCTGCGGACATTGCCCCCAGCTGCAGCCAGGTACCGCGGGGACGTCGGTGCCCCGTGCCAGCACCGGCACCTCTGCGCAGAGGCACAGACCTAATTATGGAAGATGCCCAGAGTAAGTCGGTACCAAGAAACCCCTTTCCTCCGCCTGCTCGTGCGGGAGCAACTCAGCCGCCCCGGTGCTCCCCTGGCTGGCAAAAATAGTGACAGGGTTCGGGTGGGTTTGTGCATTAATTATAGTCGGGTCGTTCCAGTGCTGTCGTGCCTCTCTGCGTCAGCCCTGCTGTGTTAGGAAACCTGTGCTCCTCCGGCAATGGCAAAGCCAGGGACAGATTTTGTAGCCGGATCGGTCCCCGCAGCATCCCCAGCATGTCCCAGCCCTGCACCTCCTTGGGGTTCTGAAACCGCCGTGGCGTGGTTCACCAGTGGTTTGGGTTTTAAGCCAAGTCACGGCGAACGCCAGCGTTGCTCCAGCCCCGGGCTTTTGCAAGAGCAGGATTTGTGCTAATGCTGACACCCAGGTTTGCTGATTTTCTTCTAAGAAAATTTTTTCTTGGGTTATTTGCCAATAAGCAAACGTGGCGTTGAGTCCTTGCAGCCAGGGAAAAACAGCGGTCGTGGTGGGACTGGATTGCTTACGGCTCCGCCAGTCTGAGGACCTGGGGACAGGCTGGGTGTCCCTGTGCACCCACCAGCATCCATAGGGATGCGGAGAAGCCATGTTTTTTCTCTTGCCTGCTCCGATCTGAGCCATGTCCCCAAGGAGAGACCGGGAGCTGAAGCTGGATGAAGTGCAGGAGCATTTAACCTGTTGCAGCATCTCCCCGGGACAGAGCGGGGAGCACTGCCAGGCGTCCGAGAGTCACAAACCTGAGGGGCGATCCCCTTAAGGGAGATGCCGAAGGGATTCTTCAGGCTTTGGTTGTCTTAAAACCCTCCCCGTAGCCGTGAATTCCTGCAGACTGAGCACATTGCATTAACCATGGGTTTGCAGGAGTTGTGCTTTTTGGGCCATTTTGGGTAAGAAAGCACCAGCCGCCAGGAGATGTAAGATGCTTGGTATTGATTTCATTCCTTTTTGGCCCCGGTGTCTTTGGTTTTGGTTTGGAGTAGGTGCAGTGAAGGGAGGGAAGGAGGATAAAGAAGGCGTTGGGAGTCAGGGAATGGATCTGGAACGCGACAGGGGTGCCAGAAATGTGTCTTCGCAATCCCGCTGTCACCGGGGGATGCCAGGCTGGTGCCAGGGTGTCTCTGCATGCAGCAAGCATCATCGTTAGGGCTTCGTTATGCTTACAGCTATGATGCCCGGTTTGGGGTAGGGCTGGGGTCAGGAGCACCCACGAGATGAGCTTTGGGTTCTGGGCTTGTCCCTCTCCTTCCTTGACAGCATTGGGTAGGTTTTGGGTTTTTCAAAGGGCTGAACCCAAACCAAAGAGCTGCAGCACGGCTGCCGTGGCCTTAACCTCGCCGCGGGGCTGGGCTGGATCGCCTCAAACCCACCGCGGGGAGTTATCCATCACCCGTGGGGGTTGAGAAGAGCGGGACAGTGATTGCCAACCGAGTCAGGGTGGGGGGCCGGGGCTCCAGCTTGCTCTCCCCACTGCCATCAGTAGGAAGAAGGTGACACGTGAGCCATTTTGAGGCAGAAATCACCTTGCAAGAATTTATTCTCCATTTCGATGTGATCCTCCTCAAGCAGACCTTGGGAGGAATGGGCGGGTGTTGGGGGTGCGGGAGATTAAAGAAGCATCCCTGGGGTTGGGGCTGTGCCCTGCAGAGAGCCCTGGGCCACGCACGCAGGGGACACAGTGGGACAGGAGATGTGTGGGGGATGAGTTGAGGAGACCACCTTTTCCCCCGCTGCTTCTTTTGGTTTCAAATCTGCAGACATCATTCTGATGGGGATTAGCGTGTCCCCAGTATCTGCAGACATCTTCTCGGGTCAATACGCTGTTAGCGGGTCCTTATGTACGGGCCGCATCCAGCTTTTTGAGGTTTATGGCTCTGGGGGAAGGATAAATGTCCTTGGAGATCCCTTTGCACTCATGGAGCCCAGGGGCACCAGCTCCTCGCTGCATCGCTGCTCCCAAACCCTCCTGCCAGATCCTCGCTGCCTTTCGCCTCTGGAAAGGGTCATCTCAGATGGAGGGACACCAAGACCTTGGTCTGAGTCTCCTGAGGACCAAAGCACCAGGAGAAATTCTCAGTGCCCATTTTTCTAAGGCATTATGGGAGCATGGGCAGCCCTAGGGCTGGTAACCTGTTAGGAGGGGTTTTATTGTTTTTTTTTTCCTCTCAGCAGCCTTGGGAAGCTCTGAAGTGTGGCCTGAACATACCAGCAGCTGCACAAAGCTCATTAGTCACCCTGGAGGTGAACAGACTCAATCTTCAGCTGCTTGGTTGTAAACCTTGTGACATTTCCTTTTCTTTCTTCTTATCTGACAAAACCAGACCTCTCGTGATCTCCATAAAGTTTCTCTTGAGCGGAGCTGTGCTGTTTGCTGCTCCGACCACAGCCGCTCATGGGAGGTGTCTCGGGTTGGCGCTTCCCCTCCACCGCCCCAGCACGGTTCTCGTGAACCCTGAGCTGCTGAGGACAGCAGATCCTTTGCGGGACGTGTTCTCCTTCCCGGGGTCCCAACGGGTGTGCAGAAAACATCTGGCCATCGCGTTTGCATGGTGGAGGCTTCCTCACCGTGCCCCCCCCCCCCCCCCCCATACAAGAAGGTTGGGTTTTGTCCTCACGGTTGGGTTTTGGTTTCCTTACTTGCTCTGGGGGATGCTCCGTTGGGATGTCATGCAGTTTTATGTCGCTTGCTGTGGTTGTGTTGGCTCCAAGGGCTCCTTCTGCTTGTATCGGCTCTTGACTTTGACCCATTTTGGCAGGAGCTGGGTGAAGAGCATGGGGAGATGGTTACCTCTCCGTGACAGCCTGAGTGGGGATAAAGGAGTGGGCCGGCTGGTTTTGCAGATCAAGTTCGGGCTGTCGATTGCCGGTGCAGTGAAGATATGTTATGGAAGAAGCCACCGGCTGCAGTTTTGGCTTTTGCCAAGCTGGGATTCGTTAGTCCTGAGAGCTGGTGGCCATGGGGAGAGCTGCCCAAGAATTTGTGCCACCTCCCTTCATTTTCCTGTTGTTTTCTGGGTCCCTCAGGGGCTTTCTAGTGAGTGAACAGGGGTTTTGGTAACGAACCAGCATGGTCAATGATTGATTTAGGTTGGAGGGGGCCTCTGGAGGTTTTTGGTCTCACGTCCTGCTCAGAGGAGGGTCAACACCATGGGCAGATCAGTGCTGTCCCCACAGACATCGTATGAGTCCATGTGGGTCCAGGTACCCCCAGGGTGTCATGCAGAAACGTGGCCAGGTCTTCTCCATGAGGTTGGGTCTTCTCCATGTCTCTACGTGCCTTCTCGGGGATTTCCTACCCCCTCGTTGGGTCTGCAGTGGTTTGGGGTCCTTAGCAGGGGTCATCAGCCATCCACAACCTGTAAACCTATTTGGACCACTTCTAATTAGTCTTCAGGACTGTGTCTGCTGCTGGAGCAGCTCTGCTCATGCTGGAAAGTGCCCAAAAAGAGGTCTCCCACCTTGGATGGGAAAGCGTTGAACGTTGACCAGGTCTGACGGAGTCCGTCAGTTTGTGTAGGACCTTGCGAAGAGGCAATGGTCTGGTAGCTCTGCCCGAGGTGTGCCCCAAGGACAGCCTTTCAGAAGGGCTTTAGGTTCAATTATTCAAGTCACACCGACCTGATTGCGCTTCATCCCTTGTATTTTTAATATCGTGGAGAGGCGATGGTGTTTGTGCGGTGCTTGCAGGGCTGGTACCATCAAAATACGCTGCATTATTTATCAGCTGATTTAATATAATTGCTGCTCAGCCTCACATCCTGGCTTAGGGGGTTTGTATTTGTGTCCGGTGCTTCCCTCGCTCCCCAGCTAACGCCAGCGGGGGGGACGCTGCCTCCTCCCTCTGCACCATGCCAGGGGGGAATAAAAAGATTTTAACGCAGCAACCCAGGCTTAAGGAGAGGTATAAGCAGCAAATAAGGGAGGCACTGATTATTTTTTTTTTTTAAGCCTAAATCTAAGCCCTGTGTAAGTGTTGCCATTAAATGATGTAAAAGTTAGCCTGGCTGTGAATCGATGCTGCTCCTCCATCCTACCTGGAACTGAAACCCAGCCCTCCAAAGACCAGCTGCCTTCATTGATTTCCATAGCTCACGCTGGGAAAAATATGGAAAGCAACCTCACAGCTCCGTGCTGAGGTTTCCCAGCAGCCAGGTAGGCAGGGAAAGGCGCTTGCCCTTAGGAAAGCAGCTCGCAGAGCAGCGGGGCCCAAACGCAGTGGCTCCGGCTCGTTTGGCAGAAGGATTAAAGCTCCGGGAACGGGCATGGGGTGGGATAAATGAAGCAGGTGGGGCCCACGGCATGGCCGGGATGGATTGATCTCTGGCACAGGAGGTATCGATGCATGGGAGGGGAGGGCGAGCTGGCATGGGCAGCGTCGTTTTGTGCTGCTTAATCTGGGTTTTGCACAGTTCTTTGGCTTTAAATTTTTTTCCCTTTTTTTTTTTCCTTTTTTTTTTTTTGCAATGCTTGATATTGCAAGTGTAAAAACACCGCCCAGGCTAGCAGCTCTGGGGTGGCTTTCTCCTCCCGTCTGCGTAATATCAGTGTTTGCTGAGCATGTGTCATTTCACAATATAGCCAGAATAACGCGTGGTGGTAAAAGCAGGGCCGTTGACTCAGCAGGAAGAGTGGCAGGGATGCTTTGCCTGCGTTTTAAGGGGAAAACAGGCTGGTTCAGGGATTTTGGGTTCCACGGGAAAACCAAGATGTTGTATGTACAGGTTAGTAAGCGATGAGCACGCCGGAGAGGGGCGTAAGGATGGAGACAGGCTCGCCAAGCCAGGGGAATAGCGTGGGAAAGGCTCTGAGGGCACAGCTTGGGAGAGAAAAGCCAATTTTGCTGTTTTGCAGGAACGTGGTGGGCAGGGCTGAGCGGGGGGAACCTGCCGAGCCCCCGGCCGCGGTGCTGCCGCTTCTCGATCCCCCTCCACGTCCCTGTCCCAATTCTGCCGCCACAGCTGCGCCTTCCTCTCCTCGTCACATCGGGAAGGATCCAGATGTACTCGCTGTCTCTGTAACCAGGTCCTACTTTAGACCTAAATGCATTAGGTTACAGGGAAAAAAAAAAAAAGAGGCAGCAGTGGGCTGCACAAGTTAAATTTAATTGAGATAATATGGGTCAGCTCACCGACCAGGGATAGAGGAGCAACCTACTTCTCCCCAGCCGGCCCCAGCTAACCTGGTTTGCAGCACCATTAGGGCTCTGCAGCCCTGCCTGCAGCCCTGCCTGCAGCCCTGCCGCGGACTGTCAGCTCGGAGAAAAAAACCCTGGTAGCCTCAAGTAGTTTGCCAGGCAGGGAAATTGCAGGCTGTGAAATGTCAGGGCCAGCACAATCCACAGTAAATTACTTTTCAAAGTTATTGGTTGTGAAAATACAGAATAGCATGGGGAATTTTTTTCTCTCTTTTTTTTTTTTTTTTGTCCTCCTTTTTTTGTCCTCCCCAGAAACCTGCTAAAATCACCCACATTCAGTGGTGATCCTCCACCTGCAGCTTGGGATCTGGCCATCAGCAAATGCTTTACTCATTTAACAGCTATCTTAGTGATGCCGTGGTACAGCAGCTTTGTAGTGAAACCTTTGCAAGGTACCTGTAGCTGCAAGATACAGGATTTTACCCCGCAACCCATGCCTAAAGCACACCAAATCTCAGAAAGTAATTACAAAGCTCTCCCATCTCCACGTGGTACATCTGCTATTTGAGTATTGGCTCTAAAGGCAGCAGCTCTGGATGCTGTGAAAAACCTGAAAAAGAGATAAAGAAGGAGGAAAAAAAAAAAGCTTTCAGCCTTCTTGCTTTGATGGCAGGGATGGGAAGAAAAATACCAGGCAGCAGCACTGGGGCTTTGCTCTACTATAACAGATAGGCTGTGACCTGTTTGCTGTATTTGAAGCTTGAAATAGAGCCTTCTGAGTAATGTGGTTCAGGTGCTTATCACTAATTAATTAATTCTTTTGTACAGTGGATACCTAATTAAAGAAGTCTAAGGTAATTCCTGGGAGGGCTTAAACTAATGGGATGGTTAACGGGGTTGTTTCTTTGCTGATGTAACTTGTTGGGTGATTCCCAGCGGCTGGAAAGGGTTATTAGGCTTTGTGTGAGTGTTACTTAAAATAAAATTCTAATAAAGGTTTGGTTTGGGTGAAATCATCAGAGAATGATTTCTCATTGCAATGATTTCTGCAGCTGAGGGCTTCACGTGCTGCAGAAGTTATTTGGGCGAAAAGGCGAGGCTCTTGCATTGTAAGCTAAAGGAATGGTTTTGGTTTTATTTCAGCTGGGCTGAAAAATGCTTTGCAGAAGGATGAGCCCAGCAGCCTGGCACCGTGGCAGGAGCTATTGCAAAATCCACACATTCCTTCCCATTTCCTGGTGTCCCAGGGAGGTTACCCTCTACAAATGTGACATTTTAGCCAAATCAGGGCAACTCAGTGGCTTGCCCCGATTCCTTCGGGGTGGCTGGACCCCCGAAGGGTGGTAGGTAAGTCACCGTGACCTTGAATTCAGGGTGACTTTGGGTGAGGCTCAGGGCGGGTTTGTCCCTTCGGGAGCGGTGTTGACGCAGCCAAATACCCAAATCTTTTTGCAAATGCGATGCTGGGTGAAATGCCTCTGCCTTGCAGCTCTCCCTTCTTCATCCCTTCGCTTTCAAACGTCATTTCGTACCTTCCCCTAAAGGTCTTTAGCTTGACCCTGGCAAATACTTAAGAGCAGGATGTTAAAAACTGAAACCCAAGAATGGATCGGTTAATTAACGTGAAATAATAGCTCTTGGCTGCTTCCCTTAATTAAGGGTCAGGAGTTCAGAGCTGTATGAACAGATGTTGAACTCCTTTTCCTGGTACAGGAGCTCATTGCTTCCTCAGCAGCTTTAACCATCTCTCTTTTTCCTGGGACAAGGGGCAGGGAACTGGGATTTCTGAGCAAGGTCTGTACAAAAAATTTATTTCAGAGTCAATTTGAGTTGTTTTTGGGAAGGAATCAAGAAGTGAAGGAATTGAGAAGTCATAGGTGTGATGATGCTTCTAATTAAAGGGTGATTGTGGTTTTTCAGAGGTCTCTCCATGGGAAAAAAGAGATTTTTTGAGGGTTTCTGCTCTTTCCTGGCCAGCTGGGAGATGGTGCCTGTGTCTTAGTCCGAGAGTCTCCTTGACGGCAGAAACTTCTGCCTCATGAAGTAAGGGACTACCCAGCCTGTTGCCACTTCATCAGTAGGAAACATGTTTCATGGGGTGGATTTTGGTAGTCAAGAGACGATCGGGGTTTCAATAGGAATTTTTTATTTGGTCGATTCATTCGGTTTTTTATTGTATAGTTGCTGCTCCATTGGTGTGTGGGTGTTGGCAGTGCTGGGTTATCACCAGCTGCCCCTGATATGGTTATATCAGGGTCACTCCAGCCTGGGAAGGGTCATGCCCTTGATAAGTGTTTTGCCGGGCTGAAAATAACCCTAAAGAAATGGTTTGGTGTGGTATATAGCGTGGGTGCAGCACATTATAGAAGAGGAACTAGTCTTTCCTTGGCTGTTGCTCGGTAGAAATGCAAAAATAATATACTCAAGTATTTTCAAGGATGTCTGCGGAGTATTTTAACCAACGTTAAAAGGTGCATTGGCCAGGGCTGCAGATAGTGCCGCTGGCCTCCAGCCTGGGCTGACCCCCATGCAGGGCAAAGACCCTCCAGCATGGGAGAAACCTGCGGACTTGTGATGTCCCGAGACTCAGCGGCCACTTTTCCAAGGTTTTTGTGGACCTGACAGGGAGAAATCCATGTGTCCGATGTCTCCATCTTCCAGCCCGACGGGGAGGTCGGGGAAGCCCTAGGCAGCACGGGTACCACTTTGCAGGAGGCAGCTAATGGGGCATTTCTGAGAAACCGTGGTTTCCCAGGGAGTGCCGGTGGTTTTAGGGAATTTCTGAAGCTGCGTGTTCTCCTCTCAGGCAAGTTTCATAAAAATAAAATGCAAGCAACTGAGAGCGTTAGTGGTTTTTTTTTAAAATCTGGGTAGGATGAAGGCTAACTGTAACTTGCACAGGAGACAGCCGTGTCCCGTACTGCGAGGGTTTTGCTGCAAGAGGATTTGCAGGGCAGAGGCTCGTTGAGTTCTTGCTCCTCCGCTCACATGCACTGCAGCGAGCCTTCAGTCGCCCGTTGGCCTCTGGGTGTGTTTTAACGTTTCGTTAAACTGAAAAAAAAAAAAAAAAAAAAAGAAAAAAAACCCCAACCCTTAAATCATTTTCATTTTCGGTGAAGTGCAGCGGTGGCCTTGCTCAGCCCCGGTGGGGACTGCAGAAACGGAGCCTGTGCTTAAACCCGCTGCAGCAGGAGAGCCCCAAAGGTGATGCTGGGGACGGCGTGACAGGATACGTGCCCTTATCGGTCCCTTCTGGTGTGTCACACCGAAACGTGACAGCCGAGGCCTTTTTTCTTTCTATGCCACAGCTTAAGCAGACAGCGAGGAGCCCGGCTGGCTCTCTGGCAGGCATTGCCCCAGCTCGTCCCCGGGAAGCGTCACCACGAGCGTGCGTGGGTGCGGAGAGCACGACGAGGGGCTGGCCGGAGGTCAGAAGTCAGTTGGCAAAATGATGGGTATTTTTAATCTGGATGAAAACTCAGGCCATGGGAAGGAGGCGATGCTCGGCTGCAGCTTCGCCTGCTTGGACCTCTGGACCATGTATTTGGGCATCCTTATTCCCCAGTATTTGGGCATCCTAATTCCCCAGTATTTGGGCATCCTTATTCCCCAGTATTTGGCCAAGCTCCCAGGGCACCCATCCTCCCAGTGCCTGACCTGCACAGACGGCTGGATTTGTCCCTTGTGCATTAAAACCAAACACTTTTCCCCAGGGTTTTCCCCCAAAAGGCGGCTTTTCATTTTCCTAGATACATCCCTGAAAGCGCTGGGGCAGCGTAGGGGTGTCGCATGGTTTTTTGGCTCACTGGAAATCTCCAGCTTCCATCAGCCAGGGAAACGATGCTGCTGTTAAACTTCTGACCTTCAGCACAGGGATCGGTAACCCCGGCGGCGTTCCCGCGGTGCCGGAGCCTTGTGCCGACCCCGGAGCGGGAGGAGGATGGGCCGATGCTCCCTCCCCGTGGTACCCTGCCGGAGAGAGCCACCATTTTCTATGAATGGTGGCAGGAGGGACCAGAGCAGATGTCCCAGACTGTGCTGTCTGGTGGCTGGTCCTTCACCCGAATAATCTCTTAAAAAAACCCCAAACTAAAAAAAGAAAAGGAAGTCGAGGTCGGTTTCTGTTTGCCTTCGTTTTGAGCCGTTAGGATGCCTGTGAGAAAATAAAAAGCTGAGATTCTCACTTTTGTGTGACGCCCACGGCGTGGTGATTTCTCCAGGCAAAAGGGACAGCCCTGCGAGACCCGAAATGTCCCCGCGGGGCTGGAACCGCCTGGTTCCATCGCAGCTGCCTCCTTGCTCCTCTCCGGGTTCGTACGTGCTTCTTGGGAAGGAGGGTTCTCCTGGAGCCTCAGCCCGGGCGGGCTGCGCTGGGACACGCTCGCCTCTCCAAATAAATGGACGTTGCCAAAACCTTTACTGCTTGCAAACTTTGTGGAAAAGCGTGCTATCGACTGTGGATGTTAATGAGGTCTGGGAAGCAGTCGCGGTCGGATCCGGCAACACAAGGTGGATGGAGGGAATGTCTCGAGCTGGGCTCACTGCAAAGCCAGCTCCAGAGCTGAGCTCTTTATTTAACGCCCCAGCAAAATTAGGAAAGAGGAAAAATCTTTGCGGCAGCTCCCGCTCACTCTGTATGCTTTGCATTGCCTTGATAGCGAGATTTGTCAGGGGACCCAGGGCTGGCGGAGCCAGCGGCGGGCTGGGTCTGACCCCAGTGTTGCTTTTTGGGGTGAAATATGGCTGAAAAGGGCTGCGCAAGGCTAAGATGGGCAACAGATTTGGCACCCTCCCTGCTTGCTGCAGAAGCAGTGGGAGGCCAGGCACTGAAACCCGCCGGCATCGGGGCCAAAACACCGGCATCGGGGCTGAAACGGGCACCCATCCCACCTCGCCCCTGTTTGGCAGAAGGGATCGGATGCTGGTGCGATAATGAAGCCGTTTCCATGGAAACAGGCTCATTTTCCACTCGAGCGCCTTTTAATTAATTTATTTATTTGCCAGCATGTCTCTGTCCTGTGAGCTGCTTTTTGGTGATTTAAAACCATATTGGACATCAGGCGTAAAAAATGGACCTTGGAAAAGGGAATAAAATCCCCGCGGACGGGGGCTGGGAGCCGTGGCTGAGGATTAAGGTCCTTTGCCCCAGCGAAGTGGTGCGATGGGAGCCCACGGGCACAAATTTAGCTCATAACATTTTCTTTGCTTAAGGAAATAATGAAACACATGTAATTTGGGCGTATTAAGGCTCCTTTCCCAGCCAGGTCTGCAACTGCTGTTGAGATCAACGCGACTACACCATCTCCCACCCCCTGGAAATGTGCTATTTTCTTTTTGTCTGTAATATTTTTACATTTTTCTGTATATATTTAGTAATTATTTTTCAGCCGAGCGGCCTATTTTTAGCGATGGTTTTTAGCAAAAGCAACAGGATGGCTTCAAAAGCCAGCCAGCCCCGCGGGAGGGATTCCCGTGCTCCAGCCGATCGGTGACCGGCAATGCCGGCTGCTGGGGGGTGACGGCACGGCCGTACGCTCGGTTATCTGTTCTGGGTGCTGCGTCACACCTGGTTTTTGGGGAGGAAAAGGCAGTTTTCAGGAGAGCCCGCTTGCCTCGGTGGGGATTGCGTTGGCCCTGCATCTGGCCGTGCCTCTGGGATGCAGCGAGTTGGGTTGGCCTCAGCCGCTGGGATGTGCAGGGGCCAGGAGCGATCCCAGCACGAATGGGAGCTGGAACAAATCCTTCTGTTGCAATACCCAGCCTGGCACCTTTTCTGGACCAAAAAAACCCCTGGGTGATGCCTGCCTGGTAGGAACAAGCCTGAGCCCTGCGCTCCCCAAAGTCCTGGCTGCTCCAGTGGGGTTATCCCACGTTGCTGCTAACTAGGTGGAAAATACTGGTGCATCAGTGATGGAAAGCATGACTTTTGTAATTGAAACCAAGAAGCAGGGAGGCTCCTGCTTTCACTCTGAAGAGGAACCGTTCTCGGTGGTGGGGGATGCCATGCAGCGCTCTGGGGAGCTGCTTTCGGTCTTTATGGTGGAGGAACAGCAAGGTTTTGCCCTGGCAGATGTCAGCGCTTTCGGTTTCTTTCCCGCAGAGCTGCCGCTTTTCCTTTCAGTTCAGCTGGGAGGTGTGGGGAGAATGGAGAAAAACCTACTGGCAGATGAAAAAAGTCTGGAAAATTGGGCGACAGGAGAGGGTGTGATCCACAGGCTAAAAACCGCAGAGGACCACAGTTGGGTGGGCAAAGCCTGTAGACCCCTCGAGATGCAGGAGATGTCTCGTGACACCTGTAAAATCTCACTCGATGCCCGTTTGCACCTCCAAGAATGTAAGAAAATGCTTTCCAAGGATGCTGGTGTCCCAGCCAGGGTTAGCACTGCCTTTGAACCGTGATGGACCCAACCCAGTGCAAAACATGCTTTGAGATACCCTTTCTGTAAAGATAGCTGCCTATTTAAGGTAATTGGAGTAAATAATCACCCTTAAAATGCCAATTTTTTTTAAACGTTTAGGAGAATTCCAGTCTCCGCCCACGTGCAACTTGAGATACAACCCTAAGCAAAAGGCGGGGGGAAAAAGCTAGGGGGGAGGTTGGGCTCAGATTTTGTGGGTTTGGGGCTGGTGATGGAGCTGGCGCAAGGCGTCGAGGCCGGGGATGCCCAAGCGCTTACTCTGCAGCTTTTCGGCACAGCTCTGTGCAAAGCAGGCGGCAGCTCGTGCTAACGAGGAGCTGGCAAACGAAGGCTAATTACTCTTGCAAGCCGGGCTGGCAGCTATGGGATGCCAGAGCCCCATAGGAGCCCAGTTAGGGAGGAAGGAGTAGGATGGCAGCTTAGCAGGAGGGTTCGATTGCTCCGGCATCAAGCAATGCTCCTTTCACAGTGGCTTTTTTGGGTTGTACGTGGCATTTTGCTCGGTCAAAGTTGTGGCAAAGCGGTTCGTGCCAGGCTGTGCCAGGAGGCAGTCCCGGCAAGTCACCAGGCCGGAGCTGGATGGGGAGCAGCAGGCAACTTGGCAAATTAATTTACTGCCGACTTAAACGAGTCTCCAGCGGCTGGGCTGTGTGCTGGCAGGAGGGATGGGGGTCAGTGCCTCCATGCCGCCTCGCTCGGGGACCACCAATGCTCTCCCCTGGATCAGAAGAATATTTAAAGGGGGTGCAGGATCCATAAATGTGCTGGGAGGGAGAAATGCATCCAGAAAGCAAGGTAGATGTGATTAACTTACTGGGATGGAGGAGGGCTGGTTGTCCCTCGGCCTGAAGCAATGGTGGCTTTTAATGCAGAACAAATTAAACCCCAATCTCATCCCGCTGGGCAGCAGCTCGCTGTGCGCACGCTGAAACGGTGACGGTGGGCAGCTCAGGGGCTGGGTTTTGTTGTTCCATGTCAAGGGTAAAAGCTGAAGGTTTCGGCAAAGCCAGGGCAAGCAGACCAAGAGCAGACACAGCCATAAATGCTGGATCGGAGTCCTGACATCAGGGGCATCCCTCACCGGTTGCCCAACTAAATCCCAGGTTTTGGTGCCTGTTTTGGCTGGGTGCCACTGGTGAAAGAAGAAAATATCATTTGTTTATCAATTGCTCATCATTAAACACAGAGACAACAATAAATTAGGTGTTTTCTTGGAGCATAGGTACCAGCTAGCAAAAATCAGCAGCAAAATTTCTGAGTCCAGACATTTATTGCAAGCGCTTTTGCATGCTTTTAAATGAATTCAACCTCTTGCCACATGCAGTAAATAACTTGTGACGCCTCCGTACAACAGACAAGTATCAAAACAACCTGGCAAGATCCTGAGTTGTAATAACAGTGCAGAGCCCGAAAGAGACAATATCTATGTACTGTACATGCTAAACATCATTAGCAAGAAAATAAAATAGCATCCGTACTCATTAACCTGTGGGCTCCAAGGCAGGAATCCTATCATCCAGGCACACGAGCCATTAAGTGGGTGAAATAAGATGCCATCCAAATTCCCCCGTGAGTGCCATTAAACCCCTTTCTTTGCAGGCAAGCTTTAGCACGACAGCATCAGGTGTGAGAACAGCCCCATGACAACAGGAGGATCGGGAAATATTGGGAAACGTGGTGATTTTTAGCTTTATGGTTGGGATTTTGATGGCTAGGGTCAGAAGCTGAGCTCTGCCAGCCAGAGGGGACCTATAGGTAAATCGGAGTAAGGCGGCGAACGCCGGCACGTGTCCCTCCTGTGCGATGGCTCCTTCTGCGCTCGCTCAGCCCCATCAATCCCCGTACAAACCCGCTGTGTCCAAAGGCTGCCATGACCCCGCCGTGCTGGGAATACCTGGATTCCCCAAATGGGGTCAGGCAGGCTCGCCGCATCCACCGGGTCTCCAACCCTGCCTCTGAAAGCTCCCGTCCCAGTGCCTGCCCACAGAGGGATGACACCGCTAGGAATTAAGCTGCCTGGAAAGAAAATTTCCTTCTAACAGCCATTCTCAAATATATTGGTATTTTTTCCTCCGATCTGAGGATTTATATACTTTCTGGCGTGGTGTTAATTTGTCTGAAGTCTGATGCTCTTGGCAGCTACACGCTAACAAGTATTTTCTAGTTCAGCGTGGGGTCCGGCGGCAGGGAACCCCACACCTCGTTGGGTCTTGGGGAAGAGAAATAAATCATAGAATCACAGAATAGTTTGGGTGGGAAGGGACCTTTAAAGGTCATCTCGTCCAACCCCCCTGCCATGAGCAGGGACACTTTCAACTAGACCAGGTTGCTCAGAGCCCCGTCCAACTTGACCTTGAATGTTTCAGGGATGGGGCATCGACCACCTCTCTGGGCAGCCTGGGCCAGTGTTTCTCCACCCTCAGTGTAAAAAATTTCTTCCTTATGTCTAGTCTGAAATACATGTATTGCTGTGGGGCAGCAGCTCCTGCCAGGGTGGTTTGGCTGATTGCAATCAGTAGTAAAGAGGCACTGGGGAGGAGAAGAAGATGCTTAGCAGCTTGGCTTGGCTTAAATCGAACCCAAATGAAAAGGCATGGAGGCTTTGGGTTTACTCCTGGTGGCTTCACAACCTCCTGGGGTACGGTGGGGTTTTCTCACATTGGGATAAAAAAAAAAAAGCTGCTTTTGTGGCTGCCCTGTCTGAACAGCTTTGCCGCTGCCCGAGTGGTGCCTGGGCTGTCGCAGGGCTTGTTTTTCAGTGGGAGATACTCACAAGCTCACTCTGAAGTGTCACCTGCTATTTTTTTTTTGTTATTCGTGTTGAAGGAAGCACGCCCAGTTGCTCGAAGCATGGAAAGGCTGTAAAACGATCGCTGGCCCCAAACTGGTTCAAGTTCCTACCTGAAGCATCTGCAGAGGGGCTGAGGGTGGCCGGGGTACGTGGCCGGCTCCTGGTCCCGTGAGCTGGCTGAGCTGCCCCCGGGTCCCCAGCATCGTCCCAGCCTGGTGCACGGCGGGATGCTCACACAGATGTTCCCTCCCCTTGTCCCAGCAGGGTCTCGGTCTTCTCTGGCCTTTTTGAGGCTCTTTTCCACCTTAGCGCCTCTAGGGTTTGGTGTAGTAAGAGCATGGGTGGATTTCCTTGCATGAGGGTTGGATGTATATATTTTTTTAAAAGATCGGGGCTGTACCAGCCGTACAGAAGCACTCAGCAGTCCTCCCTGCTGCCGTGCCTCCTTCCGTGACGTTAAACTTCACTCCCTAAGTGACTCCATGCCACCGGAGCAGCAACAGACCACGGTTCTCTGTATGAAATGGCACAACATCACCGAGAATAACATTTACTGCTTTAGAAACGTCTCTGCAGCATCCAAACCACGCACCAGCGTCTTGGTTGATGTTCACCTCGGTGAACCTATATGGCCACCGGCTTTCCCACGAGCCCAGCACCTGTTGCCGCATCAGAAACGTGGTGGCACCGCCACCGCCATCCACTTTGTGGCTTTGCAGGGAGAACTGAAAGCAAAAGCAGGAGAGAGTCACCCTGGTAGCCTCCTGCTCAAATGCTTCTCCAGCAAAGAAACTGGGGAAGAGCTGAGAAAAACCGGCGCGGAAAGAGGACAAATGCTTGAGCTAAACCTCGAGCGATGGTGCAGACCCAGGCAGGAGCTCGGGCTGTCGGGGATGCTCGGTGGGAGCTGGGCTGCGGCGAAGGGAGGGAGGATTTTGGCAGCCTTCCCCGGGGGATGCTCTTTCCGCCCCGCCACGTGCTCTGTGCACCAGACGGTTAAATTGCATCCCCTCTCATTCTGCATCCTACGGCGTGTTCGGATGTGCCGTGGGGCTCGCCGCAAGCTGGGGAACGGCAAAAAGCCCGGCTGCTGCCGACAGCCCTCGGATAGTTGCCTGCTGACTTGAAACCTCTTCCTGTACAGAAAACCTCGCTGAATGCAAACAAATATTGTTGCTGGGGGCTGTGCTTGGAGGGCACGGGAGGGAGCGGGGGGGGGGGATACGGAAGGAAACCCACAGCCTTTCTGCCTCCCCGGGAGGGTATGGGACTCGGCGTCTGCGAGGGCTCTGGGTTTCCTCGTGCCATAAATAATGTTCTCGTTGCGTTGACTGGCATCACAGCAACCTAACCTGGCTCCTTTTTTTTTTTTTTTTTTTTTTTTTTTAATACTCTCTTTATTTAAAGGTAGCGAACGGCCAAGAGGAGCAGATCTTCCCCTAGAGGCACATATCACCGGAGAGACCTGCTTCTGGTAAAAAAGAACTCTTCCTCGCGCTCCCCAATGGGCAGGGGATGGCTGGGGAGGGGTCTCATCCCAAAATCCCGGCTGGCCCCGGCACAACTCGCTCTCCGGTCACCTCCGAGCACGAGCACCTTGCTTAGCGCCAGGTTGCCTTTTTTCTGTAGGTCCCAGGATAAGCCTCTGTCCAAACACCCTTATATCCCCCGAGATGGGCTTGGGCTAAATGTGCCCACAGCTTTTCGGTGCCCTCCCTAAAATGCCACAAGCCACAAATTTTAGGGCTGTGCCATCCCATCACCCGAGGGGTCTGGCGGGGGGCTCGCTGCACCCCGTTATTGCAGAACATCCCCAAAATCCCCCCATTTTCGAGCTCGCGGGCAGCCCCAGCCAGGCAGGGGCCAGCACAGCACGGCTTGTGCCTCTGCTGTAAAATACTCGCTGCTTGTAAAAACGTCGGTTGCCGGAGGAGCTGAACGCGGGGTTTCTGGCCGCCGCTGCCGGAGCTCGCTGCTGTTATAAGGTGACGGAAAAACATCCGTGATCAAGACAGCGTGGACTTAATGAGCGTCCCCCGCCTGCCTGGGGTAGAAATCTCGAGAAACAGGAAACTCCAGCATCCTGTTTAGCATCTCAATGTTCGAGTTGGCAGCAGGGACAAAGCAAGGGAGGCCAAGGGACACCGGAGGCTCGCTGGGCACCGGCGCGGGGCTGGATGATGTGCCTGGCTCCGGCCAGGGGAATGAGCCTGGCACAGAAGCTCCAGGCAGCACGGGGCTGCTCGGGGGGAGCCCGTTCTCCGATTTCCTTTTTGCTTTGTTGCCACCACAGCCTTTCCGATACCAGCAAAACCCAAAATACAGCTCAGCCGGGGTCCTGCTGCTGCAGGCTGTGATCTAGAAGGTCCCCGTGGCCCCTAAGCATGGCTCATAGGGCATCCCCCGCTCTGGGGACGACGGGGAGGACACAGGAGGGTACCACTGGCAGCGTGTGACTACCCGCATACCCACAAAGGCTGGCGGCTCACTGCCCTTGTATAAACACAGAATTAAACGCTGTCTGAAACGCCCAGGTCCGCATCTCCCATCCTCACGCCCTCATTCACACGGCTCAGCTCTAACAGCTCCACAAACGCAACCCTAGCCTATCGTTTTGGGGATTTCAGGGCCGGGAGCAGCTCTCAAGAATTCATCCACGTGTATTTGTGCCCGCAGCCCATCCGGAGATTTCGCCTGGCCTGCCCATGGCTAGCAACAACACTGCTAGCATAGCGCAAGCCCGCAAGCTGGTGGAGCAGCTGAAGATGGAGGCCAACATCGACAGGATAAAGGTAGCGTGGCTCGGGAGCTGGCTGTCGGCTCGGAGGGATGCTGCGAGGTGGGGTCTGCTGCTGGGCAGCTGCCAAAAACCCGTTGTGGGAGCTGGGACGCGGTGGCAGGCGGTGTTTAGGGAGGATGTTTGTCTAAGCGATCCCGGCGGCTGTGGCTGAAGGCAGCGGGAGATGCTCGCCCGTGGAAGGCAGCTGGAAGCATCGCCTGGAGCCCTGCCGGGGGGGTGGGAAGGGGTGACTCTCCCCGAGGCATCTTACCTTCCTGGGAACAAGTTAAACCCCACGCTGTTTGTCGCAGTTGTTGTTAAAACTGTCCTTCGGGCAGCGGTCGGTGCTCAGCCTTGAGGTTAGTGGGGAAATTCTGAAAACAACATTGTCCTGAAGCCTCTTTCCTATGGAAAGCCCAATTCTTTCCGGGAGGTGTTTCCTCCGCTCTGACCGCTTCTGCTCCACCCCGGTAGAATTGCTGCTTCTGGGCATGCCAAAGCTCATCGGCTTTAAGCTTGAGATCCCATAGGATTTGTCTTCTCCACCAAGGTGGTTCTGGATGACAGCCGGTCCCAGGGAGAGAGGTGCTCTGGCTGTAGGCACGTCTGGGTGCTTGCAAGCAAAACCTCACCTCTGAGGGCTGGGACGAGCTCCGGCAGCTCGGGAGCTGCCACCGTGTCCTGGATAAAGAGCCAAGTCGGTGGCTGCGGGCAGCAAACAGCAAACCTTGCTATAGCAGCTGTAGACATCCCTGCTGAGGGATGGGGGGCAAATCTGGCAGGGATGCGGTGGTGCCGGCGAAAGTCGGTCCTCGCTACGATCGAGTCGGGTGAAGGATGCGAATGGGTGAAGGACGTGAAGGATGCTCACGGGAGCACCCACCGACAGGAGAGCTTAGAGCCCAGAGGTGAAAAACCAGCCCCACCGGGGACGTGCTGTCGATTCACCGGTCTGGTCTTTGGCCAGGGTATGACATTGCATACCCTGGGTTGGAGATGCCGCGAGTCCAGCCCCACCGCTGGGATCTCTCGGGGTGGGATGTCCCCAGCGGAGCCTGTCCCTAACGCGGGGCTCCTTCTATTCCAGGTGTCAAAAGCGGCAGCAGACCTGATGGCGTACTGCGAAGCCCACGCCAAGGAGGACCCCCTATTGACCCCTGTCCCGGCCTCAGAAAACCCCTTTAGAGAGAAGAAGTTCTTCTGCGTGATCCTGTAAACCCTCAAGGAGCCTGACTGGCACTCAGGCCACCCTGAACACTGATGTAGAGTTTTTAGGAACGGGGACGACCTGCTAGTCCACAGAATTTAAACAAAAATAAGTAAAAATACACGGCCTGGAAGCTACAGAGATGTGCATGTTTAAAGAACCTGGCCACCTTTGGGGGAATAAGATGATCTGCATTGCGAGGCAAAAGATCTGAAGTCTGTAGAGTTGCCTAGAAAGAAAAAAAAAAAAATATGTAAAGAATAAATTTGTGTCACTTTTCTGCTCACAAAATTGTTTGATTGTTCCATATTTAAAGCACCAGAGCTGTGCTGAGCAAAGTAACTGCTAAGGATGTGTATAACCTTCTTGGAATGATATTGTTGGTTTCTTTCCAAAATATTATTTTTTATTTAAGTTGTCAGATATATAGCGACAGGTTAGATAACTATGATGTTACTCAATGTTCGGTCTTGTGCTTTTTTAAGTTCTGGCAGTAGCGTAGCGCAGGGGTTGAGCGGCCCCGTGGCGGGTTAGCGAGGGCGCCGGCAGCTCCGTGTTTCTAGCAAACCCCACTTTCTAACAGTTTGTATATGGTTAGCTTCGGCTCTGCAAGTAAAAGTGAATCATGTGTCGTGGTTGGTGCTTCATACTCCTGTGACGACATTCAGTGGTAGTTGCATGAGAGCTTATCTCTGTTCATCCGCTCCAGACTTTTTTTTTTTCTATCGTTTGACACCACGTGCTGGTGGGAGAAGCTGTAGGGAGGAAATTGAGGTGATTCTGAAAGCAAAGACAACTCCTGTGATGCCTTAGACGTGCCTGAAATACCTCCTGCGTTAGGGTAGGTGCCAGCCCCCGAGCACGGGGGCTCGGGGTGGCCCCTGCCCCGGGCGTCGTGGGGTAGCTAGAAATCTGAAAATCAAAGTCGACCACTTCTTTCCGGGTCTTTCCTCTTCTACACCTCTGTGCCTCTGCCCTCCTCGCTTGGTCCGTGTCCTGCTCTTTCGGTTTCCTGGCAGCATCTCCTCCCCATGGGGCTGGGCTGGGATGCTGCTCCGTGGTGGGATGCTGCTCCGTGGTGGGATGCTGCTCCGTGGTGGGATGCTTCTGCCCCTTCCCGCACCCACCGGCTCTCCCGTTCCCGTCACGGCTCCGCCGCGATGGGTAGGGACAGGGGAGCAGCTTGGGGAGCCGTGGGGCCACCCCTTCACGGAGGTGCCTGATACCTTGTTTACACGCAGCCTGAGCTCCGCGTCAGGCTGGGGAATTATTCCCAGGTCCGGTTCATCCGCCGTCAGCGTTTTGGGGGACACACGCCACCTTTTTTTGGCTCCGCCTCGGGTTAATACTTTTGCGGACGTGGCTTGTCTCTCCTTTCCGCTGCTAAACACCGCCCGGCTTTCCCCACTCATCTACGCTCCTGGGAAACTTTGGGAATCATAACGTGGGGATCTGCGTACAAAATTAGGTGGGTGTCACGTAGGGGTTTTGGGGGTCTCCAGTGATCCCCCCTAAACTGCAGTTCTGAATCAGGTATCAGCTTAAAAATCCCTGTGGATTCAAGAGGGCAATAGTCTTTAGGTACCTTTCTAGCCCGTAACAAGTGCATTTTGGTTTTTCTACCTTTTCATACTCTTTTTCTAGTCTTCTACAGAGAAGACCTGTTGTTCTTACACTGGACTCAAAACTTTTGGCATCTGGGAACGTTTATACGACACGAGTAGCCTAGATGGTCCCAGCCCTCCTGCAGTGGCTTTCGCTCCCCCTCCAACCTCCCTGTTTCGATCTTTTTACTACAGCTCACATAGCTTTAGGATGAAGGACGGATGAAGTCGTTTGCTCTGCAGCTGGTTTCACTCTTGGTGTTACAAGGCAGACGTGTAAATACCCCATCCCGGGTTTGTCTTTTCTTTTTAACGCTGATGTACTGTCACAGAGAGTGAAGCGCAGCCGGTCTGACCCAGGGCTCACACCCCAACCCTTCTCAAATGCTGTCATGAAGTGGTTTGTAATAATTTTTTTAACGACTTGCATATTTTACAACTCGAATTCTTAATAAATAAATGAAGAAATAAAGTCGCATGAAGAGTGGGGAGGGGGGGGGTGAATTTTGAATTAGCCTAAACTGCTCATTGAAGGTGTTTTACGTTGCTGGTCTTTATTTTATGTTGGTAGTGGTGTTGACATTGGTGTGCTGCCAGGTATTTCACCCCAGTATTTATATTTACACAGATACGCCTTTGTTAGCCAAGTAGAGATCGCCTGCCAAGATCGTTCCCCCCCCCCCCCCCGCAACAAAAATACCAGTCATCTCTCCATCCTGATGCTGTATTTCCAGCGTGGTATCAAATGACATTCAACTCTACCCCCAGGCTTTTAAAGAAAAATATCTGGAGTACTGGAAAAGGACTTTTATTTCCTTTCTGCCAAGGTTGCTGGCGGTGGGGGCAAGTCCGTCCCTCCAGTGCCAACCGGCCACTGCCAGGCTTTTGGGGAGGGGGCGGTTGTAACCGAAAGCCAGCGCGGGGAGGTCGGCGTTGTAATGTAGCGCATCCCCATCCCACGTGGTCTGTGTACTCGTTTGAAATAAAATTTTGGATTTGTTTCAAGCCTTCGGAGATGATGGTCTGTGCGTGCCAGCCTCTGGGGAGGTGGGTTCCCATCCTGGTTGCGGCTGGATCCCGTTCCCAGCGGGTTTAGGGGGTCTCCTCGCCGGGGCGTGGGGTTTGGCAGGAGCTTTGGTGCCTGTTGGCGAGGGAAAGCGAAGCCTCTCAGGGTTTCAGCCCCTCCCGAGCCACAGCTTTCTGTTCCCACAGGACGAGCCAGCTCCGATGCCCCGTGATCAGGCTCATTCAGGGTGGGACATTGCTCCTTGCTCAAAATCACCATCGCTCAGAAATTGAGAGGCACCTAAAAGCTCTCGCTTCAGTGTCCATCCCTTCTCCCCCAGCTTTCCTTCTTCTCCCATCCCCGGCAAGCAAGTACAGGCTCTCCCCAGTGCCAGCTCCAGTGTGCCCAGCACAGGATCTGGACTGCTGTGGTCCAGCCCGTAGCCCAGAGCAGGAATGGCCTCATTTGGGGCTGTTTTGGGGAGAGTCTGAGGGTCTGAGCCCCGTCCTTGCTGCGGCGGGAGGCTGGGGAAGGGGTAATGGAGAGCAGGACAGCAGTCCAGCTCCATGCCCAGCTTGTACCTAGACTGCAGGAAATCATCCCCCCATGTCCCCCCCACACCCACCTCCCTTCCCTGGTGGTTAGAAAGATGCTCTGCTCCTTCCAAATTTACCATGCCCTGAATTTTCCCTCTGGTTTTGTAGAGCTCTTGCAGACCCACAATTTCCCGGCTAAGCAGCCGGCCACGGTTTGAGGCTGCTTAACCTCAGGTCGTCTCTGGGGCCAGGAGCAAGGTGACCGCGTGGGTTTTGCAATAAAACCCATCACCGCTGAGACCGGTGCGGATGCCGCGTAGGTATTTCAGCTTTCCACGCATTAAGAGCATCTCAGCGAGCAGCAAATGCTGCCCACCCCCAGGGAGATGGCAGAAGCGTACCCCAACTTTTCTGCACCGGCTGGCTCCGCTCTCAGCTCTCCATCCCTTGCTGTGTCCATCGGGCCAGCTTAAAAGAAAAAAAAATCGGTGTCACTGCGAAGGAGCGAGCCAACTGTCGCTCCTGCGACGTCTCGCCTGCTCGGCGTGCCAAGCCAGGCGACGCTCAGCTGTTGCCATACCTCGCTGGCTCTCCTCCATTTCCAAAGCTTGCTCTGTTTCATCCTCACCTCCTCCCGGGCTTCATCTCCCAAACGGCGGCACCATCGCCGTGCCAGCAGCATCTGCCGAGCCGGAGGAGGTGTGGAGCGCCTGGGGAAAGCGTAGGCGAGATGTTGCTCCCCACACACCACGCTGTTACCCGTCCCGACGCCGGCACGAGGCCCTGTACGGCTCGCTAATGAGGATAAACCCATTTGCGCTAATTGCATTCATTAGATGCAAGCCCATTAGATTTGCAGCATGCAGTGGGAAGAGGAGAGGAGAAGCACAACCCCTCGTCGCAGCTCCTGGGGATGGCTTTTCCCTGGGGGACTGCAGGAGGGGTTGGACCCACCAGGGAAGGGGAAGATCCACAAACCCATACTGAAATGGGAAGGGTTAGGAAGGGCAAGGACTGTCCTGAGGCCCCATCCTGCTGCTGGCCACCACCTCTGTATTTGTCTCCCCACACCCACGCAGAGGTTTCACTACCTCCATCGCTGGTCACCCTGGCTGGGGTGGATGTGTGAGACTCGTGTGGGTGAGGGCATGTGCCCTCAGAGGGCCGCACACCCTGGGGACGGTCCCAAGCTCCTTTTAGTCTTTGTGTCTTTACTGCTCACTTGTACGTCACTGCTCGCACACGTGTCGGTGACACGCTGAAGCACTCGTGGGCCCCGGCTGCAAAACCTGAAGGAGGCAGAGCTGGCTCTCTGCCTGCTGCGGAGAGCGCTTAAACCGCTCCAGGAAGAAGCTGGAGGAGATATGGTAAATGGGAGAGAGATGGTCCTAAAGGGGAAGGGAGGCAGAAGCTCCTCCCAGTTCCCCCCGGTGTGCAGGGCGGCCACAGGGGTGTTTGGCTCAGCCCGGTGCCACCCTGCCATGGCAGTGCCGCAGTTGGTGGCTGCGCCGGCTGCCAGCTGGAGCGCTGGGAAGGGCTGGCGCGGAGAGAAATGTCAGGATGAATATTGCATTGGCTCGTCGCGCTGTCAGCACCATGTCTGCAAAGTGCCACCCAAGGCAGAACGGGGGGGGACACGGACGGGGGTGGTCTCGCTCCCAACCTGGGCTCATCGCCTTCTCCAGGCAAAACCACTCCCCCAAAAAAACAACCTTAAACGGGCATCCTTCACCTGCTGGCTGGCACTCAAGTGCAGAGCCCTGTTGCAAGATGCCACCAGAGCATAAACTTCTCCTGGCTATAAATCACACCACCCCCCACCCCCCCCTTCCAAGATGACTGAAATATATCTGGGAGCAAAACCCGATGAACAGCAGCAGCAGCAGCAGCGTTCGCATGGAAAACAGTTTAATTACGAGCTGGATGTGGCATGGAAAGGAGACGGGGCTCAGGCTCAGCAGGCAGCTGCGTCCCCTGCCCAGAAACTCTCTTCACTGCTTCCCAGGAGGACAACGGAGCGCTGCTGAGCCAGCTCTGGGCTGGGGCAGATCTGTGAGAAATTAGGATGATTCACCCGTGGTTTGAAGACTATAAAAAAGGCCGGGTTTCTAAACTCTGGAGACCAAACGTAACACGTGCACCAAGAAGGGAAAACAACTGCCCCTTCTCTGGTGGGTTGATTTTTTCCCCTGCAAAAAGGTCAGTTCTGTTCTTGCCTAATTTCGTGAGGGACTTCTCGGCATCAGCACTGCCACGCTGCAGTGGCGTCAGCGCAGCGTTAAAAATAGAGCGAACAGGGGTGGAATCACAAACAACCCCCAAAGCCAACAGCAAACCCCCCCCTTCATCGCTGGCCAGCCTGTGACCCCCTCATTCCCCACAGCTCTTGCTGTGGGCCCAGAGCAGGGCCTAGCACGGTGGCTGGGGGCGACTGCCCCCAAAAACGCCCTCAAGGGGCACCAGGCCCCACGGCACCCTTCATGGTGGGGCTTGGGGGAGCCAGGGGCTGGCCCCAAAAGCCACCAGAGCATGCCCAGTAGCTGGGGGTGCCCATCCCGTCCCTGTGTGGGAGTCACTGGGCTGGACCCCCCCACACCCAAGGCCCTGCTGTCCCTCAAGTGGTGCCAGGGCAGATGTGGGGCAGATACGGGGTGGCAGAGGGCCATGGGGGGCCCGCCCCTCCCCCCGACCCCTATGCAGCTCTGGGCAGTGCTGTGAGGCTTGTCCCAGTGCTCTCCAGTACAGCCCAGCGCTCACCAGTACAACCCAGTGCTCGCCCCACAGCTCCCCACCGCGGCCTACGCACCGACCCAGGCCTGCCCTAGGCCCCGCCCCCCTCCCGCGCTAGGCCCCGCCCCTGTCGCTGTCCGCTCGCCGTCGTGTCAATAAAGCTGGATGAAGGGCCTCTTCCTCTCCCGGCAGCCCCTTCCGACTTCTGATTGGTAGCGGAGCCTGCCGCTCGCAGCACGCTGGCCAATGGGAAGGCAGAAAGCAGGGCGGGGGGGGTGTTCCTTCCTCTCCGGCCCGTAGAGCGGGGCGAGCGGCAGGGCCCGGCCGTCAGCGGAGTCGCCGCCGCCGGCGGTACCGGCGCCATGTTCCGCCGCAAGCTCTCAGCACTCGACTACCACAACCCGGCTGGCTTCAATTGCAGGGGTGAGGGGCTTGCGGCGGGGGGCCGCTGCACCGTGACTTCCTCCACCCACCCACCCCCCCCCCCTCCGCCTTCCCGCCGCTCTCCTCACGCACCGAAGGCCCCGGGCGGCCCCCCCCCCCCCCCCCCCCTCCCCCTCCGTCGCCACCTCAGGGTCCTTCTCCGAGGCCCCGGGGCTTCCCCGTTGTCATCTCGCCTCAGTTTCTCGGAAAATTGCCGCACTGAGCCCCGCGGTGTCTCCCGAGCCGGGGTGGGGGGGGTGGGGGGTGGTAATTTAAGGGCAGAAGTGCCTGCTGGGGTCTTGAGTGTTAGCGCAGCTCTCCGACCTCAGAAGTTTTAGCTGCAGCACAGTATTTAGGGAAAACCCCGAGTTTTCACCCGCACCCCCCAGGCATCGCAGCGGGTGTGTGTGAATTTCGGTGGCTCTTTGAGTGTCGTCTAGGAGCAGGGCGAAAGCGGAGATGCCATCCAGGGATTGAGAGTGTCGCTGCTGTTCGTGGCCTCCTCCCGTGAAGAGCCTTGGTTTATGTAACGCGAGGGACCGGAGCCACGCGTGCCACAGAAAACACCATCAGCTGCTGGGTTAACCTGACTATAGCCCTGGAGCCTGGCGTGTGTCCTCTACACAAAGCAAGGCAGAGACAGTGTGGTCAATAAGAGTAGTCTAGTAACACGATTAGAGCTGTTTTCTAATACACCGATACCTATCAATACTTTGATGTTTGATTTTTTTGCAACGCTTAGCTTTTTTTTCTTGCTTCAAAGGGCCCTGTAACAAGTGTATTTATCCGGTGTTATCAATTATAAGCTTCAGGTCATCTGTTTAATAGGTTGTCTTTCCTTCAGCGCTTCTGGTAGGCTCGCTTCTCTTTCAAGAGACATTGTCTGCTGGCATCTTTTGTTGTGGGTCTTAAGTTTCTTATGGTTAACGTTCCTTTTTTTTTTTCTTTAAGGTTCATTTTGTCAGTGTAGAAGTTTTAAAAGGTCTTACTGAAAGCTTTCCTTCGCATGTGTTGTGACCATGTCTCTGTTTCTTAGAACACATTTGATAGAAGTAGGGTACTTCTATCTCTTGGAAGACTCTTTCGAGAAGCAGAAGTATCATTCTTGTCCCTGATAGGGAAAATTATGTTCTTACCCCACTCTGAGATGCAGGAAGATATTAAATTCATTGACTTGGGATATTAAAGCTCATCCAAAGCCAAAATATCCCAGCTGGTTTTTGAGGGGCCAGTGATACCCTACAGCTGTGATCTGCTGTGTCCAGAAGTGAATTCTGTCACTAAAGCGCAGGTGCAGGCTAATTGCTTTGTCCAATATGAATATTTTTGTTTGGACTTCAGTCTGTGTATTGTGGAATTCCAGCTTCCAAATAATGAGATGTTGGGTCAACAACCAAGAAGAGTTGAGTCAACAGTGAAGGAAGAAAATATCTTTGCACAGTCACGAGATGTGTGTGTTGCTCTTTGGAAGAGACGGGGGGGTTACTGCTACATGTAACATGTTTGTCCAGATAACGGGGTTAGGAACTGAATTTCTCTACCATTGTTCCACCTTTCTGTCTTCACTTAATAGGCTATAACTGTGTTCCCAATAAAAACAATCTGTTGGTTGGTGTCTTTTCGTGTAGTCGGTCAACGATAGCCAATTCGAAGTGACTGGAAAAATGAAAAACACTCAGTGTTGAGTTTTGGTCAGATGTTATCCTGGAATATGTGATTTTAGTATTAGATATGTCTTTCTTTATGGTAAGATTTGAAGGGGCTCAGGGGTGCCAGTATTTGTATGAATTGGATCAAAACTTAAAGGCTTGGTTTTGCTCTTAAGATATCAGTTAATTCTTGCTTTGTTTACTTCTCCCGACAGATGAAACAGAATTCAGAAATTTTATTGTCTGGCTCGAAGACCAGAAAATCAGACATTACAAGATTGAGGACCGAGGAAATTTAAGAAACATACACAGTGATGACTGGCCCAAATCGTTTGAAAAGGTAATTCATGGTTTCAAACACAATTTTAAATGATGATGTAAATGACAATTAACAGCTGCTCTAGTTGCTGAATGTGAATGACTCTAAATATTTGTCCTGTCTCTGAAGTTTTACATTTCTAGGAATTGAAATGTATTATTGAAGCCAAACTGTAGGAGTTAAGATGGTAGAACTGTTTGTACATAATTTTCACTCAGCTTTGTTCTTGCAATAGGCTGGATATCCATCCTAATCTTTTTTTTTGCTTGATTTGATTCAGCTCTTAGAGTAGAAGGAAGATTTGACTACAAATGCACAGTTTTGTCTGTATTAATGATTCTTGTGTACCAAAAGGAAAATGGATTAGGCTAATGTAGGCTTTGGAAGCATGTGGAAGAAAGCTACTGCAGTTCGTCTCTGCACCTCTTTGTTATTTTAGATAGATGATTTTCCACTGCTAGTGCAAAGCATGGCAAGCAGCCTTTGTTTTGCAAGTGATGTTTTGAGTGCTCGTGTTTTGAGTCACCACAGGGCTGTTGAGCTTTTCCTCTTGGTTCCCATTTCCTTTCTCTCCCAACAGCCCTGTGATGAGCTGAAAATGCTGCTCCATAACACTCAGTGCCCATTCATCTCAGGTTTTTTCCCCTGGAACCACTTGCCTTGCTCACTGCCCAGGAGGATTGTAGTTGCAGTGCTCATGCTTTGCAGGGGGAAGCCTCAAGCATTCTAATATCACGTACATAAATGTATGTGCTATTAGAATTTACTGGCAGCTGGCACTGTTGTGGTATTGGTGGTATCTTTCTTGGCTTGGCCAGACTGTCCTTCTCTGTGTGCCTGCAAGGGGATCCCTGCCTGCTAGTGCTCTCCAGCCCCTGGTGCCCTTTCCCTCCATGCTGCTGCTGCTGCTGGAGTAGAGGCTGTGTGGCACTTCTCTCCCTCCAGCAAAGGGGCACAGCAGAATGTGACTATGTCCTGGACTTCGGGAGTCTTGGCAGCAGGCTGGGCTGGGTCCTGTGTTATGGCTTCAGAAGAGCAGAGACAGTGTCCCAGCTCCATTTCATCCTCTCTTGTACACAATCCCTAAGAAAGGGAAAATTACTTTTGCTGCCCCTCGGAATCTTCTGATATCAGTATTGTCAAAGCCTTAGGTAGCATCGTTCCTCCTTCCTGCTTCAGAGGGGAAGTTTTTGCTGTAATTCGTTCTCTGTCCTTCTCCTTTCCCTTGCCTCCACTCTACTGTGTAAAATGAACAGAGAGCAAAGAAAGAGGTATTTTGGTTTCTCTGGCTGCAGTCTGACAATGAATAACATGAGTAACATTCATTAAAAAGTAGGTGCCATTACTAAATGGCAGCCTTGAGTTAGCAGTGGACTGGAGTGCTCTAAAACGCCTCGGATGGATTAGATGCCACAGCAGAACATTTCACAATAATGCTTCTTCTTAATAACTGTCTTCTATCAACTGTAAGGTCTGTGGGAAAGTGACTGTTTACAAAACAGTTCTGTGCTCCTGGCTAATTCCTACAGGTCAATAACATCTATTTGTTTTCTTCTCTTTCTACTCTGCAGTATATGAAAGACGTAAACTGTCCTTTCAAAATACAAGAACGGCAAGAAACAGTGGACTGGCTTCTCGGCTTAGCGGTTAGGCTCGAGTATGGAGATAATGGTATGGGTGAATACCTTTAGTATTTCAAAATGATAGGGAAGTGTGTTTTTTCTGTTTGATTTTATGAAGTATTCATCAAATTAAGATAATGTCAGAAGTATATATTGTTTTCTTTAAAAAATGAAAATACAATTCCATCTGCTTGGTTTTGCACCATATTCAGACGTGAACTGTTTCTCATCAGCTCCTGTGGGACAGTGCAGTAGCTTACTTGCATTTATTACTTTATTTCTGAATATAGCAAAGCACACTATGTATTTATACCCTTCTCCCTGTGGGTTTGCCTTTATGAGAACTTACTCTAAAGTGTATTAAATGCATTTTCTTTAGTACTACATTTATTCAAATAAGTTATTCTTAGACCCTCGTTTCACAGGGAGTAGATCTGGAACCCTTGGGAACTAGGGCAAGGTTATGAAAAAGTTGACTTAAATCTCAACAGTCAGCAGCGTTTTCATTTCCTTATAGTGACAGTGCAGATACAAATGTAATTACTGGTGGCAAACGTAATAATAGCCAAAGTACTGTTTTCTGTTGTCTTGAATTCCTGCAGGGCTGAGCTCTGCCCAAGGCAGGGATGGGATATACATATCTGCAATCTGTAGAGCTGGTTCTCAGTCCCTCATGATGGAGAAAGTGAGCTGCCTGTGACTTGGGGGTACATGAAGATGCAGGAGCCAGGAGGTCCCATCCTCAAAAGGCTTGAAAAACCCCTCTGTGGATGGTAGATGAATGCTACAGTCTTTATAAAACAAAGCCTTCACTGGAAATGTTTTACTTGCTGATCAGAACCAACTTCAATCTGTAGTTCTTGAGCTCTGCATATGCTGCTGATTGAGGCAGAGGGCCAATGCTAGTTGAACTGATGGATTTTAAGAGCAGTAGAACTGTAAGGTGCAGCTTGTTCAGCCTTCTGGGATAAAGACTGTAGGAAGAGCCTTAATCAAGAACGTAATGCGCTACGTAGGTGTGGAGCATGCTCTGATGCTGCTTTGGATAGCACATAAGCTCTCTGCAGATGGAAGCTGTTAGGGTAGCTCACTAGAATGCCAGCCTTTGGAGACCTTAGTAGGGAGCCCAAAACATTAGCGTATAAGCCCAGAAGGCTCTTGGGCAATTACCACAACCCAAAAATACAGCTATCGCAAACTACAGCTTGGCTCTAAACCGTTTGTCATTAGCTCTAATGGTGTTCATGTTTGCTTCTTTAACAGCTGATAAGTATAAGGATTCTACCCCGGATGGTGCTAAAAATACTGACAATACAGCAAAAAATGCAGAACCACTGATTAACTTGGATGGTAAGTGTGCAACAACCTACTGTATGGATGCGTCATAAGTGAATGTGTTCCACGGCCTGTATGGTGTTCTTCAGATTTTAAGTTGTTATAATGCTGTGATGCGTACAACTTTTTAAAGCCCCATTTAAATCTTTAGGAATGCAGAGTTCATATATTCTATTACTGCTGGCTGAAACTGCCTCTCTGTGAACAGTGTTTTGAGAGTTATATTGAGTTCTTTGCCCTTGGCTGCGTTCCTACTGAAGGAAAGAGGAACTGCTCCATGTGAATTGCAGGTGTCTGGATGTGCACTGATGCAGAACTTTTCCTGTTAGGAAAAAGGGGAAGGGCAGAGGGGAGGATATTTTGCAGCAGAATGAGATGCCCGGAGACTTGATCAGATATGAGTAAGTTGGGAGGGCTCTTACCAGGCAGCGAGGAAGCAGCTGAAGGGTGTTTACCTTAACAGCTTTGCAGAGAGCTCTGTAAGACATAGTGCTTACTGTGGGTTAGGGTGAAATAGCAAGATACCTTTTGACTATAGGCTCTTAACATATCTTTAAAAAAAAAAAAAAGCTTAAGGAAACAGGATGGCAAGCCGTTATCTTCAATACCGTCACGTATTACGTGTTGGCTCAGTCTTCCCCAGCTGTAATTTTCTTGACTGCTAGGCACATTCACAATAAATGGAAGTGGTGGAAAATAGCTACTAAAATTAGCCCTAAATCCCCCAAGTCTTGTCTCGTTGCTCCTTTTACAAAAAGACAGCTAGGAATTGCTCCTACCCTCACCCAGCCAGCACAGTTCTGCTCTGCAGTGATAGAAAGGTAGATAAAAGAGAATACCTTCATGTAACTGGTTTTATTTTCAAAGACTCAACACAGGTTTCCTGTGCTGTAGGACATACACAATGTGTTTGGCATTGAAAACAGTGCTGTTTGTGCTGGGATGGTGTTCTGCAACCTGGTTAGAAGGCATAGTGCACACTTTGATCGTCTTGTAGCCAGACTAAGTGGTTGCTCATTGCTGTGTATCCGCAGCCTTGCCCATCCTTGAGAGCAATCCAATATCATGGAGTCAGGAAGCCAATTCTGTCTTTTGGAGCCAGTTAAACTAGCATATATATTTAATTGTGATGATTATTTTTACAGTGAATAATCCTGATTTTAAGGCTGGAGTGATGGCTTTAGCTAATCTGCTTCAAATTCAGCGACATGATGATTACTTGGTAATGCTTAAGGTGAGTTTCACTGTCTTCAGACCTCCTTTCTTCCTCCTTTCCCCCAGTGTAATAGCTTGTGGTGCAGAGTTACTGATAACTATGACTTTTTAGGCACAAGTAGAAAGTAAAACTCATCCTGTGTGTGTCTTTTCAAGCAGATAAGAACACAGAATATAAGTTATGGAAATTAATGCAGGGATAATTAACTTGGTAAACAGTTCAATTGTGGCTGAGTTCCTGGGATTGCAACACTGAGAACTGTTCAGAATTTGAAGTGCTCTAGGTTAGCTGAAGTACTGCTTTATGTGTTTTTAATGAACCTCAGAAATGTTGAGGAACACACTCAAAGGAGAAGATTGTATTCCAATGCTAGAAATTAAGAGAAATTTGAAAACATAGAGGCTAAGTGATGCAGAGGATGTTTTAAAACAAAACATCTTAGGGAGGGGCCACAGTTAAAAGCTTCCTCCTCCTTTTGGTCCTGTGAACTGTTTACTCCTTGTCATTACTGAAGTCAGTTTAGTTTAGTCTTGACAACTAATCACAGCTTTTAAATGCACTAAATAGGCTAATTAATTTTCTATAGCACCTTTTTTATGACTTTCAGAAAATTTGTGACTTACTGGCAGATCTCTGTAGTTATCTCTATGTTTTGGGTCGAACCTGTACTGTATTTTTGAAGTACTGTATTTACTGAGACTGTAGCAATCCTGAGTTCCTACCTGATAGTGTCATAGTATGGAAATAAGCTCAGTTTTGCTCGGCACCAAAATAAACTCATTTCACTGGAAAAACAATAAGGTACATTCATTACAGTAGCTGTGATATTTGCTAAACTTATTTTGGAGGAACTAAATGCTGTGGGTATTGAAGTTATATAGTGTGTGTAAATCTGTAACTGGTATACTTAAACAGTATTATCATGCTAGCCTGGTTTCGTAAGGAAATGATGTCCTGCAGTTATCCCAACTACTTTCTCATTCTCTCCAGTATGGTATCCTCCTTTGCCTTCCCAATAGCTTTTGAACTCTTCATCAATCTTTAAAGCGTGGTAGAGATCTCTTATATCAAACCCCTACAAAAAAACCCAACCCAAAACCCTACAAAAATCGGTGAAAAGGGATATCAGGTAGAGAGAGAAGAAACCCTGTGAATGGCGATGTTGAGGATCTGCAGCATGAGCTCAGCTGTTATTAGGCAGACTTCCTTCAGGTCGTCTTACAGGATTGTCTTGAGGCTAGCAAACTTTTTCTGGGTTCATCTGATTTGGTACTAGAAACTCGAAGAGATAGCAGAATGTGTTTTCTGCATAAATACATTTACATTTCTGTCACTATTTCTACATTTCTAGTCTCACTATTTTCAGACAGAAGAGGTTGGACAAAACCACCAGCCTGAATTTTTTTGCTTTTAATTACAGTGAGAATAGATTCCTGCAATGGCAATTCATGTTACATGAACAACAGCAATGCTGGCTTTCAGGCTAAGATAGTATTAGAATGTGTCATTGAAACTCATTAATTCTACACCACAGTAAGCAGGTTTGCAGTGTGCGTGCGGAGAATTATGATCCCTATTCAGGCTTCAACACTCAGGAGTGGATGCTTAGGGAAGGCTAAACTGTGCAAGTGTGCCACAGACATCTGGCCAGACATTGGCCAAAGTGAGCAGAGAGATATTTGGAGTCCCATTTTATTAATTTAAATCTGGCAAGTTGATCAGAAAGCATCTGTGTATCACAGTTGGATATCCTTTTTCTGATGCAAAAAGCACTCAGAATTTTCTAATACAAGGTCTGGTTTCACTGCTGGAATTTAAAGTTAAACTCCTCATCAAATCACTCTTTTGTCCAGGCTACTCCCTTCAGTTAGAAAGATTTCTAGAAGTATTCAGTGGCAACTTTCTAGTACTGTTTCAACTTCAATCATGACCAAAACTGGGAGAAATCTTTGGGGAGAGATATGAAGCACTAAGACTGCTTCTGTCACATTTGGCTACTCATCAGGAAAAGTCTGAGGAATGTGTTTGACAGACCCAGTTCTTTCTGGTGGAAGTCTGCCTGCATGGTATTCATTCAGTTATTTTTAGAGGCATTTACAGCTGTAGGTATCAGTAACTGATATCTCTGATCTGATTTCATGCTATGTGCTGGAGCCAGTAGAAACAGATGAGCAGCAGGATTGTTAAAATTGAGGCTGTTCTTGTTCCTGTGTCTAAGAATAATTCCTTTCTGTTCTCAGTCTTTTTAAAACCTGGGTGGGTAGCCTTGCTCCAGGTTTCTCTGCATGTGGGAGATGGTTCAGCATCTACTAAAAGGTGTCGATAGCAGGATTTCCTTCCTGAAGCAGCTGTATTGCAGCGGCATTAAAGATGTGTGGTCTCAGAAAAATAAAAATGGTGCTGCTGTACTGTTCCTAGTACCTTGCAGTTTCTGGCCCAGTAGTGGCAGAAATTAAGTTTAATGTCCTTGTCTCTTCTGGTTAAGCTGCCTTCCTGCAGCCAAAGAGACTACACCCGTGTAAGATACTACTCGCAAAGAATAATGCTATTTGAAAAGATTTAAGGACTGAAGGAGTTTTCCAAAAAGTCTTTCACAAAGCTGTGGGTTTGAGATTATGCTAGGTTCTAATCTTGGCTCCTTTTCCCTTGGAATTGCCGAGAAATACATCAAGACATAAATTAATTACTCTCACCTTTAAATGTTTCCTCTAGGCAATTCGCATCTTGGTTCAAGAGCGCTTGACGCAGGACGCCATAGCGAAGGCCAGTCAGTCCAAGGAGGTTTGTACATATGCTGCATGAATCTAGTGTTAATTATTCCATGTCAAGTAAAGAAGTGTAAGTATAAATGTCTGCCATCTCAGTCAAAACCAGTTCTGTTTAAACACTTTGTTTAGGAGCATGGTGGAAACTTGCTTTATCTTCGCTGTCCTGATTCTACAAGACCCAGAGGATTATGGAGAGCAGTATACAAAGCTCTTTTTGTTTCAGATTAATACAAATATATGTACCTGTGTGATATATCATGTAAATAGCTGTTCCCTATCTTAAGTTATTTGCTACAGGGTTACCCTTACTGTTCAGTGCAGCATGTCTACAGTATGAGAAGAAATGTATGACCTGGCTTTTCCTTGGAATTCGCAGCATTGGCTGCGTAAACAGGTTGAAACTTTCCTTGTATGGAGTGTTTTGCTTCATACGCACACCTTGTACGTGTTTGAGGGTGGGGATGTTGGACATCCAACTCCTTCCTCCCCTCACCCCCTTCCCCAAAAAGAGGTGGTGAAGGAAACTTATGCACTTAAACCTCAGATTTTGCAGAATTATTTTCTAGCCACAGGCTGTTGTGTGTCTAAGATGTTCCAGGGGATGACTGTGGTTTTTCAGATTGGTGGTTCTTAAACATCCCAGTTCTCCAGCTCTTCTCTCTGGCATTTGGTGCAGCAGCTGCTGGCATTGGGTCTTGGGCACAGCTAAGGAAGGCAGCCTCTCCTGCCCTGCAGGTGTATGTTTAGAAGTGTCCCTGCTAAAGCGACTGGATCTGGTCAAAGACCGCAAGTCCCTTCATCTTTTCTGGCAGCTGCTCAGAACAGTCCAGGCTTTATTTATTATCATAACACTGCTTACGGTGTTTACTAAGTGGCAATCGCAGGTGCTCTGAGTTGCAGTGCAGTAAGTGCCAGAAGTGTTGGAACAGTAAATCAAAGCTTTGGTCTTGTATATCCATAAAACGATTAAAAGAGCAGGAAAATATGAAAGCAGCTGAGACCGCTGTAGTCATTTTAGGTTCAGTAACTAATGTTAATAAAAAGCTGCTTTTAGCTGCTGTTTACATAGCTGTGCAGCTGATATGCAGGGATCAAAATGGGGTTTTCTGTGTGTTTGGCAGAACTAGCTTCTGTGAAGAACAATGAATTTTTTTCATGACAAAGTGTTCTTCATATTTGATAGGTTCTCAAAGTGTGGTCAAGTCTGAGCTTGAAATGTCAGCGTGTCACTGAATGTGATATATGGCATTGGGAGTGTATTCTCATTTGGGGTGCTAAATTTCAAGTGGGATGGAGAAAAGGGAGCACGTTGGAGGCAGGAAAACAGCTTTATCTGTGCCAACAGCGATCGTCAACATTGTAATGTACCAGATGAATGAAGAAAATATCTTAAAAGCAGAGGGGATAGCTGGGTTGCAGGATAGAAGGAGAGGAAAAATAAACCTCTGCTTCTGACTTTGGCCAGCTTGCTAATGGTCAAAATAGTAGCCACTGACACTTTGTGTATTAAGCCTTGTGCCTGGCAACAGGTTATAAATGTCTGACTGCTGCATGGCGGATGACTTAATATACAAAATGTCACGAGTTGCATTCTTGACAATATCAAGGTAGAGTGGGGAAAAGATAAAATAGATACATATCCTTCTGTCAGAGAACATTTCTGTATGACGGCTATGCTGAGGAAGCTTACACTGCTGTGCTTGTGGTTTAAATGTATCAAATAAAATTAGATTTATTTGTTGGTTTGTCAAGGTACGGTTTTCAAGGTAAGACACGACACTTTTCTTTTTTAGATTATATTTTGAATGGCTGGCAATTCAATGTGCTTGGTGTCTAGACAGGATTCAGATTTATACCAACGGACTCATCAGCTGTCCTTCTGGGCTTTCCTTGCCTGATGAGTGTATCCTAGGTAGGATCAAGTACAACAAATGCCCTTCAGGATCACTTTAAGGATGCTCCCAAAGTCTATACCTGGGGCATATCTGAAAGCACAACAAAGTGGGTACATTTTACCCCTACTCTGAAATCCAGAAACTTTTTTTTCCTCTCGCTCCCCGGGAATTGAGCTTTGCTGTTGACACTTCCACTTACAGGGGAGATGGTTGCAGTGGTCAGGTCCATTACAAGTGTTTTGTGCAGCAATTTCAAATTATATTTTTGGGGAATGATGCTGTGAGATGAAGTAGTCTGTGTAGTTACAGATTTAAAGGCACTCTTCATTTCATTCCCTGTTTGAAGCTGCTGTGCAATTGAGCATGTGCTTGTTGTAGTTGTAGCAGCAGTGGATGCCTGCACAGCCCAGCACCTGCTATGAGACCGCCGCTATGGGCTGCGGGGCTTGGGAAAGGCCAGTCTACTGCTCTGTTAAAGACAGCTTCCAGCAGCCAAAAAGGAGCTAACATATGGGGGGGGGGGGTGGGAGGAAGACGGGGAAGGTAATGCTGTGCTACCAGGGTGTCTCAGATACCACTTCTGAAGGTGCCACTGTGGTCGCTCAGCATTGGAGGTGCCTGAAGTGGCCGTGGGGAATTCATCCACAAAGAACCGGCTGAATCAATGTTTTGCTGCTCACGTGGCTCTGAGAACACACTAGGGTGGCAATGAGCTCTTTGCAGCCTGAAGTATAAACCTGATTTCTTAAAAAGTATATGTATGAAGTCTGATATTGCTGGAATCTGTCTGAAGTGGCATTCTTATCAACAAGCAGGTTAGATTTTAACAATGGAGATGTATTTTTAAGATTGCAGTTGAACATTCATTTTGTTGTAAAGGCCATGGAAAAGAACCACTTTCTGAAAAAGGGGTAATTCTAATGAGTTACAGTCACCATTTTGTGTTTAGTTTGTGTTTTGATCAGCTCAGTTTTTCTATGTGTATATAAAAGCCTTTGAAACAAATCCTCACTGTTCAGAAGGTTTACAGCCCCATCGTTGTAGAAACTAATGGTATCAAACTTGAATGTTTTTGTCGTGCCAAATGCAAGGCATTTGGCAAATATGCCAAGGCAAATGTTGAAAAAAGTTCCAGAGGTAGTAAAAGCAAATTCTAAGATTTGCATTGTTTAAATCTAATTTTATGTGCATGTTGAAACATGGTGAATGAGTATTTAGCATGACTGCTCCTCCACAGCTGGAGAGAGTAAGGGAAAGAGAGCAGTGCTTATAAATGACCACTAATAAGACTTTTCCTTGTACTGTCTTAATAGAGCAAGTGTTTAGAAAATTGGATGTTTAGCTTTATTCGTAAGCTTAAGACTTGAGAAAACACTTCTGGGGATGTTGATGGAGGTTGTGAGTTCAGTGCTTGAAAAACTATCTTGATTTTCTTTATTTTTGCAACTCCTTCAAATCAGCCAGTGCTTTGAAAACAGCAGCTGTTTGAAGGGAATAGTTTCTCAGAAAGCCTAGTTTGTGCATGCTTTTTGTTTGTCCGGGTAGTGTTGTTGCTGGATTGGGTGTTCTCTCGCAGTACTGTTGTTAGCCTTTTAAGGATTGAATGTGGGCAGTTGTGTATCCAATGGGTTTCGCTTGACAAGTAGGGGGTTTATTAAGCATGAAGAGTTTTTTCTTTATTGATACTCTGGGTTTTGATGTTTCAGGACACAAAGGCAGTCGTGTGTAATCAAGCATGATGACTTTTCAAAGTTGTCATATGTCTATATAAGCAAAACTCAAGTGTCCTCTCCTCTAGAGTTACCTGCTGTAGTACTTGATTTTGTTTTCCAAACATGCAAAATGACATTTCCAATTGTATTTGAACATGCTTTTTCTTTTTAAAGGGTTTGCCTGTTGCTTTAGAAAAGCACATTCTTGGTTTTGACACCGGAGGTAAGCAGTTCTCTTAATGTTACTTTTAAATAGTGATGTTTGACTTTTGACAAAGTATATTACTGTCAAATACGTAGCTAATGCGTACAGTAAAAAAGCCTGTGGTGGAAAGAATTGCTCCCTCCCAGCTTGTTATTTACGAGCACTCCTGAGCATTTTGTCTTGGAACAGAAAAGCATAAATCTTAGCTGTGGAATATGTTGTTTTAGAGTAATGTTTAAATAACAGCTTTTAATGGCAGCCACGTTTGCAAGTGGAAGGAATGCTGCTTGCTACTGTTGTCTTGCAAATCTTGCTTCTACCAGCAGAGGACCTCTGTGCTGCTTCTGTGTGTTTTAGCTGCATAATTTACCTAAAATCTAATCGGAGGCAGTGCAAGTTGGCATGACCTGATAGATTATTTTGTAAGCAATAGCCTGATGACCTGGGACTCCACTAGTCTGGCTTCACTTTTGCCCCATGCACACCTAAATTACTACTCAAAATGCTTCATACTGACCCGACTTGGCTGTGGATTACTGTGAGGGCTGCAGGAAGCCGGAGCGAGGTTTTGCAGAGCACCCTGTCCCTCTCTAGCAGCAGGGAAGGTTGTTTCCTATTTCAAGTATGAAAACCACAAGCATGAATGAAGCGCAGAGCATTAACTTAGATTAGGCTTTTCTTAAGACCTTCCTGTCAGATGAAAATGACTGATACGACTTCTCTTTCTGCAACTCACTCAGATGCTGTTCTCAATGAAGCTGCCCAAATTCTCCGACTGCTGCATATAGAGGAGCTCCGAGAGCTGCAAACAAAAATTAATGAAGCAATTGTAGCAGTTCAGGCGATTATTGCTGATCCCAAGACGGACCACAGACTGGGGAAAGTTGGGAGATGAACAGATAAAGGCTTTTAGTCTCTTGTGTACTTAGTACAATTAGGAACTACGTACAACCCTGTACAACTCTGGCATGCAGTTTGAAATGGTATTACTTTACTGTTTTGAAAGAAAGCAGGAAATTGAATTCTGACTTCTAATGAGTTACCATTTTTCTTTAAATAAATGAAGTTGGGGAAAATAGACAAATTGTTCTGATTAGCTCTGAGTTGGCAAGTACGACTTTTTCATTGTGTTTGGCTTTGTGTTGAGAAGGGAGTGTTACATAAAGGCTCTGCAGATTCCTCTTTTGCTGAGGTCCTGCCATATGAACAGCTTGCTCCTTGCTTGCTTGCTGCGTCTCCACAGTCTACCCTACAACTGAAATATTTAAAAACTAAATCCAAAGGGAAACTTAAAACAACCATTTTTATTCAATTATTGAAGTAACCTAGAAAAAGTGAAGCATTACAACATAAATGGTATTTCTGAACATGTATTGGTCTACATTGGGTAGGTCTATGAAGGCACTTAGAAGAACCAACAAGCATGAACAGATCAATTCTAGCATATTCTTCTAATATAAATACTAAAAGACATGCATTGAGGCAGTGGTGAAAATACAGAATTCTCTCCTGGAAAAACTTCAATGCCTTTGCCATATCACGTAACTGTTCTGCACACTTTTGGAGCACACAGTGTCTCTGTCTTCAGGGCTGTAGATTACTTAGACCCAGCAAGATACTGCATGCAAAGCTCCCCATAGGCGCTTATTTTTTGGATTAAAAGGACCCGTTGGTCAGATTGTCAAAACTATTAAAAATTAATCCATTCTTCCAATAAAATAAAACATTTGAGTAAGAAAGCTACATTTTAAATTTGCTTGCATAGGCAAGAGTTAGAGTAATGGCCTAAGATTCACAGGACCATTCTTTTTTGTCATATATCAATGTTTTCCACTTTTTAAAAAATACAGTAGTAAAGACTTGAGGTATAACTTCAAAAATACTTGATCATCTTTTGCAGGAAAGTAGGTCGCTTCATTGGCCTTGGTTAAGGGGGCTTTCCCCCCTTAGTCGTATGCAGTGACAGTTTTCTGGGTCTGAAGTTCTTTTGGGTGCAAAGATTGATGTTTCTCGAAATAGCAGTTACTATTTCCTTGCTGCAGAAAGAAATGGATAGCTTTAGCAAGTCAAGCACATAACAGCTGTCAGACAATCAAGAGGGGGTTGGGTTTGTTGTGTGTTTTACCTCCAGGGCAGTAAGGATAAACTGCAGTTATTCCATAGAGATGTGATCGCTGCTCTGGAAGATACTCATCAGTAAAGGAGCCAGTTTCTTTATCAATAGCTATCACACCGTCCCTGGTGATAAAAGGGGGAGAAGTGCTTTACTCATCTATGAAACTTGGCGTTTTTTTCCCCTACCTACATGCATTTAAGAACAGAGGCAGCTAAAAGGATTGATCTGAACACCTGCAGAACAGGTGGAAAGAAATTTGCCCCATAAGATCTATACCCAGCTCCTTCAGTGCCTTTCTCTTTGGTGATGCAGAGTCACAGAGACAGCCTTCCAAGGAGAGATTATCTCCCTGAGAGTCTCCTCCAAGTGTGGCAAGCACTTAAGTGTTTGTTGTAATCTGCTGAGATTTGATTGAAGTTTTGAGAGCTTCCAGCTGGAGTAGGAATGGAGGCGAGTTCCTGAGGCCGAAGGCCTTGGGGGGGTGGCGGAGAGGGAACAACTGAGGACAGAATCTTTTCTTTGACTTAATCTAGATTTAGAAACTTGGGCCAAGTTTTATTTCAAGAAAAAAAAAAAAACAGCAAAAAACCACCACTCTTTCTGTCCCTCCCAGGAAGCTGGGGCTGTTTCTAAACAACTGTCCTGCGCTGAGATTTACAAGTGGGAGTTGCTGAACGTGGCACTGCAGGAGCCCCAAGAGAGGGCTCTGGTGAGGTGCCAGGACTCGGGACTGGGGAGCAGGCTGGGGACAGCATTTCTTTTTCCTCCCTCTGGCTCAAAGCCCCTCCAAGCCACTCTCTAGCACAACTGGGGCAGGGACTAGGGGAGGCTGGCTCCTGGCCGCTGAGGGGAGCGGAGCCCTAGAACTGCTAGCTCAGCATTCCTGGCCACGGGAGGGAGCAGGTTTTCTTTCCTTACCGTCTCCAGTCTGTGTGGTAGAAGTGATTGGCATAACTGATGATGCTGAAAGGGTAGTTGAGGTTGTTCTGTATGATGCGCCGGCCTGCACCGTCAGGAAATATGCACTCCAGGTGCTTTGTTCCTTTTCAAACACAAGACAGTTACTAGGTCACAAAAAAACCCCCACCAAACGTATTCTTTGTATTGACCAAATTTTGAAACGGCTTCTCAGCCTAAGCATGTAGAAGCAACTCAATGCCATGAGCCCCCTTGACCCCGTCACACCAAATCTTTTGGGGCAGGACAGTGGAAAGGGGCAGAGGAGCCCACAGGTAGCAATGGGCTAAAGACAGATAGAGCTGGTTTTCCCCTCGAGGCTTAGTGTGTCGTAGTCTGGTCCTTCCTCGGTGAAGTTACCTGCGTCTGCCCAACAGAGCAGCTTGGAGAAGGGGTCGAACGTCAGGCCGTTGGGCAAGCCGATGTCCTTATTCACCAGGACCCTCCTGTTGGCTCCGTTGACAGTGGAAGTTTCGATTTTGGGTGCTTCACGATTCCAGTCCGTCCAATAAAGGTTGCTTGGGAAATAATTGTGTAATGAACAAACAGGACAGACAACAGTAAGGAGTGGTAGGAGATGATAGGCTTTCTCTTTGTTACTGGTTCTTGTCAGGAGAGAGGCCTGGTTTTTCCCTTAATAATGTCTGAAATAAATCTTAACTTGAATTGAAAAAATCTTTAAAAGAAAACCAGGATGATGTCAAACATGTTTACAACCCAAACTGTAGCTCTTAGATGAGGGCGAGTCTTAGGAGTAGCACATTTTGTATCGCAACAGCACCCTAGAGGCACAGCTTGTGTTTTCAAACGCCAGGCGCGTTTCAAAGCTTTTAAAAATAATGTACATCCTGATACTGAAACAGCAGGTTTAGCCAAATCCTGAATTATTAAATAAAAGAGGAGGTAGGGAACAGAGCCAATCCCTCCTACGGGGTGTGCAACGTAGGAGAGCTGCTCCCAGGGTCAGGATGCAGCCTTGGCACCACCGCGCGTGTCCGACTCTTGCACCTTGCAAAGCCCTGCCTGCAAATCCCTCTGGAAATGCTGCTGCTCACCCTCGGACGGGATCCACCGCGATGGCCCGGGGGTTGACGAGCTCCGTGTCGAAGAGCACCTGCCGCTCCGAGCCGTCCAGCCGGGCTCTCTCAATCTTATCCAGGCCGCTGTCGGTCCAGAACATGGCTCGGCGCAGGTGGTCCACCGCCAGCCCCTCGGGGCTGATGAGCCCTGCCAGAGGGACAGATGTGGTCGGCGGCTGGGGGCGCGCTGCTCCTGGACCCGTCACGGTCCCCTGACCCACAGCCAAGGGATGTGAGCACAGATGGAGGACCCCCCAAAGCAGGACAGCCCCAGAGCCGCCGCCGCAACGGGTGCGAACTTGGCTTGGACCCCCTGATGTGGCTTTGGGCAGGTGTCACCGGTGATGGGAGCACACCTGAACTGATAATGGTCTCCGGCTCAGCGCCTGGCTCCAGACTCGCCCGGCTTATGGTCCGGCCGGCCACATCAGTCCAATAGATCGTCTTCTCCCGGCAGTCGTAGTCGATCCCCACCACGATGGAGCCCTGCCAGGGTTGAGAGAGGGACATGGAGTGAAATCCTGCCTGGACCACGGCCGAGAGGCTCAGTGAGCACTCATCTCTCCAGCCGGCACTGGGAGCTGCCCGGGGCACTCTGCAAGGTGCAACAATGGGGAATGATGCTCAAATCCCTTTTCCCCGGCAAACCCCAACACCGATGGGCTCCTACCACACACCCCCCCAGCTGAACCCTGCAGCAGAGGTTTTTTTAGGCCAGCTGTCGCAGGCACACACCCACGTCCAGATGGGTGTAAAAAAACCCTTCGGCTCAAGGAGCGACTGCTCCAACAGCAAAGCCGGCCCGAGGAATGACCTTCAGGCTGGGGAAAGGGAATTCTTGGCAAGGTGTTTCAGTTCCCCAGGGTGCAGGGAGGGTCACGGCCCAGCTTTTAGTGTTCCTCTCCCTCGGACTGGCCTGGCTGGAGATGTGTATGGCCATGCTCCAAGAGGAGTCCGAGGAAGGAAAAAGGCAAGTTTGCAGTAGAGATGTGCAGCTGGCAGCCCGGGGCCCGTGACCGACGGCCAGGGGAGCTCTGCGAGCACCCGTGCTCCTCTTTGCAGGCAGCCCCTTGTCCGTGACCTGCCCCTCTACGGGGGGGGAATACGGCTGGAGGAAGAGGTGAGAGCATTCTTCCTCCACCTCAGCGCCAAGGCAGCCCTCAACCTTCAAGCGGTGACCCCTCAAACCACCGCGGCTCAGACAAGAGCGGTCCAGGGAGATGCGAAACGCGGAGTCGCAGCATCAGCCCATCCCTAACTCCCTCCCTCCGGTGGTCTCACACTCCCCCCATGATACTGTACATGGAGGGAGAGCAGGGTCTTCGCCTCCTCCTTCTGCAACCGCGTGCCGTTGAGGGGGAGGTAGCCGATTTGCTGTCCCTGAGCGTAGAGCAGAAAGGTCCCCATGGCCGGTGGGGACACGTCGGGCCGGGGCGAGGGCCGGACGCTGGGCGGCGCGACGCTGGGGAGACCTGGTGCCATAATGGCGGGGATGGAGACGATGACAGGGAGAGAGATGGCTCGGGGAGCATCAGCCCCTCGGCTCTGCACCCGAGCAAGAGCGGGGTGCAGCACCAGGAGCCTGTGCTGTGCTAGACGGGAGGGGTGTCACGCTTGGGGTGCTGAGGTCTTACATGGCGGGGTGCTGCCGGGCTCCGAGCGTGTCCCCTGGATCTCCCTGCCGCTCTCGTCCACGCACCAGCAGTACCCGCTATCCCCGTGGCACTGCAGCGGGGTGAAGTCTCCCCCCGCGTCGCACTGCGGCACGTACTGGTCGCTGCGGGGGCTGCCCCCGTAGTGCTCCAGCAAGCTCTGCCTCCAGCGCTCGCACATGGTGCGGGGCCGCTCTGTGGGCTCTGGCACGGGGAGGGGGACAGTCACCCCCCCCGTGATGGACCCCATGGACAAGCTTGGGGAACTCGGGGCTTTGCTGGAGCCCCGGGTCCCCCTCTCCTTGGTGGGTGCCCCTCCATGCTAAGCATGCCGGAGGGGCACCATGGGACTGGGGTGCTATGGGGAGGGGATGGTACCCCCCCCCGCCACCGCTCCCCCAGGCACTAACCTGGGCTCCCGCAGCGAGGCGGCGTGCTGCCCGGAGCCGTCCGAGTGCCGGCGATCTCCTGCCCTTCGGCATCCACGCACCAGCAGTACCCGGTGCTGCCGTGGCATTGCAGGGGCCGGTACCGACCCTCTTCGTCGCACTGGGGCACGTGCCCGTCACCCGCGGGCGAGGGTCCCGGCGGCGATGCCCGTGGGTACAGCCGCTCGTGCTGGCAGGGCGTCAGCCGCTGCGTGCTCCCTGACGCCGTCGAGAGAGCCAAAGCAACAGCAGAGTGAGGATGGAGGAAGGCACCCCAGGCAAAACCGGCGTGGCGGCGAATTGGGCAGCCTTACCGTGCGCACACTGGAAGCCATCGCCCTCGTAGCCGGGCCGACACCGGCAGGAGAAGGAGCCTGGCGTGTTGTAGCAGGCGGCGGCCGGGTGGCAAGGGTTTTCGGCACACTCATCCACATCTGTGAATGGGGAGGATGGGGATCAGCCGGGATGGAGAACCCCGGCGGCTGCCCCGTACGGTCACCCCATGGTCCCTCCCGCTCCCCCGTACCGGAGCAGTCGATGCCGTCGCCGGTGTACCCGGGGAGGCACTCGCAGGTGGGGTGGCCGCTGGCGTGGGACAGGCAGCGTGCCCGGTCCGCTGGTGCGCAGGGATGAGTCCCGTCCTCGCAGGGGTTGCTCGCCGGTGCCAATGCTGTGGGGACACGGCGGGTGAGGGGGTGGCCCCATGGGGCATAGGAGCAGGGGGACCCCGAACGGCAGGGCCGGCACTTACGCACGCACGCCTGCCCGTCCTCCGCCGGCCGGTACCCGCTGCGGCACTCGCACCGGTAGCTGCCCGGTATGTTCAGGCAGACGGTGAAGGGGCCGCACTGGCTCAGGCCCCCCGCGCACTCATCGATGTCTAGAGGAAGGGAGAGACGCCGGACACCCCGGCGGTGGTGGGACACCCCCATTTTTGGGAACTGGCTGCTCCTGGCCTGGGGAGGGGGATAACCTGCCCCGTGCTGCCTGTCCCACAGCTACCGCTTCCTCCATCCCCGCAATCGCTCCTGGAGCGCTTCCCCGGGTGCCCCCAGCACCCTGCCTCAGTTTCCCCCCATGATTCACCCATATTCTTGGTGCAGCTCCAGGACCTCTTGAGACCGTGGGTGCTGCGATGCTGTGGCACGTCCCAGCACCCCAAACAGCAGCGGCCACCATGGTGCCCCATAGGGGATGGATGGGGTGCACCAGCCCCCCTCACCACCACCCCCTCGCACCCACCCGCAGCCCCCACTCACCTCGGCAGCCCCGTCCGTCCGTGCGGTACCCGGCCGCGCACTCGCACGTGTACTCCATCCCCGCGCCGGGCTGGCAGCGCGCCGTGGCCTCGCACGAGTGCGTGTTGTCGTGGCACGGGTTCACCGAGGGATTCTCAGCATTGTCTGCAGGCAAAGGAGGGTGTTGGGGGGGGGGGAAAAAGACCTGGGAGACACAGGGAGCGGGGAACAACCGTTCCCGCTTATATCTGACGTAGGCATCACCGCTGCGCCGCAGCACCCTCATCCCACGCAGGGACCCGTGGCACCTAGTGTGACCCCCGCTGCAGTCCCCCCCCCATCCCAGAAGTGCTACGGCTCAAGCTGCTCAGGAAAAAAAACAAAAACAACCAAACCTCTCTTTTGGCTGTTTTTGGGCAAAGCGAGCATGTGCAGCTTTGGGAGCGGGTGGGAGACAGCAGCATCCCCCGGCGAGGGCTGGCACCCTGGGGTGGGCACCCCGGTGTGGGTGCTGGAGCTTACCCGGTGCCAAGCCGATGCGAGCGGCCAGGGCGTAGCGCAGGACGTGTTCCTGGCCGTCGTAGAGGGCGAAGGCACGTGCCACGCTCAGCCGCTGCCGGGCGGGCAGGCGGGCGTACGGGCAGCCGGCGAAGGTGATGTTCTGGCGCAGGCGGTAGGACAAGGTCTGGTTGGCGGTCCCCGCCACCAGGACGTAATCCCGCTGAGCGGAGGATGTCACGGCTGCCAGATGGTGAGAAAATTTCCCCCACCGGGGATGGGGGAGAAGCGGCTTCAGCGTCGATGTCTCTCGGATGTTGGGAACCGCGGTGGGGTGCGAGAAATCGAACCCCGGGGGCTGAGAACGGGCTCTTACCCGAGCTGGAGTAGTGGTAGAGCTCCTTGTAGGGAGTGATGTGGACAGTGACGTTCTCCGGCAGAAATGGCACCTGGCCCTGGATGTGTGTCTTAAGGCTTAAGTAATTGTCCGGCCCCAGCCCCTCGGCCGTCTGAGTGATGTGGACCGTCTCCTCTCCGGGGTGGAAGGTCACCTCCAGGCTCTGGGTGAATTCGGCGCCTGGGCAGGAAAAGGCAATGGGCGGCATTCGGTTGTAGGATTTTTAGGGAATACCTCCCCAAAGCACACCCGCAAGGCCTCACAGCAGGGAGGTGACAGCCAACTGAACCCGGCGGGGTGATCGGAGGAGCCGTGGGGATGCCCCGAACCCCCCATCGCCTCCCAGTGCCACCCCAGCAGGAGCCGTGTCCCTCGGAGCAACGGGACTCAGTGGCACATCCCACCTCCCCGCTTACCGGTGATGCTGAAGCCGTTCTCGGAGCCGGGCTCCTCCAGGGCGAAGAGCCAGGCGAAGAACCCGCCGACGGGCAGGAGGGGCAGGAGGGCACGGGCGGCGGGCTGGGGCACCCCGCTGATGGCCGTGTAGGCTCGGCCGTCGCTGCCCACGATGTAAGCGTGCAGGTCGACGTCCTGGAAGCGGACGGATGCTCTTCCCACCGTCAGGCTCCCGCTCACCTTCCCGTTGAGGCGATGCACGGCCCCTGGGCAGCGAGACGGGCACCCCTGGCAGCGGCCACCCAGGCAGGGGGTACCCGTCCCCCCCCTCCCCCCCCCGCCGCCCAAACCGCGTACCTTCGGGCAGGCATTGCCGCCCGTTGCCGTAGTAGGTGGCCCGACAGTGGCAGCAGATGCCGGTGGCGTAGTCGGTGCAGAAGGCGTGCGGGGAGCAGCGCCCGTGGTGCCGGGCACACGTCTCCTGGCTGGCCGCGCTGTAGGTGAACACTGGGGCCATAGGGGAAAGGGTTGGGGACACGGTGACAAAGCCACCCCTCACGGAGCTGGGGGGTGACCACCTTGCCTCCTCGGCCCCAAAAACATCGTGGGGAGACAGGCCAGCTGGCAGCGGCGGTTCCCAAGAAAGCCGCCTGGGATGCGTAGGGGAGGCTGAGGGGTTTGAACCTGTTGCCTGATTTCAGGCAGATCTGACAGAAGGCGAGAGATCGAGTTCCTGCGTATTTTTGGGAGACAGCCGGCCGGGGATGGGGCTTTGCTCCCCCAGGCCCATGGTGCCACGGTGGCTCCACAGCCGGCTCAGTGATGGGGAGGGGGGGCAGCAGGACCAGCCCTGGTCCCACACCGTCCCCTCGATCTTCCCTCCCTCGCAACGTGGGGCAGAGCGGCGACAAACCCAGCGGGCAGGGACGTATGGCTCCGGCAGCCCCTTGGCAGCAGGATTTAGCTGGGAAGAGAGGAGCTGGAAGGGCAGCAGCTTTGCAGGAGCGATGCCAGCCCACGCTAGTTCCAGCCCCAGCTGCTCGGGAAAAGATGAGCTTCCAGCAAAGAGGCCTTTTTTAGGGAGCCACCCGCCACGAGACAGCCCCGTTCGGTCATCGGAGGGGCTGCGACCACTCACCGTCGGGGTTAAAATGCACGTCTTCCTCCACGCCGACACCGTGATGCCCGGAGCTGTAGGAAGAAGGGTTGGCGGAGTAGCTCTGCCGGGCACCACCGTCTCCATCGGGATGCAGCCGGCGGCTCCGTTCCTGCCCCGGGGACGCGGGCAGCCCCTCGGGGACGATACCCGGTGCTCGGCGTCCGTGGTCGGGATGCGGTGATGTGGCCTCGGAGCCGTGCTGCGCCTGCAGCTCCATGGACGCGTGGTCGGCACGGCTGTAGAGCGCGCGGTTGTAGTCGCCGGTGCCGGGGCTGTGATGCACGGGGCTCTGCGGCACACCGGGGCCGGATTCCCCGCCGCCCCCCGGTTCCACGTGATCCAGGGGGGCCACGCTGCCCACGTGGAAGACCCACACTCCGGGTACCCCCGCGTTGCTCTCCCTGCAGGACAGCAGCACACATGTACGTCCATTACAGCCACGGTGGGAAACCCACCCCAAAGTACCGACCCCGCTCCACGCCACCCCTCCCAGGACCCCAAATGCGGCTCCGGTGCCCATAGGGCCGAGCCCCCCCGATGCAGCCCATCACCCCCAACTCGCTCCCCTCATTCTTCCAGCCTTTAAAAGGCTCCAGGGGCTGGGAGAAGGTGACCCTGCTCCCCCTGCCCACCCCGTACGGCCCCCCCTAGTACCACGCACCGCTCCAGGTGCCTCAAAGCCTGCTCGCTGCTGGCCAGGCTGTGGAAAAGCCCGTCCCTCTTCGGATCGTCGCCGTCCCCCCGGCTGAAGCCCACCCTGGCCGGCAGCTCCAGCTGGACGTTGTAGGATTCTTTGGGCCGTGTCCCCAGGAACTGGAGGCCACCATCGGGGTAGAGGAAGATGGCGTAAGTGTCCTCATCGTCGTAGGCTATGACCGCCTGGAAGGTGTTGAGCTGCCAAAGGGAGAGCAGGACAGACGGACGTCACGGAGGGGCAGGATCCCAGCGGAGGACCAAGACAGGGAAGGGGACCGGGGATGTGACAGCCACCTCCCCACACACAGCAGTGCACGTAAGCACCCCAAAAGAACCCTCTGTCGGCCTGCACACAACTCCTGGGGAAGAACAGGAGCAGGGGCTGCTCGTGCGTGGCCAAACCCCTGTGCAACGTGTGGGGAAAATGCTCAGCATCCTCCACGGGAGTCCGTGACGCAGCCAGACCACCCCCTCTCAGCTGCATCGGTGCAGGAGTGTCCCTTGGAACTGTCACACAGGGAGGTGACAACCCCGTCCCATGCCCAGGAGCATCCCAGGCCATGTAACCCACGCACCGGTTTGGCGTGCTGCAGCCCGGGAACCCCTCGGTCCCATCCTGCCCCTCACACCAGCAAGCCCCACTCCATTCCATCAGCACCAGAGGAAAACCTGCACTTCCCCGCTTCCCTCCTGAGAACAATTTTAGCTTGGTTTCCTCAGGAAAAAACATGCACGTGCTCCCGCCTTCCCCACACCCATACGTCCCGCTATAGGCACGCTGGCTGCCTGCCGTGCCAGCCCTGCGAGCCTTGGGACCGCGCCAGCCCCGAGCGAGGCTGCGTCGGGGAGTGGGACTGCTGCGATAACCCACGGACGGGCAGGTTGCGGAGCGAGCACAACCCTTACGAGCCAGCGGAGAATCCCCACGAGCATCACGGTCACCTCGAATGCGGAGAAACCAACGCTTGCGGCATTTGGGCCAGCCCCCCTCCCCCCCCCCCATAGGTTCTGCTCTCCTAATAAATAAATATAAGCACGCAGCAGCAGCCCTTCCCCACGAGCTGCCGGCAGCAGCAAGTGGGGAACGGTGTCTGAGCGAAGGAAAAATGATTAAACTCCCAGTTTCACCCCCAGAGCAGTGGGCAGAAGGGAAGGGGGGGGCTCTCCCCACCCCCCCACCCACCCAGCCCTGCCTGTCCCTGGAGCGCCAGCCCCAATTTTTGGGGCGCAGGGCCCCCGGGGCATAGCAGGGTTTCCCGTCAGTCCCGTGGGATATAAAGAGCCTTGTTGTGCGTGTCACACACTCAGGCATTCAGAGACCCCGTGCGAAGGCAGCCAAAAAGCTTGGGGGGGGATAACCCCCCCCCCCCGGGGCCAGATTCCTTCCCCCACGCAGCCGAATTGCTGTGGCAGCTGCAAGACTCTTTTTGCCTTGCGGTGGGCGGCGAAGGGGGGGACCCGGTGGTGGGTGACACCGATGCGCTGGCATCGCGGGATGCAGGGCAGAAAGCGAAGGAGGGGGGGACAGCCCCCGGCTTGCGGCCGGCTGCTCCCGGCAAGGAGCTGCAAAGGGCAAATTCCAGCCCAAAGGACAATTTTTGCTCCCGCAGAAGCGGGGTCAGCTCTCGTCCCAGCCCTGGAAAGTGTCACTGCGGGGACTAAGAGCGTGTCCCCAAGGAGGTGGAGGGGACAGGGGGCTGCCGGCAGCGCTGCTGGACCTCCCGGCCATGCAGGACCCCCAAGGCAGGGGATTGGGGAGCCTCAACCCCCCCCCCCCAGCCTTAACCCAGGTTTCTGCTTTCGAGGTTCAAAAAGGATGAACCCTTCCAAAGCTGAGGGGGTAAAGGCTTCGAGGTCAATGCTGGTTCTGAGAAGCGGGAGGGCAGGGTTTCAATAAATGGCATATTTGGTAAGAAAAAAGTGGCGTTTGGGGAGGTTTTTAGCAGTTTCAGTTAAGGGGGAGTTCAGCAAAGCCCAGGCACAAGCTGCATTTCAGTGCATCTTGAATGAAATGTTCCCCGGAGCCGCTCGTCTCCAAGCAAGTCCGGTTTCATTTTAAAACCTGATCCAACTACTCAGAGAAGGAAAAAAAAACAATTGGGAAGAGAAGAGGAGGCTGCATTTTTGATGGCTGCGAGGTCGCTGCGAGGCCCCTGATGGCATCTCTTCAGCTGCTTTCCCAAGTTTTAAATTAGAGGAAAAAATGTGCGTTGTTTCCTTCCAAACCTCGGTTTCTTCCCCTGCTTGGCCACTGCTCTCAGCAATCCGCTACTGAAGGGCCCCGGAGCGGGGGGACGGCCGGCAGGGACGGCTCCCGGTGGCCCGTGGGGATCCGGTGGCCACTGATGGGTTTTGGAGTCAGCCCACCCCACGGCAGCGAGAGCCTGTCACCCGTCGCACAGCTCTGGGTATTCATCACGAGTTTTCCTCTTGCAGCTCTTCATCTTTCAGCTCGTTTCAAGAAGCCCGTCCTGCCAGCAGAGCATCACCATCACCTCCTCGGCACGTCAGCAGCCTAATGTGACGGCTCCGGCCCCAGCAGCGCATCCAGCTTTTTCGGGGAAAGGCAGCACCGTAGGTCCACCAGGATGCACCCACGCAGGAGCCTTATCAGCCCGTGGGTGGAAAGCACAGGTCACCTCCCCGACCCAGTGGACCACCTACGAGCTTGTTTTCCAGGCACAAAATCAACCCACGGTGGAAACTCTGAAGCCGGCGGACTGGAGCCCGATGGGTGACCTGGGCTGCGGCTTCCCCCAGTTGCCCCCGGCCCAGCCCTGCTCTGCAAATGCAGGACCACCGGCACCGCAAAGCTTTGCCTGAGAAGCAGGGAAAAGCCTGAGCACCTCCGACCGTGGAGTTGAAGGCAACCTCTAAACCTCTTCTGCCCATCAGCAAAGCCAACAGACCCTCCAACGCCGCAGCTCTGAGCGGAGACGAGAAGCTCCACGTCTCCCCCAACGCTCATCCAAGGCTGGACCCACCATCCAGCTGCCCAGAAAGAAGAGACCGAGCGTTTTGGGTGCTACGCAAGGAAGACTCATCCTCCCGCGACACGTAGGATGGGCGTCCAACCTCAGCCTATTGACCTCACCTTCTTGGAGGGCTCGGTGTCCTGCGAGAGCTCCTGGTAGGCGCCCACGTCTTCCCAGGTGGCAACAAACGCGTTGGTGGGCACGAAGGAGCCGGCGGTGCGGGGGAACCCAGCCTGGATGTAGCCCGCGGCCTGGTCCAGCACATCCGGAGAGTTGTCTTGCCGATAGTAGATGTTCCCTCTGTCACCGGAGGTGTCGAGGTCGGCCAAGAAGGGAGCGACGACGGGGAAGTCTGTGGGGAAATCGTCATCCACGTACTGGGTCTCCCTGGGGAAATCCTGGGTGGAGATGACCCCGTTGGTCCCCACCTGCAGGGAGAGCGGCGCAGGGTGCTCAGGAACCGCAGAGGTGCCTCCGCCGCCGGTCGCCCACCGCGTCCCCCCCTCTCCCCGGTGGAGCGGGGCACCGGGCTGAGAGCCCTGAGACCGCGTGGCCCCATCCGGCCAAGGAGAAAACAAAGACCTTGGGCTTCTCCGTTCCCCCCCCTCCAGAGAGCTGCAGATCAGGGGCCATCCCAGCTGCAGGCGCCGCTGGCGGGGGGGGGGGAAACAGCTGCAAAGGAGAAAGCCTTCTTGTTCCTCCACAGCTGGAGATATCGGGCAGGAGACAGCGGGAGTGGGGGGGGGGGGAAATGGATGGAGAAAAGGGACGGATGGCGAAAAGACACGTGCAGCAGTGCGGCAAAGAAGGGGATGGAGGGGCAGGGGTGGGGAGAAGGAGTGAGGGGAGGTGGGTGTCAAGGGGAACGGCTGGGGAGACGCGGGGGTGAGCGGGGAGAGGGATGGGGGGAAGATGGAAGGAGGGAGGGATGGTGGGACAGAGGGATGGAGAGGAGGAGCGTGGGAAGATGGAGAGGCAAGGCGGGATGGAAGGAGGGAGGGAAAGAAGGGTGGAGGGATGGATGGGAAGGTGGAGGGACAGAGGGAGACGACGGAGAGGAGCGAGGGGGGGGGGGGGGGGGGCTGGAAGGAAGGAAGGGCGGCGGGAGACCGGGGTTGGGGGGGGGGGGGGGAAAGGGGGTCCGGGACCAGCCGGGACTCACGTAGAGGCGGCGGGCGGCGCGGCCGTAGAAGTGCAGGGTCCGGCGGAGCGGCAGCCCGGGCGAACTCTCGTCGTCTCCCGATCGCAACCGAGCATCGCCGCGGGTCGGGCCGTACGGCAGCAGGGCCGGCCGGGGAAGGGCTGAACCCACCGCCAGCACCGTCACCAGCACCGTGACCGTGGCCACCCCCCGCATCCCGCCGCCGGGTGGACGGGAGAAATTCACCTTCCCCACCCCCCCCCCCCCCACCCACCCCCCCGCTCTCGACCGGACTTTCCCCCCCCCTTTCCCCCCCCCCCCCCTCCTGGGGGGTTTAAACCGGAGCGAAATCGGAGGAGCGGACCCGACGGGACGGCCCCGACCCGGCGGAGGGAACCGGAGCCGGTGGGGCGGGACGGGGCGCGCCGCTGGTGGGGCGGATCCAAACCCGAAGCCTTTTCCTTATTGGATTCCCTCCGGTCCCGGCTTTGACCAATCGGTTCTTACCCCAAAATCCGCCCCGGGCTGCTCCTCCGGCGGAACCGGGCCCGCAGCCAGCCGGGGTCGGGACCGGGGAACCGGAGCGTGGGCGAGAGGGTTTTTTTGTCCGCTCCCCACTCGAGGTCCCCTCGGGTCCCGTTCCCTTGGAGCCGGGCAGAACCGGGACTCCTTATCCACGGGGGACCAGGGAAGGGGGATGCGGCGGTGGTGGTGACGGGGGGGGGGGTGGAAAACTGGAAAAACAGCCACCCGGCCAAAATACAGCGTGCGGCTCGACTGGCAAGTTGGCAGCGAGCGGAGCTGAGGGCCCGGGTGTGGGGTTCCCGCTGTTTATCCTTACTCAGATCCATCTTCCCTCCTCTCCATCCCAAGAAGTCTCAGGGGGCGGTCAACGCTTCAACAACAGGCAGCCAGGGTGGGGGGGGGTGGGTGTGGGGGTTCCCTGGCTTTGATTTGGGGTGTTGGGGCGAAAGGACACCCCCAAATCCAAGCAGCTGGACTCACTGAGTGCTCCTGGAAATCCAAGCTGGGAGCAGCCAAAAACTCTGTTCCATCCTACTGGAGCGCTTCCCGCTTCCCTGGCTCCGGGCCAGCGTTAGTATCGCATCTGTCCCAAAATGTATACATGCCCGAGGAATGCCAGATAACAAGGAGAGAAGTGTCAAACCCAGTAGGCTGGCGAGAGAAATAAATCAGGGACACATTCGTGGCATTCCCGGCAGGAATCCTCACATGGGAAGCAGCTGGACGCCCTCCTCCCCGTCCCTCTTGCAGTGACGGGGATTTCTTGCTGTGGCCCCTTGTCCCCCCCCCCCCCCCCCCCATCCTGGGCAGCGTGCAAGCCGCTGCATCCCAGGCATCCTGGAAAGCAGCTTCTACCCGTGCCGAGACCGGGGATGAGCTGGTTTAGAAACCCGGCTGTCCTGGCGAGCGTGACCATGGGGGCCGCATCCGGATGGGATTCCACCCCCCTCGGCTGCAGTCAGCTGGCCGGCTCCAGCCCTTGGAGGGAGACGCCTCGCCTGGCCATGGAAAACCATTAGGGCTTCGAGCGGGGTTCAGGCCAGCTGGATGCAGTCTGCAGCCTTCGAGGAGTTCCGCGTGCCAAAAAAAAGTGGCTTTTCTTTTGAAGCTTGAACACCTCCAGGGATCTTTGGGGAAAGTGGGCACTTTGAGGAGACAGCAGCTCCTCTGCCTCAGGGTGTCCCTGCCATGGGGAATGGTGGCATTTGGTGGCACCTAAGAGGTGGCGATGGGCAGAAGGGGCAGGAAAAGGGGGAGGACAGCCTTGCTGCCCCGTGGGATGGTCGGGGGCTACCAAAAATACAAACCTAGCCATCCCTGGTGGGATGGAAATGTTACAGTTATAGAATGTCTTGCTGCTGCAAGGGAAAGATTCGGGGGATGATTTGCAAGCTGCTGGGAGTACATTTCATTAAGCCACTTATCTTCTAATGTATTTTTAAAGGGGTAAATTAAGTTGGGTTTTCAAGGGAGGAGCTGCTAACCCCACAAGTTCCCCATGCCGGGTCCAGCCAGCGCTGCCCCGTGCCCGGGAGAAAGGGGCCCCGCGGGCCCCGAGGACCCTCTGCCCTGTGGAAGGGGCAGCTGCCAGGTTTTTTGCACGGTCTTTTAAGATGTTAAAAAAAAATAAATGCTTTTTACCATCTCCTCAGCAAAACTGGCACCAGTCAGTTAAAAAAAGTAGCAGCTAGGAAGAGCTGGAGTCATGCCCTGGCCTCGGGAGCCGAATCCTGCTGGCAACGAGCATCCCTGCGGCTTTGGGAGCGGCTGGGAGCCTCACCGGGTGCGAGGATGGGGATGGAGTCAGGGATGGGGACGGGGATGAGGATGAGGTTGGGGTCAGGAATGGCGATGAGGATAGAGTTGGGGACCAGGATGGGGATGGGGTTGGGGATGAGGATGGGTTGGGGACGGGGATGGGAATGAGGATGAGGTTGAAGATGGGCACGGGGACAAGGATGGGGATACGGATGGGGATGGGGACAGGCTATGCTCATCCATACCATGTGCCGGGAAAGGAGGTGCTTGTGGGGGACTGATCCCTGTAATTACTTCCATGTGCCTCAGCAGAGCCTTTGGCTGGGGGTGGGGGGGTTAGCCCTTCTCATAGCTTGGGCATAACAAAAAAAAAGAAAAAAATCAATAGGCATTTACTTGGCAGCATTTTGTGCAGAAACAGATGTGCTGAAGTTGGAGGAGGTGGAGGATGCTCTGCGGGACGGGGCTGGGGACGGATCCAGCCAGACCCAGAAGCCCCCCCCACCATGGACGCTTGCTAAACCGGGCAAACCAGGACAAACCCCCCGTCGTGCTCCTGCCAGATGTGGCTGCCGGGGTGGGCCAGCAACCCCCTGCCCTGCTGAAGGCTCGCCTTCGCCCTGGGCTCCCAGTGAGGAGGAGGAAGAGCAAGGAGAATCCTTGGCGAGGAGGCCGTTTCAGGCAGGAAATCCCGGCAGCCTCTTCCCCAAGGCCTGGCAGCCGGGATCGCTGAGCTGCTGCAGCCGGCGGAGATAAGGGAAGGAGCAGGAAACTTGGATCTCTCCTGGGGCAGCCAGGAAAGGAAACTTGATTCCCGGTGACCGGAGAGGGGCTGGGGGCTGCAACAGAAAGCAAGCGCTCGCAGGATGCACCGGGGCCGTTCGGTGCTTTGGGATGTCAGACGGGAACAGGGATGGCGTGGGGCTGGGGTAAGAGCGGGGCTTCGGCCAGCTCCGTCATGGGCTCGGTCGGCAGCGTCCTGTTGCCGGCTGGGTTAGTGGGTCACCGTAATGATGCCCTCGGAGCGTTTCTCCTTCTGGTTATCGGAAACCGGTCCTGCTCGAGGTCGAGCTATTTGGCAGGAAGGGCAACGAACTAGTGCCTTAAACATCCTGCTGGTTCTGGTAGGAGAGGGCTCTCACAGGGAAGGGGTTGTGCACATCTCAGCTCCCTGAATCAGCACGCACAAGTTTTTTGGCCTCGTGTCCTAAGAAAAAGAGATGTCTGTGGCCCTCCCCCATCCCCGCATCCTTAATAACCTGGAATCTGCTGGATAATTTCAGCCAAATCTGACAGTAGCATCTCTAAGGGTCTGTAAAGCCAGAGAGGAGAAAGAGAGACCCTGTTAGCTGCCCGCTTGCCTGAGAAGCTGGGCACAGCCTCAGGTTTGAGCTCAACCCTTACGAGCCATCCGAGAATCCACAACGGCTGCACGGCTGGGGTAAGCCCAGCTTACCGGCGGCAGGAACAACCTCTGCGTTGTGTCAGGGGCAAAGGGGGGAATCGCTGGGTGGCCGTGGCCCTCCCGTGGAGCCATGTCAAGTTATCTCTCTGGCCGGCTCCATCCATGGGACCGTAGCTCCTGGCTGGGCTCGCTGCCTTCCCTGTGGCTGTTTCCTTTCCCGGGAGCATCCCGCCGGGTGCTGACAGCGGGGAAGCCGTGACAGCGGGGCAGATTCCCACCAACGCAGCACCCAGCTCTCGACATTGCCATTTTTGGGAACGGTTCTCCTTGACTTTGGTCTCGCTTCTTTGAATCAGCTTCGCCTCATGACTCACCACCTTCTCACCCTGGCCCACCGCTCCCACGCGCGGGGATGCTCTTCCCTGGCGGTTCAGGACCGGGAGGTACATCAGGACTCGCTCAGGTTCATCCTCAAGGATGCACGTGTTGCCCAGGTGGGTCTGGAGACCACCAGCCCCAAGGACACCCAGCGATCCCAAGCCACTTGCCTGCACCCAAGCTTTCTGGCCCGGCCACAGCAGCTTGCAGCGCCTGGAGGATGTCCACCCACGCTGCAAATGATTTCCATACGCAGGGTCCATCCCACACGCTCCAGCTGTGACCCAGCACAGATCTTTCTGCTCGGGGCATCGAACATGTTCTAGGAGAGAGCTTGTCCTTACAGAGAGCTGGGAAGATGGGGTGCTAGATCACAGGTGGGTGTGTAATACGGAAAACCAAGGTTTTTACAGAAAAAGGAGGGGTTCTTGGCCCTGGGCCACTCGGCCGGAGCAGAAGTGTGGGAAAATGGCTTGGTGCATGGAGAAGAGAAATAATTAAGGTACTGCTCTGAAAGGCGAGATAGCAAGTGCCGAGCCCTCCCAGCTGGAAAGGTAGTGGAGCTCGGATCTCCCAGCACCCCGAGGACCCGGAGACTCACAGGATGGAAACACCGCTCCCCCATGGAAAAGCTTCCTGAGGCATCTGAGCCCCAGCTCAAAGGATCGCTGCAGGTTTTAGAATGTACTTTAAGAGGTAAAGAAAAGGGTTGGGTTTTTTTTTTTAAGTCCCTCTCCTTCCTTCCTCTCCCTAAATATTGCTGCAAAGCTGGTTTTGGTACCGCAGCTACCGGACGAACGTGCCGAGCCCTGCGAGCCGCCGGCGTGCCGGGAGCTCGCCGCAGAGCTCGCAGGGAGCTCGCGAGCGCGCCTGACACTGACTGATTCCTGCGCACCGTTCCCCCAAGATTAGCCAAAAGTTCCTTATTTGGTCCGGGCTCCAGCAAACTCCCTGGCAAGAGGGGATTTCATCTGCCAGGGAGAGCAGCCCAGATGGGTTTACGCTGGGGCTGGGAGCATCCGCCGGGGCAGCAGGGAGGGAGCGTGTTCACAGCAAAGAGAAAATCAGCCCGTGCCCTGTATTCCCCCTGGGATGTATCTCGTGGGGGTTTTTCCTGCAGCACAAAACGCAGCGGACGCAGATTGCCTCTTCCCGTCACCCTCCGCCGCAGGTCTGGTCCCGCTCCATCGCAGGGCTCCGGCCTCCGACACGCACCGGGCTGAGCTGATGCAGCTTTGAGATGTTTCCCTGGGTGTTTGTACCCTGAATCAAGAGTCCTCTGCAGAATTAGGTGTTATTTGCTGGGATCTACCCAGCTTCTCCCCACCCTGGGGTGGGGGGGGGGGGGCAAGGAGTCCCTGGGGAGCTGGGACCCTGTGGCTTGCCCTGGGAGCACTATCAGAGATGGGGTCCAGGCTCTGGTCACCCCTTTTGCTTGCTCTTCGCCCAAACAGCCCTTCCTAGGGCTCTAACAAATCCGAGGCTCTCCCCAAAAACCTTTCTCCAGCTCATCTCTCCTCGCCTGACCTCCTCGGGCCTCCAGCCCTGACCCCCTGCAGCACCCAAATGCTCCGGGGTGACTAATCCCAGCAATTAGCCTCGTTCCCTGCGTTTATCTCCTTCCTGCCTTTGTCTCCCCCTGACAGCCTCTCGGAGCAAATATGCTTTTAGCCACATTTTCCTGGCTCCGGCTCTCCAGCCAGCCTTTGTCCCGCCGAGTCTCTCCGAGCTGGGTGAAGAGGTTATTCTCCCCCGACACGTGTCCCTTCCATCCGCCGCGATCAAATCGGTGACCAAAAAAAAGCGCCCAGCAGAGCCGAGGTCACCCCAGCCGCCGGCAGCGGACAGGCCGGCTCGAACCGGAGGCGAGAGGATTTGTTCTCTAAATTGAAGACTGCTGCAGACCCAGGGGAGTTGCATGCTAAAAGGGATTTTAGGGCTGAGCGATCTGGCTAAATGGGGATAGAGCGCTCGGCATAGTCTAAAATGCAATGGGAAATAGCGAAACACATGGGCAGCACATTTGGGAGCCGCCTTCTCCTGTTCCTCCGGCCACGCTGTCGCATCCGCAGGGAGCTCCGCGGACCCACGGAGTTTCAGGGGGACATCAACCCTCACATGTGTCGGCTTGACCAGCCTCTCATAGGGGCAAGCCAGGCTGCTTTAATTATTATTATTTTTTTAGCTCTCCTGCTATTTTCACTTCTTTTTTTTTTTTTTCCACTTCAGGATCCATCACCTCCCCTTGAAGTGAGCTTCAAAACCTTCCGGGATTTTTCCCCTCGGAGGTAGGGGCTGCTCCGCAGTCCTGCCGAGGGCCGTCTCGCTTTTCTGGGGCTCCTCGGGTGCTTTTGTCGCGACGTGGGTCCCTTCCCCGCCGCAGCTGGGGTGCTCCCGTGGGCGAGCCCAGGCGGGGGGCTCGCCTCCGGCCTGGGGAATCCATGGAGAGGAGGAATGGGAGGTTTAGCCGGGAAACGGAGGGGTTTCTCACACGACGCCCGGCGGGACGCCGCACCGAAGGAAAAACTCGTCTGGGGACGCGAGTCCCGGGGTGACGCTCCTCGCCCCTTTGCCGCGGCCGGGGGCGGTGGAATAAACAAAACCCCTTTTTGCCGACGCCGGGCCGGGCTCAGCCCTCCAGCCCAGGGAGCGGAGCTGCTGGGCCGTCCCCAATTTAAAGAAAAAAAAAAAACAAAAAAAGACAAAAAATTACCCCCAAAAAAAGAGAATTCCGCGGCCGGGGCCTTTCCCTGGTGCGGGGCAGCGCCCGGCCCGGGGCCGGGGCCGGGGCCGGGGCCGGGGAAGGAGAGGGCGGCGGGGCCGGGGCCGGGGCCGGCACCGGGGCCGGGGAGCGAAGGGGCCCCGCGATCGGGATCGGCCCCGGCCCCGCAGCAGCGCGAGCCCTGCCTGCCGCCTGCCGCGCGCGCGCGCGCGCAGGCGCGGGGCTGCGGCCCCGGGGCGCGCGGGCCCCCCACGCCGGTCACGCGCCTACGGGCGGGCGCGCGCCCCGCCCCGCCCCGTTCCCCCTTCCCCGCCCCCGCGGCGAGCGGACCCCGCCCCCGGCCCAGCCCCGGCAGGCGCGCGCCGGGACACCGCACCTCGCGCCCGCACGTCCACGCGCTGCGCCGGCCCCCCCCTCCCCCCCTTCCTCCCTTCCTCCCATTTTCCTCCCTCCCTTCCTTCCTTCCACTTTCCTTCCTCCATTTTCCTTCCTTCCTTCCTTCCTTCCTTCCTTCCTTCCTTCCTTCCTTCCATCTTCCTTCCTTCTTTCCTTCCACTTTCCTTCCTTCCTTCCTTCTTTCCTTCCTTCCATCTTCCTTCCTTCCTTCCACTTTCCTTCCTTCCATTTTCCTTCCTTCCTCCCTTCCTTCCTTCCATTTTCCTTCCTTCCTTCCCTCCTTCCTTCCATTTTCACCTGCACCAGCCTGCCCTCCCTCCCTTTCCCTTTCCTCCCTTCCTTCCTCCCATTTTCCTCCCTTCCTTCCTTCCTTCCTCCCTTCCATTTTCCTTCCTTCCTTCTTTCCTTCCTTCCTCCCCTCCTCCCTTCCATTTTCACCTGCACCAGCCTGCCCTCCCTTTCTTTCACTTTCCTTCCTTCCACTTTCCTTCTTTCCTTCCATTTTCCTCCCTTCCTTCCTTCCTCTCTCCCTTCCTTCCACCTTCCATTTTCTTTCCTTCCTTCCTTCCCTCCCTCCCTTCCTTCCATTTTCCTTCCATTTTGCTCCCTTCCATTTTCTTCCCTTCCTTCCTTCCTTCCTTCCTTCCTTCCTTCCTTCCTTCCTTCCTTCCTTCCTTCCTTCCTTCCTTCCTTCCTTCCATTTTCCTTCCATTTTGCTCCCTTCCATTTTCTTCCCTTCCTTCCTTCCTTCCTTCCTTCCTTCCTTCCTTCCTTCCTTCCATCCTTTCCTTCCTGCCTTCGATTTTTTCCTTCCTTCCTTCCTCCCCTCCACCTTCCATTTTCCTTCCTTCCTTCCTTCCCTCCCTCCCTTCCTTCCTTCCTCCCTTCCTTCCTTCCATTTTCCTTCCTTCCTTCTTTCCTTCCTTCCTCCCTTCCTTCCTCCCCTCCTCCCTTCCACTGTCACCTGCACCAGCCTGCCCTCCCTTTCTTTCACTTTCCTTCCTTCCACTTTCCTTCCATCCTTCCATTTTCTTCCCTTCCTTCCTCCCTTCCTTCCATCCCTCCCTCCCTCCCTCCCCTCCCTTCCTTCATTCCTCCCTTCCTTCCTTCCATTTTCCTTCCTTCCTTCTTCCCTTCCTTCCTCCCTTCCTTCCTCCCCTCCTCCCTTCCATTTTCACCTGCACCAGCCTGCCCTCCCTTTCTTTCACTTTCCTTCCTTCCACTTTCCTTCCATCCTTCCATTTTCCTGCCTTCCTTCCACCTTCCATTTTCTTTCCTTCCTTCCTTCCCTGCCTCCCTTCCTTCCATTTTCCTTCCATTTTCCTCCCTTCCTCCCTTCCATTTTCTTCCCTTCCTTCCTTCCTCCCTTCCTTCCTTCCTTCCACCTTCCATTGTCTTTCCTTCCTTCCTTCCCTCCCTCCCTTCCTTCCATTTTCCTTCCATTTTGCTCCCTTCCTCCCTTCTATTTTCTTCCCTTCCTTCCTCCCTTCCTTCCATCCTTCTTTCTTTCCTTCCTTCCATTTTCCTTCCTCCCTTCCTTCCTCCCTTCCACCTTCCATTTTCTTTCCTTCCTTCCTTCCTTCCCTCCCTCCCTCCCTTCCTTCATTCCTCCCTTCCTTCCATTTTCCTTCCTTCCTTCCTCCCTTCCTTCCTCCCCTCCTCCCTTCCATTTTCACCTGCACCAGCCTGCCCTCCCTTTTGTTCACTTTCCTTCCTTCCACTTTCCTTCCATCCTTCCATTTTCCTGCCTTCCTTCCTCCCTTCCTTCCTCCCTTCCTTCCTTCCTTCCCTCCCTCCCTTCCTTCCATTTTGCTCCCTTCCTCCCTTCTATTTTCTTCCCTTCCTTCTTCCCTTCCTTCCGTCCTTCCTTTCTTCCTTCCTTCCATTTTCCTTCCTTCCTTCCTTCCTCCCTTCCACCTTCCATTTTCTTTCCTTCCCTCCCTCCCTTCCATTTTCCCTCCTCCCTCCCTCCCCTCCCTGCCTCTCCCGCCTCCCGGGGCCCCCAGCCCCCCCCCCCCCTCACTCCCAGACCCCATCTCCCCCCCCCAAGCCCCAGGACCCCCATCCCATCCCCCCCCCCCCCCATCCCTTTCCCCAGGGAACGGCCGCGGGGCAGCGCGTGGGCCCCACGCCCCGTGACTCGCCCCCGGTCGCGCCGGGAACGCCACCGAGCTGGACCGCACCGCGTTCCTCCCTCGATCCCGTCATCCCACTCCCGGGCCAAACCCAGCCCCGGGGTTTTCGGGGCTTGTGCAATCGAGGCAGCGTCGCTCCACCGTCCCCCTCCTCGCCCGACGCCTTCCAGCCCCGCGCCCTCTTGGTTTTTCCCCCTTCTTTTCCTCCCTTTAGGCAAACCGGGCGGGATCCCCTCCAACGATCCGACGCGATGCCGGCAGCTGCCCGAAACGCGGTGGGATGAGGCGGCCGCGGCACCTGGACCCGTTGCCCCCCGCGGCCCGAGCCGGCTGCCGCTCGCGGCAGATTTTCCGCCCGGCCGAGGCCGTTTCCTCCTGGAGGGGAGCGGTGCTGCCATAACGCAGCTGGAAACAATCCCTGGAGTTTCTCCCGCCTGGGCCGCCCGATGACTCGGAGCGGGGCTGTTCTTCCCAGCGCGGAGGGACCGTGCATCCCAGTAGCCCCCCCCCAACCCCCTCCTCTCCCCGGGGACGCTGTCACGGTCAGGACGAGGGGACACGGGGACTCGCGCCAGCTGCCGCTTCTGCCTCTATCCGCCAATTTAAAATGTTTGGGAATGTTTAAGATGCTCGGGGCATCTTCCCGACAAGGAAAACCCATCATCCTAGGAGGAAAAGCACCGGAATATCACCAACTTGGGTGCTCCCCATCCCCGTGCCCCGACTCCCCGGGGTGCAGCACCCTGGGGGCCTCCCCCAACCTGTCATCGCATCACTTGGGCCACGGGAGCACCCACGTGCCCACGTCGGGGAGCTGTGAATCCCCAAATCCCGCCGCTTGGAAAGAGTGAAAGGCAGAAAGCCCGGTGGGTGTTTAGCCTGGGGAAATCGGAGCTGGGGAAAATGTGGGAACAGTCGGGAAAGGACACCAGGGAGGGGAAGGTGATGCTCTGCCCTCATTCCCTGCGGAACCGGGGTTCCCGGGAAAGGGACCGGGGTTGGGATGGGTGAGGAAGCACCAACCAGCGGTGATGGAGCATTCCTGGGCAGGGAAAAGGTTTGGTTTTTCCTCGCAGGACCCTCCCGGCCTTATTTGTTCGACACGTGAATATCCAGCGAGAGCTGCCAAAGCCGCCGTTCCCCAACCAGCCGCATCCCTCCGTCCGGCTCTCCGGCACGGCGCTGCCTGCCAAAACCCTCCCCATCTAATGGGTTCTAAATTAGGTTATTCAGACACCGCTACAAACAGTTCCAAAGGGAATGCTGAGCTGGAGAAAGGCGAGAAAATCACAGTACGGTCGCCCCGAGCCGTGTCGCTGATGACGAACAGACGGACACAGCTTCTCCGGGCACGGCTTTTTGGGGAAAGCCGGGTTTGGCAATAACACGGCACGGCGGCGGAGCAGGCACCCGCTCGCCGCCCCTCGCCGCCACTCAGCTGGCGAGGAGAAGCCGTTTGGAGTCAGGAAAAGTTTTGGAAAAAAAACCACCCCACCAACAAAACCCAACCCTGAAATTCCTTGCGGATGCTTCAAGTTTTTCCAGCTCCTCATTTGTCTTCTGGGTTTTGTGGCGTGCTGCTTTTTCTTCCGCTTTGGGTTGTTTTTATACTGGGGGGGGGGTTTTTTCCCCCTCTCCGCCAGGAATGTGACCGGCAAGAAGAGGGTCACATCGGAAGCGTGACGAACAGGAGAGATTCGTCATATGCGGTGACGAGACTTTCTCAAAATCGTTTCCCCCCCCCCCCCCAAATAGCTGCAATTTATGCAAATGAACAAAAAGAAGAGCTAAACAGGGACTCGGTGCATCTGGCTGCCCACACTGGTTTCTCTCCCAGGGGAGATGAAGGAGGGAGATGAGTCTGCGGTTACGCTCCCGGCTGCACACCTACCCCGGCCCCGAGCCTGGCTCGACGGCGCCGGGGGCTGGATCCCCCTCCGCAGAGAAGGACGGTCCCCGTGGCCGGCCGTGCTCAGCGTCAGACCTTCCAGCAGCAGGAGAAGGAGCTGGGACCGGGTGGAAATCATCCCCCCTCCACCCGGGCTGCCTCGCGCACCTCGGAGGCATGGCCAGACCAGGAGATAGCCCCCAAAAACCTTCTCCATCCCATGTTTTTTCCCCATTGCGCCGGTACCGAGCAGCCCAAGGACAGGAACAGCAGCGTCCCCTGGTCCTTTGGGGTTTTCAGTGAATCTGGGGATACACCCACCCCCAATAAGGGCTGGATTTTGTCATGGTTCCTCCTCCTCCTCCTCTCTCCAAGCAACCCGTTTCTGTCGAATTTGGCCCTCTGGCTTTGTCCGGCAGGCTGGTGTCTGTCGAGGAACTTCGCAGCGGCGGTGGGGAAGCCACCAGAAGACTTTGAGCTCTCCTCCATCGCAGCAGACCGGCGGTGCTGGGCCCTTCGTGGGAGCGCGCGGTGTCATCACCATGCCCGGGTGATGGGGAGCAGCATCCCCTAAAAATCCCCCTAGGGAGGAAAGCAAAGCCCAGGGGTTTTACTTGAAGAGGCGACTCCTGCGGACGGAGGCAGCTTGCCTGGGGATGGTTTTTTTGGTTCGAGATAGCAAGTTTCTGCTCTGAGCAAGGAGTGGAGATGCTCTGCCCGCGTGCAAGCCCCAGCCCGCGGCGAGGACCGTTCCTCCCCGGCGTTTGCAGCATCACAGGCACCGATCGCTCCGGGGCCCAGGACAGATACCGTCCTCCCAGCCCTTGGGAGTTGGTAAATCAGCTCTTAGGAGCTGCCGGGCTCCCCTTCCAAATCTTCACCCTGGGGAAAACCTGAAGGATTTGAGCCCATCTTTCCCAGGCTCCACGCTGCCGGTATCAGCCCAAAAAGAAGATCCCAGGCCTGGAAAGAGGTGCCGCATCCTCTGCAGAGGACTACGCTCCCCGGGGTGCTGGCAAGCCGCCTTCCCGGCATGTCATCCTCGGGGAGCTGACGGCAGCCAGGGCGCTGGGCCTGCTAAAGAAGGCAGCGGGTGTGTTTTTGAGGCTCTGGCTGGGAGGATTATCGCTCAGCTTGCTTCTCCAAAGAGGCTGAATTTCTTCTTCCCTGGGCCCCAGGCAGGAAGCAGCCGCTGGGTTCGCGTTCAGCCCTAGCGAGGGCAGCACTTCAACACCGCATGTGTGCAAGCGCCGAGCTGCAACGAGTTTTATCTCGATTTTTTTTCCAGAACTGGGGCTTTCACCAGCACAGAGCACCAGCCACAAATGGTCCCTGCCCTCTCAGCCGGAGAAGTCACCAGCTCCCTTCGTGCAGTAGAAGAAATACAGTCCATAGCTAAAACATGCCAGGGCTGATGTCTGGCCCCTTAGACCTCCTTTTCCACCCCTCCTGTCATCTTGATACCTTCCTGCGCTTCGCGTACACTCATCCAGAGTAGCAAAAAAGGGGTCTGAAAGCAGACAACTGTGGTTTCAAGCTTATTCATCATCACATGTATCCTGCAAGCTGCGGTACACAGTACGCAGTGGCATTTCTGTGGCCACTTCTTTTCCTGGAAGAAGCTCCGGGGGCTTCTCCTGAGGTTTGCTTCTGGGATAGCGGAGCGCTGACACGAGCACGGAGGGGCTGGGAACCCCGTAACGGGGGGCTCGGCAGCGGTACCCCCGCACGGCAGCCGTGCCGGCTGGGGTGCGGGTAGAAGTGACGCTTGGCTGGGTTGAAGGCTCAAGCGCAGCACGTCTCCCGCGATGTACAGAAGCACGGGCACCCCGAGGAACGAGGGTACGTGGCACGCTGCTCCCTGAGAGAGCACGGGGTGCTGGACAGCAGAATGGGGCCCAGCAGCGAAATGCCCCTGGGGTAACTCTGCCCAGTCCCTGCCTTACCTACACCAGTGCAGCAGCCGGGCTTGGCCCCAGCCCTCTCCCCCATCACACCCCCAGGAGCTCAGCCCCAGCCTCTACCCCGTGACCCCGCTAAGGGCTCAGACCTGACCCCCATAACCCGTAACACCCCCCCCCCCCCCCCCATGGGCTTGGCCCCAATTCCCTCACTCGTAACTATCCCTGGGGCTCAGCCCTGGCCCCTCACCTTCCCCCTCGCCAAGGGGCTCCGCTCCAGCTCCCTCCCCTATACCCCCCCCGCTCCAGGGACTCAACCGTGCCCCCCTTACCCGTAAGCCCCCCAGGGACTCAACCCCCATCCTCTCCCCTGTCTCCCCCCTCCTCCAAGACCCTCAGCCCCGACCCCTTACCTTCAACCCCCCCAAGGGGCCCCGCTCCAGCTCCCCCCCCCCTATAACCCCCCCCCCCCCTCCAGGGCCTCATCCCTGACCCCCTTCCCTCCAAACCCCCAGGGTCTCAGCCGTGTGTCCCCCTCCCCAGGGACCCTGCACCCTATTCTCCACCCCATACCTCCCCCCCCCCCCACCGCCCAGGGACCCAGCTTACCCGTACCCCCCCCCCCCCCCCAATCCCCAGGGACTCAGCCCCGGCTCCTTTCCCATCCCTCCTCCCGGGACTCCCCCGTCCCCGTCCCGGTCTCCCGGGGGACCGGCGCGTCCCTCCGCCCCGCAGGCTCCATCCGAGGGCCCGGGGAGGGCCGGTGGGCGGGAAGGGGCCGCCCCGGAGGCCGTACGCGATCGTTCCGTTCCGCCTCTCCCCTCCCGTCCCCTCCTTCCCTCCGCCGGCGGGGGCCGCTCGCCCCACCGGGCCAGTCGCCGCCGGGCAGCCTCGGGGGGTTCATCCCGGTTGTTTGGGTCGTGTTATTCCCATCCCCTGCTACGATCCATCCCGTTCTTGGGATAACCCGATGGAGACGGAGGGTTACCGGTGCCGTAGCAGCCGGTACATCGAAAGCGGACAGTCGGCGGTGCCCGGTTCGGTGCTGTTCGCCGCCGGGCTCTTGGGTAACGTGTTGGCGTTACTGCTGCTGGGTCAGCACCGACGGCGTTCCCGCTCTCCCGGTGGTCGCCCGCCGCGGGTCTCCGCTTTCTACGTGCTGGTGAGCGGGTTGGCCGTTACCGACCTGCTGGGCAAGTGTTTGCTCAGCCCCATCGTGCTGGCCGCCTACGCTTACAACCGCAGCCTCAGCGAACTGGGACCCGGCGGGCGCGGCGAAGGCGAGCCGGGCGTCCTCTGCCAGCTCTTCGCCTTCCTCATGGCCTTCTTTGGGCTGGCCCCCACCCTACTGCTGCTGGCCATGGCGTTGGAGTGTTGGCTCTCTCTGGGGCATCCCTACTTCTATCGACGGCATCTCACCCGGAGGTTGGGTGCCGCCTCGGTGCCGGCGGCGGCCGGGCTCTGCGCCCTTTTCTGCGCCTTGCCGCTGCTGGGTTTCGGGGTGCCCATGCAGTACTGCCCGGGGACGTGGTGTTTCATCCGCATGGCCGGCGGTGGCCCGCGGCAGCTCGCCTTCCCCGTCCTCTACGCCAGCCTGATGGGCCTCTTGGTCTTGGCCATCGGCGCCTGCAACGTGAGCAGCATGCGGCATCTCTACGGCATGGCCCGGCGGCAACCCCGACGTGGACCCCCCCCCGCCACCGCCCCGCGCATGGAGGAGCTCGACCACCTCATCCTGCTGGGGCTCATGACCGTCCTCTTCACCATCTGCTCCCTGCCGCTCATCGTGAGTAACCCAGCTGACCCCCTCCCCCGGAACAGTCCCCCCACCCCCGGGGACTCGCATTGTTGCTTTGACACCCCCCCCCCCCCGAATACCCACCACTCCATCCCTGGCGGTCAGTCATTGCATTAACCCCCTGGAAAATAAAATCCCCGCTCCCCCCAACCTCCTGCCGAGGAGGCTGGATTGTTGCTTTGGCCCCCTCGGAGCAGTCCCTCACCCCGTCTGTGGGGGTCGGGTCATTGCCTAAAGCCCCTTGGAATAACCCCCCCATCGGCACCACTCAGTCCTGGGGGGGGTGGCAGGTCGTTGCTTTGGCCCCTTGGAATAAACCCTGGCACTACCACCTGCTCCTGCGGGCTCAGGGAATTACTTTGCCCCCCTCTGACTACTCCCTCAGCCTGGCCGCGGGGGTCAGGTCATTGCCTAAACCCCTCTGGCATAACCCCCCCTCACCAGCACTCCGTCCTGGGGGGGGGGGTGGCAGGTCATTGCTTTGGCCCCTTGGAATAAACCCTGGCCCCACCACCCCCTCCCGGAGGTGTTGGGAGGGGGGCTTCTTTGCTTTAGCCCCCTCTAAATAACCACCACGACCACCCTGCCCCCAAGGGTCAGGTTATTGCTTTAAGCCCCTTAGAATACCCCCCCCCCCCCCGTTCCAGGGGGTTGCCCCCCTCTGAATACCCACTGTCTGCACAGCTTAATTTATTGCTCTAACCCCTATGGAATAACCCGTCATCACCACCATTCTGTGCCAGAGAAGTCGGGGGGGGGGGGGAGGTGTCGGATAACTATTTTCACCCCTTCTGAGTGCCCCCCCCCCGTCCCAGGGGTCTGGCTGTTGCTTTAAACCCCATGGAATAACCCCCAGCACCACCCCCCTGTCCCAGGAGGAGGGGGGGGGCGTTATTTCATTGCTTTAATCCCACTGGAATAACCACACCACCACCACCCTGTCCCGGTTCATTGCTTAAAACTCCTTCGAATAACCCCCCACACACACCCGTCACCACCAGCCTGTCCTGGGGAGGGTCGGGTCATTGCATTGCCCCCCCCCCCCCCCAAGAATACCCACCACCAGCACCACGTCCCCAGGGGTTAGTTCATGGAATAACCCCCCCCATCACCACCACTCTGTCCCAGAGGTGGCAGGGGGGGTGGGTAATTACTTTACCCCCCTCTGAGTGTCCCCCACCCCTTCCCAGGGGTCTGGTAGTTGCTTTAACCCCATTGGAATACCCCCCCCCACTGTCACCCCCCCCCTCCGTGTCTCTGGGGTTGCCCCAGAGGTGTTGGAGGTGTTGGGGGGGAGTCAGTTCATGGCTTTAGCCCCTTGAAATAACTCCCCCCCCCCCCAGCACCTATTTCTAGGGAGGTTGGTTCACTGTGTTAAACCTTTCAACCCCCCCCTCCCTTTCCTTCCCCCCCCGCCTCCCGGAGGCGCCGAGTAGATCCAGCTCCCTTTGAACCGCACTGGATTTCCCAACTTGGGGGAAATCCTCCCTGAAATCCTTCCCCTTTTTTCCCCAAGGTTGGGGGTCCCGCTGGTGGGGTGGGGGTGGGAGACCCCTAGCATGACAGAGCCCTTGTTGCCCCCCCACTCCCAGTGCTCCATGTCCCAGGACTGGATCCTGCAGCACCGGGCTGTGGTCCAGCCGAGTTATCCGATGGATGCCTGGTCCGATACCCATCGCAGCGGGGTCGGGGGGCAACACAAATGGGGTTGTGTTTTTGCTCCGTTTACTCCATGACACAACCCCAGACCCTGGGATCGTATCTTCAGCTCTAAGCTCCTGGCCCTGATGGGGACATGGTCCCCCTGTGCCAGGATCCAGCCCCAAGTCCCAGTTTCGGGGTCTGCAACCCACAACACGTGCTGATTCGATGCATAAGGATATCGAGGGGTTAAAACCTCTTTTGCTGCCCTTAGGGGAATCTTTTTGCTCTCAGCTTTACCCCTGTAGGGACATCTTCCTTCAATTTTCCCTATTTCTTCGTTTTTTTTGACAGATCCGGGCGTACATGGGGGCCTTTGCCGCCGATTTCAACGAGGACGCTGACCTCAGCGCCCTGCGGTTTCTCTCCGTGAACTCCATCGTGGACCCCTGGGTCTTCATCATCTTCCGCACCTCCGTCTTCCGCACGTTCGTCCGCAGGGTTTGCCGGAGGTTGAATTCCCGGAAAGCCACCCTGAAAGGACCCGACCTGGGGGGGGACAACCAGTTCTGTCCCCTGGGCTGGCGCAGGACAGACCCCCCCCAGCGCGGCTTCCCCTGAGCGCGCGGGTCTTGCAGAAAGCTGGCGGCTGCTGGTGAGGATGAGGAACGAAGCCTTCGGCCCCGCGCCCCAGCTCCGGAGCATCCCGGGGCTGTCGCAGGTGGGGACGGCGTCCAACTCGCAGCGAGGGGTGGGCGTGAAGTGTTTCTGCCCCCTCCCCGGGCTGCTTTTTTGCCCCGGAGAGGAACCGGAGAGGGGGGGGGACTCCCAGGTACCTGTGAATATTTCCAAGCAGCAGCACTTTGTGGAGGGTTTGGGGAGCCTTTGGCTCCAGAAAAGCAAGAGGGTTTTTGGCGTGTGGCTTCAGGGCAGCGGGGGCGCACAGGGAGGAGAGGGGTGTGTGTCTCCCCGTCAAATAAAAGTGGTTCAGAGCCCTGCTCCGTTGCCTTGTCATGTGCGTGAGCCCCTTCCACGCCGAGGAGGGGGTTGTCCGGAGCTGGTTTGGGGTGTCCCCGGCTTGGCCGAGTGGGCTGTGAAGGAGCCTTTGGGGATGTGGAGACTCAGAAACGTGAGCAGCAGCTCGCGGCTGTGCCGAAGAGCCGGAGGGCAGGGGGGGTCCGTCCCCGGGATGCCCCTCATCCCTCCGTGGGATGCTTGTCGTCACATCCCTAACCCCGTAACCCCCCAGCGGGGCTGTGGTTTCTCGGCCGTGGCTCGCTCTTCTCTTGAAAATTGCTTCCTCCAAGCGCTGATGTTGCATTTGCGTTACTCAGATAGCTACCTGTCCTGCTGTAATGATTTTAATTCCGTATTTACGATGATCCTGAGGCCTAATAAGAGCAGTAATTGAGAGAAAGCAGAGCCCAGGATGTGGAACCTCACGGTGCAAGCATGCAAGTGAACAATCATTTTAATGAAAGATCCATTTTCCCTCAACCACACTTATTAACTGGATTTAATATCTGCCTTAAGTAACCATTTAGGCCAAAAAAATTATGATTTATGACCAAAGTTTCTATCTGCTTAGTGTCTTCGGAGGAGACAGGGCAAATATTTCTCTCCCTCTATTTAGTTAAGCCTTGCAAGGTGTAGTCGTGTTCCTGCGAGTTCTCATGTGATATTTATTCTTGGTGTCAAATGGATTCTGCTTTTCAAGGAAGAAACTCAGGCAAATTTGTCTTGGGGCTTTTGGGAGGTGACCCGGTTGGGTTGGCTCTGGGTTGACCTGCCAGGCTCTCCTGGCTGGAGAAAAGGGTAGAGCTGTATTTGGGGGGACCCGCAAGCTCCCTGCTCAGCACCTCTCGTCGGGGTTTTCGAAGGAGAAGGAAATGAAATGAAGGTTGCTTGGCGTATCGGTTTCATGTTACTGGCGTGTTATTGACTTGGAGATGGCTCACGTGGGACCGTGAAGTCAACAGCCCGGACTTTGGGCTCACACTCAGCGCTGTGGCTTGCGCCGGACCTGTTTCGCCGCAGCAGGATGAAGGCCAGGTGAGATAACGGCTCTGCAAAACCTTGCCGTTGTCCTCCCCGGGCTGGGATCTATCTCCTCCACCGTATGGATCCACGCACCGCTCAGGACAGACGGACCAGGCACGGCCAGGCCAGGAGCGTGCAGTGATGTGAGCCGTGGGTGCTCCGTGGGTGCCCAGGCTGGGACAGACCATCATCTGCCCGCCACCCCAACGAGGAATCGCTCCTAGAGAGCCTCCCAGGAGAGGTCCCTGCCCCACCATATCTGCATTTAGAGCCCAGGGCAACCACGCTCTGTGCAAAGCAGCAATTAAATTAAAAAACCCCAAACAGGTCCTTTATTAAGGTGCACGAATACAGACTCCCTCCGAGCCCTGAGATGATGCACACACCGCAATGTCTGACCCATCCGTGACTTTATCATCAGAGAAAAGAAATCGGGGAGCCACCGAGCTCGGCTGGGGCTTGCAGGCTGCCAGGGTGACCCCCCCCGTCCCTGCACGGTCCCCATTCCCCGGCTGGGCCCGTGCACGTCCCGGCGACCTTGACATGTTCATCTGGCTTCGGTAGAGCTAATTTTAATCAGCGTTCTGTCCTTACTGGTGACCTACCTGCTCTGGGAGCAGACATGGAGTCTCCAACCGGTCACCGCTGCCTCCGGGCGAGCCGAACTCCGGCTGCAGCCAACAAGGTTTGCACCGGCGGCTGAACGCCAGGCCGCCTTCCGAGCAGATAAATCATTCCTCGGCATGGATAAATCATTCGTGGGGCCTGGGACTGCCATATCGTGGTCCTCTCCAGAGATGGCAGCACGTCCCCAGCCAGGGCTGGGCTCCGAACCGGCCTGAGCACGTTGGGCACAGCCGCCGCAAGGAGAGGGCTGCCACTCTCCACCCCAACATTCTCCCTCGGGTAACCCACTTTTTAATGCCCGAACGCATATGGTTTGGAGCTTCAGGGGTTACATCAAAGCTCAGAGCCCCTTCCTATTACTGAGCTTGGAAAAAATGAAAATAAGATTAAAAAAAAATAAATTATCCCCGCAACACGCGATTTAGTTGTAGATGTTGCTAAACAGGAACCATTTGGCTCAGGGCTCGCCGGCCAAATGCTGAGGAGGTGGGAGCTGCTGTGCGAGCCTTCCCCCATCGCATCCTCCTCCTCCTCCTCCTCCTCCTCCTCCTCCTCCTCCTCCCGGGCTCCTCGCACTGTTCAGTCATTCCCCGTGGGCCCCCTCCGTGCCAGATTGCTCCTGTGCCAGCGATCCTCAAAGGGACGGACGTAATGCTTAATGGAGGCAATAAAGAGACGCTGCTCGGTGCAAGGCTGTGGCTCACACCAACGATGTTCTTTTCGGAGCTGTTGTGCCGTGCCCGCTGCCGTCCGGCCCTGTCCCACACTCGCGGTGTCACCGGTGTCACCGGCATCACCTAACCCTGCCTCCCGCTCCTTTCCTGGACATAAATCGAGCATGGTTAATTGTTTTTTGGGGTTTTTTTTTGGTTTTTTTTTCAGCTCATGAAATCCAGACACAACTTTGCACAAGCTCATTTCCCGGCAAATTGTTTAGCTCTTGCAAAAAGCCCTTTTTTTTTTTTTTTAATTGTCTGCCTGCATTTTTCAGCCATTCTGGAAGCAGGAAGGCGCGTGCCTGGGCAGGCAGCAGCGCCGGGGCTGCCAGGCACCCGAGCCAGGGTGCTCAGCCTGCGGGGCTGTAAGACACAACCAGCCGGTGAACGGGTTGATTATTTTTTTTTTTTTTAACCCAGCAAGCCAAGGCACCGAAACCTGGATCTGCCACGCCGGTGCTCAGCCCTGCTTTTCCAGGGTGGTGAGTGAGGCTGCTGGCAGCACCGGTGTACGAGATAAGGGATGAGGCTGGGAAGGCTTTGGAAGAAAAATGATGTCTGGCTTTGCTAAACACAAGTCAGATGGGGTTTTGGTTTAAGAGGGTTGAAATCCACCCGTGCAGTCCATCCCTTCACGCACAGGAGGGCTGGGTTTTTCCCCGCCTGCGGTGCCGAAGCTGTCCTTGAAAACCCACCAGGGATGGAGCAGGATCCCCAGCCGTAGGCAGTAAACTCCAGGGACTGAGTCCTTTTGGCTGCAGGATTTGTATGAAATTCAGGGAGCTTTCCTACAAGCCCAGAGTTTTTTCTCCAACTGCACCAGTCCTGGAAAGCTTCTTTTAGGGAAAACAATGCCAACGACCCTTGGGAGGACATATGGTCCTTGTTAGAGGCAAGACACCTGAGATAAACATGGAAGCAAAAGGAAGAAAACAAACACATCCCAAGAAACAGACAGATCGCACCAAGTGGCATGTTCCTGGTTTTGAGCTCAGAAGGGGAAGAAAAAAAAAAGAAAAAAAAAAGCCCAGCAATTTTCCTATTATTGCAAAAATATCCCATCAGAGGCGACCGTCGGTTGAGAAGTCTGAAGCCCCAAAAGGGTATTAAAGGCTCCATTAGCTGCCAGGAAAATGAGCTCCAGAAGATGCCAAAACCCCTTCCTGAGCTGTGACACACAAGACCAGAAAGGAGTGGGAGGCTGGGAAAAGCCTTGGAGCAACCACCCTACGGGGTGCCTGCTGCTTGGAAAAGGTCTCCAGGCGAGCGGACCGCAGTCTCCGCAAGCTGCTCAGATGGACCAGGCCAGGATTGGGCCTCAGCTCCATGTTTTTTAACCTGATTTTTCTGGATACCACAGAAGGCTGGACGTGCCAGGGTCCCATCCAGCCCTCGGGAAGCCAACAGCATCGCTCCCACCATCGGCTGCGTCCACACGTTTCGGTGCTCTACTGCGTCGGGGCTGGGAGGGGAGTTCAAAAGGGTCCTGGGACGTGCGTTTTTCTGGCCCGCCTGCACGGAGGGTTAGTCTGGGAGTCGGGTAAGACACCTTCCCCTCCATCACACCCCTTGCTTTGGCCATGGGAACGGGAAGGGCTGGGGCTGCGGGTGCCCTGCCACCGGCAGGGTGACTTGTACGTCCTCCCCACCGCGGTGAAGAAGCCTTCGAGCTGCGTTAACGTGGGAAACCAAAGCGAGGAATAGGAGCAGCCCGTCGGAAATGAAGGTGCTGTCACAAACCGCAGCTCCCCCAGCCCTGGAGTTTGCCGTATACCACGTTTCCTTTACGAAGTTCCTGTTACAAAAAGGAAGGTTTTAAAAATAACAGCCCAAACGTGCTTGTGGCAGCAACCTGCTGCGACCGACCGCGCTGCAGCTGTCGGTGTTCCGCCGGGGTTTGGGGGGGACCGGTTTTGCGTTACGTCATGGATGAAGGGGTACACCTGAGCCCGGCCTGGCATCCAGCTCAGCCGGATCCCGGCTCGGAGGCCAAGGGCAAAGGTTTTACTCTCAGCAAGGTGGGGAGAGGATCGGGGTCACGACTCGGGAAATACTACGCAACAGCGAGAGCTTCCTGTGCCATTTGCCGAGCCCGAAGCCCCAGCAAAAGGAACTTTCCTGGAGTTGGTATTTGGGGCGGATGAGCCGCCCTCAGCCAGGCTTGCAGTGGGAAGAGCGGTTCCCTCCGATGTGTCCCCCACTCATGACCAGACACCGGCCGCAGGAGGACCTCTTATGATATATAGGAAAAGGGGGGCAATGGGGACGTGGTGTGGGGCCGGCCATGGGGCAGGGTGTTCTCCGTGGGCTCCGGGTGCCTCTGGGATCAGCTGCGGCTCCCCGGTAAATCCACCCCACACCAGGCTGGTGGAGATGGCACCGGGGCTCATCGCGCCTTGGGGTCCCTCTGCCCACTGGGGTTCCCGGAGCAGCGCCAGCACCACGGTTCCAAGTGAACTCGGTGCTCCCAGACCGGCACCGGGTATCGCCGTGAATTGGGGAGTCCCGGATCGGCGCTGGGTCTTGCGGTGCCTCTCGGGGATCCCAAATGGGCATTGGGGAAGCTGTGCCTCGGGGATCCCGGAGCAGCACCGGGACTCTCAGAGCAGACCGGGACTGGCTGTGCTGTGTGTGTGCAGGGCTCCCAGACCGGCACCGGTGCTGGCCGTACCGCTGGGCTCCCAGGTCAGCACCGGGACTAGCCCAGCGTTCCCGGAGCAGCAGTGGGACTCTTGAGTCGGTACCGGGGGCTGGCCATGTGTGGGGGTCCCAGCTCGGTACTGGGGGGCTGGCCGTGTGTGGGGGTCCCAAACCAGCACCAGGGCTGGCCATGCCACTGGGCTCCTAGATCAGCACTGGGACTAGCCCAGCGTTACCAGAGCAGCAGTGGGACTCCTAGGTCGGTACCAGGGGCCAGCTGTGTGGGGGGGTCCCGGCTCGGTACTGGGGGTCTGGCTGTGTGTGGGGGTCCCAAACCAGCACTGGGGCTGGCCGTGCCACTGGGCTCCCAGATCAGCACCGGGACTAGCCCAGCGTTCCCGGAGCAGCAGTGGGACTCCTGGCTCGGTACCGGGGGCCAGCCCTGTGTGGGGGTCCTGGCTTGGTACCGGGGGTCTGGCTGTGTGTAGGGGTCCCGTACCGGCACCGGGACAAGCCCAGCCTTCCCGAATCAGCACCGGGACTCCCAAACCCCCCCGGGAGACCTGGCCATTTACGGGACTCCCGACTCACTCTGCAGACTCCCTGTGTGTGGGGGGGACTCCCAAAAAACCTCCCCCGGGGACTCCCAACCCGGTACCATGGGGGACCGGCCGTGTTCGAGGGGTTCCTAACCCAGCCGTGGGGAGAGCAGCTCCGGGAGAACCGAGTGGGGGAACGGAGGACACGACACGCGGGACGGGGCGGGCTCGGGGGCGGCGGGCGGAGCCCGGTGGGGGGGTTGGGGAAGGCAGCGCGGCGGGCGGTGCCGGTGGCGGCGGCAGTGTCGGGGCGGCGGCGGGATGAACGGGACGGGCCGGGGGTCGTGCGAACGCGGCGGAGCTCTACCGGCCGGGGTCCGACCCCTGGTCAGCGCCCTGATGTTCTCCGCCGGGCTCCTGGGCAATCTGTTGGCCCTGGGGTTGTTGTTACGTTGCCGGCGCGGTTCCCGCAACCGTCAGCCTTCGCTTTTCCACGTCCTGGTGCTGGCCCTGGTTGTCACCGATCTGCTGGGCACCTGCTCCGTCAGCCCCTTCGTCCTGGCTTCCTATCACCGCAACCGCACCCTGACCGCCCTCGCCCAAGGAGGACGCATCTGCCTCTATTTCGGCTTCGCCATGAGCTTCTTCGGCCTCGCCACCATGCTCATCCTCTTCGCCATGGCGCTGGAGCGATGCCTGGCCCTGGGGCGGCCTTACTTCTACGAGCGCTTTCTCAGCCCCCGCACGGGCTTGGTCGCCCTGCCCGCTATCTACACCTTCTCCGCCGCCTTCTGCTCCTTGCCGCTGGTGGGCTTCGGGCGGTACGTGCAGTATTGCCCCGGCACCTGGTGCTTCATCCAGATGCACCTGGACTACCTCCGGCACAACGGCGGCAGGGAGGCGTCCGGGTCGGACATCACCTTCTCGCTTCTTTACGCCACCCTGCTCCTCTTCCTCATCCTCTCCGTGCTGCTCTGCAACCTCAGCGTCATCGCCAACCTGGCCCGCATGCATCGCCGCGGGCAGAAGACCCGCCGGCTGGCCACCCTCGAGCAGCCCCGGGCGGCCGGCAGCTGCGGCCGGCGCATGTTGTCCATGGCCGAAGAGATCGACCATCTCCTCCTCCTCTCCATCATGACCATCACCTTCGTCATCTGCTCCCTGCCGTTCACGGTGAGTGCGACCGCCTCTCCCCTGGGCCGGGGTCCCTCTCCCCAGCACCCCCCTTTCTCTCCCTCCCTTTATAGGGCTCCCCCTCGCTCCACAGCCCAAATCTTATGGGCCGAGGTCAAAGCTTAGCTCCTCCTGAAGCTTGGGAGACCCCAGCTCTGCCACAAAGTCTAGCTGACCCACACATCCTTTGGGGACTGGGGGACCACTCCCCATATTCCCAGTGTCGGGAGGAGGACGGGGTGGCAGGAGCAGAGGTGCCCTCCCATCCCACAGAGGGTCCGAGGCCGGGCAGCGTGGCTCAGGCAGGGTCTGGGGTAGGGGTCCCCCGGACCACACGGTATCGCTGGGGTTCCCGGTGCTCACGGTGGAGGTGTGAGGGGTGGCAGAGCAATAAATTAGATATCTAAAGGTGGGGATGAAGGAGATGCTGCTGGGCTCGAGGCAGTGGGTGTTTGCACTGGGTGGGCAGAGTTATCCCAGATTTCTGTGGCAAGAGGGAAGGACGGAGCCGGAGACGTGGGCAGGCGGGAGGTCTCCGCTCCTCCGCAACAACACCGGGGCGCGGGCACAGAGACGGGTGATTGCTGCGAACGGAGATCCGGCACGTGGGTCGCAGCACGCCTCGTCCCAAGGGTCGTGCCCTCATCCCGTGCCCTGTCCGTGCGCGAGGCTTCCCGCAGAAATACGGGGTCGAAACGCCGCAGCCAAGTGAGGAAGGGGAGAGAGCGAGTCCTCTGACTCTGCCCCGGGGCTCTCCCCACCAAAGGTCCACTTTTCATCCATCCAAGCCGTATCCCAGCAGCAGCATTGCCGGCTCTGGAGCACCTCGAGCCACTCGTGTCCCCCCCCTGCCACTCGTGTGTGCGAGCCCGCCACCGCAGGAGGTCATTTTGTTCCCATTAGAAGCGAGCCCCACCAAGGTTGGGAGCGAAGCCAGCACTAATTTTGTGCTTGTGGAGTTAAATAGACGCTACCTTCCCTTCGTGCTCCCTTTCTTTTCCCAAGGGAAAAGAAAATAACCACAGGCTGTAGCCAAGCCAGGCTGCCTGGGTTTTAAGACAGAGAAAAGACAAAGCAGTAATGTCCGAACGCTCGCGAGCATCCCGGGAGCTAGACTCAACATCCTGAGAGACGCTTCAGCTCCCGTCAATGGGCCCACACGTGATGGGCAGCTTTCCCCGTGTCCCGAAAAAGCCCCAGTTTGGGTGCCGTGGTCATTGCGAAGCAAGACCCCTTGGCGGGGAGATGCGGACAGGGCCCTGCGGGGTCTGCTGGGGGCAGATGGGGTGGGAAAGAGGCACTGGTGGGGATCCCATGGGCCCTGTGGTAGCAGATATAGTCTTATCCAGAAGCACAGCCAGTTTTTCTTTTCCCATCGCCTGGCTCCCATGTGGGGTTGTGTTCAGGCTGCGTTTTGGCAGCGTCTCAAACCAAGCTGCCGGTGTCTCCTTGGTGTGACACTTTCTCTTCTGGCTGGGGCTGCCCACAGCAGCAGGAGGAGCAGCCCAGGCACATGGACCCAGAGACCATCAAGCCACAGCACCACAAAATCCTTCTCCAAAACCCCTCCGAGCCCGAGTTAAGTGCTGGGCTGTCGGCAGCCGCGGGTACCGGCTTCACCGCGGCCGCCTCGTGTCCCAGGTTGTACCGTCCCTGGGTGGTACCCAAGGGATCCCGGCCGGAGGAGGGATGCTCACATCTCCCACACCCTCAGCTCCCATCCCTGGCCGAGCATCCCCTCTCCCCCGAAGCGAGGGGGTGGCGATCCGACCCGTATGAGTAAGGAGTGCTGAGTCACCCTTCCAGGAAGCCCCGTAAGCTGCTATGAGTCGGCACGTCGCAGGAAGGACCGGAGGGGTCCAACACCCCGCATCCTCTCCATCTTGAACGTTTCTTTGTCCTATGTGGTTTTCAAGGTGAGACCCACCGCTTCCTTGAGCAGCCTCCGCCTTAACTGCATTAGGGCTGAACGAAGCCTCGCTGCGTGTTGAGAGCAGAGCACAGGCCTGGCTTTCATTAGCAAGAAGTTAATTTAAACCGGCAGAGGCAGCAAGTGTGCTGTGACAGCCCAAATCTCCCCAAGAAGCTGCCCGGGGGCCAGATCCTGGAAGCCCGGACGCGGCATTATTTCTCCCCATCGTGTTTTACAGATCCGCGCCTACATGAACAAGTTCAGCGAGGCGGAGGACAACCACAGCTGGGACCTCCTAGCCCTGAGATTCCTCTCCATTAATTCCATCGTCGACCCTTGGGTCTTCGCCATCCTGAGGCCGCCGGTCCTGCGGTTCATGCGCTCGGTGCTGTGCTGCCAGGTGACCCCCGCGAGCCAGGACAGACGGACTCCGTCCCCCGCAAAGACAAAACTGGCAGCACGGCTGGACCCCGGTGGGCAGTAGATCCATCGGCCATTCCAGGAGACATCTGCCAGGTGAAGCACAGCCCTGACAGATGTTAACGAAGCTCTGCCTTACGGCCCATAAAGAGACGTATCTGCTGTAGGGTGGGCCAGGGTACGGGGTGGCCCGGCCGGGTGTCACCCCCATGTCTGGGAAGCCCCTGGAAAGCCAGTGTGGTCTCTCACGGGGCAAAAAAAATACAGTGGGACAAGATCAGAAGGGCTGATGAGTACCTGGATATCGCTGTCGCCCTTAGACGGGGCTGCTCCTACCCGGTGAAGGGTGCAGGCTGTGTTCAGCGGGACAGTCGGGGGGTGAAGCATGGGGGGCTTTGCTGGAACACTACTGCTGGGGGGGGGGTGTCGGGGAGCAGAGCTTCCTGCTGGTGTGCTTCCCAGCAAGGCCCCCACGGTCATTTTGGGCTGAAGGCAGTGTGCGGGCAGGGGTACGGGTCCTGAAGATGGGGCTGGGTGGCCACCGTTGCTGCAAGCACCTGTCTCTGCCCCCAGGTCCCTAGGGATCAGGTAGGAGAAGAAGGGAGCGGTGTATCCCCAAATATTACCCTTTATTAGGTAGGCTGGCTGCCTGAGGAAATGCACTTTATCAGGTCTGTGTGCATGTGTCTGTCTGTCTGTCCCCCACTCCAGGGATTTTAGGCTCCGGTGGGTGCCAGCCCACCATGTCTGAGGGGCACCGGGCAGAAAAAAAAGCCAAAAATTGTGGCACTTCCCTAGCGCTGTGATGGCAGCAGAGCTGCGTGGCCCCTCCTGAGCACCCATTTTGCAATTTTCTTTGCCCTGTAGTTTGTGCAGGAGCTGACAAGGGGAATAAAGAGCCCGACCAGGGAACGAGAGGTTTCGGTCACAGCCATGTGCTTTACCCACATGCAGGGTGATGCTGCTGATGCGTTTTGGGTTGGCATGGAGGAGGGCTCATCCTCCCGGGCTGCCTGGCAAAGTGGTCTCAACTGCCCTCCCACCAGCTTGGGATAAATCTGCTCAGGGACATCACGTCTCTAGAGGTTTAATTAAAAAAACAAAAACAACACCCAAAACCCAACGAAACCAAAAAACCCAAGTGCGGAAACATCCAGGTCACCCATCCTGCCTCGTTGGGCAGCATCCTTCAGCAACGTGATTTTGTTTTGTGGGATGCCTGTTGCTTTTTGGGGCTCCAGGTTGGTCCCCACCGGGGTAAGGAGCATCCGACCCCGTGGGCGAGCTGGGTTTGTCCCGAGGCCATCGCTGCCGTTCGGAGTTGCTGGGGGGTTGGTTTCATGGCTCCCGTTTGTTCAGCATCCGACACACACAGTGTCGTTGTGCTGTTGCCAGCGGGGCGTCTCGTTGTCCGTTTGAGAGCCGTAGCTCTGCTCAGAAAGCCCAAAGGTGCCGAGATTTGGAGTTTTTCTGCAGTTCGTTAGTTGAGGTGATGTAGAAAAAAAATAATATGTTATTTAAATAATAAATGTCTCGCAAAGGAGCCTGCTGAGTCACGTGTGGGTTTGTGCTTAAGATGCATCTCAGGGTGGATCTGGCTCCTGGAGGAAACGTGTCACCTGCCTGGAGCATCGGTGGGGTGAAGCCTCGGGGACGGCGGGGGAGGCTGGGAGGGGAAACATGTGCCTCCAGTTTCCTAAAAAGTGAAAATAAACTGTGTTTTTTAGATGTGTGATGATATTTTCGCCTTACCTCTGCAAACTGGCCCCTGAGCTACAGAAATAGCCCCACCTCTGAGCTCTTCCCTCAAACTTGTATAACCCGAAGCCAGGGAGAGGCAGGCAAAGCTCCTACCTGTTATCAAAATACAGAAAAACCCAAAACAAACCACCCTAAAAAAAGGCAGAATTTATGTCACTTTTGTCAGGCAGCCAATATCCACAGGAAGTTTACTGGCCTCCAAAATGTGTGTGGGCAGATGTTAGGCATGGGCTGCTATTGCTCAAGCCTTGCCGGCGGGTTTCTGGCAGCACCCTGTGGCTGGGGGGATTTGGGGGGGGTTGTGTGGAATTTCAGGGGAGGGTTGCAAGATGTGTCCTGTACATGGGGCTGCAGCTGTGGTGCTCCCTACACTGTCCGTGCAATTAAGTCTTTAACCCTGTTGCTGAGCCCTGGGTGTCCAGATTTGGCAGACTGGCACCCGCCGCTCGGAGGTCGCGGTCACTCACGTCCCCAATTATTTCCCCATGTGTGCGTGCAGCAGCAGGAAAGGCACTTTTGGGGTTCAGGGCTTGTGCACCCTGTTGTGTCTTAGCGGGTGCTTGGCTTGAAAAGGAGCCAAAAGCTTTGGGAAGAGCCGTGGGTCCATGCGCTTTATTTGGCTGGATGGTCGTGACCTGGTTGCTCATGCTGGAATTTCGTGACCAGTTGCCTAACCCTCTTCTAAGCCAGAGGGAAAGGCTGCCTGGCATGCAAAAGATGGGGGGAAAAAAGAAAAAAACCCTATCACGTTGGAAATGGCGGGGGGGGGGGGGGGGGGGTGTCACATCCTGCACAGACCAGCCTGCCGAGGCGTGTGACAGTGGTGGGAAGGGGACCCAGGACCATCCGTGGCAGCGCAGGGGACAACCCGAAGGCGGGATGCTCCCAGCGGCTCTCACTCTGAGGGTCTGCTCCCACCGGCTGCCAGCTCGGTTGCTGACCACTAATTGCTGGCCGCTTGTTTTTTTGGGAGGTTTATGGCTCGTCATGGGGAAACGCAGGGCTGGGAGACAACCTCCCAGCATCCATCCTGCTGGGATCTGCTTTTTGCAGGGTGATGCTACAGCCAAGTCAATCTCGTGCGAGCTGTCCCCAGTAAAGGTCAGCAATCCTGGCAAATGGGGTCAGGGAAATGACTTGGCTGAAATTTAATGCAAAAATAAAAAAGAGAAGTCGGTTGTGAGCCGGGGAGTGGCTTGGTGCATGCAAGGAGAGGAACCCCCCCGAGACCTGAGTCCCTTTGCCGTGACGCATCCTGCAGAGACGGTTCCTTGCCCAGAGATGCTGTGGGACGCTGCTCTGCTTGGGGACCGCTCTACACGCCGCTTCTCGGGGAGAGAGGGGGGTCTCAGCCCCCCCGAGTCAGGTTGTGCTGGCTGGGCCCAACCCCTGAGCTGCTGGCCATGGGTTACCGCCGGCCACTGCTGCTCCCCGAGCCCAGAAAATGAAAAAAGCCATCAGTCCCTCCTGCTCCTTCTTTCAGATGAGTAAAGGGCCTTAATTAGAGCTCTGTGAGGACAAGGAGGGCCATGAATGTATCTCTGTATCCTGAGCCATGAGCCTGCACAAAACACTACTTTTATTAGCATCATGCAGGAGCCATTAGAAAAGCCAAATTAATTTGACTCACTTCAGCTCAATCGACATCTGCTCAGCTTAAATGCAAGGTGCCAGAGTGTCATTTCGTTGTCTGTGCCGACCCTTAATGGTTTTTTATTTCCATACCGGAAACCTGCCGCTGCCAGAAAGCGCCAGGCAGGTATTTACGTCTGCATTTCCATCTGGAAATCAAGCTGCCGAAGAGGAGCAAGGGAGAAGCCACCCGCTGGGGACAACGGATGGCATCAGCTGTCCACCAGACCTCTTAAAAACGGAGAGAGACTTTCCGCAGCTGCCAGAGGGAGCAGGGAGCTGCGGGACCTGGGGAATTGAGACCCTCTCCAGCTGGCTGGAGCAGCCTGGGGGTGGCTCTGAGTTGCGCCCCATGGCGGCGGGGAGGCTGGCGTCTGCCTTTCCTTCTGGGCTGTCTCCCTTAAAAAGGAAAACATGAAGGGTCCAGGTGGCAGGGCATGGTTTGGGTGGGAAATGATGGCGATGCAAGGCAGAATTTTAGGGAAAATGAGCGTTTTTGGAGAGTAGAGAAGAAAGGAGGGGAGCTTCCTTCTCGCTCGCTCTTTTTCTGGCTTGTTTGGAACATCTCCTCTGCATCTGTGTGCTGTCAGCAAGGAGCGAGACTTCATTTTTCAGCTATTTTGGCCTCCTGGCAGAGCCCGAGTGCTTCAGCCGTTGCTCTACCCACAGACCACAAAAGCCCCACGTCCCCATTCACGGGGGTTAGCAAACGTGGGCAACATTTGGGGACACCCTACAAAGGTGGGTGATGTGATACGCTGCGTGCGGCGTTGTGTCCGAGCCCGGCATCCCTAAGGAGCTCCCCCGGGATGGCTGGTCCGGTCGGTCCTTCGGGAGGCTGGAAGGAAAGCAGAGCCCTGGGAAGAAGGGGAGAGTCAGGTGGGAAGCAGCTGCCCTGCCGAGGCGGCTGCGTTTCCAGGCAGAGGATGGGCAGCGAGCCCATCTCCCCGGGCTCCAGGAGGGTGCACAGCCACGATAGCTATTACATCGGATTAAATGAATTAGGCAAGGAAGTGACTTAAGGGAAGATGGCACGGCTGGGCTCCCAAACCAGCTTCGCAGCGGTGCCAGGGCTTACCTCGGCATCGGATGTCGGAGCTGATGGCAATTCCCCCACGGTTCGAGTGCAGGGAAAAGAGAAACATTTGGTTTTACAGTAGCTACCTTCTGCTTTTGCAGCTGGTTTCGGATCTCTGCATCCCCGCGTATTAATGTGAAAGCTTTCCAGCTCCTCCAGGTCCCTGAGGTTACCCCACATCTCCCATTTTCCCGGATTCACCAGGTCCCTTTTTGGTCATCGGGGACTAACACCGAGCATTTTCCTCCTACAGCATCCCCAGAGGGGAGAGCTTGCCGTGTAAATCAGGCTGTTATTTTACCTTGCAGCCCAGTAAGCAAGGGTTTCGCCCCTTTCCAGGAAGGCTGTTGGGGTATCCCGAACCTCACAGGCTTAAAATCAGAGCCTGCCGCCCCACACCAAGACCCAGCACGAGTAATTCGTGGCCTGTGCCCTGTCATTATGAGGGGTTATGAGACCTTGGAAGCAGCAGGGCTGTGACAGAATTAACCTCTCTGCAGCCACATTTTCAAGCTTTTTTTGCAATGTATGAATAATAACAATTTTTTTCATTTTGGCTTTTTAGTTCAGCGTTACAAGGGAGTGAAGGTCTCGGCTGAGTTTTTCCTCAAACTGGCTGAATTGCCACCATTTCGGCTTCCTGGGGGACTTGCTTGTTCCTGGCATGTTCCCGGGTCTCTGTCCCTCCCCGGTACTCGGTCACGGCTTCAGGAGCTGATGCATAAGGGAGGAATGCGGGAGGGACACGCAGCCTTCCTGCTGCCAACAGCTCCTGCGGGCTCCTTTCTCCCCGTAGCCGGAGCCCGGTGTGCCGGGAGGGTGAGCCGGAGGATGCCGGGGATGGCACTTGGCCCTGGGATGGCGAAGGCAGCCATACATCCATCCCCGTTGGCCCCTAAGCCATAAAGCAAATGCATGGGAAGGGCAAAAAAGAAGCAGAGCCCCCGCTCCGGGTCTTCCCCCTCCGGCTGGGAGAACGTGCTGCTGCTGGAAAACCAACCAAGAGGACAACCGACACGCTGGGAAAAATCCAGCCGGAGCTTAGAGATGATCTACAACTGATTGAAAACACAAGGAGGGAAAGTTTTACAAACCCAACTGGGATGCGGAGCTAAAAATACAACTGCCGCGGCTCGGCGAGGGAGTGAGCGCTTGTTTGTTTGCCGCAGCGACGTGCACGCATGGCGGGCCTGGCACTCGCCCCCGGAGAAAGCCCTCTCCTTTAAGAGCATCTAGATGAGGAATGCGATAAGATAGATTCTCACTTGCCGCTTTTTATACAGCTGATGCGTACTGAAGGAGGACCCATCGCCTTTCTCCGAGTGGGAGAAGCCGGCGGCGAGGGTTGGACCGCGCTTCCCCGACGCTTACGGGCTTCGCCGTTGGGGCAAAGGCGGCGCGAGAGGTTTGGAAGGGGCACGTCGGGTCCCTACTCAAAAAGCCGAGGTAGGGAACGTGTTTGGGGAGGCTCCTGGAAATTGCAAGGGTTTCCCATGCCGAGCTGCTTTTTTTAACCGGATTTCCCTGAAACGTGGAAACATCTGCGCCCATCAAATCCGCAGGGAAATGCCGCAGATCTGCCAGCGCTGGTGCAGTTCCCAAAGCAATCTAAATCTTCAAAAACAAGAGACTAAACAGTGTCAAACTCATGTCAAGCGTGTGGCTTTCAAGAAGGCCATAAAAGTTATGAGGCACCGCTGAGCATGATGGATCGCTCGCCACCTGCCTCGCGTGCTAAACGCTGTGACCTCGCTTGCAAATCTCATTTATTAGGTAAAAACCGGGACCCTGCTAGCAGCCTCGTGAACTGAGCTCATGCAAGGAGGACAGCAAAGGCTTCTGAGAAAGTCAGACTATAAATCTGTGTAGGGTTTTGTGTCCCAGCGCGGTGGCCGAGAGCAGCCACCGCCTGCTCTGCTTTTGCTGCGGTTCCCACTGAGCCTCTCCAGCTGCAGAATGTGACAGTTTGTGGCTGAAATTAAAAACCTCTTAAAAAAAAAAAATCCCACCTGAAAAACCTTGTTTCTCTGAGCAGCCAGTTTGTGAGTGAGGTCCTATCGTGGTTCAAACACCAGCCTTCCAGTCCTACAAATCTGACACACCGCATTTCTCTGCCTCAGTTTCCCCTCTGTGCTCTGGGAGCATCTCTTCCCGACATAGGAGCTGCATCCCTCCCACGGCCATTCCCCCCAGCACCCCACATCGACTGGGGGAACTCCAGAAAATTAAAAAAGGGAATAAAAAGGGGAAATAATAACAGTGAAACCACCTGCGTGCCGCAGCTGGGGATGGCCTCTGCTCCAGCACACAGGGCTCTGCCAGCCTGAAGCCGCTGGCATCCTCCGACATCCTCCAGCTCCCAGCTGTGACCAGCTCTGCTCCTGTTAGTGTTGGCAGCTTTTGCAGCGACAAACGGTCCCTGCTTTAGCTCAGTTTTCCCTTCCCACAGCCAGCCCCACGCTGCCGGCACTGTGCCGTGCCGAGAGGAGCCCGACCGAAGCCGCCGTGCCAGTCCCGGCTGAGCGAGATTCCCACAAGGCTGGCAGAGCCGTTCCTCATGCGGAGCATCCGCAGATTTCTCTCTCCCACTGGCTACTCTAGAGAGCACCCACCAGATTCAGATATCTCCAGCTGGGCTTTTCGCAGCAGGCTGCTGAATTTATTTTTTTTATTTTTTTTTTTTTTGCATGGTGCTCTGCTTAGCTGGGGTGCCGGGGAGGGGGCAAGGATGCAAGAGGAAGGCTCTGCTCCCCGCTGCCTCCTCTTCCTCTGCCTAGAGGCACTGAAATGGTGCTAGGAGAAACCTCCAGAGCTCGTTGAGCCCATCACCCTCCCCAAACCTCCTCCAGCACCCATGTCCTCACTGTCCTCCTTCCTTTGCTGTCACCTCCACTGTCATTTCAACCCCAGAAAGCACCTAGAAGGTGCTGAATAAGCAGCATAGCAATGGCTGGTGGAACTGGGATGGATGAAAACCACTAAGGATGCCGTTTACTGGGAGCCCAATATCCCCGATACTGCTGCCATGGCGTGCCGGGGACAAGGTTTTATCTCTCTATATGTGGGGGGGCAGGAGGAGATGGTGTTGGCCACAACAGATGTGAAATGTCAAAGCAGACAGCATTTTGAACAGGCTTAAAAAGAGAAATAACTGTATTTACAAGAAGCCATTCCAGGGCTGTTTGGTTTGCCTGTGTTTATCCCCAGACATTTGTGCTACTAGAGTTTTGGCCACGCAGCTAATTGAGACCGATGGAGTTTGTCATGCTGAGTGGATGTATACATGAGAGAACATTTATTTGTCATGAGCAGCTGCTATTTCCTCCACTAAAGACCTTTTTCATCCAGTAGGGGATGGGAAAAGCTCATTTACAGCTGTGAGGACTCTCAGAGGGCCCTGCGGAGGCCGGACTGACCCATAGCATCGTGAGGATGAGTCCTCAGCGCTTATTCTCAGCAAACCGGTGCACGGCCAGCGCCTGGGGAAGGCACGGGCAGCCCGTGCCCTGGCTGAGGGGCTCTGCCGACTGGTCCACGGGGCTGCTGGAGGACGCTGCTCGGCGTCTCGGAGTGATCACATCGGGCACCGGTTTTGGAAACCTCGTGCATCTTGCGAGAATGGTCCTGTTTCCTCCAGTAGCCCCAGTCATTGCTGTCCCCAACATCTGCTGGGGCTGTTCCCAGCAAGGCCATCACCAGCCCTCGTTTCTCCTGCAAGACCACGTCCGTGATGTGGATAAGAAGGAGCACGAAGCCTCTGCAAACCTCCTGCAGCTCTGCAAGCAGGGATGGGGACAAGGGACAGCGGGGCAAGAGAAAAGAGAAAGGGCAAAGGAGAAGGGGGACAGGGGAAAGGCTTCCAGGCTCTATCCTGGTGTGTTTGGCCATCGGAAATTGCTGTGCTCAGAAGGTTTCTCTGCGGGTAGTACTTTGCCATCAGTCCCCCCGTTCATTGCCTTTTGCCTTCCCAAGCCTTGGCTGCTAAATCATTCCAGACTCCCGAGCCCTCCCTGCAAGATGCTTTAGGAGCTGGAGGCTTCCCTCTGCCAGGGGGTTTGGGGGCATCCCGGGACAGCAAAACACAGAGCCCCTGACAAGTCTGAGAGGGGTTTGGGGTCAAAACCGAATACCAGGAAATCCAGGGCAGGACATCCATCCGCTGGTTCAAGCAACCGGTTACCCCCTCGGCGAGGTCCTTCCCGAAGAGCATCCTTCCTGGGGAGGCTTGCTCAGCACTTTCCTCCTTGGCAGAGCTGTTTGCACAAGCTGGAGCACCGGGACCAGCTTTTCCTCCCCGGGCACGGCGTTTTCCTGCCGGTGCATCCCACCAGCACCGGCACAGCCGCCCCACAGAGCAGCTGGGCTCAGCTTCAAAGAGCCACGATGCCAAACGCTTCTCAAATAGCTACGCAAGAAGGTCTTGATTCTCTTAATTATTTATTATTGTGATGAATGTACTGTAATTATCAGAATAAAGCACGAAGATTTGCAAAGTTTATCATCAATAATCTCTCTTTAGGGGGGAGCTGAAGGGCTCTGATGCGACGCATCCCTTCTGCAGTGTGTTTGGGAGCATTCGAGCAAATATTTGGCGTCTGATAATTTTTTAAGGGAGATCAGCTTTTCCTGGGCATTGCAGCAATGCTCTCGGGGTATCTGCTGCCAATGGCCCTGCACCTCCATCCAGCTCACCCAAAGGCCCCGGGAGCACAAACACCATCACATTGCTGCTTTGCTCTATTTTTTCCCTCTTAGGGGGGGAGCAGCTCATGTTTTTCTCACATTTTTCTGAAGTCATTCTTTGTTTTTAGAAGGACGCACTAAGCCAGGAAGGATTTCTTCTTGCGGGCATGTTTGCTTTGAGACTTGCCTTTGCACAGCAGCGCCCGGTGCATTTTTAAAATCATATTTAATTGCCCTTTCCCCCTGCCTGGACTCGCTGGTGCCTTTCTGGGAGTGGAAGGGTGCTGGCAGCCCGTGGGGCCATACGGCTGCTGGAGCAGCAGGCCTCATAGGGGACACTTTTGGGGTCCCCATCCTTACAGAGCAGACTCTGTCCTTCCAGGGGGTCCCTGTCCTTGCAGGGAGCTCCTGTGGAGTCTTTGTCCTTTTAGGGGGTCTCTGTGGGGTCCTTGTCCTGGCATCGGGGTCCCTGTTCTCATAGGGGGGGTCCTATCCTTGTAGGGGGTCATTGTGGGGTCCTCATCCTTGCAGAGGCTCTAAGCCCCTTGTAGGGTGCCCTTGTCCTTAGAGGGAGTCCCTGTCCATGCAGGGGGGCATCCCTGTCCTCGTAGGGGGTCTTGGAGGACCAGCACCCGGGAAGAGCAGGGCTGTCTCCCACAGGGAGCCACATCCCAGGGCATGGCACACTGGGGGACAGCCAGGATGGAGGGGGACGAGGGGTTGGCTAAAAACTCCTCGTCAGCCTGCAGCTCTGCGGCATGTCCTGCTCCGGTTCGTGGGACCCCAAACTGGCCCCAACACAGACCAACAGCCGCCGTGGTTTGGAAAAACCCACGTAGCCTGATGCAAAGGGCATTGGAGCAGCATAGGGCAGGCGGAGGTCACCGCGAGAAGGCAACGGCCAGGAGAGCAAAAAGCAATTAGCAAGAGCTGAGATTTGCAGAGAATTAAACGATGACAGCAGTGCCGTCAGCCCGCTGCCAGCTGGATTTTGCAGGCTGGGCGGAACAAAAAAAAATACCTTTCTCTATTTGGGCAAGAAAATGGAGGGGACCTATCTGTTAAGTCCAAGAAAAATACCTCCTATCCTTGATATCGAACAGCAGATGGAAGGGCTTGGGCGAAGAGCTGGGGCAACTGGGTCCCAATAACCTCATGGTGGTGCAGGGACTGGGGACAGTGCTCATGGCATTGGGACACCACTAGTAAGCCATGACTGGGGGACTGGGCTGGGTAAAAAAAGACATTTCTCTGCACGAAGACTGGCCCCGCTCCCTGCTGAGGCTGGGTGGCAGGGACCCTGTTCCCAGTAGAGCCGGGACTGTCACTGGGGTTGGCTGGCTGTAGGCAAAGGGTAGGCAAAACCCTTTGGGCTAAAAGCCCTGATCTCCTGGGAGACTGCAGGATGCTTCCCAGCACTGCTGGAGCACTCGTTTTCCCTGGAAATCCCTGACACACCACAGAAGGATGGATACATAGAGGAGTTTGCCCTCGTTGTGCCCTGGTGCATCAAAGAAGACTCATGGCGTGGGAGAGAGGAGAGCAGGGCTGAGTGGTCCTCGCTGCTGACGGCTCAATTTTCAACCATCCTCGGGATCTCGAAGGGATGTTGCTCAAAAAAAAATAAAATCGGAAAACCAAGGAGGTCCAAAGGAAGTGGAGAGCAGGAGGGTTGTGATTAAATGCCTTTAACTCATATCCTTAAAAAAATAGATCTACTCTGGGAGCTGTTCGGGGAGAGGAATGTAAGGCTGGCCCTGCTGGCTCACTCTGAAGGTCTCTTTGTAGCTTGTCTCCATCCGCAGACACTAGCTGGGGTTTAGGGAATGAGTCCAAGGACAGGGCAAGTCAGAGCAACCTTGGCTGGCAATGGTCAGCAGTCACCAAGAGCCAACCCAGCCCCTCTGAATTCACCTACCCCCTTTCTGAAGGGACTACCACCCCATGGCAAGGAGCTTGGGAGGTACCCACGGGTGGGAAACCCACCTTTTGGGGACAGGGAAGGTGGTGGGGTGTCCTCCCAGACCCCCCCCCTCAGCGTTGCCGGGTCGCTGAGGCCGTCGGCACAGGGGAAAGGCTGGGAAGAGCAGCCAGCTGGCCCCGCTCCTCCGATACCGCAGGACACGGCTTGTCAGGGGAATAGTTGAAGCTTTGCCGGGGACGGCTGGGCTGTGTTGTGAAGCCCTTCCCGTTCCCTGGGAATTAGACTGCAGAGATGAAGTAAAATATCTGAGGCCTCGTCCCAGCTGGAGCCGAGTCCTTAAAACGGACCGTGCTGTGCTCCTGGCTGCGATAAAGGAAGAGAGAAATCCTTCCTGGTGAAAAAAACCCCGACTTTCCCTCTTACTCAGCCCATGCATCATTTTGGCGATCTGCGTGTCATCCTCGGCATCTCGCTGCCTTGCTGCATCTTCCGCGGGCAGGCTGCAGGCGAGCTGGGGAGAGATGCTGTCGCCTGGCCATGCCCCATCACTGAGAGCCCTCTCCGCTGTGGGGTGCCATCGCTGGGTCATCGCGGTCCCAATAAGCCACAGAACTTGCCAAGCCATGAATCAAGAGGGATTTTCTCCGGCCAGTGCAGCGCTGCCCTGGGGTGACACAGCCTGAATCATGCTCCCCCCTTCCAATTTCACTCTCCACGGCTTGGCCCAGCTTTGTCCTGATCTGCTTCGCTCCCAGGGAGATCCCCGTTTGCCCAGTCCAAGCACTGGGGACAGTCCCTGCCGGGTGTCCTGGCCCTGCTACAACCAGGCACAGGGAGTGAGGGACCCGTCTGCCTCCGCTGCAGAAAGCCCTGTGCCCACCAGTTGCAAACTGGGAGAAAGGACTGAGCGTCCCTCTGGATGGATGGGGAGAGGCAAGGTGAGATGCCAACCTCATCCTGCCGTACACCACTGCTGTCAGCCTCTGCTGCAGAAACAGCCTTGGTCCCACCCAGGATGGCCTTCCTGGTGTCCTTGGAGTTGGTGAAGGTGCCAGAAGGAGGTGACCCAACTCCAGCATGGGTGCTGGGACCTCCGAGCCCCTTGGGACCAGTCTCCGAGCCCTGCTCCAACATCTGACTGCCCGAGGCTGCGGCACTGTGGCTGAGCTGGCAGCCACAAACGTCCCCAGCTCCTGACTCAAAGCCCGGTGCGAATCGTGGGCTGAGGATAAAAGAACAGGTTGGGTTTCTGGTGCCTTTTTCTTCATGGATCCTGGGTTTTGCTGATCCTCCAGGGAGAGAGATCAGTGGGGAAATGGAGCAGCACTGCCCAAGTGCCAGGTGGGACCCAGGAACAGACGAATGGCGCAGTCAGCCCTGATGTGGAGTCACAGCTTTTACCAGCACATAATTAAGGGTTTCAAAAGCATCTTGAGTGCATCCCCAGTGAGGAAGACTCTGGTGAGGAGCTCAATCTGTCCTCTGCAGAGAAGAAGAAGAAATGAAGCAGGTTCCTGCCTGCACCTGCAGCCTGCGGTGCCTCACTGCTGCCTCCTCCCTGACCTGAGGGGAAGACTGAGAGGCTGTAGGAGAGGCAGAGAGACCTGGAGCTTTTTGGGATTTGTCCCTCTGGGGTCCTCAGCTGGCCTCCATGTCCCCCAGGAGCCAGAGCCCCTTGAGGGCTCTGCATTAGAGGGTTGCAAGCTCCTATTTTTTTCACCCTCTTCATTAAGGGCAAGAGGGGGAGGTGGCACCGTGCCGAAGGGGGACAAGAGGTCGGACCCTGGGGTCTGCACATGGGGACGGCTCAGAGCATGGATGATTAACCCCGGAGAAACCCAGCCCTGCACGAAGGGCTGGCAGCAGGCAGCGGTGCCTGCCCGCAACTGTCGCTGCCTGCAGCACGAGGAGGAAGGACGAGTGCCACCAAGGTGGGGACCACGGCAGGGGATGGTGGCCAGTGGGTCAAACCGCAGTCGTTCACAGCCCCGTTTATCACCTTAGCTCATTCCCACACCTGGGAGATGGGTTTCAATACCACGTGTCCTTTCGGGAGCAAGGACTTGGGCTGAAGCCTGTGGTTGTCACACAGGCTTTCCAGTGGAAATACTCCACCGGAGAGACTCTGCCAGGATCCTTGAGAGCCACCCCAGTGCGTTCCTGTTCCCGGTGAGGGGCTGATTCCCAGGGCAGCTCAGTCCCCAGGGAATCAGGCTGCTCAAACAGTGATGAGGGGACGGCGTCCCCTCCCTGCCACCTCTGAGCTCAGACCTCTGAGCTCAGTCCCAAGTGACCTGGACACCAGGCTGATGTCTCATGATGGGATCGAAATCTCTGCACCTGGCTGGGCAACTCACGCACCCCAATTTTCCCTAGGGACCTACAAACCCGGCGGGGAGTGAGCAGGCTAAGATGCAATACGCTGCCTGCTGAAATGCTGGCGAGTCACAGCCGGTGACTTCACTGTCCCGGGTTTGCCCGCAGGCAGCTGTCAGCGGCATATCTGGCTCCCCTGCGATGAGACTGAGCTGTTGTTTTGGCTCCAGCCTTGCTGTGCTCAGGTTTGGGCAGGTCTGTGGGGACAGGGACCCCTGCCTAAGGCCCCCCCCAGCTGGTGCTAATCCCTTCAGGCTCCCAAATACCTTATCCTGGCTGTAGTTAAACAGAGAGGCCGAGTTTGAACCTAAAGGTGCTGATCGCTGGGAGTGAACGAGGAGGCTGCCTGGATGCTGGTACCCACATTTCAGCATCCATGTACTGGCAAGGGAGGAGAGGCTACTTTTTACCTCCTCGGCTGCCAGCTCCATGGGGATGGGGTGTCTCCAAAAAGCTCAGCCAAAAGAAGCCCCATAGACCCCACACACTGCCGTAGGAAGGGTAATAAATGGCCAGGAGCTGGCAACGTCCCTGCCCTACCTCTCCCCCCTGCACTGGGAGCTGCCCTGGGCTGGGCGACTCTGGCCACTGCCCATGGACACTGTTCCAGGTTTGCTCCTGAAAGCATTTGCAGTTATTTCTGGGCAGTAACTGCCTTTCCAAATATTTGCCTTGGTGGTAGCGCCCGGCCCTGCTCGCAGCTGGGGCTCCCTCCTCTGCTCATCGCCATGCAAAGCTGAACTCTCCCAGCTGTAGCATCCTTCACGCAGCCTTGTGGCACCTCCATGTCCAGGATCCCACCTCTCCCCATGGGTGACTTCTCCCACCCACCTCCCCACAGCAGGTCCAGGGTCCACAGAGAGTCAGCCACAGCATCTCTCCAGGGCAACTCAGCCCTCCGAAGCTCCCACTCCCCAACGTGGGTCACTCACAAGCCCAGCTGCAGGAGAGAAGAGTCCAAGACTTAAAACTCAAAAGGGGCCTGAGCGGATTGCTCCATGGGCTGCACTGAGAGGCTCTGCTGTCTGCTCTCCTCCAGGTAGGACTGTGCATGGAGCAAGGCTGGGCCAGGGACACCATGGCTTTCATCCCTGAGAGCCTGCTTCAGCCCCGGGTACAAGGAGCCACAGCAACAGGTCCATGGCTTTGCCCTCACCGATGGTCCTGGTTTTCACTCTTTATGGGTCCATGTGCAGAGGTGAGTCCAGCCCATGAGCTTGGGCAGCTGCCAATGAAGAGGAACAACACCAAGTTTAGCGATAGGACTATTTGTTTTGCAAGCAAGCCAAGAAAACCCGAGCTGATGGAGCAAAGGCCCTTCCCCACCTCCCCACCCCAGCCGAGAGCCGAGCATTGCCCTCCAGGCCTGGAGTGAAGCTGGGACCCTTCCCAGCACAGCCCGTGGGTTACCACCGAGGGCTGAATCATGGTATTGCAGCCACTCTTTCAACATACAGAAGGGATTTGGCAACCCCATGGGCTATTAATAGAGCCGTGCTGTTCTCCCTGGGCCCCATGCCGTGCTGGATGAGTGCAGGAGAGCAAAGCAAACTCTAAGGGAGGCGAAGCGCTGAGTTTACCTAAGGAGAGGTCAGGCGAGTGGGGAAATAACCTGCTGGAGAGCAGGAACTGGAGAGCTGCCCTCTCTCCACTTATCGCTTCCCGTCCCCACGTTGGCTCCGCCGAGCCAAGAACAATGAACAATGGAGCCAGCGACATGGCGCCGGTGGACGTGCCACCTCCGCTCCCTTCCCAACCCTGCGGAATCCCAGGGGCTCCCACTTTCCAGGGATGGGGGAAAGACACTGTAAGGGGATTGCCGTGGGATGGTCCGTTGTGGTTGCTGTTCTTCCAGCCTGGTCTTTTGACTTCACCCGTTGGGTGTGAGAGTCACCCTGACTGGCCGGCGGCATGAGCAGCAAGGTCCTTTTGTGGACACCCATGTCACCCAGCTTGGGGACAGAGCAGGACGCTGTAGCCGTGGATTTTGTCCCAGAAGGAGATGCCGGAGGTGGAGCACCTCTCTGTCGGGAAGGGAAAAATACAGAGAAGGCATTCTATGAGGAGCTGATTCGGGCTGCTGATCCTGGCTCCATTCCGATCCCCGGCTCCAGGAGGATGGAACAAAACCAGCGGTGCCCTTGAGACCCAACCCCTGCCCACGCCGAGCATGGGGCAGAAGGGATGGACACCCCATCACGGCCACCCTGCAAGCTGCTGCGGGTGGCGTGGGGTTGGGTGCTGCGGGTACCTGCCCTAGGCCTGCACCAGGAGCACGACTGTATTTTTAGCGAAGGAAGCGCCAGGCGGAAGAGCCACCCTACGCAATGAGGAAACCCATCCTGCCCAGCTGCCACCCCTTATCTTACATCCCAGCTCCATCCTGCCCCTGTACCCTCCCTTCCCCAGCGCAGCTCCTCCGCCACCTCCAGCCGTGCCAATACGGCACCGACGGCTTCCCGTCCCACCCCCAGACCAACGTCTGTCTGTCTGTCTCCAGATTCCACCCCCCCACGTTTCTCCCCACCACCGTGCTTCAGCCACCGCTCCTGCCCCAAATCGGCAGGCAGCAAGGGCGTTGTGTGGGCTCGGGGAACTGGTTTGGGTCTGGGCAGGGGGACCCGCTGGTCATCGTGGACCACCCCAGGCACTGCTGAGCCCATAGGACCCTTCCACCATCCCCACGGGCAGTGCCAAGGGCATGGGCACCACAGCCCCAGGGTACCAGGATGGTTTGCATCACCCTTGTAAAATTGGATGCCCCTCAGGGTGGGCTGAGGTCTGGCCGTCTGCCTGCCCAAGGTGATTCAAGAAAGCCTTGGCAGGAGATCAGCCTCACCTAGCAACTCCGGGCAACCAGCCCTGGCCGCGGCTCCGACATTGCAGGCAAGGCCCCGTGGCAGGGGACGGTGCCCCATGGCAGGGACCACAGCCAAGCCGTGCTGGAGAGGAACCTGCCCTGCCGGGTGGCGGTAAGGAAACCATCTCTGCCGGGCTGAACCACCCGATGGGATGGAGTGACTCGTTCCCACCGTCCCCCAGCCCTGCCAGACCCCCTGTGCCCGCACCAGACACCAATGAGCCCAAGAGACACAAGCCAGCTCACCAGGTCTATGTCCTGCTTCGCATCCTGGCCACGCTGCCAGGAATCGCTGGCACGGCAGCTGCCTGCGCACAGGCAGATGTGTCCTTCCCATGCCCCCGCTCCTGCTTTGCATCATCTCCCTCCTGGGGGCAATGTCCTCTCCCGCCTCCTCCCTGCTCCAGCCTTCTCTTCCGCTGTCTTGCAGCTGGATCCCTATGACAGAGCCAGACAAGAGCCTGGCCATGGAGTAAGGCTTACCAGGAGGGACCGTGACCATTAGTGGTCCAAGCCTGGGAATGGGGTCATCAGCGCTCCAGGAGGGGCTGAGCCGATTCAGAAAATTCACCTTCTACCGCAAGGACTTGGCCTTTCGCCATCTTCATTTTGCTCAAAGGGCTGAAAAGCTGGGAGAAATGCCGTGATTGCTTCCCGATGCCCCACGGTTTGGAGAGCACCCAGTAGAGACGTCAGTGGGAGCAGGTGGGAGCGTGCCGGCTCCTGAGTCAGCGGGCACCGAACACCCGAGGGAGGGTGTTCAGGCATGGGAACCTCCATCCTGCAGCTGGGTCCCTGGGGCTTTCATGCTCTCCAATCCACCACTCCTTGGCCCAGCCACGCAGCAGACACTTCTGTAACCCTTCCTCTAAAAGCTCTTTAAACATGGAAAACACAACCCTTAATGTTCCCTCGCACTGCTGCTGCAAGCCTTCCTCCCTCCTAACTGATGATGATGGCTCTGCAGGACTCATCAAGGATGGCAAAAGACGAGACAGACCACAGCGCATGGAGAATTTCCTTTTGTTTCAGACAATAATTGAAATTGTTTAGCTCTCCAGGACAAGCACATAATCCTTTTTTTGTGTGTGTGTGTGTGTTTGTATCATCATTTTATCTTCTGATCAACCACTGACATTTAAACACCCCCTGAAAGGTTCCCAAAGTACACGAAGTCCATGCAACTGTGCACCTTTAGCGTAGCGCTGAAGTAAAGTACTGTCACAAGAAGAGTTTGGTCTGAAGCCATAAATAGTCAATACTGCATCTGCCAGGAAATTAATCAGTTCTTCAGCTCAGTGTGCACCTCGCTAGCATCACCTAGGGAGATAGAGATAGATCTATGGTTTACTCAAACAGACACCTCTTTTAGTGTAAACTGTTGAAAAAGGAGCTGATAGCATCAGCGTTCACTGTGATCTTGCCTCACTTTAGCATCAGTATGTGCTGGCACACAGAGAAGCAGTAGACACGTACACTGTCCCCCTGGTGATGGCTGGCTGCCTTCTGCATCTTTGCCAAGCGGTGTGTGCAGGATGGCATCCCGCTCCTCAAGCCCGGTGGGATGTACTCTGTTCCTCACAGCTGCTCCCCAGGTCCAGAGCTCTCCTTCCTCCGACTCGCTTCTCACTCAAGGCCATAAACACCCACTGAATACTTCTTTCTGCATCGGTCTGTCCCCAGAGCCGTAGCTATTAAAAACAACCTAGTGCAAGAGTCTGCATCTGAAGGATGCAGACCACAATCAAACTGTCCCCAATATCCCTCACGTTTTCTCCCTGTCCGTACATATCCTGGCACATAGATGCCTCAATAGATTTCCCTAAGTGCCTGCTTGTGCTATGCAATAAAAAAGACATTTTTGTATTTAAAAAAACCAACCAAACAACAACAAACTCAAAGCCAGGCCCACGCACCCTGATGTGGTCCAGGACCCTGACCTGCACCCACGCTCACAGTCAGCAGCTCCAGCAAACACAGCTGCCGACCCAGTTTGATGCTAGCAGCGGTGGGACATGGACAAGCACGTCCCTTCCCCGTGTCACCGCAGAAGCCTGTGCTGGCAGCTGCAGGGACCCTCTGACTGGGCTCGCCTCGGGGCTCCTGGCACCCCCAAACCCATCTGGGAGGCTCAGGCTGGTGGATCCTGCTGTTGATGTGGGGGCTGAAGCCTGTAGAGCCGGGACTCCCCAACTCTCCAGGTTTGCTACAGCCCCTATCCCGAGGAGCAAACAGCCCCTCAGCCACCAGTGTCCCGCCCCAGGACCCCACTGGACAGCCGTTGCTGACCCGCCATCGCTTTGGTGGCAATGCTCCAGCATCAATTAAGCAGCACTTGGAGAGGCAGCAATTTTTGAAGCCATAACCAAGATGTGGCACTGACCCCTAGTGACAAGCTCCTGCCCCGATGCTGCAAGGCAAAGGGCTGCGATCAAAAAAGGACGCATGGTCAAGTAGAGCAGGGACGTGGGAATGGTCCTCTATCTTGCACAAACCCTGCTGAAGGAAAGGATCCTTCTGCCGCAAGGGCTCGGTGGGCTGGTGGAGCATTCCCGTAGGGATGCATCCATCCCAGCCACCCTGGCCCAGGACACCAGCCCCTCTGCTCACCACGGCGCGCCCAAAACAGATGCAGATTGACTGTGCTTGAGATAGAATTTATTTAAGACATCAATGACAAGCCCAAATATCGCACTTCACCTGCACCAAGTGGGAGAGCGATGCTGTAACGGCAGCAGTGGCGTCATTAAGGACAGGGTGGGAAACGACCAACGTACAGCTCGTAGAGCCCAGCAGTGTAACGACCTTATACAGAAGAGGAATGACGGGAACTCATGGAGGATCTGTTCGCGCCCTGACCTACTCCTTCCCTTGGGAATGCTCAGCTGCATGGCAGCCTCTGATCTGCATGATACATTTTATTACTTTAAATACATACATTTTGGCTCTAAGCCTGTCATTAAGTCCAAAAATGGTCTGTTTCAATTAAGGGCTTCAAGGAGAGCCCAGGACTAATGGTCTATTTCTGGACATTTCAAAATACTCCCAACCATGTGGGCTGCTTGCAGGACAAGCAATACAGACTTTACAACGCTCTCGGCAGTTCCTTACCGTCAATTTTTCCCCTCCCTAGTAACTTCAGAGCCATAAGGAGGAGGAGGAGGATCCAACCATTCTGGCACCTCTCAGCGGTGCTGTGGAAGGGAGCAGATGCTTATTGAAGTGGGTGGGAAGATGATCATGGCATGGGTGGGATTAGACAAAGCTTCCCTCCAAACACACAGCCCTCCCCAGCCCATATCCCATGCTGGTCTGCAGGCTCAGGTCCTCCAGCCAGGAACGACAGACTTTTTGCTGTCCCCAGGAGACGGGCAGAGGCTGGAAAGCCACTTCCCCGAGTCCTGTGTCTCCCCATCTAGCTATGGATGTGAAGCAGCTCCATCCCACCTTAGAAGGGCCTGTCTCCAGCACTGCCAGCCTGGCCCTTCATCTCCCTCCCCTCATTTCCAAAGCTCTGGGCTTTCTGCAGACCTCACTCCCTGCACCGTCCCCAGCTCAGGAGGCACCAACCTTGCTGCTGTCACCGACACCAAAGAAAAATCGAGGCTGAAAATAACCCCCCAGGCTTGTACCCAAGAAAATGCCAGCATTGAGCAAAGCCACCTTCCGACCTGCCTGCCCTTGGGATTTTCTGGCAGATTTTTGTCCCAGCTATTCATGGCTGTTGTGATGACCTGAGCTCTGGCCTTTGTAATAAAACTGCTTTAACCAGATATTCCTCTTAGTCCCAAGGATGAACACGCTCATAAATTCAGTTCACGAGTCAGGTGTAAACACAAGTGGGTGCCAGTTTAAGCAGCCCTGGGGTAGGTGGCACGCTTGCCCTCCCAGCTCCACATGGGTACAGTGCAGATATAATCACTTTTAGAAAGCAGGGCTTGCTGACATGCATCAGTAGAGCAGCAACTACAACCGTGGGGACAGAAAATGCTTTATCCTGGAATCACTCACGCCTTCTTGCTCAGGGGTAACCAAAACGCCTGTGTGAGACATACAGAAACTAGAGACCAGGGCTGCACTGACTTTTCCAGTGTAGCTCATTGCACAGGCGAGCTTCCAGCACGTGGTGAGCTTACCCCATCTCTCCCCCAGCTATGGGGTGGGCTGACCTCCCTCACAGCAACCTCCCTGCAGATCTGCTCTTGCCGCTTGCTGTGCAATGCAATCCTAGGAGCAGCCGGGGGGGCCAAGGTGTGGGGTGTACAGACACGTTTCTGGCATCAGAAATCACAGCCACCGCAGAATGACCAGCACACTGCAGCAGGAAACTCACACTGAGACTTAGGGGCTGTTTTATCCCTTCACCATTAATTTACTGCTTAAAGCACTTCACTCCTTGGTGTAAAGGCTCATGGAGGGCTGGGAAAGTGAGAAGGTTTTCTGGGCACCATCCCACATCTTTTACTGCCCCCGGCAGGGGCATGCCCAGTTCTCAGAGCTCACTGTGTCTCTTGCCCTGCTTCTCCCTTGCCGCCAGCCTCGGGACTGTCCCCCGGAGGTCCCTCCCGGGGGACCCAACTTTCTCTGCCTTGGTGTCCTGGGACGGCTCCTCCTGGACCATGATGTCCCCTCCTGGATTTTCGGGTGGGTGCCGCGCCGGTGTGTCCCCATGGTGGTGGGAAGTGTGGAGAGGGAGCTCAGGCACGGCAGTCTCCATCATCTGAAGGAAGTCGTAAGCAGGGAGAGGGGGTTTCCAGTCCTCCTCAGACAAGGTACCTGAGAAGCAAATACAGTCCCGTGTTAAAAAGTTAAAGAGTTATGCAGCCCCACTCCATGGACATTTCTCTTTTGAAGCAATTATGGCTTTTTTTGCCCTTTCTAGTGAACGCAAAATTAAAGAACTTTTCTTAAAGATCACCCTCTTTCCTCCAAAACTAATACCACCACCCAAATGAAACCAGTCAGGGGTGCATTAGTATTTACTGGAGCTGGCCAAGGCTCTGCTCCCCAAAGGCTATGGGGGTCCTCTGTCCTCAGACACCCCCACTGCAAAGGTCACACTCGGGTTCTGTCCACCAGTGGGTGGATGTTTCACTCGGGTCTCAGATAACTGTGTTAATGACTGTGCATTACTGAGATGCCATTAAGAGTGAGGGGAGACTCCTGTCCATACCAGGAGGAAGCGGTCCCATTAGGTGACCTTTTTATGCTTTTAAGACTGATCACACGGTTTGTAGCACTTAAAAGCCTGAGGAAGGAGGCTGTGATGGCTGGCACAGCCTTGGCTGTGTGGTGAGCTGCTCAGCCATCAGCTCACCCCTCTGACACCCCTGAGAACTAAGGTCCCTTCCTAGAGACCTACATGACAGCCAGGTGCCTTTAGCAGTGGAAATGGAAAGAGGTGTGGGAGGATGGCTGGCTTACAGGGTTCTTCCAGCGATTACTGGGTCAGAAATGGTGTCTTCAGCTCTGGTGAGAGCCTACACATCCTACCCTGCCACGCTTTTGGAAACACTTGCTTTGAAAGGCTCATTTTAAAATTCACAAGCATCCCCTGGCTACACATAAGACATGAGGAAGGCACATCTGTGCTGCCTTCCTCCAAAGCTTCAGCAGGCTGATCAAGGCAGGAGGGATGCAGTGAAAAGCTTCACAATACAAGCCAACCCCTTATGTCTCAAAGACCACAGCAAAGCACCATCTTCCTTATCCTCTCACATCCAAAAAAATGCTGGAAGGTGCCTAAAGAGCAGCTATTTCTTATGGTGACAGCTGGGAGTCAGAAGATTTTCTATTAGCAAGCTGTGTTTCAGAAGGTTTGTTCGCAGCAACTGGAAAGCACAGCCAGGTTTGGGGATTATGATGGAGAAGGGATGTCGATTCAGAACTATTCTTGCTTGGCTCTGAACGTTAAACAGTCCCAAAGCACACTCATGAATGCGGGTATTCTCTTCTGGCCGGACTATTTGTACTTCTCCAGTTCACGCTAGCATAGCCAGTTTTTCCATCATTAAATTCCAGGGCAGACAATTTATTGCACGTAGCATCTTCTCATAAACAGACCGGAGCTAACAGTGCATGCTTAGGAACGTTACAGAAGTGTGTCCACTTACTGCTGGGAATCTCCAGTCCTGCTTTTAGCTTCTCCAGCCAAGACAAGATGTTCATTTCAGTGATGGACTGCTCTGATGGGAACTTGAATACCTGACCCCCAGTGTGAAGCTTCACCCAGATGAGAACAGGCAGCGAAGGCATGGTGGCAAAGTATGCCTTCAGGACCCCGTGTCCCACTGGAGTCTTCCTCCTGTTGGGAAAAGGAAATTCAACTCGCTCACCAGCGGTCTGGCAGCACAACAGCACTGAGAGCCAAGCAAGCGCCAAAGACCTCAGGCCACATCCAGCAAAGTATACACTTTTGCCTATGGGATGGCTGTAGAAGCTCAGCACATAAGCTCAATGCTTTAAGCAAGCCATTAGAGTCCAATGGAGAGGGAGCGGACAGCAGATTAGATGCATAAAGAAATCCTTGAGCAGGAGGAGCTAGGGCAAACACTGTAGGAGGGTGTGAAATGTTCTCCACCATAAGTTTTTAAGACAGGAGCGGTCCTGCAGCCCCACTGCTTGCAGGGAGAGCTACCAGCTCCCTCCAGCCCAGTGGCTGCCACTGCCCCGCAGCTGCAGCAAGTCCGCAGGGGGTGGAAAGGCAGGGGCTGGTGCAGAGGGCTGTCCTCAGGTGGTCCAGCCACTGGGCAGCTGCTGGGGGCTTCCCCAAAGCCCAAGGAGCTGGGATGGCAACTTCCTCAAGCAACACAGAGAGAGTCAAAAGAGGATATCGAGATGGGGGGACAGGAAGACCACAAAGATGCTGAGTGCTTCCGGCACTATTTTCAGGCTAAGAGTGATGCTCGAGGTCTGAGCTAGCTCTCCCATGGAAATGAGGACCTCTTTCTAGGACTATGCTACTGTTTCTGAGCCAATGGTTGTATTCTGCCCTCTTTTGGGGCCATGCCCTTTTGCTCTGACAAAGGACAGCTCACTCCTTCTCAGGAAGGGAGAGCAAAGGCAGATGTGTAGGTGGGGAAGTTCCAGGGGTTCTCGTTTCTTGTCCATTACTGGCAAACAAATCGTCTTCTCTTTGAAAACATGTGCATTCCCCGTTAGCTAAACTTCAGCCCACGCTGCGAGGCGCTTCCCAGACTTCAAAGCACATTATGATTAAGGCAGTGAGGTGTCTCTGGGCTTGGGCAAAACAAAGAGAGGCTAAAAATTGAAAACGCAACCAGGGAGGGGAGGATTAGGAAAAAATCCCCTCTCCTACAACGTTCTATTTCTTAGCTCCTGGATTCATTTTGTTTCTTGAATATTTTTTAAGTTTGCCTTATGGGGCTTTTTCTGGCTGTCCCTTCTTCTGAAAACTTTCTTTCCCCCAGTCAACAATCGGTAATTGCCCTGCTGATCTTCCCTCTAATTGCTGATGGAATAAACAAGCCAAGATACTCCAGGAGGGCAAATTTACTTTTTTCCCCCACAAGTGATGAAAATACAAATAACACCAGAGCCAGGGTCAAGTTACTGTGCAATATCTTTGAGAACATTTTACTCTACTGAAAATTATTTCTGCAATCAATTAAACATTTACTAATTTTACTTTGTTATGCAATTTTGCAGCTGCCCAGAACACATATTGAATCATTGCTAAATGATTTGACCTCCCAACTCAAGATGATTTCAGACCGAATAATCACTTTACCAGCTAGATAGTGTTTTCAGTAATTGCAGATTCAGTATTTTCCTTGCACTGAAATACTAAGAGCGAGCTAACGGAAAGAAGAAAAGAGGTTTTTACACACTCACAAGTTCAACCAGCAAGCCACAAACGCTTGCTGGGGTCTTCCTTTTGCCAGCTTCAGCATTTCCTTGCTTTCCCTTTGACCGATGTCACCATTGCTGAATAAGATGAGGAAGGGCTTTCTGAGCTGCAAGTAGCGGGGCAGATTTTGCACGGTGATTTCTGGCTGCGAGACATCAAAACAAGAAGTTGGGGTTTATAGGGAGGGGAGAATAAGACAAAATTAGACTTTCTGTCCTTACGCAAGGGGTGCAGGGGCGAAAGCAAGGCTGTAGTGTCCATGTTGAATGCAAGCAGCTCGAAAACAAGCGTGGGTGCTGGGATCTTGGTGCACGTTGGAGATGTCTACGCCCAACCCTGCCCATGGCAAGCCAAGTCTGTATGAGCAGCTGTGCGCTCTGAGATGAAGGGGTGTGAGCAGAGAAGGCAGAAGCAAGGTCAGCTCAGCCCAGCTCCATGTGTTATGGCTATAACCAGTCTCTGAAAGGCATGTGCAAGAGGCAGGGACCAGACCCTGCGACAGGCCAAGTCACCACAGCAGTGGGTCTGTGACTACGAGCACAAGCCAGGCCATCGACTCCCAGGGTCTCCTCCCACGAGACCACACCGCAAACAGCAGATTTCTGTCCAGACTGTCTGATCCAAGCCATAAAATCTAAAAACAAACGTAACTCAGCATGATAGAAATAATGAGCAAACATATTTATTTTGCACAGCTCCACGCTATAATCAGTTCTGCAAATTACTGCAATGGAAAAAGGACACTATATTTTTTTTTTACTTACAAAAATGTCCAGCAATTCGTATCTGATCATCTGCACCATGTCCTGCACGCTCTGTTTGGACAAAGCGATGCCTTCCACGCTCCGACCTCCGCTCCTGGCAAGGAGGAGGGCAGGGGGAGACACTGCATATTTACGGGATCTGAAAAAGAGGGATAGTAACAAGAACCAGCCAGGGGATTTGACACACACCAGATCTGCTGTACGCAGAGCTGGCATCCCCCCAGTGAAAAGTGGGGACAGGGATGTAGAGGCACAGGCACCTGCAGGAGGAAAGGGTCATGTTGCCCATTGCCCAGTCTCCAGACCCTTCACAGTCCTGGTTTGATGGGGAGAGATGGGGCTGATGTGTTCCCTCATCCCCTTCTGAAACAAGCACTTACCCAGCTCGCACCAGATGCTAAATATACACACACACACACACACAAACGGCACTTCCTTCTGCAAAAAAAAGACATCGGCAGCTAAATAGGGCAAATCCAAAACACCACCATCTAAACTATTTGCTGGCACCTCTCTTTCATTTTGACACCTAAGGTTAGGTGCTGAAAATACACACCCAGTGCTTTACTCTGCCTCCCAAGCCGAGGCAAACAGAAGGTCTTAGACTCCATCTGAGGGACAGCAACCTACACAAAATAAGCTCCAGGAGATCTATTTTTTGACTTGGTGAACATGGGCAATTTTGCTGTAGTCCAGCTCTGCATTAGAGCAACACACACAGATTGCACAGGTATACTCTTGGTGGAGAAACCAGCTCATCCTTTGTTCCCTAATGTTCTTCTGGTTAAGAAGGGTTCTTCTGGTTCAAGGGTATTTAAAGAAAAGCTGAGAAGATGGAAAGAGCTAAAATAGGAGAAGTCTGAGCAATGAAAGGGCAGGGGGTACATCAAGATGGGAGAGCAATATTCTGGAAGTTTGAGGAACTTCAGTCCTGAAGGTTCCAGATGTCAGTGCCCAGAGGAAGGGTGTGACAGAGGAAGTCAGCTGCCTCAACAGTTTTTTGGGGGACATCTGTAGTCTATTTTTCAAAGGCTGCTGGTAATTATTCAAAGGCTGTGACATCAGAATTGCTCGGGAAGTGAGCAAGGTGTAAGGACATTTTGGGTTGAGGAGGTGGGGGGCGTGGAAAGCCTTTGATTTCCTTTTCAAAAGTAATCTGGTCCATCTGGTTTTTTCTCCATATGAGGAAGATGCAACACAGACTCAGCCTACTGCAAAGGCAGCTCAGAGAAAAGTCATGTTACAACCAATTGCACCCCCTTCCATGGTTTGCTCAGGCAAGTTCAGTTTGGACATTGATATTAGCAGTTCTGAATGGGATGGAGATTTGTTCAAATTTGCTTTAAAAATCTCAGTGTTTGGTGGTTTAGGTCATCAGTGACAAAGCAGGTGGAGGGAACTGGAGGTAACACATTTCCGTGATGTTCAGCTCATACATGGGCCTCTCACTTCCTCCACCACAGCACTTACCCATCTGGAAATAATACACCCACTGCAAATTTCTAAGGGGCACCCAAGATCTGCACTGATGTCTTGATAAAGAGCAGCAGTAATGAATGACCTTGGACTTCCCTGAGGCCTTCAACTGTTGTGAGTCAAACTGTTCTTGGATTTAACCAAGGCATTTCAGTTTCTTTTTGCAGTATCCTCTGCTTTTTAAAATTTCTCATTGTAAATCCAGCCCTGAGCTAAGCTTTCCCCTTTCTGCCCAGAATCCTGAGCTCCACCAGTCAAGGAAGTTGAGTTTCCCACTTCTGGTCACGGCTGGGAAAATCCTCTGACCTATTAGGAAGGTCCTTAACTTTCCTCTCTGTTATTTTTCAAATTAACCTGTATTTGCAATCAATTAAGAATGGTAAAACCCTAGAAAATTTTTAAATTGAGGGATTTTGAACTTCTCAGACTTCCACAGGTCTTAAAGAGACTCTGCCTTGATGACTTCTCAGAGGAGGTAAGGACTCCTGCTCCCTATGTCTAAATACATCAACTTGTTCAGCAGCCTTTGATAAAGAAGTTTATTACATAGTGCCAGAAAACCAACAAATTCCCCACCTAACAGCTAGAGTCTACCCTGAAATCACTTCTCATCTTATTGGTACCAAGTGGTTGTACTGTTGCTTACCACAGCTTTCTATTGATACAGCAGGGGCATTCGATGGGTAATATGAGACTTGCATTTAAATCAAAAACATCTGCAAACAAATACTTGGCAGGAATCTATGACATCTAAGCATTTGAGAAATAAATAATTACTTCATTGAAAGCATTTCTTCCTTAACGCTTTTTTTTTTCATTAGTTACCAACCGAGCATGTGCTTGCTGAGCAAACAGTTTTGCTAACAACATTCTTTGTGTATTTTGTATACCTTTTTCTCTGGGAAGAGGGGACTCGGCTTTCTGTGACCTGGGAGCCACAAACATTTCCTCCTTGAGTGTTTAGCAGAAGAATAGCTTTTCTTTTCTTAAGAAGGGAAGTGAGCCTGGCTCTTGCATAAGAAATTCCTGTAAGTGTTTACTTTCTACTTACAGTTGCAAAGATGACCAGCTACAGTAGCATCACCCACAAATCACAGCCAAATTCCAAACTTGGCAGAATGAATACCTATATAAACTGTATTAACTATTCCAACTAAACAGGAGCACGCTGCAGACTGCGGCTGGAGCAGAAAGATGGAGGTGTATTCTTCCATGTCATTGCTGAGAAAACACAGGCTTTTTCTACTGGTATCTTGTTTTGTGAGATCACCCTGCCCTCCTTTGCTTTTTTTAACTTCTATCAGCACAGTTTGGTTAATAGAGACGTACTAGCAAGATATTTGCATTTTTATTCTCCGTGCATACCACAAAAATGCCCGTGTCTTGTCAGACGCACTAGAGATGCATTGCATCTGTAAGAAACTAATGAAAATAATTCACTGTTGCATTACTGGCTGTTAAACCCATACCTGGAACAGGCCAAGTACCTTCTGGGGTTTTTATCTCTGCCTTGATAGCTAATTCCTGATGGAAATGAGATGCCAGGACAAGCTGAAGATTCCCCCTGGATCTGGCTGCATTTATAGGCACTGAAGCATCTCTCACAGTCTAATCCAAAGCACTTTGCCCCTTGCTGGAGTGAGTCTTAATGACACAGTTAAGTGCATGGACTGATACATGCTCAGATCCCATTAGCTCCAATTTGGCTTAAAGTTAGGGCTGCAACTGATGCTCTTAGTCAGGAACTGACTGAGAAAGCCTTGACTTCGCCTTTACCATACAAACAGGAGGAAGGCTGCTATATTTTTCCAGCACTCTTCCTCCAGAAAGAGGATGCACCTCCTCAGAGCTCTGTCTGGAAACGGCAGTAACGTTTTGCTCTTGCTGAGGGGAGGGAAACGGGTGAGCTCATCATTCAAGCAAAAAAAAGATTAAGATTAACTGTTGAAAAGATAGAGGTAGGTTCTTCCCCATCCTTGGCAGTTGCAAACATCTCACAGCCAGATGCGAGCGCCCACCAGGAAGCTGGATGAGACCGAAGGGGTTTAACACCTTTCCCAGTGCTGCAGAAAGGCCGCCTGCTCCACACCAAGGCAGCTCCATGGAAAGACAGCATTTATTTCAGGTCTTTCAAACCATCTTCCAGCACCCAGACACAATGCCCACTCCACTGCTACCCAAGAAAGCCTGCAAGTAGTCACAAGGAGCCTCTCTTTTGGCAGCTCTTGGCAACTGGGGGGCAACCATCAGAGCAAGACTCACTCACATTTAGAGCCCTGGCTTTGCAGCAATCCCCTTATGCTCCCCCTCCCTATCCCCACTGGCACTTTCCCAGCATCAGGCCAGGGAAGAGGAGACGAGAAGCTGAAGGGACTGCAGAAAGAAGAAGACCAGTAGCAATTCATCACTTCTTCCTGATGGAAAGAGAAGGGCAGAATTGTTTTTTCTTCCTCACACACTGATCCTAGCTAGAGGATATCATTTTTCCAGCCTGTTTTTTCCTCCATAAAAGTTTGGTCCTGTTTGTATGAGGAACCCAACAGATGCATGGGGGCTGGCAGGGCTGGAGGACTGAAAATACCCAGAGTGAACTTAAACAGCAGGAAGGGAGATGACTGCTCATTTCAACAGGGCTAAATGAGTTGCCCATGGACAAGCTGCAAATCAGTGGCAGAGCCAGGGCTACATCTCCCTTTGGCCGAGTCCTGACCAATCTCTCTACAGGACTAAATCACTCATAGCTGCTTAGAGCTGCTGATAAACACTCAGCCTAGCCAGTGACACTTGCTCTAGGCATTGGCTTTCACTAAATGCAGATCAGTTCAAATTCTCACCAAATAAAAAGAGAACCAACTTACAAAGCCAAGACATCATCTTCGAAATACATCCCCATTGTTACATGGCCACTTAAGATGTTTCCTGCATCTTCAAAAGCTTCCCTGGCTGTAAGAAAGACAAAGATACGAAAAGACCAATTATAAGACTAATTAGAAATCTTATAAATCCCAGTGACCCTTTGGAAATGACTGATGGTGACTTAACTGGAGTAGTGCTAAGTGCCCAGCAGATAAACCAACCTCTCCCCCAAGTCCTTTTGGTTTTATCCAGTTCCTCAGAGCAGGCAGGGTCTGTTATGGGCATCCAGCTAAGATAGGGAAGGTCAAAAAGCTAAAATGCCTTGCAGACACAGCGTGCTCCACCGCTTTGTGCAGTTGCAAAGAGAGGGCAGCACCTCTGCCAACACACTTCAGCATAAACCCATGTGCAGCAGCTGCGATGGTCCACCAGTTGCCCTACCGAGACGGCAAGGTCAGGTAGAGGATGGGGAGGAAAGGATGGGTTGGGGCTTTCTTGATCCACCACTGCTGCATCTATCTGTGTTGAGAGACTGATAGCAGAGCCCCGAAATGAAGCTGGTTCCAGAGCTGGTTTATGCCATCAGAAAATATCCTGGTTTAGGCAGCTGGATCCATGGGAGGGACAAGCTTTGTGAGAACATGCAAGCCATTGTGTGTGAGTTTGTAAAATACAGTTATAGATCAAAGATCAAAACCGCTGCTGCCAAAGGTAGGGTGAAAATGGGGCAGATTTCACCCCCCCCCCTCCCCTTTTGTATTGGGCAATCGAAAGCAACAAAAAAGGCTCTTCTGACTTAAGGACACCAAGAAATCACCCTCTGGAGAAGTCAGGTTTTCCCAAGAATTGATTACATCTCAGATACAGCCATAATATATGTTGCTTTTTAACTTAAATAAGATTTCATTCAGATACTATTTAGTGTTCCTCGTAACGTTCACCGTCATATCACAACTGGCCAGCCCAAGCTCTTGGGACTGGTGACTCAGACCTCAATAGACTGAGGCTGGCTCAAAACTGGCCACTTTTTGGTTCTTTGCCTCCTGCTTTCCAGCTACACTCAAAGCCGTATTTTCCATTGTGTTCCCCTGGAACCACAGGGACCGCAAACTTTCCTTTATACTATTTTCCTTTCCAAATGGAAGCTTAGATCCTTAAAGGAGTGGCTCATTGAGGGTTCAGACAGTGTAGGAAACAACACACATACAACAAAGCTGGGGACACAGCTTGGCTGGTTCATCTTGTCATAGAGAAACCACCGTTGGATGGGTTTGACGTTAGTTCCCAGCTATTTGGTCACTTGATTTTATCAGTGTTGAGAGAAAAGCAACCCATAGGACCAGCTGATAAGGATCACCGAGAACTTCACCAACAAACCCTTTGTGAACTTGTCTGTGCCCCAGCTACTGGAGAAAAGGCCACGGGGCAGACTGTGAGTGTGCCCTGTGCCATAAGGCACTAAAGGACACAGCCTGACATGGAAAGACCAGGCTCGCAACCAAACTTCCTCAGCAGAGCATTTCTACAGGCATTTAGCCTTAAGCACCTGCTTGAGATGTAAGCTCATCTTCAAGTGGTGCCCTGCAGCATCCCTGGCTGCAGGAATTCTCTCCTACATCAGGACAACCTTCAGCAGAGTCCAGGCTTACTCCTTGCATCAGGGTCATTCCTGATGAGATCTTCCCTCCCTATCACACTTCCAAATTTTTCCATATTTTGGGAACCGTGCCAGACCCAGAGCCACGCACCAGCCTTCACTTCTCAACTGCTCACAGCAACCATCTCTTAGCGCTGTGCAAGAAACCCTCCACTACAGACACGAAGCCCTTCTAAAGAAGCCATTTAAACATTTCCTAGAAAATTAGTTCCCCCTGAGAGCACTGTTTTAATTCCCCGCAGGGCCTGATCATGTGCTGCAGCAGATGCCTCCAGCTGGAATCCCAGCTGCCTTCCATGACAGCCACCACGAATTGCACAAGCCCAGCTTCACTGCAGGATTTGGGAACAAGAAGGAATAAAACTGCCAGATGAGGAAGGGTCTACAGCTCCTGCAGAGTTTTCGGAGGCAGGATCTGAGCATCACTCCTTATCCCTCTAGCAGAAGGCATCTCATGAAACCATGCTCTCCAGCAGCACCTGTAGCATCTTTGCATGCCTTCTTCACTTGGTTTACACTGATGCTGGCAAGCCCTATGATGGTACCAGAGCTTTGCAGAACACAGGTGTATTTTTAAACATTTGCTGCACAGAGTCTTACTTCCAAGTATGCTTCCCGTTTCTGCAGAGCAAACAAATTTGTCTCCTATAAGTTCTCCAAGTTTCCAGGAAAATGCTCATTCACTGCCCTAGTAACACGATTCACCTCTTTGTAATAAATTTTAATTATGATTTTTCCGACAAGCCTCTTGTAGCTCAGACCCACTGAATGACTTCTTAACATAGTCCTGACACTAAGTGTTGGAAGAAGTCCACGGCTTTATTTAACTGGACAACTGGTTGCTTTGTTTCAGTTAACTAGAAATGGCAATGACATGGCACGTTGCTCATTCAGGTTAGAGCAGGAATTCTTGCCATGAGAAAATCATTGGAAATTCCAGATAAGTCTGCAGGCTGATAAGAGCAGCAATGTGGTTTCCCTGACTCTGGCCTGGGTTTGATGTCAGAACAGCTGGCTCCAGTTTTCTGCTCCCTCGGGTCATTCTGCATGACGCTCAAACACCCCACAGGTTACAGGTGGTGAAAGCATCACATATTTCATCTCCCTTGGCATCTGCAACTGCATTACCCCAGACTGCAGATGCCATTCCAGATTGCAGACTGAGTGCACCCCGAGGAAAGAGGCAAACTTGTGGGCTCCACACCGAGCCGTCTAGAAACCTCCAAGACTGTTGTTAGCACGGAAGGAAATTAACTTCTCCTATATAGGAAAGAGTCTTGAGCTCGCACATCCAGGCAGGTTCCTTCCACGAACCCCTCTCACCATCCCCATGTTGCCCAAGGTCCTATCATGGGGCTAATCCAGGCTCCACTACTGCAGAGAGTGGTATTATCTGGAATAGAGGGGAGATTTTGCAGCTCCACTGATGAAAAGCAGGGAGAAATGGGCTAAAGGTTTTTTGAGATCAGTAAGATTTTCTGCTATATTTAACAGACTTAGACCCTCCAGAAGAAGGCAGGCATATTAGCTATCAGCTGGCTTGGTGAACACAACCCAAGTGTTTTCTAGCTGGTTCCAGACATTTAATTTTGTTCTTACCTCTGTGCTCAGTGGATTCCCTCTGGACCTCCTCATGTGAGAAAGTAGCTTGGTTTGCATTTAACCAAAGTTTACAGGCACAAGGGAGCTTAAAAATGAAAAATAGTCTGAAATTTTGATCTTAAGACAGATCAGAAAACTCTCCTTTTTTTAAATGCAGTAATTCCCAGGGGTCCTAGCTCTCCACTATGGATTTGCCTGAAGTTGCCTTTCCAGACTGACTTCATTCTCTCTCCCTTGTTAACATGTATGATTGTCACTGTAGCTCTCAAGTCAATTTTCCTATCTTTCAGAAAGCTGTGGAAACGCAGTGGATCCCAGACCACAGCTATGGCATGCAACTGGAATGATACTGGAGCAGCATCAGAGTGACTAACAGCACCCTATGCAGTGGGCAGGGGAGGGAGAGCATGACTGCTCCAAATATCAGCCATTGGTCAGGACTATACGGACTGAGACTACAAAGTGAGGCAAATTCAAACAAGTTCAGAACACTCCTTCCACAAACTTTGCTTAGCATTTCTAGCTGATGTCCACTACTCTGGGGGCTGTGCCCACCTATTTAGAAGTCCACAAGTGGATTTCATTGAGTTATTCACATTTCATTCCTTTTGATGTAAGAAATTTGTATTTTATCTTATTATCTTATTTGCTTTTTTTTTTTTTTTTTTTTAAAAGGATTTGGACTGTGTGTTGGTTGGGAGGACTGAGACTACCACATTTGCTGGAGGAGGAGTCAGCAAGATAACTATCAGTCCAGTAGTGGAAAGGGCTTTCTTTAAGAAAGAATATACTGTGACATGTTGTACATGGACTACAGGAAGAGGCTGATGGGTCTGGGCTTGTTCAGTCAGAGGCTAAGAGGGGATTTAATGGCAGCCTACAACTACTTTGAAGGGGACTCATAAAGAGGATCGAGCCAAACTCCTCACAGTAAGGGGCAGGAGATACAACAGGGACAACAGGCACAAATTGTAGCTTGGTAAGTTCAGATTGGACTTCTGCAAAAATTTCTTTGCAGAGACAGGTCACCAAGGGCACTGTTGTTTTGTACTGCACCAAGCACCATGTCTCAGTTTCTGTCGGGGTTGTCAGATGCTACCATGCTGGATGTAGTAAACATGCCTGGCAGCTGAATGTCCTCTGAGCCATGATATGGCCCTTAGGTCCCACATCTGGAATCACCTGCTACCTTCTTCATGCAACAATAAAAAGAGTGGTGCCAGGCAGGCTGTGATGTGAGTAAACACACTTAGAGAAAATGAAACACAGAGGAACTTCCAAGCACCTGGAATCATCCTTCTCCCATCAGGAATGAAGACAAGTGCTTAACCCACAAATACCACACTAACCTTCACTTGTGGCTGTGCTAAATACTCCTAGAAGTGAAGTGTGGTGATAGGAAGACAGCTCAGAGGGAAACTCTCCTCTTAAATATCCTTCAGCTTCCTCAATTGTGGCCAGCTTCAGAGGGCAGGAAACTTGGCTCCTATGGAGAGGCAGAGAAACAACACGGGCTGCCGCCTTCTTCAGTTTTGGGATGAAGAGACAAAAGTGCAGCCTCAGTCCAACAATGCCCCAACCCAATATGACAACCGTTATGCCTCAATGACAAAAATCAGTTGCCTGGGAAGGAAGGGCAATGCCTAGTCACAGAAAGACACTGGAGATGGTTATGGAGAAGAGAGAACAGCCCTGAGCCAAACTGGTTGCTCTGAGATCCTTGGGATCCCCATTAAAAATAACAGAGAAGAAATTCCAGCAAAGAGAGAGGGAAAGTGGCAACACATGGATGCACTGCCCGAGAAAACATGTTCTCTGACATTGAAAAGCACAAAAAGTTATTAAGCCGATTTCCAAACCAGGTCTACAGTCAGATGTGACATTATTTTTCAAAAAAGGATTTCCATTACACAGGCCATGAAGAATCCAGAACATCATCTAGCAGATGTGCCAATCTTACTGTGTGGGGACTCATTAACAGGCACTTACAGCATGATGAAGCTGGTCAGTTCTTCGGTTCCCCACATGCCATCGTACATGACTGATCGCTCTCCCTTCTTGTAAATCTTGATGGCAGGAAACTGAGTGACATTCTCCTTTGTGCAAATGCCAGGCCAGTCCCAGCAGTTGACTCGAGACAGCAAAACCCCTCGAGTTCCTAGAGTGGAAAACAAATACATATAAATAATATGAAAGAAAAAAAAAATGGTTGAAAAACAGAGCTTTTTGTGAGCTTATTTGGATATTATCGCATATATTTGTATTAATGCTGCCAGAACTCCTATTTGCTTTGGTGTGCATCCTACAGGGCTGGATCCTAGCACTAACAGTAAGCCCAGGTAGGCTACCACTGAGAAGCTGCTGGACCATTCCTGGAGACAAATGCTGCTTTGTGTGGGCAGGATGTCAAAATCCAGCCCCAAATACACAATACTTTTGAGTACAGGCTAGCTCCCTCTTGAAATCATTCATGGATATAGCACCATTCATGCCATACACTTTTCAGCATAATAGTAACTATTTCCAGCCTGCGAATGTATTAAATACCCCAGCAGGTGTGGATTGATCCAAACAAAAGACCATGGAGAGAATAAACTCAGGGAAGGCTGCACTTCTCAGAACAGAATTCCCAGAGACGTTCACATCTGGCTGGTTACTCAAAGGAACACCATGAAACCCTGAGGCAACTGTCCAGAGCATAAAAGGCAGTAAAGAAAGGTACTGGAAATATCTCAGGAATAAGGCCAAGACAAAGAAACAATGCAGGCACTTGCTTACAGGAAAGAGGAAAGATAAAGCTTGGCATGGAGGAAGTTGATGCATTCAAGGCTTTTTCATTTATAAGGTGCCCAGTATTGAAAAGTGGCTGTTTTACCTAAAACATGAAGCCCAATACACAAGGAGCAGTTAAAAGTCACATAAATATGATAGATGTAATAGAGGCTGGCAGTCTTGATGGCATTCATCCTATCCTACTTATGCAAGCTGCCCATCTCCAAGCCACTAGCAGGTACATTTAGGACCTTAAGAAAGAGCCTGGGGTCTCACAGGTAAGGGAGAGGGAAAGGGAGAGCACTTGGAACTTACAGAGCAGTCAGTCCAACTTTGGTTCCTGCTACTAAAAAAGCTTTTTACGGGTCTCACCAAAGTGATAAACTCAAGGGATTCATAAGCAGTGAAACAAATGAAGGTTGGTTCCCTGCACACTCTCCATGAGCCCGAGACACTCTGCCTGCAACTCCAGCATGTCCTTATCAGCCTTTTTTTCATCTGCAGGTTGGGCGATGATCAGCACATGCCGCTGCTGGTCCTTGGCTAAGCCTGTGCTAACCAGCTGGCAGATGAACCATCAGCAGCTTCACTAGCCACCACCCCTTGGTTGCCAGCCTTGCCTAACCTGCCTCCTACCTGCTTGCAGGCTTGACCAAGGACAGCAGGGCTGCGTACAGTCCTCAGGCCATACGTCGTCCATGCCCACTGCAGGAATGCTATATCTCAGAAATCTTCATGTCTTCCCTAAATTTCTTTGAACAGCATTCAACAGTTACATGGGAAGAATGGGATGAAACCGAGAGACAAGTACACACACGGAGGCAGACCATTGCAAAGTGTCCTTCAGAAACCAGGGTCACGGCAGGTGATGAGGATTTCTCAAGAGTACAGTAGATCAAAACAGCCAAGCTTTCTTCTCTGCCTGTGCTTGGTTTGATTCTCATCAGTATTTTCACTAAAGGCTTGGCTGATGGAATAAAACATATACATCCAATCTGCAAATGATCCCAAGCCCAGAGGGGCAGAAAGCAATTTGAAGGGCAAAGTGTAAAAACAGCAGCATTCTGTAATGAGAAGCAGGATGCACAGATATCATCAAAAAAGAGCAAAGCTCATTCTAGGATTAACCCTCAACAGCATCTGCAATAGATGGGAAGAAAACGATGCTGTTCTGTCCCAGTGAGACCTCTGCAGAGCCCAGCAAGTCAGGCTGGGAAACATGTTTTTTGGGAAGGCTTAAGCAGATGAGAGAGAATCTGGAGAAATTTGGAAGACATGCCTCCTGAGGAAAAACCCAAAGAACTGTGTTTCTTTTGATTGGAAATTGCCTGGAAGAAAGAAACAATAAAATCTAACAATATGCAAAGTCTGCTCTGGAGGCGACAGTGAGATCACTCTGTTGCCAGCTGGGCAAGGACAAGCAACAACCCATTCCCAGGTGGGGAGGTTTGACCAAATATTAAAACAAGCTACTGAGAACCAAGCATAGCTGAATCTTTTTGGCAGAGAAGCTGCACAAGGGTTTTAATCACAGGTTAGAAATGTGCCTGCCAGGGATGGGTAAGGCATCTTCACAGACAAGGGTGAGGCAGACGTGACCTTAGCATGGGTTCCTATCCCCTAATCCCTATGTCCTTGGCATCCTGCTGGACCATTTTCTGCAATCCTCATTTTAGGTTCTGCTTTGCAGCTCACATAAGGAGTTTGCTGCTGTTCTGCCTTGTGTCAAAATCATGTACAGAAAAAGCAAGCGGCAGCACAGAGCTAAGGGTCTGCAATTCCACTCAGACAGTCAGGAGCTGTCAAAACACTCCCCGAGAGTAGAAATGGTTTGTGTCATTCTCCAGGCTCTGAAATAACATCTCAAATTAAAAGCCTGCCCCTGGATTTATTTCACACCTCTGATCCAGTATAACTGGTTTTCATCATCTCTTACCACATAATCTTGTGTCTTGCCCAATTCTGAAAAATAATGACATGGAAATAGGGCTTTGATGTGTCATTAAAATTGAGTTGCAAGGCTGCTCTAAGGTCCCTCAAATATGAGTTTTAGTGTTTGGATACTACCTCGGGGGATTACGTATCAGAAGTGCTCCAAAGGAGCCCCATCTGGCCTGAGGAACAGCTTGTACAGGATGATCACTCTCCCAACACAGTCTGCACCATATTATTAATTACTAAACGAGCATATTATTAATTAGTGAACGAGCAGCAGTTTCAGGAGTTGAGTAACTCAGCAACTGGTTGTTCAGCCCTGTGGTCACTGTTGCGCTGCTGGATGGGAAGAAAGGTGAAAGAGAAACCCAAGATCCTACTGTTTCATGATTTTAGGTGCTACTAAAACTGGCAACAGCAAGAACCTCTGTCCTAGGGGTCTTATAAAACCAGGACGAGAAAAATCATCAGTGCTACAGGGAACAAGAAAAATCAAGAATCCCTTAAATGTTTAATCCTTGAGCTGGTCCAAAGGCTACAACATGAAAGAGAGTAAGTTATGTATGAAGTGCTGCACTTCAAGAGGAGGAATCCCATACAGAATGGGAAATGACTACTCAGACAGCATCACATAATAGACTCCTAAATCCTTACTTCAGATTTAGGTTCCATGAATATACATTGCTAAATCACACAGGTGATTTTCATGCCTTTGAACTACAACTTCAGATGCCTGTCTTTGGAAGTCATTAGACAAGAAGACTCCACAAGCACAGAAGAGGGAAACAGAACTGTTTTTAATCACAGTATATTGCTTTTCTTAGATACTGGTTTTCTCTCGTCTTTGCAAAAAAGGCCACACACCTAAGAAATGCTCAGCACTGTCTCACCTTCACATCCTCTTCCCCTGTCCCAAGGGTACTGCTTCCATAAATTCACATCTTGCAGATGAAAACAAGAGCTGCAGCAGTTAGCCCCAGTGGCAGCGAGAATGGCATGCTCTTGCTGCAAGAGTAGAAAATGTGCTCAGTTCAGCAAGACAGAGATGCTTCTCTTTATGTCTTGCTAGATTGGATCTCTCAACAAAGGGAAAACACTTGGGGGGCTATAAACTTAATTTTGTGATGATCTGCTGAACATCTGTTACTGGATGATTCACAGGGTCATTCCAGTCTCCAACCTCCCCCATGCCCTTGATCTCATACTGCCTATTCTCTGTGCCATTTTGCACAAAGAATTGGCATCAAAAGTGGGACCTGGTTCTGCAACTCAAAATGTGCCTCTAGAGTGAGTGATTCATGCCTCAGACAGCTGGTCTTGGCTTTTCAGCCCTTAGGAAGAAAGCTCCACCCCAGAGAGCAGACAGAAATACCAGCGCTTCTGGGGAAGCTGAGAGATTGCCCCAAAGCCATACCCTGTGTTTTATTCTCAGTCCTGCATAGCTCAGGATCTTCTTCCCAATCCAGACTTCTGTCCCTTGCACTGCTGTATCTTCCCTCATCCTGGCCATCACTGAGACCCCAGGGACCCCCATCCTTTTAGGTCTTCCAGCTCCCCTGGTAGCCCGCCTGTGACTGGGGGTCCCTCAGCAGCAGAGACAAAGGATCTCTAGATCTCCTAACGCAGCTGTTCTCCATCCTTTCCAAGGCCGCAGCAGGGAAAGCAGACTGGAGTCATTCCACAGGTCACATCTGGCCTGGGAGTCTTCGGTAGGACCTCACTGATCACAGAGGAAAGGCCCTGACCCCAATCAGTTCATAATCTCTGTTGAGAATCTGCCTGTGGCTGCTTCCATGTACCGAGATTGTTATCAAATGATTCAAAAAACACATGGTGAAAGCCTGACCACACAGAATCAGCCAAGGTTTGGCCACTGGCTCAGGAAGAGGCAGGGTTTAACACACTGACTCTCCCACGTTGCTCCTTTAGCTTGTCTGACTGCTGGGGAGTCTAAAAGAAACCCCAAACCATCAACAACCATCACATCTCTAACAACAACCACCCTCCCTGACCTTTCCTGTTTATTCCTGGGACTTCAGTCCAGATCAAAGCTGCTGGTGACTTTCCCTTCATGCAAACAATGAATGCAGAACCGCTTTCATCCAAACCACAGCACTGTTCGCAGCATTCCCAGGAGGGTTTCTTGTAAGCAGCTCCCATTGCATCTGCTTCCCAGAAAGCTGGCTGGGTGCTCTGCTGCTTCTATACATGTCCCCCCCTGCTGAGACCTCAGCCTGAATCCTGCTTGCACTCTGCAGGACATGTCCCCAGTCCCAGGGGAGTACCATCACTAGGAGAAATGAGCCTTGATGAAGAAGAAAAACCAAGGGAAGGCACCGGCCACCCTCAGGGGTGCCAGAACAGCTCTCACCCAGATCCATGCAACTTTTCCACTGGGTTGCAATGAGCTGGGGATGAAGACACCTGAGTGTACCCTGCAACCAGGGCAAGAAAGAGGCACCTTTGGAGGAGATTCAGCCCATGTAAGAGTGATGGATGTGCCGAAGAACCCACCTCTCTCCACTAAGAGAGGGATGGGGCTGAAGACCTGGATGAAGCTGAGTTGGGGCTTACACTGCTCAGGAACTGCTCAGACCCTCTTGAAGGATCTCTCCCTCCTGCCTTTACTACCAGACTACCCAGTGTGTGCTGTCCTTAAGCGTTGCTGATTCTTTACCATCACATGTTATTTATGGAGTTCTGTGGCCGCCTGCAAGACTTCCCATGTAATTAAGCCAGTCTCCAGGCCCTGAAGGCACCATCATTGTAAATTCTTTCTCTGACACCATCCTGCCTTGGTAGATCTGGGCTTGCCCACACCTGTCTGTCACACTTTCCACCAAAGCCGGGGCCAATTACTGCTCCTTTCCAGATCAAGTACTTCCAGGGACAGGAGATCTGATGTGCCACCCAACACATTGATTAGCTGTGCAGCATGCAGTGCATCTCTTTGGTCTGTGCAGGACCTAACACCAAGGGGTACAAACAGGACCCTGTTTCCGTGATGCAGGCTACAGTGCCTGCTGTTTGCCCCTCCTTGCTCCAAAGCCCACCCTGTGTCACCCACTGCCGCTGATGTTCTACCCTGGCCCTCTCCATATTCTTGGGCATTCATCACGTAGTCACTGTGCCCACCAACATCACCATCATCATCATCATCTATCACACTGTCACTGGGCCCACCAACATGGCCACCACAGCTGCAAGGCAGTTTGGGCAGCTGGTGTGTACCAATTTACACCAACAACATAGGGCAACTGCAGAAGGCTGCATTCCCAGTCCAATGACTTTATAGAGGCACAAATGGATGACAAAGATCCCTAAATAAGAAACAAAGGACTCTTCCTAAGCAACCTGATGTAGGTACGCCTTCCTCAAGAGTTTGAGGGGAAAAAAACAGTCTATTCTGGGTGAGGGAGTGAGGTACCATCGGTATCCTCCCAGTCTTCTGGTTCCTACTGCCAGGGCAAGTGCATACCAGCTGTAAAGCACTCAGACCTGTGGCACCTTACCTTTCAGGTGATCAGCCACCTCGGTGTAAGACCGCAGCACTGCCAGGGACACTGCCTCCCCTGAAACACAAAAGAGACACAGCCCTGAGGGACATACAGGTGACAGACCAGCCCCACCTCGCACTCTGACAATGTCATGTTATGATTCTCTGCATCCTAAGGTGCTTCAAGCTCTGAAAGACTGAAAGAAATGAGGGAAATTGGACTTCATGCTTCTGTGCAGCAGACAGCAACCACATTGTCTAGGCTATCCCATGAGCCCATGCTACCACAATTTACCCTCTTGTCCTACATTCGGTCCCTGTAAAATGAAGGTTAAAAACCTATGAACATTGATATCTTTATACTGAGAGATACTGTCTTCACACAGTATCAGTCAATGAGAAGAACTGATTTAATCTGATTGCTAACAGTGGGTGGAGGCCCAGCAGGCACGACACAGCACTTACTTATCGTTTAAACTTGTCTACAGCATCACCACATTATGGAAAGGATGGTGAGCAGCGCAAGCTTAGAGAAGGGACAACCAGGCCACATTTCATACTCACAGCTGGCATAAAACAGCACCACTGTCCGGGCAGTCTCCAAGAGGGCAGTGTGGAAGGTGTCCTCCGTCAGCGCACGGATCTGCTCCAGGGGCAGCTCTCGCTTCTTGTCCCTGGAAACTGCTTCCACCACCTGATCATCCTGAATGTCTGCAAGGGACCCACAGCTGTGCATGAACACAGGTACGCATGCAGGGCAGAGGGAACGGCAGCCCCCTCGTGCCACCCCATCAGCCATGTTTTTGTAAGCCAGCACCTCTCAGCAGAGACATGGTGACTGTCAGCAGGGGGCTAACTGCCTCGTATGGGGGAGTAGAGGCACAGACACACATACAAAATCATTAAAATGCACTTATGCCATCTTACACCAGTTGTGCCCTCTGATTTGAACACTATTCTTTAAGCATGTTGGCTCTTCTAGGATCCTGTGTCACTTCTTTTGGAAAACAAAACCAATTTTGTATGGAAAACAAATGCATCTTCAAGGACATATTGTAGGGCCAGTGTTCTCTCCCTGGGGAAGGCAAGTCTGGAACAGCTTTTACAAAAACATGTCTCAAACGTTTCCAAAGGGACTGACAATTCTAAGGCTCTCTTCTGATGCTTGAAGAGGAGACAGTGTTGGGTGCACTTTAAATCCCTCATGTCTCTGAAGCTGGACGCATTCAGGCAGAAGCACCCCTGAAACTCATGCAGCACTTCTGCAACTGCTCCTCTAACAGCTGCTGATTTTTCTCCCTGGTGTTTCCCCTAAAAATTATGCCTGTCTGTCATGAAACTCCAGTGATCTGCAGAGAATGAAAGAGCCACTTTGTACAACCGTGATGTGACTGTGATGGTTTGCCTTGGATTTGCAAAAGTATGCTCTAATGCTTTAACATATGCCTGCACGTCTCTAGCAGATGCTGACTGCATGTCCTATCTGATGACAATCAGCTTTTCACTGTTTAGTTGCGCACCTTGATTGTTATTCTCTTTTTCACCCTCATCTTCCTCTTCCTCCTCCTCATCCTCCTGGATTTGTTCGACCTTGCTCTTATTTTCCACCAGGGTTATAACTTCATCAGTGTCTTCCAAAACCAGGTATTTGATTGGCACTCCCTAAAGAAAACAGAATAAATCAGTGGGAGCAAAACATCACCCTGTGCCCACTCTGTCTGCAAACCAAACTCGGGGCTGATGGGGCACCATCACCCAACTCCTTATTTTTGGGGTATGTCAACAGATTCCTAAAGCTGCCGAACAGGGAAGCTTCTGGGGTGCGTTTCCTTGGCCTGGTTTCACCTGTGCATGAGTTTTTCTCACTCCAGACTGACGTTTCCTTGCAAGGAAGTAATTGTGGCTATGTGGGATCCTGTGGCTGGAGTGGTGAAAGCGAACACCAGCTCCACCTCCCAGCATCTGAACATGGATCTACTGTTGCAAGGAAAAGTCCAGTGGCCAAAGAGTGAAGGGGGGGGAGGTACAGGCTCCCCTTGGCTCTCCCCCCTCTAGAGGGTCAGGCTGGGTCAGAGCAGCCCATCACAGCCTGAGAAACTGGCACAAAAAATCCTTTATCTGATGGAGCTGAACCAAGAAAAGTACTCCCAAGTGTACACGGGCTGCCAGTCCATGGAAAGAAAAGAGCAAAATGTGTTTCTCAGAAATGAGACCTTGTCAGCTTAAAACCAGTTCTGGCACTGTCTCAGCAAAAGGCATTTCAGAGAAAATGAATTTTATAATGAACTGAGAGAAATGACAAACTGCTGGCACCTCCCATTGTCTCTAAGAGGAGAATCACAACATGCACATCTCTCACCAGGGCATGTGAAGCCCTCAGGGGATGCTCAGGTTCAGGTCTGATCCTGTATCTTTGCAATCATAAGTGTGACAGTTCAGGTAATCTGGGGCAACGTGTGCTCCCTGGCATTTGTCGGCACCGAATTCCATCTTGCCTCACAAGCTGGGTCAGGTCCCTCCAGAGTTTAGCTCATCTTGATCAACCTCATTTCACTTACACTCTGTCCTTTTCCCAGATCACTGCCAGAGGAATTTGGTTACATCAGTTCAGTACAGACCTGTGGTTATTTGCTCTTAGTTTCACACCCATTTCCTCTCCCATCTTTTGAATGCCTTTCCTAAGGGGACAAGGGCCTTTAGAAGTCCAAATCTTCAGGGAATTTGCACTTGGACTACTACCTTAGGTAGTTTGCAACCTTGTGTTGCCTTAAGGTGTAGTGGAGATGTCACCCTACGTTTTGAACCCAAAATAAACTCAGTATTTTATCTTTACCAGCAGGCACAATTGCTCTGCAGTACCAACCTCAGGCAGTCCCATCATGCATCTAAGGAAAGACACTTCCCCTTGAGCTTCTGGGAAGGCTGTCAAATAACAATGGAGCTCAGCATTACCCCAACACCTCTCAAGAGCGCCACGCCCAGATATGGAAATAAGAGTTGTACAATAAAGAAATCCAGCATCTAACCTCATCTGGTGTCTTGAGAGCAACGTTTGACCGGAGCAGAACATTCAAATCTACGAGGTCCCTTCCAAAATACAAAGTGAACATCAGATGGTGCGATGTGCAAGGTCACACCCCCATTCAGCCTGGCTGGCTGGCAAGCCCACCTCTCTCAGCAGCACCATGTCCTCACAGAGTCGTGCTTCAGGGCCCCCGAGAACTTGCAGGAACACAGAATCAATGTCAGTGGTGGAGAAATAGGCTCCAAGTGACCTTCCAGTGGGACTGCACTGTATAACCTGCCTATTTCACAAGGGGCTTGGACTCCCTTTCTGTGATCCAGGTCTTTGCTTCTGCACTGGTAGCCACTTCCCAGTGCAGCTGCTCTGCTGGTAGACTTCAGCTCATCAGTAAATGCAGCCAAGAAGTGCCTCAACAAAGGGAGGTACCATGGTGGCAGAAAGCTGGAATAAGAGAGCCCACACCCATCCTTCCTCTACCTCCTCCCATTTGCACAGCTGCCAGCAGACATCCCCAAAGGCTGTGCAACCATGCCTACAGGGGCTGCACACCTCCTTTGGCAAGAAACCATGGAAACATTTGTAAACACAAGCCAGTCTGGTGTATGCAGGCTGCTCCTGAGTCCATGGAGCAGAGATAAATAGCTGGTGGTCAAGCGTGCCTCCTGTCCTCCTGGGGAACAAGCGTGCTGGTGTAACTCAGAGAGCCCTCACTGATGGAGGAGGCATCGCTTACTGAGCGGAGGCTCCCATCGCATCCCAGTACCCAGGCACCCAGCACCCACAGTCCACCTCCTTTACTGGATGTCCTTCTGCCCTTAACTTGAAGGCAAAATACAAGCCTTCCATCTGTGCTAAGTTTCCTTTCCAAAATCTCTCTTAGTCTGACTGTTTTTCCACTTCTAAGTCAGCAAGAGACTCAAACATTTCTACACTTCCAGCCAGTCTGAAACCAAACTAATCTTATTCTGGACAAGTCCTTAAAAGTGACATCCTCTCGCAGGACATAGCCTAGTTTTACTGTTTCTCATACAAATGTGAATAAGCCCACTGACTATCATCCTGGCAGTGGAGAAACCAAGCTCAGAAACACCACAAAAAGCAAGAAGAACCCCAAAACACCTTAGAGCAAATACCTGGACAAAAGGGCAACTCCTGCTTTTCCCAAGAGCTGCCAGGCCACAAACTCTGCTGTCCTCCTGTCAGCCTCATAGGTCTCTTTCTGGCTGAGGATGAACACAAGTGGTAGCCCAAGCTGTAAGTGAACGGTGGAAACCTTCTCTGGGTCTTCAGTGACCTCTGTCTGGAGAAGAGACATGGTTATACTGCAGCACATCTCCACACCGTTGAAGGTATCTCAGCTCTTCTTCTGCACAGCCCATGCCACCGTGTGTTCCCCAGCCACAGAAATAAGGACACCCTCGAGAAAAAGCCTCCAAGCCTGATTCTAAAACATCCATTGAAGCAGAACCCACACAACTCCTGTTAAACTGTTCCAACCTGCCATGACCCTCCCTGTTAGAAACCTGGGCTTTATTATGCATGTTCTTTGTGACTTAGCAACTCCAGATGTCAAATCTCCATTACTTTTTATTTACCTGGCATCCATGCCCCGGGGCATTTTGAGAACCCCGGCCGCAACATGCAAGAGCTGGCATCCTCCCCCTTCCTGCCTTGGACATGCTGCTTCATGAGAGCATGGAGCTGCTTAATGAAGTGCCTTCCTTCCATGGGCCTAACCCAGGAGGCTGGCTGAAGGAGACACTTCCTAGCTCATCTCCTCGTCCTTTCGGCTGGGCAGAGATGCCACCAGTGGGAACTGGAAGCCTGCTGAAGTTCCTTCCCCCATGGGAAGAGATGATAGGAGGGAGCCTCCAGTCCCTTGTGCTCACGAAGGCTTGAATGACCGATATCGAACTCCCCAGGGTGCTGAGCCTGCTGTGGGGAGCCTAGAGGAGCAGCTAAGGACTTTGGGTTTGTCTAGTTTGGAGAAAAGGTGGCTGAGGAGTGACCTTATTGCTCTCCATACTGAGAAGAGGATGTGGAGAGGGAGGTGCTGAGCTCTTCTCCCTGGTATCCAGGGGTAGGACACATGGGAATTGTTCAAAGTTGCAACAGGGGAGGCTTTAGACTGGAGTTTAGGAAGAATTTCTTTACTGAGAGGGTGGTCAAACATTGCAACAACCTTCATATAGAGGTGGTTGATGCCTCAAGCCTGTCAGTGTCTAAAAGGCATTTGGACAACACCCTTAATAACATGCTTTAACTTTTCATCAGCCCTGAAGTGGTCAAGCAGTTGGACTGGATAATTGTTGTAGGTGCCTTCCAACTGAAATAGTCTAGTCTGTTCTACTGTATTCTGTTCTGTTCTGTTCTATTCTGTATGTTCCAGTGAAGTCTATCTTACTCTATTCTGTGCTATTCCACTCTATTCTATGCTATTCCACTCTATTCTATGCTATGCTATATGTTCCAGTGAAGTCCAAGGGGCACCTCCACCCCATCACCACTCATGGTGCTTACAGACAACTAGAGGAGCATACATTGGTGCCAGGCCTCCCTGGAAAGTTCTAAGCAAGCAGAGCAGGGCAATGGAGTGTTGCTCCCATCCAGCCTCATGCCTGTTCCTTGCTTGGACCCAGCCTGGGAGCTTTGCCATTAACTTCATGGAGAAGGGGCAGCTTTGCCTTCTCCTCACACCTCCGTCATCCTCACAACCACCCCAGCTGCCCTCATTTCCACAGCCCAAGTGGCTCCTCTTTCCCAGTCATACCACCAGAGGAGCCCCCATGAGCTTGAGGTGCCTGTGGATGTTGAGCATCGTCAGAGCCTGCTCCATGGCTGTCCTCCTGCAGGGCTGCGCCAGGTCTGTGGTCTGCTGGCAGTGGCAGAACAACAGGCGGGCAGAAGACACATCAGGCTCGTCATTGCTGTGGGAGACAAAACAAAAACCGTGCTGAGCTAGGCATCCACCGCAGGGTTTTAAATGCCCTGACAGAATGACCGTGTTTGTTGACATGTTTTACAGGGCAGATGATCCTCAAGTTCAGAGTTTGGCAGGCTTGTGGGACCTCTTCAAGAGCCCCACTACTGACAGGTACAATTGTGTCCAGGTGCCTTTCAGAATTGTGCTGAACGTCTAATGAAGCCCCTGGCTCACCAGGTGTAAATGACCCCAACTCCAGAACAGTTGGCCCAGCTAGAGAAGGACACAAATTAAGCTTTTCTCAATGGGACCAGCCATGCCACTGCAGTGGAGACCCTGGCAGGAGGACGAGCGCTGAAGTCTACAGCTTTGCTCATGTCTTTTACCTCACTGGTGACATCTTACAGACTGTATAAGGAACATTCCACCTTTTGAATAGGATTGGTTTTGGCTGTGCCAAAGGAAGCTGTGAGATGGAGTTCCCTGGATGGTTCCCTGGTTAGTTGTTTCTGCTCTGATACCATCACTGGTGTTGGCCTGTGGGTTAACTGTGGGAAGTCACAGTTCCCACACACCCATTCCTTCCCTCTAAAACAGCAAGCACCTTCTTTGTGAAGGGTTTTAAGATGTCTCTATGGGAGAGTAGAGCATAGTATTAAGACCTCAAAGCCTGCTGCCCCGTTTGGCTGAAAGCTATTCATGTTGGTGAAGTTACCACCATTTCATCAGCTAAGGAGATGACCTGCTGGTGTCCTCTGGGCTTTAAGCAGAACGAAGCCAATTCCTGTCCAAATGACAACCGTGCCATCTAGTGGCAGCCACAAAATGCTGTCCCTGACCATGATCCTGCAAGGATGGGATGGCACCTCAGCGAAGGACCACTTTGGTGCCTGCCCTGGTGTCACCTGTGAAAGCAGGCGAATCGTTGTGTAAATGCTTTGCTGAAGATGCAACATGCTATGTGATATTCCCACCTTCCTCCCTCTGTTTCCTGACTGCAGTAGGTCCCATCAGCAGCAAGTCATGTTGAAGGATCTGCCCTTCTAATGCAGCTCCTCCCGCATGGGAAGGAGATGGCCCAAGCTGGATGGGAAGTCCCAAATACATGAGCAGTGTCTCGTGCAGCTGAACTGCAGAACTCACTGCTGCTAGAAGTTGTTGAGATGAAAATTAAAAATGAGTTAAAAAAATTCTGGTGGCTGTTAACACCATGATACAGGTTCAGCTCCCATCTCTTGAGAGTCCTGAAACCTCTGACTGCCAGAAAACAGGAGGCTGCAGGCAACACATCCATTTCCCCATACCCCTTGGGAAGCACCTATGGCCACTGCAGAGGTAAGATATGGAGCTGGGTGGGCTTTGCTCCGACCCACTGTTGCAGTTCTTACCCTTCTCAGATGGCCAGACTTGATCATCAAAGCACAGGGCTGAGTGTTTTAAGACTAGAACATCAGCTATATCAGCCTTCCTGAAAACCCATGGCTGAGGTTTGATCAGTCAGCTGCAGAAGGGAGACAGTGGGCTCTTCTCCTATAAAATCCCATTCAATGAACAGTCACAAATGGCATGGCTAGTCCCAGTCCAGGAACACAAGCAGCAGCTGGTTTTGGAAAAGCAAAACAGATCTGACTGTCCACCCTTGGCATAACATTCTGATACCATCCCAGATTTGACCTGGGAATCTGAGAAACCAAGAGTAGAGCAAACAGTGCAGGGGAGCAGCTCTCCCTGGTGGGTGGGTGTTTGGACATACCTGGTGTCTTTCAACAACGTTGCCTCAGTTGTCAGAACAAACTGGTGGACAGTCCCATAGACAAAAGCTGCCTCCATCACAGCTCTGTGCTCTGGAAAGAGAAAGGCAAAATGAACTCATCTCAGCTCCCTCCAGATCTCCCTCTTCATCCTTCCCAGTTCTTATTATCAATACCCAGGCTTTCACAAACTCCTGGTAGAAAGTCATAGCTGTCTGAAGACACGCTATGAAGGTAACCGAGTAACTGGAGCTGGACCCAGTTGCTGATCGCCAGTAAACACACAGGTGGTGTATGTGAATCCATTCTACTGCATAACCAGAGATCTGCCTGCCTATGGGTTTATTTATTTTTTAAGACAGCAGCCACTGGCTTGCTTTCTCTCTCAAGTCCGTCTCTGAAAGTTTATGCTCTCAGCAAAACTTTTCTGGTGCAACTGATCCCTTTGGAAACACAGCAAGACATACAGAAGTGGAGAACCTGTGTGTGGGTGGCCCTTTCAGGCTTCCTTGATCCTCTATTTGCAGGATTTTGGGTCAGAAACCCAGCTTCCTTGCACCTTAGTAAAAAGGGCTCTGGGAGGAAAGCAAAGATGAAAAGCTGAGTGTTGGTACCTGCTGTCCCAGTAGCTGGTACATAGGCAAAGACCATGTTCGACCTCCCTTTCAATGAATTTTCAATGTTCTGAAGATCTGCCAGTGTTTCAACATATTTAACTTCGTTAAAGAGCAGGGCACTGAGGAGTCAGAAAAAAACTCATTAGCAACTGTTTTCTTTTAACAGCGAATTTGCAGCCATATAACCATGATGGAAAAACAACGTAAAATTCCAGCTTCTTGCTGGCAGATTGACAATTCACAGCCAAGTACAGCTGCCCAGATGTGTGCTGGTAAGTCATCTCAAGGGCATAGATCTAACAGGGTCAAACCATACCAAAGAGAGAAGCAGCCTTCTGCTTGGCTGAGAGCAGCCTTTGGAATATGTGAGGTTTGTATTTATACAAAACTTTGTATCAACAAGTGAAAATGGAAAGTAAAGGATTCACAAAGATGTATCTAGTCTGTACTTACAACAAAACGTTAGCAACAATGGAGTTCACGTCAAACAAGGCATCAGTGGGGAACTCTCTGATCAGCACGTTACCTCTAGGGAGGGAAGAAAGAGTATCACCAAAGAAACTACAAAAGATTAGCTACACATACTAATTTAATCTTCACTCTGCTGAATACTTCAGCAGAAACCTTGGGAGGTTTCACACTGAGGACAAAGCATCTACTTTGCCTGTGTTGGGCCTTTTGGGGGTACTTTTTGCTAAACCCTCTATGTCACTGCTGTCTTCATAGCGCCTCTCTTCCTCCACAGACATCTTTGATCACTGACAGTGTTTCCTTCAAACATTTGCACTGGAAAGCAATCGAAGTGTGGTGCCCAGACAGCCCCCCTCACCTGAACAGGTAGGCTTTCCTTAATGTGTTTTCTTTTACACAGTATCTTGAGACATCCTCTTTGGGACAATTCACCTAGACATCAAAAGCATGTAATTAGACATTCAGCTCCACAAGTGGCTACAAACATACAGCACTACAGTTTTCTTCCATTCGAGAGTGTAAATACAGTCTTTCCAAACCTGCTGGGAGAGAAAATACAATAAAATGGAGTCCAGAGATGGGTACTGGAGTTTGTACTTCAGTTCTCCAGCTCAGCCTGCCTTGATTTGGGTCAGATGGGATCAAGAGATTTTATGTTCTGCCCAGCATATTCAAAGTGACAGATCACTGCTTGCTTATTAAACTCAGCCTGTATCTGGAGGAAATTAAATACATACACACACATATAAAAGCACTTCTTATAATCTCATTACACTTGCCTAAATTTGTAATTCCCTCACCTAAATCTGCATAAAGTTTCAGCTAAAAAACCCTTTATATGAAGTATTTATTGCACTGAATTGAAAAGAAGTGAACCAACCCATCCCTCAGTCTTTGCAGTTTGAGCTGGCAGGAGGGAGCTATGGAGAGAGTTGGGCGCATCCCACCTGAGTGAGACGAGCGGGCTGATGCCCTCCTGTGCAGTACGCTGGGGAACTGTACTCTTCCTTGCACCATGCCCATGGGTACACAGCAATGGCCAGGCAAATCCACGCACCTCATGCAGCTGCTGGGAGGCCAGATTAGATCAGCCACCTAAGCCCAGTATGTGGGGTGGCCCATGAAAAAGACCGATCTGTGAGAAAAATGTGAGTAGCTAAATGTCCCCTAAACCCATGAATGCAAATCAAAGTGCACAGGTTCATCTACTGAGACTGAACTGGCAGGCCAGGAGCAGCTCAGGGCTGCCCCTGCCTGACCCACAGCACTGCTGGTCTTCTGCCTTGCTATGTTTGGAGACACAGGCACAACATTGAGTCTCTCTGGGACACAGGAACCTGCCCATGTCCCGCAGGCAGAAAGCGTGATGCAACCCACAAGCAGCAGATGTAAGGCCAGAGCAAGGGATAAAATGGGATGTCCTGGTCTGCCACCATCTGCTTTCTTGTGGGGTGCCACTGCTGTCAGTCCCCAAGGTGGCTCTGCCCACCCTGCAGGAAGCCCTGCAGAAAGAATCTGCAGAAATAGCCTGTCCCACTCCTCGTCCCCATTTACCTTCACCACCGAAATGCCATAGTCCTGGAGGGCCTCGGCCGAGTTCTCAATCTGCTCCAAGAAGGGCTGGGCACCAGGAGAAACTGAAACACAAAACCCCCTGGTTTCCATCCCTTCCCCTTATGGATGAGGAAGATGACAGTACCTTCAGAGGAAGCACTGTCTGTACTCTGGCATGGTAACAGCATGCTAAGGTCCCCATGCAAACATCCCTGGGACATCTGAGAAGACCTGAGCAGGGCAAACAGGGAGCTGTGGCATGCTGCCAGCAGAGGTACCTGTGGGGATTTGGCTGGGGGAGACAGTGGGACTGGGACTGGTTTTGTCAGATGGGTGCTGCTGTGCTGGGCTGCAAGTCGCAGAGTCAGGAGCATCCTCCTGCCACGCACTGGGACAGTGCTTGACACAATATGGTCTTGGTCTTACTCATAGAGTAAGTTATTTACTGAAACAAGACTAATTACAGGCAACAACATGAATGCCCGCAGTCTCACCTCCTTCCTTTCAAACACACCCAGCCTCCCAATGCTGATGTGGGAGCTGTGTTGGTGTCTCAGCCCATACCGATGTCTCTGGGAAACCATATCTGGGGGCCATGAAGGAGCAGAACAAGAAAGGCAAGGCCAAGGATCTCCTTCTAATTCTTGACAGCCCTTAGCTCCCCTGCATGCAAGGGATCCCCCTTTCCCTGGGAGGTACCATGGAAGAGAAACCCAGCCCCTTTCAGGGTACAACTTCTTAGGAGGCTGGGTTTCTCTTCCATGGTACCTCCAGAAAATCAATGAAATGCTTTGAAGGAGTGTACCTGGGGACACAGCCAGGAAAGATCCCACCCCAGGAGGTCTCTGCCTGTCAGGAGCACTTGGAGCTTTGCAAATACGGATTTGCCAGCTGAGCTTGACCAGCTCTTCAAAATCACTTTGGGTTTACAAATCTCAGGAATTGCCTCTTCAGTGTTCCACTTTTGCACACACCCTCACACAAGTGTTTGCTGAAAACCCAGGCTGATGTAAATGCGTACTGTTAAATACATACCACTATGGCTGAAATAACTCAGGGATGCTCTGCCGGCTTGTAGGCTACCGAAATACTTCTGCGGGCTCAGCTCCTGCAGCAGCCTCGCACTTCCCTGTGTTGGGATGGAGGAAGCACAGAAGAGCAGGAAAAAGAAGGAAGAAACCCATCTGTCCTTTTGGGCTGACATGGCTGTTACCAGCTACAGGCACGGGAGAGTCACAACTGGGAAAAAAATCAAAAACATATATATGTATTTTATATATATATACAAACATATACATGAGTGTTTTCTGTTTAGGTAGGTGCAGCATGATTGTAATTTCCAGATGTGACACAAACATCTCGAGGACATCATGAATTAGTCACCAGAACAGCAGGTGATTCAGTCAACTGTAAAGATGACAGTAAAGGCCATTCTCTTTCCTCTGAGTGCTATCTGCAAGTGCACGGATCCTCAGTGCTTTCAGTTTAGGGCTGTTTTTCTTCCCTCCTTTTTTTTGTCTTTCGAGTCAAACAGAAATTACATGTACAGGCAGAAAACAGTGACAGTATCATACAACCTCCCCTCCCCCTCCCCCCCCCAGCTGTCTCAATTCTTGTTAAAAAGCTTTGAGGATGCCACTATCATTATATGCGCCACTGAAAGAGGTGTTCACAAAGGGACAGGCCATATTGGTCACTTCAGACCATGCCAAATGATGTGCCTGCCCCATCTCTCTGCCATTTGAGGTTTCAGCTACACCAAAAGGGAGAGGGGTTTGTGCAAACTCCTGGGGCTTGTCATGCCTGGCTCGGTCCAGCCTCACGTTATTCTGACATCGGTGGCACAGGAGAAAAACCCATGACCCACACCAGGCTGCAGGGCAGTCCTGGCAGTCTCTCTTCCACCCCGGGTCTCCACGTGGAGCTGGTTAGGAGAGGAGCCAAGGAAATTTCTGAGATGTTTCAGAGAACGGAGCAGAGACCAAGCGTGCAAGTCAGCTGCCAGGGTTCACCAGCAGCCCTCCCCAGGCTGCCCTGCCACAGCTGTTTAACTCTTCTTGCTCAGATTAAGGGGCTCAGGAGAGCTTCATGTGGACAGCCACCACAGGATGAGAAAACACCTTCTTCCCACTTCATTCCCCTGTTTAATACCAGCTTCCTTCACAGCCTGCTCTTCAGGTATTGGTCTTTGCTGCTGAGTGTGCTGGAGCACGGCTGGCCCCTGGTCAACAAAGAGACAAAGCCAGAGTTGAAGCCATGTAGAAGCTGTTTGCTTTGCATCATGAGCTGCAGCTGTTTTCGTTAACAAATGCCCCTGTGTCCATGGACTGTCATTCCCTTCAACACCCTGTCAGATGCTGTCAGCTTACTATCGCTGTTCTGTGATGAACCCAAACTAAAATGTTCAAAAAAAAGCAGCCAAAGTCCCTTCGCTTTGCTCCAAGAGCGAGGAGTTAGTGACAGCCAGGCATGCTCAACCTTCACAGGCTCCCTCTCATGTAGGTGAGGGGTTTGGATCGGGCCTGAACGGCACAAAGGAACAAAGACAGGGCTAAGAAAGGCATGAATTTTTTTCTTTTCATCTTAAAATCTCCAGTTCTTTCCAGCTTTGGGAAGTGTCAGGCATTTCTGGTCCTTTGCCCTCCCATCTGTTCCTCTGGCTTACAGAGGGGACAGAGATTGGGGTGGGGGGGGCAATGTTTATTAAATGACAAATTTGGCTACAGCGGGGTGGAAAAATAAACTCAATTGTGGCGTGTGGGAATCAGCCCAGGTCAAATGGGAGAGCTTATTGTCAAGGAGGCAAGAGGAGCAGCCTCTAATGACTCAAAGATTTCACAGCATTATACCTGGAGGAGGGTGCCAGCAGTTTAAAAACACAATTCCAGCCTCTACCCAGTCCCACTCTCTCTTCCATGTCTCCTCTGGCTCTTGTAGTTTTTCTAGCATCCACCTTCTGCCCTCTCCACACACCTGTGTGACTGCTGCTCTTCTCCTTGCACCTCTTGCCCAAAGTCAGCCCTGTCTGCCCCACCGCAACCCCTTACTCTGTCCTATGCCCCCGGTCCTCCCCATGCCTGCCTCCCTCCCTCTGCCCCACCACCCCCAACCCTGCTCCTCCCCATGCTTTTCTCACCCTTCACACAAAAACATGTGCTCATCCCTTCCCTACTCATGTCCTCTCACCTCTTCTTTACTCCGTCCTGCCCAGCAGCTGCCCTCTGAGCCCCATCAATCCAGACTCGAATATTCAGCTTTTAAGTCATTTCCTCTGTCACCTCTTTTCCATCAACAGAAAATTAACACCATAGGGCTGGAAACAGCCAGAACCCTGTACTGCAGCCACTCGCAGGATTACCAGAGATGTGTGAAAATACCAGGGATGTGTGAACCAGCTCTGTGTCACTGCTGGGAAACCCTTAAGCCCATGGACTGTGGGGCAGCCTAGCCCAGCATAGATGGTATGCAAGACCTGGTTCATGTTTTCACTGTCCTGCCTCCAAGACAGAGCCAGGCCAGGTGGTTAAGGCCACTGTAGATGACCTAAAATGAAACCAAAGACACCAGAGACACTCAGCACAAACTCCTGTGTTGGTATAAATTGCTTGTTCCACATTGGTTTTTGCTTGGGAATCCTGTAGAGGTAACCACGGGCTGGGATCCCTGTATTACCTCTGTGATGCCAGCTGCTTTCCCTGACACCATACCTCACAGAGCCCCTGGCTGCCAATATTTATTGCTGAGGAAGCTGCAGTACTGTTCATTCAAGGGAGCATGATGTGGGGTGGTTTTTAAGACTCACAAGACAAGGAAGAACCACTGTCCTACTGGAATCATAGACTGCACAGCCAGCTGGCTACCATCTCCATCATCCATGGGCCTCCCTCACCTCGGGAGAACCACGACCAACCTGGACTTAAATGCCAGTGATGTAAAATCTCCCACATTCCTCAGCAGGGTATTTTCCTCCCGGTGATGAATTACCTTCTTGCAAAAACCCTACACTTTATATCTGGTCTAAATATGTTACACTGCTGCTTCCCCTTCATTTTTTCTCATTATACCAGTATCTTCCAGCCTGCAGAGCCCTCAGTTGGCAAGTTTTAACTCCTTAGGTAGATGCTCCTAAACCAGGAGCATTTAGGGTGCTCCTAAATGGAGTTGCTTCAACCTCTCCTGTGATGATCGACACAGATCAGGCCTTTTGTCGCAGCAGGACATTCACCCCACAGCCAGCTAGTACAGGTTTTTTTGGCAGCACGCTCACCTGCCTTTTGTGCCCTTCTGGCAGCAGTAATAAGTGTGCTGCCCTCCCAAGTTTGCTGGCAGAGAGGACATATAACAGACCCCAAATCCATGTGGGGCTGCCTCAACCTCTTAGCTACAGCAAGCTAAACAGGCTGAAACCCTCTCCCGAGCATGGCTGGATGCCCCAGCACAAATATACCTGCTGCTGAAAAATGCAAGGGAAAGCATAACACTGACGGCTCTTCTTGCACTGTGGACCATGCACACAGGTTTCCTTTAGGGGATCCAGAAAAACTCCCTGAAAACCTCTCTGTTCCAGCTTTCTGCTCTGCACATCCACATGAATCCCTCCAGCCACACGTCACTGCCCGGCCAGCAAGCCCTTCCCAAACACATCCAACTTGTTTGCAGCCAGCTTGTCCGAAGATGGAAGCTGTCCCAACAGCTGTATTGTCTGCAAATTTATTTTCTCCTGAAGAGATGATAAATTGGCTCTTCAGGGCCAAAGAAAGCATCCTAGGGATCCCACTGAAGCCTATCTGGATGACGCTGACTCTCCGGTGACAACGCACTATGTGAAACTGTCACCCTGTGGCCACTTCACTGCCTGGGGTGGGGGGGTTGTCCTGCAGGTTTTTAATTCATCAGAAGACCACGCAGCCCCAAGTCACATGCCTGACAACTGTTGACATATACTGCTGACAACTGTTGAAATAATTGCTTATGTCAAGCAATATTTAAGTCCTTTTTTTTCCTTGGTGAGGTTATGTGTTAGTTTTATGGAATCCTATGGCTGCCCAGCAGTAACCTCACTTCCTTACCAGATATTGTGTTATTTTGCATATTTTTCACTACACGCTCCCCTTCCCTGCTTATCTTCAAAAAAGTGGCCAGCACCAGCCTTTTCCTAATCAGCAGACAAGTCAGGTTAATTATCACTACCCAGTTTTGCTGGAACAGAGCTCAACTCAGCTCCTTTCAAATTTTCCAAAGGCAAGTTCTTTGACCCAGCTGACTTGAATAAGGTCAAAAAGCCGCAGTTCCCCAGCATTTGGAGCCGGGACAGCGTTGAGATTGTTCTCCATCACTTCGGGACGGGCCTGCAAACATGGGACCGAAATACCCGCTGGCCCTTCCCACTTGCCCCTTCTCCCCAGCAGCCTGCGGAGGAGGCAGGGGTTGCAACCTGCAATTGCGAAGCCCCTACAGCCGTGTCCACCCACGTGTGCTGCTGTGGCTGTGACCCTACAGCTGAGGGAAGATGTTTCCACCCGGGCTGGATGCCCTGAAAAGCCTCCAAGCCAGGCTGCGATGTCGGGACCCACAGTAAGACTCATACACTGCTTCCAGTCAGAAACCAGAGCCTCGCCGCAGAGGTATTTATCCTGCATTTATCCACAAACGCTGTTTCAAGCCGGAGCGCCGCCAGGCCTTTTGTGCACAGGCAGGCGCACTTTTCAACCAGCAGCGTTTTAAGGACGTTGCAGATTGCTGCGTAATCAGCCCGCGGCGCAAATCCGTGCTGGGGCAGCTCACGAGACCGGAGCCACATCTGGCACACCATGTCGGATGATAACGGAGCTCCAGTCCGCCTCTCCCCTGAGCCTCTGACCCCCTGCACCAGATGTGCCTGATTTTCAGTGCAAATGCAAGATACGGGCCTGCAGTCAGGGGACGAGGGTGCCTATAGGGGTGGCTGCGGTGAGCTGTGGGAGCAGCATCTCGCAGCACCGGGATCCTTCTCGAGGATCATCACCAGAGGTGGGAAACACATCGACATCAAAGTGCATCCCAGCCTGTTGCCCAGCGTGCTTTGCCTCGCTGGGTTTTTTTGCAGCGATGCTCCCACCTCCTGCCACTTCCCGGAGAGTTTCACTTTCATTTTCATTTCCAGGTCCCACTTCCCAGCACCCAGTAGCCCTGCTGGGCCTCTCGCTTGCTACCCAAGGCTGCAAGAAGGCCACGCTGCGGCCTTTCCCTCTGCCCACACCAGGAGAGGAGTGCTTCGATGCCCGCGCACAGCAGACAGCCCGCAGCGTCACCCACTGCTGCTGCCCCCATTTAGTTTGTCCCTGGGGACAGCCCAGCCCCCCAAATTCCCTGGAAAGCAGCTGGCACCGTGATGACGGATGACATTGCTGAGCTGCCTCCCAGATGGCTTAGGGATGTCACCTACCTGGGCATCCCGAGCTGAAGTCCTCGTTCCTCCACCACGGCTGCTGGGAGAGCATCAGGCGTCGAGGTCTGCCCTCGGCACCAGCAGTCCCTCACGGTCGGCGGCCTGGCTGTACAGCTGGCGAAGCTGGGATGCCAAAAATAAAGCTGGCGGATCCAGTGAAGGGATCTCTGAGACCCGAGACGAGGTCTCTCGGTAGCCGGGGTGTGTGCGTGTGTGTGTCCTCTCCCAACTGCCCACCTGCCTGTTAGGATCCCTGAGCTTTCCCTGCAGCCATCGGGATCGCTCCCCACATAGAACGGCCGGTCTCTGAGCCACGCTGAGCCATCCCCACCCCACCAGAGACCCAACCTGCCACCTACCACAGCGGGGCTTCCTCACGCACACCCACGCAGGCTACCGGGGGTCCCCACAACCCTCCCCCCCCTCCCCCAACCCCCGACAGCTCTCAGGGACCCCTGTAGGAAAGCTCTCCGCTTCCTACACGAAGCCCCCCGGAGCTAGAGAGCTGCTAAGAGCCGATCTCCCCCTCACAAAGCGGAGGGTCTCTGCCCCCCGTTGCTGAGGAGACCCCCAGAGCCAAGGCGAGAGGGAAGAAGGGCGGGAGCGCGGGAGGCGGTGCCTCCGCCCGCCGTTCGAAGTAGGCGGGGCGGGAGAGCGGAGGGGAGGGAAGGGCGGGCGGCGGCGGCAACCCAAGAAGCGAGAGGGGAGCAGCGGGGGCGGCCCGTGAGTGACAGGTGGCGGCGACCACTCGGCAAGGCGGATGGGCGCGGTGTGGGCGGTCCGGCGGGGAGCCAATGGGGAGCGCGGGGCTGTCAGGAGCGAGCGCCTCAAATAATCGGGCTCAGCTGATTGTCCCCGGCAGAGAGTTGTTTGGCGGCGGGCGGGCGGGCGGCGCAGCCGGGAGGGCGGGCGAGCGAGCGAGACGGGGAGAGGGGGGGAAAAAAAAAAAAAATAAAAAGACCCCCCCCGTCCCTCACCCCCATTTTGTTGTATGGGGGTGTCCAGCCAGGGCTGAGGAGAGGGGCGGGGCGGGAGCGCGCGCGGCGACCGTTGGCGGGCCGTTGCCTCCCGCTGCCCCATGAGCTCGACGACGACGACGGCGGCGGCGGCGGCGGCCCTCGCTGAGGGGGCGGCCCTGGCTGAGGGGGCCGCCGTGCCCTACGCGGTAGAGCTGGGGCTGACCGTGCTCCACACGGCGCTCTACGCCGCCCTCTTTCTCTTCGCCTACCTGCAGCTTTGGCTGCTCCTCTACTACCGGGAGCGGCGGTTGAGCTACCACACGCTCTGCCTCTTCCTCTGCCTGCTCTGGGCAGCCCTCAGGACCACCCTCTTCTCCTTCTACCTGCAAAACTCCCTGCAGGCCCTCCGTCTCCAGCAGCCCTTCGCCCACTGGCTCCTCTACTGCCTGCCCAGCTGCCTGCTCTTCTCCAGCCTCTGCCTCCTCAACCTCTATTTCGCTGAGGTAAGTTTGTTTTTTTTTTTTTCTTTGAGGGGCGGGGGGGGGTGGGGGACGCGCCAAACCCCCACCCTGCAGGACGCCAGGGTTAAAGCCTCCTCTTCAGCCACCCTACCCCCCCTAAACTTGGAGGGGTACAGCCTGAAGCTGAGGCTCTGGGGTGGTGGGATGGAGGGGTGTGGAGGTGTGTGCCCTGACCAGTCTCGGTGGGAGAGGGTGCCGAAAGGTCTGCCCTTAGTGTAGGCTTTGGGGCAGCTTGGGGAGATGCAGGGGTCTGCCCGGAATCTAGGCTTGGGGAGGAGGAGGAGAGACGCAGGGATTATGCCCTGAATCCAGCCTTGGGGGTGGGGTGGGATGGGGATGGGGGGGGGGGGGGGGTGAGCAAAAAGTGTGCCCCGAATCCTAGCGTCAGGGTGGTGGGGTGCAGGGGTGTGCTTTGAATGCAGACTCCATGGGGTGGCATGGGGTGTGTGGGGGGAAACAGTCACATGCCCTGAATCTGGGGTTGGGGGGGTGCAGAGATGTGCCCTGCTCCCGGGTGGGGCTTTCCTCTTTGCAACCCTGTGAGGGGTGGCAGTGCCACGGGGGTCTCTTGGGGGACTGTTTTGCATCTTTTTTTTAATTGATTCCCCTTCTCTAAAGGGGACCAGAAAGTGGCAGCAGCAGGGGCTGCTCTGGCCTGGAGTGATGCCAACCATTACGTCACCAGCTAGAGCCTCTTCTGCTATTGTTGCTGCGCTCCCTCCTTCTCTCCATCTCTCCGCTCCGCTGTGAACTGGGCTTGTTGTTCTGCAGCTTGTTGTCAGACAAAAACCCTGAGATCCCTCTGCCTCCCCAGACAACAGCCTGGGGCTGGAGAGGTGGGCCCCTTCCTAGCACAATGATCGCTAATGGGACAGTGCGGAGCTGCTTGTTATTGCTGCTGAGCTGTATTCCTTCTTTTCTGGGTTTCCCATCACTTGTTTTGTGATTATTTTTTTATCCTCCTCTCTCTAGTCCTTTCACTTGTCTTTATCTTTTAAAGCCTTGGCTCTCCCCTCCCCTTTCTCCTCTGAATATTTTGTTTCTGCTCCAGTTTCTCGTGAGCAGCCCTTTGCTTGCCTGCCTTCCAGTTTGGTGACTTGTTTCATAAATAGGCAGTACTTTCCTTCCAGCTTTGTTGTTGTTGTTCAGATTCTTTGCTCTGCAGCTCTCAGCTGTTCGCCAGCCTCACAAAGGAATCGCTAACACACAGCGAAATCGCTCCATCGCTCCGATGTGTCACCGATGGGAGTTATGATTTCATTTTCCCGAGGACATCAACATTCACATGATAATGTGAGACTTGGAGAAATTGGGTTGTTCAGCTGTTTTGGTTCTTCCCCCTCTGACACAAACACCTGGACGCTGGGGTAAAAAGCTGTCGGTGTTATATATGCTGCCGATCGAGTGGCAGCAAAATAACAAATGGTGCATAGTGTGCATAATCCATCTTGTCTGTTAAAGGAAGCCTGACCTACCAATTGCTCCAAGCAGGAGGTGTTTGTGTGTCACTTGAAAGGCAAGCTGAGGAAGGGATCCCATGTTCTGGTACCACAAAGTGGCTGGATTTCTGTTTTCCTCTAAGTCACTGGACTTGACAGCAGATTTGCCTCTTTGCAGGCTTGTTAAAAGGCTCCTTTAAAGAATGGCAAAGTAAATTCAAATAGGTTCTCAGGCTTCCCGTCCTCCCACGATATCTGTTTTTCAGTGGACTCTGGTTGAATATACCCCATTTCTTTCTCCTTGAAGACCTAGAGCCAAGGGAAATCCTGTCTGAGGAAATAAGAGCTCAGAATCTAGAGTGGGGAAGGTTAAAATGACTTATTAAAATGAGTATGTGTGCTTAGTTACAGAGAGGGTCTGACACTTGGCTGTTGCAAGCAGAACAGGTGTCCAGCATGTCATGGTGTTTTTGGGTGATCTCAGTGGTGGTAGGCAGTGAAGCCTGCAGCTCCAGAGGTTTGGAGAAAGAGTGCAGCTAGATGGACCGAAATCCTTTGGTGCTTTTCTGGCTTCCATTTTAACAAAGGAAAATGATGCTGAGTAGTGATATTTGGCTGCCTCTGCTTGGGCAACAGGCTGATTAAACTATCCCATCCTTCTCTAGACAGAAGGTTGCCACGTGCTGGTAGCTGAGATGTGCCTGGCTTGGCTGTGTTCAGTGCTTCTCTTAAAGCACAGAAGGAGTTATGTTAAGGGGGGTTAGGGTGTAATTAAACAAGAATTGTCACTACCTAGAGGAAGGAGAGAAGCTATGGTGGAATCACAGCAGTTGAGCTGAAGTGGCTCAAGATCTAGAGATGACTGGTAAGTTTACAAGTGTGACTTCATGCAGAACCTGCTGTGGAGGGCCTGTCTGTTCCCAGTTCTTAAGGGCCAGTTGGTAGCAACCTGTAGAAGGGCATTCTGAGGGTGTCATCCCAGTCTGGTATGTCCTCAGATAAAAGCATAGGCTGCTTCTGTGCTGAAGGCCTAGCTAATTGTTTTTGTACACAGTGCCTCCTTTGTGGAGATGCTGGAAAAATGGCATCTCTCTAAGCAGTGAAAGAAAGTGTGGCCTCTGCTATGTTATTGGAGCTAATCTTGCTTGATTTACAGAGCTCCTCAGGCTATGTACAAGCTGAGGTTGAAATGGTACTGGGTGGGGGAAGAGCTCCAGGAAACAACAAATACCCATGGAGAGCTAGCATTATTTTGTACTCCTGGCTGTTCTGGGGCTGAAATTCCAAGTCAAGAAACTGCCTGGTGTTCCCTCTTTCTGTGGGGAGAGGCTATCCTCTTCCTATCACCTCCTGGCCCCTGAGATTCCTGAGGGGATGTGGAGGTCTGACAAAATGCATGTGGGATGCTTATTTGGTGGTGACAGTTTCTTTTTGTCACTGCCTTATTTCCACCTGGAAAATCAAAAGGTGTAATACCTTTTGCTTGGGAGCACCTCTTCCTCTCTGCTTCAGCTTGTAACAGAATGAGTTCCTTTTTCAGGAAATCTGGAGTTCACAGTATATCAGGTCAGAATTCCTCAGATCCACTCCCAATCTTGCCTCAAACTGGCAGAACCATGTCTCAGATATCCAGCCCAGAGGGCTTCTCTGCCTTGCTTTTGGAATAGCTCCTCTGCTGCCAGCTAGACATCTGCTTGAGTAATTCTACCTTTCCCAAGAGTCTGCCAGTTCCTGCTTTCCCCCAGGTCATGGTCAGGAGCACAGTATATGGAAATGTAGCCACAACAACCTCCATCTTGATCCTTTCAAAGACCTTCTTGAGCACTTGGCGTCCTTGTCTCACTTGGGAGTCAGCAATTGTGTGCAACAATGAGTAAGGCCTTCTGCTGGAGTGGTGAGGCTCTGACAGGCTGCTCCGCCAGACTGGCGTGGCCATAACCCTTAACCTGTCTGGGTTTCTTTTAAGTGCTCCATCTGATTAGATGACATCAGCCTCTTTCATCCCTTGCTGCTCTAATTGCACTGGAGCAGACATGCATGGAAAGAGCATCCAGCCTGGGAGCTGTTTGTCCTTGCTGTCCAGTATCTTCCTGCCTTCTCAGATGGAAAACTGCAAAAGCTTCCATCCATTCTTGTACTCTTCCACCTTCCTTGTCTAGCAGACACCTAGCATGTGCCCTCTGCCTCAGAGGGACAGCTGGCAAGAGGTCACTTAAACTCAAAACTGCTCCATCCCAAAGCTGATGATTCCCATGGGCCCCATGGTTCCCAAATGAACAGCTGGCTGTGCCAGCAACCAGCTATTCTAGAGAATCGGGGTATATGCAAGTTGTACCCTCTGTTCATGATGGCATAAGATGATCTTGGTATTAGTGGGGATGGTGAGATATCCTCCTCATAGATAGTTCCATTTTTGAGGGGCAGGTGGGGGCTTGAACACTTGTTATGGGGTGTAGTCCCAAAATAGTCTGTGCTCTGCTTCGATGCTCGCTGCTGAATGACTGTGGTGAGAGAAGGAATCTGTCTGTGGATGCTCTTGCAACTGAGAGGGCTGTGTTCATGTCAAGGCAGGACATGGTTGTGTCTTTTATCTCAAGAGCCCAAACTCATGATTTTTTTTTTTATGGAGCAAAAGACACTTTGATTCCATCAGACAGACAATGACAAGTTTCTGGCTCTCCTGGATCTTTGAGATCTGTTGCGAATGGCTGTACCAAAACCAAGCTGAAGTGCTACGTGACGCTCAATGTTAGGGCTAAGATCCTGGCTTGTACAGGTACTGAAAGTGGTCCTTAGCCACCTGTGGGATGTGGTGTCTGTCACTTGTCATCTTCTTGTAGCAGCTGTGACACCTCCAGTACACCTTATAAGGATGAGTGTGTTTCTTAAATGATGCTCTGAGAACATACCCTTAGCAAGTTCACTTTTGGGGCTTAGCGATGTCAGCAAGGTATTCACTTTTGTGAAATACATCCACTCATCACAAAAACAAAAGCCTCCAGCATCACAGGGATTTTGAGGTCTGTAGCTCTTCTTGGCCTCGCCTTCTTCCCAGGTCTGGGGCTGATGTGAAGTGCTCAAAGGATTTGTGACTCCAGAAAGACAACTGAGTGTTGCCTAACTGTTATAAAAGGCTTGCTTAGGAGTAAATGTTCTCAGTCCTGCTGCTCTGGGCTAGCAGAGACCTGTTTCTTATTTTCAGCAGGCAACTGCATGACTTCTGGGGCTGGTCTCAGCTAGGAACTGAAGGAACTGTTCAGTTTGCAAGGGTTGCTACTAGCAACTTGGCATAATGCCCCTGTTTGAGGGCAGGGGTCTGTCTTTCCTATTTTTGTGAAGAATAGGACTACTCCTGAGTTCTCTGCACTGGCTTCTTCACAGCAGAATCCTCTACATCAGCTGTCCTTGGGCTTTGAAAGCAGCAGAGCTAGTCCATTGCTGAAAGCCTTGCAAGATTGTCTCAAGGATAAGAACCCAAAGGTGCGTTGTGAACACTACTGGTGTCACCTATTGACCCAGCCCCTGCGAAGAAAAAGCAATCTTCAGATGAGTTATGTCTTAATAACTAAAACCACTGTGAACTGAGTGATGCCTGTTTTCTCCCTGAAGTTATAGGACTAAATAGCTGGGAGCTAATAAAAGTATAAGGCTGGTGCCGTGGTCTCCCTCTGCTTTTTGTGGCACCAGTCCAAGTATGAGTCTCAGGTTGCTGTTGCACTCTTAACCCTGAGACAGCTTTGTGTGCCTTAGTCCTCAGGGCTGTAGCGGAGGGTCTTGAGAGACTGCCTTGCACAGGCCTGCTGCAGAAGTCAGCATCTTCTTTCTGCTAGCCAGTGGCATTTGCCTGCTCAGCTGAGGGGCTGTTCTCACCCAGTGACCAGCTGGAATACAAGCCACAGACTGCACTGCTATTTGGAGGCTGCGATTACAGATGGCTCTTCTGGGAGTCAGAACAGAAGTACAAATACCTCAAGTGGATATCTGTGCTGTGCGAATGGGTACTGAACCAAGAGGTTTCCCAGCTGGATGTCCTCCGTGTCTGTTTTGACACTCCCAAAGTGCTTGAATATAGCCTACAGGCAAACTAAGGACAAAGGAGGGTTCGGGGATTTTTCTGTTTTGAAATCACCATATGGTCCTTCCAAGGCACAGATTTCCTGTAGCTCAGGTGAGCTTTGGGGCTCAGAGTGGATTATGCCACACTTCTGTGCCTCTCTGGGCTGGTATAGGCCCGGACAACAGGATAGAGGGCTTCAGAGACTGCTTGTAGTACTGTACCACTCAGCCATGGGGGCTGGATACCTCCCTCTGCTGAAGTACTGTGTCTTGTTTCCCACTAAGTGTAGCTTGAGTTCATCTTCCCTTAGACTGCGGGGAGAGGAGTCAGGCAGTGAAACTCCCTCTCAGAAAAGGGTTGCTGAGGCTGTCCAGTGTGCTGTAGGAGGGCTTTCAAATGCTTGAAACTACTACAATGGGTCAGACAACCCTCAAATCCTGAAATGTCTCTGGAAATCCTGTTGTCAGGAGCCTGGTTTCTGAAGCTTCAGAGTGCCATTACTACCTCAGTGCTGACTGGAAGGCAGGAGCCAAGAAATCCCATCGGAACAAAAAAAGCTGATTAAGGGTGCCTTGTAAGAGATGAGTGATCCTTCATTGCAGTCACAGTCTGGAAGCTGACAGGGAGGACTCCTTGCAGAAGCAGTGAAACTAAACCTCCACACCTGTGCGGTGATCCCACAGTGGTCTTATGCTGACCACAAGTACATGTCTACTGGATCTGGCTAGATGGCTCTCTACCTCTTCCCAAATTCCTTCAGAGTCTCTAGTCAGGACATGAGCTTTGTTTGAGACTGAATGTGACCTCAGTTCTGGGATCCTTCTTGGTGGGTTCTGTACCAGGATCTGCATTTTTCCCAGGACAAAACCCAGCTCCTGCTATGGCTGTACTGAATTGGTGTGTGACAAGTGAGCTCCATGTAGCTCTGCCAGCATGCTGCTTTCCCGCTGCTTGTCCCGACCATGTGTGAGCACTGGTTACCTGTCCCCTTGCAGCAGGACTGCTGTGTTCACATCTGAGCTGTGACTTGGGAGTGTGTCTTCACCTTCCTAAACTGTCCATACTTCCTTAGGCTAGAAGTCTTGCCCCTGTATGCTTCAGTAGGAGCCACCCTCCAGCCCAAAGGCACATGGAAGCTTGTCTGCCATATTGGAAAGAGTGCTGTAGGGCTGCCTGAGTATGAGCTGATGGTTCTCCTCCTGCCTTCCTAACGCAAATGGCTGGGAGTGCAGGCATGTGTTCAGACCCTGGCAGTCTGATGAGAGGCCTGGGAGCCTTTGCTTTTAAGCAATGGTCCTTCTTGTGCAACTTTCAGCTTGAGTCTCCTAATCCCTTGTGTGGTGAGGAGATTAACAGAACCCAGATCCACTCTTGGACAGAGTGAGTGTTGCTTTGAAGGGTGAAACAGTCTGTAAATGACTAACTGTCATCTAATGCACTTGTCTGTCAAGTGTGCCATGCAATTTAGCAGGCTGGGCTTTCCACCTCTGGAGGACTTCCTACCATCTCAGAGTTACTTTTCAGGTGTATTTGGCCTACAAAAATCCTAAGGGTGGAGGAGCTCTGAGCTCCAAATGCTTGTTACAGCCTGCAGGTCCATAATGCAATACCAGAGGGCTATTTTAGATCAGCTATTTGTCTTGCTAAAGCACAGCAGCTGAAGCAGCCTTCTCTAACAGGGAAATTGAGCATGATTGAGGTCCTAAAATATGCAGCTGGGCAAAGTAGATGTATTTTTGAATGACCTTAGTGACTACTGAGTGCTAAACTCCCTGCTTTTCTTGAAGTCCTTAGGTGTGGTGTTAAAGTCCTTGTCACGTATGGGGTAATAAATATGTTTATGCCCCTTGGACACCTACATTTGGGCTTGGCTCTTGCATGAAAAAGAATACCAGTCTTTCTCACAAGTGGGTCCAGTGCAAGACTTGATCCTATCTAGAGTCCTTCAAGGTGTCGAACTGGATGCTGGCTTCCTTGTTGTATGTATCTGTGCTAAGTTTAAAGGAGAACTGTAGGTCATGTTAAGTAATGCTGTGCAAATTTTTCCCCTAGGTCATATTCAAAGTGAAATGTGCAGCTGAATTCAACAAGTACAAGTAAGTGATACTTTTCTAATGTTACCTTCAAAGCTGGCTTAAGGTGAACTCGTGCTGCAGTGCTAGCAGTGGGAGCTTCAGACCCCAAAGACTGAACAGATCTAATGCCATACCTAGCTGTGCTCTGACAAAGGATCAGTGTTGTGCCGTGGAGCAGCACTGGGGGCTTCAAGGGTACCAAGGAAGCTAAAGCATATGCTGCATGCCTCCATACATGTCACCAGTGTCCCAGTACTGGTGCTGCTAGCAAACTAGATGAACTCTCAAGGTCATTCTGAGCTGTCCCACCCCAGAGAAGATCTGCAGGATAAGGCTTGAGCAATAGGTGAGACATCTGTTTGTGCAGCCCAGGTGCTTCCTAGCCATTTCCAGGGAAACCCACAATGGAAAGAAAATGTGAGCTCCAGTGGCTTTCAATAAAGAAGTTGCAGTGGTTGTGATGACTCATAGCTTATTGACTGAAGTTAATGCAGAGCTAGAGCAACACTTAAAATCTGCAAGATAAGAACCTGACTGTCAGAAGATGAGTCTTGTAACTCATGACTACTTACACTGCTCATGCATTATGAGAGCAGCTCAAACAAATACTCTGCAGACTTGGGCTGTCAATACAACCACTGAAACTTGCTGGAATGTCTGATCTTCATAGGAAGCAGAGCACTGGGCATGCTGGGAGGTTCCCTTGCCTGATGAGACAAGAGAGTGGTGCAGAATGAGCCCAGAATTGTCTGATTCAATCTCCATTTTTCCCCCCCCACCATCTCTCCAGGGTCCTGTTGTACCTGGGCTCCGTATTTACCAGCCTCCTCTTCTTAGTTGTGAACTTAACTTGTGCAATGTTAATCCATGGTGAGGTCCCAGAGAACCAGCTGAGGTGGACGGTCCTTGCCCGTGCCCTAGTCAACGACAGTCTCTTCATCCTCTGTGCCATCTCGCTGGCTTGCTGCATGTGCAAACTAGGAAAGATGTCTTCAGCAAATGTCTACCTCGAGTCTAAGGTAGGTAAATGCCTTGTAAGCTATGCTGGAACTGCACAATCATCAGCTGGATTCTCAGCTGGATCTGTGTGTGCTTACTCAGAGCAATGCTGGCCTTGTGGCACCTGAGCTACTCTGGCTCAAATACTCCCTCCAGTGTGGAGGTGGCAGGTCTTGAACTCCTCCCTCCAGAAAATGCATGCTGCTGCTGTGGGAATGAAGTGCCCTGCATGTTTTAGGGGAATACGTTGTCTGCAGCTTTGCTGGCACAAAAGGAGACTTAGGAGCTGTTTATGCTTTTCAGGTTGAGAAGTATAATTTAGGGTTTGACTGGAAGAGAGGGCTCTCTAAGAGTAGCGGATGCAGTTTCTGCAGTATATTGTCACTAAGGACAGTAAAGTCTGCAGCATATTGTTACCTCTGGCAGATGCATAACAATTCTCTGCAAAAGGGATTCCCTCCCCCCCCCCCCCAGCAGTCCAGTTTTAGCTGACTGCCTGCTTGCTTGAGCCAAAGGCAGTGCTTGCCCATCCTGGGTGAGGTGACCATCTTAGAAGGGGAGGAGAAGCTGCTGTAGATCCTGCCCTGAGGCTGAAGGACAAGTGAGGGTCTGAACATACACAACTTCTCAAGCAGGTAGGAAAGTGGTTAAGCCACCAGCAGTCTTATCTTACTGTGGCAGTAGGCTGCAATTAAGTGTGCACTTGAGCTGCCTCCTCTTCCTCTGGGAAGCCATATCACTCCTATCAAAGGCAGTGATTCCAGGGTGGGGACCTGGCCTGTTGAGAAGGGCAGACAGCAGTCTCTTGATGAGCCTGGAAGCATCTATAGAAAAAGCTTGAGCACCTGAGCATAGTCAGGCTCAGGGAAGCCAACTGCCTGGCTCTAGCACTTTTGAGCTGCTGTCTTTTTGCAGTAGTACAGCTCCTTACCCCATATGCTCTGAATTGCCTCTTTCCAGGTGTCAGAAGGTGGGGCTCTGGCTTCCTTATTTCCAATGTGCTGTCAGTCAGGTGAATCTGTGTGGGCTTAGAGCACTGCCATGCCTGGCTCAGGTGAGACGCTGCCCAGACTGTAGTGCTCCCAGATGCTGTTGGTTGGATGGCTCTGTCCCCCCTCAGGAAGAGGATGGAGAGGGTGACAAGCTGCCTTGCAGCAGACACTGCTACAAAGACATTTTGAGTCAAGACAACTGTGTGTTGGCTGGAGGCATCTCCTTGCTCCTTAGCAGGCCATCTGCATGACCACTCAAAGTGGCTGTGGTCCATTGCCCCCCCCCCCCCTCCTAGAGAGGGTAGCTAAGTGAAAGCTGAGAGGGTGGCCAGAGCTGTGCTGTCAAGGCTGAAGCTGAGACTTTTCTGTAGAAGTCTGGCTCTCAAGCAGTAGAGAGCATCTGTGGTTGCCCAGAATCTGGGGTGCATGGGCCATAGGCAGCTGGGAGTGGCTGCCTAGCTGGCTCTTGTGACAGCTATCCACAGAGGCTGCAGATTGCAGCCAGGTGATCTGAAGTGAGACAGTGGAGCCATGACTAAGCTGAGAACCTGCTCAGATACCTGCTTGCATGGGCCAGGTCTCCAGCTCTGACTGGCTCTGGACACTAATTAACTTATCAAGTTCACCCAGCAGTAGTTTACGAATGCAGTTACTTCCTCCAGTTACATGCCTGAGGCTGCCTGTGGGGCTGTACTCTAGTATAACATGCTCTAGAGAAGCCTGCTCTCAGGTTGAATACTCAACCTGACTGTCTGGTAAAGGTCTCTTGTATTCAAATGCTGTCTCCCTTCCCTGCCTTGGAGGCATGCCCTGACTTTGTGTTTTGAAGGAGCTGCAAAAATAGGGTGGGGATGAGCAGAAGTGTTACACAAATGCCTGAAAAGGCTGTCCTGCCTCCTGAACTCCAGCTGTGAACCTGCTGACTCAAAACAACACAGCAAGGCTGGAGGGGCATGGTGAGGCTGCTGCTTCCACTGAAGGTAGGAACCTTCAAGCCATTTGATGCTTCAGAAGGAGGCTGTGCTGTTGAACTGCTGCCAGATCCTATACTGTGGTCCTTATTAGCTGGAGACTTGCTTCACTAGCCTTTCTGCCTCATTTTCGGCTGTCCTGAATACCAAGGGCTCAGCTAACAGTGCTAGAGCAGGCTGTGTTCTTGTGCTTCATTGGTGTCACAAGGACTTGTTTGTTAGCAGCACTTTTGTGCTGACTCTTCCAAGACACAGTCTTGAGCAAGTGCTGTAAAGCTAGGAAAGTAGAGCTGGCATACCTGTAGCTCAGATGTGGAGCAGGTCAATAAGGTGTTCTTCCTGAGCAGATCATCTCTCTAAATACAAAGGCAAGTCAGCTGCTGAGATGTTTGTCTGCCCACTTACTGGCTTCTGCTGTGCAGTGACTTGGTGGCTATTAAAGGCTTCATGGGTGACTTTAGCAAAGAAATGGGGACACTTGCAGGTCTCCAAGTAGCTTCTTTCCCATGGCTAGCTGTCCAGGAAAGGTAAGTACTGTGACCTTCAGACACCTCATGCAGCAATCCCTTTGACAGCACTGCATCTGAAACATTGTGGAGAAAGCTGCTCTTCACCAGCACAGGACAGCTAGAAGGAAGCAGAGATCCCACAACATCTAGCCGCTCTTTAGCATGCTGCTCTGTGTACAGCAAAGCCTGGTTTGTCCCACAGCAGTGCTGGGGTTCAGGTGCTGGGTCTTTCTGCCTGTTCTCAGAGTTGCCTACAGCAAATATCTGGATCTCTTTCCTAGAGAAACGTTGTGTTCAATCTCGGGGTGCTGAACTGCTGCAGAGTGAATGAGCTGGGTGGACATCTCTGCTGTAGAGTCTGATCAGAGTGTAGAAGCAGCAAGTTGATTTTCTTAATGGTCATTGGCTGGCCTTCTGGAGACTACCACAGTAAGGCAGTGGTTGGGATAGCATCTCCATGGACCACCCGTTTGAAGTTGACTGAAAAAAATGCAGAATGACACTCCTGTGCCTCAGGTCTTCCCTCTCACAGGTGACACTGGCTGTGTAGCTCTGCTACTGCAATGCACTCATCACACAAGGAAGCTCTTAACCAGCTCTGAATATTTTAGCAACAACATAGAAATGTTCTAGGTCATTCTTGCCTGCAAAGCTTCTCATGCATTTAAGGGGAGGGTGAGAATCGCAGCTCTGTAGGAAGGTCTGTATTAAAACTGTTTTTTCTTCCTCTTCTAGGGAACATCTGTCTGCCAGGCTATTCTTGTGGGATCTGTAGTCGCTCTTCTGTATTCCTCAAGGGCTTGCTATAACCTGGTAGCTGTGGCCATATCTCCAGACAATGTTCCTGGTCCTTTTAACTATGGCTGGGACAACCTTTCAGACAAGGTAAGTGTCTGTGACCCCCAATCCAGAGCTAATAAAGTGAAAGGCAGTTACTCTACCATCCTGTGAGGGCATGTGTAGGGGAAAAGGGGTCTATGTGGGGGTGTCCGTTAAGCTGAATCCCCATATGAGCTGGCTTTCTGCCTTCAGAAGCCCTGCTTGCTCTTTCCACCAGAGCAAACCTGAATCTTCCTCTATCTGGCTACTTCCTCAGAAGGGATTCCCTGTTGTGCACTTCAGTTTTAGCCTGCCAACTCTTCTTTTGGGGGAGAGGAGGAACAAGTCAACTAGAGCAGAAAAGCAATGCTTAATCAGGCGTGGCTGTGTGCAAGGGAGAGTCATTGGTGTGGGGAGGGAGCTAACAGTACCCTGGTAGCACACTGAAGAGAACTAGCTCACTAGAAACAGTAGCAGAAGTCAGGTAAGGGTCCCCATTCTGGTTTAGGGACTCCTGCCTTCGTAAGAGTTTCTCTGCATTCCTAGTTCTAAGCTGTGTAGCTCTGCTGATGGCTTGGATTATACAAAGACCTCTAATTTCTGTCCACAGGTGCATGTGGAAGTGAGCAGTGAAGAGTATGTGGTGTTTGGAGTGGTCCTCTTCCTCTGGGAGCTGGTGCCAACGACTTTTGTGGTGCTGTTCTTCCGGGCTCAGAGACTGAGTCAGAATTTGGTAGGCCCAAGCAAGCTGCTGTAGCTTGAGTACCCCTGTGCAGAGAGGCCCTGAGGTGCCTGGGGTGGGGGGGGCAGGCCTCTAGGAAGACTGTCAGAAATATCTCACTTCTGGCTTCACTCTTTTCTCTTTAACAGACTGCAGCGGGGATGGTCAATAGTCACAGTTACAGCTCCAGAGCCTACTTCTTTGACAATCCGAGACGCTATGACAGTGATGATGACTTGTCACGGCTTGGGGCCAGAGAAGGAGGGTAAGCATTGTGCTGGGCGAGTGAAACAGCTGCTGTTCTGCTGTCAAGTGTGGAAGCAACAGAGCTCTTGGCTTCTGCTCTTAGGAAAAAGTTTTGGTATAAGAGGCAGCTTGGGCAAGGTGGATGGGCCAAGGAGCCTTCTGTGACTGAGCTTGGTTTTGCTCCCTTCTGCAGCTCACAAGGAGCTATTTTTATTAGACAGAAGTGACCAGCTCTGAGAGGTGGATATTGCACTGGGTACTCACAGGTGGAAGAAATAAGCAGTGGCTGCAGACAGGAGGCCTCATCCAGGAGGGCTGATCTTACTAGGATCCTTCCTCAGCTGTGGGGGCAGAGGGCTCTTAAATGACTTCCAGAGGAGTTTCTCCACTGGAAAGTGAGAGGTGGTGAAGTCCTGGGAGGGACATGGTCTCTGGGAGCCAACTGGGACAAAGCTCTGCAGGAACTCCTGGTGTGGGGGAGAATGGTCAGGTATCCCTAGCAAAGTTGTAAGGGGAAACCTGACAGCCCTGTCCCTGCCCAGGGGTGTAGTGAGGGGTTCAGAGGTTCTGGCTTTTCTTGACCAGTGTTGTAGGGCCTGGTGCTCCTTCCCTTGTACTTCTTTCCTCAAAGCCAGGTTCCTTGGCGATACTGTGCCTGTGTGTCATAGCCTGCTTCTGCAGACTTGGATACCCTGGTCAGTGCTGGGAGCAGAAGTCTCTCCTAGCAGTGGAGACTAGCCGCAGTCAAATTATTAATCTCTAAGAGTCCGTGTCTGGTTTTTCTGTCTCTCCTCCCAGCTTGGCCACCCCTCAGTGCTCTGGCTGCTATGGGTCCCTGGCGGGGAATGACAGCTACACGGTGGGTCCCCATCTCAGCGGAACTGCTACAGACAGTGCCCCCTTGCTCTTTGCCGCAGGCGGCTCGGAGATGAATAATCACCATAGCTCATACCCTGCACCACAGAACTGAAGAGGCTGCGAGGTCCCTTTCTTCCCAGAAGTGGCATTCATGTATAGGATTGTAACCTGGTTTTCTCTTTCCTTCTTCCCTGAAGCATCTAACTCATCGACACAAACATTCCACTACCTGCTGCAGCTGTAAGCAGGACTGAGCCTATGGCTGCAGGCAGTAAGCAAGAGAACTGTGACTTTAAGGTACCATGTAGCAAAGTGAAGCTGAACTCTCTGGAAGCTTTTTCTTGGTCTGGTCTTCAAGATGTTGGCAGCTAAATGCACCAGAGCTTCCTCACTAGAAAAGAAACATCAAATGCATATTTGCACTTTTATCTGCACACTTGGAAGGAACGAATCTTGCTCAGACTGTGCTTAGTCTGAGACTGTTCTAGTTACTCTTTTAATTGCACATCCATAGCTGGGAGAGGCACTGTCTTCCTGCAAAGACGTGTTCCGTGAAGTACTCTGCATCCTGACTCACTTGGGAGTGTGAAGCTCTGTTAAGCGAGCGTGTTGCGGGCAGGGCCTCCTGCGGTGAATGTTAAAGCATACTGTGCCATATTCACGCCTGGCAGGGCTGAGGCCTCTGGGCCCAGCATGGTCTTGCTCTGGCTGCTGGTCCTTGTTTCACCTGGTTGCTGAACTGTCCTACCTAGGACTGTGGGCTCAAAGCATATCCTAGCAGAGGCCTGTGAGGGTGAGGTTGAGTGCTCCTACTGGCTTAAAGATCACTACGTTGTAACCAACCCACTAGCTTATGGCAAAGGAAGAGGGCTGGCTTGAATGGTAGCTGCTGTCAAGTGAGGGGGCAAGACTTTATAGGCTGCTGCCTTCAGGGAAAGCTTAGAGCTGGAGCTGGCTCAGCGAGAGTGTGCGTGCAGGATTGCGTGTGGCCCCAAGCGTATGTAAAACTAGGGCTGCTTTAACTGGTGGGTGGTGAGAGCAGTCCTGCTCCCCCCTCCACCCATGGTGGGGCTCCCCTTTTCCCCCCCTCAGTATTAAATTGCATTTAGCAGATAACCAAGAGTTTTAACCTGAAGTGAATGTGAACTGGTGGGGTCCCCACTGGGGAGGAGGCAATGCCTGCTGTTGTGGAGGGAAGTGGCAGACACTGCAGAGATCTGTTCCCTGGGCTCCTTGCTCTCCCCTCTCCTGCTGTGGGGCAGGATGGTGGGCCTGGAGTCCTCCTGCTGCCACACAGCTGTGTCAGCAGCGCTTGGTGGTGTACACAGGGTTTGAGTGTGCTGGGTCAATCTGGGAGGAGGTTTCTCTGTCTCTCTTTAACCAAAATAGCCAAGTTTGACCTGGCCTATAGCTCTGTTGGGCCCTGGGAGATGAGGCTTGCTGTTATTCCTGGCTTGTCCCTGAGCCTGATGTGGGGCTGAGTGAAGCAGCTTTGGGCACAGACTTGGATGGAGACACTGGTCCAGGGGTGACAGCTGCTCTGATATCTAGTGACAACCTGAACTGGAACTGCTTTTTAACCCACCTAGAGCTGCTCCTGCTGTTCAAACCTAAGCCTGACACTGAAGGGCCCAGCTGGGGTGAAAGACTTGCCTGTGCACAGAGCAGTACAGTGCTGCCTGGCTCTGGGTGTGGGTTGCTGGGTTGGCCTCTGGTGATGGAGGGACCCTGAGGCAGCCTCAGTGTCCACAGCTGTGTGTGAGAGAAACCCCAAGCACTGGGGCAGCCCCAGCCTCTCCTCACTTGCCACATGCTCACTAGTATGGTCTGGTCACTCGATCACCCACCTCGCTTGAACTGAGCTAGATGTCACTTGTCACGCTGAGAACACCCTGTCCTTCTGTGTGGTCTCCTGTGCTGGCTTGTGGGCCTCTCCCTGCTAACCTGCTTCACTCTTGCTGGCCCAAAAAAAGGAGCAAACCCTGCTGCTTTTTGGAGAAGGCTCTGCAATGATAACTTTCAGCACATCCCTCTTGCTCTAGTACTTGAACCAGAGAGCTCTGCCCTGACTGCCGTGGCTCTCCTGGCTGCTCCACCTTGCTTGGTGTAAAGGACCCGTCTCCTTGCCTCGGCTGGGGTGCAGAAACAGGCTGCTCCATCTCAATCATGGCTTGACTTATGGCAAAGCTAATGAAGGACCTGGACTCGGTGCGTTGCCCTTCTTTCTTCTCCCATAAGTCACCAAAGACAGTAAGTGACGCTAGTGGCCCCTGTTCTTGCTTAAATTCCAAAGCACTAGGAGCACTTTAAGTTTTCTTTGGAGGGAAAGGAGTGTAGTGCAAAAAAAAAATATAATTAAAAATAAAAAATTAAAGGGCTACAGGCTCATTGTTCATATTGCACTGAAGCACACAACAACAATACGATCTTCCTGGCATTAGAATGGCAGGTCGGGGCAGTGAGTCTCGTTGCTAATGTACTTGTGAGTGACTGGCAAAGTGTTTTGGTTTTACTCATTTGTATGGATGGCCGTTAATTTCAAAACTCTGACTGCTCCTGCTGGGGCTGGTCCTGTGTTTTACTGAAGTAATTTATAGCTGAGAAGTACAATGACTTTTTTAATGCATAGTTGCCTTTCATTAAACTTTCTTTTTTTGGTATGGTTTAACAGTGTTTTGGCTTTGCAGTCAGGCAGCAGCTGGCTGCAACAGGAAGCTGTGGCCAATGAATGTACCTATTTGTTCTTCACTAAACTGTAACCAAGCACTACTATGTTGAAATAAAAAAAAAAAAAACCAACCAACCCAAAAAACAAACCCAAAAGACTCTGTGCTAGGGTGCCAGAGGCCTGGCTGTGTTTTGCTCTCTGTGTGACCCAGCCAGCTCCAGACGTGGTCCTGCAGTCCCCCTGGTCCTGGCCAGGGGCTGGTTGGCTGTGCCAGCACAGGACCCCGGAGAGCTGTCTGCTCTGCGGAGTTGTGTCCGGTAACTCGATGAAGCTGCTTCTCTACGGGCTCTGGAGGCTGAGTTGGATGCAGTGTAGCTTGGTGCTGGCCAGCCAGCCCCTGCTGGGGACCAGTATGCTGTGCTTTGCTCCAGTGTGACTGTAGCATTGCTGTGAGTTCCTCTCAGGGGCTTGAATGTGGCCGAGAGCACCCAGAGGTGTTTTTTGTGAGGGATCCTGCAGCTCCCCTTTGCAGCTGTGGTTTTCTGGTGCTGGGGAGGGCAGACCCTTCTCCTTGCCCTCACAGGGTGCTTTATCCTCTGCTGTTTTTCAGGGCTGGCTGTGGCCCAGAGGGATGCGGTGTTCCCTGTGTCCTCAGCTTGTGAGTTAAAACGTGCTCGAACCACGTCCCCTGCACCTCACTGCCTTCTGCTTCCACACACACAGCTCCCAGGGCAGGTCCGGAGACATTTCGGGGTGCAGGCTGTGCTTTGTCCCCTTCTCAGGACCTGCGATCTGTCCAGCCTCCTCCAGCACTGAGCTGTGGAGGAGCTGAAAAACCCCAGCTCAGTAACTCGGTGCTTCCTTTATTTCCTTGCATGGGTTTATCTGCGTGGCCTTGAGCTCGCTGCAAATAGCAGCGGCTTAGCTGGAGTGCACGCTACATCTTCCTGTGCAGCAGCACCTGCGCCCAGAGCCTGTTTTGGGGGCCTGGGATGAAAAGCAGCAAGGCTGCTGGGGCTGCCGCACCCCCTTGCTGCACCAGGGAGGGGGTGTCTGTTCTCTGGCAGCGCTGCCCAAGCATGAGACTGTCCTTTGCCCCTGTTGCAAAGGTGGATGGTGTAATCAGGGCTGGCTCTATCCCTGTGGGAGCCGGCTGGCACCAGGGCTGGGGTGTCTCACCCCTTACTTTGCAGTGCTGGATGGGCAGCTGTGGGGGACCTGGGCCAAGCCTGGGAGTGGCCCTCTGCTCTGCCACAGCAGCTCTCTGTCCCATTTCCCCAGCTGCTTGTCCTTGGAGCGGCAAAATTCAACTTTGCTTCAGCTGCTGAGCAGCTCCGTGCTGCCTCTGAGGAGCAGCAGCCCAGGGGTGGGTACGTCCTTTCCCTTTTTAGCCCTGCCTGGCTATCAGCCTCAGATGAGGGGATCCCAAAAGAGGACAAACCCGCTTTAACACGTTGGGAGAGGCAGAAAGGCCAACGGGTCCCAGCGCTTGCCGCAGGAGCGAGGCTGTAACTCGGGTCCTGGCAGCAGCTGCTGCACCATGGGAGTCACAGGGGTCCAGAGGCACCACTGACTGCTGGCTCCCCTTGCCCTAAATGAGGATAGGGGCAGGGGGTGCCTTCAGGAGCTGGCTGGAAGCAGAGCAGCTTTGTGGGGCTCATAAAGGACGCCCTGTTTTCTGCCTCACCTCTGGTCCCTGACAGCAGAACAGGTAGAAGAGGGCTGCGCCTGCCCTGTGTAGCCACCCTCTCCTTCCCACAAGAGACCAAAACCCAGCACCACCTTTTAAAAGGCGCACTCTTACTCCTCACCAGGCAGCAGGGCACCAGCAGCTTTGCTCCCACCAGGTTCTAGCCAAGATGGAGGCACAAGGCTGGCCGAACGGTGAATAGCAGGGTTTCTCCAGCGTGCTGCTGCTTGCGTCAGTCATCTCCCCTTGCCTTCGACAAGGAAGCAATTGCCGAAGCCTGGAACACACAGTCAGCGCAGCAGGGTTACTGCAGCAGAGACCATCAGGAACAGCTTGTTACCAGGAGAAAGTTTCACCAAGAGGAAAGCACCTTTGTACTGCAGCAGCTCTGAAGCACTGGGGGCTCCTATAATCCCTTGCAGCAGCAAGTTAGTGTAGGGACACTGTGAGGGGCTGATTAGAATCATGTAGCAGACAAGGAATTTTCCCCAAATTTATTCAGTGGCACGGTTCTTGCCCTACCTCCAGCTTCTGAAGGCGCAAAGATAGGTCTAATCCATCAAAATAGTACAGCAATATTTAAAGAAGTAATTCAGAATGATCTTCCAATATATAAAATAAACTTTACATATAGTCCCCACTTTTATACAAAAAAAGTAGCTTTTTTTTTTCCCCTTGTACAAAATTATTTGTCATCAGCAGGTTACAGACAATCAGCTGGGACAGGAGGTCCAGCAAGTGGTCTTCACGATGTAGTGGTTGGGAGTGTGATGGAACAATGATGTTTGTCCATTTTTAGAGAACCCAGAACAGCCAAGCAGTAAAACTTTAAGTCTCTCTTTCTCCAGTGAATTCACCGCATATTTCGTAAGATGTTCTTGAAGTTTTCCAGTTCTCTAACGCTTGTTGAAATCCTACGCACAAGGAAAGCAAAAGGGAAACGTTAGAGCAACATATGCATCAGATCTTATTTAAAATTTAAGAGAAAGGGACTGCTATCAAGTAAAGCTTCCATGAGCTCTTGGGAAGAGAGAATTTACAATTTACAATGCTAAATTAGGTTCTGGTTACAACCAGGCCCTTCACTAATTTCGCAGACTCTTTTTAAAGCAAACACTGAGAAACACAGTGGAACAGGATGTTATAGAGAGCTCAGCAGTGATCAGACAAACCCATTAACTAGAGGTCAAGAAACAGACCATAATAGTACCGGCTGTGCAGGCAGGTCACGGAGTCTCCTTGCAATATAAGCTTGTTTCTTCTGAAGGGCTTTTTGAATCACCTACCTCATTTTTCTGGCTAAATGCATTTTGCCCCTGGAGCACCAGCATCAGTGAAGATGCCAGATCGGACTCCGAGGACAGGGCCTTGTGAGAGCCTCTTCCGTAAAGGAGAGGTCTGCCCTTCCCAGCCTGAACAAACATCTGTTTTAAGGAAGTTTTGAATAACCCAAATCACTTGTGAACAACAAGCAAAAGACAGAGGTCTGTTTTAAAAGGCTCTTCTAATCCAGGTGGGTGGGACATGAGGTTGGAGTCTGAGAAAAAGCTGCCTGGCCCCAGTCTTTTCACACAGCAGAGGTCTTCCAGGGTAGAGTTTTAGCTGGGCAGCAGAGTGGGGAAGGGAAGGAAGAAAAAGGCTCTCTGCCTGCCAGCCCTCAACTTCCTCTGAAAAAGCCGTTCAGAAGGTCCGTTAAGTCTCCTGCACGCTGCTTCCGAAGGTTGTGTCAACACAGCAGGAGAAGGGCAGAAGGAAGCCCAGCTCCTCTGGTGTAAGGGGAATGCAGCAGCTGTGCTCAGGAGGGGAGTAGGGGAGTGCCACAACATCGCCGGGGAAGAGTATTTTGGGGTTTTCCAGATTTGACTGATGTACATTAGGGTCTCCCCATTGCTGATGATTTACATGCAGAAGGAACAATCAGTCGGTTTGAAGTGAGGCACGACGGGACTCCTGAGCTTCAGAATTGGCAGCAACGTCACCTGAAGAATCCTTTGAAAAACCTGTTTGCCAGAAACTCCAGGTCTGTCAACACCACCAAGTGGTAATGTATAACCAGAGTGTCTTGCAATCTCCTCTCTCTCCCAAAGGCCTCGTTACCCTCCTTTTCTGCCAAAAACTCCTCATCCAGCTCTCCACAAGGGCTGGACTAATGAATTCCCGTTAAATGCAACCATTGCAAACGGATCTGGGGATTAATAGGTAGAAGTGAGAAGCTTGAAGGAGAGCTCTAAAGTGAGCATAGAACAAGAAAAGCAACCTGTGTCTGGGGACAATGTGCTCCAAAGACAGTCACACAGTTTCTTAAAAATCACCAAATTCTTTGTATCTTAATACAAATGCTTCCTTGGATTCCTTACAGAAATGTAGCGTATAAAGAAGTTGTTTTAAGTTGTTCCAACTGTTGCACTCCATATTAACATCATCTGATATTTGAGAGCTTCTTTACGAGACTGTACGATCAGAGCAGGAGTTAATACTAATATTGCTGGTAAGAACCGACTGTTTAAATGGGCCGCAACGCAGCAGCCTGTGTAAAAGTAGAGGAAAAAGTCTCAAACTAACCTTCCAAAAGCATTAAATAAGGCAACAATTTCTTGTCTGGTCAGCTGGAATCCATAGGAAGGGCCACTTTCAGGTATCTTTTCTATCAGGTTTTCAGAAAAGAGGATCTTCAGCGCCGTACCCAAGCCCTGCGTCTGTGCATGACAAACAAGACCATTTAATAGTGGGGAGACATCCAGGGCCTGACTCACAAGTTTAACTTTACTTCCCTCCTTCATCTCTGCAAGGATTTGTGTTGACATCATCTCAACAGAGCAAGACCTGGATTTTACTTAACACAGCTCAGAGAAGGGAGCAGAACAGAGCCAGGATGCTTTATTTATTTAGTGTTAACTGTGATAGCAGAGCTACCCAGCAGAAGCTTCCTGCCTAGGTTTGACCGCATGTAAAATTCAGTGCCCATCTGGCTGAACCCCCAGTTTTATACCACCCTCTGCCTCGCCTGCCAGAGGCTCTGTGCCCCCTCCCCTCTCCCTGGGAGCAGCTGTAGCAGCCTAACCCAGTTTTCAAGTGCAGAGGCAACAGGCAGCTGCTGCCAGGCCCAGCAAGCTGGAATTGGCACACTGCTTCCTGCTGACTGGACTAGGTAACGACTCGAGCAGCCCTGATCTGTATCTAGGAGCTGACTGGTATCCAAGAACCGCATCTGTGTGCCAGAGTCCCATCAGATGAGGTGCTTCCAGACACGTCCCCAGCTGCTGACAAAGCTTACCTGCAACTTCCCCCACAGGCGACACTTGAAGCAGCCAACACAGTCCATTATCTTAGAAATATTCTTAAAGTGTAGCCTAAATTCCTCCTAGGGGAAAAGACATTCAAGTTGATGGTGGTTACACACTGATTAGGACTTCTTCCATGTATTAATCCAAATCCAATAATGTATTAATCCTGGGCTTCAGGCTAAATTCAGTGGGACTGAGTTAGGGAAATGCCTCCTGAAGTGGGGTCCTCAGCAGTGACTCACTGCTCTCCTTAAGACAGACCCTACGGTCTGTAATTACCCACAAGTATCCCATTCAGAAAGCAAAATGAATTGGAAATACCTGACCCAGTACCTTGAGTGTACTGGGGTCCCTTTCAGATCTAGAATCGTCCCAGACATACACCTGAAAATACCCTTTAGGTAGCAAATGCCCCAAAGGGAAGGGCTGGCCAATTACCTTTAGTTTAACAGCTTCCTTTTTATTCCCTGCAAAGAATGAGTTTTCATCGAAATGCAGTGGGAAAGACCTGAAATAGAATGAAAAGAGTTTTATCTCTCCACAGCTTGTTTGTATGGCTGAAGTCCAGATCCACAGAAGTATCTGGTTAGGTGTGTGAATGAAACTGATAGGTGTTAGACATTGGACATCTCTAGATGTATTTTAAGTGCAAGCTGCTTGTTTCTTAGATCTCTTGGAGGCTTTCAATTTTAGCTTGCGTCTCACCTTGGAGACATTTTCAGCAATTGCTCTACAGTTTCTAAGCAATTGTAGTCTGTTTTCTAACAGACTAAGCACTGAAGGCAAAGGAGTGTGACAAGACAAATTCAAACATTGATTACATTAGGAGACACCCATTTCCATCTGGTTCTAGTATCTTTCATTCCTCTTACTCCAAACTCTGTCCAATAGTCCAAACCTCTGTTACTAACATGTTTAGGATTGTTTTTCTAGTCAAAACCACAAAGCCAGGACTGGTGTTCCACAGATGAGTCAAACGGATAGCCAGTTTCAGGGCTGACACATAGGCAGTTATTAAATGCATTCTGCTAAATCAAAAAGGCAGCCTAGACTATTAAACTGTGGGCCTAATTATCCTGGTTTGCAATTTGAATACAGATATCAATGTACTCCCAGCAATACTATGCTACTGCACAAATCACTATCCCACTACAAGAAAGAACCCAGAACCTGCCTTTCTAGGTGCTTTAAGGGAAAGGTTAAGCCCACTCAGAGATGGCAGGGTTGAAAGAGCCATTCTCCCCAGGTACTGAATGTAATTACTTGGCCAGATGGAGAATTTCCAGCAATAGGTTTTTCATTTCCGCATCGTGACTTTTATTCCCTGTGTACAGCTGGAAACCTGGGCGCTCAAAGAACGGCAGCACTTTAGATAGGGCCCGCAGCTCTATCAGGTAGAGAAAATACAGGTTCTTGAGTCTTCTGGGACCTTCCCCTCTGGTGATGACTTCGTCAAATCTCTGCTGGAACTCTGTAACATTAGGGCCCCATTTCTTCTCTGACCACGTATCTGAGAGAGCAAAAAAACCCAAAGACGTGAGGCAGATGGGTATATATCTGGTGCACCTCCTCCCACTGTCCTAAGCTAAATGATGAAATATAAATCTAACCAGGGAGATCCAAGCTTTACGATAGTCACAGCCCTTTCACTAACCACAAATTGTTCGAGAGTCAAGAGAGGCATACTTTTAACCAAAATCAAACCCCAACAAATGCAGAACTCCTGCAGAGCTTTGTCAGTTGGTTTAAAAGATGACCCAGACTTACAAGCAAAAGCTAAAAATGGAGGCTGCCCATTTTTCAACAGAGTTAAATCAGCTAAAGAGTTTCTCATCAAGTGAGCTGATTGTTTCCAAGAGCAGTTCTACGTAAGCTGATGATGGTTCAACATTTGTCTGCAAGTGAAGAGGGCTGGATGGATGTACCAGACAGGCTGTGAAGGTCCCTTCGTTCCTTCACTCCCACCCACAAAAGCCACCGACTTACTGGACAACTCGGAAGAGGTCTCTGCTTTGGTCTGAGCATCTGCACAGGCAGACAGTGCAGACCTCCTGATCGTCTTGCACTGGGAAGCAGCATGGGGGCCAGGGGTTGGGAGGCTTCCTAACAAACAGGGACATCTTAAGAGAATTCATTCTATTGTGGAAATGCAGGAGAACAAAAGTAGCCAAGGATGGGAGGAGATTGGCCTCTATATTCCATTATCAAGCCCACAGGTTTCACAAAGAATATATCTCTTTGCTCATCCTATCGTGTACTCAAGAGTCTATAAAGTATATAATAGGAGATATAATACAGTTGTATCAAGCTGATGTATAAAAATGGAAGAAAAAAAAAGGGAGAAACTTTATCTTCTAAATCACCAATGGATAAGCAGCCCAGCAGGAAAGGACTCCTTCCTCCTTCCCAGCTCTGAGCTGAGGTAGGCTCTACAAGGCGACCAGGGTACCTGCAGATGGAAATCCCTGCATGGACCCAAGCTGAGCCAAGGAACACCTTCTCAGAGCAGAAATCACCTTCTGTAGCCTTTCACCAACAGCAGTTATCCCTTTCTACACAAGCCAAAGACACTTACTTGGCTGCCTGTAGCCAACCTTATTTTCCTAATCCTCTCCGCAGTCCCAACTCATGTCTTGCCTCTGATATGTCTCTTGTTATTCTATCTCCCAACTCTAATGTAGCCTAACTCACATCAAGGCGAGGCCTACGTGGGCCATACAGACTTAAGTGTAATTACTTAGTTAAATCTAAATTACTTATCCAAATTCCAACAGCTATCTCTAAATCTGTACTTGATTTTTGTAAGCTTTAGCAGAATAAAGGTGGTAGGCTTGGTCCACAGGTACCACTCTAAACTACCATGACTAAATCCTTCAGGAAGTCAGTCACAACCTGCATCCCACGCTGCATGAGCAGTGTTGCCACAGCCCTTGGCCACGTGAGACACACAAATCATGTTTTCACATCACCCTAGATTTTCAACCCCAGGGTTAACATTTAAATTCTTCAGATAGCTACTTATGGACAAAGGCACGCAAAGGAAATGGAAATGGCATAGAGAAATGGATCAAGGCTCTTGGGAAAGCCCAGCCAAGCATTTCACAGTCTAGGTGAGATTATTGCTAAACTGACCGTCACAAAGACAGGCTGTCCTCAACATGCAGTTAGAAACCCACTCCAAAATAACCTTGGAGGAAGAATAGAAGGAATACGTGCTGGAAGTCTTGGTGCAGAGCACAGTCCAGCCATTTTCAGACCTGAAGGCATGTGGTAACTGCATTCCTAATTCTGTTACACAACCTGTGTGCTGAGGGAGGGAAGAGAAGAGCACAGAAGTAGGCCTGAACCCTGGTGGAATGGGCTCCAGCTAGCATTTAGTGGAGCCACAGAAGTGTCAATTTAGGACTGATGCAGGAGAGCTGAGGCAGGAAGTAGCATTTACCTTGTAAAAGGTACCTGGCGCTCAAATGGATGTTGATGCTTGCGTGGAGACCAGAAATGAGTTTGTAGAAAGCTCGTTTCTCTACACAGACACCTGAAAAGAAATGGGTACTTCAAGATACTGAAAGCATAGGTTGAATTTTCCTCTCCTGGCTGTCAGACAGAAATCTAATCCCACCTGAGCTGGGCCAGAAACTCCCACCCATTCCCTGCCCATTTTTCATTCATCCCAGGAAGAGCAACCAAGTTTAGAAAAAGGATTACCTTTCAGCCACTTGTAAAATGTATGCCCTGGAAACAAAAGGAAAACAAGCACATCAGTTTGAGATGCCTTCCAGCAGCAAGAGGGCTTTAACACACCGTGTCATGTTTTAGGCCACTTCTTTGGCCACACCTTTCAGAACACAACAGGATGATACACAAATGAGACAGGGCAGTACACTCCCCTCTGCGGCACGGGAGGGCAGCAACCACAGAGGGGAGGGTACTGCCCAAGCCAGATGACCTGAAACCACCTGAGGCCAGCCCCCAGAGGACCTCTGCTCACTCCAGTTTGCAGAAGCAGGGAAAGGAGTGTTAGAAGACCATGAAAATAGTTTTTCTCCCCACCCTTCTGACTAATGCTTCTACAGCACAGCGTGGCAGCAGCTAAACATAGCACGTGGTCTTTCCCACCTATCTCAGCAAGGGCTGGATGAAGGTGCAGAAGCGCTGCAGAACGGCACAGCATAAGGGGAAACAAGGACCACAGATCACTTTTCTCTTCTGGCCAGGATGGCGAGACAGACATTTTTATTAAAAATAAAACAAAACAGTGCAACCAAGCGTGTACAATCACACAAGCCAAGTGTTTCACACTACCCTCTACTACATGCTTGAAAGTAATCTGGAGAACATAAACATGGATTTGGAGCTAATTTGGAGACAAAGACATGCCATATACACAGGCCCAGGGCTGCAGAGGGTGAAGAGCTCCAGGGCACAGCCCTTCCCAGATGGAAGCCCTGCAGGGCCTAAGGGAGTTGGGCACCCAGCTCCTACCAGCTGTCAGAGGCTGTTGGGACTACCTATGAGTTTTCTCAAAGCTCCAGCCTGAGAGCTTCTTTCTCAGCAATAACAAGCGCTGAAAAAACACAACACAAGTCCTGTTCCTGAAGGCTTACAGCACTTCAGTAGCTACCTTCAAATGGGACTTGTACTCTTAAAAGACTGCTGGTGCTTTTTAAGACCTCCACACAAGGACAGGCTGGCCTCAGGCACAGGGAGCTCAGAGGGATCTCTCCACAGGGTCCTGAACACAGCAGAATTTCAAGACAACCTCTGATTTGCCTGCATAATGATTTTTCTAACCAGGTGCACTACCTAATGGTACAGCTTGTGACAGTGTGATAAAGACACCACAGTTGTTTCTGTTATCAGTAAAAACAAACAGAGTGCCACTCACCTCCATCGTCTCCTGATGAAAAAAAGCACGAGCAGTGGAGGGAGAGAAAAGAGAAGATAAAAATTACACATGACCAAAATTAAACTCCAAAGCACAAGCATTAAGATCACTCTGTTAATCTGCTCTGACAAGAGAATGAGCCTCTCCAGGGACGTTTAGAAATCTTCTGAACATAGAAAATATCATCTCTAACTGCAGCAGTGAACATACCAAATGAGCAATGCTCCTGAATAACCTGACCAACGCAGGAGGGATCAGTATTTGCGAAGGAAGTAAAACCACCACACAATTGAAGCAGAAACCAGAAAACAAGGGACACAAATGTCTGCCTCTGACAGAGATCTCCTGTATGACCTCTGACAAGATACTCAAAGACATCATCCCTGCTCCCTGCAGTTTCTTAGTTGCCTGCAACAACTCTTGCAGGTACCAGGTCAGATTCTCTATTTTCATGTCCTCCTGCTTCCTCATCTGCAAAACAGCAGTCCTTCCCTCTCCCCTCAACATACCTGTGCTATTTCATTCTGATCTTGGCCTAAACAACAGAAGTGGTCAAGGGAAGGACTGATATTTTAAAGGCCATTGTACATTTCTTTCACCAGTGCTGCTCCTGAAGTGCCACTCCTTTGCACAAGGCTCAAGGGAGCGTGGTAAGCACCTGCACAGTTTAGGGAAAAATCAAGATATCACCCCAGAGGGTACTGCTGGAGCGGTGTTCTGGTCAAACGAATGGGGAGTGAGGTTAATGACATTCTAGATGTCTGGGCAGGATGGAGCCTCAGGAGATATGGGGTCTCTTAGCAGCCTTGGGCAAGAAGACTGTTCACTTCCAAAACCCTTCCCTACTTTCATTTACACTGTCTAGCCTTAGCCTCTAGGGCAGAGTTTCTCTTACTGGATGGTTTCCTCAGAGGAACCCAGCCAGATTCTTATTTCAGTCCGTCACAGATGGTTTGGCATTGCCGAGTACAGAAACCAGGGACCCAGGAAGAGCAGATTGTTGTAGCTCTTGATCAAGTGTAGAATTTTATGGTTAATGCAAGGGTACCTGGAAGTGTGGCATTCTAGCACCCATCCCAGAGAAAGGAAGTCTGATCCTCCACTCCTGGAAGAAATGTGAGCTTTGGAGGGACTGGGAGCAGGACTGAACCCTGAGCTCTTCCTGGGTCCATTCTCATTCAGTAGAAGTAGCTCAGAGAGCATTTACTGTTCCTGGAGCTAGGATCAGTACGCTACTAAACCACTTAGTGAGATAAATGACTCACCTCTACCAGATGTCAAAGGTCTTTTTACATTCTGAGGCCTAAGAGGAAAAAAAAATAAAAAAACCTTTAAATATGGCAGATATCTAAGTCACTGTCTCCTGGCTGTGCAGAAACACAGCACAGCAGAAGTAGTTACTTCTCTGCAGTCAAATAGCCTAAGCAGTTCTTAGTTCTCCTTCTGTGCTTCAGCTTTGCTCAGACAGGAAAGGGGTAGAGCAAAATGTTGCTTCCTCCCCTTCTTTCTTTAGAACAAACAGCTAGGAAAACTCAAGTGTCTAGAGAGGTGCTAGTGGACATTATCCCACGGCTGTGGTGCTACATGATACACTAGTATGAATGGGGAGGAAATCACTAGAGAGACCACAGCAGGCAAGACTGTAGACCAATGCCCACTAGTACTGTGCATCAGCCCCAGGGGTATTCCCAGCAGACTTCAAACTGGCACACAGACTGGGGAGAGAGCTCACCTCACCTGTGCGATGGCCAGGGAGGACTGTGCGCCCAGGACCACATCACACAAGAGATGCGCACCCCCTGCCAGGCTGCTGTCTCACCACACTGCAGGGCTTGCATCGGGAGCCTGCACCAGGGCAAGCCATTGTCCAAAGAACAGCCAAGGGGGGCTCACGGCGCAGCCACATGGCTTGTCCCCTCCTCTGACAGCACACACTGCACAAGCATTGCAGCAAAGACAGGAGGATGGGGATTAATGGAACAGTTAAAGTACATGCAGCCCCTCTGCAAAAATCAGCGCCTGCAGGCTTGTGGAACCTGTCTCCCAAAGCACCTACTTGAAGCAGTTTTCTTCGTAAATACTGTTCCAAATTTTCCAGGCATCAGGTCCTTTGTAGCCAGTATAGCGTTCAGGATTCAAGAGTAAATCCACGTACTCCGCATCAGGAGAATAGATGTCTGTGAAGCAGAGTGCTGGGTCAGTGACAAAAAATTCTGAAGGAAAATGACATCTTCCAAGGCTGATCCAGCCACCCCTTTGCATACTGAACAGTCTTGCCAGGAGAGACCAGCTCATCCCTCTCCAGAGACAGGTGCATAATACTTGGTATGCATCAACCCACTGCAGCGGGGCAAAGCTCTCTGGCCTTCAGAGCTATCAGAGCACAAGGCCGCTGATGGCAAAGCAAACTCTGAGCATGCTCCATCCAAGGTGCTAACTTACTAAACACAGCAAGACCCTGACCAGTGGGGTCAGAAATACTTGGTCAGAAATATTTGCATTGTATTATTTTCAAAATACTGAAGGCGGGAGTGGGGGAGAGAAGAAATGCTGTATATGCTCCAGGCTTGCTGAAGTATTACACATTGGCCTGAAAGTTCTGCAGGGGTGCTTAAGAACCCATTACAAGACTTGTCAGATGTAATAGGTCCCTATACCATCAGCTTCGCAGAAGCTGTCTGAAGAGTCATCGTGTCGTGTCCACTGGAGCACTGCCTGCTGGGTTTCCTTGCTGCAAAGAAGGTGGAAAAAAGACTATCAGAAAGAGCACTGATACTAGGTTTCCCTCAAGACAAGTAAGGATTGTGGAAAAAGAAGTCAAACCTCAAAGAGCCATCAACAGCTCCAAGTCTCTTAGCTTCTTCACACTCTTCAGCAAGGTTATTGGCTTCTTCCGAATACTGGGTTGAAAAGCAAAAGAGTGGGGGGAGAGGAGGATTAAAAAGCAGTTTTTCTGCTGTTAGAATTCTGTCTTTAATGCACTAACCAGTTTAAGCATCAGAAACACTTTTATGATTCATTCCACCCTGTATTTCCACAGGATGTCTGCAGATATTCAGAGGCTTATGCAATTGTGATGACTGTTGCAGGGACTCACAGCAGCCTCTGGCGCTGCCATAGGAGCATTTTGTGCCTGACAATACCTGCTCTTGGAGAAGTCTGCTAAACTGCTCTATGTTAGTGGAGGGGAATACCTGACTTCAGGACAGCCACCTCAAAGGTCTATAGCATGCCAAACACTCAAAGAGGGTAAAAATTTAGCCATAAAGTGCATCCCAACAAATACTGCCCATCTGATTAAGGCAGCTTTTATCAGCTGCAGTGACACAAAACTGGTCCTATAAGCTGCGTCATTTTATGCAGACACACCTACCTTGTAACTTCCAGATCTGATTCCATCAGGGACTTCGTCCTGAAAGACAAAATTGAGCATGTGCTACATGTGGGGCTGATGAGGCCTTTCAGCCTAATCTTTGAGAAAGATTAGGAAGGTTACCACAGTTTCTAGAAGTTAGAAGGTAATCAAAGCACTCGGCTCAGCTTACAACACATCCGATTTCTGGCTCCTCCACGGACTAAGGTTAAGCAATATTCTTGGTGTTTTATTTTGATTTTTCACAAGACTCCTCTTCTCAAAAGGTCAGCAGCCTTCCACAAGTACTACATCAGGTTATGTTTTGCTTACCCAAGTGTGAGGTTAGGGAAGCCAATATAAACTTCAGAGGAGCCGGAGTTGCCTCTGGTCAGCTGATGTCTGGCATCCTGTCTTCTGGTGATGCTGGTGCTCCTGGCAGGAGCCCAGGCGCCTCCTCAGATAATGCATCTACCAGCCCCTGATATACATCATTCAAAAACTTCCCTTTTACCACTCCATCATGTAATGTCAGGCTTGCCAGCCCCACACAACCCAAGCAGTACGCACAAGACAATCAGGCCCTAAATGCTCTTCAACTTCCATTTCCTCCATCAGTAGGAAGGCAATAAAACCACTTCTACGCTGCAGGAGCAAATACTATGATGGCAAGCAGCACAGGAAGAGAAAAATTAATCAATGAATAAGACTTATTTTTGTTGCTTTCAGTATGAAATGGACCCAAATCAAATTAATTAAAACCAGCAGTGACACAGTCAGTTCTTAAAATAAGAACTACTAGCTAATACTAACATAATTGTAACATTACTCTGTCACATTGGTCATAATCATTACCAAACCAACCTTCTTAAGGAAGAAAAGTATTTAAACAAAATTTAGGGTTATTCTGAGAAAAAAACAAACCACCATCATTCTGTTTTGGGTCCATAATAGGTGCTTTTTAAAGACTAGGGAAGCAAAGGACACTTATTTGAGAGGTAGAGTAGTTGCTGAGAAGATGAATGAATTTAACATATGTATCAGAATTTACATAACAAATGATGCCCCCACACACGTACCAGCTTGTTTCAAGGTGTCATATCAGCTTAGCTTTTTTTTTTCAGCCACCAGCTACACTACATCAGGTTACCACAGAGTTACCAGGTGAGGGGGACAGACACCTGCTTCACTGCAGCACACTTTAAAAATCATACGTGAAAATAAACCAGTGAGTAGGAAAAATGCAGGTCAGGAGGCCTCTCTCATTAAGAGCACTCATCGCACCATCGGCATGGCATACCCCTGCATACCATTAGCATACACACTGACTGCTCTAGAGATCCAGGAATGAGAGTGTAAGATGGTCTGTTGCTGGCTGCCAACCACAAAGCCAGGCTGGCTGGCATTTTCACCACCTCTGTCAACCCAGCAACTAAGTTCTGGTTCACTCCCTTTTCATCCCCTTCTTTTCAGGCAGACACCTGCAGTCAAGATGTTTTCTCAGCAAACAAAACCCTTTTGTCCAGGATACAGGGACAAGAGTGTTTGCTTTTGTACTGGGAAACAGAGGGCTCTGAAAGAGCCATTTCATGTAAAGAGAGAGGCCTGGAAAGGGCCTGGTCAAATTCGTCAGCCAAAACTGCAAATCACAGTGCAGCTCACAGGCCAACAGGGTGCATATCCTAGCATTTAACACGAGGTACTTCTTGTAACTACAGTGGATTTGTCCCCAAACCATCCCACTAGTACCAAAAAATAAAAGATGGACCAGGACAAGTTTTTGGCCATTCACAGAGGGCTGGCTGTTAAAAACCTAGTCTTTAAACTCGCAGAATTTAGCATTTTGGCCTTTCACATGGATACCAGTATTACTGCACCTAAGAAAGCTCCATCAGAGCTGCAGTTTTGCTATAGCTACGATAACGAGAAGAGCAAGTCATTGACCTGCTTCTTTCTCTTGGTCTGCAAAAGCCAAAGAGAGAAAAGAGGTAAAAGAATGGATTTGGTACTCACAGATGGGCAGGGCTTTACAGCACAGTCTCTTATTCCACAGTGACTGTTGTCATTCCAAAAAGGACAAGGTTTCTTTAGGTTTACCTACAAATAATATATTATTCTATTACACATTTCCTCCATGCAACCAAGCCAAAGTTCCACACCACAGTTTACCAACACGCATCTTCAGCGCCTTAGTGCAAGACTTCAGATAACAAAACATAGTGCAAGGTTGAGTGCAGTGAGAGTGGAAACAGATGGTGTTATTTATCTTAAAGTTGATCATACTCATTCACTTGTCTTGCATATGAGATGTGTGTGCCCATGCAACCTGGCCAGGACTGCTTGTGGTAACACAGAAGACAGGACACAGACAACCAATTCCTAATCATGTCCTGAGGCTCCTGTTGAGCAACGACAAACTGGGTTTTGGCCACGTGGTTTGTACTCTTTAGGAGCCAACAGTTACTATGGGGCAATCTTTGGCCTTGGAATATTGCTCGCTTCATTCTCCACAAATCTTAGGGGAAGTTTGCTCCCCATTAATTTTCTTTGTTTTGGGCATCTTAGGACTACAGCCTGCCTCCCCATTGCAGGAGTAGGAAGATGATGCACTGGAGCCTTGCTGCCATCCTCCTGTGGCCAGAGCACAGGTGGTCTGCTGTCAAGTCATCTGTGTTCTGGACTTGTTGATGTGCAAGCCTCCTGGGTTCAACAGGAACAAATAATTCCTTGGTGTTTCCAGAATGATTGCTATCGCTCATGTCCTGGTTATGAGTACAGGTTATCCTTTTAATCCTTGCTCTGCTGTTTCTTCTGATGCTTTCACACACAGACATTTCCATTCATGCTTCATTCAGATCAATCTTATTATTTCTGTAACAAATCCCAACACTGGAATGGGAAAGGACACTAACTTCTTTAACAAATCCTAGTCTTTCTTTTCTGTGACTTGGTATCAAGTATCATTCTTTGAAAACAATTAACATTTAACAAGATTTTGTGGATTTGGTAGGGAGGGGGAGCAGGGAAAAGCAGCTCTACCCCTGTGACTTTATATATGGGCCCATTCTAGTTTGCAGTGCAGTGAAGTCAGGGACTTTTTAAACTGTTCTTACAGAAGAGTAAATACTTGCTTTGTCTGCAGAAACAACCAGGCAAAGAGACAGTTCAGTATCTGTATGCAGCAGGTAAAATAATGCCCCATAACCAAAGCACACCCAAATAAACCCCACATTTAGTGATATACATGCAGTCTCACTGAATGGGAGCAGAATCCATCTGACAACAATGGCCTGCCAGTAACACCATCAATTCACCTGATTATTTGGTAACTAAACCAGGCTTTCTGTGTTGATGGGGAGACACTATAAATACTCTCATTATGCAACGTGGATCTCTGGTCATCAAGACTTGAGCCACAGCTCAACGAAAGAAGTCACTTCATTGGTCTACTGCTTAAGTTCTTAAGAGGGAAAAATGCATAAGAAAATATCTTTTAAACTGTGCAACTTATAAGCATGTTGTACCACATTAAGATTCCCCTGATAATAGAAGAGTCCCACTTACTGACTGCATTCTTAAAAGATCAGGATTAAAATATAGGTGGCTGATTTTAAAAAGACCAGCAATAACTTCAAGAGAGATTGAGGAGAGAGAGAAAAAAAAAAAGCAGAAAAAAAAAGCAGCAGCACACAAAATAAATACAGTTCTTGAATGAGAAAAATCACCTTGTAGTATCTAAAATAGTCACTTTGCAGAAGTTCATTCAGTCTAGGAAAAAGCTTGTAGTTGTTGAAGGCATCAATGGTTTCTACATCACAAGTGCAGTCATCTAAATGACCAGTAACCTGTTGGATAAAAAAACCCAAACAACAAACAAACAGTTATGAACAACTTAGCCGGTACTTTTTAACACTGCAGACAATAAAGCAATTCACTTTCCTTTTACCAGTGAGTCAACTAGTTAAGTTTAACCAGAATTAAACAACATTAAACCAGACTCTGCCGAATTGGCAGAAAACTTCTTTTGACGCATCCTTTAGGATTTGTCCTGTACTTGTTGCTTGGGGACAGGCACTTTTATTTGGGAACGCTTTTCCTCTAACATACATTGATCTATTAGAATTCACTGATGTCAGAGTAATAGGCATCAGGCAGACACTTCCATCTCTTCAAAAAAGCAGACACGACAGACACATTCAACTAGACTGTGTCACACACAGACACAAAAAACACACAGCCCTGGTCCACACATCAGACACAGTTATACAGATCACAGATGTTTCTGTCAGGGCCAAATCCAGCAAGACACTGGAATCAGCTGCTGTAGCAGCTGTGAGCCATACGCGCTGCCAGCTCAGGTTCCCATTTGAGACTAGCCTCAGTATGTCACTCCTGTAGAATGGCGCACAGGTGAGAGCTGGTGTTTGCGTAAAGGACCAGTTAGACAACAATAATGCCACCAAAGATTACAGCTCTCAAAGAAAGTCCTTGCTGTTAATCAACTGCACTGCAGCCATTTGATCAGAACCACAGCAACTGCAACAGTCTCTCTCCTTGCCTCAGAGAGCCATTTGGCAAGAAAACATTTGTTCTAAATCTGATGTAGAAAGCCAACACTTCTTGCATCATCCTGAACAACTCAACAAGCTGTGTGCAAGTCCCGAAGAAAAAAAATATAATAAAAAAATGTAGCACAAATTCAGCTATGGCTTTCTGACATGTAGATTACTGTCTGGATGACAAAGTCCCACAACACAGAAGTAGTTTTGCTTCCCCCACGCCCCCTGATGAGTACTTGGGGAAATCACCCTGGCCAAAATCAAGTATTACTGCTCATTCACTCTCAACAGCACGCCAGGGATTTTTCCTGGATGTTGATGTAGCAATACAACACATGGCAAGCTGCCATTCTCCAGTATCAGATAAATTCAGGGGCTTAAGATCAGGCAGTTGTTTTAAATCAATGTTGTTAATTTATGAAGCAAAGAATGGGATGTTTGCTACCGTTCATGATATAAGAAACCCTCTTGCCACTTCTGTCCCAGAAAGCCTACAAAATCCTCGTAGCAGACAACATCCTCGATGTTTCTACATCGTAGAAACGATGTACCCCACACTACACCATTCTAGGAGGTTATGTCCAATCTCTGCCTTCTCTCTGTGCACGAGAAAGCTGGAAACAGAGACAAGCAGAGTAAGCCTGGAAACACTGGCACGGGCAGCAACTGCAGAGTGTGACAGAGCGCACTGCCGAGTGATGGCATAAAAGCTCCCCGGGGAGGCCAGGAGCAAACAGGCAGATGGGGGATCCACAACACCTAAGAAGGTGCTGAATTATATTTAAGGGGTTCCCCCTTTTCTTACATTTAAAACACTCAACCAGCCTAAGGGCTGCTGAACACTGTGGGACAGCAAACAGGAGCAGGTATCACCCCTCTTGCAGGAAAGGCAGCAGATGACTGAAGTCACAGGCATCTTGGTAGTCAGACCCAGGAAATGAGCATTAAAATCCTGCAAGCCTCAAGAAAAAGCCTCCCTGAATCAAAAAAAAGGTGCTACTCCAGCCTTCGCAATTAGGGCAAAATATATTATGCGCAGAGAGAGAAGAGCGCCACGTGAGAAACATGAGCCACCTGCCTTGACGCATTTCCGGAGAGCCCTCAGATAATTCAGCAAGAGCTACACATCAACTTAAACCATTATAATTAATACTCTGGAAATGAAGCTCCCTGCCCTCCTTCCAAGAAGGAAGGCAGAAACAGAGCACTTGCCCTCAGAGCACACAGTCACATGAAATGGGGAGGTGGGGGAAAAAATGGCTTGGATTAAGCATTGAGCACCTTAAAGGCAAGTGCCAATTTCTTCCTGCCACGCTGGACCAAGGGGGAAAGAATCCAGGCTCTAGACCCAGACTGCTCTATAGCAGGAATTAGTATTTTGCAAAGAGCTTTTTTCAACAGAGCTTTGATATTTTGGACTCAGCCACACTGACCTAAGGGGGAGTGAAGGGAAATCTATCAGAGCGTGCCAGAATGCCCTGCTCCACTTGAGCAAATTGTTTCTGTTAAGGCACCATGATTTGGAGGCTCACTTCTATTTCTAGTGTTCACATTGAAGCCCACCACCTCACACGTGTACCGTATTCTGTCAGGCATTTTGCATGGTAATGAAGATTAACAGCATAACAATTAAGCTTTCCACTAGCCTGAATCACCCCTATAAAAAAAAGCCACAATTTGCTAATCCAGTTACCCAATGTAAAGCTGTTTCAAAATTAAAAAACAAAACAACAAACAACCAACCAACAAACCACAACAAAAAAAAACAAACAACCACATTTTTTATTTCCTGGAAACTTGGCATCCATTGGGACAGGCAGCTTATTGATTGGGTCTAAAAGTGGCCTACAAAAAGATTTGTGGATAACCTTCAGCTGCTCTCTGTATCCATGCTAGACAAACATGTCACTCCAAGGGAATGACATCCCTGTAAGAGGTAACATCGGAGCACCCAGCCAGCCCTCAACCGAAACAGGACACGCCATTTGTGCCAGGCCTGTCTTCACTATGTCTAGCGACCAATTCAAGTCGGAGCCAACCTGGCAAAACATCATCCTGAAAATAATCCAGGGTGAAGCGCTGCAGATGCTCCCACAGTATTCAGGAGTCGGTGTGGGTCATGCTTTGGAGATCTCAGAATATCTGCTGCTCGGTTTAGAAGAACACTGGTGAGAAGGTCAGCCACAATGCCACCAAGAATATGCCCATGGAGGCAGCACACGCAAAGGGGAAGCGCTGGGGAAAACTCAAACTCCGCTCAAGTCAGAGGGAAAACTCCTTCTTCCTCCAAGGATTTCAGTCAGACTGTGCAAAAATGGGCAATATCCCTAGCCGGCACATGGCCAATGAGGTATCGCTGGCCTGCTTACCTTCCTGCTCTGCCTCCTAAGCCAGCAGGCTGCTGGGAAAGAAAGCTCAGCCAGGCCTGGTGATGCCACCTGTATGCGGCCAACCTACCAAAGTTCATAGGCAAAGGAGTACGGAAGGCAGCATCAAGAGCCAAGCCTCCTCAGAGACCAAGATCCCAGCACCAGTGATGCTACCACCAAACAGCACTGACCCGCTTTAAGACACAGGGAAGTGGGCATTATCAGACCACTTGGCAGGGCATGGTTTTCATCCCAAAAGTTCCCTCTTGCTCTGTGACCACGTGCCACCCCAGAGCCTCTTTCTTTCAGCCCTCTATGCAGCCAGACACTCACTTGTTTTGGACTTCAATTCTTGCTGACAGAGCAGTTGAGCTACAGCATGTCTCAAGCATGCCCTGCAATGGGTGGTGCCTTAGAACAATCCCCCCCTCCCCACCTCCCTAAAATATTTATCTACATCTTCAGCCTATAATGATTAGAACAGTTGTTTAAGATGAAACAAAAATTGATGCAGTCCCAAACATGTGCCATGTGCTTACTGGCACCTGTGAATCACTGCGCTGAGCGGCAGCGATGGGTTTCACTCCACCCAGCAGGGGTGTGAGAGCCTGGCATGAGACCGAAGGGCAGGGCTGGGTTTGCCCACTGGGAAGAGATGCAACGGAGCCGCTGGGACAGACGTGACACAAGTGGCTCCAGCTGCTGAGTAAGCATCAAGGAAGGCGTTCGGCTGGCCCTCTGCAATAGCCGCTCTCAATCCCTTAACATTGATGTACCCGCCTTATGTGTGTAACGCAGGTTGAAACACTGCCACACGTGGACTCTGCACAGTCCTTGGGTTTGGCCTTTGCTTCATCTTCCTTTACCTCCATCCCAGGCTCCTGTCAGTCTGCTCTCCCCTGCACTGCCGGTCTGTCTCTCCCTACCTCTTTCTGCTTCCCTCAGCGTCACAGAAATGTCCCCTGGGCCGTGGATTTAGGGCTTTCTTCTCTTGCTATGGGCTCTGTCCCAGACCCATACACCACCATCTACTGCACAGCTGGGCAGGAAAGAAGGCAAACTCCTTTCAGCATCTCCCACTTGTAGCTACAGCAGGGCACAGGGAAGGGAACACTACAGTGGTTGAGGAGTTGCTTTTAGCCTGTACCAACTTCACTGGCAGCTGCCTGCTCTTCCAGAGAAGCCACACCAGTCCCAGGCTGATGGCAAGCCGATGCTTTCCCTGCTACCCCACCAGAAGCTTCCTTGCAGTTGTCCTGCACAAGCAATTTGTGGCTCTGCCTACCTGTGGCACTCATTCCAGCTAGGTCTCTCTTTTATCCTTGCAAGCACTTGGAACAAGTAGCTAGCAGCCAGGTGAGGACAGTCATGCCCAGCACCTTGCCCTGGAAGCAGTATATACTGGCCCAGGTGCCTCCTCCCACATCTTTTCTGCCCCAGAAAACAAGGACCAGGGGTTCCGAAGCTCACGCAGAAGCAAACCTCACATGGGAGCCTCACGATGGGGTTAAACCGCAGAGGCTGAAGTGCTGTCAGATGGCACCTCCAACCATCTGCTAGCAAAGAAGGATCTGCAGCTGCTCTGCACTTGGAAGCTACCTCTCGAGCCACCCTACAGAGATTGGGAACCATCCTAGGTATGAATTCCTCCCTGGGAGGCTGTTGGGTGAACACCAATTCAACAAGAACGTTAAGAGCGGCTTGAAAGTCTGTTCAGGTAACAACAAGGTAACTCTCAGTGCCTGGACTCACCCCTAATGACAGCATACTGGCCACAGAAATGCCCCTGAAGGAAACCAGCCCTCTGCCAGACCGGAAACCCAGTCAAAATCGCAAGCTGCTGAACACCTGCAGCACATCCTTAATGCAGCTACATCAGTCTGTAAACAGCAAATGAGCAGTAATTACTAGGAATATGGAGAATTGATTCATGGCTGACTAAAGCATTAATGCAAACAGGAATATCTGGGTGGGGGACGAGCTGTTTGTAAAGTTCAAGGGAAATCTGATATTGAAATGTTATTCAGCACTAATGAGACAGATTGGAAAGCAGAAACAGTATGTGAAATTTAAGCGGTTTTAGTAACAGACGGATGTTTCTAAGAAAAGTTTCAGTACTGGTTAGCAACCTCTCTAAGTAAATGAGGAGCTAAAGTAACAGTCAAAAAAAGCAGGTGAGACATTGCTCTTAGTCGTACAGACAGACAAGAGCACAATGCCCATTCCAGAATTATGGCCCACTTAAGTCAGCATTTGAAGTATTGCTAGAGCAAGCGCTCTCAAAAGTGGCCCTTGTCAACTGTCCCAACACAGGCTGACGGACAAGTCAAAGCTCTTCCATTCACCCTACATCAAGGTTTCTTAACCTGACAAGCTCATGAGACAGCAAGAGATGGTTCACAGGAAGAAACCAAAAGCTATACCCAGACCTTCAAGTATATAAACAAAGGGAGATAAAACATACCATTTAAGCTTGCCCTATATTTTATTTGGTCGTAAATAAAAACCACCAGACCAGTTTGGTGCAAGATGATCAGCAGATTGTTTTTTATGAAAAGACAAAGCAGCCCTCAGGTGGTTTTTTTTAAAGGTTAAGTGGTTACTAAGAGTGAGAAACGCTGTCCTACATAACACACTTTCCCAAAGGCAATAAAGTCTGGAAAAATCTTGAACCTGAACACTTGTACTGAAAAATAAACCAAAGCATACACTACTCCATAAACAAGAAGTGCATTGCAACAAACCAATAGCATACAAAGTACAATGCCAGTTCCTTCTACCCAAGGAAAAAAGCCTGCAAGCCATTACTATGCCAGAATGCCAGTTCATTTAGTGGTTAGGACTTTTTATCCCATACCACACTCCTGACTCAGACTTCAATCCTTAGGAGACAAACTTCACTGCTAAGCAGGAAGCGTACAAGCAAAAACCCCATAGAGATATAGACTCAAAATGCATGCTTTTCAATTCTGTATCAGTCCAGCTTGTATTTACCATTTCCACATTAAAATCAACTGTCAAGAGCCACCCAGAAGGCAAAGCCAAGTGCACAATGGCATTTGTTTTCTCTCTCCAATCTCAATTTGACTCCCATTTAAGCACTAGCATTTTAATACAGTAAGAGTAGGCTTTTCAACAGCTTTTTTAAAAGGCAACAAAAATAAAGCACTAAATACACTGTACCATCTTCACTCCTTAATCTTGCAAAAGTGCTTGCGCACAGTTAAGTTAAAAGGAAGCTGTGTAGCAACCATTCCCCTAAATCTAGCTGCTTGACTATACCCAGTTCTCTCATTACTGCACATCAACGGAAGTTGCACTGAGCACGCAGGGCCAGACGGCAAGACACCTGGCACATCAACAAGGGGAATTAACCCTGGAAGAGCTCTAACGAGCAGGGGCAGCCCAGCTCACCCCGGGCATGGCAGGGTAGGGTAGCAGGTGCCTGCTGCAGCCACACTCTCTCCTGGACAGCAGAGTTGGGAGGAACAGCCAGGCAGACCTGCAGGAGAGGGGATGAGGCAGCTCCCAGACATTATAGTAACACACATACCTGAAACAGCCGACGAAAGGCACCTGGGTGGTTAGGGAAGACCTGCTCCCCTAGCTGAAACACTCATCTTCCCTGCTAGGGGTAGGGAGAGAGGCAAGGAAGAGGGCATGGTGCTGCTCAGCAGGCAGATGTCACCCTCCGAGTCCCTTTGCTCTAGGCAGGCTTTCCCATCCTCAGAGAGGAGTCGAGGCGCTGAGACACCTGCACCCAGCGGTGCTCACGGAAAGGGTCGGCACCCCCCCCCCCACGCCCGCCCCCAGGGCACGGACCCCGCCGCCGCCCGCCCCGTCCCGTCCCGTCCCCCATGGGCCACAGCCCACCTGGCAGAAGCAGCGTCTCTCCGCCGCGCCGGGCGGCCCGCAGGGCACCACCGGCAGGAGCAGAACGGCGAGTCCCAGCGCCCTCAGCAGCAACCCGCTACCCGCCGCCATCTCACCGAGCCGGCGCCACCGCCGCCGCCTCCGCCGCCTGAAGAAGCCGCCCCGCGCACCGCCCCTCGCCGGGGGCGCGGCCGCCGCCGGCTACGCGCCGCACCGCACGCAGCCCCGGCCCGGCCCGGCGGGCTGCCCCGTTGCGGAAGGTCGTCCGGGTCCTCGCCGGCGGTGACCCGGGCGAAGCTGCTGCCCGCCCGATTTCCCGGCCGCGGTGACTCACCGGTGCCGGGACATCCCCGGAGCCGCTGCCGCCGTTTTTTTCCTCACAGAGCCGCGGCCTTTTTGTCCTGGCTCTGCCTGCGCAAGGGTTCTCCCGTACCCACCGGCCGCGGCCGCTGCTTAATCCCTAAACCGCTGCCAGTCAGCGCTGACGACAAATCCTTGCTAATTCAGTTAACGGCATTTACAATTCGGCTGTAGTCTAGCGACTCGTCTTTGTCGTTCGAGCTCCCGAAGGGCCTAAACCCCTGACAGGAGACCCTGAGGCGACGGCTGAGGAGAGGACCCGCGGACCGGGATGGGGGAGGGTGGGGGTGGTGAAGCTCCCTGCGGAGGCTCTTACTCGTACCGGCCACCTCGGTGCAACGGGTACGGGCACGCAGGCACGTATATACACACAGACATAAAGATAAATACAAGCACGTACTTTGTACGCGGGACGGGCGGGCCGCAGGACGCCCAGGTTGTGATATTGGCGCCTGTCGCAATGCGCATGCGCGTCGCCTTCACGCATGCCATCTCCTCCGCGGCGGTAGGGGGCGCTGCGAGGGGGTGGGGTGGGGCGGGGCGGGGCGGGGCGGGCGCGCGGCCCTGCCCCCGGCGGCCATGGCCCTTCCCGGCATTCCCTATGAGCGGCGGCTGCTCATCATGGCGGACCCGAGAGACAAGGCGCTGCAGGATTACCGCAAGAAGCTGTTGGAGCATAAAGAGATCGATGGTCGCCTCAAGGAGTGTGAGCGTCTACTCTGGGGGTGATCGCTGTGGGGAGTCGTCGCTGTTAAGAGCACCGGGGAAACCCTGAAGGAAGCCGGTGGCCACCGAGCCGTTGTCGGCGCTTCGTCATGGGCTGGGCCTAGCCGGGCCCCGCGGGGCAGCGGCCGGGCTGAGGGGAGGGAGGGCGGGCGGGGGCCCTGTCGGAGCGCTGCTGGTCGCCGTGGCTGTTTTCTTTTCCCCTTGGGAGGACCCCGCCGGGCAGCCCGGGCCCTGGGGACCCCCCTTGCGTTGGGGTGGGTGGGAGGGTCAGGCCCTGTCGCCCCCCAGATCGAGCCGGGCCGTTCTCTTTCCTTAGCCTCCCCCCCCTCCTCCCCCGTAAGGTTCTTCTGTCAGCTTTTATTTTCCTGATGCAAACGTTCTCTCTTACATCTGTCCTGGCAGTAGCATGTCCCTCCATACGAAAGTCAGTGCTGTGCAGAAGCACCGGTACCTTTGAATTTGAGCTTTTTACGTCCTAGATTGGGTTTTTAGACACCTTCTGCAGAGATTTTTTGCTAATAAGCGATACTGCTGTGTTGAGGATGGGCAGGCCCTGGAGTTGCTGAGAAGGGGCTCCGCTGTGCTCGCAGAAGGGAGGCTTACTGGGTGTGCAGATCCCCCACAATCTAGCTCTACCTGCTGCTGTCCTGCTGTAAAAAGGCCTGGTCACGAGTTACCGTTGGATTGAATGTCAGCAAACTCCTGTGTTCCTTTCCTTTTTCTAGTAAGGGAACAGCTGAAAGAGCTCACCAAGCAATATGAAAAATCAGAAAATGATCTCAAGGCCTTGCAGAGTGTCGGGCAGGTACGTAAGAGAAACGAGGTCATAGCATCCTGTGGTGGTGGTTGACAATGAACTTGCCTGGAAGTAGCGTTTAAGTCCATTTTTGGTATCAAGAAAGACTAAGTGGGAACGGTACAGCTAACAGAAAGAGGAGCTGTATCGTCAGGGACAGAGACACTGAACATAGGGGTTAGAGAGGTTTCCTGTGTTTGTCCTGGTTAACAGCGACGTGTTAAAGAAATAAAAGTACTGGCAAGCGGTGTGAAGCAAGAGAAAGAATTTCAAAGTTAATGGTCATCTTCCATGTGCTGAAACACATTGAATGTTGTTTTGCAATGGTAACTTATCTGTAGGCTAATACTGCGTTTATTCTTTTGCAGATTGTTGGCGAGGTTCTTAAGCAGCTAACAGAAGAGAAATGTAAGTACACTGGACTGTTATGTTCTTTGAGATTGTGAAAATAAGCTTTTGTAGTTAAAATCCAGCTAGAGATTTGGAGTAGTAAAGAATTACAAGTATTGGTGATCTGAGTATTGGCAGAAGAATGTAATATACTGGATAGTTCAGAAGCGTAATTCGGAGCAGCGAATCAAGTAAATTTGGTGTTTTTCTTTGATCTTCTCTCGCCAGTCATTGTGAAGGCTACAAATGGACCAAGATATGTGGTTGGCTGTCGTCGTCAGGTAGCTATCTATATGAATATTCATTAAAATTTTGCTTTGGTCTTGAATATTAGCATTGCTTTTCATAAACTGGGTCCTTAGTGGGATTATGTATTTTCTTCTTTAAGGTGTATGTGGCTATTTTATAGTGGTATCTGCTTGCCCTCCCCCTTTGTAGCTGCTAGTAGTGTAATTTCCTAGTAAAGACAAAGCAGTCCACAGCATTCGTGGAACCTTGCATGTGTTTTACTCTTTTCACTGAGTTGAAGCTCTGTCTTTCTGCTGGATTTTGAACTCTCTAAAAATTAATCACTATGAAAATTTATCAATTGCGTAAGGTCGCTGTTGCTATGTTGTGAGCATGGCGTATGACCATTACTGTCATAGAGCTGAGCTTTAGATTTGATGTTATGTAACTATATGTTTTATGTAGCTCTTCACGTATTTTTTTCTAATGCTTTTGCACTCCACTCCACTAAATAATTAGGGGGGGCAAGGCCCCTGTTCTAAACACTTTGAGGGATTTTTAGCTGTTCTTAATGATGTTAAAAAAAGCCGTGGCACTTCTAGTCCACAGGACAACAGCTTTTTGATCTACAGCAAATTCTATAGAAGTAAAGACACTTTAATACAGAACCTTGCTTCCAGCGTAATCCATCTGCTGTAGTCAGCAAGAACCACTTAGAGGTACTCTTTGCTTTTTATTTTTATACAAAAGTATAAGGGACGTAGTGCAGGCATGGTTTAAAAAAATGGTTGTTGGTTAATTGAGCACTGAATGTGACCCACTTACAGTAACTAACACCCGTAAATCAGCTGTTCCTCACCAATGCTGCCCATTAAGTAGGAACCACAATACTTAGTGCAAGTGTTCTGCAACTGCAGAGCTGTTGGGAGAGCAAAAGTTTTATTACACTCCTCCCTGACTTTGAGAAGTGGAAGCAAAGAAGAATATCTATGAAATGATAGACACTAAGGTGTCTCTGAACAGAGAACAGCAATCCCAGGGAAGGATCATATATACTGAGAAGGCAGCAGCATTTTATGTAGTTATTTTAATGCACAAGTAAGTGTAAGCTCTTTTAACAGCTGTGACCTCTCAGTGCATCCTGAACTGATTCCCTTATGGCGGAGAAAGGTAACTGCAGCTTTTAACACATCATGATTGTAGCATGTTCTCCTATATTATGGAAGTTGTAAAAAATAGAAATTCCTTCAGTAAAAGGAGCACAGGTGTAGTATTGATGTTAAAGGTGCTTTTCTTTGTCTTTCTGAAGAGAAACTGTCGATCTTGGCAGAATTTTGAACTCTTACTGGTTCTATGTAAAGAAAGAAAATGTGTTTGCAAGACTAATGTGCATATGTTTTGCGGTACCCAGAATCTCTGGAGTAGCTTAAGGTTTGTACATGGAAGTTAAATTGAAGAACAGTGTAATAGAACTCGAACATACAAAAGTTAACCAACTCTATTTAGATGATTCAGCCAAAATGGTGCTGTGGTGGCCGTAGGAGCTGAGGGACAGCAAGCCAGTGGCAGAGTGGGGAGCCTACTGTACTTTGAAGAATTGAAAAAGAGGGGCAGAGGGGGGGGTTCTAGGTGTCAGAGAAATTCCTGGTAAAGGCCCACAATTAACAACACTTAGCAGTAAGCAGGGAGCAAAACTCATGCAATAAGTATTTTCCTATGCCATTGACTGTCAGTGGATTGTGTATTTCTCAGTAAGGATGGACCTTTTCTCCTCCTTTTAGAGACAAACTATTTGAGAAATGTGGGTACCAGTAAGTGTGTTAGTTCTTGTAGTATATATACGGATATACTTGACTTTCCTCGAGTGTACCGATGAGACATGTTTTTGCTTGCATAAAACGTCTGCAAGAATTGGTAGTATCGAAATGCTCTTTAAATATATAACTTTAAGCTTCATCCCTTTCAAGATGCTGTGGTGCAAACTCACTATTTCCTTTCACCAGAATGAACAAAGTACTTTTCTGGAACATAAGTATGCTTAATTCCACTTCGGAGCACATGAGGTAGTCTTGAGGTTCTGCATTGAAACAGAGATAAATGCTAAGGAAGAGGTTGTGTTTGGATGAGCCTGGCATTGCAACACATACACATTTCAAGTTTATTCTTCAGTAAAAGCACTCTTTGATCTTAAAAGATCCTTGGCTTGATACCAGAGACTAAACAAACATATCCATGATTGTTTTCAAAATGTCAAAATATCAAGGCAAATAATTTCCCATGGAGCGTTTCATGGAGTAGAACTAGTTTTTGATCAAAGTCCTTGTGGCTGTGCTGTGACCCTGTTTAAATTGAAACAAAATTACTTCCCTATCTAAAGTGCATTTCCTAAGGAATTCAAGGTCAAGTGTTTCTCTTTGTTTTCTTCCCACTGCAGAATAACATAAATCTATTGGCCAGTATTGAATCTGATAGAATTTCAAGGTTTTACAGATTTCTTAAGGTTAGGCAGCTGGAAAGAGGTCTTATTAGTGACCCCAGGAAGGGAGGGAGGGGTGACAGCTTGATCCTGAACACTACCAGAGACTGAAGAGCCCATGTGTGCAAGGGACCTTATAATCCCCCTAGCGGGAGCAATGAGAAGCTTCAGACAGTCCTTGCAAACGGTTGTCGAAATCCCTGTTTTTCAGGCGCCATGTCAGTAAAGCTCAGAATAAATAGGTAAATAGGTTTCATATTCTTCAAATGTGGATTGGGTACCTTTTTTTTTTTTTTTTTTTAAGAGAAGAAATTAGAGTGGCAAGGTAATCTCTATGATTGTTCAAGGTTGTGTTGTGTGAGAGGTGAGGCGGCTCTCCTAGACCAGGTTTCTTAAAAACAAAGTGAGAAATGCAAGTTAGTTGTTTTAATCCCAGCAGAATTTATCAGGGAGTACTGGAATAGGACTGCTAATGTGTTAAAAAATCTCATAAAAGTGGAGTAAGCAGACAAACACTGCTGAGGCAGATGAGTAGGGCATCTGAGGTAAATGACAGCAAAAGAGTAACAACTAGAACGGCTGACTTTGAAAATGGGATATAACTACTTATGTGAAAATGTGCAAATGATGGAAGGCTTGGAGAAAATAGGTTAGGGACATCTATTTGCCCTTTCTGTCAGTCTAGTAATGAGAATGCCGTTGAGTAGAAGGGTGGCAAGTTCGGACTCAAATGGGCAGGCTGTTCCATGTGTCCTTAAAGGAGAATTGCTTAGTTGTTCTGAAACAGCTGGGTCTGTGCTGTGTAGAACAGAAGGGAGAATTGGATCTCTCACTAATCCAGTCAGATTGACAGCAGTAAAAAAGAAAAAAAAAAAAATACAATCTAGAAAACAGTATTTATTTTCAAAAGTGGCAGAGGTAAGTTAATGACTTGCTGTTCAAGATCTATTTAAATGTTAACAAAAATTATTGTGGTCTGTTAGTTTTGCTGGTGTCCAGTTGTGACAACCAACAGGTTTGTTGGTCTAGGCCAGCTCCTGGATCGCTTCTCCTGAAGATCATGTTCCCATGAAACAGCGGGCCAGCTTTTTACAAGTTTAAGCATTCCCAAAACCAGTGGTGACAGGGGCACAGAGTTTATTAAATGAGCTGCTTGGCAAGGCTCAGTGGCTTTGTTTTCTTCTTGTGTGTGATGGAGCAAAGAGTGCAAACTACAGTAAACATCTTGGCTAAAACCAGACGTTGTTTTGGAGTGTGGTTCTAATGGAAATACCTTCTTTGTGACTAGCTTGACAAAAGTAAGCTGAAGCCGGGGACAAGAGTTGCTCTGGATATGACCACTCTGACTATTATGAGGTAGGTTTCTGCTTTAAGACTGCTCTTCTGCTCATCATGTAAAGGGGGGAAAAGTGATCTGAGTAGGTTACACAAAGGTTTGAATAATCAGTTCTGTAATATTTTGTAAGTGTTTTCTGCAAAGCAGGGCTTAAGGAAGGACAATTACTTTGAGGGAAGACTTATGTGACTATCATACGTGATTTAAAAAGAAGTTGGTTTTCTTTAAAAAAACAGTTAAAATGGCATTTTCAGCAGTTTTTGAAGCTTTTGTTTGGTTTAAAACTTGAGAAAGTTGGCTAGGTTTGGTGTTTATTCTGTTTTTTTCAGCAAACATTTGTCTTGTTATCAAGGTGGGAAGAGAAGAAATAATTTTCATAGTTGCTGTAAAACTTATTGCAATAACTTTACAAATATGTCTGCACAGTGAGAAATGTCTACTCTTAACTTTTTTCCAGATATTTGCCAAGGGAAGTGGATCCATTGGTTTATAATATGTCCCATGAAGATCCAGGGGATGTTTCGTATTCTGAGATTGGAGGGTTGTCGGAACAAATCAGAGAGCTGCGAGAGGTATCCAGTATTTCAAAAATGCTTACCAAATAGTGGGATGTGTTCAGAGTGAAGTTTTTAGTACAAAAGTGTCTTACTGTTGTTTGTCCTAAACTATCATAAGACAGACTGTTAAAGGATCCTAACAGATGAGCGCTTTCCATGTTTCATTAACTTCGACCACATTTTCCTAAACTAGAAGATAACTTCTGAAGTGTTGTTTAAATGTTTTCCAGCTTTGTAATTGTCTTTGTAACAAACAGGATTGTGATTGCGGGGTGCTGGTGCACGCATACTGAAGTAATCCTGTGAGTTTGGGCATCAGTGCTGCAGGCTGTGCAAGCCTGCCCAGGAATGCAGGTGTGTGAAGATGAGCTCGTGCTGCTGTGAGCCAACTGACTATAACAGAGATTGCTTGTGTGCTGTGCACACACCTTGCAGCAGCAGAGAAAGATTATTCTAAACACCAAAGGCCAGTTCTCAAACTGGTTATATCTTATCTACTGTTACAGAAGTTTTGGATTGAGATTAAAATGAAGAAAATCCTCTGAAGAGGGTTTGAAGGATCTGAGACCCATTAGGCTGAGGGAGTGCCATAAAGTCAAGTGGGAGGGCATAGACAGAATTGGTTTGCTGGTTGCCAAACTTGAATTTTGCACAAAAACTACTAGAATCGCTCTGGGTAGTGGTATTACGACCGCAGAAAAACATGGTTTGAGCAAAGAGCATCAAGAGAAACAAGCCATTGCAGAGCTGAAGTCTGAACAACAAGGACAGGATTGTGGATCATTCCATTAGATCAATCTGCCATTTTCTTACATAACTGTTTCTCATACAAGATATGCTGCGTGGATAAATAAGAATGCAGGTATCTGGAAAACAGCCTGGCAAGTGTACCATTAGCTTCCTGGGATTGCTGATCTATTTTAAAATGCAAAGTCTCATTTTGTTTATCTGTCTCTTCACAGGTAATAGAATTGCCGCTTACAAACCCAGAATTATTCCAGCGTGTGGGCATTATACCTCCAAAAGGCTGCTTGCTCTACGGCCCCCCCGGTGAGTCTCCTGAAAGGGTAATGAATGCTTAGTTATCACTCTCAAACTGTGGCAGTAGCCTTGTTTGTTTCTTTTTTTTTGTTTGTTTCTTTCTTTTTTTTTTTTTTTAAATGTTGTTAGCATGGAACATTGGGTTACTAGTTAAACAGTTTCAATCTCTTGTCTGTCCAGGTACAGGGAAAACACTTTTGGCCAGAGCCGTAGCGAGCCAGCTTGATTGCAACTTCCTAAAGGTAGTGTAATTTTACTCATGCACATATGCTTAATCTGTTTGCACTCCAGTCTCTTCATTCACATGTCTCTTGTCTTTCAAAAGGTGGTGTCAAGTTCAATAGTGGACAAGTACATTGGTGAAAGTGCTCGACTCATCAGAGAGATGTTCAATTATGCCAGAGATCATCAGCCTTGTATCATTTTCATGGACGAGATAGATGCTATTGGTAAGGCTAACAGCCTGGAGGATGGCTAGAGTCTCCTTTTAACGCTGAAATTGGCTATAACGCCACAGTCTGTCTTCTCCAAAGAGAGTGTGCGTGCATGTTTGTTCAGAAGAAACATAACGGGACAAGTGGTTCAGCTTCCTCCTGGAGCTATTAGAGCTAGCTTAGAACCACACCTGTTCATATCTGGCTTGGATATTTTTGACTACATGAAAAAACATTTTAAAAATGTGTGCATTTAACTCTTTAAATACCACACCTACTTCCCCCCAGTTTAAAAGGGATACCTAATTGTCTTTAGATTTTGTATTATATGGAGACAAAAATAAAGTACTGTAACTTAGGAGTTTGGTATGCTGCAGGTGGTCGCCGTTTTTCTGAAGGCACCTCAGCTGATAGAGAAATTCAGAGGACTCTGATGGAGGTGAGTGTCTAATCCCTGACTACGTACTGTACAGTCCACGCTAAGTAATAATAGAGATGTGAATTGTTACACTGTGATCTGGCTTGGTAGAACTTTTTCTGAGTTGTTAATTTTAAGCTAAAAGTGAGCTAGATGCTGCTTTTACAAAAGGCAGCTGCACATCCTGATAACTCAGCCATGCGTTCAACTTGGAGACTAATTGAAAGAAAAATTGCTGAAATTATTAGGGGTATTTTCTCTTCTTACTGTGACTTGGCTTTGCTGCTGCTTGCTGCATCTTCTTTGAAGGTTTGGAGGGACCCTCTTTCTTAAAGAAGGGAAAGTGGAGCTTGTCTCCTTTAGTCCCAAAGACACTTACTCCATACAATTTTAGAACTGTTACAGTTTGATTTTCAAAACTAAGAGGAGAAGTAGTTGTATTTCTTTGTTTCTGTACTAATTGCTCTGGTAAACAGAGTTGTGTGAAGGGAATTTTAAAACCGCTGGTGACAATTAAGAATTCTGAAGCTAATGGGAAACTTTGTTGGCCTATGTTTGCAAACAGTTTGTCTGGTTCAAAAGAATGTGTCTGCCTTACATAAAGAATTAAATCACTGTGATCAAAGAGCAAGTACTTTGAATCTTCACAATGAAATGTCTCCGTACATGTGTATTAGTATTCTAGAGGCTGTTCTCCAAGTCTAATTTAAATGTCCTGGACTTAGTGCAATACAATCAAAATGTGTCAGCCAACCATTGGCTCCTTTAGTACTTGCGCTGTTTTCATTGCCTTATTGTTTTAGGCAAAGTCTTTCACGTTTCAGTTCTGCTTTGCTCAAGATCTTTTTCTCTGAGCAAAGCATTTTCAAGTGTCTCTTAAGCTCTTCTTTATTGCTTACAGAATATGCAGGGGGCTGTGGCCTTTCATTAAAAGGCTTGTAGCAGTTTTTTTTCTGATTTATCTTTACCACTCATACATCTTGATGAAAATACTTATGCAGAAAATAAGTATAATAGATCACACTAGGAAGGTCTTGGGTTTTTTTAAAAAAAACTTCTGTTTTCTATTAGTTATTGAATCAGATGGATGGATTCGATACTCTGCACAGAGTTAAAATGATCATGGCTACTAACAGACCAGACACTCTGGACCCCGCACTTCTGCGGCCTGGAAGACTGGATAGAAAAATCCGTGAGTTACTGCTTCACAGTGGCTGGAAGGAGGGTATTATCCGTATGAGCTGTGGTTTTTCACTTTTATTAAAGCTGTAATTCTTTCTAGATATTGATCTACCAAATGAACAAGCCAGATTAGATATTTTGAAGATTCATGCAGGTCCTATCACTAAACATGGTGAAATAGGTAAGTAGGAAGCTACCTGGATATCCTTCCTACTTCTGTTTGTAAAAATGTGAAGAGGGTGAGTTGTTAACGATGTCTGTCCTTCCAATTCCTACCCTTACACTGGCCACACAATTTCCTCTCTTGGAATTCTCCTTTTTTTTTTTCTTTTTTTTTTTTTTTTTTCTTTTAATGCATCCTGATTGAACTGCTGCTAAGTCTTCCTTTGAAAAGGAAAACTGAATATAAACCCCTGGAGCATAGTTGTAAACTGGAAAATCAGCATGGTTCTCATCGGGTAGTTTCCTGTTTCTAAAAGAATATCTTAATGCAAGTAAACAGCATTTTCATTAGTCCCCCCAAAGAAAGAGAAATTGTTGCTGCAGAGGTCTGAAAAGGGTAAAGAATCTTTAAAAGTCATGGAGAAACTTACTTTGGAGTTCAGAGATGGTGTAATGTTGTCTGAAACATGTCTTTGGTTAGTGGTGGAGAGAGCTCTCTCCAGAGCGTAAGGTGGAGAAGTATCAATCAGATAAAATGGGGAAGGTTTATTTAATGACTCTCTTACTCTATGCTGACCAAAGTCTTAGTTTTACTGTGACACTTCAGAGCTTTCCTCAAGAAAACTGTAATTGTGATTTGCCTTTAAAATGACGGTGGCTGCCTTTTATTTCAGTAAGGCCCAACAGACCTTGCCTGCTTGTTCCCAGCCCCATGCGACCCGCCCCTGCCTCTTTGCTGACATGAGCTATTCATGCAGCCAGGCAGCGTGATCTGGATAGTGGAACGATCTCGTTCACCATCTGGCTGCACGAGCAGCTGCAGCTCAACAGAGGGGGTGACTCGGGAGCAGGAATGAGCTGGGGGAGGGCGAGAGGGTTGAGGATTGCTTAATGTTGGCTTAAATGTGCATGCATGTGACTATAGTCTAAGATACAGAAGAAGCTCCAAAGCAAATCATGAACCTGAGGTGAACTACTTCATCCTTTTTCTCCTATCTTTGGGCACTGGAGTGGAAGCAGGGTAGGATCGTTCCTTTACACCATTTAGCTGGGTGAGATGTCAGATGGGTACTAGCTAAATTTCCGAACGTGATGTGGGAAGACCGTGATGCTCAGCTTTGAGATCCTGAAAGGCAGGCTAGAACTTACTGGCAAGGTGGGGTGTGAATTGTATTAAAATCTGAAGATAATGACCTGTTCCAGGTTCCAGCGTGAGATTCTCCTGCTCTGGTACTGGTGTCTGCAAGGTTTTTAAGTTCAGAGTCTTCAGTGATGTTCAGCATTGCTCTCGGTCCTCTCGCTTGGTTTTTTTGACTTTCCAATTATTGGAAAACTTGTTTATAGGACATTGTGCTACATGGAATTAAAATACAGTTGAAGAATTTCTAATCTCCAGGGGTTTTGGGATTCTTAATATAAAAACGTTCAGTTCAAATGTTTTGAATTTCATACAGAAGATAAACTGTTTTGAAAAGTTTTGCAGAAAAGTTGATATTTTTTTTTAAAAATAATAAGCCTTGCAAAAATCAGAACTTGCTGGAGGCTCAACAGATGCAGTGTTTTAGAGATTGATTCTAGAAACTATAACCATAGCCACTTTTTTAGTAAATATATGTGCATAAAATACAGGGCTTAATATATCAAGACATTAAATGCTTTTAGTAGATGCAGTTGTTATGAGTGGAAAGGGACTGAGTTATGATCACTTGGAGATAAGTTTCTTGTTTTATTACATCATTTAAATGATAAGAACATTGCCTTGATGTGGTTACAAGCATCAACATGAAATGCAAGAAAAGCTACAAGTTAGTAACTTTGGCATTTAATTATATAATATGAGCTTTTGGCTGCAATACATTTCTGTTTTAATGACAGGGGTAATACAGCTGATTATTTCAGTTGATTTAATTTATCAGTCTAATGGACAGCTGTCTATTTGCACTGAAATCGCAGTGAAGTGTTTCTTTGTTAGCTAGATACGTATTTTGGCGGCATCCATAATGGGAAGTGTGAATTTATTTCTAATTGACATTTGTGTTTTATGAATAGATTATGAAGCAATTGTGAAGCTTTCAGATGGCTTTAATGGAGCAGACTTGAGAAATGTCTGTACTGAAGCAGGTATTTTCTTAACTCTTAACTTTGATATGCTAAGTCTTGGTTAATGCTAAACACTTGAGCTGTTTCTCTGATACTTCTGTCAATGGATTAAAATCAGGAGGTCAAAAATATTTTGCTGGAACGTGGCTCTTGTTCACTGATGGCTCACTTTTTGTTCTTAAGGGCTAGGTAGCATTTACTTAATGGAATGTTAGCACCTGGACAGTACCAAAATGCCAAAACAGTTGCATATTTCAGTGTGTCACATGTGACTGGACTGTTAAGCACAAGCAGCAGAATGGTGATATGCCCTGAAGCTTTGATGGAACAACTTGAACAAAATCTTTTTTCTTTCTTCCAAGTTTCCTTATGACCTATACAGTCACCCAGAACTTGATTCTTTACATGCTTCCTCTAAGGTTACAGACAAGTCTCTTATCAGCTCTGCAGATAACCCAGCTAGGCATACCAACAGTCCAGCTGATACGTGCAGATCTGCTGCCAGTTCGGAGCAGTAGCACTGCATTCATGTGACATTGCGCCTGCTAGTATCCCCTGCCATACACAAGCTGGATCTGCACAGAGTTATGTGGATTTGTGACATGTGTGGTATAAAAGATCTCTGTAGTTCAGGTTCAGCACGATGGGAGATAAAAAACAGCCATACCATTTCTGAGCTGGAGCTGGCCTCTAACCACTTGTTGGCCGAGTATCGTGCCATATGTTGTACTGTCTCATAAGAACTAGATGCATTCCAGAAACAGCAATGGTACCCATTTTTCTCCTTTTTGCGGAGAATCCGAGTCTCTTAGTACCTGGGTGATAAAATAGTTAACACTATTTTATGCTTTTTCCACATTATAATTTCATTGTACGCTTAGGGCTTGCCTACATTGGAAGGCTGAGTAACACAGTAAATACACACTCACAGTTTAAAGCAAGTTATACTTTTCTTCTTCGTGATCACCTAGTTCAGAAAGGGGACCTCATTGAAGTTTATTCCTCTTGCCAACACTCAGGACCTGCATGTGAAAGTCTACATGCAGATAGTGTAACTTGGATCTGTTCTCACTTTAAGTTGAGCAAATCTTTATGTACTGTCTTCTCTGTACTGTTGCTGCAAGAAGCACCAGCTTATTGCTGTTAAATTATTCTTCACAGGTATGTTTGCGATCCGTGCTGATCATGACTTTGTAGTTCAGGAAGACTTCATGAAAGCTGTTAGAAAAGTGGCTGATTCTAAGAAGCTGGAGTCCAAGCTTGACTACAAACCTGTTTAACTTAACCATACAATTTGTGATTGACTGCACATGTCATACTGGGTTAATTGTATAAAAAGAGAGAAATAATGCACCTCTTAATTATTATTGTAAGCTGTTTGTGTAACATGTAGCTAGTAATTTGGTAACACTAGTTGCATGTTGGCTACAGAAGTGTGTTTCCTGTACAGTTCTGAAATACAATATTCATTACAGCCCAGGTTAAGTAAAATGTGTGGAGATGTGTTTTCTTAGCAATTACGGTGTGAATTTACAAATGTGCCTGAATGGTTTAGCAGACTTTAAGAAAGTCAATTCATTTCTTGACTTTTTTTATATCGGTATATTTCCTTTCCCCAAACAGATTATGAATAAAACTTGTTTAAATCTGCTTATCGTGGTGTACCTTCTCTGTAACTCTTGAAGAGAGTTGAGTTCTGTGTCTTCAGCATTCGAAGAGCAACTTTTCTCTGGTGCAAGGATTGCATTGGAGTCCTATGCCTTGCATACCAAATGGAGGCAACCCTTCCCTCGGGCAGAGGAGGGCAAGTGGTATTTATGTACTCCTTCACTGCTGAAGTCCGGGAAGAGGATTTAGCTGAGCTAGCATTTAATTCCTCAGAATGCAAGAAGTAAACAAGCCTTTTAAAATGTTTGCCATCTTCCCTTCTGTTAGGATAACTCCTATGCTGAATGCCAGCTTATAGACAAAAGCATCTAAGTGGAGGTGCAGAAACTGATAGGAGTTTGATATATAAAAGTTTTGATTACAGCTTTTTGGGGTCGTGGGGGAAATATGCAAGAGGGATTTCCTTTCCAAGTTCCCTTTTCAGCTGCTCTGTAGCCAGGAACTGTCCAATATACTTTGAACCTGTGCCGCTTTAGACATGCAAAGTGGTGTACCTAATACTTCTGGAGCTCTGAACAGGGCTTTGCCTGCACCTTACCAGGTTGGAATTTTGCTGTGTGGGGGTTGCCTTTGTGTTCCCTGGGAGCTGACTGCTGCAGCTTTTTGAGTAACCACAGAAAAAAGTAAAAACGTAGAGGCTAAGGTGTTCATGTTCTTAAGGGCATCTGTTCACTATGCTTTTTTTTTTTTGCTTTCTGATCAGTTCCACCCCCAGGGCTGTGCATGCAGACTGACCAACTGCACTGTGCAACTTACCTGAACGTTTGACTGGAACAGTAGTGTACTGGACTGTACTTCTAATTATCCTAATTGGATTACTCTAGGCATGCTCAGCTGACAGACAAGTACATGAGATTAACTCTAGATTTACCAGGAAACACACTGCTTAACAGCATCTCCCTGTCAGTTTTAATAGCTGTGTGTTTTTATCTTTCCTCATCGCTGTGAGACAAAACAGGCAGCATAAGGTGGAGAACAGTTACACCAGGACAGGCAATGATATTTTAATGTTACGGTTAATGGTTGTTATGGACCTTTTTTCTGGTTAGTAATGAAAACTTTCTATCGTGACTGTCAGAAGACGCAAATCTCAGTTTTAGTTTACCGGAACGCTGGTTTGAGTGCACCTCGTACAGAGCTGCTAGGTCTGGGTGCTACAGCCAGTGCGCATGGAACAATTAGAAAGTTAAATAAAAGTCAGTTTCTGAGCACTACAGTGATGTAAATAGTGAGCTGAGCATCTGGCATTACTGTGGAGGGGGATAAAAGGTGGCAAACTGTTTCCTGAAGCCCTGGGAATGGTTATAGCTTATTTTTGAAGTTTGGGCCGTAAGCTAAGGCCACTGACAGCTGTCCCTGTTCCTATTCTCGATGCCAGCTGGAGGTGGGAGCTGCAGTTTTACTGTTGCTTTCTCCTTTGCCGTTTCATTTTTTTCTCTTTCGCTGAAAGGATATTGCAGTGCTGAAGGAACGGTTGCTGAAATGCGGTCATCAAAAGTTTCTCAAGGGGGAAATGAGCAAAGTGTTTAAATAGTTTGGGGTGGTATCTTAAGAGTCCAGCAGAGCACGGGACAGGGAGCCTCAAAAATAGGAAAAATAAGTTCCTGCCCCAAGACTGGTGTGTCAGAGGGCACCTCCCACGTTCAGAGAGGACCTGTTTGAAAATGACCCCATTTGCAGCATCAGCTAAAATTTGAGGCAGGCAGTGTCAGCGTCCTTCTGATGACGGATAAAACGTCTGCTTGCCAAAACGGAAGCGGTCTGCTCTGTGTGCGAGGAGAAAGAGACCGCAAGCCATGGCAGGGCGAGTGGAAGGCGACGAGAACATCTTGGGAAGCGTTAATGGCCACGACATGGCGGCCAGCGCGCCCAAGGTGCCAGTGGTGGCCGAGGCGTGAGGCGCTTCAGGCCTGAGCCTCGACCGGAGAAGCTGGGCCTTGATCGCCGCCAACCTGTGGCGGGAAAAGGGCCTGTTGAAGAGGTTCTAATTAGGGTCGCGAGGAGTTAATTAACGAATTCGGGGAGGGGGGTGGGGGGGGGGGGAACGGCGCTCCCCGAGCCCCGCCTGGGGATCGGCCCGTGAGGGGGAGAGCGAGCGCGCGCGCGCAGGCCGGTTGGCGCCTCACGGCCGCCGCGCGCCGGGCCCCGCCCCCTCCCCTCGGGCCGTTGGCGGCACCGCCCCCGCGCGCGGCGGCCGTTGGGGGCGGAGCGGTTGGGGCGGAGCGGGGCGGGAGAGGGAGCGGAGGCGGCTCCGCCGCCGCCGCTGGAGCGGAGCCCGGGGGCGGGCGGAAGGGAGGGGGAGCGGCGGCGGCGGGAGGAGGAGGAGGAGAGGGAAGAGGCAGTAGCAGCAGCAGTAGCAGCAGCAGCATGGCGGCCGGGCGCGAGCGGCTGAGCGCGCTGCCGCCTCCTCCGCCTCCTCCCGCCGCCGCTGCTGCTGCTCCTGAGCCGGAGCCCGCGGGCCCGCTGCCCAAATAGCCGCCCTGCCCGGTCCTGCCCCGCCCGGAGAGCGCCCGGCCATGGAGCTCGCCAAGCCGGCCTTCCCCGCGCTGCCGCAGGCCAAAGAGGACTCTGAGGTGAGGCGGCGGAGTAGGGGGTGGGGGGGACAACAGGGGCCCGCCGCTCCGGCCCCGCCTGAGGAGAGCCGCCCGCCGCGGGGGGTGGGGGGGGGCAGCTGCCGCGCCGGCCTCGTGGGCGCCCGGCCCGGCGTGGTGGCGCGGATGGTCCCGGCCTCCCCCTAACCCCCGCCCGGGGCTGTGGGGGCCTGTGTTGTCGCCCCCCCCCCCCTCCCTCCCCTCCCCCGCCGGTACGCCCCGTTCCGCCTGGCCGCGGGGTCCCCGCTGAGATCCCAGCGCAGGCCTCGCTGGCCGCCCCCGCCGGTCCCCACCGAGGCGCAGGTCCGCCTTCTAAACCGCCCCCCCCGTACCGGCGACACCCCCGCCCGCAGGTCCGGCCCCCCCGGGGACCACCGACCACATCCTCCGGTCCTGCCCGTTGTCCTTTGCTCCCTACCGTCTCCATTGCCCTCACAGAACCCCTTCCCTCCTGCGCCTCCCCTTGCGGGTGCCTCTGGCCTTTCCCCGCCTGCCTGCTTTTGGGGCTGTGAGCGAGCCCTGCCTGCTGAAGAGAGGGTGCCTGCTTTCACAGAAGCCTCCCCCCACTGAAGAGAGGGTGCCTGCTTTCACAGAAGCCCCCTCCCCCCCGTTCATCTTGGCTCCCTTGGCTTTTGCCCTCTGACAGCAACCCCCACTCAGCTTGCTGTCACTGGTGTCCCCTCTTCTGTGCTTCAGTGTGTCATGGCCTGTCTGTTAGCCGCCCTTTTGCTTTCTGCTGCACGTTCCCTCTCCCTTTGTACGGTCACCAGTCCTGTCCTCCATCTGCTGCTGGCTCCCAGCTCGCCCCTTTTTGTACGTGCAGAAAGGTAAGGAGCTGCTAGCAGTGAGTACCTGCGTGTCCCCTTCCAAGCAGTTGGTGTCTACTAACTCTTAGATACTCCAGAAACAATTTGGCGCTCTGGTGAGTCTGCTGGGGAGGCATTTTTATGGTGTTGAAGAGCCAAGACTTCTCTGCAGACTAAGACAGGTGGCAATATCTGCTAAGGCTAAACTGCACCCCGTGTGGTGTTAGAGGAGTCGGGTCAGTGTGGTGTCCGATTTCTGAACTTGGCTTAGCTTCTCAGTTCTGACCCTGGATATTGGTGGTGTGTTTTCATGTGTCACAAACAGCCTCAGGTGTCCCGCTTTGACAGCTTCAGATACTTCATGCAAAACGTCACAGTCTTCATGCGGGGGGGGGAAGTTGGTAGTATCTGAGCTCTGCAGAGGACTATACATTGTTGCATAATTCATAAACATCAGCCTTTATTTCTATATTAATGGCGTTGTTGAATACCGTTGTTGTGGTAAGTTACCTGAAAGATGGAAGTTACTATGTATTTTTCTTTTTTGGTTTTGTTAAGATTTAAACACCGTTCTTCACTTCAGAGCTGTGGAGGTGTTTACAAGTCATCTTGGTTGTTTTCAGAAAGTTGTAATCAGTTTGTATCTGAACACAATTATATGCCACCCTGTGAGGTTTATAGTTTCTTTGTTTTTAAATGTCTTTTCTTTCTCAAGAAACCAATCATATTATCTACAGTTACTTGTGCAAATGGTTAACTGAATTAGCCTGGATGGCTTTTTGAACCTGTTTATAACTAGAATGGCTAAAAAGGAGTGTGCAGTTAAAATAGTTTTAAAAACAGAGGTCACCGCCAGTCTTAACAGCTCTTAGCTGATGAAAGCTGAAACTTTAATAGTGTCCTTCAGAGTGGATTTTATTTTTCGCTTTTTTCATGCTCTATCTCTCAATAGTATAATGTACAGAATGTTACAACTCCACATGCTGCAAGACCATAGTGGAGAATTTCAAGGACTATTTTTAAAAACCCAAAGTTAATTTTTTTTTTAACAGCTTACATTACACTATAGTTGGAGTATTTGGGGGAAACAGAAAAGTTAAAGCCAGTAGAGAATGTCAAAGTTCTTGTGGAGCAACTTCTTCAGCAAAGCCTACGAGACCCTAGCCTTGAGCCTTCAGCCCCACCTTTAGGATGCCCACAAAATGTAGTTATTCTTGAAAAGCTGAAGATGATCTCTTGTGTATTGCAGTGAGGAGGTTCTTTAATGAGGAGTACTCTCCAATTTTATTTCAGGAAGTTGGTTATGTATGGTTTAATGCTGTCTTGGTAGATTTGATTTCAAGATATTGGGCTGCAGCAGGGGAGGGGAAGGAGAGAGAACTTGGGGAATCCCTGGTTTACTTGCTCAAGAGTAAGTGCAACTTTGTGGTCACTTTAAGGCAATCTAACTGCCACCCCCTAGCTCCCTTCTGTCTGACACTAGTAACCATGTGACAGCTTAAATATAATAATAATTTTTTAAAAAGCCAAATTGGTGAGCTGAACTGGTTGACTGCACAGCTTCACGCTCCCTGGTGCTGGCACGTGGAAAAGTCAGAGAGCGGGCAAGGCTATCTGAGAGGATGACGGCAGCCTGTGGTTGGATTGACTTAGGCAGACTGCAGGAATGTACTCTAGATAAACAGGTCAGTTTTCTGGCCTCTAGATTGTTTGCAATGTCCCTAATCCATACATAGTATTACAAATTGCTGGATTTTTAAACTACTTGACTATTGGTACCCTTTGGAGCTTGCAAAATGCCAGGTTAAGAAATGCCAGTGATGTTTACCTGCCAGAGAGAGTTGTGCCTTCTTTGCGTTCCTTACCTGATACCATCTCAGCAAATGACAGACCAGAAGTTCGTTCTTCTGAGCAACCTTAGTGACATGTGTCACTTTTTTCCTGCAGTTTTTGTGTGTACTTAAAGTTTGTTCAGGTGGTGAAACCATGTTTGTTATAGGTCAAGCACAGACAGGTATTCGCCAGTGTCTGCCGTGCTTCGGTACAACCGTGTGTCAGTGCTGGCTTGCGGTGCTTCCTCTAGTCCACTCTTAGGTGCTGGCTGCAGTCTGGGTGAATTGTCCAGTTCTGCAAGATGAGCTAATGAAGTCTGGGATAAACCAGCTTCCGTCTTTCACTGTGAGTCTATGGCAGTTAAAAGCTGAACTCCTTTTTACAGGTCCTTATGCCATCTGAGTGTTTTCTACTTCTAATTTTTGGATATTCAACATGTAACTCGCTATTCTTGCAAAGCTTTTCTGGTATATTTCATGAATGTCTGTAAACTCTATGTGTTCTTTTACAGATTAGTGACAGTGAATATGTCAAAGTCTTATGAGTAATAGTGGTTATACATGGCATGAAAATAATTTCTAAGCTTAGATTTATATGTCTTTCTAACATTGGCACTACTTTCAAGATGATGTCTCAAACTTTCTTAAATTTGAGAAGTGCTGGGTTTGGTTTCTTTTCCCCAGTATAAATGTGTATGGCTAAAATCCTGTTAAAAGAGTGTTGGGATAACAACAGTTAGTACATGCTGGCCTGTTAGTACTGAGACATCTTAGCACTTTTGGAAAGATGGCAAGTAAGGTCTGGAGTAATTCAAGGAATTTAATGGAAATTTTCCCATTAAATTTAAAACAAACAACCAAAAAAGAATAGTGCTAGGATGTATGTAATGGGAACGCAGCAATAATTACATTTCTTTGTTAAAACATTAGCATATTTGCTTGCAAGCAGGCTGAGTAAACTACTATTCGTGATGTATTTAGAATTTTTTTAGGATTCTCCATGTTTTTTTGTAATGGAATTATCAGCTTATTGACTAAGCAGTCATATTTGCCTTTTTATTATGCGTAAAAACTGAGGTCTCTTTAGCACATGGTTTTTTGAAGAAATTTACATTTCTTAACAGCTATATGTAGTCTGAAATGCTAATGTATTGTTACTGCTTTTTTAAAACTATGCAGTAGTGCAGTCTATCTAAAGGTGGAACAAATTTCTTAAACTTATTTACTTCTGAAAGGAAACAAAAGTAACCCCCTGAACCATAGTGAGTCTTCTCTTCTGCAGTCTTTAAAATAAGTAGGAAGCCTGTATTATAACATTTATTTTACCTGCCCACAGAATATTGCAAAAGAAATTTAAAAAAAAAAATAAATGCTATGTTATGCTGTGAAATGTAAATCAGGTGACAGATTTTGATCATAACTGTGGGATACTATCAGACTACTTTGCATATATCAAAAGAAGTGCACTGTGGCAGCTGAAGTTGAGCAGTCTTGTCAGTCGTGATTAACTTATGCCTTGCATCCACGGGAAGCCTGTTGAAGTGCATAGGCATCCACACAGACGTGAAGGTGGCTCACAACTGGAGCAGTCTGGAGAACCAGGGGCTTAAAGCCTGGGCTTTTTAATCTAAATGAGGATTGTACAGACCTGTACATTCCTTTGGCTGTCTCAGTATAGCCCAACTCACTAGGCTGTAGTTAAAAAAATGAAGGCCATGAAAAAGGACATGCTTGCACCATTATAAACAATTCTAATAATCCAAATACAATTTTTCCTTTACCATTAAAACTTGTTCATTACTGCTCATTCTACAGATTCTTTGTAAAAAGTGAATCGCTCATTCTACAGATTCTTTGTAAAAAGTGAATCATTGTGACCTTTTATTGTAGTGGGTAGAAATGCTGTGGGGTGAATACAGGAGAAACACTACTAGAAAAAATTCAGATGAGTCTCAGCTTCTGTGCAAGTCTCTTTAAAAAGAAAACAATACAGAAAGTGTGGCAGTCCTGCCATTTGGCTGTGTGCTTCATATAAGCTGAAGAATTCTGTCTTCGCTGCTTTATCGTGCTTTAATAAAAGCCAGTGCTGACGATCCTGTGTGCTAATAGGTAGTTAAGCTAGTAGAGGTATCTTTTGCACCAGTGTTACAGAATGGGACAAATAAGAAGCATTTGTTTCTCTTCTATATTATGTTTCTACTTTCCATTTAGTTGCTTTAGTCTACCTTTTTATTCTTTTCCATGGCTTGTGTTTCTCTTTGCTAAAAATAACCTTTATTTTCCTGTTGTACACTTCTTCCTTCCTCTGTGTGCTCTGTCATTCCCACCTGCTATTATTTTTCCTCTTCACCTTCCTGCTTTTGTATTCCTTTGTATTTTCAAAAGCAAAAATGTCTGTATAATGAGGACTTCCCATTCATTGTCCAAGTACTCTTTAGAAATAAGCAGAAAATGCTGTTAAACACTGCTTCCCAGCCCATGTTGACCAGTGTTGAGACTGACTGAAGTGGGATCTGTGACTGAGGGGGGACTTGCCATTACAGCAAAGCCCATCTAATAGCTGGCTTTGCTAAAAAGTGGCTTTACCCGTCCTGCCAACCATCCGGTGTTGTCACTGTTTTTGTCCCAGAGCTTATCTGACCTGTGGTGACCTGGAGTAGGGAGCTTACTTGGTAGACAACCGGCTTTGCTAAAAAAGCTGTTAGTTTGGGGCCATTATAGTTTCCTGAGCATGGTGACTGTAGGATTAAACAACTGCGCAAGGGTGGGAATGTTGCCTCACTGTTTAACTGGCTGCTGCTTTGGGTTAGCAGTACTGTCAAAGCCTTCCTTAACCTTGTTAGTATAGCTCTGTTCTTGTTAGTGGCATGCCCACATCTTGAGTGAACGAAAAGACTGGGTTTAATTTTTATATTTTATATACTTGCATTAGAACTTTTACCCCCCCCCAAAAAAATATACATATATTTAACCCTGAAGTGGTCAGGCAGTTGGACTAAATGATCGTTGTAGATCCCTTCCAACTGAAATAATTCTATTCTATATACATATTAAAAAAAACATATATTAAAAAAAATAAAGTGCTTCTAACTGGAATAACTGTCCATGAACATGAAGCATAACTGAAACTGAAGACACAGCCTTTCATTGCATTCTTTATTGTAGCTAATTTTGAGGCCCTTAAAGTAGCATGCTTCACAGTGATAGACATGACAGGTTGCAGTAATATTAAAATATTTTTCTTGAATATTTTTTCAGTACTTCATTTAATTTGTCTGTTTTCTTATTAAAAGATGGCAAATGAGTATGCTTTATTACTACTTCAGTATCGCATGATTTCTTTTGACAATTGTTGTTCCATTTTGCCAAGGCCATGGGTGTAACTAGCTTTATTTTTGTGCAGATCTTTAATGATTATGTCCCCTCTCCCCCCCTTTTGTTGGACTGTATCAGCTGGGAGGCTTTTTCCAAGATATTGTCTAAAATACTTTCAAAACCAAGTTGTGATCTCATTTCATTGTGTAAATTAGACTTAAAACTGCCTCAGAATTAAGCATAAAGCTTTTGTGTCAAGGTAGTTGTTAAGGGATCACAACCCATCCACAATCCAAGCTGTAGCCTGCTAAGGGGGGGGTCTTAGTAGTGTTGGCAGTTAGTATAATCACGCCCTCTGACTGTTCTGTTATACCACTGTTTAGCTGTATTTTTAATTTCCTATAAAGAGCAGTACAAAGTTATATCCAAGAGATCAGCTGGCCAGAGCAGATGAAGGAATTGGAGCAGGTCAGCAGAATGTGTGGCTGTCACTGCTGTAACAGTTGTCTTCAGCTTTGATTTCACAACTTGTGGAAGAATGTTGGAGGAGAGCCTTTTGAGTGTTATAGCTTATATGAATATTCCACTAGACAGAGAAACAAATTTAGGCAAGAGGATTCTGACAGACCCTAGATTTTTAGGGGTACGCAAGGAACAATCAATCATGCAGAAGTCTTGCTGTGATGAATTGCAGTGGGAAGAGAAAGCTGTACAGAGAGGCAAGTGCTGCTATTAATCAACAACAAATGAGCTGTCTGAGTGTTGGAAAAGGGTCAGAAACCTGGAGTGGTCAGGAAGGTTTTACTGGGAGTTGCGTGCAGCTTTTCAAAAGGACTTGAGTAATGGTCTTGAAAGCAGGGAGAGTCATGGCAGATGGAGGCTGATGCCCAGCGATGCTGAGCAGGTGAGGGGCAGCAGCTAAACATCTAGAAAAGATACTTCTTGTTGTTGGATTCTCCTTCTTCAAACTACTGATCTGATTTATTTTACTGGTGGTTTTTTTCAGCACCTGTGATAGCTTCTTCCTTCATCTAGGACAGTCTGTGCACAGTTTGCAGGCTCTACTAATTATAAGGCAGCAGGAGTTTAACCATAGTTAATGAAAGTGCGGTACTGCGGATTGCCTTTCAACCAAAGATGAGCTTTGGCAAACACAGACTAGGATATACCTTTTATATGTGAAAATTAGATGGGTCTTCAGACTTAAACTGTCGGATAGGGACCAGTTAAGTGATGTCATGTATATCCATTTCACTACATTCCTTCTGGTGAAGCATATGCAGATAGCATAAGGTACGTTGTGGTGCTGTGTTTAAAAACCACAGTCTGCTTTTGTGCAGATCTTGAGTGTAGACAAGTCTCAATGTCAGGGCTGTTAAACTAATTAAAACAATTCATAATATGAATTTTATATTAAGTCCTAGCCAAGGTCACTCTTTCAGGAAAAAGTCCACATGTACGTACATTTGCACATGTCAATGTAAGGTGTCAGGGTTTTTTTGCTATTAAACTGTTCTAAGGAAGAACAGGTATAGCTATGGCAAAATATTGACGAAATAACCGTAACTGTTGGCAGCATAATTCTTGATGTAGTTTGGATATTGGTTACCAAGAAGCTCTTTGTGGTGTAGACAAGTCTCACCTATTCGTTCATGTCTTCAATTTATTTCAGTTAGAGATTGGCTGTAGATGGGGAAGGGAGGGCGTCAAAATGTACTTTATTCCCTTTTCTTTTGCTAGTAGCTCCATTCTGGGACAGCAGTTGAAGTGCTTTAGATAGTCCCTGGCATTTAATTTGTGCGAACGCAAAACACAGCAGGTATGCGCAGTGAACACCCTCAGCAAAACAGCTGAGGTATCTTTTAAATTTATCTGTCAGTGAATCACAGTCTAGTCTTACGAGTATTGAAGATCATGCCTTCCAGTGAGTTGTCACTTATTCTGTAGAACCTACCAAATAGCAGCAAGGAGTGCTTTTATTCTATCCAGCTCTGGCATCACCGGTTGTTTTCTTAGCAAAATTATTGTATTTGGTCTGATAAGAAGAGAAACTTTCAGTAGTTGTTTGTCTGCTGGGTGCTTCAGACAGTGTGAAAAACATGGCTGATGAATGAATTCCTTAAAATGAGACCCCTGCTTGGGTTCAGTCTACATTAGTAGATATTTTTTTTTACATAATTTTTGGTAACATTTAAATAATCTTGCATTGTTAGTTTTAAAAGCCTTGAAGGGGTGTCACGAAATCACTGGAATTACTCTTTCAGTAGTTTGTGTACTTTTTATAAAGAAAACATTTAATCTGAGACATAGTCTTTCAGGTATTTATTTTGCAGACTAAATCCCTTTGGAAACTGTACCTTCCTGGCTTCTTCAAGAACACTGAAGACTAATGTCTGAAGCCAATACTGACATTTTTCTCTTGTTCAGAACATCTGTGGCATCTGTGTCTTTTGGGTTTTGGTTTCCTTTGGATTGTATATTGCTAAATTCTTGCCTACTTATTTTGCACAGCTAACAGCTGTTGGGACTAAAATGATTTCCTGTTTCTAATGCATTTGAAAGGAATATTTGTAATGTATTGTTAAGTCCTCTTGACTAAAGTAGTGATGAATTTGTTTTCATTATGCTCTAGATTAAGACTTTTAAATTCTCCAAGTATTTAGATAGAGCAATAAACCCACTTAAGCACTTGTATACTCCTGGAGTGTAGCTTCAGCTTTTCGAGTTTATTTCTCATAATAATGTTTTTATGATTGGACAAAACTGGGGTTTTCTTGCTTTTTGGTGAATGAAGTATGCTTTCATACATGCAGTTAGACAACAGGATTATGCTAAAACACTCCTAGGACAACCTTCAAAGGATACAGTTCTGCAAATATCATCCTTTTGTCACAGAACTTCTACTTTCTACAACCAGGAGCTTTTATTATTACAGCTGAAACATACAGAAGTAACTTACCTTACCTCTCTGTCTTTAGCAAAGATCACTTCAGTGTATTTTATTTTCCTGTTTGTACTACCATTTTAGGTAGTATTCAAAGAATTGTTTTGAGTGGCTTAATGTTTGTTTGCTTTCTCAGAAATGCTGTCCCAGATTCAAGTGGTTTCTAGAATAACTTTACTGATACTGAAATCCCTTCTAATTCCACTAACAAGAGCTAGCAAAACCTCACTGTGTAACTGTGTGTGTGTCTGGGGGAACCACTGTATTTTTTCTCATGTGCCTTAGTAAAAAGGGGGGTTAATGTGAAATTGATGCTACCGGTACAGCTGCAGGTGCTAAGGTGGACGGAAAGGCAGTTTAAGGTCCCGGGTCTTTCTTGGTGTAATCCTCAGCTCGCTTCAGAGCGTGAATATTTAGAGTTTAACTTTCTTATAGTTTAAGGAGATTGGAACATCAACAAGAACGACATATGGCAAAGTTTTTTCTTAGCTGCCGGTGTGTGTGGAGCAACCAATAAAGTTATGTAAATAAATGTATGCAGTCTATTTTATTTGATATGTTTGACTATTTCCTTTTTTTCTCCAGCTGGTAACTGTGATCTCAGATATAACTCCTTCATGTGTGAGGGTCAAAGAATGAGTAAGAGCCTGTTAATAGAGGACAGTGGGAGTTGCAAAGAAGGAAAGACAGGAATAGAGTCTGAGCATTTTTCTGTTCAGCTTTGGCAGTTCTGTAAAATGGAGCAAAGGATGAAAATATTGATCCTGGCATTCGCTCTGGGCAGTTCTGATAGACTGAGTTGGATGATAGCAAATAGTCAGCTGGTAAGGGGTTGTTCCCAAGAGGTGAACCTTCACAAACTTGAGGGTCTGAGATTCTGTGGAAGGGTGTGATGTGCTAGCTGTAAATTAACCGACAAGTAGAATCATGTCCTTGTGACTGAACACAAGCATATGCGTTTACTCTGTAAGGATCCCTCCCAGTGTAACTCTCTAGGATGGAGACAAGTGGAGATTCACTGTAGTGGCTTGCTGTGTTCATGGGGAACATAAATTTCTACAATTGTTAAAGCTAAATCCTGAATATTCAAAATAAAGTTAGTTGAAATATATTAGGTGAGGCAGTGTGGATATTAAGGGAGTTATCTGCTATACTTGTTATCTCCTAACTGTTTTTTCAGTGGCTGTAGGAATGTACCAGTCAAAGGAATTTTTTTGCTTCTGTGGCTAGTACAGAATGTTCTGAAGCTTTTTTCTCCCCCCCCCTGGCTCTAGACGGAAGTTTCTAAGCAGAAAGCTGAGGTGTGGATGTACACCACTAGCTATTCTACACAGGCTTCCTCACTGCTGTAGGGTAGTTGAGGTTTCTTCACATTAGCTTTCAAAATAGTGTTCCTTGCACTTGAGTGTTACTGATATCCATGTGGAGAGTTAGCAGTAACCATAAGCAATGTGCCTGTTGCATAGCAGGTAGCTTGTACAATCTGCAGAAAATAGATTTTGATTCTTTTACATAAGATCTCTGTCTGAATTTGTTTTTCCCTTTATGTGACTATATAATTATTTTTTGTTTTATTTTAAGGATTGGACCTATCCCATGAGGAGAGAGATGCAGGTATGACACACTTTCAATTACCATTTGAGTCAAAACCCATGGTGCATTCAGTAAGAAAAAGAAAGTGCCCTACAAAAGAGCTGGCATCAAAATCAGTGTTTAGGCGTAAAGTGTCAGGCAGCACTATGGGAGAGATGTGTGAGGATTGCCAGGTTAGAGTGCAGGTGTGCTTGGATGTCTGTTGTGCAAGTACTAAAATAAAAAAAGGAATTTTGTCCTTTTCTTCAGACCCCCCAAAATACTGTATTTTTGTCTTCATGAATATTTTTAGGAGGTGGTTGTTAACAATGTATTGGAGCTTTGCTTTTTAACTTAAATTTGGTTTGAAGTAAGGGTTCTCAAGTAGGATGGACATTTAAAATTTTCCTACCATAGTGTCAGCCAAATCTTTGCACAAGATAAGATCTACAGATCTACACATCTTTATTGGCAGGGAGATAAATGGTTAAAAATTGATGTTTTCCTACTACTAGGACAAAGCTAGAAGATTTACCATGTGTCTATCTTTTTCCATGAGAGTGATTTGGAATTAATTACAAGACACGATTATGTACAAAGTAGAGTTCCCTTCATTTGATCTGGGGCTGGGTAAGATGCAGTAATCAAACTGGAACTTAGTCCAAATAAAGGACTTGATTCCTGTTCCAAAACAAGATCTCCTGCACAAAGATCATGTTTCTTTTATTTTGCCAAACTGTTTTTTTCCCTTGTCCTGTTATAAATGACACTTGATAACACATCTCTCACTAATATGTAAATTACTTGTTTCTATGGGCATAGTCTGAGTTAAGTGCAATGTATTATTTAAAATAATTTTGAGTTGGTATTAAATGTCTGTTCTTTTGCCTCCTAGGAAATTTTACCTGGGTTATTTTTAGGCCCATATTCTTCAGCTATGAAAAGCAAGGTATGATTTTTCAGAATAGTGTCTCATAAGGAAACTTCGCTGTGGTGATTTGTTTTGTTACTGTGGTGATATATTCAAGTGTTATCTATATAGGTGTAAATTTGGTTGCAATCCTGAACTGGAACATGAAAGATGCTATAGTAGTAGTAATGTCGTGCATTTCTGGGATGGTCTTTTTAGCTTGCAGGATTATCTGACTGGGGCCAGTGTCAATGCCTCCCCTTTCCAGCGTGAATCTGAACTACTACTGCTTTGGACACATGCTGGGGCAGTTCACACTTACAAGACTGTTTTCTGTAACAGTCTTGTGAGCTAAAAGGTTACTTCAGGAGAAAAATGAAAAAAGAGCCCCGAACAGATTTTTTTCATGTCGCTTGAAGTTCTGCATGTGTCTGTGTACACACACATGCATGCTCCCTCAATTCAGATAGTCAGCTTTACCTAGTCCTTACACACCACAGAAAAGTGTAAGTTTGAAGTGAATTGCATGATAATTGCAGTGAGCATTCATGTGTGAGCTTTCTGTATTAAAATTGAGTCTTAGAATTAAGCTTGAATATAATTTTTCTTAGAAAAAGGCAAATTGTTTGAGACTTGCACATTACTGGTGAGGCAATCTATTTCCTTTGCTAAAATGTTGCAACACAAATCAGAACTGGGAAGTCACACGTATGCAGTAAAATAAGGTAAATTGCATGTACAGTAAAGTAAAACACTGCTAAGACGAAGCTTGTATCTGCAAACTTACCTCATAGTTTAAATGATCTTACTTTCAATGGTCTGATTCCAGCAAGAATCCAGTGCTAGCTGAAAATTACAACATCATGTAGGGACTTGCAATTTCAGGCGAAGTGAAAGGTGGGCAGAGACAAACAAGTTCATTAAATGCTGCCTTTACTGCCTGTTCTTTTTATCATTGCTAGGAATGTTTTTCTTTGCAGCTCCTAATGGTTGTTTTGTCTTTTTTGAAAGACAAAAGTTTTTCACACTGTGCTTTGAACATTAGAAAACTAGCTCCGATTTTTCCTTGAGGACATAATATAGCCCTATTGTGTATTTAAGTATAGTTTTTATTACTGTGTAATAGATGAATTCCATAATTTAAAAAAAATGTGTTTTTCTTTTTCCACAGCTACCTATACTTCAGAAACATGGAATAACCCATGTAATATGCATACGGCAAAATATTGAAGCAAATTTTATTAAACCAAACTTCCAACAGTTATTTAGGTGAGAAATGATCATAACATGCAGACCTGCAAACAATGAAAGGTCTTACTTTTAAATGACTTACTCTGTATTAACAAGATTTTTTTGTTAGTGTTCTTTCCAAATATTTTCACGTTGTCAAAACTATTTGAAAAATGTGCAAAGGTGTAGAAAGACTTTTAAATCCAAACCATGTAGTTTATTCATCCTGATAAACTCTAGACATAGGCAAAGTCTGGAAATGAGAAATATCCATTAGTTTGCAGTAACTGTCTTCAGTTTTGAAGCTGTTAGCTTGTCCTGCTAATAAAACATTTGAGGTAACTTAATCAGAATATGTGTACCTCTGAAAAAGTTGCATGCAGCCCTAGGAGAGAACACTGGCCATATTTACAAACTGATGGGGAACATGTGATTATGTAGTATGCTGCTTTCAAAGTTGAGTCACCTGTAGCATGGCACTTGTGAATTTCTTCCACTCTGAGAGGTGATTTTGTCAGGGGATGTTGGAAAAGGTTCCTCGCTTGCTGCTTTCTAAGGGCAGCTCCAGAGGTTGCTTGATTGTAGAAGTTCTGGAGCAAAGTAAAGTCAGGAGGGTAGTGCTGGCTTCTTTCTGCAGGTTTGAGTATTGTAGTGGGGTTGAGTCAGCTGTTTGTGTTCTGGTGGCAGCAACTCAGTGTTACTGTGTACTCATAGCAACTGTTTTCATTGTAGGTATTTAGTCTTGGATATTGCAGATAATCCAGTTGAGAATATAATACGATTTTTCCCTATGGTAAGTATTTGTGTGTTAATGGGAATGGATTGTGAATGGAGTTGCCCAGTAAGGATTTTCTGATCTAACGGATACCAGTTTCAAATTTGGGATACCCAGCCTGAGGCACCTGGAAGGGCTGTGAACTCTTAAGTGACCTTATTATTACCACTTCTAGTAAGTGTAATTAACTCCCTTTTGTAAGTATAGAAACTGAGGTGGAGTTGTAAGAGCTGTACCTTTTTATGGTCTCAAAAGAAAAGAAAAAAAGGCTGGTCTCAAAACAAAGAAATCGGGTCATAGGAGAGTGCTGGAGAACTTGGCCTGTAGGAAACCTTTTTTTTTTTTTGAGCCCAAGAGTAATTACATCTCTTGTATCAAATACTAAAACAAAATCAACAGAAAATAGTAACTAATTCATGTAATTAAGTTTTACAGCATCTTGAAACATGTTTATTGTAGAGGAATTAAAGTAACTTTAAGTTAAACAGTACCCATTATATACTGACCTTTGGAAATAGAATGAACCCTTAGTTTTGAGCTATGGTTTTGTATTTTTATTTTAGGTTCGTTTGCAACAGAGCAAGAGCATTTTGTTCCTCCCCACCCTCTCCAAAAAAAACCCAAAAAAACCCCCCAAAACAACAAACCAAACCCAAAAACAAAACAAAACACCAAAAAGCTCTTCTGGCTTCCCTGTGTATGGTAGAGGTGGTCATGTTTTTTCAGAACAAGGCAGGAAATCAGTTGATGGCTTGCAGCTTTGCAAAAGTATAATGCCACTTGATCAAACAACATCCTTTGCAAATCTTGCAGTTACTGACATCTTAGTAGCTCAGTGTTGGTATGTTTTTAAAACTCTAGTCTGAGTTTTTCCCACAATAAAATATTTAGATTTTGCTTTTCATCTAATCAGCTGTTTCAACCTGGCAGTATTCTGCAGACCTCACTACATCATGTCTTGCCTTATAGATTGATTAGACCTGCTTCTATAATGGAAAATATCATTGGATAACTTCTAGGAAGACATAGGTGTCTGTAGAGCAGTCCAGGCCACATTGCTGTTGATGCGTGTGGGTTTTAATTTGTGGTTTTGGTGGTTTGTTTGGTTTTTCCCCCCCAGCTGTTAAGCAAAGATGGTTAGAAATTACTTATTATACTGGTGTAACATGTGACATAATAATTGTAAAAGGCGCACATACTGGATTTTTATGCATTTTTGTTTCTGGCTTCGCACTAGTTGTTCACTGACAATTTTATGGATAGTTAAAAGTACAAAAGAAATATGAATGTCCAGTTGAAGTGATGCCTAAGTCTGTATAAACAGTGCATTATTGTCACTGTATATAAAGACTGATAATAAAAATTCTACCAAATTTAAATGCAGGTAGCAGTAACTTCTAAAATAATTTGAAACTTTGACTCTTGTAATTTTTTTTTTAGACTAAAGAATTTATTGATGGAAGTTTACAAAGTGGAGGTAAAATCATATTAACTTTCTTCATTTACTAATACATTGTTGTTAAAGATTTAAAGCTAACTTAGTGGTATATATTAGAGGCTCTTAAATGTGAGGTTTTCTTAAATTGGGGGTTTTATTGTGCTTGACTTGAACTATATTACACAAGTTCAGAGCAAAGTGTTCTTTCCTTTTGCCTCTGACTGGAAAACAAACTTTTTTGTATATCTGGTTTGTTGTGGTTTGGGTTTTTTCACTTTAAACACAACTGTGCTCTGTGCATGAGTTGTTTTTGTCCCCTCTCTAATGTAGGGCCTTAAATTTGTGTTGTGGTCCTGGAATGCAGATTCCGTTACTCAAAATCCTCAGAGGAGCAGGAGTACATGCTTCTGTAACTCAGGGGAGTAATGGATGGAGTGTAGTTAGTAATTTAGAGCAAAGACAGACATACCTATTATTCTTAGGATGTACCTTGCTACTGTGTAGTTCTCTATAACAAGGAAAAACTACATTTCAAAGCATTTTCTTCAGTCTGTACAAGTATAGTTGGTTGGTTTTTTCCTTCTCAGGAAAAGTTCTTGTCCATGGAAATGCAGGGATTTCTAGAAGGTAGGAAACTATCCATCCTCCTTATTAATTTTTTTTTTTAAAGAATGGAAATACATTTTACTAATTTTTTTTTTCTTTTCAGTGCTGCCTTAGTTATTGCATACATAATGGAAACATTTGGGGTGAAGTACAGGTGAGAACAGAGCGTGGTCATGTAGTTAACCATTTGCCTGAGAAGGCTGAAGTGAGAGAGTACTGTAGTACAGATAAGAAGTCTGATATGTCTGTAGGTATTCATTTTTTAATTCAAGTAGTGTAAGTGAATAATTTTGGAGGGAACGTAAACAGTTGTGTATTGATGCATAAGCCAGTTGTTACCTACTGAGATTGAGTGAAGACTTTACATGGGGCCGATTATTCCATTTCACTTCACTGCAGGATTGTTTACATCCTTTCTTTAAGAAGAACTAGGTACCTGCTGCTAATGGGAACAGGATACCAGCCTACATGGATTAATGCCTTGCTGTAAAACTACAGGAGAGGCCCCAAGAGGCTGTTCTAAGTAGTGTGTTGAAAACAGGCCAGCAAGCTGAAGACTGGAGGTGGGGGTGGGCAAATAGTATTTTACAACTACTGCTTCCTATTTTGCCCAAACAATTTCAGTTATACAAACCAGTTCTGAGGAGCATTTAGAGGTTGTATATTTCCTAAGAACTGATAATCAGAAGGAAGACTCCTGAAACCACAGAGACTTTCATCATAGTCTGTTTTCCACTGAAGTATTTTCTCTGTCCTTCTCTTTTTAAGGGATGCATTTACTTATGTTCAAGAAAGAAGATTCTGTATTAATCCTAATGCTGGATTTGTCCATCAACTTCAGGTGACTTCTTTTTTTCTAGTCATAACTCAAAAGCCATCTGATGAATCATCTTCCTGCAGAACAGCTGTTTCTACTTAGGCTTAACATTTACTGTAAAAGTATGCTTCAAGTAAATGTCAGAAGCTATAGTAGAGCTTGGGAGGAAGATGAGTGGGTACCCTAGTTCATTAGACTTAAGCTTTAGACAAAGCAAATGGAGGAGAAATAAAAATCCTGTTTTGTGCAGTGATTAAGAGGCTCTGAAACAGCTTGATTGGTGGCTAAGGAAATTGCAAAGTGAATATTGTGGCATGCATCATTGATGCTTCCTGACACTTGCATTCAGTGGTGATAGAATTCACAAGTGTGAAACAATGAACAACAGTATCATGAAGTTGCTTTATCGTATTCAAGGAGTCTATGGGGCGAATGGTGGGTAAACATCAGGACAGTACGTTAAAACAGGTTTGCAGTCTCTCTGCTATTACTTAAGTGGCTGGCAGCGAGATGATTGAATATATCCTGAGTTGTTGGGGGGGGGGGGGGGGTGGGTTTGGTTTTTTGTGTTTTTTTTTAAAGTAACTCCTGTGAGGAGTTGTGGTGTAGCACTGATAAGCATGACATGTCACTAGAATGCAACTTCAAGGCCATGTATGGTTTGTCCTTGTAACAAATCACTGAAGCTACTGTATTCTAAGTTTGGTTTGTTTCTACTGTCTGAATTGCATTTTGAGAGCAGCAATGAGTTCTCTGAACATTCTCACAGAATTTTTTTAATGAAAGTTTTTACTTTCTTCCTTAAAGCCCTTTCTTGTCATCCTTTAAGTTTTCTTTTGTTCTGTCTTCCTGAGTTTTTGTTGTTCATGTCAAAGCAGCAAAGAACTCTCTTCCTCTAAAATCTCTGCCTTACTATAAGATACTCTCTAGTCCATCCTAGTGAACTCTCTGAATTAGTCCTTCTCATCCTTACAAAGCATTATGCCAAATTAATAGCAATATGTATTACTATACTTTTCCAGGAATATGAAGCCATCTATCTAGCAAAATTAACCATCCAGATGATGTCACCACTGCAGTTGGAGAGATCCCTCTCAGTTCCACCTGGTACTACAGGTCAGAAGCCTTTCCTGTTGTGTGTGATGCTGCCTGTCTTACCTGGTGTTGTGCAGTGACTTTTGCACTCCATAAGTAAACCTCCAGCAGCAGTGAGTCTCAGACTTTTGGGAAGGGGATACCTGCAGTTGGTGTGCAAGCTATATTCAAACTTCAGTTTGCAGTAATTTAAATACTCTGTTCTCCTATGGTTGAACTGTTCTGTGCTGTTGTCTGCACTTCCATACCATACTGGGGAAGGGCCCTGCCTCTCTCTGTCCCTCAAAAGCCCTGAGTTCCTTAGGGGAATCAAGAGTGACAGGTTGAAAGCAGCCAATATTCATGACATAATTGCTGGCCTTAAAATTAAGGCAGTTGGTCTGAAAAGAAGTTTTGCTGTGCCTTTAAACAGATAACGGGGGGTTAGGGCATACTAAAAAATGTTACCTTAATCATACAGAGGTGTGCCAGTAGCAGCCCCTGCTAAAGGTCAGTGAAAATGGAGTTTGGGGGGACATGTAAAGGGAACACAAAAAATGGTGGATTCTAGGAAATTTCTCTTTCATGTGGAGAAGTGTGAGGGAAGAGTGCTGTCAGCAACTGGCTGTCCAAAAGCTGAATGTCTTCAAAGGGTAGAGTTCCTGCAAGAAGACAATATCTGCCCTGTAGTCCTACTCACAGCTGTGTATTGTTAGAGCTGATCTCTTCAGATGTATCCTGCTTCCTCTTGCCTTCTGCAGGAAGTTTAAAGCGAATGCATGAAGAGGATGAAGAACTTGGAACCATGCAAGTGGCAGCAGCACAGAACGGATGATACCTGAGGACAAGCACTGTTTGTATTGTGAATTCCCACCAAGAAAGGTGAAGAAAACTAGGGAAAACGAATTAATAATGCAAAATGAACACACACGTAGCTTCTTTTCAATTACATGTTGCTTTCAGATGTAAATCTGCCTCTGCAACACACTAAGCATCATTTTTAAGATGTTGGACTTCTTGAATGAATAGATGGCACTGATTGTTTTACTCCTTTTTTACACTTTACAGTTTTATTCTAAACCAAGATTTTTGGACTTGCAAAGAGGTATTATTGCAATAATGCACTTTTCATACTTGAAATTTCTTTATTTGTATGATATAAAGTTATTACTTTAAACAAAATGCAAGTTGGGGGGATTTGTTTATAAAGTTATTTGTGTAATTTATAACAAGAGAATTTAGTAAAGAAAAAGTTTGCTAAAACTCACCTTGTTCTCAGTATATATCATGGTCATGCTTGTAGAAATGTGCTTTATGAACTGCACTATGCACTACTACTGGCAGTTGAGCAACAGCAGTGTTCTAATCAGTATTTAACTCTTTACCTTGTTATAAAACCTCATTATATACTGAATTATTTTGAGACTGACGCTCCGAGACCAATTTAAGACAAAATACTGTTCTAAAAATCTTGCCTTGTTTTATGCAAGTTAAACAGAGTACTGATTAATTACCTAATAAAATAGTCATGTGCTGAATTAATACAGAGGGCAGCTACCAATTTTACACACATCAAGACTGAATTCTTTTAGCTAGCATTAAAAAGCTGCTTGTTAAATTAGCTATAGGTTGATTTAAGTTGACCGAGCCACTATGGTTCATCTGTCTACAAAAATAGTGCATCTTCAAACTGGTATTGAAGGAGTAGTTCCCTTTGTAAGCAATAGTTGCATCATTTGAGGTAAAAATTGGGTTGGTGTCTGAAAACTGAGGCCCAAAGCACTGGCCATAATAGCATCAAGACCTAAAGGATTCACCTTGGCTCTTCTAAAGCATTAGAGTCAATTAAGGCCACACACCTATCAGTGCTTTAAAGTTTTCAAACTGGGAATTGCAAATGTGTGGTTCGTGCAGCTTTGACTCTTCTCCCTTCCCAGAAGCACTGTGATAACTACTGGCTCTGCAAGTGCAGTCTCAGTTCTGCATCTCTGCTTTATTTGCCAATCAGTCTGTTGCATAAAAGATACGAATTAAATGATGGCTCCTTTAGAGCACTGTGGTGACTGAGCAAATTACAAAGCTGTTAGAAGAACTTGTGCAGTTGGGAAATCTGAGCTTGTAATTAGACTATATTTTAACAGGGAAGAGGTGGGCTCAAGAGAATTGAATCAATATAAAAGACATTTGGGGATCTGAGCATCCAGCTATCTCCCTGTACTCTCGTATGGCTGTGTGTGAATGGCCAGTGTTGTCTGTCAGTCTCAGAATGAGCAACCTGTGCTGAGGGGGACCCTCTGAGGGCAGTTATCTTTGAGTTTGAAGGTATGCATCTAAACAGTGAAACCATTTTGTACTGTGAGGATCTCTTCTGATGCTGCTTTTTGCTGGAGGACTGTCCAGCAGCTTGTTTACTTTGTAGGAGTTCTGCCTCACTTTGTGTATTCAAGGCAAGTTGACCACGCCTGTGACGTGCTGATCTTTGCTTAGTCACTGATCCTCTGCCTTGTCTTACAGCTTCTGGGAAGGCTTGCTGAGGGGCAGTCCTGCCAAAGCAAGCCTGGGCTCTTGGCCTGTGTGAAGGCTTTTACAAGCAGTTAGCAGATTCTGGTTTGAAAACCACTGCCTGGGTTAAAGCATGCTGCTAGAACAGATGTTGGTGTCACCTGAGGAGGAAATCCTCCTGCAGTAAGTCAGGGCTTGTAGCTGAGCCAGGACACCTGGGTGAGGCTTTGTAGCCTAATAACCTCTTCTGGTGTGGAATAGGAAGGCCCTGGAGTGCTGTGTGTGGGGAGGGTTCACAGCTTCAGTGGAGCTGAACCAGTGTTCAGCAGAACTTTACTGCTGTCTGTCCTCTGCCACCTGTGTTGGTGATGGAGCAGTGCAAATCCTTCAGAAAAAAAAAAATCTGAGAAATGTATGATGCTTTAGTTTAGAAATTTTCACCTTGAAAAAAGGAAGTGTGACTGTTAGCTCCTTAAGAACTACAACTTGTCAGTGTTAAGCTGACTGGCTAAGCATGCAGTGCTGGTTTTGCAGTTGTAGGGTTTATTATGTGCTGTTAACTGACTCTCTGTAAAAGAATGCTTCTGGGGCTCTTGGGAAATACAATCTCGGATGTTTCACCATTTACCCCACGAGGCTACCACATGGCTGCAGTGGGGTTTGTGGATGTCTGTCTCTTTTTGCACAGCTCCCCAAATGCTGCCAGCTGCAAGCTTCTGACAAAACATGCATGGGAACCAGAACTTCTGCATAAAACTGCTTTCTATTTCAGCTCCCTTGGGAGGGGGTAGAGATGAAACACAGATGGAAGAACACTCTTGATTCATCTAACTATCCCCTGGCAGAGGGACTTGTTCATGTGTAGTCTGGTTTGGTTACCTCACTGGGGTCCTGGTGCTTCCCTGGGGAGACTGTTGCACAAACTAATGAGCTTCATGACTAAGGATTTTCCACCAATCTTTTTTTCATGCCTTTACCCCCTGCTGCTGCCTTTGCAGTCATTCTGGTCTGTCTGCCTGCTGCCTTGCAAAAATCCTAAGGGATTCTGAGATTAGTTTTCCTATATCTATTATTAAGCCTTTTATTTAAAACTTTGTGACATCTGTCTCATTTAGCTTACAGCCAGTAGGTTTTTCAATTACTGTTTGCTTTCTGGGGTTGAATCAAAGGTGGTAATTTGCAGCAGGGGTCCCTCCCTGTGGCCTTAGAGTACCAGCAGAGGTTGAATATTGGGGTTTTTTCCCTTCCCCAGGTTCAGACGCAAAGCTGCAGGACCCAGATCTTTGGGGATCCACAGCTGTATGTTCAGGTGCTAAAGTTCCCTTTCCAGCTTAGGGGAAACAGAAGGAGCTGGAGATCTCTTCCTTATGGGGGGAGAGCTGTTACCCAGAAAATGAAATCCCAAGGAGGAGGTAATGTTACACCACTGGAGTAGCTGGTAGTTATGTTATGGTTGATTTTGGACAAGATCCTTGGTTCCTTTGTTTCCTGGGAGTGGGAGGGTCTTGCTTTTTCCTGTTGAGCCAATTGTACTGTAGATACATTAACAGGGCTTCAGTTTAGGGGCTGCCTCATGTACTTTAATACCACCTGTTGCTGTTAAATGCTGTTATTTGTGGCATTTTTCTGGTGAACTGTGACAGTTAAATACATAAACCTGTGTACTAGGTGTTCTTCAGCAGCAGCAGCAGTGTTTGACAGTCCCCAGTCTTGGGCAGTACCAGCTCTACAGCATCTGCCTGCAGTTTGTAGAGTGGGTTTAGTGTGTTTGCCAGCTAACACTTCCAGGGCCTCTGCTGGTAACAGGCCAGTTCCTGCCCTGCAGCTCACACCCACAACCCCTTCCTCATGTACACTGAGCCCATTCTTCCTCCGGAGGAATTCCTGACAGCCTAGCTGTTTAACCAGGTGTGGCAGCACCTTTCCCCTCAACACAGAGCTGCTGTAACTGCTATTTCCATAGGGGTGGTAGCCTGCCAAGGTTGGGATTGTCACCTCTGGTACAGAACAAAGAGCTCTTCAAAGCTAAAGGGATGCTGACAAGCTGGATTCTGCCCAGCAGAGGCATTGTCATGCAGCCACAAACCCAAGCTTTCAACCTAATTCATTTGTTTTACAATGATCTAAGCTGGGTACCCAATCACCTGCTCCTCACTTGTGCTAATCTTGTCATAAACTCTTAATGAGGGCCTGGAGCTATTTAGATGGTGTAGATATCACAGAATTCAAATAATCCACTTTAAAGTAGTGGAAATTCAGAATTAATTAAAACTATGAAAGGCAAGAAAATCCACCTCAGTCATTTGGACCCAGCTGATTTTACACAATTAGTTCAGAGCTGGGGCTCAAGCCACCTTGATCTTCTGTCAGCAGAGCACATCTGGGAGAAGCTCTGCTTTCTCTTAGGGGAGAACACCCCTAAGAAAATGGGGCACCTAGGCCTAACTGCAGGGCTGCTGCAGCTGAAACACAAGTGGCTGCTGAGCAGAAAGTGGGTTAGAAACTCCTGCCTGGCTCCAAGCCACACAGGTCTCAGACTGTGCCTTGTTCCTGGCAGCCCTGGGCTTGTGCCCATGTCTGGATGCCCACCTCTGGTTGCAGTAGAGGCCCTCAGCTGGGGGTTTGTGGCTGCAGGCAGAGGCTCCACCACCAGATTTGCTTTTGAAGACTTGCTTCATCAAAGTCATACTTGCCAAGATGCAAATGTGCATCAGACATGCTTAAAATCAATATGGGGTCTCAGAAAGCATTCTTTTCAGTCTAGGGAAAGGAAAACAAAGATACTCGCAGCAGGCAGTACTGTTCTGAAAGACAACAGGTACATACCTACTCTGGATACCTACCACTAGGCACAAGGCAGCAATATGAAGAACAGACCAGATATACATTTGGCAGTCTTCATTTATTCAGCTTAAAGATTTTTTTTTTAAAAAATAATCAATAAATAAAACAGACATCACCAGGGAAACACTATATTGAGTGGAGTACCATCAGGAACATTAAATAGAACCCCCACCACAGCTTAAAAGTAGCTCTCCACACCACAATGAAAGAACATTTTGTAAGGCCTAACTGTTCACAAACAAGACTGGCTGTTCTGTACAAACCTTCATGTATTTATAATGCCCTATTCATAGATGTAGGATTTGTCACTCTCTTTGCACAAAACACTACTGTTGAAACCAGAGCTTTGTACGTTACTTGCTTGCCATTGCTGGCAAAAGTGCTAAAATCATTTACCCAATCTTAGAGCAAGAGGGATGCTCCAAAGCAGCAACAATCCCTCAGGACCAGGATGGGACATTTCTCTGCCAGTTTGCTATGCCATAGGCATAAGCCATTACCAGCAAAACCGCAGCCCACCTGACCCTCAGGAGTTGGGAGTTCAAGTACAGCAAGTTGGCTGGGTGTGTTTGGTAAAGCTGAATGCACTGCTGCCAATCCCAAATCACATTCCCATTGAGTACAAGCCAGAGCCCCGCTCAAGATGGGTGTATTCTGTCTGCCAGACATTCCAGTCTCCCAGTTACCTTTGCCCTGTCACAAACCATTGGGTTATTCTTTTTTTTTCTCTCACAAAAAAAGTAATTATCCTGAAAACAAAGTTATCAGCTAAAGTGCAGGATCCCTGCAGCGAGAAGTACACATCCATTTTTAGACTCAGAACATCAAGCTTTAGCATAGCCCATGAGGATTCTCCCCTACCCGCACAAATAGTAACAAATTCAGTTTTGGAAAATAGTGCCTATAAAACTTTAGGTACGCTAACATCAACAGCACTTCAGTGAGCTTTCACAGAAAGAACAGAACAAATGCCCATTCTGTATCACTAATTCTGCATAAGAGAAGCATCATCCCTACCCGAGCTACGTCATCCTTCCGTGAAGTACAGACAGCAGAACAATCCCACGAGCTGTACTTTGGCTACCAAGAAAAGAAGCGCAAACCTTTAGAAAAATACAATGCAAGAAAAAATTTGAGATAAAAATATATACCTTTGGTTAAAAACCATCCCTTTAACAAGAGTCCTTTGTAACTCAGCTAGAACAAAAAAGCTTCACTTGGACTGAACAGTAGTAAAAATTAGTTCTAAGCGCTTATTTCCTAACCAAGAGGACCCTTCTAAAATGTCAGTAATTTTTTCTCCAGGATTTACACATTTCATGTTCATTATTTATAGGGATCATTAATATTTGCAGCAATACTATATAAATTTTCCACGAAGAGAATGTTTGTAGCACAAGCTCCTCCACCAACAGTCTTTAAAAAAAAAAAAAAAGACTAGAAGTTCTTAATTAAAGAACCGTTGAAACATGTAGTTTTCTTCAGATACTGAATAGCCAAACTTCTTATAGAAATCCACATTTTTTGGCAGACACTCAAGTGTAATTTTGTAACAGTTCAGTCTCTTACTTAGCAATGTTAGGGTGGACGTTAATCTGAAAGACAGAAAACCAACAGTTAAACAGCCCTGAACACTGGATCAATTAACATTTAATTAGCTAAAGTTATAAGACCAACAATACTGAAGTTTTACCGAACTCTGCATTTTCCTTTACTATACAGGATAGTTGCTATCCCAAGAAAAAAAAGAGAACAAAGTACCAGCGTCTCACAGACAATTGTATGGTACAAGAACCTCAGCTTGCACCCTGCCAGCTAGTGATACCTCCTGGCTAAATTCTTTTCAGCTGTCTGGCTGGGGAGGCTCTGCCCTGCAGCTAACCTGCAGAGCTAAAATCCTGCACTCAAAGGTCTGGTGAGCCATCTTTGCCAGCTTGTTTGCTGGCACTCATCAGCACGGTAAGGTGGGGGGACAGAAAGCAAATGAGTAAGGGCCTGCCACCCTGCCTGCTGTGGAAAGGCAAAGGTGGTGAAATACTTACAGTTTACCAAGCTGCCTTCCTCTGCACTCCCCGCTTACGACAACATCCTCTATCCTGCCTCTCTGTGAAAATACAGGCAAGTGTTAGTTGAACAGAACACTGCTGTGCGAATTTTCTACTGTCTGTTTCGATACAACTCCTCCAGTGGTCAACATGCTTGGAATGCCCCTTCCAGCACCCAGCAGGAGCTGCAGTCCCACCACAGCCCTTCCCTGCTGAGGGATTTCTGTCTCTCTAGCTCCCTGTTTTCACACGTCTAGCTGGGACTCCACAGCAGTGAGATCCTCAGCCATCTGCTCTGTCAGAACCAAGTCTGACTAGTTCAAAAGCTCACTGGGAGGGAGAACGGGACAGACATCAAATTGCTCTTTTTCCTTAAGAAAAGCCAAAGTTTCCTTTTACTATTCAGCTGAGCACCCAAGGATGGGAGATATTTTTAAGATGCTTTTGTCACTGACTCAGCAGAAGGTACTTTGTCACACAGTAACACCATGGAGTTATGCACAGAGTCAAGGGGACAGGATCTTTTCCCTCACTTTACAGCTGCAGCGAGAGGATATACCTTTGCACAGGAGTGAGTGAACTTGTGTTCTATCACCAGCGTTGCTGTAGCAACAATCTGTCCAAGATTTGTGTCTTCTACAACAGTAACGTAGTAATCTCCAGATCTCTTCATGTGCTCAAAGGTTTCTGTGGTAGCAGGCAGACAGCAGAACAGTCACCATTAATCTCAGATTAAATTGCTCTGAAGTCTAACACTTGCAACAGATTCTGAACGCAGATCACTGCAGGGTTCAGGATCACAAGGAAGATGCACCCAAGACCCCAGAACCTGAAAGCCCTAGAGTCAGACTAACCAGACAGAACCAGGAAAAAGCAGAAGTTAAACAAATGCCTTTTCCTCAGCTGCCAAGAGAGCCCTCCTTCCCCAGAGTCTCTGCAGATGGGCACTATGATGATGGTAGCAGCACCTCTTAAGTTTTCTTAAATCTCAGTCAAACCAGTGAAGCAAGCTCGGGTTTGCTGTTGAGCGATGATCAAAGACAAGCCTCTGCCTCGCTACCGGTGCTGCATTAATTCAGCCAAAACAAGCCATCACCCAGTAGTCCCTTCTGCCAGGCATCTAAAGCTCAGTCTCAAAAGCAGGTATACAATTCAGGTCCGTCCCAGCCAAGAAACCCTTTGGGATAGTTGCAGCTGGATCCAACGCTGAGTGCCAAAGGCTGCCTCAGGGAAGCTGAACAACTAAATCCCTCTGGCATCAGGCAGTTGGGAGCCTCACACCCAAGTGGATTTGCTGTCAGCGTCAGTATCCTCTGGTTCCCAGCCACCTCTATGGAAATGCCAAGAAATAATGATATACTCACTGATAAACTGCTCTGGGCTTGCAACTCCAGTTTCAGTCAGCTGACCCAGAACTTTAAAAAAGCCTGTTATAAAAAAAAAAAAAAAAAGGGGGGGGGTCAGGAGGGAACAACCCTCAGTGAGGGAGAGAGACACAAAGAGCTCCAAACAGCACAGAACAACCTGACACAGCTCTATGGAGAGTTAACATCCCCATGGCACCATGCAATTCAGTCATATGTAAAAGCCTGCGCTCTGCAGTTGTAGAGCTAGACTGCAATCTTAAAATCAAACTCCCACCTTGAGCACTGCTGAAGGATCAGCTAATGCATCAGCAGCAAACTGCAGCTTGAACGCAGAAGCTGCATACATTCAAGCAAGAAAAGTATAAGCCTGAAATTATGCAAGATTAAGCTGTATATTCAGAACAACATTTTCATCCAAGTTACAGAACTGAAGAAGTCTTCATGCACTAAGAATAATATGCTGGTTCACATTACTTTTATATTAAAAGGAACAGTATGAACAACTGTACTCCCTCTCTAAAGCTGTGGCGAGTAGGAAGCTGTGGATTATTTGGAAGATTTTACTTGAATTTTAAGAGTGGTTTTGAAGTTATTAAAACAGTAAAACCAATTTTGAGGGTCACCCAACACAGCACGACCAATCCATTGTGCCAAGTGCTCAAATTCCTTACTGATAAAAATAACCCAAATCAGATAAAATGAGCAATCCTGATCTATTGAGAGATCATGCAGAAACACATATGATCTAGTTCAGCACCTAGCTTTCATTTGGGATGATCATTAAGCAGGATTCTACCTCGATTTAAATCAGCTGTGCAAAGTGGTCTCAAAACTAGGCCATCTCCTGGTTCTAAAGGAGAAATAGCAGGAGAAAACGTCGTCGTGTTCTCGCTCCAGTCAAGTTCATGCAGAATATTTGGGTCAAACATCGGTGTGTCATCAGGCATCACAGTTGCAACAGGCATCATGGCTGCAACAGGTGTTCTGGAACAGAATGCACATGGGTAAGGAACATTTTGGTTTGTTCTTGCTTTAATCTCCCAATATGTCATTTCCCCTGGTTATATCATGCCACGTGATGTTTCTCAGGGACGCAAAGAAAGGTGAATGAAACCAGAGCTGCTGTTCACTTTATCTGCAACTGAAGCTCCTCAACCTTCACCGGACTAGGCCGCTGGGTTAAACAAAAGAGCACGCACCCCAACACTGCACACGTTATCTAAAGCCAACACACGTGGCACTTTTATGTTCAGCTGGGCAGTTTTTTCTCTTGGAAAAAACCAAACAGATAAGACATCAACTGGCATATTTAACCTCTATAGCCCTCTGAAAAGGAAAGCATCTCGCACTCTCAAGAAACCTCCCTAACATACTGCTTACTGAATATAGAGATCATTTGCATTAGTGTTTCATTTAAAACTGGCGGTAGGAATAGTACACTTTTTTCAACCAGTCCCATCACATAAATATTTAGTATCTCAGCCAAGAGGCACTCCATCACACATAGGAAAACACAGATGATATGACAGCCTGCACACATGCTTACAGCCCATACTGCATTTCTAATGCAGTTGTGTTTGCTCGGTATATTTACAAAGCCTAATGCCATCTCAGCTGTAAAGCACAGCATCTCATTGTCCATTAACAGGTAAAACGCAGAACTGCCAAGATGATGGTGAGACACCTGTTAATGATTAAAGAAAGATCTGGGAATTATCCCTAATTCTGAATAATACGCAAGAGGAAGCAAAGGGATATATTTTCCTAATCGCTAGACACAGGAAAATAATTCTTACTTTGTCACCTGTGGAATACCTGGTCAGGTTTCTAGTATGAACAGAATATATCGTGTGAACTTCTCCTAAGTTCTTTATACAATTTCAAATTAACTTAGTTGCACCATAAAAGCTATGGTAGTTGCACGCTGTTGGACAGGCCAAATAAACATCAGAAAGAAAAATGTATTTGGGATGAATACTTCTCAAAATAAGACATTTTACAGCCCTGTTAAGCTGCCCAGAGAAAGTACAGAGGATGTTACCTGTGAAGCATCTCAGCATAACTGCAGCATTTGAGCCTCAAAACTGAAGGTGGCTCTGGAAACGCAACTGAAAAAGCTTCTTTCAAAAAAGAAAAAAAGCAACCACAAAATCTTTTTTTATGCCACCTGCTGGTATACACTGGCCTTTAAATCCCCATTCTCATCTCAATCTTGCATATAAAAGTAAAAAAATTGCTGATATAGCAATTAAAAAGCAATACAAATTCTCATCCCACATGAATTTTCAAAATGAAACAGTGGGAAAAACAAAGTGCAAAGAAAAACATTTCCATAGATGGAAGAGTCAGAGGTGAGAATCCAGGTCTTCTGAGTCCCAGTCCTGAGCTTTAGTGATCAGATCATGCTGTTATGTGCAGAGAACCGCAAGCCCATCGCCAGCGTATTAATTATGTCACTGCTAAGCAAAGCCAAAGTCTCCCTGGTTCCAACAATACACTTGGTATCTCTGTTCCTAGATCTCGATTATTCTAACGTTACCATTACCCTGTCCCGTTACAAAGCCTTCCTAGAATTCATGAGTGTTCATAACAACATTCAAATATTGTACTGTACAGCATAAGATAAATTAATTTCAGCTCAGGCTTACAGAATACCAAGCACACACAACAGTAGAAAAACACATGAAGGAAATAAAATTTTTGATGTTTTTCAAGCAGTTAGTGACAAACTAAGAGTGATTCTTCAAACTACATCCACCACAGCTGGAGCAGGAAGAAGTTTGAAGCTTCGCCCATTTTCTGGAGTCAGGAATATGACTTACTCGATAGAAATGCAGTGGCCAATTAAAAAATGGATCAATGTACGGTGAGGGAGAAGAGCTCCGGCCTGTTTCAATGGGTCACTGGTCTCCCCTCCAGGCCTGCTGAGCTTACTCCACAACCAGGTGCTGGCCCTGGTACACACCTGAAGTCTCCCCCAGAGCATCCTGGGCTCCCCACCCGTGTCAGGAGTGGGACAGGGTCCCGCCAGTGCCCACAGAACACGTTCTGCCCCGCTCACCTGTCCCACCTCCCTCTGCTCTGCTCTCTTCTGGAAAACCAGCGTGGAGGGAGCACAGTATGCCGGGGGTCCCCCCCTGAGATGAGCTGCCTGCCCAAGGGGACCCCCGAGAGCTCGGTCAGACTTCTGCCGGCTCCCCAGCGGTGGGGGACAGGGCGACAAACCCCGGCCCTGCCTCGAGGGGGGCGAGAAACAGCCCTGCACGGCCCCTCGGTGGGGTCCCCTCAGCTGAATCAGCCCCCCTGCGGTCCCTCAGGGGTTCCCCACAGCTCCCCTCAGCTGAAGCAGCCCTTGGGGGACGACGACGACCCCCCCCCCCCCCCAACCCCTCGAGGGGATCCCCTCACCCTCCACGCAGCCCCTCAGAGGGGTCCCCTCACCTCACACCCCCAGTCCCTCGGGGGGTTCTCCACATCCCCTCACCTCACCCTCAGCCCCTCGGAGGGGGGGGAATCTCCACATCCCCTCACCCCCAGCCCCTCGGGGTAGCGGTCTCCACATCCCCTCACCCTCAGCCCCTCGGCGTAGGGGTCTCCACATCCCCTCACCCTCAACCCCGGCCCTTCGGGGGGTCTCCACACCCCCCCACCTCATCCCTAGCTCCTCAGAGGGGGGTGCCTCCACATCCCCTCACCCCCAGCCCCTCGGGGGGTTCTCCACATCCCCCCACCTCACCCCCAGCCCCTCGGAGGGGAGGGGGGAATGTCTCCACATCCCCTCATCCCCGGCCCTTCGGGGAATCTCCACACCCGCTCACCTCAGCCCCAGTCCCTCGGGAGGGGTCTCCACTGCCCCTCACCTCAGCCCTAGCTCCTCAGAGGTGGGGAGGGGGTCTCCACATCCCCTCACCCCCAGCCCCTCGGGGAGGGAGTCTCCACAGCCCTCACCTCACCCCCGGCTCCTCGGGGGGTCTCCACACCCCCTCACCTCAGCCCTAGTCCCTCAGAGGGGGGGGTAGGGGGTCTCCACATCCCCTCAGCCCCTCGGGGAGGGTCTCCACAGCCCTCACCTCACCCCCGGCCCCTCGGGGGGGGGTCGGCCCCGCCCGCACTCACCCGCGCACGAGGCCGCGGCGCCAACTGCCGCCCGCACCGGCTCCGCCGCAGGCGCCGCACGGACGTGGCAGGGGGGGAGGAGGCGGGACCCGGCACGCACGCACGCCAGCGCGCAACCAATCGCCACCCGCCGGCCCCGCCCCATCTCCGAACGCTCGGAACTCCGGGCCACCCCCACGCCGGCCCGGCGACTTTCGGGAACGGCCACGCCCCCGCGCGAGGATTGGACGGTGGGCGGTGTGACCGCGCCCCCTCTCTGGAAGAGGCCCCGCCTCTTGTCGCGCGTCGCGCTCTCGATGGCGGAGCCGGGGTAAAATGGCGGTCGGGGGTCGCTGCCGCTGCCCGGCCTCGGCGTTCCCGTGGAGCACCCCCCTGCCCCGTCGCCCTTCCCTCCTCTCCCCGACCTGAAGGGCCGTTTCACCCTGGCAGCGGCCCCGATGGGGTCGGCGGGAGGAAGGATGGAGGCCAGCGAGGCCGGGCGAGCCTCAGGGGCGCGAAGGCTGAGGCGGTTGCCCTGACAGGGTTTTGACGTCTGAAAGAAAATCCCTTCGCCTCCCCGAACTGGCATCCCCCCAGGAGCGAGGCGGGTGGCTGGGGAGCGGGCAGTGTCCCTCGGCAAAGGGAAAGATTTCTGCTTTAGTGGAGAAAGCGCGGTGCAGGAGGGTGGGTTGCTGGATCACACCTTCCTCTCATCCGTGGCTGCTTTCTCTTTACAGCTTGGCAGGTATGGGGTTTTTTTTCAGCCAGCTGCCTTTCCTATAAAGATTTCCTTATTTTGGGGGGGCTGACTGCAGGACTTGGCTCTGGGAGAAAGGTAAAACTGAGGCCCAGACCACATGAGGTCGGTGAAGATCCCTACGACGCTTTTCAGAAGCAGCGGATCACTAGGCAGCTCGCAGGGTGTAACTGCTGGCTGCTCTGCATACTTTTCCCTGGGTTTTCACTGGGGTTTGGCCTCCGGAGTTCCTCAGGGAAGCTGCTTGGTGGCTATGGAGGACTGCTGACTTTAATCCAGAGCTGGCCACAGCCCAGGAGGGGCTCGTGGGTACCTGCGGAGGGATAGCTTGGATGAAAGGGCTAAACAAAGGTTCTTCTTTTTCCTGAGGAATTGCAGGTGGCAGCAGCTTTCACCATGAAAGCATCCCTCGCTTTGATAATTTTCATCTCTGGGGGATTATTTTTGGAGGCTCCATCACTCCCCTTGGTCCCCTGCTGTCCTGTGCTAGGATGGGTCTTGTTCAGCCTCCAAGGCTGGCAGGGTGCACGAGTGAGGGTTTTTCTTCCTTTTCAATAAAAAACCCCAAACTTAGAGATCATCTTGAGAGACTGTTTTATAAATAGCAGAGGTCAAGGCATGCATGTAGCAGGAGGCCTGCTGAACAAGATAATTATACAATGTGCTTCTGAGACATGATTTTCATTTTCCATGTTTCTTCCCCCATTACTTTACCCTCAGAATGAATCACTCTCTGTTACCGTGGAAACAATCAACATTACTTAGTTTTTACTTCTTCGGGCCCAGAGTGACCAGATGATACCGCCAACCCCCCTGGGCTCAGGCACACCCAAAGTCTGGGGGCGATGCTCGCCCCAAGCTTGTCCAGCAGAGCCAGGGCTGGGGGCTTCGTGGGTGAATCACCGTGACTATTGACCTTTTATTGCAAGGAAAAGGCATGAACTGGGTGTGAGCTTTCCCCTCCTGTCCCTTCTCTATTTCCTTTGTTCTGAGGGATTGAGAGGACTGGGAAGGTTCCATCCATGCTAAAAAAAATGAACACCATATCTTGCTTCTGTGCATGAAAAGAAACTGGGAAGTGCTGCTTTGACTGGTTAAACGGGGAAACTGGGAGTGCAGACACATTTCCACTGCGTGAAAAATGGCAGACGGGGGTTTAGCTTAACTCCCTCCACGGTGCCTTTTCCTTCATGGAAAGATTTTACAGATGCGAGGTAGATTTTGCATTTTACCTAAGTAACTGTGAAAAATCATGACTTTTAAAAAGTAAAATCATGCTATAACAAGGCCGTGACCACATGGGGTCAGCCCAGCTCTCCCCAGTGAGACTCAGAGCAGAGGTCCTGGACCTGCACAGGGAATACCGCATGTTTTGGACAAGCCTTATCCAGATACATCCTCACAGTTTCTGGCAATCGGTGGCGTAGAGACATCCTGACCCAGAACATACATCTGGCCCGTGGTATTTAATAGCTGAACAGTGCTATCGTCTGCGTGTGTGTCTCAGCTTCTGACCTCCAGAGCTCCTAAATGTGCCGCAATATAATATTGCAGAATGAGGAGAAAATCCTTTGGTTTGGTTAAACCTCTTGCCCTGCCCCAGCAGGGCCGTTTTTGTTAGTCCTGGAGACCAGTCCTGTCCTGTTTACCACCACAGGCACTGACTGCAGCTTGGCTTGAGGACAGAAACGTTTCTGCCCGTGGATTTTGTAGCAGCGTGGGTCTAAACCAGAGCAGGGAAATGATCTGGATGGAAAAACCTTTCCAAGGAAAGGTGAATTTACCAGGGTGTGGGCAGAGGTGGGAATAGATCCTCTTCAGTTGGATTTGCAAGCAGAGAAGGACTGGGTTAATGTACCCAGCAAGGGGAAACTGGATCATTTTGGGAAGGCTCCTGAGAGTCCATGCACAAAACAGGCTTCGCTTCTTACCAAAAGCTTGGCGAAAGGCACGTGGCTGCTGATGAGATCTCACATCTCCTTGAGACACCTCCAAGTCCCACGCAGTGGCTTTTTAAAGGTCAAGTGATTAGGGCCAGTGAGGATTCACAGCAGCCAACAGATAAATCTCCCCGGTACCTCTGAGGCCAGGATTTGGTTGCTGATGAGCAAGGGGAAAGTCGAAATGACACATTTCCACTTGTGTCACGGATGCGTTCATCTCCTCTCCACCAGTTCCACTCCAGTGTATTTTGTTGCAGATTAAAAAAAAAAAACAACAAAAAAAACCAACCAAAAAACCCAAACCAGGAAAGTGACATCCTCTGGCTGCTCCGTTTTTGCCAGCACTGGAACAAGGCGGTCACAAGGCAGGGAAATTGCAAATTCGTGATCGCGGGACAGTCAGAAAGATGGGAAGGGAGCCATGCACTTGCTTGATATAAATGTCTGAGTCTGAAACACACCCTGCTTTATGAGGAGAGAAAAAGCACTCGCCTTTCCTTTGGCCGTATGACACAAGGCAGCAAGAACGAATAAATCCTTGCCACAATAAAATTGTTTACATTCTGTTTTGGAAACAGATGCTTGGGGCTCGGTATACGTAGGAACCAGCCTCTTTGATTCTTTTTAACCTCTCATAGATCAGGCTGTATCCAGCCACCAGTAAATCCCAAGTGGTGGAAACACCTGCAGAAGAACTGCATAAACCACCTCTGGGCACCTGGATTTCACAGAGGACCCAGCACCCGCTTAACCCCCGTCTGTCTGCCAGAGGAAAGAAAGATGCTGCCGTGTGTCCCCAAATGTTGCCCACGGGCGGACAACAAGAAACTAAATACCTGCTCGAACTTAGTAAAGTCGTAGGGGAAACCTGGCACTCTTTGGCAAAGCTCTGCCGCCATCCAGATGGCCGCCTGGGACCTGGAAATGGTATTTCTTTGGGATTTACGATAACGCCAGTGCAGTTATGAAAGGCGAAGTGCATCTGGACTGTGTCTACCTCGCTGGAAATAATTATCCCATCCTTAGCCAAGAAGCCAAATACAATTTAATTGCAGGGGAAGGGGAAACGTTAGGAACCGCAGGTGTGTCACAGCCCCCTGCCCCAGCTATCACTTTCAGAGGGAAGCAGAGGCCGCCCCTTGCAGAGGCAGCCCCAGCCTGCCATCCACAGAGGCTGGAAGAAGTGTGTGTTCAGTGTCTTCAGGTTTTCTCGTCTGCCCATGGCCCAGAAACACTTTTTTTTTTTAATGGAGAAAATCCCCACCTGCGGCTAACAGCATCACGCCTCATTCATACTCAAGTATCCCGGCTCAGAGTCCAAGTCAGGGCTTAAAAAACCATGCAAAAGCAGCCCCAGCAAGAAACTTAATTACTGCTGTCGCCCTCCTTTGGATGTGGCTGTTTTATGAGAAGTAAAATAGTATCAGCTCACCTGAAAAAAATTGGAGCTGGGGTCAGATCAAGCACGGATCTGGCCTTGAGCTGAGAAATGGGGAACACAGCCTCAATGGTACTTCTGATCCCAAAGTGTCCTGAGCCTGCGTGCAGCAGGTACGAGGGTGCATCCCAGGTAACTCCAGAGATTTGCGGTCCCTGCAGGTAAAAGGACGTTTTCGCATCAGCAGCAGGCAGAGCACTCTGGATGACAGATCTCCCCAGCCTTCCCGTACAAAATGAGCGCACTGTGGATTCGATAAGCCATTTTCTGTGGATGGATTAGTGAGTAAATAACAGCTTTTACTTTTTTCCCTTCCACCAAATACAAGCTGGTGGTGCCAAGATGGCATTTGTCTAGTGACTGTCTCTGCAAACACGCTGTCTTACCCAACGTCCCATCAGTGGGCCAGTTAAGCAGGACCTTCCTCTATTTCCCAAAGGTCGTATTTCTATGAGGTCAATTAAATTCAGGATGGAAGCTTCCTCAGAGGAAATACAGCCCTGATCTCTTGTCCTCCCCTGCCATGGATGCTGGGGGATACATTTAAGGGACAAAACGGGCAGCTGTGGGGTAGCCGGGGTTTGGGCACGGCTAAGTTTCCATCCTGCACCATCAGGTCATCTAAAACCTGAAGACAAAATTGCCACCCTGGCAGGATGAGCAGCGGGAAGGGCTTTGGAGAGGAGCTGTAGGCAGGAGGGAGATGTCGCACCCTGCTCGTACGTGAGTCCCAGCACGGCAGCTCTGTGGACACCCCGGCCGAAGGCTCGGCAGCGGCCCCGGCAGAAAAATCTCAGCGTGTCCCTCGGCAGCCGGCTGGCGGGACAAAGCATGCAGCAGTTTGGAAGTAAGTGGTTAACAACCAGCTGAGCTGGGAGCAAGGGGAGGATTTACCCGGCCATGCCGGACCCTGCATCAAACTGGGGAACATGGGGCCTGGGAAGAAGCACACCCCAAATCCGAGCAGGCAGAGGACGATATCGCTACGTGAGCCGCGCGGCAAGCTTGATCTCTGTTTATCCATTGCGGTGGAAATGCTTTATCTTCTGCCTGGGCCGCTCTGTGTGAGCAGTGATAAGAGGCGGTTGTTAAACAGAAGCTGAAGCTGATGTTCTCTTGGTCTCTGATTTCCAAGGTTACAGAGAAGAAAAAAAAACAACCGCTGGCTGATTCCCATGCCCAGAGCTGGCACGGTGCGGGCAGGAGTCCCGCGGGAAGGGCAACGGGGCTGAAGTGAGCGGGACCTGAAAGAGACTGAACAGCCGGTTGACAAAGGTGGGGGCCTGGGAAGAGCAGGAGAAGAAAATATGGGAGTTTCTCAGACTTGCGTGGTGGTGACTGACTGCTGGTTGCCTGCTCACGGCTGGAGAGGATCAGCAAGGCCGTGAAAACTTCAATAGGTTGCTAATGTCTCTGCTGGACTGTGCTGAGGGGGGCTGCTCCTGCGTGGTCCCCCCACCTCCCCTGCCGGGGGTGATGGTCCTCTTGCAGCTCTTCCTGGGCTCTGGGTTGGCCAGACACCAACCAGACCTGGTGGCAGCTGGTGAGTGCTGGGAAAAGGTACCACAGCTTGTGCCAGTGGCTTCATCCTGACCATCCATCCATACTTCATCCTTCCTTCCTTCCCTCTTTCCTTCCATCCATCCACCCATCCATCCCTGGGTGTATTTGCATCCTCCATCCCTCATCCTTTAGTGCTGAAGTTCAGCCAGATGCAGCCACAAGCGGGGAGAGCAGTCCCAAAATTTTCTCTGATGGAACCCCCTCCTCCCATTGCATGTGGTGGGGAGACTGTGGCCAACCTACCCCCAGCTCTTGGTCCTGGCTGGAGATGGGCAGACGGTCTGTATGAGACAGGAGGTGCTTCCCAGCTCTCATTATCTCCGGCCAAACTGCAGATGGATCTGCTATTGAAAAAAAAAAAGAGAAATGAAAGCAAGCCAGAGCACATGGTTGCAGAGAACAAACTCCCAGATTTGGGGGGTATTTTAGCACTGGGTGTATCAGAGCGCTGGGAGGGAGGCTGTGACAAGATATGTGTTTGCTCTGATTTCCCCACCAGTTTTGAACTGTGTGGCCCATCCACAGAGCTGTCCGTGCCCTAGGAGGTGATGGGGAGGGGTGAAACTCCAGGTATCAGCAAGGAAATAACAGCAGAGAGAAATGCCCTGAATGAAGGACTCGGAGAGTCACCCGTGGGATGGCCGCGAAGCTTAAGTGAGACCAGTGAGTGGCAACTGGTCCTGGGGGTTGAAAGAGACAGCTGGGCTTTCAGATCTGAGCTGGCTGCGGGCTCACAGAGAACTGATGGTGGCCGATACACCCATGGGACCGAGCATCGTGCGATACCCGCTCTGGTGTCCCAGGGCCACCTGCAGCAGAGCCATCTCCGTGTCCAGGCAGCCATCCCTCCTTGGTCCTAGCCGGCAGGCGATGGGCAACATGCTTGGCCGTGCCGTGGTCGCCTGTGGCCCATCTTGCCCAGCCATCCCTTTTCCCTCTAGGTGGAGTTATTACACATCAAATTTCAGCTTGCTTCATGTCTGGACGCACTCCTGCAGCCGGCAGATGACGAGGTCCCTGCCATTCTGCCTGCATCCCTATTGCCCGGGTGCTTCCTCGGAATTTAACGACCTGAGTTTAACGAAACCCGGTGTATCTTGGAGGGCTTATGCCTACGTTGCATGTGTGGAACGGGAAGAATGAGCTGTGCTTTGGATGTGCGTGGGCAGGGGAAGGACGGGGGTCACTCCAAATGAAACGAGAGTGATAATGCAGGGATGTACCGTGGGCTCCGTGGGGCATCGTCCTTTAATTCTGCTTTACGAGCTTCTCCTCCTTCCTCTTACCTTGCGGTATGGTTGGAGGGGAGGCAGGAAATCCTGCAGGGCTATTTTTGAACTCTGGATTAATTAGTGGCATGGTTAATGGGCGGGGATTGACTTGAAGGACAATTTGGGAGGCGTCGGTTCCAGATGTGCTCATTCCCAGGCTGTGTGGACATCTGAGATAGCGCAGGGTTCGGCTGCGGATGTGGGGGGAGCAGTCGGGGCCGGACTCTGCACCACGCTGTGCCCAGGGGCACGTCCAGCCTCGGGGCAGCATGGCCCTTCGTCTCCACTGCTGCAGGGCTGGGAGGGTCAATCCACTCATCTTTTAGGTCATGGACATTTTATTTTTTTTTTTTTTTTTGCAACTCTGCAAAAAAGAAAAATGTTAAAAGTGCTCGCCTAGTGCTCTCCCTGATGCTCAGCTCGTTCCCCCCCCGCCCCCCAGCAACATTCCCCGCTCTCAGGGTCTCTTCCAGGATCCGGCATTTCGGTGCTTTTGAAGATTTAACACCCCTCTCCCTCCACCCCCCCCGCCCCGTCATTTCCCCATCAGTCTCAGACATGTTCCCATCCGCTCCTCCTGTTTATGGGAAGGGGAAAAATCATTCAGGAGATAAAACAGCCGGTCCCGGCCGTCACCCGGACCCTGCGGTGGGGCAGCTTGCCATTGAGTTCAAGGGGAGCCCCTCGGCTATAAGGCTGTGTCCTTTGAAGCGCCTGACACATGATTTTCAGCTGTGAGACGATGCGAATCAGATGTGGTCCTTCCAGATGGCCGCCCAGGATGGGGCACAGCACGGACGGGGGCTGGAGGTGGCCTGGGGACAGCTCTGTCCCTCCGACAGGATGGACAGGGATGGGGACACCTTGGGGTCTGGGCTGGCCGAGGGCATTTTTACCGTGTGTTTGCTTTGGGGGGGCATCTGGGGATGTTTCTTGTTGTGGAGGGAGCCAGGCGAAGAGGAAGGGCTGATCTGATCACTGGGCCAGGACCCAAGCTCTAGGCAGGGACCTGTCCTGTGTGGGTTGTGTTTGGTCTCAGAGCTGTTGGAGTGGCCCCCTTCATCCTGCTCTGCTTGAGCCTGACTCAAGCTCCCAGCGTTACACCTCCAGCCTTTCCAAGACTTTCTGGACTGCTTCTTTCCAGGTTTACCATTCCTGAGAACCTTCCTTACCCTTGCTGCCTCATCAGGGCAAAAGCGAAACACCCAAAACTCTTTCCTCAAGGTCACCGATAGCGAACAGCAGCTCTTTGCCCTCCTGCCTAAATCCGCTGAGAGCCACTAGGGAAACCAGGAACCTGGTTTTTTCCAAGTGTCCCATGTGAGATCCAGCCATCCCTGCCACCTGGGAGAGACGATACACACATTTACTGTGGGAAGGGGCAAAGGAAGACTTCACCACCTCTAAACACAGCCAGAAAGTCCCTTGAATGCATTGCATGACACAGGTAGGACAGTTGGGCTGCTGAGACCCCCCCATCCTGCTCCCGGGCTGGATGTGGGGAGCACGGCCGGGGTTTGCCGGTAGCTCCAGCCTTGCCTAGCCAGGATAAAGCACTGTGGATTGCCTTCGGGATGCTTGACATCGTGAGTGCCAGAGCCCTAAGAGGATGATGGAAGGAGAGGAGCCCTGTGAGGAGGCGGCTGGGGGCAGAGGTAGATATTTGGGAGCTGCCTGCGGGCTCCCTGCTTCTGGGCTTACCCCTCTGCTTTCCGCACCAGCTGGAAACACGGCGGTGGAAGGTGTGAGCGGGATTTAAACGGGTTTATTCTGCATGGGACCAGCACCCCCTCTCCTGCTGGCGTGCCGGGGAGGTAGAGCTAACACCTGAGCTCTGCCCTGGGATTAAGGAATTGCACGAGAGGAATACAGAGCCGCCGTTGTCCCAGCCTGCCAGCGCAAGCCCCGTTTGGAGGGCAGCACGTGGTGCCTCTCCCCAGCCAGGTTTGGCCCAAGGGGCTTCACCTTCTCCACACACCACCGTAATTCCCCCGTGGCCCCTTATGCTTGTCCCGAGCCGATCTGCTGCCTTCCTTTGGGACATGACCCCAGGCAAGGGACGAAAGGGAGCAGTTCCCAGCCGAGATCGCTGGTGTGAGTCAAATTTCTAACCCAGATCCTCTCCCATTTCTTTTACGCCCCCTTTCCCAGGCAGGAAATCAAAGCCCAGCTTGCTCATTAGGGGCTGACCAGCTGCTGACCAAAAGCCAGGAAAAAAAAACCAAAAAAAAAAAAAAACCAACCCAAAACCCCACAGCAAATGCTTTATTTCCTCAAACTGCCTCTTTCTCAGAGGAGGGGGAGTGGGAGTCCTCCAGCCAGAGACTTCCCACCAGCCGGGGATCTGTGGCTTCGCCGGGAGCTGACAGCACCGGGGAGCTCTCTTTCCAGGTCTTTGTCTTAACTATGGATCAAAGGGAAAACTTAGTGAATGATTTCAGTATCTGACAGGTTCTTGCATATTTGAGTCCCTGTGAAATATGGGCTTGGCCTTTCCGAGTCATTTGGGCTCTAGGAAAATATTTTGATGCTCCTCTGTCGACCTAAAAAAGAACTCCCCCCCAAAGTGCAAATGCTGCAGCCTTTTACACGGATCAGATAAAACACTGATCAAACCGATGTAAGCTCCCCACCAGCTTTTCCAGGGCGAATTTGGCACGTTGGCTTTTTTTAATTCTTCTTAAACTGGCATTTCCCATCCTCTCCCTCCCCAGCCCACCCTTGCCCATCGGCACGGCTGTTTTCAGCTCCCCGCGTGGGGAAGGTCTGGGTTTGCATCCCTGCGGCATCGCGGACCCACGGCCTCGATAACACCCTGGGAAAAGTCCCCGTTTGCTTTTGACAATTATGAAAACCAGACGGGGGAGCTTAAGAGAAACTAAAGGAGCAGTTTCTGGACGGGGGGGGAAGACTCAAGCCTGAAATATGTCGAACAGCTGGAGGGATGCAGGGGATTTCAAAGGGAAGGCTGGGATGCCAATCGAAACGGGAGCAGGCGCGAGGCCAGGCTGCCCGGACCACATTGCACTGGTGCTTACGGGAAAAGATGCAAGTGGGGAGGCACTTTTTTTTTTTTTTAATCTATAACATCTAAAAGGTATTTATAGATCTTTTATCTCTTTAGTGCCTCGGTGCCACAAATAGAAGCATACGGTGCTTTTATGATACTTAAAGCAAACAAATAAAAACCTCACTGATTTCCAGAAAGGTTTTGAGCCATGCGAGCCTTGTCACCGATCAGTCTGAATTTAATTACACTGACGAAACTGCTCCTGCCTTCCGAGTTGGTGCCGTTGCTGAGGGCTTTGGCTCTTCACCATCCTTTCCTGCATCGGAGACGAGGCTTAATACACCCGGGAAGCGAGGGTTTCTCGGCAGCTGGACCGAAGCAGGCAATCACATCCGCATGTGGTTTCGTCTCTGGGCCGGATCCTGGGCTGGTGGTGGTGACGCCTGGTCTGGGTTTTCTGCATCCCTGGTCAACGCCGGGTAAATTCCCGGTGGTCCTGAGTGCTCTCGGGGGTGCCCAGGGCCCGTCTCCGCCGGCTCACGCAGCATGCGGGGCAGGTCGGGGTGGAAGATGCTGTTGATCCCAGCCCCGCCGGGCTCCCGGTCCCCGATACTCGACCAAGCGAAGAGCTTGGAGGAGCCGGACGAGGCAGGGGAAGGCGTTCCCATTGCCCTGTGATGGGAGCACCGGGAATTTGGGAGATGCCTTTGCACCCAGCCTGTCCTGGGGAGCTGGTGCTGGCTGCCTGGGAGTCCCTTCCCGGCCCGAAGGCTGGAAAGTCCCCAGTGTGATTCCTGCAGGGCTGAGCCGCTGAAATGACTCATCCAGCTTGGTTTTACTACAGATTAATTTGAGGAGGTTTCTTCAGCCCTTGCCCCCCTCCCCCCCAGAAAAGCCTCACTGCTTTGGGGTGGCCGTCCCGTGGTGGGAAGAATAGGAGGGCTTTCAGAAAACAGCTCCATGCTCCCCATGCTTCCACTTGTAGGGAATAACCCAGGTCCTTTTGTAGTGGTTGGGGGTCATTTTGTGTTATTGCCCCCCAAAACCCAACAGCTTCCCCAAATGGCCTCTTTCCATTAATCCACGGCCGCGGGATGTGCCCGTGTACCCAGGCTGTGCATCTCCTCCCTCCTTGCTGCCGACGACAGCCTGTTTTGGAGATATTTCTTTTTTTGCTTTGTTTTTAAAATCTCCATGGGTCTGCGAATCTCTCCTCTGTACAAAACTGCCGTTCCTACTTTAAAACCGCTGTGTGACTTGCCCATCTGCACGGTATTAAATTACTTGGGGCTTAAAAAGCCATATGAATCCTAGCCGACACCCCAGCCGGTACCTTGCTCAGACAGGCATGCAAATCCCCTGCGTGCATTAAGTGAAGTGGTTTTTCACCCTGGCAGCCGGTTTGCATCAGTAGCTTTCGGTGAAGTGATTTATTTTTTCCTCTCCCCCCCCCGCTTAAAGGTCCTAGCGCAGGGACAGCAAGGGAAGAGCATCCATCCCCCTTGGCCTTGCCCGCTGTTGTAAGGCTGGAGTAATTCTGTCTTCAGGCACCTCTGTCGCTTGTTTTTGGGTAAACTGGGGTTTAAGCAGTCCTGTTGGCTCTGAACCTCCCTCCCCGTTGTGTGCGTATCAAAATAGTTGGAGATAATTTCTTCCCCCCGCCCAGGGCAGCCACCAGTTTGTGGATGCCAGCCAGTTACTGCTCTTCCTCCCTGAGGCTGAGTCACCCCAGGGGGCTGTGGACACCCATGGACTCATTTCTCTTTGGTTTTGCTTTTGTTTTAAATTCGGTTTACTTTTTTGTTTACCCAGAAGGGTCAACCCCAGCCAGATTTCACTGCATCAGCAGAATAAACCTCCGCATCTCCCTTCAGCGCTGGTGCTGCGGGAACTGGGATTTGCATTGCCTTGGCTTGCCAAGACCCCCCTCATCCTCCCTTGTTGGCTTTAATGCCCAAACACCCCCGAACCCACCCGGCTTCTGACACCTCTCCCCAGCAGATCACTGGAAACCCTCTGCATCCATCACATCCCGGTTCCCTTTGACTTTCGGATCACCTCGAAGCTCCCTGCGACCCCCTCGCTGCTTCCCAGCCTCCTACAAGCGCCCGCACCGCTCCCCGCTTCCCACCCAGCTTCTCCCTGCTCTCACCCTCGGGGGCAGGGGGGGGGGGCGTGTGGGGAAGGTCTGCGGTCGAAAGCAGCCTCTGCCTTCCCATGCCCCTTCCCCGACCTCCTCTGCTTTTCTGCTCAGTGTTTCCTGCCTTATCACCTCCCCCAGCTGCAAAATCGGGCCCCGATTCAGCAGAGCAGAGCCCTCCGGGGGAGGCTGGGGATGGACAGACCCGTCTTGTCCCCCCACCTTTCCTCTCTACGTTACACCTCTCCATCCCACATAACCTCAGGCTGTGAAATAAGAGGTAAATATTTTTCAGCGAGCCATTCCCATCACACGCCCAGCTTCGGTTCTGTTCCAAGCCGGGCACGTTTTTATTGCCGTGCCTTACCCGCTCCCGCATCCAGCCAAAATCCTGGTGCTGCCTGCCAGGAGCGTGCATGCCGTTCCTCCGTTCGCGTGCCTCTCCGGGGCTGCCTGGACTTGCCGGGCAGCCGGGAGCTGCCAGTACCCAAAAGAACAAGCCTGCAGGTACGGGACAGGGTTGGGAGCATCCCCGTCACGTCCTGAGCACACCTCTGCCCCGGCCCATCATCCCATTTGCGGTGGGACCAAGGAGTGGGAGGAATTGCCCGGCACTGTCAGGCCACCCCTTCCCCTTGCTTTTATGGAGCAAAGTGCAACCCATCCAAGAGCACGTGGTGCGAGAAATAGAGGATCGCTGCAGAAACACAGCACTGATGGGGAAACGCATAATTTCCTCCAAGCACCTGCCCGTAAGGGAGCAAATTCAGCTAGCGCCCGGGGAAGATGCTGCAGGCGTTGCTGTCGCCTGCCGCTCTCTGTCCCCCCAGACCTGGAGGTGCAGTCGAGCAGCCATCCTCACCCCTTTCCCATCCCTCTGGCCCGGCTGCGGCTCTGCCATGTCGGGATGGGATAACCAAAGCTGGGAGCTGGACCAGACGTGGCCAAGCAGCATCCCTGGTCCCTCTGTCAGGGTGTTTTTGGGCACGGAGCTCTGCCGGTGGTGAATCTCTTGCCGGCTTCTCTGCCCGGGGAACATCCCTATTCCCACACAGCAGCACCATCTCCACCGCTTGCCAAAACCCCGCTCCACGGGCAGCGGGTCGAGGGCTCTCACCGGCACCGCAGCGGCCGCGGGCAGCATCTTCCACCGCGGTGCTGCTCTCCGGGCAGGCTGGCACCAAACCCGATTTCATTTCGCTGCCAACTGAAAGGCTGAAATACAGCATTTTAAGCTCGGCTTGCAAATAGATCGATTTTTTCCTTCTTGCCAACGTAACTGAGCCCAGCGTGCCGAGGCTGTTTTATACCCCAGCGTTCCATCAGCAGCCTTCAAATTAGGGGACGGCAGGGCACGTGTCCCGGGCAGCATCCCTCCCCGCATCCCTGGGATGCTTCCCCACTGCCTGCCTGGCCAGGGAGCGGGACCAACGCTGCTGCCTTGGACTCTCCGGCCCCGTTCCTGTACTTTGCTTTGGTTTTTGGTGGCATTTTGTTTTGGCAAACTTGGGATAAGGGAGCAGGAGGGAGCACGGGGCTGGCACGGGGTGGATGTATCATATGGGAGCTGCTTACGGCCCTGCCGTAGAGCAGTTGAACCACAAAACCCAGGAGCGGCAGCTGAATATTAAATAAAAGCTTTGACTTTTATTTAAAATAAAATGCATTTGTACATAGTCTTGAAACCACAGACTACAGGAACGCAACACTGGTTATTCCTCGGCATTAGGTGGGGCAGGAGATCCCTCCCCGTTAGCGTTAACACTGCGCTGGCTTAACGAACGGGGAGGTCCTGGCCCCAGGTATCAGTTATCGAGGGTGTTGTGGCACAGCTCTGAAATCCCATTTAACTTAGATAAAAATCTACTGGACTGAAATTTGTTTTGGGTTTTTTTTGTTGTTTCTTGGTTACTCCCCATACCACTTACAGGCATACTATAGTTAAGGCTGATACACCAGATCTATGCAATATTCTAGCTGGCTTGTGAGACTAGTTAAAAAAACTGTACAATTTTATAAAATTTGTGTTTTTTACATTAGTTACACAAAACCTATACTTCATAAACCTTTACTTCATATTGTAATGAAAAAGTTTGCATATCATAGGCAGAACAGTGACTATGCTGGTGAATACTAAAAGTGTCATAATACAATATGGTGTAAAAATAAAATAAAATTAAAAAAAAAAAAAAAGACAATATAAATGATTATCAAAAGGCAAGTTAACAAATAAAACCAAGCTATAACAGACTAACAGAAGATCATCTTCAAGGCCACACGCAACTATCTCCAAAGTCATGTCAGGCACCTGTAGCAGTCCTGGTGCACGTAGTGTGAAAAGAGAGATGGCAATTCTACTTATGAGGAGGACGACTTCAAAAGAGGTCAAATGTACAGAATAAAAAACACAAAAAAAGAAAGAAAACACTCATGCATTAAACATGATAAATAGACTTCATATAGGTTAAGCCCTGGATGGCTTTACAAGAAGATGGCTTAGAGTTCTTAGAAAATTGGCTATTTTAAGTCAGTCAAATCTTATCCTGATCTGCCCATCAGATTCGGTATCTAAAGGCCAGCGGCACGATCACCTGGCCCAGATACAGTCTTGTTATAGCAAATTAACAGAAGTGCTCATTAGTGCACACAGATTAACTGGTCTGGTAATGCAAAAATTTTCATGATACAAAAAAAAAAAAAAGATACATTTCAAGCTTACTTTATTAAGCAGCATATTTCAAAGAACAGCTTTTTAAAGTTAAATATTAATATGGCCATGGAGTTTCCTCTCGGTATACAGTACATGGGACTCACACCCAACCACTGGTCAGTTTGTAGAACATCTCTTCATCTAAACTCTCATTCTGATCTTTTGCTCGTGTCGACAAGAAGATGTAGCCGCCGATGAACTCGTGAACTACTTTGCAATCCACCTCCGTGCAAATGAAGGACACCCGAACGTCATCTGCAAACTCCACTGTCACCTAGAAGGCAAGAACACAGGGGTCAGCCTCACCGGTGCCTTCCCAAAGGAGTTACACTGACGCATGCCCTTCCTTTCTGCCTTGTTTTTCTTTTCTGTTAACCCCAGATGCCTTTTCCACTGCCTAAGCAAAATCCAGTGATGTAAATGATGATTTGGACTCGATGATCCATATGGGTCCCTTCCAACTTGAGATATTTTGTGATGCAATGATTATTGTTCAAACGTTTAGATACAGAAATACCTTTTATTGCTTTTTTTATTATTTCATTTTTATGTAATTTTCGATTTTATTTATCTATTTATTTACTTATTTAACTTACGATTATACGTTTTATTCTCCCGTGACTCAGAGACAATTACCCAGCATGTTTGCACCTCTCGGCGGTGAGCACGTGGCGACATCTTCTTTGCTTCAAGGGAAACAGAGACCGGGCACAGACCTGTCGAGGGCTGGGATTTCTTTCTAGTTTTCCCTGCGAGTGTATTCTGGTTTTCTAAGTTGAAGTTTGGCTGTAAAAATACTTAATGGGGGTTGGGGGAGCTTGTTTTGGAGTGACTGAATAGACTGTCCATTTATTGATGCCCATTATTTTTTTGTCCCCCCATCACTGACAGCTCTGCGGGAGGGAGGGGGATTCCCAGCAGAGTATGCGAGCCGAATAATTGGGATATCGGGGCTTGCAACTGGGTCAAAACAAAGACTCTGAGGCAGAGGGGAAGCTGAATAATTTCTCTAGCAACTCTTAATGAGCCGCAAACCGCAGGAGAACAGCCCTCACATATCCCTGGCAATTTTAATTATGTATTCCACCAAAAAGGAGCACAAAAAGTTTGTGTGTCCAAACGTAACGGTTGGATAAAAGCCCATCTCGGAGCCTAGTGAAGTGTCTACTGTTGCTTTTCATTACTTACAGGACAACCTGAGCTGTCCTGCAAGTAAAAGGAATTTTAAAATGGATAAGGCCCAGTGCATTTATGTTACTGGTTAGGATCAAGCCTAAGCATCTGTTCTAAAGTTTGATTTTATTTAGCTGCCTTTGAGTGGGTGTTCAGAGACTGGAGAAAATCGTTACGCATTAAGTGTGTAACTGGCTGCATTAAAGAAAAATTCAGTTGGGTTTTTTTCTTCTTTTTAAGGGTCATACTCAACTCCAGCGGCAGTTAGGACAAGCTCTGCTAGATCTCCAAGGAGGGTGGAAGAGGAGTGAGTAGAAACTATCTTACATTAACACAGCCAGATGGGACATGCTTTAGAAAACAGCGATGTGAAAACCTGACTTTTTAAAAGCTGACTTACAAAGTCAACTTAAAAAAAACACCCAAGAGCAACGCCTGTCTCACGTAACAGGAGCGGGGGAAGCGGCCGAGGTGTAAAACACTAGCTCACCATTTTAATCTCCCAGTTTACGTTCCACTGCTTCATGTTGCTGAACCGCCAGGTTTTGACGGCGTCACCCGTGCTCGCGTCCATCCGTATCAGCCGGTTGTAGGCGATGCCGATCAGCTCCTCCTTCTTGCCCCCCTGGAACCTGCGACACGGCGAGGGATTAATAAATGCACACCCGCAATACACAGCTACGCGGCTTAAATTCAGCAGCTGAGTTAACTTATAAATTTGGTTTTATAAGTCGATGCAATTAATGCTTTTAATTCCAGTACCAGTGCAACTTCCACAGCTAAGGATGTGCTGCATATTTAATGGATCGTGCATATTTATTCATGAAATTCCTCCTGTTCTGCCCAGCAGACCCACCGACCTTGCAATGAAATGCGTGATGCCAAACTCCGGCAGCGACTGCCAGGCTTGAATAAACCGCATCTTCGCCTCGATGAGACTCATCTGAGCGACGTTCTGGTGGGCTTCCAGGATGCGTGCCGTGATCTGCAGGTGGCGAGACACACTGGTTTTAGGTGAGGGGGATCGTTAGCGGCATCTCGACTGTCACGCGCATGGGTAACAACTCGGGAGGCATTTGGGAGCCAGCGCGGTTACAAACAATGCAGGTAATCGATAATTTCTGCCCTGAGGTCTTATTTCAGCTACGACTGCTCAAAGCCTGCGACCACGGCTGATAAACGTGGAGCTGCTTTTGTTTTGTATCTCCAGACATACAAAAGCAAATATGGATTTGAGCTGTCTGGAGGCTAAGAGCCGCTCAGGCTCGGTTAGTTTAAGACGCAGGATGTGAGCAAACGGCGGGGCAAATTTCTGGTGTAGGGTTTCTAGTTTCGCAGCATAAATCACTGGGGACCATTATAAAAACCAAACAGGGCCCAAGTTTCTCTCGGGGGAAGTGGGTTTTATTAGATTTTTTCATTGCTGCTCTCCAAACCAAAGGGGTTCTAGACTATTTTAAGTTTTATCTTAAATATATCTTAATTTTATTGTTGCTGTCACTTACCAAGTCTCTTACATAGCCTGGCTGTAGATGGCAAGGCGAAAAAAAAAAAAAAAAAGAAAAGGAGGCAGAAAGAAAAAAAAGCAATCAGAAATATGGCAACAAAGCAAAGAAAAAGTGTAAATTAACTGCAAACCAAAGTTCAAGCAAAAAAACCACATGCACAATTTCTTAGGCAGAAAAGCAGCCAAAGTGAACGTAAGGAGGAGAAGGGACAAGCGAGCAGATATTCACCGCTCGTGCCGTCCCTGCCTGAGCACCAGTGCGATCCCAGCTGGCCAGCGTTGTGTAGAGATGGTTTTGGTCCTTCTGGTGGATAAAGGGCAGGGTAAAGCTGCCAGCTCAGAGGAGAATTCTCCCCACACCTCTGCATAAACTCTAGCCCACTTACTCGAAAGGGAAGCTCAACAGCTCACTACGGGCTCTTAGCTCAATAGCTCCTTTTATTTGAGATATGCAGAAAAACGATGGGGATGCTGCTCGGGATAACAGGCGGCTGGAGGATAACATCAGCTGGGCTTCCTGGGGATGCATCTGCCCTCGCAAGCCGGCTGGACGCCAATCCGACACCCAACCCCAGCACGGTACCTGAGAGTTGCGAATACACTTATTTTGGGTTGGGGTTTTTTTTGCATTTAGGATTTGGGGCTCCCCAAAACCAACCTGCCAACCCTACGCTGCTGCAAGAGCACGTTGGAGGCAAACACCCCACGAGCGGGTCTGGGGCTGGTGTGGGACCAGGCGCCTCTATAAATCCTCCGGCAAGGCCCACTGCCAATTGCCATTTCGGCACCATTTGCGGGCTGCGTGACCTCCTCCTCCTCCTTCCCCCGTGCCGGGGCGCGGAGGGACCCTCGCGGCCAAATTCCTTGCATTCCCGCAGCTTCCATCCCTCCGTCCTTCCCAGCCGTGCCAGCACACATGCCGCCGGCAAACATCCTTCGCTGCTGCAAGCTCTGCCTCTGGCCATAAAAGAAAAGCCTAAATCTGCTGTTTAGCCGATGTCTATAGGGGACCCAGCGTTTGCATCGCAGGCCCCAGCCCCGCTTGGAGCAGGGCAAGGGCTCATGCCCATCCCCACGCTTTGACGGAGGTTATTTCTATAACGAGGATACCTGCACGGTAAGCAAGTTCTGCGAGCTAATATTTTTCCAGGTGCCTCCATTTTACTGAGTTCAAGCCTAGAAGGTATTATATATGTTGAAATCGTATTTATGCAGCCTCTCCTCCATCCAAGTGGATAAAAAGGCTTATTCAGAAGAATAATAAGGGCTATATAAAATATAACTCCACTGCCAGGAAATCATCATGCTGTGCCAATAAAAAGTTATATTTTTCCTGCTTCTCTGACTTGCAGCCTTCTTCTGGGTTTGGAGAAATCGTATCTAGCCACAGCCAGCCTGAAGTACACAGGCTGCGAAGCTACAGCTGAACGATTAAGTCACCGAAAGGCCATGGAGCAATGCCTTACTTATTTTTGCCGCTGTCCTGACATATAATGTCTTTCAGAAAGTCATGCATTTATTTCCAGCGCAGAACAGTTCAGCCCTGTCATGCACGGATCGAATGTAGCGTTGAGTTCAAGCACAAGTCACAGCAACTCAAAATGAAGCAATGTTTCAAGGACTGGCATTTGGAAGTAGTGGAAAAGCAAAGACAGAAATACGCAAACCACATTACAGCCAAGTCTGGATAAAGCACTGCAAGCAACTGCAACTCCACTGATCCTGAGGATTTCTGCACGGACTCTGTGCAAGTGAAGGGGTTTTAATCCCAGCACCGGGGACTGATTTCATCTCATCGCTGCTACATCTGTGCGGGGAGAGATGGGGGCAGCTGACCCGTGCTTTGCTGCACCATTGCTCGGTTATCAGCAGGGGCAAAAACCGTTCCCAAAATGTATTTTAAATAAATGTAAATACATTTTAAATGTATTTAAAATAAATGTTTTCCTGCTGCCGAGGCTGTGTAGGTGCACTGTCGCAAAATATATGGCATAGTTAAGGTCGTGGGTGCCATACCCAGGTGCTGGATCGAAACCACACATTTCAGTCAACATCTCATTTTAGTAACCGCGTGCATCCGATTAAGTGACAACATCCGAAACACGTAGTGTTAAACGCCGGCTAATGCCGAAACAGGTGCACGGTCAGCCCGGTCCACACCAACACCAACACCGTGCCGGGAGAGCGGACGAGCACGTACCTGCTTGTTCTTGTACTTTTTCAGGTAGCGAGGAGAAACCAGACACTCGGGATTAATGTCGGTGGTGATTTGTTCTGGGATCAACTGCGGGTCTGGGTTCAAATGCTGCATTTTCAGGAAGGAGAGGATGTTCTGTACTTCCATGCCGTAGGAGCTGTCGGCCATCGTCTTGCCCTTGGAGGCCAGGCGGCAGGCGGCCATCCAGCTGGCATACTGCGTCTCCTGCCCCCCAAAACAGAGACCCGCGCCCGTCAGAGAGGTGAGGGTGCCGCCTGCCCCCCCACCCCTCAAATAAAACTCCAGGGAGCCTTTATTTCCCTTCCAGCCCCAGGAGACTCAAGCACGCACAAAGATGGGCAGAAACCCAGCCAACGTGTAGACTATAACCACGGGACAAAGCTGAGGAAGAGCAAGGGTTGATTTTCTACTCCAAATTCACACGCGTGCTCTGAACGTCAAGATCAGACACATGTGAGTGCATTTTCTACTTTTTTTTAGTTAATGCCAGCTACATGACACGTCCGAGCACGAGCTGATGGTGGGCAAAGGGCGAAGAGAGGGCTGGTCCAAGCGATAAACTTACATTATCGCAGCGAAGCCAGATTTCATTCATTCCCTCTGCCACCGGAATCAGAAGTTTGATGTTAAACTTCTGACCAGAGATGTTCACGTCAGGGGTAACTTCACATCCTGCAAAGAGGGAGCCAGTGTTTAACAGGTGTGTGAAGAACTATGCCTTAAGAAGAGGAAAAAAAGAACAAAAAAAGGAAAAGAAAAAGCAAAGCTCTCCAACTAAAGGGTGTCCAACAGCATCCCAGTGCTGCAAAGGTCTTACACCACATCTCCGATGGGATAAACAGTCTACATAGCAGGGACAAAAACTGTGTCAGATGTCTCTTTTTCCAAGTGACAGGAAAAAAGAGGGGGAAAGAGCAAGGCCTGATCTGAAAGCAATGAAGCCAAAGCTAACCCTCGCCCGCAGAATTAATCTCATAGATCCTGCCTGGCCTCACAAATAGACCTGATGGCTGGCAAACACCCCGTGTCCCCAGAATTTTCATGAAAGTGTAGGAAAAGGTGGCCGGACAGGTGCTGACTCTCACCCTGAAAGCCTTATACATTATTTCGGCCGGGCGCATTGCTGCTATAATCAGTGGCAAGGTGTGAGCATCCCGCTTTTGGTGTCTGGAGAGAACTACAAGCGGTTGTATAAACACGGGGGGGTGATGAACAGAACCAGCCAAGTTAGCCCGGGCGCCGCTTCAACGCCGCCTCTGAGATTTTTTAAAAGTGCCGTCACAGCAGATATGTCAAAAGCTCCCAAAAAGGTCCTGAGGGCCGGGCTTCGCTCTGACTGCAGCCCGAGGTCACTTGGCATCACATCTGCTCCTGCCTCCACAGGGAAAAAAATGAGCTCTGCGCTTTGGTGGCTGCTGGAGCAGGAATGTTTAACTTGACATAAGAAAAACCAGCAGCTGTAGGAATTTAAAAACTCATGTGCAAGGCTCGCAGGGAGCACTTGAGCGAGGCTGCTCACAACCAGCACCAGGGAGAGGAGGAAAAAAATTTAAAGGCAGCAGAGGAAGAGAATGGTTTGTTCTCTCCAGCACAGCGTGTGCTCAAACTTATTCTCTGCCATGGGAGTTAGTTCAATTCTTTTGGACGGCCACAACAAAAAGGAGAACGGCAAGTTGTCTCTCTATGGTATCGGCGTGCTGGAGGCTCTTCCCCTTGGGGTCACACGTACCACGTACTCACTTTCTAGAAGTCTAAATATATGCTATGCTATCCAACCCAGTCACCCTCATTCCTTTAAACATATTTACCCAACCCTAGAATGGCATGCCAAGAAAATAAAGCAGTAGGAAAACAAGATGCAAGAGGAGCAGCCTATTACTGGAATAAAACGCAACAGTGCCGACGCTTCTCTTACCTCTCAGGTTCATCTGGTGTGCAGGAGTCCCATTGGATTCCTCTTTGCTTTTATAGCAGGAGATAGAGGTATCTTTGAAGGTGCACCAATACGGCTTGTAGCCTTTCAATGTCAGCTTCTTGGGCCTGCCAGACAGGTTGAGGGACATTACATTCGGTTTAAGCTCCTAAACGAAGCTGCTGCACTGGAAAACTCATTTCACCCTTGAAAACCTGGGGTCAGCAGCCGGGGGTATGCACAGTCCCTGCCTGGGAGCTCAGCCACCACTCGCCATCCCTTCACTACAATTTTGGGTCAAGAAATTGAGCTACAGTTGCAAATTTGGACTCTTCAATCCCATGGAGGTCCCACTAATTTGGGGCAAGGTGGGGGAGCTGGAGAACTGTATTACAAAAATAGACATGCCCATGAACTACTGCAAAATATGCCTCTTCACCCGCCACATTAAACTAGAACCACTCCACTCAACCTCTGAAAGGAAGCGGTATTTCTAAAAGACTTGTCATTCAAGCACATGCATAAGTACGCTTCTTGTTTTCTTTTTAAACACTCCACATCAGAAAAGGTTCAGTTCCTTCCTATGGAAAAAATGGATTTTACCCAACTTTGTGAAAGTAGCGATGGCCCTGCAAGCCCGCAGCAAAGCAAAGCACCACCTGGCATGGTGGTATCCTGAGCCTCCTCATCCCACCACGAGCCCAGGACCTTCCTAGAGCTGCAAGTTTCTGATTTTTCTTAACCATCCCTAACTTCTAAACCTCATTCAAAGGCTGCGTCTGCAGTTTCTCACTGCAATGCCCTTCCCTCATCTCCATCCCAGAAATAGCTGCTGAACCCTCACCTGTAGGGATCAAATATGTGATGGCCCCAATTGCTTATCTTCAGGGCTCTGCACTTTCATTTCCAAGCAAAAGCATGCTGGGGGCTGCTCGGGGAAATTAGGGAGGTGGGGGAGAAACACGGCGTCTGCCCGAACCCCGCTGCTCCCACCCCTCTGATGGACATCTGAGCTTGGGGCATCTGCTGCCTCCTCCTGCCTTTGATGGTTTTCCTCCTCCTAAAGCCCTGGCACAGACAGCCCTGCCCCGTGCAAACTTTACAACCACTATTTCCTTTGAAAGCTGCCTCCCGCTACAGAAGAAGTCACCAACTTCCAGCCAAGCCATCCCACACATGCAGGCTTTTCCATCCTTCACTCTGCATCCCTCGCTAAAGATGCTTTAATACATCTTTACTGTCTTGAGCTTTTTTGGGGGGGTCCTTTAAATTGCAGGGGAGAGAGAAAGATCCCAAGTCTCTGCAGCAGCACCAGGCACTTATAGGGACATTTAGGACTTATATACAAGGTATACTAGGGACATATATTGCAGCACCTCCCCAACTGAAGCGTGACAAGAGGCACGTCCAAAGCTGGGCCAGCTCCTAACATCGTGGCATTTATGTTGGGTTTCTGGCAGCAAAATACCCCCTGGCCCTCATTTTTAGGAGCAGATGGCAATTCTGTGCTTCCCTGTCATGGCAGGACAGCCTCAAATCCCAACCCCAGCGTTTGGGGCTTGCACCGGGCGAGGGGAGGGAACCAGCAGCTTCCCACTGCTCCATCTCTTGCCCCACCAACTGGTGCATCCAATTTGCAAGCAATTAGCTCCCTGAGTCGTGCTTAATTTTATTGGCAAGTAAGCACATCGAAGGAAAGAACAAGTTTTTTGTTAGTTTGTTTGTTCAAGGAAGGAAAAAACACACACTCAGATGCAGGGCACAGGCTGCAGCCCTGAAACTTTGCCCCAGCTAAGACAGACCACAAGCCCAGACAGACAGGCAGACCTTGTTAATTTGCCTTCGGAGAGGGAGAAAGAGTTTTTCAGAACAGAAGTACTAGGTTCTGGCTCCAGAACCAGAAAATTAATAAAATAAAGACTTGTTCCAGAGCTATTTCATTGCCTACAGCTTTTCTTCTATATCCTATAGCTATGCTGTGAAATCTCATCATTATTTCCAGTTTCCAGAACTTTCACCGTAACCCTCGCCGCAGCAGGCAATAAATTGCAAAAGACAGTCCTGCCTGCCAAAATGTTACTCAAAGTCCAGACGCTGCTGTTCCCGGTTTCCACATACCACCGTCCAAGTCAAAGCAAAATTAAAATAACCCCTAAATCCTGAGTGAGCTGGAAGAGGAGCAGAGTCAGCTTAACCTGCTCCTTTTGGCAAGAAGGCAGACAGACCGGGATCCCGGCTGTTTATAATTCATCCAGTCTCTTGCAAACCAGGAGAAGTATTTGAGCAAGGTTTCTAGGTTTCACTCCTAATTTTAGGACGGCTTGATTATCTCCTGGGCATTAATTGTGTTAGAGAAATATCCCAGCACACGCTGCTGGCTACGCGATGCAGCAAGCTCCCCCAGAGGGATGCCTACCTGCTGGGGCAGCGATCGTGGGCAAACACCCTGGGTTTTATATTTAAGAACTGATCAACTTCAATATCCAGAAGGTTGAATAGTGCGAAATACTTAGTGACTGTGCTACAGGATAAAGAAGTAAACTGTTTTAATAGTGAGAGAGCACAGATGCTGAGCTGTGGTATTACGCAGCAATTGCCAGGTGTCTTTTCACATGAGATAACATAGTGGTGTGCAGCAAGATCTTAAGGCCAGGAGATTAAAAAAAAAAGGATGTTAGGCAGTAGGACCATTAATTATTCATAGACATTACCAGTTTCACAAGCACCTCTTCCCATCAGCACTTACTTGAAGACTTTAATGTAGTCGGCGAGCTCCGGGATGGAAGTGATGTCACCCTGAAAATAAAAGATTATCCCATTCACCCGCCCGCCCGAGCGGAGCCGGGGTGGTGGGTCCGAAAGGAAAGGGATGCTGCACGGGGGGGGGAAGCCGGCGGCAGCTCCACCGGCCAACATCAGGGCTCAGAGGTCACAAAAATGTTCCTGAGAAAGCCTCATCCACTTCACGGGAGAAGCAAGCGGAGAAAAATCTATTGCACAGAAGTGCTGTTTGGAAACCAGAGGACAAGGTTTTATTTTTCTTTGAGGAATTCCTGCTGCCGCTGGAGCCAATTCCCACCCGCGAGGTCACTGGCGGTCACACCGGCTCATGTTCGCACAGGGATTTTTCTCCTCCCTTAGTTATTTCCTTAGACTCCAAACAAAAGGAGAAGATGCTGCTCTGGACCTCCATGGTGGACTGGGGAAGGGCTTCCTGACAGTCTAGAAAGGTTTCCCCCCTGTAAACTTTTTTGATATTGAGTTTATCTTCACATTTTGCATGAGCAAAATACATACGGTGGCACTTGCAATCCCACAAGCTCAAACTAAAGGGTTTTCAAAGGACAGAAAAAGCAAAGACTGCTCCAACAGCTTCCAGTAGCAAGACAGTTTACTTTCCATCTGCAATGAGCAATGCTGTTTATAGATACCACAGGGAAAAAAATGCAGAATCTAAACAAACAATCCAGTAATTGCCCATTATCCATATTCAATTACTCGAATGCATCTGGAAATGGCTACTGCTAGCAACCCCTATGGAAAGGGACGGAGTTTTTTTGATGAATCATTGTCATCTTCACTCCTGTCTGGCAGGGACTGTTCCTTAGTACTGTGCTTTAAATCTGGTTTTGCAAAGAAATTATAAAAGATCTCTTGGCGATAAAAACTTGTCATTATTTCTGTCGCACCGAAGCAGCGCTGCTCTCCCTGCGGCAACCAGTTAATATTATAAATCTCTGCTGTTATTAATGCTAGTAAAGCAGGCTAAGTATGGATGTTAACTTCAAAAAGACCCTTAATAAACACTTAAAAAGATTATATGAAGTGTAAGACTGGAAAATTTCAGGGATTTTAGGGTTTGAAAGAACTTAAAATGAAACTCAGAGATGGTATAAATGTGCAAAATGCCTGGAAAAGATTTGCTGTGCCAAGTCTGACTGGACCTAGTCCTTTTTCTGCAGTTTAGTTCTTGGGCTTTACATTTCTAAAGGTGGAAAACCAGTGTTAAAACAGCATATCAGGAAAAAAAAATGAAATCCTCTGAAATACAGTGATAGCTCACTCCAGGCTGTAAAATTCAGTCCAATAAAAAAAGGGTTTCATAAGCATAAGTTATTTCTGAAAATCATGGCAGCTGTTTCAGGTGCTGTAAAACTGCCGTGAATGAGAAATGGTGGAAGAGAAGCCTCAGTGTGAAGAATTCAGTATTTTGGAAAGTCAGTAGCAAGAACAGAAACCAAATTAATTTTAATTTAGTCTTCCATTATTTCACCAGGAAGGTGGCTTAGTGCAGGATGGGAGTTTCAGTAAGATCCTGGCTCCTCCGGGACTTCTCCAACACCATTTGGTCTTACGGTCCCAGCAGGAAAAAAGCAATATTGCACTTGACTTCTGCAGCAATGCAGAGCTGGGCACGTGGGATGGGCTGAGCTCCCCCTGCTAAATTAACTGCAAACACCCAAAAACCAGAAGGCGGTCTTACGGCTTAAATGAAGCCATTGGTTCAATATGTGCACGTGCTCAAAGAGGTTTTTATTCTGCTTTGGGCTCAGAGCAGAGCTCCAGCTCGGTGCTGGCCCCACGTCAGACACTGCCCAGGGTCCCTCCCAACAAAACTACCCCTTGGAATTTTAAAAAAATACTGTTTTTAAGAAAATATTATTGGGGTCTATGTTTTATGTTGCTTCACTGGGCTGTGGGCAACTTTCTCATGCTGTAAGAGCAGAAATAGAAAAAAAGGGAGGGGAAGGAAATAGAAAAGGTTGGATGCCTGGAAAAATTCCCAGCTCAGGATGATTATTCCTGCCTCGTGCGAGGTGAGGAGGGGACGCGCAAGCCACCCTCCCACCGTGTGCCTGCAACCCTTACCAGGATCGTCGACGTTTTGCCACCTTCCAAAGTAATTTCCAGATCCGAGAGTGCAGCATCCACTTCATCCACCTCCTTGTCGCTGTTGTTCAGGTGGTTTTCCGAGGACATGATGGACAGCTTATTGATGTGGTACTGAAAGGCAAGGCACAGCATTTCACCGGGATGCTCCTGCGATCTGCCGGATGCCGCGGGCTCGTCACGACACAACCACCACGCTTGGGATGCGGAGTGGAAAACCGAAGCTGTACCCTCCGTGGGAGCAGAGGCCAGCAAGTGCTGAAACCCGGGCGCAGTTGAGTCGGGAATGACCGGCTTGGCTGCTTTCAGTCCAAGAGTCGGTGGTACAGACCCTGAAGGACTGCTCTGGAGTCCGGAGGGCAGAGCTACTCTTTTCACAGCATCACAGCCAGGTTGAGGTTGGAAAGAAGCCCTGGAGGTCGCCTGGTCCTACCCCCTGCTCAAGCAGGGCCACCTACGGCCATTGTCCAGGACCATGTCCAGTTGGCTTTTGAGTATCTCCAAGGATGGAGACTCCACAGCCTTTCTGGGCAACCTGTGCCAGTGCTCGGTCACCCTTACAGTAAAAAAATGTTTCCTGATGTTCAGAGGGAACCTCCTGTGTTTCAGTTTGTGCCTATTGCCTCTGGTTCTGTCACTGGGCACCACTGAGAAGAGCCTCGCTCCATCTCCTTTACAGCTTCCCACCTGGTATTTAAATACATCAATAAGATCCCTCAGAACCTTCTATTCTCCGGGCTGAACAGTCGCAGCTCCCTCAGCCTTTCCTCACAGGAGAGATGCTCCAGGACCTTCATCATCCTTGTGGCCCTTCACTGGACTCTCTCCAGTATGTCCACGTCTCTCTTTCCCTGAGGAGCCCAGAGCTGGACCCAGTACTCCAGTTGTGGCCTCACCAGTGCTAGGCAGAGGGGAAGGATCACCTCCCTCGAGCTGCTGGCAATGCTTTGCCCAAGGCAGCCCAGGATACCATTCACCTTCTTTGCCCCAAGGGCACGTTGCTGGCTGATGTTCAACTGGGAGTCCGCCAGCACCCGTGGGTCTTTTTTCTGCCAAGCTGCTTCCCAGCTGGGTGGCTCCCAGAATATACTGGTGCCTGGGTTTTTTCCTCCCCAGGGGCAGGACTTTGCACTTTCCCTTGTTGAACTTCATGAGGTTTGTGTTGGCTCATTTTTCCAGCCTGTCGAGGTCCCTCTGGATGGCAGCACGACCCTCTGGCCTATCAACCACACCTCCCAGTTTGGGAGGATGTATTGCATCTGGTTTTACCCCATAAAACCAAAACATCTGTAAAATCTCACACAAAGGACCATGCCCAACCCATCCTGGCCAGCTCGGAAAGGTAAACTGAGTCTTTATATTTCTGTTTTCAATTTTTTTCCCTAGAAGGGGCCCTAGGAGCAGACAGCCCTGCTCTTGATGGGGATATTTCTCCATCCTACAGCAACGAGGCATGCCAGACTACACATAGCCACCCATCTCACAGAAGTCAATAGCAGGTGGAGTATTTATGCCAAATCACGCCAAGTATTTCATAAAACAGATAAATAAAAAGTTCTGGGAAACCCACAGATTATCACCAGCTGTTTGGGGGTAGCATGCCAGAAACACAGTTCAGTAACCTAGTGTACTTACTGGGGTTTTTTAAGAAGGGCAAACCAAAAAGTTAACATAGATATAAACATGTTTGGTAAAAGAAGTCCAAGTTCCTTTTCATGAGAAGTAATCAACAGCAAATATTTAAATTACCTAATAAGCTCAAGTGAGGATTAGGAGACGGGTAACGATCCGAATTCTACCAGCATGAGAAGTCCAAGCTCCCAGTGAAGACAAGGTGAGGCTTAAAACACCAGTTACAGCAGATTTCACTTATCGTGTTAATCAATATTCACCAATACAGAAGTCTGCAAAGCTACGAAATCAAGCTCAACCAAAACTGTAAGCATCTCGGGCTGTCTCCTACCTGCAGTGCCGCAAACATCATCATTTCTTCCTCCGTGCACTCGATCTCCTCCAGCAGAATAGCCCATTTGGACTGCTCGTACAGCTGATTGATCCTGATCGCGTCGTACTACGGCACAGCGCAAAAACACGGACCGGTTGTAAAACGTATGAGGCCAGTTCAAGCCAAACCACTTCATCTTTCATTTCAATGCAACACTTCAATCCGAGACTGAGAAGCCTCTGCCACTGGAGTGGAGTGGCTCTAAACAACCCTTAGAGCATCTCTAGCAATACCTAAGCATTAGCAAACAGGTAGGTGGGATCACGCAAACCTGGGTTTGATGCCTGCACAGTCAATTTTCAAAGTGGTGGAGGATTTACCAGCACAATGCACATTAGGGATACAGGCATCCTTTGCTCAAAGCCTTTGCCTGCAAGATGCAATTAAAATAAATAGCTCTGTACCTTTGGATTCAGGTCAAAAAAACTGTAGTACTTGAATCGGAGCAACAAAGCCTCATTTTCTTTCACCTCCTGCTCCATAAGAGATCGGGATGAATCCAGCCATCTGTAAATTGTCAACATGGGATAACACAAACAAAAAACTCTGGCAAAGTCATGATGAGGGTTTCAAGAATGCAATTTAAAACTGCGTATTTTAAAAAAAAAAAAAAAAGGAAGAAAATAGCAGAAAAACAAATCCTTAACTTACCCTTGGTTGATTTTGGCTTTATCGAGCAGTGCCTGTGGCTTGTACATTTTTGCTAAGGACTCCGGGGAGGTGACAGGCTGGCTCACGGCCAGGATGCCCGGGTTGCCCTCCGACAAGGCGCTGTCACCGAACCAGGCTGAAGTGGGTGACAGGGGACTGCCGTCGTGAGCATCGTAGGTCGGTGTCATTGTTTTGCTATACAGTCCTGGGCTTGAATATATGTTTCCTACCAGTAAGAGGAATAAAAGCCAGGAGTTAGCTCAAGGCCAGTCCCTGCCTGCTCCCAACCAAGCCAACTCAGACACAAACCCGAAGCCAGTGGATGAGAAACCTTCCCTTTTTTCACCACTTTTTTTTCCACGATGGGAAAACACTGCACTGCTTGTTTTCCCATGAAAAGCTGTCCCTCTCTCTCAGCTCTTCTCCAAGAGCAAAACTGATGGAAAACTCATTCCAGCCCAAATCCATGGGAAAAGGTGCAGGTCTCCCATGCCGGGAAACTCCTGCCCTTGCATTTCTGCGGCACCTGGGACACGAATGGCCCCCAACTTACCGGTATTACCTGTTGCTTAAAGATTTTGGAAGTCAAAAGTTTAGAGGAGCAGGAAAATAAACTAAGGGCGCAGTCAAAGAGACCAGAGGCAGAGCGCAAAAGTCCTACTGAGGTGGAGCTCACCTTTGACGGGGCCGATGTAAAGAATATCGGTGCCTATAGAGAGGGAAAGAAAGGAGGGGAGTGAGAAGGCGAGAGAAAGTCACCGGGAGAGTAGGAAGGGACAGAAGCCAAAACCAGGCATTTTCAGAAGAGAGCAGAATAGCACAGATGAGGTTTAACCCCCCAAATGGAGCGTTTGCAGTGGTGCCGGTGGACTCGGCAGGCAAAGCAACCAAAGTGACTCCACGGTTATTTTATTCATGTTACGAGAAACAGCCGGGCACGGAACGTGGCATTTCACGGACGGAAAAGCTTGCTGAGACGGTCAAACAAATTTGGTATTAATATGCTGAGCAAGTGGTGTGATTTGGTGCAAAACTGATCCCGAAGCACACATTACTCCCAGGCCTTTTAAAGCTTTACAGCTCGTACAGACTCAAAGCAGACAAAAAATACCCTTTTAAAATTACAAATTTGAAGAGAAGAAAGTGGACCCAGCTTGGTATCTCATACGCCAAAATAGCTGAGAGCTAAATAGTCCCTATTCATCTCACAGGAGCATTGATTTTTATGGTAAGAATATAAAATCCAGTTTTTCAAAATAAAGGAGATTCAATGACCATATCCTAATGTCAGTAATTCCAATGCGTATGTACCTCAGCCAATGAGCTCAGCATCATTTGCTGGGCATAAATCTGTGCACCAGTACCTAGAAGGACCGATACCAAACTGGCTTTTTGGGAAAGACTTGTGTCCCTTTTCAATCATGAGCCTGTTCAGATGTGCAATTCGATGCACCCAAACTCCACCTCCAAGAGCACTATTAAGGGTGTTGAAGGTGGCACGTGGCAAGGTTGAGATGCCACAAGCAAGGTCTTCTCTGCCACCTCTCGCTGCTGCCCTGAACCACCACCTCGGGCCGCCCTCCAGCTCCTCACTCCAAAGAAACCCTCCTCCCTGAGCGGGCAAGAAATGACAGAAAGCTGAGCTAGACATCTGGCAAAGTCTAACACCAAAACAACAGAAAAACCTTTCCAAACTCTCATTTTTTTTGCCATGGGTATCTCAATGAGCAGTAAGAACGGTTTGAATCAGCAGCATCGTACCAATGACAGCCAACATCTTAAAATAATATAGAAACGTGATTCTAAACTGCCTGACAGGATGGAAAATGTAAGTGAAAACCATCTGTTGCCATTGAACAAGAAAACCACCAGGATGCTTTTAATGCTCCTGTTAGGTTTTGCCGGCATCCCAGTCTGGATTAATGATCTGGGGGACCAGTAAGCACCATGGGTACCTGCCATCAAGACAGACCCAGCCAACAGGCATGAGCAAAAAAGCAGCAGAAATGGCCAAGGGATGGAGATATCCACCTTCAAGCTTCAGACTTGCAAGAAGGCCAGGGGTGACTTGCCAGGTACATACACCAGGAGCAGAGCAGCCCAACAACAACCAGCAATAAACCACTATCACCATCCATAAACCGCATCTCAAAAAATGCTCTTGCCTCCTCCCCATCCACCTTCACGGCCTGCCAGCCTCAACCTTCATATGGCTCAAGGAGACAGGACTGAGCATTAACTGGACCAATAAAAGAAAATCCCAATTCTTGCCCCAAATCGGGCAGGTTTTCCCATGGACATCCCCCCATTTAAGTGTCCGCTGAAGGAGCAAAGCTTCCCCTCAAGTGTTCTCCTCATCACCTTCTCCAAACATCTGAACCATCTCAGAAGAAGCTTCCCTTAAAAAATTTGCCCGAGGCAGGCAATGTCACGGAAAGTTCCAGTTAAATAGCTAAAAGTTTGGTTAACTTATAAACAAGTGAATACAGGTCTTCTAATGGAAAGTGTTGGGCAACATTTACTGTGGGTGTATTGACAGCTCTGCCTACAGTGATTTAAATGGTTTCATTGCCAGGTACGGGATGCTCAGTGACAAAACATGCCCGTTACATCTACATGCACTGAAATAAGCAGATCCTGAAATATTAACTTGTTTTACAGAAGCATTCAGCACACAAACTAACGTTGGAATAACGCTAGAAACAATTTATTCAGATTAAAACCAAGACTTTTAACTAATGGCACCTAAACATGGCAGGTAGCCGCAGTAATTAAACCTGCAGCAAAAGTAATTTCATTCACAAGGAAAGCAAAATCAGCAAGACAGTTCAAAGTGACTCACTGAAAGGCCAATAAATAATTAAAATAAAAACCTATCTTTTGCATACATTTCCCCCAAAGCAGGCCAAGTATTTCCTATTAATCTAATGGAGATGCTGTCCACAAACACCGACTTTTGGAAAGGCTAATTACGGACTTTCAAGAGGAAAATGCCAAATGAAAATGAAAATTGACTGGAGCCTTGCCTGATGCAGGGAAAACTCCCTGAGCCAGGGGTGGGAGAGGACTAGCCCAGAAGTATTTTTAAGTAACTGAGAGGAGGAAGAGCAAGACAGGAGCAAAAGAAGGATTATTTTTCCCTTGCTACAGACCCGTGCTGATGGTTTGCTGCGGAGCCCGTGGTGCACATCACTTGGGCATGGCAGCTCCAGGGCATCATCAGCCTCACCCGCGCCCTGCGCAGCCAAAACCTTTCTGCTTACAAGCCCAGAGCCACCAGTGGCATTAAACCACGCTGCATGACCTTCACTTGTACTTCAGTTAATTTCAGACCAATTAATACAAGTTTACTGAATTCCAAGATATTTTTTTTAATTAAAGCTGCTCTGCTTCCCTCTCATCGCTGGATTTAAAACCAAGAGCTTTGGCAGCCAGGCACGCCTCGCCCACCCGGCAGCGCACATCGCTGCGGCTTTCTCCCCAAGTCCCTTTGGGCTAAAGTGCTCCCACTTGACCGACTTTATCATTTAAGCCTCTGCCATTTGCTTTCAAACAGCAGACCCCCAGCAGCCACGGATCGGAGCTGAAAAACCCCTCCGCTTGCAAACACCTCCCTGCATCAATTTGCTGCCTGCGGCAGGAGATGGTACTTCATCGGCGATGTTACTCCGTTAGTGATGTTCCTCCGTTGGCAATTCTCTTACCAATGCTGCTCTGGTTCTGTAAGCCAGACTGGCAAACTAACCCCCAGTAATAAAAGGCTCTTTTTTTAGCATTACAGTCCAGAGCTATGCCCTTAACATAAGGGAACACTAATGCAATTAATAAAATATTGGGTTTGCTGGGCTATAAATAAGGAGTAGAACGGTGGTACTGCCTAAAACACACCTGGAATTCGACATTAGGAACGATTTTCCATTTAACTCCTTTCTTAATAGCGTAAGAAAACCTTTCAGTAACCCAATCTGAGTGTTGAAGTGGTCACACTTGGTTTCTGTTTTATTTTATAAAGTCTGGCGTTGTTGTGCTCCCCTACATGCGTGACAGCTTCAGGCATGCATCTGTGCAACCGTGACCCAAGTGCTGCAGCCCTGGATGATTTGTGGAATTTATTTGGGGTCTGTTTCTTGCACAGACCTTAAAGAATTATGTCAGACTGATACCGCTATGTCATCCCCCGCCCCCATTTTATTATCTGTTTGCCTCCTGCCGACCCCATCCCTGCAAGCCCCAGCTCACCAGACCCCGGCGTGATCAACGGACCCTCCAGCTCAAAGGCATCGTCTTCACATTGATCATCCAACTTCTTCTTTTTTTTCTTTGACGGATCTCTGGGTTTCCTCAAAAGGGAGAGCTCTTCTGGATGCCTGATGTCTGGGGAGAAAATGGACCACTCTTACAAAGGCAGGATGGAAAAAAAGGGGAGAAAAAAAGAGTATCCTTCCTTTAGGAACAACACCCATCAATGTGCAGTATCTCCCTCGGCTGATTTTTCTGCTTTGCAATAGTTAAAAAGCAAGTTGAGAACGTTTTCCCTGCTAGCCTGCCAGAAACAAGCACCGTCCTTGGCTGGAGAGGTAACATAGCATTTGGGTAAAATGCTGAATTTCCCAGGCACATCCACTCAAATGCAAATAAAAGCACTGCTAGACCCTGCAACACAGCCTAGTAACATTCCCACCCATTATCTTAAATATAAATACAGATATAAATTAACATTAATCAGCAGGTAAACCCCTATTTAGGCACCTAGGTAACAGGCCAGGTACTCTCATTTCCATAGGAGCAATCCAAGAGTCAAGCCATTTATTTACATTTCAGACTGGAAATTTTAAAGCCTGTATTGAAGGCACCCACTTTTTAAAGAGATTTTGGACAAAGTATTTCCTTTTCACAGCAAACCTCTAGCCTCTCCCATTCCAGCCTGAATAATTTTAAAACCATGTTACTTAAAATTAAGAGCATCCCAGCGTGTTTGTGTTTTAAGCCATGGGAGTACGGGGGGCTAATGAAGAAGAGAATTTTAGGGCCGTTTTCCACTAAAGCAGTGCTTTGGGGTTTGCTTATGCCTGCTGCAGTTGCTTCCAAGCAGGAAGGAACTTTCCGGGAAAGCGGAGTCCGCCGTCCGTCGTACCACCGAAACCACCGAGGGACTGGACAGGAGCCAGGAGTCCCTCGCCGGCGCTGCAAAAACCAAGAGGGGAGAAAAAAACAACCCCATCTACTCTGAACTGTCCTCGGTCGATATGTGGGAACTGACCTGGAAAATCATTCACCTGGGCACGAAGCCATCCTATTGCAACGATGAAAGGCTGCAAAAAGATCAGAGAGCTCTGAAATACAGCTTGGATTAGAAAAAAGGAGATTGTGGGTCACGCTTGAGCCTGGAAGGAAGAGTTTCAGAGCTGGCTGTCCACGTTCAAGCCTCTGCGTTGTTTCTAGCTCTGTTTTTTGCGTGTATTGCCCGAAAAAGCTCAGCTGCACGAAGATGTGCAAAGCTTGGGCTTCGGGATGCCCTAAGGAAAGCAGCCACCGGTCCTGTCCCCATCGAAGCCTGCAGCTGTAGCCGCAACGGAGACCGGGAGACAGAGAGGGAGCTGGCTGCATTGCAGCCAGGCTGTATTTTCCCACCAAGAGGAATGCTGAACAAGACAATAAGTCATTATTCTAACGAGGAGAGGTTACAGGGTTCGTATCTCACCGCCGCGGCTGGCAGCAGTGGGAGTTTGCTGTACACTCCCAGGCACGGGATTATAATTAAACCTGGAATTTGGTCCCCAGCACATGACCCGAGTGGGACACGTCCCCACGGCAGATGTGTCTGCCCCGACCCACGCTCACCCGCGCGAGCATCCTTCCTTACTGCAAATAAGCGGGGAAACGTCAGGCTGGAATTGAGCTCTGCTCCCCCCTCACCCCATCCAGGGACACACCATGAGCCCAGTAACCAGAAGTGCTTTTCCACATTTGTCAGGGGACGGCTGCCATTACAAACAGTACACTCCAAAAATTACTTTTTTTTTTTCTTTTTTTTTTCCCCCCACAAAATTTATTAAAGCGCGGCTTCCCTGACAGGTCACATCCCTGGGCTTCGTTTCCCTGGTTGCAGACACGGTGAGCATCACAGGGACGGTGCATGGGGACACACACACACCGTGACAGCCTCCCTGCGATGCTATTTTAAGTAACAACCTGTGCTTTTCCCTTTTTTTTTTTCTGCTATTTTAATAAACAGCCTGTGCACCACCACCAACCCTGCCGTGCCTGTCACATTTGGGGGATTTGATTTTAGGTGACCTCCAGGGATGGATCCAGCTAGCCCTGGTGTTCCCACATCCAGAGGCTGGGCACCTCTGGATTTAACCATCTCTTATATTGTGGGTCTGCCATCCCAAACCATCATCTGGCACAGCTTTAATTTAAGCTTTAATTTTATTATATATTTATTTATATAATATTGATATCTTTTATTTATATACATATAAGCTTCGTTTAATTTAAGCTTTAACACTGATTTATTAATACTACATACACACTATCATGCTAAACTCCATCCCTACACCCACTAACCAACAGTTAGTTTCACTGCACAACTTTTTGACCATTTCTAGCAATAAATACCTAGCGTATGAAACCAGACAGCTATTCGCATTCCCATTTATCACAGCCAGCTTACCTCATGAAGAAAAAATCTGCTGGGACAACCAGGGTCATGCGCAAGGGACAACACGCAGCACAGCCTAAAATGAGGAGTTCCCCTGGTATTTTGCTAGCAAGGTTTATACTCTGATGTTTATTTATGGTGCATTAGCAACTGATACAGCCTCTCAGCTGAAACCATTCAGAGAGGCCAAGAGAAGGGCTCCGGGCCAAGCTCAGCTCCTGAAAGCAATCTGTTGGAGACAGCCCAAAGCTTGACCATCTGATATCAAAGCAACTTTTTAAAGTCCCTCAGTCGTTCATGACGCTATCGTCGGATTATAAAGGATACGGGCAAGTTTTCGGCAGCTGCTTCGAAACGGCGCATGGCCGCGGGGCACGGCAAAGGCAGCGGCATCCTTGTGATGCTGGAGCATCCCTACTCCCCTGCAGCCGCGCATGTTTCCCATTGATAAGCCGCAAATTTCTCCCGGACAGCGATCCGCTGGACATACCATCGTCTCCGAGACTTTGCAAACCCACTGACGCCAACTGAGGGTTGCAGGGGAAATTAAAAATAAAGCCCGCCGTGCTAAAAAGCAGAGGGCAGAAAAGCAGCAAGAGAGCAATGTTGCTTTTATTTCCCACCCCAGAATTAAGAGGAAAAGGAAGAAGCAACTTTGCGTGTTTCAATCTTTCACTAAACCGCTGGCGAAAAAAATATTTGCCGCTGCTTATGATTAGTAAGTGTACAAAGGGTCTTAAAGCATGTTTTGAACAGAGCTGGGCTTGGCAGACATGGTGTTTAGTTACTGTAGCTAAAGCAGAGCCTATCCCAGGGTGTAAGGGCTTGCAGATGGTAGGACTCCAGTTAATTGGAAACCGGGACAAAGGAACCGCTCCAGAGTCCCAGCCCCTGTTTTCTGGTCATAAGAGCAAGAGAAAGATCTTTAAGGTACCCAAGTGGTGCAAAAACCCTAAAGTCCTTTATATAGCTTTGGGCTTTTTACTAAGTCCCACAGCACCTGGTGGAGCCCATTTGCTGGAATTGTTCACCTGGGCTAAAACATCTCCCCAGGGTTTGACTTCAGCCCCAAATTCCCACTTGAAAGCCTCCGTTAACTATTTCATCTGCATTTTCCAGCTGAAGCCAGGCTGCTCCTGCCAAAGGTCCCTTCGAAGGAAAAAGGGTCAGTGAAACATGGGTGAACCAGGAGAAGTGACCTTCTGTACAAGGCTAATGTGTTGACTCTTCAATTGATGCATCGGTCGGGGCTGTGTTTGCTTTAAGAGAGACTCCTTGTCTGTATACACGAGACAGATGGCACTGGCAACGTCTACTAGAAATTACTGTAAATGATCCTTTCAGCATTTTATTTCTATTTATTGTGTAAGCGCATGAAAACCCAGCTATCCAGCCTCTTACTGAGCATCCCCGGCGCCACTGGTGGCAGCCGCCAGCAGAAACCATCTGCGACAATACGCAGCGTGCTCTGTATGGAAGGGGAAAGCACTGCCCCAAATCTGTCCCAAAACCATTTTTCAGCTGGATCCAAGCGGAAACTATTTGGATTCTGACATCTCCTCCAGCCCACGCTGGACCAGCTGCAGCTGCGGCTGAGCCCTAACATTGCTGCAGCTCCATATCCACGTCCTAACAGAAGGGCTTCGTCAAATTTAGGGGATTTGTTGCCCAGAGAGGTGGTCGATGCCCCATCCCTGGAAACATTCAAGGTCGGGTTGGAAGGGGCTCTGAGCAACCTGGTCTAGTGGAAGGTGTTCCTGCTCATTGCAGGGGTTGGTTGGAACTAGAGGATCTTTCGGGTCCCTTCCAACCCAAACCATTCCATGATTCTGTGATTTTATCAAGTGAGGGAAATGCCCTTTGGCGAGAAGAGCACACATACATGCATTTCATGGGAGGCATTTAAAAAACGCAACCGGGAAGGCAGCTTTCAACCTCCAAGAGAAATTTTTCCAACTGTTGGATGAAGCCATTTTACTCCCTACAGCGTCTTCTTTTCCATCTGCCTGCAAAAGCCTACTTGTGCCTGTGCTATCTCCTGATGAAGACAAATCCATGGCTTTTTTTTCCCATGTAATCCCTCATTTCTCGTCCAACCCCTGCCCAGGTCACCCAGCCCAGCTGTGCCCATTTATCTCCCACCCAGAGACAAACAGCAGAGCTGGGATGAAATCCTGTTTTTTCATAGGACACCACACTGACTGCCCCTAGAAAACTGGCTTTGAAGAAAAATATCTGCCTTACAGGGTGTAAAATTCACTATTTATGCTCTTTTGCACTGAATCCACCAAGTAAATCTTGCAGCTGCTGCATTTTTAACCACCAAGGTGTATCGCGATGGGAAAGCAGTTGTGGTCGGAGATGGGACCAAAATCCACGTGTCTCGGCATGGAAGAAGGGGTAATTTTGCTGCTTTGTCCCCATCCAAGATGTGGCGTCCCCAGACCACACCAAGCAGCATGTGAAGGGGTCCAGGGACACCCGGTGACAATTTCTGTGCTCCGAAGGATGGGCTCAAACTCCTACAAGAAATCAGGTTTGTGGTTTTCTCGCACCACCTACATACACAACACGGCATCATTGACTGGAAGGCCTGTGTGAATATGTACCAACTTCCCCAGAAATAAAAATTATGGGAAATCACACTAGTTTCAATGTTCAGTTTTGATATATAAGGAAAATTAATGCTCCAAAGAAGCGCTCTCAGCATCCATTTTTCCACTCGATTTCTGGCTCCCTTACAAGGCCAGAGGACTGGTTCGCCTGGTTAGCTCTTGAAGCATAAAAACTCCATAATTTTACTTGTAGCACAGACAGCATTTAAGGGAAACCCTTTCTTTAATGCTGGTCCAGTTACCCTCTGAAAGGAAATGTGTTTTGAAGTGGGATATCTCTGCACTGGATCACTGCTGTCTCGAAGCAATGACTCATAAAAATTACAGCCTTTGCGCATCGACATGACAATTCTTAGAAAAATGAGACCTCAAACCCCATTTCTCTCCCATTTCAGACTCTAGAAAAAAAAAAAAAAGTATTTTTCTTTGGAATAAGTGAATTCTATGGATCGCGTTTCCTGAATTTACAGAATTCCCGAGTTTACAGAATTAAGGATCTGACTTATCTTCAACATAAATTCACTGGAGATAAAGTTTTGCAAAACAGTCCAGAGGAAAAAAAAAAAAAAAAAAAAAAGGAAAAAGACTTATATAACTTTTGAAGAGCTTGGAGATAAGTCTGTGGTTGTACCGGATGCTGGGCAGTATCGGATGGTGGAGCAGATCCTCAACCCCTTAGCACAGTTTAGTAGGTTCGTACACCCATCTACATTCAGAACATTTTATTATGGGTTCTTCAGCTGCCTGGTTGCTTAAATATTTATTTGGGTAAAAGCCAAGTTCTCTACTTGCTGCTCCGGGCCATGCAGCTATGTCAGGACATCCCGCAAAGCCTCCCGAGATGCCCAATGAATGCCACGGGCACAGACCAAACTGGGGTTGACCCTGGCAGGGGCTTTGCCAGAACCTTCCCAAATTCACCGTGGAAAACCCAAGCGCCCGTTGATTTACTTTGACTTGCCACCACAGTAGCAATCTGGAAAACCACCCAAAAACTGAAGTCACTGGGTTTTGCAGCGGCGTGACCGCTGCTTGCAAATGCTGTCTGCGCGAGCGGTACCCAGAGCCGAAAATCCAGGAGGGACCCAGGAGGAGGAGGAGGAGGCAGACAGCGGCGATGAAGCCAAGCGTTATTGCGAGGCTAATAAAAAGTACTGTTGGAGAGACAGAGTCAACAAATGCTGAATGTTTGGATGGTTTTTTCCACAAATGGGACGAAATCCCCAGACTCCAGTTAACCGGATGCCTCTCAGAGCAGGATAGCACTTTGAGCCTTGCCCCTGAAGTGTCTGAACTGCAGCTGAAGTCAAATTATACTCAATCAAATTAAGCACCACAAACAAGAGAAAAAAATCCACTTACACCCTCTGCATCAGCCCATAAAGAGCAATCAGAGTAATCTTGAGGAAGGTGGTGGCATTGGGTTTGCCAGCATCTCCTAATGTCTTCAGGATGAAAGTCTATTTAAAGGGTCTCTGTCAACAGCAGAGTAAGGATGAAAAAATTCAGTGACTCACGCAGTGACATACAACCTGATGCTACTCAACAGGCAGAACAGGGACCGGGGTGGGGAGGGGGGAGAAAGAGGAATATTTTTTTCCATTTCAGTCACTTTGCAATTAAATCTCATTATTTCCCTTACAGTCCAGTTTCTGGTGTTCGTCTGGGTCCTACACAACAGCTGCAGCTGAATGTAGGCAAGCAATAAAAGAGGAAAATAGCGAAATGAAGAAGTTGGCAGCAGTACACTTGGGCCTCGCAATTTAAAAGCTGAGTACATTGCAATTTGGCCGACTCTCTAAATGGTAAGATTTCCTTCCACACCCATCCCCTAGACATATTTAGAAATAGCTGCGCTACTGCCAAACCTCTCTACTCGTGGCAGCAAAAAGCAGCAAACCCTTCCTCGGTATTTCACCGGCTCTGTCTCCATGTCAGCTCCAAGCATCTTCATGGTGCTACTGAGCATCCAGAGACTGTATCACGAGATGCTGGTGTGGCCCCCCCAAATACCCCCCAAGATGCTCACATGCATCTACCAGGACTCCATTTCAGCTCTACTATTGTAGGAAAAATGCTACTTTATTTACAAGCGGGGCATGAAGGAAGAAAAAAAGGTTTAAAGAGGTTTGCAGTGGCGAGGAGTAACTCCAGACAGTTTTGCCTCCCGGAGAGCAACCGTGCTGGGGCTGCGGCTCCACGTGCTAACGGGCACGGGCAGAACCCTGGGAACACTGCGCATCTCGGAGTACCAAAGGGTTTCAGTTTTGCAAAAAAAAAAAAAAAAAGCGGCTTTTTATAGAAGTTTTTTTGGCAACTGAGGGCGTGGAAATACTACAAATACTTCAGAAGTCAGAGGACGTTCTGTACTGGAGCGGAGACGATTTATAAAGAAAAAAAAAAAAGGTAGGGTCATATTCAGCGTCTAGACTGCTGGATGGTGTCGCCTTGCTCGGGCTGGGCTTGCATCACGCCGCTCCCAAATGCCACTGTCACCTCGTCTCGGGTTGTGTTTGGTGGCTGGAGGCTGAAGCAAGGAAGACCGGCTATCGCCATCCCATCAGTCATCCAGCCTCCGGTATCTCGTTATTTTGGGGCAGGGAGAGATGAGGAGAAGCAGCCCATCACCTTCGCAGGACTCTCTGCATCCCATCCCTCCTCCCCCAGCCCCACAAGCTCCCCGGGATGGGACCACCCTTACCCTATGCAAGATGGGATCCCAATTTCCCAGCGTCCCTCAACCCCGGGGAGCTGGGGACTGAAACGAGACGGGATGCGGGCACGGAAACTGCCGCTGCTCAACACAGGATGCTCCGCAGACTTCGTTTTCCAAAACAGGTGATTAATTCACACAAAGCTTTTTGAGGATTACGAGGCAAAAGCTGGGTGTGATGCCCTACTAGCCTCTGGGGGGAAAAAAAAAAAAAAAAAGATCTGAAGGGAATTTCTTCATCTTGCACAGCCTAAGGGTGAGTAAAGGAAGGAGTAGTCATGAATTTTGGAGAGCTTCCTCCCAGAGCTGCCTCCTCCCAGCTCCAGCACCACCATCCATCTCCCAGAGCTCCCAGCTCCCACCAGCGTCAACTGGAATGATCCGTGCTCCTCTGCTCAGGCTGGAGGGCAGTGTAGGTCCCAAATCTTCGTAGCCAGAAGAAGAGGAGAAGGATTCAAGCTTTGATGCCATCACAGCATCTCCCCTCGCCCTGCGGCTCCGCAACATACGCTGTTTCCCCACGAGAAGCAGCATCGCCAGGGCAGGAAACGCCGAGGCATGGGAAAAAACCTTCACACTTGCATCTCACTGTTTGCTTTTCCTCTCCCACGTGCCCACACAGCAGCAGCAGATCCTGCCTGGAGTCCCTCACTGCTCCCAGGACACATGGAAAAAAAATTCAGGCAACAGCAGAAGGGGGATGCTACAAGAAAGCAGCTTAAGGGCATGAACAGATGCAAGGCATCCGCTGTCCTGGAATCAAACGAAGCCGTTGTCAAGAAAAGAGGATTTTTCTCCTCGTAGGATGACGGGTTAGCGGGAGCTCTGCAATGCAACTATTGTGGAGGAAAAAAAGGATTTTTCTGCTCATTGTTATGTAGGATGATGGGTTAGCGGGAGCTTTGCCATGCAGCCACATCTCCCGTCTCCCCAGATCCCACTTTCCAACGAGGATATTCCCACCCACGCCAATAAAACATTAATTGCAGCCACACCAAATCGCATTTGTGTATTTGATGGGCTGTCTGCTGGGCAGAAATATCTCCCCAGTGGGACAATAAGAGGGGGGGGGAATGCAGGAGCCCCGCAGGCAGCACCCCATCCCAACCTCCGCCTCCCGCTGCCGGTCAGGCATGTAGCACAAAACCTGTGCCTCTCCAAAAAAAAAAAAAAAAGGAAAAAAAAAAAAAGTGAAGTTTTACTTTCTCTTTCTCTGGTCTTTAATTGCAGATCAAAGCTGGCCCTTCAGGACGGCGTTGCCTGCCAGCAGCTGCTCCCGGGCAGGCTTCCAGGCCACCCTTCGGGCGAGGGCTGCCCATCCCATCCACCACCCTATTCCTCTCCTCCTGCCTGCTCCTGCCTGCTCCCACCGAAGGCAGGGTCAATCCGTGCCGTTAACCCTCCCGATCGCTTGCTGTGGGAATTGAGGGGCTGCTATCCAGCGACTGGGAATGAGACCGTGTTTTTTTCCAGCTTCGCATGACCTCCAAGAAAACGAGGGATGTACGAGCGGCTCCAGCATCTTCCCACAGCCACCTCCGGGCTGCCCCGCGGGAGCTGCGACCCGGCCGGCGGTGAGAGCTGCCCTTTGCAAAAACTTCACTCTGTGCAAGAACAGAGACTTTTCTTTAAAAATCAACCACATGCTGCAATGGGGACACCTCTGGGTACAATTTAAAGGGAATATAAGAAAAGGCACAACCCTAAATAACTCACCCAAGTGTGTTCTTGCTTGCGTATAGAGGGTTTTATAAATGCAACCAGCTAGAGTCCTGGCAACATGAGGAATTACTTAAATTACTCATTAATCATGCCATATGCTAAAATTACTGAAGTGTGTAATTAAATGCTCCAGGGGCAAAGACAGCAAACAGTTATAGCCAAAATATGAGCAACTCACAAGCACAGTTCTGTCAGCTGGACATTGGTCCAAGCCACACTGGACCCTAACTTTAAAAATCAAGGCATTTGCAGAGACAAGAGCTATGCTGTTAGAGCAGGGACTATTTCTTTCCCCTTCTGCTTTGAATTATCTACTCAGTTTTCCTTGGGGAGACAATTAGCATGATTAATACGGGGTATGAGTGCTCTCTGCAGCTAACCTGTGCAGAGATGCTGCGGAGGGCAGGAAAAGTTAATGGAGAAAAATGGGGCAGCATAGGCACTAACCTGGGGGGGAAAAAAAACCAGAGGGAAACAGGCAGGTTGGGAAAGTGTTATCGCACGGTCTGCAAGACCCCAAGAGAGGGCTGTGTTGGAGAAAAAGGAAAATGCAAGCTCCCCAAGCCAGGATGACCCCATCACCCTATAGCCACTCGAATTTTTGGTGGGCACCGAGGTGTGGACAGACATCCCCCACGCCTTCCAGGAATGAAACGCCCTGTGCAAACTCAGCATGACACCCCTGGGATGATTTTGCGTGGTAGAAAGCAGCAGCTCCTCTCACCCGGCAAAGCGCGTGACCTCCCGGCCGAGATTAGCTCCTGCCTCCATCGTCACTGCTCAGCTCCAGGACCCCGCGCTTGAGGACGTCTCTGACCCACGGCACAGCACCAAGGTCACACGCAGAGGACGAAAAGGACAGGCGGTGACCGGGATTTGCATGGAGGGGTTTGGTGTTTGCCCCAAGGAGCTTTCGCATCATATGTATCTATGAAGCAAGACCTCCTTGGGGCAGACACCAAACCATATATATGTGTTCGCATTGGGAAGCTCTTCCCTGGACCACAGAGGCATTTGGACACCTATATTTTTAAAATATATATATATATGTAAATATGAAAGAAAAAAATAGTGGTATTTGGACACATATTTTATATATTAAAAATATATACAATACACACATATATATAAAATATATATGTTAAGATATATTATATATATGAAAATAGTATATATACCTGTATATTATATAGGTGTCCAAATACCTCTGCGGTCCAGTATTCCAGCCCCTCCAGCTCCAGCACTGCCCCTTCCCTGCATCCCAATCCCCTCTTCCCTCAAGACGATGCTGGAGCCGATGGGGCCATCTTCCCCGTAGCTCTGCTGAACATCTGGCCCCCAGTAAACACAAAGACAAGGGCTAAACAAGATTTAATCACTGTATTCGGCCACGTAGTTTCCATCCATTCTCAAACTGCTCAGGCGGGTAAGAGTCACTAAAAGGAGAGTGGAGTTTCCAGCAAAAATCCTGCTTTCACCAAAATCAGGAACATTTATTTCAGTAGTCATGGAAGGAATCATGGAAGGAAAGTCAGAACCACCCTCAACAGATGTGTCGCCCCTGCATGATGCAGAGAGCTCCTACCACAGCTGGGCTGCAGCTATCTGAGCTGCTTTTTCCCCTTCCACATCTTTAAATATTAGCATTATTCTGCTAGTTTGTTCATAAATACACTGAGAGTCCTGGAGTTGAATAAATAGCTGCTTCAGGCCCATGTAAGGTTTTGACTGCTCGGCAGCGTCAGTGAGAGATCTCGTTACGTGATTAACTGTATCAGAATTTCCTGATGTGACTCACTGCTAGAAAGATTCATCAGCAACCAAGATGATGCTTTTGACCTCTCTGTCTAGCATTAAAAATGGCAATAGGAGGCAGGGGGAAGCAAAATCAACTGGGAAATAATGCTGGCTAAGCCTTTTCTATTTTAAGGAGAAATTGCCCAATATTCGTGTTTAAAAAAAAAAAAAAAAAAACAGGAAAGAAAGAGCAAAAAAATTCATAATCAGCTATATATACCGACCTAACCACAGATGCGCCGGAGGCCACGCCATAACACCACACGTATGGCTGAGCTCTTTCTGCCTCACGAAATAACTGGGTCAGCCAAGAGAAACCCTAGCTGCTTTTTGAGACCAGAAATAGATTTACTATGGCCGAGGTCGGGTTGCAGGCTCCTTTTGGAGGGGAGCAAGCAGGAAGGACACCGGTACAGAGCCATGCCGAGAGCTTATTTGAGTTCCTTGGAGCAAAGTTACTGTGTCCTGGGTTTTTTTGTGGGGGGAGAGAGAAGCACCGGCTTCTGGGATAAGAAATTTGTGAAGATGGGTAAAAAGTGATGCACAAAAGCAGCAGCCCGGGACAAGTCCTGCATACCTAGTAGGAAATGATCCATCCTTTCTTCTAGGGCTTCTTCTCAACAAGAGAAAGGATCGCGAGAGGAGTTGGGGAGGAGAGAGGGAGACTTAGTTCCTTCCCTCCACCAGACAGTTTTACAGTGAAGCATCATCACTTAATCTCTAATATGATTTTCCACTGGAAGAGAACCCACGGATCTGGCAGGTTTCCTGTTTCAGGGTTTGTTTTTCATCTAGCACATAAATTTGCAAAAAAAAAATTACGACCCAACACCAGCAGCTTTAACATAAAGCAGGGCTGCTACCGCCTCGCCTAAGACAAAACTGAGAACAGCTTCGCTACGAAACAGATTTCAGCACAGAAAATACATTTCTTCTTATGTTTCGGTCCCATTATTTAAGTATTTGCACAAAAAAAGGTTAGATTTGCAAGGGAAAAAGAGCGGACGTCCAGGCTGCTTGATGCCCAAGTGACTGTTGGGTGTTTGAAGCCAGAAAATACCAGTGATTTAGTAAATTTATGAGACCAGCACATGCACCAAAGGAGAGGCGGGAGCCAAACCAAACAACAACCTCCCCACCGGCAGCTTTCGGCACTCACTACTTACTGAACGTTTTGCAGATGTCAGAAACCGCCTTGAAGACCCTGTCCGAGAAGTTGACTTTCACCTTGACGTACTTCATGTTGGGCAGCTGAAGGCGAAGCAGCTTGTGCTGAGGTGTGAACTGGAGCTTGGCATCAGCCTGTATCCCGTATTTGTCCAACGTCCAGTGCGTTTTAAGGAGCCAAGTTTTCTTCTTTTCCCACCACAGCGCATGATCCGACCAGTCTTTCTTGACATCTGGAACAAAGAAACCATTTTACCAGTTAAAACCGGGACCAGAATTAGCCTTCAATAGACAAGAGCAGAAGTTTAAATGCATTTCACTGAGAAGCGACTATTGATCCAAAACCGCTGACAGCCCTTTTCAGATACAAATAATTGCTTGTACTCAATAGCATCTAGAAGCCACCGCAGAGATAAAAGTAGGAAAGAACCCAAGAAGAACAAGGATGAGACACAACGTGTCCGTGGATCGCTCAGCCCGACAGCAATGCCAAGCGTGAAGCCAAGGGGGTCATGAATGACCCGACACCTTTCCCCAGGAGAGATTTTGCACAGCTTTTTAGGTTAACTATCAATTCTTGGGTTTCCCCATCCCCACCATGTAGGACATCTGCATCTACCCAAAGGTGAGTCAAGCCACCTCGGCACACACGGGAAGCAGAACTAGAAGGAGGTTTGCAAGAAGAATTAAATAGAAATACTGTGTCTTCTCCAGGTCTTTCTACAAACAAAACTGGAAAATTCCCAAATGAAACTAAAAGTTACTTCCCAAAGGAACAACAGTGCAAAACCCAACAGCCACGTCTCCTTCCAGCAGGGATGCAACCATGGGGTCTTTGAAAGTCACGTCCCAGTTGGGCAGCATTTGGGGAACCAAAGCACGGTGATAACTCCAAAAGACAGCCACTGTGCAATATGTCCCCTAACACCTGGAATATTTTTTCCTAACACCTCCCCTGCTCTCCCCGCAGCCCCCTGCCGTTCCTGCAGAGCATCTCCCAGTCCGACAACCACCGGCCAGCGTTAAGGGTGCAATGTCCCCCCCACCATGCAGGAGAAAGGAAAGGAGAGGAGGGGGGTATGATCCAAGCACTGCAGCTGCATTTTGCAAAGCTCTGCTTAGCTGAAACCCTCCATCTACAAAAATACTGACCGGGGGCGGGGGGGGGGTGGTGTCAGCATCAACGGTGACAGCCAAAGCTCTCATTTCAAAGGAAAAACCAAATGTTTCCGCAGGATGTCATCTGGGCAAGCACGCGAGAACCTCAAGAGGCTGCAGGACAAGTTACAGGGACACTTCTGCACTCGATATTGCAAATGATAGAGTTACCCATAAATTTTGAGCTTACGGACTTTGTATGAGGATTATTTTAATTTTCCTAAGAAAAAAGAAGCTTAAAAGCAAAGCACTTTCCAGGTTAAAGCACCACTAATATAATAATTCAGTTTTCAGCTCCAGATCCTCCTGTGATCCTGGATTCCCAACATGAACCATCAGTTTAAACCAAATTAAAACTGCCAGCTGACATTTATCGCAATAGGTCCTTCCTCCATCCTTCGGCAGCGATGCTCACGCATTGCAGGGCACCAGCTAGAAAGCCGGAGGCAAACCCAGGAGACGCACCAGCAAACAGCCTGAAGGTACCAAGGAACACACTCCGGGACAGACATCAGGAAGACTAACCCTACGAGCCGCATCTGAATTTAATCAAAATGAGAACAGCTTGACAAACAAACTTTCTTCTGTCCCTATCTGAAAATGGGATCTCAATCTCAGGGTTACTGAGAAAAGCCAGCAGAAGCTTTTATTCCTTTGAACTCCTGGTCTAACGGCATCATCATGCAGCCAGAAAGTGGAAATGTTCAGCTAGACTTTTCAACAGCTTTGTACAATCAAATTAAACAAAACCAAATATAGAAAAGCATGCAAACTTGCACAAGCCTTGGCTACTCTCAAAAAAATCTGAGAAATCATTACAATGGACTCTGGTAATGAAGTCCAACTTCTGCCCTACTGAAAGCTGAACAAATTGGCACTGCAAGTCTGGGAGGGAGGTAAAAAAAAAAAGGCATTTTGAATCACTAAGAGAAGGGGATTTGGGTTTACGCTGCAGATTAACCTTTCAGGCCATGGCACGAATATGCACAGCATCGTCTTGCGGCCTGAGAGTAATTAACACTTTGAATTAACAGTGAGATGTTGGCTATGGCCAAAAAGGTAAAGGTTTGTGGCTGCCCCACAGGGTAGTTATATATAAAAGAGCTTGGCAAATGTTTAGCAGCTGACTTGCGATGTTGAGTTTAACACTAACATGTTGACAAGAAACCTTCAGTGCTTTGCAAGGCAGCGGGTGCGACGCAGGGCTTGGAGCAACCCTTGCACACCGGGGAATGCCAACCACCTGGTTAAATCTGATCAAAGGTTTATAAATCTTCACCAGGGTCCCAACTCACGAGTTACTGATTTGTCGGGGTTACAGCTTTACGACAAGGCTTATTATTTCGGCTCAGTCTTTTCCTATTTCCTACTGTCGGTCGCAGAACCGGCCATTTCATATTTATCAGAGCCCTGGTAGGTCTCCAAGCCCTGCAAACTCATTTTAGAGATCCCAGACCTCGAATTCAAAAGGTTACTGCAGGTCCAAAACCACACTGCAAATCTTAGCGGAGCCGTTTGCAGATCCAGAAGCTCCTCCGAGCTGTTAAATGCTCCTTGCACATCCCTCAGCTGCCATTTCCAGCCATGAAGGGTACCAGCCTTACGGCAGTGCTGTCACATAAAGAAGCAGAAATGGTCAGAGCCGGCAAGTGTTCATCAGCATCTCAAAGCAAACAGGAAAAGAAACAGGCTTGTTCAGTGGGATGGGAAAATCCACCCGTATTAGTCTAAATCAGGCTGATTCCTGTGTATGGCACGGCGGGAACGCCAGAGCCACCAGGACTTTGGTGTCCTCAGTGCAATAAAAAAGCATCCTCCCACCATAGTCGTCTCGGGCAAAGGAGAGCACAGAGGGATCCCTGGAAATGAGCTGCACATATCTGCTAGGGTCAGAGCAAATCCTTGCCACCGATGCTCCTCTTCCAGGCAAGGAACCTGCCAGGTGAAAGCTGCGGAGATGTGGAGACCAGAGCTGTCAGCATCAGCTGGAGCACGGGTTGGGGACAGGGAGCTCCGGGAGCCCAAATCCAGCAGCAGCACCCACGGGAAAGGGAAGCACGGCGCTTCCTTCCCGGCACCAAAAATAATCCCCGCTCCCCGCTTCCTCCACCTCCCCGCACAGCCTGAACCAAAACCTCAGTGGCTGGGAGCCCGGCAGGGCTGGGGCACCCGGCTGTGGGTTTTTTTTGAGGAAAATCCTGGTTTTGCATTTGCCTCCCAAACCCGTGCCAAGAGGCAGAGAGGTGGCACGGGTGATGCTGAGGACATTTTGTACAGCAAAACCCACGGAGCGAGCGTGCTGTTCACCTTGAAAAGCTGTTCAGACGGTCCTACAAATGCAAGAGGCGTCTTAAATCACCCAGATGGCTGCAGAGACCTCTGCGAGGACAGAACATTATGAGACGAGGTGAAGGGCTGCTCAATAAAGTGTTTTAATCCTTAAACATCCTTAGCTTTCAATTCACGCCGGTGCCTGACCGCAGTCACCTCACACCAGCTTGTCCAGCGTAATTACAATTGCAGATTTTTATTCCCACAGCTACCACTAAATTCACATCTAGAATTCAAGTAGCAGAAAGGAAGTCTTAACTGAGATGCATATAAAGCGTATTTTAGTTCTGGGCTTGCTATGGCACAGATACACACATACACAATTACCATTTATGCAACAAACCTGAATTTTGGTGAAGTGCAAAGCAGATCGAGGCAGTCCCATCCATTCTGCCTGACGGCCCATTTATCCCAGGAGCCGGCTGCTCCAAATGCTTTCCCTCTGCCGATCCGTGGATTTTAAAAGTCCCTTTTCTGCTCTGCTTCTGCAGCAGCTGTTGAACCTCCTTTCTTCAGAAGCATTACTTGGCAGGCTCTCTGTGCGAGCTTATGACTTACTAGCAATAGTATACAAGTCTCCGGCGTTACATAAACACTGTATTTGCCTTGTTATTTCGGGATATCCCCTATTGCAGATGGGCTCTCCTTCCGTGCACCGCTCAGGACAATGGAGCCCTGATACGACCAAATAAACCTCTTTTTTCCCCCACCCCAACCCCAGCACACGGCTAAACCCTACTAGATGGATATTTGGAGAGCAGGCAACTCCAGCAGTGGTGGTCTCCACCTCTGGGAAAGGCTCCTGCGGGGTAGCACCAGATCCCCTTTCACACACACATCCCTGATTCAATCCATCAGACAGCAAAGAGCCTACAAACTCCTCCATCACCTTAACATTGGAGGAAGATTATTAAAAAGCTCCTGCATAAGCTTGAGTAGATATGCAGGGAACTTCTGCAAGCCTGTCTGGTTTGCATCGTCATTTTTGGTTTGATTTTTGGAAACAAAGATTTGCAGCTGAAGCTGGTTTCCCTGCGATACTCTTCACCTTAGGAGGGGCAGCAGATGCAGCCAAAGCAGAGGTTTCAGTTCATTTCTTAATTATAAGTCACGGCTTTTAGAGCAACAGATTCAAGTCTTCAGCCCTCCCGGGGGAGCAATATGGAAGGATCATCCTCCTCTGGTGCAAAACACAGCAGAACCAAAGCCCATCCATCCCACTGGTTGTTTTTCCATAGGAGCAGAATTAGCACAGCAGCCCTCCCCCATCCTGGCTCTTCCCCAGTGGTGAATGTGCACCAGGGGTGCCTTTAATGATGATTATTCTTGCTCTGGTCTAGTCACGCTCGGGAAGTTGAGGAAGCAAAATGCCTTTCCATTACCCACACAATACCTCAAATTGCTCCATATATATATAAAAATATATTATGCATATAAACACACATATATACACACTTACATCATATATATACATATATATAAAATATATGCATATATAAAATATATATAGACATACATGTGTCATATATACACACATGTTTATACACACACACACATATATATAAATGCTATACATAAAAGATACAGTGCAAGGATTGAAACCAACTCACAGGCCAAGCGTTTCCTCTTGCAAAAAGTGATTTTTGTACTTGGTAATCTACTGAGAAAAAAAACCCCAATTTCCCAGCTTTTCAATGAGTTTGGTGCAGATGGGCCGAAATCGTTCAAGGGTTTTTATAAGGATGGAAGGAAAAAAAAGTGGGTTGCATTTCTTTTTTTTTTTTTAAAGTAATATGCAATAGACACTTTACTGAAAAAAATAGATGGGGACAGCATGTTTAAAACGCTGACTGCAGGCAGCTTGAGAGGCAGTTGGGAGATTAAAATACCTTTAAACTCAAATACCTGCTGATAACACATTAATCCAGGGCTTGCAAGCCCCAAGGAGGGGCCAGGGGCTCTCCAAGCCAGAGGCTGGGTGTTGGCTGGTTCCACACCCCTTCTTGAGAAGCCAGGGAGAAGAAAAACTCCTTCAAAGGAAAAGAGACCTCCAGCAATAAATAGCTGGGGAGTGCCCTGTGTGTCCTGGGCCAGCTTGCTGGGAAGGGATGCACCCTCTCCTCCGCCCTCCTGTCCCACCGGGATGCAGCGCATGGCCACCGTGCATGGAAAGCAAGGCAGAAGTATTTAAAAACTTGAAAAGGAGGGCAACAAGGAAAAAAAGAGGAGAGGAAAAATAAAAAAACACCACCAAAAATCCTTGCACATAACCTCGTGTGGTTGCTTTGGTAGGTTTTCCATTTCCACGTACTATCAAGCTGTACGTGTCAATGAGGTCTGAAGGTGTATCTTCACATCACTAAAAAAAATCAGAGAATTTTGCAAATGTTCCCAAAACTTTCAGAAGTACCAAAAACCATCTAATCGGTGCATGGAGCAGGACAGAGGCGCTGGGGAAGGGCAAGAATAAAAAAGCGTTTTACAGCCAAGAATGCTGCTGAAGGTTCCGCTCCAGCCAGCGCCTGCTCTCGTGGTCATTAATATTATTTACTTTTCAGAAACTACTGATACAACCATTAAACACTGCTGCGTTTCCTTCCCCCACCTGCAGACGCTGGTGCAGGGATCAGCTTCTGCATCTCAGATCGGATCCAGACCCACGCGGTTTGCTGGGGACGGCCGCAAGATCATCGCTTGCTTTTGAAAGATCCTCCCAGTCAGTGCAGGGATTGGGATTTCATGAGACAGATGTGCCCAGGCTGCTCTGTGACCCTACAATACCAGTGAGCTGATCAGCTCATTTTGGGCTAATATTGTTGCAGTCAAATTAAGGCAAAAAAAAAAAGCCAGATTTTTTTAAATATATATATTTATACTTATATATACAAGTATAAATAAACACACACCTATGTGTGTGTTTACATATTTATATTTTATGGGTGTATATATGTATATACACACATAGACGTAAATCTATATAGCTGACCACATTGCTCCCTGTGGGGAGGGATGGGACATAGCCTCCTCTCTGCTTGCACCAATCTCTTTAAACCCAGATTCCTTTAAGCATGCCAAAGCCACTCCTTCTAGGACAATTATGGAAAAAAAATTTTAAAACAGAGCTGTTTTCATTTATTTTGAGTCCAAGAGAAATGCTGATGTGTTTTGCTGTGCAACACGGTCGCTGTCTTAGGGCAGAATCTATATTTTAGTGCAGATTTAAGTCTTTTGGGGTTTGGTACGCACTGGAGTAGACTCCCCTCCACCCCCTAACGGGGATTTAATTGCAGAGCAAAGTTCAAAATGGAGCAAAAGTCCTTCCAGCCTCTGGTCACACTTGAAAAATTATACTTTGAAACACAGAGATAAACATCCTATAAAATTATTATCAGACCGCTGTAATAAAGCTGTAGCCATGGCAATCTGATGCTCTTGGTACTAATGAGACTTAATAGGGGGTTTTAATCGCATGCCCCATATGTATTTGACACATGCTGTGAAAAATATAGTGTACAGCAGCCAATCTGCAGCAAGCACCTGTGGAAGGGATTTTACCCACTGGAGAATGCAAAGTAGTACCTCGAATTCTCCCCTATTTCCCAGTTCTCCCCTATTTACCACCAAGGGCAACTATAACCACTACTTTGTTTTCAGGCGAATGTTCAGGAGAACATCTACACACACCCACAGAGGTGTCCAAAACAGGGTGGACCTGTGCTGGAATTTAAATCTAAAAAGAACATTTCTTGCATGAAAAATAGTTTGACTTGTTCAAAAAAAAAAAAAAAAAAAAAAAAGGCAGACAAAAGCAGCCTTGTTCCCAATGCTGTGATTCCTGTGAGCACAACTGAGCGCAGGAGACCTCCCTCTTGTCCCAGCGTGCCAGGGGACACGCATGGTTCACCGCTGCGAAATCCTGACGTCAAAGCACGCCATGTAGTCGCAGAGAGCTATTCAAGAGCAATGCAAAAAAGGAGGAGAAAAAAAAAACCACCCAAAACCCATGGGGGACACTGAGCACATCAGGACACAATGCTGAATGCAGATGTGCAATGTGTCCTTGCTCAGAAAAATTATGGAGTGTCTTCTGCTAATGAGGGAACGTGCTGCTGTACTGCTGGAAGAAGAAGTGTCCTTTTATGAGGTTTGTAAGTGAGGTTTACAAGGGCAAGCCCACGTCTCGACAGGGCAGGGATGAGAACTGAAGGACCGAAGAGGTGACAAAAAAATGCAGCGGTCAATCTTTTTTTTTTTTTTTTGCTCGAAACCACCACCCTCCCCTGAAGAACCCACCACCTACACAGCCCAGCAATGAGGCACGGCCCCTGTGAAATTTTACCGCTTGGTTTCTAAATCACTAGTTTTGTTTTATAATCCACGTGCGGAGCAGGGACATTCTACAAGCCCACACCATCAATAAGCATCTCTGCAAAAGCACGAGGCTGATACACCGAACCCAAATGCCCCCTGAAACGCTGCTCCTGGCAGCGCAGGGCTTTGCTCCTCCACGCTTGATCCGCTCGATCCGTGGGATGCTGAGCTTTCTGCATCTCTGCCGGAGCCAGGTCCGCACGCAGGCTTCAGGGGGAAGAGCAAATCCCGACAAGCCTGAAAGTTACTTTTTTTCTAAAGTAAACTCTAGGAAGGAAGCTCTTTTCAGTGTTAATAGGATTACTCAACTAGCACTTGGAAATTTAATTCATTAAGATGCCACAGCAGTATCTAGTACTTACACTGCTAGTACTGAAACACAAATACTCCTCCTCCTCCTAGGGCTGAAATGATTTATCTCAGTGCCGGCCACACTGACAAGCACCTTTGCCCTGAACAGATGCCACTCACCTGCAGAAAGAACAGCAAAACCCCCTTTAAATTTGCTTTACACCTCTGATGCTATCCCACAAATGCAAGAGGCACAGGCAATCTGTACCACAAGCTGTGAACCAAGCATATGGTGTTTGCCCTAGAGGTACCTACATACATTTATTATGGTTTTATGCATAAGTTTATTATACATATATATATATAAAATAAAATCTGTTTTATTTCTCAGCGTCTATTGCATCTGGAGGTCTATGGGTTTCTCTGAGCTGCTCCCCTGTGAAGTACAGCCATACCCAACCCTGTTTAAACCCCTGAGCAGGGAAAACAGTTTTGCAGCCACACTGAACCCAGCTGAAACGTCAGGAAACTCTCTGGAGGGGCCAAAAGCCAGGGCCACCTTGGCTCCCCAACACCCCCATGCTAATAAGCACCGATCAGCTCAGGAAGGTCTTTTTTGCAAATGCAGTGCAGACTTGCTTTAAATCCTTGCATCAGCACCCCGGAGCAATTTGGCTTGCTCATTTTTCTATGGGAGGGAATAAAGGAAAGCAAGGGTGGATGTTTTTATTTTTTACTTTATTTTATTTAAAACAGGTTCTTTACAACCGGTTTTTGCTGAGTGTTTCCCCTCAGTCATCAAGCACCCCTCCAGAGGAGGCTTTCACTGGCTGCTCCCTGCCTCCCATGGAATCACAAGAAATGGCAGAAAACTCAATTAAGGACTGCGGTTTCCATGATTCATCCAGCACAAAATAGGAAGCATCGGACAGAAACACAGCAGCAGAGGAAGGAAGGAAGGAAGGAAGGAAAACCACTTCTCCAGGGAGCACTCAACTGCCTTGACTACCAGCCCCGGTGCTCCCTCACCCTCCAGCCCAGTATCACACTTCCCTTCCCTCACCAAAAAGACAAAGTGCCCCAGGGTGACGGTTCCAGCAGCCTGCAATCCTGACTCATCCCCAATGAACATGCAAGGCAAAAAAGAGCCGGTCCCTGCCAAAAAGACATCATACCTGATAACGGAGCCAGAGGACGTTCGGCGGGATGGATGTGTACGGCGGATAAAGGAGGACCGAACAGGCAACCCTGAATTCCCAACCTCTCACCTGAAGCTTCAGTCTCACCAGGCAATTCCCCAAGCGTGCCTTAACGACGGTTATTCTCCGATAAAAGCTTAAACCCCTGGAAAGCGAGGTCTGTAACTGTCGCGATGCCTCGGGCAGCCTCATCCCACACCAAACCTGTGAGCTGGTGGTGGTCCCTCTCTTGCAGACCGGGTGGGATCCTGGTCTGCAGGAGAAAGACACCAAACCTTCCAGGTTTCACCCCAAGTGCATCCTTCTGGGCAGAGGATAAAGGAAGGGAGCCTCGTCCCTCCCCGGCAGTGACAGCAGCCAAAAGTCCCCCGCGTGCCACCAGCCGTCCCTTGCACATTTTTTGTGATGACCTCCTGGGGCAAAGCAAGATTTGGGGTGAAGTTCGTCTCTGCTCTAGCTCCTTTGCAGAGCCATGGGGAGATGCCATGGGGAGGGGATGAAACCCCACCATTTTTCTTATTTATTTCTGCATCAGTTAGGCCAAGCTCATTGATGCACGCAACACACTTTTAAAAGGCTTTAAGACCTTTAACGTTGAGCTTGGATCCACCTCACCCATCAGGCAACCAAGCTCAGGCACAAAAGCTGTAGAGCAGGACATGGGGGGTGGCAGCAAGGACAATTTCTGCTGCAGACAGCTCTCAAACAGGACGTCGTGTCAAGCAAAGCCCTGTGTATTATCAGCAAGGAAGAGAAGCTCAGCAAGACAGCGATATAGCTCCTTCCAGGCAATTTCATAAAATGCAGACTTTCTAATTGAATTTGGAGTTTCGACAATTAACCCTTCCAAAAGTACATATGCCTGCAGGGAGGAGGGGAAAAAAACCAGAAAACAGCCACCAAACATGTATAATCAGCTGGTAAGACATTTAAAATCTAGTAATTGGCAAGATGAATTTTTGGTTGCTGTCTAGTTGCTTTGCAAGCTAAAAAGTACCTGAAATTATAAAGGGGAAGGTTTATGCAACTGCCGGTGTGTCTGTTTGCTTATGCGCACCCCCTCCCAACACTGTTCTCAACCTGTTGTCCAAATTGAGTCACGTTTTACTACCCAAAACTGGAAGTCTCCAAGATCCCACCTGGTCTGCAAGAGTGACGCGAGTGCAGCTCCCCACGCCGGCTTCCCCGTGCGCCTTACGTCATATCGAAACCTGACGGAGCTGGAAGAGGAAACTACTGATTTGGGCTGGGTGGGAGCAGCAAACCCAACAATTTCCTGTCTGTGGTACAACAAACCCAGGCTCTGGTATTCGCGGGAACGCCGCCGCCGCCTCCTGCCCCGCTCTCTTCCCCCTCCGACCAGGATCTGTGTCATCAGCCGGGCTCTTTCAAGCCAAAGCAGATGGCTCACAGTGAAAGGATTAAAAAAAAAAACCCAAAAAACTAAACAAAAATAAAATTTAAAAATTCAGGTTTTGTAGGGGGGGCCTCCAAAGAGTCATCGTCACTCTGGGTAGACATATTAATTGCCCTGACCGCAGCTTGGAGCTGCCTGCGCATGGTTTTTACCTACCCCCCACCCCAAATTCCTCTGGTCATTGGCAGTTCAGATGAATATTCCACTTAGGCTAACAAAGAGAACATTATTTGAGCCATGATCCTGCAATTTGGCGTGAGCCTGCGTAGAAGCTTCCTGGAGTCAAAAGCTGGATGTAAAGTAAAGAGCCAGCCCTGCACGGATCAATGTGCATGGCCGGAGAGTGTCTGTGTTAATAGGCACTTGCATATTCTCACTTAAATGTCATGAAAAATGTGTTATTCAGAGGACAAGGATTCAGCACAGGTCACTAGCAAAGATATTAATCAAGTGGCAATATGTAAATGTGGGGTGCATTAGCAGCTCCGTTGGTCTCCTTGAAGATGCTGCAGAAGCGGGAGCATCTGTGCCTGGAGCATCTCTGCTGGGCAGCAGCCAGCAGCCTCCAGGGTACCACTTTTGCCTCAAAATGCCCCAAAACCCTGCCTGTTTCTGGAGCAGGAGGACTTTTGTGCTCAGCAGCATGCCAGATTCCCCCCACCCAGCCTCTGTGCTCACCATCCCACCTCCCGCTGGTTGGGCAAGTTTTGCTGTTTAAAAGCCTGGGATGAGGTTTCCGAGGGAAATCTGGAGCGGGGTCAGTGCGGAACGTCGGAGGACTCCTGCTTGCCCAAACCACAGCAGCCCGAGCTGCCCTGGGCAGCAAACACCGCCACCATTTATCACGTTATTTGAGACAACCACTCACCACCCCGCCTCAAAGGGAATACAAACAGCTTCTCGCGAGCCTCCCGGCGTATTAAATGGCACTCAGAGCCCTCTCGTGAACGCCACGCACTTGAAAAGCAATACTGAAGAGTGACCGAGCGCTGATTTTGAAGCAAAACATCCTTCTCGTCTCGACCGACGACTGATGGCCAGACGAGTATCTGCAGATCTTACAAATGAAGATGCTGGGCTGTCATCCTGGCGGCATGGAAATGCCCCGACTGTACTCCAGGCACCAAGCACTGATGCTCAGATAAGTATTTTTGGAAAGTGTGGCTACAATAAAACCCCTTCCTTTATTTCTCTTTAGCCTCCAACCATTTTTCTTGCCTCCTCTAACAGCAAAGCACACCTGGTCACCTAGTGAGCCCCTACCCAAGTCTCCTTGGAGAAGTCCAAAGCAAAAGGAGCAAGTCACCTGCAAGACAGCACTGCAGACTCATCCTGCCTTGTGTTTGCAACAGAAATGGGCTGGGGCAAGGACTCTGCATTTCTCTTACACAAGCTGTTTCAGAGTTCATTCCAGTTTCAAGGCAAAGTATTTCCCCAGCAAGTCTCATGACGACTCGGAGCATTTATAAGCACTGCAAAACCTCAAACGCAAACCTGGGGAAATCAATGACGCTGCACTTTCTTGGTGTTTTATTCATAACCCTTTAAGGGGTCCATTAAGAAAAAGAGACTTTACAGGGCGAACACTAATACTTTCAATAGATCTTGCAAAGAGCGCAGCTGAAGTCATTGGCAAGGAAACATGGGCAGAGTCCATCTGATGGTGAACAGAGCCCCTGGGGTGAATCCCAGACACATCTGCAGGCTAAAACCAGCAAAAGAAAGAGCTTGATGTGCTACAATGTGCTATGTCACCTAAAACAAAACACTTTTTGCATGTGACAACTCCTGCGCCAGTCCTCAGGTGACATCCTACCTCCTCCCAAGTGATAAAGAGGAGATAGTGGAGGAGCTGACAAGGGGAACAATGGCATTTAAACCACTTGCCCAAACCCTTATCAGAAGAAGTGATTCACAAAAAAACCCAAGGCCTTAGAAGATGTCATCACTGCCTGCCGTTATCAGCCACTCTCCATGGAGGGCAGGGGGCTTGCTTTGACGTTTATCCCCCGGCGCAGCCTGCGCATCCATCCTGGCTCAATAAAATGGGGATGCCACCACGCCACGGGGCAGCACCTCCAGCCATCCTCCTGCCTTGGCTGGGCGATGCAGCAAGCGTTAATGACTTTTGGTCTAGAAGGACTGCTGTAATTCCAAACCCAGCTGGTTTTTGGTGGGTTTTTTCATTCACTTATCTCTTTTCTTCAGGTACAAACCCCTAAAGGTGCTCAGTCCTCCCCCGGTGCTCCCAGTGAGCCCCTGCAGCTGGAGCCGGCTGCCACACTCATACTGCCTGTCAAAGACACCTAGAGAGAAATCTGCATTTCCATTGCAAAACTTCTACCCATGGACTTTCTGAATCTGCTTGCTGCACATTTAGGTCATCTGTCTTATCCTCTGCCAGCCACCATTTGTCCCCCTTCCCTGTTTCTGTCAGCTCTTCTTTTACTCCCACTACCGTACAGAGCATTCCCCAAACACAATCCTGTGTTTAACATATATCCCACAAAGCTCCTCCCAAGTGTATCTCAAAAAAGCATGGGGTTTTTTTCTTGCATGTGTTTAAAACAGCCTTAAGTTGACAACAATAACTTGCGTTCACTTCCTTCCTTCCTCTGCTCCCAGTGATTTTAAGCCTCATTTTTTTTGTTTGTAAGTCAATAGTGGCAAAATTCCTAAAAAACCCTGGGTGAGCACCAGGAGTTTCCAGTACAGACCCCAACCCGCACAGACCATCTAACTACTACTGCTCTTAAAACCTCAGCAGTTTTTTGCCTATTTTTCAGAGATGACTGCCAAGCACACGGCACGGCTCAATTAACAAAGTGGCTTAATCCAGTGCGGTGATAAATAACAGGGGAGCGAACAGGTCATTGCAATTCACTTGAGTAACCAGAATCCCTATCTGCTGCTTGGGTTTCTTCCAATCCCCGCCTGCATTAGTGACAGATTTTAATTGCCTATTCCCAAATAGTCTGACCACAACCACTCTGTGCAGGCAAGGACCGAGTCGACAAGATTTACTGATACCTGCAGCCTTGCAATTAGGGACAAGAAACCTTCTGGCGTTCCTGCTCTGAGCATGGTACCCCAACACGTGTCCCCCGTGCACCCCAGCCCTCTCCAAAGCAAAGGGCTATTTATTGCGATCATTTTCTCCTACAGACATCAGAAAATACTAATGTAAATCTAGATTTTCCCTTTCCCAAGCTCTCCTTGCTGCTGGGAGGAGGGAAGGCTTTTTCCCCCTGCTCACTAATGGTTGAAGAGCTTCTACCAGCATCCTACAATGAGAGCAGGACCGCTCTGCTGCAAATTCACAGCGATGCCCTAAACTTCACTGAAACTCCATGCAGGCCACAGAAATCTGCTTTTCCTGCCCTCTGGCAGCACGAAGAAGTCTACAGGAGGTTTGTCCCAAAGGATGGAGCCAGCAAACCCCTGCCCAAGGCACAGCCCCCCCTTCCTTCCTCCCCCCACGATACGCAAGCGGAGCAGTCCATAGGGGAACCCAGAGCTGCAAGGAAATTTTATTTTGAAGGCATTTCCTTAAAACTGACAGTAAGAAATCTGCTTTGCAAAAGACGAATAATTTTTTTAATGCTGGGAGTTGTTAAAAAAGGGAAACGAACACTGGCAGGGACAGAGGAACGACGGGGAGGGACAGGTTAAAAATGCAGGAAAAGGGTTTCAATGCGGAAAAATTGCAAAATTCATGGATCTGGAGACGAAGCAGCGGCAGAGGCTGGATGAAGGAGGGCATTGAGGAGGCACACGAGGCCGAGGAGCGAGTCCTGTCCCACCCCGCTCTGCAAAACCCGACGCTGATAAACTGGCAGGAGCTCAAAGAGGAGCCATAAAAATAATGAGAGGGCTGGAAGAGCTGACATGCAGGAAGATTAAAAGGAACTAAATACGTATAGCTTGGCTCGGCGACAAAAGCCAAGGGGAAAGGGAAGGCAACAGCCGGAGATATCTGTGGGTCTTGACCATCCCAGGGAGGTGGGCACTGGGGCTGAGCTCCCAGGGGAACACCATCCCTGCTCCCCCTGCCAGGGCCGGCACTGTGGCTGCTGCATTCCTTCCCTCTAATACAATCCCTAATTTAACAAGTGGAGAGGATCCGGGCAAACACATTTAGGGGACGCATTACGTCAAGCGCTAATTTAGGTCCTCACTGGGTTCCGTCCCGTGCATGCACCCGGCTTTCGGCACACGAGTCGGCCCCGGCTCTGCTTCGGCATCTGCCGGCCCCAACACCCAACACAGCTCAAAACCGAAGGGAGCATCCCTTACTCATTCGTGATCAACGGGTTGATTTTTTTATCATTTCTAGAAAGCCATTATTTTTTTTCCCTAGATACTGAGTGCTCAACTTCAGCAAATCTTTCTGCAGCTCCAGCATAAAAATAACAACAACAACCACAAAAAAGTTTTCAGAGAGTCAAGGCTATCTCCAGCACGAGACCCTCTGATGTGAGCGCTTGCTTCCTTTTGCAACAAGCATATTTATATCCGTCTCTTCCTTCCTTTAACTTCAGATAATTAGTAAATCAAAACCTAAGCATGGTGGAAGATGGTATTTTTAAAGCCGCACAAGGGCTTTGTGTTGAACTGGGACCTGCAGGCACAGCTGACAGCTCCGCTACTCCCACAGCCGCAGGCAGGCACGGGGACCTCGCAATTAATATTTGATTTGAGCAATTACAGTCATCAGCCCGGTCTATACCGTTAGTAAACACACCCCAGCCATAAAGAGCTGATAAAAAGACAAGGGGGAGGTTTGGCAGGGCAGAGCTCCCCACCACTGGCGGGTTGGGGTGCTCGCTTTTCACCGTCCCGGCGGCTTCGGCCGCGCGTTCCCACGCGTCCCGGACAAACGGGCTCTTTGTCCAGGTGCGCAGCCGAAGCCACCGGACACCGCGGTGTCCCCGGTCCCAAGCCCCCCCATCACCACCTCGTTAATAACCCCACGCTCGCAAAGAACCCTCGAAGCGTTTTCCTTGTCCAAAGCAGCACGGTGCCAGCTACGACTTCAGAATTAAATTTTTCTGTAAACTGGAGAGCACCCATAAAAATCCCACCCCCCCTCCACCCCATAAATGAAGATGTTTTCCGGCTCTGCGTAAAACTCCTGCGTGCAAAGCAGGCGGCGGATGGGGGCTGAGGCCCCGTGACGGGCAAACCGGCCCCGGGGTGTAAAAGTTTGGCTGGTTTTGGCCCGAGCAGCGAGGAAGCGGCAGCACAGGGTGCTGGGTGGGGGCTGCCGGGGTGCTGGGTGTAAGGGTGCATGGGGGAGAGGGGCAGCTTGGGGCTGGGATGGGGTGCTGGGCAGGTTGGGTGCTGGGAGCTGGGGTGGGAAGGGTGCTGGGAGGGGGTGCGAGGGCAGGAGGGGTGCTGAGTGCCAGGGCAGGGTGCTAGGACAGGCAGGGTGCTAAGTAGAGTGCTGGGTGCTGAAGCACAGTACCAGGGCAGGGTGCTGGAGCATAGTACTGGGGCAGGGTGGTGGGTGCTGGGGCTGGGTGCTGGGAGTTGAAGCACAGTGCTGGGACAGGGTGCTGGGACCTGAAGCACAGTACTGGGGCAGGGTGCTGGAACCTGAAGCACCGTACTGGGAGCTGAAGCGCCGTACTGGGGCAGGGTGCTGGGAGCTGGGGCAGGGTGCTGGGAGCTAATGCACAGTACTGGGGCAGGGTGCTGGGGCAGGGTGCTGGGAGCTGAAGCACCGTACTGGGGCAGGGTGCTGGGAGCTGGGGCTGGGAGCTGAAGCACGGTACTGGGGCAGGGTGCTGGGGCAGGGTGCTGAGTGCTCAAGCACCGTACTGGGGGCAGGGTGCTGGGAGCTGGGGCTTGGAGCTGAAGCACGGTGCTGGGGCAGGGTGCTGAGTGCTGGGAGCTAAAGCAGAGTACTGGGGCAAGGGGCTGGGTGCTGGGGCAGGGTGCTGGGAGCTAAAGCACCACACTGGGGCAGGATGGTGGGAGCTAATGCACAGTACTGGGGCAGGGTGCTGGGGCAGGGTGCTGGGAGCTGAAGCACCGTACTGGAGCAGGGTGCTGGGAGCTGAAGCACCGTACTGGAGCAGGGTGCTGGGAGCTGAAGCACCGTACTGGAGCAGGGTGCTGGGAGCTGAAGCACCGTACTGGAGCAGGGTGCTGGGAGCTGAAGCACCGTACTGGGGCAGGGTGCTGGGAGCTGGGGCTGGGAGCTGAAGCACGGTACTGGGGCAGGGTGCTGGGGCAGGGTGCTGGGGCAGGGTGCTGAGTGCTCAAGCACCGTACTGGGGGCAGGGTGCTGGGAGCTGGGGCTTGGAGCTGAAGCACGGTGCTGGGGCAGGGTGCTGAGTGCTGGGAGCTAAAGCAGAGTACTGGGGCAAGGGGCTGGGTGCTGGGGCAGGGTGCTGGGAGCTAAAGCACCACACTGGGGCAGGATGGTGGGAGCTAATGCACAGTACTGGGGCAGGGTGCTGGGGCAGGGTGCTGGGAGCTGAAGCACCGTACTGGAGCAGGGTGCTGGGAGCTGAAGCACCGTACTGGGGCAGGGTGCTGGGAGCTGGGGCTTGGAGCTGAAGCACGGTGCTGGGGCAGGGTGCTGGGAGCTGAAGCACCGTACTGGGGCAGGGTGCTGGGAGCTGAAGCACCGTACTGGGGCAGGGTGGTGGGAGCTAATGCACAGTACTGGGGCAGGGTGCTGGGGCAGGGTGCTGGGAGCTGAAGCACCGTACTGGAGCAGGGTGCTGGGAGCTGAAGCACCGTACTGGAGCAGGGTGCTGGGAGCTGAAGCACCGTACTGGAGCAGGGTGCTGGGAGCTGAAGCACCGTACTGGAGCAGGGTGCTGGGAGCTGAAGCACCGTACTGGGGCAGGGTGCTGGGAGCTGGGGCTGGGAGCTGAAGCACGGTACTGGGGCAGGGTGCTGGGGCAGGGTGCTGGGGCAGGGTGCTGAGTGCTCAAGCACCGTACTGGGGGCAGGGTGCTGGGAGCTGGGGCTTGGAGCTGAAGCACGGTGCTGGGGCAGGGTGCTGAGTGCTGGGAGCTAAAGCAGAGTACTGGGGCAAGGGGCTGGGTGCTGGGGCAGGGTGCTGGGAGCTAAAGCACCACACTGGGGCAGGATGGTGGGAGCTAATGCACAGTACTGGGGCAGGGTGCTGGGGCAGGGTGCTGGGAGCTGAAGCACCGTACTGGAGCAGGGTGCTGGGAGCTGAAGCACGGTGCTGGGGCAGGGTGCTGGGAGCTGAAGCACCGTACTGGGGCAGGGTGCTGGGAGCTGAAGCACCGTACTGGGGCAGGGTGCTGGGAGCTGGGGCTTGGAGCTGAAGCACGGTGCTGGGGCAGGGTGCTGGGAGCTGAAGCACCGTACTGGGGCAGGGTGCTGGGAGCTGAAGCACCGTACTGGGGCAGGGTGCTGGGAGCTGGGGCTTGGAGCTGAAGCACGGTGCTGGGGCAGGGTGCCGAGTGCTGGGAGCTAAAGCAGAGTACTGGGGCAAGGGGCTGGGTGCTGGGGCAGGGTGCTGGGAGCTAAAGCACCACACTGGGGCAGGATGGTGGGAGCTAATGCACAGTACTGGGGCAGGGTGCTGGGGCAGGGTGCTGGGAGCTGAAGCACCGTACTGGAGCAGGGTGCTGGGAGCTGAAGCACCGTACTGGGGCAGGGTGCTGGGGCAGGGTGCTGAGTGCTGAAGCACGGTACTGGGTCAGGGTGCTGGGAGCTGGGAGGACGCCGGGGCAGGGTGCTGGTCCGGCCGTGGGGGTGCCGAGGGAACTCACCGAGCTTCTCGACGAGGCGCAGCATGACGCCGCCGATGTGGATCTCGCCGGTGACCCGCAGGGTGACGTCGCGGCCCAGGTCGGTGACATGGACGCTCAGCTCCCACGTCCCATCGGCGTAGCAGCCGTCCGGCATTCGGATCCCATCCAGCGCCATGGCCCCGGCCTCCTGCGCCCGCCAGCCGCGCCGCGCCGCGCCTCACCTCACCGCCCGCCCGCCACGGCTCGGCTACGATCGGCTCCGCTCGGCTCCGCTCGGCTCGGCGCAGCCCACCTCCGCGCCCGGGGCGGGGGGGGGTTGCGTGTGTGTGGGGACGGGACCGGGGGTGGGATGGGGGCGCGGTGGGGCGGGATCGGGGGTGGGGGGGGGGGGGGGGGTGGGGGGGTGCAGCGCTGCCCCGCCGCCCCCCAGCCGCTGCCTGCGGGGCCGCCGCGGGAGGAGAAGGGGCGGGCGGCGGGAGGGAGGAGGAGGAGGAGGAGGAGGGGGATAATAATTAAAGGAAAAACGCGTCCCGCGCCGCCGGGCCCCTTGGCCTTTTATGGAAGCGAAGGACGGAGCAAGCGGGGCCGATCCAACATCCGGGACTCGCGGGGGGGGGGGGCGGCCCGGCCCGGCTGGGGCAGCCGGTGGAACCGCTGCTCCCCGGTCCCGGTCCCGGTTCCCCGGGGCTTTGTGCGGAACCCGTGGGGCAGCCCGCAGAGCGTCCTCTAGGGCCGGTGGGAACTCCGTGTCCCGAACACGCGTGGATGCTCTGGGCGCCTTTCTGCCGCAGCCTTGGCCCCTCTGCTGCCTTTAGGGTTTTGGGGCTTGGTTTTGGGGGGGTTTTTTTGCCTTTTTTTTTTTTAACACTGGCCATTTAAAAGCCCCTTATTCATCAGCGAAATATTTCGTGCTAGGCAAACCCCTTACCTTAGCATCACAGTGCGCGGCCCGCGCCGAGGCTGGGCGATGTGCCGGTTCCCTCCATCCTTATCATCTGTGAATCTTAGGAAATAGGAACTGTCTCTAAATAAGAGTCTGAACCGGCACAAATGGAGAAAAAAAAAAAAAAAAAAAAAAAGAAGAAAAAAAAGAAATTATCCGCTTCCTGCAGTTCTCCACCCAATGATACATACATCCCGCCAAGGCAACCGGGCTTCCTGAAAAACCGTCACGCGGAAGGAGCCGCATTTTGAGGTCCAGCGCGGTGGTCGGTGGCAGTGGGCAGGATGTGTCCCGCACCGTGCCGGGTGATGGGAAACCGCATCCCGACAAAGCCGTGCCCTCCCTGGCAACCTTGGGGACGGTTCTGCCAGCCCGGAGCTTTCCGCACCAGCACCGTTCCCGCGTCCTGTGCTGGGAACGGCAGCGGGAACTTTGCCGTCGTGAAGGCAACAAAAACCTCTTAACGGGGATGATAAAGTCTTGCCACCTTTGCACTTTTGCTGTTATAATGGAGATATTTATAAAGGGCTGTTCCTGTGTTTTCCCCTATGCGTTAATAAAAGGTTTCTCTAACCGCTCTGGGCAGGGTAAGCCAGGTTTTCCCCATAAACAGCCTGGAGGATTTGGGCTAACGTGGCTGATGCTGCCAGAGGGAAATTGGGCAATGCTGCCCCGAACGGTGGGAGAATGGGCAGCAGATGACCTCCCCCGCCAAATCCTCCCAGGGCCTTAATCCCCGTCAACGTAACCCCCATTTCATCCCCCCCAAACTTGGAGACTGGGGCATAATTTACAGGGTGACAGCTTGGGAGGGCAGGGGAAAGCCGGTCTGTAACAATAAAGCTTTCACAGATTGTATCTTGGTGTTCTTCCAGAATGAAACAATAGGGCAATAAATAGAAAGGGTTACTCTCAACCCGAACGGTTTGGATGAGGTTCCCAGCTGATGCAATCTAACACGGTTCCGCTGGAGCTCGTACCCTTTCAGTACAACCGATCGCACGCCGTGAGCTACGGGCTGCTGGTTCCTCCTGCTCCTAAAACCATTTGTGGGGTTTCTTTTTCCCCTGACGATGGGGAAAGCCTCTCTCTCTGCCCTCTCCGTCCCGGCCGGGGCTGGGTGCCGCTGTTCCCGGGGACTCTCCTTTCCTCCCGGCCCCGCCGCTCGGCGGTGGGTGTGCGGAGAGGCGGGCAGCGTGATCTCCAATGCTTGGCCGAGACGCAAAGCAAGGTCAAAAATGCACCGGCGAGGCTCTTGCGTCAGAGGCAGCCAAGCATCCCGGGGGCTCTTCCCACTGTTTGCAAGAAGTCCTCACTCCGTGCAGGCAGCAATAGCCAAATAAGGTGCCGAAACGCACGGCTGCTTCCATCGGGACAGGGATGATACCTACCAGATCTGCCGGCAGCGCAGCTCCCGGCCGGCCGCTTCTTCTGCTCCCGCTCCAGGGAAACCGGGATGCTTTTCCGATGAACCGACTCAACGGGCATCTTTGGGAAATCAGCGATGAAGCTGAACGGCTCCTTCCCTGTCGCGGGTTTATTCGACTCGTTTTGCCCCTTTTTTTGTTCGTGACTTTTTTTTTCTTTTTTTTTTTTTTTTTGGTTTTGAAACTGTTATGTGCAGTTGTTGAAACCAGCTGGCTTTCCTGCCTGGCTGCTCCGGGGCTGTGGGCAAGCCGGTCAGTCTGGCTCTTTCCAGGGTGACTGGCCATGGAAATCTGCCCTGTGTATTTGGGTGAGCACCCAGCTCGTCTCCATATACAGAGGCAGAGAAATTCCCCAAACCTCTGTCTCAACAAAAGCGCCGTTTCCTCAAATGCTCCAGTGCGGCCGAGCGCAATGTGCTTTTGACCCGGTGGTGGGCAGCCCCCGCTCGGCCCCCATCACCCCTCCGGTTCACCCCGGTTTCGATACTCCCCGTCTGCAACTTGTTCCTTAACAAGGGCAAAGTTTCAAAAGAAAACCCAAAAAAGGAGAAATGCAGATGCTTGTTTTTCCCCCGGCGCTTTTTGTGTCTCGAACACCTCCCTGCTCCCTTACAACCCACTGCCACTGGTACCGCTCCTCTTCACACGGGGTTTGCAAGATCTTTACTTCTCCCTGAGTTTTACTCTGAGCTCTTTCCAGCCATCCTTTAAGCGGCTGGGGACTTGGAGCATTACTTGAGTCCCTTTGAAAAAAATAAACTGCTGGAAATAAACTTGGGCAGGAACCGAACACCAGCACAAACCGCTTATTGCCTCCTCCCGCATCTCCAGCACCCCCGTAACAGCAGGTGAGAGAGGTTCAAAGCACCTGGATGGTTTTCACCATGTGTCTCCATCCCCTTCCACCTCTGAGCGTCTTTTGGATGTAGCCACGGTTCACTTTTCACAAATGACCATTTCCCAGCAGAGAGAAGGTCGTGCTCCTGGCAAAGGAAACGTGCTGGGTAACTCCGCTTCCTTGTTTATTCCCGGTCACATTCGTTCTTCCCTGATTTTGTCGTTTCGGAAATGTCCACGTGACTTGGCTTTTTTATTTTTCTGAATGTGTATGTGGAGTAATGAAGCTGTCACAGATACGTATTGTACAAGTGTGCAATCACCTGGTATACGTATAGAGTTGTTCAACAGCCTTGTAACGAGAGGACGGATAATATTTGGGGTTAAGGGCTTGAAAAAGCACTTGAGACGTGGAGGTTTAGTCTTTCTAGATTGTAGTAATTCCCTCTTGGGATCTTGCAAAGATTATTCAGCATCTCCATACCTCACCGCCCAGCAGTAAAATAATATTTGCTTATGTCCCCTAGGACACAACCCCGGCGATGCAGTCCCACTGCTTTGCTCGCATCTAGCCTACCTCCAGGCTCATCATCTCAGCTGGATGTAATGTTTGCTTCTGATGAATGAGGTCAGAAGAATTCCCAGGAGTTTGTCTCATCTTTGGCTCCGTCCGTAACGGAACCTCGGCATCCTTTTCTGGGCAGGTTTGTAGCTGGTGTGGCGTCTTTGGGTTTCCCCACCGGCTGTAGGGGAGGACGGAGATGACAAGCGCGTATTGGAGCTGGAGGGTTATGTGGGGGCCAGGGTTGAACGCACAAGGCAGCACTTCTCATCTTCGTAGAGTTTGAGGGCCAGGAAGGCCTTGTAGGTCTGTAGACTCAAGTCGTCACGTCTTCAGGTTGGGATGTTTGTCCTCGTTACCCCAAGGGAAGTTCAGGCAACCCGATGTGGCGATGCAGCTGGGTGCTCTGGGCAAGGAGTGCTGATGCCAAGATGGGTATTGTTACCTAAAATGAGAGCCATCGGCCTTAGGAGGGCCACGTGGCCAGATGTCTCCTCCCGATGGCCAAGGACACACGGGATGAAGCCAGGGACCAAGATTCGAGACTGTCATAACCATCCAGCTTGGTCCTTTGTGCCCAAAGGTTACAAAATACATCCCCGCAGCTGGAATAAATCCTAGCTTGCAAGAGATAGCTACGCTCAGATAAGAGACACGGAGCCAGAGTGAGCTACCTCCTCCCTTGATAAGTCGAGCCAAGGTTTCGTTGCCCTACAGCTACAAAATCACATCTCATTTCTTTGCCGCATGTGCCTAACACCAGCCGCGGTGCACCGGAGCCTGCTAGGCTTGTGCCGCAGGACAAAACCCGCTGCAGGGCTCTTCTCTGTCCCCTCTTCACCTTCTTTCTAGGAACTGGGGTCAATTAAGCTCTTGAAGCCTCAGGCTGGGAGGTTTGTTTCCCAGCCTCTTCCTCTGCAATCAGCTCTTCACAACAAATAACTCCGCGGCCTCTCCTGACTCGGTGTGTCAGGCATTAGTTTCCTGTTGACATTAATTCCTGTGCTGTCGTTTATCTTTTATCCTTTTTTTCTGTCATGTGGTTGTGTCCTTTGGAAGTTTCCAGCTGCCAGGAGTGACCTCCACCGAGTGTGACTCTTGCCTTGGCCCAGAAAGGAGGCAACGTGCCCCAAATAATTCTCCGGTTGTTCCCAGGGTCAGAACGGTTCTTGAACTTTGTGCCTCTCCGAAAGGGCTGGTGGGTCCTCGAGCACCCTCTTGACATCTGTTTTAGCCAGAGGGAGTTGTTAGCTGAACACTCGAATCCATGTGATGGAGAATTTGGATCAATCCCAGGTAAATTCTCCGAAAAGTTGATTCATCCCCAGGGCTCAAAATGTCCTTCCAGCTCCCTGCCCGGTGCCTGAGTGTCTCACAACAGCCGTGCCCAGCACCCCGCTCTCATCACCGATCTTCCTCCGCATCGCCGGCGCCTGGATCATGGGTTTGGTACCACTCATCATCCTCACCGTGGCCTCAGTGTCACCTCATGACTCGCACAGCAAATCACGCTGCTCTGCATAGCCCGAGTTTTTGTAAAGGATGGGGCAGAAATGCTGCACAGGGATGCAGGAACGTGTCCCTCTCAGCTGCTGCCATCCCCATCGGTCTTTCAACCAGCCCCAGGACCCCCAGCGATATTGGACCATTGCCTCCATCCAGCCCACTGCCAAGGTTTCCAAATTCTTTCAGCAAATACCTGTCCCAAATGTAGCTTTCCCCGGCTGCTTGCACCGACTCTTGGAGGGTGCTCTCCTGCGGATGCTGCGGATGCTTTGCATGGTGCTGTCAGCAAGCAGCCAGTGTAACTCATTTTCTAGAAACCCAGGATGGAAAATGCTGTGTTTTGATGAGGTGAGCCCAGAACACAATCAGTCTGTAGAGTTTTTTGGCTAAAGGTGACTTTGAAGGGTACTTTACCATGCTACTGATTTGCACTTGCCCAAGCGAAAGGGGGTAACTCCAGCCCAAAGGTTCTAATATCTCAACTCCCCTCTTCTCCTGTAATATACAACATATTAAACCACTTTCTATTGTCCATCAGAATTTTTGAGCCTTTGCCACTCCCGTTCTGGCTTTTCTCCACCTCCAGAAGGCCTTCTATTCATTTGCCTTTACAAATACAAAGTACAGGCTGGAAGGCTGAATTTCTCTCATGGAGCTGGGGCTCGAAGAACACCCAAATGTCACGTAATGTTCAATCACCATCCCTGGAGCTGGTGACTCTGCGGTGTTAGAAGAAACACCCAGTGTCATTTATCCACTGCTAGTCAGCAAGAAGAAAACCCAAAAATCCCCAAATAATTCATCTGATGGCTCTGACACCACCATCTGCAGAGCCAGCCAGATAGTGGAAAGTGTTTATTTGGAAGTGATTTACTGGGAAGCAGTGGGCAAAAAAAAAAAATGTTCCCAATTCACACCATCAATTTTTCACAGCCGCTATTCAGGCCCTTTTGGGGCAGCCACTTGATGGGAAGCGGAGCTGCGGGAAAGCACCCTATCCTGACACCCAGCACCTTGCAGATCTCCCCAGGTCATGAAGGAGGGGAGGAAAACGGCTCCCAGCACCCTGCGTACCCCCGTCCTGTGTATTTGTAAAGTGGCAGCCCCGTGGCTGGCATCACCAAGTGCTACAGCATCAAACCCCCACTCCACCCCAAGCCGTGGCACTGACGCTGCCCGTTATCTCTCCAGCCCCAGCTCTCCCCTCCCCAACGGTCTGGGGAAACTGGCTCCCAGCCCGTGGGTTTTCCCGCTATCAGCACAGGGAGCAGCGAGGTGAAGCTCATCCGTCACGCTTCGTTAGGGGGCCCGAGGGCTGCAGAGGCGTAGGGCATCCCTTGAGACAGGCTGGACCATTCGCACGCCTATGGATGCGCTCTGGAGTGGGGTCGAAATGAATTCAAGACATGTGGGGATCAAAGACAAAGTCCAGTGAGAACAGATCCCTGTTCTGCCCGTGTCTGGGGTTTCACCACACCAGTTTTTCTTTGCAAGCATTGCTTGAATCCCCCCACCCTGTGAAAAATTTTGCTCAGCATAAGATGAGCTCCCAAGGGCACTGCTTGACCCCATGGCACTGCAGAAATCACCAAATTGTGAAATAGAGTAGCAAATCCAGCTCTGGGGGTTGGTTGTCCAGCAGTGCTCAAGGGACATGAGGCTAGGAAGGGACTGGGATTATTTTCCTATTGTGGGAACCCCAGAAAGCCCAGCCTGGACCACTCACCCCCTCTGGCCAGTACTGGGATGCTCCATGTTGGCTGCACCACCGACTTACTTGGTGCCAGTGTCCTGGTCTGACCCCGCAGCCCCAAAAAAGAAGCTCTGAGATGGGTTTATTCTTCATCTCCCATGTCCAGGTGTACGACAGCAGCAGCTTGGGGGGTGAATGGGGAAACCCAGACATCGCCCCGCAATGTGGAGAGCAAACACCAGTGGGCAGCTGGGACACACTCGTGGACCAATTAGCCCCCAAAACCCCACACGTCCCCTTCATGTGGCATCCTGAGAAGGAGCCATGTGGCTCCAGGCTTCCCAGGGAGCTGCCCGCTGCCCCCAAGCCCAGCCAGAAGGAAGGAGAGGCCGGCAGCCACGGCCCCCCAGAAACACCACGGCTTCATTCCCGTTATCTGATCCCAGAAGCATCCAAAGCCTTAGGAATAAGGGACTCAAACCAAGTCATGCTGGTGCAGGGAGCAGGGAATTCCCCAAGGCTGCAAAGCCCCAAAGGCCAAACAAGAATAGCAGCAGCCCCATAAATCACACCCATCCTATAAATCACAGCCTCCTGATAAATCCCACCCCTGCTGCGGGAAGCTGCGAAGGCTGGAGGAGGGAATCAAGAACGGAGCCGCTGGGGTTTGGCCACCTTTGCTCATGTGCTGCTGGAGAACAAAAAGCTCCGAACGAGGGTTTTTATCGAAACGCACGTCAGAGCTCTGCGAAAGCCGGGCTGATAACAGGCACCTGAGCAAAGGCACCGATGTGATATGGACACCGGGGCCACGTGTGCCTCAGGGGGGCATTTGGCCGCACAGCTCTGATGGAGCCATCATACCAGGGCAATTTCATCCTGTGCAAATCACCCGAATTTGCCCCAGACCCCAGGTTGTGGGTGCAGGGGGAGCGACCCAGCGTCGTCCCCTATGACAGCTTCACCTGGGCATCCACAGGGCCCCCACTGCTCTTCTGTCATGTTTTTAACCAAACACAAGCACATCCTGGCTCCTTTCACTGGGTTTGGGATGTTTGCTGGCTTTCCTGGTCAAATCCTGGTACGAACGGCTGCAGCCAAGGAAACTGCAGCAATTTTCTTCCCATTTTACAGATGGAAATGCTGAGGCTGGATGCACAGCAGTGGTTTAGAACCACTGAGGATGCAGCTCCCTGCTGGAGCCAGTATCCTGCTGCCTGGGATGGCATGGGTGGTTTGGTACGGTGGAAAAGCACAACAGTCCCTGTGTGCAGGTTTAGGTCAAAAATAACTCCAAACCGCTTCCTTTTTCAGGGAAAATAACACCGGGAGGCTGCAGAGAAACAGGGGGGTTAGTGCACCGGCCGATGCTGGGCTCAGATTTCCCAGCCACGTCTGTGTATCTCCGCTGTGGATAGCTTCAGCTCTCAGTGCTGTGCTGAAGTTTTCTGAGCTGAATAAAGGGATTTTGGGGAACATCAAGCAGAAAACAAATGCATCTATTAAAGGGAGAGGGGGTTAATACCTTTTACTTCCTCTTGGACACCCGAGATGCCCCGTGTACCTGCAGCAGCCGAGCACATTCGGAAGCCTGTTGCACTGGGGGAAGCTGGAGATGAATGATGCCCAGACAGCTGGATGGTTTTATGCTTTTTCAGCTTCAGTCTTCACCGGAAAGGTCAGATACAAGCGGGATGGTAATGCAGTTAGTGCTGGAAAAATAGAGACAGAGCAGATCGGAGTGGTTTAATAAGGTAGACGTTATTGAATCAGCCGGGTGGGATGAACTTCGCCTCCGAGCAGAGCGGTCTGAAGCGATCGGCAGCTCCCGTAGGAAGGAGAGGTGGGCTCTCAGGTGGCCAGGAATGGGCAACATGGGAAGATGTTGGGAATCCTTCTGAAACATGAAATTGTGGTGTCTTGCGAGCTCCTAGAAGGCACACAGTGGTCTGCAGCCAAGGGTACCGCCGAGCACCTACGGCTTCTGGTGCAGCCCCGCATCACCTGCAAACTGGGGCCAGGCGAGCTCGATGAGATCCCCGCCGGGGACCCCCGCTCCCAGTTCATCAGCGGTTTGTGGTGAGACAGGAGGGTGACGGATGAGGAAACGTTAAAAGAATTCAGGCTGTTTACCCTAGAGAAAGAAAGACGACTGATAATATCTTCAGGTAGATAAAAGAGGGTTTATCTGAGAGGGAGGGATGGGAGAGGGAGGAAATGCTCTGTTCCTCGTTTCCACAATGGATAGGCAAAAAGCAATGGGCAAATCGCCCAGAGAAAGGTTCAGGTTAGCTTTTCAGGGAGACTGTTTAGGTGTAAGGGAGTGAAGGACTGCAGAGGGAGGGGAATCACCATCGTCAGAGGTTTTTAAAGCTGAGCCAGAAAACATGCATCCCAGATGGTCTATGTGCCTGCTCTGTGCCAGTGGGGCTCTCCCTGCTTCTCTGATCAGTAAAAACTTTTGGCGGCTCATTGCTTAAACTGGAGGATGCTGGGGCTGCTGCCTGATCTAAAGAGCAACAGCTTCATTCTCTCCAAAGATAGGCTTGAAATCAGCGCCATGCACAGATTTGGTCCAGTGCCTGCTTGCAGGTAAATCTCTGTGATCCACTGTGTGCTGGATCCAGCCCGGAGGACGCCCCAACCCCACCACGAGGATGATCGTCTGCTCATGTCCTTGCAGCTGCGTGTGGCCAAGACCTCAGGATGGAGAGCACATCGCTGCTAGACCATCTCATGGGCCAACAAAAGTACCAGTGACACAGCCCTGGTAGGAGCAGAGAGGTGACAAGCGCTGGGGGGCCAGGACCCTTCATCCCTGCTGCCAGCTGGTGCCATAGAAAGCTGGTCTGGGATTGCTCCTGAGGTGCAGCAGGATGATACTCACGGGATCAGCAACGATGGCAGGTTGGTCACATCTTGGCTCCCTGGGGAACGGAGAGGCCAAGACAAGGTTGTGTTGCATGTTTTGCAGCCCAGTTAAAGCTGCAGCTTTCATGCACCGAGCACAGCGAAGAGTCAAGCCCAGTCACTAAGGCAAGAAACTGCAGAAACCAGCTGGGGCTTGGAAAAGAATACAAAAAACCAGCCAGAAAATAACCCGCCGCACTGAGAGCTGACTGTAAGCGACGGTTGTTTAAACACGGCAGAGTATCAGAGCGCTCGAGGAGCTGGATGTGTGTACGAGAGAAAGGTAGCCGGAGGTCGATGCCAGTATTTTCTGGCAGCGTTGGGTTGGAAATATCCTTCAACTCCTTAGATAGCAAGCCGGAGATTACGATGTGAAGGAATGCACCACGAGTCGCTGCTGCGCATAGCCGTGGGAGGGTGGGAGGAGAAGCCAAGCCCCATGGCAGCATGATAGGGAACAGTTTGGAGACAAACAGGGAAGAGGAGAAAATCAGGTCAATGCTCTGAAGTGGCTTAACAGGCCATTGGGAAGCTCTTGGGAAGGAGACCGGTGCGGGGGGAGACGCTTTGAGTGAGAGGAGGTCTCCATGGCAGAGAGATCATAGAATTGTAGACTCACGGAAAGGTTTGGGTTGGAAGGGACCTTTAGTGGTCATCTCGTCCAAGCCCCTGCAACGAGCAGGGACACCTTCAGCTAGACCAGGTTGCTCAGAGCCCCGTCCAACCTGATCGTGAACACTTCTAGGGATGGGGCATCGACCACCTCTCTGGGCAACCTGGGCCAGTGTTTCTCCATCTTCAGTGTAAAAACACATCGGCACAAACACAGCCAGAGCCCCGGGGAGCGTGAACCGAAGCGATGAGCGGGAGGGAGGTTAAGTGCCACCTTCGAGGGGATGGACGGGGGCACTGGGCAGGTTTGGGATCCCAACCCAGACCCCCGCTGCCCTCCCATCTTGGCCTGTCAAGTGATGAACAGGGCCAGGACGTGCAGACCTGGGGTTCACCATGAACCCCCCCACGCTGGGTTGCTGTGCTCACACGCTGACCCCGTGCTGGCGAGCACAAGAAAATATTTATCACCTTGTTTGGCTCCCCAAATCTCTCTACACCAAGCACCGTCTGCTTTTGGGAAACTCCATCTCCATCTGAAAGCCCAAATCTTGAGACATCTGCCTGGCACTGGCCAGACCCTCGGAGGTCCGTGGCACCCCGAGTCCAGCACTGTCGCCCACGCTGGCAGTCACGCAGATGGGGAAGGGCAAGTCCCGAACGCTTCTCCTCGGCAGGGGACCGGAGGGAGGGGAGGTGATACGGGAAAGTCTTTCAACCACGTGTTTGAACGCACAGCCGGCAAAAAGATATTCCCAAGACCTCACTCGTTTTCCCGACTACGTGGAAACATGGCAATGGAGAGGAGGAGAGACCTATTTTGGCTGTCTAATGTGCTTTTCCTCCCCAGGGGGCTTTAACTAAGGTCCTGAGAAGCCACTGCCGTTTACACTGAGCTTGCAGCCTCCAGCTCTTTATTTTGCTCAGTTTTAAATAACACGAATGTTGGGCTCCGTCAGTTCCTCTGGGAGATTTCTTATTTTTAAAGGCAGAGTCCAGGAGATTGTGCTGCCAGAGTATTTTTTCCAAGCATCAAGTCCCCCATCCTTCCCAGCAAGGCTGTGGTGTGGCCAGGCTTTGCTTACATCTCTCCAGTGTGTTTTGGGCACTGGAGATGCTGCCAGCTGAGCAAAGATGGGTAAATGGGTTATTCCAACATTTGCTTCTTGCAAGGAAACACCTCTGCCTCCTCCTTCATCTCCTGAGTAATGACACCGGATAATGACAGCACCAAGCCAGGAAAAACCAGCGATAGCAGCGTTGGAAAGAATAAGAAAAAAAAACAAAACCACAGCAAACCCCCACATAGTTCCATCAAATTGCATGGAAATTAGGCACCAACTTGCAGGAGTCATGCCTGGATCTCAAAGGAGAGGTTACCAAGTGCACTGGATAACTGGGATGTGGAGGGTTTGTTATAAATGATGTATCCTTCCTGGAAGGGACCCCAGCGTGAAGATTGGACTTGCTATCCAACAGAGCAAGCCCCTTCTTAAGAAAGCCTGAGTCCTGGGAGCAGGGCTGGCATCTCGGGTGGCTTTGGCACGTAACACCACGATTGCCACCTTCCGTATCCAAACGGCTCGTGGTCGTGGCAAGTCGTCTCAGTGTGACATCCCAAGCGGCACAGGGAAGAGCAGCTCTCAGGCGTTGAGGAGGGGCAAGGGAGGATCTGACTCCAAATTTCTTTTCCCTGGGAGAGGTGCCAGGATCGGGCAGGGCCACTCTGCAGTGCCAACTCACGGTGCCCTTACGTGTCCTCTGCCATCGACCCAGCATCCAGGGATGCGCTGCCGGAGAGACACTCAACTGGAATAACTTTCTCTGTAGCACACGCCAGTGGAGTGGCCACTGGGAAAACTCCCAGCGTGGGTAAGCCCAGAGTTAACTTTCCAGGCAAAGTTGTAGGAAATGAGAAGTGCTACAAGGGAGAGTGCAAAGGCTGGCGCGTTTCTGCTCTTCTGCATCCCAGAAGATCAAACAGATGGGATTGTCCTGGGACGCACAGCAGTTTGGGGGGCGGGGAGGGGGGAAGGAGTTGCTTCTTTGCAGGATAGCTGCTCCGGAGATCAAGGGTGACATTTCCAGCAGGGCAAGGCATGCTACATGGTCATGTCCCAGCTAATACAAGGAAGATATGGGCTCATTTCCAAGCACTCTGGCTTCAGGCCAGTTGCTTAACTCTCAGCATCTCAGTTCCTTTAGCTGAAGAAGAGGCAAGCTGTTCTTCCTGGCCTCTTTGGCATCTCCTGGGCTGTTAGGACTTCGGGAGGTAAGGATGGGATGTACACCTACAGCCCTACCGCAGCAAGCTGTCGGTAGTAGGGTGTGATGGACATTGGTTTTCAGGAACCCAGTCCCATGCTTGCAGGTGCAAGCCTGTTTTCTGCAAGGTCAGGTTCAGGAAGCATCATTTGAATGATTTATGGTCTGCGTTTTTGGGGAACTGTTTCCTTCTGTTGGCCGAGTGCTGGAAGCTCCCCACTGCTAAGGGCAGGATGCTGGGAGCACAGGGTTGGCTCTGACAAAAGCCCTGTGCTCCTAACTCGCCCTCTCGGAGGAAATTTGGCATCAGCGGTGAAGGTCACCGCACCGAGAGCTCTGGGGATCAGCAAAAGGAGGCCTGAGTGCGATGCCTTAAAAGAAATCAGGAAGGGACACGTCTGTCTGTCTGTCCCTCTAAGCTATTTTGCAGCCAGCATCGCCCTTCCTTAACTTACAGCGATTCTAAAAGTATCGCGTTGCAAACAGATCAAGTGCCAAGTTCACCTAATCCAGAAAGGAGATCTCTTTGAGATTCCCTTGGGCTTTTCCTAGACTGCCCAGGCACAACCATCAGCATGCAGGATGTGAAGGAGACCGGTGGGCATCGGAGCAGGACTGCCCAGCCTCTGGAAAACCATTTCTGGGGCAGGAGAGCTACTAAACACGCAAAGCATCCAAGAACCAGGTAAGCAACTTTTTGCACTCTTTGCTCTCCAGGACACCCGTCCTCTTCTCCCAGGAGCTGGGATGTTTTAGAGCTCACAGAGGTGATTCACAAAGCTAACTGCAAACTAGAAAACCTTATGTCAGGAAGAAGTCACAAGGCATCCTAACCAGAAACATATTTGGGGAGTGAGTCAGTGGAGGAGGAAGCAAAAAGAAAGTTGCACCCTTTTACTTGATGAAAAAAGCATATGGCAACAGCCAATATTGTGAACAACATTCCCCACTCCAGCAGCCGAGCCAGAGAGAAAAGTCATGACTCAACCGTTGCGTTTCATCCAAATCTAAAGAAAAATCTTGTTCAGGAGGGGTATCTTCAGGGAGAGTCAGCAAGAACCGATTTAGCCAGTTAATTATCTGAATTGTTTGGAGAGGGTAAAATTATTTTGCAGAAGCTTTTAGGATCATTTTAAAGCCCTGATTTAAACACGGCTTAGACCGTGGAGAAACAAGTGCACTCTGCAGACATACATAATGCGCAGAATATACGCATCCCTGCTCGCGTACACACACGCTTTCTCCAGATACCACAGAATAAACTCAGGAGGACCTTAATGCTTTCACAGAAACAGCTTGCATCCAGAGCTCCTGCTTCCCCCAGAAGGCTGCAAACATGTCACCATAAATCATAAATCTGAGGAGGCCGAGAATGCCATCACGATTATGAAATATAACTAGAAATTGGCAAAACGTTTGCTGCAAGATCCATACAACTCTGATTTTCTTTGGGTAGCTAGAATGAAGAATAAAGAACCTGCATCGCAGAATGCAGGACCAACACGGTCTGCAGAGGTTTTCAGGCACCGACACTTGCTAAAGCTATTCAGAATCAAAATTCACTGCAGAGAGGCAGCCTGAAGCAGCCGGTCTCCAACATCTTTTTTCCCAAGACTTTCTGGTTGCAGATGTCAAAGCTGTAAGGCTTGGACAGCCCTGTGACTTGGGAAAGAGAGTGAATAATCCCTAGAAAGCAGCCTGGCGATGCTGGGTGGGAAGATATCGTCTGCGGGAGGTCAGACAAGACACATCCGTCCCTCCTGACTTGAGCCATCCATCACCATCCAAGTCTGGATCGGGAAGCGAAGGCTCCTGTTGCCCTAGCATGGAACCGCAGCCCAGCTGCTCCTTAGAGGCTGCCCACCGAAAACTGGGCTGGAGACCGTGCACCAGATAACCCTTAGGATCGGGACGGGCTCAGAAAGGGCTTTCAGTTCCCTGGAGGCACACATGTACGCCACGGGCTCACCGGAGCAATTAAATCCCACCAGGACAAGCCTTGCGATAGCGATGTTTCGGGTGAGCAGCAGCAGTACCTTAGTCCAGGTGTTGCTCACGGTGAGTAAGAAGGGATGGCTCAACCCCAAAGAATAAGGGGGTGCTGGGGGCAGGCGCAGGACTGAGCCCCTCGAGGGAGGAAAAGTCCGTAGCTCTCGTCCTGCTCGCTGCCATCCGCCTTGCGCCCACGTCTCCTGATGGGAGCATCAAGCTACAACATGTGTTGAACACGTGCTGGCTGATACGCATCAGGCTGTTCCGTATCGCTGCCAAGATTTGCCTTGATTTAATCAGCGCTTCTCCTGCCTGTTTTTTCTTCCCCCCCCTCCTCCCCACTCCCCCCAAATGCAGATGTGGTGTCTCCAACACGGAGGAGATCGCAGGTTTCTTTCGTGACAGCAGAGCACGCATCATTGGAAGGAACATTTCTACCCTCTTCCCTTTTCTGCAACCACCACAAAGCAGCTTCACCTCCCTCCCTTCCCCCTGCTGATTTTTAATACTCCGGTTTATATGCAAATGAAAAAAACCCACACTCAATTGCATGCAAGGGGCAGTCTGGTAAGCATAAAGGAGAAACCCTGAGGAGTGTGCCAAGAGACATAACTGTCCCATCCGAACATGCTCGGTAAACACAGGCTATTCAGCTGCTGTTTCAGTCTAAGCCCTTCCTGCAAAGCACATGAGGCTAAACACCAGTGCCACATCCAAGCTGTTTAAAGATTCCTATTCCGACAGTATCTCACTTTATACAAAGCACAGAGATTAACTGCGGGACCCTTCACGGTCCAGTAGCTGTAAAACTAGCTGGGGAAATAGTGGTGAAACGTCGTGGTGGCATCGCTGGAACACTCTCCTGTAAGACACCAGCTGGGAGATAAATGTTGTTTGTTTTGGAAGCGGTCTGTGCTTCTTTGCAAATGGGTCTGACCATTTCCTTACTGAAAGCACACCTAGCAACGTTGAAAGGACATTAAGCTATTTTTAAACTTAAGTATTGGTTACTTAAAAGTAATTATGAATGTGAAAATTTCTGACAAATCCTGCAGTATGAAACATCCTGGGAAGTTACCAGAGCAGGACATTGGCGGTTTTAGACGGAAAACGTGCACGCTCCTCATTCGGCCCTTCGGCTCAACGGAATGGGAGCGGGATGAAAAGGTGGGAAGATAACACATCTGTGCACGTTTCGGAGGGCTCCTCTCGTCTCGCAGAGATTTTTGCCGTTTTGCATTTCCATGCTGTTTCACAACAGGAAACACCTACCCCGGGAGCCGGCGGGGAGCCTGTTCCTGCCCAGCTGGACTCCCAGAAATAAAACACGGGGCTTGCAGAAGCCCCACGGCAAACCGCGGTGAGGGGGAAGCCCCGTTCCCTCCTCGCAGGCTGGCTTTTGCAGCACAAACCGACTCAGCACCCAGGTTTCACAAGCATCACCGCCCTGAGACCACATCCATTTACACCAGCTCGTCCACCCGTGCTCAGTCATTCGCAATTGCCTTTTCTGCCGCTGAGGGGAATCAAAATTGTCTCCATTCCCAGCCTGCTGGGTCCTCACCCTGCAAAACCTGAATATTTGGAGCCCCAAAACCCCAGTGACTCAGTTCTGAAAACACAAGTTGTGAAAATACACCAGAGCCAATGTGGTCCGTCAGCCTCTTTCCGGTGGTGGCACAAACTCAAGTTTTTAGTTTTGGGTAGGTGTGGGAGACAGCAGTAGGTGGAAAGATATCACAAATTCAAAATCAGAAGAGCTGCTCTCCTTTCCCCCTTCCTGTGGCTTTGGTTTCCAACCAGTCTGGGCTTTGCTGGCAAGGGAATATGAACAGAAAACCAGAATTCAACCCTCTGCTTGCTGAGAGGCTGTTGGGCATAATCCGGAGCACGCGGCAGTACACGGAGGGCAACACGGATCACAGCGTGATCTCCCTGCTCGAGACATTCAAGGGTTCAGTGCTGGCCAGCTGGCAACCTAAATGCCAAAGCCTTTTTATTCCCCCACCTAATCCATATTATACACGTTCGCCTAAGAAAGAGTGGGAAGAGCAACAAGCACTAAAGGCACTCGGGACACGATCCAACACTCAGCAAAGTCAAAGGAAGACCTTTGTTTTGGCCAGGTTGGGATCTGGCTGTTAGAGAAGTAGCATAAGCAGGACCACGTTGGTAGCCTGAGGTGGTTTGTCACATTACCATTGATATCGTATTAGAGAGAAAAAAATCTGGATTCATGAAGCACTGGATAAGGTTAATTTCTGCTTGAAACAGTTACGAGTTCAAAACCCAAGTTAAAGGAGCCTTCTTATAAACAGAAGGAAGTAGTAAAACCCCCAAACCTGAGATGCTTTGGCACAAACATGCTTGAAAATTCCGTTTTAAAATGGAAGTCAAGGTTCTTCTTTATCAAGGAGTATGCTGAAATGGTAAGACCCTTTAAGTAGCTGCTCTTTAAGTACAAAGTATGGGCCCACTCTGAGATGAGATACTGACTTCCAAGGAGATAACTGAAGGGGCCGTAAAACCAGCAAGAAAAACAAATTGCACGTGGGGTCCGTGGAGTACGAGGGTCTGGTCAGGGCTGCAGTCTGTAGAGAATTTTGCACTTCACCTCTCCCATGTCCACACTTACAAGCAATGAGGCACCAGGGAACAGGCAGAGTAGCTGCAAGAAATGGTATTTTATTTAAGAAACAGAGAAGTTAATCTGTGCCAGATGCCCACAGAATTGTCATATGAAACCCCTCTCTTTGGATAAATCAGCGAGGATTTCAAAACCACAAGGGATTGCTTCTGGGACATCTCATGCTTGCAGGGGACTCATTGACTTTTCACTCTTGAAGGGAAAGGATTGGCCAAGGTCTGCTAGTCAAGAGCTGCTGCGACTGCAGCTGGGGAGACAGGGCATTTTCAGGGAAAAAGGCTGATTTTGGAATTTGCTTTCCAATGGGACCAGAGGGCACTGACCTCCAGGGTGAACTGAAACTTTGATAGCCAGGCATTTCTCTCCACGGCTTAGGAGTTCTCCTCTTATTCCTTGGAAGAGGAGACCGTGTCAACACGCTGTCAGCATCAGGAGCTGGGCATGCAGTTTTAGGTGCTTCTGCAATGGCATGCAGAGAAACACAAACCGTTCTGACATCTATAGCAAAGTGTGGGTCAAATGGGCCTCAAGGGAGCCAGGAGAAACCCAAAGAGCAAGGAACCAGTCCTGGGAGAGGTCAGCCCAGATCCACTGCTCACCAACACGCCAAAATTCATTGACAACAGAAAATGTTTCGTCGGTCCCAGAGTTAAGCTGACTGATGGAAAACACAAACGCAGTGAAAAGAGAACATGCAACGCCATCCTGAAAGCTAAACACATCCAGCTGGGCTTTGCTGATGCTGAGCTTTCAGGAGAAGTCTCCAGGATCACAACGGTAAGATGTGCCTCTTGGGTTTCAAGTGGGTTTCAAAGTTTCCGCTTCAAGTCTTGAGGATGCACAGGCTATGCCCAAACATTCACGAAGCAAGCTTCAGTGGACAGAAATTCCAGTGGACAGAAATCAAAGCAGAAATGAAAACCAAATGCTTCAGAAGAGGGAGGGGAAAGCTAAACCAAGAGAAAGTTTGATTTTGTGAAAAATGATTAGTAAATGCAGATCAAACATGGAATGCAAGAAAAACGTCAGGCTGAAGTCCATCCGATAAACCAGAAAATGGGATTGTCACATGGGTGACATTTAAAAAAAGAGATTTTAAAGCTTTTCGCAATATCAGCAAAGACAATAGGCACGGACCCTGGGGAAGCAATGAAAAGTACTCACTACAATTGCAGATGCAGAGCAACCAGTAAGATAACGCTTGGAAAACTGAAAATTACTCCGTACATGTGGCAGTCTATTACTGGGCCTTGGTGTGTAAAAGCTTACTGAACCCCTGACGGTCACTGAAGACGCGTGGCAGAGACGGGGGAGATGACCCTGTAAAACACCACGGGTCAATCACCTGCAGTCCGACTTCAGTAGAAAAATGATACGCGGAGGCAGAAACCTAATCTCCAAGCTAATAACAGAAAAATGGGAAACAATGAATTTCAAATAAACTTGCCGGGCAGAGGGCACACAAATATACGTTAACTATCTAACTGCAAACAGTTGACATAGTGATTCATGAACTCAACTTGAAAAAATCAATCCCTACCGATTTAGCTACGTGTAGAGTCAGCTCGACTGACAAGCGGCACGGGAAACGAGCAACAGGACAACAGAAAACCGTGAAGGAGGAAGAGATGGCAACCAGGCGTAATACATATGTATAAGAATATGAAACATGTTTCAGTTCAGCCTGATAATACTAATTAGGAAAGGAGATAAAACAATTGAAATTGGCCAGCTAGACTTTCACAGTGAAATAAAGCAAAGGGCCTCTAACTCCAGAAACACTGGCAATAAAAGCAGAGAGAGCACATAGAGGGGAAGGGAGGTTGTAGTAAAAACATGACAGAATAATTAGAAGCAAAGGGATGGAATTCAGGAAATAAAAAGAAAAAATGAAGCTGATTTATCTGCAAAAAATGACCTTGTAGCAAAAAACCTGGGAGCGTCAGATTTGGGCAAAGCACTCAAGGGCAAGTTTCAGAAAACAGCTCAGTATCAGTCAGAAGACTGACAACAGTGCAGTACATTTCCCTTATCTTGGTTTCTCAAGAAAAAACACCAGTCAACACAGCCTGTAAAGCTAAACATTGTTCTTGCAGAAGAAAACAAGTCAGTAATTGGAAGCCAGGACATTCCAGCTCTCTATTATGCCATGGACCGTCTGACCAGAAAGTTTTAAGCATGAAATTTAGACTCTAGCATGCAGAGGTGTGACCCTACTTGAATCTGTGTTACACTGCAGGACAGAAATGGGGCGACCCTTTTTCTAACAACTTCAAAATTTAATTTTCAAATAGTATTTCATCTTTGCAGGAGGATAAGAGATCTTTTTTTGAGGATTAAAAAGATGAAAGTCTGCTCACAGCATGCTTAACATCTTTGCATACGCTTTAGAATAAATCTCCATTTATTCTTTAGAGGTATGTTTTATCGCTGTATTTAACCTTGGAGATTAGCAGATGTTCCACAAAGTTACAAATTAGAACAGAATATGTCCATTAACTCAGGAAAAATGCAAAGTGATGAACAGGTATTGGTCCTTATTATCCCTTCTCCTACCAGCGATATGGTTTACTTCTCAGCTCTCTCTGCTCCCTGATTTACCAGGGGGTACGCACATAAAAGTAGGATCTCATCCCTTACATGGAGAGCAGTCAGCAAGTACCAGCATGTTCCGATGTGAGGGGAACAGCTATTCCATAAATCTGAAACATGTTCTGGACAATGGCAGAGTTTACACAGACCACAAGAATTATAGGAATTAACCCCCTTTTGTTTACAGCCTTTAGAAAGAGCTCTAGTGTAGATCCAGTAGTGTAAGGGGATAACGCAGCAGTGACGTGATCCAACTCAAAGTACTGAAACACAAACCATGCACATTTGGAAACGTTTTACACGTTCTAAAATTAAAAGGGGGTTCTCCTTTTATGTTTAAGTTCTCCTAATTAGGAAGAGCTGATTAAACAACTTATCTGCAAAACCAGTAATGTAAACAAAAGCCTGTTTTCTGGAGCAGAGGTGTCAAGCTTCCTTCTCTTAGAGGGTTATTTTAATTTTTTATGATTGTTCATCAACCAAGGTAAACATGTCAGGCAGGAGAGTTACAATTCACCGAGGCTAGATGGATTTTTTCAGATATCCACACCGAAGCAACATCCTTTTCACCATCTGAACATCTTTGTTGAGTATTGGTTCACTGCATTTCTAGTAGCACTGTTTCTGTCATCTTCTTCCCATTCCCCTCCAGCCCTCCCTTCCCTTTCTCTTCGCATTGTTTTTTCTTCCTTCATAATTAGTCCTAAATCCATAACCCCAACATACAAGCCTAGCTCCCAATTCCTTCCCCATTGCACCACGGACCAGGGAAACAAACAACAGCCCGAGCAATACTATTCGGGACAAGAGCCACCCTCTCCCCCCCCGAATTTCAGAAAGGGACGTCTGGGTGGTTTCCACATCTCCGAGTCACTGGCTGAGGCTGTCTGCTGGTGCGGTGAGCTGATGTTGCCTCATCTGTTAACACCGAGAACACCGCTATTCACCAACACCACAGCCCGATACTTTTTTTTAACAAAAATTTAGATTCTGCAGCTTCCCACATGCCATACAGATCATAAATACCTCAGCCAGAGGCAGCTCAGAGGCCATATATCTGACGCTTCTACTCCAGAGCCTTCCACGTTGTTTTAAAATCTCAACAATGACCTTTTAGTGTTTCATTTGGAGATTATTTCCTTTCATCACAACACTTCTCTCTTGACTTCTCCTGAATTAGTTTCAGATAGAAACCTAATCTAAGCTCTGGTACTCTCAGGCCCCACCAAGTTTATTTTATGCTGCTCTTTCCTCTTGATGGGATCTTTGTGCACAAATATACACATACATACATTTTTATACAAATGCACACGCACGTATATACATTTAATAACGGTAAGCGAAAGACAGCTGGATCCTCTGCAAACCAAGGCTAATGTGAGGTCAAAACCTTCACGTGCCTGAGAAACACTTGGGACCTAAAAAGCAAAGGCAGTTACTTACCTTGGAGAAGAACGTGACTGATGTCATTTGTGTGAAACCACAAGTATTTATTTTTAATGAAAAAATACTTAAAGTGTGCCACAGTGTCCATATATTCATTTGAATAGTAGTACAAAGATATGTATTTCTGAGAAAAAGTCTTAACACTGTAGAAAATAAATGTGGTTCTTAAATTATGTCAAAAGAAACCAGTAAAAAAGTAATGTTTTATACACTGGAATAAAATGAAACAATTAGAGATAATAATAAATTATAATTACAGTATTTCAAATATTTGCTTCATGCTTTTTTCAGCATTAGTTACTAAATGTATCACGTATAATACGCCCTCAGAAGCCAGCAGTCAGAATGGTCTTTCAATGGTACTGTGGATAATAGGATGTGGAGCTGAACAAAGTCCTAGAAAAATGACACCACCGTTTGTTATTTACTGATACATAAAACATCAGAACATGGCAGTTTTAGGTTTGTATCTAACATATATTTTTGTTAATAGAAATTAATTTAGTTTTTTTTAATCAACTAATCTTTTATGCTTTCATGAACTAAACAGCAATTATGGTCATTAACAAGTATGTCACCCAAGCACACCACACAACCGTGCTTATGGGATGCTACACGTTGTATTGGCTTTTTATACAGTCAAAGTTAACAAGAATTTGGAATCATTTCAGGTCTAATTAAGCACTGCAAAATGTTTAAAACTATAAAGTGCTTTTAAATACAAATCATTTTGCTCTTCAGAAGTAGGAAAAAAATCCAAACATGCACTTAAACCTGAAACCTCCATGCCATATATACTGCAGTTCAACAGTAAAACATCAGTTTTGTGCCATTTGTTTTAAAATTTCCTTTCCCATCCCGCCCCATCCCCAGTCAAAATTTCAGATAGTGTCTAAATTGGATTTGTCGGTATCTTCTTGGTCGTGCTTGTACATGAAGGTTAGAAGGAAAAGAGCAATATCCAGAGATGACCAATAGGCAGTGTGTGATGTGACTGCAGACCAGTATCTGCTCTCCACGAGACCTTCCCTGAGCTCAAAATCAATCCTGTGCTCCAGTTCCACTAGAAATTGAGCAAGAAACAAAAAGGGTGTTAGAATTGCATTTCAGCAGAAGAAAAACCACTGGCATGTTTTTCCATCACCTTTGGGTTCTGATTCTACTTGTTGTATATAAAATACATATAATGTCTCTGTGTTTACATTTAACAGTATACTCACTTAAGTCAACTGTGATTTTTACTAATACGTACATACATTTTGATGCACATGCATTTAGCAGAAGCCTGATCTAAGAGTGGTGCTTAGTTTGGGAGAGGGGGAGAAGAAACTAAACCTAAAGCTTGGCAAAAGGTGGCATTTTTTTAAGCAGCTGTTTTCCTTATAGTAACTATATAAATACATTTATTTATGCTCCTTGTGATAACTACACAGAAGTAGCCAGGAAATGTTGAGGCCCCATTAGGAAACACTGACTTTCAGAAGGTGGATGCTCAGAACTTTCTGAAATAAATGGAATTCTCGCATCTTTAGTGGGTATACAGGGAGACTACACCCAATATTACAAGCCTGTTCTGAAAACCAGCCGTCCCTACGCAGCACTAGCCCTTTTCATTTCCAGATTATTCCTAATATATTTCAGCAGTTATCCTTTCATTTCAATGGCTGCTTTGATTAATACCACATTCAAAGCAATTTTCACTGCATGTTTAACTGGGCCAGTGGCTAACCTATTGTTAAGGCACTTTAGCGGTTAGAAAATCTCTACAAGGAGCAACGGAATAAAAAGGACAAAACTAAAAGCCTGCTTAGCTACAAAAGCCAAACCCCCATATTGAGTAAAAAATGCAGCCATTTATCAAAGCCAGTTTCGAGGAATTTTAATACTTGGCTCAAAGGGCGCATAAAGGGAGCATCGCACGAGCGCGGCCGCCGTCACGGCACAGCAGCACGCGGGGAACGACGCGTGCCTTCGAGTTTTCTCGGGAGCGTTGCACCGCTTTTGCAAACGCAGCAAGGAGAGGGACTCAGAGCCTTCGAATACCGGGAGACAACCGCAGTCATTTCCACTAAGACGCAGATATTCAAAAAAACCCCAGTGGCTTTGCAGGAAGGACGCCCCGAACGACTCCCGTCTCCCTCTGACGAGAGGCCGTTTTAACAGGAGCTTGGGAGGCAGCCAAACCCCACCGCAAGCCGAGCGGCCGCCCTCTCAGAAGCAAATACTTTGGCTGCAGATTGCATCATTCAGCTTACAGCCTCGCTGGCCTCCGCTCCACGGTCTCCTTCTACGGAGCAGGGACGGGCTCGCAGCAAAGAGGGATGCAGGAACTGTGCAGAAGGCCCTCGACGTGCCAAACCGCCCCCGAAAGGACCTCATCGGCAGCTCCGCAAGATTCGCGGTCACGCCACTCTATTTTCTTCAAGTTTATAACAAAGTCTCTGTCCTCAAATACTGACTCAGGTTATCTGTTGAAATTAGCGGTGATGAGCGGACAGCAATGTATCATGTGAACGCTATCACAAGCTACAACATACTTGTGACTCCGTGGATTGCAAAAACCCCCGCCTTGCAACACCGCCAATGAGAAGTTTAGAAATAAAATCAAGTATGAATTTCTGTAAAGGAAGTACCTATACTTTTCCAAAAAACCAGCTGCTAAAATTGCACTTTCTGTTCTGGGCGGTTCAGATCAGGACAAGGGCAGCGTCTGTTTCCAGTCATAAGTGCCTTTAAATCCAGATTGCTTCAGAATTGCAAATGTATGGGGAAATCTAATAAATCCATTTTATGATAAATGGTGAGGGGGATTCTCTGCAGCAATTATATTGCTTTTCCTAGTGGGAGTCTAGGAAGTACTGATATGCAGATCTCATTAGCCAAAACTCACACATGCATATATATATACGGTGTACATGTATGTACAAACACATATACAGATAAACCTCCTTTAAGAGGAAAAAAAGGTTAAAGGGAGAACAGAGAGTCAGTCCTTGGACAGCCTTAAGAGATTGAAGAAGCAGGAACAGATTCAATATTTATCACTTTAGAGCAAACCAACAAAATTAAATAGTGGCATATGTTGTTATGGTATTTCCAGCCTCCCACAACATATGGATGCAGCCCACTAAAGGTCTTGTTTCCAGAGGGTTTGTAAGGTGGACTCATCACTAACCTGTGGGTTCGAGAAAGCCCGAGCTGCTGTGTGGCAAAGGCGGTGTCCCAACAGTTGTGGCCTTCTTGTCGTCCCCCTCGGTTCCATCTTTTCCCGTCTCGAGTGTCTGTGGGGTGGTTGTACTAGAACGACCGAATCTTGAAAAAAGCATCCCGCCGAGGCCTTTCCCAATACTCGCAGCTCCTGCATCCAGCACGGAGGGAAAAAACCCCAAACAACCAAGCACAAGGGCAGTTAAATCAAACTGCAAATTAAAGTCACTGTAGCATTCATCAGTCAGAGTTGAGCGACAGATGAAGGAAAACACTATTCATGCTTTTCTAGGGTGGGAACGGCTTATCTGACTTAAGTGTACACTGTTTATCATGAGACTAATCTAGCATACAAGCAAAGGCTATAATTTGGAAACTGTAGTTTGGGGAACAAAAATACATGAGAATACTTCTGCAGCAAGAGATCTGGTACTTTTATAGATATGTTGTAATTCCTCTTTCATAAAAAGTCTAAGACAAAAATGCTTTATAACAACGTTAGTACCTTCTGCACGTAAGAATCCCATCAGGGCATTTAAGACATTCCTCTCATTAAGGGTCCTATGTTGGCATCACCCTTACAGACATTTAAGAAATGCTGTATCATCCTTTAAAAGGACTATTTTGGTTGCTCAGGAAGAAGGGTGTAAAAGTTAAGAACAGATATATGATGTTTTCTGCCGACTTTGCTGCCACCTCATGGACAAGACATTAAAGTTACTATAGTAACAAAGTAAAAAGCAACCCTGCTTTGAAATACCGCCTATTTCTACTCAAGGACTAAAGTGCTTTTATATACTTTACTTATTTGATTGGGAAGATTCCTGGCACAGGCCTTCTTCCAAATCCCACATAGAGAGCTAAAGAAAAGCCTTGAGTCAACAAAAACTGCAAGTGCGTGCTCAAATATAAGCTCCAGTGAAAGTGAATTTAAGCTCACTTAAACCAGGGCTTATTTTGAATCAGAAAGCCAGAAGGGGACAGGCTTCATATTAAACCAGCCTCAATTTCCTATTGTAAAATCATGAGTTAAATGTAACCATAATAGCATACATAGGGATATTTTTCTCCTATTTGCCAATACCAGAAAATGTAGTCACAAAATAAGCTTTAATTTTTTTTTTTTTCCATGAAGTAGAGTGGAAACTATTAAATCACCAGGATGTTACTTCAATAAGGCAGAAAACAATAAGGCAGCAATTGCATAAACTCCCTGACCCACATCCTCTCCCCACAAGCCTTGACTCCAGTGTACGTAAACTGTCTTTCCGTCAAAGTAAATGTCAGTTGGGATTAAAACAAGCCATACACCTATACAGAACAAACTGAACCAGCCAGGAATAGTTTGCTTATGGTTGCACCTCAAACACCACACCACAGAGCAGTGAAGCTCTACAAGAAGGTCCTATATATAAAACAAAGGACATAAAGAACAATTACCTAATATACTTGCTTTGCCTATATTTGTTATGGACTCCCCATAGTGGCGTCGAACCATGACTGGTGAAGTGGTTGGGCTCGGTACAGTTGAAACACTTTCACTATCAGTAACTGAGGTAGGTTCTTTTGTGGGGTTGAGAAAACTTGGCTTCATATGCTCATAAGGTAGAGGGTTTGCAGTGTTGTACCAGTGGATCTGGACAGGCGAAATGTTGCTGTAGTGTTTCAGAATTAAAGGTTCTAATCTATAGGCCTGCAAGGGTAATTCAGAAAAGAAAATCCTGAGTGTCAAGACTGCAAAAAATCACATTCCCTTCCCATAGAGAGTCCTCTCCAACCTCAAATCCAAAATACTGTAACAAGCGAAGCCTAGAAAGTGACAGAATGGTGGTCGTATCTTCTGGTTCACCTTTATTCTCATAGCCTGGAAGATATATTAGCTGCCCAGTTGCTTGTGCATTCACTAGCACATTTCTCTGCAACACTTCTACTACACGGTGTCACGAACACACAAGTTACTGTTAACATATGTTTGTTATTATGCACTGACAGAGCAAACTTTATATACACTTAAGCTGATTCTGCACAACACAACAGACAGAGAGGAACTGGCTACGTAAACGTTTTGTTTCATACTCTTCATTGACCCCTGTGCAACCCATGAATTGGTGTGCTTATTAAAAAAAATCATTTTCTATTGATTCTTTATTTTCCTTGGTTTACTTAGATGTAGAAAAGCACTCTGCACTTCTTTATCTTAAAACTAAGTAAAGTTACTATTTGCAGAGTGGGACCACACATTGCAGCCTAACCAGTCGTCCTAGATGTCCCAGGAAAATTCTGGTTTTGGAGTAGCTGGAGCTGAACAAGATCTTGAGATGAGCAGAACCAGCATGGTTGGATTGAAGTCTGAATATACTCAGATTCAGGTAGAGTTTAAAGACAGAAGTATCCCCAAATTACTATTCTATAGTAAGCATGAAAGCCTGAATCAAGCTTGCATCAAAGCAGTTGCCAAGATGATGCAGATTAAAGTTCCGGCATCCTGCCTTTGGTTACAGCAAACACTGGCTGCCTATGGAAAAGCATAAGGACAGGCTGAAGCTATACTAATAGTGCCCTCCCAAGTACTACCCCTCCCTCTAACAATCTCTTCCTTAGGACCCTTTGGGAAAAAACCAGTGTTTTTGTTTTTCTACAGTATCCTGTAAACTGCTTGTGAAGCCTTGTTTTAACAGCAGTACTATCTTTGGACAGATGATGTTTAATGGAAGTCAGTAAGTTAAACACAAGTTGGAACCTCACTGAGAAGGATTATTTCTTATGCCTTTGCAAAAAAAAAAGAGTAATCTTGAATCTTATTAATATGAAAAGAGAAGCAAAGTATATGGTATTTAAGGCAATTATTTGTAGGAACTGTTATTCTACAGTTACGAAAACCGAGACATGGTACGATAATCATTAACAAATAGTCCTGTGCTGGAACATGCTTGCGTTGATTCACACGCTTTGAAGATCACACATTATCACACAGCTGATGCTTAAAAATAGTCACGGTAAAAGCTTGCAACTGCAATTAAAACTCACCACTGGATCTGTTGGATGAAAAATATTTAGTAAGCGGTTACAAATTGTTCTGGGCAGAATATGGTCTTGACTACCGCTGTTTCCTGGACGGATGCCACGCAATGCCAAAAACACTGCTAATGGAGATCCCATACAGAAGAAATTCTCAACCTAAGGAGAGATTTCATCCATGTTAATAAGGATGGAAATAATGCTTTCTAACATGGCTGGATTTGATTTTTCTCTTTCAACTGATTTCTCAGTTTCAAGTGAGGGACTTGTACAGTATTAGTCAGTCACAATGGGAAAGATCACTACAACATACGTACTATAACATGAAGGTTAAGTTTCCCATTTCCCTTTGCTGTGAGAAGAGTTACATATTGTGGTACTACATAGTTGAAAAACAAGTTGGATAGTTGAACTGAAAGAGGTCTACCGTCACTGGGAAGGCTGGAGGGAGAAGAATGTGGAAGACACTAAGGAAATGCCATGAGTTTCACAAGATTGAAGCCTGATTTCTCACGAAACTTCCCAAAGCTTACCACAGCTCCTTCATCCTACCCTAACCAAGCACTCCGTGATTTGTTTTGCTACACACACCCATCGAGGAAGTAGAAATGCAGGCTACACTGGGTATTAAAGCCAACCTAGAGAACACTTACAGGAGTCATGCACACATACAGGCTGGTGTTCCGTACAACCTCTTAAAAACACCTAGTGTTAAGTGAACAGAATGATGCTTGTCAAAAGTGCCATCGCGTCACACGTTAGGAACTGCTACCCAGGAACAGGTACAGCACACTGAGCCATCATCCAAAGCTACTGTCACTTTGCTCTAAAAGGACTGCCTCTAACACTGAGAGGCAACTGAGTAAACCTGAACTGCAACCGCTAACCCATCTGACAAAGGTCACTGAACATGCATCAGCGGTAACGACTTTTGGTCACTACCAACCTGGGCCGGGATTCAACAGTGACCTAGAGGTGAATGATTTCGTATCCCACTACCAATCCTCAGACATCATCTCCTAGAAACATCAAATGTAAAACTCTGCAGTCAAAAATATTGTCATAAGTCAAGATTACTTTTTAACCTTTAGAGAATTTTCTTATACAAAAAATGAATTTTACCATTATCAGACCTTTGCTGCAACTTTCCCAACAGTAGTGCCCAGTTTGCAGGGCACTACAACTGAGCAAATCCTAGCATGCTGCTACTTAACCAGCAAGAGAAATTGCTGCATTCTTGCTAAAGTGCACATGGAGGGTGCTTGGATTCCCATGTGCGTTCCCTATATGTCAGCGCATGGAGCGAGGGTGTAGAAACAATGGTCCGTTTCATCTATCAGATTCCAGCACTGTACAAAACATTCCTCCTCCTCTGACTTGGCACTGGTACCACACCTCTTCCTTCCAAAAGAATGTGCAAGTCCCAGTTCAATGGGAAAAAAAAAAAATCTAGCTCTTCAGCAAAGCTATTCAATATCATATGCTGCAAAGCACTGCTCTCTGTCATCTATATTGTCACTCTAGTCTGGGGCAAAGCTGCTTTCCTTTCTTATAATCAGGCTTTACACAGACCCTTACATTTTTGCAGTTTGGACAAAAAGCTTTCTCATCTTCAAGTACAATAGAAACAGATATTCACAGTGAAATCCTTTAAACTGAATACGTAACCTTTAACCCTGTTCATCTGATATTCCTGTAACGAGCATCTGAAGTACACAATTATGGTCTTTCTGGTTCAGAAAGAAATCAGAAAGTGACTGTCAGCTTACACTTGCTAGCAGATGCTTAAAAGATGTTTTCATTAATTCACCTTAGGCAAGTACAGACTAGGCAAAAATGTCAAAAGGTAAATAGTTTCAGTGGTTACACAGTGCATGGCTTTTGTTCCATCGCTTCTATCGATAAACACAAGATTAACAGTGTCCACAGACAGATGCTTTCTTCTTGGAGGGCACTGTTCTTCGCTATGTATTTTCTTATACATGCGAGCCTTTCAACATGGCCTTCCAGCTCTGGAAATGCTTACAAAGATAAAGTACCAATAGCTGGGTACCTTAACGGGTGGCACCAGACCAATACCAAAGCAGTGAATGCTAAAAATCAAAAGTAAGTCTTCCAAAAATAAAGCCCTTTAAATTGCACCCATTAAACTCTCAGCGCTGTTGCAAAGTGGCTGAAGACTGCCATACAATGAAACTTACTGGGAATAGAGGACTAAAATCTTTCTAGAAAACATTTATTAATTTTGGTGTTTCTCCTAGAAGCAGGAGTGGAGCACTTCACATATATTCCTCTAAATGTTTAATAACAGAGGAGACATGTTTAAGAACATGACCTTTCAGGACAGCACTTTTCTCCTGGATATGAGTCATAAACAGAAGACTTAATGCATTTATTTGTATTTCAAGCAGAAGCTCAGCCAAATAGTCATCCATTCAAATTAAGACTGCAGTATTTTCAGAATTAAAAAAAACATCTGAATGAGCCAACAGAAGTGAGGCAGCGCAGCTCTGTTGCGCATAGGTAAGTGTGGGGGACAAATGAATGTTGTTTAGTGGTGATGTTAAATCAGAAGACACAGAAAGCGATTATAATTTATGTTTCCGTGCTGCCTTTCAGCCTGGAGGATCCCAAACATCCTTCCAGAGCAAGGAAATACAGACCTCTGCAGCAGCCTCTACCCACCCGTTCCTGCACCCAGGAATGTTCTGCAGCCTTAGCCGACAAAAGGAATAGAGACTTAGACCAGTATTACATGGGGAATTTAACTGGGCAGTTCTGTGTTCAACTACTACGGCACATTTCTGCATTCAGTTTAAAGGCTTCCTCCTCTCAGATAAGGCTGCACGTCAGCATCCCATTAAGCTCTCAAAGTTCTTGTACGTGTGGTACGTATCAGTAGTATCTGACAAATAATTTGTGATAGTTGTTATCAACATTGACATCACTGTCAGGTGATGCTACATAGAAAACACAAGGTCAAGTACATGCTCGAGCTTCTTCTGGAAGAGTTTCTGTAACCCTCGGTGAATGAGAAGTGCTAAGGAATCCTGAAGCACTCTGGGCCAGCACATTGACAAATCCAGATTGAAATGAATTTGCTTTTCAGTACTAGGGAGCAACCATGAAACGTCCTGCCCTCCTCTTCCCCACTGTGATTGAAAATCATCCTACAACACGGTTATTTTCATGCACCATGGAGTCATAAAGTGGTAGGTATCGCACCATTCCCCACGTTTTCATGTTCTTCAGCCCCTTCAAGACCTTTAACTCCAATTCCTCTTATGTAGCTGGTGGGGAGAAGGCTGTGCTTCTAAGCTTTACATTTACAACGGGGTGTTGGCTTTGCTTTTAACCCATGCACCTCCTATTGATTTAGCAGTTTATTCAATTATGCCATCTGAGGAGAATCAGAGGAAGAGAGACAAAGATACTTCACCCTCAAGTTCCCATTCTGGTGGCTTGCCCAATATATTATTAGAGTACAACACACTCTGTATCTTCAGGTTTGGGTTTTTTTCCCCTCCCAAAAGGGTCAGTCAATCACACAGATCATTTCCTCTAACATTAAATACCAGCCAAGTTAGCTGCTGTATTTATTTTTGCACTTGTCTTGCCTAAAGCTACCTTTGTGCTTGCTCAACATCAAGCAAGCTTAACTCTGCTTCATGTAGGACTAGTGACTTTCTCTCATCCTGGGAAGCTTAATTTGTTTCAGTCCATAAAAGAGGCAACACATCGACAGTGGCTAGCCTTTTTCATTACAGCTGTACATGCCCATTTCGTCGTGTAATACAACCTAAGGAGATCAGTGACCAAAGACTCCAGTCTCCTGCGTCGCACAGACCAAAGCAATTTGTGGATCAAGCACTTGCAGTTAATAGGAACTCGTGATCAAACCAGAGCTCTGCTCTGCCATGAAGAGCCAAGGTGCTGGTAGTTGGTACCTACAAAGCAGTTAGGTCTCTTTCAACAAGCTAGTCACCCTCAGTAAGCTGGACTGGCTTGCTGATGAGCAATCATCTTTCAAGCATCCTGTTGAAATCCTCCCTTGGCAGAAGCACTTTGACATCACGTTCATGGAAAACCTCTCTCTTTCTGGAGCTCTGTCTCGGGCACGGTACTTAAGCAATGGGAGTCACTAGTGTAAAGCTTCACAGAAACAAAACATTTTCCTTTAAGAAAAAGGATGCATTGCAATGAAAAATTACTTAGCAGTAATTTAGATAGATACAGTCCTCTCTTCTGCCCCCTGTCTTTTCCTCTCCTTTCCTGCTCCCTCTAAAAATCATCTGTTGAAAAAAACCTTCAGTTTAAACACAACTGAGTGAAGAATAATCTTTCACAGAGCTGGAGGAGTATCAGCCTGACTTCAGCTTCCTTGATGGTAGAGATAATAGCGCGATACATGCTTCTAAGCAGTGATGAAAAGAAGGCTATGACAAATTGAATTATGGTTAGTTTCCTCTTTTTTATGGCTCAAGATTGACCCTGGCTTCTAGGAGTCCTGAACTCAGAAGGAAAGAAAAATGGCAAGTTAAGAAACAATAATCTATTTTGTTCTCATCTATCATGTCACATTTTTATGGTTTAATATTTCAAGATATAGTCGATCAAATAGAAAGTGTTGCACATCCCACCAAGAAGCTAGAAAATGCCTTCTTCCAATGATAAGAAATTCTAGCAATTTGTACAGCTGATTAGCAAGCAATTTATTTCATGAGACTAAAAGTAACTTGTGCTAACTGTCAGACCAGAATAATTTGGAAGGAAAATCCACTGCTGGAGGAAATTCAATCAGATTTGCTCAGAGATGTGACATGTTAGAAGTAGTCCCCAAGGAAAATGGATTAATCAACAAAGTAGAAGTGAAATTGTTTAACATATGTGATTAATGTAATTTGCCAAACGGCTTTTACCTTCCCACATATTTATACGTGTGTGTGTAATATATTAACAATCTATATACAGGTTTATATGCTTACATATAAACATATATATTTGTAATAAATAGTAATATATGAATACAGTAACATGTTTACACACACGTACGCACACTTCAACCAATACATTACAATTATTCTACCAACATCATGTGTAGGGACATGGAAAAAAAAAAAGTAACCACAATAACCCATATTGCAGGTGTGTTTTTACAGCAAGTAGAACATTCAGTAAAAACCTCTCGAACATACATACCTTAAATTTTAAGACAGGTGGTTTTGATATGGTGGATGCCTTTAACCCATGTAACCTCTCTTCTATCTCTCTCAACCTAGAAAATAGAGATCTTTCTGAGATCCAATAAAAAATGTAGCCTTAACCTCTCTGATCCAAACAGGCATTCCTGTGGGGTCCAACAGTTTTGTCTGCTGGGAAAAGAGAGTGATGGCATCAGTATTTCTCGGAGGGCAGTCCAACTGATTAAGAGTCAATATATGTGAAATCCTATTTCTCTGACCACAGAAGGAATCAATCAATATACGAGTTTCCTTGTTCACCACCCCAAGCATCTGCCCACTCTCCCTCCTCAGGAGTAGGTGACTCGTGTCCTGTTGCCTTGGCGTTTTTGCAGCCAAATCACCTATTTTGGATTTGGTTTGTTTGTTGTTTTTTTTTTAATACAAACCCCCAAAGCCACAGGAAACTTCACGGCCCAAGCATTATAGAGTTCTGTAATGTGTCGGAATATCTGGAGAACAGTGTCCCACCCTTTCAACTGTTATTAAAAAAGGTTGTTCACCTGTTCTTCTAGTTAGCCTGAATTAAAAAAGGACCTACAATATAAAGCGCTCATATGGACTGGTAAAACTGTCCCCACTCCCAGCACAAGAACATTATCCCCTCTTCAGAGCAGGAAAATACCACCTCCTCAAGTTCTGCAAAAGCATTACGTAAACAAATATGTTAAGCTTAACCTCTGCCATCCTGACTAGAAAGAAGCAAGTCTGGAGCTGAAACTTCCCAAAGACTTCCCAGTACTTTCCAAAAAGTTTGTATTGCTTTAAGGAACGTGATTCAGTCTTAAAAAAGATGGCACGCAGAATTCTTAACTCTTGTGAACTGCCGTCGAAGGTTTCCAATGCACAACCTCACATGCTGTATGTATGTTATTCTACAATGTAGAATATTTATACATGCTATGACACACCCTACTCAGGCATAAGCATTTCCAGAAATCCACTACGTGTTTGCCATCCTTAAAACACTAGAAATCCAGAAGTTATAGGATGTCAGTAGTACGTTTTCCATTATTTCAGACTGAATTGCACTAAGGTGGCTCACAAAATGGAGAGCCACTCTTATCTATACAGAAGTGTCAGTGTCAAATGATACTTGGATTACTGTGGATGCAACCTGAAGCACTTCAGAGGATGCCTAAGGAGCTGGAATCTGAGTGTGAAAATGGTAATTTTTCCCTGATCATATGCTAGTGATACGCCTGAAGGGTCATCTTACCACTGGAAGACCTCATTAGGTTTCTTACTTCCCTTCTCTCAGAAAGATTACACTTTATCCAGCCTCGCAGCTGACAGAGATGTCCTGTACCAATCCCCGATTACACACATATTGATTTCAAGCACTGCAGGAGATCTGATGCTATATTAATGCTTCCAAAGTACCGCCAATACTAAGATAGGTTTCAAGAAGGAACCAAAAAGATCTGTGACCGTGATTTATCCTCACTTCCCACTGGAAAGACTGAAGCTCAAGCTACTATTATTAGATTCTTTATCTGTGGGTGTCTCATAGCACCTCGATCTTCAGGTTAGGACAGAGAAGTCACCTTAACACTGTGGAGACATCATGATGATCTGCAAGGTCCCCTAACTGAGAATCCCTACCAACATTTGCAAAGCGCCGAAACCGAGATCCTGTTTGTCACAGCGGGCAGTGCTGCTTTGCACTCCAAACAGCACGAATGTTTCTAGATGGCATCAGCAAGAAGCTCGTAAATGATCCGCAGCAGAGTAGCAAACCCATAAGCCCAATCACAGCAATTACAACATCTGTATCCAGCTGGTGGTGCTTGATTTCCAAGCTGAGCCTAGGAGAAAACTTCTCATTTTTCTCTAGAAACTTAGGAATTTCACTGCTCAGGTTCTGCTCAGTATTACGGCTCACTGCCTACCCACAAGGTACTTAGTTGCGTTTCTCCTCAAGTATCTGGAAGGCTAATGGCCTGACCTTCTCCTTTCTTCCTGGCTATGATCTGCTCCCGGTCCATCTGGCCAGTAAGCAGTAACTAGTTGCTTGGTTCTGGTACAGCCCGTAGGATGTGGATTCAGAGCTCCTGTTAGCAGTGCCAGCTCCCTGTGCCTGCTCAGTTCTGTGTTTAGCATTTACCACTGCCATTCAGCACCAGCAGAAGAACATCAGCCACAAAAGATAACAGCCATGGTGGGTTCTGGAAACACTCAAGGGGCGTCATCTAGGGATGTGGTTTTCTCCTTTAATAATCAGAAGTGGATGCATTACCGTTGTTTAGTTATGTAAAGTTCTTCAAGTAAACGTTGCTCCTCATAGCTCATCCAACGGTCTTCAAGCTCCTCCTCCTCCTTCTGCAGCAACTGTTCATAAAGCCTGACTGGGTTCCAGCCAGTCATGATGTCGTAGGTGATGACGCAGCCCAGCGAGTGGGACACAATCGAGACCTTCCCTCCTTTCTCCTCAAACTCTGGATTCCGGGAGCAGAAAAGCGTGTATAGCCGGTTCAGCTCCTGCTGCAGCCCTTTCACCAGCTGTTTCAAGAATGTAAGGAAAGAAAGTTTAATACCAACATCTTATCACTCCTGTTCACGTATCTTCATGTACTACACTGAGCACCTTCTCGAGCATGCATCTAGGATGAGCACGATAGTCTGTTCACTTAGGCTGGGAAGATCAGCAAAACCTTATGGTCAGCAGCAACTGTTTGGTTGACTGTCACTGACTCCAGTGGTTCATCTCTCCCCTCCAGACCCAGCAGTAACCACCACACAGGACACGTGGTGGCCCTAGAACTGCTACACTACACAGCCTGAGGCATTAAAGTGAAATAAACCCTTAAACAAATGACAGCTGTGCCTAAAGTACTTAACAGCATCCTCTGAGGTGAGCAATAGCAAGGCACTTGGTTTTCACTACCGGTCCATTAGCACAGCAGCAACTATTAACACAGCTGTATCTCCCCTATTGCTTGTTTCTCTACCACTGAATGTTTCTCCTGTGTCAGAGGTTCAGCTCCTTTTTTAACCTAAGGAGGCTGGAAGGAGCCTGAGCCACACATGATCTAGAATCAACTCACATCTCTGCCACAAGCTTGGGACATAACCCCAGCCAAGTTACACTCTCTCTTCTCGTTTATCAAAGTGAGCAACAGCATTCCTACCTCATTGCAGGGGACTGGGAAAATAAATCCACTAAAATGGATATGCTCAGATACTACAGTGACAGCCTAAATGGGTTCTGGGAAAATATCCTCAAATTGCTTTCGGATCTCTGTAAAGCATACTTGAACTCATCAAGTCTTTCATTATTCTGCCCACTGCTTGGCTACAAGGAGATGCAGCTTTCTTTCCTACTTCCCGCCCTACCATATTCCACCTATCATAATTTCTTCCAAAGGAATCAGAATAAAATGATGCTGCTGAAGAATAAAAAAGCCTTATCTCAGGCAAAAGGAAGATATGGGATGAGAAAAAGCACAAATGGGACAGGCAGAGCCAGAATTTGAGCATTTGATATAAACAATGCTAAGAAAAACAGTTTTCTGGTTATAGGTTTCTAGGAGGGTTTTGGGGGGAAAACAAGGAATGCAACAGGGTTCTCAGATATCACAGGCGAATCCTATAGTACTACTGCAATAAATATATATTGATCCTATGTTAACTGAATATCTGAGAGGCTTACCCGCTTCAAATCGTACACTAGGGTACAAACGCACAAAAATGTTCAGATTCACAGAAAGTATTTTTTAGAGAGAAACGTTGAAAGGCATGAGATTTAGGAACTAGACAATACAAAAAAGGCAGCTTTGCTTGTGAAACTCAGCATGGTAACTGAGCAATGCTTCCAGACTACAGCGTAAAGGAGGACAAACAAGAAATTGCAAATCATTCCCTTGTTAGCAACAGGAAATTAAAGCTGTAGAACATGTAATTTGAACATGATTTTTCAAGAGCCTGAATCATTACTGAATATAAATATGAATGGCACTAGGACTGTCAGTGTTTGATACACATTTTACTGAGTGAGAATCCACACAACAAACCCTATGCCTAAAGCACTGTGAAATGATTAACAAAGCCTTGCAACAGCTTGGAGAAATAAGTATCATAATACCCATTTTCAAGTATTTTTGACTCTGATGTTGCCTATTCTTGCGTTTGGCTCTATACAGACTTTGGGCACTGCTTTCACACATGAACAAACAGGCCGGGGTTTTAGCAAGAGTTGGAGCTGAAAATAGAAATCAGGACTAGCTTTGGCTGGCTGGCGTTTTCTCCATTTAAAAAGGTTTTGATTAAAACCCAGAACAAAACAGCAGAGATCTGTTGAAGCGAAGTGTTTTGAGATTCCTGCCAGGAGCTCAGGGAATGCTGATACCCAGCAGTTTGCGTGGCTGGCTACTGTGGTACCCTCCAAGGGAGCCAACACACATCGTCCTGCCCTCGTGGACCTCAGCAGGGAGCCTGGGACCCCCCAGCCATAGAGCAGACACTCTGGATGGAGTGCTGGCTTCAGGTGGCAGGTTGCATTGGTAAAAAATGGCAAGCAAACTAGTGCTGGAATGACCACAGCTTCCAGCATCCCTGTCAGTCCAGCAGGGAGATGAGTAATGCCATCTTGTTTCAAAAAATCCTCAATAAACTGTATTAATATATCTCAGTGTCCCCAAATTTTTCCTCTGGTGGGGAACATAAGATGCACAACAACTCAACTGCTTCCCTTGGTTTCTTGTTGCATAAAAGCTATCGCTCCCAATGTTCTGCCCAACTTGTTCGATGGCCCCGTACCCTACTCCCGCACAGCCTATTTCCCTGGAAAAGCAGGTATCTTCCAGGAAGAATGATATTATGTCAGGCTCCCACACAGCCCATAGGCACAGAGCAGGGAATTAATCTTCTGGCATCATGGCATTTCATTACAAAGGTCTTGTTCTTTCGCAATCTGGGGGCATGAGACAGAATATTCTTGGAAAGTCCTACTTGGACACAGAGTCCAACCCTGTTTTTAACTGCTCTGCTCCTTAAAAACATGTTGTTACTGAGAAGTTAGGCAAAAACATGGACAGCAACTAAGTAACTGGGCAGGGATTTCCAAATAGCTGCCTATTTGGAAGTATGCAGGCCAGATTCCAAGCATCTAATTCAACTAAATAATCTGATTGAGATGGTTTCTAAACTCCAAATCACTGGTTAACTAACTTAATTGTAGAATAGAAGGTCTGCTGTAGTAAAGCCTCTAGATTTTCAGGCACTATGAATGGTCTGGTTTGCTGCTATGACAAAACCAGAAGCCCTCCACCTGCAGTGAGCACTTGTGGGTGTTTGTTATCTTGCCAACAGTTCTGTATCAGTACTAAGATTAGAAACTGAACCTTTTGGTATATAGTAAGGAGAAAAAAAAAAAGGAAAGGAAAAGAAAAAGCATCTTCATTTTAAGTCCCAGCTAAAAAATTATTTGGTTAAGCAGTATATGAAGATAATATTTAATCCTGACTTGCTTTCTTAGTCTTAAAAAGCATACAATATTCTAACTTGTAAAAGAAAAGCTTGGTTTGGAAAGGGCTTTAGTCCAGCAAGTGTAACATGAAGTGCTTTCAAATCTCTTTTGCAGTTACAGCTTGATATATACCTTAACACTCCATATAAAAATACCTTCTATAAACACCAATTTGCTTTATATTTGTTAAAATCAGTGACTTTTTTTCATTGAAATTAAACATGAAAAAGGTAACTACCTATCAAATTTTCTCCCCTAAACGGCATCGCCGTAATTAAAACTAACTTTTAAGAGCTGATTATTTTGTTTTTTATCCACAGCTTGTCTTTTTGCTCACCCAGAGCTTGCTGACAGCTTCTCCTGCTCTCACTGCACCTACATCCAATGACTTCCCAATTAAGGGAGCCCTTTCCCCCTGGTTTCCCTGGTGCTTCTGCCAACCCCAGGTCTCACCGCCTGCTGGTCCATGGGATCCATTATGTGCTTAGGAAGCAGCTGCTGTTTCTGCCTGAAAACAGGAAAGCAGGAATCATCCAGGAAAAAAAAGAAAAAAAAAAAGAGTAGTGGAATCCAACATGACCAGACCCCTCTCTTTCCATCTCCCTCTTGCCTCCTCCATCCCAGTTCCCACCTTATTTTGGGGACCCGTGTGCCTGAACATTCACAAAGAGCTGTTTTTCCAGCCCCCCAGCAGTGCCATTCTTTGGCAGCCCCCCCCGCAGGGCTTTCAGTAGGGCTTTCCCTACAAAAAGGCTAGAGTTTCCTTGAGTTTTTGCCCAACCTATATTAACATCTCCTAAGGCTTCTTGCACAGACTAAACAAGCTCAAATAACTCACAAAAGAATAAATGTGGCAGCAGTTGATTGAGTTGATTTTTTTTTCCTGTGCAGCTGCTCCCACAAACGCTGCTTGCTGCTCTGACTGCTAATCTGCCGGCTGCTCCGCTCTGGTCCGTTACCCTCAGCTCTTCCAGAAGGACCAGTGAAATGCAGCACGCTTACGTGTCTGTTACTGAACGGATCAAACCACCATAACAAAAGGAACACTTCCTATTTCTTCAAAAAATAGCCATATCAATCCCTTCCTCCCAGCTGATCTTTCTACCACAGCATTAGTTTAGCATCAGCCTGAAGACACTGCAATATTTGAAAGAAAGGTACAGAAAATCTTCCAGCGTTCCTATTTTCTTCCCCAGAAAAGTCCTTTCTCCCTGTTCTGATTTTTAGGGAAAAGTTTCCTAAGGACCTTTTGGAGACCAATTGTTTCAGTGCAAAAGTTTAGAGCCAGATTAAAATACTACAGGCCTTGTAGATGTACCACTGCCAATATTCATACATACCCAGAGAAAATGAAATACAAATAAAGCAGGACTTTGCAATGCCCAAAACCTTTAATGCAATCACATTTCTGGGACTGATTTTATGGCAGGTCATCATCAGGCACATGAAGCACCCCACAATTCTTAGGCTGGGGAGAGAGCCCTTATGTACTATCACATTTTCAGACCTGCTCAGTATCGTCAGAAGCACAGACACTCGAGGCACAGCCTTTGATACAGTTTGACAGAGCAGCATCCAAGAAATGGATGGATGCATTTTCCTATATGTTCTAGTCTGGTCCCAAAGGGCAAGGGAGAGACTTGACTTCCAGCAGTCAAAGATCTCAGCAAAACAGGGTGAAAGGAGAAAACACCACTGGACAGCTTCTGAGATGTGGTACGCTGCTGTTTCCCTGTGAAGCTCTTCTGGGAACATGTTTCATTTTTGCTTCATGAAAAGGAGACTGATTACTAGCTGCCTGAAGCTCCCTTTATCAGCTGAAGTTTTGCCAATAAATCTTCCATGCAGGAAACTCAAGCCCGCAGGATCAAGTTGCTCAGAAGTCATCAGCTTATATTCTGACAAACTGAGGTTAAATGCTCTTGCCCTTCACAAACCAAATTAAAGGCAGAGTAAGGAATGGTCTTTCCACACATTCATGGAGAGCCAGTGTGACAGCCGTGCAATTTGAGGGGAAGCCAAAAACCAGACTGTTGACCAAGGAATGGGTTGCTGGACTTGATCAGGCCAAAAATCCCCTCTGCTTTCCAGTTACATGCCTGCTTGGCATATGGCTTCCAAGAAGCCAAAAAATAACAGCCCGCTCCAGCCATTCAGGAATCTTGGTGGCAAAGGCATGTGTTTTATAAAGACAAGATGGGAGTCTGGGTCAGATGAGACATGCCACTGTCATCTCAGGCAGAAGAAGGAGCTGTGGCAAGGCTGATAATAAGGGCAGAAGGATCATGTCCCTAATCACCTCTTGGGTAATGGGTAAGCCTGAACTGCTGGATCATGATGGGGAGCAAGTCACTGTGTAAGCAGTGAAACATCCAGAGCTGCTGTCTGTCTCAGCTGAAGCCCTTTTTGCGCAGAACATTAACAGCATCCTGTGCTGAGCTGGGAAAAAACAAACCTCTAAATCCCCGGCAGCAGCATCCAAAACAGCTGTTCATTCCTCCTCTGACGCAAAAGAAGCCTTGCGAGACACCAGCATAAATAACCATGCCTGTTTCTTGCAAAGCAGAAGGAAGTCGGCTGAGTGCGTGGTGGACAAACGCTTCCCGGACCCACACCAAGGAGATCCAGGCAGGAGGAAGAACTTTACCCGCTGCCCATTCTAGTGGGCAGATCGCTGGGGGTCGAAGGGGCTTTTCAGTGCATGCTGAAAGTTCCAGGGTAGAAAATGACATTTTCCCCTCAATATTCAGGAAATCAGTTTTTTTTTTTTCAAGAAAACAAGGAGTACAAAACCCCTGCTGACACCCTGAGCACAGAAGTAACACAGAGCTTGCACTGCTCTTGCTCAAATCCTCAATGACCCACTTGCTGCCAAAATTTGGATATAGCCCTCCAGTCCCAACCTCTTTGATCTGTCAAAGCCAACAAAAACACTTGCTCTCCTCTCGGGCTATGGTGATTGTCCTCTTCTGAGACTGCTCTCAGCTCTGACCACCCCCTTGCTGTAACTTTCCAAGGTCCTTTCTCTCTGCCGTCTCCACAGGACCCTCACCCACTGGACAATCTTCTCACATGAACAGCTTGAAGCCCAAAAGGAAAAAAAATAACAGACAGCTACATATGAAAAGGGAGTGCAGGAAACCTGACCTCTGCACCCCTCCAGCTTGAATAGCATGACTGGTTTTGTTGGCTTCGTGGGAAAGGAATTTTAAGGAGATCTGAGGAACAGTAAGCTTTGCAAGCAGCTCCCTCCAAATGTCAAGAGAACTTCAGGAGGAAGTGCGAACACATTTGAAATTCAGCAAGCAGGCAATAAGAAGGTGTGTGAGCCAACTGGAAGGAGAAGAAGGTCCTTAAAAGCCAATGAAGAGCTGCAGCTCAGGGATGGATTGTGAAGGACCATGAAAGCAAAGACAAGGAGTGTTTGCTTCACGTGAACCAGAAGAACATGCCAGCACACAACGCAGGGATGGTGAGACTGTTGACCCTCCAGAATACAACAGTTGTCACGCTCCCTGATGGCATCACTCACAGATGCCAGGAGATTGTCACAACAACAGATGAGAGGCCAGAATGAGACTTAGCTGTGTGAACAGACAGGAATGGCTGCGTGTCTTAGTGATGTTACAGAAGAAGGATCTGCGGATCTGTCCAGACCCGAGTCTCTCTCTCAGTACCCCTCTTGGTGTTGAAAAGCTGACTCTAACCCATTTTGAACCAAATCACTGCGTTCAGGTTTAGTTTCAGGCAAATCCAGTATTCTATCACTTTAGAAAGTTGAGAATTCAAGGACAATCAAATGAATTAAGCAAGCCATGAAAGTGCTGCCAAGCAGCTCCTTGACTATTAGGTTCAACAGAACAAGCAAAACCAGCGTTGAAATTAGTCTCAGTTAAAAATTTCCTGCTTCGCATCCCTCTCGTTTTCAAACACACTTTAAAAAATGGCTTTCTATTCCTGAACGAGTGCATAAGAGGACATTTCCATTGCAAAACCTCATTATCAAAGAGGGATGAAAGCTCTAGTAAAAGTTAATACTTGTCCCAAATTTCAAGGGTATAGTCATTAATTCTGCATTTTAATATATGTATAACAGCAAACCATCAAGCCGTTTCAAGGTGGATAGTGAAGTCTGCCCAAGGGAGCAATGCTAGGTTGGTTGCATCAAGCTGCATTCCCCCTGGCCTCCTAAAACCTGTCATGTACCTCCAACACCAAGCCCACAGCCACCACATCCCAGCCCCCAGCTTCTTCGTTCCCTCTCCCCACTGGTGGGAAACGTTCAATACCCACCGCGTTCCCCTGCTCTTCAGCTGTGGTGGAAGTAAGCCATAAACATCTCCTCCTAATCTTCCGAGGCTACTGCAATATGTGCACTAAATCTTTAGAGATCTTGGGATGATGGATGTAAATAATATTTATCCTGTACTAAAGGCATTTTCTGTCAAGATATATATTAATAATTTATAGAATTACAATTAGCCTGGAAGTAAGTACAGTAAAGATCAGTAAAATAAGCACTTAACAATATGATGAAGGTGACAACACTAAATTTACTATGCATCAATTAGTCTTTTTAATCTGTTACAGCCATTTATTATTAAAGAAATAATGAAGCTACAATGATACAGATATGAAACGAAGTCACCCACTGAAGACACTAAACCCCAAGATTACATTACCACAGATGGCACTAGCAAGGTCAGAATTAAAATGTGAAATGATTGTTCATTTAGAAATAGGCATGTGTGGATCAAAATATCAATTTATTGCTTTCCCTTACTATCCGTGTAATGTTTAAAGGTGGATTCTGTTTTACTCATTGTGGACCACTGTATAGATGAGGACCTGCAGAGCAAAATTCCCTTGCAGCCACATACAAAAGCCACAGCTGACTCTCTTGGCTGCAGACATCCTCCAGAGTGAACTCTGAGACCAGACTGTCTGAGAAATTCATAGGGCTGTACTGAATTTTTAATACTCGTCTGGTATCATATTACATGTCAGAAGTCAGAGGCACCTTTTGGATATTCTCCTACCACACTGCAGAAGAAATAAGACTTGAAATCAGAGAGGGGGTTATCCACTACGCTCCTGTAACGCTTAGCAGACCAATCCAGCTGCATCTGAAACGGCTCTCTGCTATCTCCTGTGAAAGCTGGTACAAGGCTTCTTCCCCCCCAAAAGAAGATCGTGGCTACTCAATTGCAAAACCCTTAGTGAGCCATTTAAAGAGCGGTCAACAGCTTTAAAGAAGCAGTTATGTTACTTCTAGATGTGGGGAAAATCCTTCGAAGTAGAAAGAAAATTCCTATCAAAGTATTGTTAAGTATTGTCAGGTGAATAGCAGGTTTACTCTTCTCTAGGCTGAACTCGCTGCACCGCTCAATTTATTTCACAGGGGCACAGTTTGATTAGCTCCTTTTGAGATACTTTTAGGATTTCTGGATGGAAAGCATTACGAGTGCCTGCAGTATACAAAGAATTGGGTCGGTGTGATGAAGTGGTGAGCAAGAATACTAATTCTGAGCAACGTGTGACCATGTGAATACTTGAAGACAAGGCTCATTTCTGAGCTGGAATGAGCACTCGGAGCAAAGTGCCACAAAATGGCTCCACACTGAACATGGGAAAACACCTCTTTTTTCCAGAAGAATGCTCAATGTGATACTATTGTGTTTAAACTCTGCAAAGTTAGGTCACAGAAAATAAAATGGGATGAGGAAGAGTAACCAAAAACCCACAGACCAACCACTAACCAAAACAAGTCTCCTTTCTGTAGGTAAAGGCAAAAGAGAAGGTGAAAAAAATATACAAAACCCATTTAATGGCTACGGGCTTTACACAACTCCTAACCAAATGAGAAGAATCAAACAAGCAGTCACATCCCTGACAACTCACTGGCAGAACACAAATTCTGTAGCTGAATGAACAATAAGAAAACCTGCATCCCAAACATTTTCACTGCAACACCAAAGACACATTTCAGAAACCTGTTCTTCAAGGTTTTAACATTTCATTTGTAATAGCACTTTCTTTTTTGGACAAATACTTGCAATTCAAATTGTACAACTTTGCTTTGAGAAAGTTATAAGATTTATCAATGCAGTCTGAATGTGGTAAGGTAATGATCAACTTGTTGCAAACATTTCAAGGGAATTCACTTGATTCCGTGACGAAAACAACTTTAGTCTTTTGTAATCCGATCTAAGCACAGCCACAGCACACTCATTTTATTGTCAATTCTTGTACTTCAGGGATGGTGAAATACCTGCAAAACTACAGTTCTACTGAGCAATGAATTAAATTTTTCATGCATTGTTGGCCAGCATACCTGAACTTCACTCACTAACCCATTTCCCGTAAGATGCCCACAGACATGCCAAGCCTCTAATGCAGTTTAAAAAAAATCTATTTTAAAGCTGCCAGAGAAGTTGTCATCGCTTGCCACAAAAGTTCATGCTGGCCTCAGTTCCACAACAGACAGAGAAACCTGATAACACAGCAGAGAACCCAGGAGCCCTGAACAATGAACTTTTGCATCACTGAGCAACGAGAGAGGTACAGCTTTTGGTACAGCTATTGCTAGTGTTGGAAGCTAAAAGGCTCATAGCAATCTCACCACTGTTGCTGCTATCAGGAAAAGAAGTATTATTGGTAGTTTAGGGTTTAAAATTATATTGCCAGTCTAAAGGACTTCTAGATATCTCATTTTAATGAAAGGTAGCATCAAATCCACAGGTAAACTTTGAAAGTCTCTCCTCTCCCCACCCCAGTCTAACCATGCACAAAACCCCAAGGCTGCAAAAAGATTACCATTACTCCATATATAACATGATCAACAGAGAAAAAAACTACAATTCCTACAGAAACTAATCCTCAAACATCCTCACAGGGGTTACCAGGAAGCATGACACACAAAGGGTGCTATTGGGGTGATATACTGTACATATTTTACAGGCTGCTTTATCATTTACTCAAGGCTTTTCCCCTCTGATTAATGGGGTCACTCTACAGCTGCACAGACTAAAGCACACACGTGCCTACACAGATGTGGCAAGGTAAGATGGGAGCTCCCACTGTATGAACAGTCCCTTAACAAACAGGTAACTGAGGGCCGTCTTGCTTTTCCTGCAAGGCAAGTGTACACAAATGCATTAAAACTGGCTTGGGCATGTTTGCACATGCTGCCATCCCCTCTGACACAAATTAAATGACAAATGGCCACAGATTTTGCGAGAGGTATGAAGAATCTTGGCTCTATGGACTCCCATTGCTCTGAATACACAGATGCGTGAAAATGCCACGAAAAACCTTCCCATTTCTAAGCTGCTGACACAGACCCATTTTAGACAGCCATTTCTGCTCTAAATAAATTACACTGATTTTTGCTGTTTCTCTACTCTTCTCACTCTTTAAAACTCTGTATTTTGATTACTATGGATAACCCTTACATACTTGCAAAGTGTAAGTTATTCTTCATGCAGGGTCTCTTAGAAGGAAACTTTGCTTACATTCCTAAGTCCAGTTTGTTTCAGCCTCTATGCCCTGCCCTAGTAAAACTTACATAAAAACACTTACTTCATCTCTGTAAAGAGGACTTGTATAATACATGATATCCATCGCGCTGCTGTTCAGCATATCCCTTAAACCTCGTACTTTATCTGGAGTAATGGAGTCCACAGTGTCTGAAGGAAAAAAAAAGAAAAAAAGAAAAAAAAGAGAGACTTGAGTTACATGCAGGAGAATTATAAAATCCAAACAAGGCACGTGCAGAGAACACGGCATGAAACTTCTGGGGACAATTTTGCAGATTGCAGCTACTGGAAAAGCAAAAGAACCGAGTAATGTACCTCCATCGAGGGTAAGTTTTGATCTCCATTCAACTGGAAGAAATTCAACATGCGTTGCAAGATTGGAAAAATACTTTTCCTCTATTTTTCTTGCAGTATCTCGCATCCTATAAAAAAAGAAAAAAAGAACATGTTCCTGTAAAGACTACTGTTGGTGCTCTTATCAAATAAAGCCAATGCATCCAGCAGCAACAGATTTCTTGCATTACTACTTTTCAAGTATGCAATGTCTGCTTACTAACATAGGTAATTACCTCACTTCATGCTTTTGTTATAAAGTACTTAAATTCTCATATAATGAAAAATTTTGCACATTACATGCTCAAAAGAAAGGGTTTAAAAAAATTTAAACTGATTATACTATGGGTTTAACATCAACCACCTAAATTCAATTGAGATATCTGTTAACTCTGGTGGGTTTGGGATAGAATGTGACTGAAAATTAAGAATTTTACCACTGCCTTGAGACCTTGAACCCCCTTAACAATTTAGACCAGTATGTAAGGAAGATAATTCAGTTCTTTTAAACACAAAGAAAACTATTAAAAATATTGCTTGAAAAGTCAGAATTTTATTTTTATTTCACATATCAAATTGGAAGGCTTAAGAGCTCTCAGAATGAGAAACAGGATCATTTATTAGCATTTTAACTTGCAGTAGTAGCAGATGGATAGGCTAACTGTGCTTTTAAAAGACTTTCTTTTTGAAGCATATCTGAACAGGAACATTGATGCACCTCTCTGAAGGGGTGTGAGAAACATTGAAGTACCTCAGAAACAAAGTATATCTGATCCTCTTTGTTGTTTGGGGGACAAGGGGAATAATGGTATATTATATTCTTTAAAAAATGCTACTTTACTAGTGTGTGAGAGACTGATCAGCAAAAAGTGAAAACCACCATGAAATTATACAAGTTAGTAAAATATGCATGCATTCTATCAAAAACCTTCAGCAACCAAACTGAGAGAGTGTTATATTTTCCCTTCTTTTCTTTACATGAATCTTGGCTCCCAATGGCATTAGCATTTTTGAAGATGAGCATGACAAACTAAATCTGACCGAGGGGTAGCAGTGCTGGGTTTCCAGCAGCTGGTTCCCAGTCCCAAACATCAGAGGGTTCTTTATTTCTGAGGCAAAGCCTGCAGTTTCAACATGTTGGTGGTGGTTTTTTTTTTCCTATTTTCAAAGCAAACCCCTTTTAATCATTGCTACAACCACAGGCATGATGACATTAATCTCCAAACTGTACTTCTACCAGTCCAAATGCAGTTTTTTAGTAAGCTTAACCCACTAGCTGAGACACTTTCCTTCAATTTATTAATGCTCCTCTGTTCTCCTTCAATAGAAATGAGACAGTTTAGCTTAAGTCGCTACCAACACCTGAGACACTAATCGCTTAAGCTGCTCCATTTGATGAGCACTTTCTGCACCGACACCGCATCAGCACTATATAGAGATCCTATACAGGCAACTCTGCCCAACTCCTGAGTTTCATCCCCCTTTAAAACAAAGTCAGCGGTACACAGCAGGTAGCTGCAAGATGAAGTCAGGAGCTGCCCAAATCTCCATGGGATTGCCACTGAAGGTGACAATAGAGATAAAAAGGAAGAAGTATTGACAAAATTTGTTCTTAATCTCCCAGTGTAGCTGTCACCCTGTTCGGACGCAGCTCGCTAGCGGGATTTTGGCTGTGCAGGAGAGCTGAAGGCAGATTTGTCTGGTGGAACAAACACAGAGATGAATTTCAGCCATCACCAGGGGCTCCTGAGGGCTGCAGAGAGGTGTCACGGTGGCTTTGGGCAAAATGCCTTCTACATTTTTACTTCAGCCTTATCAGCTGCACAGCAAGAGAAGCACACTTCACTGAGGAACGAGTATGAAAGCCAATGCCTTGCAAAAACACTTTCTACAAAGATAATGCATTCTTCTTTATCATGTTTTTTGCAGGAAAAAGGAAAAGCCCATCATGCTACCAAAGAAGCAGATCAATGATGTACCAAGTTTTTGAAGCAGGCAGTCAAAACACTTTTCGATAAGAGACACCTACTTTCTGATAAGGGAAAGGGAAAAGGGAAAAGGAAGCATCCTTTACCGCCTTTCTTCCAAAGCAGTTACCGATGGCCTGACCAAACAGCCACAAAATGCAACAGATCAGCATCTCTATTTTTAAAGCCTGGTTTGATTGCACTCCTAATCTCCTAGTCTCTAGTCCAACAAGATGACAAAGGTTTAAGTAGAATGTTCTTCCCATGATGAGGGGGGAAAAAAAAAAAGACTCAGCAAGAGGATCTGCTTAAATCAGGGTTGATTTAAGGCCTGAACTGACCTAACCTTGCAAAGCAGAAAACAACCCCTCTGCTCCCACCCCACACAGCACCCCTCTAAGGGCACTTATTGGAGAGCCCAACTTCAGTCGCACGGAATTTCTAGATTATCAAGAAGATAAAAAAATCAGTAAATACATTAACATTCCTGGAGTCCCTGAGTAAAGAAAACAAGAAGAAACACACCTGTCTGAACAAAATCAGATGATTACTAGCACAAGGAAATGAATACTCTTTGGAAATGCTAACAATCCTTTGGTATTGCTAAATCAGCTTAACTTTCTCTGCATGAAGTCGGATGGTGTCCAGCTAAGATGAATTCAGAAACAATTAAGTTTAGGAGAAAACCAGCCAAGCAGCAATCTAAAGCTGCTAGGCTTAAAAGCAGTAAAGGCACAGAAACGTTGTATGAATAAAGCACAGAATTCTACATAGCAAGAATTACTTTCAGTGAAAGAACCGGTAAATAACCTGGTCCTAAGAGCGCAGGAAAAAACATCCAAACTATTTACACATCAGTAGCAGCTGTAAACATTATGAAGAAATAGTTGTTAGAGTTATTGACATCCCCATTCTCAAATATGACAGCTGCAGGTTTTCTTCCTGTTCAAAAGGGTCCAGGTCTTACTAAAGCTATTCACAGGCAAACTGATGCAGAGGGGTTCTTTAACTAAAAGCCTCCTTTCTAAAGCTAGATATATGAGTTTGGAAAAAACAGTGCAGCCTAGCAATTCTGCCAAAGCTTTTGGGAAAAGCTTCAAGTCTCCCCTCCTAAAAGCTGTGCCAGATTTGTGTCCTTATCCAAAATTTTATGAAATGCAAAACCTAATTTTACTCAGATCTGGAGGGTTCCCCCCATGTCAGCTGAGGTTATCCAGACACAGTCCAGCCTCTGGCAGAATAGTCCTGAACTTCTGCTAGAATGGATTACGGACAAACGTTCAAAAGCACTCTGGTACCTTAGAAAACCAAACCCCAACTCTGTGTGCACCTTCCTTATGCCTGGCAAAATACATTCTGGTAGAAGTGCACAAAAGCTCTGGTTCAACAAATTTTTGTTAACTGCCACTTCACCAATGTCAAATCAAGCATGCAGCAATTGCATTTCTCGGTGTCTCAAGCGTGCTCCTCTGCTACGATACACTGCATTGCACACTAACCTTATGAAGCTGGTTAATACTACAAACTACTGACCAAAGCTTTGCAGATTACGAACTATGTAGTTATGGAAACATTGAGGTTTTTTGCCTTCCACTAAACTTTCTGAGGCAATCCCGTTGAATGTTACTAGCCAAATACTGTCAGAGGTGCAATTATTCTCTCTTTCATTATTTTACAGCGGCAACATCACACCTATCTCCTGATCACAAGAATCATGGAGGCATTAGAACAACAGCAGAACAACTCCCAGTGCAACACATCTCATTTACAGCGAATGGCACTATACGACATCTCCCACTGATTTTGATCAATAGTTTGATATTACAAATTCTAAAGAAAATTGTGGTGTAATTGCCAAGCAATGTGGCTATGCTCACATGCAAAACCCCAGCGCATGTACCTGCTATACACATGCTTATCTGTTATCTTCTAAAGGTGGGGGGTTTTTTCCCTTCTATTTTTTTAAAATAAATATTTTGAGATATTTTATTAGATGGCAAGTCCCTCTACTCATTTGCTAAATTAACACCAACTGAAGTAATAAATCCTTATCTAAACAGGCAGAGAATTCTTCTCCTTTCCAATATAAATGGATGTTGAAATATTGACCCCAGAGCAACAATTACTTATATGTATACACTGAAACACATGGTAACAAAGAAAATTTATGATTTTTCTAAGAAAAAAATCACTCAGGTGCAGATGTAACGCATACCTTAGAAAGCATTTTGACATACTGCTATTTTCCAGGCAAGAAGTAATGGCCTGAAAATAGATACTCTGAGACTCACCATAAATAAAATGTGCTTGGCTGCCTTTCTCTGATTAAATAATAAAACTGTATTTTCACAGGCATACATCCTTGCTTAAGCATATTCCAGAGAGATGTTAACATATTTACGATTACTGCTGTAGTTTTTTTTAATCTTATGCTACTAATTTTACTCTTGTGGAGCATTCACAAACACTACATTAAAAACTGGAGAGCTACAAACAAGTTAGCTTCAGCTAGTTCACAAATTTTATAAAATGACCTTGATAGCTGGTAACAGAGCAAAATGCCTGAAGGCTTGAAGATGTTACTCATTTTATTCCCAAGTCATCTTTGTAGACTCTCTTCAATCAGATGATCCATAGCCAAGAAAACGGGAATGTTTTTTAATTTAAAAAGCATTACACCAGCTAACTTCTTACTCTGAATTCTTGATTTAAGAGATAGGGCAATGGGATGTCCCCACAAAAAAAACCCTAAACTCTCGCTACTGCCTGCAAAACCATGTGGATCCATTCCTGGATTTTGGTCATATAACTGGTAAATTACGCTCTAAAGCGCTCCCCAACTGCTTTCACCACTCTTGAGTCCCCTCAAATGGATGGCAGCACTCACTGCCTCTTTGAGGAAATAATACCACGAGTTATTGAGGAAACTCAGGGCTGGCTTGAGCTAAATTTGGTAAGTTGAAGTGAGAGTAGGGGGCATGAGTAATAAAAATTGAGACCTACTCAAGCCAGAGGAAATGAAAGGGATGGTGTTTTCAAAAGCTTAGCTGCATCGCAGAAACGTCAACTCAAGTCTTACTCAAGGAGGGTTTCCAAGAGCAACTGCAAGACACGAGTCATCTTCTGTCACTGTTCTTCAGGGATTTGTCTGTTCTCAGACCAAACACACTAAGACCGCTGCTCGAGGACATATGCAGACTCATTCTACTTCGGAAGATAGGTGGAAATTCTAGCATGCAATCAAAGTAAGCATGATCATGAATCACGCTTCATCCTGTTCAAGAATAACGGGACTCTGCGCGATCAGAGGAACTCAAGCTGCTCAGTTCGTTGACTATGGGATCCCCGAGACAAGCCTGCGGAGATCCACGTGCTCCAAGCGCGAGTGCCTCCCTCCCCAGCACTGCTTTCCAAACGGCGGGCAAGCCTGCCCTTCAGGGAGACGCTGGCTTCGGCATAAAGCAGATTCCCCATCCCCGTTTGTCATCCCCTGCGTCCTTGCCACTCGCTCCCATTTTCCAGACAGGGTTCCAGTTTTTTGGACCAACTGCAGCAATCCACTTTACAACGGGACCATACAGACAGTTGTGCTGGTGTGGGCAGGGAAAGGGCAGCACCAGGCAGGAATGAGGGCTGGGGGGGAGGACAGGAGCAAGAACAGACCCAAAGATACATCTACGTCCTAAACAGGCTGTTACAGCTTCCGTCCAATATGCAGTCATGTGTTAGATAATTAATAAATGTAGACAAAACAAGCTGTTATGAAACTATTTAATGCCCTAACTATCACCTTTTACCTCTTGGGCTGAACTTCTCATTTAGCTTGCAAGACAAGCTCAAGTTGAAACGTGTAAGACAATTTTTACCATTTGGAGACTTAATTTCAGAATTACTACCAGCACTGAAGAATGGAAAACAGGCACGTAATATGCATTTAATGCAATGCAAGCATTTAAATGGAAAATAAGCAAAACTACCAAATATCTGAAAAGCTAAAAATCAAAGGAAAAATTTTACAGGAAGTCTTGATTTAAGATTTCAGCAGCACATAATTAATGCACTGAAAGGCCTCTGAGAGGCTCTGCACTCTGTAAGGGCTTGCATACCACTAGAAATTTACCAAAATAGCTATTCTGAAGTAATGATTGTCATGATAATCCACAATTAAAATGCTTTCTAATGGGACATGCAATAAAAATTTAATTGGTGATTATGGAATGCCAAGATGATGTTGCTTGTGCAGACAGCAATTTTTGTGCTACCAGCAGCAGCACAGGCAAATATCAAATATAATTTTTGAATCAAAACAGGAGATTCAGACAGAGGCAGACAGATACCACCTTTAGGGTAAGAGCAGCCAAGAAGCGTCACAACATTACAGCTATTATGGAAATACACAGAACAGTTACTTCATTCGATTTTCAAGCACAGGAGTGATGAAATTTAGAAGGTCAGCCTAAAGGTCTGACCTTTACCTGAGTCAGGTAAAACCACAGGATTTTTTTAAAGGAGGTTTGAAACATGTAGAGTAACATTCCTAAATACTATTTAATATGTGTAAGGACACACCCACCCCCACCAATCTAGGAGCACAAGTTCAACAAAATCAGAGATTAGGCTTCATTGAAAAAATATTTCAAAGTAACAATATGAAACTGTGTACAGTAAAATAAACGGATATCCCCAAATGATTTTTTTTTAAGTTAACATCGTACCTTATCAGAAACCTAGCAACGCCCGAATGCTGCACCTGATGGCAAATAAAAACCCCTCCAATTAAGTACATTATGCCATAATATCTTAGTTTATATTACACAGAAATACAGACTATACTATCTTCTTCCTTAAATAATCATTCCTATGCTACCAAAGCAGCTCACAGCACATTATGCTGTTCACATTAGGTCAGCTGAATCACTCTTCCAGCCTGGAGGAGGTACAGTCTCTTCCCAGACGAATTCTGCAGTTATTATCAGCACTGACAGGAGCAGCTTGTTGTACCAGCTGCCGTGCTACATTTAGATAATAAATGTGTTTAACTACACTGTGAAGAAACAAAATCGTGTCGCATCTACCAAAGACCTGTTCATTCAAGCATCAATAAAATGCATCTTTTCTATTTACCTACTTACAGGACACCCTGTGACCATAGCATCTAACCAGATTAATGATTAGACTGAACTCCATTCCTTAATGAAATTAGTGCATACAATTTTAAATTACCCTGGAAGAAGAGTTCTGTTTTTACCTCTGTAACCAACAGGATCTGCCTAATGATGCAGATGCATCATGTGAGCTGCATCAATTTCTTCTCAAGGTAGTAACCTGAGGACAAAGCATATCAAATGAGCTCTGGTAGGGTCTCTCACCAGCCTGGGTTACAGACAGAGTATTCCATGTCTGGGTTATAAGCTTTATTTTTGCGCTTTTCTTTCTTTTTATTTCTTTTAGGACCACTTGTTCAAGTGAGGCTATGCTTTTGTGCTATTTCACACAGGTTGAAATAAATACAATGTTTTATCCCAGGGTCAAATGAACCCCAAAAGAAGCAACAATAAATGTACATGGCAAAGACAAAATGCACAAGAGATTTTTTTTTTTGTGTATGGTAGAAAGGGAAGGAACCTGAACAAGTATTCCCTTCTGCAGATACCAGAGTCCCTCCAAGCACCATACCAAAAAAATGCAAGGTCTCATGGAGTTTGCCTCGCCCAACCTGCCTTGTCTCTGTTCTCTCCCCATCCATGTCCCAGAGCCCACAGACAGGACTGGTGGCACTCTGCAGAGCAACGTGTCCTGCCAGATGTCCCGGAGCCCAAACCAAAAGCAAATTTCTGTTTCTAAGGGATCTACCCAATGTTCCCACACCAGCACATCTATATCAAAGTGACATCCACGTCCTTCAAAGCTGCACGCAGCCCAAGACCATGATGAGCTCTTGAGGGCTGACAGTGCCTTCTACATCTGCTGGTGGTATCCAGATATTGACGAGGGAAGAAAGGAGTTGTGACACTGGTGGGCAGACCTATGGCTTAAGTTACATATTTAGCATGGCTGCAACTGCAGGTTTCCTACTAAAGAATGTGCATTTAAAAGGAAAAAAACACTGAAGTCTTTTCTCCTTAGCTTCTACTTTATAGTGTGAATGGTCAAAAAATATTTCTCCTTATCCATCTTACCATTTTTCAAAAGGCAACATTTGACTCCTCTGTCCCTAATGCAAAAAGAATGAAAAAAACCCCAAAACAAAAACCCCACACATATATCACGGATGAAGGTGCTAACAGAAAGTGCTAGCACGGCTTGTAAGAGCTGCTATTGTGCTGGCCTGGCAGACGTTTCTTCTAAAATCTCTTCTAGAACATATGGGGTGTTCCTCACTGCTAAGTTTTAAGCTATTTTAAAAAAAAAAGAAAAAAAGAGAGAGACTTCAATCTAAAATGATGCTTTCCTTTGCAGATTTTGTACAGAATACACAATTTATGCCAATAATTAGCATTTTAAAAGGCTATGCAATACTGTTGGATATTTCTTGAGGATATGAGCAAGATTTATTGAAGCACAAAAAGTCTTGTTTCCCTTTTAGATAAAAGATTTCACATAATGGGGTGCCAGTTAAAACAGCACTTCTTATGGAATGAACACCTATGCACTGTGTCCTGAGCTGAAGTTAATCCACCCATACAACCTCTGTACACATGTTCAATGGAAAGTGAGGTAGGGAAAAAGAAAAAGCAGGAAACCTTAATGATTCCAAGGTGGAAGTTTTATTTCTTGTCGCTGTTAAAACAGCAACTTATATTTAGGGTACTTGCATTTCCAGTGTAATTGTATCCTACAAAAATTTAAGGTTTCACATTTATTTTGGTGACCAGCTTCAGCTTTTTGTCAAGGGCTGAGGATCTTTTTCTCTTTGGTTTTGATTGCTTGCTCTTAAACAACACGAATAAAAGAGCAGTGAAGTGCCAGAACAAGGGGAGTCGGGAGTAGCAGGTTGTTGCTTTGAGACGACAAATGACTCGGCAGTGAAATCAAGAGGTCTACTCTACCACACCAGAGGACACTAGAGTGGAACAGCGAGCTGAACGAACATAAGAGTCTGCTGACATGATGGTACACACCACAGCGACGGCACATAAGCACTGACCTACATTACCATTCTGGATTTAAAGGGAGGTACACAAAGCTCTTACCACATGAAATCAGCAATCCCAGCTCTACGCACACTTTCACAGGAGTCACTGGGTATGTCACTATTTCTGTCAACTTTGATGGAACGCGGAACTATTTGGGACACACATACTAAACCATCTGCGCAATACAGATCTGCAATTAACACTTTTTTAGCCTCTTCTTTCAGCTGATGAGACATTCCTTAACACCACCTTGTTCCCCACAATGCTGTCATCACGACTTTACAATTTCTTCTAACATTCAAAAACCTTTTCAGGTACAGCATTCTCAACAGCTCAGGAGTTTCTCTTCCTATTCATCAGCACGCTAATTGGCCTTCTGAGTTAGTTCAGGCGTCAAATCAAAAGTCATTTGCGACCCAGTCTTCACAAAAGACATTCAATGAAAAGATCCGGTAAGCTTTCAATCACGTTTTACTTTCCAACTGGCATCTACGCACCGAACTCCACGAGCAGTCTCACAGCAATAGCTTCCAATGGCATGAAGTAACTTTGTCCTGTTAGGAATGCCAACATTCCTGCTAGCTCCCTGTTTCCCCTCTCTTACCAGGATGCACCTCACCTGCCCACTATTCTGACAACCGGCAGGAAAAATGGAGATTCCCTTGATTTTGACCAAACGAAAAATCTCTCCGCGCTCAGCAGTCACTGACCACAGGAGCTAGAAATTCACGGGCCAGTCCTCCAAAAGTTGCAAGTGTTGGTCATGAAAATAGAATATATCTTTGCTCTTCTGGCTTGCAGCTGCTCTCACTAAGTCCATACATCCAAATTAACATAGAAAGTAGTGTATCCACAATATAAAGACTAATGACCCAGGGGAAGAGGAGGAGAAGGAAACAGGAAAAGATACAGCTTAAACCAAAGGGTCTGCTGTCATGTATAATGTCAGCCTTATATTCAGGCTAGAGTTGGTACTGCAAATATTACAAAGCACTCACATAGCTGTATTTTTGATGATCCTTCCTTGGTCCATTTTCTGCCCAATACCATGCACAACAAATACAATGTGACTAGTTTGTGGTGGCTTGTCTTCTAACGTAGCTTCTTCTACATAGCCTCTATGTAGCCTTGTCCCACTACTTGAAGCTGTAGAAAAAACATTATCCTAGATCAGTAACATTCTATGAAGCACAGTGGTCTTATATGTTGACAGAAGCTCGACTTTTCTCAGACCAATACATTAAAGTATTTTGAAAATAAGATTATACATAAAGGAATAGCATGTATTTTTAAATATCTGCAATTTCAAACTCCTGAGAGAGCTGAGCAAGTAGGTGACATGAATTGTATCAGTCAATGTATTACCAGGCCATTTCCACTGTGAAGATAACTAATTTCAGAAATGTTTTGAAAAACAACTTTTTAGAAAACAGTTGTATAATTGTCCATCCACTTTTACAACACAATACTCTTCTTCTGTGTGTCTCAATCATTAAACTTCTTTCTATCTCCACCTTACTTCCACAGCATGGGAGGATCATGGAAATGATCTGGCCACAAAACTGATAAGCATTGTCATTCCTTCTCTGACCCAATTAAGAGAGCTGGTTGAAAAGCTTTACAATTTTTCATTTTGATGGGGAAAACCTACGTTTTATTTCAAGCTGATCCAACCTCAAATTTCCCCACCCGTTCACCAGCTCAGTGCCCAAATCAAAAAATGAATTACCCAGGGCAAATATGGGTATTCTCCCAGTGCCCCACTGATGGCTTGAGAAACCCAGTGGCACAGCGTGTCTCCATCCCCCTCTAGTGACAGACCCATATAGAGGACCACAGCCTTGCACGAGTGCTACCTGCGCACGAGTCCAGCAATCCCTTCAGATGGCCACGTAAGACGATGGCAGCATCATTCCCCGCCACAAAAACGGAAGCAAACAACTTGTTTTGTTTTTAAAGAGGAGGAAAACACTACAAAAACACTAAGGGCAGTTTTTGTTTACCAAGTGGGCTTCTATTTGATATTTCTCCCCCCAAATTGTTTAGGAGAGATCTTACTTATTATTTATTACACACTATCCAAATCATGTTCTGGATAAAGAATACTTAATTTCTTCTGGAACTGAAGCATTGAATTATACTAGTTTTTGGTAAAGAGTAGTTATGTATCCACCTAAGAGCCCTGTGGGGTAAAAGGGCATTAATTACAGAACAGAAGCATGGAGATTAAAGCCAAACCTATTACCTGATCTTGTCTCTTCAGAGACCAAGGAACAAAACAGATGTGTATGTTCTTGTTTTTGTAGCTGTCCAGCAGTGCATAGGAGCACCACGACACAGAGGACAAGTTCCAGTTTTCTAGGTTGGCAATAATCTGCCTTTCGCTTGAGAGAGACCATCCTCTCTTCCAACCATCTCAGCCTCGCTGGCTTTATAACTGGTAGTTTTGAGCTTAAATAAGCCCGGATTCCTACTGGAAACAATTTCTGTCTAAATGCTTCACCCCTCCTCTCAGTTCATACATCTGTTTAATGAATGGAAAAAAGAAAGGCAAGAGGTGGTGAGAGGGGAAGGTAAGATCACGTATTTAAGGAATGCATCACAGTATGCAAGTACACAGTGGTAAAGTTAAGGTTTCAAAGGGAACTGTAATTCTTATATTGTAGCTGCTAGACTCTGCCATTGTAATATTTTCATATACTTATTATGTAATGCTAACTGCTGCATCCAAAATAATAATAAAATATGTAACAAAAATAAGTCATAGCCTATTCACATCCAGTTACAATTACGTACACAACCTAAGGACTCTAATACACTCTTCTGCAAAAACTGCAATGGCCAAAGTGGGCTAGTCACATATTAAAACTTCAAACTTGAAATCTCCCTCTAGCCTTAAGAGTAACAAACTTAAAATAGTGGTATTTACAATATTCTTTACAAACTCTGAGAAATATTACCTTTGGAAAACCCCAACTTTTGTGTAACAGTTCTTGCAATTTTAGATGTTGTTGCATCACTGTAAAGATACACTTCATCCACACTGTGCCAGTCCACATGGTTGCGACTCAACTTTAGACTATGAATAGCTGCAGTAAAAAGGAACAACATTTAATTTAGATGGGTAAGAGGAAAAAAAAAAAGCCTCTTCAAACAGAGAGAGAGAGAGAGAGAGAGAGAGAGAGAGAGAGAGAGAAGGGTCATTTACATACAGGTTAAAATCTAGAGCTCCATTATACCTAAATCCGTATTACTTCTTACCTTGAAAAGTTTTTACATTTAGGATTAATCTGACCAGGACAAGCAGTTTGGAGACCACCTCTGAGGACATTTCACATCATTCTCCTCTCACCCTTTTGGGATGGTAGGTGTCCAAAATATTTCCTTAGCTGAAAACAAAAACTGGGGGGGGGCAGGGCAATGCATCCTGAAATATTGCAGGTTGGTGTGATAACCAGGTGGCTGCCCCATGCACTCTTATCTCTAGAAAAAGAGCAATTTCACTCCTATCATCGCTCTCCTGTGTCTGTACAGCGAGATCCCTGGTTTTGACTGTACTCTGCAGTAACACAGAGGCTTTCAAGTCTCCATTACTAGAAGGCTCCATTGCATTTCTTTCCTTTCAGAAATATCTAGGAGCTGGAAATGCAGTTCAATGAGAAAGTCTCTGAATGAGTAATTTCTGGCACAGAACGGAATCTAGCTCTTTCAAAAGCCACTAAGAGCTCTAGCGTTTTTTGTGTAGTTATTGTGTTTTCCAGATTTGGAACTGATTGAGCTCTGGGACCAACCTCATGACACGCTGCCTGATTGTCCGGATTAAGCAGAGCAGGCATGTTATAATGCAAATCAGAATCTCTCATCTAAGGTTTGGAGCTTGCATGAGCAAAGCCGTTACACAGCTGTATTACTAGTAATTCAGATTTCACCTAAGTTTGGAAATCTGTTGCTTAGGTCCCGTCTAATGTGGGATATGCAACATTTGGAGAGCTGACAACGGCAATAGTCCTGTCACAAAAAAAGCGTTACTCAACTCTCATTGGTCTTGCTAAAAAGTCCAAAGTCATGGAAAACACCCAGAGGGGTTGTTTTGGTTTTAGTTTTTTTGGTTTTTGTTTTTTCCATAACAAGCAGAGCCCTAACCTATCCCCTAATTTAAGCCACTCAAATGAATTTTTTATACTCTTCTAAAAACATTCTGAGAAAGCCTGAGCCATCACGATTTCATATTTTAACTCTGCTACAGCACAAACCTGCCACATTAGGCTAGCTGTCGTGACCTTTCTCCTGTAGTATTTTTCATTTCTTTGCCAAGGCAGATAGACCTGACATAGTCTGATAACAAACTGAATGTCTGTAAGAAACAACGGGATTACCCAAAAGGACTACCTCTTCAGTTATAGTAAACAACTGATTCACAAAAAATTACTAGAACTATATTGCTCTTTTACACTGACAAAAGCAAGAACAGGAAAAGAATTTTGAAGAGCAGACATGTCAGCTTAGGGTAACAATTGGCCAGAGCAAGAAGCAATCTAGTGAGAACTCAATGAACATGTTTTCATAAACATCCCAGGCACAGAGATGAGTCCTTGTCCAGAAATCTCAATTTAGAACTGGAGAAGGAAAGGAAATTCCCAGCAAAACTTCCTTTTTCAGACTCGGAGACAATGCAACAGAGACTGTGATGTCCTGAGACAGGCACGTAGTCTAGTGGCAAAGGCAAGGGACCTCCTTGCAATTGTCTCTGCGATCCCCTCCATTCTCAGTTCCATGACCAATGTAGACTTTTTATGCATTGTCTAGCAGGTCATTAAGAGCTGTTCCACCTGCATTCTGTAAAATCCTTCTCAGAGTATGTTCTTGGGGAAGCTGACAGAAGAGGGCTGGAAGCTTGATGCCTCTGGAGAATGTTGTGCTCAATGTCCAAAGCATGCAGAGGAAGAGATGGAGGGGCCCGTGGCCGAGTCACTTACTACCACTGGAAGAACAGCAGTTTGGGGAGAAGCGGTCTGCAAACTCTTTCTGGAACCAAGTCCAGCCTCTCTATTGGAAAGAATATACAGAAAGAAGTAGGTTTTCCTTACCCTGCATGAATTTTCTCACTTGGGAAGAACAAATTCCTAACTTTTACTCTTATAGTGTCCTTAAAAAAACATGTATGTTGAAGTACACATCAAAACCAACTACAAGACATGCAAGCACTGAGGAACAGCAAATTAAATATCCAACACTATTTCTCTGCATTTAGTAATGCCTTCAAAAGGGAACCTGAAAAATTTTGTCTACCATTAACACAAGCACCACATGAAACTACCTTCAGTAGGACTGTACTTCCTTGTCTCTTGACAACAGAGTAACTTACCTCTCTGAGATATGTTGTTAACATACACATTGCCTTCAAGCTCAGCACTTGGACTATACACCCTACCTTTCTACCTAGCACCCAGAATGATAATAAGAAAAAAAAAGTGTGTGTTTGTTCTTGCTTCTCAGTTTTCCTTCGACCACAAAATATCAGGATATTTTAGGGAACTGGCAGGATCCAGAACATGCATATGGACAATGCTTTTCAGAGAATCCACCAATTTGCCAGTAAGATCATAAATTTTGCAATTTTACTTGACATATCTACATTTTATTTTGCATCTCTTCGTGACTTTCGTTTACCAACACATTCACTGCTTTGCTTTTGAGTGCCTGTCCGTGTGCACACTCCAGAGCAAAGTCCAAAGCAGCAGTGGAAAGACTCAATCACTGAAAAACAGTGGCTGCAAAACATTTCAAAGGCACCATGCACTACAGTGCAGTAGTTAGCAGAAGTTTGGATAACATTTCCAGGGTGTCTATCTTACCAGCCAGGAGAAGTCACATTCCTGCAAAAGTTAACAAGAGTCACCTGGGTCAAAACAAAGCTGGGTGCTCCACCTTGGCATTCTGTTTTAAAATCCCTTGGGATGCACTGTTTAAAAAGTCTGCCTGAGGATCAGTACACCAATTCGACAGACCCATCCTCCCTCTTACTGAGGTGGAGTGAGATTTTCTCCCCTTTTTTTAAATGTATATAAACATCGGGATGTCTGTTCATCCTTTGACTCTGGAAGTGATGTTCAGCTGTGGAACAAAAATCCCCTAATAAGGAAAAATCTATCACCCTGAGCTCCAGGACCTCTTGGTGTGCAAGAATATCCCTTCAAAAAAGGAGTGACACCCCTCCTGATGGCTGCGGTTGTGCGCTCTCTATCCTCATATAAGCATCTGTCCCAGTGATGAAAATGTCTGGGGAGAGAAAAATGGTACACCCTTGCAGATTTGCATGGCAGAAACCCAAGTGAGAGAAGAGCTGCCTTGCTGAGATCAGCCACAGGGATAAATGATCCACAAGCCATGTGTGCACGCGTATCCAGGCAAAGACAGTGGCTCTCTATCGTTATGCACAGCAGATACTCTAAAAAAACCCAACCCTGCTATAAGGTACCTCTTCATGAGGGTCAACACTGCACCAAGGACTGTGAAGAGATTCTCAAGACTCTCAAAAGCCCAACCAAAAGGAGGTTTGGCTGCTGCTGACAGTCCCAGGGTGTGTTAATAGTGAGGCATGGAACAAAGAAGTGTCTTTGGAGAGGATTTGATAGCAGTCTGAAAGTAAGCATCCTAAAAATAAATAAATCAGGGTATGCAAATTGTGCTTTCCAGGTATGGGATAACAAGGGCTGCCATCGCTGTTTTGAAACTGAACACAAGGAAGAGAAAGTTATGTTTTCCTGAAGATGATGAGATAACATGATTTACATTCTCTTTGCAGAACAAACAGTGACTGTCCTATAAACCTCTTGCACACTGCAGAGGTGGTCAAACCGACAACTCAGCAGCTGCTCATACCAAGAGATGTCACAGCACGTCAGAAGTCACCAAGGCATGTTGTAGCGTGGCAGGGGAAGCCAAGTCGCAGAATTCAGATTAGGCAGTGGGTATGGCACAGGGGAATGCTTTTCATGTTCATTCCTCTGCCTTCTGGGTCCTTCAGGAGCACGCTTTCTATGTTTGCTGATTCTTTCCAGGGCACCAGGCTAGGATGTTGCCAAGCTTCACTGAGATCTGACCGTGCCTGTGGCATCTCTGAACGTCAGGCACAGAAGATGAAGGGTCTCCTGTAAAACCATGGGACAGGAATCTCCCTCTGGACCAGACTTCTCGCAGCTTTGTTTTCACATGAACTACTGCTCTGACACTGACAACATGCACAGCTTTCTCAGCAGGCATGTCCGTAGGTGCATCTTCCCCAGCTGCAGAAAACCCTGGGTATTCTGCACCCTGCTTAGTTTTCTAGTCTGGGACTGAAGGCCAAGCCCATGGAAATGAGGCCAAATTTTGGTTTCCTTTGTAGCCAGAAACTAGAAAGAAATCATTTTTCAGGAATACCAACCGAGACAGACATCCAGAGTATGAGTACGTGGAAGGCACAACTCCACTGTAGATGGAAGACAGCCTGACACTAGACAGTAGCGAGTGAACCATGAAAAACAAGGACAGAAGCGTAGGGGAAGTGAGGGGGATCAAGGAAGGACTTCTTTCAGCTGAAGAAATCAATGGTTACTATCACACAAACCTCCAGTTTCACTAAGACAGATGAACACAGAGGGAAAAATCCCTCTAAAATGTTTAAATATGAAAAATGAAGAGGTAAACAAAACATTGAATACATATTCCTAAGGCACTGAAGAACTTGATCTCAATTAGACTGCAGAAACTCATCTTGAGTCAAAATAACTGGAGAATAACCGAGGAGCAGAAAGCCTGCACCATTTTTTTATGCTCAGAGCACAAAACCCATGGAGAAGCTGAGGATGTGCACTGCTAGTGCGAACATCCTCCCAGCTCAAGCGCTTGAGGAGCTGAACACCTCCAGCACCAAGTGCAGACACTTGAACATGGCATTTCACGGGGCCAACAGTTTAAAATTAAATACCTTTTAAGGTAAGCACCTGTTTTTTTCCTTGATACTTTCATCCACCTGCCAAGACCAAAGCATGGGCTGATTCTCTTCTACCAGAGTTTGACTCTGCTCAAGTCAAAATCAATTTAGAGGAAGCATCCTTGAAGTGCTAAGAGCTGATACTACCTCCATCTCTGCCACAGAGGCACTCATTCCAGTCAGGGCTAAAGACCAGAGAAAGGATACCTACTGTCTGAAACCCTTTTCTGTCTTCTTTTTTTCAGGGATTTTTAAATTAATCTGTCTGGCAATCAGTAAGCAATAGTTTCTGCACAAAAGCCTGCCACATCATATAGGTAGCTGACAGTGTAACTTGGCCGCTATTGTTCTTTCCTAAACCTCTGAAGTTCTGGTACAGCTGTAGATTTTAAAACCTTTTCTTATTTATTTAAAAAAACAAATGCAAAGCCATTAAAAAGGCTATTGCTCTCAATTAAAAAGGGCTGTTTCACATTGCTGTCATTTTTATATTGTACTTCGCCACCTCTCAATTCATCAGTGTCACTATTTGTTATATAAACACCTACTTTTAATTTTTTAATTCAAGCACACTCATTACCACAACTGAACATGACTTGTAGAAAAAATATACAAAATAATTTCAAAATTACAATCAAAATAACAGGCAGAAGTCCCTTCTTACTGCTCAAGACAGTAGTTACACTTATTCTCCTTTAACAGACTTGAATTCCATGTGTAAGATGAGGTAGGAAAAAGTTTGCTATTAAACATTTTGATTTCAGGCATTTTCACTTGGACCCAGTTACAGACAAATATAATTAAAGGAAGTCAAAAGGCAAACATTTATGCATGTCAAAATAAATTCTCACACTTTACAATATCTCCAGGAGCTAAAAGAATATATGGTATGACAAGAATAACTCTAAACCTACCATGTGCATTTACATTTTAAATCGAGGGTGCAGTTTTCAGAAGTCTAGTTCCACAGTCACTGAAGTCAGTAAAAGTTTAATCACTACTGGCTTTAATGGTGGCAGAGAAAGACCAGTGACAAGTACTTTTGAGCCTTCTGCAATCATTAATGGCTCCTGTAAGATATACTCCCACTTTCTGAAACGAATTTGCACAACATCAGCTGCTGCAAAGTTCAAAGTTGTTTTCTGCAACACAGCAGCCTTTATCATGTGTTCTATACAGCTTCCTCTTTTCATATCGTATGTCTAAAGTCTCATTTCATTCCAGTACTCGTACAAAAGCTGCAGTAAAAATAATTTACAACATTAAACTAAAGATGCATGCATTATCCAAAACAAAAATGGCAAACAAAACATCATCTAGTATAAACGTTCCATTCCTTCTCTGGCATAATTTATCTTATACCAGGCCTGCTGTGATTCTAAAAAAGTTGCTTTCAGTTTATTGAAAAAGCCAAACAACATACAAGGAGTGTAAGAAACAAACGTTTACAGTTTTCATCACAGTCACAAACAATTATAATAAGGATTACTGCATGATACTGTTAGCATCTACTTTTCTGTAAGATTCACAACACTTCTACTTTTCTTCTAAGATTTATGATGCTTTTTTCCTTCCCTTTTGAAGGAAATGGCATGAATACAACTCAAGAAATTGAAGCATGTCAATCTAACATTTAACTGATATAAGCAAACTAGAATTTAAAGCTTCCTAAGCCAGGAGTACTAAAAAAAAGAAATCTACAATTACTGTACCTTGGGAATGCTTTCGCTTAAGACATGGAGCATCTGACTTCTCCTTATATCCTCTCCATTTGAACAAAGAAGGGAGGGAGAAGGGAGGGAGGTAGTAGAGAACTAAAAGTAAAAACACTGAGCTTCAAAGTAAAATTTTTAAACGGGGTATAATTTTTTTCATTAGTATTACCATTTTTAGAAAAAAAAAGTTGGCACATTTTCTGAAAAAGTATATACACTTCAAAAACTGGTTTTGTAGCAAAAGTGTCAGGACCCATTAGCCAAATTCAATTTCTTCGCTCTTCATAAACAGTTACGACATTACAACAAAGCTAAAGGCATTAGTAAAAGACAGCTGGGACACAGCCTCATCGGATTCACCGAGAGCCTTTGCATTTACACATACAAAAGCATAATCGCTCTACTTGGTACAGGGTAGAACACAGTAACCCTTATTAAGTATACACTAAACATTTGAAAAAACCCCCCTCTATTTTAAGCACAGCTCTATTATTTTTCCCAAAGAGTGCAAGAGGATCATTACAATTTAGGTTAGACAAAATATTCTACTGTTACCCTGTTCTGTAAATTCACAAGAACCTGCCTTCCATGGTGAAATGCAACAGCACGCACACTTTGCTGCTGAGCTTCCCCTTGATGGTAAGGCAAATCCGTAACTTCTATTAGACTTTCAATAGTGTTATTTCACTCCTTGTGAGAATATTGAAATATTGCACTGCAATCCAAAAGATTCTTTTTCAAGGACTTACATATTGGTGCTGTGTGATTTCAGAAGACATACTTTAAGGTAAGTGAAAGCTGCTGCTAAGTAGCAGGTAAAGTTCAGTAAGCAGGACAAAGCTGCTCTCGGCACTTCCACAACAGGAGACTTGTATTCACTGTTAACTCGGTTATGATGGATATCTTTTATGCTTCTTCGGTGGTTCCTGAGCAAGGCTGAAAGTGAAGTCCTACAAATCTACGTCTTCTGTCCTACTGCTCTGGGGGCCCTTACTCATACAAATAGTCTTAATTTCAAAATATTTTAGCCTCAAAAACCTGATATAGTCAAGAGGGTGTGTTTAAATCCAATGAGAAAGCAAGAAGCTCCAGCCTGGCTTCTGAATTCACAAAGTCATTAAGCTGCAATTACCTGAAATCAGTTAGCCTGCTGGAGAGCGGGGAGATATGCAACTGTTTTACGCCCTTACAAACATCAGGAGCAGTTAATACTCTATGATCCAGTAACTTCTGCCAGTGCAAGTGAGTGATATTCCATGCTTGTGTCAAGGGCTTTGACTGCCACAGTTATACTGGTCCAGGATCATGCCTTTTCACACCCTCAGCTAACAGCTCTGTCAGCAGATGCCTTAATACAGATGCAAGTGAAGTACATAATTGTTGCACATCACTTTTCTAAAGGAGAGGAAAATTAGGCTCACAGCTACTGCACTTGGGACTTGATAAAACAATTTAGTCTGCAGAGTGTTTTACTGGCTGTGCCAATGCAACCCTCAGGAAGAATATACACAGGAAATTCAAGTAAAGTATAACAAAAATTTTTTTTACGGTGAGGGTGATAAAACATTGGTACGGATTGCCAGAAAGGTTGTGGAGACTCCATCGTTGGTCCAAAACCCCACTGGGAACGTCCTGTGCAACCTGCTCTCGTTGACTCCACGGCTTTGAGCAGGGAGGTTGGACTAGATCATCTCCAGAGATCCCTCCTGATCTGCACGACTATGATTCTATGAACATGACATTCCCATCTAAAGGTTAACAGGCAGCTGTGACAAAAATCTATATAAACTTTTTATGAAGAGAGAAAATATTATTTGAAATCTAAGACAAAACAAATCAACTATTCCAAATGCAACTTGTATAGTTTTTGTGGCATCTAACCACATGCCGCAATTCCATAAGAAAAACCAATAAACTTATGCCGTTTCAAAATCAATGCATTAAAAAAATTAATTCAGACTCACAGGACTTTTTTCTACATTTCTTATCATCTATCACGGAATCATAGACTTGATCACAGAATAATTTCTGTCAAAGGGACTGCTGGGTTTCGTCCGCTCCAATCCTCTACACAGAGCAGGATCAGCTTTTAAGCTGGATCCAATTTCAAGTTGAATCAGGTTGCTCAGGCGATTTCCAGCTGAATTTTGAGCATCTCTATGGATGGATATTCCACAATCTCTCTGTACAAATACAATGAACAAACATCTATTCCTACCTTACTATCACATCTATTAAGCTTTCAGCTTCACTTCATCCTAATTAAATGAATATACCTGAAAAAGATGACGGAGCAACAGATGACAGGTACTCAACTGTATTTATGACACTAACAGCTAACCAAGTATTCTTGAAGCAGAGATAGCAAACCTTAAGGGTGCTAGAAGATATTTATACTGGGGACCAGTCTATGATGTACCCTTTGAACCACCGCTCAATGGCGTTGAATGGAAGAATCGGAATTAGCCCTTGTGCTAACCTAGAGCAGTGGGAAGCATCACCCGCCGCCACCTCCCCAGGAGCATGCTGAGCACTTGCTGTTCCTGCTCTGCTGTTTGGCACCACCGCCGCTATACAGGAGGCAAGCGATGGCAGTTTTACCATCTACCAGGCAGCTGTGGGTCCCACAGATTGAACCTCCAGCTGAAAGTTGGACTGTGTGACAAAAGCTGCTCCTCCATTCTCGACCACCTCCCGGCACCTGAAGCGGTGGGCACCTGCCCGATAACAGCTCCTCCGTGCTCGAGGAACTCACAGCAAGGGATAGGTGGGCTCTGGCCACAGACCAAGAGAGAAAAATCAACCCTGAAGTAGCGACTTTGACCCTCCATCAAAAAACTCTTGGTCTGAATGTCACTGCCTTTATTGTGGTTAGATGCTGTTAGCAAAATATATCTAGTCTGAGAACCCTTAAGCATCTGCTATGATCCAAATTTGTGTTTTATCTTACAATGGCCTTGATATTACTGAAATCTCTTGAGAACGCTGCTCCTTTGATGGACTACTTTAGATAGGCGGACAGTGAGCTCAAGACCCAAGTATGCATAAAAAGCAGTTTCTAAATCTGGTGTTATTCTGCAAGTTTTAAGCTTATTGACTGCTGCTAAAAAGGTATTATGATACCCTTTTTGTATTCCCTTCAAAACGGTTTCAGCTGAAATATTGCTTCACAGAACAAGTGCTATAACCTAGTTTTTTCTCAGAAATATTTATAGAATTATTTTACAGTAGTAATATATTTAAGTGTAATCACTGGGTATATGCAGTACAAGAAAGGTCAGTATTTCTGCACAAAGGCACAGAGATATAACCCATTCTCAGCGTGATCAAATAAACACCTTGGATATTTCCACATTTTAAGGGTTGAAGTTTGTGTCACATATTTAGAATTTTGCACCTAAGAATCAAAATGTCACCTTACATCTTGTGTTGATATTAATTTACGTACGTTAAGTTTGAAGAATGAATTGTTTGTTAGAAGGACAAGCAAAGCCAATATATAAAAAGGCCTAGTGTTACCTGGATTAAAAAAAAAAAAAAAAAAAAAGTACTGGACAAATGAATTTGAGGACCCCCAAACCCCTCAATATTGTCTACCTATCAACAGAGCAGCAGAACAACAAATCAGACCTGGAAGCCCACATATACTGTTACAGCAGTGCAGCATCTCATTTAGGGGTTTAAGGTGTCACCAGGGTCAACTTGAGCAGCAAACGCCAAGCTCCACTCCCCAATACAACTATAAAATGACAATGTGATGACTCTCATTTTGCTCAGAAAAATGATGTGAAATTACTTTATGTAATGACAAGCCAGGAGATGCCTTCCTGAATCTGCCAATATGCAGACTTGCATTTGTGCAAATTTGTGATTTGCATTAAATCAAACACAGGCTGCAGACATCGTTTCACAACAAAGCAGTCGAAATGCAGCCAAACCCTTAATTCCTCATCCTAAGCATGGTTTCCTCCTGTCGCCTTATTGATTACTCTGTCTTAAGAGACAGAAGAGCAACATCCTTTCCTGTACCTATCAACAATAAAATGAACTATTTAAAACTGAAAAATGTATGTGGAATTCAGCCAGGATCAAAGCAGACTCCGGGGTGATGAGGTGTGAAACAGAGCGCGGTCAAGCTATGGAGGAGACGGGTGATGCCCTTGCAGCATTTGCTTGCACCGGGACTTCAGCAGCGTTCCTCTGGTTTGAGGCACCCCGTGAAGCAGAGCTCCCTGCAGCGTTGATGGAGAGAGAGGCTCATGCCCACAGCATCTCTCCCCGACGTGCAGACGTACCGCCTGGTCCGTGGTGGTCTGGGGAGTCGGCTGTCCCGTACCGATACCTCCTGGGCATGCTGCACTTCAGAGATGGACGGTCAGGGTAGCTGGCCTTTTACAAGTGTTACAGATGCCAACACGTTCACAACCAAGTATTATCCTTCTAGAAATCTCAGAAATTTGACTAGTTTTTACAAGCAGCAGGTAGAGCTATGGTACCTGGGAACCACATCTGTGAACTCCTTACGGAACATAACCTTCTTGGAGACAAATCCAGGGCAACTGGATATGGCAAATCTAAAGGTCACATTAACCTGCTTGGACAGTCCTAAGTAATAAACTGCCCCATTTCTGTGTTCTGCCATAACAAATAATTTACCCGAGAAAGTCATGCCACTGCTGAGACCAACAGCTCAGCAGACCACTGAGGAGGATCAGGCATCAGGCACCATAACCACAGTTCATTTTGCAAGGCATGAAATTAAATACTTTTTAAGGATGAAAATCAAAATACCACTACAGTCTGCTCAACAGAGGGATCTCCCACTGAAGCAGTCGTCTCCAGGCTGCCCCATGGAAACAGAACATGAGAAATCAGTCACCTCAACACCATCATACGCTTTCTGTTACCTTCAGCATTTACAGCTTCATGTGCTCCCAACAACACTGGAAGGTAGCACAGGCATTATGTTACTTATAGGCCACAGGTTGGAGACCTCTATTCTGAAACATATTGCACTTTCAGAGGCAGGTTTGCTTGGATTAAGAGTTTAGTAATGGGGCATTTACTCATCAACATCCTACCACCAACAAAAGCCCTGGGTGAAGCTTAGTTATTTCCTTGTTAATGTGCTGCAATCCAGGAGCAGAATTAATAAATCAAATCGTTGGAGTGGGAAATCTTTTTTTAGATTTAAGGGTACCCTTCTAACATCTATCCCCAAGCTAAAGATATGAGGAAAGAAGAGGGGCACTGCATGTTAAGCAGCTACCCTTCACAGGTAATGTACATTTTGCAAAAACTGACAGCCAGCACTGACGAACTCATCCATATGGATGACTCCACACACAGACGGGAAGCAGCACACCTTGCCCTGTGCTTAAATGGGGTGATTCCATTGCCAGCAATGCACTGGGCAGGCTGCTCAAAAGCTGAGGGTGCTAAACACCTAGTGAACTTGCTTGCAATTCTGTTTTCTTCATGAAAAGATTTCAGAGGACAATAAAATAAATAAGTAAAGATGATTAAATTGCAAATAAATTGTCAGCTGAGTCTTGGATACAAAGTTCCAGGATATCATATGTTGCCCTGAGTTAGCAGGCTGAGTAAGAGAAAATTATCCAGAACAAGAGCAGCAAAGTAGAACGTGCTCCTAACTTTTCAGCTTACTGCCACTGTTTAGAGCATTGCTGGGGTCAAATCAAGAGCTGACAGGTTCGTCTACCGCATATCAACAAAATGCTAGTTGACAAGCTAGTTTCTCGTTATTCATGATGCGAACTAGCATGTTTGTATAAGAAAGTAATTATGTCTAAGTACTAAGAGACTGTTACAACAGATCACCTCAATTTTGCTGAGGAATTAGATGAGATGGCTAGTTTTTCATCATTCACAGTGCTTTATCACAGCACTGCAAATAGTCACTTCGCCTCTCAGTGATATTTACAAATCTATTCTAACTTGCACTAGTCTTAACTACCTGTAAGCCTTGACAGGACCAAAATATGTTTCATACAGGATGCAATTACAACAAATTGTAGCATTTAGGAAATTTATAAACTGTATTCAGGACTTCTCCAACTAATTATGTTTACTTCACCAGCGACAATGCAAGTTATAAAGCTTCTCCCAGTGCCACGTGCAGATGGCAATCATGGATGCCAGCTGATCAGAGCTGTATTGAGAGGCACATTATAATGACAAAACCACTTTTCACGCTTATTGTTAGGCTATAATTTTCCTGCAACTCTCCCATTACTACAAAAAAAAAATCTATTGAAAGTTATTGGTAACTTGACATGTATTCTATTTTGAAGTGACTGCATATATAGCTTGGGGGTTTTTGGTTTTTTTTGTGTTTATCTTTTTTTTTTTTTAACTTTAGTTTTTGTCCTGGTTTCAGCTGGGATAGAGTTAATTTTCTTCCTAGCAGCTGGACAGTGTGTTTTGGATTTAGTGCGAGAATAATGTTGATAACACACTGATGTTTTAGGATAAGAGCTGCTTAGCAACAACTAAGTTAAGGATTTTTCAGTTTCCCATGCTCTGCCAGCAAGCAGGTGTACAAGAAGCTGGGAGGGAGCATGGCCAGGACAGCTGTGCCAAACTAGCCAAGGAGATATTCCATACCATAGAACGTCATGCTCAGTATATAAACTAGGGGGAGTTGGCCAGGAAGGGCTGATCGCTCCTCAGGCATCGGTCAGTGGGTGGCGAGCAATTGCATTGTGCATCACTTTTCTTTTCTTGGGTCTAATTTTTCTCCTTTTGTTATATTCCATTTCATTACAATTATTATTATTGTTGTTATATTTTATTATTATTGTTGTTATTATTATATTTTATTTTAGTTATTAAACTGTTCTTATCTCAGCCCATGAGTTTTACTTTTTCTTTCCGATTCTCCTCCACTGGCAGGGGGGAGGAGTGAGCGAGCAGCTGCATGGTGCTTTGTTGCTGGCTGGGGTTAAACCCCAACAGTTTTAGAAAAGGCACTGGTGTCTGAATTTGGAGTTTATTTTTCTGATCTTTTATGTTTTCATAAATAGCAGGGATTATATCTTTCTCATCACTCTCCCCAATCTCTCCAACCTCAAACCTGAAAATTTCTGCTCTACAGACCAGACTTTTTCTAAAAAAACCTGAACTCTCCTCCTTACTTGATAAGGAGAATCCAAGTACAGCTGAAGCCATCCTTCCTTCCTTCCATCAGGAGTTAAGCTACCAAGGGCTGGAAGCACTCAGCAGCCACAAAGATGTGCTTTCTGTGTAAAAGCATATGACCCTACCACAAACAGCACTGCACTCGCAGTGCGGGTGCAACTGTACTAACAAAGCTGAGCTTTGTACCAGTACGCTGGAACAATGAATCAGTACAAGCACACAGAAATACAGGTAAAAGTGCCTTTCAAAAGCACGGTTGTACTGGCGCAGTGCTGTGGCTCAGGGGTCACACCATTTCATGCACCTACCTGACAGAGCTGTTAAAGCAGAAGACTGTACTACAGGCTTGGCCAGAGGAAAAGATCTTTTAAAGTGGTACAAATAGAAAAAAATATTCAGAGTCCTTACTAGCTTTGAGGGGAGTTAGAAACTTAACTACTCTCTGTGCTACTGAAAAACCTCCTTAGGCCAACAAATTGTATTCTCGTTTTCCTTACAGTAATTACAGAAGTACCCTGAATACTGCCTTGCTCCCAATTTATTAACAAGCTTTTACTCGTGTGGTCATGTAGTTGACACGTAAGAACTCCTCCACACTCAGGGCCAAAACACAGCCACTCCTGCACTCTGTAACTGCTTTGTACAAAATTGCAGTTTAAAGAGTTTAAAAATAAAGTTGCTTTATAAAGAATAACACAACCAAAACCCTACTAAAAAATATTGTGAGGCCTTTGTACTTGCACCGCTTGGTTTGTAGATCGTTCACCGAGTGACAACCAACAAACAGAAGTGAAGTGTGAAACCCAAAAGCACTGAGCTAGTGCTGTGCTATACTTACCCTGAACAGCCAATTCAACTGTGTACATTAAATAATACATCAGGAAATTCAGAAGGCTATTCTTAAAATGTTAAATGCATATGACCAAGATTCCCAGGAACACTAACTGAATGTCCTCAGCTTGGTCATTAAAATATAAAGACTTCCATAACAGAATGAATGCCCAAGATTTACTATAGCTGAAAACTACTCTAATAAATTCACAGACTGAACAAGAATGGAAAATGAAATGTGATCTGTAAAACTGATACTCCCTTTAGGACAGAATTAGGAATGCTGTCCATAGAGCTAATAGCCAGTTTGCATTTAGACACTGGCTCTTTTTGTCCCATCAAGAGATTTCAGTTTGAAGTGAGATTCCAAACACAGTTAACAGATACGAAACACAAAGCAAAATGGCAACAAGAGGTTTTTCCATGAATATAATTTGTTCATCAAATGCGCTGCAGCAGGAGACATCAAGATTTACTGAAAAATGGGAGAGCAAACTGATGCCTATAACAATGTTCCCTGCTCTGTAGGATGAAAACCCATTACAGATCACATTCTTACTTAAGAAAACCAGACCCCAATTGTCCAGAGAAAGTACTATAAAAATAGTGATCTAAACAATCTTACCCTCCTTCCCATCAACAGGTTTTGATACTTCCATATCAAAGCTCTCTTGCAGCTGCTGGCCTTTGAAGCGGTTGAGATGCTCCTGTTCTATTAAGTTACTTTCCTCCTCTTCCAAAGGTTGCCATGTACCATCAATAAACCACTGTCCACGCATTACAGGGATCTTTTCCGTTTCTAAAATCAAACAAGAGAAATTTTTTTTTTTAATGCAACAAATCACAAACTGATGGCAGATAAGAGGGAAAGGGAATTCTGTTTGGTGTTTTGATGGAAAAGTTACACTCCCACTGCTGGGACCCCTAGCAAGGTATCCACAAATGCCTGGAGAAACACCACGACCTTTTCCCATGGGGCTGAAATGAGTAGTGAAAGTAGTGTTCATCTGCAACACCTGAGCTAAGGAGGCCAAATTTTCAGAGTGTGTGTGTGAGGATGTGAGACGGACAGAAGGATGCAGATTCTGTAAAATTTATTAAAAGAGTTAAGTTCAAACAACAGTCCAGCTTTAATGGGATACACTCCTCTCTACCCAGTTGCCTTGAATTTTCAAAAAATTAGGAGCTTTGTGAGACTCGTGCTCGTCTATAAAATTTGACTGATAACAACCATTGGTTTCAAAGTTATCAGGAGGATGCAGAATGAGGAGGAGATACAAAACCACTCAGGCTTACCCTGACTGCACAGAGCCTTGTTTCCTTTGGGAATTGCACTTACAATAACCCAAATTACACATCAATTAGCATAAAGAGTGATTTTAAAGATGAAAGGGTTTTTTTTATTAAAATCAGTCTTTCCCCGAGGGCTGTTTTCCGTCAGTCATTCCAGTTTCAGTTTCAGCACTCCAAACGAGGAAGCTGGCTCCCCAGCATTTGCTGTCCATGTGGCAAAAGAGAAGTCTCTACGAAAAAACCTATCCTGGTGCTTACTCTTCATCAAACTGTGCTTGATGCCCACACTAACTACTGGGGCTGTAGGGAATAATAATTCTCCTCTTATACCCATCCCTGCAAGCAAGCTGAGACAATAATACCCATTGTAGCTCAGTTCAGAATTTCTCCTCCTATATCTGGAAAATCAAGGAGAAATACTGTGTGGCCCTGTGCTGCACAAGCCCGTAGGATGCTGACCTCGAGCCTCATGGGACCAGTACAGATACAGTTCTGCGGAGACCTCAGAGCAGTCGGACCACTGACTTTCAGCGCACACTAATGTGAGCTGCTGTATACTGCATACAGCTAGAGAGACTCGGCCAAATGAAAACTTCTCGTGTGTGCGCATACTAACCGCAGAAGTGTAGTCCTCCAAAGCAGCTAAGAACTCAACCGCAAAAGAAGAAGCTCAGAAAAGGAGGTGGGGGAAAAAATAGGCTTTACTACTCAAAGATCTGTTCCTACCTGGAAGGTGAGAAAAAAGCTGGTAAGGAGAGCTTGGAAAAGAAACAATAGATGCAAAGAAACAGTAAATAAAAATTAGGTTAAAAAAAAAAAAACCCAACCAAGAAACAATGGAGAGCATGGAGATTTCAGAGTTACTGAGCAAAGGAATGGATCTATCTGATCTATCACCAGACCAGCACAAACGCAGCTGGGCGAGGTGACCCAGCCAAGAGCAGTGGTTTTTAGCCTGGCCACACCACTCTGTCAGCACCAAGCACCACCAGCCTCTCTTAGCCTAACTTTCCACAGATCCGTTTTCTTCGGCAGGCATTGGGCATGCTGGTTCATCCCTCCCAAGGCCCCCAAAGCCCCGCTCAAACTCTTCAATGTCCCTGCATCCTTAGCTCTGCCTATATACAACACAGACGACGCGGGTCTTGTTGGCCTGACCAAAACGCAGACAGAACTAGTGCAAGACCCAGTTCTGCCATTCGACTTCTGTTTGCAGTGCTAAAATAGTTATTCCAGATAGGAGCCAATTGCCGCACGCTGAATTTCTAACATTTCGGATGTTGATGATCCATCAGGTGAATAAAGAGGTTGGAGTGTTCCAAGAGCATGGTTATTTAATGAAAATTAATCCCAAACATATCAGAAGACAAAAGGTCCAAGTGGCTCTAAACTGCAGAAGTTAATAGCCACTACAAATGACATAGAAAATTCAATTAGCTATGAAAATTTAAACTAACTTTGGAGTCTACATCCCATCAATGAAGTGTGAAACATGAGTATTTAGTTTTCAAGAAATGAAAGCTGACCATAGCAATGTTGTCACCCTATACAGTAGCCTCTCATCATGCAGTTGTCTTTACGTTTGCTGGATTCCCCTACATTTTACACCTGTCAGATATCCACATTTTTCATTAGAGCTAATACACACAGACCCAGTTAGGCTGCCCTTACAAATGAAGCACTGTCTGCAGGAAGAAATGAAATGCACATAATACGGGAGTGTAGATAAAGGATCTCATTGTTGCTGAAGCAATGTCATGACTACGTCAGATGTTAATCCTTACTGGGAAAATGTGTAAGCCAATCCTTAATTCTTGACTAAGCATTCTGACGAGGCTCCATTCATTGAATCCATAAAAAGATTTTATTTTTTTTAAAATAATAATCATATGAATACTATTTTATACTCCAAATGAAATGAATACAAGACACTCTTTTTCACTTCTGAAGGGCTTTAACTTTTTCACATGGGAATTTCCACCTACAGATTTCTAAAATTCTAAACATAAAGCATTAAAATAAACATTTTCAGGCTCTTTTTGCCTGAGAGAAACTTTCCCATAGTGGTTCTTTACAAGAGTAGACTGCAGCACTCAACAGCAGCTCTCAAACATAAAGATGGGCAATGCCTTTGCCAGAAAGGCTCAGCGAGAAAAAACTGGCATGTTTGATATATGAAAAATTTTATTGTAAAATCTTTACAGGACAGTTTAGTTTGGGAATAAACTAATATATCTGGCTCTGGGTCTGGAAAGGGCATTTACATGGAAATATAAATCACTTTCAGATCCAAAGACAGCTTATTATAGAGCTTTGTTTTCAGACTAGGTCTTTAAAACCTGAGTGAGGCAATTCCGTTTTCCAAAGCTCACTAGGATTTTAGGGGTACCCAGGAGTTGCCTTTTTTTTTTTTTTTGTCCCCTCCTTTAAATTGCTGCACACTAGACGTGCAACCACAGTACCCTGAACTACAAGCTTATCTTATTTCACATCGCCAGCTGGACAGCAGGTTTGATCACTGTACTACTGGGAAACCTCAAGAGAAAACTTCCTGGTAGAGGAAGCAAATAAATGACATTTCCTTCCATCAGAAGCACGGTTTGGTTTTAAAACTGAACACTGTCTTTCAGAACCGAAACAATCAAACTTGTGATCGCAGCCCACAAAGAACCATTTCGTCTTCTTATTAGAGAGAAGGCTTGGTAAAGTGAGAAAGATCAACTTCCCATTAACATCTGTGTTTTCAAAGCTGAACAATGATGGCTATAATATTAGAAGTGTGTAATGCTGGATTTCAGTCCAGGTCAAAGTCTAACTCCAGTCACGATGATGATGACAACCTACTGATGCTAATAGTCATCAGCTCCAAAAGCAAGTGGCATTTCAGTTATAAAGAAAGAGAGGTATTTTAACGGTAATTACACTGAATACACTGGATTGGGTGGGGAAACAAGGCAGCTGCAACACAAGAGATTTTTCAGTATAATCTGTTCACTGGGGGAAAGAGTAAAGGCACGCCTTCATAAACACAATTCCCCTGTTTAATCTCAGACAGGTGCTGTTATTTAAAGATATCTCTGCAATTCATCCAGAGAACTTGATGCAAGCTATTACAGTAATCACCATTAAAAAGTAATGAACCAAAATTGCCATTTTAGCACCCAATTTCACTCACTCCTATCCACCTTCAGTGAATTCATTCATGTCTTGGATATTCAGATGATTTTAGAAAGCTTAAACTGCATCCTTTCAGTTATTTTTGTTTTATGGGAGAATTAAATACACTGATATCTACATCATGTTGTAATTTAACTTTCTTTTTGCCAATACAGAATTCCCAATCTGTAATACATATAACACATAATCTATAACGTCCTTACAATCTTGATCCCTAGGAAAGGATTTGCCTTGATTTCTGTACTGCCTTAAGTCTTACACCACATAATCTGCAATTGGCAGTGCTTCAAACTGAAAGATACCAATATATTTGGCCTGTTGTACACTTGCTTGGTTTATTTATACAAGCAATTCTAAATAAATCTGAATGGCAGGGATTATGAGCTGATGAAAGGCACTTTATTTTAATTAGTCATACATATTTTACCACTTTTAGAAGAAAAATAGTTTAAGCGATCTAGACTGCAATAAAGGATTTATATTTTTTACACAAAGGGCTTTTTTTTTCCCAAAAAATACAAAGAATAAAAGAATACAAGTGCTGTAATTAATGATGTGAAGAGACAATGAGCGATTTGCATTATGATAATCACCTAAATCTTCCAAAGAACAAAAATTACATTAAAATAAAAGCTGTATGCAACATACAGTACACGTGCAGTAATATATACATATATGCCCCAGCTACTCCTTTTTTGTGAAGATCTTTAAACTGTGTGGTCACAGCTGATATAAATGGCATGAAAAAGCAACGTAATCCATCAGAACACAGTAAGAAAAGTAATAACTGTGCACAATTGGCCTTCATTTTTCTTCTTGTACTACTACATCAATGCTATCATTTGTTTCCTGCTACCACGTTGGTTGAAACAGTGTATACCTAAATTTAAATACTGTACAGCTCAGACTGTGGTTCACATAACCCTCTTTCACCTTACTTGATTCAGAATCAGGAAACTGCCGCAAAACTAAGATGAGACAGAGATAATAACTAAAGGTTAACAGAGCTTAAACAAGCAGCCAAAAGGAGGTCTATTTTGGAAATACTAGCACCAGCTAGCATGCAACCTGGAAGATGAACAGACAAAATAAAATTATAAGAGAGCAAGATTCAGTAAACTTCTGTTTCATTGCTTCAAAGCTGAGGCTTGATGGCAAAGGTAAGGCACTTTTCACTCATCAGTCTCAAGACAGCTAGAACAATTTACCCACAACTGAGATCTAAAAGGTTAATATAATATCTAAAGGCTCAGAAAAATTAAAGCTTGTGTTTTGCTGAAATTGACAGTCCCAACTTCCTAGCTTTCCAAGCTCAAAGCCAAGAGGTTGGACAAGGAACACAAGCTCATAAAATGCAGTCAGCTAGAGATGCTTTTTAGCGGAGTAACTGCTGTTCCTTAAATTTCACTTCCTTATTACTACAGTTGCAAACAATTAGCAGTGCATGAGGATAACATCTGCACAAGCTGAAGGTAACTGTGAGGCTACCATGTGACATCTCAAGCTGAAAGCTATTTAAATAATGAAGAGAAGTGCCCACACATTTGCCAAGGGAAAAAAATTGTGGGCAAAACCAGTTTGGGTTTGGTTTCCCCCCCTCCAAAGGCCTGCTGAAAGTGCTGCACATCATATGTCTTAGAGCACAGCACTCCCAGCAATTCTAACACACCTGAACATTGACATCAGCCACTGAAATAAATGTATTCCAGAATAATATCAAGGGTACTGCTGGAGACACTTAAAAATTTGCTATCCATTCCTATTGTGTCAGGCCTAAAATTTATTTAGGGTCTATCAACTACTGCACAGCCTGTAAGACTTTTCACTAGTGCAAACCCTGTTAAGTGTAAGGATGGGTATTACTCGACCTCTGCATCAGCATGCCTCCTACCCACCCAGCAGCCATGGCCACTACTGCCTCTACAGCAGTAATGATTTGCAGATTCTATTTTTGCCAATGCAAATGCACAGAGCGCAGTTTGCAGGACAAGATCCATTCCTCTTACTTAGTTCCCTCACAGCTGGGTTTGTAGAGTCTCGTGAAGGAAAAAAAAAGAAAGAAAAATTCATGAAGACAGGATGCTTTATTATGAGAATAGATGGTTACAGAAACTGATTGTGAGATTGAAGATTCCTACGTTTTACTGTCAGTGACGTGATCCCGCGTGCCGGGTGAACAAACAGATGTTATAATAAAATAGCCCCAAACTAATATTTCATTATTTCATGTTTGCTAGGTAACATAACAGACTTTTTTACTTTTTTTTTTTTAAAATAGCTTAATATGCTACAGCTTTCTAACTATTGCCTAACATATTATTTCGGAACAGAACAGGTTACTCACATTTAAATAAATGGAGCCCCTCATTTAATCACAGCCCAGGTGACTTTCCTTTGTTGAACCACAAACACATGCAATCTGTTCTGCTCTTTCAAAAGTAACAACATAACCCGAAGAGGAGTTCAAGGGTGAAATCCTAGCCTCAGAAAACTTAACAGAGCTGCATGAACTTACAGAACTAGACTTTTTATTTTTTTATTCAGTGTCTGAGATGAAAAGCGATTTCATCCACTGAACAGTAAAGGATATTATTTTGCTGGTCCATCAAGTAATTCTAAATTGCTTTATTGAAGCAATTTCAAAATTACAGGTGGAAGTTACTTTTGAGTTTCACAGAGACTAAGCACATTAAGAGCAATCTGATTGGCATAGATGGGATTTTCTTTCCAGACTCTGATCTACAAAGCAGCTACACATGCAAGCCTCCGCATTTGCTGCAATGTTAGATGCAGCAAGGGAGGAACGTGAGCTTTGCTCCACTGAGAATGTGAAATTGCCTCCGTTTTACCAAAACTGCCTGAAGTATTCAAGCAACAGCTTGTAACTATTTTTCCCTGAACCATGTTTAATCGGTTTACACTATGATCTGAGCAATCCAAAACAATAATGAAAGGCTGATCTTTGGGGCTGGTTCAAATGTCAAACACAGAAGGAACCTCTTAAAAACAAATGAATGCCCTCAAATTTATCTCTCATCTCAATTGCTATACACCACTCAGAAATATAGTGCGTATCATCTTTTTCAAGAAGGATTTTTCTGCTTTAAGATAGTAGTTTAATTAACATCTCTGCAGTGCTCTGCAATGATCCAAGTCAAAATCCTTAAAGCTCACCTTACTAGCTGGGTCAATGATGAACAGGAAACATCTAAAAAACCGTGGGCTGTTGAAACATGAAACAGGGCTGCAGTTTTAAGTTTAGAGCTTTATTTTTATTGAATTCTTATTAATTAAAATAGTTTACCCAATTTCAACACTAGTACTCTGAAGTGAAGCACCTCCACCACCAGTGTTTGCTGCTGGAGTCAGCAAGGTGTAGGAGCTAGTCCCTTATGAGCTCTTTTCTCACCCAGAGAAACTTGCATTTTTTGAAACCGCATTAGGTGAAAGCTAAACCGACCCACAAAAGAATGACTGTGCCACATGACAAACATGTGAGTACCTCCTAAAATGTAAGCATGTGCCCAAATCCCATCGAAAGTCACGGGACTTTTGCACAATCACACCCTCAGCTCTAAGTGTGTGTGCTCTCCTGGCAGGCACTCGTCAATCGGTCTTTGTTAGTGAGCTCTCACCAGCACTGAGCAGCAACGATCATGTTTGTACAGTTTGAGCAAGTAGGTTCCTATACAGGAATACCTTTTAAAAAAGGAGCAGCAAGATTTTTCCTGTGCATACCGACCTACCACTACTGAACAAGGTGAAGATATTCAAGGGCACACTAACCTTTGTTCTCAACTCCTTCCCTCTTTCTCTTCTGCAGGGATTTTTTTTTCTGTACTCTCCTCCTAACCTCACTTCTTTTTTCTGTCTACGCCACCCCAACTCCAGATTTCCCTACACTTTCAACCCCAGATTTCACTTTTTCTTTCTATTTTTTTACCCTATAGTTTTTTCTCCCATTGAAAACCAGCATGATTTTAGTTTCTTTCATCTTAAATATCACTGCCTGTGACCCCACTTGCACCTCATACTCCCTTCATCCCAGTGCTCCCTAACCATGCTATTTACAACACTTAAAATCTCTGGAGCTTCTCCTCTCCAGCTCTACTCCAGTGTGGCTTCAGCTACTTGTAATTCCCTCAAACAGATCATACCACACTAGTGACCTTTTCTCTGGCCAACACTCAAAACCACTGCTTCATCTTCACTTTTTTCAACCTTACAGAAACCACCAAGAGAACTGCTTATGCTTCTTATTTTAATTTCTTGCTCTTTTGCAAATTTTTCTTCCATGTAGTACTTCTGCTTACTAACTTACACAGTGTCAGCTCTTCCAGATTCTTCTCATGCTCTGAGCTCTCAGGGCAAAAAGGAGCTCTGCTCAAAGTCTCTCTTTGCATTCAGAATTGTTTTTTCCCCAAACAGCATCTCCTCCTCACACACATACATGCAGAAATTCATCTGCCTTTAATCTAGCCCTGTCACCTCCAAATTAAATCCCATCCTATTTCTTTGATATCACCACAGTCAAGTCAGTATTCAAGCCTGAATTAAGTCAGAACAGAACTCCTGATCCTTCTCATCCCACAAACGTTTTCTGCTTTCTTAGTTACAGTACATAACACCCTTCTGCCTGTCACCTACAGCTTGTAACCCAAGCATTCCCTGCACTTCTGCCTTATTCCTTGCTGACCACATCTAGCAGGAAAAGCGCTAGACCACATCGAAGGGCAAGCACAACTCGCTTTCTAAGCTGAGTCCACCCTTAGCTACTGTGCTGTAGCTAACGCTATCCGCTGGAGAGCAACTCTGTGATTCTGGTATCATTTACAGGAGTAAGACAACAGATTCGTTTTGCTTAAATAATACTTGTAAATCACCAAAATAAAAGCTGAGGACACAGAAGAAACTTGCCCTCAAAGACGCGTCCAAGCCAAGTGCTGACATCAGTAAAAGCGTCCTAAATGTCAGAAGTTCTCTCTACTGAAAGAAGGTACCAGAGACCATAAACAGAACACACATACAAACAAATGCAATTTGTAAATTAATACACAGAGCACTGCAAATTTAAAAATTGTTTCATCTGTGTGTGTTAGGCCTTCTGGTCAGGAAGGAGCTGGCCAAAACTAAGCTACAAGATACTTCTGGAAGGATGGTATGGTAAAAACAGAAGCAAAAAACTAAAACCCAGGAAAGATTTTGAGTAGCAGAAGTAACACTTTACCTTGCCATGCAAACTGTGAGTATTTTATTTGCGAAATAATAACATACCTGGAGAGAAAAGCAAGAAAATAGTATTCAGGAATTCAGCCTTCGATCAAAAGGTTTCTTACATAGAGGAAATTGTATCAACCAGGTTCAAAGACTGTCCAACACACCAAAAGCAATATTCTAAGCATGCTGTAAAGCAACTAAAAATGTGTTCTGCTGCTAAGAGCAGACTAAAACAAATGCAAGCCACAAACATACTGATAAACTCTTGATTCCAAACCCTTAATTTTCATCTTGCCTCATGAATCTGTTTTAATACTATTTCCGTTTCACAGTACAAAACAAAACCCATAAACTGGACATGCAGCCTCAGAAGAAATATCAGACATTGATTAAAGCAGGCAGGCAAGAGGTCTAGCAGAGCCTCAAGATGGGTTTAGGGTTGCCAGTCTGTAAAACGTCAACATAAAAATTTATGCTGCCAGCTCCAGGGAAGGCACAAGCAGCAAACGCTCCTGCACAAAGCAGACAGCAGAGAAGCACCTTACAGTTCCAAAATGATGATTTTTAGTCTTGACAGTGCAGTCTGAAGAACCACCAGTGGCTGAGGTACAAAAGGCTTCCTATCTTGCTGCTAACATCTACCTCCTACATCAAACCAAGCACACGATAAAAAAAAATCCTCTAAGAAAACAGCCTTTTGTAATCATCTGGTGCAAAGCATCAGCTACTACATTCCAAGACTTCTCAGTAATCTTGACAGAATAAGTTCAGAGGGCAGATAACACTGCCCTGGCATTCACGTCTCATTTTGCAAAAGCGCAACCTGCAGAGGCTTTTCACAAGGTGCTAATGACTGCCGCCTCTTCTTCCAGTTTACAAAGCAGCTCACAGAGATGTTACAAGAAAAAAATATAGGGTCTTGGATATTTCTTTCAGTCCAAGCTTAAAGGCAGCTGAAATAGTTTTTAAAAGATGCCCAATTCCAGCCTGAGCATACAAAATTTAAACTTAAGACCCAGTGGTCCACCCTGTATTCACAGGTATTTCCAGGCTAAGGTCAGTAAAGTATCTGTTACATCAGTACAGCAGAAGTTACTGTTACATCTTCACTCGGAGAGGGTCCTAGTGAACAATATTTTTTTAAATACAACAAGAGGTATTTTACTTAATAGACTTCTGCAACTACTAGGTACAAAAACATACAGGTTAAAAAAACAAACAAAAGACCCCTTATCAAACCTGTGTGCAGAAGTAGAGTATTTTATCCTCCCCTACAAGACAATGCTCCACATACTTCCCAAATGGCCGTAGAAATACACATTTTTGTTGCTGCTCCTCTTCACATACCACCATAGTATTTCACAAAAGTCCCACTTCAATTTTAAAAACTACTGTTGCAAGAGATGTCAGCTGAGGTGATGAGTGTCCCCAACACACAGTCAGAATTGAAACTGGAGAACATGCTGGGATGAAGACGACTACCTAGAGAGTGAAAGTGTTATAAGAAAACACTGTCTGCAAGAACCAAATACAGGCAACTTGACAACGTAACCATCAAAAAGCAAGGGAAAAGCAAATACCAGACAGGGCAATAGTCACAAGGGACAAACTCACAAGCCAAGGAACAGGAGACAGTCACCCAGAGGTCCACAGGCTGCAGATTTAACAGACTCACCCAGGGCTTTGAAAACTAGACTTGAGTAACTCTATAGAAAAATGGTTGTGAAGCAGGCCTCTTCAACTGGGAAGACAGAAAAGGGGTGGATAACCTAAGAAGATTCAAACAGAAGACCCCCATATAAAATATCACTTGTTGTTATGTCCACAGAAGACAAGAAACAGCCCAACTCCAAGTTACTTACTTATCTGGAAGCCTACACTAATAATTTTTGTCCTCTTGCGCCATCTTTGCTAATTCTACAATACTAATTAAATAAATCCCAGAGGTCACAAGGTAAGGATAAAATTCTCAGTAATTAATCTGCTCAAATTGTAACTCAGTCTGATATTCCTGATGTTACAAATGAATCCTGTGATGAGCTTAAGATGTCTGAAGATGTGGAGTGAAAAAATATTTCAGCACATGCCAAGCTATAACCAACATTTCCTTGTCATTAAGATGCCACAACAGCTGAAGAACTGTCAGCGTGTTCAGTATTGTAGCTGTGAGATAGCAGCCTTCCCTAAAGCACGGCTCATACGTGAAAAAGAACAAAACAGGCAAGAACAACAAAGATAAAAGCTTTTGACCTTTGCTCTGAACCGAAAACGTGAATCGGCAAAACCAGATAGATAGCAGTTTCTGTACTCTTTAACGTGCACCTGAGAATATTCAGGTCAGTTGTACTCATTAAACTTCATGCTCGTAGGATCAGAGAGTGCGATTCTCCTCCCTTACTCATGGGCTTCGCTCGTATGAGATATGGTCTGCCACCACCAGCTCCCTCCCACGCTATGGCGGACCAATGTAGTAGCTACCCTTTGGATCCAGAATTACAGGCACAGTATCAAATGGGAATAATCTGGCAATAACAGCTACACCAAGGCCTTCAAAAGCACAGATGAGACTGAATACTTGGGATCTGACCTTGCTGCTTTCTCAGGTCTGGATGCAGCAGTTGGGAGGAAAGAATGGGAGTAAGGCAAAAGTGCTCACATACACAGGGAACAGAGGGAAGGAAACGTGCAAGTGAAGGAGTAATTAGACCAGAAGACACTGACAGACTCTAGAAACACCAAAACTTTATCTTAGTCTTGCAAAGGAGTGGACTTGCTAATAAGAAAAGACTTGAGCACTCTCCTTAATCAGCTTTCCGAGGACTAGAAAACATCCCTGTCGTTAGTGTTCTCAGGACCATGAGTTTATTTCTCCCCTGCTTAGCATCGCTTCTGGGGCTAACCTCTGGGAACCTCTCCTTCCAAGCATCAGAAATCGTCTCTGCACAGCATATGCTGTCATTTGAAACATCTGTGCCTCAGGCTTAATGAGACTGAATCAGCTTCCAAAATGGACAAGGCACAGGGTCAAGAAATTAAACCTTTAAGCTGCTGAGTACAGCCTCATGCTCCCATTACCGAGAGCAATCCTGCCTCACCTGACAGCTCTGCTCACTCACTCTCCTCTCCCCATGGCACAGTTACAAAAGGGATGGCAGCAGTTTCCTTATCCCTTGGATGACCTGCATCATCTCTTTCCAGTAACCACGTGGCAAATGCATCAAGTACCAACAGCAGGGGCTTCAGGGTGGTGACGGGGAGAACCACCTCCACCTTCTGCTCAAGGAGCTGGGCCCAGGCTCCTCTAACTCAAAACACGTGTGGACCGAGACCTCTGCTCACTCCTCACGCACACCGTCTGCCTGTTGGGGCAATGATTTGAAAGACAAACTGTCACACCACAAATGGATTGTACCGTGTGGTATTGTCATTTATGAATCTCCCTCCTGTAAAGACACTGATAAAGAAGAGAGGAAACAACCAAAAGCTCTAGTTTTCATATCTGAAACGGTTCTGCTGTTCCTTTGTGTTTCCCACATGAGTCTCAAAAATAATGCAGAGGAGACAAGAAACCCGCCTGCCCCTCTCCCAAGTCCATGCCAGGACAGCGTCTATTGCTCGGCGATTCTGCATCTCTCACTCTACTCTCTAACATTTCCCTTTGTCCTTGAAGGAATGCAGTTGGAAAGCAAGTCCTCAGGGACAGAGGGTCAGCAGTGGCACAGCTCGCCTACTCCAGGAGAGCAGATACTTGTCCAGCAAGACCCTGGGAGACTTTCCCCTCTAAAGGACGGGGCAGAAGAGCCGAGGTGTCTGCTCTTCTTTCATCTCTGTTCCCGAAGGTCGCCTCTCCTCCAGCAAAGGACACGTGAATGCAAGGGGAAGGGTGGGAGAGGGGATGCCTCACCATCTCTTTTGAAGTTGAGAGGGTGAAGCAAATTCCCCTCTATTGGAAGGGTAAGAAGTAAGGACTGTGCATGTACCGTAGATGCCTGTTGCATCCCCTCCAATAGAAAGGAGGACAAGTCCCATTTCATGCCCCGTCCCAGTGATGATGCGGAAGGGAAGATGAAGCACAATATAGTCATTTTCCTAGTGGAGAGGACAAGGGTAGGAGAGGGGAAGCCGGGTATCAGGCCTCTACTAAAGATAACGCACTAAAGAACGAGGAATCAGAACTGTGTGTGCGGTGGGGAGGACAAACAGTTGCTGTTTCTACCCTACTCCTCCTGAAAGAAAGGTGCGCACATCGAGGGAAGGCGGGGGAGTGTTGAAGGCGAATACCCACCCTCATTCACCGTTTGTTTAGGAAAAGAGAAGCATAAACAAGAGGGTTCTCAGTCACCTTCCCTCCCACTTTCTTCTGCACGTCAAGAAATGAGAAGACGCCTGTCTCTATGCCAGGTGTGAATGCCCAGGTCCTCATCTCCTTCAGGTGCATGTGCCCAGGGAAGCAAGAGAGGGAGAGATGCCCAGTTCCCTTTACAGCTGGAAGTGGCTGAAGGGGTGCACAGTACATCCTTCCCCCATGACCCTGCACGGGGAGTGAGGGGTACCCAGTGCCTCTCATCCACTGGGGGCGGAATGTCCAGTGCCCCCTCCTGCAAGTGCATGCTGAGGGATGCCCACACCGCTTCCCTTCGGAGTGTGCCTGGGAGGGTGGGATGCCCAGTGTCTAGTTTCCCACCCCACCCCCACCCCCACCGGTGTCTCGGAGACTCGGAAGGGAAATTCCCACTCCTTCCTCGCTCAGGTGTGTGTTAGAGGTAGGCACCCAGGGTCCTCTCTCCCTGGAGAACATTTTGTCCTGTACCCCTTATCCCAAAGCGCACACGGGCAGCAAGCGGTGCCCACTCCCCTTGCCCGGGTTGGTGTGATTGGGGGGGGGGGGGTTGTGCTCAGACCCCCGTTTACCTATGGGGGTGCGCTGGAGGGGCTCTAAGGGCTACCAGGTGTCCCCACGGCAAGGAGTGGGGGGGGGAACCCAGGGGATGCCCAGCGTCCCTTGCTGGGGACAGCGGGAGGCAGCCCGGCTGCCCCCCACGGTCTCGGTGCGAGGACACCGGCATCCCCCGGTCCCCGTGGGAGGGGAAGGGGCACCCCCCCCCCGCCCCGGCCCCGGTCCCCACGGGAGGGACGGCGGCCACTCACGGTTCCAGTAGACGGGGTAGCTCTCCGCGTTGGCCACGTCCACCTCGTAGAGCCCGCTCCGTACACACACCGGTTCCACCGCCGCCGCCTCGCCCTCCCGCGTCTCGGCCGGGCCGCCCGCTCCGAGGGCGCGGTAGGCCAGCTCGATCCTCAGCGAGTCGTAGCCGATGAAAGGCTTCCAGGTTTTCCGGTCCTCCCGGTAGAACCAGCGCACCTCCTCGGCGCCCAGCTCCCTCACCACCTCATAGCGGGGCCGGCCGCCGCCCGGCCGCCTCCTCTCGGGCAGCGCGGCCGCCGCCAGGGAGAAGCCGCTGCCGCCGCTCTCGCTGCTCGCCGGCCCCGCTCCCTCGCCCTCGCTGCCCCCGCCGCCCGTGCCCGTGGAGTAACGCAGCGAGGCGCCGGATTCGGCCGAATCGAAATCGCCGCCGTCGGCCTCGTCGCTCAGGCTGGGCTCCCGCGGCGGTAAGGCGGCCGCCGGCTCCGGCTCCCCCTCGGAGGAGGAGGTGGAGAGGGCGGCGCGGAGCAGCGGCGCGGAGCGCTGCTGGGGAGGGCGGCGGGGCGGGCGGGCGAGGGGATGCTGCACGCCGCGGCTCGCCGCCGCCGCCGCCGCCTCCTCCTCCTCCGCCGCCGCTTCCTCCTCGCCGCGGGTCGGCCGCTCGTAGCAGCCGCCGCCGTAGCCGCTGGCTTCACCGGGCAGGTCCCAGGCGCCCTGAGGCGAGCCGGGCTCGGGGTAATCCATGCCGCAACGCGCCCAGCCCGGCCCGGCGGTGCCGCTTCTTCTCGCCTCGCCTCACCTCACCTCACCCGCTCACGCCCGGCCCGCGGCTGCCGCAGCCGCCGCCACCGGCTCCGTCCGGGCGTGGGCGGCGCCGCATCGTCACGCGCGCCGCGCCGCGACGCGGCCGGGGGCGGGGCGGGGCAGGCCGGGGGCGGGGCGGGTAGCACGCGGCCTCCGGGCTCCTCAAGGCAGGGGAAGGCGGGCTGGGCGGGCGGGTGTGAGGGGATTCCTGAGGGCTGCGGTGCCCTCGGACACAGCCTGCCGCCTCGGGTGGGTGTGTGATACCCTCGGGCACAGCCTGCCGCCTCGGGTGGGTGTGGGAGACCCCCTCGGACACAGCCTGCCGCCTCGGGTGGGTGTGAGACACCCCCTCGGACACAGCCTGCCGCCTCGGGTGGGTGTGTGACACCCTCGGGCACAGCCTGCCGCCTCGGGTGGGTGTGGGAGACCCCCTCGGACACAGCCTGCCGCCTCGGGTGGGTGTGAGAGACCCCCTCGGACACAGCCTGCCGCCTCGGGTGGGTGTGTGACACCTTCAGACACAGCCTGCCGCCTCGGGTGGGTGTGTGACACCCTCGGACACAGCCTGCCGCCTCGGGTGGGTGTGGGAGACCCCCTCGGACACAGCCTGCCGCCTCGGGTGGGTGTGTGACACCTTCAGACACAGCCTGCCGCCTCGGGTGGGTGTGTGACACCCTCGGACACAGCCTGCCGCCTCGGGTGGGTGTGGGAGACCCCCTCGGACACAGCCTGCCGCCTCGGGTGTGACACCCTCATACACATCCAACAACCCCAGCTCTGTGTGCGAGACCCCCTCAAACTCAGCCTGCTGGCCCACCTGTGTGTGTGAGACACCTTCAAACACAGCCCTGGCTCCGTGCGTGACGGGCATCTTGAACAACAACCTGTGTATGTGAGACCCCTAAAACTGATGCCTCGTGGACGTGAGTGATGCCCGCCGACACGGCCTGCGGCCCTCCGTGTGGGTGAGGCACCCTGACAGGCACGCCAGCACGCTAAAGCACAACCTGAGGCACAGCGTGTGTGAGACACCCTAAAGCACAACCTGTGGCCTCACAGGCGGACGAGACACCCTGAAACATACCCTACAGCCCAGCGTGTGAGTGATGGGTGCCCCCAAAACACAAACCACAGCTTGGTGTGTTCATGGCAGCCAGTCCTAAAACAACCCTCTGTGAGCGTGGCCAACACCCCCAAGAAACAAACTGTGGCCCTGTGGGGGTGACACGCTCTTAAATCACATCTTGCACCCGTGTGCATGCATGTGTGAGAGAACGCACGCCCCGCAGCCCCACGGGGGATTGGTGTCTGTGTGTGAGACACCTCCAGCACTCTGATCAGAGTGTTGGTGTTGGTCTGTGTGTGTGTGTGTGCCGCTCCCTACAGCCTGCTGAGGGGTAACTGAGGTTTGACCTGTCAGCGTGGGTGGGTGTCAGGCTCAACACACACCTGGTAACTTAGCAGGGCGAGTGGGGTACACATGGATGCAAGAGAGACAACTCAACCAACACCCTGCGGTGTGCCAGGATGTACTGGGGTTCATGTGCAGGAGGGGAAAGTGGACACTTCAACACACACCCCAACACCTAACAGGGAGGTAACCTGTTCATCTCCGTGTGTCACACCCTGCGACTACTAGAGTGCAACAGGGATCCCTCCTGTGTGCATGCAACCCTACCCCTCACCCCAAGGAAACACTACAGGCTAGCAGTTGACAATGATGCACAGGGTGACACTGTGCGTGAGATGTCCTCCCCCAGCTCAACACCCCACAGCTTGGCAGGGAGAGGTGTCAGGTTTGACCTCTGCTTGTTGGTGTGACACCCCTTTTCCCTTCAGCCAGGCATTTCTCAGTTGTGTAGGGGTGTGTGTGACACAGGCATACTCCAAATACACAGTCTGCAAACTAACGGGGGGTCAACAACCTGGAGTCACCCTTGTGCGAGAGGGACTCCTCCAAACTCTAGCTATGCACCCCAAAATCAGAGCGGTTGTGGTTCACCTGTGCTTCTTTGTGTGTGTGAGTGAGAAACAGACACCTCCATCCCCAATACACGCCCCGTAATCAGGAGGGGGTGGTGAGATGCATATCTGTGTGATAAAAAACATGGCAGTCTGTAGCACAAAAAGGATGAGGGAGGGTGCCTGGGTTTTACACCGGTGTGAGATAACTCTCCCTCCCAACACACACCCTACAGCTGAGTGAGGGGCAGTGACAGATCACCTCTGTGGTGCCAGTTCCCCCCCAACCCCCCAATCCTTTCTCGTGGGGTGAGGGTTGTTGTGTGTGTGGGAAAGAGAGAGGCTCCCAGAAACACACCCTGACTTACTGGGGTGGGGTCACCTGTTTATGAGACACCCCCTTTTCACAACATGCCCAGGAGGAAGGAGGTGGTGAGAGGGTATGTGAGCGATGCTCCTATCTCAGCTACACCTCGAAGCGCGAGGGAGCCGATACCTGTGCCTTTGTCGCATCTGTGTGTACAATGTCCCCGCTGCCCTGCTCATACACGTCACAGCCAGCAGGTCAGGGGGGTGGTCTGCAGCCTCTAGCCCTGTACACCCTGCAGACTCATGGGGGGATGTGGCTGTGCGCAGATTGTACCCCCACCTCAACCTTCATACCCGCCCCCCCCCCCCCCCCACTTTTTCCTAAGAGGAGAACAGGGGAAGAGGAGACAACTGGATATCACCTCTGAATGTGAATTACTCTAAACACCCGACTGCCTGTGATGGCCTGCGGTGGATGCTTGGGTTTTATCCCTCCTAAAAGAAGCAGTTGGGTGGTGTGGTGTGTGTGCAGTCGGAACACAAGAAGGAAAGTAGTTGGTTGAGTGTCATATACATTGGTGTGCCCCCACCCCTAAATGTCTGTGTGTCGCTCTCCTTCTTGATTTACAGCAAAACCCCTCTCACAGCCCCGCTGTCAGCTGTGAAAAAAACCCCAGGGTACAGTGCATGTGTTCGCTGATTCCCCCATTTCCTACACATTCTGCTTGTCTCCATCCTACAGTCTCCAGCAACAAAAGGACTTCTGTGTATTGCACAGCATTGTATGTCCAAAAATAGGATTGTGCCCTACCTCCTACATCCACTTTCAGCCAGGGAATCCTGTTAATGGAGTGTGTTAAAACACAGAGAGAGGCCAGATTAAGTTCAGGCTGGAAGGATAAGTGAAGCTTTTAAAAGTGTTCACTGCTGGTGTGTTGTTTCCCTGAGTCATTAACATCATGCTGAAAGACTGCTCACAGATCCTCGAATGCATCGGCAACACTTTTCAATCCTAAAAGCTCCAAGAATTTTGTTAGCATTCATGAGTCCCCACCACAGGAGCTTTGTGCATGCTTGTTCTGCCTTTTCAAAAGGAGAAAGAGAAGAAAAAGAGAGGAGAGAAACAAGGTACAAGAAGAAGTCAGGGGAGGAGGCTGTGGAAAGGGTGTTTGACCACATTGCTCTAGCAACAGGGACATGATCTGTCTAACTTCTCTTTTGCAATTCTAATGAACTCCACAAGGTAATCTCTCTGTGAAGCCTGTCCCAGATTTTTCTCCACAGTGGGGAAGAAAAAGGGAATGTTACTTACCTCGTAGACTGCTTGGAAGATGTGGGTTGTAGGATTCTCACTTTTTATCTTCATTTCCATCAAAGCCAGGGGGATTTCACCATCTTTTCTCATTCAACAAGTGTTTCACCCTTCTTCATGTCATCCTACTCAAATCCTCCCTCTTTCTGCTCCTTGTCTGAGATCAGGGAAAGATTGTCCAAATGAACAAGAGGCACTTTAAATGTTCGTTACCTTTTTAATATATTCTTTCAGATTATTTGATTTATTTCTTGATGTGCCTTTCTGCGGGTGTATGTCTGCTCTCCATATGCAGACACTATGTTCTTGTGCAGTCTCTCTGTAGACAATAGGCAGAAAGACTGAGCACTAATGGTTCATCATCATCAAGCTGAACCACAGCACGAAGCGTTGCAATGTGACCATTCTTCATTACAGACATCCTGGAGACCTATGGAGACACATGGCCTGAAAACTGGTTTATTAAAAGCAAAGTGAAGGGAACTCCAGAGCCTGGAGCCCCTACCGAAAGAGTCCCAATGGCTTTCACTTTGATTTTGTGAGGAAGGTCTTTGCTGGGGCAGGCCGGTATGAATGAAGCTGAGAGCCCAGACCTCTCTCATTTGAGCTCAAAAAAGGAGTGTTTTCCCCTTTTTACTGTTAGCAGCTCTGAGCTCACAGGTGTGGAGTAGCTTGAAAGTTTCTGGCATGACACAGGACTCAAGTGCCATCATAGAGTTACATGAAATAAAAAGTAAGACCAAACGTATAAGCTTCATTTACCATCAGAGGAGGAAAGTTTCCTTACAGTGGAATAAATGTGGAAAAATGTGTCTATATGGAAGTTTTAAAGCAAAGTTAGATTTATTCGAAATGTCATCCATGTAGCACTGTGAATTTCTGTGCAGACTAAGAGCAGTGGATGCTGTGATCCTTCTATCATGAGACCTTCTTCACCGAAGACTTCTATAGCCATGTAGGAGTATACATGTTTCCTTTCTGCAGAGTTAATGCAGTTGGGAATCTCCTGGAAAAGAGGTAAGGAGGTAGCATGAGGAGCTCCCAAGGACCTCCCTTTGTCCAAGAGAAAAAGAGGTACCATGAAGGTAGGGAGTATGTGTGTAATTGAAAGTATAATGCACTGCAAATCATCTCTGAATATCCTCCAGTATTTAACATTCCTTTTAAGAATATCCATATCCATTAAGAAAAAATGTGCACACAAGAAATGGACTCTGAATTTCTGCAGCAGCTTCACCAAAAATGAAACCCAGAAATGCCTCCTATTTATCCTACTCATTTGCCCAAGGCTGCTGTTAGCTCCAGTGGCCACAGCATTGCTGTGGAGTTAGCTCACTACAAATGTCCCTGAAGTACAGTTTTCCACAGTAGACTCTGCTGCTTTCTAGGGTATGGACTAAGCAAGAGGCACCTCTGCATTTAGAGATTATGTCTATATGACCCTGCACTGTGCTGGATATTTGTTCCTAAGTGTAGGACTTTGCATTTGCCTGTCCTAAGGCTTCCTTTAACTAAACTCATTTTACCAAGTTCGCCTAATTATCCTCATCCCAGCAGTCTTTGTTTGCAAGACAAGCTACTCCCAGTAGTCCAGTTTTAAACAGTGTAGTCAGTTTTGAAACTCTCTCTCACAGTTCACAAATAATGCAATCATCTTGCATTTTTTTGTAGATTCTAAATAAAATACAATGAATAGCACAAGTGCAAGTGCTTGCAGGAGTCCATTAGAAACAGTCTTTACTCATTGATGAATCCTTTATAACAAAACTGTTTTAAGATCTTTCCATTAGCTATTTTTAAGCCATTTATTATGCACCCATATTGATTTTGTATATTTTTTTTTCTCAAATCTGGATACTGTGCAGCACTGAGTCAACAGTTACTGCTATCAGCCGTACCCGTGATTTTATTAAAGAACAAGATGAAATTTGTTCTTTGACAGGAACCATTTCCCATGAAAACTGCTGATTGCTGTTTCATTACATCTCCACTCTCCACCTCCTTATTAATTGGTACAAACCACTTCATTACACTAGGTCAGGAGCGATGTTGGACTAGCCAGTCTGAAATTACGTGGGCTTACCTCAGTCACACTTTTCAAATATTGACACAACACTGTTTTTCTTCCTAGAAATGATCTCCCGGACTGTTTCTAAACTCTCACATTCCCACCTTATGTGAGAACAGTCATCTGAAGAACCAGTTCTTAAAATGCCGACATGCAAGTCCTCTAGACCGGCTGCTTTTAAAATATTAGCTGTGCTGTTTGATGTTCTTTTTAAGTTGCTTGAATAGGAAGCGTTTCATCATCATTATATAATGTGGAAATGGCATTCAACTTTGTCCCAAATACAGGCAGGAAATATTTATCAAACACTTCTGCTTTTTCAGTTTCACAGCTATCCAAATATATTTGGATACACAGAGAGCATTAGTAATTGGACTCCACTAAAACATTGTTCATCAAATTAAGCAGGGTTCCAAAAAATCTTTGCTTACAACATGATATTTTCTGCACAGGGAACATTAACTCTCTGGCTCTTTTCGAAGGCATGTTGGTCAACTGGGTTAAAAATCCTCCTTGTGAGTGTTTTACCCCACTGTCAGACATAGGGGCCTTCTCTGTTTATGTTTTTCTTTTCCTTGAACACCAGCACTTTTGGTACACCTCTTATGCCAAGGTTAAAGGTGCCTTTCACTTGATCTGAAATGTTCTTCCAAAGCCACAGCTCCATGTTTTTTTACCCCTGCTGCAAGCAGCAGCAGAATATCCCCCTAGCTCTAAAAGACAAGAATGAGGGGGCAAGGAGAGGGTCATTTCTGTGATATCAGATACTGTCTCTCTCAATGCAGCATTGTTAAATTGTACAGCCTCCCCCCCCCCCCCCCCCCCCGCCTTTTTTTCCCCCCATTGTTCCAGGGCAAACAAAGGAAGAAAGCAAAGTAATGATTCCTGGCAGAAGTATTTACCCTTTCAGACTTTGATCTGGCGAATGTGTCGGTGAGACTTGCAGAAAGCCATGCACAGGCAGATTGCTGGCAACGCTTGCAAAGAAAAGGCTGAACTGGAGCCGTGCTGCTGGTGTGGCCTCAGCCACCACATCTGTCTCCTCCTGGCTTCTCCTTATCTCTTTCTGGATCTCCAGGGGTATGGATTTTGCCCTTCTTGCAGGAGTGAATGAGAACGGGGTAACTTGTTCAACAAGACCAAGTGGGGTTGATGGGTCTAAAAGCAGAGATTCTGATGGTGAGTCTGTCATCACGCAAACTAATATTGGTCATAGAGATGTTGGACATGAATTATTGCTTGCTCTTTCTCTAAAAAAAAACCCTGGCCCTGCTCTTGTCCTCCTGGTAAAGAAGAGGACAAAGATTTGAAAGATATGAAAGCATCGAATGGAGGGACCGCACTCAGTCTTCTGGACAGGACCCCTTCAGCCTTCATCTGAGGAGTGTTAAAAAGGAGTTAGTTGCAAGGTAGCTCACTTACTAAAATAATGCTCTGTGTGCATCTGTGCACACGTGCGCTGATAGAGATGGGTAAAAGACCTCTCCCGTAAATGTGATTGCAATCCAGATGCAAGTCCTGCACTGGAGACAGTCCTTCAAACCCAGGTACTTCTCCTCACAGAGCACTGACTTAGCCCATCTCCAAGGATGCCAACAGCTGCTCTGTACACACTGTCCCGTAAATAATGCCATCTCATTTCTAGGATATCTCCCTTCATTCTGGAATACTCTTCCAAGAGAGTTTTGTCACATGTCCCTTGGCTGTGGGATTGGGGCTGTTCCCAGTACTAGAAGGGTTGCTATCATTGAAGTTGGTTTTTTTTCCCCCTTGCTAGAGATGGTGGGCACATGGATGAAAACAATGTAGAAAAGATAGTTCTTGTTGTGTTCCCTCCCCCCCAGTTGTAAAAGGATGCAGAAGGTGCCTGAAGTTCTACTTTCTCCAGGTCCTTCATTCAGCCAAAGCCATTAATATATAATCTGAGAGCAAACATATTTCTTCCCATGGTTGTTTTGGGGTTTTTTTCTTCTTTCTGATGAGATACTATGAGTGTGGACACATGGGAGGCAAATGAGTTTTGTAGATTGAAGTACAATAAAGTTGACACAGATAATTTTTTTTTTTTTGGGGGGGGGGGGGGGGGGAAGGGGAAGGGGAAGGGTGAGGGTTGTTCTACAACATTCTGGTAAGTGTTGTCTGTGGACTTGACCAGATCAGGTTTGAAAACAAGGGCTCTGTATTCTTACTGTGCCAAGCACTAAGCCAAGAGATGAAGCACAAAGACCTTCCAGAGGAAAACATCACAGACCTTTGGGAAAATGGAAACCTGGTTCCTTTCTGTAGACACTGGAGTCAAGAGTAGGAGGCCACTGTCTCTCCCACACACTTTGTAGCTGTCTGTCTGAAAGGATACGATACACAAAGCACAAGCTGAAAGCGCCACAGGGAAAAGAAAAAAACCCCTTTATCCTGCACTAAAATGCTCTGTCTGCTGAGTGGTTGAAAAGCCATGAACAAGATTCAGTTACAAGTTGTCAAAAACTCTTGCACATAGCGCTTATAAGGGAACAAACAAAAAATACTCACTCATTCACTTGGGAGAGGGTTGGCGTTCACAGGGCCACGGTAAGGAGGATTTTGTAGGGGTGTGGGGCTGTGCTAGAGTTCACAGCTAAGGATCTTGGGAGCGGGGTCAGATGGGGAATGAAGAAATTTTAAAGCCCTCTGTACCAGAGTCACAAGGCATGGAGGGTTACACGCAAATGTTTCATCTCATAATAACTCCCAAAAGGATTGCTGGACTTGCAGGACCTTGGGTACACTTGGCACTAAAAGTGACTTTGAGGTCACTGTCAGTGTGATCGTGTGTGAAATTCTGGCTTTACTGAGACTGACGTGAGTATTGCCATTGATTTCAGCAGGGTTAAAAATTCACCCGCTCTCTGTGGTTCATCCTTTCCCCTCCCAAGCATTTATTATTGTCAATTGATCACAATCCACTGGATGTATTTCTGGCTCAAACTTGAGATAACTGCTACGCGCGATGAATCATAAGAGATACAAAATATATTACCTAGTCCTCGCAGTACATGCTGTTCTGGGAAAGCGTAGTAGCAACGCTCGTCATTGTATCCTTGATGGAAGTACTAAGGGACATACTGTACTTCAAGCATGAGAGCAGTAATGGAAATAGTCCTGTAAAGTCAGGTACTGTCTTAAATATTTTACTGAAATAGGGTCTGATTGAGAAGACCTTTAAGCCTACATGTATCTGCAGAGATGCACACACCACGTCCTGGTAAAATGACACCTGACAGTAGGTGAGTGACCTTGGATCATCTGATACAGTCATATTGCCCTGAGGGAATGTCCTTATGACTTGTGTTTTAGTAGGTAAAAAGGGATCTTTGCTGCCTGTGGCTCTAGCACGTGTGAAAATGTGCAGGAGGGCTGTGGAAAGCTGTCATGGTAGCGTGCAAAGACACTGCTCTGTCATGCGGCTGGAGCCGTCTGTCGGTCAGGTGACAGCTAGGACGAGATTCCAGCTATAAATATACCACATTTTATTCATTATGTGGAAGCGCTTTCATCAAAAGCCTCCAATTCCTACGGGCTTCAGGACACTCCATTTTTCCTCTTTGCTGAATATTCCAGCTACTTTGTTCTGCCTCCATTGCCAGATTTATTCACTTCTCCTCTAATGTACCATTAAAAGGTCTCCTCTTTTATGTCATGTCTGGCAGATGGATTGAACTTTAGTTTTGCAAGCCTGAGAGGGACTGAAGGCCAACTGTTCCTACAGCCTGGGCCAGTGGTGCAGGCAGATGTCCTTTCTATTTATGGTGGAAGTACTGTTACAGCAAGTAGTAAAGGGCCTGGCAAGGAAAGTCAGGAGAGGGGCCTCAGGGAGTGAGATCTTTCCAGTTCAACTTATTTAGTCTTCCAATTATCCAAGATCGCTGCTGTCTTACGGGGTGAAATGACACAGTCTGTACAGGGGGATCAAAAAAAAAAGAAAGAACAAGCATCTGATGTGGAAAATCTTCCTGTGGTAGAAAATCTGACTCTGGTAGGAAGTCTGACTGCGGTGGAAATCTTCCAAGGACTCAGATTATTGAAAAGGCCAATGAAGAAATTTTCTCCCTGTTTCTTTGCCAAGGTAGACAACCATCTAACTGTGAAATATACCTTTTGCTTCCCAACAATTTGCGTTCTTGTGCATCAATGTACCGTCACAAAATTTCCCATTTATATAATGGGGAGTGACACGTAAGGGTATTTCCAGCACCTCCTGCCTGGGTGGCATGGATGGGGACACTGTGTGCCTGCTCGGGGGACCAGATCCCTCCTGCTTCTGAGCTGTAGATCTGTCCCTGGGCTGGCATAAATGCAGTAACTGAAACCTTTCCGAATATTTTCCTTTCTTCGGTAGGTTGAATCATACCACTTTCCAGAGTATTCTGGCTTTCCAAAGCCTCCCTAGGGAAAGGTTTATTGGCTATTTAAGTCCCGGGTCACTGTAGCCCTCTCACCCCAGGTGAACTACGTGAGTGGTTAGAAACTTATTGTCATGTACATCAAGTTTGTAAAGCAAGGGGTGATGGGTGGATCTGCAAAACAGCGGTGTCTTTAATGATCCTTCCCCTGTTCCCCAAACAGGTACTTGCACTGGAAAACAGACGCCTGGCCTCTCAAATTGGCTCAGTACAGGTATGGCATTTTAGGTGGGTGAGGGATGAGCAATTGTTTTGTGTCACTCTCACTGCATCTGATTTCACGCCCTGATCTAAAGGTTTGTTTTTCCTACAGGACTTTATCACTGGATATTACATCAGATTTGTACTTCACGAGGGAGATTCTGGTAACAGAGTCACATATTCAAAGCTGGCGTCAGCACTGCAACTGGCTTGCTGAGCAGCACGAGCAATGACAGGTTTAATGATGTGACCATCCATATAGAGACAGTAATGTCCCATGCTTCATTCTCTTTTTACAGTGATTTTAAGTCAGCAGTTCCTGAGGGGGTGGGGGGGTGGGGGTGGTAAAATCAGAACCACGTTCTGTATTGTCACCCCTCCTGGCCTGGGTGGGTGGCTAGCATTGCAGATCGTGACTTGGGAAGGTAAAGTACAATCAGCCAAAGTGGATATACTGCAATTGGACCTCTCTGGGCTGATAAACTCCAAGCAGAGGGTCTATTCATCCATCATTTTCTGTTCAGGTCCTTAAGAAAACAGAGAGGAGAACATTTCTGGGGGGAGGTATCCGGATGGCAGTGACTAGGCTTTATCATCATGGATTCCACATCCATGAAGTCCTGGGCCCCTAGGAATTATCAAGATGCCAGTTTGGACCTTTCATTGACTTGTATCTGAGACAGACCTCAGTAAGAGTTGCCCAGCAAAAGTGACTGTCCTTTCTGCTGCCTTTTACTATGCCCTGAACGTTGCTCAAAATGAGAGGCACAACTCCCATTCTTGCTACTATTGCTGTGAGGTTTTTTTCCTTCTCCATCAATTGCATCTGCTTTCCTTCTTTCCTTTTCTAAGGCCTCGCAAAGCCAGCCAAGAAGCCACATATTGCAACTGTTGTAACTGTTATAACTGTTTCTGATGCTGGAAAAGCAATTTCCAAGGACAGAGGCCAAAGCTAGCAAAAATGTGTCAGGTTTCAGGGCTGCTACTAAGATGGGGAAAGTGTCTGTTTCCCCAGCCGCCAAATCACAGAAGACAGTTGAAATCAAGCGGTGATTTCTATTTTTATGTGTCTTTTCTCTCTACTTTACCTTGCCTTCATCGTATCTTTTTGTAAAAAGAAAGCAAGAGCCTATTGCTTGTACTACCTGGGGAAAGCCAGGGATCTGGGCTTTTTTTGCAGAGCCTCTGTCTGTTTGTGGGACCAAGAACAGAAGCAAGGACATCGGCCTCCCCTATGGATTACATGGCAGACTAAATGCCTACAATATGGGCTAAATCTGACAATCTGATTTTTGCAGGATTTGGTTAAGTCTCACATGATCACTTCACCTGGATCAAAATATTAGATTGCTTTTTTTCCCTTGTAGCTCTGACCATTAAACATCCATGCTTTGATAAGAATCTGAGAACATTCACCATGTGCTTTTAGGTCAAGGATTGCAAAAACCTCTGAGCCATGACGTCCCAGCAGCGGTCTCATGGCCACGGTTTTGGGTACAGCTACACAAGCAAATGCAGGTACCAAAACCATGCTAACCCTCCTCCTTTATCAGTCACTTCATGGCAATCACTGGTGCAAAAGGCCTTCACCAAGTAGTTTTCCCTCATTTTTGTGGTCTGCTCAAGCTCATTTATTCCATCTAAATTAACGGCAACACTATGCTTAGGAAAAACAACCCTCTGCCTTGTGACTTTCTCTTAGGGCTGCGCTGCCTCCCTTTCTCTCGCATCCAGCTTTTTCTCTTTATGTGGCTTGTGGATGCTTCGGCTCATGGACGTGCTGGCAAACAATACTCATCTCTGTGTCTGTGCTCAGCATGAACAAAACACTCCCTCCACACTGCTCAGCTCCCGCTGGCGTAGGCTGCTGCTTGCGTTTTTGACGGTGCCCTCTTCCTCTGACAAGAAGCTCACCTCCTTCGTGGGTTCACTCCGTCAGGTCAGCTTGAAAACGCTTTGCTCAGAGCAGCCAGCAGAAGCTCCTTGTTTTCACCTCTGGATTCTGGTGCCTGTTATAAATCAGTCAATAGTGCTCCAGTGGAAGGATTCTTTGACTTCATGTGAATTCATTAGCGAGCTTCTCTAAGGGTTTGATTCAGTCAAGGCAGCAGGAGCCTTTCCAGGAACTTCTATGTGCTTTGGGACCAGCCGCTCTTGGTTTATTTATTTTACTCAACTGTTGGTACCTGAGGCACCTCTAGCAGCTGCCCTCTCCACCCTGAAGATGACGTGGGATCTTTTCTCCCTCCTTCACTTGACCTTGCTGTGGGTTTTCTTCCAGCCGCACTGCGAAAGTGAAAGCAGGGTCTTTGCAATCATCCCCCATCCAGTGTCCTGGAGGCATGAAACGGGTGGAGGAAGGGTTGCTGACCACCCAACCCTCCCACTGCCTCTGCTCCTCTGAGATGAGATGAGGGAGCCCAGGAAGAGGGAGAGCTCCCCTGGGAGCTCGCAGGCACCAAGCTGATCCTCAGAGCCAGGGGATATCAGGACAGGACAAGGCAAAGTGCAAATACAGCCACCATAAAACCAAATCTTTTTATGCCGTGGAGCAGCACAGATCATGAAAAGCATCTTCATAAAGCCTGCTCCTTCCTTAACCCCACCGCAACCCATCAGAGACTACCTTAGTGTATGTAGAAAGATGACTCTGGGCAGCAAATTTTGGAAATTCAGACTTCCTTCTGGGTTGATTTCGGCCTGGCAGGTGAAGTGCTGCTTGGTTAATTGTTCTTTAAGATCTGAAATGGCTTTTGTATCACAATTTGATTTGTACACAATGGTGCTCATTTATTTTAGATCATCCTTTTTCCCCTTTTAGCAACAAGATTGCTGGTGAACCAGAACTGCCTGGTCAAGTTGGAACATATCTAGCATGTCCAGGAGGCTTTACTTGTTCTTAATAAATATGATTATGAATGATTTAAAGGCCTTAACCAAGACAGAGAACTACAGTGCTTGGTGTGGTGCCAGAGAGGTGCAACCATGTTTGCTCCCCAAAATATGCAAGCTCTAAGAAGAAACTGAAAAATGAAGAAAAAGGAAGTGTTTTAACATCTTGGCAGAGAGTAAAGTGAGGCACTGAATGATTGAATGGTTTCTGGGAGGGCACACCAGGCTCTTGCAGAGTCCAGATGAGAAGGTATCTAGTTGCTCTCCAAGCCTTCTGGCAGTGCACAAATAACAGCTGTTCCCTCTCTCACATCTGTCTTTAGGGGTCCTCTTAAAGAAGGAGTGGGGAAAAATCTCCATGATGAAAACAGCACTGCAAGAAATAGCTGAGGGAGAGGGCTCATGTCTCCTGCAGCCCTGCTTCTGGCCCATCCTTCTCCCCTCTTGGCAGGGCAAAACAATGCTGGGGAGAGAGGAAATCAATGCACAGGCCTTTCAACCAGCTCGGGGAAGGCACAACTGTGTCCGTGCTCTGCAAAAGACAAGTTTGGACACATGTAAGTACAGTTAAGCTGGCTGCATTTCCATGTTAGATAAATACTGATTGATAAAGAGCTGCCAAGGGTTTAAATAACTGGCTTAGGAGTCTTTTTTTTTTTTTTTTTTCCTGGAGTTTGCTAGTTTTTCTGCAGTGAGACCATCCCAAGCATTTGGAATCCATCTGCAGTGACTGTGCATCCAACATTGTCCAAAAGGACGTGATGGAGGGATCAGAGATTTAAACTTCCTGTCCCCCGTGGCTCCTTACAAGCACCATTACAAGCAGTCTTTTCAAACTTATCCTGCAATGATGAGACACTGCTTTTTTCCTATCCCATCTCCACATTTTCAATTCCAGATTTGCCCACCGGCAGAGTGAACCACCCATGGAAAGACAGCCCTTCATCACTGTTGGTAAAATGCTGATTTTTTAATGTCTTCTGTGAAGCACCACCAGGAAATAAGACAGAGAGTGCCTTTAGAAATCCACATAGAAATTTTAGTAATAGGTCTAATTACAACAAATCGGCACTTAGTCTGAGTCTCACACACAAAATCTGTGCTTTTCAGAAGTATTTTTGGTCTCTGCAGGAATCTGACTGTTTAAATGAAAGAAAAGAAGTGCATAAGCAATTAGAACCCTTCTTTTTGTAGGATGTTTTTCTTTCTAAGATAATTAATGTCCTAAAGGCATCGTCTGCAACATATAATAATGGCAAATACATCGTAGTCCTGAGGAATTGGAACTGTGCCCAAATCCTTGCTCCGCAAAGAGCATATAGCTTACTTTCAGTGCAAAAATTGTATCATACGGAATTTCTTGAAGGTCAATGACCGCAGATATTAGGCAATGTTAATCAGATTGAGGCTGACCTAATCAAAGATGTGAGGAGTCGGCTTCGGCTCTGCTTGGCAGCACGAAGGCTGCTAATCCAAGTACCACAGATGCTGAGACATTCCTTCATATGGTATGAGCCAAGACCTGCACACTGCCAAGTGCTTCCTCTGAAATTCATGGGAACTGGGAGTGTGTGGCACCTGGCAAGACCAAGCTTGCTACAAAAACTGTTTGGAAAGGACAGGGTTTGCATACCAGAACCTGGTGTAGTAAACTGACTGTGGCCCCAGTCTTGCCATTTGCCAGCATGAGCCGACATCAGGATCGTGGTGTAGGAAAGCTTGTAAACCAGGGTGGGGAGTCTGCAGCCTGAGTATTTACAGACTGGAATTTCATTCATACAGCCCTGATGACATGGCTCATTCTTCCATGGTTTTACAATAAAATCTTGGCTAATGTGTTGGTAAACCCTATTTTGCCCTGAGAAAGGAAGAGGTTCCCCACCATTGTTGCTGGAAAACATCAGCTCCATTGCACAACTCTGCCGGGAAACATGCAGGGGTGCTCAGCCACGACTTAGCCAGCCTAGACTTGGCATTGACTTTGAAAGCACCACAAGAGGACTGAACTTGATTAAACCTTCACACCAAATCCAGGCAGAGAATGGAAAAAGGCAGATTTTCCCCCTTCCACCTGTGCGTGCCAACTTTTTAAACTCCAAGGTCCAGACGCACAATGCCAAACATGTGCTGATGAGATGTGCACCCACAGCTTGAGAAGGTCCTCCCAGCTCACTGGCACCTCAGCTCAGCGGAAGGGTAGCTCAGATATTGCTGGAGTTGTGGTAGTGGCTAGGAATCACCAGGAAAGGATGAAATCTCATGGCCAAGACCAATGGCAGATTTAAAGAACCAAAGGGCAGAACTGCCTTGCCAAATCTTTTTGCTGATACTTTGTGTTTTGAAGCTCATCCCTTTAGGTATTTTCCTGAAGCCAAATTCACCAGCGTTGTCATGAGGGTTTTTTCAATCATTCCTGCAGCAAAATGCTGCTACAAACCTTGCTTACCTGGCAGCTGACATCCTTTCTTACTGGTGATTCTTATATCTGAGTTGAGCAAAGTACATGAAATATGCTTTCATCTGATCTGGAAGGAGCTTGAGCTAAGAAGGAACCGGTTGGCCAGTGTGAGATGCAAAGCAGATTACAGGAACCTTGCATCAGCCCTGCACAAACAGTGAGCTGGCTCATTGAGCCTGCGAGAAGCAATAATCAGGGCTCACCCCAAAATGTTTGGTGCCCGTGGTTTGCTCAGGTTGTGACTAAAGCTCTGGCACAGAGGTGTTTTTGAGCTTTGGCATAGAACCTGAGGTATTCTTCCTCTAGCGCCCACCCGGGTCCTGGCGTGTGCAGCCATGCTCATATGGCACTCAGCCTGGGATTGTCTGCTCTGGACACTCAGCTGGGGGGATCCTGCAGCAGAAAGCAAATATTTTTGGGTGGTTCCTCATGGAGTCAATGTGGATCCGTACAGTGGGCCCTATCGCACTTGAATTTTTCCATTATCTCACCTACTCCAGCCCCCATGAGCTGGACAGTGAAATTTGACCTAATTCTGAAGACACGTAACACAGTCTAGCTGTCTGGGGCATTAGAAGTCAGTTTAAGGGACCTCATCTCTCCTTACACATTTATTGCCCTATTTCAGCCTGTAGATCCCATTAATTTTGCTGTTTGCAGATCCCAGTTTTTCAGGGGAAAACTTTTGAATTTTATTGTTACCATATGATGTGAAGGTTTGATGCAAAATCTACTCCAAATGAGAGAAGTGTATAAAAAGAAAGTGGCTTCTTCTGATATGAGGACCTTATACAACACAGCCATGAACACTTCGTAGCAATGGCAGGTCCAAGGGTCCTGCTGGGACATGATCCTTGCTTTGCTTTTGAGACACTCAAAATAAAAGAGTTCTTTTGAGGATTTTTTGTAGGCCTGGATTGATTGCCAGGTGATGCAGGTCTTGAATTTAAATTTGGTGTCAGCCCTTAGGCCTTGGCATCAGAGATCAGTCTTGTCCCAGGAATTAAGTGGCACTTGGTCAGGTGTTACATGACTGGCCATGCACCACCATTTAGTTGTACATAATGAAGCAATGGTTGAAAATGACAAATGCTTGCTGGACATTGCCTGACAGCTAGAGATGAGGTGAGACACATCAGGTATAGAGTGTACCGGTGGACAAGCTTTTCCTCATTGGCCTTACCTCTCTAAGATGAGAAACAAACACCCATCTTGGATTATTTCTCGAGTTACTAGTGTGACACATTTATATCAGTGTACATCTATATCACATAGTCATGTAAGTCAAGCCCTTCTCTAGACATCCATAAAGTAGTATTGTAAGCAAGCTTCATTTCGTCTGCACTGAAGAAAGTTAATAGAGCTAATGTGTAGTTTTTAAGTTCAAAAATAAATATTTTGACAGTCTAATCTGATGGTACCCAAGCTTCTTGCTGGACTTCAGATTTTGTCAATGCTGGGGAAGGACCTACTCCTCAAGTTCCATTTCTCTGTAGAAAACCCACCATGTCAGGTAACTCTGGATCAACTCAGCATGTTCTGTACTACAAAATGCTGCCCCTGAGAAGACATGATTTAGAGCAACCTACTGTCTCTAGGACTACTCAGGTACCTGGCGTTGGACACCAGCTTTGCCACCAGACGTGTACAGCTCTATAGCTGACCACATATAGCCAAGAATTGATGGTGGGAAGCAGGATGCATCAAGTGTTGTAGAAGTGATGGACCATGCACAGGACTTGTGTTCCCTTTGCAGTTGACTCCAGAAAGTACCAACTAAAGGAAGTGTCTTGGTGGGCTGTCAGCTATTTTTTAGATTGAAGATGTCTGATTAACTAATGTCTTGCAAAACATGGGCCAGAAAATCTCATTCTGGAGCTGCCACAGACCGTCTCATAACTTGTAGTGCAGTGCAAGTCTCTCTTACAAAGCACCATCCAGCCTTGGCCTAAAGCCTTCAGCAGCAAAGAAGTCTGGCTTTGAAGCCTGCAACATTTTTTCTCAGCTAACTTTAACCGTGATGCCATGGATGGGTCTCTCTCAGGTCATACCAACCACATCTCGTGTCAGTGCACAGGTATCATGTCCTTATTCAGCGTATGTGTATCAATGCAGCATCTGAGGAACCCATGGCTTTACGATGGTGGCCACACAAATGTCATTAAGTGGGAGGAGATTGAATTAACAGGCCTTGTAGTCAGGTTGTTGCTGTCCACGATGACATGCAGCAGGACAAGGGAGCAGGGTACGATGTGGTTATACACATCAGCTAATAGCTAGACCAGAGCAGCTTTGGGATTGTGTCTTACTTTATGCAGAGTAACCCCATGAGCATCTGTAAAGTCCCACTGACACTCTGAATGCCATTGAATGAGTCTGGAAAAGAGAACAGGGACAAAAGCTTAGTCCCACTGAAAAAAACCAGCCAAACTCCCATTAGCTTCACCGGAACCAGGACGTTACCCTGGGACTCTCTGTACCGCAAGCTGTTCTGTGCAGATGGACCTCTGATTTTGTTCAAAGCTTCGCTGGTTTTCCTGGGGCTGCAGATGGCTCCGAGTTCTGCTGCATGGAGCAGGGCTGGAGCAAGTGCTCAGAGGAAGGAGCCAGCAAACAGTGTCTCCAAGTTGGAGGGGCTGTAGCTTGGCTGGTTGGTTTTGCAGACCCTACAGCCTTCTGAAGCCTCCCTGCCTGCGGTGGTTGGGCCAGAGGAGATTAACCAGGAGTCAGGGGAAGACAGCAGCAAAGCTCAAACCTGAGTGTATTGCTGAACACTGCTTGAAATTCCCTAGAGCTTTCAAGGGTGACAAGCAATGTTAAACACCCCACCTCCCTTAGAGTGCACCGTTTTCAAATGTCACTTAGTGGAAAATAAAGTATCCTCTCTAATGCGTGGTGAAAAGGTCAAAACCGCTGCAATTTGGGAATATGATGCTTCCAACCGGGGCTTTCCTGGGGAAAATATTTCCCCCAAATTTTTGACGTTACCAATTCTGGAAAAGTACTGCTTCAGCCATGAGTTGTGGTAGATCAGAAGGCAAAAAAAAAAGGAAGATGTCTCATGCGACCACGAGATGGCAGCTGGAGTCTGGGAAGTTTTATTTGCGGACACAGTAGCTCCCATGGAAAACTGAGTCATTTGCCAACGCAGTTTTAAATCGCACAAGACAAGGGTCTGCATTTGGGAATATGCACCTGCGCCGCTTTGGCTTTGAACATTTCGCGTGTGCGCTCAGAGCGGGCGAGCTCCGGAATATCTGATTACCCCTTTCATTTCCCAGCTCCTCTGAGCCTTCCTCGATTAGTCAGTATCAAATAAATGGTTTAACCAATGTAATCCCTGTTGATAGGAAAACAGCAGTGCATCTGGTTTAACACTGCTGTTATGATCGAGTCTGCTCCAACACCTAATTCAACAGAGATCTGTAGCCAGACGCTCTACCCCCCTCGTGCCACGACCACTTCTGTCTGCAATTTCTCCTGGAGCTGTATTCTTTCACTCGCCTCTTTAAATGGCTGATTGCGTGTGTTGTTAATCGATGATTGTGTTTCATTCCAGAAGAGACCACATTTCAGCAGCAGTTTAAGCAAGCCCTAGGATGCCCTTCATCTCTGCAATGCAATTCAGTTGGGCTCGGGCTCTGCAAAGGTCTGTCGTGTGGAGCTGCTCGCACGAGTGCTGCCCTCACCAAGGGTTGGGAGATGATTCACAAGCAGAGTTAAACACCCCTTGATGCAGACAGCGTGAGGCCTGAGATTTCTTAGCCTTGTGAAGAGCGTCATGGAGGCCAGAGAAATGTGAACTGGAAAGTGGAGGTTTAGGGCAGAAATTAATTATCTTGGTAGAAGAAAGGCATGAGCATTTAAATAGATGGGTTTTAAGACCATAGAAGAAGCACATGCGGTGGTCAAGGTAGTAATTTAGAAGTCCTGCTGTAAAGCCATTTGGTCTAGAGCCAGCGTACATGAAAAGTGTCAATGCGTTTGGCTGCTTTCCCCAGAAATGACAGTACAGTACACTCGATCCCCACCTTTCGCAGCTGCTCAGCATATGCCGATACCACACAGGAATCCTGTCCTTTGCATAATGGAAAATATGCTAATATTTCCATATTTCTGCCTGTGGGAGATCTTCACATGATGTGCAGCTATCACTGCCCGTCTTCACTCCATTCCAGCTCTGTATTTCTGTGTTGAGTTGTTGTTTTCCCACTTGGGGCTGTGATAATCATGCCACAGACTGCTGCAGTGCTGAGCAATTTCTCAGCTGAGCCAGGTAACAGCACCTGCTGCTTCAGAACCACCTTAAAAAACCCCAAAAGTAAAAGGTATTCAGTTTATAATTTGTGTTATTGTGGACTCCGAGCTGCTGATTGACCCAACTGGAGCTAGAGGAAGGTGAAGTGATTCACCTACACCCCAAGTTAGGACAGACCTGCTCCCCTAAAGCCTGGTACCCCCACAGCCAGCCACACCACCCGTGATACCTCCTGCCAGAAGAAAACATACCTGCTCTTCCTCCCTGTACCACCTTGCTTTTACATGCCATGGGCAGATAGTTCCTAGGAGCTGTCACGCTTCTCTCAGCAGCGGGAGGGATTTCTTGGCAATCGGAAGGCGGTAGGAAACGGTCGCAGTGGGAATGCTGAACAGAACAAGGAGGAAATTGTTATCGGCTGCAGAAAAAGGTGAAGAATCATCGCAGTGATTTCTGCGCTTCTTGAATGGTTTGGTTTGTGGAATGGGAACTGCCACCACTCTGGGTGAATTTGTTTAGTAAGCTTTCGTCTCTCTTAAGAGCGTAAGCTTATTTTATAGGGCAGGGGAACACAGCCAGATATGAGCTGTTAGCTTCTTTTTTTCCCTGACCTATCGTGAGTTATTTACAAAGGTTTAGACCCAGTTAAAGCAAAGATGAATTTCTGAGCCTGCTGGTTAATATCTTGCAGCTGCTTTTCTGAGGCCTGATCCAAAGACCAGTAATGTTACCAGGCACCTTCCCTCTGACATCAGGGGGCATTAGGATGGGATTTATGCATTTGGCAGAGGTTTTCTAATAATTTATTTAAACACTGGAGAGAGCAGCAGTGATTCAAGTCAGATTGAGAGTTCAAGATTAGAGCTCTCTTGAATGCCAGGTCTTGTGGGTTCACATGTTTGTAAATGGGGCACTAACCTTGTGAATGATACAGTCCTGATGAGAAAAGGACAATTCCTGCCCCACTCTCCCCTCATCTTCAAAGCTCTTGTATCCTGATGACATCCCCTTGCTGTTCCTGGGGTCTGTGGGCTCTCAGGAGCCAGTGGTAGAGCTCATACACTGATGGATTCACACTGCTCCTGTCCCACTGCTTTCTGAGCATTATCTATAACAAGCAAGCTAACTGTCCTTGGATGCGGGCAAACATCAGCTTCTCAAGATGATTCCTCTGTGCAATCTGATGCATCGGGTCTCTGTGTCTCAATATGAAACTGGTTCTGCAACCAGGAGCTAGGATACCAATTGAGGTACCATGCAGAAGAAAGAGGGAATTAAGAGAACAGGAAAGTGATCTTGTAGATCACATTAGGGGTGGTGAACTGCAAAGCTTGAAAGTCGGGAGGTGGTTAAGGAAGATACAGAAGCAAAGGTTTCAACAGAGAGGAGATAATGAAGGTTTGGGTTACGTGAAGATTAAAGGAGACATTGAGAAAAGTTAACCAACATCATCTCTTGGTCATTGTAGTATCATTGGGTCATTGGGCAGTATCTCCCCGCAGTACGGCTGTTTGCAGGCTGGAGTGATGTCCCTGGGACCGCAGCTCTACTGCGTGCTGGCAGTGCCTGCTGAGAGATGGGACACTGGAGAAGGAGCAAGCCTTGCTCTGCTAACACACACAGTTCTTCTGAGGCTTTTGGGTCCCCCTCGGCATCTCCTAAGCCCCCATCCCCTGCTGCTCAGTACAAGATAGACACGCGTGGTGACTCACGCGTGTATTCCATCACAGCAGTGCACGTAGGTGTGAAGTCGCAGATGCAGAGGGAGCTCTGAGCACAGCAAAACTGGCCCAGCTCTGGGCCAGATGCAGTGAGTCGATCAGTGGCTGCTGGAGTTCTTTTTGCCTTCCTGTCCCAGTAGGATTTGAGCTGAGGGTCCCTGAGCAAGCATGAACCTGGTGCAGAACTAGTTGTATCCTTCACAGAGACAACACGTGGACCCTTTACCCCTATGCAAAACCGCAACCCCTGTGTATGACTTTATGAGTTGAGCATGGATTTGGCATTTCAGCGGGTGAAAGACTTGGAAGACCTCCTCATTTTAAGACCCTTGAGCATGTGAAGAGCAGCTCCTTCATGCAACATGCTCTTTTGAAGCTGCTGGGGCAGCCGAGTGTTCTTCAGCTATTAGCATCAGTCTCTTGTTGGGATGTTCCTTCTGAAGCCTGGTTAAGGGAAGCACTTGCACAAGTGCCAGCCCATCCCTTGGCCTGGCACGCAGAATCTGGGCTGCTATGGGTCCTGCCTAACCAGAGGCGGGCTCGCAGCTGTGCCCCAGTTTCATGGAGGCCTCGGGATCATAAACAGAGCTGAAAACTGGGACATCCCTGAGGGTTTGTTTCCATAGTTATCCCCAGCAATAAATGCTGGGGCTCTGATTTCTAAATCACAGCCTCCAGTTTTCTTTCTGGCGCATGTCTGGGTCCTTTTTGCATTGCACACTTCCAGTTTCTCAGGGCCCATTTGCAAATTCCAGTGCACAGGATGGGATAAGTGTGTAGAGCCAGGGTCTGCAGTGAGCAGGGGTACATCACCCAAAGCAAGAGGTTGCTGAAAGCAAGAGGAGCAAATGGAGCCATTCCCAGCCTCTCTGCGAAACTGATATCAGTTGATTTCTTCTCTGAAGATGTGCCCTTTGGTGCCACTTCCTCATCTCCTTCCAGCAGCAATAAATAGAAAGATAAATCAGTGTTTTCTCAGCCAGTGCCCATAGCTGGAGTGAGGTTTCCCATGTGGAAATGGCACCCGTGTCATGGTCCCTTCGGCCATCGGAGGAGAGTGCACTCCTGCCATCTCATGGACGTCTTGGAGAACAAGGAGGAATTTCTCAGCAGGAAGAGGGGATTGTGATGAATTTTTCTTCAAATCTATTTCAACAGTTGAGAATTTAGCTAAGTATTAAATAGATTAATTTTTTTTTTTTGCCTTTATGCAGGCTTTTGATTATGCAGTTTTCGTAATGAACTCAATGTGGTTGTTTCCGATTTGGCCCTGTAGCATCTGGCAGGGAGCCTCCGTCTGAATGCGAGTCTTGCTGCATCCAGATTTGATTCCTTTTCCTTGGCACGGCTTTCCCTCCTGCTGATGGAAGCTTTAAAGAAAAAAAAATACCATGACATCTGAAACACTGCCAAAAAACATCAACATGCTTTCTGGCTGCCATCTATTGTGCAATGCAAACCTCTTAAGATTTAATATTTCTAAAACTGCGGTGCACCTGCTTGCAAGAAAAACTACCTCGTCACATGATGACATGTTTTGTTAAATCACTTTTTTTTTATTTATTAGCTTCAGAATGTGGGTTTCTTCCCTTTCTCCCTCTTTTTTCCTCCTCCACCCCAAGATTTCTCCATGAAACAATACTTCCTCCTAGAATTGTAATCTGTAATTATACGATGCGTTTCCCACTCCGGTTTTGAAAGATCTTTGTCATCTATCTATGGTGAGAGCTTCGATGACCGGGTGCATTTGGTTGTGTCCTGAAGGCACTGCTGCCCATTATACCCAAGCACCAGATAAACCCCAGGTTGGCCCAACTGGGACATTGCCAGTGCCTGCAAGGTCACATTGGTTCAACCAGTTCTTCACTACCCACCACTGGACTGAAGAGGGCTCTGCTGTCTGGCCAAAGCAAGCTCTCCTGGCTGCCACAAAAGAAAGTTTCTTCTTCTGTTTGATTTTTTTTAAAGTTGTTTTTCAAGGTAGATTTCAGCTCCACAGGTGCTTTGCTGGGGTGGGAATCTGAGACAGAGCTGGATGTCGCAGGCAGGCTCAGGTGGGCCAGGAGAGCTCCGAATGGAGAAGTCTCCTGAGAAACATGTGGGATCCCTTCATTTTGCTCCCACCTGGTAGATCAAAGTATTGCTCAGTGATAACGTCTAGCAAGTCGCCTTCCAGGTGTCACAGAGATAAGGCACTTTGCTCAGGTTACCTGTTGCTAGAGCTTGCTGTCACTAGAGCAAGCACAAAGAACATGTGCTTGCTTTGGGGGTTGTTCTTGAAAGACCTTTTCCTAACTTTCAGAGGGGTGGCAGCGTGGTCTTACCTCCATCTCCCTTTGCGCAACTGTTTTTCAAACTCTTTGTGCTTCTTCTGCCCTCAGAAGTTGACACAGAGGCTAGAGTTCTCCATAAATAACCAAAAAGCCATGTCGTTTTGCTTCACCAAATATCTGGCAACCTTGCCCATGGGAAAGTTGGGACAGTGGAGTCTGTTGAGCTACAACACCTGGGGATCCCCATCACCTTTAAGGTCACTGTTTTGTTCATCTCATTTGCTTGTTGCGCAATGGCAATGAGCAGAAATCCCCTGGGGGACAAACACAGCCTCTTTTCTTGCATATTTGGGCCCTTTCTGGCATATTTAAACAGTCTGTGGAGACCATGGTGGGAGACTCTCAGGGGAGTACAGGAGCTCTGGGTGTCTGGCCTCTGGCTGCTGAGCTCCTGGCTTACACTGGCCTGTCAGGTCCTTCCTCCCACAACCCACAAACTGCTTTTGATTCTCCGTAACTAGAAAGGCAAAAGCGTTTGTTCAGATATCTTCCCCTCTTTGGCTCCTTGGCCTTTGGGAGAAGGATCATGGAAAGCTTCTGTGTTGGATGATTGGAGCTGCTCCATCTGCAAAAAAAAAAGTTCCCCATTGCTCTGAGCTGCTCCCGACAGAGGATCTCAGCAGTTGAATGTGGTGACTACGGGTTCATTTGGATGGGTCAGAAATAGAAGTCTTTCATGCACCCATTTTACAGGTGAGGAGCTGAGACACAGAAGGCCAGGGAGACCTGCCCAAAGTCCTGCAAGAACCCAGCAGCAAAATTCGGTGCTCCAGTTCCTTCCAGGTAGGTGTTAGCAGCTTCCAGTGTCTGATCTCTAGCAGCAAACCGAGGCAAGGAGGAGTTCACACTGCTGCTCTGAGCCTCGTGTCTGTGTTACCGGACCCTGTGGTGTTTAATTAGAAGAGGAGGACACGGGCAACCTCTTCGCTGCTCTTGGCTGTGAGCTGTCGTAGGGGTGGGTGGCAGCTTGTGGTGACAGACAGATGCACCAGGCTACCAAACCACCTGGTGCTTTCAGCAGCTGCCGAATAAATGGAGACCCTTGCAAAGTTTGTCAATATTTATCCTCGCTGCATATAGCAGATGAGTGTTAGCTAATTACAGGCTGTACCACCACAGACAGGCAGGCTCTGGTTGCACGGAGCTGGGCTTGCCAAGTGTCCTTATTGATGTTGCCTTCATCAGCTGTGCTCACTAGTAAATCAGCCACTTCAGCTCACTCTTTGCTTCTGCGGAAGGGCTGGGAATTATCTCAAATTGCTGCAGACATTCTCATGCAATCCAGAACAGCATGGTGATAAAGAGATCACTGTAGGAGGATGTAACTTACTCTGCAGTGGTCTGAAAAACACACTGGACCTCCGGAGAAATGCAGCCTACCCTCATTCATGAAGCCATTTCTTTGAGTTGGCTAAATTCTCTTCCACAGGCTGAAGCTGACCATTTTTGCCCCAAGCCAGCCCTTCCTGTTCTCTCCTCCATAAAAGTGGAAAGGGTCTGCCTGGGTCCATGCTCAAAGTGTGGCTGTTTGGTGTATGTAAGGGGTCTGGAGATAACGTATGCCCAGACATGACAAAAGCACCTACTTTCCCCATGACCAACTTTGGTCCCCCCAGAAGACTTCCCAGCTTCTCCCTTCCCTCTCAGTTGTGGAGAGCATGTTCTGCTGCTGCTGGTGTTGGGACAGGTTGGTGGATGCTGTCTTTTGCCATCCCATGGGCGTAAGCCTGACTCCTCTCTGTGGGCTTGTTGGCCCTGAATCGGTGCCTTCAAATGACAACGAGCAAAGGGGAAGATCTCCCCTCCTGCCTTTTCCATCCTGCACTTGAGTAGACACAACATTTCTCTTCGTTTGCCACAGAACAGCACAGGTCCCAGTTCCCATATTGTGAAGCCCTCTGCCATAAATCAGGCTGATAGGTTTATTCTCTACGTAATGGGAAATTATGACAGATGCAGCTGTATAATCTAGTTAGTAACTCACCATAATGACTACTTCTGGGGTGATTTATGGGTTTTGTCATATGTGAGCTTTCAGAACATTAGAGATTACATTTTTCACACTTTTTTGTTGGAATCTCAGTTTATTAGACTTTACTGCAGCATTAATCACTTGCAGTACAACCCTGGACTTTGCAAATGTATCAGATCAGCATGAAAAAGGCAGAGAAAACAAGAACTGTTGTGAATTAATGAGCCGGGTAACACATGTCTCACAACCAGTGATGAAACAACCTGTGTTCTTCTTCAAGCCGCAACAGAAAGCCCTGAAGTCTGTGATTTTTTCACATGACGCAAGCAGCAGCAAAGAACCGCAACACCACAGCCAGGCTTGAAACCTGAAAGATCTGCGAGGCTGAGTCTATTCTAATTAATGGTAAAATGATATGTGAATCTGTCCTAAATGTTCAAATAAAGAAGATTGATTCTTAGTTATAGTATGACTTATAAGCAAAACACTAGGATTATATAGGAGAAATGCATGTGTTGTGAAACAGCCGATAAATCAGAGAGACAGTTCCAAGGTCTACTGTGAGGGTCTGGGAAACGTTCAGAGTTGCCATGTATGGAGTTTGGTGTAGGATAAACCGGACCAAAAGGCCATCATTACCCAAATTGCTTTGGTTTATGCTGTTTTTTTTCTAAGAGGCCCATTCAGATAACGCTTTATAATACTCCAGGAAATATGTTGAAAAGGTCACCGCTCTCCATCAGAAACAAGCGGAGGGGAAGGCTGGGGTGAAGCAACATGTTCCCTGCACTGGGAGGGTGGACAGAGGGAAGGCCTGTTTTGGGCTAAATCAGCATGGTTCAGGGAGGCAGCTCAAACCTTGGCTGGCAAACGCCGTGATATGTACCGATGGGCAGCGGCACCTGCCTGACTCTGGTTTTCGGTGGGTGGGTAAGATGATCTGCAGGTGGTGAGGGGTATCCCTGTTCCCTGAGCACCTGGAGAGCTGCAGACACTGATAACTGATAACGGCACTGGCCAGGGAGGTGACCTGGGGTTGGTGAACTAGTCCTGGTGTCTCCTTTCTACTTCTGCTTTCCACTAAAGATAACAGCCTGTTACCAAGCTCTTCTTGCTGAGGTGATAAATGACTGGTGAGATTCGGTGCCGCATGTCCCTGTTTGTTGCCCGCACTTCTTCTATGCTCAGCACCAGCAAGGATTGGGCCAGAATGGAGGGATTTGGGGTCTCAGAGCTGGAGCTGAGACGGACAGCCAGGCAGAGCAGTTGGAGGTGTCACAAACCCTCTGCCAAAATACAGCCCTGCTCTGTTAATGCAAGAAGGGGATACTGAGCCGCACCGTGAATGTACTGATACCAAAGGGATGGCACAGTGCTCAGGGCAGTGTACCTTCAGACGAGAGGTCCTGCCCTGGGTTGAGCTCCTTTGGGTACTCAGGGAGCAGCTAAGGTACAAACCTTCGCATCTTCTGTGAGCCAGGGCTGCTTTCTTAACCCCTTTCCCCTTTACTACAGGAGTACTAGAGACATGGGGCCGCACAGTCCTTCATCCCTCAGTAAGACTGCTAATCCCACCGTTGGCCATGGTAACCCTCCATGGCTGCTGACACCATGGGTGTTGTGGTGTTGGGGCTTTGCTGGGAGAAGAGAAGGTGTGAAATGAAGCTCCTGAGACTGGTAGGTGTCCTGGAAGCTGGCCAGACCCCACCTACCACAGTGCTTTTTTGGCTGGCTGAGCCAGCCAACTTATTGGGCTGAACATGGACAGTTGTCTGTGGAAATGTGGACACGAGAATGACTGTTGATGGGCGTGAAATGTGGCCTCACAGTAGAAACAGCTGGGCTGAATGCTCTTTAAAACAGGCCCCAACTATGAATCTTTGCTGTCAGGAGCAAAAGACACCATCCTTCATTAAACGAGAGCCCTTTTTTTTACTATTTTGAGGAACGCAAAGGACCTTTCTTGTTTATTTTTTTTAGCATTTTTAATTCGTCTTGTTTGGGTAGTGCAGGACACCCATTGCATGAGAAACATGAAACATTAGATATTGCCAGAGCGTGGCATCTGCAATTAGATGTAAATGTTGTTGAATGTCCTTTTGGAGATTTGGAGATGTGGGAGTTGGAGGCTCAGGTCCTTCAGTGACCGGCAGCAGATGGGAGACAGGCACCACACATCCACAGAAGGTGACATAAGGCAAGCAAGAAGAGCATCCCAGTGACTACAAAGCCGTGGGTGATCACTCCAAGTATCGCCTTGAGCCCAGGGGACCAGACTGCCCCACCGAAGCCTGCCCCTCACTGGTGCCTGCCCTTCTGCGCAGTATTCAGCACAGCTAGAGGCAGGAGCTGGACAAAGTCCTGCACCGGCTCAGCCCTCCTCTGTCTGCTCCAGCTGTTCCAGGCCAAAACTACGGTCGAATCCCAGGCTCAGCCTACATGACGTGGGAGAGATTTTAGCTTTGATCATCACAAACACACGATGGCCAGTTGCATGTCCTCGGAGAGACTGGAGGCTTTGCATCCAGAATTGACCTATAGATGGAGAATGCAGGACATGAACACAGGAGAACACCCCAAAATGCATCTTGCAGCATCAGACCTTTAGGTCTAAGCAGCGTGGCGAGGGACAAATCCAGCTCAGAGCTTCTCAACCTGTACCCGTTGGTCCTCAGGAGGAGAGTCAGGGCAAGGATGGGGCATGGGAGAAGATCTCAGTGTGCTGCTCTGGTTGCTGCTGGTACGGGCAGCCGTGCATGCACCTCCCCAGCTCTCTCTTGGTGGTAGGAGCCCACCGGTCTTGCAGTACTCTGGCACGGGCAGGGACGCCTGGGCTGCTTTGGGCAGCTCCCTGATTTGCCTGTGCCTCAAGCTGGCCCGGCTGGATGCTTTCAGCTCCGACGCGGTCCAGAGGAGAGAAAACAAGAGGCATTCCTGCCGTGTGAGGGGGAGCGCAGGGAGCAGAGCCGTCACACAGCGCCGTACGTCATGTCCCGCTGACAGATACTGGCTGCAGCAAAGAGGCTATAAACCAAAAATAGCCCCTTCCCGCTCACATGAAATAAATAGATGGGAAGGCGTACGTGCGCCCAAATCTCCACGTCCTGTGCTGTGCTGTGCAATGCCCTGGCAGAGAAGCTCAGCATCGGGAACAAGGGGGGCACCCGCCTGCCCCCCAGGAGCGGGATGGATGTGGCATGGCTGGCACAAAAGTGCCCGCCTGACCTGATCCTACATCTCCATACCATGTGTCTCAGCTTGGTGTAGGCCAGCTTTTGGTCTGCAGTACCATGTGCATGTCCCATCTTCTACCACCTCTGGGGTGTGTGCCCATCATCACAGATAGCTTCTCCTCCTGGAAGGTGTCGCTAAGAAGTCCCATGCAACGTTTTACCTCTGTTTTCTATGCAGCACAGAGCAAAATATCCCCATTAGGCTTGCTGACATCTTGCTGTTGCTCTACTGAAAGCCTATTTCTCCCCTGCTTCTTCCCCTCAACTTTCTTGAAGGAAACCTGTCTTTTATTTCCAGCTAGGGAAAATGGAGACCACTCCTCATCCCCAGCCCTGAAGACTGGGGAGTACAACATAGGTGGTGGCCTAATGTCATTAAAATTGCTTTCTCTCCATGCCTGTGGCTCCACGTCTCGGTCTGTTCCCAACCCAGGGGTGCTGGGTTGCCTCCTGGGGAGCAGTGCAGAGTGGAAAATTGGGGGCGAACTGATGAAAATTCTGCGTTGGAGCTCAAGTCGATGGATCTGCTCCGAGGTCAAGGAACCGCCGCTTTTGCCAGCAAAAAGAGCCCAGATGTTTTTCAATTTACACAGGCAAGCTTGCCGAATGCAGGTTAGCACTATGAAACTGCACGTTTGCAATGGTAAGGACCCCCTCTTTGCAAAGTTGCCGGCATAAAATATACGCTGTGAAACAGGAGGTCTGAGTGCTGAAGTGATTTAAGAGCCTGTGCTCTGACTCAAGGATTTTGAAGGGGTCTTCGTGTTTGTTATGTTTCTGGGTTCTAATATCAATGAGAGAATTAAATCATTATATTAAAACATCAAAACACTAATGCTTTGTTTTCATTGGCACGAACCAAAATGATCTAATTCAAAAGCCATGAAATATCAGCCTTTTTTTTTTTTTTTGCCGATGAATAATAAGATCTCTGGCTGCTTGTGATAGTAAATTTAGTAATGTCAGTGATTTGAAAGGTTTGAATCCTAAACGTGAAGAAATGTGTTCTACCCGCTCCACCCTCTGCCTTTTTCTTCCCCCCTCTACTACTGTCAGGAAGTTTTGTGGCAAATAAGCCAAAATGCATAGATTAGAGGCCATCGGTCTCATATACCAGGTGAGTGCCAAACTCTACGTACCTGGTGCAAACCTCCATCTCCCAGGTGGTCTGAATTTGCTTATAGCTGGGTCCTGTAAGCAGATTTAATATTTCATAAGCACTGCTCCATCTCATGCCTATATTATTGACACCACATGGAAGTCAGGAAATTGGTTCTTTCTGGGAACAGTTTGCAGAAATATGCAGCCTGTCAGCTCCTTTCTCATGGGGTGCATTAACAGAGGGGCTCGCAATTACAAGTAATGAACCTTCTCCAGATGTCTGCAGTGACTCAGCTCCAACTTTATCTTCGACGTACGAGATGGACTTGACAAGATGGATTATTTGTGGATATAATACAATAACTTTGCAAAACGTGGAATTCCCAATTATTGCAAGGCAGGCGAAGTATTCGGTAGGAGAGGGAACGCCAAGGTTTATCCACTGGATAAACAACAACAACCAAAAAGGAAATATGCCGTGCCATTTCCCCGTCTTGAAAATACAAATGTTCCCATGCTGTTTTAATTCTTCCTCTTTACGGTACCGTTTATGTTACACACATTAAAGTTAAGTCATGTCTTTAATAAGATGGAAACTGGAAGTGAGATTTTGAAGGAAAAGGAGCTCGGCGTCCTAAATTTACTCTGCACTTGGAGAGCACAGAAAAACAACAGAAAGGATGGGATATACCAAAGAAAGCAATTTTAATTGTCATCTTCCATGGAAAATTGAATCCAGCCATTCCCCACTGCTGTGAGTGCCAACGTACTGTGCTATATATGGCTGGGTGCTTATTTTAGCAATTCAGCTGTACAGAAAAAGTGTAACCAAAGTGAAATTTCTTGGGTAAAGCTCTAGCTGCAAATGATGCATAAGGTTTCTTGGGTTATAAATTTTAAACTGGGTATTTCAAGGCCTGTATCAAATAATTGGGACAAATCTGTTTTACTTTGGGTTTGATTAAGGGCGATAATTTCATGTTAATGCCCTCCAAAGGCATACTTGTCAGGTGTGGATAAAGAGATGCTGAATTATCTTTCTTTTAAATCACAAGTCTCCTGGTACCCAAGTTATAAGACTGGGGTCTCCTTGGGGAAGTATTTGTATATCTTCTTGGGCTGAGCTGCAGGTTTGTTTGATGTGGATCTTCAAGATAAAATTACTGTGCTCCAGATGTTACAGTTTAAATGTTTGTACATAGGGATTTCCTTGGTTGTTGAAGAGAGGAGACTCAAAACAGACTCGATCATTCATGCATCTATTTCTAGCACATGCTTTGCTATGTTTGAGGAGGCGAATGTCAAGAGGAGCTTTTATAAACAGGCCTTTCTTTCTCAGAGCACAGTTTGTTTACCGGTAACGTGCGGAGCAGGCTTCTTCAGTGCTAACAGCAAACTGTTGATTTAAACTATCACGCCTCTCCCACCAGCTCCAAAAATCTTCCTTTCTGGTCAGGATGAGAAAATAAAGGGGGGAAATTCTGATCCCTACCTGTTGCCTGCCAAGGGTGAGATGTGCTCTGCCTACCTCCCCGCCGGCTGCCGTTGCAGCTTCTGCCGTGGCTTTTTCCAGACGTGGGAGAGGCTGAGCTCTGGGGATGCTAGACCCTGCCCGGCCCCGGGTTGTGTTGATCTGAGAAACCCTACTCCCATCCCTGCTGCCATCAGGATCTTTGCTCCCCTTGGGCTTTCCTTGTGCTGTCCCCATGCCCTGCTGCTCTGCCAGCCCTGTGCCATGTGTCACCGGGTTCGTGTGGGGACCTGGATGGGAATGACCGCAGCTCCATATGAGTTCGCTGGCTGCATCCTCTGCATCCCATCAGTCTTGCAAAGCGAAACACAGCTGGGATATCGAATTTAAGAATGCCAAACACCGTGCCATCAGTCAGCTGATAGGAGGGAAAGACCGACATTATGGGTTTCTCTACAAGAAGAGTCCACGCAATATCATACCTGCAGGAGACAGGCACTGTTGGCGCTTGTTGGGAAGCTAGTACATATTTGGAAAGGGGCAGAGACCTTCCCCATGTGGTTTTGTGCCAGGAAGGAGGCTCTTCATGGGTGTCCTCAGCAATTTGGGACAAAAACGTGTCTCAAAGCAGCAGCAAGCATGTGTGGAGACACAAATGACTTCAAAGGGAACAAAAGCACATCAGTGTGGTTGATAATTATCAAAAGGAAAAGCCAGCCCTTTGTAAATAGGAAAAAAAAAATAAGCCCACTGCAGGATGGGGTCTATCCTGACGCCAGTTTTGGTGGCATTGCATGTAGCAGTGGGGGAGCAAGGCTGGGTCCCCTCTCTTGGATGCCTGTAGAAGTCAACATAAGGGGTTGCACTGCTTACACGGGGACTGAGGGAGCATGTTATTCTCATCTGGTCATTTGGGGCGGCCGTGATGTCCCAAGTGATGGCTTTGTCAGCATGGAGATGCAGAGGAGGGGTATAATTCTTCACTTCCATATATCTACAAACCCTGCTTTTGACATTAATTCAGAAATCTGGGGAAGAATAGACAGCCCTATTGAACAGTGGGGCAGAGAAGAGGCAGGGGCAGGGGGATGAGGAACAAGGTGGTGGAAAGGAGACCTGCCCTGACGTCAGTCCCACTCCTCTGTGCCCCACAACAAGGTGGGGAAGGCTCTGTAAAGTCCTATTTGAGGTGAAAGCACAAAGCAACCGCACTTCTCCCATCTTCCCAGGAAAGATGGACGGCATCCGGGTGTGAGCACCACATGGAGCTGCAAAAACACATCCCTGCAGCAACAAGATCCCCTCTCCCTCCTTTTCCACGCACGCAGCTGAGAAGCTCCGAGCCGGCACCGGCGGCCGCAGATGAGGTGAGTCTGCTGCGTGCAGCCACCTGCGCCCAGTACACGCCGTGATTTCCAGCCAGAGCATCTGGGACTCAGGCTGCCTTTTTCCGGGCACCTCGTCCCTCTCCGTCTATGGTGGTGGTCTCGGATGAGCCTGCGGCTCCGTGGGCGCAGCATCTGCTGGCGAGCAGGACCCACGCTGCCGGCCCCAGGGTGCGAGCGGGCAGCCTCTTCGGATGTTTCCCAAGCGGCTCAAGGCGTTTGTAGTGAGAAAGGAATGTTCTTCCTGTCCCGCCCCATCCCTTTTCAAAGCCCTGCATTTCCCAGCCAGCCATATGATTCCCTTCCCAATGTATTCTTCCCTTCAGCTGTATTTTGCTTTTTTAGAGTTTTCACTAGCCCATAGTAATTCAGGCAGCCTTTATGCTGTGCTCGGGAGAACCATTTCCCTGCAAAACCCAGCGGAGGAGAGCTCACCTTCTGCCACCTTGCCCAGGAGAGGGGTTCACCTGCAAAGTTCATGCGGGCACCTCCATGGCCTGTTCAGATACAGCCCTTGGTTCATCCCAGCTCAGGCAGGTCCAAGTGGGCATCTGAGACTTGGGCTTTCATACTGCCATTTCCCACTGGAGTGACAAGAAATCTGGTGGTTTGATGATGTCTAAATGGGACGGCAAACTAGACACAGCAGTCTTCACCCCGAGGAGGAAGGAAAGATGAGACTGGTTGGTTTTGTTACTACTGCAAAAGTTTGCATCCTCTTCCTTTGCAGCCAGAAGACGACACGTGTGCCCCAGGAGAGGGGACAGGACGGAGGGCAAGGAAAGCACCTGAGTGCTTGTGACTGTCCTCTGCAAGGTGACCTGGCACGCGTGGTGACCATCATGTTCCAATCCCAGCGAGCTGGCGCCTGGAGAGCTGGTCTGGCAATTGCTACAAGCTGCTGGGGTTTGGTCCAAGGTTTGTTGCAGTGCTGTGAATGTCAAGTCCTGGCTGGCCAGAGGATGTCCTCGGTAAACTGAAGGCCTGAGGGGAGTAATAGGTCAACAAAGAAGAAATAAGAAGCACAAGGAGGGCCGTAGCCCAGGGACATGATCTTTCCAAAGCTGGGCAAGGAAAGCCTGTTCCTGCTACAGGATCTTAAACTTTCCTGTGGATGACAACAAGAGGCATTTTTTGTTTGGTCTAATTCTGCCTTTTGCTTTCAGCTTGTGATGATTTTTAAAACAAAAATATACAAGAAACTGAGCTGCACTTCTGCTATTCCGCACAGGCTTTCCCCCAAATCCTCTATATAACATCACCTTGTAGTTCTCAGAATTACAGTTTTGGGCGTGGAAATGTTGGTGCATGCAGGTGCCGATAAAAACAGGGGTTACAGTGACCTTACATGTGTGAGAGAGAGGAAGTCTGAACCCCTTCACATCTACTCTAATGTGACTGCGGTTCCCTAAAGAGCAAGATCTCTGAGAGAAGCCCCCAGGGTGAAATACTCCCAGACTGCAGCCAAGGGCAGGGGTTGTATTTAAACAGGAGGGTAGGGAGCAGATTCACTCAGCTGTCCCGGGTGCATGAAAAGCAGCTTTACTACAGACCTCCTTGACTGATTTTTCAGCAGTTGCACGTGGCCATGCGGTTGCTGGATGCGTTTTTGTGACCACCCCACCCAGAGCTCTCATCTCGAACGATGCTCTTGAGGCAGTTTACAGGAGAGCTGCGAGCTCTTTGCTCGCTGGCAGGAAGACCGAGTGACCAAAATAATCTGGAGGATGTTCAGGGTGAGCTTTGAGAATGAAGCCCTTGTGCACGCACACAAAATTGGTGCCTGCCAGCGAAAACCTTGGGATTTCTTGGATGGGAAGGTGTGTCTCAGGAATGCCTTGTTTCCACAACCTGAGTGCTGCACCCAGACCAGACCCAGCACGCACCGGAGCAATGCAGGTGCACTTTGCAGCATTTTTTACACCTTCCAAAGAACACATAGAGAACTTCTTGGGGTATATACCTGTCCTGGCTCCATCCCTACTGACTGCTCGGTCACACCAGGCATTGCCATGTCTTATCTTGGACGAGAATGGCTGTCTGCGGCTTGTTGGTCCCAAAGAGGACAGCCCTTGGCTCCGTAGCTGGGTTTTCTCTGCTGAGTGGATTATTTGGTTCACTCCTGAGGTGAAAACCAGCATATAAGCAAAATGGGCAGCAAAGAGGCAAAATTGGTTTGGGGGTAAAATCAGCCAAGGAATGATGGAGTGGAAAAATAGGGGAGAAAGGAGCTTAGCAGTATAAATGTAATTCTCAGGGCTAAGAATCAGCATGTGACAAACAGGTACAGTTTTTCTGGGGCAAAAGGAGCTGTGCCACTTCAAAGAGGATAAAAAAATTGCCGGCGGTCGTGCGGGCTCCCTTGCAGCGCAGGGCCGGGCAGCTCTCCCTTTAAGCCATCGGTGTGGGAGCCCAACACCACACTGCAGCACGAAGGATGGTCCCAGGTGGCCGTGTGGCTCGTGTCACTGTCCTTGGCCGGCTGGCGGTCCCCTTTGTTCCCCTACGCGTGGCACCGGAGGAGCAGACCTCGGCACGGCCGCACAGCCGGAGCAGCAGGACTCCCACCGTCCCGTCCCAGAACACTTTGTCCTTGGATGCTGCTCACGGTGCGGCTGCGAGGACAAAGACCTACGAGCCAACATAAATCATCGTTTGAAGTCTGCAATGACAACATGGAGAAACATTAATGGGATCGTTTAATAAAATCCACATTGTTTCCATCGGGAAGCTGTATAAACAGCACTATCAGGGGCTGCCTAAGCCAGCCCTTGAAGGCCGTGAGTGCGTGCTGTTCGGCTCATGCTCGTTGCATGGGGAGGGAGGCAGGGAGCTGGATCGAACGATTGATTAATCAAACGGTAGTTTGGCTCTGGGGTGGCTCATGTGGGAGCTGGGATGCTGCACTAACACACCCTTCCCTTCAGCGGCAAGCTGGCCACTTCTTCCTCGAGCCCAGCTGTAGGTGAGGGATGCACAGAAGAATGTGTGACGCCTCTTGCTTGTGTTTACCTTCTCATCCAGCCAGCACCCATGGGTCCCCCCCTGCAGCTGGTCCTGGCTTTCCCACTTTCTGGGAAAATCAGCTCAGTTAATCAATGCCAGCTTCATCTCTTCCTGCCCACTGTCGTTTAGGGACTGCGAACCCCCTGTCCCATCATGTTATGCTTGGAGGAAGGCTGGGTGTGGATATGTTCATGCCTTTTGGCCTCGAGCCAGCATCTAAATCCATTTCAGCTTAATTAATGTGATCACGAGGTGTATAACGATCCAGTGGGACCAAGGAGTTCTCAAAGCCGATCCATGGCAGACATCACCCAGGGCAATGGACTCACCTCTGCCAAAATTCCCTTCAGGACCATTTTCTCAGTCCAAGATGCACAAGTTGGCACAACAGCCGTGCTGGAGGTTTTGCTGATGCTGATGTGCTGACTGCTGCCCTAGCAGAGAGTGTTTTCTCACAGAGGAGCGCAGGCTGGAGGAAGAATTGTCTGTATTTTGCAGAGGGTTGAAGCATTTTCCTGCACTGGCTCAGGGCACTTGAGGAGTGCTTTGATTTTCATGGTATTTTTAGGAACTGCAGATCTGAACTTGACTGAGCAAAGCCTGAAGATGGGCAGAGCTGCGAACTCACAGGATTTTATTGCAAGCTCTGTGGTATTTCTTAAGTCCCCATTCTTGGAGTCATGTGACTGAGAATTTCAATGTTTGTTTAAAAAGTTTTCTCAAGTAAGGTGTGAAACCTGAGATCACCTTCAAGACTCAGAAAATATAAAGAACAGAAAATGAGCTTTTAAAAAATATTGGGGTTTGAGTGAGTGTCACAGTTTCAGGGAGCTGGAGTTGATTTTAAACATGGCAGGTTATGCTGAGAAAGTGTAATTTTAGTAGCAAGGTAACATCTGTGGGGAGAGGGCAATACAGGGCATGGTGGAGCAAGAGCACGAAAGGCCATCCGCAAGAAGAGAGGCCCTGCTGGATTTTTCCTGCCCTGAACTTGTCTCCTACCACTTGCCATGGGTCCCTCTCCGCTGTAGAAGAAGAGCAGCCCTGGAAAGGGCAATATGGGCCACCTCCAAACCCAAGCCTGGGTGCCCTCCGTGGCACACGTCTCCTCTTCTCCTGGACATGGACCGGCATCCGTGAAGGTCTGGCTGCATCTCATCACACTTTAGGTGCCTTCAGATGTTCCAGTCCTCCCAGGCCCCCTGTGGAGTTGGTGGGCAGAAATAGGTGCTCCCAGGGCCCCATCCACCCAATATCTTCTGCTGCAAAAGGGGAAAAGGGCACCTTTGATTTACCCATTTCTCGCCGATGGTTATAAAGAGAGCCTGTGAGGACCACCACAGCTGCAGGTCAGAGATACCTCCACCAGGTCAGAGGGGTGGGAAAGGTGGCTGTCCTGACCTGACAGAGGTGACAGCATGGTCCCCCTGGTTGGCAGGACACTGCTTACAGGTGTCAGGGTACTGTGTAAGGCAGGTGACTGCAGACGTATGTCACAAGTGTGGCTAGCAGAAGATAAAAAGGTAGCCAAGTCATTTCATGTCTGCAAGAGGTGCAAGTCTGAGAGGTGGGATGGACCTCAGCCCCGAATCCACCTAAGAAGAATCCTCAGACATTATCAGGCCAAGTTTCTACACCCCCATTGCTACAGCTGCTGCCATAAAACCTGGGGAGTCCACAGCCCCATCAGTGCCAACCTTCACTTCTCTTGAGGACATCTTCCCTCCCTTTTCCTCCTTTCCCATCTTAAGGCAGTAGCTGAGGGAGCTGGAGCCACTGCTGCTGTTGCCGTCACTGCTCCTGGAATTTCCTTGGCAAGGCTGGTTTCTTTCCCCTTTTTGCCCCCTACTGGCTGCATCCTTTCAGCCCCTCTGCTATCTCTGGAGGTCTTGGTGGACTCCATTTCCCAAAACCTCAACTGGGCTTTCAACAAATCTAACATTTCTTCCTGTGAGTCCTCAGGTGAAACCTCGTGGCCATTGCACCTTTCAGTGAGACCAAGCAGCTTGATTTATGTAGCTTCAACTTGTTCCTGCCTCCCGTAATTAGTTTATCTCACGCTGATGACCACCATCCGTGCGGAATTACAAATCTAGCACGGATAGCCATCGCTCTGATGTTCAGTATATAAAGCAACCCACCAGTTCCCATGGGGCCTCTTGATTTTTGTTAGCATTTGGCTTCAGGCTCTATGCTGGTGCAGTTTGCAATCAGATTTGTGTCTTTGGTGGAGTCAGTCATGGATGCGGACACCTCAGGGTGGATCCTTTCTCTGGTCTTCTGTAGTTTCCTGGCTGTCTCCAAGAAAGTTGCTCTGCAATAATCTTTTTATTCTTCAGTTGTTTTTTATTTGTGCAGCAGCAATTTGCTGGGTTTTCTTCTAAAGCTGTGCATTGGGCTCCTAGATGTCTTTGATTAGCCAAGGCAAAATACTTAGGTGTTTTTATTGTCTCCCAAACTTTGTGTTTCTCTTGAATACAGAGTGCAGCCACGCTTGCTTAAGAGGCTTTCTTGTGACAGTACCACTTTCCTTCCTATCTTATGGACAACATTTTGTCTGTTAATTTCCACTGGCGTGAAACCTTGGTCAGGTGATTTCTGCATTTGGATCCAGTGGGACTGGGATTTCCAGCCCTATACGCCTTGGACTCTGGTACAAAAAAATGGATCCTAAAATCACATAGCAGTGTGTTACTGGGAAAAAGCCCGAAGCAATTCACCAGCTCTCCTGGACCGTCATAGCTGCGGTTTTCCTAGGTCCATCATTAAGCGCAGATACAGTCCTGGGGGACTGAACAATGCTGACAGTAAGCTGAAGTCTCCTTCTGCCCCTGCTACGCCTCCCTGGTGCACTGGGAACAACACATAGCAGAATAAGATGATTTTTCTGAGAGTTTCTGGTTAGTTTGTTAACTGTTGGGCAGCCCTTACCCACCCAAATTGACACCGTAACTTTAAAGAGCATAAAGGAAAACAGAAGAGAGAAAGAAAAATCTTTGCTGCATCTAATTAGTTGAATCTAATCAAGGGCTACAAAACAACAACCATGCTTGAATTATAACTGCGTCATTATTTCTTGACTGTAGGGCAGAGTTAAAGAAAGAATATCCTGAATGAACACACCCTGTACTGGTTTGGATTTCTTTCCCATTTCCATTTTATTCTGATTTTTCTGACCCTAGCTCCTGGGGCTTGGGATGAGTCCAACATCTCTGTAATGGTGTTACTCCACCTGCAGCCTCCACTTCAGCCTGGATGTCTGTTTGAGACTGCATATTTTTTGAAATTGCAGCAATACCTGAAGACCCCCAGCAGGACCAGACCCCATGGTGCAAGAACGTGCACCGACATGTACCAACGAGGTGGCTTCAGCTCAAAAGGCAGGCGCCTGCATTTGAGGGGGCAGCCCCATACGTTAGCTGAGATTCACCTGCTGCCTTCAGTGTGCTCGCTTCGCTTCGTCCTCCTGCTCACGTGGCGACTTGGATCCTACTGCACCATGTGCATCCCCTTCTGTCACTAAATCCCACTTTGTGACTATGCTCTGGATAAAAGGGGCAGCAGAAGGGTCAGTAAAGCCGTAACTAAGGTCTTAGGATTGGTTTAGATCCGTGCCTAGGTTTTAGGACTGGGACAAATGCACACAGAGAAAATACTGAGTGTGATCTGTAAGTATAATTTCTGGATATATAGAAAAACCTTTTTCACGATGAGGACAGTCGGCCATTGGAATGGGTGACCCAAGGAGGCTGTGCGGTTTCCTTCCCTGGAATTTTTTGAGGCTGACGGGGTAGAGCTCTGAGCACCCTGGGCTGAGCTCAGAGGTTGGGTTAAGGTCCTCCTGATGCTCCTTCCAGCCTGAGTTACCCTGTGACCCTATAACACTTGTTTTTATCGGATCATTTTCTAGACCTTGTGGTCACTTACAGCTGATGCACTGTCACACTTTCAGCTCAGTCCCTAGACGTGGTGCAGTCCGGCACAGCGAGTGCATGAGCCTCATCTTGACTCCTGGTCCCAGCTCAACCATCTGCTGGGAACTTGCCTGGGAGTCTGGGCCTGGAGATCAGGGTGCCCACCCACTGGTGGCCATCCCGTTGCTGCTTCTTTCTCTGTTCTTCTACAGTTCACTGCGATCTAAGGCAAGGAAAGGGCTGCAAGGAAGAAGGCGGCAGGATCCAAGGGGTCTTCATACCCCAGGGCAGAAGGTAGCTTTTAAGATGTGTTGGTGTGGTATGGAAAACTTGGGCTGGATGAGCAGGACCTCAAAAATCAAGTCAGCATAGCATCCACAGCACTTCTCTGGGATTAGGGTACAGCTGCACGAGGGAAGGAAACAAGCCCTGGGAGACATCCTACCTTCTTGGGACAAAACCTTTGGGGTCTGAAGCAAAGAGAGGGCACGAGTGTGAATTCATGACAATATGTTTAAAGAGCTATAGGCTGTCTTCCTTCCCTCAGCAGGAACACGGCCCCGGGTCACTCAAACCTCAAGGGATTGCTTCTACATTGCTAAAATCGCCAAAACTCAGCATAAGCAGCAAAAAGAGCTGTAAAGCAAAGCCAAATGACCTTCAATCAGAGAGGACCTTGCTGATAAGAAGAGACCCTGTCTGGGGCTCTGGTGCATTTGAGGAGGGCATAGTGTATCGCAGGCTGAAGAGGAGTCAGCAGTGCTCTGCCTTTTGAGAGCAAAACAGACATCAGCCTTGCAGGGCTATGCGGAAGACATGCAAAGTTATCCATCTGCTCCACACAGCCCCAGGAAGACCTCGGCTGGATATTGAATCCAGCTCTTGGCACTACACTTGAGAAAAGATGCGGACTCCTTGGAGAGGGTCCAGAGGAGAAGAACAAAGAGGAACAGAGCTCTAGAAAACATGACCTGCAAGGAGACACTGAAAAAATTGGGGTTGTTTAGTCTAGAGAGGAGAAAACTGAGGGAAAACATGATAACAGCCTTCAAGTATTTTGAGTTTCCCCACTGAATAGGAGGTAGGAATCAGTCGTCTGTGTCTGCTGGGGCTAGCATATAAAGTGATTAGGCTAAGGGCAAGGGTGACTGAGGTCAGACTTTGGGAAACATTTTCCAAGGGCGAGTACTGGGATTCCTTGTGTGGGAAGCAGTGGAAACTCCATCACCAGAGGCTTTCAAGACCAAGTTATTTAGCTATGCATCAGGACAGACTAGGTGGATGAGAAGACCTGCAGGGATTAGAAGACCTCTTGAGGTCTCTCTGGCCAACCCTCTCCCGTGGGAATTCACAAACTGAGCTACTCTAACTTTGTGCATTAGGACTTTTAAAAGTGCTAGGGGATCATCCTATCCGCTGGAAATCACATCCACAGCTTCTTCCACTTCTCGTGTAAGTGCTAGCCCAGAAGCTCTGAAGAAGGAACGAGGACACGGCTTCCCAAAGTACTGATCCTTGGGCCGCCTGCAGTCGATGTCTCCATGTGGGAATGCCAAGGCATGCAGAGAAGCTGGACGTTGCTGCTGCAGAGCCGGGTGTTGGAGGAAAACAGTTGTGTCGGGGGCGGGAGGTACTGTGGGTGGTTTCATTGTAGTTGTTTTTGTAATTTATGGCTGGTGAGCTTGGAGTCTGGGAGGAGTGTTCCTTTTCATGCTCTTTTGTATAAATCCAAATAAATAAATTCAGGGAGAATCTCTTAGGCAACCAGGGCCCAGCCAGCATATAGCTGTTAAGATTAATATCTGCCTCTTGAACTGTGCCAGAAGACCAGAGAGGGAGCTGGCAGGGATCTCAAAGCACTTTGTAGAGTGTGTTGGAAAGTCTGGCGAGTTATATGGTGCTCCAGTGGGAACTGAGTCGTTGGGCAAAACCGATCCCAGCGGAGAGTGAAATATGGGACGTTCCAGCCCTAAGTGTTTACCTTGAGCAAAAGCTATGAGCATTTCTAGAAGGAGGGGACATCCCCGCTCTGGAAATCACACCGCTTTTTTCAGCCTTGAAAATGCCACCAGTACGTGGGGTGGGGAGGCTGTCACCCCTCTCTGTCCCCTGGGATGTGCTGGGAAGGGGAGTGAGAGATCAGTCAGGCAACCCCAGGATCGCTACATCCCCACCATGGTTTTCGCAGACGGAGGAGGACACCAGGGGAGCGGCGTGTTGGTTTGTTAGCAGAACAGCCAGAAGGCCAACTTCTTTCAGAGCAGAACAGGGTGCCGCCAGTAAAATGTCACCGCCCAGTTGAAGCAGCAACAGAATAATGGATAGGGGTGAGCCCCGAGGAAATTTTGGATCCTGAACGCTCTCAGACACTGCGTTCAATAATTTTATGACATGGGTGTTCAGGGGAGTTTCTCCTGGAAACATTTGTTTTATAAATGGCTCATTTTCTAATGACATTCTGCAGGGCTGAGCAGCAACAAGAAAAAGGAAGGGGAAAAAAAGAGAGAGGGAAAAAAAAAAAAAAAGGGAGGGCCACGAGACTTGCCAAAGCTGACTTGACGCACACTTGCTGCAGCTTCCACTTTGATGCGAATCAGAAACATCCACCGAACACAAGCGATAGCCCTTGCGGGAGATCTCCCACGTGGGGAACCCTGCACCTGTGGGACCAGGAGCAGTGGGGTGGCCGAGATGACTTTAATGGGGACTACCCAGGGTAGGGGGTCCTCTGCTGCAGGCAGCCGTGGCCGTTCTCCGCAGGCTTCCCACCGAGCTCCGTTTCCCTCCCACGCAAGCCATCTCTGTGGTCTCGCTTGCTCTCGATTGAAGAGCGTGTTTGCAAACGAATCCCGTTGTGGGGCGGTGAAGGAAGAGTTAACCACTTCCTTCCAAAAAAACGAAGAAAAAGGCCACCGTTTCCTGACGTTGGGCAAGATGAGCCGAGCAGCGGGGGCTCGTGGGGTGACCCTCACCCGTCCCCTTCAAAGAGGGGCAGGGAGGTTAGAGCATTGCTGGCTGGAGCGAGGGCCCCAACTGTCTCCTTTCGGCCTGTGCCCTTATTTACAGGACTTTTTTGGCTCGGCGCTGCGAGGCCAGGTATCCCGTGAAGCCGGGCGAGAGCGACTTTAAAGCATCGCCCAGAACAGGGGAAAGAGGGGAGTTAAAGGATGCGGCCCGTCTTCACGCTGGAAGGGAATCTGGTGGCCACATGTATCTACGTCCTCCGACTTGATGATGATGATGAAAGATGTCATGCTAGGAAACTCTGGAGATCAGAGACACGCGGACCACATACCGGCATTTCAACACGAGAACACAGCTTCCAGCGTCTGCCGAACCTCGGAATTTGCACCTTGTAACACTAGAAATGGACATCTGTAGACGAAAGAAAACCCCTTGCGTACACACAGATTTTATGAAGCAAGGGGGGGCTCTTTCATCCCTCCAACACTGCGAGGGCAGCCGTGCTGCCAACTCTTCCCTTTTGGATGTGAAATGCAAGTTTAGCAGCATTCGTGTGTGTGTGTGTGTGCGCGTGCCTACGTGCATGGGTGCACGCGTGCGTTATTCTGGGATTAGAAATCTTTTCCAGGCTCAACAACAAAGGGTGGCACATGGCAGCTATTGTCCCCGCTCAGCCAGGGTGAAGTCGGGGGAGGTCACAGATGTCCTGACCATATTTAGCTCTCAGAACAGGATTAATTTAGTTTAGCTTAATTTTTTCTTCTTCTTCTTCTTTTCTCTTTTTTTTTTTCTTTTTTTTTTTCCCCTCTCTAAGGAAGAAATTGCTGGCTGGCTGGCAGGAATGCAAGTCACAAGTTTCAGGACCAGTAAAGTTGGTACTCATCCCGGAGAAAGTCTCAGAAAAAGGCTATTTTTCAGGGGTAGGGCAAGATCCTGGTGCCCTCTGGAGCCAGGGTGCTGGCAGTCCACCTCACCGGTCATCATTGGTAATTAGGGAGCTGTTTCATACAAAATCAGGAATTTTGGCTGGACGTTTTCTGAGTAAGCATGGCTATCTTCTCCTGACCCTATCCCCTGCAGCCATTACTGTGGTGGGACAACGTTCCCCCGAGCAATTCCTTCTACCAGCTGTTTGCAAGTCTGCCCCCTTAATGAAAATAAGAGGGAGAAAAAAAGGCCCCAACCCAGTGACCCTCCTTCTTCTTGCCAGATGAGCTGTTCCTCAAAAACACCTGTCTGGTAAATTTGAGTGGGAATTGTAAACGCCAAGCACAGCATATTTTCCTTCGCCACTAATATATTGAAGTTGCATATGGTGCCCTAGGGGAAAGGCGATTGTTTCAAGTCAGATTTTCAAATCGTGAGCAAATCCTAGGGAGAGAGATTCGCTGATTTACAGTGGATCTTGAGAACATATCACCATCCCATGCCTCAGGTAAGGAAAACAAAGTGACCAGCAGAAGCTGGGGGCATTTACCAGAACCAGGACCACCTTTCTGGTCAGGTTGGTGTGGCCGAGGACAGTATCGTACGCACGGGGGCTGGAAGCAGAACCCAGGTGATTTCCAACTAAAACACAGACGTGAATTTTAACCATTATAAATTAAAAACCAAGAGGGGTCCCCTCTGCGTTCAGGCTAAGGCCAGGGAAATGCTTTAGCCACATGCAAATTGCTAGTCGCAGTTCAAAGGAAAGAGAAGTAGCAGAGGGAAACCGAGGGGCACAAGGGGTGGTTTTACATCCCTGTTTATGTCCTCTTTTTTATGTCCCCATAAGCGATGAGTCTGATTAACCCCACCACCCCAGAGACGGGAATTCCCACGCAGGAGCCGTGCACAAACCCTTAGCATACATATGCATAAAGGCAAATTGACCAAGGCTTTCAGATCATTTCTGAATAAATGTTAATGCAAATAAAAACCATTTAGGTAAGTATTTTGTCGTTTGGTCCCTTCATAGCCGGAATAAGTGATTGTTTCAGATTTATGTGCTACGTGTTGTTTTTCTTGGCAGTTTGCAGAGTGCCGTGGTCTCCAAAGGCTTGCAATTTTAGGGATACTTTCTGATATTTAAAGAGAGCATTTTGGCTGAAGTCCACAAACTGCCTATAGTCACAGATACTAAAACTTCTTTCCAGTGACTGCCACTAATCATGCAACACTTTCGTGCTTAACATCTTGCCCTCGAGTTGACCCAGGGACTAACGGATCCCCATTCCTGCATGCTGAGGTTGTGGCTTCCCCAAAAAACAGCGTGCAGATAAGTCCAGCGAGGCCGGAGCAGCCTGGAAAACTGCTGCCTCTAACAGGTACTGGCTGCAGGAGTTCAATAAAACAAAATAAAAAAAATATATAGAGATATAGGTGGTTCAGTGAAAAAAAAGAGAGAAAAAAAATATGCTGGCTGTTCCCAGCACTGTGCAAATGCTGACACACAGCAGAGGCACGAGCTAGTAAAGAGCCTGTGATGAGAAAATGAGTTTTTGCTGAGAGTGGAACATCAGTGGGGTTTAGCTAGCAGTGGAAGGGAATAAATGAAGGGCAACATGGAAATAATAATAATAAAGTAAAAGTAGAGAGGAATTGAGGGAAGGACAGGTGTTTTTCAATGTTATTACCCCAAATGGTCCAACAGATTATTTTTTAAATTTAAATTTATTTAAAAAAGGACTTACACTTTGTATGTTCAGTTCAGGCATTCATATCCCAGTTGAAACCACCAAAGAGAAGGAGAAAACGCGGATGGTGCTCCCACCTGTCCCCTGCCCCAGGGAAGCGGGGCCATGCCACGCTGCTTCATACGCTCATTACCAATCCTGCTAATTTTATTTCTGATTATTTATGTTTTTTCATGAGCGGCCATTAAATGTTCATTTGTTAAAGGCTTAACACATTCCATTACACCACAAAATTTATATTTGTAACAAAACGATGTCTCAGAGTGATTCAGAATTAAATTAATGTGACACGGACTATTTATCAATATGGCAGCTTGGCTACTCGGGAACAAGGGATGATTTAGTGGCATGTATGTGTGCAAACCTATGGGCTCTGCCCTGGTATTTCTCTCATACTGCAGAGGAACTGATAAAATAATCCTCCAAAGTACCTCAACATATGGTTTAGATCATCAAAGAGAAAAATACTTGTAAAAGCACAAAGAAGGAAACCAATAAACATGTACATCTTACCAGTTAACTCCCTCTGTAGGAAATGTAAACCATGAAGGATGGTGGGGTTTGAGTCAAATTCTGTCATTTGTGTATTTTTTTAATTACAGTAACATGCTGGCTTAAATTACAGCGTGTCCATTCAAACAATGGCAGTGCAGGAAGGAGGCAGAAGCTGGTGCAGATCAGCAGTGCTACGCTGATTTACACCAGCGAAAGACTGAACCCGTTTCTGTTGCTGCCCCTCCGAACCTGAGTGGGTTTGTCATTATTCCAGGCCTCGCTGGGTTGTTTTTACTAAAAGAAGAATTTTATGATATAGTGCTAAGCATTGCAGCCTTTTTTATTTTTAAGTAAGCATGGCTTCCTTGTATATAAGATTTAATGTTTCTTTTTAGAGAGGAGCAAGGCTAAAATCAACACTTATCATGAATTTTATCAATTTCATATTTTTTTAAGGAAGTTTTCATTGAAAATCTTCGTATATTTGGGATTTGCTCTACCATATACCAGAGTCTGGGCAGTGATACTGTACTCAGACTAAGCAGGTTGAGATTATTTTTTAAAAATACATCCACTTTGGCTACACGGCATTTAGTCAGCAGCCTATTTTCAAGCATGCAATTAAGTAAAAATAAAACTCTCCTTGCATTTGCTTGCATATGCCAGCATTAAAATAAAGCAGTAACTGTCTGAAGTGAAGCATGTCCAGACATCTGAGGCACTACTATTAGTGCACCTGAATGAATAATTTCCTGAATTTTCCAAAATAAATTGGATGATTGTCAAACATTTACCAAATTTAAAGCGTCAGATAATGTTCACAATAGCAGATGAGTTCAGGAATCTTTTCTCTGGTAGAGTCCTCTTTATTTTCCCACGTCTTTTTAGCCATGTGGAAATTAATCTCACTTTTTGAATTTCCAGCATTGTATTGGAAGATCTGCTCTGGCACTGTGTGTTTCAAATACTTTCAAGATACACTCTTTTGAAAGAGTATGTAGCGTTCTTCACGGGTAAATCAGCCATTTCCCAACAAATTTCTCTGGATTCTTTATATTTTGTCATGTCAAACTTTGTGGTTATAGCAGTGCAGGAGTTATTTATGGCTTCCTTGAACATCCTCCATTTCCTAGAAGACATAGTCTGTCACCTGCAGTAACTTCAGGGAAATTTATGAAGCGCATCGATAGCTCCATTTGTGATGATGTCACTCTCTTTAAAGGGAATGACTCCTCCACTTATTGTCAATATTTCAAATTGAAAGTACCAAACTTAACCTTAAATGGATTCCACTTGGATTTCTTTCTCATCGGTCACATAGATAAGCTCCATCATTTTGTTATCCCACAGTCTCAGTCTTCTGAAATAATGAAATCGGCTTTCCTCCAGGTCCGTTTTGCACAGCTCACCCTAAGCTCAGCCAAGAAACCCCTCCTGCGTACACCCCCCCCCCCCCCCCATTGCACCCCAAAGCCCAGCACGGATCCAGGACACGAGCCCAGTTCTCACACGGATCCCACAACACATCTCGTCTGCTTGTTTTGCAACAGGTTTCATTGCATCTGGTAACTAAACACGCTGTTTTTAGATCACCCTTGTCTTCGGTTTTTAATATGAAACCCGCTGGTCTCTGAAGGAGATGGGAAATTCTTGGGCAATGAAAGGAAGTATAACTGAAAAAGATTTTTTAGCAAGGATTTACATATTTGCCACCAAATATACTGAAAATCACACAGCTGCCTTAGGGCAGCTTTTATTTACCCAGAATAACATGTACCAAAAGACCCCAAACTGAGGCATATAAAGGTCTTAAAGTTTAGAAGCACAGTTTCTACGTTTACTGATTTCACACCAAAATGAGGAAAATACATTAGCAGCTGGAAATCCTCCTGACCCGGGAGTTTCACCTACAATTAGAGAAACCCGACAACTGTGTTAACCATCTGCTATTTCTTTTCTGAAGACGATCAAACACTTGAGAAAAATGCTCCTTTGTAAAGTGTTGTCGGGGGAACAAGTGCATGACGTGGGTCCATATTTATCTAGGAAAGCAAATAAACCACTTGTCTTGCAAAGGGAATTAAATGGAAACTCCCAAGGACACAGATCATGTGTGAAGTCAGCCGCAAGACCTGTTTCAGGATATTCATGGCCTTAGTGTGTTTCTGTTGTGTTTTTCTTCACCGCACACCTGATGTGACTAATGTGCTTCAAAAGCTCTGCAGTTGCTTGCTCTCCAGCCAGGCCACCACATCAATATGTGCAACTTGAAGTCTTTAAATCCTCAGTCCCTTTTCACGTTTTAACTTTTGCTTTGTGCATTCATCTTGTGACAACTTTGTTTTGTAGCCTATCTTTCTGAACAAAATTCACTCTCTCCAGCACCGTTCAGTGACTGTCAAGGCTTAACATGCACCCGATCAGCTGAAGATCATGGTGCTGTAAGAAAACTGATAAACACTTGCTGGAAGAAAAAGGTTATCATATATTTTTGCACGCAAACACCAGATTTTTCATAAATTATTTCTTTTTCTTTCTTTCTTTTTTTTTTTTTTTTTTTTTTAAATGAAGATATTTCTATTCTTTGGGGGCTGGCTTTCCTTCCCCCAGGACCATGCCCAGTGCTTTGCTCTCTCCTCCCAGCTGCCCTCACCTGCTTGACGCTCCAGACAACCCCAGGTGCAAACGATGCAGTTGTGCAGCCTTTGCATTTTCAATCTGCTGTGGAGGAAGACCATGTGATGGTGTCTGAGTTCATTCTGGCTCATGCCTTCCATGAGATGAGGGTCTTGGGCTGGGGTTTCTATCATTTTAGCTCCCGTCTTCTGCCAAGGAGCTGAGCACAGGATGGAGGGTGGTTCCTCTGCCCTCCGATTGGAAAGGGGCTGATTTCCTGCACACATGAGCTTTTAATGATTTGCCTGGAAACCCTGCGGGCATCACATACTTGCATACCCAACCACAAGCCTGGAAGTCTTGCCTCCACTCTCTACCAGCTGCTCAAACTCAGGCTGCCTTCCTGGGACATCGCATCTCCCCAAAGAAGGACCCTACAGCCCAAAGAAGTCCCATGTTGGCCGTATGGGCAAACACGAGAGCAGCTGGGGTGCAGCGGGGTGCTGGACTGGGGGATGCCATGGGCAGGGGGCCAAGGGGCACCCCACGGTACCCCAGCTGCGTCTGCACCACGTGGAGGTGAGTCTGGGCGTGTGTCTGGCCAAGCCAGAGGAGCGCAGATGAAACCTCTTTCCAATACATAATAAAAGGAGAGTGAAGCCAGCTGGAATATCCTGTACATTAAGTGTGATGACTAACTATAGCAGATGTTGGTGCATTTGTTAAAGTTTCCACCAGAGAAGGAGGGACTGGAATATGAGCGTTTGAAAATCAAAGGTAGCCCATGAGTTAGGGAGGAGAAACGGGAGATGAAAGGGAACGGAGCTGTGGGGAGGGAAGGCGGCTGCCGGGTTGGCGAGAAAGGTGGTGGGGGAAATTGTGGTCTGGGGTAGAGGGGCCAGGGGAGGTTTGCAAGGTCCGGGCAGGGGGGTGTGCATAGGGCTCCTTTCGTCAGGAGGGAAGGGCTGTGGAGCCTTCTGCAGCAGAAGGATAAATGGCTCCATTCCCAAGGGTGAAAGAGATGGAAAATCACGCGCACGGCTTTGGGCAGACACGGAAACAGTGCTCGGGAGCCGTGCATGCATCTTCCACCCCGAGCCACCACCAGAGGAAATTTTGAGGTCCTTTATCACAGCTCGACCCCAGATGTGCTGCACCGGGACACTAGAATCTTTCTGGCAAGTCATCTCCTTTGCGTGTTGTGGAAATATTAGGTCTTCCTCCTTAACAGGTATATTCATCCTGGTGTAGTTAAACTATGCCCAAGTGTGAGCCCCAAAGTCACAATGTCTTATATACAGAAGAAAGGATAAATGTATTTAATTAATGTTATCAATATGTAAAGGTAATTCCTGTACTTTCTTGTCAATACTGTTTTCTGAGGAGGGTCTATCCAGTAAGCTGAGCCAATACCTCAGAAATGCAACATGAGCTTTCCTGACTGATGTCTCTTTCTAACAAAAAAGAAGAGAGAAAGTGAATTGTAGAGTTTCTCAAAAAAAGTAAAATGTATTTTAAAAAAAGGGTTAGAAAACATTTTTTTTGTGGCTTAAAAGAAACTTGCATTATGCAGTTTTATCTGTTTCATTTTTTCCCCAACACTGTCAGGATTAGGTTGGAGTATTTTGTTTAACGAAAAGATTGTATATTGCAGGGAACATAGCTTCCAGTGAGCAAAATTAGCCACACAAAGACAATCAGAATTTTATGGAGAGATTAGCAAACTCTTTATTTCTTCAAATTCTGTAAGTAATTTGGTGCATTTTTAAAAATGCAAGCTAAAGAGCATAACCATCAATTGACTTTTACCTTCTTTTTCACCAGTCAAATATTTTACAAGCATAGGTCTGTTGGCCAATATTTCAGCAAAATTCAAGGAGAAATCTTATCCCCTGAGAAAAGGCTAATGCAAATGGAGTAGGAAGAACCTAAAAATAATTTATTAATATGACTGCACACCTATCCAAACTTATTTTTCTCCCTTTAATGTTAAAATAATTATAACATGATGTATCAACTGATGTATGAAACAATTTCCCTCAATATTTACTAATTGCCTGCTGCGGGTCTGATGTAACAGTTTCTTGGATTTATTCAGCCAAGTGTTCCTCTCTGCACAGGGCAACACAACTCAAAGTTTAAATTCCTTATACAGAAAATTATAAATGGTAACGACTAGAGAATACATGTAACTGATCTAAGTGTCCCTGAAAAAAATACCTTCTAGTTATTCCACACAAAATAGTAATTAGTCTGTGTTACATGACACTGCCGGTGCTTATATATGACTAGTTCCAGCAATACCAAAACCCCCAAATGTCTCAATTTAATTCTGGGGTTTTTTTTTAGAAACTAGAAGGTACCAGCAGCTTAAATGAATGGCTTAGGTTTCTTTTATTGTCACTGTTATCAAAGTTAAAAGGCAAGGCGGATGATCAGCTCTGGTTAAGACAAGTTCTTCTTTTAGCCCAGTGGGCTACACTAATAAAATAATTTGCACTTTGTATATAATGCAATATTGCCTTAGCCTTTCCTTGCCAAATGAGATGAACATCAGGGGGAAAAAAAGGCACCAAGATTCAGCTTGGAAAAATGGGAGTTCTGGAAGAAAGATTAAAATAAATGAAATATCACTGACTTGGCTTGCAGCAACTGGGGGGGGACTGAAACAAATATTGGAATGACATAAATCCTGAGGAATTACAGAGTTATAAGGAAGGGCTGAAAGTGAAGAGGGTAAAATTTTGGCTGTCTAGCCACAAAAGTTTCCTGGTGCAGATATCCATTAGCGAAGTGATCTTACGAGGAAATGGTGAAGGATATATAACGTATGACATTTATAACTAGACTAAACAAAAACTACGCAGTCCTTCCTTCACAGACAAGTGCCCCAAAAATCCACTCCTACATCCCATGCAATCCCATGCACTGCGTGAGCAGCCACATCCCGCAGGAGGCACAACCCCTTGGAGCAATGACTTTTTTCTTGAACCACAGCCCAGCCAAACCTGGGCTTTGAATGATGCTGAACTCTGATTGGAATGGCTTGAGCTAGAGCTTCAACCAGCCCTGAAACAAAATATCCCCTGGCTTAACTCTCTGATACCAAACCAGGCTTTGGCAAGAGGTAAAAACCTGCCAATAATGGAGCAAGGGTGATTCTCCCCTTCTTGGTACTTCTGCACCAAAGGTCTTCGATGACATGTTGGGATGACCTTGGGTTTGGGCCATGCTGGAAAACCCTGAAAGACTTGGTATCTGCTAATAGGTTGGCCTTTCGCAGCAGCAAACATGACTTCAAGCCCGCCTTTACATCTCTATACTCAACCACCTGCTGCATCTCTCCTGCTAAGATTTAGGTTCTGCTTGGTTTACGGTCTCATTACACCCCACCCCTACCAGACTTGAGTATGCTCACTAGTACCACATCTCTTACGTGACCTTCCTTTCTCCACTTCCTAGTGGGGTGAGTGGGTGCGTTCACTAGTGTGACACCATTTGCTCTGTGAGGTTGAAGATGGTATCTTTTCCCTGCAGCAAAAAGTTAGACATTTCCTTAATTCACATTCATCCTCTTTTTTTTTTTTTTTTTTTTTTTTTTTTTTTTCTGTTCAAGGCCTGGAAAAGGATTTATCCAAGGTGACAAATAGAACTGTGGTGTCCTCCTCATTGAACACTGTAGGTGGTGTAAAGGTAAGGAGATGAGCTGGAAGAGGTTTCTGCAAAGATAAGCCCAACTCTCAGTCCTACACCTCTGGTGCTGGTGGTCTTCTTCGACAAGCCTGCTCCCTGTTAAATATGCTGTAACAGCTTGTATTGTACCTCAAGACCTAAAGTTTCTTTTCGTCCAGACTTTGGAAGTAACTCTCTCCTCATTTTATCCTGCTTCTTGGAGGTTTTTTTGACATCAGAAACCAGAGACAACACTTTCTGAGGAGGATTAGGCTCTTTGGAGCTATTTTCTCTGCAATTTTTCTGGCTTGTATTAAGAAAACTTGGCAAAATACTGAAGGACAACATACATGGTGTGGCCATTTCAGAGTGGGATGCAAGTACGCACCCATCTGAAATGGCTCATGTGAGACTGTATCTGAATGGCAGGACAGTTTAATCTTCCCAGTCATTGTGCAAGGTCAATGACCAAGGCTGAACCAGTGGGAAGCAGAGACATGAGAAACACTTCATTGGTCAACTGAAGCTTCATTTCCTTCCTGCTTTGCCAATGAGTTTTCCATGACAGATGGAAAAACCATGTCACTCTGATAACCAAAACAGGTAGAACACACATATCTCCATTAACCCAGTGGTACAGCAAGCTGGCCTTCACAAATTGTTTTTGTTCATGGCTAAAGTAAGATTTCAGCTTCCCAAATCATTTTTGGACACAAAGCAGAGCAGAAATCAGCTCTCTGTGACACTGCCAGTTCAGTGTGCAGCAAGAAAAGCCTGCTGTATCTACCGCATGTCTCCTGAAAGCGAGGAGAGACAACAAGGCCTGTCTGCCTATTGTCTTGCAGTTGCTTGGGATTTTTTTTTTCCCAGCCAGAAAAGAACTGCGTTTTGTATGGTGACTCCTCTGTATCCCAAAGGGCAGCAGTGGGAGAAATGTTCTCATTCCTTGAATATTATTGTACTGAGGCTTCCTCTGTAGCATGTACTCACAAGCTGGTGGGGCATCTCTCCATGACGCTGGCAATTACACCTCCTTCAAGAATGGTTGGGAACAGATCTGTGCTACTCATCTCCACAGGAGTACTGTTAAATAAGAGTTAAATACAGACCCAGGCTTACTGGCATCTGGAGGAAACTCTAATGATAGCTTTCAGACATCAGATGTGTTTCACATTCTCTCTGTGTGATGGGGTCCTCAAACAACATCTCTTAAAACTGATGGGCGCAGCTAAGTGATGGTATTTGGCTGAATCCAATTTCCATGCTCAGGAAAACTCCTCGTGAACCGGCTATTACAAATCCAGTAAGTGTTCGAGTAGAGAAACGGTGTTTGTATTAAAGTAGGAGGTGTCTCAAATAAAATGCCAGTGGAAGTTCTCCTGCTCTTCTTAGTCTGCCATGCAAGCTGGAACTGGTGAGTTTGTCTTGCCTCTTGTTCCTACTCCAGAATATCCTTCTTTGGGATCTCTCGCCACCACTTGAGCAGTGGTCAACAGTACCAGGGCTGGTAGTACAAAATGTAACCCCACAGCTGGCCTGCTAGCCACCTCCCCCAAAAGCCAGTCTACTGGAGACCCCACATGTGGTCACTGAGTCTCAGTCCTTCCAAAATGGAAAGTCCTAGGAAGAAAACCATGTCCCCCTGTGGACACTGCCCAAGAGAGTTTTAATCTGGGGCCGTGGTGTTCTCATAAACATGAAAACCAGATCATCCTAAAATTTATGGCTTTCTGACAATTTAAGTTGGCCTCTCTGAGCCAAGTGGCCACCAGCCTAAAGGTAAATATTGGGATAAGAGTTAATGCCTGTCCCAGGCAGAAGCCTCTGCTGTCAGGGTTGCCAGGTGATTTGTTTAATGGGTAACGAGTTTGTTTCTTAAAGCTTTCCCTCAGCATGACAAAGAATTGCAAAGAACTAATGCCAGTGTTTGTCATAGACAAGTCAAAGCAAATTATCATCTCCGTTACCACTGTTGTTAGTGTTAGTATTATGGCATGATCCCAGAAGGCTGTCCTGCTCATCTGGGGACTCCAGGGCAGAATCGTTCCTACAGGTCAAATCCTCTGAAATCACCTTCTTAACACCAACTCTTTCATACATATCTACAAATTACCCTGCGGCTGGTGCCACTATTGCCCTCCACCATAGGGAGAGGGCAGCATCCTGCACGGTGGCATTGGCCAGGGTGCAGAGGGACATGGCATTTAGCCATTAGTGTGGTTAGAGTGACAAGCCTTTCCCTGGTTTCATTAAGCATCCGAATTGCTGACATTCCTGTCAAATGCTAAGTGGGGACCTTTTCAAGAGTGGCAGCTGGGTCAAGATGTGCAGGCTTAATGAGTTAATGCAATTTGGTCCTCTGCAAGGAAATTACTTTTCAGCAGGGAGGTCTCCGGTGTGAGGAATGTGTTGGGTTGTTGCTTCAGCAAGGAGGGGGCTGGACCCGGGTGTGTGGGGCAAGCATGGGAAGAGTGCGAGGGAGCCGAAATGCAATCTGCTATGGCCATAGTGTGTCACATTCCCAAAAGGAGATGGCTGGGCATGGGGGGGGGGTGGGGGAAAAACACCCAGGCAGCCTTTGATGGCAAACACTGGGGTCTACCTGGTCCTCATGCAGTGGATGGAGTAGTTTAATGAAAAACAAAAGGATTAGAAATAGGTTGTGGAAACAGTTCCCAGGGGGACTTATGCAGTTGCAGCTAAAAAGCAGCGGCAGCTTAGACTCCTGGTTACGGCAGGGTGGCTCTTGGGCACGGTGATGCCACAGATGGCACACAGGCCAGGTGAGAGCCCCTGATGATTTTAATCACTGTTTCAGCAGCAAGAACACTTGCTTTGGGGTTTTCACTTTTTTTTTCTGGCTTGACAATATAAATACTTCCTGAGAGTAAAGCACTCTTTCCCTCCCTGCTTCCCCCTCTCCTCGTAGGAATAGATTCAACAAGGGCTAGAGGGACAGAGGGGAGCAGATCCCAGCTGACTTTCAGGGATGCAAAAGGTGACAGCAGCTCAGGTGTTGGTGGCAGAGAGGTCTTAGACGCAGCGCTGGATGTCCTGGCAGACAACATAAATGCATTGCACTAAGTATCTGAATAGTTGTAGTATGAATAGAAAAAAAGCAAGAACATACCAAATCCCTTCATTATCATTGCTTTCCTATGGGAAATCCAGAGGAATAGCTCTCATGTCTGCGAAGCCTCAGCTAACTCCTGTGTCAACTGAGAGATGGCATAAGGGTGAGGGGGTTTGGGTTTTTTCCACCATTGTCTGGACTAGGACCTGAAAGGGTAGAACTTAACAGGAGAGTTTTAAAGGCCCTAAACCCCAGGATTTATGCTGCAATAGCAATAAAACCTACTGGGGTATATGTTATAGAGGCAGCTAATACACACCTCGGGTGGTGAGATGCATTAGGGCCATTGCTGCGTGGATTAATGTCCCCATAAAACATGTCCCGTTGTGCGACATTGTTGTGAGGAGAATGAAGCAATAACTCCGGGACGCGCCGGGCGAGTGCCCGCCCCTGCTCCGTGCTTGCGGATGGATCCCCAGCCTGGGGGCTGGAGGCTTTCAGGGCTAATACAAAACATTTGTTATAAAGCTGCCCCTCTCCTCCCATCTAATGCCAAACGGCACAGCCGAGGGCCCCTTCCCTGCCGGCTTCTCCTCCTTCCATGCCTGCCGCTCCACCGGCATCACCAGCTCCCCGGTCCCCATCTGGGGCTGCGTGCGTGGCCAGCTCGAAGCAATCCTTCAGCAGCAGGGTACGACTCTGGGCAAGCCCAGGCGATGGCAAACAACAGGTTTGGCAGGGCTGAGGGTGTAAATAAAAGAGCCTGACTCAGCCAGGGCTGCTGAGCGGACGCCACAGAAAGCCTTGAAAACTGGAAAGTATTATATCATTTATTAATAGGCATTTATGTTACACTCCCCACCAGAGTGTGCGTGTCCCTGATGACAGAAGTGCTTACTAGCGCTAATGAGGCAGAACGGAGAGGAAAAAATGGTCCTGTGGGTCGGGGACTGGCTGGGGAGCCGGGAGATGTGAGCTCAGCTCCTGGCTCTGCCGTCGCCTCCGCCGACGACCTTCAACGGGCCGCTGAGCCTCGGCCGGTGCCTCGCGTCCCCAGATGGAGATGCTCTGCCTTTACCTGTGGGTCTCGGGCAGGTAACAATGCCATAATTAATGAGGGGGAACGATCGCTGGGGATTTGCCCGCAAGCCATGTTTTCTTCCCCCCCTCGCTTCTCCTGCAAATGTTTCCAGAACCAACGTCCTCTCCGTCTCCCTCCTTGCACTTTGCGCCATCACGGAAAGGGGTTTTCTGTAAAGGTAAAAATACAAAATGCAAAGGGGACATACGTGAACGGGGGTTGCAACGTGGCATACACCGTCCCTCGACCATCCAGGGCTTAAAACACCTTCTCAGTGCTCCCAACTAACACACCTCAAGGGCTCACTGGGAGAAGGGTGTACCCCAGGGGTTTGTCTTTGCCTTCTGGGTATAGTTTGGCAGATGAGACACCAAAATATCCCTTAGAAATATCCATCACCACTGCAGGGCTACAGACCTGAACTGTGCCTAAGATGTGTCTGAAGCACGCCAAGGAGCCCTGACTCATGCACCCGGAAAGCCGGGAAGGAGTAATTGTTTTTCGGATGGGATCACAGATGCTTACGGGGTATTTGTGGGTGCTATTTTAAGGCCTAATCCCAAGGCAACTTTAGAGTCAACAGGGAGCCCATTAGCAGGCTGGGATGAGATACGGCACGTTGTTTGGAAAAGCAGTGGGCTGGGCTGTGTTTATCCTACAACTGCTGTTTGAACAGGCTCCAGCGGCGCGGGGATGCGCGCTGCCTCGGAGAAGGGATGCTCTGGGGCACCCACTTCGGTCCACCTCGGTGCTCTGAAGGCTTTTTTCTCTCTATCCCTCTGCACTGAAGCCTCCTGGCGGTGTGTGCCAAGTGTTTGGGGTGGGACTGAGGACCTGGTGCGAGGTGGTACTTTCTCTCCACGGACAAAATTCACGTGCGGTGCCTTAGGGAAGGTTGCAAGCGATGCGTGAAGGCTCCTAAAGGACCACGACACGGCTGCTCTTTGTTGACCCACCTTGGTCTGAGCAAAAGAACCGCGTAACAGGATGTGAAGGTTTATGCTGTAACCGCTGGAGATATCCAGAAGCCAGGCTGGCACAGGCGTGCATGAAAGTCATGTCCTACGTGCTGGGAAAGAAAGGCAAATAATGAGCAGGCTGCAGTGAATTTCTACATCTTTCATTTTCTCCCCTTCCTCAGAGTGGCAATGTCTGCTCAGCACATCTTGCGAGCAAAAAGCAGCTGAATTAGAGCAAAATAAACTGGATAGCTGAAACAGGAGAAGAGAGAACAGCTACAGCACAGCTTTGTATAAAACCTCATTCCTTAATGGTAGTAAATAAAAATAGTTTTGGTTGTTTTTGTTGTTTGGTTTTTTTTTTCTCAGTGACTCACAGCACAGACATTGCATGGAAAGGGCACTAGAATCAACAGCCAGGGGAAAAAAAAATACAGAAATGGAAAAATGATCATCACAGTGCATTTTTCCCATTCCCCTTTCATCTCTTACACCTGTGTTTGACTTCAGCCAACCTTACATAAATCCTTTAAACATCTGTCTAAGTCACTTATGAAATAAGCTGAAATGGTCTCAGCCAGGCTAACAGTTCATTCTGCTGGATATCGGTATGTTTAAACCCAAACAAGTTTGTAGAGTTTGCCAAGCCAGGCGGGCAGCGGGCTTGCCATCAAACCCCGCTCATTCAAAATGTTAAAAACTGTTTGTGCCAGAACTTCTTCTGCAGGCGCCACCTTATGAAAGACCCTATTTATAGCTGTGAACTTAAGACACAGGCAACGAAAGTTTGCTTGAGTGTAGTGGCTGACTCTCATAAAATCACACTCTGCAGAAGATCGTTTTGCAGTCTGAATGTACCTAGCAGGGGATGAGCACCATGGGGTGGGAAAACAGGAGTTTGGGATAATCTTGGAAAGACGCAATCCTGCCTAAGGGGTAGAGTATTAGTGTCGGTGGTCACGTCCTCCAAATGGCAGAGGGTGGGATGGATGTGGCCCTCACTTACGTGAGGTCAGGGCACATGGTTGTGGCCATGGTTATGACTTTGTGCTAATACAAGGCAGGGTTGTGCTGATGCTCTTCCCCTTCTGCATTTCGTTGGCGATTGTTTCGGGTGATTATATCTGAAAACGTCTTTGCAGCCACGAGCTCTGCTGCCTGGAGAAATTAATTACATCTGCAAAGATGATTCTCTCCCATTCCACCTTCCCTGCACTCCACTGAGTGACTCTCCATCGGGGAAAACAAGAAATAACAGCGTGGTTTGGGTCTGGGTTTTGTGTCTTGACTGATCTTTTGGGCTCCGTGAATTGAGGGAACTTCTGTTCTGGCATGGAGGTAGCTCTGCAACTGGTCTGGCCCCTGCCAGCTCCATGCCAAGGTCTGAGGGCATCACGGTCTATCGTGGGACTGATTTTATATCAAAATACTTTGAAACCTGCTGCCTAGCAAGGTTAGTCCTTGGCTTGTGGGTGCTTGTGCTGCCCTGCTGGAGCATCACGGTGGGATTCACTCAATGCCATGGTGCACATCCATTCTGCACGGGGAGAGAGGCTCCTGGGCATACAACCCACTTTGGGACCTCGGTAAGTGCCAGCCTGCCTCCTCAAAGTGCCCTTGCATTGTGTGGCCCACATTCAGTGCTGGTCCTGCTGCTTTGCACAAGCACAGCACAGCAGCCCCCCCCCCCCCCCCCAAAAAAAAAAAAAAATATCTTAGACCTCCTTTCAGCTTAGCAAAGAGAATGAAGGGTATAGGCCACCAAGCTGAGGTGTCTGGCTTTTCTTGATTTACTGGTGAGTTTAGAAGAAAATGTAAGATTTTTTTTCTTTCAGGGGCAAAATATATTTTCCCCTTGACACAAGTCAGAAATAGCAAAAGGGATTTGTTTAAACACATCTGATAAAAGTCTTTCTTCCTTGGGTTGTGACCAAGGCAGGTCAATTTCTGCATTGGGTTTATCTCAGCTTGTGAATTTAGGCTGTCTGCTTGCCTATGAATTGGTTTCTGTTTCTGCAAAAGTACCTGCTCTTCAGCGATGTTTACTGCATGTTTGTCATGTGGGTTTTGTTGACCTCTTTGCTTTATTGTGTATATTCACAGTAATGAATCTTCAACATCTGAGGATGTTTCTCTTCCTCTGAGTCAAGATGCTTTCTTGACCCACAATCTTAACATGCAAGTACCTCACACACATGAAGTATCTCACAGCAGCTCCATAAAAGTTTAGGACTCTTATTCTAGAAATCAGAAATTAGGAAGAATTCAAATTGCTTGCTTGATGTCACGGAGGAAAAGCCACCAGGCAGCCACTGAAGTTCAATGTATTGCTATCCAAAATGTCTTCAGCAAACAAGAAGAGCTGCAACAAGAGCCACTGATGGAAGAAGATACTTTTCAGCACACGTTAAAGTGGTAAGCCCTAGCTCTTCCCACCATGACGGACTGGCAGATAGCCTGTTCTTCTGGAGACTGCTGTGTGAGATTGCCCCTCTGAGCAAACAGAACGAATAGCAATAGCTATTGTGTTTGAAGTTCATGTCCCATTGCTTCAGCCTACTTGATATTTCATGAAGTTCAAACAAAAGAGATTTTTCTTTTGTAGAATGAGGGTGCTTCCTTGGGAACCTGCAGCGTAAGGCACATCTGTAAATAATACATATATCTCCATTTCTTTTGCAAGTGGGACATACCCCATCTTCTCTTGGTTGATTTGAGCACATCATAACTGTTGTGTTTATTGGGAGGCAATATACACACTCTTTTCATGTTGGACTTTTGCAGTGTCGTTCCTTCCATGTCCCCAGGTAGTCATACAGTACCTGCTCTTGTTTCAGACTTCACTAGCCTTTGGCACACTCTGCAATGATATGGTATCACCTCCTGAAGGTTTGAGTATTCTTATGTGTCTTCTTCAGGACTGAGTTTTCCTAAGCTTTGCATGTGAAATACCACAGCAGAAGGCAAGGTGGAGATCAGAGTCTGCAAGGAGTGGGTTTGATTATTGATAAGGTCATCCTGAGCTTGGGCTTTGCTGATATACCTAATAAACCTTTGTGTAGTCCCTTCTTAAGTCAACAGCATCTGTTCTCCGTCTCCTTGTGTAGGAGATGATTCAGCATTGCATGTTTTCTCTTGAGGGTGAAGGCTCCACTCAGGTCTTCCTGTGCTCCCAGACAAGTGGGAGGGCTGGGTTGCACCAACGATGGAGTCATCTGCCAGACTTTTACTCGTAGGACGTTTCACTTTGCAGAAGACCGACATGTAAAGCACACCTTCCCTGGGTGGGCAGAGATGTTAGGAATCTGACCATTATAAAACACACAGAAAGTCTCTGTGTCCTGATTCCTTGCACACAGTGAAAAACAAAAGCACTTTGGCCCAAAGCTACCCCAAATCACTTGAACTGAGGTGCCTACGCCAGCTGAATTAAGCTCTGTCTCTGATCAAATGCAATCAAGAGTGCTTTTTCCAGGGGCAGTTCAGATCTTCTCTCCTGGCAGGTTCTAGCATCTCTGCTTTGATGAAAGAGGGTGCTCGAGACAACTTGGTTATTCCTCCAGATCTCAGTTCAGTGCCCACATGGAGGGAACTCAGGTCTCCGTGACTATGCCCAGAGGCTATGGGCATGTAAAGAAATGGAAATCAACCACTTTTTTTTTTCTTCTATGACTGTCAGAAGAGCCTGTAACTACTTTTCAGTCTTGTGTGTCTAAATTCCTATACTCTCTGTCACAGTCACCTGAGATTCAGTAAGTGTTACTTAGTGGAGTTCAAAGAAGTATCAAAAATGTATCTAATGAAGTCAAACATCAACTGATCCTGCATACTATCCAGATGAAAAGAAGGCAAGAAGCATCTGTGATATTGCATTCAGGCACCTACACAACACTAAATGGGAGTTAGAATGGTAAAAATACCAGACAGACTAGTTATTCCTCAAGCGTTTTACCATATTTTCCTTGGGAGCACTGTAATTACAAGTTACAACTAGAGACGTGACACTGTGGGTGAAGGACTCGTGCACAGTCCCATGTGGCTGTTCCTGCAGGAGCATGGGGAGATGACTGGATGATCAGAAAGAGCACAAAGCTGAAAACCTGCAGTGTTGGCTAAGTTGCAGGACCAGGATAAAAAACACGCTTGGGTTTTTTTTGAGAAATCAGTAAACAGACTAAAGGGGAGAATAAAGTCTCTGTGAAACACTGGCTGTTCTGGCTTTGCTGAGAACTTCCTGGTCTCCTTGTTCTCCCAAGCAGCATGTTCCTGGTGGATTATCCATATTGTGCTTCTAAGAAGGATGTTGTGTTCCTGGGAGACGAGATCACTCCAGGAGTGGTCCAAAGGAAAGGGCTTTGTAGATGAAGGATGCAGAAGTTCAGAGATGTTTTGCTCTCAAGCCCTGGAGCAACCCAAGGTGAGTCACCACATCCTTCTGGACCTTGGTAGAGCAGAGATAACCTTTGGTTTCCCTGAGGTTGGAGTTTTTTTACTGCATTTTGCACAATAGAGAACTTGATTATAGCTGGGAGCGTAGTAAATAAAAGAGTGAAACAAGGAACTTGTAGGGGAAAGAAAGGGAAATTTAGCAAGTATGACTTTGGGCACTTAACAGTTAACATACTGGACTAAAGATATTCAAACTAGCGTCACTACCAAAAGCAGTAATGGTAGCAAAAGCTCAGATTTCTAATGAATTATTTTATTCTCAAATTAGCTGGGACTGCTGGAATGTGCCATAAAATTAGACAGGATAGAAACCTGCAGTGCCACCAAGCGTAAACTATAGTTTTGCAGTGCATTGAACAGGTCAGTTTAACATGTCTGTGCTGGCTGGGTGCGTGAAAAAAATCAAACCTCTAGCCAACAAATAATGGGCAAAACTCCTGGTGTAGAACCACTTTCACTGTCAAAACATCCCATCCTTATGACGCGACACCATGGGTGAGGCAGCCACCCACTCTGTGCCACCTTCTGCTGGGGTGCAGGAGAGGGCTGGAGCATTTTGGGCCAGCCACGTAAGCTTTGCAAGGGACATTACATTAGGAACGGGGAGGTAGACCTGTTCTCCCCATGCGGTCACCTGGGGCCCAGACAAGATAGTTCTCTGGAAAAACTCCATAAATGAACGTCCTATACCTTGGTTTAAAAATATGCTTCTCTTCTCAGCCCACCTATATCACAAAGTGATTATTCAGCCCATCTGTTTAGTGATTAGGCATTGCTGCTGATAAAAAGGGCCCTGCCAAAAACACGAACCGAGCGCTGCGGCACGGACAAACCTTTTCTGTATTCCACCACAATTTCCTTCTATCCTGATGCTCTCTTGATGGAATTACTTTGTGTTTTCAGTCCTGCAGCTCGTGAAGGTGCAGCCTGCGTTGTGGCATCACCAGGCATGAGTCCTCACAGCGCGGTACAGCCGGGCAGGCTCTGGGGAAACCAAACCCATTCATCTCCCTGTGTGCTCAGGTGCCTACCCGTGATCTTGCTGAAGTTGGTGGGAGAATGATCTCCCTTAGACATCAGCCAGGTACCAGGTCACCTTCGCTGTGTCTGGGTGAATGGACCATACTGCTCTCTTGACCTTGGGGTTGTGCTGGTTTTCAGGGAGGAAAGGGAATGGAGCATCTCCCGAGGGAGGACCAGCAGAGATGCTCCCTAAATGGGTTCAGCTGACAACCCCGTATGCTCTACTCAACATGGCCTCTCCCCATAGGAAAAGTTTTTCCTGTGTTGTGAGGATACCTGTTTAGGTGCAAACAGCTAATAACAAAGTGGGAGTAGCTTACATCCACAGATCCTGGGTTTTGTGGCATGAAGAGCACTACATTCCCTTTATGTTGATCTTTTCCATCTGCTCTTTACTGCCTGCAAGGTATTCCCATGTGAAAAGTAGCTCACGCCTGCCGTTTCTAAACCTCATCCAAAAATTATATCAAGCATGAACATTTTATCATTAAGGGCACTAATACTTTGCACATACAGAAAATTTGTCTTCTGATTATCCCCAGCTTGTATTACAATGCATTTTGTAGGCATTTAGCCAAACATTTTACCTTTAGTCAGATGTATGACCTGCTGTTTTGGAGAGATTGGAGGCTGGTCCAAAGCCTATTAGATCAAGGGGAGCCTTTTGCTAGTTTAGCAGAATTTGGATCAGTCCCTAAAGGCATAACAGATGATCTGAATTATCAGAAGTGATCCTAGGCAGTTGCAAGTAGGTATAGATCAGTTTGCAACTGCCAAGGTGTATGAAGAAGTTGGATCAGATTGTTTCAAATCATCTGATGAAAATTAGCTCAACTTAATCAAATCACAAGGCATCTGGAAATTCAGTCTAGACTAGACGGAATAGGTTCATGGACTAGATGGAAAGCTAAATATACTAGAAGAAAAGCAAACAAGCAAACAAACAAACAAAAAAGAAAAGATCCATTAGCTGGAAAAAGCAGCTAAATGATTTCTGACCAGAAACTAGGTGTGCATTTTTTCCATTTGTCGAAAGTGAAATATTTTCAGCTATGAAGAGGCTTTAAATGAAACTGAATGTCTTTTCAAAGGAGATGGTCTACACCTCCATGCTGAACTTTCTGGCTTTACAACCTCTGCTTTGCAAAATTTTATTTAGTTGATCATAGTGATTCCTTCTTAGCCTAAAATGAAGTTACAGAAGTCTGAAGACAGTGAGTCCAATTTTAGAAATAGATAAAGCTCCTATTTCTAATAGACCAAAGTTTTCCTGGTAGCGAGCAAGTGCATAGAGAAGACTCTACATGTACCTTGACATGGCACATGAGTTGAGCCAGTTACTTTGTCAAGTGAACGCATTGATGGGTCTCACTTCACTGCAGCTTGTAAAAGCCCTAATCCAATTAATATTTCTATTAAAATTTAGCCCAGCTAAAGAGCAGGTGATGGGCCAGATGAATTCATCATATCCAAATCATCCTAATTCAATGTAACTTTCTCTTCATTCAAAGAACTAGGATTACTCCCATGTCTTTCAATATGCAAGTCAATATGCATCCTGCCTGCTACAAATTTGCTCTTTGTGTCACCAGATAGCTGTTGGAAAAGGGTGACTTGCCATGTATTCCTGCCCTTTTTATATGGAATCTGAAACCCAAGAAGCACTACAGTGAGGTCATCTCTACCCTGAAGCAATATTTTAATGGTATCAGGTTTTAATTCCTTCATCTTCCCACCTTCCTCAACCCTGAAAGCTAGACCCAAATTTCCTGTGCAATTTGTGGCCCATTGATTTATACTGCCCAACCACATCTCTGTTATACCAGTTAATTCACCTCACCTCTTGCCAAGTTAAATACTATAGCTTTCCCATGTTTGGTGGTAAACTCCTGCAATTAGCACAGAGGCATGTGGCATTTGACTGCTGGTAGACGCTTTGCTCATTGTCCCACTCTGGTGAAGCCCTACGTCTACTTGGAGAGGTGCCTCTTGCTTATTATTCTTTATTGTTCTGGCCACTGGAAATTCAATACTGTCCCACAAATCCCATCTGCATCCTCCCAAACCTTAGAGCCACCTACAGTGCTTGTGGTCTGAAATAAATACTCAGAAGTTTTCCCAGGCAACCAGTGGTTTCTTCTCTTCACTTTAGTTGCATTCCCTCAAAATGGAGGCTGAGATGACCAAGACAGAGAAAATGACAGGGAGCAGGACTGCAAGAGCAATCCAGTGGGTCAGAGCATAGGTCTCACTTGTCCAATATCCTGCCTCTGGAAGTGACCAAAACCTCAACAGGCCTGGGGAAGACTATGAGATTTATGCGACCTCCCCTAAGAACGTACTCAGCTCTCGAATATTTGCAGATCAGGGACTTTCTGAGCCAGACGTGACTGCCTGTAGTTCTCCTCGGTGGATTTCTGCTCTGTAGACATGCCTGTGTGATCCCCCAGTACCCCCTCCGCAATCCAATCTCTGATCTTGAGATGTGAGTCCTACTCTCCATGTTGGTGATGGTGAAAGGTGAAAAAGCTCTTTACCATTGCACTCTTCGTTTACAGATTGGCCGAAATTCATGCCCTCCCCATCAATCCTCCTTTCTACACCAAATTCCCAAGTGCCTAATAAAGTTAAATCACATCCATTCTTCACCACCAGGCATCGACACACATTGGCATCCCCCTTGCATTTCAGAGGAAGCTGCCATGAATGGATTTCCTTCCCTCCTCCAGCTCTTCCCATCACTTGCAATAATGAGCCCTACAGCCATCGCCACATATTCACCCCACCCCCGTGCAGGAATTTTTTTTTTTTTTTCAGGAAATCTGAGCCTCCCCTTTTACGCAACAACGAAGGCACTTATCTCTCCCCTTGCCTTTTGACCATCTGTCTGCAGCCAGCAGCAGAAGTGCCACGCACTTGCTCGCTCTCCCACCACCTCAACCTAAGCCCCTACCATCTGGAGATGATCTGTTTGTCTATTTAGACTCCAAGCTCTCCAGGGCAGGAACTGTCTCTAATTGCATGTTTGTACCGTACCTACAGCTGTGTTGGACTGAATACACCCACTGTCATCTTCTCTTGGAAACTAAGTTCCTCCTGGGAGTGTCCAGCACTGAAAAGTAAGACCACTTGCAAATCCAAGTTGCTGGAGGCACATGCCAGAGTGCCTTGGTTGCACTTATATTAGACCACAGAAAATTCTTCCAGTGACTGCAATAATCATCCAGCCCAATTTTTACTGCTGAACTGACAAGAGGGACTTAAAAGCAGTGAAGCCATTACCTAACATGGTGGAGCTCACATCCATCTGGCTGAGGCTCCAAATGTGCCCAAATCACACTGCATCCCACCAGGGAAGTGCCTGAGGACCCCAGATTTGCCAGTGCCTTGTTTGGTGACCTCTGGCCAATGCCACCAGGGAGCCAGGTGGAGAGATCAGGAGTCTTAAGCCAGAGTTTGCAGGCTGAATTTCATCCTCAGTCCAGCACAGCAGGATAACCCCATGTGTATGCAGCTACTGTAACAGCTAGCATATAACCTGCCTCCCTATTTCAGGATGATGAAGACCTTAGGTGCTTTTGTTCAGAAAAAGTGCAAAAAATTAATTGCATTTCCCCCCCTGCTGTTTAACAGATTTAATTAAAACCCTTCTGTAATTGTATTAAGGCCTCTTCTCTAAGTTACAGTCTTTTCATACCACCTCCTGCTTATAACACGTTTTTCAAGCTTTATATTTTTAGTGAAACAGGGCAGGTGGTAGAAAATGGAGGTGTTATCACAAAAACAACTTTAAAATAAAGAAAATAAAAAGGCTTAATAAAGTTTCTATTCTAATTTAAGACAGCATGAATGTATTACCACCAAAAGTCTCCTACAAATGGTTAAAAGTATCCCAATTCAATAATACAATAAAATAAAAAAGCGCATCTATATATTTTCCCATTTGGTTAACTCCGGAACACCATTTCTGCTTGTTTTGGCTCATTTTTATTCCTGCCTTTGAGTGTAAAGAAATGGTAAGGAAGTTTATGAATGAGGTCCCGCTCGCATTCCAGACTTAGCTATGTACGCGGACTGTTTTCTGCTGAGATCCTGGGATGAGGTCATTTCAAAACCACCTAGTTTGCCCAGCGTACTAACTCAAAAAAGATTGAAATGGACAGATTTCCAGTTGCTGCAATGCAGACACACATACAGTAGTTTTCCCGCATGCCAGCATCCGCCAAACTTCAGCCTGGAAGACTCGTGGAAAGAAAGAAAAAAAAAAAACCCAAACCCTTTTTCCACTATGAAAGGCTGTTTATAAAATCGGTTTGATCAGCTCAGGAATGAGCTGAGATAATGTTTATCCACTCAAACACAGAAGATCATGCAACTATCTTAACGTACCGAGCTAAGATAACTACTCAGCTGAAAAAAAGAAGGTTAGAACAACAGGAAATTACTCATTTACTACCAGTTGCTCAGGTATTTTAAAGAGCTTCCAGAACATTTGCTTTTGTGTACCTAAGAGAAAAAGGTCGCTGATGGTGGGGGAAGGCCTGATGGGTAACATAAAAGTGACTTCCCTTGCTGAAAGAGTAAAGGCAGAAGAAGGGGTTTGTGACAAGAGGATATAAAATACCCTGTAATTCATCAGCAAGGAGAATCAAACTCCACCAGAGTGATCGGCATTCCTGGGGATTATGAAAAGGATTACGGTGAGTTGTTAGCAGGGCGAAGGAGCCACTGAAAGATGGGCTTTCCTACTGCCTTGAAATCAATGGAACAATTAAGGCTTTGGGAAAGTTAATGAGATTTTTTCTTGAATTTTCAGAGCAGCTGGCCAGCCCATGTGTAGGAAAATCCATTTATCGAGGAGGAAAGAAAAATAGGTAGTGAAAATAAAAATGTTTGCATTTCCTAAAAATATACTTCAAGCCTTGTGAGGGGGAAATCAATTATCCACAAGGCCATCCTGCTGTCGGGTAGAAAAATCTAAGGCATTTTCTAGCTCGGGCTGCCCTCAGCTCTGTGGTGGTTAGCTGATCTCTCTGTCAGGTGAGTCTCATCACAGCGGCATTCAGTGCCTCCGAGTCTTTCATGTGTTTAATCTCACAACCCACCTGTGAGAGGAGGAATTACAGTGAGGGAACTGAGGAAAAGGCCCAGACTTTTAAAGGGATTTAGCTGGCCAATTACCTGGCTCAGGGTTAGGCTGGAAAGCCCCAGGAGAGAAGGAGGTTGCACCTGGGTCTGCCAAGCCTTGGGTTAGTGCCGTTCTCAGTAGCAATGCCCATTTGGACCTAGGACAAGGAAGAGCTGAACGTACCTGTGAATGGGCCATTGTTTCTCCTTTGATTATTATTAAGAAATATTTTGAGCCTGAAGGAAAAAACAAAAACCAACAGAGTCTGATTTCAGAGCACGAAGACCAGTTCTTACTCCTGAGGCTGAGCAGGGTCTCGCAGCGTTGGTGCTTGTGTTTATTCCCAGGGAAACGATTTACAAATAACCTCCAAGCGCCGTGAAGAAGTATTGCTCCTTAGACACAATTTTGCTGCGTCCTCATGCATGAACACCATTCACTACTCACCCACCCTGGCCCTCGCAGGCATGCTCCAATCTGGGTAGATTCCTGCTAAAAGGATCAGCACAGACGTGCAGTAAAGAAAACAGCCTGTTTTCTCTCTAATTAAGAGCAATGAGACATTTTCCCCATTTAAGGCTTCCTCTGTTATTCCTCCTTGCTTTCCCTCATGCCTGTCTTCCCACGGGCACTCGGCTCAGGCTTGGCAGGTCGTGATGCGCCCCAGCGAGGACGTGGCACCCCGGGCAGCTGGCTGAGTTTGGGCACAGTCCCCACCATGCCCCCTGAAGATGTAGCTTAGGCTGAGCTGTAATCCTAATGTTGGAGGCTGTAAGTGCAACAGGCGATGCCACAGCACCCCAGCTCTGTGCTCCCACACACCATGTGCTGCAGGAATGGGTCAGGGACATGTAGGATTCTGGCCGGGAAGACCAGAGCACTCATATGGTGACGTTTCCCAGGGGTATTCATCCATACTCCATGGATGAGTCTCTGTTTGGCACATGCAAACCAGAGCATGACCAGCTCTGGCTTCAGCAGGGGATTATCAGCCATGGGAGTGCCCAAGGTTGCACCGTATCTCTGCAGGTCTCTAACCCCCCGGCAGGAGGTGGGACAGCTAACCACATCTCCTGTAATTCCTTCTTCTGTAGGCTGGTTATGGTAAAAGATACAAACAGAAAAGGAGAGATGACAAATAACAGAGAGCTATTGGCATGGTATGTGTACCCGCTTGGGTGTGAAGATGTACGTTTGGTTTTAATTTTTATAAGCCATCATTCATTCATCATGGAATCTCTGCATATTTTTTTCACTGTCATGGCTTGACCCAGAAAGCATATTTTACTCTAAAGGAATTCCAAGGTAAAATCACAAATTTCTCTAGATCCTAATTTATAAGTCTGTTTTCCCTGTGAAGGGCTGCCATGGGTGTTGCATTTTGATTTTTTGCCATGGCTTTGCTATCAGCTTCTGGTAAACCATACACCCCCCACCCTCCCAGTTCCCTCGATCTGCAAAACTGCATGACAAAGTGCAATCAGTGTCTTATAAATCCACACTGGTATCGAGGCAGTTCCCTTCCCAGGCACTGTTTCTTATTAAATAGATATCTATCGGTCGGTCACACATGCTGTGTTACATAGCTAGGTATCCAGGCAACTTATTCAAAACTTGCTGAAGACAATGGAAAGAGTCTGCTGTCCCTACAACACCACTGGCTTTAAAATGAGCTTGAACTCTTTGTTAGGAACCAGCAGGCTTCTCCCTGGTATGTCAACTCCTTGCACGTGGATGGAGCAGGGACTAAAGAGGAAAAGCATCAAGAAAAGATAGGAGAAGGGTAATGGTTTTAAACTAAAAGAGGGTAGATTCAGACTAGATATAAGGAAGAAATTTTTTATGCTGAGGGTGGAGAAACACTGGCACAGGTTGCCCAGAGAGGTGGTCGATGCCCCATCCCTGGAAACATTCAAGGTCAGGTTGGACGGGGCTCTGAGCAACCTGGTCTAGTTGAAGATGTCCCTGCTCATTTGCTGGGGGGTTGGATTAGATGACCTTCAAAGCTCCCTTCCAACCCAAACCGTTCTATGATTCTAAAGTTGCACCAGGCCAGAGGAGTCAATACAACTGAATCCACCTGGCTGCTGTTGCTGGTTGGCTGTGTCCCTTTTTGTCCCATCGTGAGCAGAACGCATCAGCAGCACAGTTGGGCGCACTGACGTGCACAGCATCCATCGGCTCCCGGAGAAGAGCTGCGTGGAGAGGTGGAGTTTTAGACAATCGGCACCCGCCTGCCAGCTGAAGTACAAAGCCTAATTGAAGAAAGCTGTTCTTTCATTCACACAAAGTATAAACAGCCAGTGTTATGGTGACAAACTTTCCAGCAGCTTCGTAGCTACTACTCCAAGCGCTTGCATACATCGATGCTGAAAGCAGAAAAAAGAAGGCGACGTCCTGATTTTGCAAAACTTCTCCAGCTGATTCCAGAAAGGCTTTGGTGCTCACGCCCAAAATCTACACATCTGTGATGGTCCTGAATCATGTACCAGATAATTCTTGCTTGGGTTCGAACTGTGGAAAAATGACTCTTCATTTCAAGAGCTTTTACATAAGGTCTTTATTCCCCCCCCCCCCCACCCCTTATTAGATAAGGTTGTTTTTTTGGGTTTTTTTTTCAAAACTTCTGCTGCTTTCTCCTCTTTACTGATGGCTCCATGGACACTGTGCCTTGGCCAAAGCAATTCTTTATCGCAGACTGTCCCCTCGACAGGAGGAAGTTCCCCAAACACCACTCCAAGCTCTCACAAGGGGACGAGGGTACCATTTGTCCATTAAACGGACCTGATCTGGCAAGGATCTGCTATGACGCTGGGATGCAGGAACCACATCGAAGGGCTTCACGGGACACGTGATGATCTAAGACTCTATTTTTGGTTTTGTTGAGTGCTGGGAGGAGTGGCAGAAGGTTAGCCTTTTCCCATCACCTTCCTGCCAGAGATACACACGGCCCCAACACTGTACGCTGTTGGCTACTCATCACAAGGCCCCCTGTCAAAACGAGGATGGCTGATGAGCTACGAACAAGCTCACAGTTAGATAATAGATGAAAGAGCCTCAAGATAAATTAGGTGCCTCCAGAAAACCTGGCCAAATGTGTTTAAAACAGGAGATCCAACACCATTAATTCTCATCAAGCAGCTTTAAAAAAGGCAACCCAGCACTTGACTTATGCTTAGAAAACGTTATCTTTCCTTTTAACAGGGGTTTTATAGTGTATTTTGAGAAGATGACAAACAATAGGGTTATTTTGAAGTCATGCCAAACACTACATTCACTGGAGGAGAAGAACAATGTTACCTCCTATCTGTCAACTGACCCTGCAGCCATTAAGCCATTTCACCAACAAACAATATTAATAAAAAAAAGGGAAAGTACTGTTCTTATGTTCCTTACTTACCAGAGCTTGGGAAATGTCTTTGAATGAGATATTTGCCCCTTTGGGAAAGATCACTTTGTCAAAAGTGAAACTTTCTGCAAGAAAGCATTAGTTTCATCACTCCTCAGGTAAGAAACTAGAACAAAAAGAAGCATTTCAATAATTCCCATGGTCCATGCTGCAAAGGTGAAGGCTTCATTTGGTTTTGTTTCCCAGCATTTTTCAGTTTCAAACTATACCATATAAAATGGAAATGAAATGGATAAGCTCCGAGCCACCATTCAGAGGATGGGGAGTTGTGGTAGTTTAAAGCTTCTGGATCAGGGACCATATTTTTTGCTTTGTGCCTGTTCAGAGCCTCTGATTGGCTGCTGTCACACAAATAAGTTTATGGTAAATAGTAATAACAAATACATAACATCTTTTCACCAGTGGAAATCTTTCCCAAATTGTCCCCAGCCAGAAACAGAGACAAAGATTTAAGGAGGACGGATGGGAACAGCTATTTTAACCTAACGACTTTGTCGGCAAAATGAGCACCTGCTCACAAAGTACCCAGCCAGCAGCACTGATAGGTGTGTTATTACTAAAACCGCTGTATCATCCCATTCAAAAAATATCAACAAATTCATCTGAACATTTTCAAGGAGCAAATTCCTTGCTCTCATAATTGGAATAAGCTTGTTTTCATGTGATGCCTTGCCTCTGTGCATATTTGGGCTGCACACACCAAAACGGCAAATAATATGGTCTTCAAATCAAAAGAGCTGTTTGAATAGGTAAACCTAGAGGCATCTGTGACAGTGGGGTTAGGAGCTAATAATAGCCACCACTTACAAAAGCAGACCGAATTGCACTTTCAATGCAAATATGAGTAACAACGATGCTATTTTCAGCTTTATTGGCACATGTCACCCCGGGTGCTCAGATTGCAAATTCAAACACATGGTGAACATGGGACAAAACCAGCTTCTTCTGGCCCTGATCCGCCCAGCTGTCTTTGCTCCACGCCGAGCCCTCTTACATTCCCCGCAGCTCCGGGCAGGTGCAGGGCTCCACTGGGGAGAGCTCGCTGCAAGTGCGGGGCCTTTGCAATTGGATATGCCGTGGGCAAAAGCCACTTTCATGTGCTGCGTGTTTAGACAAGTTTATGTCTTGCGGCCGACACAAAAAAAAAAATCCACCATAAGAAAATAATTGGATGTTAATTTCCTCCAGCTTTCTCTTAATTAAGCTCAATTGTCGAAAATAATAGGGCGACAAGGGAGAATGGTTGTCTTTTGAAGGTGAACTTTGCTTAGGTACTTGCAGTGTTTGCTTTGCTGAGAAAAGGCTCTGACCGTGGCAGGGAGGTCTCAGCCGGTGGGCTGTATACATGTATAATGCCTGCAGCATGGCCCTGAAAACAGAGAGCTCTGGGGTGGCAGCACCAGGACCCCAGCACCCCATGGGAGCAAGTGTGCACCCCAAGTGCCCAAATCCCTTGGCTGCTTGGAAAACCTGAGCGAGAGACATCGCAGCCCTCCAGACCCCCAGGGAGATGCTTGCTGGGGGTCTGTCCTCGCCCCCAAGGGTGCTGTTCGAGCTGATGTCATGCAGTGCCCACCCTCGCTTGGCACCCAGCATCTCTGCCTCGGGTGCCCCGGCTGGGAGAACACCCACTGAGAGCAGCTCCTGTGCTGCTCCTGCTTGGGCTGAGAGCGGATTACTTAATTAACGATCCAGGAGTGCCAGGTGAAAGCCTATCTATCCGGAGTGAACGTGCCCGGTTCCTAGGCGTGTACACATGTGGTATCGTTTTTCCATTATTTGGAACATACAGAACTAAATTAATAACAGTTCCTACAATGCCCTGGGGCTCTCCGTGGAAGAATTTTGATCTCCTTAGGAAAGGCTCACCATTTCTCATAGGAGAGATGCACTTGACTCCTGACCTCTTTCAAAGGCACCTGTGTGAGCTTTTAAAATCCACTACCACCAATTATCCACTTTCAACCTGAAGTGTTTAAACCTCGGACCACATTAACTGAGCTTAGCACATAGCCATGTCATTGCAGACTTCCTGATGTGAGGAGATGCCTTGACACGGCTGAAAGAGAGTTTAGGGATGAGGCATGAGATTATCAGCTTCTCCTCCTGACAGCTTCAAACAAAGGAGCCTTTTAGCCACCTGGTTTGTGTCTCCCACACCTGCATTAAGATTGGGAGACAAACCTTTGTACTGCTGCCTTGATCCTATTATTTGCATGTACCTGTCCACAGTCACCCTGCATCACTTAATAGCCTTCAGAGAGACCAAAGGGAAGAAGATGCACATCTACTATTTCTCTTTCAGGTTTAATACCTTTTCTTTTCTTTTCCTTTTTTTTTTTTTTTTTTTCTCTCCAAGGCTGCAAGAGTTGTAGGACACTACGGCATTTATTTAAACTCTAAGGAGATTTATTTGGCACGGGGGATGGAGGAGGGGAGACTGTGAGAAGGCTGAAGATGTAGATGAGGGATGAAAAGGGAGCGGAGGCCATTTTGAGGGTTTCTGGCTGGGTTGCAGAAAGCAAAGCCCAGCGCCCGCTCCCAGCATCATCCAGATGTTTGGCTGGGGGACTCCCCTGCTCCCAGCTTAGGTCTGACCCTGAGACTGCATCCATCCCCTGGTCCCTGTGAAAAGACACCGGCAGCTCTCCCCCCTGCAGCCTTCAGGTCCAGACAGCGAGGGATGCCTGCACTCGAGGTGCTTGACCTGCACCCCAGGCACCTGCTCCCCTTAGCCCTTGTGCTGGGGTGCAACCTCATTCCTGACTGAGAAATGGCACTGCTGTCTTATACCCATGGGCTCGAATGCCCCAAGAAGTCAGCTCCAAGGCCAGATTTAGCCTGGATGCAGAGTTCAGGATGTGCCCCCCTTCCATCTCCCTCCACCCACCGGTGAAATTAGCTTTGTCTTCTCTGTCCCAGAGCTGAAGGAATGTCTAGATTTTAAATTAAATTCATATTCTCTTCCCCATGCTCACGGAATTAGCCAAAAGGACAGAACATTATTAACCTTCTGGATCCAGCCCTAGCTGACAAGGTGTCTATGCAAGGGGAGATTTCAGCTGTAGCCTGTGTATGTACATTGCTGCATTTCAGCCTCAGCCAGCTCTTTGACTCATCAATGTAACTGAATAAGGTAGAAATATTAGAGTTGCATTCATATTCCAGGCCTGGTTTAAATCACTAGCATTGTGGAAAGCTCTGGATAGGTCCAAAATAAGGAGGGAAGAAAAGAGTGTTCTGGTTCTAGTTTTTCACATTTTCTTTTCCCCTCTGAAAAGTGAAACCCTCCAGCTGCCCGGCATTGCACAATGGCCCAAATGCTGCGAGTTCCAGCCCTAATCCCAGCCCGCTCCGCACGCCAGCCGCAGCAGAGCTCGGCAACCTGCCCCGCTGCCACCGCGCTCCCCCAAGCCCGTCCCTCCCCGAAGCGTCAACTGCTCCCGGGGTCAGCAGCAAGTGGCTTGTCCCCATCACCAGACCACGTATTTGGCCTGGGCAAGTTGTCCATCGGCTACAAGAAACGTAGGAGGAGGACGAAGAACAGGGTCAGCTCCCTTGGCCATCCTATGATTTGTGCTGCTGCAGGAAGCAAAGTGAGTGTAAATCTCCAGATTTTGGTCATGTGTTGTACATGTTTTCCATTATGGTCAAAGGAGTCCTGCCAGGGATCCACCAGCGTGCCAGGTGGGTTGCAACCAAGCCCTGAGTGTCTTCCCCGGTTCCCAGATGTATAAACCCGCTGTTTTCCTGCTGTCCCCACAGAGGGGACACTGCCATGGGTGCTCTGCTCACCTTGCAGGATCCCTTAAATCATGGCTGCAGGTGCCAGGCAGCCAGGGAAAGCCACCGAGATCCAAGTCTGGTTTTCTTGTTGTTATTAATATTATTATTATTATTATTGCCAAAGCAGTGGCAAAGCCTCAGATCTCCAACCTCAGCATTGCCTACACCCGACGCCATAAAGCAAAGCTTCACCAGGGCTCTGGGTCTCTCTGGGAGGGACTAATGGGAACAAGCAGGCATCATGCCCACCCGCCAGGCAATGAACTTGATGAATTGGCCAAGAAATGACCCGATAAGGGGGCTGATCCTCAGCAAATAGTGCTGCACCGAGTGCCATCCCCTAGTGAAGAGCAAAGCTTGACCAAAAAGCAATAGCCCCAGAGGGAAAGGATGGGCTGTGGTTAAAGATATGTGCTGAGCCTTCCAAGAGGGATGGATTTAGTTCTTCTTTTTGGCTTAGCTTTCCTATGATCATGACGTCAAAGGAATCACTTCATCTTTTGCCACCTCAGTGCCCCATCTGTTAAAGCATATTTATAGTATTTTTCTCTTTTCTCTCGCCCTTTGTCTTTTCTGTTCTGATTATGAAGTCCTCAGAGCAAGGTTGTCTCTCACTACACAAGGTCCATCAGAAGAGGGCTCTGACCTGAGTTCCGGCTGCTGGAATACAAATATTATCTAGATGGTAATGCAGTGTCTGCCATGTTTATGACACTGGTTGAGAAATATGCATTACTATCTGTGGAAAATTTTAATTTGAATGAAAATGTTGAGTGGTTTGTTTGGAAAAGGAGAACCCTGAGCACGGTTTCCATTTTTCCCAGAAAAATCTCTGAAGGAAGTTTACAAAACCCAGAAATTCTTGTGAAATCAAAAAGCATTCACCAATCAGCGCTACAAAGTAAAACAAAAGACAATATCATCTGTCCCACGGGTGGATTTCCTTCCTCCCCACAATTTGCTGGAAACCCTTTTCTGTCACCCAGCCTTGGTCAGGGCTCTCATTCCAGAGTAATCGCTTCTGCGCTTGTGTGTCGAGAAAAAAAATCTGTTTCCAATAGGCGGTAAAAGGTCTGCTCATCATACTCCTGTTTCACAAGAAGCACTCCCAGCTCCTCGCGCGGCACACTGGCAGCATCTCACAGGGCGTTTCGCATTTGTTCGACCATCTGCAGAGCTGTGCTGGGTCCGGGAGGCTCAAAGTCGGCTCAAGACCGGCTTGTGGAAGGGGTCTGTGCTTCAACTCCGTGCTCTGCCCCTCTCGACCTAGCCAGAGGTGGCTCTACCTGCAGCTTCCCCTCTCCTGCTGCTGCTGGGAGCTGCCAGGGATGAAGATGGACAAATCAAGTTGCTTTCACCTTGCTTTGCCTCTCCTCAGCTCATTTGAGGAGCTGAAGTTTCCCACCAGAGCAGCCAGCAGCTCCTTGGGAAAGGCTAAAGCTGCCCACGTACAATTTTTTCTTCCTGCATTTCAAAAACTGAAATTCAAAAGAAAACAGCAGTGTGCAAATTAGTAAGTAAGTTGGTACACGTAGGTGGCAAAATAGTTTAGGGAACATCAGCTGATCTGTCTTAAATTTAGCTGCAGGACAGGATTCCACCTTTCTCCAAGCAGAGGAGGTGGTTTTGTCTAGAAAATAAGCCGTCCATAGGTTTTTCCCCATCACAGACAAGGCTGTGGTCTTACCTGCAAACCACGTTGACCCCAAGTCAAGGAGCACACCAAGGACTTGTGCTGCAGATGGTGTCCTGCTGTAACCAAGCGGTAGCCCTTTAGGAATGATGGGGGAGATCCAGAGCGCTCTCTCCTCCCGATTCCTGCCACATTGCCCCCAGGGTGTGCTGCCGACACGATACCTCCAGGATGTCTGTCCAGGAGGTCTGTCCCCTAGGCAAGGCCCCATTTGCAAGTATTCAGGAGCTTGTTAATCACCCAGAGTCGTAAAGTTCCTCAAGTGGAACTGAAGACTGGGCAAGAAGCATCTATTTGTTTCATCTCTCCATCCTCAGGAAGCCAGAGCATCACCAGAGGAGGTCAGGGAGGATTCCCAGAAATGTGACCCATCCTCTCAGCAATGTGAGTATAATTCAGAGCGTGCCGTGGGCTTGCTGGCACCTCTGGAGTTTGCTGTCATGACTTCACGAAGCGCTGCACTTCCCTAGGAAGAGCAATCCAAAGAGGAGGAGTCCGGTGGTGCCTCTGCTGCCCTCAGACAGCGGGGGCTCGTGATTGTGTAATGTTTACATGACCACAGAGCTCACCATGGCTACATAGACCTCAGGAACAACAGCTCCAGCCCCTGTGCTCGGAGGAGAGCAGCCCTCTTCCACTTGAGCCAGAGGAGCCTGTGCTTGCCTGGGCAAGTAGCTGAGTGTTGCTTGTGTCGCAGGGAGAGCCGGCAAAGTCCCGCACACCGTTGTGTTGGTGTTCTCCGTCTCAGAGCCACAATACGCTTCCATAGAGGTCGTTTGCACAAGTGGGATTTCTGCGATGCCCTCGTCCATCCTATAGCGCATGCCGTGTAGCCCCCAGATCCCGCGCTCGCACCTCAGATGTGTTTTGGGAAGGTGCTGGGGCACGTACGCTCTCTGAGCTGTCTGCTTCACAACATCACCAACAGTGAACAGAGGAGGAGGGACGGGACCTGCTGATCTAGCCACCTGCAAATAGCAGGTGCAAAAAGGGCAAACGCTCTGCACAGCATTGCAAAGAAACTGAAATCACACAGTGTCAGGGTTCTGTTTAGGGCGTGACTGTATGGGGTCCTTGCTCAGCTCCTGAGTCCAGTCTGATCTTGGCGCAGTCATGTCACTCCTCTGTATTGCAGCAGAGAACAGATCCGTTAATGGACTTCCCCCATCTACTTGTTGAGCTTCCTTTGCTCACATGGTAGAACCAAGGTAGCACAACTGTCATCTAGGAATGCTCCAGGATGCATCTACCATCCTGCTTACAGTCCACAGTGGACAACTTTTGAGACAGGTCAGATGGACTCCCAGCTGAGGGTTTGAATGGAAAAGGAGGATAGATACAGACTTTGCAAAGGATGAACGGGTGCCGAAGCATTTGTGGTGCAGAGGACTGGAGGAAGCCTGGAGAGACACGGTCACTTGCAGGGTGGAGATCTAAACAGAAACTTCTTAGGCCTGTTCTTGAATTTTTCATGCATTCCTTGATCACGTCCCCATTGCCTGCCACCATATTCCCAATATTGCAATGTATTATACCCGTTGGAAAATTGGAAATGTGGCTGTACATGAATATGGTGGTACAAAGAAATAGCTAGCAGAAGGTACTGAGCCTGCCAAGTAAATGCTGAGGGCAGATTTCCTGATTGCCCAAGCAGACCAAGCTCTACATCTCGCTGAGTTTGGGCAGCTGCTGGGCTGGCAGCCTGGTCTGGTGCCCGGCAATCGTGGGCTGTCAAGCCAGGAGTCGGCAGTGCTGTATCCCCACTCCCCAGCCAGAGCATCACTGGTGTTGGTGCAAACTCCTGAGTGATTTTGTTCCAATGGAGATTAGGGGCTTGAGGCAGAGCAACTTCTGATGGCAAATACGGGCAGTGACATGTGCTGGCCTGTTGGAGGTTGTTTTCTTTGGTTTGTTTGTTGTTGGTTTTTATGGAGATTTTTCCCAAAGTGTTTAGTGCTGATACCTTTTTGAGCTCCAAATTTGAATGAATAAATGTCTTTGTGAACAAAAGCAAAATCTTTCCCAAACCACGCCTTCTGGGAAAGACAGGAGTTGGCCCCTGAGACAACCCCTAGGGAGCCTTATGGGAAGAAGTTGTACACACTGCTATTCAGAGGCCATTTTTTCTAATTTCCCTGAACTCAGAAACGCACAGAACCTTCCTCCGTGTCATGGGGCCCCTTTTTTATCAGGTTGGGGGAGGATTTTTCATCTGAAGGCTGTTTGGCCTTTTCAGGCTCACCCAATCCCTCAGACGTGAAGGCCCAGTGATCCTCCTGATGGACCACGCTGTAGGCATCCTTGACAACCTTCCCCTTTTCTCCCAAGGTGGCTCTCCCCCTACCTTCTCTCAGATGGTTCTCTAACAGCAGACATACCTCTACTCCCACCACATGGCCAGTCCACTATGGATCCTTATAGTAGAGGTGCAATACACTAGTGTGGCTGGTTTTTTCAAACCTCTGCCAGACCTGGAGGGCTCTTGCAATCTTTGTGAGCCACAGGCCACCAAAGGTGGTATTTAACCCTGGTGCATGACCCAGCCCTGGCCCATGGTGGTGATGGAGATGTGTGGCCATTCCCTTTCTTCCAGATAAACCCATGGTATGGTTTGGAGAGAAAAGAAGCGGTGCAAAAGATTTGGAGGTGTTTTCAATGACTGAAGACCATGCAGTTGAAGCCATTCTCAGGGTAAGGGTCAGAAGTGGAGTTCAGGGAAAACAAAGGCTTGTCTACATGGCTTTGACATGAGGCTGGGGATCACCCAGTATGGCTGTTTCTGTGACAGAGTTGAGAAGCTTGCTAGATGAGACGGCTTAAATCAGTGCCTCCAGTGAAATACGCTCTCCCTAGAAGAAGACTCCTTGGGATGACTGTTCAAAGGCTGTGGATTTTTGCACACTTTAAATGCCCAAGCTAGGTTGATAAAGACTCACACACCAGGAATCGCTGTCATGGGGATCCCTGAGTACTGGTACATGATGGCCCTTCAGGTTTGACTCTTTACCTGGCATTTGAAGACAGGCTGAGAGAATTGGGGTTGTTCAGCCTGGAGAAGAGAAGGCTCCAGGGAGACCTTCCAGTACCTAAAGGGGGCCTGCAGGAAAGATGGGGAGGGACTTTTTAAAAGGGCATGTAGTGATAGTACAAGGGGGCTTTAAACTGAAAGAGGGTAGATTTAGATTAGATATAAGGAAGACGTTTTTGAAGGTGTTGAGGCATTGGAACAGGTTGCCCAGAGAGGTTGTGGATGCCCCATCCCTGGCAGTGTTCAAGGCCAGGTTAGATGGAGCTTTGAGCAACCTGGTCTAGTGGAAGGTGTCCCTGCCCATGGCAGAGGGGTTGAAACTAGATGATCTTTCAGGTTCCTTCCAACCCAAACCATTCTATGATTCTATGAGTCTACAGTTTAGGGCAGGAAAACAAGGAGGGAAAACTCACAAGAAAAAAAAAAAGCCATGGGGACTATGCACCACCCACGTGGAGAGCTCCAGATGTTCCCATCACCAGCCCAACAGCCACCAGTCTATTAGACACTTATTAGCAAGTGTAGACACTGGCAGCAGCAAATCTGGGGGCCTACAGTCTGCAAAACTGCCCCTTTTTTCCCTCCCCAGCCCTTTCTTTGAAGATCCCCCAGCCTCCTGCTGACACACATCTTGTGGAGATGCCTCTAGTGCGAAGTTCCTCAGCACCACCCGGTGCAGTGAGGGTATAGCCTCTGAGGATGGATGGTATCCAAATGTTTGGCAGAAATTCCAACTTTCCTTACTTTTAGGCGTATCTGTGGCTTTTTGATACTGTAAACAACTGACATAGGCATGGAAGAATAGTGTATCTGAAACAGTTTATACAAAAGAATTCCATCTGTCAGTCTGTTTACAGTTCACATGTGAAAAGGCAAAAATCTTTAAAAGGAAAACCCTGGGGGGAAAAACATTTATATATATATATATATATGTATATATACCGCATACATATATACGGGATATGCTACAAAGAATTGTTGAAGTGGAACAGTATCAGTGTAGACTTTTTTCTTCTCTTGAATAGCAGTATTCTTTTTTTTTTTCCCCTGGTGTAAATTAAATTTTCCCAGTTTGCTTTCTAACTTATTCAAAAGAGCACAAAGAAAGCAGGCTGGAATTAACAGGGTGGTTTGGGTTTTTTTAAAATTTTTTTTGCAAAACACTTTCCAGTTTTAAAGTTGTCCTACAGCTTTTTAGAACTGTGCATTAGATCATGGTATTGCAGTGAAGAAGAAATACTGCTATTACACCCTTGAGAATAACCTTGAAACCCAGCTGCTGTGTTATCTAGAGGGGGATTTTAGAAATTGCTGTGAGAGCTTTAACTTCTGCTTGGACAGTCACCAAGGAAAGCCAGAAATGATCCAGGTTTCATGTCTTTTCCCAGGGGAAGAAAAAATCCTGTATAATTATCCACCTCACTCCTAAACACCAAAAGGCGGAACCCTGGAGACAACCACAGTATAGACCTGATTTAGTAATGTTTGCACTGAGCTGAAACAATCCCAGATAATATACAGGCTCATACATAGGTGTCATATAGGTTAGCAGCACAAGCAGCCAGGGAAGTTTTTAGCACTGCTGTTCCTCTCTCTGGACCCAGTCTCGTGGGTGCAAGCTGCACGGATGAGCGTTAAAACTCCTTGGTGCTCAGCAGGGATGAGGGATTTGTCCTCGGCCGAGAGAGCCCCTGTACTGGTGGTAGTGGTAGACATGTGTTGAGCACCAGGGCTCTAGATATATCACTGGGCAGGATGGTTCAGACGTGGTTCGGAGATCAGACATGTGTTTTCCACCTCTGGAGCATGAGGTTTTACACGGACCATGTGTGATGGTCCCCCTGACCGCACACTCCGTGGGACCCCAGGCAAGCTGGGGAGGCTCTAAGAGGGTCCTCTCACAGACACACCACCGAGGTCAGACAGGATCAGCACTGCTCCACAAGCATTGTGTTCATCCAAAGACCAGCAACTGTCCCGCCTTGGGCTCCCCTTGCCCTCCTGGCCCTGCTGGTTTGGCTGCTGCTGAAGGCACCAAGGAAACTCAGACTGCAGCACATCTCAGGTCCTACTCTAATGGCCAGGGTTTCATTTTGCTGTTTGTTTTTAGGAGCCCCACAGATGAGGCGAGATGGCTAACAGCACAAATATTTACATGTGGCAACCGTTTGTTTTAATTGCATGGGCTGAAATCAAGGTTTTCTGTTGCCCCCACAGCAAGGGGAGGAAGCAGGGGGTGTTTTTATGGGCATACCAGAGCCCAGCCAGCCTTGGGAGGTGAAGGAACAACGTTGCCCACCAGCTTGACCAAACATGTGCTCCTCATATTCCTCCACCATGAAACAGTTCTTTTTTTGTTGTGTCTTGGCAGAGTTACGAGCCTGCAGTCCTGGTAGGATAACTTCTCACTTCTGTGAAACTCCGTGGGGCCAGATTCTGCCCGTATGTCTCACGTGGAGCAGCAACAAGTGTGAAGCAGTACCACACCTCTGCCCACTCTTCTGCAGATGTTCTGAGCTCTCAGAAACCCTCTTTCTGCTCCATGTTTGTACAGTGCATAGCAGAGGGCAGTCCCAAAGAGCAGGAGAAGTAAATACATTGAGGTTTCTAATGGAAGGTTGTTGCCTGCATGTTGTAACATTAGGGGACAGCTTGTTTGGGGCTGGCGTTGGCTGTAATTTTTCCCAAGAGATCTGTCCAAACTGAAAACTCTGAGCAGAAAAAGCTCACCTTTTTGGGACGTCAACTTTTCCAAATCACTTCCTATCATCTCCTTACCTAAAGCTGTGTGCAACCAAAACTGTTCAGTTGCTAAGAGACAATGAAAAATTGAAGAAAAATGCTGATTTTTTAACATCCAAAAGAAAAAAAAAAGAAATAAGCCAGAAACAAATATAAAATCCAGAAACAAATATTTTTAGAAGAGTGTTGATAATAATCATGCTCCCATTGTTTGCCAGCCTTTGCCCTATTTTACATCCTATTAAGAGCTATGTTGAAATGATATTGCAGAATCTCCAAGACCATGGACATTTCTTAAAGGAAAAAGATACATCTCAGAAATATTATTTATTTTTCCTTTTCTGTTTTGGGAGATGCTGTCATAATCTTACAGTCTCCAGGACCAGCATTGCTATGATGGGAGCAGCCAAAGGTAGGAACTGGAATTTAAAGTCTTAAACTGATATTTGCTGGAGAGGTGAGAAAGTGGTTTTCACAAGAGATACCTTTCCTGGGTAGAGCTACTAGAACAAGTTCAGCTTAATTTAGGGTGAGGAGAAACCTAGTCTTGGACTACCCTGTGCTGCCAGATGTGGATCCCAAACATCCCTGCTGAGACGCAGCTGTGCTGCCATCCCCAAGGAGGACTGGCCTGTGTCACCACCATGTCTGGACATTTGCTTTGTCAAATGGGTGCCTTTGTGGTCAAAAGATCTTTCGTTCATCAGTACACCGGACTTTTCCTGAGCCAACCTGGCTTCAGCTGAGACCAGCTGGGAGCCAGTCCTGCAGCACGTTAGAGAGTGGCAGTTTTGTCTTTTTAATTTATTTGGCGCATGAAGGCTGAATTCCCTTTCTTTTGCCATGCAACCCCTGTTTGAGGGTGTCTTCTGTGCAACTATACCTGGTTTTTTAGGATAAAGTTGGGAGCTATGATTTATGGGTCATTTATTTTTGGTTTTGTATTCCTGCTACCTTTTAAGTACCCTCTATCTTGGTTGCATTGCTTTTGTTGCTTTGCTTGTGCGGACTGGAAGGAGGTAGTGGGCTCCTGCCCAGAACCATGGAGCTTAAAGCAATGTGAGAGGTAACCAAGAACAAGGTTGTTTCTCCTGCTACCAGCTTCTTCTGACACCAAAGCAAATCACAAGAAACCTCTTCTCAGCCAGGAAATCTGGAAGAAGCTGCTGAGGCTGGCATTATGACTATTCCTGGATCACTTTGCCATTTTGTTGCATCAGCATGTTTCCCTTGTTTCACTCAGCCCGTGATTGGTTTTATTGGGTATTGACTTCAGCTTGGTTTGATTGTCACGTCTCCACCAACCTCTATGCCAGGCCAAATGTCAGATCCTGCACAAATGGACATGGGGACACATGGCCCTAAGTGCACCATTGCCTACTTAGCTGACTTGGGACCTCAGAGTGTGGAACAATACATGAGGATAAAAACCTCCCCCTGGCGTTCCTTCAGCATGCAGAAGGAATAATGTGTGTGGCCTGACATGACGGGTGCTGCATTGAAAGTGGGTGCATGGAAATGTAACACCCTCAATCTTTGTGCAGTGTGCCTCCCTAGCAGAGCTTTCTCCATCAACAGGAGCACCAATCTTTCAAGAACTTCACGATACCTGTATTTTGGGGAAAAGGGTCCAAAGAGGTGGTGGTGAGGTCGCCTCAACTAGCCAAGAGAGAGGGATGCTCCACCAATGTACATATCCAGGTATGGATACTCAGGCAGATGTTGAAGTCAGCCTGTGAAGTCTTTGGATTTTTTTACGACTGCTGTCTGGAGATAACGAAGAGCTTTGGAGCACAATTTGGCATGAAGCAAAAACAATGGACAGAGGTGGGTGTTTGGCTAGCCAGAACCCCCAGATTTCCCAGTCAAATGGGGGATAAAATGCCCAGAGCAAAAGAAGGTAGAGAACCCCTTGGCTTGGCCATGCTGGGATGTCACACTGTTGGTAGTTATCTGTCAGATAAAGCTATGGAGCAGGCCAGGCAAAGCAGATATAGGGAGGTTGTTTCTTCTCCTTGTGAATTAGAAACGTATTATTTTACAGCATGGAGCAGCCTTGATCAAAGGTGGATAAAAATGCAGGCAAATCCCAAGTGCCTTGTTTGCCAGCATCCTGGCATGGAATCATCCCATAAAGCTGTAGGTATTTAAGTGGGACACAGGAGTCAGGAGTGTGGGATCCCTTATGAATCAACACTGACACCTCAGTCGGTCGGCAAATCAGGTCTGAAGTAGTCATCTGTGTTGTGCTGGTTAGGAAGGGAAAAATTAACACGACCAACCTGGCTGTGCTGATGCATCCTCCACCTTTCTATCAGTGAAGGCACAAGCCACCTGGCCAGTAGACTTGATGCCAACAGTCCTCACAGTTTTCCAACAGGGACACCATTCCTGGTACCCCTTCCACGTCCTCCATTCCACTCCTGGTTGCAAGCCAGGTGACAGCAGTTGGAGGTCCATGAGTCTCCCAGCCCCAGCTGGGGGCAACCCTTGGATATGGGACAGGTTGTACGCTGAGATGGTCCTACAAGGACGGAAAGCTTGGAGTGCAAGGACAGGGTGGGAGCGCCGAGGATATGCCGCATGCAAGCAGGAGCTGAGAGCCTTCAAATTTCCCTGCATCGTTGGCGTCCCCTCCCTCCTCGTTGCGGAGCAGCTTGGCTGTCCTGGCTTGGGATGGCCGGACACACGCACGCCTTAGTGATCTCGACAAACACAGCCGGCCGGGGTGCATTACATCAGCGCTGGGTGGGGTGGCCCGGCCGAAACGGCCTCCAGACAGCGCAGGATGTGAACCACTCCACCGCCGCGCTCCAGTCAGGGCTTTGCATCCAGAGATCGCACACAGACAGCCCTCACGCTGAAATCCCCCTCCCTCCCTCTTTTCTTTTAACCTCTTGTTTCTAAAGTGGTTTCTAAAATAAGCCCAAGTTAGCAGCAGCTGCGAAAGCCGTTTGCTGTCAGAATTGGCCCCTGTGCAGACGGCCTGGATACTGCAGGCGCTTGTTTTGCATTTTAAGCCTAAACAGTTTTTTTTCCCCCCGCTTTTGCCGTTCAACTCTTAGTTTTTAATAGTCCTTGTCATGATGGAAAGTGCCAGACTCCAGCTGTTCTTCCCAAACCTCTGGGAGAGGCCTGGTTACATCTAGTTCTCATAAATCTTGAATCCAGTTCTAGCAAGTCTTTAAGCCTGACCACTATGCTGCCTGGGCAGCCCGTGATTGAAAACAGGAGCAGAGGAAGAAAAGAGGAAAGGGGGAAATAGAGTAAAGACTGTGCACACTTGTAGGCTGTTTCAGAAAAAGTCTCCAAGAGGCGCAGCGTGTCAGTCACACTGAGATCAGAGTCAGGGTGTTCTGTACAGCCCTTGTCTCACCTTATAAACAGCTCGTGGCATCGGAGAGAGGGTTGGTGGAGAGGGATTGCTTGGGAAAACAATGGGGGGATTCACCTGACTTGCATAAGAAAGGGCTGGGGAAATGTTCTTGTCAGGAACTTTGAGGACCTGCATAACCAAGATACGGAGAACCTAGATCCCTCAAGGATCTTCAGCTGGGACAAACTGGTCTAAGCTCCGCATGTCTGATTTAGGTCTGTTGTAGATTTGGCCTTCACGGTTGCAGAAGAGCAAAATAGAGAAAGGAAAGAAAGGAAATGCAAAAATACACAGTGCTTTAGGAAATACGTACCCATTAGTGCAAGCACGCGTCTGCCCCAGCGCTTGGTAAGGAGTGAGAGCGTGTTTAATCACTGCAGACCATTAGCATCTCTGAGCTGGATTATGCCCTGAGGGACAGCCCTGAGCTGTGCAATGCTGGCTGGCCCTTGGGGCCCAGGCACCTGACATGTTCAGGGATGGGTTGGAGTCACCAGCACTGGTGGGGACCTGCTGCACTGAACGCTTCAAAGCCCATGGTGTTCTACAAGGTGGACCCTCTACACAGCCACTAGCTACTCCTGGGGTCAGACTTTTATGTAGGGTGGGAGGATAGGCTGGGAGGATATCCAAAACACTAGGGGTTCAATGGTGGGGGAAAATGGAACATGTTTCCTTGCAGATGAGAAAGCCATGCCTTGGCCCAGAAATCACAGCTGGCTTGGCAGCGAAGTGCCTGGGTGTATCTTGGGGAGGATTGCTGCCTGAGCCGGGCAGAGGCTTGGGCTCTCATGGACACATGGGAAACGATGGGTGAAACCCTTCCAATGGTTTTCAGTTATGGGTGTAAACCTCTGGCCTTTCCAACAATAGCACCAGGAACACCAGAACCACCTTGAGTGCCAAAGACCGTCGGTCCTCTACAGGTGAATGAAGTCTTCAAAAGTTTGGTCCTGTTTCCACCAGCCAAACTCCCACAGGAGACTGGGAAATCCCCCTCTCTCTTCCTGTAAAGATACAATGCTGGAATGACTTTCTTGTGGGTTAGCAACAGCAAAAGGCTCCTCTTCAGTTTGAAGAAAGAGCTTGTTAAATTTGTGGGTGGGATTATGTTTTACAATTACTATGTGGTGCTCTGGGAAGCTGTTCACAGACCTCTGCAGTCTTTGCTACAGACGTGTCAAAAGGCAAGAGACGATAAAGACATTGCTATGTGTCCTACTCTTCCTCATGGCTTGGAAGAGAAAACAGGAACTCTACATTTCTTAACTGGAAATAAGATAGAAAATAACAAATGACCACTCCAGCAGATATAATGTCCAGGGCAGCACTACACTTGCTTTAATACAGTGGGAAGGATTGAAACCTTGGCCAAATTCATCATCATCATAATTTATGCAAACTTGTGGGGTTTGCATCCACGTGGGAGGCTTCAGGAACCAACATAGAGAGAACCACAAGAAAAAAAAAGTATAATAAGCTGAACACCCCCTCCCAGCCCACCATACCCCTCGACCTTTACTTATTTACAAGACAGAAATCCCTTCCAGCAAATAACAGTGAGATTATCCAGTAACGTTGAAACAGGCACATGTTTAGAGCGTGGAAACCAATAACTTGTGGGAAATGTGGAAGTCAAGGGCTATGTGATGGATGGATGGGCTACAGCTTTTTAAGTATACGCGTTTCAAGGGAGCATCAGCATTTGTTTCTCCAAGTACAGGTTAACTTCATCTGACTCTAAGGGCATCTTTTCATTGACTTCAGTGACTATTGGATGGGGCCTATCAGAAGAACAAGTTTCCATGGTTAAGCCATACACTTAAGCAGCTACATATTTAAATACTTAGATGAGCCTCCTTCCTGGATTTCCCAACATCTGTGCTTCCTCGCCTTGGAAGCCATCCCCCTCTTGGATCTGGACAACTCAGAGTGTGCGGAAATGAATGGGAGCAGCTAAGGACAAAATTTCTGCTGTAAAGCAGTGCTCTCTGTAGCGATACGAGTGTGCCACAGCCGGTGGGTGCTCTACAGCAGCTGCAACCAGCCGCAGTTGCATTATTGCTGTTGCTGCATTAATTGGGGCATCCCAACACAGAGCATGGTGAAAATGGTAGGAGGGATGGTGGGAGCCCACAGGATGAAACAGGATTCTCTTTTCTTCCTTTCATCAGTAGCCTGTCCGAGGACCGTCTTGCCCCCAGACCCCCTGTGGGAGAGTGGGGCAGCCAGACTCATGCCAACATAGGCTGAGCAGCAAGGATGGTTTTGCTGCATCTCTCATTTATTACCACAGACACATTTCCAGTGCTGCTATAAAGCTTATCTCCTCCTGTTATTTCCCAATATCAAATCACAGTAAGAAAACAGATTTCCCTTTGCTTAACACAGGTAGTATTACGCTAGGGAGTGTTAATGGCTTAAGCAAAGATTTTTCCACCTACAGGCAAGTGACTGATAGTTTATCCATCTGCTGCATAAAACCAATGCTTAAATCCCAGTTTTAATGGGTCATATCACCTGTGGTTTCAAAATAACTCTGAATTTTCCCCCAAAGAAAGATGCAAAATAATGAAAATTAGTACCTGGAAGTGAAACGGATTTTCTTCAGTTCAACAAACAACCGGGAGCCCATCACTTTTTCAAGTTAAATTGTCTTGAGTGATTTTGTCATAGGTCAGGAGGAGGTCAGACAAGTTAGGCTTGGTCTTTTTCCTGCGTTGTCGTGTCTCAGCAGGAGGAGGAAGTGTACCTCAGCAGGTGTCATAAACACCAATTTCCCAAAATTTCATAATCATTTAGATCTAATTACAAGACACACATGGTTTTTGACTTTCCCCAGGAAGACTTTGGGGAGCGTCTGCCACTAAACTAAATAAAAAGGAGTTTGCATTGATTTTGCTGCACTGGGTGGGTTTGCATTTTTAATCCAGGAAATTCAGTTTAATTGCAGAAACTTATTTTAACAGGCTGTGTTATAAACTCCAGGTCAATTCGCTTACTGCAGCATTGCAGAGAGAGAGAGATGGGAATGACTTCTGCACCTTGCTGCAGTGTGTCATTCAGGAAAAGAGACACCAATAAACTCAGTTTGGGACACAGAGTGACCAATTGTGTGGCTGCCTCCATCTCTGCCACCTTGTGATGGAAAATCCCTTTCTCAGTAGCAGTTTGATCCAAAGTTAAAAGGCTGAGAGAAACCCCAAAGGTGCCAAATTTGTGTTCTCAGCTCATTTTAAGAAGGTAAAGCATGTCATGAAGCAAAGAAACCTGTTTGCTCTGGAGGTCACCAAAAGCAGCATGAGTGATGGTGGCATTTTTAGCAGCAGGTATCTCATAGGAGAATCCTCATGACCTTCCCTGAGCTGTTTATGGCTTTCAGGGGTGACTAAGATTAGCTCACTTACTTAAAAGTCCCATTTTAGGTATTGACTGGCAGTGTTTGTCTCTCTTCACTCCACCCTTCAGAGCTGCAGCACCATACTTGTGACATCTCTCCCTCTGAAGGCCACGCTGAGGTGGTTTTCCTGGGGGAACAACATGGTCCCCCTCTGCCCTTCAGTCTAAGGGGACACTGGAGTGCTTGCAGCCCTGAGGTGTGTGCTGGTATCTAAGAATTTTCTCACTAATAAATAGCAATTTGCCTTAATTGTACAGGACAGGGACACCTGAGGTGAGGATAACCATAGAATCGTAGAATGGTTTGGGTTAGAAAAGACCTGAAAGATCATCTAGCTCCAACCCCCCGCCATGGGCAGGGACACCTTCCACTAGACCAGGTTGCTCAAAGCCCCATCCAACCTGGCCTTGAACATTTCCAGGGATGGGGCATCCACAACCTCTCTGGGCAACCTGTTCCAGTGCCTCACCACCCTCACAGTGAAGAACCGTGATTTACTTCATCTCTGGCTGGCCCTTCAGAGGGAGCTAAGCCACTGCAGACAGGAAACACTGTTAATATGGATGCTACAGTTATCCTTATCTCAGCTTTCTGTCCTTGCTGGTCATTAAATTATCCCACAGCCCTTTACAGACAGTGCTGCTATATCCACAGCTCTATTAATAAACCTTCTGCAGCAGTAAATTCCCATGCCTGACTGCAGACTGTCAGTACCTCCTCTGATTTATTCCCCATTTACCCGCCATTTGCTTCATGGATAAAATGAAGTGGCCGCTAGTTTTACTCCCTTCATGACCTCTCAGTGATAGCAGTGACAGCCTCTGAGAGAAGGTGCTGAGGCCCCCCATGGTTTGCTGCCATGACTGTTTGCAAAAAAAAAAAAAATAATCCTCATATGGAGATGCCCAAATGCAGGATACCCAGAAAAAGGCATAATAAAGGAGACGGGGCCATCGGATGCTGCCAGTGGGGTACTCCAGCAGGTCCCCATGAAAATATCCCTGTCCTCTCACTCTGAGAAAGGGGTCACAGCTCTTTGCCCCATCCCACGCTGTGGCCATCAGCCTCACAGCCATAGGATCCATGGGACTGACCCGCAGACCCGCGCCGGAGGCAGTTGCCCTGCTCGGTGGCACTCGTGAGGGGGGAAAGTGCTGCGGGAACGGGCAGGGATGAAGGCAGTGGTGTAGGTGAGGACCCACAGCTGATGGATTAACCCCACAATTTGGGTGTCAGAGAGCAGGACCAATATGCCAAGGAGAGTGGGCTTAGTTTTCCTACTGAAGTACCGTGGCTCCCAAGGGCTCTGCAGCACATGCTGGAGGAGCAGCCACTGAGCAGGAGAAGCTGGAGTCAACATCTCATTCCCACCCAGCATCCAGGGGTCCAGACCCACATGGCAGCCTAGAATGGTGGAAGCAACTTATTCCTGCTCCTCTTTAAAGACTGCAGTTCACAAATCATCTTTGCCACAAACATGGCCAACACCACCATAAATGGGGGCAAGACTGCTGCAAACATGGCCAGCACTGCCACGAACATGGTCAACAGTGCCACAAGCGTGGTCTGCCATGAGCGGACAGATGCCAGGACAACTCTTGGCCCCAGGCAACTGCAGCTGGCCCTCCAGGGCAATGCTGGAAGATGGCAGAGGAGCTCATTAAAGGACTGTGGAAAGTTAAAGAGAATTTACAGAGGGAGGGTCTTGGCCAGGAGGTGACTCTAGCCCAAAGCACCAGCCATGCATCCTGGGGCATCGTGCATCAGAAGGGGAAATGGATGAGCAGGAGACTGCTGATATGTGCTTTGGGGTCCTGTCCTTATTAAGGCAGAATGGCCCTGCTTTCTTCAGTTCACATCTGACTTGTTCTGTGGTGGGGGAAAGTTTAATAGCCTGTCTTGGCCCAGACAACACTTAAATTCATTTTCTGGACTCCAGAGGGATTGTGGTTGGCCTGTATCAGCCCCAAACACACTTTGATTCATTTTATTTCCTGGACTCCTGAGGGATCCTTTTTTGGCCTGTTTTGGCCCCAAGCTCTCTTTGATTCACTTACTTCCTAGACTCCCAAGGGAGTGTGGTTGGCCTGTTTTGGCCCTGTCTTGCTGTCGCTTTTCCATGCTGGTATGCAATGCATCTGCACGCTTTAGATTTCTTCACTGCTTGTGCTCTCACTGTAGGACAAGCTTGGATGTATTTTGCAATATTTCGGGAAAGATAAATACACTTGGTCTGTCTTCACTCATTCACCTTGCGAAGATTTTTCTGCAGCCTTTCGCTCCTTTGTCTTTCCCACCATTGCTGCATGGCAAGAAGCAGTGTGGCCACAGTACGGCCAGCCCCTTGCTGGAGAGGGGATGTTCACTGTGGGATTTGTAGCGGGGAGCACCCCGAGAGAGGAAAGGAAGGACCCAAAGAGGGGAAAGATTGGGAAGAGCTACCACTCATGTGGCTATTGTCCTTATCAAAGGTGATTTTATGCTCTGGCACATTGTGAGGTTATGCACCCTGCCACTAAGGCTGCCAGCCTGCCCACCCACCACACGAGTGGGGCACTGAGGCTGCGAGGAGATGATCCTGGTCATGCCAGTCCTGGTGGCACGAGTCTCTGATGCATCGGGCAAGCCCCAGGGCAGGCTCAGGACTGGGTCTGCCATCATCTCGTGGGTGACCTGGTATTGCACAGCCATCCCTGCAGACCCGTGGGCTGAGGAGCTGCTACGGCTGGTGGCTCCTGCTCAGCACACAGAAAGCAAGAGCGTAAAGCCCACCGCTCCTACTCTGGCACCACTGATGTTCTGGCCCTGTGTTACATTATACAGTTTATATATGAATGACCACAAACAAGTCCTGCCTCGTCTCCGTTATGACGGAGCAGCAGCCCTTGCTTTTCATAAAATTACAGCCCCAATGTACTGGGCAAGAAGCTGATATGCAGATGGCCTGAGCTCCATGAAGAAGCTGTGCAAAACAAAACTCCTCAATGCTGCCTTAAAAGAAATAGGGTTTGTCTGATGGTGTCATCTATCTCTGCGACAACAAGCTCAGTGATGAATTCCCAGTCCCCAACCAGTCTGTCACTGGAAACTGGGGTAGAACAAGCCCAAGAGGTATGGCTATTGCTATCTTCCTACCCGTCCTATCTCTTCCTGGACACCCCTTGGACTTCTACAACCACCTCTCAACTGGTATTTACTCACACTGAACCTCAGCTTGTTCCAGTTTCCCTTGTCCTGGCAGAGCGTGCTGCCAGCACACAGGGCTGTGATCACTGGGAGAAAAACCATCTGGGGGACTGGCTTCCCTGTTAAAAGTCCAGCTCTCCCTCAGAGAGCCCGTGGTGGTGCGCAGTGCTGACATCTATAACTCTACAGTAACACTTTGTTCCTGAAATTTCAAAGGAATTTGTCAGAATATGGAAAGACTTGTCCCCCATTAAAGTTCTCGAGTGCAAAGCTGCCTGGGGCAGGGTGCCAGTCCAGAGCGCACATAAGAATAAAGTCTCACTTTCAGTAATGAGAATATTGTACCATGGCTGCAACAACACACCTATTTTATTTCTTTTCTAATTTATAAATATCAGCATAGTGCAAAGTCATCACGTATCCCAACAGAACTGCATTGCTTTCCATATAGACTGTCTGGAGATAAATGTTTCAGCACAGAATTTATTGTTTACAGAGCTTACTCATTTACTGAGCAACTCCTTATTATCAAGATCTAGTTTCAGAGCCTAAGCAAGAAAGAAATTCAATAAAGTCAAGAGCCTGTTAATAGTGTGAGGAGAAGGCAGCTCTTCACTGTGTGAGCAAGTTTCATTGTCCAATTGTCCCAGGAAATTTAAAGCAGAATGTGTTTTTGACAGCTTCGTTAATGTGACTTTTTTTTCCCTTGCCAGAAATTCAAGCATAATTGAGACATAGTGTTGAACTTCAAATGTTTCCCTGAGACTTGAATAGAGAACTTGATGAAGCATGTAATATGGCATAACCTCCCAATTATTCACACGTTTAGATAACTATAATCACACAACTCCTATCACAGCGAGAAGGTTATTCTAGGCAGATATTGGCAGGGGCTAATGGACAGCATATTGCAAGGGCAAGAAGGGTTTGGAAGGAAGCATTAATCAGAATTTGGTAGCAAAGTCATCAATCATAGCTTAACAAAGCTGTCACTCACTGCTGCAGTCCCAGGACCTCTATCAACTTAGAGTTCAACACAGCAATCTCCAAGAACAGAAGGCCTCAAAGAAGAAATGCATTGCTTTAGTGTGACTGTCCCCAGGATACCCAGCCTTTCGCAGCATGGTTTCTCTGGCAAGAGAATTCATCACCAGAATTTGTAGTAATTGGGGCATGTATTTTTCAGTCAAATAACATCGCTTTTTATTACTACTATTTGATACTTCTTGCTCTGGGTTTGAAAAATGCAACTACATTGTGCTGTTGGAAATTATTCTAGCCTGGAGCTTTTCTAACTACTTGATGAGGCACCCATAGCAAATTGTGACAAGAAAAGACAGCAGAAATGTACAAGGGAAGCACAGCAAGCAGATGAGAGGTTGTGATTATTCCCATTTAGCAGGCATTCATCAGACCTCAGCTGGGATGCAGTGTGTAGGTTTGGGTCCCCCATACAAGTGAAATGCTGATAAACTGGACTGAGTTTAGCAAATGGCCACCAAGACAGGCTGGAGCATGTCCTACAGGGAGATGCAGAGGGATTGGGTCTTGTTCAGCCTGGGAAGAGAAAGTTCATAAGGGAATTTAATACCAGCCAGGAATTTGGAGAGTAAAACCCTGGAGGTTTTCTAGACACGGCTGGAAAAGCCCTGAGCAAACTGATCTGACTTCAGTGCTGATCCTGTTTAAGTTACAGACCTGCTGAGTCCCTCCCAGCTTGAACTGTTCTGCAGTTCTGTGGCTGAAGGAAAAATATATAAAAGGCGAAGAGGAAGGAAACACTCTGTTGTCTGTGCTTTCAGGGGATGGAACACAGGGCAGATGTTCAAATGGCAGCGAGAAAGACTGAAGTTTGGCATCAGGACACCCAATGCCCTTGCCCAAGAGCTGGCTGGGACGTTGCACCATGTTGTATGTTCATGGGCTCCAGAGCATCTGGGAGTGCTGTTGCCTTTGTCCAGGTCGCTTTCTCAGTTTCTTCAGAAAAGTCTCTTATCCTAGGTTAACACCAGTCAGCACAAGTCCTGACATTGCTCCTGGACAAGGGCAGTTCTGCTCAGAGAGGATGTTTGCGTTTCAGTCTTTGACACAAAACATGTTGTGCAGACCCCACATACTTCCTTACTTAACTAGGCTCTCTAATCCCCTACTCTTCTGCTTTTAGATCTTACCTCTTGCACTGTTTTACCTAGGTCAACTCCCTTTTTTGTCACATGTGCCAAGTTTTGTACCCATCATACTCTCATTTTCAGTTGGAAGAGGGTACCTCTGTCGAGGTTCTCCTCCAGGACAGAGCTGCAAAGCAGTACAGGAGTGGGATTTTTCTTTCATTCTCCAGAGGTGGCTTGAATCTGCAGCTCTTCTGTGTACAAAAGGGTGGGAGGTGAGACGTCTCCGAGTGCCTGAGGAACAGGAGACCCTCTGCAAATGAGTTCCTGAAGACTCAAACTGTCTGTGCCCTCCTCGTATAGTCCTGTGTTGGCTAAGACACCATTTTTTGACAGCACTGGAGCACATGGAAACCTTGATCCACCCAACATATTATGCTGAAAAACTTCACGCTTTGGGTGCATAAAGTTTTCCACATAAACAGGTGGGAGTCTGGCATGGCCGATGCGATTTGAGGCCAGTGCGTGGTGTTTTTTAACACTGCGTGGAAAACTTTGGGTGCTGGCTGTCTTGTGAGGGGTCAAGTGAGTCATTATTTTCATTGGCTTTCCTCTGGCCAGGGTGTCCCTAAGAGATTTGTACCTCCTGAGCCACCTACCTCCCTCTCGTTCCTCTGGCAGAGCTGCAAGCCACCAAAACTGCCTCCTGATGCTGGTGGGCAAAGGCGACAAGGGACAATTCCTGGTGGGGGGGCTCACTCCAGCAGTGCCAGCCTCCTCTGTATGCACTCGCAAGAGCAGAAAATTTGCCATCATGGTTGGTTTGCTCTGTCGTCAAATTGCCAAAGTATGGCGTCACCTATTTCTTAGAAACTGGGACCTTCGGTGATACCTGAGTCACTCTAAAAGAGAAAACCATGAGCATGGTGGGTCTGTATCTGCCCTGGTTGTGCTGAGGGGTGGTTTTGTAGAAGAGAGACATGGCTGCTGACACATGGTGTGAAGCAAAAAAAACCCATGTAGTTTATTCATATCCTGCCTCAACCATGGCTCTTGTATGCTCCAGGATCCCCTCCACTAAGGGAAAGTAAAAGAAAAAACTGAGAGGAAACTTAACATGTACAGCTTGCTTTCAAGATTAACCTGCACACCCTCTTTACCCTCACTCACTCTCTCTATGGGGTGGAGGAGTGTAAAGACCATACTGCTGGGGCTACAGGGACATGAGCATTGTTCTGGGCCCAGGCACACCTGTAATTGGGTTACCCCAGTTCCTACAAAGTCAGTGGACAGGAAAAGTGAACCATGGATGTTGGGCTGTCTGCCTCTGCCCTTCCCCATTGTGGGAGGTCGGTCAGGTAGACCTGCACAACAGACTGATTCATCCTCCCCTTGCATTTCACGGAGCGGCTGGCATCCCTGGATGTCTCAGGCACCAACTGGCCTATCTTTCTGAACACGAGCATAAACTTTTTGTTCATTTTGTCCAACAAGAGCCTTGAAAAACTGGACATGAATCAATACAAGACAAGCAGGTGGTTCTGCACATAATCTGCGACTGTGCAAACACAGAGAACCACAAGCTGAGCAAAGTCGCCAGTGCACACATCCTACCACGACATGCAATTAGGAACGAGGTCTGTAAGCCAGACAGGTCCCCTGGGTTCCCCCCAGCACTACAGCACTGTCTGAGCTTCAGGTCCAGGAAAGATGGGGGCACTCAGAGATGCTCCGGAGAGGAAGAACGAGGGTATGGGACACATGGCCCACAGGAAAGGTGGAAAGATCTTGGGTCATTTGTGAGTCCAAGTGCCTAAATCTCTCACTGGGGCGGCAGTGAGTGGTTCGAACGTGGCCCAAAGCCTACTCTGTGCTGTGGTTGGATGGGTGCTGGCGAGATGCCGGTTGGACGTGGAGCTGCCCTGGTGGCGTGGAGCCAAGAGGCACTCAGCATGCAGCGGTGAAGGTTTCCCAGCCCGGGGCTTGCCAGCTTGCGTGGCCAGCAGCATCCAAGGGAGGGAACTGGGCATGATCCTATTCGGTCTCCTTGAACCTCCCCAGGCCAAAGGGCCAGATATTGCCGACAGCCAGGTCAAGCGGGGACAGCTTTTACCATGAGCCAAAGCTCCTCCTTACACCTTCTTGAGTGGAAATGAGAGGTTTTGACTGCTCTCCCACCACACCCAGAAGGGGAAGGGAGGGGACAGGGTGGGGAATCGTTATTTTAGTCATTAGCTGATGGGGTATTTACCAAGGAAGACTGAGCTCAAAATCCCACGGCTTTCTCATTGTAGAAGTAATCAGTGTGAGGAAAATGGCACGTAGTCCACGACTATGACCAAGAGGAGAAAACCCTCTGCTTTGGTGATTCTGCCAGGATGAGCTCCCATGCCCCATACACAGGCTGCATTCTCACTTCATGACACCTCTGACCTCCATGGACTTTTTCGGGGTTTTTTTCCATCACCTACAGGCCATGGCTGCAGCTTCTCACTACAACTAATAGACCAAACCAAGCTCCCCCATGGAAAGAAACCAAACCTGGGCAAGAGGCTGCATCACAAACTCAGTGGTGTAAAGGCATTTTGGGGGATGACCCCCTCCATTGCCACAAACAAACATTAGACCCTTTCGCCTAACTTCTGTGCTTGGAAACCCTGTTCACATGTACTTTTTCTTAGAACTTACTTTGGGCTAAAAAAGTCTTCCATTCCAAGCTTTTTTATTTTGTGCTTTACAGGTGGTGGCTCTGGAAAGCTGTTTTGCTCATCTAGTGGCAGACTGAGAACATCTCCCATCCAACCCGCAGCACGAGCCACCAATGCTCACGGCTCCTTCTGTTTGTTGATATATCCCAGAGAAGTCACGTGAATGGTTCCTGCACTGTTATTGTTCCAGGGCTCATGATGGAGTATAACATTACATGAAACCTGGACTATTTATTTAAACAGAGAGGGTCCCATCAGGGTCACAACCTGATGTCTCGTTTCCCACTCGCTTGACGGTGCTGTGGGGAGACCAGAGGCTTGTGTTTGGGATGCTTCCATATCCAACACAGTAGGCAGAGAGGGAAAAGGGATTTGGGGGAACTTATTTAGAAAGAATAAAGTCGAGCCATGCTTCTTGCACCAAACTCATCTTGGGAAAATGACTCCTGATAGTATAAGTTGCAGATCAAGGCATTTAGAAGGAGAAAGTGAATGTGAAAAGCTTTTAAAACCCTTTCAAAAGCTATCATAAAATACCCTTGGCCAGCATTCTAGCCAGCGCAGACTGATCTAGCATCTTGGACATCACATATAGAGGCTGATTTACCACAAAGGAGGGTCTTCTCCATCTCCTGGCCCCAGCATTAAATTATGACTTCCCCTTTCCAAAGGACCCTCAGAGGTGGCCTCAAGCCATGCAAGACTGAAAAAAAAGGGGGTTGGACACCTTGCATGGCAAGCTGTGACCCCAAAGCAGAGCATTTGCCCTTGGAAACAGATGGGGGAGATTCACCAGGGTGCAGCACAGGGCTCTGTGTCCCAATGAGAGAGATGCTCCAGCTCCTCCTTGGGTAACCCTACCACTGCATCCAAACCCCATATCTGTGCCCTGCCACACTCCACGCGTGTGGAAGGCCTCCCAAGAGACACCACAACAGAGGGCACGGGGTGTCCAACAGAAGGAAATGCCCATCAGCAGGTGGCCAAAGGTTGGACCTCAAGAGCAGGCTCCTGTTTGGGTCTCTGCCCTGGATGTGCTTGGTGACCTTGAGCACGACTCCTGATCCCTGTCTTGCCCTGCCGTGGATGTTTTGGGAGCAGCCCTTCTCTCGCTGGGTGTTTGTACAGTGACTTGCGTAACTGGATGATGATTTTAGCTCAAGGCTTTCAGTCCCATGATAGAGCCCGTAGTAATCGAATGCAGTAAGCGATGTGACAGAAACCAAACAGGAGTGTAAAAAAAGAGAGAAGTCTGTTCAAGGGGAGGAAGGAAAAGCCTACTGATTTTCTTGTCATAACGAAGTTTGTCCTGGATTTGCTTTACCGTAGAGGAAAGGCAGGGAAGGGTGACTTGTTAGGAGAGGTTGCGTTACAGGCTCACGTAACGAGGGGAGAACACGCTGCTTTGTGTGTGTCGGGGTTTAACAAGCATTTAAGGCAAAGATTTCTTTAAAGATACCAAGCCCAAGTACACCACAGCTGGGAAGCACACATGAGCAATAGCTTTCACATGCTAACAAATAAAAGATCCTTGCAAAACAGATGCTGAGGTTTGTGGGGCTGGCACAGGCTCACTGCTGGCAGGGAGTTAACTCACAGAAAACTGAAAGGTTCAGAGATGGAAGAGTATCTAGAGACCGTTTGTTCATAAACACAGCTGAGGGCCAGCAACCTGCTTTATACCCTGCCTGGGCTGCACTGCCGGAGTCATTCCTTGCAAGGTTTCTACAAGAGAGAAGGCAGATATGCAATTCTTCTGCAGCCCACGCTCTAGAGAAATAATTAAACAGTTTTCCTTAACCTCTTGAACTTTTCATTTATTATTGCCATCCATTATGTCTACCTTCTCAAATAGCAGGATCCTGAAAGCCAGCTCCAGGGGTCAAGGGTTTATTGTTTAATGGAGATAGAACATTCTGTAAATTGCACAAAGTCACAATGTTTAGAAGAGAAGCTTCTGGTGTACTGAATCTTTTCAATTTAACAAACAGTGAGCTTTGACATATGTTCTTCCTCCATAGCAGGAAATTTGGGATAAGTGCAGTACTGGCATAGACATGTTACCAAATCCTTCCTGTAAACCAAATGACATCTGCATTCAAATAAAAACATTCCTTGCACCAAATACCAGGAAATACTAAAGTATCACTATTCTTCTAAGGTCATGCTAAAATGAAGTTTTTGGCTTTTAGAACACAAAGTAAGTTTGTACAGGGCCAAGACGTTTTGTTCAACACACATTTGCTGTTACAAATCCCAAGAGATGTCCTTCTGGGTCAAATATGTGCATGTGTCTGTAGAATTTTGCAAGCATTTAATCTTCTTCATATGAAAAAAGAATAAATATTTTAGGAGCGTGGACTTACATTAACAAATATTGCTGTTGCCTTTGTTTTTACTAGTGCTCTGCTTTTCAAAGGCAGAAAAAGGATTTGCTTAAAACAAAGCAAACATCCTCAAAATGCACCATGCCAAAATAATCAAGGGAATAAATACCTGGGATTTACAAAATATGAATATTCTTCAGTAAATAAACTGAAGCAAGAGCAGGCAGGGAGAGAATGCTGCTGTAGTGATGGGGAGGGAGTGCTGAGTGTAAACACTTTCATCTCATAGATGGCAAATCAAGAACATTTAAAGAAAATAAATGTACGCAGAGCAGATTCTTCCTTCTCATGTTACTTTCAGGGGATTTTACTGCTGATAGTTAACGCCACATAAAACCTTTCGAATATTATGCCAGCAGATGAAAAACTACAATGGCAGAAACAGCTTCCCATGGATAATTAGCATAAATATCTGCTTAAAGCTGAGTAATTTGTTCACTGTACAGGATGTACTTCAGCAGTTTTATGAGCTAAAAAACACAGGGAATGTTTTGAATGACTTACATTTGAAACAGCACAGGCAGATAGCAGGCACTTTTCAGCAACTGCAACACAAAAAAGTCTTCTCTGAGTGAATGAGTGTCCGTTCCCACCGAGCTTGGGGCCAGACGTCCCTGGGAAGCTTTGCCCAGACACATCCCTGCAGCTTCCCACTTGAAGGAACGTTTTCATTTACTGGGAGGACTGGAGGATCCAGACACTGAAAATGGGAAAGAAAGAAGAGAATAAGGGAAAAAATTAAAATGGAGGGGGGGGGAAAAATAATCAGTGTTTTCCAATGTCCTTTGAAAAAAATGCAGTTTCCAAAATGATGACCTTTTTCAAAAGGTCGTTTGAAAAAAAAAGGTCATTTCTTTCAACAGACACTGTGTTTGACAAGCATGGCTTGAGGCAGCACCTGGGAAGGTGGCACTGGCTCTGGGGCAGGTCCACTGGGACTTCCCACGTGTATGTCACTCCCACCTCCAGCACCCAAGAAGGCTTTCTTTAGGCTTCCTTGGTGCATCTCTCTCCTCCACGGCTAGAAGCTGGGATTTGTATGGTCTGTGTTTCCAGAGTCATAGCATCTTCAACTTCGCCAGCTCCTGCTAAGGCAAAGGGGTTGGGAGGAGCCAAAGGACCAAATGGGAACAACCTGAAGGGGAGGTGGTGGATGATCCTGTAAACCTAATGCAATCCAAGCCCTGGAACGGAGCCTGAACAGGACCTGATGAAATTGTGGGTGGAAGATCGCCCAGCCTTGCAGCCCACAGGAGGACAGTACAGCTGAAAACACACAGATATTCAGGTTTTAATGGAGATCCCAACCCTAAGAAGGTTGCTCATTTCAAGTCTGATTCCCCAACTGGCCTCGAACTTGTCTGTGGTACTCCCAGGTTCAGCTGTACCTCCTGTGAGTGATTCCCCTGCCCCAGAGCACCCCAGGCAGGGCATGAGCAATTCAACAGTATCTAAAGAGAGCTGAAGCAACCAGAAATGCATATACCCTGGTCTTCTACAACACACATTGAGTTGCACTGGTGCCAAATGCTGCTGAACTCATCAGGACCTTTATATCCTTTTGATACCTGTGCCCATCTGGGCTGTAGTCCCTATGGTCTCCATCCTGGACCCTACAACAAGACCTGAGGAGATGAACTGCGTGTGCACAAATGGAAAAAAAAAAAAATCACTTCTGTTCTCAAGGTTATATTTTTCTTCTATCTTTAATTAACTTATTTTTTAAAACTTTTTATTGCAATCCAAAAATTGCAAAGGGAAACTGGAAAGAGTCTCTGTTACCTACTAGAAATGCTTAATATAGGCAGTACGACTGCTCTGCTCCACTGTATGACTCGGAATTGCCTATTGCTCTTTTGCAGACAGCTCATAAGAATGCAAGTAGGCACCTTTGGGATGTCATCAAAATGCAGCCAGGTGGTGACCCCCTAAGGAGGGATCTGAGGTCAGCAGTGGCCACTCACCTGGTCGCAAGCCCCCTTAGTGCCCCCGTCTACCCAGACACTTCAAGGATCCCAACACCTTGCTGGTTTTTCTCCATTTCTTATCCCAACAAAAGTCTCCCACTAGCTTGGATGAAGCAAAAAGCACTGCTGCTGGCCTGGGCTGGCCCCATGCAGCTGCCCACGTGCTTCAGCATGGATGGAGCAGCTTGGCCGGTGGCAACTTATAGGGAAACCCCCCCAATCCAGGTTGCAATTTTGAGGTACTGCCGGAGGTAATCATCTCCCTGCTGAGTTAAACCCCAGCACTGGGCTGCAGCTTGGTTTCCAAGTGAGAGCTTGGAGCTGCTATTCAGACCTTATATTTAGAAAAATGTGGGAAAAGAACTAGATCCATTTCAGGGTTTGTATTTTTGTTGGCAGGATATCTGGTATCATTATGGAGAGCAAACCCAGGGTTTTTCTTTTTTGAAAAAACTTTTTTTCAAAGTATGCATTTTCTTGCCAGAAACGTATAGAAGAAGTGGGATCTGATGGGAGGAATTTGTGGGTGAGAAGCCTGAGGGAGCAGCAAAATTATTTCATCGTCACATCCTTCGTGTGTACAGATGTGCGGGTCCCAGGGCTGGGAGGACTCCAGAGGTCTCCTCCTCCATCCTCCTGCCCTGTGGCAGAACCAGCTCGACCTGGTGATGGAGACAGCACATCTTCCGAGATACTCACATCCTGACTTCATTATCATCCCTGTTAGAGAATTCCTCGAGTTTGCTGCAAGATACATCCAGGATGTACATTGCTTTTCCTGCCAATGATGGTTGTAGGGGACAGATTATTTTCTCCCTTTGCTGCCATGTACAACCCCAGGTAGCTAAATAGCATGACAGGGAGCTCCTGAAGGATTTGCAGACCAAGCCAGGTTTGCCTGGCCACTTTGAACACCAGCACATGACAGTGAAGTGTGATTCATTTTGAGGGTGAATTTTTGCAGCTATCTGGTATTTAACATGTTTGCAGCAGACCAGGGGATCATAGAATCATAGAATGGTTTGGGTTGGAAGGGACCCTAAAGATCACCTAGTTCCAACCCCCCCTGCCATGGGCAGGGACACCTTCCACTAGACCAGGTTGCTCAAAGCCCCATCCAACCTGGCCTTGAACACTGCCAGGGATGGGGCAGCCACAGCTTCTCTGGGCAACCTGTTCCAGTGTCTCACCACCCTCACGGTGAAGAATTTCTTCCTTACATCTAATCTAAATCTATCCTCTTTCAGTCTAAAACCTTCACCCCTTGTCCTATCACTACACTCCCTGATGAAGAGTCCCTCCCCATCTTTCCCATAGGCCCCCTTTAGGTACTGGAAAGCTGCTGTAAGGTCTCCCCAGGGCCTTCTCTTCTCCAGGCTGAAAAACCCCAACTATCTCAGCCTGTCTTCATAGGAGAGGTGCTCCAGCCCTCTGATCATCTTCATTGCCCTCCTCTGGACCTGCTCCAACTGGTCCATGTCCTTCTTACATTGGGGGCCAACAGCACATTTAAGGACAAACCCCTGGCAGGCGATTTGACATACATACTCTGGCAAACATACTTGCATGTCACTATTTAAAAGCCTGCAAGACATCTGCTCTGCCAGGTGGCAAGGCTCTTGCAGATGGATCAGCAGGCGGCAGGGATGGAAAAACACAATGATCATAAGAAAATGACACCAGTCATTTTCCAGTCCTTAAGAATCAGCAAAATCACCACCAAAATACTCAACCTCAGGCTTAAAAAGCAGACAGGGAACCTTTGGGAAAAGCCAGCTGGCCTCTGGCAACAGGGACTCATCATGTGTTGCCCACTAAGCTGTCAAGTTAAGGACTTGTCCTGCTATCGCTCCATCCCCAGAAGGTCAACGACTGGATTTGCTTATCACCCAGAGGCACTTTACTCTGGTTAATTGGCACCCCTGGTGACAGGGAAGATTGATGGTCTCCCATCAGAACCTTTCACAGCAAGCCCAGGAAGGACACAAAGCTTGCCCTCACCCTCGCCTACGCAACTTTTACAGTGTTTCCCATGGAAATAGGAGACATGGGGAAGGACTCATTCATGGGGAACGGATGGGTGTAATGTCATTAATGTCAAGGCAGCCTACGGTGAGAGGAGGGTAGAAGAGCAGCCTTGGACTTGTCTGTTCATGTGCCCATCCCTGGAGGATGCTGTACTGCCTGGAGATGGGACATGTTGTCTTGTCCTTGTCCTGTAACGCTGTGACAGGAGTGAGGCAGCACCAGGACAGTATTTATTCCCTTTAGACAGCTCTTTCCTTACTTCAAGGCAGTTCAAGTGCCTCCACATAGCACTTCTCTGTGGAGCACAGATGGGTTAAGATGGCCTCTAAAGTGATGAAGACCGTAGCTCCAGTCCTGGTGCCTTTCTCATGCAGCATGGAGAGATGCTGGGACCAGAAGAAGACATCAAAGCAACATCTCCCAGCTTGACTTTCCTACTTGTATCCCCTGTCGTGCTGAAGGACAGGCTCCTCTGGACACTTTGGTTCTCCAGAGAAAGCCTCTTTCTATTGGTGATCACTGAAAAGGACCAGATGTTACCTTTTAGCTCCCTATTGGCTCTAATCTCCTTTCTTCTTTGATCCCAACCCCACTTAAAAGAAACCCCATATTTAGCTCCTCTTGGGTGGTCCTCAGGGAAGGCTCAGCTATTTCTAACCTCTTTTTGCTTTCTCAAGGCTCATGCCCGATGGCATATTCCTGCCTCCTTGCATGGTAGGAGGAAAACAAGCCATGACCACTCCCTGGGCTGGGAGCAGGTTTCTGCAGTGGGAATTTGCTAAGAGCCTTGCTATACTGACTCCACTGGGGCAGGCAATTCAAACAGCCTAAAGTGTTCTTCTTTGCCCTCGAAGAGCCAAACTTCTCATTGCTGCCTGAAGCTCTCCCTTGTACAAACATCCTCACTTTTTCATTCTCCAGTTGTTTGTTGGGTAGGGCTGGTGGGGCTGTAACTTGTACCTACTTGCCAAGAAGCCCCCAAGACCCCGAGGGACTCATGGAGAAATCCCAGACGCATTCACCTCTTCTATGTTCATCCTGGCTTGCACAGCCATCACTTCGTGCATGAACTCTGATGGCCCAAGCTCACAGCACACATATGGTGTTAGTGACCAGGATCCACCATCTGCATCGGCAAAGTGCCGCAAAGCCAAAGACAAACTCTTGCTTTAAGCAATCAGAAATGTTTGGGACATACCAGACTTCATGTTGGAAATCAGAGCCATATTCTTCAAAACTCTGGCCCTTTGTTCAGACGCCCTTTGGAGACCTCCCGCAAATACCTCACTTGGACTTCCAGATGCTAGAAATTAATTTTATTTTTTAATTCTGTGCCACAAATCCTTAATTTTGGAATGTGCACATTTCCTGTGCGGTCCCTGGCTCCTAGAGACTACTAATACATGTGAAATTGCAACAGACGTTGATAACAAAAGTTTGAGGGTAAACCAACAGCTTTTCAAAGCCTTCTCTAGATAATTTATCCTAGACTGGCGAGTAGCCACAAACTCAATGGTGGGGAAGGAGGCTGCTTTTGATTTAGCTGATGTTTAGGTGTGAATGAGAAGGAGAGATATGCGATTAATCATTGGAAGCAGGGAGATGGTATTATTTTGATTCATACTTGACAAGTTTTCTAGGAATGCTGAACTCGAGTAGAAATGCATGGCGGACCCAGCTGTTCAAACAGTGTGATTAATTAAACTGATTCCATGTGAAAAACAACACTGACTCTCACTCTCAAATTGCAAATCATTTTCAATATATTGGGGAAGGGCCAGCTGAGTTTTATTAATTGCTTTGGAGGTGATGAATCAGGGTTGTCTACAGAGACCCACACAAGCGCACATTCCTGAGAACATACGTGATGATGGACTAGTTTCACGGCTGCTTGGATCAGCAAAGGTTGCTTTCCCGGAGATGCTGCCATTTGCACACAAGGCGTGGATGAAACCCCAGCGTACACACGCTCCTCCAAGCGCTGTCTTCCCAACCCCGCGTTGAGACGCTTTGCAAAATTGCAACGCGCGCAGATGGAGCCGGCGCTTGTGTTGCGACCAGCGCTAATAATAAAACCTCCTCTCCCCACATACGTACGCAGCTCATTCACCTGCCAAACCACGGCTCTCTCAAAATATCAGCAAACTGAGAGCAGGCCTTGCAGCGTATGATTTGCCCAAGACCACACAGGAAGCCTGTGGCCAAGCTGGAAATTGAGCCCAAGGCTCCCAGCTCCAGGATGGGGTCTCGACAGCGGGCTTGGGGCCATCCTGGGACCCTTCCCCACGCAGTGCGGGGCCAACGCAGGCAGGGAGACGTGAGTTTGACAAAAGCACCTTGCTTGCACGTATTTAAACCCAGTCCAGTGGTGGGGCCCTTGCAGCAGGTGGTCAGCGGGACTTGCGCACCCCCAGGCGAGCGTGACGGGGACTCGGCCCTATGAAAAGGTCTGGCAAAATCCTGCCCGGCAGTGGAGGCTTTTGATTTATATTTTCTCCGCCAGCTTGTCTGTTTTACTCATGCTGCTGACAAGGAGAGGGATATTTGATATGTGCTGAGGGGCAGATGTTGAGCACCGCGGAGCAGTGCTTGCAGGAGGCAAGGCTGCTTCTCAGGTGTAAACCGTCTGATGGTCATAAAATGGCTTACAGGGGGGCAGGAGGGAAAGAAATAGATTAATCTGCCTGGTGCTCACAGATGTGGAAAAACACCCTTGAAACAGCTCAACTGGATGTTTGTCACCACAGCTGCCAACGGAGGGAGAGTGACAGCCCAGCAGCAAATGTGCAGACACCTTTCGACTCGACCAAATCCCGCAGGGCACCTCGCAATACCAGGCAGTGACCCTGTGCTAACTGGCTTCAAATGTAACATTTGAAATACCTTGCAAATATACATCTGAGCCAAGATTTCCACCCTGAGCCTGGTGGGGAGGCTCTGAAAGCTTATTGCAAGCACCTGTCTGGTTTTCAGAAGCATTGATCTCCTAAAGTCAACAAGAGGAATTAGAAAGGCTGGTGGTTGCCGCTCTTTCTGCAAAACCATGACCATGATCCCCAAATTTGCTACCCAGGGAGCCCTGTTCTGACCCCTCATGTTTGATCCCAGTGGGAGAAGTCATGTGCATAGAGATGTGTCCCAGACACCTCATGTTGGTGGAGCACATGTGGCTCCAACCAGCCTTCCTCAGAGGCACGGCAGCAGGCTGGCTCCAGGAAAATATTGCTTTGTCCACCCTCTTCAGTACCTTACAGGCTGCCATTTCTCCAAGACAGCTGAGTGATAGTTAAAAAATGTTTGCCCTCTTTCCCCTCTCTCTGAAAGGAAAGGGAGTCTCTGCGGACCCATTTATATTGCTGGCTCAACTGAAGTTAATAGGAATATTCCCCGTCTTCTCCACAGGGGCCATGTTTTTCCCTCGGGAGATCTGTAGGACCATTTACTAATTTCACAGACATCTCAGCAATTCCCCCTCGTCAACCTGAGCTTCTTAGAAATGGAGAATGTGATCTCCACTCTGTCTCTGGGTGATGTGACGCCCTTGCGTTCATGCTTGTGCTGCTCCAAACAACACATTTTCTGAGCACACTGTGTTTGTCTGAAAATACACCAGGAGGGCTGCCCAATTTGGAAATGACTTGAATTACAAAAAAAGCACAGCTGTCTTTAACAGCTCTCGAAGCTCATGCAACTAGTCTGCAATTTATTGACTAGGATTAGATGCTTATTGTCTATGACACTTTAAATACCATTACATTGAAGTTTATACAAGAAAGTCCAAGTTTTCAAACTGGAATCTTAGCAAAAACAGCTGGACCATTTGTTTATGTGATAGACAGAAAAGAATGACTTCTGTAATCTGTGTATTTGGCTTCAGGATTTTCTACGACATGGGGAGACAGAAACCTACCCCATCCCTAATTGAGGATTGTTAGACAGAGCTGAACACCACGGGCTAATTTGTCCCTGATGTTAAGGCTGCAGCCAAAGCTGGGGTTGAGTCCTTCCCTTGTCCCCTCACACCTGACGGAGAAGCACTTGAAACCCTCTAGCCCACCTCTGACAGTCAGGACTAAGTCTCCCGTCTCTCTCCCCCAGGCTGCTCACATTCCGCATTTTGTTTCTAGCATGAAAGACTTTGTTTTAAATCATAATAGTAACCAGGCTGTAATCACATTATAGCACACATGGAGAACTCACAAAAAGTCATGTGCTTTGGATTTGACATTCTGATTTATGGTTGTGCGCTCCAGTTACACAGCTGCAATCTCATTTTCGACAAAGATGTTTTCTATTTTTCTATTACTTTGCTTCACCCTGTCTTTATGTCGAAGAAAATGAAAGCCACCAGGTGAAGCTAGCACAAGAGGACAAATGTTTGCATGTTCTGGATCAAAACCATGATCAAATATTTTATGCTCTACTTTCATAAACAGCTTGCTACAGGAACATGTGAAGGGGGTGTAGATACTTCATTTTGAGCCATTTGAAGTTCAAAAAAAATTCCAGACTTTTATTTATTCAGAAACTAGATCAGCCTATGAAATTCACATCCCAGCCATTTGATCACGGTGACTTCACCGAAGAGGGTAGAGGCTTGCAGAATTACTCCTTAGACATTTGAACAGGCTCTCTGCTTGCTGGGACACAACACTGCTCGCTGTCTGCTCCATCGAGCAAATTTTGCTCCATTGAGCAAATTTTACTCCTGAGCAAAGCCCAGTGGAGGTGGCAAAGCCTTGCTCTGCTCAGTTAAGAGCAGACTGCAGTCATTAGCCCTTCCCTCTGTCAGTAAACCGTTCGTTTTGCATTCCTACGAAGAGTAGCAGCATTCCAGCTTAATTAAAAAAGTGAGCACTTTTGCAGTAAATTGCATTAATGTTGGGAAGGGGCCAGAGCTTATGTTTTACATGAACCTCTCTTGTCTTTAGTGGAGTAAAGAAAAGAAAATGTCATCAACATTCTTTTCACAGTTTAAACACTGATGATCTATCTTTAGGGCTGGTGTTGGCTGAGCATTACATACGGCACGAAACCACTGCTGCGTCCCTTACCAGGGGTAAATTATGCATTGCAGACTCATAAACCTTAAAGTGCAGTGTGAAATTTTACTAAAAGACCATCATTTTCATATGGGTTAGGAAGGGCCTAGAGGAAAACGTATAGTGGTTCTAGAGCATGTGTTAAGGAGCTGAAAACATGCGCGAAGGGAGCCTGTGTGGGTCAGACCCTGACCGTGAGTCCTCACTGAAGCAAGGCTTTGACTGTAGACTCTTTGGGGCAAGTAACCCCTTTGTCTCGACAATCAGTAATTTTACCTCCTGTATAAATTCTGTAGGCTCCAAATGAGGGAAGTTTCCATCTTCAGGACAGTGGTACTCCAAATTAACAACTAAATGTAAAAGTAGAGCTGGGACTCAGTAGAGCTGAGCACTGAAATGAAGTGTCAGGGTGTTGAAAATGCTCTGTGAACACAGCTGGGCACCTCTGGAGCAATGGCCACATCTCTCTGTGTCATGAAGGAAAACTCCAGAAATGCTGCGTACATCGAGGGGACCAGAATAAAAAATTCACATTTTTTTTGTAGACCAGAGGTTCCCAACCCACAGGCACTCAATTTAACCACAGTCTTCAGTCACGTCTGCAGATACATGTATTGGTGGGAACTGGGAGGAGATGCTGCCCTGAGCCACAGTCTCGAAGGGTCCCTGGGGACAATTTCTGCTGCTCACAGGTTGCCATCAGCAGCAGATCAGCAGTAACTTGTCCCTGGGGGTAATGAAGCTGGTCAGTGCTGGACCTACTGGATCACAAAAAAAATGACATCCAAACCCTTGTATTTTTCAGGTGAAAACTGCAGAGTAGAACCCCCCCCTCTGCTCAAGAAAAATTTGATGAAAAAATCCAAAATTTGAGAAAGGACAAGTAATTTGTTTTTCACTGTTGGCTAAGTCCCAATATTCTGGCTATGGTAATAGCATTAATACCAGGTCTGTTCATCTTAAATGTCTCTCCTATACAGTGCCTGAAACGGGCAGGTACACACTAGCGTGCAAGATCATCTGCCCCTAAGCCAAGCAGAGCAAGAGACCACCAGGAATTCCTTTTCCATGACAGTCCCTATAGATGGGATAATTTCAGAGGATCTCTGGGTTATTATGAGGGTTGGTCTCTCAGCAGAATAAAGAGCAGGCCAGGTCACTGGGACTCCATAGCTGTTGTCTAAAGCAAGAAAGGATGTGCCCAGCTGTGTGTGGCTGTACGTGTCCCAGTACCAGCTCCAATTCTGGCCCATAGACTCCCAGACAGACAGAGCAAGACTGAGCAGAATGACCGAAGCAGAAAAGCCATAGCATTTATTTCTCATGCAGTCACCCTCCATTATAGAATGGCCCTAGTAGAGCCAGTCAAAATATTTTTGACCAAGAGGTTTTCCACTGGAACATGCTATTCTTTCTGAAATCAAGCAGGAACTTGTTCACATGTCAATGGCAGGTTTTGGTCAGGAAAAAGTCAAAACATTGCATTTTGATAGCGAACTTTCAATTTGTGACATTTTGACTTTTATATCATAATACAATCTTGTTCTATTAGAGTAGATTATGTAGTTCTACTTAATCAGTTATATTTAAAAGTTGATATAATGTAAAAGTCAAAACAAATCACCTCCTGCAACACAGTCTAACAAAACATCCCAGTACACCCTCTTTCAGTATTTTTATCCTGAAGGCAATAGCAACTTCTAGCTTTTATTTCTAAATGGGAATGATTCTCATTTTACAAAACACTGGGAGCCCTGGCAGAATAGAAATTCCTGCTCCTGGCCAGTGTTGAGTACCTGTCTGGTGCTTGGTACTCCAGGATCATCTTAAAAAACTCATTAACTTATGGAATTAATCAGAGTGTCACCACAGCACTCACAGCCACTTGTCCATCTGCCCTGGAGACACTTGGTCAACTTAAGCTATGTTCTCTTCTAATTTTGCTGTCAATGGCATGGGTGTCTTCACCGGAGCAATTCATTCCAGGATTTTCTTTATATCGAATGGGGAAAAAAAGGATTGTACTTCACATGTGATTTTCATGATCAAAAGAAGGCATCTACTTCAGGTTGAGAAGGATGGCATCTGGACATCTTCCTCATGGCCATCTGTATGGCCTATATCCCATATTGATCAGACCTCTGTTGCCTATAGAGGGATGTAAAGTGGGTAGCTCAGATGTAGACCTTGATCTACCACCAGATGAAGTCTGCCCCTGGTGCCTTCAGTCAATACACATCTTATTTTTTCTCCATGATATATCAGATTAGAGCTTTTGGGGAAATGTCTCACCATGTGCTCCTTGGGACTGGTCTAAGTTGGAGTCTTTCGGAGTAACAGTGATACAGCTGCAGATTAACTGGAAAGGAAAATTTGGAAGCAATTTCAAAACAATTCCTCTTCCTTGGGTTTTTTTGTTGTTGTTGTTGTTGGTTGGGGTTTTTTTGTGAAAAACCTTTCTTTTGAGAAATATTAATTTGTTTTACAGTAAAACTCACAGCACTAGTGAAGATCAAAGTCTCCTGTGTTTGGTGTGGTGCATGTAAAGATATGCCTTTACCAGAAAGGTCTCCTTCCTAAAACAAAGCTCCTGAGAAAAAATTCCTGACATCACTGAAGTTCTACCGTTTTTCCACAAACTATGTAAACAAAATCATGAGCTGAAATGATGTTTGTAATTCTTCATTTCACAGACAGCTGTTCAGCCATGCACTTGCTAAAGACAGGATTCCAAGCACATGATAATTAAAAAAAAACACCAAAAACTTCTGTGTATTTTCGAGGGGAAAAATACTTGTGGAAAAATGGCTAAAAATAATTGCCAGGAAAATGAGCCCATCCAGCCCTTGCAAAGTGGAAACATTTGGGGTATTTTGCTCAAAACCATCTTCCCGCTTCCTTTGCCAAGGGTCCTTGCAGGTGCAGAGGGATTTGCCCGGGAAGGGGTGACTCATGGTTCCCTCGGGGAAACGAGAAGATTCAGCCCCTTGTCCTGCAGGCGGGTGGGACATGAAGGTCAGACCCTGTGCAGATGGTGCAACATGAACCCACAAGCCCATGCCAGGCAGCTCCATTCCAGGAAGGCTGAGATTTGCCACGCGCCCCACGTTGTGGAGACCGACGAGGTTTCCCGAAGTGTCGTTACCTGCTCCGACATTATTTTAATAGGACTTTCCCATTAGCTGGTACAAACCCTCGGAGAAAAGATGCTTCTACAATTATCCTAGCAGTGCAAGGCCAGGGTGGGGACCAGAGATGACACTGCACAGCTAGGATAAACATTTGTTCCTGAGGCTTCTCGGAGGCTGTCTGCCATGGGCAAAGGGTTTGCAGAGCTGCCAGACTCCATACCTTGCAAAAAGACCCTGGAAGAGAGATTATGTTTTCACATTGTTTCCCAAATTACTTTAAATGTCAACTTAAAAGGCTTTTAAGGTTTTTATTTCAAACGGAAGTATTAACTGGAACTGCCAGGGGCAGTTAGCTTGAGAAAAGCAATACCGTGCATCTTAAACAGGGCAGAAATTTTTATGACCCAAATTCTTCATTTATTATACACAGATGGTGGAAGAAGGCTGCTGTCCCCAGTGCCCAGCAACGAAACAGGCCTGGACACAATCTTCTGCAGACAAATGGTGCCTGCTCAGAGCTTTCTTAATGTAACATGATGTTTCCCTCCTCATCCCTTCTATGTAGAGTGACGTGAAGCATTCGCAAGGCTGAGCCTGATTTGTGGAGCTGGTGAAACCTATCGCATTCCTGCCATATTTTAGACTGAAGGTGTAGCAGGATGGGGCACACGCTTCTCATTGCCAAGTGCAAGTGTTGGCTCTGGCTGACGCGTCCCTGGAGCGTGACCACACTCAGTATATGGTCATGTTGAGCCACCTGGTTCTCCAGGTGCTCAGAGACAACCATCTGCAGGTGCACTCACGCTGGTTGCATCTGAAAGGCAGAAGTCTGTGTAAGCACCCATTGAAACCTGTGATGAAAATACATCTCCCTGTGCCCACATTAGCTCATCCTTCCACCGTTTGCACTCATGTATATCATATCTGCCCCACTTACTGGCAATCAATAGTTTATACAGAAGATGCCAAAGAGCTGTGTAGGATGTGCTGGTGTTGAGAAAGAGTGTGTGCTTGTGCAGTAACAAGCACAGAAAGAGTCTTGCTCCCAAGGCAAGCAGCAGGAGGAACAGCCCCCTGAATCAATCACTAAACCAGCCAACGCAAATTTCGCCTCTTGTTCCTCGCTCTGGCACTGACCAATTACGTAGCCTTCAGCAAGTTTGTCCTCCGTAGCCCTATATTACCTCCAAAGCTGTGAGCTTCTGCAGGGTCCATCTCTCACCACATGCAGCACCAACTGTAACAGAGTGTCAGCTGGAGCCCTCAGCCCCCGTAGAAAAGGCAAAAACATGAGAAGAAAGAGGTGGCCATGGAGAGAAGTATAAGAAACCCTTTTATTCCTCTATTGTGTTGTCCTGGGGAAGAATCTTTGCCTCTGATGAGGAGCCAAAATGGAGAATAGTCAGATCCAGCTCCTGGGAGGGAGGAAGAGTGCGTTTATGGGTCTCATTCCTCTTCTTGTGTTCTTACCGACGCCACCTCATCAAACGCAGCATTCCATACATGAACATTGTTAGAGCTTTATTTTACTCACAGTTGCTGCAGTAAAAACAGGCGAGCAAACCCTGCTATGTCATGCAGCTGATGTGTTGATGCAGCAAGTGCAGCAAGAACTATCCAATTTAAGAGCAAAAGCCATAGCTGATCTAGGGACAGGTAAGCAATTTTTTGTCTACCGGGTTGATAGTGTGATGCCACTCATGCTACTTCCTTCCTGCCCAGGGGAAGGGGAAAAACCTCACAGCTGAGGTCTCTAGACAGAAGTTCAAAAAGCCTCAAAAACTGCAGTGTGGCACAAGAAGAGATCAGGAGAGGTTAAGCATGCTTCCAGAGGCTTGGACCATGCAGGAGAATTAAGTATGCAAGGTGAAAACGATACTTGGAAGTGGCCTACGACCCACCCTGTAGCAGAAGTAGGGCAATTGCCTATTTAAGCTGAGAGAAAATTTCTGCTTGAGCACAGATCTACTGATGCTTTTATGACAGAGACAGTCAGCAAGGTCCACCTGAGAAGCATCTTGGTGTTGTGGTCATCAGCTCTGGCTAGGACCGGTCACCAAAGCTTTAGAGAAAGGCAAAAAACCAAATCCAGGAGTGAGATTGCACAAGGAGCGGGAGAGGAGCTGTGGTGAGGAAATAACGCTCATCCCCTGCAAGAGCCAGGAAGTTCCAAAGCCTGTGATTAATTTAATGTGCTGTAAATGCTGTATGACAAACATGGGCATCAGCTCTTTTTCTAACCCCTCTTGGAAATTCCGGACAGTCCGACACCCAACACATCATCCCACAAGCTTTCGTTCCTAATTCCAGGATCGTGCCTGCTGGTGCAACACAAGCAGCTCTGGGCTCTTCACGCTCTGAGTTTGGTGAGGGGTCCAGAGTCCCATGTCTCTAAGGGTCAAATTTCTTCTGATTTCCAGCCTAAACATGTTTGTGACCAAGATATTAGCTATTTTCATGCTGGTGGTCCATAGTCAGTCCACAATTAAGGAGTATATCCATCTCTCCTATCTTCTACATTTCCAAACCACTGGTTTCCAATTCAGAGAATGGTTCTAGCTTGCACTTGACCTTGCATTTGCGTGGCCAGATGTCTGCCATTCCACAAAATTACTTTGGCTACCTCTTTGGTAGTGCTCAAAATTGGCAATATCACCCAACGTTGTGTTACCTGCATTTTTGACTAGTGCCACGTGTTCTTTAGGTGTCATGTCCTGTGGCCAGTCCTACACAAAGGAAATTTTTCTTTGACCTGTTAATCCACTGAAAGTACAAGGATTGCTAGTGTAACCCTGTAGCCAGATCCCTGCTCCTTTTATATGCAAACTCAATATTAAATTTCTTAGGGTCAGATTTGGACCATTATTTCCCCTTGTCCAAGAAATCAGTTATCTTATTGAATATCTATGATTATATATTGCATTAGAGCAACACGATCTGTCCTTAACAAAACCACATGGGATTTCCTCCATCTCCCATGCTCCCGCTCCCCCCCTGCATCAAACTCTGCTCTCAGACCCTCCATAAAAATGAGGTCAGCTAATGGGCATGCAGTAGCCACGAGGATCCTGCCCTCCTTACCTCACTTGTGTGAATTTAGGCACTAGTTTTTCCTTCTCCAGTCCCAGGACAGTGGCCCCAAGTTGACAGATTCATTATCCTTCCTTGCTACTGGAGCTGTAGTTTCATGTGCTGGTGCTTTTAATACCTTCAGTGTTACCCGTTCACTTAAACACCAGTTATTACTGGGTTCAGTGCAGGGGTAAGCAGGCAAAATTCTCCAGCCTGCATTATACAGGTCACAGTAGATGATCTAACGATCCCTTTGGCCCTAAGGGCTACAAATGTTAAAAGCATTATATGGCACATCCTTTAAAAAGCTCAATATTTTTGGCACTGTCCCCTTTCTCACTGTGATCTTATCAGCCCTCACAAGCTGAATGCCGTTGAAATTTATTGGTTACTTAACATGAATGGAGGGCATCAAAAAATGCTCTGGGGAGTGTTGAGGATGATTCATATGTGGGAAACCTTTCTCCCCAAGCAGTACTGAACCATATCTGTGGGAGAGAAGAAGCACCATGCAAAGACACCAGGAGCCAAGCTCAAAATAAATGAAAGGAGGTATTTCCCCCACGGTGGGTAATGGACCAGTACAAATCTTGGCCAAGGGGAATTACAGGTGTGAAAAGCTTACCTGGGGTCCCAAGGAGATTGGACAAGTACTTGGAGGCGCAATCCAGTGGGATCATTAAACAGATGGGTCACATCAGGCTAAGGAAATTCTCCAAGCTGGAGGTAATGGGATTTTGGGGAGAAACACCACATGTACTTCTCCTGTTGTGTCTTTTTCCTGTTGGAGACAGAATGTGGACTGGATGGACCCAGTTCAGAATTTATGTAGGCTGCTGCTTAAAATGCTGCCTTGCAGCTGAAATGGAAACCCAAGGCCTCCTCAACTGCATTCCCACCGAAGGTCCTACACCCTTGTCCAGAAGACGACAGTCTGTTCATCTACCAACACATAAATGTGCAGGAATTCTTCTGAAACTGTTGGACTTACCTTCCCAGGGCACCCACTTTTGGGCAGAGAAGCTGCCCATTGTATAACTTCATTGTTAATGCCAGTGCAAGGAGTCAGAAAATAATAGGTATTTTCCATGGAGAAAGTCAATAAACTTTTTTTATAGGTATATTTTTATTTTGCCAAGTTTAAATTGGAGGAGAAGGGCAGAAAACAGTATAGTTTTCATCAGAAGAGGTCTTTTCCAGTGTTTGATGTTTGAGTACATTTCAATTTAAACAAATTTTGAAAATAGCAAAAAGCAAAAAATTAATAAAAATAGCGGGGTTTTTCCACTAGCTCTACTGATCTAATTCCAGGATGGGTAATTGTATTCGGACTGATTATTGTAGGACTGGAGCTCCAGTCGGGTAGAACATTCTTTTTATTGGAAAGCATTATGTAGTGCTGGTTTTGATTAAGGAGGCAACCCCGAGAAGACTGTGCTGCAGTCTCCACTTGCCTTGCTCTGCAAGAGAAACATTTTCCAAAATCCACTGAAAGACATACAGGAGAATGTTTTGTTATTCTTGTTAAAACTGATAAAAAATTCCAAATTTTATTTTTTTTCTATGATGGTCACATTGTTATTTTACCTTTCATAGACATTTTCCTAAGGACCATATTTTGAAATCCTTATTGCTTCTTACCTGGGTAAAATTTTCACAGGCTTACTTAGGTCAAAAGTGACTTCTTTTTTTCATTCTTTACTCACACAAATTTCCACTAACAGAAAAACAAAGTGAAGACTTAGAGATTTGGCTCTATAATTTTAAGAATATTGTAAATCAATACCTATGTAAACATTCAAGCACAGGCTCTTTGTTAAGGATATGCTTATGAATTGTTTTTTAAGTCGGCGTGGCCAAAAAGGATGAGTATATTATGAAAAGTTCGCACGTTTTATTTTGTTTGTAGTTTTCCATATTGGAAAAGGAAAGAGGGGGATCAAGTAAAACTGATTTTTTTTCTCATAAAAACAAAATATATGTTTAAAAGTTTACTTTTTTCCTTAAAGAGCAAGCCATTTCAAACATTTTGTTTGTGTATTGCAAAGAACTGTTTTTTTGTTAAAATATCTTTCTCAATAGAAAAATGAAACCAAATTATTTCTAATCATAAGCAGAGTACAGGCTGTATACTCTGTGTTATAGATTGATCTTAATGAGCAAATGATGGCTGTGAATGACCGCATTAGGCACCAAAGTGAGTAACCATTTGCAAAACTGCCTGTTAATTTTTTATTAATCCTTTATAAACTTCAAATATGATGTGTGACCAACATAACTCGGCTTTTCCTTTCATAAACCTCAGTGGCACTTTATAGGTTGTGATCAGTGCCCTGGGGGTAGCTCAGTGATTCAGCTTTTGCTATTGGGAAATGAAACTCCTGCAGGTGAAAGGAACTTAATAGTAAACGAGATTATCTTCATGGCAGATCTTCTAGAGCTAGTCAAAGACCGGAGACCTTGAAATCATCACAGATATCACCTCTAGATCTAGGCTTTTGCTGCTTTCCATTAAGCATGTGTTGCTCTGCCAACAAAAAGCAGCACAATCCCATTGCAGCAAATCCCTTAGGTCTCGGTGAAGAAACAAATGCATCGTTGCGTATCAGTGGACAGCTGGGGGTATCAGGGTTATTGGGCACTCAGGACCTAAATGATGCCTCCGGCACTTAAAAGATACAAATTAAAATGGTTCCTCTCCTCCTCTGACCCCTGACTACCCACGCTGGGGTTTTCCTCATACATACGTTCCCACAGTGCCCTTTTTCATGATGACCAAGAGCCAGGCTTGCTTTGCAAGAGCTGCCTCCCCAGACAGCAGTTGGACCTCTGAGGACAGATGGTTTGTTTAATACTCACACTTATTTTTTTTTGCTGAGAGGGTGTTTTTCCTCGGGACTGTCTGAAGGACTCCGGAGGTCCCCCATGGCAGAAGCACAGAGAGCAGATGGGTACAGTAGCTTCCCCTGTGCTCCCTAAATCCCACGGTGTGTCTACCTCAAAGAACAAGTTTATTTTCCTGTGCAAGTACCCACTTTTCCCCATGCCCAAACCCCCTACCCAGAAAAGAGGCCAATTAATGCAAAAATATAGAAGACCACATGTTCTCCATTGGCTTCCAGGAAACCCCCTGCGACAGAGGCTGTTTACTCATCTTCACACTGATCTCAGAGGCCTTTGAGACGGTGGTCCCATGCCTGGCTCCTGCCTGGCAAGTGCTCAGCATCATTTCCCAAATAGCAGCAAGCTTTCTTGGAAAGCTTTCCTCTTGCTCTCCCTCCTCCTGACCCGACATCCCTCCTTTCACCGACCCCAGCTGCTGCACCATGAGCCATTCCCCTCCCTCCATGCCCAGCCAGGAGATGCCACGAGTTTAATAGCGTTCATGTTGGCAGCAGGAGTTTTTTTAGAGCAGCTTCCCTCCCGGCCTCGCTCTCCCAGCTCCAGTACACATCTGCAATTCCTGGACCATCCCGCATCCCCCATCAGAATCAGGGCCCCTTGGCACGAGGCATGGCGCGGAGGCATGCAAAGGCGTAGTATCCTGCCTCGGAAACGAGAGCCTGCAGAGCAAAACACAGCTGCAAATGGCACTCGGAGCCTCGGGAGGCCAGGCTTTAAGAATAAGCAGGCACCTTGGGCTGGGAAGGTCCTAGTACATTTTTGCAGCTATGTAAACAACAGTAAACTGCTCCTTTTGGCCGGGCTGGAGACTGATGGCATAACAGGAAATTCTGGTGGATGATTTTCTTTTTTGGAAACCACATGAAAGTTAACCAAACTTTCCCAAAACAGATGAAAGATTCTGACCAGGAGCAATCAGAGGATGAAGCAGAAGTTTTAAGGGTGATTGTAATCCGGTCTAACCCCAGGCACGGCCGTGCCAGCAGGTTACTGCCGGGGAAAACAAGCTACTGCTCATCAGCTGCTCTGGGCGAACCCCTTTCCACCAGCTCATGTCCCTAGGGGGGTGACGTAACCCAAAGTGGGACACCAGCAAGGAAAGGTTGCCCTGAGGGTTACCAGGGTGAAGATGGCAGAGCAGAAGTGACTGTCCTGCCCTGACTCTATCCGGCCCCGGTAGTGTGTTTCCAAAGAAGCTGTGGACCTGAGGAGCAGAGAAAGGTTGGGGCTTCAAGGACTGCATGTTGCTTTTCTTTTATAAGCCAGGGGCTTTTTATGGGGTCTCAAACCAAGCCCCCAAAACAGCTGCTTTGGCAACCCAAGGCGATTCAGTCGTAAATTCCATTAATCTTCACCCTGCACAAAAGCCATCAATATCTGCTCAGCCCCGAGCATGCTCTCGAGTCCGCTGGTGGCTCCCAGTGTTCCTCTTGGCCTGGTTAGAGAATCGGCGAAGAAAAAAAATAAAAAATAAAAAAAGAGGTCTTTCTGCAAAGCCAGTAGTGCCCGGCCAAGATGCTTCCACACACAAGTGGCTTCTGAAACACGAACCAACCACAGAGGTCTCGGCTCTTCCCACAGCACAAGTGCGTGGGCTCGACTGGAAACCCTGCTCCAGTGGAGGCTCTGCCTGCTGAACGCTGGCCAGCAAGCGGAGGAACCCGGCACTAGATCCTGGGAAGGAGGCACACCGGGTCTCCCAGGCTACTTCCCAGAGCCCCATGGCTTCATATGGGGTCAGGGTGGGCAGGGAAAGGGATGGGCTGCCTTTGGGAAGGGAGCAGCCACTGCAGCTGTGAGCAAGGACATCCTCTCCAGCTGTAGAGACCCTTGGACCCAAGAAGTTTCCATGGGTCAAGACTTTGCAGGCTGCTTTTGCAGTGTTTGTTTGGGTTGGCTTGCAAGCTTCCCGGTGCGTATGTTTACTGGGGCGGACACATCTCTCCAGGGCTGGAGATGTGCCGTGGATGTCTCTATCCCAGAGGTAGCTCGCCATTAGGAAGTAGGGGTCCCCATGATGCATTCACATTTAATCAACGTTGATTGCAGTCTTAAATGAATCCAGCCACAACCCTGGAAACTTTCTTTTGAGGAGCAGATACTGTCTCCAAAGTGCAGCATTCAGCAAACTAAAGCGCATGGTCTAGGCTGGGTCGTAAGACATGAGCTAACTGCCAGCTTCTATTTCCATCTGTGAATGCAACAGAGCCAAAATCAATAAATCATCATCATTGCCACCAAGAATTTGGTTTTATTGGATGATAATATATTTCCTACTGGTGAGACCATGTACCAGCATCTGGAAGAGGAACAAATGACTATTTACATTGCAGAGCAGGGAAGACAGAGGAAAGAAATAAGTAAACATATCACATATGTTATATGGAGATTACTGTGGGGTTAGTCTCCGTTATGACATCTATCTCGGAGGGGAGGGGACGAGGAAGGTGACTCATAAATGTCCCAATACTAAGTGAATTATTCCATCACTTCACTCCCCTGTATCATGCATGTACACGGATCCCTTCTTCTCCCCTCCTGTGCAAACACAGCACATGGGCCAAACATGTAATTGCCAGATCGTTGGATGACAGCGGGGGCTTTGCTGAAGCACAGGGCTATTGCACAACACTTGAGACCCCCACGACAGCGCGGCTGAAGGCGTTGTATTCTCCCTTAGAGGAGCAAGGTGTTGTTAAGCGGGGAGGATTACAGCTCTTGCCTTTAGGAGTCCCTCATTCTCACCCCACAGAGATGGGGTACCCATAGCAGTATTGGGGGGGAGGGGGGGAGGCGGTAGGACGGGTGCCATGGGAATGGCTTCAAAGCCACTGAGTCTTCAGGGAACATCGGCGCTCAGCCCTGTGCTCACCGTGTGCTCCAGGTCTCCAGACTGTTCCTTCTCATCTGCCAGGCTGAGGATTCTCTTGCTCATCTGCTGTTTGCAGCGTCCATGCTGCCTTCTTCCCTGAGGCAGGACATGTTGGGGGGGGGCAGTCAGCAATGCATCTATGCAGAAACCGAGCACTTTCCTGCTGGAATTGAGGGTTTGTCTATACTGAAGCCTTGCCTGGAACAGGGAGGTTTTGCTTGATTAAAATTATCATTTCAATCAGCTCTTTTTTTTCCTAAAAAGCTTAATAAGAATATAACACAATGTACAGCCAACACATTTCAATGCTCAAAATGAACTATCCAGCCCCCTTAAATGCAAGGGACTTCCCGGGAGACAACTCCATCCTCCCCAAGTGCAGCTCTGAGCTCCCCGAGCCTCATCTCTCTCCCCTGCGCCGCAAGGAGGACTGAGATTGACACAGAGGGGAGAGCTGGTGCTCGCCGCTCGGTCCTCGCCGCACCAGGAATCAGTGCCATTTCAGTTCCTGCCTCCCCTGCTTCTGACCATTCGGCCCTGGCCTCCTAAACGGGCTTTCATCACCCAATTAGAAACAGAGCAACCTCCCGCTACTTAGTTATATTTGGCAAGGCGAGCACACACACAGAAATAATCTATAGCGCTCTCCCTGGATCAGCACGTGCTTCGGAGGAGAGTTTTGGCAGCCCGGCCCTCCAGCCATGTTCCCCTTCTGCAGCTCAGCAGCTCATCGGCTCGTTAAAAGCAGGAGCAACCCCTGCGCTTGTTCTTGCAGCGTGGCCGCCTGTCACTCCCGCCTGTTCGGAGCTACAGGAGAGCCGATGTCACCCACATCCCGCTGTGCTGCGGGAGAGCTCGGGTCCGGGATCCCCTCCTGGTCCCTCGTTAAAGAGAGGCTGGAAAAATGGTGCACCTCCCACCACGCGAGGCACGGGGATGGCGGCTCTGCAAGGAAGAAAAGGAGCAAAGGTACTGTTTTTCTGAACGTCTGACTTGCCCCTCACAAAAGCCATCCTGAAGGTTGCCGTCCCAGCATTCAGACATCTCAGGTTTCTGCAGAGCTCCAGCTGATGCCGCAGGACCAATACAGTTCCCAGGACACCTACTTACACCTCGATGGGGACCCGAGTGGCTCGACCAGTCCGATACACAGCCAGACTTACCTTTTCACTGCTAAAACCAGGATGTGGTGGGATCTGCCACCTTTCCCCAGTGAGGAGATGTGCATGTGGAGGGTCAAGCAGAGCTGTCTGGTGGGACAGTCCTCCTTTGCACCGCACTGTGGCTGTGGAGCATGTCTGGGTCTGCCTGTGGTGCGATCACAGGGCTTGCTCCTCCCCAAAACCCTGGTTTTATGTGAGTTAGTCTGGCCTGGCTTTAGGGATGAAGACCCAGGCAAATCAGCATGGATTGAGAAAAGCCAACTGGGCTCTCCTCCTGCTCCCTCCAGCCCTTGGAACAAGTCAGGGTTGGCTATATCCATCCCCAAAAGTGGAGACCCTGAGGGTCAGTAACCACCCGGATCGTGGAGAGCTGCCTGTCATCTGCACCTTGCGTGTCCCAGGGCCAGAGGAAGGCTACGGCCACGCAGTGACAAAGAGAGCGATGCCGCTGGCTGCGGACTGCTCCAAGTCATTCAATCCCACGGTCGCTCCATCGCCAGGCTGCCGTGTCCCATCACACGACCCCGTGCGCGGAGGCTTAGATGTTGCATTTTAAAAAAACCTTTTGAGGTCTGGTCATTAGGGAAGCAAAGTCATTCCCTGGTTCAGAGAAAGGACACAAGCTGCACGTGTTTATAATGTGAAAGTGAGGTGTCCTTGCCACAGTGGGGCTGTCACGGGCTCAGCAAGAAGAGGCTGCGGAGGAGTCACACAGGGGCCCTGGTTTATTTTAATTTAGGTTACAGCTACAGCACGAACAACCCTTTCATTGGAAAGGCACAAAGAGACTCTTGAAAGCTGCCTGCCACCGGGCTGGGGTTATCCCCCAGTGTAATACCCACCTGATGGTTTAAATCCAAAATACAACACAAAGCAGCTGGGCAGGGCACAGGCTCCATCTTTGCATCAGGTACAAGCCTGAGCACACTGATTTGTATTGTGTTGTTCTGGTTATTGGGGGAAAAGAAAGTCCTGCGGCAGCAGCAATTATAAAATCTTCTGGAGAAGGGAGAGCACAAGGCTCCAGGGACCCTTTTTGCCTGAGGAGCTATAAGAAGGCAGGCAGTAAAAAAGCAGACCTGGGAATAACCCTTATTGAGTTGAAGCAGGTCATGAGGAACGGACCAGCTGCAACACCTGATGGGCACACAAGCTTCCAGCACCTTGGGAGCATCCAAGAACCCCTCTAGCGGGGATTTTTGAAACTCGGGTACTAAACTCTGCCTAAATCTGCTTTTAGGGACCTATGTTCATTTCTGGGCCTCATTTCCCCCCAAACCCAGAATTTATATAGTTACTGTGCACAGGTGTATATACACAAAGCCAGTCTATGGCAAGTAGGTTTTAACCTGTTGATTTAAGCCCAATTTGGCAGATGAGTAAAACTTTCAAAAATAATTTGGCTTCTGTAAGTTTTGTGGAAATGGTTGGAGGACAGAGATCTTATTTCTGGCCTCGGTGAGGGAAAGGCTCAGCCCTTAGGAGACACCGGAGAGTCCACACTGCCGCTGCTCAGGGCAGTTGGGCTTTGCCAACTCTTCTCCCTTCCAGATCCACCTGACAGAGACAGCAGCAAGGGGGCAGGACAGGAGGAGGTAATGGCAGCGTTGCATGTTAATGAAGTTGGATAATAATAATTGTTTTATTTATAAGCACCCCCACCCCTGTTGAATCGCTTGGGGCACTGCACAACAACCACAAAAACAATTGCTCATTAATTAAAACCACACCAACCTCCCCAAGATTGCAAACAGATGGATAAACACATCATATGATATAATATCTCAGGAACTGAGAAGGGGAAGGGACCACCTGTACCAACCGGCTCTGGCAGGCAGAGGTTTAGCCTGCGCCTCCCTGGCCCCCCAGCTTCACAGCACTTGCCAGCACTCCAGCAAACATCAGAACCTCCGTACTACAGGCTTTAATGTCTCCCCAGAAAAAAAACAGGAGGGCATTACTCATGTCCTAAAGCCCTGCAGTAGCCTGGAAACGCCCAGATGGACGTGGAGGTACAGTATCAGTTCCCTCTATATGTGCATGTTAAAGAGTGAAGCAGACCCCTCTTCTTTCTGCCAGTCCTTCCAGTCTGAGCTGGGGTGGAAGGAAATGCCCCTGCTTCATGTCTGGGGAGCAACGCCATCCTCATCCTCAGTGGAGTCCATCAGCATGGCACTGTCCACTCCACCCTGGAGCCTCTCTGGGGCTGCAGAGTCTGCCGTGCTTCGGGGGAAAACCCAGATGGGGTCTACAGGGGAACTGTGCATCGGGGAGTCTGCCTGGTCCTGTAAGCGCCTGCAGCTTGGGACTGATAGAAAACACAACGCAACACGTGGACTTAACAAGTCCCTTCCCAGCCCTTCAGTGCTGCACGTGTTTTTCATCTGAGCATCTCTAGCCGGTCGCAGGCGCAACAGTTTACCTCCAGATCACCTCCACTAAATAAGGAAAGCGCCATTCAATCCATCCACCCCAATAAACCCGGGAGTCACCGAGCCGGGCTTGGTGGTTCGTGATTTAATCAACGAGGCAACAGTGGCGTAAGAAAAGTGACTTTAACAAATCCATCATCCCCAATACCCATGGGCTCGACCTCTCCCCCTCGAGCCCAGCGCCCCGCAGCAGCCAGGACTGAGCTTTCCTCCCGCCTTTCTTCACCGCACCTTTTACACATTGCAGACCTTATTGGAGAAAATGTTCCTGCAGCCGTGTCCCAGAGCGGGGCGGGGGGGCTGCGAGCGTCTGCCAATGTTTTCGGAAAGGTGAGGACGGGCTGAGCCGGCGTTCCTGACTCACGGAGGCAGCTGGCGGCTCTCCCCGGCCAGCTGGAGGGTGGGAACATCTCGCCGAAGGATGGGGACGCAGGGTGTGGGCTGAGCGTCGCCCGGGGAGCAGCCACATCTGGGGAGGAGATGGCGGGGGCTGCCAGCTCACGCACGGCTGTCCTCGCAGCGCCAGGCGTGGAAAGGTGGCAGGTGCCGACCACACATCTCCAGAAAGGCAACTTTTTGGAAAAGAGTGAGGAAAGTCCCTCTGGCTTCACGTTTCCCGCAGGGGCAGCAGCCTGGCTGGGGTTTTAGAGGAGGACAATTTGTCAGGTCGCTCTAGCCCAGCTTGGCCAGCCATGAGATTTCTCACCCTGAGGTGCCCAAGGAGCTGGTGGTCGGTGAGCCAAGGAAAGACCCCATCCTTGCGCAGACTACGAACGCAGCTCTTTGGGCACAGGCCGGGAACACTTTAGCCCTGGATTATGCTACATAAATTTAGACCCTTGCTTCTCCACAGTCCATTCAGCCCTTCCCGCTCTCCTGTCAGTGTGCGTTATTGAGCAAATGAATTTAACGATTTGTTGAGAGAAATACTGACGATGCCACCTTGGGCATCTCTGTGTCTACATCTTGGAGAAAAAAAATGAAGGCGCACTGGGGATTAGTTTGCAGGGGGAAGACTTTGTTCACCTGTCCTTCCAGGATGGTTTGGCAATGGAAAGGGCAGGTGTTCCTGCCCTGCACCATTGCATGGGGCCACCTTCTCCCCATCACTTGTCACTCAGGCTCTGCATGTCCCAACAGCCCACAAGACAGAGCCTACACCAGTGGGGCCATTTCAGGATGCTCCATGCTGACCAACACCTTTCGTCCTACAGCAGGGAAACCTGGGAAATTGTCCATCTGGAAAACCTCCTGTTGATGTGATTGACCTTAATTTCACCTGGATCCTTGTGGGAATACACCACAAGCTTTTCCTGGGACCAGGGATTTCTCTTCTGTCCAGCATATGTATCCCTGCTCATGAATTCTGACCCATTATGTCACATTCTCACCAAATCTAAGTGGTCCCCCTTTGACCGACCCAGAGCATCGCATCCCTGGCTGGTTAGTCCTTCCACCACATCTCTCTGTTTCAGATGCCAGGAGGAAAAGTGCTCCACGCTCTGCAGAGGAGCACAGCCCTCGGCATTCAGCTTGCTCCCCAGCGCCACGTCCTTCTCTCCATGGACCTCCCTTGGAGAGGGACCAGATGTCCCCAACCCCAGCTAAAGTCCATGGGAGACAAGGAGACCTGAGCTGTGGGAGGGCTGAGACAAGTTACACAAGATGATGCGCAGCTCAACAGAGAGGCCGGTGGAGCTGCCAGGGATATATGCCTAAATAGCAGAGGTCAGAGTCTGGCCCAGGGTTATTAATTCTCGTTACTCTGATGACATATGCGGCACTGTGTGGCCACAGCACAGCTGGGGAGCTGCTGTCTTATCAGCTCTCACTCCTGGAAGGCTTCTCCAGCTCTTCTCCTCAAAGGCTGACTTTCTGACCCAACGCAAAACTCCATGCAACCACTGAGGAGCCAGTGGCCTATCTCAGGGCTAGATTTGTCCCCTCAGGAAATTACTGTGGGCCCTGACTGATCTCCAGTGGACCCATCCAAAAAAAGAATAATACAGCTTTTCTGCAGACAACTCTATCTTTGCTACATACCAATCCCATGACAAACCAGTTGGCATGCAAACGCAAGCACGAAAGCAATTTGGCTTCCCTCCTTCTTATGTTGACAGCTTTAAAGCCGCTCTCTTTAAACTCACCTCCCGTAGGTGGTTCAGCAGCAGAGCCAAAGGCTGTGATTACACTTCCAGAATGTTTGTTAGCTGCAGGTCCCCAGGCACTGAGTTCTGGAAAATATTTTTCAAGCAATGTCCTCAGGGTCAGAGGCAGGTTCTCTGGCTTGTTCCTGGCTGACTTCACACTGGGGTATGCATGCCGCAGCCAATGTGTTTTTTAGGACTCATAGGCAGACAGGCAGATCTGATAGTGTCTCTGGGTTCCCGTCCACTTAGATCCCATCCTGCACCATTGCGGAGGTGTGGTGGGATTTGCTCCCCACATGGACATCTGAGAACAAACCAATTGGCGAGGCTCTTCGGGCCGATCAGATAAGGCAGACACGTCTTTCTGAACTTCATTACTAAGCAAGCACTGGTCTGACCCTGCTCAGCTGGCGATTGCACTGCACAGCACAAGAGCGGCTGAGCAGGAGACTCATGGCATCACTAGCAAAGAGAAAAGGTTTTGTGAAGCGTAGGGGGGCTAATAGAGGGCAACTGTAATTGCAGCAAATGAGAAACAGGGTGAAACACCCTTCTGGTAGCCCACCAGCACTGAGCCTGTGAAACTGGCCCAGATCATCCATCTCCTCACTCAAGAAATTCTCCACCAAAACAGCCTCCAGCCATGCCCCCTGTCCTGCAGCACACCAGTTTGCTCCAATCAGATGCAAACACCCATTAAGGCAATTAGGACCTCAGTCTCATGCCATTTTAGGTCTAATTGTCACCACTGCTACCCCTGCAGGACACCTCTGCTTTTGGGTGAGGTGTGGGTTTGCAATGTGGGAACCCAGCTCAGGCTCAAAACAAGACTGCTCTGGGGTTGGCTCATCCTCTTGTTGAAGCTGGGTGCTTCTGTACCTCTAGGGCATCATTATATTCCTGTCAAGCTCAATCACTGAAGTTTGAAGTTAAACCTGTGCTTTAGTTCTGAAACCTTGTATTCCCACAAAAAAAACCCAAAACAAAAACACAAGACCCCCAAGGGTTTGTTTACCTTAGAAAGGAGGAAAATAGGTGAGGACATGGCAGAGTAGGAAGTAGCCAAGCAGAAGCAGATGTCTGTGGCTCCTGCTCCCGCAGGGAAAAGGAGCTGCCTGGTGACATTTAAAGGTGGCACACTCAAAACCAATAAAAAGAAACACTTTTCTACCCAGTGTGTGCAGCTAAACTGTTGAATTCCCAGCCTTGAAACTAAACCATGTCTCATTTTACATACACCACCCAACGAGCCTCAGTGCTACCTCCCAAGTCTTAAGTCATATCACTGGTGACGCTGGAGAAGGGAATGAGAAAAAGGAAACAGGCTGAAATATCCGACCCGCTGAAATCACAGTCAAAAATGGCTTAGGTAAGAAGCCAATTTAAAGGAGAACAGCTCTGCATGAGCTGCACATCATTTTGGCTGTGCTGCCAGAAGACCTCTGCACTTTTATTAAACATGGCTAACAGAGGTCCACTTATTTCTTGCAATGGATTTAGGGCCAAATGCCAGCCAAAGGAGTATCCATGCTATCCGAATAATTTCAGTTAAAAAATTAGCGCAAGGAGTCTATCGTAAAAGGTACTATCCAGTGGGATACAATGACGGTCACATAGTTGCGGCTATTTGGGACCAAGTCTCTTGGCTTCTTTGCAGCACTGAGGCCCACATATGGAAAAACCCAGCATCCCACTTTGCTCCTCTTCCAGTTCCTACACAAATGAAATATAGTGGGTTTTTTGTACTCTTTTACTCTGTCAATTCTGTTCACATTGTTATACAAAGAGGAGCAGAAATTTCTCATCAAAACCAGAATTTCCTTGGGCCAGAATGGCATAACAAAGCATATATTCTACATTTTGCAGTCAATATGGCAAAGCCACGTCTCTGGCCATATATAATAAAGTTCTGGCATTGCTTTCTCTACAAAATTAGTTCTGAGTAGGACCTGTGCACTGACATGTCACACATGGTGCCGGAGCACAAGGGAAATAGTTGGAGGTGGAAAAGTTTTTGAGACTGTAATTAGAATGCCCAAAGCTAAAGGCACAGGCAAACTCTGCCAGGAAAGGTAGCTTTCCTGCCCTGGAGGTACTCGGACCCTAACCCCACAAGTTACACACTACTGGTTCACCTCCTCCAGTTATCCAGTAATTGGGTGGGAGGGAGAAAGGAGGGGGATCTCCCAAGAGCCTTGGGCACCCGGGGCTGATCTGTGCACATGCGTGCATGCCTCTTCTGTGTGATTGACACATGCACACACACGCAAAAGACTTTTTATAGGCAACCTGTGGTCTTCCAAAGATGCTAAGTTGCATTAACATGTGGTATACCATACCCTCTTTATTCCCTCTTTGGCCTGTGTGTTTATTGAACAAAGCAGCTCCATAAAGAGTTTGGGCTTTTATCTTCTGTGTCAGGGGATCCAGCAATCTGGTAGCTCGTAGCAGCCTGGAGTCCTCTGTCTCCATCCTTCAGTCCACCGGCGCATGAAAAATACATCCAGGCTCTCCAGGAGCCACGTGAACGCTTCCTCGTTACTGTAACTTACATTCAGAAGGTTTTTGTTCACAAACTTTCCTCTGGAGTCCTTTTCTTAAACATGCATTGCTTGTAATATTCTTGACGTTTATTCATTGCATCTCTAATAACTATTAGTATTCAAGAGGTCACATTAAGAGCCTGGTGGGTTTCCAGCCGCAATTACCCTGTTTTGTTTTACTTACTTGTCAAAGAGCTGGTCTAGGGGGTTATGTTTGTTCTGCTGAAAGAAAGCTTTATGGCATGTTTCAGGGCTGACATTATGACACTAGTAGACCAGACAATCTGTCGTTGGAAAGAATTTCTGCAAATCCCCAAAGTTTTTCTGCATTTCTATGCTGTCATCTAAAAAGCAGCATCTGCTCTGTAAGGCTGCCAAAAGAAGGTCATATTTTTATTTTTACCAATAAAAGGAAAGGACGAGCCTGCGGTTCAGGCACTGGACGAGCCTTCGGGCGGTCCGGGGTTCGCTTCCCATTTCAGCCGCAACTTTGGGCAGTGGGCCCAGCTGGGGATGGGTACCTTTCCCCGTTTGGAAAGCAAGGAAGTGCTTTCCTTCCACCCTGTGGAGTAATGTCCTTTTCTAGTGTGATTTCTGGGCAGGAGTCATCTTACTCAATGTATGCATAGACAAAGAGGGTGAAAATGGTCCAGCATCGCAGGCGATACCACCGGTCCCTGCATCTCTCCCACCCCTCATTTTGCCCAGCTCCCTCTGGCTTCTCTGCATCTACTGTTACCTGTTCCCAAGCTGCAGCATCTTTTTTTTTTTTTTTCCCTCCCAATATATGCCTTCCTCCTAAATGAGGTTTTTCCTCTTGGTTTGGCCTTGCCACAGCTCTGAAAACAAACAGCTCACATTAAAAACGTTTCTAAGGGAGGGTTATTTTCATGCCATCTTTGCTAATGGCATCTCTGTTGGAAACTGTCAGTTGAATGCTGTTTGACACATCCCTGGCTGTCACACACAGAGGAGAGCCAGAAAACGGGAACCTTCTTTCCAAAGGAGATGAGATTTCAATGGAAGTGTCAGTTTTTAACTTAAGTCTTCTCAAATATTACATTCACAAAAAAGAATTCACCAACAGCTGCACTTCTAAGAGACCAAGGGACTGATTACATCTGTCATGCGGATAATATATTGCCCTTTGAATGATAGGTGTATACCCCAACTTGCAGCGCGTCTATGACCAATGAAGTGACTTCAAAGGTGGTGGTGGGTGGCAGTGGTGCTGGTGGGCTGGGCTGGAGGCAGGGGAGAGGCCGGGGTGTACACTGCCTCAGGTGTTTTCAATAAATCTCGTGTACTTCACACAAAGATGCTTTAAAGCCCTTTGACAGCTTCAGCGTTTTAACACCTATTTTTGATTATGCAATAGCCACTATTTGTAAACAGGTTAAGAAAATGGTATAAGTGAGTTGCATTCATATTTTAAACAGAAAGCGCAGCACTTCAAATGCAAATAGGAGACATCCTGTCTACAAGGACGTTTAGCCAATTGCTTGATGCATGTGGTTTCAAAGATGGTTGACTTCTATCCAAAAGACACAGATGGGATGACTTAGACACAAACAGCTTTTAATTTACCACTTATGTTGCGTCTTTACTTTACCTGCTGCTATTAGAGCAATAAGGGTGCAAACACAGACCTAGAAAGAGCATTCCTGGTTAGAACCCCTGGTTAGACATGTGAAGAAACTGTCCTTGAAATGGCCCTTCTGCGCTGAAACGCCACAGTCTCCGGAGTCAAAAAAACCCACAGAAATCAGAGTAGACCAGGTCCCCTGTGCAATGGGCAATTCCTCATCTAATTTAAACCACAGTTCAAAGGTTCAATATTTTAGCATCTAGGCACAGAGCTGTAGCCAAAATACTCTGCAGCATTCAGTGGGACATCCTTCTTCTGTTTAATTCTCGCAAAACAGTGGCACAGCTCTCTTGCAAAACGTATTAAGAAATACGGTGAAGTTTCACACCATTTAAGTATTAAGGCAGATGGGTAATTCATACTCAAGATATCCAGATACTCTGAGGGGTGATCCAAAGTCTGCTCAGCTCCACAGAAAGGAGAGTCACAGAAACCTCCACGAGCTCTGGATTAAGCCCAGCAGGCATCTACCGGAAAGGGCAAAGAAAAACCCAGTTTATTCAGTTGCACTAAAACAGACAAAATAGATAAAAATAAAACGTATGAGCGACCAGTCCACGTGTCTACAAGGGGCATAAGTTTCCATCGACCTCTGTGCTTCAGGGACATGAAATAATTGTGATTCTTATGTGCCAAAAAAGCCCTGTGTAAATATTGCTCATTGCTAAACAAAACAAAAGGTTGTTTGACCAAATCAGATGTGACAAAACAAAAAGAACACCACAAGGAAGTAAACATGTGAAGTCCACATTTTCTGAGGGACTCTCAATAATGCTCTAAATGAATATTTTGGAGCTTGGTTTTGTGCAGGTGCTAGGAAGTTTTATACTCAGAATGCCTGGAATATTTTCTCCACTACGGGGAAATTAATAAATACTAGTACGCTTGAGTCTTTTGTGCCAATACTAACCATTAACTTTTGGCTTCAAGCCACAAGTGTCTACTTTGCAGTGGATTCTGCCACCAAGGGAAAGGTCATTATGGGCCTGTACTTTCTTCTCGTTAGTGTGTTCCAAAATAATTAACAGAAGTTGTTCAGCAGATGGTTCCTTTTCTGTCAGCAAGTACCTACAGTTTAATGGGTTATGCTGGATTCCTCACCGTGAGTGGGTGAGGCTGGAAGGAAAATTAAAATGTATGATCTTTGATCCACCCACTTGTAATTAGTTCTTAGGGTTTTACATAATAGAAAATATAAAGGAGGTGGGAGAGGGGAAATGAAATCATTATAAACCAAGAGATCAGCAGCAGCCATGCGAAGCTGTGATTACGTTATCCAACGACATCTCATCGCTGCACAGGCATGGAGTTGTAATTGTTTCAGCTGGGGATTTGAAGATTTACTAATTGTATGTTTTTCAGTGTCCTAGTCTGGAGATTCAGCAGGAAACCACAAAAAAAATAGGAGATGCCTATGTTTGTAAACTGAAAATGATGATCCCTTCGTGCCCCTGCAGCAGCCAGAGGCCCAAGCAAGAGAGGATGAGCAAGCAGCCAAGCTCTTTGCTTGCAATTAGAGAGAAAAAGTACCCTTGCCCCAGGAGTTTACATTGTCAGCAAACAAAGACTGCTCAGGAATTGGAATTGCTAACTTCATTTACAAAAGGAAAACCAAAACTCACATCAAGAATGTAAGGGCTGCCTCTTCAAAAAGCCTGAAACGGTTTCCGTTCCATTAAAAGCAATGGGGTTTGGGCAGCTGCAAACTTTCACCTCCCTCCAGCTCCAAGGGGTCGATCTCACCTGAGCTCAGCTGTGTGGTCCAGACCCCCTCTGCTTCAACGAGAAGATGGTCTGAGTCACCCTGGAAAGACCGACCCTCTCTATCCCCTCTGGCTGCCGAAAGAAGCCTCTGTACAAGATATCATACTGATGGAAACACTCCAGTTTCTATAGAAAATAATAAAAATTAGCCCATCCCAATTATTAGTGTTGGCATTTCTTCTAGTTTTAGCTCCACTGTCACAGGGCATAGGAGTGTTCAATGTGACAGGCCATCGCCCAATTTCTGTGCATTTTTTCCTAGCACCGTTACAAAAGAGACTTTAAAGGGTTTTTAAAGGACGTTTGTCAGAAGGTCTATGAAGTAGCTATGTGCGGGGGTTTTGGTCGCTTCCTCCAAGTATGGGAGAGTACACAAGATGCAGCATACATGCAATGAAGGCAAACATCAGGGACCCATGCAAAACTTCTTGATACCGAATGGGAAGTGACAAGTGGCATGAGAATAGGACAAGGGACAAAAAGGACTGGTACAAATGCGATGGGGAACCATCTAAGAATTGCACAGGTGGTGTGATGTGGCGAAAGCCACATGCTGGGACAGTTGCCTTTGCAGGAGCTTTCTAGGCAAGCGGCAGTGTTTGCAATAGGCAGAGACAACATTGCAGTAACATTGAGATAGGAAGAGCTTGAACAAAGTTGCAGCTCCACTGATGGACAGAAGAAAACACATCTTCAAGGTGTGCTGCAGAATCCACCAGTAAGTGTTAGCTGTAGGTATGAGAAGGGCCTGTAGGTACAGAAGCTCCAGAGCTGCAATGTGAGGAGCAAGCCCCCGCGTGAAGTGACAAGGTGAGAAGCACTGCTCCAAGGGAAGGGCTGAGACACAGAGCCAGGAGACAACAGGGGCAAAAGACGCCACCACGGGCCATGTTGCAAGAGGAGGATGTGTGGACTGTGATGATGGTGGGCTCAGACTGGGGGTTTTAGAGGATTTGACAAGCCCAACCTGCGGCCAAGCCTCAGGCTTGGCTCCCAGTGATGGCCAGTGAATAAGACCAGCAGCAAGTCATGCTGAAAAAGCTATATTCTTAAAAAAGGTGTGAGTCTGTTCACACTGACTGCCGAGTGAACACGCAAAGACTTCATAGCTGCCCAAATGCTGGTAATGGGACTGAGGATTGCAGGGAACCAAGGAAATCTAGAGGCACATTTGGGATCTTTGCACTGAGGATCTACTTAGCTAATGAGCATGTCTTTGACATTGTCCTCTGTAGCTACAATTTGAAGAAAATTCTCTTCTTTTGTTTCTGGGAGAAAAAAAAGTATCCCTTAGGGAGCTGTGGTATTGGTAAAAAACCATGCAAAAATTAAAAAGGCTTTTTACTGAAAAAGTAAAACTAATTTAACTCTTGCATTCATGCATTCAGAAAAGAGGTTATTGAGAATGATGCTGATGGTGCTGAGCTTACTGGAGCTACAGAAATAACCATAGGACTTCTTTCAGTATAAAAGGAAGCAGCAGTCACACATACGTATGGTTTCATGGAGCTAAGAAATGAGAGCCCCTAACAAAATCATCAGCATAGGGCAGACAAGACAGGCAAATCAAAGCAGCTCTGGTAACAGGGCTTTGAAAAATCTGAATAAGAGCCTTTTTTGGACAAAGTGCTGTCTACAAGAGACACTGCAAGCAAGAGGCTGTCACGTACTTGATCCTGAGTGTGTTCTGGGCTCTCCATACTCACAAGGAGCTCTTGCCTCCATTGCTTTCTCCTCCTAATGCACGTGAGCTGTTTCTTCTCAAAATCAGCTCGCTCTTCAGGCAAAACGGCCTAAGAGCATGACAGGTCTTCCAGCAGAGTCCGTTATCATGCATGAACTCAGACCCTCTGTTTCTCAGGCCAGAAACCTCCGTGGCTGGAGATGAAGGAACGAGCCATTAGTTTCTATATGGAGTCAAAGCCACTAGAGGGAGTCGATGTGTTTGCATGGTTCACACATCCATTCATCTCTTTCTTACTCTCCCCCTTGGAAGAGAACAGGAACAGAAAGGGAGGAAAACACACGGGGAAATTGCTCAGGACATTGCTCAACTCCCACTGGTGTACACTGCAGTAGCTCCACTGACTTCAGTGTTTCCAGTGAGTGGGATTGCTCTGGGTTTCCAGCAATGTAACTCAGCAAAAAATGGTCTGTTGGAGTCCCCGGGAACATTTCTGTATGTCTAAAGATGCCCCAGGAGAAGCAAAGGAAAAATGAGAGTCCAAAAAAAGTTAGATGGTGGAGGTGATGAAAGGACTATGCATAACCTACAGGGAAAGGCTGGAGGAATCGTGTTGGATTGGTTTAGAGAAGAGAAGGCTGCAGTAAGGGACAGGGCAATGGACTGGTTGTGAGGAAAAGGCTGTTTTAAAATCATCAGGCCTCCCTTGTTCTCCATGGCCAAGGTGGGAGGATGGGCTGAAGGTTCACACCCTCCATCTAAGAGTCCAGAAAGACTCACCCTTGCGTCACTGCAGCAAGCTGAGTTAGGAAACCTCTTGAGATCCCTGAACCTTGCGCTTCCATGAATTGCTGCACTCTGCACCACAACCCAAAGGCAAGGAAGCATGTACCAGAGGTGGGGGCGTGTAGTTGTCTGTCATTGTCCATACAGCCAGCCCTTCGGTATTCCCTTTTGGAATGAGCACTGTGATTAGCAAAGAGGCAAGAATGTCCTTTGGCACGTGGAGTTCATTGAAAGCCTCAGGGCCAGTTAGCCATTCTTTTCCGCCATGCTTCATGACAGCCCAGCGTTCATCGCACACTTAGCCAAACTCAGTCCTCTCCCAAGGGGGAGCATGTACCACTTTGTCCAACATTGCTACCCAAACCCACACAGCAACTTTCACAGCAGGGAGGAGTTGCTCTGCCTCTTCATTGCCACCGTGGTTAGCACCTTTGGGACTGACATGTCCTCCAGAAAGAAACTTGGCCTCTAACCTTTGAACTAAGCAGTCATGACTCTGTAAATGGGTTTTAAAAAGCTTAACTTTTGCAGGCTCAAGCAAGACTAGTGAGACTCTGAGATAGAGGGAGCCTGTCTTATAGTCCAGTCTGGACTATCAGCACATCCTGTGTCCTCTGCAGCTTGTCTACAACAAATGATGATGAAAAGATAGTAGCTGGAGGTTACGTTTATGAGCACCCAAAAAAGGATCTGGAAGCAGGACTCTGCCTTTCCTTACTATAAATACTAAGTAATCTAATTGCTCTGTTTTTAAGAAGGGAATTCAAGCCATTCAATGAAGACATGTCAGGAATGTCCTTGTGACGAAAGGGGTTTTCTTCAGAAAATGATGAGTCCAAACTGAATTTCCTGGAGGAATGTTCCAGTTCAACCAAATTTTTTCTTGAGAAAAGTTACTTGAGTCCAGCTCAATATTTCTCCTGAGTTAAAGGCTGTCCTGAAAAGTCCTTCAGGATTCAAGGAAATGCTCTTTGCCTGACATCTGGGGGAACGTCTACTTCTCTCCTTGTCAAGACTCAGCTGATGTGCAGATATTCACAGTAACATAAATGTATATCTAAGCTCCTCCAGAAAAACTAGAAGTCCCCTTGCAAGTCACACCGTAAGCCCTGTTTTTAGACACACAATAATCAAGATAACCAAAAGACAACCAATAAAAACAGAGTTAGTAAAAAATAGGAAATGAAATTGCAAAAACTTCTTTTTTTCTCTTTTTTTTTTTAATTGAAATTAAACATTCTGTCAAAACTAAGTGTCACGAACACTTCAACACCATAGTAGCATCACCTGCCTGTTCCCACCAGTGGCCGTGCTCTGTAAGCAGGCTGTAGTTGGACTAACATATTTGGTTTGAACTGATACAGGGCCTACCACACTGAGCTCTTCACCCACGAATGTTCATTATAGTTGTTTTAATACAAGTAAGTAAACCTGAAATGCAAATTCACAAGTCTTCCTCAGTGGGATCTGTGCTTCCAGTTTGCTTAAGGAGATTTTCTTTTGAGAGACCTTTCTACAGCTTTATCTTTCTATCTGAAAGCTTCCGCGTTTGCCTGGATGCTGGCACGACAGAGTGACTGCACTCAAGTTCCCCAAATAAAGTACTGACAAATTTATTGTCTGCAATAATATTTTCCTACCTCTGTGAGGTGGGTTGAACCTATTCCACTTTCCCCTTAGTAAAAAACAACACTGATGGCAGTAATTTATGTTTTGGTCAAGGCCAAGAGGACTAATTAGAGCATATTAAGCTGAACTGGCAGTTCCTGCTCTTCTCCCTGGTACAAATCCCATATGCCGTACGCATCCTCTTGTCCATTTTCATGAATGGCTGTTCATGGGCTGGAAAGAGCATTTTGTTAACAGATATTTGTGCAGTTCCTTAGTAGGGAACTTCCACTGTTTCCGGGATTCCTTAATCATTTCCCTAACAACCACGGATAACAAACGTGACCTTCTCATGAAAAATGAGGCTAGGTCTATAAACATGTTATTAAGAATAAATGAAGCTTTTAGTAGAAGGGGTTAGTTGGGGGTCTTTGCGAGGCAGTTAGCCCCTGGAAACTTGAATGTAAATAGAAAACAATTAAAACCGGAGCCCCAAAGGATACTGCACTCAGCCAGAGAGGCTGTAATTAGGTTTCTGCTGCCGTTAATCGCTTCTAAAGTGAGTGATCATAAATTACAAACGTGTTCAGAATCCTCCCAGAGCACAGTCTGAAAACCCTTCTTCTCTGAGCTGGGAAAAGAAGAGAGGGAAAAAGGGGGAAAGGAATAGAGGAAGAGAAAAGAGGAAAGAGGAGAGGAGAAGAGAAGAGAAGAAAAGAGAAGAGAAGAGAAGAGAAGAGAAGAGAAGAGAAGAGAAGAGAAGAGAAGAGAAGAGAAGAGAAGAGAAGAGAAGAGAAAAGAGGGTTTTCCTTCCTTCTCTTTCCTGCTCTTCCACATGTATCCATCAGGCTTCTAAATTAGTGTTGGAATGGGAGGCTTAGCTAAACCAAACCCCCATGTTGCTTCTTTTTCTTTAAATACACACACACACACACACATGCATACACGCATGCATAGTTAGTTAAATGAAGAAAATGTATCTCCAAACATCATATTTAATTTCATTAGCTACTGTTGCTTCCTTGGAATCCACTTATAGCACATGAAGATAAACATTCTCAAAGTGATAAGAGTGTGTTTATAAACTTTGTTTGGGATGAAAGAAGCCCTAGCTGGTGTGTTTTCATAGTAGGGTTAATGGTGCTTTACTAATCCTTTGCCTGTGACCAAGAAACACAGACATCTTGACTTTCCTGTGAGACGCGCATGCATTTTCCTTCTTCCTGTCCCCTCAGCGTGTAGCTGGAAGACAACGGATCACCCCCAGGCTCCTCGAGGGCAAATTGCAAAGCAGCAGCATCACATTCCTGGGACTTCACCACTAGACACTCAGTATTCCCGGATAGCAGAATTAATTCAACACATTTTTATTTTACAGTTTGTCTTCAGTGGGGGGAGCGGGGGCTTTTTTTTTTTTTTTTTAGGAAAACTGCCACAGTAAATGCTCTACAGCCTCCAAACTCTCATACAGATACTGCCTAAGCACCCAGCACATCCACCCAGGACCCCCAGTGCGGTGTCTGTTGGAGGATTTCAGCCAAATGTGAGACCCATTGGACAGGGAAGTCTCCAGCCTTATTTTTGTTGAATCCGCCACTTCACCTACATCCCTCTCCCCGGCTCCCCGCCATGCACACAAGTCATCGCCCATGGCCGCGCTGCCCTCAGCTTCCTTAGCCACATCCTTTTGGCTGCTCTGTTTCAGCTCCTCGCTGGTAAACTGAATTGGAGGCTTCCTCCCCCCGCCAGCCCCTCCGCGTGGTGTAAAACCCAACCTTCCCAAAAGGTCAGGGCTTTCTGTTTTTCCAACCTTCTGTTTCAAATTTAAGAGACAATGGCTCGCAGGGAGCTGAGTGGGGGTAATATGCCGCAGTGCTGAGTCACAGGAGTCCAAGCTGAATTTTCTGTTAAAGCTAAAACACGGCCCTAATTATGATATTATACAGAATTATTCTCTGACCAAAGAATGCTACAATGCTGAGAGAAACGAAGCGCTCGTACCCTTGCACATCCAGACCACCTAAACGCTGTGGGCTAAGAAAGACTCCAAACATCTGCTTCTATAAGCAACATACTGGTGATAGCGCTTTTCTTAACAGTTGATGTTACATGTCTCTGCGAGACCTACCAGCAGTGCTTTCAGCCTCCCTTGTTGCCCATGCATGCAGGTGATGCTCCTACATCCCTCCCCTGGCTTGAAGACGTAGTTACTCCGGTTGGGCTGCTAGCAGGACTGGCCCAGGAGAAGGTACTGGCCCTCACTTAGTCCTTGACTCTTCTACCAGCTCTCCAGCTAGACATAATGTTTGAGTTCAGAAATTTTGTTTCTGGAGAAAGCTAAGAAAGGAGCCAAGGATTCATGTGGATGCCAGAAAGGAGTATAACAAAGATAAGAAGCAATCCAAAGGCCTAGCTTTGGGGCATTATGTCCCTCATGAACTGATGGTGATGGGAGGACTTTTCTGTAGGTGTAGGTTAGCCTAGATTTGCCTCATACAAGGTGTCTTGCTTGTCCCTCAAGCTGCTTGCAGCATCAGGATCCTGTGAAAGCAAATAGCTGTTGTAGCCCACTGTTCTTACTTGCCTCTCCCTGCTATGAAAAAGAGTAGCCCAGACTGCCCTCCTTTATAAAATAACCCCCAGTCCAGCTATAGGCTGCACTGGAGCAACCACCACTCTCTGCAGATATCCTCCTCCACCAGACTCGTCTCAGCACACAGCTATTTTTCAGATCGGTGATGGATGGATGGATATACCAGGAGGTGCGGTTCTCCCTCCATGATCTGTCAAAAGCTACTACTGAAATACGTCTAATGGGAAACACTTAGGAAAAAAGCCAAATAAATGTGAGCTGGAAGAAAGCAATGTGCTATCCTTTACCTTCATCAGACCTAGCCCTAACCCTCCCTCTTCTAACCAGCATCCATCCAACATGAACATACTCTCCCTTTTAGGCAGGACTGTTTCAGTACAGTGACATTTCTCAGAGGGGTTGTCTCAGTCCACCTCAGTTGCTAAAGCGTCTGGCCTTGCCTAAGAGATGGCTGCCTGGCTATATGTTGCTCATTTGCTTTCCAATACTCAACTCACTGTATCCATTTCTCCAGGCTCATTAAGACTTGTGCTGCAATGACAGAGCGTCACATTTCTAGCAGGGTGCTGTAACATTGCCAGCAGCAATCTCCAGATGAAGACAGAGGTCCACCTACTCATGGGGAAGAGCAACCACCGGTTTCTCTGGCAAATCCAAGTGCTTTGCAGAAATGAAAAGGTTTTCAGCTACGTTACTTTATTTTAATGACTTTCCTGAGAAAGGTTTGAAGCAAAGCATGGGATACTGCCCATGGCATCATTTCATAACGAGTATCAGCATGGACTTTTTATGTACCGACTTTTGCTGTGCAGTCACAGTTTCTTTCTTTCTGGAGGCCTCATCCGATCTGTGAAACATAATAACCTGCAACTTTTCTCACCAGCTGGAGGCAATGCGTGTTCGTATCGCCATAGGCCCCAGAGCATCTAAACCTTTTGCTTTGGAGCAATGTCCTGCAGGAACACGGCCAGCCCAGAGGAGACTGTGAGAAATTCTGTCCTCTGGAGAGTCCTGTTTATTTTAAGCAAAACAGCTAGTTTACATGTTGGCCTTTTAAGCAAAATACTCCGGTTCATTCTGCCCTGGATTTAGTTATGTAACCAAATCGCTATGTTTTTTAAATAATCTAAATGGAATTTATAATGTCGCCTCCCAAGGGAAAGGGCCCAATTCTGGTTTTGCAGCTGATGCCTTCACACAGGTGAGACTTCATGAACTTCAGTGCACTTCTGCTTGAAGACTGCATTATTTTTCTCTGCCTTGCACTCAGGACAATTGAGGCATAGAGAAATGGAAGTGAATAGGCCACAGATCCTGACAAAAGAACATCAGAGCCAGGACCTACTGCAACACTCCTGAGCCCTGGGCTGTCTGCACACTGGCATCGCCTCCTGCCATGGCAAGGCATTGGGAATGATCCAAGGTGACTTGAATGCTGCCAGCCTTTGGCAGCGTGACATTGCCAGGAGATGGTAGACTCACCCTTTGATTGACCCAAGTTGCCCTGAGTCCTGGCCCATGCCTTCCACACCAGTGCCAGGCCCTGTCCCTAGGCTGTGCCACCTGGCAGAAGGTAGCCTTTAGCTTAGAAATGTGCTGTGTCTGGTTCAAACCCCCAATTATGGAAGGTGTGTATCTTGGGGCTGAGACACCCTGGGGAGTGAGGGTTGGACATTGGTGTCAGAAGAAGTAACATCAAACCCAATAGCTGTGGTCAAAAGTTGCACAATGTGATACAGTGAAGTACAAGTGTCTGACTTTGCCCTTTCAAGTTTTCCTTCAGGCTTCACCACACATTTCTCCCTGGCTCACAGCAGCTCCCTCAGAGCTGGCCAGGTCTTGGCATGCAGGGATGAGTTTCTTCATAGCGTTCCCACACGGTGCTCTGTGTCTAGCATCTTCCCACAGGTCTGATCTTCCTCCTGGAGGGCACTGATCTGAAGAGGACAAACCAACTTTTTTCTCAAAGCCAAAATCAAATGTTTGGAAGATTGAAGTATATTTTTAGTAACCTACTCTACAGGCATGTGGGTCATGGGCATTTATGTATTATAATCTCCTGCATCAGTGTTAATTCACCCCTGGTACCTCAGTATGGGTTGACTGCACCCATGTACCCACTTGGGGGCCAGTGTCCTCGGCTCCTACTTTGGGGCTGATGCAGAGAAGCGGTTGCGAGTCCTCTTCAGGTGCTATCTACTGAAGTCACTCTTTTGATTAAAGGTCTATTTTTGGTTACTACAGGACACCAATATCATATTTGTCTGCCTCCGTACTTTTTTCCAGCCCAGACCACGGTCTGCTGTCACTTGCAATTGCCACTGTCTGGGTAAACAAGAACACAGAATTTCTGGAAATCTTGCTTTTGTGAGATTTCCAACCCAGATTAATGAGTTGTGGAGAAACAGAGCCTTTGATGTATGTACAAATGGCATCAAGCTCTCAGCCATCTTGAACTCAAAGAACTCCTAATCCTCAATCCCTTCCCTGCAATTAGAGCAAGGGCAGTTGGTGCTCTCCACACACCATATGACCAGTAATGCTGTGTTTTGGTTTGGAAGTATCTGTGCTAGCAAGGAGCTGCCGTGTAAGTTAGAAGTCCAGCCTAAGCCATGTGTGGTTAGCAGCAGCTCTGAACTTTTGCAGTGCCTATTTATACAAATTGGATTGACTTTGAATTCTATAACTTGATTTCTTTTCTATCACAGTACTGTGCAAAGGAGTGAAGCCCCAATCTTGTAACCGAAATTTACACTGTCAGCGCAAGATCCAAGGCTAAATATTGTAAAGATATGTATGACTGCTGACATGGCAGATGGCTCTACCCTGTGTTGAATTATGGAGCATATTGTAACATACATAGTTGCTTGATAGACCTTAATTATACCACAGGAGGGAGTCTGTATGGTTGAGCCTGAAAATATGCTCCTAACCAACTTCCAGTCTCCAAAATCTATCAAACACCTATTCATATAGCCATAGAAGCTGATCATTTTAGGCAACTTGCATATAAAGAGGAAATAAATATAAAACCCTGGAGTGGAAAAATTGTCAAGCTGGTTTTGAAGCCCTGCATTATTCTTCAGTGTGTACTTCTTTATTTATAATAACATTGAACATGAATGTGGTGGTTCAGTTCCTCTTGGACTATAGGGTGGGGTTCTTCACCTCTTCCCCTGGGAGCCAGGACGGCGTTGACCTCAGTAAGATGAACCCTGCCACAAACCTTCCCTCCCCTCTGTCTGCTCCCTTCCCTCTCACCCCTCTCTCTTCACCCTCCCTCTCATGCAGGGACACAAGGGGTCAGCAGGTAGAGGTGGGATGCCCTCTCCAGCCAACACCGGTGCTCACGTCGGTCTTCCTCTTTCCAGGCCCTCTGTGCAAGCCTAAAACATGCCTAAAGCAACTGGGTACCTCTGTCCTTGCTTCCACCCCCATCGCTGTGGCTGAGGACTCGGGGAAGGGAAGATTTGGGGTGGCACCTACTGAGCCTGACCCTGTAACAGACCTGACATCTCCTGTCCTCCTCGTGGGTAAGCTCACCACCCAGGCCCGTGCTTCCCTCGTCTCGCTTGGCCGTGTTCCTCAAGGCCAGTGTGCTTTGGCTGCTGCTCTCTGAGCTCTCTGGTTCTCAACCCCGGAGTTATTTCAGGCAGCGCTACACAGTTTCCCTTCCAAGGGCTTATGAAACGCTCTTCTGGGACTCTTCACCTGACTCATTGTTTCCTCTGCCACCCCACGCTGGGAAGCACCGCCTTGCCGATGACTTCTTTGGGAAGCTCCTGAGGAGAAGAGAGCAAGAATAGCCAGGCAGAGCCTTTAACCCACGGGTTCATCTCCACGGGCTCAGAAGAGTGGGGGGTTTTTTGCTTTTTTTCTTTTCAGCAGTCCCTCTGCTTTAGCTCCTTCTCACTTTGAAGGGTTTGCTTTCACTTAGCTGACACCCGAACTCACACTTTGGACATCTCACAGGCCAAACTAAAGTGCTACAATACGGACCGCTCCATACTTAGCAGGACACGCCAAAATTGCTAAATGCCGTATAACCACACCCATCATCAAAGGCCCATACGCTCCCATTTCATCCGCTCAATTACAAACCACAGAATGACTTTGTTTTAGTCAATGGCAAACAGTCTGACATGGAAGCCACCCACCTTCAAAGTACTTTTGTTTGTTTGTTTGTTTGCCATCTTACTCAGGCTGGCTTTTCCCGCCACCTTCTCACTCCTTGTGTCAGAGCAGCCACTTATAAATGTGGACATGCTTTTCATTTCATGTATTTTTCCTGAAATTGCAATTTCTGCCTCATGGTTTTCAGCTGGAAGTGAGGAAATGGCTGTCTTGGTGCAGACAGAATTAACCCTTTTTCTTCCTCACTGATGGTCTGCATTTCCCCCCCTATCCACTATTTTTATTTGAAGAAACTTTTTTTCCCTGAAACTCTCAAACAAATTATTTCTCAGCCTTGAGGCCAGTGATTTCAGAGTATGAACAAGTATGGTCCCAAATCTACAAACTCTTTCCTGTCTAACATATTTTTCTTCCTTCTCAATTGCTCCTCTTCTTATAAATCACAGTACCTCTGATAAAGAGAACAACAAATTCTTCTGCTGAGAGGCAGCCAGGGACCCATCTGTATATTAATAAACACAGGCTTCACATAGACATCTTATGACCTCCATCTATGCTCTTTTAGCCCAGCTTCTTACAGAAACAAGGCTCTGTTTGATCAAATTATGTGTCCATCTGCCCGTCACTCTTCACCAATTACTGTGGAATTCCCTGGCCTTCTTTGGTTGGGTTTGATGAGGTCTTCAAGATGTTAAGTTCCTACAAGGTCAGCAAAAAACTAAAAGGGTGGCCAGAGAGAAAAGTTGAAGCAGGAGATCAACTCTTATGAAACATCATCAAATCCACATGGGCACTCACATTCAAATCACAAACCCATAGGAAACCGAGTCTTATTAATCCCATCGCTGGTGGAACAGTTCAGACTTTTTTTCCGTTTCTGTTTTTGTTTGCTTGCTTGCTTGTTTGTATATTTGCTAGAACAAATATCTCGCTCTGGTGTAGCACTACAAACTTCACAGATCCAACCCAAACACGGTTCTGGCTACAAACACGCAGGAATTTGGGAGTCTTCCATCCAGACCCACATCCAAACCATCCCAGCTGAGACCCATAAGGAGCAACACGGGCAAGAAACAACTTGTCTGAGTCTGCTCTGACTTTTGGTGTCCCTCCTCTGCGGAGACCCTGGATACACCCCAATCCTGCTTTTCTGGTAGATCCCACAGATCCAATGGTACAGCACAGATGAGGCCATTCCTGGGATATCGTGTCCAGTTTGGGGCATCCCCTCAGTTCATAAGGGATATTGAGAAACTAGGAGGGCTACCAACACGGCTTTATCAGGGCCTCTTCTCGGTAAGGGCAGACACTATAACAAGGTCTTGAAGCTTGAGGAGTTCAGACTCAACATTAAGAGAAGTGCCTTCATTAGAAGGTGGTGCAGCACTGGGACAGGTCACTCAGGAGGTGGTGGCAATCTCCATCTTTGGAGGTTTTCAAGGCTCAGCTAAAGTCGTCGCTCATCGGATCCCATTCCAAGCAGAACCTACAGACCTCCAGAGATCCCTTCCCATCAATATTTCTGTGATTCTGGAACATAATCTGTCTTCTTTCTTTTTTAATTTTCTTTTTTATCCCACTTTACCTTCAAAGAGGGGAGGAAGTTTGGCTGGATTGGTTGAATAAAACCCCCTCCTATATCTACAAATGTGACTGGATTTTTCAGGTTATAAATACCTGTTCCTTGGATAAAGAACACACTAGAGGCCAATCTTCTGCCTGCCCTTTCTTGGCATAATAGCCAAGCAAATCACTGGGTTTTTTCTATTCTTCACCCCCAACCTCCTTGTGTGTTTTCACAGCTTCATTTGTAAGTGTGTGGTCAGAGTTCACAGCATCCCAACTTGCAGCAGTCAAGAGCTGAGTGCATCACCCACGTTAACTCTCAAGATTAATTAGTTCAAGAGAAAGGGCAGGACTAACGGGGCTCCTGCTACTTGCCCTGTCACAGGCTGGTCCTTAGCACTGAATTTAAAGTGGAGGGAAAAGGCCCAAATCATCTCTCAGCTAAGAGCATTTTTAGCTCATTAATCTAATTTTACAAACCAACTCCTATCCCATCTCTGAGGCATGAGACCATGTGTAACAGAAATCTTTATGCGTAATAGCAATGAAACCTTGAAAAACACAAACAGTCATAGGCAAAACACCCAAAAGTGCCCATGAAGCCTGAGTTTCCCATTCTTCTTAGTATGACACCAAAACTACCTAGGAGCATGGAAACTGTGGATACCTCACTGAGCACATCTATGTCCATCAGTGCCCAGTCTTGGATAGCCTGTCCCTAACTCCATTTTGGAAAAGTCTTCCCACATCGACAGGTCAAGGCAGTAGTACAGATGTTGCTGATTCAAGGAGCTATCTTAGAGAGAACAGAAAGAGATAACATAAACCCAGATCTCTGCTCACTATGGGGGCACAGAGGCCTTCAGTTCTGATGAAAAATCACCATGTTTTTCTTTTTAACCTAATAAAATAAGCAAATAGCCTCAGAGTGACCTATGGACACTTACTGTGGACATAATTCTGATTTGCAAGGCAGACAGACAAAAAAATTAATGTTAGAAAAGACTAAATATTCTCAGATTCAGAATATAAATTTCATTTAAAGTCAGTTTGCGATTGCTAAAGACTCAGATCCATTAACTAGCTTGTCTGAATATTGTCATGAAAATCTAAGCTTTATTGAGTGCTAAAAGCCTTAAGAAAGATGGAAACATATGAAAATAAAAGGATACATTCCCTGCCACCACTACCACTCCAAGTGCAAAAGAGAACCAAACCATAACAATAAGCTCATTACAAATGCTCCATCATTTTGCAATAACCAAGCACTTAAAATGTTCTTGGTAGCTGCTCTGAGGATGCCATTTTTTTCATTATGAGTTGTATTTAGTACATAATTTATAGCTGGCAGGACAGGGATAATCCTGCAGTGTGAATGTGCTGCGAGACTGCTGTAATTACACCAGTGCTGTGGTTATGGGCCTTGTGGAACTGATACTTCTTTTTAATTGTGGAGATGATAAGATCAAATCCAACACCGTGTGTGTCAGCGGAAGGTTTGTGGCTGTAACCGTAGCTGCCAGCTGCCTTCCTGGTCATCTGCTCTCCCCCCAGGAGCCTGCGGACAATGGGACATTTGCAGAAATGAGGACTGCTGGCTCAAATCCTACCTGTTCAGGCAGTTTGCTGGAAACGCAAACAGCCACAGGACATGTCTCTCAGTATCAAGAACATTGCAGGAAATACTATGCAAGATACCTGATTTTTGTGGGGGAGATGGTTCTTCTCACTTGTGGATGCGATGCCATGGCCCCTCTATGGTACCCACCACATCCACCCCCCACCCACCTACCACATCCCATGTCCATAGTCACAGCCTGTCTCCCAGAGCACAGCAGAGTGACTCGCCACAAATCTACTTTTTCCCCGACTCTTACATCCCCAAAACCATCCACCAGTTAGAGCTTGGCCTCATTGGAAACAATAATACAGCATGAGCAATTTAAATGAATGGGAAGATGGGATAAAACCAAGCAAAACATCCATATGTTTCTTTTCCATCACTTTTGGTTTGTGCTCTGTTTTCTCCAGTAAGTCACTAAAATACTTTGATGTGATAATTTTATATTGGTGATGGCTTTGTATCAGCCAAGTCACCAGACAATAATCCCTTGGTGTCAATGTTAATTGGCTTTGTCATCTTCTTAGGACAAAGGAAAGAAAAAACCTAAAAGAGTTCTCTACCAAAAATAACTGTAGAAAATAAATATTTTGGCCCCATCTTGCAAAAAGTCAGTGTGACATTTAGAGGCAGCTAAGAAAAGGAGTCTTTCCTGCCTTAGGAAGAAACTTCGCTTAACTTGGGTCCTGTTAACTTCGTCATACTATTACTTGGGCACTGTTTGGTATTAGTCACTAGCTGCTCCCTCTCAGCTTTATCCAATTTAATTTCAAATATAGTGCAAACAGATGCCTTTATGTTTCATTTTAAAATCATTTATTGTTCTACATGTAGCAAAGAAGCTTAAAAAAGAATGCTAAAGAATTGCCAGAAAGGTTTTTGGTTTTTTTTTAAGATATATATATATAATTGCAGTTGTGGTTACTGTGGTTTCTTTTGGGTGGATCAGAAAAAAATCAAGTCTTCCTTCCTTGGGGATATAAGGGGAAAAAAAAAAAAAAGGTTGGAGAGGAAAACTCATTCCCATGTCTAGTGCTTTTTATCAGTAATGGAATGAAGCAATCAGGTTTAAGGGCTTGTCTAGACGGAGGACTCTGGCACTGATGTAGCTCCTGCAGTGTAGTGAAGTCTGTGCAAGTCCCAAATGCTGCTCACAGCAGCAAAAGAAGCCGCAGGGATGCAAAGCCACCATGCAAAGTCAGGGGGCTCCATGCCCTGCAAAATCCCAGCTTAGGCAAGGAGATGCAGCTTGTTTGTACGGGGGAGAATTTGAGAAATTGCTTTTTTTTTTTTTTTTATTTATCAAAATGCCCCAAAGTAGCATTACCAGCACAACAGAGCTTTTGATCAATTAAAGTATTTTAACAACAGCTTCTTCTGGAGGGGATGGGGTTAGAAATGAAGCAGCATGAAAAATCACTGAGCCCAGTCAGTAAGTCCAGTTTTTAAAGCAGGCTTATTTTAATGAAAAACATAACAAGCAAACAGATGAGCAAAATATTCTTTGAAAAGTTTCTAACTGAGATACATAATAATAGAGTGATACCTTGGTTTTACATCACTCTGTTTGTCAACAGAACTTAAAGCCCACGGCAAGCCGCTCCATGTGATTATCCCCATTTTATTGGCAGGGGCACCGTGCGACTTCCCAAAGGCCTCATGACAATTCATGGCAGCATCAGTGAGAGCGAGCACACCTCTTGATCTCCGTCTCTTATTCAGGCCCTTTGGTGGTGCAACCTGGCATTTGCATGTCTGTGACAAGTTAAGCCTGGCTGGGTTAATTTAGCTGTCCATTTTCTGCAGAAACAGAGGGAGGCTTCATTCATCTATCATCTCCGGTGTGATGTCCCCTTTGGTGGCTGTGATGGGACAGTTGGGAACATTGGCAAGTCCTGGAGACCCCTAAACCCTACCCCGTATATATAATAATCCAGGAGGTGGGCAGAGCCTGGTTTGTCCATAAACCTGACAGACCAGGGGCCAAATCTTGCTCTCAGTCCCCCTTGCATGATTCTGACAGAGCTTCCCAGAGAATGGAGCAAGCAGGGTCCTGGGGCAAAGCTCTAAGAAGGACGCAGGAACAATTGGGATGCAAGGCTCCCGGGTCCCGCACCAGGTTAAGGGAGCTGCCACGAGTCTCCAGCCCAGGCTTCAGGCTACTTCTCAGCGGGATGGTGATTTCAAGCGCATACGCTCACATCGCACGAACAATCCTTATCCCCACAATGGGGCACTTGGGAAGGAGCTGCATCATACCAAGACCTTCCCAGAGCTCCCCGTGGGACTGTCCCAGTGGGGGTATTAAATTAGAGCAGGTAACGTCCAGTAATCCCAAAACACAGCAATCCCCATCAAAAGATTTTAAAGTATATCAGCCAGGCCTGGTGGAAGTCAGGTAAGAAACCTAATGCAGCTCAGATCAGCCCTCCATTTTGCTGCTTTTAATAGGAAAAAGAATGTCCCTCTTAAAAAAAAAAAAAAAAAAAAACCACAGAAAGCTCCACATAGAATAAGGGGGGACATCATGTAAGTACAGACAGCAAAACATAGGACCATAGGAAATAGCTGGCCAGCCAGCACCGTCCTGGAAATGCTAATATTTGCGTAATACTAAAAAGCTTTTTGCCTTTCGGATCCTTCCATGAGAAAAGGCTAAAATATTTGGTGTACACATTTTTCAAAATGAGAACATACCATACATAGTTAAAGTAATGACTAGTGCTCTTAATCCCAGACACAAACTTTTCACTGAAGCTTTTTTGGGGCTGGGTCATGTGATTTATTCAGTTTTCAGCATCTATATATAAAACTACTCTTTTTTTCTTCCTGGTTCATCCTTACCCGTATTCCAAAACCTGCACACTTCATAAGCTATTTTGGTTTACCACATGGCTTGGCACTTGGTATTTTTCCTATGATGTGAAAACAAAACTTCAACTTGGCTGTTGGTGGCCATTATCTGAGATGCAAATCTTCTCGCTCAATTGCCAGGGCTCTAACGAGCGGCTTATTACCCTTTCTGGTGGCCAGACAGCCCTGTTACTCAGAGACCTTAAATAGGGGTATCCCAAACCCCCAAAGTGGGAGTTGTTAGTCCCTAGGGACCTCCACCTCCTGCATGGGCAGTCCTTTGGGTTTTGGTGCCAAAAGCCTTGGTTTTGGGCAAAAAGCCTCAGGGCCAGCCAGAGCAGAGCAGGCCTGAGGCCTGTCAGCTTTTGATCTGTTCTACAGGGCTGCCCATCTTCTGGCCCCAAAGCTTTTATTTGCTGTGAATAAATTAATACTAAATACCTCCTCGAGCCTCATTTGCCCAGTCGGAAAACTACTCTGCTCAGCCACACACATGACATCATCATCAATTTTAGTTGCAGGAAAATAAAACCAGGATTACCTGCATTTTTAGCACCAGGAGAGGGGAAAAAAAAAAAAAAAAAAAAATGGATGAGGCCTCCTTTGGGGCTTGGTCATTGGGTTCAGCTTTTTTTTTTTTTTTTAAACTCTAACATTCCTTCATGTTTCTTTCCAATTAGAGACACCACTCAAGGTGAGGGGAGACTTTGCACAGAGAACAGAAAGCCCTTTCAGATGGGAGCGCATTAACGGGGGGCTCTCCAAGCTGTCTCTGACAGATCCCGTCCGGTTTTCTCCCATGCACAGACATACGTGGGGAACTTGGCAAAACCTTCACCTGGCCATGACCTCCACCACCTATGCTCAAAGTTGGGCTTAGCCCCAAGCCCCAAGCCCCAAGCCCACCTGGGATTGCTGTCCATGGGGTCTTGCCTCCGTATGTCCCTCTGCCAGCTTGAGACCCCTCAGAAGCATCCCCCAGCTCCGCACAACGGGGCTGAGGATGCATTTGCTGGGATATAATTTGGTGCCTTTTGGTAGGACAGCACTCTCAGCTTGGAGAAAATCACCCCGAAATCTGCCTGACTCAGTTAAAGAGCAGTTTCTCAGGCTCTGGAGAGGCACGTGCACCCGGCCGCCAGCTCCCAGGGCTCGCATGTACTTTCCTGAGCTCAGCGCCTGCTGCCAGCCCCGTTGTTCTGCCCCCCACCAAGTCCCTATTGTTCGTGTCCCTGGCTGGTGGCATCGCATCTGGCTCGGCCAAACTCCTCCTAAGCAGGGGCCCAGGCTGCGGGGTTTGGTGTGTTTGTTTTTTTTCCAGGAATGATTCCGAAGGATCGTTTTTAGGGGGCCAGTTATAGGCACCGCAGATGGAGTTGATTTGCAAAAAGAGGGTGTTGGGCTGGAGGGTCAGTAAACTAGGCACTTTGGTGACATGGCAAAATGAGAGCCCCAAGATGGAGAATCCATACTGCCACATTGGCTCTGAAAACTTGTGGACAAAAAACTCCTTTTCTTTCTCATGTCTAGCAGGTGCTGCCCCACTGATTGCAAGCTGGGGAGAAGTAGCAAAGAGAAATCAGCCCAGGACAGGCATGCTGCTGCTCATCAAATCTCTTGCACTGGCAAGACCTAAACTTCTCCTTAGGTGCTAGGCTGTACTGCGACCTCATTTTAGGTCAATGTCACTCCCGGAGCAGAGGGAAACAAGCTGTCGCTCGGGACTATCATCCTGCTGACAAGCATCGTGGCTTGCGGTGTGTCAGAACAGCATGGGAGCACACTCATTTCTATCGGGAACTGCACTGGATCAGCATTCGGCATCCTGTTTATGTTAAAACATTGGCGTCTTTTTTTACATAGGGAAGCGGGGACAACCGTGCAGCTGGGGTTTCTATGAAGTGTCACCAATTAAGTCACTTTTCAGCAGGATGATCAGTGCTTCAGCAGATCCGGAGGTTCCCAAGTGAAGTACCTCCTGTTTCCAAGCTGGTCTCATGGCTAGCAGATGTTCGCCAAAGCAGATGCTAGCCAAAGCACGGCACCTCTTCAACCATCCTGACATACCTGCGTTCTGCTCGCGTGCTTTTCCCACGTCCTCGCTGGCACAGCCAAGAAATAGCATGCCTCTCCAGTGTTTTTTAGGGAGAAAAGGACGAGGCGAGGCGTGGGCTGTTATAATTACAGCAGCACCACTTGGACCCCATGGTAACACAACTGTTTGTTTCCCTGCTGCCTAAATGAGAAGGGCAGGATCCTGACCCTGCAAAGCTCTCGGGGAGTTGTGTTGCTCGGGCCATGGGATAGGAAAGGTTCATATGATGGGGGCTTGGCTGTAGGTCCAGAGGAGACATTTCGTAGCCCCACATGCAGGGTCAAATGCGTGCCCTTGGCATAGCCAGCTCCTGGGACCACTCCAGCACGCAGAGGCTGAGTCCGTGGGACAGCCTTCTGCTACTGATTCCCCTTGGGGAATGGTTCCCGCAGCCGTGCGGAGCTGATGTGGCTATCTCCAGCCCTGGCCCCTGCAGAAGAAGCTCTCCAGGGCTGTACCAGAAGCACTTTGCCCACTCCAGGCAGATGAAAGCAAAGCAATTTGGCTGTTACCCGCCGGCATCAAGGGTGATTTGTAGACCTGGGGTTCCATCCTCGCCTGCAAGCACAGCACAGAGAAGGAGCAGAGAGTGGCACTACACTCGACCCCCAAGATACGGCTCAAAACATTGCTATGAGGCAAAATACAAAGAGCTGCCAGGCTTATCACTGCAACAGCAGACTACGATCAGCCTCCATCCACAGGGTCTGATGGGATCAGAATTGGTCCCTTAGACCTGGAGGTCTGAACCAGCAGAGAGATGGTCTGGTTTTTAAGGCCACCTTTCAGAAAAGCACCTATTCTCCCATGGCTACGGAGACCTCTTTTTAATAACAGCCCAGCCAAATGCTGCAGACCCATCCTAGCAGAGGAGAAGTTTTACCTTTTTACTAATGTTTGCCTACGGCCACAGAGCTCCAAAACCCCAGCCAGCTCAGTAATATTGGCTTGGCTCCTTAATCATACATAAACCGTTTAAATACACAACAAATAAATAGACACGTTTTGTGTTCCTGCAGCAGGGCTTAGCACCTTTACAAAGGGATTTCTTTGATACTTAAGCAATAATAGATTGGCTTTCGTTTTGTTAAGACCTTACTTATATCAACATATCTGTTCAAGTACTACACTTCCTTTTATGAAACGCTGGAATTCTTTCATGTTGAAAACGCTTTTACAGCCAAGTCCTCAGTTGTGCTGGCATTTCTCGTGTCTTGAACTCCAAACTGGCTAACCGCAGTCTCAGAATTCCCAAAGGAAATAATGAAAATTCCTAAAATCCTTGGCAAGGAAACAGTTGAAATTTTAAATTGAGTTAATCGTTTTAGCGAAAATGCTTGTAATAAAATAAATATGGGGAGCTGGGGTGGGGAGGGGGAAAATCTGCTTCAGAAATGAGCGTGAAAGGAAAAAAGAGAAAGGGAGAGAGGATCTTCAAAAATGAAGCCTCTTCTGCTCCCGTCCAGTATTTTGTGTTAAGGATAGCTGCAAACTCCTGCTGAAAGGAGGGTTTTGTTGGGTCTCCTGGTGCTGTGGTGAAAGCAATGCGCTCGAGAGCCCACCTAATGCTTCAAGATCAGTCTGGTCCTAAATGTTTGGCATGAATGATGCCAGGTGTCTTCAGTGGCTGCTAATAGGTTTCTGAGGGCAGAAACCTGGTCCCTGGGATTGCACTTCTGTGACACCAGGATGATTTAATTAAACTTCTAACTCAACAAAGCATCATAGGTCCTTGACCGGCTTTTTTTTTTCTTTTTTTAATTAAAGTTTAAGGGCTCTAATTATAGCTGTTCAAATATGCAGGAGAACCAAAACCATCATGATATTTGCCTCGTCCTTTCTTTTTAGCAAATGCAGTAAGTACATGGCTACAAGAACATTCAGTTACCAGATCCCAGCAAATAATTTCCAGATGACAGGTTGTTTGTGGAGACTCTTCACCGTATCTTTTCTCCCTACCCTTTTTAGGTGAACCAGCCCGCTGCAAACATGAAAGAACAGCAGCAATATCCAGGTGATACACTGCCACCAGACATCCGACCAACCCATGCTATATGGGAAGAGTCTTTATTTCTGGATGCATCTTTTGCTCCTTCCCCAGGGCCAGCCACCCATCTGCTGGGCATTCTCCTCTGGCATCCAGATATTCCTGCTGTTGTGCTATGTACTGCAGTTGTTCTCCTTGCCACCTGTGGCTTGGAAAAATGTAATAGCTGGGTTCAGAGCAGGACACAAATGTCCACAGTCTCCAAGAGGATTGTCGGTCTCTACTACACACCTACCACCATCTTCTATTTGCAATGAGGTCTGGGAGGTTGGCAAATTACAGGGTAGTCATCTCCAAGTAGAAATGACACCCTAGGGGCAGGTTACAGCCCCTTCACACTTGTGCAGTGCTGTCTTGTCCTGCAGGAGAGATCATAAAAGACCATGCCACAGGAATACAATATTGACATCACTTGGTTGAGCCAAAGGCTCATCTGGACTGCAACTGTGACTCCAGCCATGACTGGTACTAGAGATGGGGTATAGGAAAGGACTGCAATAATTAGACATGGAAACAGCAACAGAGCAACTGTTAGGGACTCCTCTGCAACAGATCTCAACACTTTCTCCAGAGAAGCATCCCTGTCCTTTTCCATTGATGCTGCAAAACATGTTGGTATCAATTTTATATTTTCTCTCCAGGCCGTTGTGAGCAACTGGCATCACAGAAGCCTCTGAGCATCCCTGATGATGGTAACTGCACACAGCTGGCTTTGGCACTGGGCTTATTGCCCTGTGGGGCTCAAATAAAATCTGCTGTGATATTGCAGATACCAGGTGCCCACTTCACCAATTTGTTTGCTCTTCCCTATCTTGCAAAGGAGGAAAAAGCATTTCTCTACCTGCCTGTGCCATGGTCCTACCAGCCCTTAGTAAACCAGGCCAATACCTTAACTTCCTTCAGGCCTCCATCATCAGTGATCAGAGACTTGAAATAAATTGTATCATCTCAGCTCTTTGGTCAAAATATGGGTTTCTAAGGTTTTATGTCTCCAGAACACAACAGGTTCAAGGTATTTTCCAGGGAGATCCTGCCCAGCACAAACAGACCCTACAGAGATCAAATGGCTGCTAACGAAAAGGCGCATGTCCCAAATGGCAGCATTAAGGATGTTTTGCCTGACGATATCAAGTTTCTGTTTCCCACCAAGAACACAGAGCAAGAACAGGACACAAGAAATGAAGGGTTCTTCATTGGCCCATCTATTTATTTCCAGTGCAAAGATACTTATCTTCTATAGGGATCCTAAAAGCTGATTCCCAACCTTTCCATCTGTCCCACATCCTCTGGACATACTGGCCTGAAGAGCTGGGGGCCCACAGCCTCCCCAGGGCAGCAGGTCCGAGCTATGCAAGGCTGTCACCTCCCTGTGGAGGGCTGGCCTCTCAGCTGCAGAAAGACTTGTTTGTCCTGAGTTCTCTTCACATGGCCATGCCAGTTTGGTGTGCACTCAGCTGGGGACACTGGTCTCAAACCACTGACTTCTTTTCTGTCTGGTGTCCACCAGGAGTCATGGAGCAGGAAAGAGGCTGTTGCACTGCACTAATCATGGGACTCTCACCAGTTATCCATAGGAAAGAAGTAATAGCTGGAGAAAGAGTTTGGATGTTTTCAACAATAAACAACCCTTTTTAAATTAAAAAAAAAAAAAAGAAGAGAGAGAACAGAAAGAAACAGCTTTAAAACATGTGATGCTAGGGGGAGGTCAGGAAAACAGAGCCAGCAGGGGTAACAAGTAAGATAAGATCATGCCATCAGTGAAAGCACTTGCAAAAGGAAATGGATATTGTTCTAAACCTCAATTAATTTAATCTAGTGCATCACTGAAAACAAATTATGATCTCAGATAAAACAAAACTCTGGTGAAACAAAGAACAAAGCTATTGCAGTCATGATTTACAGTTCAAAGATATTTTGTTTATTTCCTCTTCATCAGAGATCTTTGTTTCCCCTAGAGAGCATATGAATAATTAAAGGTGGCTCCTTATGATGTGTTTGCTGTTGCTCAGTGTTGCCAACCAAAGGACTGATACGGGAACAACGGTGAGCTATTAGGCTTGCTGGTTGCATGTTGCCTCCTGTAAATAAACCACAAGAATAAATTACTTCCCTGTAGTAATAGCAATCATACTGCTTTGTTTAAGTCAAGAATCTAAATAACGGGCATATGAAGACTTGTGTGGTTTGTAAACTTGGGTTGTGTTTGAGGAGCAAGTGATGAGGGCCAAGCTGTCAAAGCAGCTTTGACTTCTGAGGAAACACCTGCAAGTTTGGGGGGGGGGAGCCAGTCACCTCCCACCACAAAGGTCCAGCGAAGCTCCGTAGGCAAAGCTTGGACAAGGGCAATAAGCCAGAGCTGTCCTGCCCCCAAAAGGAGCATAACTCATTGGTTACACACGTGGCCAAACCTACATGAAGCACAGAGATCGTGCAAGCCCAGCTCCCTCATCCACACCACCTGGACTCAAGGGCAAGCATGGGCTCTGCAAGCCATGCAGGCATCTTCTGTGAGCAGTAAGAAGGCAGGGAAGTAGTCTGAGAACAACTCATCAACCTTAAACATGCATTTAAGACTGGAATGAGTTGGATTTCAGAGGTACCAATCTCTCCCCACTAGCTCTAAAAGAGGGATCATTACCCTAGGATTGATATCTGCCTTGTGGCCTTCGGTGAAGGGAGATGAGTCCAGCCGAGGTTAGGGTACACTTGGCAGTGTGGACGGAAGGCACGGTCAAGCCATTTTTGAGATTTTGTTATCCCTTTGACATGCAGACTATAGAGCCAGGAGATACTTGGCCAAACAAACACTGTCCCGGAGATGACCTGCTCTGCATGGCTTGGGGAAAGGCAGCTGTATAGCGATGTATACTCATTTTTTTGACATGTGAGGACAGAGGGAACAAGAGAAATCCCCAATTGCAAGTCAACCCCTCCTGCACAAAACAGGCTGCCCTTGTGAACAGTTTAACCATGGGAATGAAGGAAAGCAAGATGATTGCCTCTTTATCTGTGCATGGAGACAAAATGTGGTATCCAAGGAGGCAAACTGGACTGCAGAGGAGCACTGGCTGTCTCTGGATGCTGGCAGGGACTCTGTGTCAGGCTGACAGCACGCAGGGACTGCAGTAAGCACATAGCAGAGATGATCCAGAAGCAGCATCCCCAGGGAGCAGGGAAGAAAAGTGTCTTCATTGTACCATTCCTAAGACGTGCTGGGCACCTCACAAAACATGTGGTCAACATCCTGGATGCAGCAAATCCCAAGCACTGGTGGGGTCCAGCTGAGAAGCACGTGGACTGCTGCTGACAGGACAGGACAGCCGTTGCTGGAGGCCAGAGCAGGACAATGGCAGGACACCGAGCATCTTGGGGGCTGTCAGCCCGCAGGGGAAGAGCCTGCCTTCGGGTTATTGGTTTGCAGTGTGCCTGGTGTAAGAGGTTTTGGGCCCTGCTCCTGGAATGGGGTCCCCAGGGAATGACACAATTGAAGGGAGAATAATGAAAGCTCTGGTCTTAATGCAAGTCATCCACTCTCCCAACGAGGCTCTGTTCCAGGACCTCTGGTTTAACCCAAATTGACACTAACTTGGCGAAAGCCCCCAGCTGCACATTCCTTCCATACAGTTTTACAAGCTGCAAATGCAAAACCACAAACCAAACTGGGAAGAAAAAAAAAAAAGGGGGGGAACCTGAGCCATGCAGGGTCCCCCCATCTTCCCTCCTGCCTCGGTTTCTGATCATCATAACCCTGTTACCTACCCCTTTTCCTCAGTAGCTTCTTACCTTTTAAAACCCTCAGCCTCCCAGTAGCATCGACTTAGCTCCTTGCTGAGTGCTAGTATGTCCTGTCTCTGCACCAAGGGCAGAAATCAGGTCCTGAACTCCTGATCGTTTCTGGTCAGCTTAGACCATGTTCCTGGGGACAGGCTCAAGGTGAAGGAGCTGAGATGCCTCTGAGCCTCTGGCAAGAGTCATAACTGCTTAAAAAATCCTCACAACCACCAATAAAATCTCAGCAACAAAGGCACAGCTTTTCTTGGACAAGGAAAACTCTTGCCAGTGGATCAGGGCTGCTGAAACTCAATCTGTGGGACTACGTGCTCATGAAACACCTCCTCACTGAAGGCTCTGTTCCTTGGCGAATGGCTCACCCAGCTTTGCGGGCAGAAGGAACAGGGATGAACTGCCTTCCCAGGTCAAGCCAACTGCTAAAGCACCATCCAGATGTTAAGCAGGTTGATTCCCACACTGGAGGTTCCTAAACTGATGACGTGATGACAAATGCCTGCTCCTGCCTGCGAGATGTGTGCTCATCTCTGCTAGAATCAACAGACGTGGTGTCACCAGCTTTTGCCAACGGTAGCTGGATCAAACTTCTGTGCCTTTCTGCTTGTCTCCATCCCCATTTCAGTGGTGCTTGCTCATCCTCCAGTCTCACCAGGCTGGTGACACCCAAACCAGCCCATGGCTCAACAAAGCTCCTGATCCCCTTCCCAGGCAAAGAGGTATAAAAGGGGTAGGTTTGCTCAGGGAAAAGGTGAACATCACATTTTAACAGACCACATCTTGGGCTGATGAGCTATCGATGTTACCAAGGTGATTAATGAACGCTTTCCAAGACCAGTGCCCTGTGAGCATTTTTGCTCCAAAAGGCAACTGTTGTGTCATCTCTAGTTCAACCACACATTGCAAATGGGATGTTGAATTTCACACAGTTCCCTCTGTACTGAGCTGAGTGAGCAACAAACTTGATTAATCCTCCTCTTTCCCACTTCTCTGTCCAGACTTGATTTCCTTGGGAAGATCTCCAGGGCTGGAGAGCTGCCCATATTTACCGGTATCTCCCAGTCACTGTGAGGTCTGTGTCATATAATCAGGGCTGTCATAAAGAAGTGAGCCATACAAACAGGCACGTGCACATCTGCGGTTCTTGGCCTGATCTGAGTCACTCCATCACGTTCCCACTCGACATCCGCTGCCCTGACTCTAAATTTAGCCCTAGGGATCAAGGTGATTCCTCCTCTCCCTTTTTAGGTGAAAGTCACAAGAGCAGCCAAGAAATCACAGGGAAGACGGAGTCAGCTCTGGTGTCAAGGGCTGAGAGCAGGTTGTTTTGGTTTGTTTTTATTTCTCTTCTTCTCATCCTGCTTCCAAAGTGGCTTTTTTTGGTGTCTTCTGCTGCCAGCTTTATTTGGATACTGCCCCATCATACACTAAACTCTGTAAATATCTGAGGGCGCTCTGGTACATTCAGCAGTAACTAAGAAAGCAGAACGTTAACGTCATAGAAGAACTAGGCTAACCTTTGCCCAGGAAAGTGGTCCAGTTTATTAATACCACGGAGCTCACAATGGAGAGTGTAGTGCACCTACTGGATCTTGTCATGCTACTTCTGGAAGGATTAAAGTGCACTAGGACAACAGCTGCTCTCTGAAGATGTGTTTGCATGCCAGCAGTGCTAATGCACAGAATAAACTGGATTTTTCCAATTGTTAATGATTTTAATCTTTTCCTTCTGTCTCTGAAGTCAAGGGGCCGACAGAAAACAGAGTTGGCTCGTGGTGTTTCCTTCTCCTTTTCAGTACATTTTATGTAATGTTAATCACACGCAAACTCGGAGATTACCTTCCGCCTAAGGATGGCCATGGGGTTATTGCCCTTCCAAGGATGTTGCTTCCCCCAGGCTGCGACCCATTGCCACACTAAAGAAAAGATGTTCTCAGCACCTTGTTCTGCAGTTTTCCTGCATGCATCGCACCATCCCTTGGCATTTGTTTCCTTCACCAACTTTTGCCTGGGAGCTGTTCCTGGCATTTGTCAGCTGAAGAATGGGACAAACCTTGCTCTCCAAATCAGCTGCTCCACAAAGGCCAAGCCATGGAGCTGTCTGCCTGTCCTTCGGTAGAGCCAACCTTGAAAACCGCAGTGCAACCCATGCACTGGACAGCCTTCCATAATTACCTGCATTCAGCATCTGGGGTTCGTATCCTCCTAAAGGCAAAACGTGAAGACTTTGCAGCTGAGGCAAAGCACTCATATGATATGAATTATTTTCATTACAGGCACCTCCCACCAGGTTGGCTGGATGTCTCTTACTGATCTGAACAGTTATGGAACAAGGACCCTTCTACTTTTCAAGGGATGCTCTTTAATCCTGAATTTTGGATATAGGATACAGGATTTTCTCTGTCTTTACCCCACAAGTGACAAACCTGGTCACCTTCACACCACGGCAGTGAGGGAGCAGAAGGCAGGAACCCAATACAGGATCCCCAAAGGACACATACAGCTCAACCAGTCACTCAGCGCACCAGCAACAAGGGCATGGGCAGATCCTTCTGAATGAAGAGCACCGCTTTCCCCGTCTCATCTGCTGGGAGCCTGTGCATGTGCACACAATTACAGAGCCTGGTCCGGAATGGATTCATGGGGGTAACGGGACAAAAGATGTGCAGGACCCTCCCTCTGTTACCTTTGCTCACTGCAGCAGGTAGCCCCCAATCTTCCTTCGCATCCTGGACACATCTGGGCCTGGCTGTAGCCCCAGCAACATGTGTACGCTGAGTTCACATGTGCTCAACAGAAGTCACTCAATTCAAAAGGCTATAGCTCAACCCACCCTTCTTTCTCCTCTTTCCTGCCCCCACCCCCACCCCGGTCAGTATTCAGAGCACAAATCTTTCTTTTTTTTCTTCAAAGTGAAACATTCTGTATCTTATTTATTTTGAAAACAATTTATAATGGCAATAATAACATCCTTTGGCTTCTTGCCTCCATAGCCCCAGGCATTATATATGCCTCATTATGGGAACAGTACACACCCTGCCATGTACTACTTATATAGGCAACTCACTATACGCTCATTAAAATTCTGTAGGTATTGGCTGATATAAACAAAGCGGAAAGCGCACAGTACTAGCGAGTCTTCTTATTACCACCGAGCATAGAAAATGACTGCATAATAGGTCGTGTGGTTCAGCAACGCGGCTCGGTATCCTGGACATCTGAAAACCTTTTGTGGTTCCGGCATCCCACACAACCGCGTGCCGTTTCTGGACGCAGGAGGTGGCGATACGACCAGTTACACAAGGAGGCAGTCGTTTTACACGGATCCAAGCTAGAACCGATGTGAAAAAAAAATGTTCGCCTTTTGTGGAAGGAGATAAATAACATAAAAATCAAAGTGGCTGTGGCAGAAAACTTTGGAGAAAAAAGCTGAGTCTTGGAAACCGCAGGGTCTTAGTGGAAGAGTAATACACCTCAAAATGGCCAAGAAGAAAAATGTGCAGAATGTCCTTGCATTGTGTAAAGAGTAATTGCACTGGAAAGGAGTTATAAAGTAAGCAAACATGACTTCCAGTTTGATCCATATTCAGATTTATTGACCCTGAAAGGCAATATTCTCTGCATCGGGGCCAAGGTTAACATTGACTTTGAGGCCAATGGAAAAGCTGTAATGAAGTGCCGGTTAAGAGGCCCTTACAAAACTATCTGGTTTTGCAGAAGGGGTTGGAAGTCTCTACACATGATCAGCCCTATCTTCCGCTACGTTTCAAAGGCATCCAAATCTACTAGGCTTTCTGCAAAACCCCAGCCACATTAATACTGTGCCAAACTGATAAACTCTTTGGATAACTTCTCCAGCAGAAGCATACACCACTTCCATGCTATAATCACCCTGGTGCTCTGATTGTGGTCAGGACCTGTTCATCCCAATCCAGTATAAACACAGACGGAAGGAAAACTTGACCTCAGCTGATGACAAGCTAAGAACACATTTGACAATACTGTAGAAAAAGTCAGTATTAGTGAACTTCTGTTCTCTGACAAACCAGAGATTTGCAAGGTTGTGCAAGTAGAAAGTACTCCTTTGCAGTTAATAAAGACGTGCCAGCTCATTTGCAGGGAAAGAACCCATCCTGTACTGTCACAACCTGGCCTTGTCATTGCAAGTTTACAATTTCCTTTGAAATTCACCGTGAGATGTTAGACAGACAGAGAATGGACAATCTCCGTAGATTAAAATAAAGAGTTGTGCAAAGTCTGCTCTCAGGCATAACACTATACTTTCAGAAGATCTGTGCCTGCAGAAACCCAGGTTTCCAAGGTTGGTTTGTGCACTTGCCCAAAACCTTGCTGCAGCTGCAGAAGAACGGCTTGTGTCCCAAACATGATCTATTTTCCCCAGTTTTACCAATCAGGCCAGTAAACTATACCATGTCTCCCAGAGAATCTTGACTTCCTTAACACTGATCTGCCAAACTTTCATTACCAAGAGGTGGGGGGCAGAGCTGGAGAGAAGACCACGGTTGTTGTGCTCCTGGTGACAGCACAGCTCACCATTAACTGTATGAATGTTTTTGGAGACTACACAAGACCACAGCACTGACAGGGAACATGGATTGCTTCAGAGCACAGAGGGAAAGCAGCACGGCACTTATTTCAGCCCAATTCCAGAGGCACAACTTACTTTTGAAACTACTTTGAATAAAGTTGCAATGATTTTCCCGGGACTTTGTTGGGTTTGTACACTTTTATGTCTTTCTCCAGCTGCTTGCTTTCTCCTTGTGTTCATTAAGACATTTGGTTTTGTTACAAGGTCTGGGCAAAAGAAAAATAGCTGTATGTATATATAAACAGACTATTAAAATAAAGAGCACCATGTACTGGCACAGAAGAATTCGTAGTGTTATTCATATGTTTCTAGGTTCAGCGAGGCTGTTGTTATACACAGCAAATGGCATCTCGAGCCCAGCTCTTACCAGTGTTCTCATCACAGCCTTTTTAATCCGTGCTTCATTTTTCCTTTGCCAAGAAGCACCCACTTTGGGTCAGATCCTGCAAAATACAATTGTCTTCTGTAGGAGGGATCTTGAGAAATTCTCATGGATCTTGAGAAAATTGGTCCCCAATGACCTCTTCTGGCACTCTGTTGAGGGCTGACTGTTAAACACCTCCTTCTGACCCTCCGCAGTTGTTCTTTGCTCTGTGGCAGCATCTCCTTTAATAACCTAAAATAAGAGGCACCTCAGGAGGCTCTATGGGATGTATCCAGGCTGCTTCATTATGTCAGAATTAGCCATAAAACCGGCGAGAAAGACAGACAGATGGGCAGCATGTCGGTAAATGGGAGCCTAACCCCTTTCCAGTAACACAAGCACGCAAGCCATACTCCCAGACCGCCAGGCAAAAGCAAGGTCTCAGGGAAAGGAGACTTACTGCCTGCAATTCAATGACAGCTCCAAATACATCCCAAGACCCACGTTGTAGCCCTTCCTCAAAACACAATCAGTAAAAAGTCAGCTCTCAACTTAAACCTTTATTTAGCTGCTTTTTACAATTACGCCATAACTTGGCATGGTGGGCATGGCCCTACATGGACTAGGAAAGCCAGCAGCAAACAGGGAGGCAAGCTGGCAATGCGATTTTCCCACACTTCCTTAGAGAATCGATTTTCTTCTCCCAAGCGACAAACAGAAAAAAAGAAGAAGAAAAAGAAGAAAGCTGTTGCCATTCACTAGCTCCAGGAGCGTATAAAGACAACATGGCCTCAGCAACTTTGCTCTGGCAATGCAAGATACAGCCTTTTGCATTTCTGCACAAAACCGTATTTTGTCCATAAAAGACGTCATTATTATTTTTGTGCAAAATACACAGTCCCACCCAAGCCTTTCATTAGCATTCAGGTATTTGAGCTACCTAAACAGTGCAAAGAAAAAACCTGTGCAAACAGAAATGATTTTGGGGTCCATCACCAGTGAGTATCACCACTTTCGGAGCAGGGAAATGGCACAGGCAGCAGCAGTGAGGTTCGAGGTGAGGGTCCTGCTTTCCCCACGGGGAGTTTATTCCTTTAAGAGCCACAAACCAAAAAAGAAACCCAATCCTTGAGATGAGTCACTCTAAAATGTGCCCGTTTTTCTCCTCGCAGGCCTGAGCAGCCTCACACAATGGCCCCGGGGCACAGGCTCCTCATTTGGCACGGCTAAGCGCAGAAGCGGCCGGGGAATACCTTTACGCTGGAGAATTTGGCTTGTAACAAGGCTTTTCAGGAACATGGCAATTGCCCACGTGAACGCATGGCTTCCTGCATTAATATGCTAAAGAGACAAGACAAGCATCTTTAGCTACAGCTGAGGACTAATTAAGACTGCTCTTTTACAAATATTGCATGGTTCATTCCATTCTTCCCCGATTAAGAACAAAAGAAGAAAGAAGTCATTTATTGTCATGAGTCACTTCAGATACAATGGAAGGAATTCCAACAGATGACTGAGACAAAACAAAAGCTGACATTATGAAAGCCATGTCTAAACACTAATTTAAACTGTCAACTTGCTAGTGAGGAAGGTTCATGACAGAGGGAGAATTAAAACTTAAAAGAGCACATAAATCATTGAAGAGATTAGCAGCGTGTGATGGGGCCAAAGTACGCCGCGCTGGAAACTCGCTGAATGGTAGCAAGCTCCCTCGCAATTTGGGGGTGAATGCCGTGTTTTGCCAACAGTCGTGTACCAAAATGAGTAATTCGGGCCGTGTTCCCAGAAGTGGGAGCTGTGTGAGTCAGTGGTGTTACTCCCATTTCCAGCAGGTGAGGATCAGACCCTTCATGTCCTGCACAGCATCTGAGCATTAGATAAAATCTAGCCCGAGCTTTCCTCTGACTTATCGGAAGTGCTTAATTTCGTAGAGGAGCCAAAATGGCTTTGGGTCACATCCGGAGCTGCTGTAAATGGTCATGACCGACTCCCACGATCTGGCTATACTGCCCAGGGAACTGACCCTTCCCTCTCAATAGCACTACGGTATCTCCCTTTCTCCTGATTTACAGGGGACATATCTAGAGGCAGTGCTGCTTAATTCTCTGCAGACCTGTTTTCCACAGCAGAAAACCAGCTCATCTTCACTGTAGTAAAGAAACATGGCGTGCAAAAATGCACTATGTGCTACAGGGTTTCACCTGTGGATTTTTTTCCTACGCATTAGAACAATTTCTTATAAAGGAAGATTTTCAAGCAAGAATGTACTTTTCAGCCCAGCTGGCTTTTCAAATTGGTACACAGCCTCCAGCTATCACACATCAGCTCTACAGCTTGTGTTATTTTGTATAAGTCTTGCAAGGGCCGTGGGCCACAGTGCTGCAAAGTGAATGGAAGTTGGGACTCTAGATCATCTAAAATCTGTGTCTTTATTCATTTACTCCCACTGTTGCTAAAACTCCCAAAACAGAGCAACCATTATAGATTACCAAGGTAGAACCATTCATATTGATGGATTTATGAAGATTTAGCACCTATCTTAACTATTTTAAAATCCAGGTGACCCTGAAATCCATGCAAGCAGAAGCTCCATCTTGTCTTCAACTCAACATGCAGATGGCTCCCCTGCTTCCCTCCTAGACCAAAAAGCCAGCAGTGAAATCTTCAGCCACAACCCTGTCCCCCTAGAGTTTACCTTAGTCAAAAGTAAAAGGCCAAGAAAGTATTTGATTAGTTGCTGAATAAGAAGACTTTTGAAAATGCAGTCATTTACACATCTTAGGGCAAACATTTTACCCATTGCCGTGGGAACTTGTGGGCAATACTGCTTCTCTTGGACGCTAGCAATGAAGAAGTCCCCTGTCCAGCTGTGCCACCTTCCCAAGGACAGGGATATTAGTCTGGGCAACTCACAGGCTCTCTTTAACTATCTGAACATCATGTTAAAGTTGATAGAGAGACTCTGCACTGGGAAGGTCCAGGCCTTCACATCCTAGAAGTGCTGCTGGAATTAGGTCATTCTCAGCTTTGGCTCCAATTCAGCCACAAGTTCAAAAAGTCAATTATAAAATAAATAAAAAGAGGGAAAGTAAATGAGATGCAGAGTCCTTTAACTTAGAAGGATGAAATCACTGTGGAAGCAGGGGAGAGATTTGCTATGACTTTAGGAGCAATCAGGATTCTTTCCAGCATCCTCGCATTTGGCTAAGCTTGTTGCAGATCAAGAGATTTTTTCTTCTCATCATTTCCATGGAAATCAATACAGTTTTTACTTTATTACTGTTGCCTGCTCATGTTATGACAGTGCTTGGGAGGTGCAGACATTGGGCCTGATGTGTTAGGCACCACAGAAAGGCTGAACAAGAAGACTGACCTTGTTCAGTTAAGAGACAACGGAAGAAGACAGGTAAACAGTAGGATGATACTGGCCACAACCATAAAAGGAGAGGTTGAAAGATAATTAGAAAACAACTTTTTTAAGCTACAGAGAGCTCTTCACAAGTGTGAAAAAGAAGAGCAATCGGGCTGCACCAGGAGGCTCATTATCTCTCCATCTGACCTCCAGTACTGAAAAAGGGTTAGACCAAAAGGGGCTGTGTTAGATCCTGGTCTTTGCTTCTTCTCGTTGCTGGGTTGAAGAAAAAGGAGCTTTTGAAGGGCTGCTAAGAGAAGGGTCACAGTCAAGACAGGGTCAAGCAAAGGGCTTGGGAGAATGACTTTTGCAGCAGTGTACCAAATGATTTCATTGAAGCAAGGCTGCATGTGAAGACCAGAGGAATGGGTATTGCAGAAGCCAAGACAAGAAGTGAGAAGCTGGATGGGCGATATAACTATGTGAATGGAGGAGTCCCACTGTGTCTATTCGAGATGTTCTGCAGAAAGTCTACAAGAATTGACCGTGTCCTGGATGAGAGGGCACAGAGATGACCAGAATAAAGATCACGCACATGTTATGGATGAGAGTGGAGGCAGTACTGGCTATGCTATCCTTGGCATTCAACAAAGAAAGAAGCAGAGAAAAATGAAGAGAAAAATGAAGACACATTGCTTTAGCCGTGTTGGTCAGCTGAGGAGATACCGGAGCCATTCTTGGAGTAGAGAACAAGGCTGGAAAGTTAGCAGCAGAGAGATGCCAGCTGAATTTTTGTGGAGTGGTAGAACTAGGTGGAAAAGAAGGAGGTCCCGTGTGAAAGTTGGAGTGGGACAAACTGAGGCTAAGCTTGCAGGATTGAGAGAAGAAGCAGGAGCAGAGAGAAACTTGAAATCTCAGGGAAGACGAGATTTCACAATGAAGAACATTGCTTTCTCTCAAAAAGGTGCCAGTCTGGTCAAGGTAGAGGAGAATGGGAGCACTGGGCTTGCTCCAAAAATGCCCCCCACATCTAGATATAAGGATCCTATTCAGGCCCACCAGGTACTGGGTCTGGCTAGTGCTTTCAGGGCAATGGGCTGCTCTGTCTGTCCAGACACAAAGGTAGACCACCCAACAAGGGTCATGCTTTGTGCACTTTGGTTACTGTTCCTCAGAGCTTCCCGTGGGAAATATGAATCTTGATGTGAGTCCACTGACATCAGTGGAGTCACGCACCAGGCTGACATCTCACACTGAACTGAGCTTTAACGTCGCTGCAACTTTCCCAGAAGCCTCAGCTTAAAATTGCTGCAATGAAGGGGTGAATCAGGCCTTTTCAGACTGACGTCAGTAAAGTTACACCCAGGGTAAAATTAGCCCCAGGACAGTTGTTCTAACACTTTCACAATAGCACTTTTTGGGGTTTTGCCTTTCTTTTGCTTTCTTTTTTTCCCCCCCTTCCTTTATTTTAGTTATTCTCCACTAAACCCACTTCTACAGCTTGGAGAGGGAGGGAGACATCCCTGGCCACTTCGTGTGAGAGGATCACGAGGCAAGAATCAATGTAACCGTGCTGACAAACAGATCACACTTTGGAGATCCAAGCCTGAGCGTTACCTTATGTTTTAGCAGCTTGACTGGCTCCCACGCCTGGGACCGTTTGAATTTCCCACCAGCTCAGTGCAGCTATTTTCCACATATTTGAGGTGTTGAATTAATTGTGAGCTCTAAGGAACAACATTTCCAGGCTCTTGATGAAGAGCAAGAAAAGTTGCCAAGCTTTGCAAAGGTCATTCACCTGCATCTGAAATGGGGGTGAGCAGCTCAGCCCTGCAGGGTTATTTAAGGACCCACTGGTATCCACCATGATATGGAGTCAACGTAAATACCCTTACGTGTGTGTGTGTTGATCAAATAGAGGTCCATAGATACATGTGCGGTTGGCTGCATTTTTTGCCCAGCTCCCATCCGTGTTTGTAAACACTGGAGAAAGAGGCCCAAATCTGTGTCCAACACCAAGCAGTTACAGAACATACTGTAATTCTGTAATGCGAAACAGAGTGGCTCGCTAACCGTGCAGATCTGGAGAGAATTCCTGACATGATCCTTTTACGTATTTTATGTTAATCACTTCCATCTCAGGAACACACGCAAACAATACCCTATTAGACATTCCCTTTGGCACTCGGACAACAGCACAAGCTGCCGCATGTACCAGAGCAGCGGCCGGAGCAGCCGCAGTAGGGACGGGAGGCCATCGGTGGATGCTGCAGATGGGAAGCAACCAAAGGGTGACGTGCAAAGAGTAGAGCTGCGACTGCTAACTCCTAGCTTGGGTTTCTTTGCTGGCTTTGCTGATTTTTCCTGTGGGCTTTTCCAGCAGAGCAAGTCTCCATCTGCTCGCCCAAGAGGGCTCGTGGATGTCAGAGCGTTGCCATGACCCCAGAGACACTGAAGCTCTTCTGCATGGGGGTAGGAAGGAAATTTTCTCAGCACAGAGCTCCACATCACTGTGCTTTAAGCAGGTCTCCCCTTGGGTAGCGCAGAAAGGATGGGGCTTGGGATAAATTGGTACCTGCCTGGTCAGGTTTCCCTGTCCCTTATCCTTGCCTGTTTGCAGAGCGGTACTAGGGTCACGTGAAGATTTAACTCTTTAAATGAGCCTTGAGACTGCCTGGAAAATATTTCCCCAGTGGAAAGAAAGAGGCTGGATTACCCAAGAGAAGGGATGTGCACAGAGCTACAGCAGGGCTCTGCTGCAGCCTGTGACACAAATGTCCCTTACAGAGGGGAGGTGGGAAAACTCTGAGCATTAAGGGTACAAATCCTGCTGTTGTGGAAAATAGGCAGGAGCCCATGGGGACCTCAGCACTGGTCTACAAAGAGCCTGGGGAGCAGGCGGCGGGAGAGAGAGAGAAGAGGAGGCCTCCGCCACATTTGCAGAAGCAACTGCTGGAAAAGGACACTCAAAACAAGCCTGCTGCTGTGACAAGGGTGATTCCTCATCATTAATAAAATACCCCCCCCGTGGTGAAGGCAGATGGCTTTGTGCATCGGCAAGTCAGCTCACCACAGGGGCAATTACGGCAGGCACGAACGCCCCATTGCCAGCGGGGTGAGATCCACAGGGAGGGCTCCATCCCCAGAGGTACCCAACACGCTTCAGCAGACGGGCGTCAGCCAACGTTGCCCCACACCAGGTCAGCGGACAACCTGCAGGAAAAGCAGAAAGGAGAAGATCTCTTCAACTGCACAGCGTTACACAAGCTTTTGAAAGGATCTGAGCCCTCGGTTACTATATTTCCCTTCCACAGCACATTTTTTTATTACTGAAATGAAAATTTCAGGGGCTTACATCATGCAGCCCTTTGGTCGCAGTAAAGCAAGACATATTTGCACTGGTGCCACTAAGAGGCAGCGCCTGGGTTGGGACATTTCTGCTCAGGATGTACTTTTAAAGCAATTAAAAAGCAGCTCTGACTTTGAATAGTAACACTGAAACAGAGTTCACTCCAACATTCACTAGCCCAAATGTCTTCACTGAAATCATGCTGTTTCCCTATTGTTATTTAACAATAAATCCTGCCCCTAGGGAAATGTGTATAAATATGAATTTAAGAGTTCCCAGATACAAAGAATCTCCCTTTTCTACCCTCCCGGGAGATAAATAGCTTAGAAGTCTTCCTACAAATATGTGTTTTTCTCGATGCTTTTCCCCTTAATGCTGTAAAATCCTTCTGTATGAGAGGGAGAGCAGCCGGACACTGCAAGAACGCAGCACAATGAAGAAAAGCATCTTAATAAATAAATTAATTCCTTTATTCCAGTGTTAAGGATTTAAACACCTCCACATGCATGTGCATTTGCTGCTCTGGAGCCCAGCTGAGTTTTGTGCCAGAGCTAACTGGGAAGGGTAACGTGGATTGTTGTGATTATTGCACTAACTGTTCCCGCTCTTAGTTTTCTGGAGTCTGAGAGGCAGTTTGGGAACTGCCCGCGGGGCTCCTGCTGGCTTCTTCTTCCAGGGATGCACTATGCAGAGATGCTTTTTTTTGAAGCTTCATTTTATGGCCAATGGGAGAGAAATGCCAAACCTGGAGTCCTCATCCTTCATGCTCCCATGGGTCTCAAAGCGGCGGCACCCTCTGGGCTGCAGGTCGTGGGGATCAAAGGACCAGAGCAGCGGCTTAAGGGACAACTCACAACAACTGAATTAGGTCCCAGCTCTGCAACACAACCAGGGAGAGTCCTTGGTCCCCACTGAGTGCAGCGGGATACATGGAGAGCAGTGTCCTGTGGTTCAAAAAATTTTGGTGAATAGCTTATTCACGTTTGTGAGGAGAAGAGAAGGGAAAGGAAGGGAAGGGAAGGGAAGGGAAGGGAAGGGAAGGGAAGGGAAGAGAAGAGAAGAGAAGAGAAGAGAAGAGAAGAGAAGAGAAGAGAAGAGAAGAGAAGAGAAGAGAAGAGAAGAGAAGAGGATAGAAGTTGCTCAGGTATATGTGATATCCACAGCCACATATGAATAGAAATTCTGCAAACAACAGAGCAAACTCACCAAGCATGGCAGAGTGCAGAATTTATCTCTTTACTTCTTTTTTTTTTTTCACACTTCATTCCTAACAATAACATCTTCTAAAAGAAACCCTAAAGGGGATTTATCCAGTGAGGAGTGGGGAGCAACAATTAGCAGGTCAGAAAATAGAAAGGCACATGTGCGCCTTGGCAAGGCGTGAGATGTGCGGTGCGATGGGTGCGGATCACAGCCAGAGCATCCGATGGAAAGACACCGTGCATTTTCCGTGAAGGCTGGACACAGTCCCCGGGAGTAACTTGGTAATGCCCCAGGCACTCAGAGAAATGTTGAAAGAAATCCAGCTAAAGCTTCACCTGGAAAGCAGTGGGTGGGAAATCTAAGAGCTCAGTGATTGGCATGCCAACAAAGCAGAGGTGAGATAGTTGTAAGGAAGGATCCTGTAAAATCTGGTGCTGTACTCTGCAGCTGCAGAGGAAAACACCTGTTTTTTTCCAAGGGTTTTTTCACCACGTTGTTTCTACATGGCTGTCCATCCTGAGTTTTAATCAATCCTCTGTGATAATAACCTAATGAAGAACAACTACCCTGCACAATATCCGCAGTTACTCATTTCTCCTGACTCCCTCTTCCTCTATCAACATTTCTTTAACTCTAGTTTTGCCCTGAGTTTTTTCATCGATGCATTGAACTTTTGGGGGAGAACAGCTCAGCTTCTGTGATTTTTTTCAAGGCGCTGGTGGTACCAAGGGAGAGCTAGCCATCTTTGTGATTTGTGCTGTGAAACACTCACTCTGCTCCCCTCCCTTCCCCATAAAAAAAGCCAGAAATACCATTTAAATCACTATTGTTCCCTATGATTTAATTTCATACCACTGCTCAACAGCTACAGCTATTTACAGCAATCCCCTGTTAAGTGATCATGGCTTACCCTGGATATTTATGAATTTTTAATGGAGCGAGCTCATCCCCAAATTCAGCATCTCTCCTTGCAGCTGGGGTGCAGATAGGACATGTTTACTTAATGTGCTGGAAGCTCAAATATTTAGCTTGTGGTTTCGATGACTGAACAATCTGTACTGTGCTTGAGGGCTACATATGCATCTCAGAGACTGCAGAGGGAGAACAGGTCTGCAACTGAAGGTGCAAACGTGTTTGTCAATATGCCGGAGCCCCCCGCCACCGCTTCTCGCCTCCCATAACACAATGTTTAAGAGGGCATGAATTAATATAAACAGCCTGCTGATGTCCGTTTGACAGAATATGTGGGAAATTGAGTTTACCTTGAATTTATGAACTGGGAAGGCTATTTCTCATCCTGATTAATGGTGAGTCACGGAGCAAAGCCGAGGCCATTCGCAAACCCGTGTGCTATACGTCAGGTGTCATGGGAGTGAGAACAGTGGGAGAGCAAAGAAAGGTCTCATGACAGTCTGTTAACTAATTTTCATGTGCCAAGTGGAGACGTGTCCTGGAATTTTGCAAAACTATATTTAGCAATGCTGAGCGCCTCCAAAGAGAGCTTTGTAAGATGCTGGAACAGGAAGAAAAGTACATACAGGTATACAAGCACTCTAAGAAAGCAATAACTTACACAACTTTAGAGTGATATCCGACAATACATTTACTGCCAGCTGGGGACTGAGATGAATATCCAGAAGGCTGATGAACAGCAGGCTGCCCAGCCCTGCGCTTCTGCTTGAATACAAGTGCAATAACAGCTCGTGCTTGGCCTTTTTCTCCATGGATTTCCAGGGTTCTTACCCTGGGAAACTGGTGTTTCTCTGAGACATTCCCACATGGCAGATGATCTCCTTTCAGCACAGCCTTATCATCATACTGAGAAACCTCAGCAGAATCCCAGAGATATGATTTTTTTAAGTTGCTCTGTATACTTTTCGGCATACCAATTTGTGGCGATGGTAACACCGATGTGGGAGGAAGAAGAGAAATCCTCAAATCCTCAGCCACATACAGAGGAGGGCAGGGAAAGGCACCAGCGTGCTGAATGATGGGGCAGCGAGCTGACCCAAGACGTGATGGAGCTTGGGATGAAGCTTGACTGGCTGCCAAAGCCAGCCCTTTAAGTGCAGCCATTCATAACTTAAAGCCCAGGTAGGGTAGCTCACAGGTATGTTAAATCCACTGTGATCACAGGGACAAAGCTTCAGGCTGCAAAAAGTACCACTGAAGGCTTTGCACACAAAGGAATATGGTATTTCTTTTCCCTGCCAGCATAGGCTTTTTAGGAGAGCATCCATGTTTTTATGTTTATGAGCAATCTCCAATGCCACAGGCCTCCTGCCCTTTAGGACCTCAACACAGGCTTCAAATTCAATATTCAATAATATGGCAATACAGGACCAATACTATTTCACCCCATGGTCATCCCTGGCTTGGTCCTGCACTTGAGTAGCATAGGGAAGATTTCCTGCATCTTCATGGTGCATTTCACCATCCCATGTTTGTTCATTTGGACGCTGCACAAAAAGAAGGGGAATTTCACCCCAAATGACCCTTCAAAATACTCTTCAGTTGAATAGTGGTACAATAAAACCCACCATCACCAGGCAGCATTATTATCAAATATCTGCAGGGAAAACAAGCAGGAATTAACCTGCTGCAATACACACAGGTTTCTTTCATGAAGGAGAAAAAAAAAAGAAAAAGGAGAAAGAGAGAAAAAGCTAAAAAAAAAAGGATAATGCTGCAGGGTCTCCTCAGTAGCACACAGGGCACAATCTAGTACTGTATACACGGCCACGCAGCGGAGGCCCAGAGGACACGCTGTCCCAGCATAAGGGCTGCCAGCATCCTGACAGAATTAGGAAGTCCTCTCTCACAGTTGCCCTGTAGACATGAAATTACACAAAGACAGACTTCATTAGGATCCCGAACTAAATACAGTCAAGTGGGGAGAGTGGAACATTCAATTTTCACTCTTGGCAAGCAGCACGGCTTCGTAACCTTTAGGATATTGTTTTAACTAAGCTGGAATTCTGCACGGCTGCAATTCTGACAGCTCAGCACCTAGCAGGGGGAAAGAATTACGAAAATAAAACCTTTACCTGAGAAAACCCTGAAAAATGTACATGCCCACATGGCAAAGTTCTTGCCCAAACAAAACTGCTGCTGTCACTGGCAACGAAGGGCTGGAAAATTATTGGTGTCAGTGAGACTTTTGTATGAGCAAAGATCGCGAGGTCAGGGCCAAACAGATTGTTTGCAGCTCCAAAACTCTTAGAAGGTTGTGGATAAGATAGAAAAAACAGTGCTGAGCCTGTAACAAGCCTTTTTGAACAGTCAAGGTCCACCAGCATCTTCACTGGAGGTTCATCCCTGGTGCAAGAGCCCTGTCTTGCTTAACATGCTGCTCCCCAGCTGGCAGTGTCTCAGCATCACTGGTCCCTCACCACAGGAGCTGGAATTACCTCCCTGCTGAGGCCTTCAAACGCCATCCCAGCAACTTCAGGAGCTCAGCAAAAATAGAGACACCAAGTGAGGACTCTTTCGCAAAACAGCATGGACACTTAGAAGCTCCTGAGGGAGGTAAGACCTCCAGTGTCCATGCTGGCATCACCTGGGGGCCTGGGACCTGCTTTGTCTTCATGGGAGAGAGCCCTGGCACCAGATGAGACACAGTTTGATGAGAGGACACCTACTCGTGTCAGGCGAACCCAGACCCTTCCCCCAGCAGGAACTGGAGCACCAAGCACCCAGCTCTGCAATCCAGTCCTGAGCGTATTTTGGGGGTGCCAGAAACAGGAGCCAGATTCTGATTCTGGCTTTCATCGCTGCTCAAAGTTTTCGTCAAAGTTTTACTAAAGTTCAGGTGGTGTCGGATACCATCAAGTCAGAGCCAGGTTTAGGGTCAAGCAGCTTGGGCAATTATGCAGGCCAGGGGGGAAGGGGAAGGGGAAGGGGAGGGGGAAGGGGAAGGGGAAAGGGAAGGGGAAGGGGAAGGGGAGGGGGAAGGGGAAGGGGAAAGGGAAGGGGAAAGGGAAGGGAAAGGGGAAGGGGAAGGGGAAAGGGAAGGGGAAGGGGAAGGGGAAGGGAAAGGGGAAGGGGAGGGAAGCTGGTGGGTTGAGGGGAGACAAGCAAGGCTGAAGACAAAGTTTGGTGGGGGATGAAAAGCCCTGAGCTTTAGATCAGCAGTTCCCAAAGTTAATTTGGAGGCCTTTGCCTAGGTCTTGCACAAATCCAGAGCTCACACTGTCAGTGACCAGTCCTGTAATTGGAACATCTTTTTAGGGCTGTCACACTCCGTCTGCCTGCTCTGCGCGGGGGAATAGCACAAACACCCATGAGACAGCAGAGGATCAGCCTTCCTTGCAAGAAAGCTAAAGACACGAGGGTGTTCATTTCAAGCACATAAGCTCCCAACAACTTGCATGGCTTTAGGAGTTAGGCACATAGAGGCTTTTTATTAATCTAGCTTTTGGACTAGTCCTTCTGTTTGCCCTGGATCCCTAATAATATCCACAGTTCTGAATAAAGGGACAGAAATGCGACACTCATCTGTCATCCTAACAGCATCTGCTAAAGTGAATAAAACACTCATGAATCTAGCTCATGATGCTGTAAGAGGGGTCAGGGATCCCCATGAACAAAAAGGACGTATTAAGAAATGGACTGGGTCGCAGAAGGAAAAACATCCAACCTGAAAATGATACCTCCAATTTCCCCACAGCTACATCAGTAAGGGTGAGGCCTTTGATGGAAATAACTCCTCTGTGGGAACACTGCGCGATGCAAAACCTTCACAGGGACATCCCACCTCACATGCTCTACATCTCACCTGGCACAGAAAACCTGAAAGAGCTTTTTGAAGACATCTCCCATTAAGTGTGCTGCCTCCAACAGATGGTCAGGGGATGGGGGGGAACGACCAAGCACAGCTGAACCGGGGGACTTTCCAACCCAATGGGAATATCCACAGATAGGAGAAGAAAAGGTGTATGACCCTGGGAGAGCATTCACAAAGGGTCAGTCGAATAAGCCAGGTGGAATAAAGGCAGGTCAATTTATTCTGATTAACTTTTAGCCTCAGGCACGTCTGCACTACCCCAAACTTACAGAGCCCCCTGCCAAAACCCGGAGCACGAGCATGGCACGGAGCTGCCCTTCCCCTCTCCCAGCCCGGACCGCGCCGCTGGACTTCAGCCCTGGGATCGGAGACTCCCCGGACACAGCAGCTGGCAGCCAAGACCGGCAAGGGCTGCAGCTTTCGAGAGACGCTCCGCAAACATCACTGTTTTAGGAAAAACATCAGCAAAGAGCAGTCACGTGTTTCACTCCAGGAGCTGAAGGCGTGAGAAGGGCTTTAAAATAAAAAAAAAAAAAAAAAAAAATCTATTCATTGAAGAAAAGCAATCCAGAAAAGAAACCAAAAAAGGAAGCAGCCCCGATGCAGACCCCCCCCAGAGAGCTGCTGGGCATCCTGAACAGAAGAGCAGTTTTGGACAACAGCATCAGCCTGGGCCAAGCTGCCCTGGCCCACGCGCAGACCAGCGTCCACCTCTCTGGATGGGTGCAAGGGGCTGACCCGTCCCTTGAGACCAGAGGTTTCCAGGACAGCTTTGCTGCACCTATTCTTGGCTCTGTGCTGGAGCCGTGCCCTATGCTGTTAGCCCAGGTAACCCCACTGAGGAACCCCTGCCTTCAGCTGTTACCAATGCAATTATTTCCTAAGATGCCACTGGCTTTCCTGCTGTCAGGATGGAGCGTACCTGTGGCACGTGCGATCCTGTCGACCTAATGCTGTCTGAGGCAGTTCCTTGTTGTCTCTAGTCTCCTGCATTTTTATTTTTCTACCTTAAAAGTGGCCCTAGCCTTCCCTAGCTCTGCAAAAGGCAGCTTCCCCAGCAGGGCAGCAACGCGTGGCTCTGCATTTTACAGCATGAGTTCAAGCTCAGAGCAAATCCAAGCACATGGAAACACTGGTGTATGGGACCAGGGATGCCCAGCCCCAGACTGGAGGCAGCATCATGCACCCACGTTCCCAGTGAGCCACAGTATTTGCCCTCTGGTGTCTGGCAGGCTGGCACAGGCTGGGCAGAGCAGGGGGCTTCCAGGTCCCCCCCAGTCCTACTTTTTGCTGCTCTGTAGCTCCCACCGTAGAGGGATGGGTGGCAGCAGGACCCTCCGACGACGTTCTGTTGCAAACGCAGTATCAGAAGGGACAAAATAATGCCTGGCTTCTACATCTTCCCTCTGTGCCAGCTATTCAAGCCCAGCATCTATCACTCCCTTTAAATGCACAGCCCATCGTGCCTTCCCCCTGCCTTCAGACCTGCTTCTCACGAGCAGAAGCCCAGGCTGAGGTCTTTACCAGCAAAGTCCTCTGGAACTGAGAAAAGAAGTAGAAGGGTCCAAAAGAAACACCAGGCACACCAAGCAGTGAAAATGAACTCTGCCACTGTACAAGAAGGCACAGGCGTGTATAATATAATATATACTGTACATACAGAGAGAAAGAATATACTTCTCACGGTAAAGTGTTTTATATGCTAACCATCAGGCATACACCAAGTCAATGGATGCTGGCACTTTACATAAATATATGATGATGCAGTGCTATATGTAATAAAAATCTGGAGCACAAAATATGGAAGCAATTCAAGAAAACAGATCTCACATTTTTGCCTTTGTTACAGTTAGATTCTGACATGCTCTGATTAAAATTCAACATCTGCATGCATTTAAAATTAAAATATATAGGTATTCATGTTTTCCTCCTTCCACAATGTTTTACTGCTGCCTTTTTCTTCTTAAATATTAAAAACATTACATTATTTTATTTCAGATGTCTCAATATATTACACATCACCCTTTCACCTCAGAGCTTTGGTTCAAATCCAGCTCTTCGCTGAGGAAATAGAAAACATCTGAAAATATTTAGTAGTCTCATCTCAGTGTCTAATCACAGTCTGCTCTGACATGACAAAACACAACAAACAAACTGGCTTGCCACAGATGAAAAACGTTTACACAAAAATACTCAGGAGTGTAAGAATGAATAAAGGCATCTCTAACTGCATTAAAGCCCATGTTGTTAAGTAATAAAATAGTTTGCAGATAATCTGAGCTGCACCTGCCCCTCTGGAAAAAAAAACAGGTGATTTAAAGTCCTCACAGCCTAGCAGGTCCCGGCTGCATGTTTTTCTGTTATTCTAAAGCAGAAAGATGTGTCAGGCTACAGTGCAAATATTGTCTATGGGCATCATGGTCTGGAGAGCCTAAGTACCTCGTGATTTAGGAATCTCAGAAGAAAACTTTATTGCCAGTAAATCCTCCAGGACTAAAATATATGTACTTTAAGAGGGACGAGTATAAATAAGTCTTTGTCTTTGCTAGGGAATTCAGCCATTTGGTGGGTGGTTGGAAGACCAGCTGTCCCAATAGACTTCATGTTGGGCATTGGTATGGTGCACAGCACGCTTCCTCCTCCAAAGCTGTGACGATTTTAAGAGGTGAGAGAAAGTGTAGGAGAAAATTAGCCACAGAGAGGTGCAGGATCTTTTCCTAAATCCAGTGGCAGAATCAGCTGTGACAGTCCCAGGCCTGCACCCCTATTCGTTTTGCTGCAACTCTCCAGTTTTCCTTGCCCACGGGCGTGAAGCGTGAACAAGCGATGGGTGTGGGCAGCACCATCCTCTGCTCTTCAGCAGGCTCAGCTTGACTTCCTACCTCCATTTTGGCAGGAGCAAGACTGGAGAGCACTGCAATGGGTGCAGTGTTCATGGGTTGGGTTGGGGTCATCACAGACTTGCCACCCCCTTACCCTGCTTGGGTTCAATCCAACATCTGTTGAAGTTGATGGAGGAGGCTACGCTAATGCAAGACGTGTTCTCCCTGACTCTGGATGCCTGCCATGGGCCATGTCCTTCCCCCTGGAGTTTTAGCAAACCCCCACCAGCTTGGCTGACACATGGCAGGAATCAATGGGGTTCCCATGTGGCTTGTTCATCCACAGGCTGGGCAGCAGGATCAGGCAAATTATACCTTATGTTAAGGGTTATCAGAACTCCAGCATACGATAAAAGAGTGAGCATAAAGATGGAGCAAGGCTTCGTCTGTGTTTGTGTCCTGCATCTACAGAGAGTTCCCACCTACCCTGCCTGCAGGATTTACCTCCTTCCTAGACCCGACCACCCATTGGCTGTTATCAAGCTATGCTCCAAAGACCTTTGGGGGAAGTGGCTCTGTAAACTATTTCTAAGCCATAGTTTTCCAACCTGCAGAAGCTGACAGGGACCTACATGGGAAAAAAGATGAAAATCCCTTGCCCTGTCCATGAGTGTCTTACAATACCTTTTTGCAGGAATTGACTGTAGTATTTCCTGCTGCAACAGCCAAATTAAATATGAATAAATTAACATGCTAACATTTCACCATATCCCTTTAACGTAAACTAATATGTATCCCTTAATTCAATAAATTAGAAAGTATATATTTTTAAGGGAAAAAATACCAGTGTAGCTAAGTCTTTGCAGATCTTGGCATGTCTACAATACACAAAGGACAGGCCAAGGAGACATCCAAACAATGACCACGCTGCCTCCAGAAGCCAGGGCTCAGCTAATAAACCTCACCGAGAGGAATTCTCGCTCAGCCTGGGCACAGCTGTGAGCAAGGGCAGGCGCAGGGGTCCTGGCCACCATGGCTCTGCACTGCTGCATACGGTCTTTACCCTGCTCCTGTTGGTGCACTGAGCTGGTTCCCATTGCACACACCAGCACTGCATTCCTTGCCTGGATAATAATTTCCTTTGCACGTGACTTAGACAATACCCGGAGCATTTTCCATTATGGCTTTCTCCACAGCACCCCTTGGTCTGGGTTTACATTTTATTGTTTGTGCTTCATTTTCATGTGCTTTCCTTCTGCTGTCATGTTTTCCTTGAGCCTCTTGATGAAATCTCTCTTTGCTAACTGTATTTAAATTCAGCAACACGCAAACTTGTTCACACAGCCTTTACCTCCTCGCACTTCTTTGCTCCCGTTACAAACCTACTCCAAATTAATTCCCATTTCAAGATGTGAACATTGTTCCAGTCAGCCATGTTGGCCTGCTAGGCAGTATATTAGTAAATTATTTCTCCAGGCTCTTGATTGACATTGTTGAAAAGATACTTTTCAAGCGTGTCAGTCTTTGTGGGGTGAAAATGCCTTTAACATGCTTGTAGGATTTACATGGGCTTCCCTGGTCTGCTGCTGCCAAGTTCAGATGCGGTTGGAGCATGTGGCATTCTTTGTCCTACTCTTATTACATTTTCCTTTTTATCCAGCCCTGCTACATATTTCATAATTTTCATATTTCTGCCCTGTGATGTAAAGAACAGTCAGTCGCTAAATTTGCCCTTGTCATGCCTGTCCACTCCAGCATGAGCCTCTCAGATCCTGCTGCAATCACTGTGCTTTATTCTTCCCTTTTTTTTCCTCTTTGTTTTGTTTTCTTTTAATTATTTATATCCTTTTCTAATATTTTAGAACTCAAACCTTCAAAAAGCTGAGCAAGATGCCACGTGTCTGCTGAGCCATGGTAAGAGACCACACGCCTGCTCATCAACAGGGACAAACCCAAAGCACCATATGTTTGCTTCCATCTCAGCAAGCAAAGATCAGGTCTCATTTCTGGCTCTGCGTGCAGCAGTCCAGCCCCAGAGCCAGAGCTGAGCTGTTTCCAGGCTGTTTTCCCTCTTTTGCAGACACAGCCCTTGCTGCTCAAGCTCTTCCAGAGCTCCACACCACCCAAGCCATCGCCACACCAGCAACATCTCTCCAACCTCGTTAAAGAAGCCTGCAGAAGTGTGGCTGAGGGCTGGGAGCTTCAGACCCAAGCATGGGCGGGGGGAAGAGAGAAGGAAAACATCATTTCACTTATAAAATGAGTGCATTTAGAACAAAATACTGGAAAAAATGCCGTGTTTCTCAGAAAAGCTATTGCATGCCCAATGTTGGTTTTACAAGCCCAAACCCCATTTGAAATCAGCAAATACAGGACTGGTTCCCTAAAAGCTGTGCCCAGGAATGGCATTTTATGGATTGAATGTATCGTCCAGCATTTGCTAACTGTTTATCCACTTCACTTGAGAACTTTTTTTTTAAATGATAATGTGATCTTCACCCTGGACAAACATCTGTCTTTAAACCACGGCACTGTTGCTTCATTCCTAAGAAAGGGTTGATCAACGGGGCAGCACCTCAACATCCATGCTCAATACCTTCTCCAATGACTGGTCTGCCATGATCTCACCCATTTTCCTGGAGCACACCAGGAAGCTACAAATATTAGTACAGACAGACACCATGGTTTAAGCCCCAGAGCACTTAAAAATAATCAAGAAATCATAGACCAGGAAGGAAAAGTCATATTAACAGAACTATCAAGACACAAGCATTTGAGTTGCAGTGGATTGCCACCATCACTTGCCAATCTCGGGAAGAAAAAAAAAAAAAAAAAAGAAGAAGAAATTCACCTGTTTCTTTGGCAAGCAACGAATGGAGAACTTTCTTAAATTTGTAGCAGTAGAGTCCACATACAAATTGTTCTGCTGATGGAAATCCAGCAACCTTCTGCGTCACTATTGTGGGTAGAGGACAGGCCACCGATGGGAATAGTTTCACAATTCTTTTATTGGAAGCATCTGTAGAAACCATAAAACAACAACTACAACAACAGCAACACAAAGCCATGTTTTCTCACTTCTTTCCGAGCAAGGAGGGTGCCAGAGCAATTCCCCACCCTACCCCCCCCACCACATGGTGCTTTCCTTTGTTCACATTTCACTGCCTGGATCCAGCAGAGAGATTTATGGGCTGGTGCTGAGCTCGGGATGCGCACAGCACTGGTCTCCCAGGGCCTGGGCTTGACCATGCAGAATGGGGGTGCAGAAAGGCTCCTGCAGCTTCAGGGAGGAAGAAACTGGAGGGAGGAAGGTTATTCTGGGCCAGATTCCAGCGCCTTCCACTGAGTAGCTGCTCACCAAAAGTCGAGCCCTGGTAGCTGATGAGTCTCTTCATGGAGAAATGTTGTCACTCCATGTCTGCGGGGTATCGCACCCAAGGACAAAACGCCTGGATCCGGACCGATGTCCCCTACACTCCTTTCCTATCTTGGTCACCATCCCAGTAATGAGGAGTCCATTTATTTCAACGTCAGATGACTTCCCTACAACGAAGGGTGCCAAGAACACTTGCAAGCCTGGCTGAGAGAAGCATTTTAGTGCCTCGAGCTCTGCTGGGACCTGAAGTGGGACTGGGCAGAGTGGACCCCAGTGGGAAGAGGGCTTAGCGTGTCGGGGGGATGGTTGTGCAAGAGCAGGACGTGAGATCCCGGGTGCACGTCTTGGCTTAGGCACACTTTCCCAGTGTGATTTTTGGTAAGTTACTACATCAGTCCTGAGTCACCCTACCCCAGCAAAAGGGGGACGTGTTTCTTGAATCTTCAGGCTCTCATAAGGAAGAAAGTCTCCTGATTTGTGAAGGGTGGGAGGAGGAGGCCAGGAAAACAAAGCAGAGAAGAAGAGAACGAGCCAGCAGTAGAGCCGCTTAGCTCGGCAAAAGCAGCAACATGAGCACACAAGGTTGTACACATAAATATCCAGGGACTGTCCAACACCCACCTCTGCCCAAATCCTCAGTGATGGTGAAAAGCGTATAGGAGCAGAGCTCCAACACATCTGGGCGCAGGAAAAACTGGGTCCTGTGTGTGCAAAGCAAGAGGGTTTTTTTTGCAGTCCTGTGCATGTGTGTGTTTTTGTGGTGCATGTGCTCATGATAAGCCAATAAAACAAACCCAAGTGAAATACAGACTGGGAAAAATGTAACCTATTAAAGCCACACAGGAACTTCTTTTTTCCCTATTCTTGCTTTTTTTCAGTTTGTCTAAATATACCTCCAGGCTTTTTCTCTTGGTTTAAGTGTGCTCTTTCATGGATAGTTTTCTATGTATGTTAAAGTCACTGGCTGCTGCCAGCTTGGATTTTTGCACTGTGCGTCTCGGCTTTCTCTTCTATTAAGACAAAGTGCTGGCACTGCTCTTTGACCAAGTACATTGTTCATGGTACTGAGCAGCAATTTTCCATATCTGACTGTCTTTGGGTTCACCCCAGGAGGAAGGGTGAGCCTGGTTTATTAAGCTCTCGTTTCTCAGAGAGCAGCAACATCTGGAGCGCGGGGTGGGCTGTTGGCACGCCTCAGCGGAAAGGAATTCAGCACGGGGTGAGGTCTGCCCAGCTCCAGAGGTGTCACTGCAATCGGTTCTGGTGACGGAGAAATAACGAAGCCCTCCATAAAACAGCATGAGGAGCACATTTCGATCTATGCTGGGTTGCTCAGGGATTTTGTTTCTTTTGACAGGAAGTCAGGAGGCCCAGGAACCGTGTTGGTCTTCATTTTCATCATCCAAAGCTACATTTTCCTCTCCTGCTATGCAAGATTTTTCCACCCAGCAAAAGCTTGCGTTTCCCTTGATGCTTAACTCAACGGGCCAGCAAAAATCAAGGCAGGTGCAGAGGATGAACTCTGGTACTTGATTTCAGTGCCACATTTGTAGCTCCCTCTGAGGCACTCCTGAAAACCCATTCCAAATGCAGCTGTCCCCTGCGAGTCATGGTACAGAAACCACCTCTGGCTGAACATGGGTAGCGTGCACCATGGCCAGCAACGTGGGCATCCTCCATGCCTCTGTTGGGTATCGTTTTGGTCAAGCTGAGATGAGATGTCCTGAAACAAGCTGTCTATTGTTTTGGGACACAGACCCCCAAGATGTATGCATGAGACTCCTGTAAGTCACGCCTCCACAGCTTCTCCACAAATATCCTCCTTGTCCTCATGCTCTTACACACCCCAGCTCTCAACCTTTCCTCAAGCTGAAACCTTTTCCCTTTCAACATTACTGGAGAGTCACATGTAAAAGAAACCTCACTGGATGGGGCTTTCCAGTGCGATGCTGAGAGATGGTAACAGAACACCACCCCACTAAAATGTTTATGCCTTTCGTCTCCCTGTGCATTTGTAATTGTACTTGCTGGAAAGCCAGCCCACCACCACAGTGCAGATAAAAGCTATCCAGCATGCAACTCCTAGAAGTTTATTTTGGCTGCCAAGCCAAATGTGGAGATAGTCTTTAATTAGAAGTGCTGCCTCTGCAACAGCGCAGAGCAATAACAACAACAGTGGAATTTGTCTGAAGCATGCACTCCCCTCACATGGCTATGGTGAATTAAGCAAAAATGTCAAACTCCGTCTGCAACCAGAAGACATATTCCATCACATTAAATGTTTACACCATACAGTAGCCTGACTATGGAGCGCTGGTGAGAGCACACTTCTTGACAAGCGTTGGTGATTTTCATACTAATTTGGGTTTAGACACAGAAGAGCCTAAGATGGTCCCCTTTCCACCTTTTCAGATTACTGTGACGATGATTAAGAAAAAAAGTTTGCAGTTAATGCCTGTCATCACTTGGTTTTGGGAAGATCTGTAACGCAGTTCATCCAGAGAACCCCACCTGCTGGAGTACACCCAGTCAGGGTATTCCGCATTTGCTGCAACAAGGCTATTTATTTAGAGCTGACCTCTTCAGAGACGTTTATCTTTACAGAAATATTTGCAAACGTCAGCATATCAATGTAAAAGCTTTCTGCTAAAATAATACCTCTGCCTGATTTTATTTTAAAAGTTTTAGACCTTCTCGTAATGTATACAGAAATGGTACTTACCTATGGACATCCGGGAGTTACAAAGACCGCGCAATTGAATGCACGGTAGCACATTGGCCCATCACAAATATGCTGCATTTCTTACAGGAAAAAGAATATTTTAATGATTTATGAAGTTCTTATTGGGTCTATTATTATACATGGATGTAAGCCTCACCTGAAAAACCCTCTTTCCCACTTTTGGGGTTTTTTTGTAGCAGAAGCCTAGCATAGCCCAACATCAAAAGTGTAAAAAAAATTTTAATCAGAACGTTCCAGGAACTCTTTGAAAAACAACTTTTCTTATATGATGACAATGTGACTTCAAGATAAAATTTTCTCAAGACCTACCAAACCTAGAGATAATTCCTCCATCAAATGTGGGTCTCTGCTCTCAAGAAGTGCAAAGGTATCAATTTTGTCCTCTGTGCCAAACACTCTGTGCCCCAGCCCATTGCTACATACCAGGCAGAAAAGAAAACTAAGAGTGAAAACAAAATGGTCAAAACCCTCCAGGCCTTTGGCTGGAGCTCCACAGGTTCAACGGAGACCAAGACACAACTGTGAGATTCATTTCTCTCCACCTGCAAGAGCTAGACTGATTATTTAAATCAGACCAAAACACCCTCAGTGTTCACTTATTGCAACATGTTTATACCTTTCTAGAAACTAGAGGAAGACTGGTCCCCCCAGGGGACCACATCCAGTTGCAAACTGAGTTTATCATCTCAGGCTGGTAAGACCTACGGCAATGTTGAAGCACGGTGTCTTCTCCAGGAATTGCCCCTGTGGTAAGTTTGCTCTTAGCTAACTTGAGTTAAAAGCTGCATCTGAAACACCTGACTGTGAACAATTGTTCCCAGCGAAATCTTGTGCAAACAGAACAAACAATTTTCTTCCTAATAAAAGCAAGACCTTCAAGACCGACGGAGCCAACAAGTTAATCAAGTTTCCTACTAAACAGGAAGTTATGGGACTGTGGCAGGAGGAGCAAATCTGTGTTTTGGCTAGAGAAAGAGCAGAGAGGAATAATACAAATTAACCGCCGGGGGGCTTTTGTTTATTTGACAGGAAAATACCCTGCAAATATACCAGTTTGGGCAATACCCAGTTTGATAAGACTGGCAATAAAATGACAGCAAGCTGCAAGAGCTTCAGAAAAGGGAAGGGTAAAGCCATCACATGCATGAGGACCACCATAAGTAAACCAGAGTCCCACTAGTAATATTTCTTACGATTGCTACCACAGTAGTGGTTATTACACTAATTAGAACTGCAGCAATACTTGCACTGCAGCAGTGTTTGGCATTTCTGCCCTGGAGCAGGATCCCACTGTGTTGCTCAAATGTGGAACAAAATAAATATCCCCAGCCCCAAAAGAAGGTTTGTAGTATAGCATGTTCTTTTGCAGGAGCTTACAAAGGAGAATAAACTCACTGCTTGTTCCATTCTCATATGTATAAGCCAGCTTCCACTTTCAAGGACTTGCACGTTTTCCTGTCATTTGATGGGCAATTAGTCCAGTGCATCTCACAATGGTAGCGATAGACCAAATCAAGAAAAGCAAAAAAATACAGACAAAAATGCAATCATGTCATTACTGCAGAACATATGACCACATTTTGCTTCTACCTAACAAGCAGTACTATGGGATGTGTGTATTCATGTGAAAATAAGCTCAACCAGTCATTGAGATATACACAAAATGGATGATTCATGAGAATTGTTACACTGGAATTGTTCGACAAAGAGACAGAAGAAAGCTGTTGATTACCTGGCACCTCAAGAAAGACCACAGATACAGAGAATTTAATATTACGGTCACTGTGGACGTGCGAATTTCCATCTGCAGACTAACAGGCAGGCCTGTGAAAAGAAATTAAGAAAAGCATACTCATTAGGTTCAAAATAACTGGAAAAAGTTGCGTATCCACCAATTCAAAAAGGGTGGAAGTCACTGAGTCACACCGGCTGAGGCCATTGAATAGGTCAATAACCAGCACTCAGAGGTCCTAATGGGCCATACACCCTTTATAGCCTTAATCCTTTGAAATAGTGAAGTCCCAAAGGCAGAAGAGGCCACAGAGAAAACACATAGATCATATGCTAGTTATGGTCCTTCAGTTCTTTGGGACTTATCTTTACTCAAAAAAAGCAGTCTTATTGAACCCCCAGTACACTGGGCGACTTGAAAGTGTAAGTATTTGTTGGATCAAAGTATGCATTACTTCAAAAGCATAAAATGCTGAGATATTGAAGGCAATAAATCTTTCTCTGTAAAATGCACGCATATATAATTTATATGATAAGCTTAATACTGAGATTTTTAGCTTGGCTTCCAACAGACATGAGATGTAGGCAATTATGTTCCCTAAGAGTGAGTCTGTCTGTCCCCTCTCAGTCCCAAAGAAAATAATTTTTGAGCCCGTTAGCCAATTTCAACCAATTTTGGCAGAGGGATAGAGGTCTTGAGGGTATTAAGTTCCCATATGCTTTGTGATAGTAGGTGGCCAGGTAGGAGTGGCAGACTCATTAGTGCATGCCTTGAAGGAATGGCATCAGTATAGACACAACCCTTTCTTAGACCTCAGAGAATCCAGAAGGACCTCATGAATGCCCAAATAGGCATGCATGAAGCAACAGCTTCAGTCAAAATTCACATCTCGTTAGACATCAGCAAATCAAAGCACAAGACTTGTTGATCTGCTTGTGAGACCACCCATTTCTCCTTCTCTTTTGGTCCTGATGGCAGCTATGGTGCCTTCAGAGCACCTTCACATCACCGTTAGCAGTTCTCCACTTACTGCTTTTGTTTCTTTCCATTTAATGGGAGCCCCATTGCATTTTTATGCCTTAACTCTCTGCTCATAACTGTCAGGCTATCTCCTAACATATGGAAACTATTCATTTTCTCTGTCATCGTTTGGATCTGAAACTAGGGTACTCTGAAATGTAACTATACATGAATTTCCCTGAACTAATTACATAATATTTATCCTATTTTCTTTAAAGTAATACTCGCTAGCTAAGAAATGAAGAACTGCATTGCTTATAATAAACTCTGCATGCTACATTGTAATCTAAACTGTACAGTTATATATGGTGAAGAACTAAAAGGTTTGAGTTATTCCCCTTGGCAAACATTTTTTTAAGGATTGCTTAAATAAGCAGTACAGAAACCAGATGTCATTTGGTAAGAGTATCTGAATGACCAAAAATTTGCTGTCTGGGTATTTTTTTTACTTTATAAAAACATGAGAAATTCTTTGGATTTATATCATATTTAGCAGCTGTGAAACAGTGCAAACATCTGTTTGTACCTATAGGGAGCTGACCTACGGGGTCCTCATCTCTTAATCACCAAGCAACAAGCTAGTCTCATATACGTAGTTTATTGTTTTCTTTTCAGCTGCCTCCTGCACTTCAAAGTTTTTATACTGTCTTGTTCTATTACCACGGTGAGAGGGACAGTCCATTCATTATAAGCCCAGATCAGTGCAACAACTGATCGAAATTGCCATAAAGCACCGTGGATGCAGAAGTGCCCTCAAACACAGCCATAAGAAACTTTCAGTATGTCATAAAAAATTGTTGCTTCCCTTTTTTCCCCAACGTTATTGGTTGTTGGTTTGTTGTTGTGGGGTTTTTTTAACTTAAAGGCTGGAAGAACAGAAGAAAGGAACAGAAGTGTCTTTTTATAGCCAATCCTACTGTGGGAAGGCAGGTTGAGAAGACAGCTCCATGAGGTCCCATCTACCCTATTTTTCTAGGTTTCCCAATTGTCAGTTATTAAAGGAAAACACTGCTATCTTTACATCCATACAGCATTCTAATGACTAGAAAAGGAGAAAAATAAAGTAACTTTAGTAGATATCCCCTTTCAAAGAGGTTCTCCTGCTGTATCTATGCACAACACAAAGACTAAGTAAGATCCCAATCTCTGTCAGGACTTCTGAAATAATGCAGGGCATGGAAGGGAAAAGAAATTTACTCAAGAAGAGTTTTGTCCTGCTCTTTACCACATTACTGACACACACAGACACACACACGCACCATCCTTTAGTGATTTAGCCAGGAGCAAAATTTTTCAGCCTCTGTGATAATCTCTCCCTTTTTTCCCTAATGTAATATTGACCTTGGGACCTCAATTTTTATGCAGTGAAAGAAAGGTGCAAACAGCGTGAAAGAAAAGATTTGTGGGCCTTGGACATGAGAGTGGAATCAGCACTCCCAGATATACTATGAGAGCTTAAACTACACTCTGAACTAAGTCTGAAAACAAATGGGAAACACTGTATGATTCCATCCCATTACAGTACAAATAAATCATTTCTGGAAATCTAAAACAAATGGCCCGAGCTCAGCTCTATGGATGATCCAAATGCATAAAAGCTGCTAATTCTAAAAGGCAGATGCAAGTAACCAATTAAGTAAGAATGCAGCAAAAAAATAAGGAGTGTAACTTGTTTAGCAGGAAGATGTTAAGGCCATAGAAGCGGGTCTTCCAATCACCTTTTTTGGTATTCCTGAGCAAACATTCTTTTTTGCTTACGTTAATATGGAATGTATTATGACAACGTTCTTATGGATATCCATGCCTTTTGTCTATCAGTACTTGCAGATACATTCAAAACAGCTGCAAATATTTTTTAAATTATGTAAAAGTCCCAAACACTTTGAAAAGAATATTAATATCCCTTTAAAACAGCAGTGTATTATATTAAATTAAGGATAGGAATTTAGAGAACAAAAAAATATGTTGTTAGTATTAACGTTTTCACTGCTTTCAAATGCAGTCGTCTTAGATAAGGCTTAGAATTATTTTGGTTACATTTAAAAGCGTTATGGTGGTTGCACATTTAGACAACAAAGCAGATAATCACACATACTGATTACATGGAAAGGTTTGTGTTCATAAAGCTCATCTGTTTTTTTCCAACTATTTGATAATATATATATTTTTATGTATATATCACCTCTTCCTACAACTCTTGACTCTTATCTATCTGTAGATCATCATGGCTACAATACCATTCCTAGTGAGCTGGAGATGTTATTTCTCTCAGTGCTGCTTCCTCAGTCTTTGTCTGTGCAGCCATAAAAAAAAAAGAATTACCTTGGAGGGATTTTCAGAAGTGATCTGGCAAGATGAGATATCAGTTCTTGCAATGAACCTCTCAATCATCTTCTTGTGATGGTCTTTTCACATCCATAACAAGGAGGCTGGTAGCACGCAGAGAAGCTATGGGGCATGAGTGGCTGTATCTGTCCCCTCTATCAGATTCTTGGAGGAAGAAAAAATACTAATTAGTGCTTTTCCCTGGCACAGGGGAGAAATGCCATAGCAACAGGAGCATTAACACTACCAAAAGATCACTGCAAAGTCTGAAGATCAATGGGTCTCCAAGCCCAGGCACGATTTCTTGCCGGTCCTGGCCAAGGTGCAGAATGGGAAACTTCTACAGTCGTCACACCCTTCCACACAGCATTTTGGGGGAACATCTGCTTTGCAAAGGCAGGAGGACTGGTGTCTTGACTCAGAGTCCAGCAGAAAAAAGAAGGGGACAGTAAGAAAGAATTCGCAAAAGCTGAAACACCACTCTCTGAAATGGTCGTACAAAAGCATGCACATGCAAAAGTGACTGCAACTTCCTGGCTCTCAGGTCAACCATTGTTTTTAGTTTTAAGAGACGCCCACCATGTAACTTGGACATAGCGTAGGCTCCTTGAGTGAGTGCTTTCCTACATTTCTTCTGGCTGTTTCTTTTGTTACGGACTGCAATGTCATGTCTTTTGGTCAGGTGTATATAGCCCCACTTTCTCCCTCCTAGCATGGACAAACATGACAAATAACCAGGAGGGTGGGCAAAAAAGGAAAGAATAATGCTGATTCCATGTGCTAATTCCATTGCTGGGGACTTGTGGACTGTTGTTTCTTTTTAGTTTTGCTATGATTAAACAGCTAATAAATACAGATTTCATGTCCCATAAGTAACATTGTGTTTGTCAGCTCACTCAAAGAATAATCAATCGATAGTGCATGACACTTTCCAGTACAACAAAGTAAGCTCTGTGTTTACTTTTCCCAGATATACCTATGATTTCTCCACTTTATTTTGTCCCTACCTAAAAAACTAGTTATACTCTCCCCAAAACCAACCAGTGACTCAGATGCAGGCAGCTGGGTGCCTTCAAAACTTTTGGAAACAAGACCTAGACCTAAGTAATTCCCACATCTGTGGAGTCTCCCTTACCGCTTGATCAATCAGGATACAAGCCCTGGTCAGAAACCGCCTGCAGTCCTTGGCTGTCTCCTAGTGCTAAGTCCTTGCTAGGACTTCATCTTGTTGGAGCAGCTTTTGGATATAACTGTCTTGACACTGTGAGCCCCTCCTGATGTGGGCATTACTTCTCTGCCAGGCCCATGGGGTTACAAATAATGGAGATCTGAAACCACTCTCACACTGCTGTGAGCTGCAAAATGCATAGCCCAGTGTCCATGCAAAGGATAAAGCATTGCATCCACCCTCAGTGAGAGTCAGTTTGTGTTATAGTCATCCGTGTTAAAAACACAGGAGTTTTTCAGTTTACCCATGTTGCAATATCAGCCTCTGAAATTAACCTCTGATTTATCTGAGATTTGAAAAATGTTAACCCGGAGCAAATTATCATTATCAAACAATCAGATAATTCTTCAGTAGTCACAGTGACAAAGTGTCAATGTCTATGGATGGACATTACTCCATGAAAGGCTGCTGAGAGGGGGGTTTGTTATTGCCCAGTATCTCACCCCGAGAGCACAGACCCTCTTGGTTATTGATCAACTGTCTCAGGTCTACCTGCTATCTCTGAAGACCACATTTCAGTGTGGCTCAGGATATCTCCATGCACCATACGCATTTCGGCATGCCTCTCCTCACCATTTTGCTCCATCCAACACCTTGCAGGAACCCACTGGGGTTGAACAGTCCCTCTCATCCCCATAAGGCACTTTCTTGGCTCAAATCTCTCTCCTGATTGACCCACCAGTGGATCTGCCTCATCTCCGCTGCTCAGTGGTGGAAGGTTATCTGCAGACAACGGTCTTTACGCGGCTCAGCTTGCAGTCCTCACAGTAGCGTCTTCACCACCAGCCAGGGAGTCTCCTATTCAGCCCTAAAAACTGACCAAAGAAGATTTATTCTTATCTGTAACTTTTTAACTACTCAAGTGTTTCACTACTTCTGCTCTGCTTGTTTGGACAGAGGCAAAGCAACATATTCAATGCATTAGTTTTTTGCTTTTCACCTCTACCTTCCACCTCATGGGTGGCACTTATCAAATCTGTTTTTGCACCTGTACCTAATTTAAAGGTTAAAGTCCACCCATTAACCCTACTAACACCACCCAAGAGGCAGAGCAGCAATATTAATTTAGTGGTATCTGGAACTCTGCTTTAAAATGTCAATTAAAAAAAAAAGCCTATAAACAGTGCAGCTCATTATATATCTCGGCACAGAGGCACCATTTTTGACACCACAAACTCCTGTCCTGTGTTCCCCTTGAGCCAACCTCCTTCATGTGTGAAAAACCACTCTGCCATTCAACATTAGAATACTTTTTGTGTGGCATTCCCAGAAACCCCAATAGTCACCACCCTTGTCTTCCTCATTCAGCTGAATTATTTGCTCTTCTCTGCTGCCCCTCAGCTTGTTGCACGGTTCCTGTGCTCACCGCGTGATGCTGAGCTGCTCTCCCTCTCTCAACCCATTGCAACCAGTCTATGGGATCTCACACCCCACATGAAGTGGCACAAAAGAAACCACCACCTGCGCCCAACACATGACCCCCCAATCTCACAGAAGGAGATGAAATTTGCTGCGTCTGCACGTGGAAATAGCCCTGCTATCTGTGCATGTGGTTACCTGGCAATTCCAACAGACAATTTTTGGATTATAATTCCATTACCTGCTCAGCTACCAATTCTTGCAACTTCCCCTGCCAAGAGAACTCCAAGAGACATAAAATCCCCTGAAACCTCCGATCACAATGCTCCAGCTCAGAGCTTGGCAGCTTCCTTCCAAAATTAAGTGATTAAAGCAGTGCTAATGAGACATACATCACCTGCACCTTCTTCCTTCAAATAAATATGCAGGGCTCTGCATTACAGGTGCATGCAAAATTGCTTAAATAGACATCTTTGAAGCACAGGAAAAAAAGTAAAGGATACTCTGGCAAAAAGTTGCCAAAATACTTGAAAATATAACTGAATAAATAACTTTTTTTTTGGACTGAAATCTGCAGACCTTAGCAGATGTGTCCAAGCTAAACCAAATATCCAGGGAACTGGATCTCCTTTCTGATGAGAAATAATAAAGAGCACTGCACTGGCAAGGAGACAGGCTGGAGGAACCTACTGGTCTTTTCCAGCTCCAACTTCCGTGGTAGCTCGGAGTTATCCTTAGGCATTGGCTTGATCCATCAATGAAGTTATTTATTGCGAACCCGGGCCCCAGGGCTGCCAAGCCTACATCCATGTTGAACTGGAAGCATTCAAACATTCACCGAGTGAATAGGATTATTGGGTACTTACAGTCAAGCATGTGCCTGCGTCTTTGCAGGAGTGGAAGCACTGTAATGATGACTCTGTATAAGGGGGGTAAAAATCCTCTTAAGAAGAGGTGGTTTTCGAAAAATATGGGAGTCTTTCTTTAAACTTTTTTCTCATGTTTTAAAAATGCCATCATGGAGGTGTCAGCTTAAATTATTAGGGAAAATACTAAGGCAAATAAGGAAATCACATTCCACAGACCTGCATGGAGGTGTAAAGGGGATATTTTCAGTGGGGCTTTTTTTTAGGCCATGCTATAACAGTACCTGCCATTGTATTTGCAGGGCAGGGTGTAAAATCTGCTTACGGGATTTTTAGCTGCACTGCTATACTTTGCAATCCTCTCTGTTGCAGGGCTCCGCTCCTCCAAAGGTGAAGTCCACGGCAAAACCCTTTTGCTCAATGGCAAGGGAAGCAGGAGCAGGCCCTGCGTTTGTAAATATTAACTTATTTCAAATGTCAGATTATTTACTCTCCGCTCTTATAACCACCCAGGCCAAATGGACACGGTCCAAGTTTGTTAACAATAGCTCTTGGCTGGGACAAGCCGTAGCAAAGGTTAAATCCTGTTTGCCTTACTCGAGCGTGGAGCCCCATTGACTCGAGCAGCACTGGCGACTTTGGGAGGGCAACAGGCTTTGACGCCGGGACCTGCCCCCAGTTTTGCAGGATGCAGAGAGCCCTGAGCAACACGCAGGCACCGCGCCGGGGTCTGAACGGTGCCCCCAGGTACGGTGAGGGGCTGAGCCCCTGCCAGCCTGGGTTTGTCACCATCGAGGACAGCCTTTGCTGGCACAGCCTTGCGCAGGCAGCGGGTCATGGCTCGTCCTTTGCTATGCGGGACCTGTGGCTGATTGCACGGGGCCGACGCAGCTCCCTCCGTGCCGTATGAGCCAAGCACATCCATCTGAGGCTTCGCTATAGGGCTGCATCGCTCTTGCTGGGAGCAGTGGTGGCCACGGTGGGGATCTCAGCAGGGAAGGCAGAGATGTGTGTCTTCATGTGCGCGTTGATGGATAATGCAGTGAAGGTGATAACGGACAATATTCTTTGTAACAAGATGCTTCATTGTCAAGATAATGCAAGTAGATTTGTTTGTCATGCACTGGAAAGCTGAAAAAGTGTCCATTACCTTGTAGAGAACCTCTCTGCGTGATGTCCCCTCTTGCTCTCTGCCTGAGCTGCCACAAGCCTGTCTCTGTAGGCTGGAGATGGCCCACAGCATCCCCACAGAGGGTGATTGCACTCATACACAAGTGCACAAGGGCCCTGTCACAAGTTTAACCTTGAATAAAACATATATATATATATATATTTATCTATATATATGTCACAGAATCATAGAATGGTTTGGATTGGAAGGGGCCCTAAAGATCATCTAGTTCCAACCCCACTGCCACGGGCAGGGACACCTTCCACTACACCAGGTTCCTCAAAGCCCCATGACTTTCATGGATGGCATCCCTTAACTCCAGCATGCCAACCGCAGCACACAGCTTGCTGTCATCGGCAAACTTTCTGAGGGTGCACTCAATCCCACTGTCCATGTCGCCAACAAAGATCTTAAACAGCGCTGGTCCCAGTACCAGCCCCTGAGGAACGCCACTCATCACTGGTCTCCACTCGGATATCGAGCAGTTGACCGCAACTCTTTGAGTGTGACCATCCAGCCAGTTCCTTATCCATCGAGTGGTCCATCCATCAAACCCATGCCTCTCCAATTTTGAGACAAGGATGTTGTGTGGGACAGTGTCAAATGCTTTGGACAAGTCCAGGTAGATGACATCAGTTGCTCTTCCCTTATACACCAACACTGTAACCCTGTTGTAAATGGCCACCAAATTGGTCAGGCACGATTTGCCCTTAGTCAAGCCATGTTGGCTGTCACAAATCATGTCCTTATCTTCCATGGGCCTTAGCACAGCTTCCAGGAGGATCTGTTCCATGATCTTGCTGGGCACAGAGGTGAGACTGCCTGGCCTGTAGTCCCCGGGTCTTTCTTTTTTCTCTTTTTAAAAATGGGGGTTATGTTTACTCCTTTGCAGTCAGTGGGAACTTCCCTGGACTGCCATGACTTCTCAAATACGATGGGTAGTGGCTTAGACACTTCATCCACTGGTTCCCTCAGGATCCATGGATGCATCTCGTCAGGTCCCATGGATTTGTGCACCTTCGGGTTCCTTAGATGGTCTTGAACCTGATCTTCTCCTATGGTGGGCAGTTCTTGAGGCAAAAAAGTCATTGAATACCTCAGCCTTCTCCACATCCTGAGTAACCAGGTCTCCTGTTTCCTTCCAGAGAGGGACAACATTTTCTCTAGTCTTCCTTTTATCACCAATGTACCTATAGAACCTTTTCTTGTTCCCCTTGACATCCCTGGCCAGATTTAATTCTATCAGGGCTTTAGCTTTCCTAACCTGATCCCTGGCTGCTCGGACAATTTCTCTGTAGTCCTCCCGAGCTACCTGTCCCTGCTTCTACCCTCTGTAGGCTTCCTTTTTGTGTTTGAGTTTGTCCAGGAGCTCCTTTTTCATCCACGCAGGCCTCCTGGCATTTTTGCCTGACTTCCTCTACCACCTCTCTTCATTGGCTCCTCTATCACTTGGAGAAGGAATTTGTCATCAACGCATTCCAGGAACTTCCTCAATTTTTTATGCCCTGCTGTGTTGTCCCTCCAAGAGATATCGGGGTGGTTGAAGTCCCCCATAAGGACCAGGGCTTGTGAATGTGAGGCTGCTCCTATCTGTCTATAGAGTGTCTCATCCATTTGGTCGTCCTGGTTGGGTGGCCTGTAGCAGACCCCCCACTATAATGCCACTTGTCCTTGCCCTCCCTTTAATCCTGACCCATAGGCTCTTGGTCGGCTCGTCATCCATCCCCAGATGGAGTTCCATGCACTCTGGCTGGTCACTGACATGAGGGCAACACCCCTTCCTCGTCTCCCCTGCCTGTCCTTCCTAAAGAGCCTGTATCCTTCCATTCAAACACTCCAGCCGTAGGAGCCATCCCACCACATCTCTGTGATGCCAATAAGTTCATAACCCTGCAGGCATGTGAATGTCTCTAACTCCTCTTGTTTATTCCCCATGCTATGCGCATTTGCATAGAGACATTTAAGTTGGGCTCCCAATGAAGCTGACACTGTCTGGAGTGGCTGGAATTCCTTTGTGCTGCTCTTCAGGTGCTCTCCTGCTGACCGGTGATCCCTCTCCGGGCTCTGACCATCTATTGCTGGCACTGGCATCAAGTTTATAGAAGTGGGATGGGTTGAGGTTCCCCTCTCCCAGCAACTTTAGTTTAAAGCCCTCTTCACCAGCTTGGCAAGCCTATGACCAAAGATGCTCTTCCCTTTCTCTGACAGATGGACCCCATTAGCCCCCAGTAGATCAGGTTTCTCAAAGCGAGTCCCATGATTTAAGTAGCCAAATCCCTGGCTGAGGCACCAGTCCCATAACCATTTGTTGATTCGCCAGATTCGACTGGCCCTTTCAAACCCCTTCCCTTTGACCGGGAGGATTGATGAAAAAAACTACCTGCACTCCAAAGTCCCTTACCACTGCTCCAAGGTAATCATTCTTTATATGTTTTACTTTATATATTTTATTTTATACATATAAAAAATATATGTTTTATATATATATATGCACACACACCCAAGGAATTTTGTTCTGTGCTGTTGTTACACAGCTCCTGCACTGTTCCACATTGTCTCTCTGCTCCATGCTACCTCCATTGCATTATACTGCTATTGCATGACCCTGCGAAGACAGAAACCAAAGGTTTTTAGGGACCCCGCTATCCCCGAGGTATGAGACACCCCTCTTTGTGAAGTCTGGTCTTCCCTCCCTATTGATTAATCATGCAACAGCAAGCAGAGAAGAGCAGCTGCCATTTGACCACAAATCTCCAAATTCACACCAAGAAACAAGCACCGGGTGGCAAGGATGTGGCGGACCATCCCAAATCACCCTCGGCATGGAAGGGGGAGTCATACGCACCAGGAGAAGAGGTGCATCTCCACACGGCAAGGTGGGAACAGCGGTGGTACCGAGTCACCCTGCAGGCCTTCCTCAGTCCGTGCATCGTCCTCCTCTTCCTCTCAGTCCTCTTCCTCCACGCCGGTGCCGCTGCGACAAAACATGCTGATCCGTCGGGGCACGCGGCGTGCTTTGCCCGGCGTGACCCTCGCAGATGGCTCGCAAAGGAAACGCTTGCGGAGGAAAGCCAAGTGGCCCACAGTGCAGTTTAGCCGGGGAGCGCCGGCGGCCGGAGACATTCCTCCCTTGATTAGGAAGGTTGAGTGGGAGCCAGGGGTGGGTCAGCGATCTCCTTCCTGCGGCTGAAGCCATTCCTGCCGCAACTTGAATCGCACCTCTCGGAGACACTCTCGAGTCGGGCACGGGAAGTTCACGGCTGCAAACGCGCCGGCGGGAAAGGAGGAAGAGCACGGGGATGAAGGGGAAGTTCACCGGGGTTCAGCCAGAGCCAGGTCCGGAAGAACAGAGGTCTGATAAAAAGGAGAGAGGAATTGCAATGGACGTGACCCCCAGGGACTCCTCATCTCTTCTCCAGCTGGTGCAAGGTGCTGGGCACATTGAGAATGAAGAGACGAGTTCCATCAAGCTCACAGCTTACAGTGGCTTGAAGAAAAAAAAGTACAGACCTACTGCTACACCTCACCCTGATGCAAAGCAAAGTCTCCAGGTCGGAGCATGATATTTCTCACCTCTTCTGGTACCCTGTTGCAAACCACCCTGCTGAACTTGGACAGGTTTGCTGCAATGTACTCACTGTGTGCTCTGCAATACAGGAAAGAATAAACAAATCTCTCCAGGCAGCCAAGGTCAAGCCATATCATTTTTATCCCTAAAGCCAAGAAGGACAAGACTGCACTTCCTAGCAGGCAGAAAAACCAAGGCAGCAGAATGAAAAAAAACAAGGGAAGCATTACTCAAATTATCTCCACAGCAAATGGAGGGATCAGAGTCCAAAGAACAAAGAGATTGGATGACCAGATGGGACAGATCAAGCTGACCACAAAGCCTCTGTCCAACATTTTTTGACAACTGCCAGAGCCATATGTTCATGAGGATTGTGGAATAACTGGGAAGGGGGTGTGGACTCGCAGAGAGCCCAACCACACTCGGAGCTGCGTGGCTGCAGGGTATGAGCCAGGGCACCTTTGGTGTGCGACCCAGATCGCAGCCCCACGCCCTGAGAAGGGAAAGAAGCTGGTAGATCATTTAGCTCACCTCCTTGACGGGCTCCAACCAGCCCTTCTCCTACTTTTCCTGGTGTTTGGTCCGTCACTAATGAACCATGTTCTGGCGGGAATTCTTAGGTCATTTATTCTGCATCATGTCTGCTAGGAGAGGCAGCAGGACTATGGATAATTAGGAAAGCAGACAGATAGCACCAAAGCCAAGGGTGGAGGGACCGTGTCTGTACGCACGAAGGATGGGACCGACCCTTTCTGCCAGCTGCCCCATGAACACGAACATTCACGAAGGGCAGAAGCGGCACATACCAAATGGCCCATCATGCCCTTTGTGCAACGTCCCTATTAAAAACCACACTTTCCTCATTTATTTTGTCAGCTGCTCTTTTGATTATTTAGCGCATTCCAAGGAATGTGAGGAAATACAATGGATGACGTTCTGCAAAAGTGAAGGTGACAGTTTTCAGGAGTGACGAGTAACGGTGGGTGCCCTGCTAGAGATGTGCAGGGACACTCAGCCCTGGAAACGTGCAGTTTGTCACCCACTAATGAGTGGTCCCTTTGGGGTGTCTATTACACTAGGCAAATTCAAGACTCTCCTCAGCAGGACATGGGACCAAACAGCTACAACTGCAGGCAGTAGTTTTCACCCCTTAAAAACGGAGTGGAGAGAATTTAACTCCATAATATTATTTCATTTTCACCCTGACATGGGTGACAAAAGGGACCATTTCACACTGTGAGTTTCCAAACTGGTCCTGGGCTTTGACAGAGCCTTGGAGTCCTTCTGCAACCAGAATAACATGTGTTTCTAAAAGAGCTGCTCCTTCCCACGTAGGTTTGCTTTCTCTTGCTGTCTCACACACATACAAGGAGCATGTGATGGAAAAACTCTGTTTTCCTTAAGGAGACAGGCTATAAAGCTGTTAAAGATCACTGCCCTCATTTTACCAACTGCAACCAGACACAAAAGGGTCACTCAAGGAAGCCAGGACCAAAGCAGGGATTATAAAGCACATATTCCCTTTGTGGCAGGGAGAAAACAGGGAGCAGCAAGTCAACTACATGAGTGCCATCTTCTCCAGGCCCAAACACTGCACCAAGAGCAGTGAAGATCACAGTGTCACTGCCCTAACATGTCTCTTCCCCATGAAAAACTGTTGCCATCCCTAACGAGAGTTCTGCAACAGGGTCAGCGTTGCCCACACCATTGCCTGGGCAGGGCACATGTCATGGCAGGACCTCTTCATCCAAAGGAGCACCACACTTATGGTAATAGGATGTCCACAAGGTGTCCACTGGCACCACAAGGGGCCAGTTCCTGCCCATGTTGGTGTCTGGAAACCAACCGCCTGTTGGTAAACCCTCCTTGCATCCTTGACAGCGGGGTGTGGGTCCCTCCTCTGATGCTGGGTTATTGGACACATCACCATTGCATGGGAAACGGTAGATATGGCTTCTGACAAGCAACCCTGAATCAGAGCTGCTCACTCGCCCAGCCAGCACAGAGGTAGGAAGCACAGAATCTTAATTAGCATCCACTGTCCCCTGGCAGATTTTGTTCCCCTGGGTTCAGACCCACCATTACTTCCAGCAAAAGAAGTAAAAGAGGTGCCAAAAGGCACCAACCATGGGCAGATGTGTGCTCCTGTCTGCCTGCAAAAGGCCCTGTGGACACCCTCAAGCTGCACCACAGCAGTTCCCAAGACCCCTCTTGCACATTTTCCCCCACCACTTCAAAACCCGACACCATTCCCCGGCTCCCTGCACGACCCATATTTTTCTTTCACCTTCAAGAGAGCAGATTTCACCTCCATCAGCAGATCCAGCCTGTGCTCTGCACCTTGCTGTAACTCCCCAAAACTCTTGCCCAGAGCAGAAAACACTGCAGCTTATTTCTCATCCTAAGGGTGTGCGGGTCATGTGCTGCCTGAAATTATATCCGTATATATATTTATATATATATGTATGTATGTATATAGACTGTGGTGGCCCAAGAGCTCAGCGAATGCACATGGATCAAGCCCCCAGTGCTCATCAGCCTCTCAGTGCCCCAATCACTCAAACCCCTTGTATACAGTGCAGGAAAAAAAAAGGGGGAAAACCCCTCTTCCCTGTGAACAGGAGCATTTGTGTTGTGACTCCACCACTCAAATGCTCTGAAGGAGTCAGGGACAGCAAAACAGCCAAAAACCCAACAGGGAGGGAGTTTCCCCGTCACCGCAACGGGAGCGTTCCCCTTCGCCGGGGCAGCACATCTGCTCCACGCAGTGGCCATCACGCTACGGGGCCAGGCAGCCAAAATGTAAGCAGCCCCATCCCTCCGCTCCATCCAGTGGCGCTGGGAAGGGTCTGTCTGCCTTTCCCCATTCCTCCCCGGCTGGCAGGAGGCAGCGATACCTTCCCAGGCAGATGGAACCGGCAACCGGGAAGAGCTTGGCAACATGCGAGCCTGTTCCCCACCGGCTTAACGTAAACTGGGCTGTCGGGCACAACCTGTGCTACCAGGCTTTGATCAAAGCCATCGTCCCATTCCCCTCCTGCCTCGTCCCATTGCGGGGGCCCGAAGCGGGCTCATCCTTCTGCTGGGACGGCAAGGAAGCTCGCTCGGCTTTGCAGCTCCTACCAGCAAGATTGGGGATGTGGAAGAAGTTATTCAGGTTTGTGCCAGGAGCTGCTTAGCAGTAGCTGGGGAAAACTCGGTCCCTGCTTTTGCTCCTGAGACAGTTCCCAAGGAAAAAAATCCCTGTGCCTTGGGTTTAGGGACGCCTGGAGGGGTTTGAGCACAAATGTAGCTCACTAATGGTTTTTCTCCACCAGCAAAGCTAGGGAGCTGGGGTAGGATGTTCCCATCCACTGAGCTGCTCACAGCTGACCCACTTCCCCCAGTGAAATGGTCCAGGCCAACAAAGTAGTAATTGGGGGAGTGAAGAGCTTTTTACAGGTCTGGATCAACCCCGGGGATGTGGTTCACAACCCACAGATGGTTTCATCGCCCAGCGAGGGTCAGGGGGGCCATCGCATCTCACCTTACATCCCACCCAGCTGCTTCTCACCGTCGGGGACCGTGGTGCTCAGCCGTCCCTCGGGATCTGCGCGGGTGGGACTGATCCTGGCACAACACTCAGCTTCTGGGGTACGAGTACTGCGGGAGGGAAAGGGATGCAGTTACGGCTGTAGGGACATCCCCTGCCTATGTGTTAACAAGAAGTCTTACAAATAGTCATTTTTCACATCAAGTTTTCCAGGATTCTCATCTTTTCCTACCTACTACCTTATTAAGACCTTTTTTACCCTGCTATTTTTTTCTATTTATTACTTAAACTATTTGTCTTTCACCTGTTATAAGGCAACCGTAGCCTTAGGAGAGACAGATTGAATACTTTGGCTTTTTTGGGTACAGATTTTATCTACACTGTGCGATTCTTGTGAGCTGGAAGGGAAAAAAGTGTCCTAGGCTGGAAAACACCAGCATTTTCTGCAGCAGCCTTTTTGAAAGTAGCAATAACTCAATGAAGAGGTTAGGAGTTTACAAGGGCTCGGAAAAAATTACCTCCTTTTAGTAAGTGTTAATTATATGACTAATTAAATAGAGAGGAGGTTGAAACACTCTCCTAATCATAACCTGTGTGCTCCCAGTCCGGTCCTTGCGTGACAGAGAAAACAGGGAATGAATCCTGTTTGGCCTTCATGACAGGAAGTGGCTACTAAACCAGCTCTAACTTCTAATTTATTTATCTGGGAAGCTGTAAGGAACTGTTTTAAAATTGACCAATGTTTCTGCTACTTAAAAAAAAAAAAAAAAAAACCACCAGCCATTCAGTAAAAACACATTTGGAATGGCCCCAGTTTTAAGAAAGAGATATAAAAGGCCACTTTGTTTATGTTTTTTAGCAATGGTATGTTGGCTTCTTTTTTTCTAAATGGTGGCAAAGAAAAAAAAACATTTTGTTAAATCTCTTATCTTCATGCAAAGTGGTTGCAGCTATCATAAAACACACACATTGTGTCATTTCAAAACACAAACGGGCTCACAGTCAAACATTCTCCAGATTACCTCCTCTTTTTTTTTTTTTTCTCCTTTATAATTCTGTAGGCATTAATAAAGTTTAGCATATTCAAGTGAGGTGCTTTGTTCCTCCAGTCAGGTCTTAGTCACATCCTTCTGGAGAAGCACAAAGCAACCATGGGTCGAGGCTGGGCTGCAATGCCTGCAAATCCCTCTCTGATGCCCAACCTGTCACTGCTCCCATGGACTTTTACCAGGGCAAAAATTGTGCCCAAAAGTGATGGGAATGGGGCTGCGATACAGAAATCTGGGGTCAACAGCCAGACGCCTGGTCCAGAGCCTCTGCTTGACTGTGGGCAGCTCATTTAACCTCCTTGTGCCTTGGGTCGATAAAATAAGCTGACAAGCCTCCTTCCACGGTAGACTTCTTTTCCATCCAATGGGACCACATCTCAAACGCTTCAGGCCCAGACCTTCAGGGCGAAACAGGTTTTTCTATGGTACCAGCATGATCTCAGCTTACCGGGCTGCAGCAGGGGAGTTGGCGTGAAGGACGGGCACTTTCATCCACTGCCCTCTTCCTCCCCACTGCCAAAATCCAGGCTCGCACAGCTGGCCAGCGTCCATCCACCTGGGCAGGACCCGCCGTTCGAGGGCAGGGCATAAAACCCTGAGCCAACTCCAACTAGAGACCATTAGCCAGCCCCGAAACTGGGGAAGTCCAGCCAAAAATAAGCTCTAAATATAACGAAAACATGGGAGGTAGAGGGCAAACAGTGACTGTTAAGGTGTGCCCTGCCTCCGCAGGTTACTCGGAAGAGGCGGCAGCACAGCTGTAGGCTGCCTTGATCCATTGCACATGCTATGAGTCAAGAATAAAGCACTGCCTGCACAGCCAAAAGGGCGTTTTGGCAGAGCCTAAAGGATGTTTTTGGCAAAGCTTGGCACTTCTGATGCTGCTGGGGCCATCAGATACCTGCTGGCCATGTGAGCAAAGGGAGGCATGCCCCATTTCCCCAGAGCATCCATCGCTCTTCTAGCACATTTCCTTCCCGGAGGTTATGCACCCTGGAGTCCTCCTCTGTCCCAAACTCCCTCCCAGCGCTGCCAGAGACCTGTTTGACTCAGAGGTTTCCGTGTTATCCGCTGGTTTTACTTCCCACATCCTGCCCCATTGCAGGATGACTCAAACAGTGATGTCTGAGTCATGTTTGAAGACGTTCAACCCAAAGGATCACGCTGTGATGGCCCAAAACTACAGGTGGATTTCCCAGCCCAACACACACACACACACACACACCCCCCCCGGAGATTTCCACTTCCTCCCCTTTCCGTCTCCTTTCTGTTGCTTTTAAAGGTTCAGTGGTTGCAGACAACCAAGAAGAGGCCGTTGTGCAGGGATGTGACAGCGGGTATTGCTGGGAGGGAAGTGTGGGAGGGGAGAGCAGCAGTGCCAACAGACGAGCCCTGGCACTCTCCCTGGGCAAATGCAGGTCATTTTTATTCGGCTGAGTGAAGCAGCCATAAAGCCCTCCAGCCTGTGAAGAGGCAAGGGAGAGCCTTCCCCTCCTGTACAGCCACCCTTGGAGCTTTTTCACTCCTCCATCATTTTGAACCAATGCAGTTAACGATGCTTCCAAATAAGCACCTCAGCAGGGAACGAGCAGGAGGGTTGGTGGAAATGTAGACATGCAAGAGTGACAAGATTTGTGAAAATGAGGAACTGGAGGAACAGAGATGGTTGGAGTATGTCCTGACCAGTGGTGCCTGGCCGGCACACATGGCCAGCCACCCTACCAGCACATGCACAGCTGGCCAGCTGGTACCTCTACAGCCTGCGCTGCCTCGACACCACGGTGGAGGACCACAACAGAAGCAGCCCGGGGTTGTTGTGATCTTGGGCATCGAGGACACAAATCCACCAATAAGCAAGATTTGCTTTTACAGTCAGTTTGAAACACACCAGTCCCCTGCATCTTCAGGGTTGCGCTTTGCTTTGATAGCTGTGGTGGGCTTGGAGGTCTGTGACCACCACAGAGACACCTTGGAGTCAAACGGAGACTACCAAACCACAGTTTGCTTGGGGAGAAGTTTCCACGTCCTACAGCAATGGGAACTTAGAGGAGATGAATGAACCCCGCAGGTCTCTGCCTGCTGGCAGCCAGTTGGGATGCTGCCAGATCCCACCAGCAGGATCCAGGAGGGAAGTCCCAAAGGCTGGAGAGCGGGTGTCCTCACCAGGCGGTTCACATGGACCTGCCCTAAATCCACGGTGGTGGGAATGCAGGACGTGGCAACACCCAGAAGATGCACATTGAAGCCACCATCACTTTGCAAAAGCCATGCCCTTTCCCTCCACCCTTCCACTGTGGGGCACAACACCCAACCTGCCACAAACCCTGCGAGCCGCTCACCGGGGACCAACTGCCCCGGAGAGATAGCCAGGGGGTGAGGGAGGTAAATGAACAATGGGCACTTGAATATTCAAAATATAAAAGGTTAAAAGCAGCACACACTCTAAAAACAAGGGCTTAAACTTCAAAACAGCCTGAACGCACAATTTCAGGGAAATTTCTGAAAGCATTTATTACCGCTAGTGCCATGAAAGCGATGGATTTAATGAGCTTGTACAACCGACGTCCTGAAAACAGCCTTTGCCGGAGCAAGCCGGCCGTGAGTCACCCGCTCCGAGCGGGCACCAGCCCACAGCCGCCGGCAAACAAACACCCAAAGCACAACACAAACACTGATAACACTTGCGCAAGGCAAAAACCAAAAGACCTTTCAGCAGCTATAACTAATCTATTTCCACTGCTACGCTGCATTACTTCAGAGACAAAGTGGGAATTTTTTTTTTTTTTTCCCGCTAATTAACATTTGTTCGCGCACAAAATGCAGAAGCTGGTGCCAACCGGACATACCTAGATAGAGCCTAATATTAGATTTCACAAAAACATTCATCCTGTCTAAACAAACATCCTCCATACAATATTAACCTCAAAATCTTTGCCCAAACAGATGTTCACACTGCGGGCACAGCTCGGCATCGTTTCCCAGGACGAAGCGAACCCTCCACATCCACGACTGTCCCCACACTCCAATTAACCCAGGCAACGACAGGAAAACACGCTGTTATTTTAGGAAGCTTTGCGTAAAACTCGGTTTCGAATTTAAAACCTTATCAGTCATTATTTGTGTCTAGCAGAGGCTTCGTTTAAGGTTTCTTCCTCCAGCTTTATTGCAGTGCAAAGTTACCCACTTTTTGTCACAGCCAGAGACAAAGTTCTGCTTTTAGCAGCTGAGAAAATTTGCTGGCAAATGATATACGATGTTGATTAACCAATAATATGGTTCAGGTCTGGTCGAACAGGCAAGCGGCTGAAATGGGAAAGCAAGTTTTTTAACAATTTGTTATACACAGTAGCAAGAAAAACAGGAAGTAGGTGTTTATTAGCAGTTTCCAAATATACCAGCCAAAATAAAACTCCCCATGCAGTCTGAGGTATTCAAAATACAGCAACGACCAGAATTCCTCAGATTATAAGAGGGTAATTAATCACAAACAGTGTTCACAGACCAGTGATTTGGAAACTTCCTTTTTATTGAAGATCTGGATCAAGAGCAAACTTCAAAGCAAAACTAATTGATCTGAGATTCATTGCGTCTGGTCGATAAAGCAAAAAAATAAAATATCATTCTAACGAAGCCAGGTCTACAGTTTACATTCATTATGCCCTGACAGCCCATAAAGCACATTAAAAAGCCATTTTTCAACGAATGCTATAGCGCTGACCTATTTCAACATAAAAGCTATTCATACACGGGAGACTGTTGCTTCCTCATAATCAGTGTATTGCACCCAAAAGCCAGCCGTGTTATTCCAGGCTTGTTTCTCAGGAATGTGAGCATATCTTGGAGACTGATTCATAAAAGGAAGAGAGCAGCCCACTTCTGGGCCAGGCTCACATGCTTTATTCCGAAGCAAAATTTCCAAATTTTGTTTAGATTCAGCCAACCTCTTAACTCTGCTAGAGCCAGGCGAGCAACTCGCAATGAACAGCTCAGTCAGTAAATGAACTCTTTTCTTCTCCTCCTTCTTTTTCTGAAATTGCCTGAAAATAGTCGGTTTTACTGATTCTTTTTCGTAAAGGTTGTATGCGTATCTCAGCCAGGGGACTGCCATTCACCAGCAGCCAGCATTCATTGCAAGATTTGCAATATAACCTCTGTAATTTGCCACCTAAGTCATATGGTGGGGTTTTTTTTCTTGTCCTCCACTGGAGGATTCAACGTGCCCCAATGATATGCTCATGAAAACACAATTCACAGCCCCACTCTGAATCCATAAGCCCTTTGTTTTCAAAGATATTTTTCCCCGTGTCTGCTCTCCTGGGGTGTCCCGCGGATGTTCCTCAGTGCTGGGTGCTGCTCTCTGATTTCAGGGCTGAGACCAGGGGTGGTTGAGGCAGGGTAGGAGGCACAACCATGGGGCAAGGAAAGGAGCTGGCTTTTTGCAAGGTTAATTTTCACGGCAGAATGGAATGGCATGGATGGGTACGGAGTTTGGAAGAAGCAGAGAATGATTTTCTTTTTTGAGTGTCACAAATTCCCAGGCTGAATGCAAAAAGGTGACTCGCACTAAGCAGAGCTTTTCCAATCTGTACCTCTGCTTTGTTTTTCTGGGTAGCCTGAGGAATCACTGGCAAAAAGGTACTGAAGTGATACCCCCTTCAGACCTAGACCCTGATGGAGAGTTTTGCATCACGAGATGCGTAAATTGCAAATCGCTCAGAGAAGAAATTCTCATTTCGGCTGCCCCTGCATGGGAGGTGAGCCCTGGCTCTTCCCTCCTGAGAGCTCTCAAGGGGCAAAGTCCGGGGAAAGGTCTCCATCCTGCTACGAAGGCAGAAGTCCCAGCTGGACCGTGGGATGGGGAGTGGTTGGATCACACACCAAACCCTTCCAAAGCCAAGACTTCCCACTTCAAACCCTGTCAAAACACAGACGGTGCGGACGCATCCAATTTATTCTTAATAGGTTTTGCAGATATTCGTTTTGCTGTGCTGCTTTCCTGGAATCAAAGGCAGAAGTCTCTAAGCTGCCAGATCGCCAAAACCCCTGGTAAAGATTTGATCCTAAATGCAGGCTGTGATTATTTGACTTTTTTTTTTTTTGCCTCTTGTCCCCTGATATCTTCACCTGTGTCATCTGCTCTCAGCCAGGCAGCCCACGGCTGCGAACAGGAAAGATCACCGCGAACAAAACCTTTTACAAGGGATTAAATTTCATCTAAAAGCATGTAATTCTACATAGCCAGAAGCAGTTTCTAATCTTCATATATAGGAACTTACAAGGCAAGGAATTCAAAGCCACCGGATTAAATGAAAAATGTGAATGAAAAGCTACATGCTGATACTCAGCTGACCTAGGCAAGTTACTGTACATTTTTCAAAGTTTTAAATTACCACTAATGGAAAACGTGGGGAGTAAGTCTGAAGTGTCTCTCTAGATCATTACTTTAAAAAAAGAAATCCAAAACAATGAATGAATATTTGCAGAGAAGCCCCCGATGCTTTCCAACACGGTTGGCCTCACTTTGCTCTTACTGTATAGATCAGCAGGTATCATCGGATCAGATTAAGACCAGCTGTTCATTTCTAGTAAAGGAATTTCCCAAAAAGGTAAAATATAATTCAAGCTTAGCAACCTAGATACTTTGGAAGAATAAAACCTCTGCTCATGACTGTAAAAAGCAGAGAAAAAGACATTATAAAGCATTTAAGAGCTTTGGTTTCAATTATTTTATATTAAAGGATAGGTAAGCTTAAATTGCTCAGACTCTTTAAAAAAATAAAAGGGATTGTAAATAAAATTGGAAACAGATATACAACAACCAAGTTCCCACAGGTGCATTTTCTTACTGTGGAAATACCCGTGTGAATTTCCAGTTTCCCATCATGTAAGGGGAGACAATAAATTCTGAAGTTACTCCATTTGCCTTCGGACTTTGCTGCAGAAGAAGTAACCTCTTGTCTGTTTAGACTGTCTGAGTATCCCAATGTCCCTCTGTGTGTCTCACACCAAAGCAAAGGTTTGTGCTGCCCGCCGGGGCTCACTACGAGATCAAAGCTTTGGGCCACTCACAATAAAACAAGAGGGTAAAGCCCAAAGAATCAAAGAAACAAAGGAAAGGTTTAAGAGATAAGGATCAGCCTCAGATATGATATTTCATCCAGATCAGATCCGGTGCAGAAGTTCAATTCAAAGTTCATAAGACAAAAATACAAAGAGATCAGCTTTAAGGTTTTGTTGCTCTATATCTCTCCATGTTCTCAGCAGTATTCCCATCTTCCAGGCAACAAAGATTTCACCTGTATTATGCAAAACCATATAACTTATCTCATCTTCTCCTCCAGGCTATGCATCTACTGAAATATGTATTTCAAGCATTTCTAATATCCTCACCTAGCCCTAAACCAAACGCCTCCAGCCGCATCTCGCAAACAAGGTGTGAAGCCGTGGGGTAACCAGCAAAACCAGAAACCCGCTCCCTTCCTGGGGAAAGGCACTTCTCCACTCTCTGAAGCTCATTATGAATACAGAGTAAAGACAAAACCCAAGCCAATGTGCTGAAATGTCTGTAGTTAAATCCTTTAAAGATCAGGAAAAAGAAAGGGAAAAAAATCCTGCACCTCTAGATTTCTCCAAGGTGCCAAACCTGGTGCATACTATGTTAGTACTTACAGACATAATTGTCTTGGCTTACGGGGGAGTGCTTGGGAATTACTTGGTTGAAAGAGTCTGTTTATCAAGAATTTGGGAACGGGACGATGGCTGGGGAGGTCTGTGGGTGTTTGGAGGTAAAGAAGGCAACTGGGAACTGAAATGTCATTGCCCTCTGGCAAGACGCACACTTGGCAGTGCCTCCCCTGGGAACAGCTCATCTAAATGATGTGAAAATATTATCACTGATTCTCCATTAGCTGCAAGCAAGATTACGGAGGCTGCAAAGTGCTGTGCTTCAAAAAATCCTATAGCCCTTTTTCACATTTATAAAAATACATCAAACACAGAATATTCCTCGCAGTGTTACAGACACTTACCTTTTTTCAGCTTTCCTTTTGCTTCATCCAGGTCCTTATTACAGTGGCAGATTCACCAAAGAGCAGCCAGAACTCCCCTATGTCCCACAGACGGATGGACGCTTCAGGGGTGCAAGTCCTAAAATACCTGCGAGCCATCGGTTTCACCTTGTTGCAAACCTACCGTGGAGAAGCACTCTCTAACCTTGTGACGTACAAATTCAAAGAGAGCAGTCAGATGCAGCAGAAGAGGACACAGAAGAATCAAGGAAAGGTTTGCAAGGAGCGATGAGCACCCCTCTCTGTGCGCAGCATGGAGGGGGATGTCATTGCCTCTGTTGGCTCGTAGGTAGATCCGCACAAAGCTGTGGGGAAGAAAAGCTTGGAAGAAAGCTTTGTGGGGAAGAAAAGCTTGGAAGAAAGCTTTTAGAGAAGTGCAAAATAAAAAATAATTAGAAGATAGAGCTCTTAAATCTGATGAGTGCGGTAGGCTTGTGATCAGGTCAAGCCGGTTAAATACGTGCTGCAGTTAGACCAAATGGGTCAGGGCACAAAACAGCATCCATTCTCTTACAGGGATGCTTTTGGCATTAAAAAGTTAAAGTACATCGTCAGGCCTTGATGGGGCGGTAGGGTAAATGCATCCAACGGTAACGTGATTGCAGCTGAGCTATGGGACTCATGCAAAGTGGGCTGCAGCCTTGCAGTGAAGTCACCCTCGTGGCACCAGGGCAAAGATGCATTTTTCTGAACCAGCTGGATCCCCCGATGCTTTCCCAGGCACTACTGGGGCTCTGGATTATCCCACTGCGTTTACACCAGGGAGGAACCTGGACCCCAAATGCCAGTCCCTTCCAAAGGAGGGGAGAACATGTTGAATGAAGAAAACCATGTGGCTTTTCCAATACTTTCTGCTTTGAAAGAGGCTTGTGAATAACTCACACACAGTCCCCTGGCACGTGAAAGCCCTGGAGAATTAGAGGCAGCCTGAAACATGAACACTAAGCCTACCGCTGTTTATCTGATGCAGCACAAGTACGTCAGCTCCAGAGGTTTTATTTTGGCCATGGGGGACGACGGCTCCCTGTCAACACCACATACAAATCGACCTACTGCGGGGTGTGGGGTTTTTTTCATTTTGCCTCCAGAGATCACACACCTTCTGAAGTTTCCTTACATGTCGTCTCATAAGGTGCTTTCACAACATCCACACCACAGATACATTAGCCAGCAACAGCCGAGCGTAATTCCAGTCTCATAAATCTTCCGGCAATTACGAGGCCTCATGCAACCTCCCCGTGAGATAAAACAACCACTGCATTGTGGTGTCATGATGGGATTTTTTTTTTTCCCTTTTCTTTTTCTTTCCAACAAATCAAGCCTGTGAAATGACAACTGAGATGTGCTGGTCAACAGTGTTTCTCCCATGAAGACATGCCCAGGGCACTCCAGGATTTCAGTCCTTGCTAGTGACAAGGTGGTCCCTGAACATATTAAATGGGGAGATGCTGGGGCTGGGGTGCAGGGAGGGTCAGTACCTGGCACTTGTATAACAAATTTTCTCATCATTTGCTCAGAGCCAGGCAGGAGACCTGTGCAAGTCTGGGGAGAGGCTTTCCTTGAGCTCGGTGGGTTTGGATGCAGCACCAAGCTCCGGCTCAAGCTGTGAAAGTTTCCCAGTAGAAACTGCCCATCCTGTTGCTGGTTGCACATCTTCTGGGTCCTCGTCATGGGCGGCTCTGTGTGCACAAGTGAGCTGCAGGAAGGGGAAGGTTGCTGAATCATAGAATCGTTTAGGTTGGAAAAGACCCTTAAGATCATCGAGTCCAAAAATGCACGTGCAATTTAGGCTTTCCAAAGTGCCCAGGTCCAGCGTGCCAGGAGCGTGGTATCGGCTCTGCCAGCCACCACGGGGACAAAAAGAGCTGGTGTAAGGTCACACTTAGCATGAAAAGGGGGAGCACAGCATCTCACCTCTGCTGTCCAAAGCACCCTGTACCTGGGCAGACAACGCTGAGCCTGAGAGAGCTTCATCCCATCAGGAAAGAGGTGGGGTTGTCCAGGGTGACCCTCCAGCAGAGCGGACCACCCCACGGTGGTTGGGAACGTGCACCACCACTGGGCTTTGGTGCACCATGCTTAGATGGCTGAAATTACACCATTACAAAACAGAATAAAATAGTTTAGACGAGACCTATACTAGAAGTAAAAATAACTGGTTCTTTAATGCACCAGTTGTTGGTGTTTATTATTATTATTATTATTATTGTTATTGTTGTAATTATTATTGTTGTTGTTACTGTTGTTCTTAACAAAAATTAATCACAGCAATTCTTATGAGGTAGATCCCATTGCAAGGAGAGAGAAAAGAAGATTAAAAAAACCCACACTTGCATTTGCTTGTGTATTAAGTAGTCTTGAAGCTTTGATCTGAAGAAAATGCCCAAAGGAACAACTGCTTTGTCTGTTTTTTTTCCTGGAGTCTTGTCATGGCAGTATCACACTTGCTGAGTTTTTAAAAAGGCTCAAAGCATCAGGTGGGGTTGAACAGAAGTGAAAATTGCAGTCCGCTGGACAAGTCCAGTATCATGCCACCTGTTTAGATACTTGGTTAAAATTTTTAAAAGTTAAAATATCACCAAAAATGTAGGATGAAAATGTTGGGGAAACTTCTATATGAGAATCCGCATTTTTAAATGAAACTAAAATTTTTAGTTTTACACTGAAACAACTCAGGCTTTCTGGATTTCAGGAGACAAATCAATATTTTTTTACCCTTTTTCTTTGACCAAATCCCATCTTTTGCTGGAGAAAATGCCAGTTACAAAAACTGCAAGTGAATCTGTTAAACTGTGATTTGGGCCTCACATGATCAAAGATGAAATAATACCCTTGTCCATAGTCTTATGGAGCTCACAGCAATTACATGCAACTGAAGCAGCATTTGTAGTTACATATTTTTAGATCCTAAACGATTTCACCCTTCCCAGACCCAGGACACTGAACCAGCCCATCTATTCCTTATTTCCTCAAACAAACCATAGAAACATAGGATGGGTTGGGTTGGAAGGGGGCTTTAAAGGTCAACGAGTCCAACCCCCTTGCAATAAGCAGGGACATCTTCAACTAGACCAGGTTGCTCAGAGCCCCGTCCAACCTGACCTTGAATATTTCCAGGGATGGGGCATCCACAACCTCTCTGGGCAACCTGGGCCAGTGTTTCTCCACCCTCAGCGTAAAAAATTTCTTCCTTATGTCTAGTCTGAATCTACCTTCTTTTAGTTTAAAACCATTACCACTTGTCCTATCAAGCATCACTATTTGTGATCCATCGGGGAGAGACGGGGGAATCCAGTTAGTCCTGAGAAAGGGAAGAAATCCCATATAATGGGAGCCCAGCTCCGTTGGCATTGCTGGGTGGCAGCCAGGTAAGCGCAGCCACACGGCAGGCTCTTCACAAGCCATCTTACTGCAAGCGCATCTTGTCTCGCCGCAGATTCCCACCGCTGGTTGCCCCATCGCTAGAGAATGTGGGGAAGAGCCAAATTACTGGATTTTCCTGCCTGATGCGTGCTTCCCTTGCCAAGGGCTATAGGAATGAAGTCATGGGTACCCTGCACTCACTGCGTGAGGTGCTCAGACTTTCCTCTCTCCCCATCAGCAATGGAAAGTTGTTTGGGTTAGATGAGCAAACAGCTTCCTTTTGAAAGCTCTTCCTTCTCCAAACACATTACTGCGCTACTGGAAACCGTTCAATTTAGCTAAGTCATTAAGTTAAGTCATCTGAGCACATTTTTGCAGTAAGAGGAGGCTGCATGGTGGGCTGGTTTTGGAGAACAGTTGGATGTAAACCTCCCCAGGGGGAACAGATGCTGATGACATGTTGCTGTCTAGTTGGTTTTCACGCAGCACTGTCCACTCCAGCTCTCAAGCTTTTAACACCAGTGAAACGCAGCCCACGGGGTGGTATAAAGCCATTTCTACATCTGCCTTCTGCCATGGCTCATCCCAGAGCCCAGCTCAGGGACCTCTCTGCTACCTGGGCTAGAACAGAGCAGCTTTGGGGCCGCTCTGTGTTACACCAGAGCAACATTGTTGTTATTATTATTGGTACTGTTCAGCACAGCTGGGGCATCTTCCTAGCCAGATGCTTGCAGGATGTGTTTGTGCTCACTTCGCTGATGTGTGAAAATACTCACAAGACAAGATGCTCAGCACAGCCAATATGCCACGGCCTAAATAGCAGCCTTTATTTCCACCTCACCTGTTCTCAAAACAAGATTTTTTTGTGTGTGATTTCCTATGTCTGTAATACAGCAGTGATCATTGAATAAATAAACAGGAAACCCTTAGGTCTGATGATGTTGCTCAAGAAAGGCACAAAAGCAAAAATTCCACTTATCTGAGCATCCTTCCCAAACTTGCTTCCCACACAACCTTTTGGGAGATCACGTTTGCACCAGTTTCCTCAATTACCGCTTCTATCACTGGTGCGATTCTTCAGTGAACTCCCAAGGGTACCCCAGAGATGAGCCGGGGGTGGGAGGAAAGGGGGTGTAGTGACTTAGCTCTTGTTTCCCTGAGGCCGCAAGCCGCGATTTTTCGGCTTGTGATTTAACTGGGTTTCCTGGAAAGACAATTCCTCAGTTTTTCATCCTACACCTTCCTCCCAACCGCGCTCGCACCGGCCACACCAACCCGCTGCATGGCAAACCCGTGTGCTCGCCGCACCAAACCTACTGCACGTGCAGCCGGGGGCTGTCGTCCCCCTCCCCGGCTGGAAAGGTTTCCCCTGCCCCTCTCATGAGCCCTGGGACTTGCCATGGTGCTGGAGGCAACCGAGACGGGCAGGGAGAGAGCGCTGGGGTGGGCTGAGACTCAGCAGAGACCCGGTGCACGGAGAGGGACCCGCACTCTTGCGCAGGGACCAAGGCGCCCGAAATCCTCAAGCGTGCCGCGCAGCCGAAGGAAATCAGAGCACGGGGTTGAAAGACCGCTTGGAAAACATTAACAGCTCATTACTGATCGTCTGTTTAAAAACTCCCATTAATGTATACACATACGTCCCTGGACGGCACGTTTACCCCCAGCTAATGGCACTGAGTGGAAGCTGGAACGGTCTGTGCGTAACGACTTCAGCAAACTCCCAGCCCTCCCTCATTTACAGTTTTCCTGCACAGACTCCTTCTGACCTCTTCAAATCCCATCCCAATTACAGCCTCCCACTTACCCTTCAATGTAAATAAATCTGGCGTGGTGGGGATGGCTGCTACCAGCGCAGATAAAAGCAATGATGTTGATGGAGGAAAAGCACAACCTGCAGCCGGTTTTCCAGAAGGGCAAGAAAACAAAGCACAGGCGGGCTGGTGGGGCTGAGGTGGGGTGGGAGGTGACACCCATCAGGATGCTCAGAGCTTGGGTATGGCTCAGTCCTCTGGGGAGATCATAGAATCATTTGGGTTGGAAAAGACCCTAAAGGTCATCGAGTCCAGCTGTAAACCTCACACTGCCAACTCCACCACTAAACCATGTCCCTAAACACCACGTCTGCATGTCTTTGAAATACCTCCAGGGACGGTGACTCCACCACTTCCCTGGGCAGCCTGTTCCAAGACTTGACAACCCTTTCAGTGAAGAAATTTTTCCTAATATCCAATCTAAACCTTCCCTGGCACAGCTTGAGGCCGTTTCCTCTCATCCTAACACTTGTTACCAGGGAAAAGAGATGGACACCCACCTTGCTACAGCCTCCTTTCAGGTAGTTGTAGAGAGCGATAAGGTCTCCCCTCAGCCTCTTTTTCTCCAGGCTAAACAACCCCGGTTCCCTCAGCTGCTCCTCATAGGACTTGCCCTCCAGCTTTGTTGGTCTTCTCTGGACGCGCTCCAGCACCTCAATGTCTTTCTTGCAGTGAGGGGCCCAAAACTGAACACTGGTCTTGCAAGGAGAAGCTCCAAAGTAGTGTAAAGCCGTCCACGCTGAATAGACGGATATCCATGAAATCCCTGCAGTACATCCATGCACCTGGGACTTCTCCTTGCTTGGATTGCATAGGAAATTCCTTAGGAAACTGCCTGATTTCTCTGCTAAGATGCAAGGGGGCTGAGACATCCCCATCCACTGCATGTTGGAGGATGGAAACCCCAGGAGGATCTGCATGAGATACAGAGTTTTCTTCTATTTATTAATAAGGTATTGATTCAAAGGAAGGATTTTGACCTGTTTCCTCAGCTGATGTAAATCACTGCAGTGCCATTGGCTTCAGTGGTGTTATGCTGGTTTTATACCACTGAAGCACTGGATCTTTTTCCCTTGGGAAAAAATGCCATCTCCCCAAATGTATTTGAGGGCTCAGGAAGGAAAAGCTGGATCTCTGTTGGCTTCCTGGGGCATCCTTAGGCTGCTGCTACGCTAACAATATTTTCTCTGTATTTGTGGACAATTAAGAGCACTTTTGGACACAGGGATGGGATAAATGCCATATGGATATTCCTCCTAGCACAGGGCAAACAGAGGGAAGGAGCCAGCTAAACCTATCCAGGCTCTTCACTGCTCTTAAATCTCATCTCTAAATGCATCTTCCTCAACTTGCACCCAATCCTACCGCAGGCTGGGCAACCCTGGCTGCCCATTCATCCTGAGTTGGGATGCTGGGACCTTGCGCTGCAATTTCCCCACAAGCCATCACTGCCTTTGCAATCTCAAGCCACTGGGTGCAATAGCAGGTGAGAGAGGTCTTGGGGTTTAAGTTGCTGGAGGCTGGGGGTGGAGGAGAGAGGTGTTGTGCGTTGGTTTTCGGATTTTTTTCTTAGTAGTGGGCTTAATGCAGGGCTCATCTACTGATCATTAACCAATTACCCTGTGGTTTGAAACTGGTTTTAGTGAGAAAGGACTAAATGATCTTATAATGTTCTGGAACTGTCAACATAATATATGGGGCTGCATTCAGCATAAATTATAGGCAGTTTCCATGCCACAAAACCGCACAAGTTCACGGATCCAGCCAAAATATTCAGCGGAAAGCTCTGCCAGGCCGCAGGGCCCATTTTGCCAAGACGTGCAGGTGTACACCGTGGCGAGCAGCCCCACTGCCGGTCCGGGTGTCTCCACATCTTCTCCCACCCAGCCACACTTTCCTCGGTTCACCTGAGCCAAAACGTTATGTGATCCCAGAAGACACAGTGGGGATTTTCAAAGCTGTTCCAGCTCTGAGATGACATGTCCTTTCATCTGCAGGTGCAGGAGCTGTGGACGAAGACCCTTGCAGATGCTTTTGGAGAGTGTCCACCTTCAGGATGCGAACGGGGCAGCTTGGCTTGGTGCCTTGAACATCACCGGAGCTTTGTGCAATTGTGGTGACACAAGGCCATCCATTTCCTTCTTGCTCGTGAGGCAGCATCTCCCTTCTCAGGAGGGCAGGAAGTTTGGAGGCTGAAATATCAAGGGACACCTTTCACACACACAGTCCTGGAGACAGGACACCCAGCTCATGCACATGGACACAGAACGTCTGAGTTGGGCAGTTCCTCAACAAAGGCCAAGGCCACTGCTCTGCCATCCTAAGTCCCACATTTGGGGTATCTGCAAACGAAGTTCCTCCTTTGGAGGAGACGTGTGATAACCGGGATGGCAGTGCCTGCAAAACAGGCATCTGCATGAATAACTCACCTTTGAGAAAGCAGCTAAGCCATCCGCTGTTGGACCACTGGGGCTTTGCAAGGGAAAGGTTTTTCTTGCGCATCTGGGTTTTACTGTCATGTTTTTCCAATGTTTCAGAAGAGCATGGGAAATACTAAAGAGCGCACCAGGCACACATCTGTCCCATTCAGTCTGTGGGATGGTGCTTCAAGTCCTAACTGCGATCCCCAAAACACCACTACAGGCTGAGGAAATCCTATCTGTGCTCTGACCACCAACTTGCTCAAGAGTTTAGGAGTTGCAAAGAGCCCACTCTGCTCCTCCCAGAGATGGGGAGGCATCCCCAAGCCTGTCAGTGTTTAAGAGGCATTTGGACAATGCCCTTAATAACATGCTTTAACTTTTGGTCAGCCCTGAAGCGGTCAGGCAGTTGGACCAGATGATCGTTCGAAGTCCCTTCCAACTGAAACTATCCTGTTCTATTCTATTCTACCCCAAAAGGTCACCCAGAGTAGCAACAGGGAACCACCAGTAGGTAATGCTGCCCCACCTCAGCATAAATGTTGGCTTCATGTCAACTTGGAAAAATAACGATCAAATAATCATCATTTTGGTTGCACAAAGAGCACTTGATTCTCTGCTCAGCCCAGGCACAGAGTATAGCCCAGCGAGAGCTGCAGGGAGCTGTCAGCCTCCCTGGCCATGGACTGGCAGCTCGGTGGGACATCCTCTCATTGGCCTCCCTCTTCTGTGCATGCCACAGGGATGGTGGGCTCCAAAGCCAGGCAGAAGCCCCATCATTTGGAGATGCTTCTCACCATGAGTCCCCAGCAGTTGGGGAAAGTGGTCCTGCCACCACCCAGCCTCAGGGAACATGGAGCATGATGGAGTCCCACCAGCCTTTCACAGCCAATTTGTCCACCAAGTGGTGGCTCCTCCAGGCGGGGATGGAAGAAGATTTGGGAGCATTTTTGTGGCAGATTCGTACACCGCTTTGCCTGGCCATGCCTTTTCCAGGGAGCAAAGGGAAGAGTCCTGTGTCATCATGTACGAACAAGGTCAGGAAATACTTACTCCATCCCTGCTCTTGGTTTTGCTGAGTCTGAAATGAGTTGTTCAGAACAAGATAAGAAACCAACAGCAGCGGATGTGTGCAGGAGGCCATGGGCTCTGTGCAAAACATCCTGTTGGCCTCTGCATTGTAAAGCAATAGGGACAAACACAGCTCATCAGAGCGGACGCTGGGCGAACTGTCCCATCTCTGCATCCACCATATCAGAGACCTCTTTAAGGATGTAAAAACTCTCTATCCTGCAATCTTGTTTGGGTAGCCTTAATTGCTGGATGGGCTGAGCTTGGTATCAAGGGTCCTTTGGAAAAATTAACTCTGCAGTAGAGACAACCCTCCTGCCGCAGCGTCAGAGCGGGGCTGCAAGAGCAGGAGGGGAGGAACCGGTCCCCAAACCCCAGGTACACAATTGGCTCTTGTAGATGTCACATTTTGCTCCACAAATGACACTTTCCTACAGAAAACACTTCCCAGCCCTTCTCTTCAGCACTGCTAATCATCACTCTCTCAGCCTCTGGATCATGCCCAAACCCATCACATCTGCGCCCAAAAAAAGAAAACGTCCGCTTGTGTTTCACTTACTTTTATGGGAGCGTTAACACATTTCAGTCACATAAAACCTTCACCTTCGAAAGGGAAAGGGGAAAGACAGAAAGGAAAGTCTGCCACATAAAGTAAGTGGCTTAGCCGCGATTACGTGCTGAACGACACCAACCCAAGAGGAGCTGACCCGGTGCAGAAGGGTTCCTCCGCGTGGGGCTTTGGATCGAGTAAGGGTCTGGGGGCGCCAAGTGGCAAAACGAGGGGCTGGGGGAACAATGCCAGAACCATCGCACCCCGGTTGTCACCAGGATTTTGGGTTGCTGCCACCGTCCCAGCCGTCACAGTCAGGCTGCAGCTGCAGACAGCCATCACCGCCTCATCTGTGGGGTCTTTCGTTGGTGGTTTGGGATTTTTTTTTCACCGAAGATGCTCCTAACCAAAAGTAGATTTGATTCCCAAATAGTCCCAATCTCTTTTAAAGCTTACAAATCTTCCACACCTGTGTTTGCTCATTCCTGCTGTTCAGCCCTGCCCTGGGAAGGACGATGTTTATTCCACTCCTCCACAGTTATTTACAATGGGGTTTTCGGATGGAGTTGGAGCACATATTTGTCTAATGGCAACAGGGCAGTGAATTTAATTCTCCTCATTAACAGTCATCAGCTTAACGGGAAGCAATAAAAGATTTTTTTTTAAATAGCAGTTGCTTGTGAGATATTAATCACCATTACTGTCAGCAGGATGAGTGCATTCCTGCCCTGCAAGGGGGGGAAACTGAGGCATGAGACCATTTACTGCCCCCCCTGGACCACACAGATGGAGGTGGGAAGAAAATCCAGCCCTCCTCTCCCCTATCCAGCAGCTGTGGTGCCCCAAGGCCACACAAGCCATGTTGTTATTATATTTATTCATTCACCCATTATTCAACCCATAGCAAAAGGAATTTGTGAAGCGTGCTGTATAACGCTAGCTATTTCCAGCACCCAAGGGAGTCGCAGCAGGGCCCCCCCACCCTCTGTCCCCCTCCAGGAGCCACCTCCAAATCTGCTTTTGTCTGGCTGGGTACAGAAACTGCCCCTTCCCATGTCCCCCCTACTACCCATCAATCCAGGAAAGGGCATTTTTATCTCCATTCTGCCGAAGATAAATAATTTTGTCTGCGGTCACACCTCCTCTCCTGCTTTGGCAGCAGGAGCATGGCTGCTCTGCTTTTGACCGCAGCTGGTGACATCTGCGATGACACCTGGGCTTGTAGGTCCTCCCTTAGTGACTTTGGGTCCTCACAACGTGTTCACCTGACATCCTGCACCCAAAGCTGCAGGGACACCCCGGGAGAGGAGACATTTCTCTGCTGTCCTGAGGACCACATTTTGCTTTCCCTTGGGTAAAGAGAAGTCACCTCCAAACAAGGACAGATTTTTTTGTCCATGACAGTCCTGTTGAAATGGCTCATCTGGGATCTCACATCTGATAACCAGAATTTTTTTCCCAGTTCCCCAGATGTCCCTACTTAGAGACAAGCAGCCCTTCCCTCTCATTAGGATTTACCCCAAGACACACACACAATTCCCTTCCAGTCTCCAATTTTGCTGGCAGAACAAGACCAGGCTCTTCTCTAAGATAATTTGACCCTTATAGCAGTCCAGTAAGATCTGCAACAATTTATCATGAGTGCAGGGATCAGAAATCCACTCAATATTTTAGCCCTGCGTTTGGCAGCTCTAGGGGAAAATCCTCTCTTCATCCAAACCAGGTTCTGTCACTTGGGCTCTCTGAGATGTTTTCTGATCAGCAAAGACCCCGCGTCTTTGTTTTCTGCCATGTCCAGGGAAAGAGCTGCTTGGCTCACCGTGCAGCCCTTCTCACCATGCTTTGTGTCTTGTACCATCAAATTTTGCTCCCAAATTGCATCCTGCTACTGAGGCACATGTGGGTCCCTCTCAGTGCTACCATTGGTTAATCAAATTAACAATACTATCTTTGCAAACAATCCTTGGGGACTGCCTCTTACTGTGAAACTATCCAACTCTACAGTCTTTCAAGGAACACTGTGGTGATTATTTTTAATAAACACCCAAACAAATAGCAACTACTCAAGCTCTATACTTTAAATCTCTTAAAATGACACCTAGAAATACATGTTTCTGATGCCCCCAAACCCAGAAGCAGGAAGGATCAGTGTATTTCACAGAATGTCTTGCTCAGTGCATCTTTCAGATCCATTCATGACCTGAAGGCCCTCGGATAAAGGTTTCTGTGAGGAAGAATAGGAGCACCGTGCCGTGATGGGTTGGAGCTCTTTGATGCCCAAGCAGGGACCAATCCCCATCTCACCACTGCAGGTGACTGGATCTCAGGTTGGCTGTTGGGTCCATGAGAATTGAAGCAGGAATAAAGGCATGTCCTAGAGCCCTGATTCTCCTTTTCGATGTAAACCAACAGCAAGAAACTCTCCTCCAGGACCAAGCCAGCAGTATGGGTTCCCCCCACAGCAGATCCAGTACACGACCCCCCAGAGCCCAACCACACGAGCAGCCAGTGCAGCATCGATGGGTCCATGGCATCTCCACCAGCTCCACATCCAACCCACAGCTTCAGCCATTCACCCCCATTCTCCAGAGAGCTTTCGCCAGCCCTGAGAAACATTTTTTACCTTTGCTTATCCCGTCATGACGGCTGCAGAGTCTCTTCACAGGTGCCTCAGATTGAAAGCAACAGGTCCACCAGTGCGGTCTATCTCAAAGCTGCAGCGGGCGATGGCGTTGCGGCTGGTGGGTGCTGCGTGGCTGCCTCGGCTGTGCTGTGTGGGACCCAGCAGCTGCGAGAACATCCCCAGCAAAGGGACAAGCTTCTACCCAGCTCCAGCTCCGTCACCTCGTCGACCAGCAGGAAGAGCTCTCTGCACCACGCAGAAGCACTTGACGCAGCATATTGTAAGCACATACAGCATTGCACCCACATGCCCCTACATACTCAGGATGGAAGGAGGTTTAAGAGAGAAACTCCAAAAAGACAGGAAAGCAAATACATGGGTGGCTCTTCTTCATTGAGTTCCCCGGTCCTCCTCCTTTGGAGATAACTGCTTAGTGTGGCCATTCAAGTGGAGCGTTTGCTTCTATTTATTTAATTCCCTATTAAAAAGGATGTACCCAGCGTGTCCCTGGGTGGGAGCTGGCCCCAGCCTGGCGAGCAGGAGCAGCCCCTCGTGAGCTCTCTCATACATACCCGTCCTGTCCATGGCTCCCCCAGGGAGGTGTATAATCAATTTAGCGTGTCTCAGCTAATCTTGGCATGAAGGATTTCACTGATTTCAGTACTAAATAGCAGGTGTGCATTACAGCGCAGACAAAATGAGTAAAGCGAATAAAAGCAATGCAAAATGCCTACCATCTTCCATATAATCTAATAGGTAAAACAGGGCAGCCTGTTTAAGGCAATTACTTCATAACATATAATCTCCTGTTATTGGAGGAAGAGGCGAGGGACAGGTGGATTACTTGGAAAAGCACTTGCTCGTTGCCTGTGAGACTCCAAACTGAGCCGAGCCCTCAGTTTTCGGCAACAAGAAGCCTCCATTCAAGCATGAGGGGAGTAATTCATGTTACCGAACACATTCACGAGGTGTGAGATTATCTAATTGGGAAAGGGCAGAGCTAAAACACGCAGGAGCGCAGAAGGGTTTTAAATCCCTGCCATGAACACAACACAAAGGCAATTATCTGAGGGCGGTGCAGAAAATCCTGCTCCAGCCAGAACTCGCCCAACAGCATCACCTCCATGTGCAACTGGCACAAACACCAAGCCTGGCTGGAGAGGAGAGCACGTGGACCGCCTGCCCAGCCCCAAAACTGGCTGGGGACAGAGCTGGGAGGCAGGTGCCCACCCTGCTCAGGGGCCTGGAGGAGCAGAAGTCCAAGCAGCACCTGTGCTTGAAGAGGAAAGGGGGTGCAAAGCTCTCCGCAAGGCTGCAAAGGACCCCCAAGTTGTATGCGCACACAGTTGTATGCCATGGAGCTGCCATCAGTTAACCAGGCCCTTCCCAAATTATAAGATGTAAAGCAATGCATTAGTTTTTGTAGGCCCAGATACACGCTTTACAAATACATTTTTACAAATTCAGCAAGTTGATGAACTTGCTAAGGGATCTTATCAGCGGTCTCCATCCTCCACCGCTATTGCCCAAACCGCTGGAAATAGCACCAACAAGGAGGTGAGCACCAGCAAGGACCGACTTCCACTGACCCAAAGACCTACAGGTCTCTTCAGCCTGGTGAGGGCACAGCAGAGGACAAGGGTGACAGATTTGGGAGAGCAGAGGAGATGCGATCTCTGGTGCAGAGAAGGGGAACGGGAAGCAGGGGCTCACTGTGCCCAAGGATACAAGAACCATGGGACACGACTATGAACTTCTGGGTGATGGTTTCAAAACAAATAAAAAGGAAACCGTTCAAAAGGAATGGATTGGCAAACTGTGGAAATCACTGGCACAGGATAATGCTGATCTGAAAAAAATTTTAAGGTTTATAAAGCAATTCTATAAATTTCTGGAAGCAAAATTCACACCGGCCTATTAAAAACAATCACCCTAATTTTGGCTCCAGAAGCTCTGACCTGTAAACGGCTGGAGGCTGGTAGGTACTCTGGAAAAACATTGTTACAGGCTTGCCTTGTTCCTGCCTTCTCCGACAGCACTAGATGGACCTTTGGAGAGAATTAGCACAGAGGAGGGTTTGGGGGCATTTTTTTCTTTTTGTGAATGTAGAGTAACATCAACATTTTCCATCCATAGCCTGCTAGAACTGGGAGCCAACTTCTCCTCTGGGAACTGTGTGGTCTCCCTGGATCTGCACATCTGCAATCTCCAGGAAAAGGGGGAATCAGACCAAGAGTGGAAAGGAAAATCTGCATTTATAAACACACCATGTGCCAGCACCTGAATGAAGGGAAGTCTGGAAGAAATGCTGACGATGTAAATACAACGAGCCAGCTACAGAGTACCAAAGGCAGGTGAGCATGTCGAGATGCAGCCACATCTGTAGCATATGAACAGATCCAAAGCGTAGGGCTGGATTTGGATAAAGCTTTCCTTGGCTCCCTGATGTTATGGGAGGGGCAGCTCGTCACAGGTTCTTTCTAGGGTGAAATCCTACCGGTGATGGCTTTTGGTTTTGCAAAATGTCCCTTGAGGTCTGCCCTCCAAGCACATCTCCGGGGCTAGGGATGATGCCTCTGGTGGACACGGATGCCAGGGGCTCTCCCCTTGACTCCGCTGCCTTTGCCCAGCAAATGGGCTCAGAGCAGCTCTTTGCAAAGCCAAGCCAGAGCCCTGGAGTCCTGGGAGGACACAAGGGGTCGATGGGGCCATGCCCTCCGCAAAGCTATTCTCGTGTAAAACACCGCATCGAGGCACAGGCAGGAGGCAGGGCATGAAACATGCTGACAGTGTGAAAAACAGCATGGGGCTCCAAGTCAGGGCAAATTTTGGAGGGGCCGTGCAGAATCAAAGTCTCGGTACATGTGTTCATCTGCTGCGTGGAATAAATGACTCATGGCTGATCCAACAGAGCCAGAGTTCCCCGTGGCCTCATCCCTCCTTGGGCTCTGCTAAGGTGCAAGCACTGATTGATGGTTTTTTCCCTTCACTGCCTGTGAAGCACTGGATGCTTTGCTGCCAAATAAGGAGCGAGTTTGAGGTGCTTCTTTAAGCAGCCAGGTGAAAATTATGTATTAAAAATCCTATCTTGCCCTTCCAAACTAGAATGTAGGATCCATGAAGGGAAGGAAATACCCGGTGTCTGGGTCATTTCTGACGCTCCCTGTCATTATCATGCCTGCCTAGAGAACGACATGGACATGGTAGCCTCCTCTTTCATTATATTATGCAGGAATCCACCACTGGTTTGAGGTTAAGCGATGGATCTTCAGAAGGACAGACTTGAGACCAGAGAAGAGTTTTGTGTCTAGATCACAGGGCAGGGACTGAGGTGGTCAGATACCTCTTCTGGCTCTGCCTGCTCTCCATACATGACCGTGCCCAAGTTTTTTCATCTCTCTGAGCCCAAGATCCTTATCTACAGGCGGGCAGTAACATCTCCTCATACCTGTCTAGGTCCTGTGATTTCAGATAGGGACTATGCACAGTGGAGGACCTTCAGACTCGTTATCAGGCAATGAAACCCCCCCCCCCCAATAAAAAGAACAAAGCATCTCTCGATGCCAAGATTCAACAGCTTTTCAAGCCGTCAAAGCTAGCCTGTGCTAATTGTTATTGTAATAGGCGAGAAGTTTGCCAGAGGTGTCCAAGCACTGCAGTGAAAACGAGAAGGGCCTCCGTCTTCCTTTGCTGGCTCCGTAGCAAAGCCTCTGTGTTCATCCCAGAATAGCAATGTGCAAACCTCGGTGCTTCTCTTCCAAACCAATTTGCATTTTTAGAAACTAATTTGCAAAGCCTCGGACCCTGTGGCTACAAGCAAAGCCTGGCTGTCTGAGCAGCACTCCTCAATTACGGCATCTCCAGAACAGCAGCTTTTCTCAAAACGATGCTGTAAGCTTTGACTTGGGGGCAAATTTTCGCCTGGGAGAAGAAAGTCCTGCCAGAAGACTCTTGGGATCCTACAAACCAAGAGAGGAGGGGTTGGGAACAGGGTCAGGGTAACCACAGGTCTCCGGGGGGAGCTCCTGACACATGGCAGAGCCTGGGACCCTCTTTTCCAGCACACCTCACCCTGTACCCTCACCCGTGCTCCAGCGACAATGTTCTTGCACAGTGTCAGCGGCCCTCGCTGACGACCACTGTGAACAACTCAGCTGGAGCCACAGAGGGTTACTAAACCCTGCTGAGACACTGTCCTCATTTCCTACATCCATAAGCCACACAGGCTTCAGTGCAACAGTACTTTACAGGTACCAAAAGTCACAGCCTTCCTGCAGTAGGCACAAAGATGAAGTCGCATCACGGTGAGCCGCAGAGCATCTACCGTCTGGCTCACACCTCTTGGGGTGCCGGACTGTGGGCCACAGCTGCCAGGACACCCAGACGGTGGGGAAGCGGCTGCACACCCCCCTTCGACCCGTTCCCCTTTTGTTCACAGTTTGCACTGAATAAAAGGGGGGCTAAATTGATACGCCTTATCTCAGACCTTCCAGGGATTGCTGTGCCAGCCGCCAGAAACAAAGCGCTCGCTCTGAAATAAATAACATTTGCAAATAATACGTTCCACGGTCAGAGGAATTATTGCACTTATCAAGCAGATATATTTGTCATACTTCTAAGCGACGCTAAACACTGGCTATCTGAGACTAAACCACTACTCCAGCTCTTCTCTGCTGCATGAGCGAGGTAGTTTCTGATACAGATAAGCCAGCAAGAAGCCAAACCGGCATGTCTACGGCAAGCAGCACTCAGCAAACAGACAGGACCAGTCATCGCGCTGATTCCAGAGCGCAGGATTAAACCGCACAACTGCTGCAACAAATGCACAAAACAACGGCCAGAAATGCTGCATGGAATTCCTGGGTCTCTCCACACCAGCGCTTAACTCGCAGCTTCCCAAAAAGCAAGCCCTCTCCCCCTTGTCAGGGCAGTGAAGAGAGCTCTGATTATCACCAGCAAAACCCAGCCCAAATTGAAGTGGTGGGGAAAAAAACGCCACCGGTTATCATCTGGAAACCAGAAAGGGAGGTGATTCTGGTTTTTCCTGACAATTTTGTTGTATTTTCCTATTTTTAAACAATTTATCGGATCGAGAATTTCGCTAAATGCATCTCTGATCGCACGAGGCCACACAGCAATCTGCCACCCATGTGGGACAGAGGGATGTACATGCTTGCGGAGGGAAACCCTCAGCCCCTGTACTCTGTGTTAAATGCAAAAGTTTAGACAAGCTCCACTGAGTAAATCGCTTAATGCATCCATTTTGTAACATACATCACTTACTGTCAGCTTTTTCATGTCCACAGTTTAGATTCTTACAAAATTTACAAAATTGAAATGCTTTGATTTTTTTTTAAAAAAAGTTGGGTTTTTTTCCTACAGTTTCTGGGCAGAACACCCCATGTAGGATCTCACCAACCCACAGCCCAGCACCAGGGCAGGAAAACCAAAGCAAAGGAAAATCTCCCTAAGGCCACGTCCATGTCAGGACAACCTCTCCCCTCGCAGCACCTACCGAAAAGCAAGTGCCTCTGCCTCCGTGGGGCCGAAGCTTTGATTTCATCATTGAAACGCAATGCAAAAATAAGCACCAAAATAAACAGATCCATAAAGCAGCAGGAACGCAGCAAAGCGGCTGGAGACTTCTACAACGAGAATGATCTAAATCCAAGAGGCCTTTGCGCACACGCTGCTTCACTTTGTAACACCCTCACGGCCCTTCAGCCTCCAGGATAACCCGGGATGCACCGACGAACAGGGAAGCAAACCTGGGAGAAGCCTTTTTTTAATAAATAAACAAACAAACAAATAAATAAATAAAAGCACAGTGATTCTTTTTTTTTTTTTCTTTCTTTCAAGGCACCCTCCCGCAGTGCCTGCCCTACGGCCCTGAGAGCCAGGGCTGCCACGGGGCCGGGAGACCCCCTTTCCCCGTCCGTCCGTCCGTCCGTCCATCCCCAGCGGCCCCACAGCAGCCGGGGTTATCGGTGGCGGGGCAGATCGGCGGAGATGTGTGTAATTGCCCTGTCAGGCAGCTGAAAGGCGCTCGCCTTTAGCTGATGCCACTTCAAAATGAAATTCTTTCTTTGGCATGGCTATGTCTGATATGCAGGCATCAAAGGAGAGGCAGCAGGTCGCCGATGCCCCGGGCCACACATTTCCCTTCTAAAGGCAGGAATGAGAGTGTCAGCTTGGGGCCGAGGGGGCCCCGGAGACATGGTAGCAATAACCCCGACCCCCTACACAGGCGCCCGGGCTCCCCAGCGAAGGGGTGATCCCCCTCCATCCGTCACGGCCCTATAGGCGATGTGCATCCCCGCGAGCACCCACGCAGAGCCCTGCCACGCCGGGGACGATCGGTCCCCGTAGCAAGCACCCATCGCTGCCCCCCCCCTGTGCTGGGGGGCTGTGGGGACCCGCTGGGGAGGCAGAGTCACCCAGAGGCTCTCCGGCAGCGGAGGGGACCCTGTGGCCTGCTCCTGTGTGCCAGCACCCGCTGGGATGGAGGGGTGGAAAAGCTGCCCTGGCACAGAGGAGGTTGAGGGCTGGGGTTTTTTTTTTTGTCTCCGAGAGAAAAGCAGGGCCATGCTCACCTCCCCCCACGGCTCCCATCTCCTCTCTCCACCTGCACTCTTCAGGGAGCCAAGGCTTTTGGCAAGCTTTCCACTCCAGTTTTTATTGGTTTCAACTAAGCTGCCCCTTTCGGAGGGTTGGAAAACTTCAATCATTAAAGGAAAACAAAAAAAAAAAAAAAAAAAAAGAAAAGAAAAAAAGAAAATCCATCATGCAGCTTTACCCTGCTCCCCTCCCTTCCCACTCCCACAGTCGCCAAGGACACGAGCCCCATGCACGCACCCCACGGCACAGCTCCCTATTTTCCAAGCCAAACACAGTCCATCCGATGCATTTGAGCCAGGGGTTTCAGGCCCTAGATACCTCTAACTGTACCTGCTGGGCTCTGATCACCTTCCTGCTCGGAAGCAATTTGGAAAGGACACAGCACAGGTAGCTATTAGCTAACACATATTTAACTGCTCCAGATATCTTCTCTTTTTTTTGGCATTGTAATGGGGCGATTTGATCTTCAAAGGACCCGTGCAAACCTTTGAAGCTTCCCAAAGAAGCCAATCTCCAGTGGGGAGGGGAAGAGGCAGGGGGTGGCGGGGAGGGGGGGGAAAATGTTAATAGTTTTAAAACCTGGGGAATCCTGAAGATGGACCAAGGGTATAAAACCCAGTGGGTTTAGCGTAAAGCCCTCAGGTAAATCTTCACCTTTTCAAATGCATTTTTGGTGGGTTGCTTTGCAAACGCTTGGGCCAGGTTAGCAAGGTCGGCTCTATTCCCAGCGGCCGGGAGAAGCAGCTCTTAATCTCCAGGGACCCTCATCTCTCACGTGGCGCAGCCCCAGCACCGGGGGATCCGCGGTACCTCGGCGAGAAATAGAAAGACTAAAATTTGCAAAGTCTTTAAGGGGAAAAGGGGTGAGGAGAAAGCGAAGGGGGGGGGGGGGGGGGGGGGGGAGAAGGAGAGAAGATATATTCCCTGCTGCACTCCCAGCCAGCACAGCCTCAGCAGCACCCTGAGAGGCGAGACACAAAATGCGTTTACCTTTAAAATAATGACTCATTTTATTTTTTCTTTTAATATGTAGTTATAAATATATTTTGTCAAAATATATGATCATTATTGTCAAAAACATTTGCACATAAAGTCATAAATAAGGTCAAGGTGAACGTTTAGTTTAGAGAAGAGTCCAGCTATCGCGAGCAGTTCTGGGGTGGGACGGGAGGGAGAGAGAAGGGGAGGAGAAGGTGGCGGGGAAGGGGGTCAGCGGCACCCGCACCCCTCCACCACCATCTCCTGGTAGTTTTTCAGGACCACCTTGTCATACTCATCCAGGTAGAGCATGGAGATGGCGCTCAGCTCCGTGGGCACGCAGCAGGCCTTGGGGATGCTGGAGTTCACGGAGTTGACCAGCGTCTGCACGATGGCGTGGTTCGTGGAGTTGAGGTGGTCGGCCAGAGGGAAGGGGCAGTCCCCGTGGCAGTAAAACGCCTGGTACCCCGGGGGTGCCACGATCCAGTCGTTCCAGCCCACGTCGCTGAAATCCACATAGAGGGCATGGCGGCGGCAGTTTTTTTTGTTCTTGCGGGAACGCTGGTGCTTGGGGCTCCGGCGGGCTCTACGGGTCAGCGCGTGGCCTCGCCCGTCGTGCCCAAAAGTGACCAGGAGCGGCCTGAGCTGAGCCCAGTCCCCGCGCCCTTGAGGTAAAGATCGGCTAATCCTGACGTGTTTGCCCTGATGAGTCTGTGCGTGGTGGAGGTGGGTCACCTCAATCACCAGCCCGTGGTTCGGTTGCTTGTCCTTGGTCCACCGGATCACAGCCGGGCTCACATCAAAGGTCTCCCAGCGCGTCACGTTGTGGTGCACCAGACGCGTGTCCAACAGGCGCGTAATGGCCTGAGCGCGCTCCGACAGCGGCTTCATCACTTCGTAAATGTTTATCCGGTGGAAGCCCCTCTCCCACGCCGCGCTCGGCTCCTCCACCTGCTCCCGGTACAGCCGCAGCTCCGCCGAGGAGATCACCTCGTTTTCCGGCACGCTGCTGAGGTTGAAGACGAAGCGGATCCGGGGTGCCTCGCTGGGACCCGGGATGGTCTCCAGGTGCTCTGGAGGGGAGCGGGGCAGGGAGGGGAAGCGGTACAAAAAGCAAACAAGAGCACGTCAGCCTCGGGGCACACGGCCACAGCCACGGCGCTCGCACCCACGCTTCACCTGCCTGGCAGCCACCGGCACCTCTCAGCTCCCCCGCGCATCCCTCCCGACCGGACCCGAAACGGCTCCTGCCCTGGCACCGCTCGCTCGCCCTCCGCATGCCTGCGCCCAGACCGGGTCACCCCTTCCCGTCTGCTTCCCCTTTCGGGGGGGGGGGCTTTTCCACTTTCGCTTTCACCCCCCAGTCTCTCCAAAATCATCTCCCCGGCGAGGCGCGGCGCCACGGAGCACAGAGGTGCCTTGTTACGGGGCACAGGGGGCAGGGGGAGAAAGAGAAGCAAATTCCAACACAGTAATGATGCGGCTGGATTAATAATTCAGATTTACTTTGGAAAAGAAACATCCGCTAGGAAACATTTGGATCAGATTACAAGAGCCTATTGAATAAACCTTATAAACACACAGCTGTAAGTATTAAATTCGAGTAGGGGTTTTTTGGATTATTTTTTTATTTTTTTTTTTTTTTTTAAGAGCAAAACCAGGCAGCAATCGCTTTGATAGTTCAAAAGAAACACACCAGGGGCGAGATCCCGCCCTCACTTTACTCCCGCATCCGATCCAGAGCCATTAAATCCACGCGAGCCCAAGGAGTGACCCCGCGGCAGAGGCACCGAAGGAAACTCGCTGTTGTCAACAGAAGCGAAAGCACCTCAAAATATGGTCAAGCTCGGGTTAAGCACAGGATGCTGGAAAAAATACAGAGCAGCACGCCTGTCACCCACACACAGCAGGCTTGGGGGGGTGGTTTTCCTCCCATAAATTTAGGGCCGGGCACGTCCTGCTTCTAAACGCATTTGCGAGCTTCCAAACGCAAGGAAATCCCAATCGGTACTGGGACTGGGAATTTACCTCCTCCCGTCACTGACCTTCATGGTGGAAACTCCTCACGGTGTTTGCCCGGCTGGTCGATCGCTCAGGGTACTGCAGGCTAATTTCCTGGAGGCTTTCCTCCTCTTCTCCAGACTGGAGCCGATAGAGATCCAGCATGTAACTAGGAATGACGGCTGACTTACTGGGCTGAGGCCGCCTTCGCAGCCCAAACATCTGCAGCAGAGTTGTTTCGAAACCCCGCAAGAGTTCATGGCTTTGGGCAGAGCGGCGTCCGGATCCGGCTTGTCCCTGAAGCTCTGCGACTTTCTTCCTGCCGGTCTCGGGTATCAGGCTAGCATGGTTAGTACCTCCTAGCAGGACTTGGCATAGTAGGATGACCATCAGCATTCGGTTACCAGGAATCATGGTGTCTCTGGGGTGTAAAAAACGCAACAACAAACAACAAGGAAAGTCAGGATGAGAAGCAAACCCCCCCCCCCTCCTCCTCCTCCTCCTCCTCTTCCGAATAAACTTGAAAATAATAGTAATAAATGGCCAAACGACATGAGAAGAAGCCCCCGAGCGGCAGCAGGCGCGCCCCGGCGGGCAGGGATTAGCCGCTCGCCCCAGGTTGCTCGCCGCCCGGCAGCCCCCAGGGGCAGGCGGGTCTCCGGCGCACCGGGCCGGGCCGGGCCGAAGCTGCGGCGGGGCGGCGGGGCCCCGGCGCCCGGCGGGGAAGGGGCGCCCGGCTCGGCGGAACGGTGCCGGGGGGGGGGGGAGAACGGGGGACGGGGACGCGGGTTCGCGTCCCGCCGCCGGGACCCCGGGAGAGTGGTGGTGGGGGTAAACGAGACGGGAACGAGAACGAAGTAAAGTTTGGGTGTTGTTTTTTTTTTTAAAAAAAAAAAAAAAACACCAAACCCAAAACACTAAAATCAAGAACCGTCGCGAAAACCAAAAGTAAAGAGCGAAGCCGAGGAAGAAGAGGGCTGTACTCACTGACAGCAAGCAAGGCATATCAGCACAGTCCATGATTCTGGAGAGCCAGCCCGGACCCAGCGCGCCGAAAGCCTTCGGGGCAGCGGCTGCCGAGCGCCTCCCGCGATCGCCGCCCGGGCGCAGTGCGGCCGCCGCCGCCGCCGGCCCCGGTTTTTCTCCCCGGCCCCGCAAGTCACGTGGAGCCTCGCACCCCCGCCAGCCCAGCCCGGCCCGGCCCGGCCCGGCCCGGCCCGCCGCCCCCGGCCCGCCCCCGCCCGGCCCGGCCCCGCGGGGGACGGCCCGGCCCGGCCCGGCCCTCCCCTCCCCGCCGCCCGCGCCAGGCTCCCGGCCCGCGGCGCTGCGTTCCGCCGCCCCGGAGGGAGGAGAGGGGGGGGGGGGCTGCGGCCGGGGGTCGGGACCGAGCCGGTGCCGAGCTGCGGCGGGCGTGGGGGGGGACGGACCCCGCTCAGGTGCATCCCCCGGGGACTGGCGCAACCCGAGGCGCGGGGCCCCCCCCTGCCCCTCTCGTTGTCTCTCTCCCACGGCCGGGGTGGGGGGGACACGACCGTCGGCGTGGGTGTCCGTCCCCCCCGGGTGCGTGTGTGTGTGTGTGTGTGTCCCGGGGGTCCCTGTCTCCCCCCACACCCCCCCCCCCCCCCCGGGGGTCCGTGTCCCCGAGCACGCCGGGCCAGGGGGGAGAGGACGCGGGGCGGCTGCTGTGCGGGGACCCTCCGAGAGGCCGGTTTGGGAAGGGAAAAGTCGGGAAGCGGCTCTCTCCCTCCGCCTGACGAGAAGGGAGGGAGCGCTGGGGAATGAGAAGCAGCTGCGGGCAGAAAAGGGACGGCGGCAGAGACCTGGTTCCTCCCATTGCTCGCTCACACCGCCCGCCGGGCCCCGAGGGGCCGCGCTGCTGGAAACCCCTACACGCTCCCGGGGGGCCGGCAGCCCGCTGCCAGGCCCCGGGATTATCCCTGCCCCGGGTTCCCACCCGCCCTCCGGATTTTCTCATCCTTCCCTCCCCGGCTGCCAGAATAACGCTCTCCCCCCCCTCCCCAACACCCTCTGCTCCTTCCCACCAGGCCAGGTTCCCGGACCCCCACCTGGGTGGGAAGCAGGCGCCTTCCCAAGCCAGCACGGGCTGTGTAACGGCCACGACCGGCTGCTCCGGAGGGGTACGAACAGGGGGTCTCCCGGAGGAAGGATGCTCCCTGTCCCGCAGTTCAACCCCAGCATTGCCCTGGGCCGGCTTTAGGGTTGAGACCAAGAGCCAGGCTTCCCAAGGCTTGAGGCTGTTCCCAGGTGGGGTTTGGGGACAGACCGGTCTGCCACTAGCGCGCATCAACTGGACATACTGGCAGTGTGGAGAAGGCAGCTCCTGGGAAAGACCCCCCCCAGTGAAGAGCCATGGATGCCACCTACTTTGGAGAGAGAGGGTAGACTGAACGACCCCATGATAAATAAAGAGAACTCCACCAGGGCGTTAAAGTATTGTCCCCTTGCCCGGCTGGGGTATCCCTTTGTGTTGGGCAAACTGTCATCCGCGGGGAGAAAAGTTAGTTAATTTATGAGACCAAAAGCTGTGGTCATGGAGTGGCCATGGGAACTCCTAAGTTCATCAATTAACCGCAACCAAAAGCCAGCTCAGAAATGATGACTGTAAACCAGCACGTTCCCACAAACCACCAGGCCACTGTGCCCAAGCGGACAGCAAGCCCGCGGCAGCGCGCGTCGGCTTCCTTACAGCACTGCCCCAAAACTCGCACGCGATCAGATACGACTTCTTTTAATATTTCACTTTTTTCTTTTTTTTTAGGTCAGACCTGACCCGTGCATTAGAAAAGCCCAGGGATGTCACTGAAAGGACACGCACAGATAAAAGGCAGTGCTGACACTGTAATATCTCTGAGTTATTCCTATACCACTCTGAGTTTAAAAGAAACATCTGTTAGCAAGGTATTTGGACTATGAATCCATCAAAATTTGTGAAATATTGCTATCGCCATTTCAGATGTATCACACTGTGTGTTATTCTTAACAAGGGAAAACAATTTTTGGAGTAGCTGCTGTGCAACTTTTTAAAGTTAAATAACATTTTCATTGAAAATACTCCAGTCTATAAACAAAGTTTACGCAAGGGCCTGTATAGCACTGCTCTTAAAACAGACCTCTGGATTTGGAAAAGCAGCTCGCTCCCTCTTTGTGGGAGCAGCAGCAATACGTTACGCTCTTTGTCTAAAGACCTCACTCGGATTTTGTTAGGCTCAGAGAGCGGCCGTGTTTGAAATGTTTGTCGCTGAGGAATTCAGTCCCACGGCATCCAGTGCCTGCTCTCGTAAGCCGTCCCGTTAAACCAAGATCCAAAAAGTTGCTTATGTAATGCTGGTTAACCGTGCCTCTGTGCAAGGAGGTGGCCAGCTGGGGACAGAAAGCCAGGGGAGAGCAGTGTGGTTTAGGCTCTTGTAGGAGGCAATAGTGTATTTGAGTAGCTTATTGGTTACTAAGAAGTGTTAGTCATGGGGAAAGCTGTAGTATTTATTCCGTAAAATGTAAATACATAACCCAAACCACAAAGGAATAACCATGGATGGAAATAGTGTAGCATTTACAGAGGGAGCTGAAACTCATTTCTACAGAAGCTGTATTTCCTTAGCCCCATAGAGAGTAATTCACCTTGAACGTAGCTTCTGCTCAAGCCCGTGGAGTTACACACAGGCTGAACTCGGTCCAGGCACGCTAAACAACCGAGTGTGTTATATATTCCAACCAAAGAAGTGAATGCCAAAATGGAGCTAAAAATACAAATGTGGAAGGTTTGAAAAGCAAACACTGCTTAATTCAGCGGTAGATATAACATTGTGCGTTTTAAAGATCCAGCATGTCAAAAATAGAGAACGTTATGTCTATGCTCAAGGCAAGAGCCACCTCCCCCCGCATCACATCTCGCGGGGGTGAGAGGGGGGGGTTGGTGTGGTTCTTGCCTGTGATCCAGTCCCAGCCGTTTTTCGGGTGCCAGGTTTTTTCCTCTCTGACTTCCGTGAAAAACCTTCCGGGAATCTCTGCACCTGGACAGCACAACCATTGGCCTCCTCTGGGAGCTAAGCACCAGGTCATTGGGGACGTCACCCTGCAAAGAATGGCCAGACAAAGAGGTGATTCATGTACGTACAGACCTTGACTGTGACAGAAGACTTGTTTTGTCAGTGGCAGCAAGAAGCCCGGGAGCTGGCAGGTCTCCTACAGCCTGAGTACCCAGCTCTGCTTGCAGAGGTCAGTAGCCAAGGGGCAATTATTTGCTCTCTCTTTTTTCAACCCGGTAATTGTGGATTTGCCCAGATGAGTTCCTGATAAAATCCCAGCCGCTAACGTTTGCCCCGTTTCCAGGTTTCGTGTGCTCAGGACCTACCAGCAAGCACTGCAGGTCGATGTTCAGCACCTCTAGAAATTAGGCCAGCTCTGTTTACATGGCAAACTTTTCCTCTAATGGCAGCATTTCAGGAGATGCCTCTGGACTCGGGCAGAGAGAGACCTTCCCAAACCAGTTCTTGCATCCTATGTTATTTTTAGAGCAGCTGCACCTTTTGGGCTCCAAAGTTTGCAAACAACCTGCCTTGGGAAAAAAACTTGTCTCACCAGATTTGTGCTTGAGCAGAAACAAGCCTAAAACCATAAATAAATAAATAAAGTCGTATGTCGGAGATGTTTTAATGACATGAAATACAGGAGGAGATGCCCATAAGTGTGCTAAGATCAATTCCCTCCTACCCTTTCCTTTCAACTGCCTAAGCTTGTCAATTTAAACAAAGAGAACTGAGCAAACAACTCCAAGGGATTACATTTTCCAAAGTAGCTCTTCACTAAAGAGCCGGGCTACAACCGGTGAAAACAAGTGCAGCTGCTTGAATGGCGAAAGGAACATTTTTTACAACCGCTCGGAGATTTTCATGATTTCTCTGAATGCTTCAGAGCTGGCCTGTTCTACCAGAATTTTCTACCTTCTCTTGAATAAAGAAATCCATACTTCTCCTGAAACACAGGGCTGGGCCTGGCTTGGACGTTATTTCTGCTTTACATTAACGTGTCTCTACTGCGGTGCAGGGCCATGTCTAGAACCACTCCTGAGCTAAGAAGAGAATCAGGTTCAGGATGGCTGGTTTATTCCAAATAGCTTTTTTACAAATGCATGCAAAACCAGTGTGGAAACATTAAAAAAATGCAGTTATAAAAAGGCAGTCTTTGGTAATCAGATACACAGCAGTCGAAACAGTAGGATTGTCTGCTTTTTCTATTTTTAAGTTTTTAAGGACGATTTTTATTGTATTTTAAATGCTATGAAAAGGTTGACTGTCCCACGCAGGCAGAATGTTTAGTTGCTTTTTCTTGACTCATTCATTTTTTCGCTTTTCAAAGATCCCCAAGACTGAGCAAGCCTAGAAATGTCACCCCTTGCTTTTCATACATACATTGTCCGTCTTCTACTGCGACAGCGTAAGGTCTCTGCTGCTAAATATTGTTCCTTAAGAGATGCTTGTGCAGTGCATCAAAACTAGGAGGCCTGGGTCTTAGGGAAGTGCTTCAGCAACACAACTTGTAAAATAAAGGTAGAGCCATTTTAATGGTCTGTTATTAAATTCTCCTGAACTGTGTTAGAAACACCTCTTTAAGCCATCTGTTGTAACATCATCTACACATCAATTGGTTTCCTTGATCAATGTTGCAAGAAGAATATGCACTGATCTCGGGCAGCTTTTGGAAAGAGATGTTGCCTTTAGCACACATTTGCTTCCGCGCTGTATTACTCCCCACTCAATCAAAGCTTCATCCCTGAGAAGCAAGAAGGACCTCCAGAAGATGAAGAACGCATTCCTCCTGCTCTGAAATTGTATCTGGTACTAATAAAGACCATCATTCTTCTAACGAACGCCATACGGTCATATGGCTATCTAAGATAAGCAGACTCATTTTGGATTTGTTGAGTCATGAATACTTTTTGAGAATACCACAAGCATTGGCAGCTCCCTTAGCATACATACCACTTCAGTGTGTCTCTAACACTGATATGCGGCTTTGTCTGAGTTCAGCTGCAACTCTGATATTTCAAATGCTTTGCTCTTCCTCACTGTCTAGCAACGCTGCCAAATCTACCATTCCGCACAACCATGCGGCACCTCCAGGGTGCCGACATCTGTCTTTGTCCTTTAATTGTATCTTGAGATCTGCTATCATCTGAAGCTTTAATGATTTCAAACACTAATACAAGGCGTAAATAAGCAGAGCAGGACAACTGCTGCAAAAATAGTTCACACCAGCTCTATCTGATTTTCAGCAATAGCAAAGGACTTTACTGGTAGGTGTTATCACAACTGCTGGGAAATGTCAGCACATGGCTGAATTTTGAGTTCCGTGATGCGAACATTCTCCCTTGAAAGCAGAGAGGAAGGATCCTGCTAGGGATTCCCAGTCGGGAAACACGGGCTTGCCTTGTGGCCTCCATCTCCAGCAATAATAAACTGGTGGGGCTCATCTGTATCAGTTGTCTGGTGACAAATAATCATCAGACCAAAGATCGTTTTTAGAAGGTGCTCACCGAATAACCTTACACAATGAACGTGTATGAACAGAGCATGAGCTTCCCACAGACACGTGACAAGAAAGAGATCGCTTTTGAGTGAAAGGCTGCTTCTCCACACACATATCCATGAGGCTGCAGGTTGTACGGGCTTTGTGGGTATTCCTTGTCAAGCTACTGTCCTACTTCTTGCTCTGTGTCATAGGTACTCTTAAAAACATGTATGTGTATATAAATGTGTGTACACACAAACACACCTAGACACACATGTATCCATCACATTTGGCTAAAACATACTAAGAGCAGCAGGATCCTAACCAAGGCAGGACCTTGATGGCTTATTCTAGTACAAAACAATCCATGTTAGTGCAGCAGCTTTGTCAGGACAACCCAGTTCACTGCAAATATCTTACAGGTTTAATCCTTATGAAAGGGGTAATGCCCTGTGCGGCAGAAGGAAGGAGCTAAAACAACCTGCAGTCCTTCCTGCCAAACCTTTTAGCAGGACCTACTTCACTACAGTGCGGCAGGGCTCTCTGTTTTATTATTGATAAAGCAAGCTAATGAGTAAGGTGTTAGCTGGGTTTGTTTTCAAGGTAGAGACATTCTTACTTACTGCTACCTGCTCTGTTCCGTTCTGGGGCAATAAAAAACGCTTGTAAGCAAAATCAAAGCCCACATCCTCTCCCATACAACTACTACACAAAAGCACCCAAGCAGGGGCACTGTTTGTATCAACAGCAGTGAAACCTGATTTCATTTTTGGCTCTTTTCTACGTAAGCAATTATCTATTTTCCCCTTCACTGCTTCCATCATACGCAGACACTGACTCAGCAGACTAAAGGAGGCCTTTAGCTACCTGGGAAGTTCAAAGGCGATAGGTTTGGTGCAGTGGTGCAAGTACTGGGATGCCTAAAGGAAGGTTGGCCTAATGATGAAGGAGTTGATTTGGACTTCAGAAGGTCTAGGTTCAGCTTTGTGCTTCTCTGACGCTGGCTGAATCACCAGGAACCTACTTTATCCAAGTGGCTACGCATATGCTTAACAGTGAAAAGCAATTTACAAAAATGGGGAAAGGAGGCAATTAGAATTAAAGGCATGTCAGAGCCTCCATTCTGGAAGGACAAGTGCATTTTGCACCATACTCAGAAATAAAGCCGAAATAAACATTAGTTCCAAACAGGTCCTCAAATTCCAACCCAGCAAACCAAAAGGCTTTCAAACCATTTCAGTGGGGCTCCAGCCCCTAGGAACATATTGGAAGAGTAATGTGACAGAGACTCTGTATGATCTCTCTCATTTACAGCACATGAAATGAAAGTTGTACTGCCCCGTACGTCATGGAGAGACACCCAGTGATTCACGTCTCATCTACAGCAAGAAAGACCCGGACCGACTCTCTCTCCTGTCGCACCCGCTTGAGAAGAAGAGCAGAAGGGAATCATTGCTGTGGGACATTTCCAAAACTACAGAAGCAAAATCTCCTCCATAAGGAAGAAGCGAAACTGAATATGCCTGGAAACTAGGAATTCAACACATTGTAGTCAGAGGTGGGTTTCCAGCATTTTCCAGAAATAGTCATCAGGGCTTTAGATTACTGGCTGGCAGCCACACAGCCCATGAACTGAAGGGAGGCCAATTTCTTGACCTGCAGGCTTCAATGCAAAGACAGTCTGTACTCTCTGATACCTTATCCAAACGATGTGGGCAAACCAGCGTTCTACGTGTGTACCGTGCGTGTCTAATCCCACAGGCAAAGTAGGCTTTCTGTTAAAGGCTGTTTGCAGGATCTACTTACTTTATTTTTTAAAATACCAGTCACCAAACAGCTTACAGAGGAATAAAACTGAGGAACTGGCTTATAAAAAAGGGAGAAGAAGGGCTTTTAGGAGAGGGATATCTAAAATTCAATTTGAATAAGAAAAAAAATGAAATGGCAAAAAGGGAGTAAGTCTGAAGACATCCCATATCTCACTCTCTTTTGCATATGAAGGGACCTTGGAAGCGAGGGGTTGCTCACCCCCACAGAGGTCCACCTGGGCAGAAGGGTTTACAGAGCCAGACCACAAAGGATAAGCAGGAAGACAGAACAGGAGAGAAAATCGATATGGGAAAGAAGTGAAAACCAAGAAGGCAAATTCAGTCTGGGCAAAGGGCCAAGCCAAGGCCAAGTGCAATTCTAGAAAACAGGGCCGAAGCCAAAGGCACCAAGGTGTCACGACAGGCTAGCACTGGTCTGCAAAGACAACACAGAATGACGCAACTGGCAGGTGCACAGCATCACCCAGACATGAAGACAAGTAGGCTTAAAACTAGATTTTTGAACAAAAGGCTCGGGACAAAGGGTCTGAACCAGCAGTTTCTACTTGTGCAGGATCTGGGGTTAGCATAGCACTGGTATCTCCCAGTACCAGCCCCCTGGGCACACTGGTGTTACACTTTGAGTCACGGAAAGCAGAACTAAGTTGCAGCAATTTCCCTGAGGACCTCTTTGCTCCCCTAGTCGCACCCTGCGTTCCTACTTGTTCCATCTCTGTCCTGCTGACTCTGCTGCCTTTTCCCACCCTCTGTACGCATACCTGATAAGGCAAAAAGACTCAGAACCAGGTATTGTACGCAAATGACACCACCCCAATTTGAAGAGATATTGCAAAGAGCAAATGTGCAATGTTATTTATAAAAGTGGCATCCCATTATAAACATTCCTCACAAAGACCCGACACTGAGCTAACTCCACAGCTGCCAAAACCAGTCACCTGTCGCGCCTGCAGAGGCCCTCAGCAAGTCACTTCATCTCCCATCACTCTTTCCCCACGTAACAGTTAGGTGCAGAGGCAAAGCAGGGCAGGGAATTCACGCCGCCTGTCCGCTTCAGACCAGGCTGAGCCCAGGAAGGACAGAGGAGAGGCTGAGTGGGCTTGGGGCTTGAGGAACTGCAAGATGAAAATGAGGTAGATTAAGACAGATGCTTGAAGAGCGGAGGATGAAAAGAGAAGGCCAAAGAGGTCTTAGAATCAATGAGTATTGACTTGAGTCAAGGATAGTGGAGACAAACCCCAGATCCAAAGCACAAAATAGCAGCCGTCCGAGGTGAGCCTGACAGAATCTCTCTCAGTGTGGTGCCATGAGGACAGTTGGACTTGCAAAGCTGTCGTGTGGTTCATTTCCCTCTCTTGGGACCACTGGCAGCCACCAGCACAGTCACCATTCCTTTTTCAGAGGTTCCCCGGCTGGTAAGCCACCAAGAGCAGCCCAAGATGAGACCACCACGGAGGAGGTGCCTTGAAATGGATGGCACAACTGGATCTGCCAGGTAGAGGTACTTGAAACAGGTGCCTGAATGTATCTACAGGGTTGAGAATGGCTACGGCCTGGGAGCAAAGCAATAGTCACCAGAAAATTGGAGACCTAACTAGTCTGCCTATGCTTGCAGGAGATGCACAGTTCTGCTGTCTCAGAGGTAGCTCCCAATCCACTCTCAACCCTTTTCAGGATACAGAGAATTTCTCTCACCTAGCATCATCCATTCCCTGTCCACATAGGATCACCCTTGCCCTGCTGGGCAAAAATTCCTTTCACCCAAACCAGCACAACTCAAAGTCCAGTCTGGGGAAAAAAAAACCCAAACAAGCAAAACCAAAAACCAGAGCCAGTGGGAATTTTAAAATAAAAAATAAATAAAGGCTGGGCTCTGTTCTGTTGCTTGAGGCATGTAAATGCTGTGTTTGTACATTTCAGACTCTTCCCAGCAACAGAGCTCCCAAAGCACTTTGCCTTTACAGGGTGAGCAGCTCCATGTCTCCCATGGCAGAGGGCACATATAGTGATCTGGCTCGCGTTACTGAGCAGATCAGATGATAGGTGAAGATCCATGCTGCTGAGCAGCAGGCACAGCTGGTCAGCAGCTCACAGGTCAAAGTCTTTTTCTTCTGTCTGAAAATCCTCCTGCATCTTTCTTTTCCAAAGTAAGTAGAGGCCCTTCATTGTCCAAAGACTTTTGTTGCTACCTGGCTTTATGTACTTACACATCTCTGCATGAGCAAGATTTTAGCATGAGGGCATTGGCACAGTATGCTTCAGCTCACATATTTTTTTTATAATCAATTGTTTTGTAAAACTGTTCATTTTACTGCCCCATGAGATGTGAATAGCAAATCCAGCCAAAAAAATATCTGCCCCTCATCCCTGGGTCTTAGGAAATGTAGATTTGTCACCCTTCACTCTTTTTGTATGCTGTTAGATTTTCTCTGTGTAATTTTATGCTGCTCAGACACCTAATGACCTAAGTGGTCCCAGGAAAGGAGAATTGGCTTCCTCTGCAAAAAGCCTGGTGTTTATTTGCAATTTAGCTTACCTGACTTGTTTAAAGTGTTATCAGAATGCATCCACCTACTTTCTTTTCTTCAATTTCACTTGATATCCAAGATTTGCTTGAATTGAGAATGTCTAAAGCCTCAGGCATGATCCTGGGTGTTCTCAAGACTTAAATGCCACTGCTTAAAGAGTTAAAGATCTAGATGGCTGCACTAAGAGGATGATAAACTAATCACTCAGTCACTGCTGGTGAGCCTGGTGTCATTTACTGAAACATGGAATGCATTTAACAATGTAAAAGAAACTCCATCCAGTGCAAAAGCCAAAGATGATTGTTAGATTGTCAAGGTTTACTTTGGAGAAAGTCCTCAGTCTAATTACCTACATTTAAGAAACAGAAGTATTTTTCCACTCGTTGAAGAAGTTAACATTTCCCTTTCAAGCCAATGGGTTCTTTTTTTCTGTGACTAAGGACTGCAGATTCTCTTCAGAGGACTACAAAAATTTAAGACAGGGACTAGGTAGAAGACATAACTCTTCCAGGGAACAGGTAAGAAAAGTTTCCTATCATCATAATCATAATGAAAGTAGAAATAATAATTACAGTACTAGTACTGCACATTTACCTATTGATTTGTGTCTTCCAGTTCTGTGAAATCACTTGAAAGAAAAGGACAGCTCTCGGCACTCAACAGAAATACTTACTTAAAAGCCACGTTCTGTTTTGGTATTCTAGGAAGAAAATGCTTCTAATAATTTCCCTGCAATCTCTGAACCATGAAGGAAAAGAAAGACCAGGTCCAACATTTTGGTTTTGCATTTTAGACTTTGGTGAATATTGGCATTTTTTCTCTAGTGTTAAAATGAGATCTCAGTTAAAGATCAAGGTACTAAAAATGAATAAAACATCAGAAGGATTTTGTGGGGCTTACCCAGTGAGCACCCAAACTGCAAAGAATATCACTTTGTTATCTCTTACTCTATTAAACTTAGAACGGTACAACTCTGTTGCGCTAAGCAGTTGGTACAGAACCCTTTCCCAGCATGCCAAATCCCAGAGCTACTGTCAGTGGATACCACCAGAAGTTTTTCATTGTTGGGGAAGTAAGACTCGGAGTGGCAGACGATATTTCTCCAGACCAAAATGGAGGTGTGACCATAGCTCATCTTTGTAGATCAGTGTCACTTTGACCTAGCAAACATAGGCAATAATAGAAAATGCAGCAACATGGGTTTAGCACGTACTAACAGCTTAACAATTCTCCAGAGACTCTGGATGGGTACTCTGATGTGGCCATAGCACATCCTCACAGACCAATGTCAATTTGACCTAGTAAACACAAGTAATAATAGAAGAGGAAGCAATATCAGCTTAGCAAGCGTTAACTGCTTACCAGTTCTCCAGAGACTCTAGATGGGCTCTCTGCTTGCTAGCTTGGCCAAAGCTTGTCCCATGGCTCTGGTACTGTGACCCAAATAACTTCCGAGGAGGAGGCAGGAACACATACATTCTAATGACACTTACCTTCATGACGAGCCTGACAAGACAGCTCATGATCTTTTTCCCCGCTGGGTGATGGCTGGTGGCTGAGGCGGTTCTGCTGATGTTGGTTAGGGCAGTCTCTCCAGAAGTAAGGAAAGCTTCAGCCTGAACCATAGGATTGAAATCCAGCTGTATGGGTGGAAATTCAGCTGATCAAATGGGAGAAATCTCCAGCATTGTCTCATCCTGAAATAAACATCAAAAATAGATGAAATTGCTCTCAAACAGTGGCTATTTCCCTGCACTCCTAAAAAGAGAATCCAAATGAGTAACTGAGGTGTTGCTGTATACACTGTAGAGATCTAAAGGCAGAAAAGATGAATGCTATTCAAAGGAACCTGCTGTTCCTGTTGTGTAAACCTTTCCCTCTACAAAGAGGCAATATTTACCATAGGAACTGTGTCACACTTGCCTCACTGCACTTCATGAAAGAAAGAGAGCAAACACTTTTAACATCACTGGGACCAAGAAATGGTTCTACTGATAAGAACTGGGAAACTTTTGAAATACACTCACGGCTCCACAGACCATAATTGCTACTGCAGAGCAAACTATTTCTACCTCATCTATATGTGCATGTATTTTAAGAGTTGAAAAACTGCCGCTCTCGTACTTCTCAGCAGCTAATAAAAATCCTTGTTAGCAACATCTGGATACAAGATAAGGGAACCTTGCAAAGAAACATGAGGTATTCAACAAGTTTCTGCAGTGGGTTCATCATCAGTCCTCTGAGGACTTTGCTCCAAAGTCCACTGAGGTGTTGGGGTGTTTTTCCACTGACTTCATTGGGCTCTGAACCAAGACGTAAAGTCTCCCTGCTGAGTTTTGGACATTTATTTGTGTTTGATCTGTAATAAGATCTTTCATTTCTCTTATTTCTGTAAAAACAAATGAAGCCACAGTACAAGAAAGCAACTAAACACATGCTTATCTTTAAGCATATCCCTAAACCCATTCACTTAAAGTCTTTAAATCCTATGGACTCCTGGGAGACAAAAGCACATGCTTAAAATTAAACACGTGCACAGGGTCTTTGCTAATTAGTGATGGCCCTTCCTTCTTACAGGGCCCTAAACACATCTTAGAGCATCTGGGGTTTTAGGGTCCATATGGGAGAAATTACACAGAGACCATCGCAGAAGTGCAACTTTTAGCATTGTACCTAATGTTGGAAGCCTTTCTTAGTGGATAGAAGACTGATTCTGTTACAACACCATTTACAACTAGCTAAAGGAAGTAGCGTTTCTTAGATATTTGTAACAATAAGAATATCTAAACCCAGAGCCTTCTCTTGGCTATTATGACAACACAGTCCCATCATGACGACCAAATTCATCAAAGCAAAACTGCTTTTTGGAATGCATGTGTTTGCTGGCATCTCAAGAGCAAATGTGCCTCACTTCAGCCAAAATATTGTCCCTGGCCTCCTTCACTTTGCTTAGAGGAAGCACTCGTGCATCCTCTGGAGTCTGGCTCTTGGAAGATAAGCAAGCCTTTACCATTGGATCAAACAGCAAAAGGAAGACCATTCCCAGCAATCTGCACAGAGCAAAAAGCATTTTTCTTCACCACACCTTGTTTATTTTGGACCTCTGCTAAATAGTGTTAGAACACTCAGCTATCTTGATCACAGACAAGGCCTGAAATTTAACATGTCTGACATGTCAAATCAGTGTTGTCTCTGGTGAAAGAACATCTGGGAAGTTTCTTTGCAAAACAGTCCTTTCGGTAGGGTTTTGCCTGTCTGAGAACTACTTGCACTTTCTACTGATTACTTCACATTCACATAGGTACCACACGCCAGCTAACATAAAACCTCTCGCCATTTCAGCATCTCCTGTGCAAAGACTGAAACTTGTCCTTCTGTGGCTTCTACACTCCATCTCTTTTTCTTTTAACCTATTTTCCCGAACTCCTTTTTCAAGGTGCATCAGTGCACTCCACTTGAAGATGCTCTTGCCCCTTCAGCTCTCTCTATAAAATACTATGCCATCCCATATTTATAGGTTCATTGTTCTGCAGGCTGAACAATGAGGCCATGTTTCTGTGTCCATTAACGAGGAATCTGCATCAGATGTTAGCACACATTTCTCTCAAGTTAGCCAAAGCATGCAGTCTCCTGCTCCTGCTCCTGCTCCTATTTATACAGGCTGTGGAAAGACAGGTGATATCTGAACCCTGCATAAAGCCTTCAGAAGAGTATTTTTAAAAATAAAAGCAATTGTTTGAATGCTTTACATCATGTGGCTGCAGTGTCTTTGATCTGAAACAAGACTTACCACAGCTTCACACTCACCTTTGAGTAAGAGGGAAGTTGCGAGTCAATGCAACAACCCTCCAAACCACCACGAATAAAAGGATGCTGCAGGCTGCACTTGCCTAGAAGCATTAGCAGCATAGTCCTCGGCAATCCAGGATCTAGAAACACACCTAAAATAGCTTCAGCCCAGCTCATGCTGTTTTGAGGATGGAAGGGATAAAGACAGGAAACTTCTCTTGGATCCTTCTGCAGCCTCCAGTTTTTAAGTTGACAGTGGTGATCTCCTTAACTCCTTGATTCTTCAGTGCCAAAGACCCAGCTCACAGCAACTCTAGAAAAAAGACCAAATTTCTGTAAGAAGCATTAGATGCACCTTCTCTAAATCCCAAATTAGTAGATCCAAAGCAAAAGGGCCCAGGATGTCCATCTAATGATAATCCATCTTCAGTCATTGGCTCTAAACTATGAGACACTCCTCTAAATCAGCTATTACACAAATATAATGTCCTGATTACAGAACCATATAATTATTGAGTTTAGAAGGGACATCTGGAGGTCACCTAGTCCAACCCCTTCCTCAAAGCAGGGTCAGCTACAGCAGGTTGCTCAGGACTTGCTGGATCACTGTCTTGATCCAACACTTCCATGCATGCTTTGTCTGGGATAACTATTCTCTCTTCCCTCAGTTTCATAATCCAATCAGTGGTCAAGACAATGTAGAGACCTAAGCTTTTAAGAGGACCTGGTGTGAGGCATTTGGTAATGAATGGGATATTATACAGAGGCCAATATACTATAGAGCTGATGAAGCAGACAAGGGTTAGACTTCTGGGCTCTGGTAGATGGCTGCATTGATGGATGGCTGAACATAGAAGCAGCAAGAGTCTTCTCCTCGTCAAAAAAATCACCCTTATAGAGAGAAATGGTGGCAATCCTTAGAGCGTTCTTTTCTATAAAATAGATTTTCAGATGGGCTACAGCCTTGGATGGTATACGTTTTTGCAGCTGAAACAGTTGCAGTGGTATTTCCAATGCTCTCTGAGCAGCTTATGTAATAAAGGACAATATTACAACCAAAACAGAAGGTGAATAGTCATCAGCATCTTCTGTATTGAGGCTCTGGTTGCATTAAATGTCCAAGAGTTATGATCCACTTTTAAACTGCCTTTTGAGGATGACCTACATCACCTGTTGGAGAACAAGGCTTGATATCACTGCAGGCAAGTTGATTTTAGAAAGTCTGCACAAAGAACATACTATACGATTAAAAATTACCTCTCTCTGGTACCCTGCCCAATGCTTTCCCAGAGACCACTTTCCATACAACCTGTGGAAATGAAATACTGTCTTCCTTCTGGTAGCAGATAATGTAAAAGAGTTTCCCAACAAAACTTGGGAAAGAAAATTTTGTTCAATATACTTCCTAAACCCAAAGAAGAATGGAAGGCTGTACTCTCAACAGACCTCAGAAAATTCACTTCTTTCACCACCAGATTCCTGTTCCCAATGCTAACTCTAACCTCTCTGTTTCCCTTCCTTTCTAAACAAGATTGATTCACAGAACTTGATTTAAAGGATGTTTATTTCCATAACAAAAATGATCAGGGGTCTAGAAAACATGACCTATGAGGAAAGATTGAAAGAATTGGGTTTGTTTAGTCTAGAGAAGAAAAGACTGAGGGGGAGACATGATAACAGCCTTCAACTATGTAAAAGGTTGTTGCAGATAGGAAGGTAATAAATTGTTCTCCACGTCCACTGGGTATAAGACAAGAAATAATGGGTTTAAATTGCAGCAAGGAGGATTTAGGTCAAACATTAGACACATTTCCTAAGAGGAAGGACAGGTGAGCACTGGAGTAAATTAGTCAAGGAGCTACAGACTCTCTGTCACTGTTGAGGCAAAGATTTGCCAGGAATTGGTCAGACCTGGCAAATCTCCCCTTGTGGTAGAGGCATAGATGATCTCTCAAGGTCCCCTCTGCCCATTTTCCTACTAGTATCTGTTTATACCAGTCAAAATTATCACAAGTATCTTTGTTCCATAGTAGGGAAAGAGAAAATCTTTCTTGACCCCCCCCCAGAGATTTTTACTGCTGGGTTTTTTTCTATAGTGGCTGTGCATTTGAAGGCATACACATCTATTTTTATTAAGACAGTTAATTAAAGGATGATTTTTGCAGACCTATCCCCCTGCACATGTTTTCTGTTATGGTTCATGCTATAAGATGACATGTCTGCACCCCATTCAAAAGCTTTCCTCCAGATAAGAGATGCAGGATTCTCAGACAAGCAGATTCTCTCATGTCTGGAAGTGATACCTGCAGACCCAGCCAGCATAACATCATCTGACTGAGGGGGCTTCCTCCACTCAGATCCTTGGGTCTTACAGTCACAACCATACACATCACCCCCCATGCACTGCTCAAAATGAGAACTTTGACACATGGAACTACGATGTTCACAGAGCACACATTGCTGGCTAACCTTGGCAGACAAGGTCCTCCTCCATCCGAGGCAGGCAACTCAATCCCACAGCACGGGTAGGGTTTGGATTTTGAAGCCCAGCTCTGCTAGTATTAGTTGTGTCAACCCATCCTGTTCAATTCCAATGCAAAGGACAATGGCATTGCTTTTTAAAAAACGCATCACAACTTCCTGCCATTGCAAGCAATCCTTTGCCATAAAAAGCCATTGGCCCCTCACTCAGCACATGCCATATTCAATATACACAAACAAGGGGATGCTTCTCCACATACTCATTGGTTCAAGACAATCATCCTCTTAGACACACAGCCAGAGGAGTAAAAGAAAAACCTCCCTGACCAGTGAGGAAAATACAAATATAATCATTCAATGGTGAAAGAAATCTCCATCTTATGGCCTCAAGCAAACCAAGACTGCTTCACAATCTAACAGAACATGAGAAGGTTAAAAATTATGCTGCAAAGCAGAAGCTGCTCATTCATTTTCAGGCCTTTCTTTCCATCTTCCTTCCATTTCCACTCTTTCAGAGACAGGGGCTGAAGCTATGCACAGTAAAGGAAACATTTTCTCTTGGCACTAAACTTTACGGAAGCAAAATGGTTCTGCATCCACTTGTGACTTTTTTGTGTCATTTGGAGAGCAAAATTAGCCAACCTGAGGCAATATCTTCTGCCATTTACACCTTAAGAAAACTTTCATGATTCAGTTTCTTCATTATTTTAATTTATTTTCAAGTGGAATTAAAATTAACTTAGCTGTGGAAGTCTGGGTTGCTTTCTTAATTGAGGAGAACCATCACAATTCAATCTGATTAAAATGTTTCAAATAGCTATCTCATTCACCAGGAAACACAGTTTTAGAGCGGTCAAGCCTAAAGGTTTACTTGCATCAAGTCCAGTGACAGTTTACCCTCCACGAAAAGGAAAAAAAAAAAATCAGAAAAAGGCAAGAATATTTCAGTGAATCTTTTTTAAATGTTCTGATTTTTCATCTGAAACAAAGTTTTGAAACTGTTAGAATAACTGCATTTTTAGTGTATTTTATGCATACACACATCCACATACACATGCAATCCACTAAAAATAAATGAAACATTTTATTTCAGGCCAATGAAACATTTAGGATGGTCCCAAGAGATATTTTTTCTTTTAAGCAAACTTCCTTTATCACTACGTTCATGCTTTATTAAACATGTGCAGACATTAATGGCACACAACATTTTATAAAAAGTGTTCTTCCTTCAGGTTTCCAGTTCAGCTTCCTATAAAAAAGCAGTGAACCCTACAGGTCTTGCTAGCCTGGGCAGGTCTGATAACAGGGTTTGTCTCCCTCTGCTGGTGTCGTTTTATTTTTTAGTGTCTTGAACGGCTGGAAAATACTAATAGTTTGTAAAAGATTTGAGAAATCCAGGAGATAGTCCTCACTCAGTTCTCTAATTCCTAATTGTTATTACTGAGACCAAGTATTGGCTGTAGGGCTGGGTGCAATTAAATGAAATCACATTGATACATTGATGCTGATTAGGAATTGATTTTTCTCTACTCACACTGGTTTAAGATTCTTTTTCTGCTATTGCTTAACCTCGTTCTTGAATCAAACCTACCAGGGAGGCTAAGAGGTTTATAAGCAGAGTATAACCTCTATGTCATCACCACCCAAATCACATAATAACCAAATAGCCATGTGCAGTGGACAGGTGGACAGGTCTGTTTAAACTAGAGCCCATTGACTAAGGGCCTTAACTCCAGTTCATCTTCAAGTTTTCCCACTCTATAACTGGCACAGCTGAGCTCTGCTCTCAGTTCGTGCATGACTGGATCGTGCTCTGCCCGTGGAACCTACAGTCCCAGCTAGGTAGCACAAACAGCAAAATGAAGACCAGAGAGGGAATGCTAATCGGTTTAGGACAGGCTATTCACGATCCTGAAGTCGGACAGCTACTGTGGGTGATCCTAGTGAACGTAGAGGAACCAAGTCTCATAGCCACGAAGCACAGGCACTCAACTTCAAGACTTGCTCCATTGACTTTGGACTGACAACATCGTCAGGAATAATCCCGTTAGACAGGACTACTTCCCTCCACTGATGACAAAGTGTGACAAGTGCGGGGACGGATCTCTCTCGTTCTGCCATCTAAAGCTATGAAAGGCAAAGCTCATCCTATATTGCTGAGATGTTAATTGCACCCCGTGGGCTTGTACCCTCAGATTACCACAGAATTCTTGTCTTCCAGCTGAATTTAGCTGGTGAGGGACCTATCCCAGAGTCTCTCACACCAAGGCACAAACATTTACAGTGATCTGGCAGCACATCTAGAAGTCGGCAAGCTGATACACAATACCGTGTATACATCACATGGTAGGATTCATCTTACCTAACTCTATCTACCTGAAAGGCAAGCATCAGGTCTGAGCTAGTCATATTAGCTCCCTGAAGAGTCAACAGAGATACGTGTTTCCAGAGGGCAAGTTATTCCAGGACTTTAAGACACCTGTCTTTGGCGAGATAAATCCAACCCTAAGAAAACTTTATCACCTACATTTTTCACTTCAAAATAAAAGATCGCTGTAAGCCTTCCCACCTAGCAAACAGCAGACCAGATCTGTACTCATCATTCATCTGACAGACAAGTGAGGCTCTGGAGAAAGCAATGGAAATGCCCTGAATTACTCCAGCTGAAAAACTATAGTCATTTGCCTAAGTCAGAACAACTACCAATGGTCCCCCGGCCTGATCCCACAAAAGCTTTGCATTAATTGAAATACCTTTGCCAAAGATATTTAGGGAAAACTAATCTGAGCAAGGCTTTGATGGATCAAATCTACGGCTTTCAGTGTGAAAACAGAATCCTCCTTGGAGCAGCTCCAGCTAAATCTCCTTTCTGGGAAATGAAACATTACAGTTGCACGTTAAAGAAAGTGATCGCTAGGATGTTCATTTCCTGGGTATAAGAAATAGTTTTCTATGCACAGTATTCTTGCTTAAAAGAAGTCTCCTTGTAACTTGTTTCACCAATGATTTTAAAGATATGACCATTTAAGTCACGTGTCAGATCCTAACGTAGGCTGCATTTACTTTTACATTTAAATACAAACATGCACATAAAAGCAGCCATCAGAGTACCATTACATCAAGAATATACTATTACATTAAGATTTATTTAACTGAATCCCCCATAATTAGGTCATAACATATGATTAAGCAGTTGTTAACTGTGTTGTAAGGAAATCTACAAAGGGAATGAAATATTTAAAACAGTAATAACATACCTATCCTGCTTTGCTATTTATGCACAGTTAAACACATAAAAACAAAGGAGCAACTCTTAATTACAAGGACAATTTATTTTGCTGACCTTCTTATTGGGACATATGCCAAACCCACTGAGGGCTGGTTTGTCCGTTGATTTGGTTGATTTTGCAGCAAAAATGTTCTGGCCCATTGTTGGAGACGCTGCAGTCATCTGCCGGAGAAAGCAGAGTGTTTTGCAGTGCTAATTTACAGCCTTCTTGACTGGTCAAGGGCAGCAATGAAGTATACAAATTACAGTTAAAAATAGAGATGGCTTTATGGAATCTCATTCCGGTGGCTTCTAAAGGTGCAGGGCCAGGAACACATACATCTCATTCCACGCTGCCTCTAAGTCCATTTTCATCTTTTTACTTTTCCCCTTGGATCCTGAGCTCCACTTCAGTTTTGAACTTACATAGGAAGGCAGGAGGTTAAACCAAACTGCTAACTGTGTCTCTTCAAAACTGACATTTAATACAGGGTATAAATCACTGTGGGAGCCTGTTATTCCTTCAGGAATGCAATTACATAGGGTCAAATAAAACATGAAAGAACCCAACAAGTTTTAAAATGTAGTATGTTCTCAAAAGCAGGCAAGAAGGAATGCAAAGCAGTCCAAATATGCTAACATCCACATGTTGTCCTGTATGAGGGGGATTAGAAGGAAAGGTTTCTGTTCTTTAATGATTATGTTGTTAAGCATAGGTATGTATGCAGGTTCAGGGCTCTCACTGAATACCAGTCTATTCAGGGAGCTTTGGGCAGATTACTGTATTTATTTAAAGCAGGTGTCTTTTATGTATCTCATTATTTTAATTGCCACTGTAGCCCTATTTAAGATACCACGGCCATTTAGCACACAAACGGGATATGCAAAATGGACATTCACCTTTTCCTTCAAGGCTCCGGGCCCAGAACGCAACCCCCATTCATCTGGACCGTAGTGAGGGACGGTGTTGGGAGAGATAGCACAGTATTGCAAAATCATCTCTTTAATAAGCCACCTTTGATTTAGGCCACCTCCACCTCAGTCTCACTGGCTTGCTTTTGAAACAAGGATGGAGAGCAACAGGCAAATACATAAATTAAACTTCATGACGCCTGTTAAAATCTGAAAAAAAGACAGATTAAGCAGGTTCAGCACCTCCTATAAAATCACTCACTGTCACCATTCACATTTCACTCATTTCTCTGAGCACAGAAAAGCCCTTCTGCTTTCATATTTTAGCAATGTATTTAAATAGCCTAGAAGGAAAAGTCTAGCGATTCTAGCAAATTTTTGAGGTCAACTTTTGCCACCCTCAATTTCACTGCTCTGTACTTTACACCTTGAATAGTTAAACTAAGCAAACTTTCAAGTTTCTTAATTGAAAATCTGGGATTTATTGAAGGCAACTATTTTAGCTGAAAGTAATTTTTTTTTTCAGCTAAATGAGATTTTTTAAATTCAAAATGAAAGGCTTTATGGAAAAATAAAATTCTAAGCATCTTAATTTGAGAATTGTTGGAAATGTTTTCTTTTCTCTTTTCAAAAAAGCGACTCCTCCCCAAGAGCGAGTGATGTTTAAAAAATACATATAGGAGAGTACTTTGCTTTTTAAAAGCCTTTACTTTTTAACTTGCTTTAATCTTGCTTTTTAAAGTTTTGCTTTCCACATTTAAAAATAAAACTTTCACTTGTTAACCCTCTCCCTAAGAAAGTAACACAAATAATACTTTACTTACTAAATGTTTTCCAGAAAAAAAGAAGTCAAAAAGACATATATGAAATAACTCATCTTTCATTTTTCTCTTTTTAAATCAAGCCAAAAACAGTGGGAAAACTTTAACAAATTGGGAAAATGTAGGGGTTTCCTCCAGATCTTTTAAAAATTACTTTTCTACAGCAAGTTTCCAAATAGGAAAATTACACACGGGGATTTTTTCCTACAAAAACCCTATAACTCCAGCTAGCAGACTCACTGATTTCACCTCCACTAAGACTGCAGGAATAAAACCTTAGATTTCTCTCACTTGTTTTATAGCAACCCACTGCATTACAGTTATATGGGTCACTGGTCCTGCCAACACTTATATATATTCTCAGAATGAAGCCTGTGAATAAGCTTTAGCAGAACAACAACTTCATTAAAGGTAGAGATATTACTACTGTCTATTATAAATATTATTATATACTTCCTATTGTATGAATATGGCTTTAGCTTCTTAAAATGTTGCCCTACTCCAGCCATACAGGTGAAATAACTCATGCTAATCACAGGCCTCAGGGTTAGTTTGTGTGTGGGGAGGATTTTCAGATTTTTTTTTTAATATCAGCCAGAATGACTCACCTGTTTCAGAGAAGGAGGTCTGGAGAACAAACACCGCTCAAGGGTTTCCTCAAACAATCCCTGAGCCGTTCGGTTTGAAATATTCTTGTGTCCTAATTCTTTGCAACGAGAGCTTAAAAATTGCTAGCAAGGGAGTCTCTGGATAAAGAATAGACCTTTCACTTGTCATGTGAAAGTATCCCCAAATGCAACCAAATTACAAGCACTTATGAAACTGCTGTCTGCACTTTTATACAAATTGACTGGTGTGACTGCACAGCGCCAGGGATCTACAGTGCCGCTTCCCAGGCAGGGAGAAGATTTGCAAAGGGTAACTGTAGGAGAGAAAAAGAGAGCTAAAAAAGTGAATAGCAAAATTTGAATTCCACTTCTAATCTGAAGCTATCTTACGTGCTTAGAGGATTGCCCTTTTTTAGTATTGTTTGGAAAAAAAATTTAAGTGAGGAAAACCACACCCTTACAGAAAGCACCCACAAAATCTGAGGACACACTGGTTTTGTTAGTTCAGGGCCATTGTTGGCAGAGGTGCAGAATTTGTTTGGTGCCAATGACCTGAAGCATCATGTGAGACTCCGAACCTGGTGCCTGTGACACGCTCAGAGCCTGCCACTCTGCCACACTTCCATATGAAATTAGCTTGGAAGATGCTAATAACCTGGCAAAAGTTTAGACATTTTTCATCCTTTCTAGAAAGTCATCATTCCTTCAGCTGAGAAGGTTACCTCCTTCAGATCTAGTTTCTTGAGCTTTCCTCTGCTGAAAAAAACTAAGCCAACATACAAAGTTACAACAATTAGGGATAACATCCCTGCACTTCTGTGATAACTCCAGTATAGTCATACTCGGTATAGACTCCTCTCCGTGTCTGCAGAAGGGTTGCCCTGGATCTCAGCCATTCTGTCTGCCAGTTCATGACAAACAGTCCCTCCTTTCACAACAAATCCCACCTTATCATCCAGAGAGGTCTGATGTAGATGTAGGCTTATTTCAGCCACACTTTCAAATGAACATTGGTTTGTCTTCTTTAAGCAGTGTATCCTGGAAAGGTAACAGACTTTTCATATACTTGACTTGAAATACATGAAAACTCTAGTTATTAAAACCACTCTTTAGCAGGAAAGTGAAAGACTTCCTTCTCTAAATCTGGAGCTAACAGAACAGTGTTACGTCCATTTTGTGTATACCTGAGCCTGTTCCAGCAAAAACTCCACACACCAGCTTAGTGACAGTGGACATGCTGCAGAGATGCTACCTGACTGCAGAAAGCCCCAAGATAGAAGTTGAATGCTGCATGTGTACAAAGTTAAAGTTCCATCTTCTTAGCTGCATTTGGTACATTCCAGACTACAGAGTATGCTGTGGTCCCTCCCTCATGAAGAAATATATAAGTCACTCACCCAAGTAAAACTTAAATACTGAATGTGCTTGAGCTGGGAGGAAGCAATGTCAATCCAGCTCTGAATACTGAAAGAAGTAGCATATGGAATTGCAAAGCTGGCAATAAGATTTATTATATTGAAACTGATACCTTACAGAAAAGAAAATGCAGTGCCTTTATTTAAGGAGAAAAAAACAACTTGGTCACTCATAGGCTCATAACACCAGTATCAATATCATACAAAGCTTCAGAAGAAACATTGGGTAAAGAATAAGACAGCTGTGGCAAAACGTGACATAGGGGACAAACTTCAGTCTGGCATAACAATGTCAGGCTTTTGTACCAGGCTATTCTATCCAAATATTAGGTAAATCCTTGATATGTTGCCACACAAAATTCCTAGTTAAACTGGAGAAGATAGGGAAAAGACAAGTGTTGTAAGGAGGATAATAAATTGGCTAAAATGGAGATGATAGCACTTTGGACTGACAGAACAACTGAACTGAAGGGAGGTTGCTGGAGGAATTCTCAATAATAGCCATGGGATGACTGCATTTAACACTGCTTCTACCAGTGCTGCTGCAAAATGTAGAAGTATTTCTAACCAAATTGCCTGAGGCACAGACTTAAAAGACATCATCAATACCAGGAAGATCAGAATATCATACCTGAGGAAATTATATACAAACCACAAGATCACTCAAGGACTAATACAACATCCTACTACAGTCATTGACGTTGTATAGGGCACTGGTGATTCTTCCTGAAGACTTCTCTGCTCATTCGTATCTGAATGAGATTAATTCAAACTGGGATAAGAGTGGAAAACAGGTGAAAAGTCTGGTCAGAATACAGGAGGACTAACTAGGCAAAGGTCAGCTACAGCAGCCTGGCTTGGTGAAATCAGGTGGATCCAAGACTTGGAGGACTCACCTCAGGGGGCAACACCGTGACAGCAAAGGGATGGAGTAAATGAAGGTCAGCACTGGCAAGTGGGGCCAGGAATGAGGAGGGGAAGATTTCTAAGGATCATGGTAGCGGGGTTCACAAATAAGACCCCCAAGAGGAGTACCAGAAGTCTGAACCTACACCCTTGCTAGGTTAGAAACAGTTACAAAATGAAGCTGCTTGCTGTGGTTTGTTGGGAGCTCAACTATGAAAAGGGAGAGGGACTTAATCTCAAAAACCTGATAAAAACAACACTAAATATGGGTTATTCAGCAGGAGGAGGAGAGTGCTGAAAGAAGGAACGCGACTTAACAAGCACTTAGGGCTGAATATCTGTGTTCTTTGCTGATAAAGTTGTGGCTCAAACTCTATTTCCCATTTCTTAAACATCTGAGCAAGCCCACATTTCAGACTAGCAATCAAATGCAAAAGGCACTACATGTTAGATAGGATTTCCATCCCCTAGAAAGAAGCCAGCATCGAACTAGAACTGCCCCAGAGATCAGCAAATGCAAGAATTACTAAGCACTGTTATCTTAAGATTTAAAACAAGGTTCTGATTTGGAAAATCCAGGTCAGAGTCAGGGTTTCAGAGTAAATCATATACCATGTGCATTGGCAGTTACTGTGTATGCCATAAACACAGTGTCTAAGCTCTAGGGGCAGACCCTGAGGATCATATTCAGTTGGTGCTTGATCTGACTTATTCCACTGGTGAAACTGGATTTTGACGAAGTATTGTGCTAGAGAACCTCGTTCCACTCCACACACATGCACACACACGCATGCATTCAGGCAGGCAGTCTCATAAACTTTAACTACATGCAGAAATTCCCATATTGCCTCTTGGATGTGATCCAACACATGAAGGGGCGCACTGGTGGACGATCAGTACCCGCCAGGTACAAAGCCTTCTCTCTTCTCCCTGGGTTGAGTGCTGTCATGAGCTGCCCTATTGTCTTTGCAATAAAACTCATCAAATTCCACCAGTATAAAGTAACGAGCTGTAGCCCTTCTACCACCCTACATCTGCTATTTAAAGCAGGCCAAAAAAACAACCAGCGATGTCAACTCTTCATTCTGTTCCTCAGATCATCAACTCTCTGAAAATAACAAAATCTGAAAGGCATATGGACCTTCTCATAAAAACAACAAACACACAAACAAACCCTCAGATGAGTTTCCCAAGTCAGCAGGATCTGCCTGCTAATTATTACCGTGCAGAGGGACCAACTACCCTGTAGCCAGAAATTACCCAAGAAGAGGGCTGAGTTCTCCCCCCCAAGCTGGGCTGTTTGGGCAGGCTGAACTCCTTCATTTCCAGGGGATATAGCTCCCTAAATCAGCATGGCCACAGGACCTAGAAGGCTAGCAGGGGACTGCTGGGGGCTGCTTTCACCCTCACCTTCCTGCCCATGCCTCTCACAGGTAGACAACGTGGGCTCTGCAGGGACAGAGAACCCCTCTCTGGCTCAGGAGCCCTTGAGGAGATGTTTTGACCTGCACAGAGAGAAATAAGAATAGATGAATTGTATCAGGACTGGAATAACGTAGGCTGGAACAAAAAGAGGGAGAAATGTCTGTAAGCACAGATGGGATTTTGCCTGGAAGTGCTCTCTCCCTCACCAATCCCTTCGCTAACCTCAGAGCCTCCAGGGAAATGTGTCCATGGGGCATGGAAGAAAGGAGACGGGAACAACACAAGTCTACAGCATCCTACATGAACAAGTCCTTCCCTGCAGATCCACCAAGACCTGGTCTCTCCTCTTTGCAAAGGGCAGAGGGGAATGATGTGAACCAACAGGGCAATTACCTTCAGCAGATGGGACCCCCGTGCAGTCCCCACGTCTCAGCTCAGAGCTGCTGCCAGCCCTCTCTTCCAGGGAAAGGATAGAGCTCACCTCCCTATCCAGAAAAAAAAGTAGCATCTGTGGGAGAAAGACATATGTCTGGCCTCCACCGTGAACCCTGCGCCTGGCAGGAGAAAGCGATGCCGATTCCAGCCCCAGCTTTTCATTCCTGTTGTAACAGTCATAAACGCCTGCTGAAACCTAAGAAGAACAAGACTGTAATCCTAATAAAACAACATTCTGGAACCCTGAAAACTAGATGGAGGCTTCTCAGGCCAACTTTAAAATTATATTCACTTTTCCAAAAGCTGCACTTTCTGTGTGCCGGCCGGATGGACACTGTCGGCCTGACCCCAGGAAGCACTGTGATGTGGTATTTCAGCAGGGAAAGCATAGAAGACAGTCCCTGCAGCACAACAGCCACCCTGTCACCAAAATATAGAGAGAATCCCCCATGCCCAGGCTCCCAAGGTCCCCTCCTAAAAGCAAGCTGGGATCTTTGACTCCAAAGCCAGCCTTCTTTTCCAGGTGCCCTGAAAGCCTGACTCAAAAGAGCAGGCACAGACTGTGCTTGTTTGGATGCAAAAGCTGGTGCAAAGGCACAGCTTTCCATGCTGAAATCTTTCCCTCCCTAGTCGGACTGTTGTGTTGAACAGAAGCCATAGGACTTCCCTTTGTGCACCAGCCACCCCTAAAGCAAAGAGCAGGAAGAAAGGGTTCAGCTTTCCCTCCTCACCATCATGCAGAGGGCAGCTCTCTGGGGAGACAAGTAACAGCTGTGCTCACTAGCTGGCATGTGTCTCTAGCAAGGCACCACATCAGCTAGTGCTTCTCTGTGGTCCTTAAAATGCAGAAGAGACTGACCTGCAACGAGCCCGAGGGTTACAGATCCTCAGCAACTGTAAATTTGCATCCTTCCTCAGGCATCCGTAGAGCTGGAGCTGCACCAGCAAAGGAGCCGCTCTCTGGAACATCTGCGTGTCGAGCTGCGCTGGCCCTTTCAGAAAGAAAACCCCTCTGTTGCCAACTCTTGTGATTTTACTGCAAATCTTCCCTGATGTTACGAGAAACCCAAGCTCCTGATGTGCCACTCTATCCAGCACTTTCACTTTAAGAAAAAAAATCTGTGGTCTGTATGGTCTTAAAGAAAACACTTTTCAGGAGATGGCCTGAACACATGCTAAAGGCTAAAAGTAGCATTCACAGAATAAAACCATCTCAGGATTTTTAAAAGACTCTTGCAATTCTGGAGGCCGGACCTGTGATCTAGGGAGTGACTGGCTATAAAGAACCCAACAACTGATTGGGAAAGTGCATTGTCTGATGACAAGGATTGGTTTCTTGGTGATGAAAGCATTTGACAGCCATCTAATCAGCTCTACAGTAATGACACTGTAGTAATGACACGAGTCAGTCCCTGCAGGGAATAGCACATTTGGATTGCAAATGCCCACAGGGCGCTAGTAATATTTATCTGGTAAACAGCATTTTCCATCATCGCGTTGTCTTAGAAGCATCAATTATGAACTCTACTAACTCACCAGTGAGGTACGAAACATTTTTTCGGGCAGTGGCTGGGGAAGCTTTGAAGGTGCATAGAGGCTCCATATCCCAAACCCAGGCCAGTGAGGCTCTCAGGGTCAGGACTGGCTTCTTAACAGCTCAGCACTTAGGCAGAGGGCGAGCTTCCCTGAGTAACCCCATTCCCACTCAGACACCACAAAAAGCGGCCAGATTTTCAGAAGATCTCAGCATGCCCATGTGCACCATTGTCACAGTTTAACCCCAGCCGCTAACTAAGCATTAATTAACTCCATCCCAGACAAAACCAGGACAACCATGCTCTGAAAATCTCATCACAACTGTCCCGGTGGAAAATGAGAGGCTGAAAACCTGCTCCCAGGCCGGGATGCTGGGCTCTTGAAACCATACTCTGAAAGGCTAATCTTGGTGCCGACACTGAGGGCCTCTTTGGCCTTGGGTGAATCATTTAACACCCACATAAACATAGACAGATACACAGCTCCTCCCCATGCCACAAGCCGTTAGTTACCTACTCATTACATTAAGATCACTCTTGACTTCCTTACTTGGCCCTGACTGTGGGTGCTGAATTCTTAGAAATCTGGCCCTGAGCTATTTTGGATTGGCCCTGCAAAGCACAGCAGGAAGACAAACCTCGGCTCATGTGTGCCCTTAGCACTGCACAAAAGGGGCAGATCCCAACCCATCCACAGGAGCCTCAAGCATGGAAGAAAAGAGAAAAGATCTGCCTGCACTAATGCACTGTTTCTGGTTTATTTTGAGTCTTTGCTGAGTGGAGCCTTTAATCTCTGCTGAGTGGAGCTTTTGTGAAGGGGGTCTTAAAGATTTGGAAAGAAATCAACAGACACAGGCAACATCACAGATCAAAATAATAGCATGTATTATAGCTGGCCATAAAAGAGTGAGCATTTCTGAGTGCGATACTCAGATGGAGGAGATTCAGGTATCAGTGCCTTTCACACACTACATTTTTCTCACTTTAGCCAATACAGGCATCTCCCCTGTGCTTCTTTCTCAGGATCTCGCCTGCACTGGAATATAAGCCATATAAGTCACATTTTGCTTTCAAATCAGCTAAGTAGAACATTGCATGATATTTCAGTCCACAGAGAAGGAAGAGAGAGTGAGCACTTTACACTTAAATAACTAAAAGCTTCTAGTGTGACACAAAGGCAAACTTCACTAACCTTTAAATTTCCCCACTTCTTAACTGCACACAGATCCAATGAAATCAAATGAGATAATCCCAGCCTGGTGCAGCCTGGAAGCAGAGGTGAAAACCTCCCAGAGCTCGCGCAATCAGAATAGAGCTCGGACATTGTCGACTTCCCCCTCAACTATTTCCAAATAAAACACTTTTGTTGCTTGGCTGCTCTTGCCAAATGAGCTAACAATAAAAGAAGGAACTTGCAAAGCTTCTATCCACAGCAAAAAAAAAAAAAAAAGAAAAAAAAAAAGAAAAAGAAGTTTAAAATCTTTAGGAAAAAAACCAAAGGGAAAAAACCCTGAGAAACTATAGGCCAGATCCTTTGGCTGGAGTAAATCAGCACAGGCCCAGCTCTGTTGCTTTACCCCAGGCAAATTGCGGGCCTGGTGCTATTCTGCATTTCTCAGGGGTAGGGGGTGGTCTCCACTGGAAGATTGCGACACTGCAGGATACTTTTCCATATTAAAAAGGCGCTTTTTAGCGTTTTGTCTATTGCCAGGTTTTGGGTTTATTGAGGACTCATTTGGCAGAGCCACCCTGGAAGAACAATACAGATGTTTTATGGAGAAATAAACTGGGACTTGGGCTGGATTCTTTCAGTGCTGGATTCCACCTAATTTGGAGGGAGGAATGGCTCTTTTAATGAAGGGTACAATCAAAACCTGTACAAAAAGCCAATATGCCCTGGGCAAAGGGAGCAGTAGATACACTGCCCCGCTCTGCTTCAGCATCCCAGTAAATTCTGGTCTCTTTAGCACAGCAAAAGCCTCCCTTCTCACATACCTCTTCAACCAGGGAATCAGAGCTCCAGGGCTTCATCAGGGCTTCCCCTCCATAGCCTCAGCTGAGTCTCTTGGAGGGAAGTGGTGGCCCCTCAACAATGAAGGGTCTTTACAGGTGAGATCTGCCACAGCTTTGTAAGGAGCGGATCCTGTGGAGACAACTTGTGAGCTCTCCCTCAGTGGGGACCCACGGTCATCCTCTTCATTAGCAGCATTTTTCAAATGGCAGCTCCTGGAGCACTTAGAGATGATGTAGGACCTTCACTCATGAAAGATTGTAAGTGAAGGGTTGAAAAATTTTGACTCTCCGCTCACAGGCGGCTATGGCTGGGCAGGTTGGGCTCAGTCCCCTGAAAGGAAGGCAATGCCAGATGACTGAAAAATCCAGGTTAATTGTTTATTGTCAGCTACTTCTCTTCACCCAGTCCTTCTGTCATGAGTTGTGCTTAATGAAAACATTCAACTTGATTCACTACCTAATCCACTTTGTTTAGTCTCCACTCCTTATACACTGAAAGGAACATAGCGTGAGTACCTGTTAAACCAGGGCAGTTGCCATCTACAGAAGAAAGCGTTTGCCCACCTCCACAGCAATGCTAAGTACTCACTGTACTTCAGGTCAGATCAAGCCACAGGAAAGCTGTAGCCTAGAAAGCCTTCTTTATCTTTTCTTTGGCTTCTTCCTTACTTCACATCACGCAAATTTTGCTTTTTGCATCAACCATCTCTTCAGATCTTTTTGTGGAGCTCAACACTTTGGTTAGCAAAGCAAAGAAGAGAGACTTGAGTGTTAAACTGACATGCTTTCCCTAGGGTTATTAAAAGTGGCCAGATGTGCTGGGCTATGCTATAGAAATGTCCACAGTGGAGGACTCCAAAAGTGAAATATTGGAACAGAATTTATGCAAGTTCCTAACACAGTCTTGCAAGAAACTGCAAGGTACCAGAAAATAACATACAGCCTAAGCAGCTCTGAGTAGTTGACAGTTTGCAAGTCAAGGACTTGGCTGACGGCAAGAAAAGAGTTTTCAGGAATTGCTTTGGGCCAGCATCTAGCAAGGTAGATTAGGCTGGCTGTGATCCAGCAATGCCCTTAAGCACATGCTTAACTTTAACCCTGAAAGAGCCACCGAAATGAATGGAACAATCAGCACCCTCGTGTCTCAGACATTCAAGTGCCTGCTGATTCAAGACGAGCTTGTGTGGCACTTTGTAAGACTGAGTCACAGCAGTGAAATGAGCCCACCTTTCCAGCTGGAGGTTTCTGTTTCCAGCACCTGCTCAGGCTGCATGGGGTCAGTGCATCAGACTACGTGCAGGGACAGAAATCTCCTATTCTGAAACCATTTCTAACTTCTTCTAATTTATTTTCCTGTCTTTTGAAGTCAACAGCCAACTTTTCAAAAGCACCTGTGAAATTTACCCCAGTAGGAGTGGCTGGAGACATTCCTGCTAGCTCTTCCAGAGCCTGGATTTCACTGACATCTCTCTGTTTCAGTTTGTTTTTTAAAGAGTACACGGGGGGGTTTGACCTGTCTTGGAAAATTCAGTTTAGAGGATAGATAGGTTTGTTTAAGCTGGAGTTTCTCAGCTCTGGAGTAGAAATGGCTACATTTAAGGCAAGGATGGAAGGTCCCTTTGAGCCCCATGGAAAGCTTGTCCCGGGGTACAACACGGAATACAACAAAGACAAGGAGTTGGTTTTGCCTAGCAGTTGAAAACAACAGTACTTCTATTTATCTGTTACTGCTGCTGCAGACCTAAATACTTGATTTTAAGCCACCAATGACAAGATTAACAACTGTACTCCCTGATCATTGCTGGGTTAATATATTTTATTTCCTATTTATCTGATGAACACAGTGATAGCCAGTTATATGCTATGCAATGTGCAATTTTTGGCCAGGCCTTCCTTTGTGGTCTCTGTTTGCATTTACATTAACCTGGGAGTATTAATCAGGTCCTGTAGACACCCAGGAACATAAACCAACTCAAACACCCAAAAGATACACACCACACTCAGAATCAACACACAGAAACCACAGGATCGAGTGCAGTGTCCATTAACTGAACCAAATCAATCACATACACACTAAGGGAGACCAAACATAAAACATCTGATTCCCACCAACCTCTAACTATACAAACCTGAGTAAATACTAAAGCACCCTGAGACATGGCCAGCTTACTGCCCCTAACAAATATGACGTTAGCCCCTTGAAAACAAGGTCCTGTCCAGGTAGGGAAATTACTAGCCACGAAAAGCCTTCTGATATGACCAGTGGTCTAAATCATGCTGAAAGCTAAGTCATTCAAGGCTCAGCACTCCCCAGGAAACAACCTCCAAAGTCCATATCCTCTAAGCCCAGGTGTTATAAACCTTTCCACAAACATGCCAAGCTTGTTCTTATAACAAGGTGTTATTTGTCCCCAGCTCCTACTGGAAGGCTGTTTCAGAGCGTCCCTGGTCTGTAGTCACAAACCTTCCTCTGATTTGAGCCTAGTGTACTCGAGCCAATTTGTACGCATTTAGCCTTGTGTTCTCTGACTTACACAGCTTATTTTCCTCTCTGATGTTTACCATCCTGACGTATAGATGTATAGCCATCCCCTTCTTCTCAGCTTTCGTTTGTCTCAGTTAAAAACTTAGCTCTTTCATTCTTCTATCAAAGGAAAAGCCCTCCGTCCTCCCAGCATCTTCACCTTCCTTTTCTGTATGCAGCCCAGGTCAAATTCACACCTCAAGAACACGGGGACCAGAATTGTCCATCAGATGCCACACGAGGCTTCACCAGTTCCTGGGAAATGGCATGCCTACCTTCTCCATGAAGAAACACCTTCGGGGATATATTTGAAGTTATGCATACCTTTTTCAGAGCCCATCCTGTGACTGAGCTATCCACATGTGTTTCTTCTCCTTTGTCATCTACAGCTGACGAGTCTTTAGTTTATAGTGGAAATTCTTATTACTCCCTAAACTCATGACTTTGCATTTTGCACTACTGGATTTCATCTCATTTCTATTACTCCAGTCTTCAAGGTCATCCAGTTCTTTCTGTATGGCACGCCTCCCAAGTTTGTGTCATCAGCAGACTTCAGCAACATGCTATGTTTTGTGCCAAGGTCATTCATGAAAATATTAAATAAGATCCGTCCCCAAGATGAATCCTTGAAGAACTCTGCTCATATACCCAGCCAGATACTTTTCCTTCTAACACTACTTGTCGTTGCTTAGTCAGTTCTTCAAGTGTCTTAACAGTACTCATTCTAATCTCCAATTTATGTGATAAACATGCAAACGGCACAACATCAAATGCTTTACTGATGTCCAGATAGGTAAGACCCATTGCATTCCTCTTGCCTAGAAAGCCCAGCTATCTAATCCAAGAAAGGTGCCAGGTTTGGCATAACTTCTCCCCGGACTCACACAAATTATTCAGGATGCCACCTCACTCTTTCTGACTGTGAACTCTCTTGACATCTACTTCCCTCAGGAACCACAAGTCTCCTCAACGGAGACCCCCCCACACGTAAGCGTCCTCTTGCCAGCTGGTCCATGGCTGTGGAACTCATTTCCCATAGGAGCAGAATGACCATGAACCTCGGTGCTACCAGTATGAAACGAAAATAAAACCCGAATAAAGCCTCGCCTTTACAGAGAAAGACTGTTTGAACTCTCCCAGACCAACGGTCCCAAGTAAACTAGCTCGTAGCGAGGCAGTTTTCATATGACGACTAAGATACGGTGAGGATGGTTCAGCTTGCTGGTAAGTAAAATCTTACACCTGCCCAACCTATTGTCTAGTGCCAGGTTCCTAGGAAAGATTATGCCTTTGTGCACTAAAATTAACAGTGTTAAATTCATGTTGTTAAAGCATGAAGCAAGTACCACTAATGAAAGAGGTGTTGGCTGAGTTACTGTAATTTTGCCTACTGTTACAAAGAGGCATGTGGTTTGATGCTTACACACATAGATGGCTTTATGTACTAGCATTTTATTATTGATAAAATCCACTGAATGCAGGACAAACTTGCATCTATTTTTGTCTCATCTTGAGCAGGGAGGAAAAGAAAAATGACATCAATCCAAAGAGAATAAAGGTTATGTTACTTTCCTTTGATAACACTGGGAAATAAGCAGCTTGCCATTCGGGATTCATTGGTATTCACTGTAATAAACACACTTCCTGATGTATGTATGTGATTATAACGAGCACTGTACAAAAATGACACTGTAATTTAGAAATAAGACAAACACAAGTGATGTAGTTCAAAGCTCTGCTGCGCTCACTGGATTTTTGTTTGGTTTTCTGTTTTGTTTTTAACTGACTCTCCATGCCCACAAAAGCAAGGATAGCCTCAAGGGTTGCCCCAGCTGAAAAGCATCTGCAGTGATCCCCGCTGACCTTTCTTTCTGATAGCACCCCTCCTGCCTTTTAATGGAGGCCTGAACCGAGTCAGAGGTGAAACAGATAAATGACTGAAGATCCAAATGTTTTCTCAACAGGCAAGTTCCCACATGCTCAATTTTGTTTTCCTCCATGAAGAACAAGAGGGGAAAAAATTGCAAGTGATTAGCTAATGAACATCTGTTTTGCTTTATTTGGGCTTCCTTGCAGCCAGGGGTTGCATTTACTAATTTTTATTTCCTACTAAAAACAAAAAAGGAGCATTTTTTTCCAAAGCCTGTAGAGGAGTAGGCTGCTCACAAGTGTGGCCGTTCTTTCCACCACTGTGATTACCTGGCCCACATGCCACGTCCTGTGTGGTTACCTTCTGTCCTGAACTTTTCATGTGGTTTGACATGTCTTTAATTTAGACAATCAGACCACGTCTAACCTGAAACAAAAACACTCTTTGGAGATCCTGAGCCCTTTCTGAATTCTACAGATGTCAACCCAGCAGGATGCGATGTCAAACTGTTAATTATATGTGTAAACAGGGTCGATGGTAATTACATACTAAACACAAATATTATCCGATGTAAATATAGACTGATTGTGCTCTTGCACTACTGACTGCTAAAAATAGCCAGTTTAAGGCCCAGCTCTGCAGTGACTTCAGATTTGGGCAACGCCATTGATTCACGTTGACTCGTGCATGCTCACTTCAGCTCCTGAAGTCACCTCTCTAATTGTTTATTTTCAGGGCTTTTCGCAGAACCGAACATGTGACCTTGCACGGGAATAATCAGAGATGGTATTTATGAACAAGCACCTCAGAAGAAAACAATGGAGATGTGCTCTCCCTTCACCTCACAGAAATCCAGTCTTCCAAGAGGGCCGAAGCACTCACCCGAACTTTCCCAGCCTTTTCAGAGAGTTTCAAGCAGGTTCCCAAAACCTTTTGCCGCTTTGGGGAATTACAGCCTTTCTTTGCATTACCAATTCATTTCAGAGGCAACTATGGCTCCTTCATTGTTTACTGTTGCCCAGTATTGAATCAGGGGTTAACAAAATAAATTGCTAGCCATAAACCCTTTAAAAACATGTTTTAGTTTCTTCCTCCCACTCCCACAGATTTACCTTCCACTTACTTTGCCAATGAGTTGCTCACTGCGGTCCGTCTTCACTGCAGTCACAAAGGCTCCCAACCCTGATGATACTTTTTTATTCAACAGTCTAAACTCCAAAATTATTGAAATGGCCATTTATGGCAAATCTTGGGGCCAGATCCAGAGCAAAGTTGCAGCAGTGTAAATCTAAAGGGACACTCATGTGACACTTGTAACTGATATCATACTCTGCCCCATTTTATCACCCCCATCTTTCTTTATCGTCAGACTGTCCAACCAACTCGTTCTCTAGAGAAGTATCATAAACCCACAGGTAATTGCAGGATGGCCACACAGACAGTAAAAAGAAAAAGCCTGCAGATGGGTAGTTCAAAGTGAGATTTCTCAAAAAACACCAAACCACTGAAAGGAGCCAAGCTGTGTCTCATTTGCGGATGTACTGAGCATCTATAAGTTTATTTAAAATCAGCAATAGCTGCAATATGCAATGCCTATCAAAATCAGACATTTACCCACAACTGTGGCTTTTGAAAGACGTGATTTACTTCAGAACTGAAGAAGAAATAACAGGGCTTTTAGACAGACTAATAAATGTATGGTCCAGATACTTTTCCAGTAGCATATTTATTGTCCAAGGCCTCCAGTCAGCAGCACACTTAATTTTAAGCACATGCTTAAGTGCTTTACTGAACAAAGCCGAAATGTGGACCTACCAGGCAGCTCAAGAAAAGTACTTTCACATTAGTCATCCTTCATGAGCAATGATAGCAACTGAGCTTTTTAGCATTATATGCACAATCCAAACTTAGAAGCAGCTTTTCTCTTTGCAGCTGTAATCTAGCAGAGAAGTCAGCAACCTTAGAGAGTAAGAAGGGTTTTCCTTGCTTCTTAGGCTGCCCCATATGACCAGCAGATGATCCAGTATGGAGCCCTGGAAAGGTTTCATCCAGTGTTGCAGGGGATGAGTGGCTGGTGCACAGCTTTCAGAGCAGATGGTGGTACTGACTTACAGAAAGGTAAAGGAGGCAGGATTAGGCAAAGCTACAACAACTACACTGTTACGCCAAATAATTTTATGCACCTGACTGTTAATGCACATCCGACAAGGTTAGAGGCTCACCAAAGTCTGGATACTGCTTAGCATCCCAACTACCCCAGCTATTTAGTTTGAGAGACAAGGAAGAGATCCAGGGTGACCACATACATTACAGATGTGTAAAATCCTCCTTGCTTAGTGAATGCACTGGGTTAATATTTTACTCCAAAGATTGTGTCCAGAAAAGGGACTGTTGGTAACTCTTCAATCTTTAAAAGAGAAAGGAAAAGTAATAACCATATATTGTTCTATAAGGCGTGTGGTATCAAACGAAACTTGTGTCAGTCAGAAGACTGCAGGGCTTATTTTGATGTAAGAGACAATTTCAGAGAAATAAAATGTTGACAGCAGGTACCAATTTCCTGCAAGATTCAGCAACTGTGATTAGTCACAGCTCCTCAAATAGGACATGAGGCAGGTAGGAGTATTCATGTGCTGAGGACGAGAGTTTGCACAATGGTGGGTGACTACTAGCACAAGCAGTCCCACAGACTTGTCATTAGCATGACCTTGCCAGGGTCACTTATTCAAGTAATTGCTTGACCTGATGTGCCTGGAGATCCCCAGACTGACCCTCAGAGTCTGTAAGCTGCCTCTCTTCACAGAGATGCGCACGCAAGAGAAAGAGGAGCTAGGCGAGCTCTGGGCGTCGTGAAGCCTGGGTCCCTTTAGATTTATGCTTTGTGAATGACTGACTGTTTAATTGAATTGTGCTTGCAATGTCAGCTTCCCCTGTATAAGATGCCAGAGAATCCTCATGGGGGAGAGGGGTGCTCCAGCTGAAAAAAAATCATCATCCACTGTGCATCATACTAAACACTAGAGAATTCACACAAAATTACGTCTTTAATGGAAGGGTGGATTCTCTGGTACCCACTTACATCACACTGTGATCTAACCTTTTCCTGCTTTCCTACTGTCTTCCATCTTCTGATGGCTAATAAGGGTTGAGCTTAGCTTTCCCTGTGCTAGGAGGAATAATTAGGTCTCTCTCCCAACACCTGGCCATATATTTGCATAAAGCTTGTTAAAAGCGAATATTTTTGAGACTCTCTCAGATTTGGGTGAAATTGGGCTATGGCTAGAGACTGATGGGGGCAAAAAGCAGGGACAGGGACCCACACACCTAAACAGTCACACAGAGCATGACTGCATAAATCTTTCTTTCCCCTGAGGAAATCAGGCTAAAAACAATGACCAAAAATGCAGGTGTAACTCTTGTCACATTGCAGACTCTTGCTCATTTAACACAAGAGTCTGTGACATATCTCACATGTGGTAGTGCTTGGAGGACTTGGCTGCGACAAAGTTCATGCCAGGCTCCATTCATACGCACTGAGAAAACAGTTCTTATGTTCACAAATTTTTAGTCTAAATAAACTAGACAGGCAGAAAGTTGACAAAATTTTCATTTCAGAACAGGTAAGGGTTCAGATCCACAAAGATGTTCAGACACTTCATTCCTATTTATTTCAAGAGGAATCAAGCTACAGAGTATTCTTTGCAGATTTGGGCTTAAGTAATTTGTCCGGTGTTGTTCTGGAAATCTGAGAGAACCCAGCTCTTGCATATGTTGGTTCAGAGCCTTAACTGCAAGAGCAGATCTTTTTTCTGAGCAAGTCATGTCCAGCACACCAGAACTGCAGAAATCTTATGAACACTCCAGCGCTAGCGTGGACTACTACAGAGAAAATCTGAGCCTTCTGACAATTTTCTCTGTTCACATTTAGAGATCCCGCAGGAGCAGTCTGAGGGTCCCAAAAGAGCCACCAGTTATAAAGCACTGTTCTCTATGCTCCAGAGCCCATTTACAGCTGCCTCTGGTCTGCCCCGGTTTTGAAAGCTGCGCAAGACATGCAGGCTGCTCAATGTGCCTGGCAGGCACCGGGCCCAAACACTTCTGCCTGAACTGTTTTTCGAGCCTTCCTCCCACAGGTGAGTGGCAATCACAGGAAATAAATTGCCCAGGACCAGTAACGTGTATAACTATGGGATGGGGAAGACAGGCCTTTCCAGTCTAGCTGGGAGCTCGAAAGCAAGAGGCTTGCATGCTGTTCTGGTCCTCCCTTTCTTTGCAGTGCTAAGCCAAAGGGTTTGTAGTCCTCTACAGCTGCCCTAAGAGACAAGGAGAAAGCTGGTAGTTTTGGTAGCCATTTAAAATGTCATCCACCAACGCCTGCATCCAGTTTATATCCATGCAGAATGAGGACCGCACAAACAGAGGTACATGCACAGGTTTAATAAGGTGATTGGCTAGATAAATGCAGGAGAGGAGGAATCATTATGAAAGGCAGCAGGAGACCTGGATTTTCCTTGGTTGCATAGTTGAAGCTCCTCTCCCTCCTCCCCAGTGTGCATAGACCTGGATTCCACTGCACTGTTGCTGTAAAACACGGAACTAAAAAACAGTTATTTCCCTCAAAAACTCACAGCCTAAGTAGTTTTTCTCTAGCAAAGAACACTACAGTCCATACAAGCTTCTATTTTCCTCAGCTGCACTGATGGAATCCTGACTCTCTTTGATTTTCCAGGTCACTTTTCTGCATTGCCTACACGCCTCTGAAGCCCACAGAGAAGGGGCTGAGATTCACAGAACTTTACAGACATCACTTCACAGCACTGAGATGGGTGCTGTCCTTGGGAAGTCAATGAAACCCCACGGGCACAGAGGTTTCCAATGCAAAGTAAGTAAAAATCTTCCTGCTGGTTCTGATGGTTTGTGGATCAGAGACTTGTGATCCTAGCCCACGCCTCAGCTCCCAGACGGCAGAGCTGAGGAGCGATCCCAGAACTCCCAGCCCCCATTAATGCCTGTGAAACGTAAAGATTTGCAGAGTTTACTTGCAAAGCCTTTTAGAAGCAGAGACGAGTAAACAAGAGTGAAAAGTTAAACAAAGGAAATACATTTATGCTTGTACTGTTTTCAAGTTTATGCAAACAATCCATTTCTAAAGCTGTCACTGACACTCCTGGCACGTTCTCATTCCCCAGCTCAGAGTCATGTTGGAAGCTGAAATCACAAGCATTTCTGAGATGCTTTGGGCAAAATACCTCCCTCAGCTCCACCAGCCAAAAATCAGTGAAGTCCACTGCAGCCACAGAGCCACAACAACATCCTTGTGCACTGACTGATTCTGTAAGAAGAGGGAGAAGAGTCTGAACTTCTCCGGCCACAGTGGCTATGGAATAAATTGGTATAAAGTTAGCCAAATGAATTATGAAGATCAGTTGAGGAAATAACAGCAGGAAATCATCAAGCAGAGCAGGAATTAGAAAATACTACTTTCTAGCTGGTCAGGCAGTAAGCGGAGCTGCGATAAAAGTAACCTTGCACTCATGACTTGACTCAGGGAAAGGAGACATGGACAGCCTGCTCTCCACCAGCACAGGTCACCAAGCTCCACGTAGGAAGGGAGGGCACCCTGCTAGACCCAAGCGCTACCCTGAGCATCAGTGCAGTGGGTTCATTTCTCCGGTAGCTGCTCAGGGGAATTTTCCTGCTCACATTAATTCTCCTCTGGATGTTGGATTCTGCAAACTGCACAGCATCCAGTACAGGAGGGGTATGGAGGGATGGGGTTCCCATTTGGAAAGGTAGGATCATCCCCCCAGCAACCCTGAGTGCTGCAGAGGAGCTTTGCTTCTGCCTTTTAATGGCAGGACTGGTGGGGAGTGGGGCCAGGGGAGCAGCCAGGGTCTGACTCCTCCCCAGCCTCCCCATGCAGCCTTGCACAGTAAAGGGGAAGCAGTCCCTCTGCCAATTTTCACAACAAAAATAAAGGGTCACTTTCTGCACTGGCTTCCAGGGTTAGAGTCTGCTGAGGTCAGCAAAGCCACAGTTTCCCAAACTATGTCTCAAAAAGTGGCATGGGTTTATTTCAAAGTGAAAGCGTGCACATTCACGACAGGCAGCACAAGCTTTGCTTCAGCTAGAAGACAGCACGGTTGCCATTCAGACGCCTCCTCACCCTTTTTCCTCCCCTCCATTCAGCTGCACGAGACAGCACGTTTAACAGCTGATCCATCTGGAGGAGAGCCTACAAAGTTAATTTCTAGCTTTGAGATGGTTACTGGTAATTGTAGGTAATTTCAAATATAATTGCGATCGAGTTGAAAAAGCTCTGTTTGCAATGTTTATGCTCATCACTCTAATTTAAGACCTAGAATGCTGGATACACTGCTCTTCAATACACACCCATTTTTCATCTTCCTGATTTTACCACTAGTGATCATAAAAACAGCCCCAGCAAACCACAGTCTGCAATGCAAGACAAATGTTTGAAAAGTTGCATATAAAGTTTCAAGCAAAGCTGCTTGAAGGTTAACGACGGAACATGTTAATGATTATCAAATAGACAAGGAAAGCCGCAAAGCGCTTCGAACACAGAAATGCAAGAGCCCCTCAAAATAAATGGTGGCTAACCTTGTTTAGAATAATACTTCTCTTCAAAGAAATGGAACTGTTGCATGTCGCAAATATGTCCACATGTCGTTTTAATACAGGAATAATTACCCATGGCATGTTTGTTAGTGGAAAAAGCAAAGGTCTCCTATTACTTACACATAATAAAACCTGCATTGTTTACCATGAATGAGTTATATGAGACTGGTAATAAATAAGTGTTGTAACAAACTTTGGTGCCCAGGCCTACAAACTGCTCTTAATATCTGCAGTTTGGTAGCACCTAGAGGCCCCTGCTAAAATCTGGGATGCTGAGCCTGCTGCAGAGTAAGAAATTGCCTGTTCTGAAACACATAAAAGACAGTATAGGTAGAGTAAAAACATTCAAACCCCTGAGCAGGATGACTCAAAACACACAAGTATTTCCAGAAAGCACATCAGAGAGGGTCACACTGCAGGTGACCCTTCTGCTCCCTCCATGATGTGCCCTATATGTGCAGCCATGTGGGTGGAAAGCAGGCGGGGGACAGAGAAAAAGCAAAGTTTGCGCTTTTGGCACTGGATAGATATTACCAAAGAGACTGCAATATGCAAAGCTAATTGTATGTGCAACTGCTCACAGACCGGAGACTCTAACATGACCATTTTAAAAGCTAGGCTACACCCCTGAAGTTAAAATCGCCGTGTGCTGGCTTATATACACTTAAAATATCTGATTTTTAAAAAATACATTTGGCTTTCTGTAGTTGACAAAACTGCTTTGTAGTTTTAAGCTCTTTAGTAGCTAAAGTCGTATCTGCCAAATCTGTGCATGTATCAGAGTATCTCTATCTGTATCTCTATCCATAGCTAATCCCTGTGAACATGTGCCTGCTTGGAGAAAAAAAAACAAAAAGAACACCAAACCAAAAACCTAAGCTCGCTATATTCTCGACTCAACAAACCAAGACAGTTAAAGGAACTATTTAAAGCTGGAACTACTCAGGAAATGATTTGTTTTCCTATGAAAAATTTAGAGGAAAATAAAAAAAAAATCCTTTTCCTCAACATTTTCCTACTTTTTGTTTTAAAATGAAAATGTGTCTTTTCTTAAACTGTTTTTGTTGGGTTTTGGCAGCCATAGAATCATTTGAAAACTGTTGCAACAGAAAATTATCCAGCTAGCTCTACTGAGAGCACCAATTCTGTGAAGACTTGAGTACTGGCTTATTTTAATGCAACCCACAAAGGTAAGCCTCTTTGCAGAATTAGGTCTGAAATTCTGTACTTAAAAAATCTATATGTAACATATCTGAAGCAAACTTAAAAACCTTGCTTTAGTAATGAAATGAACTTATTTTAACTTCTCAGTAAGTCGCTTTATATAGAGAAGGATGCAGCTGTGGGATTACTGGTAGATGCTACACACAATTTGTAGCCGTGCACCACTTGACCCAAGATGGATGTCGCTCCAGGCAGTGTTAGCTGCTCCTTCCTTCACCCCAAGAAATGCAGGCACATTTTCCTACTTATTTCTGTTTATTCATTTGAAGAATAAGGAGTTTAAGACAATTTAAGACCATCACTTTAGGCTCTAGCAAAGTCCTAGTTACTCCTTGTTGGGTGGAAGGGTTTACTAAAGATGAGGGGCTTAAAGCAAAAACAAATGAGCAAACCAAAAGAGAAAAACTCAAGCAAATTAGTTTCATGCCAGCCTTGCAAGTCAGCAAGGCTCCTCCAGACTTATGCAGGAGAAAGCCCAAACACTTGCTCCAAAATAACCCCCCAATCTCACAGGCATCAAACCCACCCCAGTGAGCTCTGCCCTTCCCCAGCCACTTGGCTTGATGTGTTAGACCCACAACCCCACACAAGTATCTGGTAAATGTGGAAAAAGGAAAAGCTGAATGACTTACACTCAGGAGTAATGTTGGTGGCCACCAGGACTCCAGATTCATCAGCAGAAAGTCTCTCACCACTCCACTGTCAGTGAACTCCAGTTCCTGCTCTACAGGAGTCAGGGGCCAGCAGGCAGCAACCATGCAACAGGATGGAAGCATCCAGCTCCTTATGACTATTTCCACTCTGTTCTTTCAGACTTGCAAAGTTTTCGCTGTGCTATCTGTGACTATAACATCATATAAGGCTTTACTGAGGAGGCAAATTAATAGGGGGGCCTCAGAAACATGGTAATCAAAGGCAGCTGCATGCAAGACATTACAATCTAGCTCTAAGAATAACCATTAATTGTTTGCATGGGTCAAAAAAATTAGCTCCCATGAAAAATGAATATTTATTGAAGCTTAATGAGAAGCTGGTTAAACATAGCAGAGAAATAACAGTAATGGAGAAAAATTCAGGACCCTGATTCTGAGTGCCTGGAGTAACCAAAACTGATAGAGAAACTGAGACAATGAAGTCTGATCCTAAGGAGCTTGACTGGTTATGTTTATTAGTTCAGTTCATGGGTCACCTTCATGTTATTTAAGGGTGTCTGGAAAACCCTGCAGTGTTATTCGAGTTGAAAGGGCACGAGGACCACTGAGGTAAATCAGAGTCTTTTCCTGGGAGGACTCTGGAACAGGTTAGCAAGTAAAAATAAGGAAAAGGGATTTTTCTTACCAATATTGTGCATACTGAATGTCCTAGAAATATCCCTCTGAGAACACAGAGAGCAGTGCTTTGAATGGACTGTCTTCAGCTCACCGATTTGTTTTCCCCCTTTACCTTACATGCTGTCTTCCCACCCAGGCTGAAGGCATTTCTGCATAACCTGTCATCCAAAGAATAATCTCAATCCGTACACAGGGGTCTAAGTAAAACAGAGAAAAAACAGCTAGAGCTAACCCACCGCTTCGGTTCACATCTTTTCCTAGGCTGGCATTGTGTTTAGCCCACAGTGATGAACTTGGTCGCACAATTGGCAAGACAAATTTGAAGCTCCCAGCCCGCCAAGAACTCATAAGAACAAAAGAAAGGCAGAAGGGATCAAAGTTGGAAGGGTAAAATGAACCTACTGTAAGGGGTACACCTCTTCGCCTTCTAAGCTAAAACAGCACACTAAAATGCAGGGCAAAAGTATCCCACCCCAGAAACTTCTGCTACTTCTGCCAAAGGCCAGTACACCAGCAAATATAAGACTGCACTCCTTGTTCTCTGGGTAGCAATTAGACCTGAAAGATGGTCTCATGTTATGCCCTTTAGCGTCCCAGCATGGTTGAGACAGCAGCAGCTCAAGAGTCCCAATGTGCCTTGCTCAGCAGTATCTTGCTTCGGTCTGACGGCGCCACAATACCACGAGATGGAAATCAGTCTCCTCTTCATGTGTGCATAAGTTAGTATCTGTTAGCCATATGCCTGGGAGGAAGACAGCAGAAGATAATCTGGTGTCATGCACCATTTGAGTGAGATGTTACTCTTCCACGGTGGAGAAGTATGAAACCAGCCAGGGAACTTGTTCTTCTCATGAAACCTTTTCATTTCAGTTCTGCCATTTGGTCTGTAAAAGAGGGAATGGGTAATGGATGGGTAATCCCCAAGGAGCATCAGCCAAGTTCCCAGACTTATTTTTCAAATGCTTTGCATTTCACTGTGCAAGTTGGAATACCAGAAAAACGACCTTTCTTGGTAGCTGTTCTTCTATTCCTGGAACTTGGCAAAGAGACACTCAGTGATGCTAGAGATGCTCTAGTGTTCCACAGGCTAACAGGCAACACAAAATACTTGGAAAAAATGCAGCAACTGCAGGGCCAAGGAAAAATATTTCTGGCAACAAAGATCAACCCTAACCTTTGTAAAATGCATGTCAACAGTATTGTTTATTATTACCAACTATAGTCCTGCTGATACTTTTGAGCTGAGAACTGGTTCTGATTCATATTTCATCTGTGTTGTTCTGCATCACAAACTGCCATCATTTTGCCTACTGCTCCAGTGAGGAAACTTAACTCTAGTATTTAACAATTAATCCATTGTATTTAGGATCCTCTATTCATTTTGAATCACTTGGGGAAAAAAAATACAACCTTAATCTCAATACCTTGCACTCAGATTTTGCTGTTTATTGAAGTTTTCCAGTGCATTGCATAAATACATTTGAATTATAGATTTGATTTTAGCTGATTCCTAATATCTAATAATCCTGATATCTATTAATCCAGATATTTGTATTTGTTGTGTACTCTGAGTCACCTGATGTAGTTACTGTTCCTGATTCAGTGACTGAAGCTATATAAATAGAAGGCTCTTTCCAAAACTCCTACAATTTGATCCTTTCTCTAAAGTCACATTAGTACCTGTATTAGTAAACATTTCATTTCCGGGCACTGTCTTCTAAGAATTCATTCATTTGAAAGACTGAAAAGCAAAAAGGGGTGCAATTCCTGGCTAATCAAATTAAAGACCTTTGTTTGAACATAAGCTCTCTGTCCTGAGGAACCATATTTAAAACAACATTTTAAAAAAATTCTGCATTTAGGCTTCAAAACAGAGCACTGCCAGTTAAGGAAAACAGATATCTCCCTACAGCTCTCTCGTGCTTATGTCTCATGATAGAGTCTTTAATTACAGCATCATTTCAGAACATTTTTACATATCTTATTCACACAGCGAACCGTGCTTAATGAATGAGCAGCTATTCAATATTTTGCTCCCCCCTCACTGTGCACTATGTCTCTATGTCTTCTTTTGCAATGCAAACCCTGCTCCGAAGGCAGGGTTAATAATTTCTCTCTAGGTTTTTCTAAAGAGCATTTCAATGTAATATATGAGTGCCGCCCAATATTAGTCAATTACTACTCACCCTGCAAAATGGGAAAGTGGTACACTTCCCATTATATAGACAAGGAGCTGAGGCACAGAAAGGAGGTCAAAAGTGCCCATTAATTTTCAGAGCCCAATTCGATATGCCTTGGACATGATTATTCACGGTACTTAGCATTATATACTACTTTATGCATTCAACATACTGCTCTTGTTGAATAAAGTGGCTGCTGGTGGTCCTTTGCACTTCTGCATATCAAATTTGTAGGATCGTAAGTCAGGGACACAGAAGGTGAGCCGCATACAAACAGTGACCCCCAGGAAATGTCCCGTTAAGGGATGGCCCCACCTAGGAACACAGAAGCCCCATTTTCCCAGGCAGCATTACAACGCCTTAATTTTGGGACCATCCAGTTCGTCATTCATCACCCAATTCCCAGTTGCGGCACCAGCAGAGAAAGGAATCTCGCAGACAATAACCACATTACTAGGAGAACGGGAATTGTTCATACAGACATTTCTCTCATTTACAAAAGAAGGCAGTGGTCCAAGGGGAAAATAGCTTCTGGAGATACAATGAAAGGTCGCTATCCCATTGCCGATGTACAGGGGAGTTGCATGAAGGGCAGCTTTATGCTGGTATTTCCTTCACAGTTTGGAGAGTTAATACAAGGAAAGTTTTGGGTTGGCCCTTCAGATTTGCAGTAAAACGTGCTCAGTTTTCCTGAGGGGATGGGTTTGTGCGTAGTTTATGAGACTGTTAAAAGAGACACAGTCCTGAGACTGTTGAGCGACTGCGTACCTGGGCTTGTGCCAGTGCCCATTGAGGAAAAGCCATGTGTGAGATGATATATTTCTAGCTGAGTCTTAAAAACTTCCAGGGATGAAGATTTCCCTCCTTTCCCCTCCACTGCTCGCTCCAGTGTTGCACTCCCCTCCCAGGAAAAAGGTTTTCCCTAACGTCCAATGTGAACCTCCCACACTGCAATCCATGGCCATTGCCCCTTATTTGATCACCTGTCACTACTAAGAAGAGTTTGATCCCATCGTCTTTGTAGCTGCCCTTCAAACAGTTGTATTAAATCTCCTCTCACTGTCCTTTTTGCTTGGCCTCAACGCTGAAAGAAGCCAGGACACTCTGTACCTTCTCTAGGGTCCAGATAAACTCTTGGCCCAGAACAGAAGGCCCTGCTTCTTTCAGGGTTAAGCCCAAGCACCTGTACAACCATCCCAGAGCTCCCATCTGAGCTGCAAGCTGGTTTCCCTTCCATGTAGGCAGCTGGGGAGGGTTATTGACCTCTTTGATATGGACTGGGGACAGAGCCAGAGTCGGCATCAACAGAGGAAAATTCACATGAGTGTTTTCTTTGAGAGCAAACATAGTCTCTGATGTGTAACTTAAGGGCACTTCTGCGTTGTAAGGTCTTTCAGGCTCTAGCACACGGGCAGAGCGATGGAGGCACACAGAGTGGGATCCCAAGACCACAGGCAGGCAGAGACACCATCCTCTCCATCCTGTTAACCACTGAAAAACTAAAAACGACCAACAATGCTGCTTTCTCCAGGTACCGTTACATTCTGGGAAACATAACAAGAGGCATCCAAGCAGGGAGGGAGTTTAGACCAGGTAGTACAACAAGAGAAAAGGCTGAGCTGGCTGTGGCAGTTAACCTCTGACAGACAGTCTGTAATATACCTGACACAGAAAAAAAACCAGGTGGTGCCACTGCTCGGAAAATACAGACGCACAGCGGGGGGGGGACTGGGAGAGGAGGAGGGGGAGAGAGGGAAAACATGAGCGGGGGGGGGGGAAAACGGAGAGGGCAGGAGTCGTTAACCCCTGATAGCAAGTATAAAGTATTTTACTCCCCATCTCATTCATTAGACCGCGTCAACTCCAGAAGGACTACATCCATTCCCGCACATAAATCTAGCAAGTTTCTCTTTTAAAAAGGCCAGACACTGACTTTGCCATGGCAATCCAGCTGTCTGGCCGGCTGCCTGCCCTGCAAACAGGACCGTGAAAGCTCAGCTTTCTAAGATGAGGGCAGCACTCTCCCAGGGGCTCCCTGAGCCCTCTGCTCAGCACTACCACTCACCCACTGCCTCCCTGCAGCCCAGGGAAGTGGCAGGTCCCCAGGGGACAGCGTGGTCCTGTCCCTCCAGTTGGTGATGCCAGCCAAAGGGCAGGAGCAGCTCTCATCCCCACCCAACAGAGATCTTAGGGAGAAAAAGGCGTTCAGCAAGCTCTGCAGCGTATGCAAAGCACTAATTCACAGAAGCTCAGATGAGCTCCAGAGCACCTTTTGGATGACTAATTTCATCGGTTGGCCAGCATCAGGGCTCCAGCATAGTCCTCTCAGGCATCTGATCATAGGAGATAGGATGCAGGAAAAAAATGGAGCTCTGATCCTCTCTGCAGCGCCACATCCTTAACAACCCTAAGGAAGGAACAAATCTCATTTACAACCCACACTTAAATCAGGGTACAATGTTGAGAAAAAGGAATTATGCTGAGTAGCTTGCATCTGCTGCTGGTTTGGAGTTTATCTCTGGGCTTCCAGTTCGAAGGGCTCATAATCATGGACACAGGGGGCCCGCATCTTGTCCCATGTTTAAAAGTTGCTCAAATCAATAACCACCCAAGCAAAGATTTGGGAAAGGTAGGAAACAGTTCTGTCCTCGAAATCTAACCTGAATTTAGATTAGAGGGCTAATGATTCCAATAAAAGAACAAGGGCACAAAATCGAGCTATTTTTAACACGTCTGTCTATGGTTAAACAACATTGTTTTTCTTTGTGAGAACTCAGCAACGTCAGGAAAGTTGGATAGCCTTCCTCCAGCTGAGGTATTACAGGGCATCTTGTATACCTTGGCATTGTGTGGCTTTCCAGGACATCATTTTAACACGTCACAAATCAGACTTTATGGGCATTTGTCTATCATAAATCCATTGCAAAGCAAACACAAAAATTACAAGTTACATGTAGCCAGGTAAACTGCACAGAAGATCACCAGTGAGCAGAGCATTTTTTAAATCTATGAACCATAAAGCATTTTTGGTGTTTTATGATGGCAACATTTCTTTTAGGGCCTGATCCAGTCTCTTTGAAGTCAAACAGAGTCTTTCCATTGACATCAGAGGGTGTGGGATTTGTCTCACGGCAACTTATACCAATGAGAACAATATTTTGCTCTGAAGTCATTACTTTCTGCCATGGATGTTTTGAAAACAGCTCGTCACCTGACAATACACCCTGAAGGTACTGACAGTCCATGTGTTTTCATTATTTAAAAATGAGACTTGGTAACGGGCTCAGCTGTTTAGGGAAGGTAATATTTTTCTTAAGTACGCCTACTATAAAGTAAATTAGCAAAATCTTCTTCGAGCTGTAAGTAAAACATAAGGGCACAGCTGCCCTGGAGGAGTACAAGGGCTCCCAATGTAAACTCCACTGATATCATCACCATCAGAAGGTCATAAAATTGATTGATTATAAATACAGTCCTCATTTGTTTACAGCTTGCATTTTTGGGTCCTGGGTAATTAGCACATTAGCAATCTCTCAAAGTGAGCTCTTACAGGTGCCACTCCGAGATAGCCGCAATGGAAAACTGCGCAAGAGGAGCCTAATTTTCCTTAACCAATTGCAGGATGGATGCATTAGGATGGAGGGGAGAAATGTCAGTTATGTAAGTGTTTAGCTACTTGATCACACCTACCCAGGAGCCAAGGGCGTAAGAGGGCATTAAAATGACCTGTTAATTTCCTTCCACGGTAAGGTAGCACCCAAAAAATGAGAGACATGTCAGCAATGTGAGGGAGATATCCTCTTTGTGAAGCCTGCGGCTGGGCAAGTCTTTTTAAGATTCTTTTCCCTCCACACAAGCCAACAAAGGAAGATAAAGATCACCCTATTTGTGGTAACTGGTACTTAGTTCCTTTTAGTTACACTTAAAATAAACTCTCTTTTAGTTCTCCAAAGGTTTCAGCCTTCAGACACACCACTACTGAGCTGTAAGCCAGCCACCTTCCTCTCAGCCCGTCTTGGCTCCAAGTTCACGACTACTCTGTGCACGCAGGACATTAAACTTTAAAGTCACGTTTTATTTGTACAGCTGGATGCATCAGGTTTATGCTTATTGTCTAATTAGCCAACTAAACCACTTTTGAAAGGGTTTTAATGTTTTACCCCCAGTGAGATCTCTGTAGTGAGTGTGTGTTGAAATGCTAATGAAGACAAAGAATTCCTTCTTGTAGGAATTTGCAGTATTTTGGATACATCTCGTGGGCCAAATCTTCAGCTGCTATGGCTTTGTTGGAGTGAGTCAGGCTATTCCCAATCACAGGCGATGAAGGACTCCTGAAATTTAACAGGATACTAGAGAAGCTATTCACTAATGTTGTTGTTTTAAGAAGGTTTAAAGCTCTACGGCTAATTCCCAGATTTTTGCTATCTTCCACAAAAGTTTGTTAGAAATGCCTCCTCTAGTTGGAACAAGGTAACAGCTACAGGATTCACCAGCCCATTAACTATTAATGTATGCAATATATGCCCTGGCATTTAGACGATTTTACAGATTAATTATTTCAAGACATTTCTGCTGGTATTACTTGCTGCAGAAGTAATTCAGAAATCTCATACCAACATTTTTTTTCATCCATAAAACAGGAGTGGCAAGTGAGCAAAAAGTTAAGTCTCTGGCATGTCCTGAGGAGCTGCTATTATCTGTTCATTAGAAAAGAAATCTTGCTTTACATTTTGGGGGGTATTTCTGTTAATGCTAACATTGTTCTTAAATGGAAATATTTGGGGGAAGAACTGCCTCTTATTATGTATTTGTATAAACTATAGCAAAAAGCAACGTGAGAAGTGCCTCTAAACACTACAACAACACTGGCAGTAAATAGTGCTAATAACCCTTAATTATGTGCCTTATTTAATTCCTGTTTCCAAGTGCCATGAATATAATGTGCTAAATGATAGCAAATTAGCTTTAAAGATGTTAATGAAAGTTGCTTAGTGCTGAGGATGTTTTTTGCCATTCTGACTGGAGGGGAACTTCTCCATTAAGATTTCTCCAAATCCACAGGTCATCCATTCACTTTTTAGACCCTCACACCTCTACACACCCAGAGACCCATTTTCAACATAAAGCAATAACAGTTTAGTTGCTTTACTCCTCAGGTTTGTTTCATTTATGGGTGGACTTGATGATCTTAAAGGTCTTTTCCAACCTAAATGATTCCATGATTTGGGTGACTGAATCTTCCTTATACAGTTGCTTGACTTAGCACTAACTCTACACCCATCAGTATACACAGCAGCCAACCCCTGAGCTTGGCTCATTTCAAATCTGCTTTGAATTCAAGGAGGCACAATTTCCCCATAACGTTTATCCAAAGACAAACATGACAACTTCAAAAGTAACAACTGTACAGGTGCAGAGTACTACACAATGCTTGCTTGGTCTGAAGAATTCACTGTTTCACAGTGTTCCTATTTTGGGCACGATGCCTCCTTATACAACTGTCTCATGACCAAACCACAGAAAAGATCGAGCAAATGATTCAATTTCTAACATTTGCTAGGATTTTTATACTCAAGCCACTTGCACTGCTAAACCCATAAACACAACTTCAGTGGAAAATCTGATGTACTTGATCAGATGGCGTTCCTGTAATGGTGATGACCCAGCAACATAAGCACAGCAATTTTTCCAGCTGTAATTGATATTTTTTATTGAACCAACTGATACAAAGAAGGGCAAAAATTGTCAACAGGAAGAGCTTTTGTTCCTAAAGTTGTCCATTCGCAGCAGCTGCATCACTTGTGCTAACATTATGCCTCCTTACAAGTTTTCCTTCACATTTGATCTTTGCAAGCACTAAGCGAAATAGGAGATAAGAGAGGAAAAAAACTTATCTTTGCAAAAAAACAGACCATGTCTGCAGTTTATCCCAGAAATCTCTCTGGCTATTTTGAAATGTTTTGCTACCATTCCCCTTAATTTGTTTTTTTCACACTGCTGTCTTGCTGCACTTTTGAGGCTGGATGATCACTTAATGAAAATTGTCACCTCCACACTGAAGTCAATGAGTTGAGTTGGTTTATAGCAGTTAAGGATCTAGTTCCTGGCAGCTCGACTTTGGCAAAGAAAGGGCTTAACTGTGTTTTGCAAACAAGCAGTGGACTTCATTCTTTTCTCTGTTCATGAACCAACATTGGTTTGGTAAGAGATATTTGTTATTCAAGTACTTGTTGGACAGCTTGGATCAACAATGGCTCATTCCAGAAACAGTTCATTTCAATTTCTTGCTGCTCATGGGGTGAGAACTGTCACCTAAATCAGATGGAGCTGATTCTAATCTTTGAGGGGATGAGTAAGCCTTTTAAAAATAGAAGAACAAAGGCTGATGAAGAACAAATATTCTTGTTCACATGTAAATACAAGTACACATACAGAGAACAACTAATTCCCAAACTAGCATGCAAATAAAAATCTGTACAGGCATACACAGAGGCGAGAGTTACCAAGGACCTCAGCAGACTCGGTCTGGCAAGCCCAGCTGGAGTAAAAGTATCAAGCGTTGAAGGGATTGTTATAGCCACTCTAATTAAAGTTCTGTCCCAATGGCAATGGGATTTCAACCTCTAATTCCTGCACTGACCCCACTAAACTGTGGCTGAATTAGAGTATCCTCCCTGCAAGGCTATTAAGGCTTTCAGTGATGAAGCGTTCAATGCATCCGTTAGTAAAATGCAGCAATGTTTAATTACTCAGTGTTGCTATTTGCTTAATTTTCCTGTTCAGAAATGTTCCTCCCCAGGTTCCCACCTATCAGTTCATGTTACTTCTTTCGCTGCTAGACTAAAACTCACTGCTGATATCTTTTTGTGACGGACAGACTGCAGACAAGTACACACTTCACTTCCTCTTTCAACACTTACAGTGACTGTCTCACAGTACTTGACTGGCACCTTTCTCTAAACTTCGGATAGCTGATGTGAGCTTCAGAAAAAATATCAAATAAAGGCTGAACTTCCTATGAAATTCTTAGGAAGCATCAGGATGAAACCAGTGTCCCTACACTGTACAGTGGTGTGTGCAGGGTTTTCTTACATCTTTTCAAGTATGTAGGCACAGGCAGAAGAACAAGGGATTTTAAAAAGCTCTGCTACTTTAACTGCCTTATTAAAGTGGCACTTCAGATCCTGCAACCTTACTTACTACAATGTATTGCTTCTCTCCTTACACCACGTTCAGGACAGTCTCTTTGGCTTGAGTATCTGAATGGCAAGCCAAGCCAAACTGATTTCAGAACATTTTATGAAAATGTTAATATGCTTTGTTACATTAGCAGGCAGATGTGAAGTCTTTCCCGCTTGGATTTTGACATCGTGGTGTTGGTGCATCAGTGCATATGGCTGCCTGGAGCCTTATGGTGCTCCTCATAAGGCTGCATTAAAGAGTAATGTTATTGCAAATAAGAGTTTCTACATGCCATCACTGCAACTCTCACCTCATCATGAGCCAAATAAAGGAACAAGGAAAAATGCTAAAAGAAGAAACTAAAAGTGAACTGGAATTAATTTCACTGAAATAAATATTTTTGTAAAATCAGCTGTACAAGCTAAACTGTTACTACATCACCCAGGAATGAAGATATACTTCTCCAAGTCGCAGATCTTTTCTGTGGATTTTTCTGAACTGATCATGACACTACATCTTCACCACACTTTCTCTTTGAAAGTAAGGTGTAACATAAAGAACTTATTATATAGCTTGGGCCATATATATAAGCCCCTGAGCACTAGGTTAATTCAAAAGTGGGAATCAAAGTTTCATAAATGGCTTATCAGTTACAAAGACTAAATTTTATCTCCAGATAACCGCAGGATGCTAGAAGTCCCCTTTGAATTCCATGGTAGGTACCTCCCTTAAACTACCAGAAATACCAGAAATGGCCAAGGCTGCTTCTTGCTAGCAAATGAAACCAGGGTCTACTCCTAAAGAGGACCTTTCAGCTGGTATAAATCAGATTATCTGCACAGACACCAAAGGGCCGCACCAGTGCCTAGCACTGGAGAATCTGTCCTGCACAAATTCAGAGAGCTCCTGCAGAGCTCTCACGCAGAACAACGGTGGTGTATAATATACCGATTTCAGAAAGCCATCTAGGAATTCCCCACTGTGCCCCTCAACCACGAGGGTTACCCTGTCTTGACTTAATTTAGCCAATTGTGGTCTCCTCCGTGCAGGGAGAGGACATCCTTCTAAACACATTAGTGACTCACCCTCAGTCATAACCTACCATTGTTGAGAAAATTTGTTGTTTATGTCTGGGGAAGCCGAAAAAAGTTTTTCCAAGTGCTTCCTTTGGTAACATCTTATACATTTTAATGTCACAACTGCTGCCAAGCCACGGGCCCTAATGTCTCCGTAATGATGTACGACTAGCTAAGAGCATCCAAATCAAAAATGTGCCCTTGAACTGTCCGAAGGAGCTGCTGCCTCACTGTCCCTCCTGCAGGCATACCAGTCCTCTGCATGTGCCCCAACTGATCCATATGCATCTAGCATTTGATAAATACGTGCCAGCAAGTGGCAGGACCAAGCTCTTCTCAGGAGAAAACTCAGAAAAACCTAGAGGCTCTTGCAGTTGGAATTCTCAGGCATGTTCTTCCTATGCTTTTTTTTTTTTTTTTTAATACAACTGAAGATAATTAATGGCTTCAAGACAAAAAGGAAAGAAATTAGGTTTTCCTTGACATACACTATCACAGCCTCGCAGGAGAATTAAATAAAATCTACCACGCATTGCTGTAGAAGGGAGAGCACCCAGTCCTGCTTGTGGGAGAGAAAAATGACCCTGAGGTCTGCTCCCTCAGTGCTACTCTTGCACTTCAGTATGGCCACCATAAGCTATCCTCCTCATCATCACAAAGGGAATGGTCCTGTGTAAGGTTCACAAGGCAAAGAAAAGATGGCTTTGTTTCTCAAATTGCCCATTAGAACTGCATCAGCATCAGGACTCTCTGTGTCAGGGCCCTGAGGGCTCTAATAGACCTTAATGGCCCCGACCAGGCTCCCCTCCACACCCCTGCCCCTCGGCCCAGCAGCTCGGCCCAAGGCCATTAGCCCAAGCCTGAGCTAAGTCTGCAGGGTTCTGCCAACCTAACCAGAAAATAGCCTGTGTTGTTCCTCATGCCACTCACCTGAGCGTCCGAGCAAGCGTGAGGCTTGTAGCAGGAAGAAGGGGACCAGCAGATAGTGCTCAGATGGCGGCTCAGTTCATCCCACCTTCGTAGAGCGCTACATCGCAGGGAGGAGAAAATCACATATGGAGCTTTTGGACCGTGGCATTTTCCACACAGGTAGAAAACCAGTTCTATAAAACTTACTCTAGGTTAAAACACTTAAAACACAGATGAGTTTGGGGGACGTATCTCCCAGGAATGCCTTCCATCACTACTCCAACTTTCCCCAGAAAGCTCTCTGCTCATAGAAAATCATACACATGAAACTGCTTCTTGCAACAATCTCGCTCTGATACCTTTCGAAAGGCAATAAAAATTATAGAAGAATAAGCACAGACAGCGTTTCCCAGACTTGCACATGCACCATTCACAATTTGCTTTGACATTAGGCTCGAGTTTCTCAGAAGTAATCGTCGATGTTTCAGGTTTCTATTTTTCATTGCCCAGTTTGGGGCCTGACTTTCAAAGAACAAAGAACTTCCTGAAAATCAGTTCCTGACATTATCGGCTAGTTGTTAATTAGGGACGCAGGTGCCTACATGAGGCATCTAATTTGAACATTTTTGCTTACACACTCTGAGCTATCGACTTCCTCCTTGCTAATCGGAGAGCTAACATGTTAATCATTTCCAAAATGAAAATAAAACTTAGGAAATTATTTTCTGGCAAGTGCAATGAAAGTATGCCTGCTACTGATGTGGACAAGATTTAATTTATTTTTTTGGTGGGCAAGATGAGGTCTGAAAGAGCAGTTCCTATTAAAATCGCACTGGCATTTAAGTGACATTTTGGCAAAACACCATGGAAACATTTGGTCACATCCTCTCAACCCTTAATTTCTTCCTTAAATGTGCTTTTTAATATGTCACAGTTGTTAAATTTGTAACAATAATTCCCCTGAGACTAAACAACAGTGCTTGGTATGCGAAAAATGAACAATACATTTACATCAGTAAACCAAGAGGAAATTTTAAATAAATGTATAATTGAGTACAAATAGTCTGAATGTTACCTTTATGAAATTTGACCATTCCGTAGGCTGATTTTAGCAGCAGGATGTCCTAAACAAACTCAGCTAAAACATATGCTGTCATACTCTTTTCCAGTTGTGACATAACTATCCAGATTTGCTTCTTCTGATGGCTTTATTAGTGTTAGTCAAACACCGCTGTACAGAAAGGCAACTAAGCACTTAATTTTAAAACTTTCATTTTTTTAAAATGACCAGCAAAATCCTAGAAACAAATCTTGTAATGTGTTGGCACTTTCAGCTATATATGATGGGAGGGAGGAGGAGTTGAGATTTGTATACAAAAAGACTCATATAAATTCCTGCTAAATCTAGTATGGAATTTGACTGCACAAACATTGGGTAAATCAATGCCCTAGGAGCAAGGGGCTGGGCTGGGTAGGGAGAACACAAAGCTGGTGTGTTCCCTGGTATAGCTGCCTTCATGGGCTCTGCAGTCAAAGCTTCTGTTCTTGCTGTCCTAACTTTGCTTGTGTAGGACTAACATTGCATTATACAAATCTTTAGGACAAGTAATTAACAACTTATTTTATTTGTTGTGCAAAGCGTTGAGGACGTTTCTAGGTCCTGTGTAAACGCTAAACCTACTATTAACCTGTGTATTTCCTAGCCAATATAAACAGCTTCAGTACGGCTGCATCTCCCACCAGGGCTCAGGGCTGTAGTCCTACTCCTTTTAATGGGATTTCTCCTCTTGTAACAGAGGACTCACTGTGTGCTATGGTAGCAGCAGGACCGTTCAGAATAGGAACCGACCCATTTGCTTTTTTCTTTAAAAATAAAATCGACCAGGTTTGGATTCTGGTTTCTAGGGCAGAAATCCCACAGTGCTTTTAGCCTTGAGCATTTACTCAGACCTCCTTTTGGCTTCAGTAACTGCAAACAGCAGTACAATTTAACAGACACATCAGTGCACTGGGATTCAGAAGTTGAGCAATCAGCTCTGCTGCTAACCATTGCCACCTGCTTTACCTCTCAGTGCTCTTGCTCCTCTCCCACTCTGTGTCTGCCTTGTCTATTTGAACTGTAGGCTTCTTAATGCAAATACCATCTTCCTCTAACAGTTTTGAGTGCCCAGCACTGGAACCTTGACCTCTTTTGACACTGTCGAACATTTGTATTCTAGAAAATGAGAACACAGAGACAGTCCTTCCTTCTTGGCTTTACAAATAAACATGGGTATTTCAGCCATAACTATCAGCCCTGTGCTCTCCAGCTTTGTTATCTCTAATTACTTATCTGCTAAAGTTGTTCCCTTCTGAACAGCATAAACCTTGCCTGTCTCCTTAACCCATTGCTCTGTGTTATTCACCAAGACTATGTTCAGAGGATGTTAGTACAGTTGCAAATTCAATCATTCCACAGTATTAGAAAATGCGCAGGTCAAGACTGCCTGTGCCTTAAGTCATTGAAGTGCAGGCAATGATGTACACGCCTTCTTTCTATACTCAACCCATTTTTTTTTCTCCACTGGCCTTAGGCATGCTCTACTATGGGTAGCAGAGGTGGAGACAAATTCAGGTATGTGGGATGGTGTGCCCCTGGCTCCAGGTCTCATTCCAGCCTGGAGACAAATGGACATGGATCTGTCCACTGTTGTCCCAAAGTCTGACTCCTTTCAAACTGATCTTATTTGAGAACCACCTGTAGCTTTCATGCAGCACTGGTCTCCTCCCAGAGTCAACTCACTTGAGTTCCCAATTTCACACCCAGTCTGGGTTCTCCTTCTTATAGCACATTGTCTTCTTTTGCCCAGCCAGCTAGTCCCCACTCTGTCCTATTTATGTATCCCTTCCACATACATTGTTTCTCTGTCCCTGCTTCCTCCTCCCCTTCTCTATCACAGACCACTGTTTCTGTCCCATGCATTCCTGATTTTATTATCCCCACACAGTTCCCTGTCTCCAGCTCTTTGTGTCCTTTGCCAGCCAACTGACTCTATCCTATTACTTGTACCCACTCTCCCTTCCCCTTGGCTTATTAGCACCCATCTCCATGCAAGCCCTGTTCAGTTTCCTCATACCGCTTCTTCAGACATCACCTTGGAAGACTCCTTGCTTCCATATTCCCCTTCCCCCATCCTTGTGGTAGTCCTGGTCCCCTCCGAATTTAAGTCAGAAATTCCTCCTCTACATTTTCTGGCATTTGATGACCCAGGAAACAACACAGGTGGAACAAGTTCTCAAGCCAACCTGCATCTCCCTCCCAGAGCAGCAACCTCTACCGCTGCCTGCACAGCAGCTACATTTAGGGCAAGCAAACCCCTTAAGGATTTCAGCGAAATCTCCACTGAGCACATACAAACTGAGATTTTTCAATCTCGTGATTTGCCAAGGTGCAGGCAGATTTTTGTTGGTATAGCAAAAATACAACGTCCCTAGAAGCAGCAGGACAAATACAGTGTGAAGAAATGATATAAGAAAAGCTTTTTGCTCTTCTTCTGAATGAAATTCTTGTACTCAGTCACTAAAAGAGTACCTGCTGCTTCTGGGCAGATATTTTTAAGGCACTTGATTCATTAATTGCACTTCACCTGATAAGTTTCTGGGCCAGTACCAAAAATAACTGTATTCTCCACTCAGACATATTTCGAATGGTGTCATGTGATGATGGGGGGAAGGGAGAACATGCAATCATGTAACCTTCAAAGCTCACAGTTCTCATTAACCTACACTAAATGTCAAAGTCTTTCTAGCTGAACCTGGCAAAGTTATCAAGAGAGTTTCATACTAGGACTCCTACAGGAACAAACCCACTTAACATTTGCCTACATCAGCTCTGCTGGCCACGTATGTCATGAATGTGTCTTTGATCTATTTCTGTGAACGCGATAAAAGGCAGTATGTCCTCAACCAAAGCAACACCTTTCATGACTGGATGGATTTCCAATATTCCGGAAACAAATGGCACCTAATAGCCTAATCATGTTGCACCTAGCTTCCCTTGACAGTAAGAGGGCAGCACCTTTCCCCTCCACCTGCTCTCAAGACTGTGGATCGCATCTCTAAAAAACAAAGCATCAAAAGCAATTCAGCTGCAACAGCCCAGCCCAACAGCTATGCAGGTAGCAAATTCCCTCAGGAGTCAGTCAAGACAATGCTACTGCTCATTAGGGCTGGGTGGGACAGGAGAAATGGGAATAGACATTTCCCTTCATTCATCAAACTGGAACAAGACTGAGAGTTCAGAAAAAAACAAGCACTTGGCAGAGTCAATGACTGGGGACAAATCAGGAGACAGAGAGACTTTGATCATTAAAATTGCAAAGAATGAATGTTAAAAAGAAGGGGAAAAAAGGGGATTCTTTAGTTATGGGAATGTTTGATCCGATTCGCAGCTAAGGATGTGCACCCATTTTAAACGGAAAATCCTTTAGCTTTGGTATGAATTTATCTAGCGTGCCAGACAAATTGTTCATATCAAACTGTCATTTGGATATTCAGCCATTGAAAACACAGTTAAAGCATGTCCCTTAATTAGAAATCCCATGGAAATGAAAACAATCCTCTCTGGCATCTAGTTACCCTGGATGGTAAATTGGACTTATCATCTGGCACGGTCCCTTTCCTGTTTGCGTGGGTGGACCAAGGCAGACAAGGAATTCTGCTCCCCTTCCAACAGCCCTTGGAGACAAGCAACCTCCCATGCCAAGGTTTCGTCTCCTGCAAGTGTCTCACTACAAATAGGTCTGGTAGACTCAATGAGCTTCTCAGATTAGAGGTGGATGGGATAGGCGTCTTCTGCCCAACAGGGACCAAGAGAAGCTTAGCACCGCATTTTAATGGATTTTCATTTCACTAGATAGGAGTGTCTTTGATCAGGCTGCATTCATTTTCCAGAAAAATGTCTTCAGTCATCTGCTAGTAAAAACAATACAACTCAGTAATTACCTTCTGCTACTGGAAAGACTAGGTAATTTGGCAGTATCAGTCCTTCCAATGCTATCCATTTTATTGCTGGTCTAGTATTACTAAATATTTTGTTTAAAGCCCCATGTCCCAGCAGCTTGTTATTATATAAGAATTTCAGCTCATTAAAAATTAAAACAGGTCTCAAATCCTCACAGTTGTGAAGAAAATCTTAGAAGATTAATCCCAAAGGTTAAAAAGGAAAAGGTGTATTTTAGCAGTGAGGACAGTTAACCATTGGAACAATTAACTTTGGGATATGTTAAGTTCTTTCTCATTTGAAGTCTTTAAGTCAAGATGGCATAACATGTCCTCTTGTAGGCAACAGGCAGTCTGACACACAAGCTTTTGAATTCTACCCAGGAATCACACAGTGAAATTCTCTGGCTCGCATTTCACTCATCAGATTAGAGAAGCACAGCCACTCCTGGGGACCTCAGACTATTAACTGGTGGGAAGAGAACCCAAAGCGCTCTGGCTTTGTGCTTGTGGTGACAAATTCACAAGCTTGGATGTTATACATTGGCAATGTTGATAGGTTGCGTTCAATTTCTTTGAAAACTTGCTTTGTTTATGGCCCCTTTTTACAGGACATTTCTGTCTTTATAGGAAATAGGCTCTCAGTTTTCAGCCAACATAGCCAGTTGACTTGAGCTGAACTATGTCAGTATTTTACCAAAAGTAGATCTAGCAATTTCTCCACTCCTTCAGGAAGAGCTCCTGAAGTGGTTACCAGATCCAAGTATGTTTGCAAGAAAGCCTCATCCCTTGGATCTCCCAGGTTTTACAGAGGTTACAGACTAGCTCCACAGAGGCTCGGTAGGAATTTCCTCTTATCCCACAAAAGGACCTGAGACTGAAGAAGTGACATAATCTTGTCCCACTTGGACTCCACATAGACGGGTTCGGAGGTGTGAAGACAAGGACAGAAGGAGAGGAATCTGCCCTGTGCCAATCTTTCTCTGGGAAAGCTACCTCCGCTGTGGGACTAGCATAACAAATTTGGTGTGGTTCTGTTCCTTTTCCATCACTTTCCCCACCAAGAAGTTCCACATTGCTTGGCTAAGCTTCCCAGGACAGAGGCTGAAGAGAGGAGACTGACTGCAAGAAGCAATAAAAATAAAAGTAGGGTATTAAATAAGGCATTGCTGTAGAGTAATAGGAAGGGTGGAAAGGAATGGGCTCATGCATATTACAGTCCTATAAAAGAGAAAGAATTCTTAAATGAGTATTAAAGAGGGCTGAGTTACAGCATGAGAAAACCAGTTTAATCACCTATTGTACAGCTGTAGTTAATTTTGTACAGATTTTACAGACATCCCAGCTATCATGCAATGCTCCTTACAATCACTGTGGGTGACACTCCACTTTTATCACAGGTGCTGTTAATGATGCCATTATTTGAGCAAATCTTCCATCAACCTCAGTTAGATATTTCCTTAAGTAGGACCTGAGGTCAGATAATACCTGATGAGTATACATGGCAGGAGGACGACTCTGCTTCCTGACTACACAGAAGAGAAACACACGGTATGTGGGGATACAAAAATACACACACATGCTTTCCACCCAGGCAACCTCCGTCGGATTAGCTGCAACCATCTTTGTAACAAAATCTTTAAAGTCCCTCTGGTGAGGGGTGTCTCCTTGGGAAAGTCATATAATAGTCTAAAATTCATTAGAGTCCTAGCCCTTGTTTGGGAACATAAACTACTTTCTACAGATTGGGTTTGAAAATATGCTACTAACAGCTGATTCATCTTACTGTACATCCAAGTCATGATTGAGTGGACAGAAGACTAATTGCTTTTGATGGCCACCTGAAAATCTAACAAACAGTTAACTGGATGGTCAAATAAGCAATTAGCAGCCAAATCAGATGATTAGTTATCAATCGGCTCAGCTGCTGGTGTTCATCAGCCACCTAGAAGAGTATCAGCAAGCTAAAAGAAAATTATCCTTAACCACTTAGCAGTTTGCTAAATCATGGATAGTCAAATAACCTCAACAAGTTGTTTCTTAAATCCTAAACAAGCCCAATCTCTTTTCACAGTGCTTTTAAATCTCCAGGAGTCATGTGAATTGTGTATTAATGCATTTCACTGTGTATCCTGAGAGGGACATCCCCAGCATATGCAGGAATGCAAAAAAAAAGGAGAAAAGTCATATTTAGTGTAACCCAGTGGAAAGCCTATTTTTAGACCCCTCACCCCTTAGAAATAAAACTACAGATAACACAGATCCCCAGATCACCTGTAGCAGGCTCATCAGCATGGGGAGTTACACAGGAGTAGGAGTAATATGCAGAGCTTCCAGCGTGGCAAACACATGCAGATCGTCTAGGGACAACATGGATTCCCTCCATCTCCTGCCTCAAGAGAGAGGAGGGAGTGGATTAACCTTCTCCTGGGGCTGCAGAGACCAAAGGCTGGGAGGGGGATACTCTAATGCTCTGGCTCAGGCAGCCTTAGCTTGGCCCCAAAGCCAGAAAAGAAAGAAGGAGCAGTAGCAAACGAGGGATGAGGTGATTTGCACCCTACCCAGTGAATCCACACTTGTCTGCCCTTTACATTACCCACATCTGGAGATAACCCACACAAATGAACTGCAGGCTGCACACTTAAAAATACCTTAGTTCCTACTTAGTTTGGAACCAAACATCAAGATTCCTTCCATTACAATGGCTACTGCAGCACAGCCGCTGCTTTCTGTCGCCGCTGGGCAACATGTTGTCACTGACCTCCATGAAATAAAGAGCAATCAGACCTTATATAGGCTATGCATTGTGGTAACTCCTGCAACTTCCACTGGCTTTAATGCCTGGTGAGAGCACTAGCACTTTGGTGTATTACAGCACCTGCTGTCCCCAGATCTCAGTGTGTGCTACCAAAGGAAGGCCAGCCCTGTCCCCGGGGTACTGATGGGAAATTGCAAGAGGAATCACTGATGTCACCACTTCTGATGTGGGAATCTGTCGTAAACACGCTCCCTTTGCAAAATGCAAAGTTCTCCAGAAGAAGAAAGGAAATTCTGCTATTTGGGAAAAAATGTCAGATGACTTAGGATACAATAGTTAACTTTCCTCATGGTCATAGAAAAAACAGTTCCTGGCTTGACTGGAATTGTCCATATGTGTTGATGCGTGTGTTAATCTTAAATCACTGGTTGGTTGAGCCTTCCCTGGTGACCTGGAGTAACAGTGGAAGCCATTTCAACTCTTCCTTTGATTTTCATTGTTGTTCTTCTATGGCTTGCTCTAACTGCTTCAAACATAGAGCCAGGTTTTCACTAACCTATGGACACATCATTGTAGCTGCTACTTTCCACTGGTCTCTTAAGTATTAGGAAGAAAACAGCTAAGATTTAGAAGCAGTTGTATCTGCAATATTTTTGTATGCTATAGACCCAGGGCTCCTGGTTACTGATGCCTTTTGTTTATGTGACCTTTGATCTGCTGAGCAAGTATTTGTCAAATGTCATATTTCAGCCCCTGTGTGTTTGAAGTGCCACAATCCTGACAGTTGTAGAGCAGATGGGTTCAGTGACACAGCAATATGCTGCAACCACTGAAGAAGTGAAAATGCCAACTTTATTTTGCATGAAAATGAGAAAAATTCATTTTGTAAATAATTAAACTCAAGCTTTCACAGCTATTTTGGTGTAATTCTGAAAGAAGTGTGCTTTTCATGACTCAGGGTCTTGTCTGTGTTCCTGGGTGGAAAGCTCTCCTTACCAGACAAGTGCTTTTGATGTCGGATTTTATGTTCTTCTACCATTCCAAGGTGATCCTCTTCACCCCTTGTGGTAAGGTTCCCAAACATGCATGAATGATGAAGGATCACAAGTCTGTCAATGTAACACATATTTAGTCTGATAGGAATTTTTGAAAATGCCAATCTGCGTAGATAATTTTTACTCACTCTTCCAACTCCTGCTTCCTCTCCCGTTCTCTTCCCATGACTACACATGGTATTCTTTATCTAAGAATTACAGTGATCACAGACAGCCTCTGAGGTTAGTACCTACAGACTACTTTGCTGTTCTTTCAAAAGTCTTCTTCAGCTTGGTCAATGACAGCATAGAAAAGTAGTACAATAAAGTTTGCTTGGCTTTAGCAATCTTCTAGTCTTTGGGAGTTATCTAGGTGTTGACAGTACAGGCTATCATAGAACTGCAAACACGGAGAGGAAACTGTTGTACAACTTTATAAGTAGAATTTGGACAATGAAGCCAAAATACCTGGTGAGCACTTAAAAACAAGAGATCATCTTATTCCCATGTCTTTGGGAAGCATGGAGGCATAAGGCTTTTAAATTTTATCATTCCCATTATACTGAGGCATTCACCTAAACACATATTAACAAATTAAAGTCAATCATAACAATCATGCGATATCTCCTTAGTAATTAGAGTAATTTCCTTAAAAGGAAATGCATTTATTACCTTGACAAAAGAGTCAGAAAAAGAAAGTTAACTTTCATGTATCCCGTGAGCTTGCTACAAAAAAAAATCACAGACCTTTTTAGTCCACTGGAAAAATGATTCAGATAAAATGTATTCACACTCTCCAAGTGTACAAACACAAAGAGCATCATAACTAAACCTTCATGCTCCCAGGTTTGGCCTCTTGAAATTCTCACCTACCTACTTGTGTTATTGCTTACTATTGTTGCATGTAGAATTTCCCATCAAATGTCTTATCAAAAGTCACAATGCTCTAATCACAATACAAACACAGAACAAACCAGACAGCATCTACCATCTAGCGTAAGACTTTCTATTTATCTATTTGGCCTATGGATCCACAGTGTCAAAGTAATGTACATGAAGAAGATGACAGCTCCTGCTGTCATTCCTCTGAAAGCATATGACCTACAGGAATATTCTGGGGATCATCCCAGAAGCCATATAGTTTTATTTGTTCAATATTAAACATGCAAAATCATGAGTACTTCTTTCCTTCTCACTCCCAACTGCAGTTTATAGGATGAGTGCTCACAGGACTGCAATAGACATAGGCACACGTTTAAATGCTTTCCTGAATCAGGATTGGGAGCACTATCAGACAAGCTCTGACATCTCTATGACAATTTAACAGTGGGAGACAGAAGAAGCCTGAAGTTTGATTAATAAAAGGTTGTAATCTCAACTTTCTTTTTTCAAATCAGAACCCAACAACAAAAGAGGCAGTGAGAAGGAAAACACTGATATCCCTGGACAAGGCACTCAGCAAACAGACAGCCCGAGACACCTACCTAGAGACAGAACAGAGGAGAAGTGAAGTGATTTACCTGGGGACATGGACCACCTTGCTCACAGCCCTGCATATCCCTGTCCCATGCTACCGCCGTCCTACCCCAGAATCAACCTGAGTTAATACAATTCCCCAGGCAAGCAAGACCCTGCCTACCTGCATCACCCGATAGGATCAGGCTGTAGCTAGCTGGGAAGCCCATTACACATGTGTGGTCAGGCTTGCAAATACAACATTGCAGTAAGACTATAAAAGACATATTGAACTAAATTTTTCCAAGGATGATGTAACTGGGTGGGGGCACTACCAGGCTCACGATAAGCTAAGTATAATGATAGCTGAAATAAAACATTTGCATATAAATTTTCACCCCAAAATTTATTAGCAGCAGAGAGATAATGGTGTAGCAAGTTGATAAAGAGTCACTATGAGATCATATTTGACTTAATGTGAAGTTTGTAGGCATTGTTTCATGGAGGAAGTACTCATTGTGTGTAGTACAGTAAAAACTGTGGTTTGAAACAAAGAAATAAAATAGTTGCCTTAACACAGCAGCAGCATTGTCATTGTAAATCTGCTGTGCCACATATTTTATTACATTTTCATAGCAGAAGAGGGAATTTACGATGTGATACTACAAGCTCCGCCAGCCTTCTTCTGTCAGTGGGGTACCTCTCTTAACTCATATCTAAAATATTTGCTGATACTGAAACGTGACTGTGAGATACAAAAACAGTCTTTTACAGCTCAGGAGAACATTATATTCATCTAGCTTAGAGCAAAAAGAAGAAAAACAAATAGTTTCAGCATCTGTTTCTGCAAAGAGTGGACACTGTTCTGCAAATACTACTTCTGTTCTATGGAAAGAACAAATAGAGGGAACCACTGGTAAGCCCAGGCTGCTTTTGTGGATGAAGCAGTAACACAAAGATGTTATTACTATTATTACCACATACAAAATTGATGCCAAGGCTGTATGTGAGAGCCTCACCTTTATCATCACCTTTTGGGGTAAGATTCACCCAATGTAGAGTCTTTGGGCTTGAATCTCCTGTAGCCAAATATCAATAGCAGTGGGGTCAGGGCATGACGTTCATTCCTTCTGGCTTATACTAAGCTGAAATATGCTCCCCACAATGAAGGACTGATAATTTACTTTCTTTATGGGGTCCAGTTACAGTATATTTTGAATATGCTGGCCTAGATACAATTGTTACATAAACGTGACAGGACCAGGACCATTCTAAACACAAGTGAAGTCTTTTGATACTAAAGATTCAGAGAGAACTTCTATTGATGAATTAGAAAAAGGCACAGGTGACACTGTAAATTTAATTTGATCAAAGTATTAGGCAGGTTTCTGTTCACCCTAGTAGATGAAGAACTTAGTGTCAAGAAAATCTTCTTTGGACAAAAGAACTAAGAAAAAGAGCAACTTGGTGCATAGTTTATGAATAAGACAACAGCAACAAAAATCTAGCAGGTTGGTTTATATCAAGAAGGAAATAATAAGAAAAAGAACTTCAAAAGCATTCGCAGGGAGGAACATTCCACCAAGACAAAGTCATCTGTCCTTACTTTCCCAAAAGCAGCATGATCAAAGCTGATTATGGGATTTCAAGCCCTGAATGTTTCTTTGTATTGTCCAAGCAGAGAGTGAAAATGCTTTATGATACCAAAAGGACAAAAAGAAGATCCTCAGATATAACAAAGCAGGGACCAGTATTTAATGTCTTTAAAAAACATCAGTGCCTCCATCCCACCCATATGATGACGTGGGACACAGTCCATCAAAGTTATGATTGGCTGTGTAGTTTTAGGTAATGTACTGATATAATACTAAACAACAACATATGCACGGCATTTGTAATGAGGTTGGACTTTTAACCTTCTGAAGCAGCGGGAAACAACAAGGCTTTTAAAAATACCAGCTCAGAGGTAAGGAGAGGGTCAGCCCAATACAATTTATAAATGTAAACCCAGTTGCATAGCTGAGTTTTACTTTAAAACATAAATTATTTGAAAGAGTAAGAGGAAGCCAGAGGAGGAGTGAGAAAAAGAAAGCTGGCATAGGGGAAAGAACTAGGAGACAACACAAGAGAGGAGAGAGGAGGAGTGTATAGCCTCTCACAAACTACCGCACTGGGTAGGGGCTGCCTACACTCCTCTGGGGCTCAAACTCACACACTGACATTAGTGACTGCTTGTCCATTGCCCTGAGCAGCAAACTTCAAACACCAAAATCTGAGGGGTGACTTATCCTCCACACACATTGAAATGCAACCAAATGTTCATTCCTTTAAAAGGCCGGAGCTCCGAATACCAGGTAATGACCACTCTGTCTGGATTGATGAACCAGATGAGATTGAAGCCAGACCCTCAGCTGCAATAAAGGGAACTAGAGTGGATCCAACTGATTTACACTAACTTAATGAACTTGGTGAACTTGAAGACTATCATGAAGTTAAAGCAGAGTGCGCATAATGCCACTCAAAAAAATAAAAATTCACTGTTGTCTTTTGCCAATGCAGGCTCCATTATTGTCCTATGGACACACTCAGTAGCTGCATGACCCCACCTCTCTAACGTCCATGGCCACCATGGCATGCTCCTGCCATGTCACCACCAGAAAGATGTTTTCTGTCAGGCAATGAATAAATCGCAGGATAGGGTGAGGATGCAGCTGCCATCCGGTGACTCAGAGCGTGCACAATCCTCTCCTGCATTTGGTCGTGCTCTTTTTAAATGGCCCGAGTTTTGGTTACATGATGGGCCATATTTTGTGCCTGATACATGCCAAGGGAGAGACTGGGGACTACACAGAAAATGCCAGCAAGCAGTGAACCACTATAATGACAGATAAGAGTCTGAAACTCACTTTCTGCCCCAAACTACCTTTGGAAAAAGGAGAGGAGGGAGCAAGCCCCATACCAGAAGATTAGTGGATTGGGTCTGGGCTGTGCACAATGCTTCAGCACCAGTGTGTACCAAAGAAGAGCTCACCTGGGCGCAAGGGGACAGCAGTCAATTCTTCCCTTCCAATTCTTTCCTTCCCTAGTGCTCTAGCTCTTCCTGCCTCCCCTGAGCCTCTCTCTCCAATTCAATCCAGTACAATCCCAAGATTACAGGGTGTAAGTGTAAACCATTGGCTTTGACCATGTTTGCACTTGCCAGGCTAGAGGCCTTTTTACCATGTTTCTCTCACACCAAACAAGTTCAAACAGTGGCAAAATCAAGGGGGTCTAAAGCAAAGAACTGCTGTTGGACACAAGCTCTCAAGATGTCAATTCTGGCACTGGTTTTGGTGGAAATATTGGACTAGAAAGGGTCACACTGAACTCACATCTCTGCAATCTCAGCCAACCACACAGCAGCATCTATTTCAGGACAGCATTTCCTTCACACATTATCAAACATTACAGGCCATTCAACATCATTACTTGGTACCCTACTGAACCAACTTCAGTCCTGTAGGAAAGGAGCAATCCCTACAACTCTGACCTGCCTCAAGAAGAGCAGAAGAGATCACCAGTGGCTTGCCAATGCAGTCATGGGAATTTGTTACATCAAGGAACCTAGGAAATAGATAATGTCCCACAGAAAAAAGAAACCCAAGTCTCCTCTGTGGGAAATGGAAGGGGGCTTAGGGGAGGCCAGCTTCCCCAGCCTCTATTCAAGAGCTCCCTTATATCCTCACTACCATAACTTGTATGGCCCTACTGTTCTCCTACCATGCCACATTGCCCTGTCAGTTACAGACTTCCAGGTAGATCTAGCACCTCTGCTACACATCTATTAGACACAGGGGGAAAGGACTGTTGGTTTGTGGTAACAACCTGGAATCCAGCATGTGTCCTAGCTGTCAGCTTTGCCACATCAAACATATTTTCATCTTGGTGCCATCTCAGATAGTAGTGGTTTTACCCAGGAGAACTCCAGTTCTCCAAGACTTACACATTCATTTTAGGATATAAGTCCAGACACCTCTTCCATTAGGCTTAGTTCAGGATTTTACTCTGTTCAGACCTTCTACTTCCCTTTCTTGGGCCTGATTTTTAAGGACACTTTTTGCTTTCAAATCATGGCACCAGTAACAGCCCTATCTATGAAAGGCAGCCTGCCTCCAGCTCTCCACCAAGAAATTACTCACGTCACTGCTACAGCACTCAGAAGATGGCACCTACTGTTCACAAGGCTGAGCAGCACTGGAAGTAGCCCAGCACTGTAGTCCCTCATCAAGCAAAATGATTCAAGGAGAATTTGGCAGAAGAAAGAGCAGCAAAATCGGACCTGAGTCAAATGCAGCTCTCCAAGAAATTCCTTTTCACTTGCAAGCGACGTGCAGACTGGAACTGCCTTCCTGTGAATTACCACCACTCTCCTGCAAGGCAGCATTAGAAAGAAGCCTGTCACCCAGGGATGTTTTTTGACAATACTTCATGTCCTCTTTTACTGTCTTCTTTTTAAGCCACTTCCAAACTCGGTTCCCTTTGCTCCCTACTCAGATCAGACTAATAAGAACATCACCTCAGGGAAAAGACTTGTACACAGACAGACTTCCTCTTCAGAGGATCAAACAGACCAGACTGTTCCTTTTCAAGTTTTATTAATCCTGGTTCATAATTTCCACCACATCATTAGTCATTTCCTATTATTGAATAGCTGGTAGCAGCATCATCGCACAGTAAATAGCAAGATAACCATGCCACCTGCAATTTCTTGGCTGATACCTACCCACAACCACATCTGGGTAAAAGACGAAGAGGTAAAATTAAAAGCCAAACCATGTAGACTTTTTTGATCTGTGGCTCATTTCTTTTATTCACATCATCTGCTCAGCTGGCTACATAAGCTGCTGCAGACCTTGTTTAAAAACAGCTCCAGAAGATTAACACTAAACCCAGCAGTTTGGAAATGTGGTGATTTTCACTGGAATTCCCCTTCCTGAGGCATGCAGGGTCTTTGGGGAGCTTGCTGGTTATCAGGGTTTATTATTTGTTTGGTTTCCTAAGCTCTTCTCAGTTTGTCAACATCCTTTAGGTAATTTTGACACGAAAAAATGGGCAGCGAATTCAAGTGCCTTGAAGCAATCTGGTTTCTATTCAGTTTTTCTTGCCTCCCCGATATAGCTTATTTTTCTAATAATATCCTTCTTCTTTCTACTATCTGGCTCAGGCGACTAATTGGGAGAGGGTATCCTGGTCTTTTCAGTGTAGTATCTGTATACCTGAATTTCCAGAGTGTCCTCTTGGACACTCTTCATTTTTCCAATGCCAAAAGGGTCTCCACACACAAGTTTTGGGTCAGGGTTTCTATGTGGTTCACTTTGTTCTGCAGAGCAGGACAGAGCCCCACGTCAGTGCGTAGCTGTGATGCCCCAGAGGCAGCTTTTAGAAGAACAGAAAAGGCTGCTCTTGACCCAGGCAGTGGTGCTTCTCTTCTCTCCTTCCCATTATCTCAGGAAATTTTCCAGCCACAGGTCCTCCCTCTGGCCTGCAGTTTCCCCACACGCTCTGCAGGAGAGCCTCACAACAGCTCCATGCCAAGTTTGCAGAAGACAATGAGTCTTTCCACCATCTCCGGAGGCAGAGGATGGAGCTCCCAGTTTCCAGGGCTGTGAAAGGATTTCCTCCGTTTCACTTGTCGTCTTGAATGCCGCCTGGTACACAGAGCACAATCCCTCAGGCTGAAGTGTGACTCCAGCAGCAAAGAATGGCTTTGGGTTTATGGCAGAGAGGGTTTCTGCCGCCACAGACTTCCTGCATGACCTTAGGCAAGAAGTCACTTGCCATTAGACTTTCTCAGTGCTTGTCTCAATTCATCCCTGTTCTTCTGAACACAAATATTGGTCATTAGACCTCAGCTGAGTCCTAGGTGAAAAGAGGTAATTAAATGCCTAATGACTAATGCATTTAACAGCCTTTCGGGGAGTACAGCACTGTGCCTGCAGCATGGCTGCTTTTATCAGGGCTGTCTAAAAGTGTGATCTGCCAACCCATGCAGGACAGCACTCACCCATGCCTGCAGACTCCTTCCTTTCTGATCACTATGGCACTTTCAGGCGGAGCTTGGTAAATCTAGGAGCAGGATTAGATGACTTGGCTGCACAAGGCTGCGGTAACACTTACCACAAAGGACACCCTCCCTGAGTATCTTCTGGCATTCCCTTGGCAGTTTACAGGTCCTTGACTGTGACCTGCCGCCACTTGGTGCTTCAATCTGCCTACAAGAGGTGGCAGGAGCTAGCAATGCCTGGGTATGTTTGCCCCTGTTTGCATTCCCTCCCTATGGCACCAGAGCAGCTACCTCTGTCACCCAGACCTTGTAATGACTGACTGCCTACCGGATGAGAGAACTGGAATTTGTAGTCCGAGAGGCATACCCCACCAGGCATAATGTTTCTTTATACATATATATGCTTTCATCTCCTTTATTTTCCTAAATAAGCATAAGTATATACTGTCAATTTACACACTTATATAATACACATTTTATATAAAACACACCTATGTTGTAAAAAAGACTAAACACTAACTTCCCACAACCAGCTTTCAACTCCCCTGCCTATTTGTGTGAACAGTCCATAACAACCCATTCTCTTCTCCTGTAATGCACAGAGCACAAGAATTGCTTAGGTTGTATACTTCCTTATATGCCCATCAAACACCCACCTGTCAAACTCTCATTGTCATCTTTTTCTCTGACCCATCACCCTAATTCCACATGAACTTCTTGTGGCTCTTTCTCCTCTGTGGTGTAAGCAGATAGAATTATTCCCCTCTTGAGCAGGGAAAGGAGAAGACGACGTCACCACAGGTCAAGAACATTGCATGTCCAGAGCATGATATTTCAAAGTACTTTGCATTTTACAGCATTTTTTATGTACACAGTTTGGAGCCCTAAGCTCACCTGCAATTCAGATGGAGCTCAGATGAGTACCCAGAAACAGAAAAACATGCCTTTAGGGCCTCCAGCCAAAAGGGCGATAAAAGCATCTCACCTCATACAAGACCACGTGGCAGCATGAAAGATACATTTCACTATCTAAATCCCAGGACCATCTTTTCCTTTCCCACTCCTCCATGTCTCACTCAAACACCCATGCCCACCCTCAGTTTGGATAGTACGTATCTTCCCCAGAGTTACTCCTCCTCTCAGCTCTGCTGGCTCCTCACAGATAGGAAAGCAGTATTAGTGTGAGGTGGCCTCAGCTCAGCTTCACCTCATCTAACTTTAGTAGCTTGCCAGCAGCACATCAGTTAGAGTCCTTAAAAATTGATTTTAGTGAGTGGAAGTGTGGGTGTTCAGTAGGTTGAGTTGCCACCTGGAGGTGCCTTGTTCTCTGCTCTTCCAAGGGAGCCTAAAGACTGGCTCCTTGGATAAACCAAGGGAGATGAATCAGGCAACAAAGTCAAGGGGGGGTCCCCTAATTCCTTAGCTGTCAGGACAGACTTCCCACTGTCACACAGGCAAGCAACTTAACTCCCTGCTCCCCTCCTAGCAAATGTGAGCTGATCCTGCACAATAAAATCTTCCTCCTTTCCAGGAGTGCTGAAAAGCTCTAATTAGTGTTTCTAAAGACCTCAGACTATAAAAGTGTAAATGGCTTGTCTTCTTTATAATAGTAATGAAATCCTGGAATCAGTAACTTGACAATAATTGCTATGTGGGTGTAATAGATTGCTTTTGCCACCTCAAAATGAATTTTCATGAATTGGGGCTTTTGTTCTCACGGTCACCAAGTTATTTTTTGCCCTCCTGATGAAATTGCTGCAGTAATGATGGGGGAAGCATGTAATGGAGAATGATGGGCATCTTTATAAACAAAGTTGGTCACATGAGCCATAGATCAGAGAAATGGGATTTCTGGTACAGTAACATCTCAATATCTCAGCTAAGACAGGCAAAAGCCTGTTGATCTTGATATTCTGTACAGATGACAGAGTCTTTAAGATCTTATAATCCTAAGAGTTGGCCAAAAGGAGAAATCACTTCCATTCACATTTAACAAATGGGAAACGAGGGCAGTGAGTAACTGATCAAAACTAAGGACTCTGAGGGAGGACTGCAAACTGAGCCAGTTTTCCTGAGACCCAGATCAGGGCTTCTACTACAAGCCCCCCATTATTTTCAGTCCCCAAGGCAACCTCTGCCTTTGTCGGGATCCCAGTCACAAAGCTGCTGTGTGACTCCTCTGTGATACTAAGCACCGCTGAACTGCTGTGCACAGCACCAGGATCCAAGGGTTTGGCCCCTACTGCAGTCATTCAGCCCCTTGCAGGATGAATCCCTGACATCCCCATTCCGAAAGCTCAGCATTTCATATTCCCTTTCAGATACGAACAACACATCTTAATTCAAGGGAAGATCAGGCTCTGTAAAATGAACAGGGGGAAGGGAAAAGTTTATAATGGAACATAATTATTTAGCAGTGCATTGAAAAGTTGCCTGGCATAGTTTGCCCTTGCAGACAGCACTTCCTCCTCTAATAGCAATCCTGATAGCTGGAGCTGTCTTGACTTTTATCGGGAGGGCAGCCTTGCACTCTGCTCGGACCTAAATGATCAAGTGGCCTTCACAGCTGCCACCACTTCCTATTAAAAGACTACAAGAGGCCTGTGAGATTAAGAAAGGATAAAAACAAGTACTTATCATTTGGGAAGTAATGTCGCTGGTTATCTAAAGCAACGTGATTATATCAGGAGCTTTATCTGTGAGTGGCTTTTTCCTTCCAAGAGGTAGGAATAGAAAAACTTTTCACTTCATAATGAATCCTATTGAAACTCCATTTTGCCCTTGGCAAAAGGCCATTATCCAGCAGAAACATGTAATCATCCTAAAAATGCATAATGGCATGGAAAACGGACAAGTAGTTTCTTGAAATATTGTTTGTAAAAGGCCTAATTTATAATGGGGATTGTTTGTGTTAGGGCCTTTTGGCATGTATGGTTAACAAGAACTTGCTGTTCTGCTGCCAGTTCATTTAATCAAGAGGGCCTTGTGTATGCCTCGGTCGATATGGCTGTGGAAACAATGGGAGCTTTTTCCCCGTAACTGCCCCATCATGATAGAGAGAGCACTCTGCTATTTACTCTGTAGTTGTTGTTCTTCTTGATAGACACTGCTGCTGTCAATGCACCACATCAAAACATATACGCTATCAGATTCATTGCACTGCTGTGCCTACCTAAAAAAAAATATTAGGAATGATCTGGCAGCACCACTAATCGAGGAGAATCATGCAACTATAGCCTCTTTGTAACGATGCAATTGTATGAACAGCGGCTTCCCTCCAGAAATGTGGCAGTTCATACACATGCTCGGAATGAAACCTCTTGGTCTGGCACTTATCTATGCTATGAGTTGGATCAAGTGCAGGAGAAAACATTCCCCAAAAGGAAATGAGAAACGCTGCGCTACATACTCTTCACCTGCTTTGTTATCAGAGTCAGAGTACACTTTGATCACATTTTCTGTCCACAAAATGGGGGTAGAAATGGCCCCACTATATTTTTGTCACATGTATTAACAAATATGTAGATGCACCAGACATCCTGGTCCATGGTACGCGGAAAGGTCTCTCTGGTTTGTGACCTCTGCAGATGTGCAATATACCTTTGTAATCCCTCCAAGCATCTTTCTTTTCTGTTAGGAGAAGCTTGTGTTCAAGTTCTACGACCTGTTTATGGCAGATCCAGCGCTCGGCCCATATCATATACTAGGTCATGGCAGCTTTATTATTCCAAAGCAGAACTAAAGCTATACATAACAGGCCTAAATGTTCCTGCCCCAAGCCTCGTGTGTAGTTGTTCACACTAAGCAAACTCTACAAGTTAGAGGAATCACAACATGTTAGATTATCAGTGAGCGGGGGGGAGCGAGGGGGGATGGATGGCTGCTCGCTAGCACGATGTACGTGCTCCTGCGCTGAGGCCTCAGAGCAGGGTGCATCCCAGCACTGTGGGATACGAGACCACCCACCCAATGGAGAAATGCTGAAGAATCAGGCTGCTGCTGGTGGGGAACTGCCTTGGCGTCAGAACAACACCGCAGCCTTGGTCCTGCCTGCTGCTCAGCGTTTCTGGTCAGAGCAACACACAGATCCAGGGGCTGCCTGTGGAAAGCAGGGTGCTACGCAAGGCAAGGGGCATCACCATAGTGGGGGAAATAGGTGCCGGGGAGCAAGTGGGGGAGGCTGCTTGACAGCAGAGTGCAATCTGATACAGCTTACGCCCATGTGCCAAGGAGCGTGCTGTGGAGGGAAAGGAGGAATCATGGATTGCAGGATTCATAGTGCCAAGATCTAGACCTGAAAAGTTGCATCTTGTTACACAAACCAGCTATTTGCTGTATATATGGCAGTTGTCCCTCAAGGTCTCGGGCACAGATGAGGCCTATTGTGCCTGGCACTGTACATACAATTATTTTAAGACAGTCCTTGCTACCGAGAGCTTAGAATTGACACAGAATGGTATTTTTAACAAAAGCACAATAATTGCCACAACTAAAATGAAAACAAAGCTATAATTTGGACAGCTTGACAGTGTGTGAAGGCCTTCTGTACAGAAATGTAATTCAAAGAATTTTTGTCTTTTGGGGGGGGGGGTTCTGCTGAAACCATGGGTATCTCCCTAACATATAGAAAAAAGAACCGTTCTTTATTTGCTCCAAAGCTGTGTTTGTACAGTAACTGCTGAAGAAAGACCTTCTTCCTTCCATAACCAAATAAAATGATTCCTTTGGTTATTTATAGTCCTCATGGCCCAAAGACATCACTTGGCTCTCTACCACAAGCCCAGCCATGTGTTACTATATTAAAAAATGCGAAAATGTAATTACGGGGTACTCAAGCCAGTGTCTGCAGACAAAACCTGCCAGGAGCAAAGAGACAGGAAACGTGTGCCCTTCGGAGCTGCACATGGCCTTCCCCGCCTCAGGACTCCACCAGGACTGAAAGAGGAGGAATGGGGGCTGGCTTCGCAGGACAGCGAAGTCACATCCGCCTTTCAGCAGAAACGAGCTTGCTGTAAACTGCAAGTGCAATCCTGACCAAAAAAAAAAAAAAAATATTCCCTCCCTGCCAATTCAGAGAGCCGCACCATTTACGCTTGGTCACACTGCGAGCCACCCTGTCTGCCCACAGAGGGGAAAAGGGAGTAGGGTAGGATGCAGCAGACCTTACCTCCCCTGCACAAGCCTCTTGCATCTGTCTGGGAGCTCTGCCCTCTGCGGTGAAGAAATTTCTTATGCATTCATATGAAGAGCAGAGCACAGAGACTGAGTTATTCCCCCTTGCAGCACAGCACTCTTCCAGGTAAAGAGCTGATGCTCCTGGGCCAAAACACTGATCTTCATGTCTTTGGTCAGCTTTTGTGTATCTTCCCTTCCCAGTTTGAAAGTCTTTTCTCTTCTGCTGCTTATTACTGTCCCTGAGCTGGCAGCTACTACCCACAGCAGGACAGCAGGAGGAAAATCTGCCACCCTTCATGATTCAGTCCAGCTGGTCCCTATAGGGCTGCAAGCTCCAAGCATCCCCATGTAGGCTCTGCTCTGCTCCTGAGCCGGGCACCATGCCCAGGCACAAATCCTGGCCCACCCTGAACCGGACCCACGGTGACTGTTCACAAGGGTTAGCAGGTTTAGGACCTAGAGATCCTCATTCTCCTGTCACCTATATAACTGTCTCCATGTGGCAGTGGAGGGGAGCAGCTGAGAGACGCTCTAGAGAAGGCTAAAGCCCCCACCCAATGGATGTGCCAGGTAAGTCTGTCCATGAGTGGGTCACTATAAAGTTTAATGTGTGACTCCAGGTTCACACTGGGGTGGATGGAAACAGAGCGGAGTTAAGCTGAGACAAATCCAGGCACAGCACCACTTTCTCTGAGACCCCAGGACACCCACACAAGTAGCTAGTGAAGAGTGAAGGAATGAAAAAAGAAAAAGCACTTTTCCTCAGGGCACATGAGCTCTGACAGGAAACTTTAGAGAAACTCTGGGGGAGGGATAAGTCATTTGAATGATGAATCGCTCACTGGCCTTCCAGAGTCATTTCCAATCAAACTGTCTTTAGGAGGCTTCCCTCCGAGCTGAGCACAAAATCCTCTTCAAAATATACACAGAGTCTCAGGGTGAAGAAGCTGGGTGTATAACCTCAGCGATGGGCTCTGTGTTAACAAAGAGCTCATAGCCAGTTGTTCACCTGCTCCTTCCTTCTGATGTCGGTCTCCTGTTTTAGCAAAACCAAAGTCCATTGGTTTGTCCCTTGCTACTGAACATTCATTGACAAAAAAGGTGATTATTTGCTGACAGAAAAGAATGCAAGAGGTAGGAGTGGTTCTCCCAACCCAGCACTGCCAAGTCAGCCACAGAAGGGCTGAAAAGCAAAGTTTTGCCAGTTTTCAACTCAAAACAACCAAGCCTTCCATACTGTCCAGCCAAAGCCAAGAACCCCTCTGCAACGCTCACTTTGTAAACCTCCTGCCAAGCTCATTCACTTTGGGAGTTTGCAATAAAACTGCAAGTTTCGACCTTTTGCACAGTCCGATTCTGCAATTAATAAGATCAAAATCTTGCAAATGGAAGATTAAGCACCAGAATGTTCCCTGTACTCTCACACCGTTCACATCCAAACTGCTGCCTTGTCCATTCACGCTGCTTGCTTTAAGCTCTCTCAGACCCTTGCTACCCTTCCACGTAACCCGGTTTACAGTGCCTTTATTACTGCAGTATTTCCCCCACTTTCCTTCTCTGGCCGGGAGCTGATGGGACCTCTCCAACGCAGTATCCGCAGTGCCACCTTCTGGTCTGCGACACGAATCCCTGCAAGGCCCCGCTGCAGAAAGGCTTGCCAATCCGCCCGTCCCCTCTGTGGCTACCAGCTTGCACGGCCACATGCAAAATCGCATTTTAAGATGGTGTCCCCCCCTCCAAGGAACGCCAGCCGCACCGTTTTAGTTCACCAGGCTGAAGAGCTGGGAGCGCCTGGGTCCTTACGGCATGCCCAACACAAGCAGTGCGACATGAGCCAGTCCTCCTCTAACACACTCCACTCCCCGCTGCAGCTTAACCCAGTGCCACCCTTTTTGTCCAATTCCACACAGACCAGCTTGGGAATCCTTACACTGTTTTCCTCCGCAGGAAGATATATAAGCGAAGGAGTAACTGCCAATTCCCTGCACTATTTTCTTGGCCTGGAGTCCCATGATCTAGAAATAGGCTGCTTCTGTTGCTGCAAGTAGCAGTGTGTGAACTAGCTGTGCTCTAGCATCAGTTCACTGTGTCCTGAAAGGAGCAGCCACTCTGCAAACTGCAGTGGTTTTGCAGTCTTTACATGCTTGAGGCTATCACCTGGCTTCCAGAAGCTCCTCAGCTATTTCACTCCCTCTGCACATCAGCAGGTGCATTTCTGTTGAGGAGAATCTCAGATCTGTACCCTGAAGTGCAGCACCATCAGCTACAAAGGAGGGTGAAAACACATTGTCAGAAGCATGTCTATAAGTTGTTTGCTGGACTTCAGTATTAATTCTCTACAACATTTTTTTACAGCCATTCTAAAAAATTAAGTGCTTCAAGGAGTTTCTCCGTGGGTTTTGGCCACACGGAACAAATGCGATTTCCTGATGCTTCTATCACATTGGCAGCATTTCAGCAATTTCAGTGCATCTTTCTAAATAAGGACTTAATTCTCATTTATTACAGTCCCCATTACGCCACTGGCAGTGGCTAAAGGGGCCTTGATTTTTGGCAGAAATGTCATTTACGCCCACCTTATGTCCTTTTTACAGCATTCTGATCTGCTATAAAAGAGAGAGAGACAGTGTACTGTACAGCTCCAGCTTGCATCCTGGAAGCCAGAAGTTTTCCACTGACCCTGGCTTTGGTGAACTGGGAAGACAACTCAAATGAAGAGCCTAGCCTCCAGTAATACACTTACTTTTCACTTTCTTGCATCTATCGAGCCCTTTATAAAGCTATATTAGAATAACAGGGCAAAACAATAGAGTGGAAGCAGAACTTGTGCTGGAAAGGACAGCATTCACTCTGCGCATGGGCGATATGTAGCTACGGCACCTGGAAGAGGTCTGGGGGATTGCAGCCTTTCGCCCCTGTGCAGCCTGTGCAGTACAGCTGGGGCATGGTGCAGGGAAACCCTGCCTGGAGAAGGCCTGTTCAAAGAGAAGCACGCCTCTCTGTGGAACTACAGCATGAAGGTGAACTGTGCAAAACCCCTGTTTGCAATTCAAACCCAAAGGTATAACGTTCCTCCTGGTGTGGTTGCAAGGAGGCCATGGATCCACCACGTAACCTTCAGCATTTTATCCCTGCTCTGTCAGACAGACAGGAATGTTTCATTCCTCTCCATTTGCTGCTTCAGACCAGAAGCTCTCCGAGGCAGGGCTTACCTCCTACACGCATGGACCATGCCTGGCACAGTGGACTCTGATCTTGGCTGGCCACTACTGTAACACACAATAATATTTGGATGAGGCGAGTTTACACATATGGGAAGTCCCACTGCCTTCTAGAGTAAGTCTTCTGACTTAGCCTGGGAACTGCGATTGGGAGATGTAATCATAACAAAACACAGCCTTTTATCTCCCAGTGGGAAATCTTCCAACTTCCATTTTTCTTAAACTTTATCCATCTCTTTGTAAAATACATATATTTAAAAAAATGAAGAACTTTCCAACTGAACTCACATTTCTAAATATGATTTTAAAATTCATGCACAATTTTGGGGGTAAATTGGCAAAATTCCAATCAATCTATCACCACTGCAATTAAAGTGATTTTTCCATCGGAATATATACCTGACATGGAAAGAAATAACACTATCACTGTATAAAGCTGTTTTGATAGATCAGTTCCCTCACTGAGCATATTTTATACTCATCAAAACTATTTATACATCCTCACATAACAGAGCTATTCTAGGAATTTCAAATCTGAATAATAATATTAGTCATTTTGAGAGAACAAACACATGCAATATCCTTATTAATGCAAACTACAAATACCTAAGAAGAAATCAATTCCCTTTTTTTTTCTGCTCTTGTGCACGCATGCACATACACGCATACACGCATGGATCACACATCCCAGTGGAACCAAAGATTCCACTAAGCTTAATTGAAGAGTAACAAAAGGAAGCAGTTTCAGTCTATTTTTAAACATGCATGCTCTAAACATGCACCAAATCAAAACTCTTTAACATACGCTCCTAAGAGCTTTTGTAAAATCCAGCTTAAGGGAATTAGGCACTTGGATCTAATTGAATTTCAGTGGGATATGGACACCTAAGTCCTTGAAGCTTTTTTGGAAACTCCTGTCTTATCCAATATAGGGCTCATTTTCCAGCTGAGAAATACCTTAGTAATGGTACACTTAACACTCAACAGTCATTTGACCTATTTTACTAATGTGTTTGGGAAGGAGGTTAATTAACAGTGGATAGCTATATCCTTAAGCTTAATTTTTCCAACAACCCTGCTCATAAAAGGAAAAATTGAGTACATATTAAAGGAAGCAAGCAATTAAGTTGCACAAATAGTGAGCTCATTGAACTGCAGCTGACTTCTATCATGTCAAAGAACAACTAAACACAGAAGCAATGAAAAGATTGTTGCCACGACCACCACTGAGAACTGCCTGGCAATAAAGATGAATAACTTCCTACTTGAAGATTACTGATTAAAGCTCTTAGAAACAAAAAGGTTAGACATAGGCATATCTGGAGCAAAATATTTTAATGCATGTTTGGCAGATTCTGTAACGTATTTACAGTGGATTTAAAGCAAAGATTTATACAACTCTAGTAAACTCTGCTTTAAGCAGCCTTTAAAATCACAGCAGTTCCAAACATCACAAGTACAGGGGTAACTGGTTCATTTTGATGCCTTAGAGAAGGAGCTACCCCTACTGTTTCATAAAGACAGAGGTGGGGAAATGGAAGGTCGTGTATTCATAGGCCTGAGCACACTGTGGGAGGGAACTGGGCTTACCGGGATGAATGGTGTACAGAAAATGCCAGGCTAGCACTGGCTGGACCATTTTCATAGAGGTCCATGGCAGAATTTATTATCAACCCTAAGTATGGGCAACACAAAGTTGTACAGCCTTAGAGCCTCACCGTGACTAAAGAAATCGTATCTTGGTCCTCGATCCAGTGTGACCTAAGGATAAGGAATTGATAGTAGCCCCATGTCTGGCACAGTTTACTGCACTAGCTGAGGCATTGCTGGGGGGGGGGAGAAACACTAGCTCTGGCCACCTGCCTCCCATGGAGCTGCACCCCTCCACGTGCACAGTGTCCCAGAGGGGAAGGCAGCCAGCCAGCCTGCCTTACACCCGAACATCCACGTTTGGGACCACAGGGCAGCTTCAGCTGGTTGATTTGGTTGTCTTGCAACAGATCTCACCACTACATAGGTCAAAAAAAAAATTCGTTGCTAAATAGGGGACAATCTGGGCAGTGCAGAGGCATTACAAAGCTCTTGGCCTAATCCCCTGCTGATAGCAGCAAGTAGGAGTAGGGAAAGCACTGTAACTGTGAAAAGAGAAACCAGAGTTTTCATTAGCCAGAAAGGCCCTTTTTGACAGCCAGTACAAAATTATGTTTGTTACAATGGCTGGGCATACAAACAAAAGCCAAATAATCAGGTGTAGTGGCCGCAGTGAGCTAGTACTTTGCATTGCGTATTTGCAAAGCAGCAGCGGAGCCCAAAGTCAAAAGATAAGGGGACTCCTGCAGAGATGTAACCCTTAGCTGATGAAAATTCTGCTCCACAATACTTGTAAATACAGTTAACCAAGATCAGGAGGGAGTGTCCTCATTTCCCCTTTGTCTACACAAACAAGATCAGCAACTTGGGGAGCTTCCTTGAGCACTGTTTCAGAGACTTTTTTTTCCATTTTTTGCTATGCTTCCTTGGAGTGTCTCCCCAGAAGGAAACGCTGGCTGCTTGAAAATTAATTTTGGTTTTAGTGCTGATATTGCACAGCGCGTGCCTAATGCAAATGCTTAGCTGTGCATTTCTGCTTCACCTAGCCCACCGAGGCTGTAATAGCCAAAATCCAGTGCTCCACAACAACCACTGTGATAGTTGCTCCATTAGTACATCAGCAAACCTACCATCTTGATAACTTCTAAATGAAAAAGACACATAGCAGCCACTTCAGGAGAGAGTCTGACACAGTACCGGTTAGGAAGAGTGTATCTCTGTCCCAGAGGAGCTCTTCTGGGACATGCCCATGAGGCAGGAGCTGTGCAGCATGGGGATATGTCCTTCCTCCTTCACAAAACAACTTGCAGCAATGCTTTTTGGATTTCCAGCCCTTTAAAGCTTTCACATGGGAGTGCAGGCTATGCACTAGCAAATCTAAACTTAGTGACAGTGACTGTGTTTTTCCTAGTGACATCTCATAGAACTCTGTAGAGGCAAACTGTGGCGACCTCCTCTTCCCGCACACCGAGACTCCCTGCATCACAGTCTGAAAGCCACTGGCCTAAACAGATATGTATAGACAAGAGAGAGACATCAAACAAAACTGTAGGGCCCCAGTGGTGGAATGAGGGCAATGAACTATGCAGAAATGTAGGGAAAAGAACTGGAAAGGCAGTTTGGCTGGGAACAGACAGTGAGAACATTCAGGCAGAAGACTCAGGAAAATTTTATTCAGATAAGTTCTGATTATTTGACGTCTGTGACTAAATATGAAGCACCTGCAAATGCAATAGAGCAAAAATCTACAAAGCAGAAAGCTACTTCATCCAGCGTCCAGGGAATGACTGGATTTGCCTAGCAAAGACACTTCATTCTAGGTAGACTGGGTAGAGAATCTATATGCAGTTCCATGACAAATGACATCAAATATGATTATTACGCTCTTATCTCTCACTGTAAAAAACTTCTGTGCATTAATGACATGAATCTTGAGCTCACCTTTTTAAACATTGGATCCAAAAACGAGAAAGAATTCTGTGGGCTCAAACAACAATTAGCCTGTTGGCTTTTAAGTGCCTGACCTTTATTTGTCTCAGACACACCTCCCCCTACTAACTCCTTTAAGTCAACTGGCATCTTCTTCTGAGTTAGGGGGCTTCTGATAACGCCCCAAGAGCAACTATCTTATTATTTCTAATCACTGCATGCTGATGGAAGCAAGACTTGCTCTTACAGTTCTTTTTAATCTGACTTGGAAATAAGTAACTTGGAAAAAGACCTCCATTTCCACCTACTTGCTTCTCTGACTTGTGTCTTTTTGCCCTTGAAAATTTTCTGAATCCACTTTCCCTGCAGTGAATCACATGAGGAAGTAAAAATCTTAATTGTAACATGAAAGTTAAACAGCAAGTCATGACTTCATTACAGTGGAGATAAAAGGGCAAGGGATTGCTGGCATTTTCACCTCATCTTAATTCGTGGGGCTTCTTGGGATTGATACTATACAAGCACATGTGAGTGCAGGGAAGAATTTTTTTTTTTATGTTTTTATCTCAGTGCTTTTCCCTGCCTAGCCCCCTCAGCTGCAAGCCTGAGCTTTGGGAATACATGGCTACGCTCACACCAAGTTACTAACACAAAGCACAGAAATCAAATGTCATGTTGATTCAGAACAGGTAAGACTTGCATACTCAATGTGCCCACTTACCTATACTAAGGTAACAACAAGTGTTTAACTAGCCAAGGAGTGCCTCATTAGCATGAAGGTGATAGTGAGACTTGGAAACATGAAAGAGAGACAAGATAAAAGGACAGTAGTGGGAAATATATGAACTCTAATTACATTAGCAGCAGGAAAAAAAAAAAACCAAGTGCTTTGCAGGGACTGCGTAATTCACTGCGGAGCATGCATTTTATGTTCCATCTCTGTCCAAAGCAGACAGTTGAACACAGTCGTGCCACTGCCTACCCTGGCTCAAGCTATAGGTTTTCCTGTATCTAATTTCAGAAATACCCAATATTGGCCAACATGCTACATGTTAGAAACAGCACGCCCCCTGATTGTCCCTTTTAGCCTTATGATCTATGAATCCTCCCTATGTTTATGGGGAGGAAGCAGTTTTTCAATAGTTAAGACGTTCTCTGATAAGGCTAATTTATAGTCTCCCCTCACCAAATGCATTGAATTGTTTAAAAAAAAATTCTGCTTTGCATTTAGCATCTGCATTCACTGGCCAGTGGGTATTTTGGACAAAATAAAGATTGACATAAGGCATTTCCTATATATGGATGTTTAAAAAAGTAAATAGCAGCGGTATTTTGCACAGCTTTTGCATTTTCTTTTTCATAAATACTTTAGCCTAGAAACTTCAAATATGCCTTGTATTTGTGGAGCTATTTCAGTATATTTAAGCTCATGTCTTCAGATGATGCATATCCATAATTTTAAATTCTATTCCTATTTGTCAATACATTAAACTGCATTTATCTATGCAGCACTCAGCTCTGTTGCAGCAATTCACTCAGTATGTTCTTGCAAGAGTATTGGAGCGAGCCAGTTCCCTGGGATATACCTACTATTACAAGAAGAGCTGGGAAGAAACAAAAGGCATTCATGCACATCACATGAACAAGCACATGCCTAGTTCTTCTGGGAAAAGTCACATCTCAGACCTGTGGATACTTTTCATTTTAAGTGTCATAAGTGCATGAGTAGCCACTTTTGTACTGAACCTTCTGATTAAAAAATGTCATACTGATATAGAGGGAAGGCAGGAAAGCCAATAAGGCTAAATGAAACATACTTTTTAAGGACGTTTTCATGCTCCTTAAATCACATAGGCTTTCAAGTCTGCTTGCATAGGCTCATATGAAAATATCTTGCTAGTTTGACAATGTTGTGAAATCTACTTGGAACAGATGAAAATTCAAGAGAGAACCATAAAAATTGACATAGAAATAAATGAAAGGAAAAACATCACGTACTACCTTGACCGATTGTGCTGACATGAACAGCGTTTCTGGAGACCCTGCATGATGATGGAAGCTCTGCAAAGTCAGACAAGGACAGATCTCAGCCACTTTCCATTTAGCAACAGGTTATTATTTGCACTGAAGTTTCAGCTAAAGCTTCCAGCCAAAGATCAGGGGTTTAGGGCTAAGGTGCAAACTATTTCATCCATCACAACAATACAACAATTTGATGAAAGAAAGAAAGATGAAGAGAGGTCTCTTAGTTGTTCAGTATCCAGCTGATGACAAAGCCTGTCCAAAGGCCATAGGAGTGAGTGGCAGTGCTACTTTTGTGGTTATTCCTTAGGAGGTTTTAATCAATGGCACCTGCAGAATTAATGCAAGAAAATGAAAATTGTTTTATCACTGAAAAGACTAATTCCATGCTGAGTTAACATGGCATGAGTCCGTTCCCAGCAGACAAAATTTCTACAAGAACAGAAAGGTACTTTGCAGAGCCAGAAGACCTGCTGCTGTTTGTTTTGCCTAAAATAAAGCTTCAGTTTAAAGATTTGGATTTCTTCTGGAGACCTAAACTTGATCTTGTTGTTTTCCATGTAACAGCCTTCTTACCATGGAGAAGAAAAGAGTGAACCAATACAGCATAGCATATGGGAAGAGAATCACACCCTCCTGAAAAGTGTCTGACTCCTTGGCACAGGAAAACTCAGGGGCAGAAGTTCTCCTTACTGAGCAAGCCTGCTACCCAGATAATTTAGGTAGAGTCTGGAACAGCAGATGCAATTTTTAAAGACAGAATTTAAACCACTTTTATATAATCATCCACCACATCAACATTCCTGGCAAACAAAGGCCATCAATACTACCTTCCTCACCAGCTCACTCTTGGGGGGGGGATTGAGAGAAGACTCTATGTGCTGGTGCTTCTCACCTCCAGGAAAACAGAATGGAAAGAAATATGCAGTATCTCTTGTCACACTAGAAATTGAGGGGGAATGGGTAAAAGTAAAATCGATGTGATTACTGAAAAGTAACTCTTTTTGGTATAGGCTTTAGTCCTGGGCTCATTATGAGGAACTATGAACTTAGTTTGACCACTGTGTTGGCTGGAGTTTCTGCAGAAATGGGGGGTACTGAAGGGGAAAAAGGATATTCAATATACAGGATTATGATAATAAACAATAAGGTTATTTTAGTGCTATTCTAGGATGTTTTTTCAAGCAATTTTAAAATTCATATGAAAAATACATGCACATAAGGAATTTGGGGTTAGATTTTTTCTTTCTCCACCCCCTGCCTGCAGCTACTCAGTTTCTCCTTGCCTGTGCTGTTTGCCGAGCAATGTTAGTTGGGAGTAGTTTATCTTCGTAGCTGTTTTGCTGGTTTGTTTGTGTTTAGCTGAAGGTTTGATCCTTTCTGGTTAGCGTCTTTCACTGGTAATTATAGGCAGTGTACCGTGAAAAGGTTAGTTTGGTCAGTGGAGCAGAGGGTTGGGCAGGGGGGAGAGGGTTAGGAGAGTTTATCAAATGATCAGAGATGCCTTGTTGGCGCTCATCCTTTGTAAACAATAAGAAATGTCAGCGTTGCTGGTTGCTGTCACTGCTGACAGTATAAAGAGCAGAGAGTGTAGCATTCTTTTGGAAAGCCGGTTTACTGGGAGAGGAAACAAGGCTACGGGATGAAGGCACTTCGTGGATATCCGAGTACCTTGGGAAAAGAGAGGAGTTTGGGCTTCTCACTCAGCAACCTAATGAAAACTAGACAAATAGTCTTGCATTTAATATATAGTTTCCACCAATTCATGCTTCTTTTGTTAGGAACAATTCTAGTCTGTATTGGAAAGAGACAGTTAAATATAAAGAAATCATTTCACATTGACAAGCAAGTTTCAGATTAAGTAGCCAAAGGAAGCTTATGAAAGAAAAGAGAGCTGCATTCGGATAGGTAAATTTCCATTGCCTGACCTTACATTCCTTCAACTTTGCAACAAAAAGAGAAAAATCTGATGCCTGAACAAATAATCAAATGGTAAATCAGGAAAACTAAATAAGTGGTCTGAGTTATGAAATGCTGGGATACAAACAGCTACAAGTAAAACAGAAACTTTTAAATGTCTGTGAAAGAGGGATTGCAGCAGAAATAGAACCAACATGAAACAATTTACAAACACAAAGCTATACCTGCAGGCAAACATTGATCTAAAGGAACAGAATGTTCTGCTATTTAGGATCTCATACGAGAATGTGTCCTGTAAAAACACAGATACATTTCCAGGATTCAACTGGATCAGTAAACACAAACTACCATATTATGCAGCATTTCTAATACGTGGCTGATGTTCTTAAACTAAAAAAAACCCAATGTAATATAAAGGCAGATTTCCTCCAAGAAAACAAATCACACGTGTTGAATTGTAATAAACAACATATTGTCAAAACAGCATTATTTAAAACAACTGACAACACTCCATATTCACTGTTGATTTGACACACAAAGTACTGAATGGATTTTGAGAGTTATCAGTCTATCAGTCACCCCTGGAGATTTATTGCACTCGAGTCAAATAAAACTCACAGAACTGTTTAACTCTTGATCTTCTAGACTCCATAGAAGGAAAAGGAGAATTAAATTAGTCTGGGAAAACAGGTAGGCTCTCTGAAGCAGAACTTTAGTTGGTGTTTACTGTCACAGCTCCATTGCACTCCACTCATATATCCATGGAGATAGTCCATATCCATCTATAGTCCATCAAGATGGCACTGCCCCATACACGTGCATATAAAGCCACATGTTAAATATACTCATATACCCAAACCACAGACATTTAGAGACACAGAGGTGGTAACATTTTGAAAAGTTTAGTGATTCCTAACTCCAAACTTGGGAAACCTCATGCCAGAGGCACCTTCCTCTGAAAATCACAACCCTGCCAGGTGCCCTAAACTGGGCATCAATGTTGCTGTGTTTCATGTTTCACACGTTCCACCATGAAAATATGTTTCACATTTTTCACTGTGAAAATTATGTTTGATATCTGTAAGGGACAGTGGAACAGAGCCCCGGTGACCTCAGCAGCCTGGATTTTTTCCCTTTATTCAGAAACACTGCTCTGAGTCAAAATAGTAAGAGTGTACTTAAATGCAGACCCAGATGAGGCCTGTAAGCTTCCACTTACACTGGTTTAGACCGCTGAAGTCAGCAAGTATGTATTCATGAACTTCACTGGGCACAGGAGCAGGCCCATACCTCTCATACCTAAAACCTGCTTTCCTTCCTGTGAAATTCTACAGCCAGTGAAATCAACAGGAGTTTCCCCTTAAAACTTAACAACTCATTTGAGATCTTTCCTTCCTCAATGATAATCTCAAAACAAAGTATTATCAGTGACGTAGTATTGCACAGGGGTAAGTGAAACTCTGAAATATTTCTTTTCCCTTTTTTTTCTTATTCTTTTTTAATTGCAAAGTAACAAAAGGGACTCTCGCTGTTTGGATCACTTTTCATGAAGTAAATCTACAGACCCAGTCTTAAGAAACAATTGTTCTCAAACTGCTTTCTGAACTAACAAATAGTAAAAATAAAATAAAATAAAAAAGATTTGCCTGTCATGGGAGTTGGTCAATAAAATGCAACAGTGTTTATTACAACATTTAAAGTCTGTGATTAAGAACACCAAAAGGCCTAAACTAGAAAGGGTTTTAGCCTGTAATTTCCCTACAGTCCTGGCCTGTACTTCCTTATGAGCTAGCTCAGCAGGGCTTTTCTTCCATGTCCATCATCAGCTTGTAATTATTGCCATTCTCAAAGCTATGCCAGATGGGCTCTTTAGAAGCCGGCATGCAGCTTGTTTATGAGAGAGCGAGCTGTAATATTACTCTACACAGAGACCTATCTGGTCCTAGTCAAAGAGTCATCGTGTTCCCCCCTCCTCATCCCTCCTCACTCTCCCTGCTTCCCTAGACAAGCCTCTCAGTTTCAGCTTGCTTCCCCCACCGAATGGGGATGGCATGGGGGATACTGTAACCCAGAACAGGGAGGCTGATCTCTGTCTCTCACTCTATTCATTCCTCGAAAAAGGTATATTGAAATGGTGCAGACCAGACACCCGGGCAAGACACTGACTTTGGGGATATTCCCTTCTTTCTCCCACTTCCTCCTCCTCTCTGAGCTTATGTTTCTTCCTTTGAGCGAGCACTGAAGTTTAGGGACTGAATCTCCCATTGCTGCGCCTAGCGGAGAGGATAAACATTTGCGGAGAGGTTGAGGTTAAGCAGTTGTGCACGTCAACACAGGGAACGGCAAGAGGGAATAACCCAGAGTTCATCTTGTTATAGGCAGTTAGCGTTAGATATCTTGGAAGGCCAAGACAGTGCTTCTATCAGTAGTTAATGAGGCAGGACTTGCAACAGATAGCCACTTTTAACTTACAAAAGCTTTTAGATGTCTCTGTTTACTTTGATCCATTTCAGTTCATTTGAGCCTTTTTCTTTTCCTTTTTTTAAACCTTCCCCCTCCCAGCAACCACCCTAGATAAACTGCCTTCCCCCTCTCTCCCCCCACCCTTGACTCAAACAATAGTATCATTTACCAACTTTTATACTTAACAAGTTTGAAGATCTTTAGTCAAGTTCTGCTACAATGGCATAAAGAAAAGACATGGCTCTTGAGAACACCATCATAAAGAGAGAGGGAGGGGAATCTGGCTGCAGAAACGTAATTAAAAAATCCAACCGCCGAAAGATAAATGAAAGGAAGGGGGGGTGGGAATAACAGGAAAGGCTGCATTTTCAGGAGAGATTTAAAGTTATTTGTTCCTGATTGGGGGACCTGCTCATTCTTTTATCCCTTGTTATTTTATCCATGTGATGCCAAAAGAACTTTCTTTGTTAAAATGTTCTCAGAACGGATAAAACTAATTTGCTGGAATGTGAAATAATCCAGAAAGTAAGAGGACTGTGCCTAATGTTCACAGACTGAGAATGGCAAATTAACCGGCCACGGTTTCCAGTCCCTGGGGCACAGGACTGGAATTTAAAGCTTCCGAAGAGAGCCCTGGTGCTAATGGATTTGCATGAAACTTGGCATGCTAATGGAGATTGTCTCTTGTAATGAGCTTTTAATTAGGTCTGCTTGGTGCTTGACCTTCTTGTAATATGGGGCCACTCCTCAAATGACAGCATTTCTAACCCACAGGTGTGGATAAACAGAGCTTGTAAACAGACAGGACTTCCCCAGCATTCTTCAAATCTAGCCACTTCTTTCCCTCAGATTGCTTGCCTCTTCATCAGTTATTATTCCTTCCCTCCTGTGAACATCCTTGCTTCCTTGATTATTATTTTGAAAGAGATTTTAAGTAAGTTGTTTTCATTTTCTTGTCTGTTTAACGATAATATTCCCACCCAACTGGAAAACAAAACAAAACCTGCAACAAGAACCTGGTGTTCCAAGTACGCATGGGCAGCCCCAGCATGGCACAAGGATGGGTCACAGGCTCTAAGAGTTCTGATTTCCACTGTCCTTCTAGAAAATAAATGTAGGGAAAATCCTTACTTTGCTAAACAGGCGGCCAAACCAGCCATCTCTAGACATACACACATGAGCCCAGTTACTGAGGGCTGTCCCTCCCTTGATAGATAGTCTGAATAACTCCAAAACCAAGAAGTATATGTATTTTCATATTTTCATATTCCACCATAAAGGGTTTCTTACCACTCACTGTGGCTCTCTGAATCATCACTTCTGCCTTTCATGCTTGCAGGGTGCCCTTCAAATGCTGCCAAGATGTGGTAACATGCTGGAAGGCAGCGCCTTTCAGAAACTGTGTGAATCACTTCTCACAGCACCAAATTCTCACAGTGGAGGCTATCAGCAACCATGCTTTCCCAAACCATGCTCCTGCTTCTCTCACAGACCTTAAAAAAAAAAGGAAATTTTAAGAAAGGAAAGAAGCTGGGTGTGAACCATCTGAATATGTAGCTAAAGAACAATGAATACCAGTAAATAAATTTAAATCCTTCTTTTGAAGCAGCCTCTGCCTATTCCCCTGCTTAGGAATATAATTAGCAGTCAACCTCAGAGGATACATATTCATAGATTCATAGAGTGTGAGGCCAGAAGAAACCATTAGATCATCTAGTGTGATTTCCTATATATCACAGGTCATTAACTTTCACTGGGTTACCCCTGTGCTGAACCCAATAATTTGTGTTTGACCGCAGTGTCACTTGTAGCTGGCTGACACATACCTTTCACAAAGGCAGCTAGTCTTGACGTGACGACTTCAAAAGATGGAGAATCTATCAGTACTTTTGCCACAAAGTTTGGGTTGCTTTAATGATTAAGAACCCCTTTCATTAAAAAAGGTGTCATTTTCATTTCAAATCTATCTGTCTAGCTTCTAGCTAGCAGGTTTCAGCATGCATTTCTCCAATAGATTGAAAAACACTACTTTACTAAGTATTTTATACCTGTGAAGGTATTTATACTTTGAGACAATTTACTCTCAATCTTATTTTGACAAGCTAATCTAATTGAAATTAAGAAGTCCTTGCTTAATTTATACCTACTGCAAAAGACTGCAGAGCTACCTCCCACCAATGAAAGTGAAAAGGCTCTGAGGAACAAAATCTACCAAACTCCATAATGGAGGAATGTTACTGAAGTCACTTTAGATACCTACATTGGAGACATCTACCTCTGAGCTTGTCAGGAAAACAAATGGAATAGACAATTCAGGGAATTTATAGTCTGAGTTGGTTTAGGCAACTAATAAAGGAAGAGTCTGATACACCTTAATTATCTTCATTCATTATTTTGGAAGCTAGACAGGTAGCTGAGGTGTAGACAACTTGCTGTTAATATCTGCATATGTCCCCATTGTAACTATTAACATATAAGTAAAAATTACAACTCTTCATGCAGAAGCTAATTCATATCAAGCTGAAATTGAATAAAAACAGCTTTCCTCTTTAAACCTTATGCACAAAGGTAGAAAAGCCTTAAGTGCCTTCCTAAAGACCTTGGTTCTATGCAAAATAACTCTTAAAACCTTACTACTGCCACAATATGAAGCTTCCCTTCTCTTTCTGGAGCAAAGTCTTCAGACGGAAAATCTGAAATTGAATATTATAATTTAAGCAAAACACAGACACTCCTTTTGGCAAATGCTTTGGATGAAGATAAAGGACAAGTATAAGACAAGTTTGTCTTTGTGGAATGAGTCATGGGAAGATCAGCTGTCAAGGCCTACAACTCATTCAGTTCTTCTTGCAGATGTTTTTACAATTAAGAAAAGTGACTTGAGTGTCAAGTGGGAAAGAGTATTCCCCCAAGATTCATCCATTAACTTTGTCAGCAATACCCCAAGCCTCCACATCAGAGCAGGTTCCTTGGCTGTTGACAATACAATAAAGAATGACTATTTACCATATGGTAATTATAGTTCAAGATGTGTTGTCCACATGAATTCTACTTTTGCTTTTCATATATCCATACAGGCAGTTGAGGTCTCTTGGATAGTAGTGCCTATAGAAACATCTTTATGGCTGGATATGTATTTCTTGTCTCTTCAGATGAGCTACCATGACCACAAAATACTTGGTGAATGCCCCAGGGCTGTGAAAAGGTCAAAGAGAAAAACCCATACTAGAATCCTAGTGAGATATCCTTACAGAGAACTTGAGGTACTTTCTGTAAAGTGAATGAATGAGCAGATGAAAGACAGTATCTTGCCACCAACTCTGTAATGAGGTATTAGGGAGGAGTGTTGAAAAGACATGGAAAGCTGTTGAGATATTCAAAACCCAGATGGGGGTGGTAAATCTTCCTTTTTGTAGGTGAAAAAAATAGCAGGAATGAAAAGAAAATATCCTGATTGTAATTTCCAAGGGCATCTCCTCTGGATCTGTAAGTTATAGTAGAATCTAAAGTGGAGGGAATGGAGACCAAGCTATGGAGGGATTTTGTGTAGCACATTGCTAAGAGTAACAGTTACTGTACAAGTAAGGAGCTGTTTCTTCTTTTTCCAGTGACTATAAATCACAAATATATTCCTCTACATACTCCCAAGTGTTACAATGGCTGTAAAACTTTCTTCTCAAGTCTGTAGCAGCTTAGATGCTTTGATGATGATATGATATATATGAATGTATTAAAATTGACTAATGATCAAAATTAGAATTTTCTTCCAGAATTTTTCTCCGTAGATGGCCTAAGCCATCCTGGTGAAACAAGCAGCAATGTTCCCTGGACGTCTGGAAGTCTGACAGGTAACATCCACTCTAGATATTTATGGAAGCCAAAATCAAGATTCTCAGTACTGAAAAGGCTTGGTCTCTCTTATTTTCCAATAGGCAACATGGACAGGATCTAAATTGCATAATCCAGTTAATTAAGGTGATGATGTCTCATATATACCCAGTTTATTAAACTTGCTCCTGTCCCTGATGTTTCATAGCTCCAGCAAAAATAACTGACACACTTACTACTTGAATACTTCAGGTGGAAATCTGTTAATTCATTGGACACGAATTCAGGATAAGTCTTAAAAAAATTTCTTCCCTGTAAAAAAAACAATATGAAAGAGATCTACCATTAGTGATTTTCCCTCCAGCCTTCCTTGTTATTGCTTAGAAGAAATTAGAATTCAATTGGACAATTGAAAAAGAGAACAGATGGGTACAAAGTAAAATAAGGTCTCATGAGTACTGTCAGAACTCAAGTAAAGCTCAGAAGAGAACAATTCCTTTGCAGGTAAGTAAGTCCTCTTTAAGCCTTTTATTGACCTTTTTAACAGAGGTGTAAATATATCGAGCATTTCTCAAGGAGCTGCCAGCTGAAACTGTACTGAATTCACCAAAGGCTCATTACAATTACAGGAGGTATTCTCAAATGTTTTGAATCTGCCTTCTAGATGGAAATGGCAGATGGGAACAGGCCTGGATAGAAAATTTCCTTTCTTTATCTTGAAGGTACACTGTTCCAATCTTTCCAGCTAAGGAGGATATTTTACACACTTCAAGAACAGGCTCACTTTGCCTCAATGAAATTAGCAACTTACTGGCTAAACTGTGGCGTAGAAACAGTGCAAATGGGGATAGAAAGCCCAGCTATGTTATGGTGGTATCATATCCTCAATGAAAAGAACCAGATCATCACTTTTTGCAGATCAGAAAACCAATACTGTTTTGGCTACCAAAGACTCTCCAAATCTTCTTAGCGTGTTCTTGTGCCAGCTTTCTGAATTAAGAGAAATTGGAGGGAATGTGGATAGCATTTCTAGTCTCCACAGGGAGAAGTCTCCAGTCTCCACTGGTGAAAGAAACCAGGATACAATCAGCTAAAAGTTCAGTCCTGAAACCAAAGCAGTGGTATTTTCTGTTGACTCCAATTGCAAATAAGGGTGCATCAAGAAACTGTTATTTCAAGAATATTGACCATACTGTTTAGTTTCTCAGGGACAACATCCTTTGAACTTCTTTATGAGGTGATCTGTACAGACAACTTCTACCCTAGAAAGGTGAAAAACAAGAGATTATGCTCTTCTGAATCTAAGATCCAGAGCTGAACCACCTCCTCACCACAGAGATTAGACCTTGCTCCACTAAAGTACAAAACTATATGTGAATCTGAATGTCCAGTGGGAGTTTGCCCGTAAAGCACATGTAGGCGAGAACATGAGAATTGTCATACTGGGTCAGACCAAGCATCAATATCCTTTTCCCAGTAATGATACTAAGGAGACATCCAAGGAAGAGTAAGAACAGGGCAATCATTTATGATATTTGCCTAAATACTGTTCCAGCTTCCAGCTCCGCTCAGCCTAGTGGATTTCATGATATTTCTGTTTAGAAACACTTCACAGATCCCTTGTCGAACTATTTGACAATGTCCCTTAAAACTATTTTTGCATCCATCTATACATCCTCTGACAAGGAGCTCCAGAGATGAACTACCCATCTCCTTTGTCTGGTTTGAACAGGACTCACATTAGCTGAATTAACTCCCATTGCCCTCTAGCTCTCATACTGATACATGAACAGCTGATCCCTATCGATACTCTCCACATTAGTCAGTCTTCATAGCTTTTCCAGGCTAAGAAATCCCGACTGCCACCCCAGACTTTTATCAGCTCTGTTGTTCTGTGAAGATTTTCCTAGTTCTGGTATATTTCTTTCAAGATGAGGGTCCAGAATTGTATACCACACCAAATAAGTAGGCGATAAATTGATTTATATAACAGTGTAAGGATCTTCACTTTTCATCTCCACTCCCTTCCTAGTAATTCCTAACACATGATCTGGGTTTTTTTGAGTGCTATTGAGCATTGAACTGACATTTTCACAAAAGTATCCAAGAAAACTAGAGATCATTGCATCTTTCTCCCAAGTGGTAGTGGTCAGCTTAAAGCTCCTCACTTTATCTGTGAAGCCCAGACCAATTCTCCCAATGTGCATCTGTTCACAGGTATGTCTGTTGAATTTCACCCTTTATTTTGTTGACCAGTCACTCAGTCTTGCAAGCTCTTTTGCATTCTTTCACTATCTATCAACAACTTTATTCCCCTGACTAAATCCTGCCTCACCACCAGATTTTCTCACTGTTTGTTCTCTCCTCCCCTGACCACTTATGAGTATGTTGAATGGCAGACCCCAGCTCAGGACTCCACTAGTGAACTCTCCTCACTGCAAGAACTGACCATTCATTTCAACTTTCTGTATCCTGTTGTTTTAAGTTGCTATTTATCCCCACAAAGAGCTTCTCTCCTATCCCATGGCTGCTAAGTTTCATTAAAAGCCTTTGGTGGGAGGTTTTGTGTAAAGTCATTTTCCCAAGTGGATTACATCTATCAGATCACTCTTATTCACTTGTTCATTGATCCAAAGAACTCCAAGACATTTTTAAGATAGGACTTCTTTTCACAGGTACCATGTTGAGTCTTCCCAAGTAAGCCATATTTATGCATGTGTCCATTATTCTTTACTGATTTGTCGATACAAATGTCTGTATTACGCTTCTGTAGTTCCCTGGATCCTGGCTAGAGCCTTTTGAAAGACTGTTGTTACATTTGACCCTCCCTATGTTGGTAAAGCTGGACGCTATAAGGCTTGCACAAGTGACCCATGGAGCAGTTGTTAAGAGACTGTCTTGTCTTTACAGCCCACAGAAATGGTCAGAGCTCAGCCAAACTGCTCAGTTCAGGCACCAGAGATCTTAATTGTCATGATTGCTATTGCTATCTGCATTGCAACTTTATTTACAAGCACTGCACAACATCCAAAACCGTAAACCCACTGCTCTACCCAGACACTGCCAGTTTACACCCCAAATTATTTAGATTTTGTAAAAGCAGACAATAAGGACTTTGTTCAAGAAAAATGCAAGTAAACCAACAAATAAACAAGACAAAGATAGACCCTGGGGATAAACAGTTCAGCTTGGGACATTCACAGCATAGTTTCAGTTAACAAGCCCAAGTGATCCTGGTGAGCAGGGCAGGAAATCTTCCTGCAGCCACCTCAGTATGCATACAGAGGGCAACAACCAAGCCCACAACACCCTACTGTTCTTCATTGGTTTTTAGCCCAGGTGCTCAAAACAGTGTTCTTCAATGATGTAGTTTCTCCCCCAAAACTAGTTTTTTTCAAGGGGGGGTTCACACCTCCTGCTCTCCCATTCATTCCCCTCCTTATGACTCTAGTTCCAACACCTTCATGTTCCTTCCACATCTGCCAAATGTCTTCCAGCAACCACATATCCCTGCCCCACCTTGTCCATACCTCTACCCCTTTCATCCCCAAACCTAAACTACCTCATCTATTTACTTTAGTCCTTCCCAATTAGTTCATCTCCTTAGGGTAGATACTCCTTTTCCTTGGGCTCTCAACATTTTAATGGCTGACTTAACATTTCTTTAATTTATTTTCTTTTATGTGCATTGGTGATGAAAGGTCAGGCTATTACCACTATTTTACATGACACTGAATCACAGAGAATCTAAGTTACTTACTGAGGTTCACAGAGAAGGTCTGTAACAGAATAGAAAACTGAACCCATGTCTGCCAGGTCCAAAGGAAATGCTCTTACCATGGACCAGCCCTCCCCTCTCAGGTGGTGACCCCATTGTGGAAGTGGTGGTGGCACGTGACAGAAAGAAATGTATTATTCTAAATTCACATACCTCACCCTGGTCCACGTTCAGACCTCTGTAGTGGTCATATCCCAGATGTCTTCAAGCATGCACAAAGGTAGGAAAAACAGCGATTGCAGCCCGATCCTGAGATAAACAGCTATCAGTACTCTGTAGCTCAGCTAAATGAAGGCATCCAAAAGAAATACATTTGCCAGCAGAGCAGGGCAGTGATTTTGTGTAAAATGAGTCTCAGCAGTGGGTAGCCCAGCAGCTCTGGCAGCGCCAGCCTGTTTGTACTAATGATGACAGCTGCACAGAAGAACTGGGAAAGTTTTTCACTTTGCATGTTTCCAGCTCATCTAGTTGCCCTTTTCAGGAGTGCTGTCCAACTGGAATGGCCCGAGGCCTTGTCTCACCCCTCCCTGAAAATGGAAAGGCAGCTGGTATATTCCACACTGTGTACCAATGGCCTGTAAAAACTAATGTTATCCAGCTGGCCACGAACAGGATGACTTTCTAGAGCTAGAGTCACACTCTGGGACCGGTGCATTTGCCTAGTGCCTATGCAAGGAAAGGAAGATGGGTCTCAGCCTCAGGACTCCACTCCTGCTCAGGGGTCCCATGCCTGGGGACCACTTGTCGTGCAAGCATTCCCAGACAGATCAGGGAACAAAGTGTCAGACTTCCTTAGATTACTCACATGAGCCAAACAAGCAGGATTTGGCCTGAATACAGGAATCAGTCAGTTATCCACTGCTAAAATATAGTGGATAATTGAAGATGAAAGGCAGCTGTAAACAAACAGAGGACCAGACTATTACGCTATTCAACAACACTAGGACTAAGCAGCACATGGAAAAGTACATTCCTATCCATATGAAATGGCAGGATAAACTTTGATAAACAGGACGTCATTATCAAATTATGAGTCAGATAAAATGTCCTCTGCCACACAGACGAGAGTGAATGTTGTCACCCGTAGAGAAGGCTATGCCAGGAACTGGCCCCTCTTGCCTGGAAACAGAGGTAGAGCTGAAAGCCACGGAGGAAGGGAGAGGAGGGAGAGCTGTGAAGAGTAAGGTTTGCTGCTCCTGCTGCTGGGGTAGAAGGAGAGGACAGCAAGATAGCTGCTGCTGCTGGGAAAGGCCACCTCCTCCACACACCCCAACTTCTCCACCAAGGCAGTAGCGGAAGAGCTGGCCCTCCAGAGACCTGGCATGCACTGAGCAGGCAGCAGGGCCAAGGAGTCTGCCAGCTCCAAGGCAACTGCTTTGCCTAGAACTACAACCTGCCCTGGTCCAATTCCATATTCAGACAAGATGCTTGGGTACGCTGAGGAACATATCCTCCCCTTGGTTTTTCTTCTCACCAGCAGAGACCCAGAGCCAGTATTAGGTACTGGGGGATCCCCACCTCGCCATTCGCCTACTCACACACTGGATGTCTTACCCCATTTTTGAACATCATGGGCCTCAGGCAATCACTGCAGCTGCTTGCCTTTACAGCACATCCAGGACCAGAAAAATATCTCCTGACATCCTGTGATTACATCCCTGTGCTGTCCCATGGCACAGAGCATCTGCTAAAAACCACCATCCTGCCACATGTGCGTGTCCCAGCTGAGCAGCTCTAAGACCAGTCCTGTCAGGTCTTGCACAGCCCTGGCTACAGACCAGCCGATCCGAACAGGAAAAGAGCAAGTGTCAGTCTCATTTACTAAGAATGACACAGTCAGTAGGGTGAGACTCGGTTTTGGCTCAAAGCCTTGAGTGTGGTCATTCCTGCACCACCCCCAAGGAGCTGAGAGAATAAAGTATCACCCCTTCCCTGCTCACCACTCGTTGCAGAGTGGGGGGAAACACAGCAGTCCTGTGGCCTGAATAGCTTGCTCTCCTCTCCTTCCAGCTGAGCTCCACTGGCTGGTACACTGTGGGAGAAATTAAATAGCCCAAGTTTCTTCATGACCTTCTCCACCACTTGCCTGCTCATCTCTGTGCACCATCTCTCCTGTGCCCTTATCTCTGGGTGAAGTGGGGAACCAGGGGCTCGCATGCTGGGTGGGAACATTGCACATCCTCGTGCAGCTGCGCTATGGCTTATCCAGTTGAGCACATACTAGAGAGATGATTCAGTCGCAATAGACTCACCACAATCTGTGTCCTTTCCTTTTTTAAACATTATCATTCAGTTTCCAAGAACAGACCAATAGCTTTTATAAGCCCCACAAATATTCACCTTTAAAAATACGCTCCTTCTTTCTGGAGAAATTACTTTTATGTCTATTTTTAAAGTACAAAGGAGTTGTGGTTCTCTATGTGGTTTTACAGTTTATGGTCCCACACATTTTGCAAACTGTAAAATACGGATGTTTCCCTAGTGGAAAAATTTCACTATAAAAAATTCATGGAGTTTCCTGTTTTCACGTGGGGCTTCAGTATTTTCTCTTTAAAAAAATATCACCCCTATGGAAGAATCTGGTAGACCTTAATAGCAAAGAATAAGCATTCTACAGATGTGGTAAGTGTCCAGCAAAACGCAATGGAAAATTGTAACCTCTATTAAGAAACCCATAGAGTAATTCAGAAGTCCCTATTACTGTTTTCATTTACTGATCTGAACATTTCTATAGGAGGTTATTTTTCACTACCAATTGACTGGTTTCAACCTTGTTACATCTCATTTTCCACTGAGTTAGAATAGGGTAACATAGTACAGAACAGAGTACGCAGTCCAGGAGTGCTCTGGGATGCCAGCACACATGTACCATGGGAGCAGAGAGATCACCCCAAAGGCTGCTCTGCGCCGGGATCCTGCTGTGTGCAGTACATATGACAATGACTTCACAGAGAGGGGTTGACAAGAGGTACCAGGATAATCCCTAGGAAAGGAATCAGCAGGACACTATGTGTATGGGGGGACATTTGACCCACAGCACATGCTGCGTAGGGTCATGTTAGCAGAGGGCCTAAAACATCTTACCCCTTCCTCAGGAAATCTTCCCGTGTTAATACTGGCTGGAGGAGCCTCTGAGGTGCAAAGGAAAAAAATGTGCCACAGGAGAGTAATCAAGGACCTAAGGTCTCCTAGGATGTCTGGGTGACTGATGCAACTTAGATATCACTCCTTACTCAGGGCTTAAAGTGCTTAAAGGCAAACCCTCTCTCTCCTCAACTGCTACTTTCTATCCTTCACACTTCACTTGCAAATAAGAGTGGTATTTCCACTTGTGGCAGCAGCAGGATGGCTCTCCAAAGCCACTCTATAAGGCATCACTTTGTGCGAGATGAGCACTGCTCCAATAGTCCAGAGAGATAGAACAGTGCCTACAGTCTGGGGTGAGAACTGGCTTCCTCTCTTCCTCCTGGAAAGCAAGATCCTAGATTACAGTAATGACAGCAACAACAGTAATACCTCAACTGTGTGTTCAAAGGCCTGCCCACTTTTTTCTAGCTGTACAAATGGGCCTGTTGACAAATATTACTGCTTCGCAGAGTAAATCACCATGGCTGCAGCAAAGCTACGAGTCTTTCTCTCACAATACTTTACATACAGTCATGATCTGAGCTCTCACAGCAGCCTTTTTCTCTCTATTTGTTTTGATTTCAACAATGCAGGGATACCTGTACAAAGTTATGGCCTTGCTTATTACATACTTACCACATAATGCTTATCACATAATGCTGTTGGCATTTTCAGTGTAACTTATAGGGGAAGCCCACCAGCTGGGTAAGAAATCTTTTCTAGAACTTTTTGCACCTGGAAGAATGTCTTCAAACCTCTACAAAACCTTGTGAAAGGGATTCTTTTGTCACAGAAAGAACAATTTTTTGGCCTGTTATCTCTATCATCCCAGATGAATTTGCTAAATCAGAAAATCCAGTACTGTCAATGGAGATCTTTCCAGTTCATTCCAAGACTTTCAATCTAGAATCACCTGTTCAAATCTGCAAATAACATGAAGCTGCCTGCGGTACCTCAAGGGACCCAGGAGCCACACCAGAATATCTTCCTTCTCTACAGAAAAGGCCTGGAAATTTAGGTAAGCGGAGACAGAAATTCAGTGCTACTGCAGCCACAGAGTCAGGTAGTGCAGAGCGAGCAACAGGGGAAATATTTTTTTTCTTTTTTATTATTTTTATTTTTTGAAGTATTCTCTGCATTCCCTCTGCAATTGTCTGCTTTTCCATACTGGCTCAAAGGCTGACCAGAGCTGGGGACAGGCATTTCTCTGCAGGTTCTTCTGTATATACACAGGCTGTCACAGCCAGGCTGAGCAGAACTGTGGTGCATGAGCTGGTAATAGATTACTCCACACCCAAGGCCTCAACAAGCTTTTCTCCTTGGGCTGCGAAACACCACGGCTTCAACTCCCAGAACTCAAATTCAATTCACTTCCTACCCCCCCTTTATATTCCTCCTTCTTTTTTTTTTTTTTCTTTTTTTCTTTTTTTAACTGAATGGCCATAAACTTCACCAACAGATTCCATACGGGTTATGTTACACCACCACCTGACTCCAAATCAATTACAGTCCAAAGGGATAGAGTTGCAGAGAGTCTGTGAAGCCCAGCCCTGGGGTTTCCATAAGGGACAGAGAAACTACAGTGCTAAGAACAGAGCCTGGAGATCCAGCTGAAAGAACTGAGTGATTTCATGATGAAAGCATGGGACTGGGAGGCAGAAGACCCAGGTTTGTGTGCTCACTCTGCTGCAGACTGCCTATGTGAGATCGATCTCTTTATTTCATATCTCAGTATATGGCTCCTTGCACAGTGGAGTCCCCAACCTCAGGGCTTCTCAGTGCTATCATAGCACTGATGTTTCATGATAAAGATGCAGAATGCTTTCTGGGAGACTAAGGGACTGTGAGGGTCTAAGATTCTGTTTCAACAAAACGCCAGAAATTTCCACTGTCGTTCTAAGAAATATGAGCACTCTGATCAGTAAAAGCTACCAAAATAAACTGTATTCTTCTGTGACATCCATCATTAGGAGGGAAATCACAGGGAGAAGATGAGGATGGAAGGGAGTCAATTCACCAGGTTCTGTTTCCTGCTATTACAAGCAACCATGTCACATAATCCTTTTCGTAAGTAAGTCACACGTTTGTTTGTCAGGTGTACCTTACTAGGCTGAACTTAAGGTGTAACATAAGAAAGCAAACAACACTTTCTCTGCAAGCAATGGCTGTGAAAGATACAGCCACAGAGATAAGAGATTAGGCAGGCTGCGGCTGCCATAGATGTCATGAATGAGGCCCTCCACCATCTACATGGGATGGCAAGATGTGCTCCACACCAGTGAAAAGACACAGACAGAGCACAGACAGCATGTGGCTTTGTTGCTTATATACAGGAAAGTCTGAGCATAAGGATTGCTCATCTCTTCTTCCTCATGCCTTCTCAAGAGAGACTGGAAAAGGGATAGAGAAGATAGTATTTCTTACAACCCTGGTACACGCGATGTACAGCACAGCACCATGCAATACAATGTTGAGATATCGAGATATCTCTGAAAGAGAAGCAGGATCCATTTGGCCAAAGCAGAGCCCTACTGCATTCAAGCCACCTCAGTGAAAGTGCTGTGGGCGCTGCGCTCTGCAGCAAAGAGAAAATATTTTGAAGGCTGCTGCCCAACAGGGAGAAATAAATAGCTGCTTTGCAGTGTCTGAAGACATGTGCATGTTCTAGACCTGTTGTTTGAGCAAAGATACTTCTAGTACAGAAACTGCAGCTTTTATAAAGTGGTTTAGAGAAGTCACACTGTGCAGCAGCTGTGAACAACCTGAATCACTGCTGAAGGCTGCTGCCTGTCAGCTCAGGTCTGAAACCTTTGCGGCTCACTTGTTTTCTGCTGATCTCAGCAGAAGCTGGAACATGTCTAATGAAATGAAGTTCAGCTCCTTACCATTGAAGTCCTCTTCAGCTGCTTTAGCTTAAGGTTGAACTCAGCAAATCCAGAAAAATCTCTGAGACTCACAGCTCTTTATCCTTCCTTTATCTCACTGAATTGAGAAAAACAGCAATTACCAGGCACTGTTGTAAGAAAGAAATGGACCCAGGGCCTGGTAAAATGTGCTGCGTACCTGCATGTCCCAGTGGGGCACTGCCTGAAGTCCTGGCTCAGTTTTTAACTGAGCACGGCTTGGAAGGATATTAAAGAATGGATAATGAAAGAAAGAAGTGAAGATTTCTAGATAAACCAGTGGAAGATGCTGTTGCTAAGCACCTGTTCGATAAGTTAAATAAAGAAACATGACACATCACCCAAAAGCCTGAAGCCAAATTTCTCTCTGGCATACATCTACTAAATCAATCAAATTACACAAGGAATGAACTTAGTTCAACACACCTCTGCCTAGCAGCCACTCAGGATTTGCCCTTCCCAGTTTCAGCACTGTTTCTCCAAAAGAATTGCGATGTAGACCAGGGAGTTCACTGGAAAGTCAGCCTTTGCAGATTTGAAGTTATGGGGAGGGGAGGGGGGTTACTGTTCCTCTCTTTCCTAACCTGCCTTGAACTTCTCTGCTGCAGGAACTCAGAGATCAGCACATATGTTAGCGCCTTTCAGTGCATTCATACTAACATAAGCGCAGAAAGAAAAAAATCTTCACTCGCCAGCTTTTGATATAACCTGGAAAACAAACAGCTTGGAAGAGTTCCTTTTTCCTCAGCAGTGAAAATCGTGGTAAAGCACCATCTTGATAGTTCCCAAAGAGATTCATTTACAAAGATCAGTATAGGGGAGGCTTGTTTGGTCTCCCGAGATGTATCTCATCCTCTGACAATTCACTGAGACCTTTGCTGTATCTAGCTATATGTGTATAATTATCTGCTCTGATACCTGAGCTTCTATGCAACAGTCTTACTCCAAGTAATCCAAACTATCCCCAAGGCATGGCACACACAGAATGGTCAGGGGAAAGAGGGGAGGAGGGGCAGCGGACTTCCCTCGTTTGCCGCTGGAAATCGGCATTTTAGGGCCTTGTAGTCATTTCCTTGCTAGTGTGAGGAAACTTTTTGTACATTTATATAAAATAGGAGGCCAGAAGTGCACACCCCCATCTTACTTCCTAATATATTATGTCCTCCCCTGCCGAGTCCTGGGACTTAGTCTGGATTTGGTAACTGAAGTAATATAAATGTTAGCTAAGAAGTATTCCAGCAATATGGTTCCAATTTAAGCTTGTTTTGAAGTCTAAAGGACTAATATGTCTCAGAGATTCTTCACTGGACGTTTAGCTCTAATGTAATTTGCGCAGGAGTGCACACTGCTCTCTAGAAGCCCTTCTGCGATGCTCCAGAAAACAGGTTCCTTCCCAAGCAGGATGCAGAGCAACCATGAGCCCTGGCCCTTGCTGATAGCTCACTTGCCTCTTCTGAATTTTGAGGCTTTGGCTCAGGAAATGGTGTTGTATTTGCCAGGCCTTGCGGATAAATGAAGGCACACGGGCACTGCGTATCGCCACTGGTTTCACTCCCCTTTTCCTCTTGCTTTGTGGAGGCGAAGGAAGCCACCTCTGAAGGAAGCCATGCTCTGCAAGCTGTTTGCACTTTACTTCAATAACATGCTTCTTGCAATGCTGGCTTTATTTGTGTAGACATGCATTCTCAAGGTTTGCCTGCCCCCTTTTCCTCCCTCACACCCCTACGGAGCCCCTGCCTGAATCCAAGTAATGAGCTAACCCATGGAACTCATTGCCCTTTATCTTGCTGGGGAACGTGCACCTTTTGAACTGCCATCTGCAGATTGTGTTGATGCACTGACTTGTTAACTGTGCCATACTGTGAAGGAAATGGCATGATTTAGATCAAGTGCTCTGGACGGCTGTTCATAAGAAACACTTGAGCCAAGCTGTTACTGCTCAGGATGTGCCCTGGGGAGAGGGGTTTCGTTTCGGGTCATGCTCTTGCCTTGTATGAGGGCAGGCGCAAAGTACTGAAATCACAGTCCTTCCCTGAAGCTGAGGGGAGGGGGGAGGAGAAACATTATGAAACCATAGAAGCGAAGCTGCCAAATTAACTTCTCACCCTTTCAATCACACTCCAGAGGATAAAAGCCTAACATTTCTGCCTCAGAAACAGGCTCAGTTTACACCAAACAAGTTATTTCTCTAATTTATCAGACTTGCCAGCTATCATTCTAATTATTGGAAACCTCAGACTTTTTATGAAGTCAGATGTACAGCGTTATTTGCATGGTTGTAGTGTATCACTAGATAAATAGGTCTTGGGGAAAGAAAGGCTTTTTAGAAAGGAATCTACAGGTTTCTTTATACAGTTAGGGGTTTCAGAACACTATCACTGGGAAAAAAATGGTTCTGGATTTAATTTTCTTTTTAAAAAAAATGCAACTTCCAACATAAAGTAACATACCTCAAGTCAATATGAGACGAGGAGACTATGACGGAAAGCTCATCAAAAGACTCCCATTGACTTTCACTGGCTTTGGATCAGTCCTTAATTCTTTATCTTCACTTGCATAGTAGCATAATCACAGAAACAACCTAACACCCAGCAGTCAGGCCAGGCTAGAGGAGTAGTCAGAAAGAGCCATCTCGACAAGCTGCTCACCCAGCCTTTAAAAACGCAAACACTGATTTGTCCATTATATGTAAATGGATGATTAGAGTCATTCTCTAAGACAAATTTACTTTTCTGCACACTCTAAATCTGTTTAGTCACTTTAAAGGTGTCAATTATTGGAGCATGCTAAGACTATGAATTTCTTAGTAATAGCTTTAATAACATTTTGAAATGAAAAGCAGATACCTTGAAGTTGGCTTACTTTGAAAAGACATATGAGTAGATCTGGTTTTAATTTATGTCCTATTCTACATCTGGAATCCCTTATAATTAAAACTAAAAGCTGGACTACTACTTCCACCTGTCAAATGATGAAAAGATGAATGCACTAATAGCTTACTAAATAGCCCAACATGATAGAGTTTACTTTCCCGTTCTATACAGTAAAAAAGGATTTTGGACAGGAGGCTAAAGGTCTTTGGTCATTACTAATAACACGCTTTCAGTATTAACCTACGTACCCCACTACCACCACCACCGGTGCCTTTTAGCACTGAGATCTCTAAACTGCACTTTGCATTTTGATTAGATGTGTGTAGTCATCGCTGCTGCTGCAGCATATCAGGATTTCCCAATCCACAGGTTGTCTGCCAGGTGGATTCTCTCTCCTATAACTATTTTCAATCATTCCACGTTTTTCTTCTTTTCATTTTATTCTGTCATTAACTACTTTAATCCATCAAGTTTTCAATCTATATTTTTGAAGCACTCTTATCCCAAATGACAGCTTTCCTATTGATGTGAGCAGTCCAGGGCATGTGACAACTTGGACTCCATTTTTTAATCTTCTTGTGCCATTCTTTTATGATTCCATCCCCTCCTGTTTCTGTTGATCCACCTGTCTCATCTTACTACGCTGCCTGACACAAGAGAATTTCAGTGCATGCATTTGTACAGAATCGAACAAAACTAGACCCTCAAAAGATAAGTAGGGCCTTGAGGTACAGACACAATATAAATAAAATTACAGCTGTTGGATTAACAGGTTAAAACATAATAAAAATATTCTCCTACAGAAATACTGAACACTTTTTCCCTAATGTGTTGATACATCACCCATGAGTCTTTATAGATGCACAGTCAGATTATGAATCTTTTATGGGAATCCATGAGATTACAGCTCTCCAGTGTGAGCCTACAGCCTCTTTTGGCCCTTCAGAGCCATTCTTCTCAGCACAAGCTTGCCCATTTATCTTTAAATCTGTTGAAAAAAGGAAAAAAGAACAACTAAAAAACAACGGCGGGGTGAATCCATTTGCAATGCTATACATTCATTTTAAAAATAAATTAAGAGCAAAGGAGTTAGTTTCAAAAGGAAAATTTTGGTTTCATCCTCTCACAGTCCTTGCAGCAGACAGCCAGCTGTGTGGGCAGTCTCTGAAGATTAATTGTCTCATCGCCTGCTCTTGTTTCCTCTCTTCATAGAAATATGAAAATATCCAATCTGGAAGACAGGATTTTACCCAGCTTGAAAAACAGTTTGGCATAGTCCAAAATGTGAAGGTGTCTACTCTAGATAAAGCAGTCTTATTAACACTGTTGTTGGTATTATTGCTATCTTCAGAGCTATTGCTATTTCCAGTAAACAAAAAAACCCCCAGTAGATCTTACAGTTCTGAATATTGCTGAATAAAGCATTTTCATATAACTGTGTTCCTCAAAGGAAAATAAAAGTCTTGTCTCCTGAGTTGCTAGACAGCTGCCCAAATGCCTCCTTGGCATATTGATGCCAAGAGACATGAATATTCCAGCAAAATGTTTCAGCTCAGGCAGAGAGCTATGGAAAAAGCTGTCCCAAATATTACAAATGCACAGCACTCAACTTCTTACGTCAAAGCAAAGAGTAATGTTTCGACTGCCCCAGCAAGTAGGAAATGATGCAGGTATTAAACGTTATTACGAGAACAGAGACACATTAGTTACTGCTTATGCAGTAGGACTGTGAATGGAGCTTTTTGTTGTGAAGGATTTTCATGGGGAAAGTTAATACACTTTGTCCAGACCATGAGATGGTACAAATCAGTGTAGTTCCATCTAAATCAATGGATCAGTGTTGATTTACAGCAGCTGAGGATCAACCCCCTCTTTTTTGGCCTGCTGAGGATTGTATAACATATACTGCCTAGAAACACTGATGACAAATTTGAAACTGTGTAGGGATATGCTGAACCAAAAGCCTGATTCAAACCCGAGCTGGCTACTCTCCTTTTAAATCACTAAGAGCTGCTGTCTTAAACGTTACTGTCAAACGAGCATTTTTAAACATGTATCAAAATCTAGTGGCTGCACCCTCCGGTCTGTGCCACGCATGCTGCATTCCATACAAACTCAAACCCGCCTAGTGCCGATTCATAAATGATGTGTTGGTTTAATCTATTTTTCACAGGGGGTGTTTCAGAGCAGGAAAATTAGAAACAGGTAGAAGGGACTATTATTACTGTCTCATAGTGTGCTCTTGTACATGAGGATTGGATTAAGATAACATCTGGTCTATATTTCTTGAACTATTTCCCTTTTATCACAAGAAAATCGGCAACCCATCTCACAACTGCTCCTAATTTAGATCTAAATATCACTGATGAAACATTGTACAACATGCTGTTATCTATTAAAATGATTTCCCCGAAGGAACAGTGGATACTTTTATATTTTCCAGCGAAGCCAACCACATTCCCCCTTAGTACTAACTAGTTACCTTATAATCATATACTCAAATGGTAAAAGCAAAATCACTTTGGAAAAAACAAATGAGTCCCCACCAAATCTTCAGCTGGTGTAAATTAATGCATGTGCATTGATTTCAGTGAAGCGAGGTCCATTTACACCATCCTCCTTATGATAATGGTTTTGATTCACATACGGTCCAAATCTGCAAGGTGCTAAGGATCTTCTGCACTCATTGGTTTTAAGAGGAACTGATTAAAACTAAGTCCAGGCTCAAATGCATGATTTAGCAAAGTTTTTAAGCATGTGCTTGAGGGCTTGACTTTTACACACACAGCAGAGGAACAATGAACAGTCCTGAGATTTTCTTCGGGAAGCAGAAAGGCAGAGCACAGCATACTGTCATCCCTCCCATTTGGTTCAAACAGAAAAATTGTCAGTGGAATGCAGTAATCTTTTTTTCAGCACTTTGCAGAGTTCAAGTCCCCAGAAAGCAGCCTATTGAGTTCAGCAAATAAAAACTTCTGTTTTCTTCACGAGTCTATAACTCATTTTCATGGACAGTAAATCAGAAAAGGGGGGGAAAAAAGCATTTTACAATCTCAAACTATTTTGCATACCTTCACTGCACATCAGTTTTACCCATTTCCATTGTATCGTTACCACTTAAAACAGGGGAATTAGATAAGCATACGTTCCCTGTATTAACTGGTTTAATTTAAAAGTAATTTATACCATCTGGAATTACTATTTACTGTTGTTTGGAGGAGGAAAAAAAAAAAGAATCTGAAACTGTAGAAAAGATCATCACAATTTCTTTCAAAGACTAACCAATCTGAAGGAGGGAGAAGCGTACAAGGAATGTAATTGATTGTCCACCAGTCAACTTGTATATTTTGGAGGGAATTCTGAGAATAAAAAGTCTCTAGCAGTTATCAGCGGTCAGACTGGAGCCATTCATTTTTCACCTGCCTGTGTTTGTTGTCTGGCAACCAGTCAAGGGTGCTATTAGCAGAATTAAGCTCCAGAAGAAAAGATTACCCTGTAGGAGGTAAGATAAAGACTGGAAAGTGTGGCTTGTTATCAGTATCACAATAAGGACCAGGTCAGAAAGGATTCAGTGTGGGTTTCATTTCAAACAGGTAATCTCTGCTGAAATAATAGAGTAATTGTTGCTTTGAAACCTTTATGTGCTGCAGCATACTACAGCTCATTTGATACAGATTCTGGATTTAATGAAGAACTCCAACAAGACAGAAACAGACACACAGAGAAAGCAAGAAAAGAACAGTGCACCAGTGGAAAATGTCTTTATCCTGTAATTCCAGGTCAATATAGTGAAACATAAAATATTAGTCAGGGCAGTTTTATACCTTGATTTATGTCTCCCCTCCTTCTCAGGCTGCTTTCTATCTGTCTATAAAGTTTTGGTCTATAAACATGCAGTAACGTAATACAAAATATTGCAAGAGTAATAACATATGCAATTATAGTACATCTCACAAATCCTGGACACAAGCAATGAATCAAAGCTTTCCAGGGCTACTCCTTGAAATACAACATTTTTTCTAGGTTTTATTCAAAGGCTTGAAAGCAGTCACTGGGACAAGCTGCAAGAGCAAGATGCACATTGCATATGATGGACAGCATTTTACGTTTTTCTGGCAAATTGCCTAAATGTTTGTCTTGAAAAGTAATTGTTGAGTGGGCTTTTCCTTTTTTTCTTTATAAAGATAGTGCACCTTTCTCTCTGTTGTATCCTGTAGAAATGTATGTTAACTGTTTGGAGATTAATCTGTAGTTTGGTTTCTTAATGTCTGCAGAAAGCACTAACCAGCAAAATAGTTGAACTTCTCTCCTAAGTCTCAAAATACAAAGGATGAGGTGGTAAACACTGCCAAAGTACAAAGAAAATATGGGAAAGAATTCTCTCATCTATGGCCTCTTACCTTATGGCAATCTACGATTTCCAAGCTTTGGAGGCATTTAAAGAAAGCTCCATTTTGGTGTGGACATCATCAGTCTTATGCATAGTCCTTTTCAAGCCATGACACAAGGACGGAAGCCTGGTAGAAGCAGGTCAAGGCTATAAAATCTTCTGCTGGAGCCATTCTGGGTTCTGGGTTGTGGAGCAGAAAACAGTAGATTATGCAGGGTTGTTACACACGGAGGCAGTGCCCTGATCCTCCTTCAATTACCACAGGGCGTGTTACAGCCCTCAAAACAACCTAGAGAGAACATAGCCAAGCTATGATTTCAGCCCAGAATCTCAGTGCTGAATCCACAAACACGTTCTATGGGTATAATGCCCACTGTTCCATGACATATTTATGAATGTGTGTGTGCTTGCTCCTTCCCTGGGTTCCTGATAGCACTTACTATCATACTGACTTATGACTGGATTCAGATATGAGATAATTTACACTTACGAGTTTTGAAGAGTTGTCCAAGGAGCTCTGAGCTTGTACGGTTTTTATTTAAGATATGTTGCAAAACCAGGGGGGTTCACAGAAAATAATTTATGTACCAATATTTCTATAAAACTAGGGAACTGTGGGTAACTACAAAAGGGTCAACACAGCATCAATTCCAGATAAGACTATTATAAGGTTGTGATGAGATGCAATCAGTTACAAAGCCTCACAACCCAGATAGTATCAATCCTCTTGATGAAATGGAATACAAGTCTTAAATGCTTAAAAGTTTTCATGATTATAAACTCATTTGGTTAAAAGTAGTGGACCTGACAGAATAAATCAGAAGAATCTGCAGCACAACATGTCAATTTTAAATAGTACTTTATAAAAACAGATTCGGCATGCAGTCTTTGGCTTGAGCATGGCCAAGAAAACACTCCATATGGAAAATCAAGTCCAAAGGTGCAAAGAACATAGTCTGGGAGCTCCAAGAGGCATAGTACAGGTGGTAGCACAGGGGTCTCACTGTTGACAGTGCAATGCAAAAACATTCCAGAGTTCAGAGGAAGAGACAGTATTGCTGCTGATCAAGTTTGCAGATGACACAAAGCTGGGTGAAGGAAAGAATAACAACAAGCATATGTCAATTTTTCAGTTTGATCTGGACTGTTTGGTAGGTGGAGCTCATTTGTCTATTTACACATCTTGTAATACAACCAAATGCAAGGTCATGGCTTGGCAAGGTCCGTGCAAGGCTGGCTTGGCATGAAGAGCTATTTGGTTCCTGCTTGGAATACAGTAGCTATAATTTTACCTCCTGAGCAAGGCCAGTCACTCCAGTCACTCCAAACCTGTCCCAGTGGAAATGTTTACATCATCCTACATCACTGTCTGCACTGCCTACAGGTAACACTAACTGGTTCTAAGTCCAAGGAGGAAAAAGGAACAAGGCTTGAAGGAAACTCAGTGTCCCAGACTTTTAAAGTTGATTACTGAAACAATTACTTGCTTGTGTCTTGTATTTTGCTAACTTATTCCAATTACTTGCTTCTGTGATACCTTAGAGGCAACGAAATCACCACACAGACCAAAAAAAAAAGATGGAAAGCTCCTCATTCATAATAAAACTTAGAGTGAGATTCTAAAATGAGCTCCACAGGAGCAGCCTCCAGGCTCTCCTGACGCCACTGAAGTCACTGGGGAGCACATGGGCTTGCCTACAGAAGGATCATGGCAGATTTGAGCATATGAGCTGAGGGGGCTGATCCTGCTGACACTTCATACCAGGCATAGAGCCAGGTGCACAGAGATATTCAAACTAAATCCTAATTAAGTGTCTGAGTTCCCAGTGAAATCCATGGGTAGTTAGATGCCTAAATAGCAATGTGGATATTGATCCAGCTGCTTATCACTGTGAGTACACCACTGATTTCTAGAGCAGATGATGGCACTTGCCATTTTATTCTAATTTATCTTTTTTTCTTGAATGTGAGAGAAGTAAACTCCGAAGATGATTGCACTATCATTAATTGTACATACACTAGCATTTTCTCAAATAAAAAGAAGGACTCATACCTAAATATGAACCTGAGCTTGGGCAACACAGGGAGAAAATTAGCACATCACTAGAAAGCACAAGGCTTGAAAGTTTTGGAGAATACATACTATAAAGCCTTATAAAAGAGCTAGAAGATCTTAAAGATTTATATAGTCTGAAACATAACAACCTATATGCTTTTTGCCACATTACCATTGAAATTAGCTGATAAAAATATTTGGTGAATAAACCAAAATAAAAACATTCTGATTTCACACAAAAGGTATGCTCAGCTTCTAACAGGAAATAAGAATCCTGCACCTATTAGATCATATCTTTGCTACCCACTCAGAGTAAATGATTGATATAACAGACATGTTGAATCAAGATGCTAGTTCATTCTTTTCTTTTTCTACACAGTCACTTTCAGCCAACAGATTTTTTCCCCCCAGAATATCTGTGATTCCTTAGATTCTTTGAGGCTATTCCCTTAATAATTGGAGGAGCTGCCTGAGCAAAAAGCTGCAGCACAATGCTTTCTCTCTGCTGTAAGAGCTCCCTGGGTCAGAAGCATACACAGTCTGTCTGTGCTGCTGCAATCAAACCAGCCCAGCTTGAGAAAGTATAAACACTGTGGTGGGCAGAATAGCCAAAAGTAGGGGGCCAGGAGGGAAAAGAGTCATGTCACTGTTATTTCTTTAACAGATTAGGGCCTGATCCAGGTCCCACTGAAGTCAGTGACACAATTCCTATCAAGTTCAGCAGAAGTGATCTTTAAGAGCATGCTTTCTTGCCAACTTATTTGAGTAATATGGCTGGACCCTACAGATTTCCGTGGCAAAGAAAGTAATCCTTCCCCACCTCCACAGTTCTTCAGAGAAGCAGACCTTCTTTAAAAGTGCAGCATCTTCAGGAGGTGGGATTCTATTAGCATAAATATGCCTTCTGTCCCCAGTCACCTTCCTCCTCTTTGCACATTAGGACTGCAGTGAGGATTTTCAGTTTTTTTCAGATGTGGAACACATCTTTAAAGAAAGCAGCTACTCTTCTCCATTTTGTGTTTGCATAAGCTTTTGCTCTTCCTACTCATACCTGGAGACAAGTAAAAGGAATCTGCAGAATAATGACTAGAAAGTTATTTATCTCTGCAATTCAGCAGATGAAAACAGCTACACCACACAGACTTCTGCAAACCATGAGAAGATGCTCACAAGTTATGGGTTTTTTAACCTTTGGTTAGCATATCCTCTAACTTCTGGCATCTTGGCGCTCTCCCACAGTGTGCCCAAACGCAGGAAGGCAGTTCCAAGCTCTTTGCACTTGACTGTACTAGTTCATGTGTGTCAGCTGAAGCTAGGTGGGAAGTGAGTTGGAGCCATTGCTGAGGTATAGCTCAGAGCACATGGATATTTTGAGTTTTGAGCTCTTGTTGGTAGCACAGCTGTTAAATGGACATTTTACACCAAGAAACTTGTCAAAAGTTAGGTAAAATCTTACTTACTGTTTTATTAAATTACTTGGGATACAACAAAATGGAGTTTGAAGTCTTTTTCAAAATACAGAACTATTTCTTGTTGTTTGTGTTCCTTTGCGTCTTAAGGGAAGAAATGATACTTTATTGAGTAGTAAGTGTAATGGGAATGACATATTTGAGGAAAGAAGTACCCACATCATTAGTATCAGGAAATGTGGTACATTAAGAATGTAGGAAGAAATTTCTTAATAGTGTAAAAGAGAGGGTTTATTAGTTTGGATTATCCCAAGGGGTGTTTGCTTCTCACAAGACTGCAGGAAAATTCTTTTCCTCTTTCAACTCCCAAAACAGCATACCGTCGGGAAACACCTACTTTTCCTCCAGTTACTTTCTCCTACCTCTACTATGTTCTTACCCTAAGACTGAGGAGCTTGCTCTTCCCCTAAAAGGAAAGAAATCTGTAGGGATTTCTTCAGAATAAATCCTATATTTGTTAGGACTTAGTATGGATGAAAATGAATGAAATAAATAGAAAAGCAGAAACAAAGGCAATGCTGTTTTCTATTCCATATATGCTGGCTGCGTATTCAGCATTTATTATCAATAAAATTTATTCTTGACAGATTCCTGAAATCAGTCCATGTACTGCCTTCCTATTGCACCTTACTACACCAGGTGTTAAACAAATGTCACTCACCTGAGTGTATGCTTAAATTTACAATTTATGTTGGATTTGTGTGGATTAAGAGATGGATGGATACATAAATTGTGGGCAAAGCTGTGAGAATTCACTGTAGTTTTGAAAAACTGGATGTCAAAGATGATCATCTTTTTAAGTTAGAAAAATAATATTTGATCCACAGATTATTTTTGTGCACAGACTCATGTTCTAACTAAAAATACTTTGCTCCAACAATGTTAATTGTTTTCTACCCCTGTCAGTGTGAAAAGCCTAGATCTACAGAATCTGGGCAGATCTTATAACCAAACTATTCTGAGAAAACAAATCTTAAAAACAATATATGCAATACAGCTGTTTAGTAGTTCCCCAGGGCTTACTGGTGCTTACTGCCAGCTCTCAGCTCTTTTTGTTTTAAGCAGGGAGGGACAATTTCTTTAGATTACCTTATAGAGTATGTACGTCTCTCTCCCCTCCATGCTGTCACCCTAGATGGCTCTAACACATCTCCCGCTGCCACATTCTTGTTCTCAGGAAGATCTGTTAACATTTTTGTCTCCTTTTGATCTCTGGACCCTTCTCCTGACACTTTTCACAGCCTCCTGAAAATGGGATTCTTGAAGTCAATAATTTGCTTATTGTCTCTCTAGTGTAAACTTAAATGTTTTTCATCTTGGAAGCTATTTCCGTATGTGTTCTTTTCACATTTCCTATTGGATTCAAGTGACCTGGGATTTAATAATCATTCTACTACCTGAAATGAACACTAGCACCTGCCTACTGCTCAGTAACTAAGTTGCATATCGGTATTCTGGGATTTATATCTGATAGCTCCTTTCCTTTATAGCATTTGATCAGTTTAAGTATGTGGAGGTGCTACAGCTGACAGTGGATTTTACATGTGAAGCCACACTTAAGGATGTCATAGTAGATGAGACCTCTTCTATTCACAGCCCGTCCCACCGGGCCTGTAAGGGTCCATGCCTTCAGACCCTGTTGCAGGATAGAAGCCTAAACAAACCATCTAGCATAGTAAGAAAATACTTCTCAGCCTATTATATTCCCCCCAGCACCACCTCCCCTCCAATTGGTTAAAATAGCACAGTATTCTGTACCACAAAAGACTGTAATTTGTAAGGAATGCTAAGCACTTGGAAAGCACAAGGGGACACTGAGAGTGGGGAGGTCCTACCCCATAGACACTCTGTCCCTTTCAAACCATGGGAATACAGGCTGCCTCCCTCGATGTGAAATGCAGCCTTAAGAGATGAATGCTGTTCTTAGCCTGAACAAAAATAAAAAAGATGTTTCCAAAACTGCACAGCTCTCCCTTAGCCCAGAATCTTTCTTTTAAAACAATGAAGCCTTTTATAGGTTGCATACAAAGGAGGAACATGGAAGATAAGTTTACCCTTGCTCCACAAATGAAATCTGATTATATAGCAGTGTTCAGCGATATGAAAGAGAGAACGTCTCAACTGTAGGGACATTAGACCCCAAGTGGTACCTAACACCACCTCCAACCCTATGTGGCATTGAAGTAAGACTAGAAAAATAAGATGGACTGAATCTCCAGTTGATAACAACAGGAGCAATCAACACAAGGACCTCTGGACATTCAGATATTGTCCTCACCAACTATCTGCAGGAGAACCAGCATGCATGTTCATTCACAATTTTCTGATGGTTTCACTTGTCTCACACCATCTTAACAGTTGAACTGGTTTTAAAACAAGCAAAACCAGTTTTACTGAAGACAAAATTCTGGTTCAGAAGACAGGTACTGTGTTTATTTTCTGCTTTTCTGACTATGGTGACACTGGACATAGAGAACTTCCCATGATTCTGCATGGATTTTCTGTGCCTTCTGCTGAATTTTTTGCTGAAACCCTCCTTCATCCTCACTATTTCACACCACTTGTTTCCCCTACTCATACTCTCTTCTTTCTATATGGGACTGCCTATGGCCATAGCTAAGCCACATCGTCCATGCTACTGCTTCTGCTGTGGAGCCATGACTGCAGCTGAGTGGTTGGGTGGACAGCAGACAGTGGGGAACTGGCAGCCTTTTCAGTTGCTGAAGGCTAAATGCCATAAGGACCACAAGTCAGAAGCCAGAAGTCTAAGATAGCTACAAGCAATGACCAGGAGTTAAAACCTGAATATAGATTTTACATAGGTGGCACAGCCATAGCAGAGCTGTATCTTCCTAGTTCCATCATTCACTGTTCTTGCTGGCCTACAAGAAAATCTACTGCTGAGATATTTTTTCTTTGCAGAAAGACTGAAGAAGGAAAAAAATCTCTAGCTCAAAGACTCTCAAAAATTAAACCATTATTAGAAAAGTAAAAATACCAAATGAATTAATGATATCTGCTATTACTTATTGTACCTCTCCCTCATAAGGAAAGAAAAATGGTACAGTTACTACAGACACAGGTGAAATCAGTTAGTCATAGTACCTTAGAGAAATTCCATCGGATTTCACGAGCTATGCAGGTCAGGGGGACCAGGTCATTGTTTCAGGACCAACCTCTGAAGAATACCTGAACTGCTGCAAGTGATGCTGCTCAGCCAGTAGCTGCATCCTACTTTCTAAATCACTGCAGAGTAGATCACCCAAAATTATATATTGCTGACAGAGATGTTATCTTTCACATGACATGTAAAATTCAGGTACTTAACACTTTTGATCATTAAAATCAGAAGGTACCTTTTGCAGAAAAAAGAATACTAGTTGCAGCGTTTCAGCTAAATTCCAACACATTTAGGTTATGCTATCCTGGGAGCGGGGAGGCAGGTGGGACTTGCACAGCTCTGGGAGCTTCACCTTCAGTTGTTGTGAGGCTCATGGAAAAACACCATTGCCAGAAGAACTCCAAAGAAGCCGTACGTCCACAATTCTTCCATTTCCAAATCCAAACCCCCAAATAACATGAGGTGAAACCCACAGGGTGTGGAGTATTGTGATCCTTGGCCTTTTGGGAAACAGGAAGTCAGACAATTTTCTGAGGCGAGATCTGCTGGAAGGAAGGAATCCTTCACGTCGCAGTACTCTTTATGTGTTCCCAGGCACTGCCCTGACCCCTGATGCAATTCACTCAGCCTGCAGGAAAGTTTTTGGTCCACCTGACCAAAGAAAAAGGGTAATTTTCTTACAGGTTGGTGAGTTGTTTCAGCTTTTACTATGCAGTCAGGCAAGCATAAGAGCTGCTGCAACAGAGGAAAACGATCCACATAGTTGGGAAGAAGGGCAAGGAAGAAGAGTGAGACTGCCCCTTTCACCTAAAGCAAGCTGTTGGACTGGTTCAGTCTTATCATGCAACTTCCCTGTTAGTTTCTCTAAAGACAGAGAAGGTGGCTCAGTGCGTAGATGACCTCAAGTTCCATCTGGAGGAACCTCTCTTCCTCAGAGGGTAGCATAAGCCTAGTACAACAATGTTCCTGACTTAAGACTGTACTTAAGTCTTTTGCCTAATAAGGATAGAATTAAAGCATCTCCATTAGATGAGGTAAATATGGGCCATGGTATCTATGCCTTAATTCATTCTTGCCAAAAGGTCAGTTTAGATGGACCCAGAGGGAGGACTGCATTATACATCTCATTTGAAACAAAAATCCTACTTTTCCCCTGAATACATGCTTTTTGCTCTTCTGACCAGGCACACCTGTTTTCTCTACTAACTCAAATCCTTGCAGCCACGTGTGCCCAGGGGATGGGGGGAAGTGTAATAAATAGCAGAAGCAAATAATTTACCCAGTAAAGAGCATTCCATGCTTTCTGTATGCAAATTCTGCATAAAAATTCTACATATATGGTGCAGAACTGCTCTGAACTGAACTCTAAAAATGTTTAATGCAAACACAGCTGTTATCAAGTGTTGTTCTTTCCAAGACTCCATTCATTTTGATAGTTATCACTATGCCAACGGCATTCCCAGTACAAATCTCTCTTTCTGAGACTTTAACAACTGCTTTACACACAAGAGAAGTCCATTTCACCCTGAAACTTGGTGCTCTGGACCCCTACCAAATGTGTGTTTCTCCCTTCTAACCGTACCAAGTGAGCCCAAATCAACTCTAACAGATACTGATATTTAGCTAATTTAAGGTTTTAAGAATATTTTTAATTTAAGGACACATTTTGTAACATCCCTGTTCAGCAAAATATTGCAGTGCCTTTGAGTACATACTCAAATCTTACTGGTGTCAGAAGATACATGATATATATATATTTAAACCACAGTATCTGGTAAAATTCGCTAAAGTGTTTTGAATTGTAATAACACCTTATCCAAATACCAGTTTTTGAGGGCTGAATGTAGATCAGAGAATTAGTTGACTGGTTAGATTGTTATTTATATTAGCTTTTAGGAAAGGGGTATTTTCATCCAGCTACAGAGGAGTTTTTTTAAGAATCAGAAGTCTTTTAAATTTATAATTCTACGAAACTAAAGGGGACAGCACTTCACTTATACTTCCTTCAGGGGGCTGATCATAGGATCTAGCTGTGCATTGTGCCCTTGAGAAAACATCTAAAATAACTCAGCAGCTGGCATTTTCAAATATCATAAGGACAGTAAGGTCAGCTCCCCAGCTGAGGTCTATTTAACTCAAATCAGGACCTGAACTGTTGATTATAGAATATGGCTTGATATTATATGCATGTATGTGATTTAAAAAATCTGAGCTGGAATATTCTTATTTGTTTCATTGAATGCCTACAAGGGAGATGGGAGCTTATTGCTTCTTTGCATCCCTGCAAGTTCCTCCACCCTCATCGAATCGATTCCCAAGTAGGAAGCAGAGATGGCATCCTTGTCAGGGCTGCTGCCCTTCATCTCTTTCAGATGGGTGGATCCTTCAGGATCATCCTTCCCAGCACACCAACCAGCACTGCAGAGCTAATGAGGTGGAGCAGGTCATCTGCACACAAAAAAAGAATGGGAACAGACCTCCTTCCACTCTGAAGCAAAGACAAGCATGTGCTGCAATGTGTATTAGTTAAATGTTGCATTAGTAACATATCTAATATCAAGTTGCAAGAGAAGGTAATTCACAGAGTGTCCTAAGAGTACATATCAGTATTATTGTTGTAAATCCCAACTTTACAGTTCAAACTCCACCTTTAGAGTGAAGTAAATGCTCCCCTACACAACTTCAAACCACTCAGGATAGCCTCTTACTACAATTCGTCCTCTCTCCCTCATTAGCTCACCAAGCAGCAGCATCAGAGGCAAGTGGGGGATTACTGATGCATTGTAATTACCATCTGACAGTCTGTCACTGGGAAAAGCAGAAGAGAAGTCTCTAATTAACATAGGCTAGTTACTGTCCTCTCTTAACTCTGCCTTTGCTGAAGCACAAGGTGGAGCTATGGTAGGGATGTCCAATGAAAAGTCTGATGGCTATTTGCACCTCTATGAGTCGCAGTAATTTAAACAGGTTTGACTCCATCTGGGCACTAATATAGCTTTGAGAAAAGCAGGAAACAAAGGCATATGGGCCTGTCCACTAGAAACCAAGTTATCACCCCCTGACTCCTAATGGTGAACAGTGATACATGCAAACAGTCACAATCAAGGAATCCTGGACTGACCTGGCAGCGGACTGAGTTCCATGATGCCCCTGCCCTCAGTATCACATATGGAGACTGTGTAAAGGCTACTCTCAGTGTCTTTTGGGGTTTGTGTGATTGCTTTTAGGATTCTTGAGTAGTTTGCATCAGGTACAAGGATGTGCTGTAGGTTCTGACTTTGATTTCCTAAACTTATTTGTAACCCTTTACAAGGGGATGGTACTAAGGGAATACAAACTGAAAAGCAAGTGGCTGGCAGTGGAATTTCTGAGAATATTCCCAGAGTTGAGCTTAAGGCTTTGCTTTGTAGTGCAGCTTCCCATGAGAAGCACAGACAGAGAGACAGTCATCAGCTATATGCCGCTACACTGGATGTGCCAAATTTTAGTTCCTCCCTCAAAGTGAAATATTTTTGCCTTTATGAAGTACAAGGTAATAGTTCTGGTGGAGGAGAAAGCTTGTGGCTGAGAGAAACATCTTTCATCAATAGACAGATCCAAGTCACTCCACAGGGATTCCCACACAGTCTCCCAGAGGAATCACATAAAAAGCATAAACAAGAAAACAAAAGATGACTGAAAACATGGCACAGCGAGGAGGAAGCCTGAAATCTTTACCCCTGGGTGTATTTAATTGTACCTGACATTGTGGACATATGAAGAGACTGCCTTGCAAGAATAAGCTGGAGGAACTGATTGACAATTGCCACTGGCTCAAACCAGACAGACTTCAGAGGTCAAAGACACAACCCTCAACTTGCCAAAGTCGATAGATAGTCCTGTCCGAGAACTCCGTGAAGGAAACTGATTAAGACGATCTGCAAGAGACAGAAGACAGACAATAGGAAGGATAGTAGTTTTCCAGGAATGAAGGCAACATATTATTACAATGAACATGGAAGATTCCAAGTTCAGGAAGGACTTCTTTGGTTACCACATTGACATCCATGACGTTACACCAGGCACCATCCCAGAGCTCTTGACAGGCTGCAGAAAAGGGTTTTTAAATGATCTTTTCAGAAAACTTTCCAAGCAAGGAAAAGAGCAGTAAGTGAAAGTTTAGCTCCTTAGGTAAGCAGTGAAGGAGGGGAACTCTGGTTTTGCTGAGCAGTGGAGCAAATTTTACGGAGAAAAGGGGTTTAGTCTCACACAGAGGGCTAACAGCCTCCTGGAAGATAGGCTGAGAATCTCTTATTAAACTGCGTAAATGGAGGTTGAAAATGGGATAATCATGATACAAATGCCTCAATGTGTATGTAATTGGACAAGGGTTCAATCAGCAAATAGCACTGTGATTCAAGGCATTATCTAGCCTAACAATATGTCACTGCTCCTTTGCTGCAGGTTACAAAACCACAGCTCAGCCAGCAAGAGATCAGACATCTCCTAATGCAGACATCAGTCTGAACCAGTCAGATTAGCAGTTCAGACAAGCAATTTCAGGACATGGACAAATAGTACCTCTAAGCCAATCTAATGGTAAAGTGTCACTAAAAAGGCTGATTCACCCTTCTGCTTTCTTTCTCTTGTGCCACATCTGGTACTCATCTACCTGTATGGTGAACTGGTTTAGGGTGCAGCTACACAAGACTGCTATTTAGCTGCTGAAAAAGAGCGGTGGGACTGTATAGCGGGAAGCAGGGAGGAACAGAACTACCTCTTTCAACACAAGGGCAAGATGTTAGATCAGCTCAACTGTATCATATAACTTTATCCTCAGATTGCCTAAAAGAAGAGGCAGAAAATCAGAATTTAGGTGGTCTGAATTACTCTCTAGAGATTTCTCCCTAAATTATAAAAGGAACCTAATGTGATTGCTTCTTAATCTAAGAAAAATTGAGTAATTATCAATGGTTTTGCCTTCTCCAAGCTGCCTCACTACACAGTCTGATGACTACTAAAGTTTGTGGGAAGAAGGGATTAGGAAAAGCAGAGGTGAGTATGATGGTGAGGCCGTTCTGGTTTAGAGAGACTAAAACTATTGTGGACACACACTCTGATTAATCTGGCTGATTTTTGAAGAGCTGGGGAAGAAGGAATCTTTACATTCTAGTTGTGAAGAATAGCTGAGGATAATAGTATCTTAAACTGGCACAGCTAGACCTAGAAGACAGTGACTAAAGGCACTTGAAGGTGTTGTGGTTTGAGAGAGACTAAGCTTAAAAACCTCTGTGTTGTAATAGAAGTAGTAAAAAGGAGGTGTTAGAGACCTCCTTTTCCTTCCTTCTCTCCCTGATGAAGAAATAAATATAGGGTTAAAACTTGGGGATAAGTCACTTAACCTGAGCGTTAAAATCAGTGGTTACATCTCCTTCTGTAAAGCAAGGAGAAAACAGAGAGCACTTGATTTTTTGCAAAGACACTTACCCTGTTAGGTTATCAGAGATCATAGAGAAACACACAAGCCTGAATGCTTCCAAATGTCTAAGTGAGCAGTAATGTGCATCTATTCAGTTGTCATCAGGGTGTGCGACAACCTTCTTTCAAGCCTCTGTCTGTAATGGATAGAAAGAAAAACTCTATTATCATGGATGCATCACTTGGCCATTTTATTGAAACATAACATGCAGGTGTTGCCAGCAGGATAGAGATTGACTCAGAAAGCAGTAAGGATTCAAGGCGCAATGGACAGACACAAACCTCTGAGATGCTGTGGCAAAAAAATAGTTCATTTGATTGTAAGATGTCTATGAAGTGGAAGCAGAGATGCAGCACTGCCTCTGTACATGGATGAGACATCTATTAGAGTAGCTGGTTAGTTCTAATGCCCATGCTTTGAAGAAGGTTGGAATATTCCTCAAGTATTCAAAGAAGGGCTACAAAAAATACGCAGATAGTGAAAAGGAAAGCTTATAGTACAAGGCTTAAGAAGTTCAGTCTATTGAGCTTAATACATGGAAAAGAGACCAGACAACCAGAAACTTCTTGATCTAACAAAAGTAGAGGAAAATCCTGTGGCTGTATGGAGTGGACACTGGTGAATTCAAGTCTAAAATACAAAGTAATTTCCTTGTAATAAGCATTACTAAATATTGGAACATCTTAGTACAGGATTTGGCTGACTTTGTTCTTCTTAGCCAGTAAGCAAGACCAGATACTGTTCTAATTTAGTGCTTTAATCCAGCTTCCAGAAAACACCGTATGGCCTATGGAAACAAGGGGTTGGAAATAGATGATTGGTGGGGTGGTCCGTTCTGCCCTGAGAGACTATGTACAGGTAGCAGGTACTTCTTTAAGAAAATAAACAAAGACCCGCTTTAAAAGCCAGGGTGTAAACTGATCTGACTGATGTGGTCTGATGCAACAGACTTAGCTTTATTGGATTAACTAGCAAACTTTATCAGCTTCCCAAGAGTCCCATGAAAACATTCTAGTGCTCACCCTTTCAAGACTGTTGCTTAAAAAGGACTTGAGCGTGAGCAACTGCAAAAAAGGTAGATTAAGAGACCAAAGTTGTTAACCTTTGCGCACAATAATTAAAATACATGGTTTATGGATGTCCATTCACATGTATGAAGCCAATATGAATCTGTTTATAAAACCCTGCTGCTCCTATGTAAAAGAACAACCCTTTGAGCAGCAAGGAGCAGAAGTAAAACTTGGCTTAAGTAAACTTGACTTTGCTACAATAACCAATCATATACATCACTGACTTTCAACCTGTGATCAACAGACAATTTTTAAGGAGTCAGCAGCATAACAATAAAAGACAGCCTATTTGCCACGGTCTTAAACTCAGTGTGCAAGAGTCTACCCTCCTCTGGGAGACTTTTCAGAGTCTGTAAGCTGAAATATTTGGAAACATCTAGTGTCAATTTTCAGAAGCTAACAAATGCATTTGGATGCTTTAATTTTTAACAGCATTCTTGTGATATATTTTTTTCAGGAGACAGATCAGTAGAAATATTCAAAGTTTCCTGAAAACTACACACCTCTGAAGAATCTTAAACACAAAAATTAAAAAAATGAAAAAAAAAGTTACTTTTTTGTCCCAGCTAAACATCTGTTTTTCTTTGCCTTTTCTTCCTTTTTTTTTTCTAAGACCTGTGAATAAATCAGAAAAAGCTGTCATATCTTATTTGACAAACAATTTCTCTAAGAATGAAGGCATATCACCCCAAAAAGCAAGGTGCAAAATCTCTAACAACTGGCTCTTCTTAGGGCTGGTACATCTGCATTGTCAGCTATTCTCCAAATAGGCAGGTTTGAAGATTTCTGCATGCACAACACACCATGTGGGCTCCTAGCCTACAGTACAGCTCCTGAAAGTAGATTTTGATGGGTCAAAGCCATTTTATTGAATTAGCCCTTTATTGTTTACATTAAATCCAAGTGAGCTCAGAAATACTGACTTATCCTTCTGAAAGGCTGGATTATACCGCGTGGCTCGGATGCAAAAAAAGATTAGGGTTTTTATACTAATTACTTCCAGCATGAGGAGTTCATGGACCAGAAGAGCACCGACTTTGGAGACACTCTGCTGGGCATTTCAGTGCAGAAATGTTTTCCATCTTTTCTTGCCACAAGTGAAATGACTGCTGCTCCATAACATAATTTGGAATGCTACACTGTCATTAAACCCTGTGTATGAGAACTGCCATGTCTGGGACAGAAGGTAGTAACAGCCCTTTCCACTTGTTTCTGGTTGTTTTATCTACTCTCCCACCGTCACTGTTGCTGTGCAGTACAGTGTAACATCACTTCCTCCTACTCTACATCACTCTTTCAGAAAGTAAGAGAATAGAAAAAGCTTATCTCATTATTACTAAGTGAGTTTTCATTCATTTATACTTAATCAACTAAGTAATCCATCAAAGTTTCCCAGACTACAAAACCGAAGGTATTTTCAGCAGTCTGAAAAATCAGAGTTGAATATAGATGTGAATATATTGGAAACATGATATGCCAGATCGTTGTCATTACTGTAAATCACAAGCTCTGCAGGCAGACGAGATGGACAGAAAAACAACATGCATAAGACCCTTTCACATGATGTGTCTTCTTCCCTAAACGAGCCCTCATATTTCTCATAATCAAAGGGGCATCTGCCTATGCAGAACAGACATTCAGCTTCTGGGCAGCTTTCGTGGCCAACAATGGAAATCGTTCACAGGCAAATCAGAATTGTTGGGGAGTTTAATAATTTGTATGGGCAAAACAGATGTCGCAGAAGTGCACACAGCTTTCGCTGGATAACTTTGCACACAGTGACATCAGATCTTCTCACTACACAAATTACTATTTGGGGCCTGGGATCTGTTGGTATTTGTTTGAGTGATGATACTCTGTGTAGCTTGTGAAACAGAACAAACAGAAGGCTTAAATGAGCCTAAAGATTTGTGAACTGCTGATCCTACAGAAAGGACACCCTTTATTGCTTTTACATCCAGCAGTATCCAATACAACATGGGGGGTTTTTTGATTGCTCTTATATATTAAGCAAAATGTTTGTGCTCAAACTCTAGGTTACAGAAAGGAAATGTACAGATCTTTACACTCACACAAGCTGTGATGTGGAAGGTAAGGCTCACAAAAGGGTCTTGTTTTAAATCTTGCATTCAATAAACTGCTAGAAGAACAAAATGAAAACAAGCTATTGTGTTAATCTCCAGATTAGCCCTCATAGTCTGTCAATTTAATACTGATTAGTAAACAATGTCCATAATTAAGCTGTTGTTGGAGACACAAATGCCCCACGAGCCCGAACTAATGCGTAGTATTCAATCCTTTTACAAAGGATGGCAGATACAATTCCAGGAATGTTAATGCTGTCAAGTATCCATGATGTACATAACAAAAGAGAAGGCAGAGAGTTGAGGTAATTAAGCTCACACTAGACCCTCTCTCCAACCTGTACGTGTTTATTGACTAAATGTTATTAGGTGTAGTAAATAAAATGCCACTGAATCGTGGGAGTTGGGACCAAAAATGGTATGAAGTTTATGGGGCCGTCAAACTCTGGATTCCCCTGGCATCAAAGCACACACATACCCTTTGCTAAGGCTAGTGACATTAATGTGCATGACAGGGGTCCATGGGGCCGTGGTCCCCTAATTGTTTAGGAGACCTTTTAGTCTGGTTGCAGACTGCATGTCTTGGTATTTGTGGAGCTAATTGCACTAAAATCCGCCAGCACAGTGTTTGCAGTGATGGGTTAACTCATTTATCCTCAGGATAGTACTCAGCTCTTTGTCAACCTGGTCTCCTGCATTCCGTCCTAGACTGTCACCCCAGATGCAGGAGGAGGAAGCAGGCTTCCAACAGTGCTGCCCGTGGAAACTCACTGACTGCACATGTGCAAGAACATAAACATTTAAATATGAAACAATAGCATTTTTCTGAGTGTTTCCATCACTGGTAACCTGTTCTACTTTTCTCATGAGGGTCACAGAGCCAAGTCTGGAGTTTTGTCCCTGATAAAGTCCAACAGTTGGGACCAGCAGAGGTGCTTGGCCTGGGCTCCTCTTATCAGTTTATTTTTCTGTACTGAATCTCATGTATCATCAGTTTTGAACTAGCACTGTGCAGCAGAGCCTGGACAGGCTAATGCTCTGGGTTGCCTGTGACATCCTGTTTTTTCCCCTGCAAGAAAAAAAATAAAGGTGGACATAATTATAAGCAATCTTCTATTCTGATCTCAGTATTTTTTACATGGGTACAAATTGGCACTAGCCATAGTCTGAAAAGTGACATAATGCAGGAAAATATTTTTTCCTAATATGGACTCTAAGATTTACAAACTTCAGAGTGAGAGGAATTAAATATTCTTTTCGCAATTTTTCCAGAGTTCTTGATTTACGGTATTTTTCTCAGACTTCTTGCCACATGTTTACAAACATATAAGTAACTAACAAAATCATAATTATAGCAATTCAGGTAGGTGGAGCACTTTCTGTCCAAGGATCTCAAATGTCTTGGCCCACACAGAGTGGCACTGTGCAAGTTTCCTATGGGATCAAATGTACCGATAGCCCCATTGTACAGTTTGGACATCAGCAAATTAAATTCTTTTACCAAAGGTCAGAAAGGGTGTAAATTAGTGGTAGAACTAGGAAAAATACTTAACAGTATCTTCCCCACTCTCCATCCTAGATTACCCATCTAAATGCAGAACAGCACTGAGTGGCTTCCTGTTTGGACATGTGGATTTGATTAAGGCAGGCCACAAGTTCCGAGAATTTTTGGCCGGGTGGTGACTTAGCTTCTTGGGTGTTACAGAAACACAGTACCTCTGCCGTTCTTTCCTGCCACACTGCAAAACCCACTGCATGCAGGGAGCAGTCCTGCCTCATCCGCAGCTACAGGCTTGCTAGAGCCAGCACAGAAAGAAGAAGGGAGGAGACGGGAGGGGAAATGTGCAAGCAGAGGTTAGGGGTAGCACTAGACCACAGCACACCAATTTATTTTGGCTTAAATTGCTATGGAATCACAGGCTCAGTGGAAAATGCTCCTTCTAGAAATAGTGCCAACCAGCCTGTATCCCCATCCCTTGGACAGACTCATAACTAACGTTACTGAGACGCAGTGTTCCCATGTATTAAACTCCACTCCAACACCCAAAAAGTCTTTTGAGCCTTTCCAGAAAGCTGTTTGTCTGCCTTGTTTGCCCATTTCGAGCTGTCAAAATGAGAGCAGGTGAGACAACAAAGCACAAATACACAGCTCAAGTCGCACTGGATCACACAATGGTACATCAAAGGGAACAAAGGCGGCAGCTGACATAGAAGGAAATTTGGGGTTGGGACTGAAGTACAGAAGTGAGAACTAGAAGGTATAAAAGTTTTTCCCATTTGACACAGGAGAGTCACACAAGAGACTGCCAGAGCTTTTACTGAGCCGGGCAGGAGATTAATAGAGGAATAACCTCCTTCTCCACTTACTATCCTGCTTAGATGGGGAAAGGCTGTTTAGAGGAAGACTCCAGTTCTGCTGAAGAAATCATATTTGCCAAATAAACCCCATTTTGAGCACATTAGCAGAAAAGCAGAAGTATGGATAATCTGTAGTTCCACTCCGTGTTTCAAGTGCATCAGAATAAAACAGGAACTTCTCATTGCTCAGCAGAAAAGGAATATGTGCTTCTCTCTGGATTCACAAAAGAAATGGAAGCTGATCTCACATTCCCCTTATTCTTTTAATTGTTTCATCATGCAACATACAACCAATTTGATTACAATTTGTGGAGGACTTGGAGGTACTTAGATGACAGATGCAACAGAAGCACTCACACAGTATGTTTTAGAAAAATATTACCCCCATTCTATATAAGAATATGGATAGGCATATGAAAATTGCTGTCTCTTTTTCCTACTGGCCACAGCCAATAGCTAATGATTCATACGTAAAAGCAAAAATGTCATAATGCACTTAACCAGATGTGAAAAGCTGAAAATGGAGGTGTCGGTGGATAGCTGTCCTTAGCTCCTTACTGTTGCAGTAATCTCTTTCCTTAAGAGCTGGAGTGGAAGAGTTTGAAACTTCTCCATACCAAACAAAGACAGACCCTCTTGGTAAGAGAATCAGTACTTTTCAAAATTAAATTGTTAGCTGGACTATTCTCTAGATTAGCTGTATGCTGTTTGAAAATCTACTCTTTAACATTCACATAGAGCACATAGAGGAGCTTTCATACTGTCAAGTGCACAAAGAGGCAAATAATTACCTGAAGCACACCTCAGTACATGCCACTGAGTTCCTCAAGCAAAGTCTCAGCAGAAGAGCAAATTCTGCTAACAGCAGCTTTTTTTGACTCTTCAACCACAGAGGGCTGAAGGGAGGCTCAGGCAGAATGGAAATGTGCAAAGTTACTTACTCTACAAACATCCTCTCCTGGATCCAGCAATACCTGTGGAAAATGGGACAGCCTTCAGCCCTGTCAGTTTCCTAGGAAAATTGTTCATGGAAGCACTGTATCGCATGCAAAATTAGCGAAGGCCTGCTATTTACATCGTTTAAACTAGTCCTGCTCCTTTAGCCTGCAACAGGACTCACACGAACACCCTTGTTGGTACAGCTGGGGTGGCTGTGGCAAGCAGCAGGGCAGTGGCAAGCAGCTGCAGCAGGCGGGTTGGCACTAACCTCCTTCCCCAGCTCAGCCCGCTGTGTAGTGCAGTATGTGTCTCCATCCAGAGGAAGGCAGCCTGTTGACCAGAGTGCACCCCCTGTAGGGAAGTCAAGCCTCACTGCTCTGCTACACAATTTCAGCACGATCTTGGGCAAACTGCTTGGATCCAGATCCTTCAGGAGACTATTTTTACAGAGCCTTAAGTTACTACTAGCAATTATACACTTAAATAGCTTTGTCATCTGGGTCAAAATTTCTCTGTGTTCCAGTTGTTCAAGTGAAAAATAAGACAGCAACCCTTCCTTGCTTTCCAGGAATGCTACAGGTATAAAGACAAGTCTCTGAGGTGCTAGGATAAGTATCTACAGAAAGAGCCACTTAATAAAGTCAACAGAGCACGTATTAAAACATCATTTGAAAAACAGAGGGGTTAGCTCGGTTTTCTGATCATACAGTGTCTGTTTGTCTGTCCTCTCCACAAACATCCCCAACTTGTCAATTTCAGTCATATGTGAATGGACTGAGAGGTGAAGGCTTCAGAGAAATTAAAGACTTTTAATTATTTAAAAGCAGGTACCTCTCCTCCATTATGGGAGAGAGAGCTTAGCAGTGTATCCCACTACTGAGGAAAACCCTGCATGACAAGCTCAGCCCTCACGAGGTATCAGGAGCCCACAGAGTCTTTACCTCTGCCCCAAACACAGAAAAACTTCAATCAGAAAATCCAGCTATGAGACACAACAATACAGAGACCTTGATTCATTGTTCCACTTTTTGCTGAACTTCTTGTTTAAAAATCCTTTTCACTGCTTCAGCCTTTATCACTTTGCCTGGTGCTCCCCTCTCTTTTGTGAGCATCTACCTTTTCACCCACATTTCATGCAGGGTTACCAGACTGCAGAGGTAAATCTCCCCTTTTTCTTGGTACATCAGTTCAGCAGTAACAATGAGGCTCAGCTATTTGGAGCCCATAGTCTTATGTTTGCTTTGTGCTTGTCCCCGATTTCTTGCCCAGTACCACCCATATCTGAAATCCCCAGGTGCTCTCCCACCCTGGCTGACAGAGGTTCCTACCCTGTGGTCTTTAATCTGTGAAGAGTCTCTACAGCCCTTCCTGGTGGGCTGTAGAGGCCATCTGGCTATGCTGTTTTGCTGAGGCTTCCTTCTCCAACTGGATTGGAACAATCCTACTGGATTTTTATTTAAAAAAATTAAAGTGCGTTTGGCACCTTCTAGTATTGCTTCATTTGATCAGCCAAGGACACAGGTGCTACAGTTACTATTTCAATAATCTGTTGCAAAACAGAGGAAATGGTTTCTGTGGCTGTCCAAGGGAGAGGATATGGTCTATGTGTCTATGAATGGAAGAGTGTTTTTACACACATGCTTCAAAAACTAAAACAGCATAATAGCCATCGATTAAGATTAAGGATAAGCAGCTCAGCATTTAAGCACACAAGAAAGAGCATAGAAACTGCCCGCTATGTCAGACCTAAAATCTACCAAGTTCAGCCTTGTCCCTGGGAGGGGAAGAGGGAAAGAGTAGCAGATATTGAAGGAAGAATATAAGACACAGGCCAAATACAGTACAATTCTTCTGACTGAACCCCACCACCCTTATTTCACATCATTCAGTAGTTTCCAAACAGCATGTTATCTACGTACTGATTAGCTGCATTGAATCATTGGTATTCACACAGTTAAGCCAAACTCATTTGTATAATATTTTAGTAATTTAGTTCTCCCTTTGCAAATTAAGATCCAGCCTTACTCCATCTCCTGTTCTACAAGCTTCCAAGAACTGACTATTGTGGTTTGCAGTAGGTCTGATCCCCTGATAAATCTCAGTTACCCATTTCTCCTGCAATTGCAGAGGCAGAATTCCCAGTCTGCTCCGAAGTCTGCTAGATTGCCTGTTTGTCCTTCAAATCTGACTGTTCCTCGTTCCCCAAATACAGGTACACGGATGATGCCCTGAAGTGGAAGGAAGAAGGAAACATATTAACCATAATTTTAGGCAGCTTAGTTAGAATTAAGAAACTGTATGATATTTTTCTGTAAGTGGGGGCCCAGTCAAAGTTTCCTTTATGCCAATGAGAGTTTTTTGAACAACTTCAAGGGACTTTGGATCACTTCACAAATGAAATGAGCTGAAGCTTTTATGTCTGTTCTCTTTTACCAGGCAACAATCATAACAGAGGCAGCAGTTACACCCTGGAAGGGTGGAGGATACGGGTTACAGAGCAGAGGATTCACAGCAAGTGTCACCCATCACCTCTGCTGGCAGTTCCAACTATCAGAAATCAAGAATGCCATGGAAAATCATACTGCATTTGCTCCTGAAGGCATTCCCTAAGGCAAAAGGAAAGTAGGTTATAATTTGCTGCAAGAAAACTGGGCATTACTCCATCAAGACAGAAAAAAAAAAAGGTGATATTTTAAAAGATTATGAAATCAGATGCCATCTTGTGGCCAAAACCCATGAAACTGCTATGGTAGATACAATACAGTACACAAAACACACAATAAATACACAGGCAAAAGAGAAGAAATAAGGGTTTAAAAGATTGGTGACCTACTATGGAGATTTCTAATCTCCAAGTCTGTATTTCTCTAACTGTTTAGCGTGTTTCTGTTCGCAGGTGTAGAACCAACTCCTCCACGTTCTGACAGTTAAACTCCATTAAAAGATAGCTGTAATTATTGAAATTTTCCCCCACATAAGTTTTCTGTGAAAAAAATCACTATACATCTTCTACAAGTTTGCCCAAGTTCTGACTGAACTGAAGCAGGAGGAAATGCAGGAGACTGTAAACAACGAGGCCACTGAGTGTTGTTACTGCCTGACATAAAATAAGTGCCTATAAGACAAATGCTCCAATTAGGACATACCTGTGGACTCTAAGACCTAAATACTTATTTGTTCATAAACACGAGAGCTGGGAAAATGGCTGCACAGAGGAAAAAAGGGTAGTGATGATAGCAAAAGATCTGAAGGAGAATGAGAAGGCATATGTAAAGACACTACCTAAAAGTAGCTGCATAGGTTATGGAGGGAACAGAAAACACTATGCCAATTATAGATGGGAAGCAGGAATTTCTTCAAAGTCCATCTTATTTGTATTACACTATCAAAGGCAGAGAGTCAGTAGCACTGCCCTAGCCCTTCTCCTATTGAACAACCTTTTTTCAGACCATCCTCCATGTTTTCTTTCTCTCTCCTTTCCCAGCTGCCGACCTGCCCAAATCTCTGGATGAAGATCATTCACTCCCACAGCAGTGAGAGCTTTACAATCTGCTATCTCACACCTCACACAACAAGCAATGAGACATTTACACCATTGCTAGGAAACAACACAAAAATTTGACATTAGCTCTTCCAGAACTTGAAAATGATCACCTATCTATGCATAGAAAAACTACTTTTGGCCTTTTAGATGATTTCAGATCACCTTTTATGTCCCATATGGCTGGCTGTAACTAAGTTACCTGTGTGGTCTATGCAGAATATAAAACCACCACACGCTCAGGTAAAGCCTTTACTGGCACACATTTTGAATGACTCTCATTCCTGTTTCATGGGTTTGCTAACCAGAAATCGTGTGGCCCTCCCATTGCACTGTGGGAGGACCCTGATTCCTGACCGTGCTCATCACAAATACAGAAATAAGTTTTGAAAGTAAACATAGGCATCTAGTGACGCTGAAAATGTCTTACAGTATCAGAGACATCTGCACAGCACTGGCAGATATAACAGAGGACCTACAGGAGACCCATGCCTTCTCCAGAGTGACAGCTGGAGGCCAGGTGGGATAACTTACAACATGTAAAATGGTGCTAGATGCCTGTGTTTAGGCAAATGAACTGTTCCCACCCCATGAAAACATACAGGACTACACATTTGAACATATAAAGAAATGCATTTGAGCTAGCAACAGCAGCAGTTGTGAGTAAGGGGTTAACTAGCAGCCATCATTATATTGAGGAAATTGCCCCAACAGAAGTATAATCCACATGGTAGAAGACAAGTGTTATTCACAAGTTATTAATAAAAGAGACCAAAAAGAAGGCAAGGGTATACTGTTCTGTTAATCTCATAAGCCCAGATGTTCATGAAATGAAAAACAGCTCAAGTACATGACCTTTCATACTGATGTAAAGGAATGTTTAAGATATGATGGGATGTTATATATCACAGGATGTTAAAAACACCATGGAAAATATTCAATATGGATAGCAAAAATTTAAAGAATCAAATACTTACATAAAGATATATCTGATAGATGCAAAAAAAATCAAATAAGATTACACTTTTCCATAATCATAATTTTACACACTTTTATAGACACCAGCACTTATACAATATGAAAGTACAATAATGGCAGGAGTCACTATGGCATAGGATTGTTACAGTTTCTTGCACACTTTCTCTTAGTGTGAAAGAAACCGTTCATTCTTGGGAAGACATGCAATGTTCCATTCTTAAACACAATAAAATGTTATGCAGAAAGCACCCTATGTAAAAAAAAAAAAAAAAAAATCTACAGACTTTATTGCAGCCTGCTCTGGAGTCAGTTCTTGAGGTAATCAATTCATTTGGAAGCAAACTACTTTGGGGATGTGAGATTCTGAATTAAATTTTATCTGAATGCTGGTCACCCTTTTCTGTTCTACCACTGGTGAATGAGCATAAATGGAGAACCGCAGGTATTGTGGGGAGATTAGGAGGAAAAGTCTGTGTGTGCAGACAGCAAAGAATTCAGACATAATCTCTTGGTCTTCCCCCTTGTTTCTTTTCTTTTCAGATGCTTCAGTATAAAACATGTGGTTTACACTCATCTTTGTGTAAACTTCTCTGGAGTGAGTTTCAGACAGAGGGCAGTCCCTCTGTAAACAAGATGGACAAAGCTGAGACTCAGAATGTGTGGGAACATGTGTCTATTGTAGCCTTTTATTAATAACACCACCTGGTTGATGTGGATTCTGCAACTGCAGACCAGCACAGGCCTATTGGAAGCAATGGAATAAAGGAAAAGAAAATCACCAAAATCTAAAATTTTGTCCCCCACTCTCCACTCCCTGCATCCCCACCATTGCTGGCATCAAAACAATCTGGCCTAGATGAGGGGAACGTGGGGCAAGTTTGGGAGGTTAGTTTACATACAGGTCAGCTTATACATGAGTGTATACAGTATCAGGGTCTGTTTTCTATTTGCTTGTCAAATACCAACACCATAAAGAAAAGAATAGTACTAAATCCACCATTTTAACCTTACACATACCCACAATTACAGCTGAAATAACTCAGCAATTTTTGAGTTATATGAGTGCAAAGAAAGCATCTGTAACCAATCACCTATTTTTTGTTGGCTTTTTTTTTTTTTTTTTTTTTGGCAATTCTATATCTTAAAAATTGTGAATGCAGCTCTAATTTTTTTTTTTTCCAAAAAAACTTGTTAAAAAAACCAACACATGTGCTCTCAGGCTGAAAACACACATGCCAAATTCAGCCTGGAGAGAATTTTTACGGCTGAGTTATAAAACCCTGAAAATAGGGATTTATAATGGAAATGCTGACAGACCATTAACTACAATAATAACATAAACGGAGCAATAGAATTTCCAAGTTATCTCCTTTTTGTTTGTGTCAGCATTCCTGCACCAAGAGTCTGCGCAACGCACATACAGCATTAGCAGCACATCACTTAGGGTTCTCTCTGCGGTGTTCATAGAATACAGAGGAAGACACAGCAGAGGAAGCAGCAGGGCATAATGTATGCAATGTATGTCTCTGGGTGCGCCACATCCCTTCAAACAGCTCTAATCATGGGCTTTTTGGATATATGTTTTGTGAGGAATCCTGCCACCAAGCAAAGACAAGTAGCAGGATGCCAGTTCACCTGTTTTGCTCTGTGCCCTATCGACAGGAGACCAAGCGACTGCTTGCTGATCCCACGCAAAAACTTTCACTGCCCAACATGAGGTTTGCTTCAAGCTTCCTGCGTGACTCACAAAAGAAAGAGGGAGATGATAACTACTTATGCTGGTGTGTGAAAATGGGGCACACGAGGACTATTAAAGACTGTAACTACACATTGTATGCTCTTGCATTAAAAGCTCAAGCTATGTCTTCTCTGGGAAGATAAATATACTGAAAACATGTAAACTGTCATGCTGTTCAAGATAATTTGTTCCCTGTTACAGACAGGGATGAGTTGTTTAAAAATAAAATAAGTGACATTAGTGTAGCTAATGCTACAGAATCTGTACATTCTTTGCCCTTACAAGAAAAAAGCTCTTACTGCTGAAGATGTGTTTAGCCCATTGCTAGTATGTTGCTAGTTTATGACAAAGCACGTACTCCTAATGAAAACAGAATTTCAAATTATTCTGTATGGGAAGAACAATACTGTTCTGGGACAGTAATTGACACTGGGAAGGAAAGAGGATGACAGATCCTTGTACAGTTAGGATTTTGTCAGATTCAGGGTTTTGAAGGATACTCTAAGGCTTCTGACTTGTTCCCTGGCTCATTTGTCCTGTTCATCCTAAAACACCTGACATAACATAGCCAGTATCATTCCCATTTTACAGATGGTTAAAGAAAGGCACAGCGGTGAAATAAATTCCTAAATATTACATATCAGATTTCTTCCAAAACCCAGGAAAAGAACCAAGTTTTCTCCTTGTTTTAGTAATGTCTGCTGTACAAAACCCAGATTTCAATCTTTTTCATTTTAAAGAAAAAAAGGCTAAATATGACACATGAGTTGACATAACTCATCTGCTTCAGAAAAGCCCTGGTTCACTCCAGAAGCGGATAGCACATTCCAACACCACAATTCTTTTTTTTTTTCCCAACAAAAATCCTCAGTTTTATACAAAAACAGCAAGTTTAAACAAAAGAACTGCACAAAGTAGCGAAATCATCTTCTTCTGCTAACACCATCGACAACTCCTGACAGTGTCTCCCTGCTACCAGCCTCTTCTGACATTCACAAGGTCCCTCAAAGGGGAACCATTCTCCTAAAAAACATTATTCGCTTTACTTATCTGCATCTAAAGAAAGAAAACTACTAGTGGCCGAAATTACTCAAGCTGCTTTACTAAGTACTTCTGCCACTATCACTCTGCTTTTGTCCAACACACGTGTCTAAGCCTTGTCTATGCTAGAGCTATTTGGCACGCTGACCATCCTTTGTCCCCCTAGCATGCCTAACACACTACAAAAATGCTCCCAACGGTGCACAGGCGCTCACGCCACTGTTTGGATTAGAGTGCTTGTAGATGACACATAGCTTTGTCTGTTGTTTACAACCCAGGATAATACAACAGACATTCAGTTGTCCCAGTGTCTCGCCAAGATTAGCACGTGGAAGAGCAGGAGCTGGCTGAAGCTGAGACTCAGCAGGCCGGAGGTTAGGCTTGTGGGCAGAAGGAAATGCTCCAAGGAGCATTGCGGTTCCCTCAGAGCGAGGACACATGCTCACAGATTATCAAGAGAATCCGTGTTCTGGAAGCTTTCTTGTCTCCTTACTGATACTGTGCTCTCATACAGCAACATCTGTGAGAAACACTTTCTACCATCTCTGACAAGCCAAAAGTCTGCATTACATCCATGTGATGACCTGGCCTCAGGGATAAATGCCTTCCTCACTTCCCATCTGGCTATGGCACTGCAGTCCATTTGGACTTTGAGCGTCAGCACCAAGAAACCTCCAGCTGGTACCGAAGGCTGCAGCACACCTTCCTACCCACAGTAATTGCAGGCAGATTGTTTCCTGGCCATTATGCTGGTTAACCATAAAATACTCTCCTAAGTTCTCACCCTTATTTTCAGGAGACCAAGTGGCCTGAAGAGAAATGGTCTAAAAGATCACTACCCCCTCCAGAGTTCCCTTCTCAAGGATACTGCAACGGCTGACATTAAAATGAGGATTATTGCCCTGGAAATAGAACTGCCAGGCGGTAGAACATTTTCTGTTGCGGCCAAGGCTGCCATAAGCATTTCCACCTTCATGTCCAAGCCCATCCTAAACATTTCTTTCCACAAGAACAATGTACAGCTCAACCCACCCAATAAACAGCAAACCAAAGGAAGCCCTCACTCCGTTAACTTTTCTCCCCACATTTACACAGTCGATGCACTACCATGCTTTGAAACTGGAAAGAAGTGGGGTTTTTTTTGCAGATAATCACCAGAAGTGAAGCACTTAAACGGAAAACAGAGTTCTAACCTGGCAAGCTGACTGCACTGGGGAATGGCAATAGGGTGGCTATTCCCAGAGCAAGAACTTACCTCAGCAGTCCCCAGCCTTGCTGCCGCTGCATGGAAAAGGTTGGCATCTTGGAGCTTAATAATATGGTATTAATCACGTTCTTGTCCTGTATACTCATCATGAAAATCAAACAGCAAAAACTAGAGAAACAGGAAATGCTGAATTAAGGTAACACTTCCCCCACACAAACCACCACACAGTCCTAATTCTGTCCCTGCAGCAATGCCAACCCTTGTAAATTAGACGACTTCTCAAGCTGTTTCAAGTCCTGAGCAGCCAGCTCCAAAGTGAGGAGTAAGTACATGGCTTCGAGCCACATTTGCAATACCTCCCTGCCAATTTCTGGCTTGTACTTCATACTCCCCAGATGCAGGTTCATGAGCCATGACAAAATTTGGGGGCAAAGTGGAACAGATGCACAGAATCATTTCTCCTGGTTTGAGGTTTCAATAGGAATGCTCCAGACAGCTTTGGTCAGGGTTGAAGAGAACAGGCAGTGCTGGGTGGTGATCAGAGCTCAGCACCTGCCCTCACCCCGCTATGCACTCCCTGGTTTCACTGTGTCATGTTGAGAAGAACAAACATTCACTATATGCAGGCTTGGCTTTTAAAGTTACAGAACTCTTGCTAAGTGATTTATAAGGTGCTATTATAAAGTTGTTTGAATTTCTAAAACTTAGAAGGGCTAGATTTTTTTTATTTATTTAGTGCTTAAATTGGTTTGGTTATTTGTTTCATTACAGGAGATGAAGAATAATCCTGGTATTCACAATGAGCAGTAAAGGCCATTCAAATATGTTGGAATAACTTTAAAAGCAGGTGGCTACCTTATTAAGTGTTAAATATTCAGAGTTGAAATATGAGTTTGTTTCCATCTAGGGCATGCAGTAAATGGCTTGCACATATGCATAACAGCCCATTAGCACAATAAAAAAAATTAGTTATCCAGTTGTAATTAGAACAAACCTGTACTAAATGCAAGAATTTCAAAGGATCAGTTTTATTTTATGAGCCATTGTTCCAGCTGGGTAGCCATGGTTCCCCTAATCTAGACAAATACCGCAAAATAGAATTTTTTTTTTTTTTTTTTTTTAGTCACAGTACAGTATTTGTGGAAGGGGAGGTGGGGGGACAGAGAGGTTTGCACTCATCAGGTACATGACAGAGAACCTTCAAATTTTCATTTCTTAAAGAGTTCAGAGATTCCACAAGCAGAGAAGCAGCTTTCCAGGACAAGGCACTTGCTGGAGTCTGCAACATCAATATAATTCACTCCTGAAACCCAGTTTAGTGAAGCAAACTATGGTTGCTCTCAACATTTTGATGCCATACTAGCAGGTCTCACCTCTGCCTGAGCAACTCACTGCAAAATTAATTAGTTGAACTTTGATTCTTTTGGAGTGAAATATTCATTGGCAGGTGGGCTCTAAAGGGCCGAATATCCAAGCTTAATAAACATGCAGTCTATCAGCCCGTGTGTGTTTTAATAACCATAACAATTTTGTAGGTATTCAAAAAACCCCAAATAATTTTATTTTTATAACAACCTGTGGCAAGTCAAATAGGGAATAGGGCAGTCTAACACTAAAGTAAATGTCCATAAACTTTTAGCCATATATGCAAAAAATAAAATTGTAACAATAAAAGCAGTTTAGTAGTCCCCGTGCATACATTTCAGCTGAAGGTAACTATTTCAGTCACATGTTCGTTTTCTCTTGAGGGTTATGTTTGGTATTTTACACTAAATTCTGGCACTATTTTTCACTTGTTAATTGGAAACCACAATCACTTCTGCAGTGTTTTGCTCTGCTTTCTGTATTTGTAATTTGCACTCAACTATCAAATCTTTAATGGTGAAGAAAAACCATCTATAAAGTTAAGACATATAATGCTGTTCAGAAAGCCCAATGGCTGTCCTGACAAGTGAAATGGCTCAGATGATAGCATATCTGTCCCAGCTCTCCTCAAAGCTGACCTTCCAGAAAGTGAGTCCTGGCTTCCATATGTAGCAAACAGGTAGTTACTAGAAACCCCAATTCTACAACCTGCACGAGAACAAGGCTCCCGTGATGGCAACAGCATTGTGTCTCTTCACACCAGGGTAGAATTTAGCAGTCAGATTTATCAAAATGTGTGCATTTTCTATCCAAAGGGAAAAATTCTAGAAAGAGACGCAAATTTTCTACATGGCAGGTCAACATTAGGTTTCTGGTTAATTAGGTACTACTCCCAGCCTTGCCACATAATATAAAACCTGCTGTATAATATAAAACTTTACTGTCAAGATTGTTATCATGGACATTGTTAAAACCAACATCAGTTACGATGTCTGCAGACTGTGGGATCTCTCTCATATATATATGTATGTACATTGCAGTTATCCTCATGTCTCAGCAATGAAACTCCAATTTTGAATACCACCTTCATATACTTGTAACATGGATAACTGGCGAGGAGATTGAGTCACCAATGCTTTGCCAAACCATGTTTGACTGCTCCAACCATTCCAGTAAGTAGCTCCTCAAAAGTTTCCATGAACGAAGCTCATTTTCATTCTCTATCCATGGTAAAAGTACAGTACATTCCACCACTACCTCCCCCACCATTTCAGTGCACACAGAGATCACAAAATGCCCTTAAACCCTCAAGGAATCTGCCCAGGTTTAGTTTTAGCTTTACCTTTTTTGTTTACCAGGAACCACACCCTGCCAGTTACTCCAACAGCATGCAGGGACATCTAGTGACCAAAGAAGATATTGCGAATAAATATATCATTACATCTATTTACTACGCTATTTTGTTAAAATCAGAGGAGCAAAATTAAGTGCTTGAAAATTAAGAAAAACACGTTCTTTGTTGTTGTTGAGGTATTTTCTACCCAGTAAAACAGCCAAGGCCATGTCCACTCATCCACTATCTTCACTTGGTTTAACCCTCATCAGGGAAAAACATAAGGCAAGTTATTTATTTTTTAATTTCACTCTAGAAAAAGATTTTATTTTCCTTGAAGTTAGATCTCAACAGAAAAAAATTGCCTACCAAAACCAGTTTTCTTCTTTGCACTGAACAACTGGAATTCTGAACTCATTAAGAGGACATTCACAAGTTTTGTCTCATTACACATTTCTTATGCTTCAAATAAGACAAAAAGCAACATTCTACATCACTATGGTCTTTCTTTTTTCTCCACATCTATAAATACTCTCATGGAAATGGCACTGGTAAGTAAACCCATATTTCTGACCTGCTGCATGTCTAACATTTCTTCTTTAATAACTCCATGAGCATGGCAGGCTCTTCCTATTAACTACATTACGTCATCATTATCAAAGACGAAAGGAAATTAATTTTGTTTTCCAAAGACTTGGCAATAAGTCGGTTCTTTACTTCATCAGACATCTGCTGTTTTTCTACGTATGTCATTTGTGAAGCAGAGTTTTCCTTATGACTTTATTCTCCTAACAGTTTATCATGCGACACTGTTTACCAGTGAAATAAAGTGGAGCAGGATTTCTCATTTGCCCTGTAAAAGTGTAAAGCTAACTTAAAGCCAATATTATAATCTTTATTTCAGTTTCAGATACTTTTTCTGGTTTAAAATGAAGCTCAGTGAAGACTGTCATGCAAAAATAACCTCTCATGGTCTTTGCCTGAAATTTATTACTAGTGCTGCAGTACTTTGTTTTAACAGATGGGACTTTATCAGCAAATTATATGGGCAAGCCACCAACTTCCCTCAGGAATGGAGGAGTGCTAGTATTTACTTGGGCTCTTATCTATGCACTTAAAGCCATATTCTAACCACAAAATTCTATTTTCATTTATTGATATAAAACACAAAACACAGAGAATCTTCTGTTCTAAAGCACACTGCATCCCTAACCTTTGTCTTCCTCATGTATGTGATAGGCAGCTGCTGTCAGATATTTCACACGAGCAAAACTTTTTCTCTTTTCCTTTTTAAAGTTGAATGGACTTCAGAATTTCATGTTCACCATGTAATTCCATTAATGCTGTGCAAAAAGGTACAATTTAGATCACTTTTTAAAATATTTATTTTGCTAAATAATTTGTTGTGGTTTTGTTGGGAGTTTTTCCCTACTTAAGTACACTGTAATTTACCCTGTAAATAGTATTCTAAAAGAGAACCTTGCTCATGGCAAGTACTTCTAAACTACAGCCACCAGCACATCAGGACCTGGAAGGTTTAGTGAATGTATCCAGAGAGGAGTGGCCCCCATTACATCCCTTATGCTAGCACCTTTGTGCAATCCTGGCAGCTCAGAAGGGCTAAAAAAAAAATATATCTGTCCATTCTGAGCAGTCAGGAGAGGGTGCAGGACCACCACAGCTCTAAATACCCCACTCGCAGGGCAGTCAGAAGGGAGGGAATACAAGTGTGGTGCAAAGCCACTCACCCCACCACCAGCCTGGCTTGCACCTGTTCTGCAGTGTAACCTGTATGGTATGCTGTGAGCTCCCGCTGATGGTCTGCGTAAGAAGCAGGTGAGGGAGAAAAACTAAATAAATAATAACTCTAGGGAAAGAAAGAAATAGTGATAAGCACAGAGTGTCACACTAGCTGCCAGCTGCTATGTCCTATTACAGAACCTGATATTTATTCTTACTTCTAATCAAGATCTAATACATCAGAATTTCTTTCCGAAGTGCACACATCATCCTAAAATAAACACTTTCTGAAGGAATTTGAAAAATGTACATCCTTTGTCTAACAAGACTCCATTCAGCAGTGCACTCTGAAAGAGATGGTATTCTGAAAAACATGTTATATAGCTGATTTTAAGACTTTCCAAATGAAACATGGCTTAACAACAGTGTGAATTAATAGGAAGGATGCTAAGTAACTTATTTCAAATGGGAAAGAAAATTTTAATAGAAAACCATGTAAAAACTTGCAAAAAATCCACTGAAACCTTTTAAGTGTTTTGTTCCAAATTATTGAAAACATCATTAAAACTAAACTATGCCATTAAAACTAAACTATGCTTTCCCGTTCAATGTAATTTTTTCAACATAGTTTTATTTGCATATGCCTGTTATAGAATCTATACTGCAGGACCCAATCCTGTAATGACTCCCATGTAAGTAACTGTTGCTTATTATTTAAGATGGTCTTCTATATTCTATCCACTTCTGGCATTTTATTTTGTTTATTGTTTCCAGAAAGATGCTTTTACTGCCTTTTTTTTTTTTACCTATAAATGAAATAACCTTTAAATGCACCTATTAATAAAAGCAATAAAATAAGTCTGAAAATATATTGGAGTATTGGTCCACATTAGACTACTGGAATTTTTTCACAAAACCTACGTATGAATATTAGAGCAATGCATTTAAGACTCATCATTCAGCCAGATGAGGCTCTTTGTTAGTAGAAAGATTGTAAGTTAATTGGCAACTATAAAATTCAGGATCCAGCACAGAAATAATCATTCTGAGATACAGTTAAACCATTTAACTACAGTTAAATGCAATTTTTCTTAGTTCTTACTCCGGATGACTTGATCGTCCTATTCTTCAACCACATAAAAAGCCTCACTAGGCAATGAGAGATCTCCACTATACTCAGTGGGTATTGGATCAGATCTTGACAGCCAAAGTCTGCTTCTTTTATCCCCAGAATGAATAGCTTCTATTCCACGGGGAACTCTCTACAAAACATGGTGTTACTTACTGCAAGAAAAAGTATCAGAAACTGGACCTCAGAGAATAACTTAATAATACACTTCTAGCAGAGAAAGTTTGAAAATACACTCACTACAAAAGGAAGAGGATTTGCAAAGCAACATTGTGAAAATCTGGTAATGGTCCTGGCCCAACAATCCATATCTAAGTTTCAAATACTCCAGAGTTTGAAAATAGAGATATAAACCAAATGGTGTGGTATGGACTACCATAAGGATAAGGGTTATTTGCTAAACAATAGCTTATACCGTGCTTAGAGGCAATAAATAATTGCCAGAGCTTTAACTTGTGTGAGAACAGTTAAGTAAAGGCAAACTCCAAGGTATTTTAGCTGAATATTGCATTCAAATTCTGACATACAAGGATAGGAACTCGTGTGAAATGTGGACCCGGATTTAAATTTTAAACTTCTTGCCATTAAAGTTCAGGGTATGTTTGGGTCACACAGCTCAATGTGGGTTTAGATCTCTACAGAATATCAGGTTTTTAAAGATACTTTTCATTTTCAGATGTGACAGTTAAAAAATCCTGGGTACAATAAACCATTTGACTTGGGGAAAAAAGTTGAGCTATAAACTGAAACCAAAGTAGCTCAACTTGGGAGTGTCCCAGCTGCAGAAAACTCTTAATTTTAAAACACTTTGATTGATCCCCAATCTCTTCGAATTACACTGCAATAAGGACTGTGCACCCTTCTGAAATCAGGCTATGCTTCAATTACTTCATCTGCGTATAAATTTCATTGTTATTTGAAACATATGCAAAATGCAGATACCAGTATGCCCTAAAATTGATTAAATATCTACCTCATTAAAGTACAAAACCTACAGTATAAGAGGCCCTACTATGAGGGTTCACTTTGCATTAAGAATGCTAAACCTTGCCAGTGAAATACCATTCTGGCTCAATCCAGTTTAGCTGTACAACATCTGTATTTTAGCAGCTGGACACTTATACCACCAACACCCTCGGTAGGGTTTTCACCAAGTTTCTGCTGACAGACTAAATACGAACTGAATCCTGCAGCAAAAGTCTGCTCACCTGGTTCACTCAGGCTATCCAAATGAGAAAGGCAAACAGAACCCAGCCTCAGGTAAAACCTTGGAGTGAAAAGCTTCATCCCATGAGCTGACATTTTTGAGTTCCAAATTTGGATCAGAGTATTTCAGAACATTTTATGAATTCAAAAGTGACTTAAGGAAACATGAAACCTGACAGGCTATTAGTCCATTCTGGGGGACTATTACCTTCCAGACAATTATTTTCAACATATAATTCTGAGGTTTGGAAAACCCTTGTGCCACTTCCCATGAGGATTCACAGTCTGTTGGCCAAACGTGTCTCTGCATTGTGATACTTACAACATACACAGTAATACTGCGTTTGCTGCCCTTGACACAATACACCAGCAAGCATTTATAGACAGGAGGAAAATTTCATACCTTTGTTCAGAGACACTATTTAAAAAAAAAGAAATAATTATTTTTAAATTATGGAAAAAATTTACATAAACACAAAAGTCTCAGGAAAAACATAGGTATAGTCAGTCCCATCTTGACAAGGAAGCAAAATAGGTGAGTAGTATTCAGACACTCTGGCTGAATGGACCATTTTTTCCTGTCCTTCCCCTACAAGTTCTGGGGTGCCCAAATAGCAGGAATGGCACTTCCTGGGGTCTCTCAGTTTTCCTTGCATGCACATGCATGCAGGAAAGCCTCTAAGCATCCCAGCTTACTCTTGGAAAAAACAAAGTCATGGATGTGCTCCTTGATCAGTTTGAACAGCCTGTTCCCAGTTGCCACCTTCTTTTCAGTGGGAGAATCAGGAGGATGCAGACTGAAAGCCAGATTAACTGCTCGAGAGGTGGTGGCCTACACTTAGCTGATATTCTTCACGGCTCACTTCTGGCACCATGCACCTCATAGAATGTAAGTCCAGGAACTGCACAAGGAAAACAGGGGTCATGATCACAGAGTTTCTACCACCCAAACAACTCCAGAAGCCAACAGTCCATGCTTTATGTGCTCCTGAGTTACTACCTGAAAAGAAGGAGCAGGCTGTAAACTGGTTTAATTCTTTGAGCAAGCAATATGCAACCTATGGATCACAGGCTGAGAACCCTTGCAGTCAAGAACCTCTCTAAGTGTCTTTCAGCCCTATTTTGCTACTATGTTCTGTGAGAAGCAGTACAGCTCCACATTGCTGCTGCTCAAAGCAATGTCTAGAAAGTGTAAACCAGCCCTTTAGTTAAGCAAGGAATTTGAATGGGTACTTGGTCAACAGGATGAGTTACAGAGTTGTATCAGGTTTAAATCAATCCCTTTTCAACAGACCACTTAAGTATGTGATTACCTTTAAAGATGTATGTTCCTCATTAAGTTGGCGGGGTTAAGCATGCCCTTAATGATATAAGAACAATAAGAATACACTTAGCTATTTTACAGATGGCAAGCTTCTCTAAACCAGGACGCTCATTAGTGTTCCCACTGAACTGACAAACAGACTGGTCACTTTTACTACAAGGGAAATGGGACGTGGTCTTTCATAATACTTTAAGCATTAAATGCAAATGCAGTCTCCAGAAGAAAGCCACTCAAATCCACTTGGACACCCTAGTACATCTTACTTTCTGAGCTCTGCAGGCAAATGTCTTCCGAGTGTGCAAGTCACTGTCCACATAGCTGCAGGGGCAGGATGCAAAATGTGCATTCTTGGAAGATCATTTGTAAACTTGGCATGAGGTTTGTTTTCTAGAAAGCTGTTGTGAACAATTTGTCACTGACTCCAAGTCTGACAAACAAGCCCCTTTAGGCTCATTCAGATAAAGATTAGGAATGCTTCACTGGAGCTAAGGATGAAATACAGGCTTTGAAGGCATCATTGTTACTTATGACATCCAAAAACTGATAAAATAACATTGACAATGCAATGTCAAGAATTCAAAAGTTATGAAATGCCAAAATTAAGGTTGCCTGTACAAACCTCGTTCAGCCCTTTTCTGAGTGCACTTCATGATACAGGTTTTCATTACGTGATCATGCACAATTCTTTTCCACCAAACTACTGCCTCATCCATTGTGAGGTAAGGGACAGCTTGAGGAAAGAATCAGGGTTGTCAAGGAGATAGCTGTCTGTAGAAATGCTCACTCATGCAGAAAACAAGCAGTTATTCAATACTTCTTTCTATTCTTCCATTCAACATGTAGCCCCAGGCTTTGTCCTATACATGGCCTTTAGACTCTTCATTTAATACAGAATCATTCATTTCCTCATAGGCATTCCTGTGGTCCTATTGGCATAGCATCCAAGTGCTTCCCATAGGGTAAAAAGTTTGTCCACACAACAGATACGTGAGAACAGAATTAGCTGCCTCCACCCAGATAATTTTCTATTTCCTGCTACCTCTACTTTCTACTTCTCTCCCATTTTCTCCATTGAAATTCCCATCAGGTGTTCTTCCTTTTATTTGTCCTGCCTATATAGTTCAGAGACAGCACCAGCAGCAAAGAAAAGGAATTATGCAAAAAGCAAATTTCAGTTCAGATGAAAACTTCAGAGAATTTAGCTGCCTCTACTAAACATCTGTGAAGTAAAATCTTTTGACAGCCATACAGCTTGGCCAGATTTGCACAAGGAAAATGCTTGGCCAAATTTTTATAGGGATGCCAAGAGATCTCTCTCTGATATCATAACAACTCATAACAACTTCCACGTCAGATTTCAAAGGTTTGTCCAAAGCATAATTTAAAAAATATTTTTAATTTTAACAACAACAATAATGTAACTTTCTCTAATCTTACAAACAATGCAGCTGGGTTTAGCTATTCCTCCCAAACAGCTGAAGAGTGACAATGATAAAACCAACTGGTAACACAGTGTTATAATGTAAAGGTCCAGATAACACCATAGATAGTGCTACTTACTTTGCATATAATTAATGTAATGTAATGCTAGAATCACTGGCAAGTAGAACATTTATATCTTCCAGGTATTTTTAACAATAGCAGAATTAAAAGATGAGAAGAATTGTTTGCCTACTGGTACAGAGTAAACATTAACAGGGATAAATACTGTTACCACTAACAGCAAAGCTCAGTATAGAGCATTCTGGCAGCACTTGGGTGCAACTACGCAAAAGCTGAGCTTAGTGGAAAGCCCATAACATGCCACCTGATGCATCATGGGCATAAGGATAAATTGTAGAGATTATGCTACTGCGCTACTTTGTGGCTGAGGAATGTGGTTTACTTCTAGTAGAGTCTTTCAGCACAGCACCTTGTATGACCCTAGGGCCAAGTCCTACATCTTCTTGAACCACACAATGGGAATCAACGCCAGCTAGACATGCCTTCTTACTTTAAACAGTAACACTACATTCATATAGTAAAAAAGCAGTGGGTGCTTTCTGAAGTTAATGGAGTTACACTGGTATGAAACTAATACATTGGAAAAGACAAGCAAGACCTTCAGTCTTCCTCATCTGGAGCATAATCCTGAAAATTATACCATGTTACACATCTTTCTCAAATTCGTGTCTTTGGGCAGACCCTTGGCTGAGATCAGTTGGAATAACTCCACAGAATGCACGTCAGATCACACTGAGTAAGGTTATGACCACAGTATGCTTGAGCCAAGTTTTCCTCAAAATAAATAGGGGAGGACCCAGCAGACTATTCTTTATGGGTGTCCTCGGTTTTTCACTTCATTTCCCTGCACTTTGCCCCACCAGAATCTGAATCTGTTAGCCTCCCATGCATCTTATTAAGTTCATCTTTTTTCAGTCTGTTGAGATACTGGCCTGCCTGGCCTGAGGATGAGAATGGACAAACTTTTGGTTTCTTGGTGGGTTTTGGGGGAGGGTTGTTTGTTTGATTTAAAGACTATCTTTTTTTCATGAATGCATTTCTATTAGAGTGAATGGAGTGCTACTAATTAAAAACAGTTAAAAAGTTGGAACAGATATCAGTGCAATATGTACTTAAAGCATTTGGGTTCTTCTGGGGATATCAAATCAGATTTAAACCAATACAAATTTGGGAATAATGTTTCTTGAATTTAAGGGTAAATAATATGGACAAGTAGGCTAAGGTCCATTAGACATTGCAGTGACTCCTTGAGCTAAGGCTTTAAGAGCCATATTAAATAACATGTGCTTTGTGATACCAACAGTCTGACGACTCTGGTTTTCACAGAGAAAACTGAGGAAGTTCACTGATAGATTTCACTTTCAGCCTTTTGTCTCTGCAGAACTTTCATTAAAAAAATAAATAAGGCAAAATAGTCTAAGAATAGGGTGGTGATTCCAAGACCTCAGCGGGCTTTGTTTCCTTTCACATTTAATTTTTTTGGCCCATATAAATTTCCTTTCCCATTTTAGCACCCTAAATTAATCAAAACATCACTGGAGATAAACCTGCATCTGATCATTTGGCAGGACTCATTACACACTTGAGAAATGCATATCAAGAAAATAAAAGGACACAAATATGAGATAGTTTGGATTGATGGGACAATGTTTGGTTCAACTTAAGATTATAGTACGTAGTTAAAAAAAACTGGGCTCCATTGTCTCCTAAGAGGTTAAGTCCCTAATGGCGGCTCATTGACCTGGAAAAGAGAGGGGAATATCAGTGTAAAACACTACCACCCATAACACAAGGGTGCTGTTAACAAGCTGGCAGGATGATGATCGTATTATCTGCAGGCACTGCCCATAACCGAGGCGGGGTACTCTGTACTTTCCTTTAGGCACCTTCCAGATGTAAAATTTCTGTGGAGCACCAATGAGATCCGACAACCACCTCCTAGCAGCTGGGATTCGACTCCATCTAGCTAGGAAGCTTCACAAAGAAAATCTCATGACAGTGCTTTTTTCTGTCCTCTTCCAGCTATTTGAGTACCTACTTCTTCCCTCACACCCCTAATTTCTGGGTCGCAATGAAAATATAAAAGTCTAAAGGTACTGAATATGCCAGGAAAATATTAGAAGCTTATTAAAGCTACTGGCAAAATGGTTACTGCTTTTCCCCTTCCTGAAAATGTCAAGTAAAGGTAGTAATTTTTGACGAATTTGCAGTAGAAAATTATGACTTTTGATCAATAACCCCCCTAATGATATTTAAAAAAAAATATTTAGCATAAAATATGTCTTTTGAGATTTAGTAAAAAATTTCCATAAAAGTAGGTATTTTCTACAAAAAACCCCAAGAATTCTACATGTTTTATCAAAAAAGAATCAACAGCAAATTTATGACCAATGGATACTCCTTGAAGCACCTTTTTATTTTAACAGCCCAGTTTCTTTATTGTTGCTTTTCTGAGTAAATCCTTGTGGGCCACGAAGAACAGCACCTTTGTGACTCCTTTCACAGCACTGCAGAGAGTGATCCCAGAAGGCAGCCAGTGGGCCAGGAGGATATATGAAGGTTGTTATAATTCCTTAAGGCTCTGTGACTTTATTAGGGGAGATTTCTGTCCACTGGCCTCCAAAGGCTATTCTCGAGTATGACTCTTCCACCCAGGATGTGTGCCATGTGAAGGCTTAATCCTTTAGGCAGGTGCATGCAAAGGAAAATAGGAAGACTTTTAAATGCGAAGGAAGACAAAGCAGATAAAGCAGTGATTTTAAGTATGCTTCTCATTAGCTTCACAATTCCTTTTAAAAATTGATATGTTTATTTCTTATGCTTTCTTAGAAATGAGTGTTTGAGGGGAGGACCACAGCTGAGAGACACACTGATAGTGAAGGCAGATGCTGTTACCTAAACATAGAAATCACTAAATGTTACAAAGTACCTTTCCCCCATCCCCTCTTTTAAATTGACTATGCAATCCAATTAATTTGGTTTTAGTTTATAAATCAGCCCAAGTAAGCACAAGATTCCTCCCTTTCTTCCGTGTTCACTACTTTAGCAAGCAATAAGGTCCTGCACCTACAGCCACACACGGGGCAGGGATTTACACCACAAGGCCCCAGTGCTGAACTGTGGAAAATAGTCATTCCGCGGCAGGAACAGCACGTGACTTCTTGGCTTGCTCCACACACAGTTGTGCTGACAGGTCTCGAGTTGCCTTTTACAGTGTCATATGGTCAGGCTGCTAATGCAATGTCCCTTCCCACTCATCCTCCTCCATGTCGTTTTTCTTCTTTGACTCATATTTAGCTCTAACAAAGCTGCATGCATTTACCCCTACAGACTGATGGGCCCATATCCCCTCTTTACGCTTTACAGCAGTGTCAGCCAAATATGCATACTGAGGCAGCCGTCTAAGCATCCCTATACAGGATTTCCTTAAGAGGATTCTGGTACTCATCCAAAACCCAACCCAACAAAGCAATGGGCTTTCCCCCACACCCTCATATCAGAGGACCTTAATTTCAGCCCAGCATCACTGCCACTTCATTAAGCAGACAACAGAAGTGCCAAGAAAGTGGTGTCCCACCTCAGAACCCCAGTTTGTCACCACCTCAATGTGAGTCAGTGCCATTTCATATTATTTCCACAGATCTCTAGTGTGTGAATCTGGGATATGGGCTGTAAACATAATTCACAAAGCAAGCTGAAGTTGCACTGATAAAGTATTTTTCTTGCTTGTTTAAACATTCAACACACCAAATACATAAAACATCTTGTACATGAACCTCTTCCTGTGTGGACGGACGCAGTCTAGAGAATAAGCACATTTTCTTCATGTCACATGAATGAAAATCAACACTGGATGACAATCTACTGTGGATCAATTTATAGTGATATATTGAAGCACAGGACACTACTTTCTCAAGTTACTTGGTGTAATCCACCTGCGAGTCTGACCATCTGGTTAAATAAGGTTTTTCTAATAGATTTCATAATGTTGCTGCACTTGGTCTGTAGATACTAATGATGAATCATGGAATGGTTTGGGTTGGAAGGGACCTTAAATATCATCTAGTTCCAACCCCCCTGCCATGGGCAGGGACACCTTCCACTAGACCAGGTTGCTCAAAGCCCCATCCAACCTGGCCTTGAACACTGCCAGGGATGGGGCATCAACAACTCCTCTGGGCAACCTGTTCCAATGCCTCACCACCCTCACAGTGAAGAATTTCTTCCTTGTATCTATATTTATCTTATACTTCATCAAAAAGGAAAAAGAAGTCCAATAGCGAAATGATGTGAAGATTTCCTGACCAAAACTCTGCAGCATACCCTCTAATGTTGCAAATTGGCATGAAGCAACTTACATGGGGCAAGAATCTGGTGAGCTATTTAGAAATGAATGACCGTAATTCCACAGCATCTGAAATCATTTTTCTAGAACTCAAGCAATCAGAGTTCAACAGATTGAAATGAGTATCTCACAGGCATGATGCTGCAAGATAAAAAGTATGCTGGCCGTTTTCCAACAAGGAACTTGAGCATGTGCTTATCTTTAAGCTTACGAGCAGTCACAGTGAAGTCCCATGCTTCAAGCCCGAAATTAAACATTAACTCAAGTATTTTGCTGGATCAGGGCCAATGCAATTTTAAAACTGTCAATTCCAAAAGCAGAGATTGTTCTGGGAACAGTTACTCAGGTGCACCTTGTATGAGCTCAGCTGACGGTTGCAGGAAGGGATGAAAGCACTGTTACCTTTCTGCTTTCCAGTAATCTCAGGGCCTGAGTGTCTCTCATTTAAACCATGGTATAAATTAGAGCAGATTCAGGACTATGTGAGTTTATGCTGGTTAAAATTCCAGCTGGTCTGCCACTTACTGTTATGAACAACCCTAGTCTGGCAGCTGATTGCCTCCATCCCACACATGCCTAAATGGGAGGGAATCCTCAACTGCAGAGATTTTTGCAGAGTGGGACAGAGTTCTTGGTCTTGATGAGTACACAGCAAACACTAGTCAGCCACTAGATATTCTGGATGTGTGGAGAAGCCTCAACATCCATGATGCTAATCACTCATCAGAAAGCAGTGAGAACCCCAGTTTCCTACAAATCAGGGAAAAGGAGCTTAAAGTATTACTGTTTTTGTTATTTTCAGGTTTTTCATTTCATGTTCTAATAAAGGGAATGTTTTCAAGTTACTAAATGCTTATTAAGATTAATAAGAGAATGTAAAATGAGCCTTATACAATGCCTTGCAAAATGTAGCATATGTATACCTTTACCTTAGTCATTCAAAATAAAAATAGAGAAAGTTCTAAAAATCTGGCACAAAACTTTAAATTAATTGTTTTGTCCATAGCTGAGTATATTGTAGCATTAGCATGCAACTTCAGCTATTAAAGTAAATCAAAGAGACAGGAAGTAGAGATGGAAATCAGAAAGAAGAATAAGACCTGCAAAATTAAACTGTACTCCTTCACATGTGAAATCCAGTATAAAATACTTCCCTATAAATAGTTGTCAATAAACACAACTGCTGCAAATGTATTTGGTAAATGTTGAGGTCAAAGGCCTCAACTGTTTATTGCCTTGTAAACTCAAAGGCAAGTAAATTTATTGCCTGAACGAGTTTCAGAGTATTGGCCATCATAAAAACTCTGCATCCAAGGTACAAAATAGCCCATCAGCTAGCACCACAGCTATTCCACATGTAACTCAGGGGCCACTGCGTGTATCATAACTCAAAGTATCAGAAAGTATATTGTTGCCATACTGAATATACACTGTCACAGGTTAGTCCTGAACTGTCTGTCATTACTATTAGAACCACCACTTGGTGAAATTATAAATCATTGTGCTTTTAAAAGCAATTTGCTTGCTGCACTACTGTAGCAGAAAGTAGCAGTACATTTGCCTGGCACCCTTGTGCAGTATTACATTTTCAGAAGTCCATAACTGAAACTGGAGCAGCAGTGTACTAAGCGCTGTGTAAACACAGTAAGCAGCAGCATTTACCCCAAATGTTTGCAATCTAAGTGAAAGCTTACAGACAGATGATGGGAGAAAGGAAATATTTTCCTCTGCACTTTACAGCTGGAAGAATGGATCTCAGAATTTATGTGATTTAGGTCTTGCAGACAGAAGAATATTACTTTAATGTATCTTTTTTTCCTAATTTTAAAAATGTCAAAACATTTCTATAGCATGCTATAAAATCATTAGAACCACAGTTAGTGTTTAGTGCCAAATTCTATCCTCAGATCCGTTATTCATGACTATACTTCCAAGATTAATGTGTTGAGAATCTTATTGTCTTCCAGCTTCAAAACTTAAAAGGGCCAGTTCAGGAAACAAAGTGTATATATATCTGTTTTCTTGAAGAGGGTTCTATTTAGGAAAGATTATGTTTCTGTCCTCCAGAGTTAGAGCTCAGGAACTGAAGATGTTCAGTGTCTTTCCTCACATGTTCCTTTCTCAAGTAAAGTGTGACTATTAATTAATGTAAATTAACAGACAACAGGTATGAATCTGTACAATTAGATCAAGAGAAAATTCCGGGGTCAAGCTAATAAGGCATATAGTATAAAATATTACACAACTGGACTTTGTAATCTACATTGTAAACTTCTCAGGGCAAGCACTGATGTTTTTCTCTCTGTATCATGGAGCATGCAGCCAGTGCTAGTAACTTTGGGGATAACTCAAATCTTTTATCCTCTTCAGTTGTGTGATCAAAAAGGAGCTGTCCGGCTGCCCAAAACTGTGCTTGCCAATTTAAATGGAATTGCATTGTGCCTTTGCTCTGAGTCCATTCTTGAGTAGTTGATAGTATCTGCAGATAAAGTTTTGCAGAGTGTTATTTGAGAATGAAACTGTTTTCAGAGAATGAAGCACCTGACTGCATCTGCCAGTCAGCAGCCTAACTATCTACATACTTCAACTGAGAACATGTACATGTAGATAGGCAAATATCAATACATGCATACACACACTACCCGCTACAGATAAGAAACCGATCAAACAATAAAACACAAACAGCAGTCACACTTTAAAAAAAATAAAAAAATCTACTTCCACAGATCTGCAAGTTCAAGTAAATCAGAGATCTAAATACAAAGCATGCAGAAACATGCATAGGTACATCTCATTTTCTACAGAACTATGGCACCAGTAAAGTAAGGCATGTAGATTTTTGGTTTTACTCCCGACACATCTAACTGTTTTCCAGTATTGTTCCCACCAAAGAAAACTGTCTCAACTTTCCTTCAGCCATTCCTCTGAAACAGTGCTCCATCTGAGAAATCTACCCCAGTAAATTCCATTTGCCGCACAACCTAAATCAAAGGCACAAATACCTTGTCAAAGTCAACAAACCAACATTTAAAATGAAAGGTACTGTGCAAGGTACCGTCATGCTGACCCTCCTTTTTCTATTTGTATTTGTATCTTTTATAAATACATGATTAATCCAAAGCACACATAGCATATGACAAGCATAATACTGTGATATGGTTATGTATGAGTGGGCAAATCAGAAAATTTAACACATTTTTCCATGTTCCCATAACAGCTTTATCTTGTGATGCTGATACACAGGAGGCCAAATGCAGAACACTTATGACTGAGGCCTTCACTGGAGTAAACTGTTTCCATCTCCAAGAAATTCAGCAGGAACTCTGTGCCTCTGTTGTCAAAAGGAAATGAAAATGGAAGAGGTATCTCCAATTGTTAACTAGCAGCATCTCATTGCCTGTCACTAGGAAAGGCAAAACACAAAGATGCACAGGGATAGCTTAGAGTCCTCCAGACTCAGTGCAGGAAACCAAAGTAGACAGAGAGATATGGTTTTTTACTACCTGCAGCTGAGCAGGTAGTTGCCCTCAAGTCTAGCAGAGGCACATCAGCTTATGTTTGCATGGCAGTATACACTACAAATATCAGCCTTGATTTACAGAATCCATCACATCTATAGGATATGTCAGCAGTTCCACAGATTTGCTGGATTTGCTTATAAAACACATGGCTCTTTTCCACACCAGGACCACTTAACTCCCCCACTGCTGACAATTTATCACTTACAGGCATTGATTTCTTGGAAGAAAGGCTGAGAAAGCAGTACCTGCCTCCTTAATTAGTAATACTTAACAGAGGTTTACTCAGGACAGAGAATATTCCTTGGGTTATATGGCAAAGGCATAGCCACAGGGCAGCGTATTGCCCAGTCCACAACACAGTTGGATCCAGCCTTGAACTGTAACTCCTCATTAGACTTCACTGTCTCACTGTCCTCAGCCACAAGTGTATAACCCATCACTCCGCCTTTGCCTTCCCTCAAGAAGAGTAACAACCTCATACTCACACAAACCAGCCTTTTAGTTTGTTATGAAAAGAGGGTTTTTTTAAAAAAAACACACCTATTTTTTATCCTGGATGAAATTCCACATTAATTTGTGCTGTGTTGTCCAGCAAATACCAAGCTACTCTACAAAAGAATTTATTCTCATGCCTGTGCTTGGTATTTGATGCCAAATGGAGAATTAGTGCCTCAACATCAATCTCTTCATTCCAAATCATGAGCGGAAAATAGCAGATGATGGGAGTAAAATCAGAACAAAGATAATAGTTATACCAGCTCCACTAAGGTTAATGGGACTATTCAGTAGAATGGCTAAGGTGAAGGAGAAATGGAGTCCAAATCACCACAGGGAGAAAACAAGCCAAACAATAATAATGCACAAATATTAAACATAAAACACTTTCAGGTACTTCTGTCTTGTAAGTCTCTTTAGTAACAGTTAGTGGAATAGCAAATAAGTGATACTCCATTACCCACCAGCACACTTTCACTCAAGAAACAATGCAGCCATGAACTTTTCTTGGCATAACATGGGATATGAATGGGGTACTGTTGCTTAATCATTCTCCTAAATGTTTATAGGATGGAAATAAGATCCTAATGTAACTAGAGGGGCCACAGGAGGGACACTTTAAAGGCCAAGCTACCATGTGTGTCAATAGCCAGGGCTCAGCAACGTCTGGTTTAATTCATTTTTTGAGCTGTTTACTAACTGGAGACTAGGTGTTATTTCCCCTTTGAGATGGGAAATGCCTTTAATTGATGCTGATGCTTCTCCCTCATGCCAAATGGGCACTCATGAGACACTATGAAAACCAGTTAAGCAGCTGTGGTAGAAACAGGGGCTGGGATTTGCCTATGGTGTCTCTTCAGATTGCAGGCCCTTGGAACAAAGGCTATCTCTTACTGTGCATGACAGTATAGCATTTGGTGCTACTGAGCTTGAATTCAGGCAAGGTTTCTCAATGTTTCTAGAACACAAATGTATAAGAAGATTGTTATTTTCAAAATCTATACCCTCCTTTGAACAAAGGGAATGTATCACTTCAGCATCATATTTTCCAAAGTATCTTCCAGGACAAGGTATAGCCTTTAATGAACTCTGCCCACCAATCATTTTTAGAAATGCAATTTTTTTTAAAAAAATCAACTGTTAGCTATACTGTTTGGGGGAGAACTTTTGATTGGTTGAACTCAGTTTGTCTTCCAAAAATTAGTTAAACATTAGCAAAGCTACTCATGAATAAATTTTCAGAAGAAACTGGGGTTTTTCACATCCATGTTTGGCTTTGTAATCACAAAAAGAAAAAGCAGAAACGATTCAAGGCTATTAGAGGAAAATCAAACTTTCCTCAGATCATCTGTATCAGCAAACAAGTTTAATGCGCAGCTGCAGATAGGCTATGTAGATAGGCTCTTTGTGCATTTGCACAAAATATCAAACCACATGAATAGCCATATGAACATGCCAGAAAAGGTCATTTGAAAATCATTATGCATTCATTTCTAAAAGTAACACCTTGTGGCCCCCACTGTGAATGTGGCTGTACTGCAGCCATTTCCTTTTATGTCAGAAATGGTTTTTGGAAGTTTGGCATAAGAATCACACTAATAGTTTTTTTAAGAAAAATTTCAGATTCCGCAGCAGGTCCTTGAAAACAGCAGTGTAATGCAAGTCTTCAGATTTTTATCATTTGCAACCCAATTTCAACTTTGCCTTACATCACAATAAAATTCCTTCAAAGCTAATTTCAGTCTGGTCCCAAGAGTGCATTTGTCCGTATCATGAAAACCAGTATTTAATTTAACACTATTACATACACATGTTAGTGCAGTCGGATGCCCAACTGGAATAGCAGAGTTAAGACAGGTCAGGATGAAGGTGCACTGGTGGGGCTTGGCAGGGAACCTGCTTTAGTGCTTTTGGCTCTAGCTGAGAACGTCAGTTTCTCGTTGGTGAATTCTGAAAACAAAATCCTTTCCAAAGAAAAAAAGAAAAGAAATAAAAGAAATCCCTTCACAAATTCTACTTCGGGCAATTGTGTATCAGTGTCATAACTTAAAATCAACAAACCATACAAAGGAGGTGAATCAAAGTTAAACACATCTGTGGACATTACATTCTTTGATTCTATTTTTTACACCTACTTTTCAAAACAGACTTCTGATGCACCGGACTCAGCTGGCAGAAGCATTTTATTCATGTTCTCCCAGCCAGTTCTCCTCCACAGGTATTAACTCCCCCTGGGGAAAGCAGGCACAGAGGTAATAAACATATTCATTTCATTACAACATCTTAAAAAATGTAAAAATTCTAAAAAACCAACTGTAAGCTGACCTCCAGCCAAAGTACACATTAATTATACAGCTTAAGTCAGGCGGATGCTCAAGGAAAAGAGATATAATGTTACACCCAGCTGGATACTTTGTAGTTAGCACAAATGTAATATAAAGCGTACCAGAGTTTGTCAAGTGTCTGTCTGGATTTTCAGTTTTCATTAGTACTATAATTAAAACCACATTTTCAGCTATATTACCTATAACAAGAAAGGAATGAGAAATGAGGTTGTCAAGGTCAGTCTCTTTCTGCTCTTTATACTGAGTATCTGCAGGCCACAAGTTGTTGAATTTGGTGTAAACCAGAGTAATAGGATGGAATGTCACGTTACAACCAAACCTTTGTGGTTGAAAAGACAAACTTATGAGGTCACTTCCTTTTAATCACCAATGGAGCGTATTTATCAACAGTCATATAAGTCAGGAAGACAGGCAGGCAGATGACAGACAGACTGACAGATATATGGAAATACAAACACCCTAAACACAGATACCACAGAGCTGATGCACAGAAACATTCCTTTTCAGAAAGCTGCCCTTGATCTTATGCTGTCATAGTCCTTCCCATTTATAAATGACACCACTGTAAATGCTTTTTATGCCCTTTCTATGGCTTGTCACAGAGGACACAGCAAAGATTAGGAAAATATGAACAATGGATAACTTGGACAAGAACAAGATAAGAAGATTTAGACCCCGATTCATATTTTTAACATTTTCAGAGAGCTCACAATTTTGCTTAAAACCTATAAGGCAAAGTGACCAGGTAGCAGATAGTACACTTCCTAGCAGAGGGACATATTGTTTCAATCATTACAGTGGATGCCTTCATTAGAGATTGGTGGTGAAAAGCAGCATAGCTTCATAGATGAACTCAGCAGAGGTCAGCACCTTACTAAGGACCTGATCCATGAATTTCAGTATTAAAAGTGCGTTTTTTTCATATACAAGTGCAAATAAGTACTTGAGGTAACCAAGGCACCAGTGAATGCAAATGAGATTTCCTAGATGAGCATGCAGTCTAGAAAGCAAAAATGGTTTTAGTTTTCAGAAGAACGCAGGGGGGGGAGGGGGGAAGCAAAGCAGCTGATCAGTCATGTTAAATATAAATGACAGTTTATTTGTGATACTAAAAAGGGATTTTAGCTTCATTTAAAAAAACCTGCTATGAAGGAGATGAGTGAACTCTTACGACACTGAAAGACTTAAAAACGATACCCCAAGAGATAACATTCTGAGAATAAAGTGAAAGAGCTCATATAAAATACAAAAGGTGTGTTGTAAAGAAGGATCAGAAGGGCAGACTTTGAGCTTCATCTAGTCATAAATCAAAAGCTTGTTCTCCATCATTCTTGTCTATGAGGTCAGCTTTGATTCCCAAGCTACAATTCCCAAAGGATGGAGGTATTTCTATTGGCAAGTATGTGTCTGTCTTCCCCCAGGCTGGCTCTGCCAGCCCTGCTGTCACCATGGACTGTCATTATCTCAATCTTTTTACTGCCCAGGATTGTTCCATCCTGGAGCCATAGGGAACTATTGCAGGGCTGTGAGAGGAAAACCCAGTTGGAAGACTAAGGGCATTTGCAACAGATTAATTGATAAAGAAGTTTATCAAGACAGGCCATCTACAATAGTTCAGTCATGCTCCTTCATAGTAGCCAAATGCTTAACATACTGGTCTCCAGGTGGCATGTTAGGAATACAAAATGCTATACACAAATTAAATGTGTTAAAAACCACAGTACAAAACTTCTACCACCAAAAAAATATTCAGAAGAACAACTCTCTACCCAGTCACATGCTTCATTTTTTTTTTTCGTCTGAGTAACTCAAGCATTAATCTCTTAGCTGTTACTCATGCAGACTGTCCATACTCATAAGAATAGCCTGTGTAAACAGAAATACCCACCTGAATACTAGAGGCTGGCTTAGCACCTCAATTTGCAGTCAGCCATCTCCATGTATACAGATAAAGGGCAGACACTTTCCAGGCAGAAACGTTTATAAAATACATTTAGAATGTTGTTTCCCTGATTTTCATGTCACACACTAAATCAAATAATAATTATCAGCTTTATCTACATTTCATGAATCAAATTGTTTCAATATTTTTTTGTCCTAAGATGAAGAAAAATGTTAATTCCAGAATTCTTCTTGGGTATTACTCAATTACGGCAGACTTTTACAGTGTTCTTGCACAGTCGATTCTATTATTTGCTCCATTAGTATTATAATGGGTTTATTTCAGTAATTCTCACTTTAATAGAGAAATGTTGCTGTGTGGCATAAAACCTGATAGATACTGCAAGTATCTTTAACAAAGATAACATTTACAGAGAATAATACAGACATCTGATCCTATATGTTTCTAGAGATAAAAACCTTCATTCTTTCGGCCACAATTTGTAAAGGCAAGGCATTGATAGGTGTAAAGTCTAAATTTTTAAGACAAGATCGCCCTCTACTGCTTAGGAGAAAGTAAAACTAGGGAGTATCATCCTTACCTGTATGAAGTTTTTATATAACCGAGATGTGAAGCTGCTGGCCCAGAGATGCTTTGCAAACCTTGGTGGCTTTGCAGCCTGGGAATTGTGACCTCCCTCACAAGCATACCGCTGAGTGAACTTAGTGACTACAGAGCAATAACTCCATGGCAAGATGCTACTAAGGACAAGAGGAAGATTATTTACACATCCTCTCCTCTCTCTGAAATTGGTACACAAATCCCTCGAGTGCAGGGAAGTTGATGTAGGATCATTTGCATGGTACGCTTGCCCTTTGCTGCACATAGGCCTTGTTTTTCCCCAAGCTGGTATTCGGTGCGTTCCAGACTCGTATGGAACGATATGGTTTGCTCAATAGCATAACATCCTTAAATAAGTATCATATATCGCAAAGTGTCTTTATCTTAAGTACTCTAAACTTGCTTACAAACAATAAGCCCATAAATCCAAAATCATATGGTGGAATGAGAAGACACATTAAGCCAACAATGGGACTACGTCAAAATCATTCTTGTAACCAACAGAATTGCACCAAAAGAGTGCAATTTCTTGATTCTTTCAAAAAACTATTAACAGATCTTTGAGGCCTGATTTCCCTCTATAAAAGCAGTGTTTACTCTTTGCCATTATAGCTTACTTACCCAAGTGCCTATTATTTCTATTTTTATTATAGCTTCGACCAATTTAATATGGCAGTCAGGCCCACATAAGTCTCTTGGATCCTTGTTAGTACTCTTCTAAAAGCAGGCTTAGTGTTTGTCACCTGCCATCCCAGTGATCTCAATTCCATTTCAAGAGAGAAAGGAGCAGCATACCAGAGCAGTTTGGTGACCTCATTATCCGATGCCTTTGAAATTCTTGAGTGAATGAACACCTGCTGCTGCTAGCCATTTATTCTTCATTTTCATTGTGTTGGTGGTTTCCTTTTTTTAAAAAAAAACCACTCTTCTACTGACACTATAATTTGAGGCAGTTCCTCAGAGACATCTTGAGTAAAGAAAGACCGTAGTCTTGGAAGATCCCTAAACTACTCTGTGAAGAACATTGATTCAAATAATTCATTTAGTCTTCAACTGCAACCTTATCTTCATTAAGGATTCCTCTTACACCACTGTCAATAGGCCATAAAAATTCCCTGGCAGGTTCTGCTTCCAATATGACTGGAAAAAGCATATTAGTAGTTTTGTATCTCCAGGGAGTTAGATCCTCAAAATCTTTTTAGCTGTGTCACTATCACCTTACATTTAACTTGGGTTTTTTATTCCTTTAATCTAAATACGACAGCACCTTTGATGGATGTCTATTAACTTCCAATAGTGTTCTCTACTGCTTAAGTAATCCGTCTTTTTTCTTTTGTTGTTCTTGTTCTTCAGATATTTCCTTACTACATAGACTCCATGAAGCCTGCACCATGAGACCTGGAAGATGACACTTCCAGGTAAATGTTGCTGAGTTTTCCTGCAGTCTTTTCTATCTAACTGCTAATCAAACCTAAGCCTAGTTAAAAAAATGTGAGTTGCACTGAAACCCAGATTCATGCTGAGGGGAAGGACTAAATACATTCCAAGTGAATTGCGAATTACTGTGTATAGGATTTGGGTTTAAAAAAAAATATAACTAGGAGATTGCAAAACCTGTCTCCCCAGAAGTTTACTATTGAGCTAATATCAATGCTTTCGTAAAGCATTGGACACAGCTGGAGATGGAACTTCAGACAGGCTGGACGAAGTGCTTGGGTGATGCGGTTTGCTTACGGATATTGCAATCACCACATTTTGAGCCAGGATGATTCTCTCTGAAGTGAAATGAGTAGACACCCAGCAAAACAAATGACATACCTGCTGGCAGTGTGTAGGTATAATTCATCCAGTCATTTTCCTTCCATTGCACAAGCTTCTGGCTTGTATGGCACTTTGATCTCTCTGCCATCACCACCCAACTTCAGCTCCTGATCACTGCCATCTTTTTGCCTATTTACAATCTTTAACAATACTATGGAGATGTCTCAGTGAAATTCATTAGCTTGTGTTATACAGGAGGTTTAATGAGATAATTTGATAACCCTATTGCTCCTAGATTCCCAAATATAAAAGTAAGATTTAGGAGCCAAAAAGGACTTCCTACTTCTGATACATCTTACTGGGCCAGCTGGGCAACCTAACTTCTTTTTGATCAAACTCCAATTTTTAATTAACTGAAGAAATTTCCCAAACTATTTGGGGAACACTTCTGACTATTTTTTTCACTAACAACTTAAGATGAGTGAATGGAAAAATACAGATGCATTTCAAAATCTTCAAAATAAAATTCCTTTCTACTTTATTTTTCAAAAAATTGCATTTTTATTTTTGGACCCAGTCCAGTAACTTCTATCCACTAACATTCTCAGGGCAAACCCTTCTTTGCAACATACAGTTTAAGGGAACAGGCTAAGATGAATGACTACAGAACTAAGAAAAGAAAGAATCCTCTGACTTTGCATCCAATGCTTTCACCCCTGTTTCTTACAGTCACTACGCATATCCACAGACACAAAGAGTAAGAGACAGCAATATATTTTAGTCACTTGAAGATACAGATACTAATCCCTGGCACTGACTTCAACAACATCCCCCCTTCATTCCTGCCCTCCCAGAGTGAGTACCTTGAAATCAGGTTTTACAGTTTGTGGGAAGTAACTATTGTTAACATCGCACTTTTCTACTCCAAGTTAAATTTTGATGGCTTAGAACCATTCCTTGGGCTGAAAAATCTGGACTATGAATGTTTAAGTATCTTGTAAGTTACACCAATTGATGAGATTGTAGCTACTTTTCACTACAACTCTCTGAAAAACAGGAAAAACTGAGAAAGAAAACATGTAAATTTATTCAGCCCTGTGCTCTGATAATATTTCCATTGACTAGCATGTAAAGGGGGGGGGAAATAAATCACTATGCCAGAACCTTCAAAAACTTTCCTGGATTATCAAGCTTTAAACATAATTTAAACATCTGTCCATTTATTAAATATTTGGTTTAGTTCCTTTACCTTCATTATGATTCATGAAATTATTTCACAGGCACTCACTCAAAACTTCACCTCCTGCTGTTCTCACAATGACTGAAGTAATAATTCAGCTGTTTGTTTGGGACTTGATATCATCTCTACTGCTAAAACCCGTGCTGTCATAGACCAAATATTTAATATTATTGAAAAGACAATGTCTGGAAGAGCAAGCCAGAAACACACAAAAGCCCTAGCCCCACTCTAGCCTTCCTATGAGCAACTTGGTAAGTGCAATGAAAAAGAACAAATTCATCTACATACAATATTTTCCATTTCATCTCTGTTACCATAAAGGAAGTATACTTTTTAAAAGTCCAATTTTATAATAGCTGGATTGATATTAAATAGGAACAAATTACCTATGAAGCTGATAAAAGGAAATATATATAATGTTTCCGAGGGAGAGTATGATCTCCAGTTAGTGTAAACCAGGACAGCCACCAAATGTGGCAATCTTATCAGTTGAAGACTTGGCCTTCCAAGTTCTTTTTGCTCTTTCACACTTCCCTTCTTTCCCTCTGTCACTGCCATGCCCTGTTTTGGTCGTTGCTTTGAAAGTTCACATTCATCAAAAACCACAAATACAGAAAAATTTTTTTGATAAGAATCCAAATCATTTTGCTTGCAAACAGAATGTCCACCCTTCAAAAGTTTTACAATGATTATTCTTAGACATTAAGGGATATGATAATAAAGAACAGGTAGGACCCATGAGGAAAAGAACAAGTTCTATATGGCCACATATAACTTGGAATAAAAATTACTCATATCATATGTCAAGCCGATGACTGACTTTTGATGCTCAGCTCAAAAGGCAACATCATATTTGCTGCAAATATGACTTTATCCCTTGTAACTCAAGTAACTGCACATGCAAGTATGCTGCTGCATGCACAGTGCAATATAGATATCCACAAATGACCTGCTTTGGAGCAGTAAGACACAACTGTTGCAAGTCTCATCTGCTGTATTGTTGCCACGAACTGTGATTATTACTTGTATTCTGGCAGGGCTCATACAGACAAGTTATAATCAAACCACACTGTGCTAAAAACTAAGTTAAAAATATTTTTTGTTTTTACTCCATTTAATGGAGTAGTTTCTGAAATACAAAAGGAATCACACAGTAGGGAAAATCTTGCTTTTAAATACAGACCACCGTAGAAAGAACAAGTCACAGAAACAAACAAAACAAAAAGTACCATTACAGAGACTTTCTTTACCACATTAGGTATAACTTCTGTGTATTTAACACAAACAGAAAAAATAATAAAAATACATATGTAAAAATGAGAAAACTGTGATGAAAGAAGGGCAGACAAGAAACATGGACCATCTCATGTCAACTGCACAGGATGACACAATTCTTAACTCCAAAAAGCACTAGACCTTCTTTGTAGCTATTAAAGGCTTCACATTTCAATCCAGAATAAACAGGGATTTGTTGAAGACTGCAAGTCAAAATATCCCGATCCCAGTGACACTTATGTCATTAGTCTTAATAAAAGCAGGGCTGCACCCTGCCTAGAAATGTAGAAGTTCATCTCCACTAACAATTGCCAGTAACCATTATAATACTGCACAGAATACTACTTTATTTACCTACAACACTGGTTTTCATCACCAGCTTTAGGGCTAAATCTCAGTTCTGGTTTTAATTCAATAGAAAAATGGATTTATAGGGCTAGACAGAGCTTAAGCCCCTCTGTCTTTCTCTCAGCTCTTAAGTCCATGGTACTGTCCTGGCAAAACAGTCCATAAATCCAGTTCTATGGCAGCAGCAGCAGCATATAAGACTATATTCTCAAGTAAGTCACTCTGCAAGTCAACAGCTGTTCTCAGTAGGCAGAGTGGTTTTGTTCAGAGCTACAGAGAAATTACAGTTCTGAAGCCTTATTGACAGAAAAGACAGCCAATCCATGAGCTTTATGTTTCCAGGAAGCTGTCTGCTACAAATGTATTTGGGTTGTGATGGAAAGCAATGAAAACCCACATACACATGAAAAAAAAAAAAAGTTCCCTCAAAAAATTTGGAGTACGAGAGCAGTTCCATGTTGTTCTGAAATAAAACACCTTGCAAAGAATCTGCCTTCAGCAAACACTTTGGCTTGGAGCAGACAATCACCATTCACAAATATTTCTGTCCGTGTTTTATTGGCACAGTTTTAGAAAAAAACCCGAACAAAACAAACTCAAGCATAGGTGAAGATCTAAGTAATGATGTGGAAAATACAGAGAATCTCCCAAAATTGTGCTTGCAGTTCTAAAGTTTTCTTTTGTGTCTCAAGTTAGAACTGTTTCTCCAAACATTACACAATTTCATCTAATGTAACAAGAATTTTCCATTCATATCCTCATTGTGAGGTGCAATGTAAAGCTTATATTGTAGTGGTTCAGTTTTCCACAAGCATACAATTTAAAGTGAAGAGGGGGGGAAGAGAAGATGCTTGAAAGTGTTGAAACTCTGTTCCACCTATTATTTTTTCCCTCCAAAAACAACAAACTCAAAAATTGAAATGATGCCCTGTGGGATCTTCTGGTGATATCACCAGTGGAGTGCTCCCAAAGACATTACAGTGTATCTCTTGGAACACTACATATATTAATTAGTCTTACTAAAACGCAACTTCCAGAAACTGAGATATGAAATGAGAGGTGACTAACAAGTCTTTGGCATTACATATGGTTGTTTGGAATAATCAGTTACCAATGACCTTAAAATTATTTTGATGGTTTTGACATTTCACATCTCATTTTGGCTCCTTGCAGGAAAAGAACATAGCTTGTTTGTTAAAGGTTTATGTTTGAATAAGATACGTGCTGAGACTATATATCATCAAGTTCCTTCACTCCTCCTTTCACACTAGTCCCTGGGTGTCTCCACTGCATACACACTAGTTTGCTCCCAGGCTTTTAACTGAAGTAAATCAATTATTTATTTTGTCCAGGAAACCTGAGTGCAGAATAGCAGATAGAAGATACTACATATATGAACCACTCCACAGTCCCCAGGGATGAGGGCTCTTCCCCTGACCCAAGGACAGCAAAAACAGGTTAGACTTAACTGTATTTGTCTGGCAATCAGAATTTTAACACTTTACCACTACGACAAGCTATAACTCATGGTATAAAGATTTTCCCTTTGTCTTTGGTTTGGTGTACACAGACACAAGAGCCAGGCATAACCAGAGTAACATTCAAAAGCCAGCAGGGAGCTTGACTGTTTGCTGAGAAATAAAAATGACCTGGAACCCAGATAGGTTTGTAGAGGATTGCTTTCAACAGGAGTCACAATCGGGTCCATGAGAAAATTCTTAGCAAACCCACTAGACCTGTCTGGGTTTTCATACACCATTTTCTTACATTACAAATTTTGTATACAGATTTTGCTGCCAGACCACAAACCCATTCTACATACATGTATTTAAAGCCTGGGACATCGGGCTGCTTGGAAAATCTTACTGTTTGACCCCCCTCACTGTAAATTATTTTTAGTATCTCTGGGAGGGTATTTATTATTGTATTAGAGGCATAAGTGTCTTATGTCATGTAACATAAGTGTTATTATCTCTCTCTCTCAACAACAACAAAAAAAGCCAACCAAAAAAAAACCATAACCCCAAGCAGCTACCATGTAAACACAAACTTACCACCCATATTTTTATTGATTGTTGTTGTCAACACTCGCTGTAAGCAATTCTTATATGAAGTAGAGACTTCCCATATTCTCACTTTTGTCCATTGTCTCTTCTTTTTCTGCTACGCACCTCTAAGAAGAGTCTGGCTCTGTCTTTTTTAGACCCTCCCATTAGGTATTTGTAGACAGCAGTTCCTGGCCCAACCATTTATCCAAAAGCCCAATTAAAATTCTGGTTAAATCATACCTTCTTCATCACCCTCTCTCACCAAAGAAATAAATCTTCCAAACGATGTATTTCAGCCCATGCTCATGACTATTTTTCTTCACTTTGCACAGACCTTCAATCTATAAACTGACAAAAATTTCCAGAAGGTAAAGCCTTGATGTTGATGTGTTCCTTTTTATATGCCAAAAGGACAATTTCTTGCAGACCAACTCCTGTTAGTCTTTCCTATAAAATACATCACAACCAAGCTGATCTAGAAGCTTTAGCACATTATAATTTGATGTGCTGGGCAACAGCTCAATTTAAGAAATAAAGAGACAACCATAGCAGGTAGTCAGCTAATAAACATAGTATTTGTCATTTAATGCTGCAAGATGCCTGGGGTACGAAGGAATCTCACAGAACCTCCTCAGGTTTGGTTTGGGTTTTTTTTCCAACCTTTTCCCTACATTTACTTCAGATTTCACACTTACATACTATACCTATCCATTTCTGCCACAACAGATGCAAGCTCTAGCCTCACATTTTGCAGATCCCTTGGCATTACCAGCTGTTATTGCCATTTTAGATTCCATGTAATAAAATTATTTCTACCACGTGAAGGCACTCAAACTCCAGAGAATTCCTTTTCAAAGAACAACAAGGAGCGTTATCATTGTTGCTATTTTTTTTGTATTTATCAGTCTTATGTCACTGCTTCCATAAAGATATAATCCTTAGAGTTAAAATCTGCAATACCTTCCACATGAACAGGTAAAATCAATCATGGGGGGGGGGGGGAAATATGGCAAATTTCACATCTATATCAGACAGTATGAGTGTTGCACATAATCTCTAAGGGGACCAGAGCTAACAAGATGGTGAACAGCAGCAAACACACCTGTTCCTTCAAGCAGTGGCTGTAGGAGTTAATAAAACGATATTTGCAGCTACAGTGGCTGGATGTCCTCATGTTGCCTCAAATCTTAGGCCGTATTTCTTTCCATTTCTCATCTTAGTCGGCAACATCTGCATTGTTTTAATTCTCCATTATGCTCAGTAATGTAATTTTTGTACATCTGCTATCATATTCCAGGTTTTAATAAACTGGTTTTCTCCTTGATCCTCTCATCATCTGTTTCTTCATTCCCTGAACCTACCCTAAATCCTGTGGTACCAAGCAATTTGCTTCTACAATCTTTCTCAGGCAGGTTTCATTAAAACCTCCAGCTGTGGAACTAATGTTTCTAATGTAGAACTAAAATCTAAAATCTCCACACCTGGAGATCTTGCACTGGCCCCACCAGGAATCCTACCAAACTCAAACCACTTAAGGAATTTGTACACAGCCATACTTTTGACTTCAAACAACATCTTTGAAAGTCTCCATGACGTTATCCTCTAGATTGATGCCAAAAATCACTGTTTGTGCCTGGCTCCTTCGCAACGTAGTTCTACACATGTTACAAACTCTTATTAAATCACTTTTGCTAATACCTTTGATGGTGATTCTTTAAGCAGTCCAAACCACTTATTTGCGACCATGCCCCATCCCTGGAAGTGTTCAAGGCTGGGTTCGTTGGAACTTTGAGCAACCTGGTCTAGTTGAAGATGTCCCTGCCCGCGGCAGGGGGGTTGGAACTAGATGACCTTTCAGGTCCCTTCCAACCGAAACCATTGGATGATTTACCTCAGGAGCAGCATCCCAGATGGGAAGGGCTGGGGCAATTTGGAAGCAATGCATGATAAGCCAGTGAAAGCGTACTTCCACCCCTTTTTCAGTCAGAAATGCGAAGCCGGTTCTAAAAACGAATTAAGAGCAGGGGTAGCTGCCGGCACAGCCGCCCGGCCCCTGACAGAGCCCTCACAGCGCCCCACCCCCAACGGCCACCTGGGGCTCGAGACACAGCCCCTTCCCGCCTCACGGCCTCAGCGAATCAGCGCAAAGATCACCGCCGCCGGCTTTTTTTTTTTTTTTTTAAAAGCCCGCCTCTCCTTCGCTGCCCACCAATCAGAATGCTCCTCTCGTGAAGCCGTAAGGAAAGCTGCTTGGCTTTTTACGCATCCGGCGGGAGGCAGCTTCCCATTGGACGAAAGAAGGGAAGGGTTCGACCAATGAGGTGACCCGGATGGGCGGGTACAGTTCAAACCGTCGGCGGTCGGGGAGCAGCGCCATGGTGAAGCCGGTGAGGGACGGGACCGGGACCGGGACCGGGGTCTCGGTCTCCTCAGCTGAGGGGGCAGGGCGGGTTCCGGCCCCCAGGTGAGTTCTTCGCTCTCCTCCCGCCGCAGCCCTCCGCGATGCAAGCGGGTGACTTCGACTCCTCTGACGAAGAGGCCGCCGAGGAGGAGGAGGACGTGAGGCCGTTCCCCATCTCCTGGTGAGACACGTCCCGGGCGTCTTTTCCCTCAGAATCTCCACGGGAGTTTGCATTAAATCCCTCTCCTGTGAAACGGGACTTTTTTTTGCCCTGAAGGGAAGCCGTGCCGGAGCCCTGGTGACCTGCCAGAGTGAGGACGGAGGTTGTGGTGGGCCTGACAGGTGCCCCTGAAAAGGGATTAAGTTGGTGCTGGTGAACCGTCAGTAGATGTGGGGCCAGGTCCGCTTTTGAAAGCTTTTACCTAGTCACTATCAGTTGTGCTAACCCGAGTGTCTCGGTGCTTAGGCGGGGATTTGTCAACACTTTCCGTCCCCGTCTTGGGCAGGGGCGTGTGATGAAGTACACTACCAAACGGGTGATTCCCTTGCCTGATGTTGTAGAAATAACACTTGAATACTTAGGGTTTATTCTTAAAACTGAATTATAGGCAGGTAACTCTTCTCACGATCCCACAGAAAAGGAACGTCTAGTAGTGAGTTATCTCTATTTGAATAATCAAAATATTCTGTTCTGATTTTTTTAATTATACTCTTTATTTCCTGGTAGGTTGTCTTTGTCTCCTTTCTACTCTTCTGAGTCCCTGGGATTATGTTCCCTTCCAGGTAAGAAGCGTTCACTGAAATTTACAGGCACGTTTGGAGCTGAAGAGAGGTAACATCTTGTACCCCCAAATTCTGTGTTCCATTTACTGGGTGGGGTGACTTGTTTTGTAATCTACCACTGGAATAATTGTTTTGGAAATATCAAAGCTGATGTAGAGAATATCCTAACGCAAGATCACGTGGCATAGTGGTAAGAAAACAGCGGCTGTCTTCCATTGTCAGTTAAAATATTTGGCTCTTTAGCCTGGCTTACTATTTATAACAAGCAACAACATAACTGAAACCAGACTGCTTTAGCAAATAATTCCTTTATAAGATATATTGGGCTCAGATTATACTCACTCACTCTGCTGACAGTCCTGTACTGCTCTCCCTTAGCATCTGGGTTGCACTACCATGGCCATGGTATAAAAATAAACATATAAGCTTTCTCTGTCTTTTTAACTACCAAAACTGCAGCCATGGTGAATCTCCTTTGGTCACAAAAGAGATGGAACTGCTGGTGAACTTTGCCTACTTCATTTAAAACAGTTACTTGACTTTCATTAGCCAATTCTGAGAAATACAAGCTTGGGACTAATACTACACTAAAGAACTAAAAAATAAGTGTTGAATAATATTTGGATTTAAGGCATCTTGAAGTGGATGATGGCCAGTGCTGATGAAAATCCCACTATCACTTGAACACTAGTTAACATGTATGCAAAAAATAGCTGCATTTTGTGTTTTTAGCTACCTGAGCTGTTCTTGTAATAGCTGCTTAGTCTTCAGATGCTACCCTCCAGTGGTAGCCCTGCCGATACAGCTCTTGGTCTGCAGGATTCTGCTCTCCTGCTTTCAGAAGGTGTTTCGGGATATGCAGAATCCTGACTGTTGTCAGGGCAGGTGTAGATTGTGTGCCTATGGGGCTGTGAGTGAAGGAGGCGAGACAGAGGGAGGACACAGTGCAAATATTTTAAGCAATTACATCTCACAAACCAAACAATAGCTGTGAATATCACACAGCAGTATTCTGTAGGGGTTGCAAAAATGCCTTGGTAGCATGATAAGAGGAAAAAATGGAAGTGGCGATATGCTGAAGACTAAATAGTAAGGAGGACTTTTAATGTGATTTGTGCTTAGTATTACAGAAGAGGGAACTTAATTTCCCACTCATCAACCAGACAAGTCTTAAGTGATCTCTATCCAGCCCTTTTATTTGTTGGATTTTCTTGTTTTGTGGTTTTTTTTCTAAGCTGTATCCTGATTTATAATATCCAAAACTTTTCATCTGCAAAATGTACAGCAGCTTAAAACCTTGGGAAGATTTTTTTTTTTTTTAATCCTATTACATTACAGTATTAAGCAGATAATGGTGTTTAAACTGTCTTCTGTGCTAGTGATCTATTTGCAAAAATAAGAACTGTTTTATTTGGGGTGTGGCTTTGTTGCTAGCTTTGGTTTTGGGGGGAGGTTGTCTGTGCTCTATTCATCAGGTGTAGCAACCATTCCATAAATGTCACTTACCTGGAGTGGTAATTGTTATTCATAATTTCTTCCAGGTTGCAGGTTTAAGGATGTTAGAAGAAATCTTCAGAAAGATATAGGTGAGTCTTCTGGCCAGTGTATAAGTGCCTCTTGTTTTCATGTAATGGGCAAGAACAATGTGCAGGTAAACTGAAAGCATATGTTACTGAGAAGCTAGAGGTTTACTTTGTCTTAGAAGACTACTGGAGTTGCTGTTTATCAAATCTGGGCATAAGGATCCAGATGCCAGGTATCTAAAATAATGATGTTTTATTCATACTTTTACAATGGATGCTATAATTGTCCATGTGCATGCCATGATGTTAGAATGCAGGGCAGTTCTTTACAAAATCTTGCTGGGAGTATGTCTGACAGCAATGTCTTTCTGAGTTTTGGTAATACTGTGCTTGAAGATGCAGCAAATAGCTTAGCACAGTCAGCGTTATGGGTACTAGATATCACTTTCAAGTGAGCAGTGTGGCTTTCTTTGTGGCTTGTCTATTCAAATATTGAATAAGTAGTCAGTGTATTTCCAGGGTGGAGCTATACAGGCATCTGCATAACTTTCACAGGAACCATAAGGTCTTCTAAGTCACGTACAGGAGAAGGCATCTTCAAAGCAGCTAGGATCAAGACAAATTACAAAATTGTAATCTCCTCTTCCCAGAGAAAACTGAGATTAGGATAGAAAAGATGAAATTATGTAAAGATTTGTGCTAAGTATTTGTCTGTAAACGCTAGAAGAGCAGAGACTAATAGCAAAAACCCATGGTATTTGGACATAGTCACAGCCAGAGATGGGACAGAATCATGCTTAAGCAGGCAGCAGTTAACGGGCTGTTCTAAGTGCTGACGTGCTTTCTAGTGAGGCTTGTCTTGAGACTCACTCTGAACTGAGAAAATTTCTCTTGTGGGTTACCTGAGGGCAACTGTGAGAGAGACTCAGTGGAGGAAAATGCTGCTCAAAGCAAAATTGCTACCTCCTATTGTCTTAACCTCAAAGATTAAACAAGACAATCGGTACCAAGTAGCTTATCTGTTTATCCTTAAGCTTGATAGGCTTTTGTTTATTTGCAAATGTCTTAATCTGTTGGCAGAAGAACTAAAGAACTATGGGACCCAGGATATATTTGTGCTTTGTACCAGAGGAGAGCTCTTAAAATACCGAGTACCAAACCTTATAGACACCTACCAACAGCATGGGATCTATGTGCACCACCATCCTATTCTTGACGGGGATGCTCCTGACATTGCCAAGTGCTGCAAAATTCTGGACGAGCTCAGAAGCTGCCTGGAAAGTAACCGGAAAACAATCATACAGTAGGTTCTGGTTGCTTCCCTTTCACCCCATGTTCCTGTAAAAGATACTAGCTTCTCTAGATATATGATGAGCTGAAACAGAATCCTGTCAAATGACAATTGTGTTCTTTAGGGTTAGTTCAAGCTGTGAAAAGCTGCTTGTTTCTCCTCGGGCACCCTTTTGGACCTAACTTGTCCTTTGTAAGATTTGAATCTCCCATTTCCCCTTGCTCTGTCCAGCAAGCGCTTCAAAGTCTGTGTTGAATGGCACCATATGGCTCCTTGCTGCTAGCCTAGTTGGATATCAGGTATACAATATGAGTTGTAAGCTAATGCAGCTGTTGTCAGAGGGTAACACACCCCTGGGCTGTTTATCAGGGGCTCAATGGGTTCCAGCAGTGCAAAATTCACTCTTAAACTGCATGAGATTGGTTTAAAGTAATTTCCTCAGACACTTGTAGCTGAGCTCGGGGTAGAGGGGAAGAGCTTTCCAAGTTCCATGTTCCCTGAATGATCCTGCTGACAGCTCCCCACACAGACATCCACTGAGTCCTTGGTCTTCCTGCTGATGCAGAACCCTGCTGCTATCATTAGCTCACAACTGTCACGGAAGCCTGAATCTGGAGTAGGATTTAAAGAAAATTGAGATTGTCAGTCTTCATGCTGTTTTCTGTCCTCCAGTGCCTTTGGGACTATTAACCATGAATGAAGGGGAACTTTAAAACTGCAGTTTCTCCAGAAAGACACTACTTAGGGAAGGTCTGAAGAATATATGGGAGATAGGCTTGTAGGTATTTCTACAGAAATTCTTATTCTGACTTTCTTGTACCACTGCTCCTCTTGCAATAATTGTGTCCATATATTTACGTATTGAGGGGGGCCCTGGGTGTTGCAGCATACTACAGCTTGTTACACTCAAATGTTCTCTTTTCTTTCAGCTGTTACGGTGGCCTCGGACGCTCATGTCTCAGTAAGCAGTTGCCTTCTCCCTCTCAATGCCTGATTAACTAACCTATCCTACAAACCTGTTCTCGTGAGACAGCACTGTCTAAAAGAGCCAAATTCTACTTGAAGCTTAACTGTGGTTACAGTGCGAACTGTCACTACAGGTAGCAGGCTAGTTAAACATATTTACGTCCATTTCTTGGGAATGGTGTTGTCAAACGGTAGTAATATTAGCTGCCTGTGTAGAAACTGTTTGTGATGAGTGACGTAAGTATGTCACAGTATAGACCTGAGTGCGTAGGTGAGGGGATGGAGGGTCAGGCAGGGTCAGTCTTTCAGTGAGGCTGATAGAAAGTTCCCTCTTACCTTCTGACACTATCTCTGTTTTCACTGCAGATTTTTAGTCTCCTCTGACTGATGGGATTGCACTTTCCCCTCTTCCCTGAACATCTCCTCAAGAAAAGGAGATGAACCTATTCCTCTGCATCTTCAGCCTAAAGTTCCCCCTAAAGCTTTCAGGGGCATTAGTTACTGTGTGTGCCCCAGAAGGAAGGGGTGGTGGCATTGCCAAAAAAGCAAATGCGGTCAGAAGACACAAAGGGGAATTAACTGGGTGTACTGGGACTTCTTCTTGGAAAGACTTTAGAATTTGCCTCCTGAACGCTGCTAGAAAGGCAGGGTGGGGAAAAGTGGGCGGGTTTTTGCCTGTTTCCAAAGCCTGCAGGCTTGGGCAGGAGCAGCAGGCAGAGGGGGCTGGTGTCAACAAATAGTATTCAGCAAAAGATCCAACAGACCTGTGACCCTGATATGACAAGGTTGAGTTTTGCTAGAGTGGTTTTCATGGAACAAACCTATTACTGTGCAAAAGTGGTACTGTGTAGCATATATACGTTTATACTTTTCCCTTACAGTAGCTGCATGTCTCCTGCTTCAGCTTTCGGACACGCTGGCACCTCAGCAAGTAATAGACAGGCTCAGAAACTTGAGAGGATCTGGGGCGATACAGACCATCAAGGTAATAAGGCTACAACAGGTAATGCGTGTGTCAAAACAAGGGTAGAGAGGAGGGACAGTCCTCCTTGTTTCACAAAGGCATCCCTGTGTCTTTTTGAGAAGCTCCACAGTTGGTGCCCCTGCTGCTCTCGGGTTTGAGCTGCTTCTAGATTTCTGCTTGCATGCTGAATCTGTCTTGTTCTGCCCTCAACAGCTGTTCTCCCTGCCTGCTCTCCACCATCACTAGTGTTGCTTTCTCCTTATCCCTGCTCGTCACTTGCTAAGCTATTGTCCTTTTTGTTTTTCTGTTGCTCACATGCTCCTTGCAACTTGGACATTGCTTGATTTTCCTGCCTTGCTTTTGTTGCATCTTTGTAACCAAGTTAGCCATCTTCATCTTCTGTAGCTATCACATCGATACACTGGCAGTTGCCTTTTAAGAAGTATCTCTAGCACTATGTGGAGGGAGGCCTAAGTCGCCAAGCAGAATAGGGGTTTTCGGTGGGATGTTTAGCTACTCTGTGTACATATTTTTGTTGATAGAAGTCCAAGATGTTATGGTCTTAAAATAGTTCTATGTACAGGAAAGAGCAGCTGACATTTTAAAAGTTTACAAGACTAGTTTCTGAGGAGAAAGTTGTCTAAAGACTGTCTCTTTGTTAGCTCTAAGCCTCTCTGGAAGGCAAATTTTGTTTAAACTACTTGTTGAAAATCAGTTTTCCTCAACCCAAAGGGGCAGGTGGGGAGCAGCTTGCATCCCTGGTTGAAGAGGCAGGGAAGGATATGAACAAATGTTACACCTGGAATCCTTCACAGCCACATGGGGGGGGATGATCTGTCCTTTAGCCTCTGCTGACCAACATTTTTATTTTATGTTGAACACTTGCTTCTTAATATTCCACATGGTGTATGAGTTGACCTAAGAGCTTACCACAAACTGTTGTACATCATCGTACTAGCTAAAGGCTGTGTTCTGCATCATGGACTCGTTATGGAGAGAGCAATAACTCTTGGTAACCCAAATAAAGCAGCTTTGAATTCTGACATGAAACTCTCTCCTATAAGGACCATGTTTTGCGTTCCCTTGAGCTCACATGTGCCCTTTATAAGGAACCACAGGAGCCAAGCCAGGATCCATGTAATCTGTGTCCGATGGTGAAAAATTCCAGAGGATTTGGAGTAAGCACAAGAAGAACAAATAAATGGGCTAGAGGGTGCAGTTTTTATCCTGGGGTATCAAACAGCTTTTTAAGATAGGCAGTGCCTTTTCTGAAAGTATAGAGCACTCACTACAAATCTGGTTGTGCTTTTTCAGCAATACAATTACCTCCATGACTTTCGAGAGAACCTAGCTGCACATCTGGCAACAAAGGATACAGTATTAAGATCGGTATCGCGGTAACTAATACTGAATTAATACTGGCGTGGTGTACCTTTGTGTCTACATGGCTGTGGCAGACACCTGGACAAGACGCCTCACTCCTGACCTTTAGTTTCTCATCGCTGCTGCCGATGTGACACAGCTGCTCACTTCCAAATCTGTGTGTCAAGTGTTGATGTGGGGGAAGGAAATTCCACAGGACATGCAGCATCTTTGTCTGTTTGGCAGTCTTTAATACTTTCTGCCTTAAAAATCCATGAAAGTGTATTTGTGTTCATTACTGTTCTGCTGGTGGCCTGCATGCCTAATGAGCTTGCTTTCAATATAATAATGACTCTTACACAATGATTACCTCACGTTTAACATCACTTGGTACCAACAACATGTATGTCTGCTACCATTGAACTGGCATGCTGATGTTTTCATGTTGACATTCTCTGGGCTGCTTCAGTGAACTTCCCAAGTGGAAGGGAGGCCAGGCTGTCAATGAAGTGACTGAATATCATTTTGATTTTTGTCTCTGTTCTATGTAGTGTGAGGATTGGGACAAGCAATTGAACATGAAGGCAGGATCTGTGAGGAAACAGAATAGCCTGTAACTCCTCACAGAGGAGTGCAGACTTCTAGTGCTGATGGGCTGGCTTCTGCTCCAGGGTGTAGGGGAAGAAAAGTGGGGGGAGGTGAAGGGTAACTCCTTCTCTACTGGCCTTTGTAAGAAAGTCATGCTGGGATAATGTAGCTAGATAAAAATACATCACTGGAGCTGTTTAAAAAAAACCCCTCAGCTCTAGCTTCAAATCAAAGGAAAGTCAAGCATGAAAATTTTCCTGCTGGAGCACTTGCCCCTTATGAGCTAGTAAGAACTCATTCTAAAATGTCACAGTTCTACTTCATGTGTTCACTGATATTTAGAAACAAGACCCCTTGTTCCAACGGAAGGAGGTTTTATACTGAAGATCTGTGACAAAACAAGGGGGGGGGTATATGAATATGGTGGGAAGAGACACAGTGCTATAGCTGTGTGGGTGAGATTCTGGCGCAGCACTTCTGCGTGCTAATGCTAGAGAGAGTAAATAAACAATCATCAGCTGTGGGCTGGAGAGAATCTCACAGCAACATGCCTCTAACAGTCCACATCCCTCCTGTTTAACTATGTCCACCCATAAAGACCAGAGAAGATGAAGAGAATCCTGAAGACAACATTTAAACTAGTTCTGTCCCAGTCTGAGGAAGCAATGATCATCCACCTCAGTGCCCAGGTACCTTCTGAGGCCCTGCGAGGTTCACTTTGGCTCTGGGAAGAAAGCCCCCATCACCCACACCGTGCCTTTTGCTGTTAGACAACTCAAGACACTTCAACAGGTTTAAAAGTGATTTCTGCTTGTGGCGGGTTGACCCTGGCTAAAGGCCAGGTGCCCAGCAAAGCCATTTGTATCACTTCCCCCTCCTCAACTGAACAGGAGAAAGAAAAAATATAACAAAGGGCGTGTAGGGTTGAGATAAGGACAGGAGAGATCACTCACCAATTACAGTCGTGGGCAAAACAGAGTCAACTTGGGGAAAATTAACTTAATTTATTGGCAGTCAACCAGAGCAGGGTAATGAGAAATAAAACCAAATCTCAAAACACTTTCCCTCCACCCCTCCCTTGTTCCCAGGCACAACTTCACTCCCGGATTCTCTACCTACCCCCCACCGCCCCCCAGTGGCGCAGGGGGATGGGCAATGGGGGTTATGGTTAGTTCATCACATGTTATTTCTGCCACTTCATCCTCCTCAGGGGCAGGACTCCTCACCCTCTTTCCTGCTCCAGCGTGGGGTCCCTCCCACAGCAGACAGTCCTCCACGAACTTCTCTAGCGTGGGTCCTTCTTCACGAACTGCTCCAGCGTGGGTCCCTTCCACAGGCTGCAGTCCTTCAGGCACAGACTGCTTCAGTGTGGGTCCCCCACAGGGTCACAAGTCCTGCCAGAAAACCTGCTCCGTGGGCTCCTCTCTCCACAGGTCCTGCCGGGAGCCTGCTCCTAGCACGGGCTTCCCACGGGGTCAGTCTCCTTCACGCATCCCCCTTCTCCAGCATGGGGTCCTTCACAGGCTGCAGGTGGAGATCTGCCCCCCCGTGGACCTCCCTGGGCTGCAGGGGGACAGCCTGCCTCACCAGGGTCTTCCCCACGGGCTGCAGGGGAATCTCCGCTCCGGCGCCTGGAGCGTCTTCTCCCCTCCTTCTGCACTGACCTGGAGGTCTGCGGGGCTGTTTCTCTTGCATGTTCTCACTCCTCTCTCCGGCTGCTATTTCTGTGTCCCAACAACTTTTTTTTCCTTCTTAAATCTGTTATCTTAGAGGTGCTACCACTATCGCTGATGGGCTCAGCCTTGGCCAGCAGCAGGTCCAACTTGGAGCTGGCTGGAATTGGCTCTGTCAGACACGGGAAGCTTCCAGCAGCTTCTCACAGAAGCCACCCCTGTAAGCCCCCTGCTACCAAAACCTTGCCACATAAAGCCAATACACTACTGACTATATTTAATTAGCTCTTACTACCTTTCCCTTTTCCCCTCCTAAGGCAGGCAACAGTTCCCACAGCATGGAGTCGCTTACAGAGAATACTTTGCTAAAAACATGTATTGTTCTGTCCCTGACACTACTCCCCAACACTCAAACAGAAATCAGAGAAACAAAAGTGTCTGTCTGTCCTTTCTTCGGTGCTGAATCTTGCAACTGGAGGTATTCATTTATTAAATATATGTCAGATGCCTTTTTAAGATGACTTAGCAGGAAACTTTCTGACAGGGAGAAAGAAATGTTATTTATTTTCTCCATCTTTTGCCTCCTGGAACTCCAAAAATCAATTACTATCAGGTCCACATGTTGAATACAGAAAGACTCTAGCTAGGCATTGTGCATGCTTCTTCACATGCATCAGTTGCTTCCACACGGACTGCTCCCATAAAACTCAGACGTGGGGCTCACATCGCTGGGTACAGATAAGAACGTTCACACCACCCAGCAGCTAGGTTGATGCTGGTAGACAATAACCTTTTTTTAAAAAATAAAAATGCTGAAACCAGCTTCTAAACAGCATTTTCTGAAGGACTTGGCTGGACAGGCATCGCACTTCCAACACGCTGGGTTCCCATAGGACTTTTTAACTTCTAACTTGCACTTCCGACCTTTCTCTGCAATGTTTTGACAGTTTAAAGACCTTTGAAATGAGATTACTTAAATTCTTCAGCGCTCATGTATTTAACCGCAGCGGGCAGGACAGACTCCAAATAAGCATTTTGCTCCTGGGGTTAGCGGTGAATTCAAGTTCACCAGTAGAACTGCACTGGCAAGCTACTGCGCTGTTGTCCCCTCTGAATTCCTCTGATCAGGAATACTCACATGCACTTTCACCTTAGATGCGTAAAGCCAGTCATCCACCGGACAGTGCAAGTGTTGCAAACATTTTGCTAAATATTCCTGGCTAAAGCTGCTCCACTGCTGGAGGGGGTTTTCAGAAGGTTTTTTTCAGTTGAACTCGGTAAATCCTGCATTGTTTATTCTGCTGTGTAACTTGGCTTAAATCAGCCCGAGTACCAAGGGAATGAGAGATTTGTTTAGAAGGACAAGGAGAGCTAGGGGCTATGAGCCAGTAAGTCTCATTTCCATAACAGATTAATAAATACACAAACATATGAAAGGGTTAATTAAGTTTTTCTTGCACAGGCTTTAGTCATATCTTAGAGCAGTCTCTGAAGGCACTGAGCAGCAGGAAAACAAAAACGATCCAATAGGAACAATACTCCTGCGTTTCTGAAAAGCCTTTCAGAAATTCTGATAAAAGCTCAAAATTATGATTGCATAAGGAAGAAAATCCTCTTGTCAAGTAACAACTGATCAAAAGGGATTACAGAATAGGAATAACGAGTTTTTGGTGAGGAGGAGCTCCTCGCAGAGCTCCAGAGGTGTGCGGCCTGGAACCCGGGCCTTTGCACAGAAAATGCAGGCTGTGAGAGAATGCCTGCAACTGCTGCAAATGGTTTGGGACAGTCAGGGAAAAAAAAAAAAAAAATCTTGTAATGCTGAATGCTTGAGCAATGACAGCATGTGAAATTAAGTGTCAATAAATGCAAAGAAGAAACACAAGTGAGAAAAACAATTTTATATGCATAGTAATAAGCTATCAGGTATCATTACTTAGCAAAGAGAATTCGAAGTTATCACAGCCTGAATTCTCATATCCAGTACATTAAATAAGAAGTAGAGAGAAATTCAGAAGCAGAGAGCAGGAAACTGCTGCTCTAAATCCCCTGGGCACCCAAATCTCGTGCGATGACAACAGCTTAGAAAAGGAAAATTTGCAGAGGAGAAAGGATAATCACAAAGCCATGGAAGGACTTCCAGCAAGAAGAGATTAAGACTTCTCCACTTTGAAAGATGACATGATGAAAGTCTAGTCAATCATGTCCAGCATAAATACAGTGGAAAGGGGGAAATTTTCAATATGCCTCAAAAAATAAGAGCTTAGGGGCACCAAATGAAGTCCAGCAGAGCTTTTAAACAAGTATTTTTTACATGCTGAGCAATTCCATTGCAGAACTCACTGTCTCAGGGTATCTTTCGTACTAGGCTATAAACGTGCTCAGAAAGCAACTGAATTAATGGAAGAAAAGCTATTCAAGGGCTGTTTAAGATGCCAAACCTCTAGCTCAGGAAATCTGTAACAGGTAGGTTTCCAAACACATTCTTCCACTATTCAGGCAGAGATATTCAATACCTTCCCTGTTTCATATTCTTTTTGCTCAATCGTTGCCGCTGTCCAACACACCGGTATCTGGATTTCTGGTCGAACCCAGCGCACCATTCGTATGACTTTTATTGCATCTAACACCCGAGAGACCCAAAGTGAACAAATAAACAGTTTATATGAAAAAGTTTTACTAGAACTCAGAAACTATTCATTGTTCTCCAGCACACGTAAATGAAAAAGATCCCTAATTATTACTCCTAAATTAAGCAGCTGTTCGCAGTCACAATTTACAATGCAATATTATCAGTTTAGCTGAAACATCTTCCCCCTGCCCCACCTACTATTTATCTGCAGACCCATGAGAAAAAGACAGCAAGCAGGAAATCAGAGCTTCCATTTTCCAGACGTAACTTGATTCAGTGTTCTATTTTTAAAAGGTAATGCAATTATCCATCATAAAACAAACAGATGAATACAGCAAGTATCTGTTCAATTTAAAAACAAAACAAGGCACCAGGTAAAAATAAGTGTTTCTGAATTTGACATTTTTTTTTATTATTTATTGCACTAAGGAACAGCAGGGCAGTTTCACAATCTCACTTTCTGCTTTGAAAAGGTCTGTAGCATTACTCTTAAACTCAAGAGTATTTTCATCATTGGACTTGATAAATATTGTAGGTTTGTCCATTTGTTAATAAAACAGCACAGACAAAAAAAAAATCATCATTTAAATTCAGTCCTTCGTGGACAATTCAACTTCTCCTATCACAATGACATATGCTTGAGATTAAAGCAAGGCTAACGTTCAGTAAAAATACAGAAGTCTCTGAACCATGCATATACAGGGAAAGATTAACTAGATAGAAAAAAAATAAAATACAACAAAATAGAATTCCAATTTTTGCAATTGTGTCCATGAAGTCATCTCTTAAGACCAACATCACCTACAGGTGAAACACACAGCACTTCCAGTCCTTCCCAAGCACTCGGCAGCTAGAGCTGATTTACAGTTAGAGTGGGATACGCAAGTCCAAATGAGCCACTACGAAGCCCAGCCTAAAGAAAATCCCTAGTGTACTAAGGCTAGTCAGTAACAAATACCTACTTGAAGATTATGGCTGTTCCTTATGGAGTGCAAAGTCAACACTTTTGAAAACCCAGTAATCTTTACATTAATTTACAGGTAATTCTTTAATTTCACTGTCCCAGTAAAATATAAGAAAACAGTCTTTCCACAAGTATAAAATGTGGAAATATTTTAAAAATAGGGGAGTCATTGTTTTCTAACGCAAATGCGATCATCAGATTCCGTAATTAATCTTGGTAAGAGGATCTCCTTGTAAAGAATCCATGTTTGTGGCTTTTGCATGCACTTAACTGGAACAAAGCTTGCTGAATGTCTTCTTAAGAGCTCACCAGAACATAAATCATGCTGGAAAATAAAATAAAAACATTTAAGATGCACCATTTTGATTAGCGTTAGACATTGCATTATACAGTCATGTATTCTAAGAAACAAAGCTGTGTGAGGTACATGGATTGTGTAAAATCTTCAGTCACAAAAGACATCAGAAGGGCATTAGAAAGCAAGACATAAACTGATACAACAACCACGTGCCACTAAATTGAGTGACATTGTAATAGGGAGCCCTCTATAAATGTGCCGAGAGGAAGGAGGACTGCGCACCGCTTCCCATGTCACCCCCCCCCCCCCCCCCCCCGGAGCAGATGTGAACACCGAGCTGCAAGGTGGCTTTTGGCTCGAAGGAAGAATTGAGAGAAGGAACCAGGCGGTGGCACTGGCTTTTGTGCCTCCCACCCCTTTTCACTCTCAGAATGACTCTTCTACCTTTGACTTCAACAAAGAAATTACATTTACATCAAAATACATATTTACTTACTCTAAGAATATAACTGTTCCAGCTTCTTAACGAAAATACTTGAGGGGTTATTATATTATGCTTAAAAGAAGAAAAGCCCGGAGCTTTGAAGTCTCCAGTCATGGTATACAGATTCAAAAATAGTAATTCCAACCAAATTAAGGCTTGCATTTTAAGACAGAATAAATGGTAATTGTGGATTCTTTTTCAGGAAAGTTGGCACTATATATGTTTTCCTACGTACAAAATTTCTCTTGTGCGCCGAGCCAAAATTCCAGACTAAAAATTAGATGGGAGACAGAGGAAAAAACTTACCCATATAGGTAGTAAAAAAATGATAGAAGGTAGAACGCTAATTTGCACCATCCCTCTTTCTGGCAATAGGCTAAAATATCTGCATTCATGATGGTTGTAGGATCATACAGACCAGGGCCACTCATCACAGGTCTACTCATGTACCTGAAAGCGATGCACAGTTAGTTTTGTGGTGGCAGCGATGGAAAACATTGGTTCCTGCCCCCGACCCACCAAGTAATACCAGAACCGAGACAAGGAATCGCACCCCTGACAGCAAAGTCCATCAGCTCCGTGTAGGAGATGGCGAACTGCAAGAGCCATACGAAGCTCCAAACTAAACGTGCCTACGGAAGAGCTTTCACAGACGGTGCCGCGACAGCTCACCTCAGCCTTAAACCATGCTGACCTCTGGTACGCCAAAAGGAAATAGGACAAGTTTATAAATAAATGAAAAATGGGATTCCTTATGAAAGGGTTGGAAAAGCTGGAGAAGAGACGAGCGTATAAGCCTATGTAAAACCTACATCCTCTACTCATGAATAAAACGCATGCTGGCTACCATGCTGAAGGAACAGTCATACGGGTCAACACAAAATGATCCTGAAATTGTAGTTTAACACAGGCTGCTAGCAAAAGAAACAGTCCTACCTCCACCCCTCTGATTCCTCCTCACGCCAGGACTAGCACAGATACAGCCACGCAGTGAAAGCTGTTTTGCTGGGTTACGTTTCAACCAGACCAGCTCCCTCCTGCAGCTCCCTGCACAGGACTAATACCAGCACAAGGAGAGGCGGTGCCCATGTCTTAGTGCTCGGAGGAAAGCGGGACTGCCACTTCTAGTGGCAACCCGCAGTGTGAATCTGCAGTATCAGCACACCTTTGACACGTCAGCTGCCTTGAACGTACACACAACACAACTCGATTCTTGCACAGCACAAGAGAATAACAAATAAAAATGGCAGAGAAAGTAAAGGGATGGCTCTTATTTTATAGTCACGACGTAAACTTTCTCGACGTCGCATCGGAAAGCATCTTTATTTGCCAAAGACACAGAACACTTAACAGGAAGCACTGCAACAGGAGAATGAGTAACAATTAACGCGACTACAGAGATACCAGACTCGTCAATATTACCTCCAAATATGATAAGCCAACAAAGGCATATTGAGACCCAGTGTAAGCCACTCTGCTGCACAGAGAAACATAACACAGAAGAATGCATGGATGAGGTACTCTGGAAGTACAAGCTGGAAAAGAAAAATATGAGTTAGAAGTTTTGATTACTCAAAGCAAAATGTGTGGTGTTTAATCTAGTTTGGAGGTAAGCTATTGTTTAAAAAAATATTATTTAAAAGCAACACTAACAAGAACAAGACTGCAGAAAGTGAAAATAGCAACCAGCAGTACGTGCCTTGCTGTTTTCACATGATATTCATGAACAAAGAAGAAAAATTTACAAAATTAAATGCTTAAATATTTTTTTATTGCTTCTATTAAATTAAGTGCACTTTTAACAGATTCCACGCTTTACACGTGACCTTCACAACAGAAGAGATCGAGATATTTCTGCTCATGCAAAAGAGAAATATCAGTAGGAAACATGCTCCATGTAACAGTTTATAGGCAAAAAGATGTTTTGTGTTTTCCTATTTTACAGCTTTGTTTTGGTATTCACATGTACGTAATTTTTCAAATACAAACTATTCAAACTATTGCCAAAATGTAAAATCCTAGGCAGAGCTTTATAGAACCAAATCAGCAGTAACGTTGTTAGGCACACCGGTCTGCACAGAGACGAGCGCTGTGCTGCCTGCAGCGCAGGAAGGCGCGACAGCAGCTATGCACGTACAGTTTAGGGCTTATTTGCCAGCTTCGTGTTCCTTCACAAGTACCTAATAGGCATGCTTTATAGCATCATGCTTTCCAGCAGAAGCCCACAGAGCTAATTATCAGTTTACTACGAAATCACAGAAAGCGTGAAATGCCAGGTATTATTAGTGTTATTAATAGGAATAATATGGAGAGATACATAGATTAAATGCATGCAAAGAGAGCCAGCAAAATCTCACACCCACCACAAGAGTAAAGTTTTCCAAACCAAGTCACCCCAAAGTGATGCCATTTACTCCTTTATCACACAATGCATAAAGAAGCAAATCTGTAAGCTTCCAAATTCTCAGCTCAGGACCACTGAAACATCTCCTCATGAAAAATACTCCATTTCTACCTAAAGATTTTTATTGTCTATATGTGTTTCCACGCATACACACACACACACCACTCTGCCCCTCTTTTTGCATAATATGACTAACGTTGCATAGGATGACTACATTGAAGCTTCAGTGTTCTATAATTTTGTTTCATTCTCTCTAAGCAGATGCTGCTTTTAAACCCCCAAAATATCTTCCTAGAAACCTAAAAACTACCAACAGACATTCTCACCACCTCCTTTGCTACAACTTTCTGCTTCTCTAAATGAAGAATATCAAACAAAGCAAACTTGCATCAACATCAACAAAAATAAGCTGTCATACATGAAATGTTTCAAGTAAATATTTTGTCCAGATCCTTCTTTGTATACTTACCATTTACAACTTGGCAATTATTTATAGTCGAACAACAACCCCCCTATCCAAAACACAATGCCTTGGCAGCCTGCTGAGACAGATTTACCAGGTCTGAAAATTTGTAGTTTATTTAACTACACATGTCAAAACACATTGTTCTTTATCTTCTTTATTATACCCTACTCCCACACCAGAATACCTGTCCTCTTCAAACCTACCACACTTTATCCTCCCTGGCTAACTAAAGGAAAATGAACTACATCATATTCTACCATGATATTTATCACAGAAGCGAGGGAGGAAGACATCTCACTGCTGAGAAGAGATGACTATAATAGGAGCAGGGAAGAGAAGGCATCAACAGTATACTAAACAGTTACTATTTTGGGCTAATCTTTCTACTGAGGTGTCTCAATTCCTACCAGGATTTTTGATTCTTTGTACAGGAAAACAACACTTCAGTGTGTTTGTCCAACAACATTTACCAGATCCCTTCAAGAGTCTGGATCTTAACTTCACTTTTAGTGGTTAATCTGCTTTCACCAGAACAGCAAATATTAAGTTATTAAATAATTTCAATCCAGAGATTATCATATAAATAAACACTACATGCATGTGGGTTAACCGAAGGTTAATATTTGCGTTAAACATGCGCATTATAATACTTCAAAGGTTGCGATAAGATCATAATGCATAAATGTAATGAGAATTTGCCTTCCCCATACTGTAGCAGAAATGACTGTAGAACAGACCAAGCAAGGGAAACTGTTAGATGCACAGCTATCCGAGCAGCAAACCTCACCCTCTGAGATGCAATCCTCTGCCTATCACCTCTTCTCCTTCTCCTCCCCAGCCGTTCTCATGCTATAATGCCTGCTGTCAATTTATGTGCCATATGTCTAACATGCATTCCCCGTGCCCCAGCTACTGTAAATTCATTTTTCATTTGCATAATTTACTTAACTCTTCAAAACACAATGAAGTCACAGTCCAGGCCATGCTGCTGTGCTGCCCCTGCATTGTACCTCAGCCTGGGCACACCAAGCCAAAGTAAAAACCATGAGAAATGTACAAAACCCCTGCTGTATCAAACTATATGCTCTTTAACAAGCATCCCTTTCATTATTGGCCTGTTAAAGATGCAAGCAAATAGTTTGCCTCAAATTCTTTTCATAAACCAAGGAGTGCCAGAGTTGCATCCAAGAGAGGCCACCAACATACACCCCTGATCCTGGAACATAAAACAAAGAAGTGAATATAGCGCCTATCACATTATGCCCACCTAAATCCTCAAACAAGATCAGAATTTACTGGGTCAACGCTTAAAAAACAACTAGTCTCCTATAATCTCAGAGTTCAATAAGTCTTGCTTGAAAAGTACTATTTATTTCTATCTAAAGTTACTTCAGCTAATCAATAGGACATATATAACAGGCATGTAACAGTTTTCCCCACTTCACTGGGTAAGCAAGCAAAATTGTTTTGCACAAAATATGGAAATCCATGAAGTTGTTGTAAACCCCAACAAACAAATAACGAGCAGATGAACAGGCACACTAAACAAAACAGCTTAATAGTATTACAAATGTTCCTTACAAAATGAAAGGGAAGTGGCATTAAAAAACATTAAACTGAAAAGCAGTACACACCTTTAATGCAATTTTGACTCTTTTAATCTTTTTGACCTTTTCAACTGTCTTTGTGCCGAAAACGTAGAAAGCAGATTGAAAGAATGTTAGTATGACAGCTGACAAGATCACCAGCAGATTAATAACAGTCAGAATATTCAACTTCAAAGTAAAGAATCAGATAGAAAAAGAATCTTCCCTAGAACGTCTATCGAACAGCTAGGTTTTGTCAACCCAGATGCAATTCTATTGCCTAGTTTGAGTATATCAAGATAACACCAAAAATAAGCACTTTACATAGATTTATTTAAAAAATTGTTCAGCATGCTACTTACAGGATTGAGTGTATTACACTGGTCTATGGGATTCTTGTAATCGGTCTTCAACTCATCAAATGCTATAATCTAGAAAAAAAAAAAAAGAAACAGTCGTGATTCTTCAGTCCAGGAGCAACAATGTGTTTTATCCATGAAAAGTAATATTTTGGCACAGAGCCATAACATTCAAGTGCTTCCATCCTATTCAGGACCGTAATTTCTCCTGAGTAAATTCTAATAACCCCACAATAAGACCACAGGTTAAGACACATTTGAAATAGGTTATACAAACAAGAAAGCAGAAGATATTTCAGGCATTCAAAGACCTCTGCCCACACTCTACCCTTCTACCTCCCCACTAGCAATGAATTTCCAACACCCCTTTCAGCAGTTTTGAACCCCACTTGCTGTGCGCAGACCCCCATCGCGAGTGACTTTTGGTTGCCAGCAGGAAACCGACACAGGGTTCGTTAATGAAGAAAAAGCAATAGCAATCTTAAAAGCAGCCAGATGTTTTGTTCGGTTACTCTCAAAGTAAACGCTGACTCTGCATATATGTCCAAAAAGTGCATCCATAAAAAAACCAACCTATGTATACTCAACCTTTCATGCCATGAAAATTAGACAAAGATGCAGCACGAAATACAACAAAAGCCACCTCTACAGAACAAAGGTCATGCCAAACATTAAAAAAAAGTCTCAAGACAGACCAAGCTCTTACCAGCATGAAATTCATTTATATTCATGTAAGCCCCACTATGCTTAGAGGACAGGGCCTACATCACAACAGACCAGTTTTCGTTAAGGATAACTAGGAAGCTTGAAAGAGCACAGGAACAAAACCCTCTTCGCGTCCTCTCCTAGAGCCAAGCCTCACAGCTGATCCAGGGCAGGTTCCTATGTGGCTAGCTCTCCCTGTGCCAGCCTCAAGACAGAAAACTGTCCAAAAAAAAATAGTAACTTAAAAAAAAAAAAATCTAAAAAATGAAGTCTCAATACAAAGCACCAAAAGAATGCAAGGCTTAACTCGTTATTTCTGTCAAATAAGCAGCCAAACTGACTTCAGACTAAAACATTTTCAAGCGGTGTTTTAAAAAGGCTGCTCCTCTTTAAAATACCGTTTAACGAAACGGATGTCTCTTACATCAGCACTTAAAAACAAAAAAAAAATCTGTTTTATTCACAGCCAACCGCTGCCAGATTTCCACCTCTTCGCGATAAGGACGAAGGTGGGCACCAGATCGCCGGCAGCCCCCAGCCCTGGGAGCGAACCCTTTGGGGGTTTCTGAGGGGAGACCCCCACCATTACCCCCCACACACACACCCTCTCCGCAACCGGCTTTGGCCGGGCAAGGCCAGCCCGGCCCGGGCCGGGTTTCGCCTTCGGCCTCGTCTGTGCCTCGTCCCCCTCCCTGTTCTCCCCTCGGGTTCCCTTCCTTTCCCCCGGGACGGCCGCGCCTCGATGGCGGCGGTCGCTCTCTGAAAGCCGCCCGGTACCGACACAAAGAGCGGGAAAACACGTCCCGCCGACAGCAGCGGACACGGAGGACCTCCCTTCTGACTGACTGACGGACGGACGGACGGACACCGGTCTCCCTCGGCAGAGCCCTCAGGGCCTCCTCCTGCCTCAGGAGCGACGGCGGGAAAGGGCCTCACCGGAGCGGGGGGAGGGTGGGGGAGCCGTCCCCTCAGCCCGGTCGGCGGGAAGGGGGGGGACGCGGGACACCCTTTCCCTCAGAAACCCGCCCTCCCCGCCGGACTCACATGCCAGATGGCGAAGAAGATGAGGGCGGCGGTGAGCAGCAGCGCCAACATGTAACAGAAGGCGGCGAACGTGAAGGCCATGGCGGCGGGGCCGGGCGGGCCGGGAGCGGCGCGGGGGATGCCGGGCGCGATCATTCACCGGCCGGACCGCCCGGCCCCGCCCCGCCCCGCGGAGGGCGCCCCCTGCCGGAGCCCGCCGGCACCGCCGCCCTGGCGTCAGGCGCCATTTTCTGCCCGGGCCAGGGCGGGGTGTTTGGTTTTTTTTTTTTTTTTGGCTTTTCCCTCCCGTGTTGATACCTGCAGTGAAAAAGGCTGCAAAGGCCGCGGGGCCCCAGAAATGGGGCGTGTAAAGACACATCTGCAAGGCCATGGAACCAAAGAGTTGGGAAACGGGGGTAAAAAAAAACAACGGGAAAATGGAATTTGACCTAAAGCTAGATAAAAAAAAGTTTTTCGGGTTAAAATGTGGGAGACGGGCGTGCGATCGTAATAATTGTAGTGCCGTGTCGGAGGGGATTGCTTGGTAAGTATGAGCTATGTCTGGAGAAATGGGAGATGGCAAATTTCCCTTTGGAAGAAATACTGGAGAAGGGTCCCCGGAGGAAGGGGGTAACTGGTTCCTACGATCCCAAATCGGTAGAATTTGGAGCCGGCTCAAAGGAAACAGCAAGATGAGAAAACAGTTGGAGGAGAACATCACCTATTTTTCCTCCCGCAGGGTCGTATAAAAGCCGTTTCAGTTTTAAGCCATGATGCCTTGCAGTAAAGGAAAGTCTGGGTAGTATTGCTGCAGTCGTTTCCTCCAGACGAGCCGTCCGAGTAGTGATTTCCACAAACCAAACAGCTGCCAAATAGTAAACAGTGTTTTCCGGCGATAGCTGCTGGAAAGCTTTACACACAATTAATTGAGTGTCACAACGAGAGATAAGCAGAAGCTTTATTTCCTTCACCAAAATATGAGGGGAAAACTGTAGCAAATGAGCCGTCTTTGGGAAATGCAAACATAAAGTTAGTATTTCAGTATAAAATCATGCATCTCGCCCACAAAATACTCCCATAAAGCTGCTGCGGTGTCATTATGACCAATAAAACTTCAATGGGAAACCCAGAAAACAGATTTAAAAATTAACCTTAGTCAATGTTAATTTAAAAATGGTAAGAAAACGAACGAACGGGCGAGCGCGGGGTCGGCACTACAGCCTGGGCAGCCACCCGGAGCCAGCTGCTGGCTCTGCCCTGGGAGCCTTCCCACCCCTTTCCAAGGGGGCCAGAGAAGATGACCACCGGGCAATCAGAACATCGGCGAGGGCTTGAGCCTGCTGTGGTTCCCTTCCATCGCGGGGTGACAGGACAGGTTAGGAAGAGAGCAACCACCGTGTTCCTGTTTTGCAGAAGGAAAGGACCTCGGGTAACGGGGGGAGGGTGGGGGTGGTGGTGTCATTTGTGCCAGCGGCTGGTACTGCCAGTTCATGCGGATGGGGCTGTTGAGCCCCTGACAGTGCATCGCGGCCCCCTCCCGACCACTCCTCATCCCTGGCTCCTGAGGAGTGAGCGGGAAACAACAGGGGACCGGAGTCTTCCTCTGCAATAACTTACTTTCCTACATATAACTTACTTGATGCTTCATTAGGCCTTATCTATTAGCACACTGTTGATTTCTTACTTCGAGTAACCTCAAGCTGCACAGGTATGCTTACTCCCGAGGCCATTTGACTGGCCTTTGCTGGAAGACCTGACGTTCACTGTTCAAACTCCTAGTTTCAGGCTTTTCCTAAGCCATCCAGGAGGGTCATTTGCATCAGAAGAGCTGTGGGAGGTAAAGAAACAGAGGATGTGTGCAGAGATGCTGTTAAACCTTGGGACTGGGGAATGCTGGTTTTCAACCACAATATGGAAACCAGCAGTTTGATCCATTCGAGGTAGATGTTTACTTAAAAAGGCACCCAGATGTAGTGACCATTAGTGCTTTAACTCTTATGCCTCCCTGGCGAGACAAAGCCCTGCAGAATTACAGATGCTTTGACACTAAGGCTATTAATATTGTTCAGGAGGGAGGTCGGAGGTCTGGCTCCCCCAAGACCCACCACGAGCCACCAGGCTCACCTATAACACAGGAATTTGTACTTCAAGACACATAAATATGCACTAAGGACTCTACACAGGATTATGCCAAGCCGCTGTTCATAAAATAATAAAAAGGTGTGTCAGCCGTGTACTTGCATTTGCAATTAATACTGGTTCTGCCTCAAGGAATGCAATGTTGTATTACCTCTGATGCTTCTATTCCATTCAACTGCAATTATCTTGTCAGGAAAAGTGGAAGGCAGCTGTAATCTTGTACAACAAAGATTTGTTCATTGAAGGATTTCTTGTATTATAGATTGTCTTTTTAAGGTAACAGAAAAGGAAATTAAAAGCAAATTCTGTAGAAAAGGCTCTAATCAATTCTCATTTCATTCATTTATTTGGGATCTCAAATCAAACAACAACGGAGTATCTTCTCAGAATTTTCTCCCATTAAACTTTGTCAACAATGTAAGAAAGACACAGTAGATATCTGGAAACAGCCTACAGCTTTTAATGCATTTTCCTTTTAGCCTGGGCTCATTGAGTTTAATCCTGATTGGAGTCCCATGGGAAAACATCAGTGTCTGTTCACTTCATCTTAAATCCGTCTCAAGTATTTGTCCTTATCGGAAAACAGTCATATAATCGGTCATAATTCAGTGTGTTACAATCTGTTCATAAGGAGGATTTAGCTGAAGAAAGAAGACGCTGGCAGGTCATGACAATAGTGCTTTGGCAGAGAACTGTGAGGAAAGATTACAGAGCAACTTCTCTGAATTATCATGGGAGAAATGCAGGGGTTAACCACGTTTTTCAACATTAAAAATGATAACCCTGGAAAAATAGTCATTTCAATTATAGATAACAGAGAAGAATCTAATACCATTGAACTCAGTAATAAAAATCCTGCTGACTTCAATAAAGACTTCGCTTACTAGGTTTTCAGCAGAGGAAAATCTGAATATCTATCTACAATTTAGAAGAGACTCTCCAAGTACCTCTAATGTAGCCTAGCAGAGGTCACCTTTCTGCACACCTTTTAAATACATGTCAGAAGCAGCAGAAGCACACAATCTCCCCACCTGCTTACCTCATTTATGTGCTAACAGACATCAGAATGCAGGATGTTGGTTCACTGCTCAATCTTTGATCAGCTGGATGAAAAGATCCCTGGACTTGCGAGTGCACCAACTTCCTTTCCGAACCGGCAAATATCCTTTCCTGTTGTGCTAATTAACTCATCTTCAGAATCCCTGTTTAGACTCTACCATTATGTGTGTGACCGCATAAACAAATTAATGTTATAAATTCCTTTGCACATGAAAGTAAGTCTCAAGAGAAACAACAATCACATTTAAAACCCAATTTCAAAACACAGACGCTGCCAGGCATCTCACCACATCTCATTATGGAATCCACTCGTGGCCTCAATCCCTCCAACATTTACTGTCAGATGGCAACAGTTTTCTTTTAATAGGCTAAATACTGAATACTCAGCCTGTCCTTTAATAACAGGGTTTGTTTTTCTCTTGCTGCATAGAGCTCCTGTTAATGGCTATCCATACAATTCTGAGCCCATGGCATAATACCAGTGTGTGATCAGGCAAAGGGACCAGTAATTGTTTTTTCAAGAACTATTTTATAATGCATTTTGGGATTCGGCTGCTCGTTAACAAAGTAAGAGGGGGATTTTCCAAAACATTCTGCGTTAGCCTAACTGTAGCAGTGATGACTCCGAAAATGTCACCCTTAGAGCCTGGCTCTTCAAAGAATAACTTTAAATTCTGATCCAAATATAAACCAGTGCAGCAACATCAGCCTGAATAAACAGAATCTGAAACCATAGTGGTAGCATTTTAAAATGGCGTTATGTCTGGTACCGAATGACAACGCCTAAAAAAAGTCTCCCTTGTTAATTATTTCACTGCTAATTGTTTTAGCAGAAACCCCGTCACTGCTGGATATGGTGGGAAGATTGCATCAAGGTGGAGTCAGGGCAGCTGCTCACTGGGACAAATGAGGCATTCAGTCCTCTGCCAGATTAACATCATTATTGTTTCTGCCCCCAAAAGGAGGGAAGATACAAGCAACTTCTGCTTTGTATAGAGAAAAATAAGCTGTTCAGGGCTCAGTGTCAACAGCCAGAAGACACAGCCCAGTTATCACAACCTCATGCTCCCCACAAGCAGCTCTTGAAGTCCCCAGCATGCTTGAAAATTTGGGAGGGAGAAGAGTCAGCACGGGACGCAGGAGACTTTGGTCCCCCTGTTCTCCCAGAGACATCCCACGTGGCCTTGCGTACAGCACCTTCAGGCCCAATGTATATTTGCACACTTAAATCACACTAAACAGGATTTCAAAACCCTTCATCTACATCTAAATTCCTTGACAAATCTTGCTTTTGATCTCTCCAGCTACATCCGTATTATCAAATCAGCTCAAGGCTCTACCAGTGCTAGAAATCCACCCCCCTGGCTGTTCTTAAGATTTAAGCACTGCCCTGCACTGGCTCTAGATGAGCACTGTGGTGTTCTCCCATCAGTAACCTCAGGCACAGGGCGCAGGGTGGGCTGGCTGGCTCACACTCCACCTCTGCCTCTCTGGGCCACATGGACGAGGTCACTGAGCCAGTCGCTCCGAAATCTTAGGACTAAACTGCAGCAAGGAGAGCAATAGCAGTATCGGCCTAGGGAATAAAGATGCAGAAGCTGTCTGTAAAACGAAAACAGCTCTGCTTCACCTCACACACAGGGAAAGTGGACTTATGTTAGACTGTACGTAGAGGCCTTGGAATGGGGCCATCTAAGGAAAAAAGGGCTGTTGAGTGGATGCATCTATTTTTCCATTCTTCCAGTAATACAGCTATACAATTTGTTTTGTATTTCTGAACCAAACAATTGCACATTCACAGTTGGAGGTAGGGTATAAATATTGTCTCTAGCTGATCCCTTGATCCAGTCATCCTAGCTGAATTAATCATGTTGGCAAATCAATCCAGGATTTGTTGCCGTCAGAGCAGATGGCCAGGCAGACTGCATTTGTGAGCAAGGCGGGCACATTCTCCTTCCAATTATCCAGCAGCATTTTCCAACGGCGGATATTTAAAATTAGACATTATTTTGAAGAAATGCTAAATCTCTCTTGTTCCTTATTCAGCTCAATAAGGGCACTGACCCCTAACTTTCTGCTCTACTTCTGTCCTCCAAGGCCTTAGTGAAAGTGCAGGATGGCTGGTGCCCCTTTCCCTTTCAACTGAATATTTTCTGCCCCATTTTCTTCTGCTGTCTTCCCATTTTCTGCAGAGAAGAGGTGACAACAACAGATGCTGTTTGGCATGGGGATTCGAAGGGTGCATTATATTAATTGTTGAGCCAAGTGCTGTAGAAAAGGGAAGAGAAGCTGCATTCATGCTACTAGCTGCCTGCCATGGCACATACCAGCAGGAATGGTTAACAGTGCGCCTTTCAAAAAGCCTTCATGGGACTTCCCCATCGCAGTAGTAAATTTGCCATGAAAGACAGTCATGCTGTTTTCCCAGTGTTCACATCTGTTCGGCATTCAGAGTCTTTCTGGCTGATAATTGCTCTCTTCTCCGCTCTGTCTCCTGCTGAGGAATTGCTAGAGCTGTCAGGGGAGTTTCAGCTGAGCTCAATCACATTCTGTACGAGATGTCTCACTTATCACCAAAGGTGAACAAGGTTAACCGAGAGTATGTTTGCAGTCTCTGAAGGAATGAAACATGATAAAACAGTCCAGAGGAGACAATCCCCCTGTGGTGTGACAAAATGGACCACAGTGATTAACTACATCTATGCAAATGTATTAAAAATCTCCTTCAGTTTATGGCTGCATTAGAGAAAAGACACAGAGCCTAGTCAGACCAAGGCGAGGCTGCACAAGATACAGCATATAAGACTGCAGCAGCCAGCCTGTTATCTCCACAAGATCACAATCTTAGTGGCACCAAAAGGAACAGCAGATACGGAAGAAAGCCTGCAAGAACTGGGAGGGGAACAGTGGCCCAGTTTACACTGATGTGAATACAATTTTACATGCCAGGAGCGTCCTGACCACTACCAGAGAATATTCACTGTTTAGTATTTCACCATTTCCCTTCACTGTTTCCCACAAAATGAAAATTGAGTGTTAACAGAAAAATTGAGGTATGTAATTGCTCAGCCTTATGCTCAACCTTTCAATATAGAGACCTGGTAGATACAAATGTGTATTAATTGGAGATATTAAAAGCCAATGTCAGGGCTCCTTGTACTTTGGAATTGTTGTGCTCATTGAAATGTGGCTGGAAATGAAGCTCCCAGTGCCTTGAATACAGCACAACTGAAGCCAGACCACTACCTTATACAACAGCCCAGAGAGAGGTTGCCAGTTCTGACTGTTGACCCCCCAGATATACATTGAGAACTACAACTCCTTTTCCTTGCTAAGCTGCAGGAACCTATATGCTTGCATATCTGGCAGTTCAAGACTGCTCTTTAGGAACACCAGGGCTTCGCTCAGATCCCAGAAAAACTCTTTCTTCCACAGCAGTTACAATTTAAGCTGTGTACCCAGCCTGGAAGCCAGCTCAGCACACAGGACTGATTCCCTGGGCTCAGTACCCTTCTGGAAGTGCTGGGGAAGCAGCAGGTACTCCACAAACTTGGCACCACCTCCACAGCTCTTCCTTTGCTGTTAGAGAGAAGCAGTTGCCTGCCCTAGGGGAAGACCCTGCAGAGAATGACTGTTACCAAACTAGAGTCATACACATAGAAGCAAAATCCAAGAACTCCAGCACCGAGATCTACAAACCCCTCTGTACAGGCTTTTCCGCATGAAGCTGAGCACGTATTTTTCTAACTAGCCACACCTTAGGAGATTGACAAGTCTTGTTCTATTTTCAACTGTAACACAGAAACAATCCAGCTAGACCAGGCCAAAGCTTTTTCGGGTTACTACAGCAGCTAGCCTGCCTACAGCTACTAAGAGAGGTGCCTTAGCTAACCCCTGCAACGTCCCCACATGGGTGAGGTCTCCCATGCTGCCGCAGAAGACCCTGGGGGGCACCACCAAAACTGCAGCTGATGTGACTGTGCAAACTAACAAATGCAGGGGATGGCCCTCCTGCCACATGTCCTCATTTTTGTTCCGAGGGGTGAGGCCCACCTTAAATCATCACCCCTTCCACACAGGAGCCTAGCAGAATAAACCTCAACCAGTCTTACACCTACAGAGTGCCTCAGGTCTCTGTCCCACAGCCTCGCCACCAGCACTCCCCCTTAAGGCTGCTCAAACATCCAGCCATTCTGCCTCTCCATGGCACCATATCAAGATCTTACCTGCCTGTGCTTGTCTCCCCCACCCTCACATGCACCCAAAACACAATATGGCAGGACCTTTGCCTGTGAGGAGCAGCTTAGGAGGTTGGGAGAGCCAGCTTGTACTCCAATCAATTCCACAACCCAGGAGGGACATGGAGCAGTAGGCACAGGCTCCCAAGACCCTTTGACTGGTGTCCCTTTCGCTGCCAGCAGACTGGCACATATGGGCAGCAATTGCCTCAGCTCCTCTTCCAGCTCCTCCAGAACCAACTACAATTCCTCCTCCACATCATTCCCAAAGACCCTGCCAAATCAAGGGATCTCCTTAGCAAACTTCTAGCCCTGAGCCAGCCATCTATTCACACACCTGGAAGAGAAAGCACCAGCTGTGTGTGGTACCCAGGCTACATGTACATTGCAGATTTGTAGTGCTGCACAGAGGTTTTCCATTTTGTTTCCTATTCCCTTCTCTAGCTTTGACTTTAATGACCACTCAACCACCCTTTTCATGTAACTGTTGCAAGTCAATGACCTTTCCTGAATTAAAGCAGCTGCCCTTCACTTCATTGTCCCTAGATCTCCTTGCAGTTCTCTAGTTGGCTTTTGTTCTTACTGTCTCAATGATCTAGCAGTACCAGTGAACTATCACCTCATTCCAAAGTTAAACCTACTCGGTGAACAACAGAGAATGCCACAGGACTCCACAGGTGACCCCCCCCTCTAATGTGAGAGCTATTTATTCCTTTTCCCCCCCCCCTCCTTCCCTTTAATCAGCTGTTCTCGAGAACCATTCTCCTCCCACAGCAGCTTAGCTGGTTTTTTCAGAGCTTTTGGCAACAGATTTTGTTGCAACACATAGGTGACCAAGGTGCCATTCAAGAGCCAGATATGCTGAAGCAGCTGTGCATTCTCCTTCACAGAGCTCTCTCACTTGAGAGAGAAGAGGTTTACTTCTGTTGCATCTAATCTGTGGCCCATTAATTCTGTTCTTCAGCATTGGCAGAAACAATGTATGTCAGCTACCAAAGCTGAATTCCTTGGTTTATCTTTAGTAGTTTTTTCAACAATATAGGCAAAAAACCCCCAAACTCCAAAGATTGGGAAAGGAAGAAACAGTTAGCAAGAATGAGGAAAAGGGAGTGCTTTGATCAAATTAATCCAGTGGTCTCTCGGGCTGGAAAGAGATGACCCAACAACTGTGAGAAGGAAAAGGTACAACTAAGTTCCTTTGACTCCTTCAAGCTTTGGGGTCTCCTTGACAACAACTCTAACATTGTTCAGTTGGCACCTGCACTCTATACTGTATTTCACAGCTCCAGGTTATGCCAGGAGTCTTGACCTTGTGGGAGAGGTGAAACATGGAAGTCTAAGTGGCATTTCAGAATGAAATCAAGCCCCCACACTGTCTTACAGCTCACAAGTACACACGCTGAGTTTTGTGACACAAAGGTGCAAAGCAGTGGAGGATGATGGCAGTTATCCCGCAGTGCTCCATCAGATGCTGTCCTCTCCTCTCCCTTGCTGCCACTCTCCACAACAGACGGAAAGAGGAATTATTTTAGGTAGACAAGCAAGTGAGGGAGCACATTCAAGACTGAAGACCACACTACAAGTCCAAAGCAAACTCCAGGAAGGTGAGAAAAGGAGAAAGGTCATACCCAGTATTAACAGCTTTTCCCATCAGACACACATGCTAGATGTGCTACTTTGCAATTAAAACAGGGCAACAGAACCTCTTAATTAAACATTTTATTGAAACCAATACAAGCACCATGCTTAGCAAAAAAGATTTGGTTTAAAGTAAACATGCAATGTGAACTAGCAGACTAAACAGCATATGGAAGTTGTACTGGTTACTGATATTTTCATGGAATTGCCAAATTCTCAAAACTGGCTGTGAACCTCTCGCACCATTTACCACCCACAGCACTGGTGCCAACCCTGACATGTCACAGTACACAAATCACATCGAGTCTGGATCACATAACAAAAGCAAGAGTTTCACTGCACCCCTTCTCATGTCCCATCACACCTCCACTTCACAGTTACTAGTGTATCAAAAAAACACCATTGCATGGCATTTCTTTTTTGAACACACTAAAGCAAGGAATTGAACTCCTGCTTTTGCATTTTTGATTCAGACCCCTGTTACCAGTTTAACATTGTTTCTGGACAGCTATTTTACAGTTAAAGATACAAAAATGGAATCTTGGTACAAATGCATAAGATGCTCCTTTGGAGAAGTGAAAAGGTGTCAACACCCACATTATTGCCTCCTTTGATAGATCAAAACAGCATTCAGGATACTAGAAACACACTTAAACCATCAAATACCAGCATTTAATTTTTTTTGTTAAAAATATTCAAACAATACAAGTCCATTTTATGGGCTGACATGCAAACTCATGCTTTAATTCAGCTTACCATCACTTAATAGGATTACAAGAGCTGTATCCCAGCCATCTATTCAATATTTAAAGCAAACCAGATTGTGGCAGAAGTCTCCCTTTGAGAGACCTTTGACTTTAACTCGAGGCCAAGGATTTTATGGCCAATTTACTAACTCCTGAAAAATAGGAGCTCACAATGGAAAATGCTGACTCTCAGACCTTTAGCTACAAAGGCTCCCACAGGTGGCATTAATTAATTTATGTTGTCCTTTAGTCTGAACCCTCTTTAGAGATCTGAAAATTCAAGACAAATGTATGATTACAGATGGGCAACTCACTAGTAAAGCACAGTCAGAACATACTGGCCTTCTGAACATGGACACACCTGCCTCCCACTGATGTTCAGGGGAAGCAGTATGGAAAATACAGTTCTAAAAATAAAGTGGGAAAAGTATGTTATGAAAACAAGTATTATCTGTGCAGGAAAGATTTTGACACAATTAATGTCTTTGTTTAATCAAGTATTAGCACTACCTGTATCTCAAGAGCCTAGGACAGTAAGCAGCAGACAGTTGTGTCAAAACACTGCATTAAAAACAAGGAAACCACAAACAAGCCTAGAACAGCAAACATCCTCTGCACACTCATTCTCCAAGTACCTGCAGCTGCTTCCTCACTTCCATAGCTCAGAGAGGGGAAGGAGGTAGAGCTACCAAGCAAGACTGTTTGAAGAATAATACTGGTGGCCTGAGCAGCATCAACATCACGTTTCACAAGAAAGTGGGCTTTAACACTCTCATCAGGATTTGTCTGCTTTCTACAAGATTTGAGGGGCAGCACCCAAGGCAGAAAGTCCTTAACCAGAGGCAACAAGAACATCCAAAGTGAAAGAACTCAGGCTGAATATACAGCTGTAAGTAGCAATATTTTCTTGGCAGAAGGTGGAGTGACCCAGAGATGAACAGTCAAATTCAATCAGTTGACTGCAGCAGCTCCTCCCTTCTCCCAAGAGAGACAGGCCCCTTTAACAGTTATTTTTGTCAAGACCTGTGCAAGCAGCAGTTGGATGCTGGCAGCCCACCAGTGTACAAGATTATTATTAAGATTATTAATAAAGATTATTAATCCAGTTTTCTCCACTGCAAATCAACCTGAACATTACAAGTGGCAGCTTCCCTCTCACCCACACTGTACTTTGACATGCCTTACCTTTAGCACAATGCCAACAAAATGAGATCCTTGCTGTTTCCAGACTGATGCTTAGAATGGCACTATTCTTTAAGCTAAAGTCTTATTTATACAATGTTTGTCACAACAGACATTGTTTTTATTGATCTGTAGTACAGAATGATCAAGCAACAGTTTCATAATCAACTTTTTTTTGTCCAGGGAAATGAAATTGTTTTTCCAGTTCACTACATTAACACAGAAATTTAATTTTAATTTACAAGCATTTCTTTCCTGCACTGAAAGATCAATTTAATTGGATCATTCTAACATGTATTTTGAAAAGCTCCTCTCGAGTCAGATTTGTATACAAATAAATGAGCAGTAACATCAAACTAAGAAGAGATTTACAAACACTGAGGACCTTTGCAAATTAATTCCTTGTGATCTTAGAGGAATTAGTGTTTTAACACTAACACAACATATGTTTACAAATGAGAAATAAACCTTCTTTCAGCAAAGGTTTCACAGCATGAAATACTGGCCTCCAAATTTAACACTGCATTCCTTCTCACCAAACAGATTTGTTAGGGCAGCTGTATTTTAAGGTACATTATCAACAGGAAGCTGCTCTTATGCAGATACTTCTTCAGTAGCACAACAAACACTCATGAGCAAGATAGTGAGATACTGTCACATGAGTACTCCTTTTGCCACTGCATGGGCTGAACATGTCCCATATCAGACAACTACTCTATTGAATATAAAACAGACCTGTAAAAAGACTGGTCATTTATAAAAGTTAAATACTATTTTCACATTAGAATATTTGCTGTTTCAAAGAGATGAACCGTAAGTAAATGACAATCAAATTATCACTTATGCAAAAGCTTTAGCTGGAATGTAATTTTGACCAACAAGCAGTTAAGAAAGGTAGAGACTGTAATTAAAGTACTCAAAAGCTATGTGCGGCCAACTTTCATAACAAAAGAGATATAAATCATTCATTATCATGAAAATCTTTAACCTCCTGACTCCTACAAATGGAGTAGATGACTGGAATTTCAAAGATAATGAGGTTAGCTTTTTTTTTTCTTTACAGATGTCAACTGCAACACTAGGCACTAGGAAAAAATGTTACTTGGATTCTTTAACAAAGTTTTTACCAAATTTGTAATAAGTGGCAGTGTAAAATTCTCAAGTCATTTTAAAGCTAACAAATTAAAGGCACACAGTATTAACAGGTGTTTGTATAACAGGAAATGAGCAGAGGTAAACTTCTTAACAGTGTAGTAAGTTATATATGCAAGACATCTGGTACAAGAGTAACCAGAGTTGTAATTCAGCCCTTAGTTATCACCTAGTTCTTGTAAGACTATATTAACATAAGAACTGGACAGTCAAAGCTTTGCCCTGAAATTTAGTAAGATTGACTCAGTCAACTGAGGAATTACTGGAATGACAAAAATTAGTTCCAAGAATTTAAGAAAGTTCACATGGACTCGATGGAAAGATAAATGGATGGATTTGCTGTACGAGGATTTTGTCTTTTTAATACTAAATGCTTCCAGGGAGTAGTTTTCAAAATTGAGAAGACATTAAGTCAAAAAGTCTGAGAAGTAAGTGACAGTACACAATTTCTGCATATAAATGGCTAGTATATGTCATAAGGATGCATTTGTAGCTCAGAAAAAGTTAGCGTCAGCTTCCAAATTATGTTTGTAGATAGTTATAAATCCAAAACTGAACTATTTTAGTTATAGAAATATTAGTCACAAGAGTGCAAAAGGAGTCCCTGCAGAGGAGTATTCCCTTTTAACAGGTACAAATAAGGAAACACCTGCAAAGATTTGTTACTTCAAGGAGACAGACCTGCTATTCTTTGCACAAACTTTGCACAAAAGATATACTGCAGGAGACAGATGTAAATACAGTGCATTTTTTTAGATGTAAGTATTCATGTCTGGTTCCAGTATTATCAGGATGGTACATAAATACTTATTACAGAGGTTTTCTTAATGGAAGAAGCCCAGTTTCTCACGCAGCCATTCTTCAGTTAGGTCTTCTGTATTTCTTATTTCAAATACCTAAACAAAATTGCATTGCATAAATTCTTGAGGTGATGGTAATTGAAAGGGATAAGCATACAATGCAATCAATACCTTTCCACCCAAGTTGTTTGAGCCATAATAAATCAGTAGCCAGCCTAGTGTTTTCATGTGCTTTCTTGAAAGGATCGGTTAATATTCTAAAGTAGCATCAATGAAAAATAAGACTAAGTGGCAAAGAATATTACTTTGCCACTTGAACAAGAAGTTCTTTGAACTTCTTATTAAGAAGTTCTTATTCTTTGAACAAGAATCCTGTAATTCCTATTTCTAGACTTCATTCTTCTCCTTTAAGAATATGTGAGACTAGCACATGTACTGCATTTTAAAGTTACTCTGAAATGGCACCATCACATATGCATTATCTCAGCAAGAAGATTGTCTATTGGAAGAATACAAATTAACCTCTGGGCTGAATTAACCCCAAAGTTCAGGAATTTTGCTCAGCCCAAGACACACTTATTCCTTCTTTGAACTAAAATAAATCCATAGTATCTAGTAGCATACTGTTTTCCCTGTTAGAAACAAGCCTGGGATACCTTGAAATAGAAAACTTGAAAAAAGCCACCCCAAAACCACCAACCCAAAGCTTTGTGGAAACCTTTAACATAGCCTTGAAGCAGAAAACAAGACCAAAGACACCAATATATTCTTTCCATATAGGCAAGTAACTGGTTTGGTTTTGGTTGGTTTTTTTGTTTGTTTGTTTGTTGTTTTTTTTTAAATACCCTGGAAGAGAGGCTAAGTTAATTGAGATGCCCACAAATTGATAATCTTTTCAGAAAAGCCAAGTAAGTAAATTTTACAAATCCATAGGCTTTCAGATGTGTTCTTCTAGGCAATGAAAACAAGTATTTTAACTGGAGACTGCTGTTACTATTCTGACAACGCTGAAAATAAAGCTGTATCAACACTAAATCAGTTACCTTATAATGGTATGCAGTGCATAGCTGCAAAAAGCATGCTCAGGCCAACAGAACGAATAGGATTTTGTAACACTCACAAAACAAAGCTTCTCAGTGAACCTGCTGTTTGGAATGAACTTCCTCTTTAGTCCTGCCCTCAGCCATTTTACCATTTTAATCTTCTTCAGGAAACAATTCAAGTTTTGTATCTTTTCTTCCTCATTTCCCATCCCTACTGGAGTGGGCTCTGGACACTGTTTCTTGTATTTAGACACTGATCTACTACTATAACTAATACCGATTTTTTTTTATTTTTTAAGTAAGAGATGGAGGGAAACCAAAAATTCAGTGTTGTAAGTACAGAACAGCTTAACAAAAGCCAAGCTAATATGCAAGCCACTGAAAAAATAAGAGGATGCAGTTGAGTCACATGCAGAAATCGCACCAGGAGGAAGTCACAGCATGAGCTAAAATGGAACATAGCTCATCGAGTGGCAAGAATAAAGCACATTTGAAGAGCAAGTAAGCAACCCTAACTGGAGACAGGCTATCTTCTCCATCTTCAGAAGGAAGATGATCATGGACCTCTACATCCACTCCTAGGCTTTCATTCAAAAGCCTTTCAAGACTGAATTTCTCCCACTTGACAGGTGATAGTAACTCCAATACAGCTAGTCCCCAGGCTTTTCACCTTCTCATCAACTCTTCCTTCTCACTCACTGAAAACTGCCTTCCTCCTCAAGGAATTCTTTTCTATCAAAGATGCTAGAGTTCTCAGGCCTGTAAGATGCAGTTTCAACAGACCTAAAAAAAAGATTTCTCGGGACTGTACCAATTGCTTCCATCATCTTATCTTCTGCTTCCCTCCTATTTACTCCTGTCAACCTGACATCTAATCTAAAACAGAGAGGTCCTTTCTTACAAGGTACAGCTAGAAGAGGTAGAAGTTCACAGTTCTCTTATTGGCCCAACATACATTTTTACTGGGATGTTAAAGTACTCAGAATAAGGAAGATCAAAAGGGAACAGTGCTATTGAGGAATGATGAAGTCACTTCATATTGTATGAAAAACCTGAAGTGACCATTGACTCTATTTAGCTTTACTGGTTGAAACTAAAACTTTAAGAAGTCTAGGCGCCAATTAAGCAGATATTTCAAATATCTCCAAAATGACAATTAAGTGGCTTCCCCCCCCCCCCCCCCCCCCATATATATGTATACCTAGGCCTAGCAAATGCAGTGATTTCTTCTGGTCTCAGTACTGGAGGAAGCAAACGCAGGAAGATTTAGAATTATTCATCACTTGGCACATGTTACTTATTCTGAAGGCTATGTTCTGCAAGCACACAACCCCATAAAACCTGCTGCAAAACTAGTCCATACCACACCATACTAAGATTTCAGTCTATTCTTCCCATCAATAAATTCATCCCCAAAGTAAAGATGTCCAATGGATGTTTTAGTTTTAGAGAACATTGTTCTTCCTGTACTCCAGAAAATCTCCACGTAATATTCCTCTCTTCAGTCTTCCTAAAACAGAATCTGTTCACTGTAATTACAAAGTCTCATAACACCCTTCAAGCAAGACACAAAACAGCTTCCGCAACCTGCATTTAAGGGGGAGACAGTTATTTCAACTAGTCAGTTATACCTTAGTGAGTTCAGCTGTCTGTACAAGCTTATTCTTGCTTCCAGCATACATCATCTGCTGTTCAGGCTTACATCCTGTAGTTTTGTGGGGAAAAAAAAGGGTTTGTTTAGTTATTTTGACTGCAACACTAAAAAAAATAAATATCTTACTTTTGAAAATAATCCAAACTGAAAGCTGAAGTCTCCATTCAGAAAAGTGACCTATTTCTTTATATACATTATCATCCTTGCTCTTACTTTCATATCTAGTACTTGAAAAGTATTTCCAGAAGTAATAGTTGTGCAGGTTGAATTGGTGGTCTCAACACACACCTCTATTTCTGCTTAGAGCTAACATCAAACATTGCAGCAGTCAAACTTGAATCACAGCCAACAAAGCAGTAGCTCCTGCCACTACAGTAGTGTGCCGATTACACTACATTCAATTCTTCGCCCTCTTGCTATTTCTGGAAGATTCCCATGTTTTTGCTAGTTACACAGATCTTTACAGCATATGCCTTTGAGCTGGAGCCAAACTGAGAACTAACCAAGGCAGCTTGAATTTGTTGTTCTTTCTCCTAATCTCTCCCCAAATCCCCCAACTGAACTGGTAGCTCAACCCCCACCCCAGTCCCAAACACAGAGCAACTTCAGACACAGTTGAAGTTAACTGCTGTTTAGAGTCCCAATTAATGGTTCATTGTTTCTGACTCCAGTATCAGTTTAACCACTAACTTGTATTTGCAGAAATTTTTTTTGAAACAGAGAACCTCAAGGAAAAATAAAAAAAGGATTTTCTTTAGAAGTTGCTTGTTTAGAAGTTTCTAGATATTAGCGTATTTTAAATCTTGCCACCCATAAAAACCATTGTCTAAGCTCTCTTTTCCTATGAAGTACTACATGTCTGCCTGCTTTGCTATCTCAGGGTCTACCAGGAAGTTTCTTACTGCTGTTCTAACTCACAAAATATCTATCCTTCAGAAGTAACACCCAGAACATTCATACAAAGATTCTCCAGTAACTACAGAAGAATATGCTCACTAGTTGCTAAACTCTTTTACCTACCTAGTTATTCTAGTTCTGAGTAATGACGGGTAAAACAATGCAATCAGTTTATCTTCTTCTAGAGGATAACAAGGATAATCCAGTAATACCAGCAAGCTACCCTATTACAATTCAGAACACAGATGGAAGCCACAGGAGCAATTCAGCTCTGCAAGTCCAAATCAAGTCACGGGCTATTTGGCTTCTACTAAAATTACACAGTTCCCTGCACAGGTATGTTTATGTTGAGGGTTGCTGTGACACAGAGGAAGCTGCTGCTCTATATAAACATGGGATGATCTAAGATTACAGTCTTTCTCCTCGAACATAATCTGTTCACCCAGCACTTTCACCTGCCTATATCTGGGTTATGGAGCCCTCTTTTCCTCCTTTTCACCCATAATTGTGACAGCCCTTTAGACCTTCACATCACAGCACTGTCTGGAGGCATCCTCTGTTGCTGTCCATTGCACACAGGCCCCCTGGAAAACCCTCCTCTTGAATCCCATCTTAACCCTTTTAGAGTCCTGTTCCTTTCATGGGTAGACATGGGTTCCGATGCCCTTCTGAGAAGGAGAGGAACTTCTTCCCACCCAGTCACTAACATCCAAATAGCAAGATGGACAGAGGTGAAGATAAACCCTCAGGAACAGGGGTTGTATCTTCCAGCCCTCTCCTCACTCATTTCCTGAGCCTTGTCTGGTCATATTTTGAGGATTGCACAAGATTTGAGGAGAGAGTGACAGGAAACCCATTAGGTTAAGCCTACATGAATAGATGCAGAGTGCTCCAGGCTAGGCTCTTTTCCTTTACAGGAGGGTGTTGCTGAGCACAACCCTGAAAACACAGTGGGCAGGCACATTTAGAAAGACACACCTTTTGGCCAGCAGGAAACAAACACTTCTGTTCAGCCTTCAGACATGGGAAAGAAAGACTCTCTTCTATCACACATCCTAAGTGCCCTAAATGTGAACCACAAAGGCAGTGAAAACCTCCAGCCACTAGGTAGATCTGGGCATGGAAGCATTTACACTTATCACCAGCTGACGGTGAGGATGGAGCTAATACTCTAGAGATTCCTCTCTGCCAAAGGTGGTCTCCAGATAATGCCATAACTTTATAGTGCCTTGTTTCCAGCAGTGGCATAAGCAAATCTAGCCTTAAGCATCTGAACCACTATTCAAGCATTAAAGCACTCATTTTATCTTCCAGAGCAAAGAATATTCCCATATTTACAGCCCATAGTAGCTACCATTCGCAATATTCACTCACCAACTGGACTGGAGAAGATAAAGCACAATGGATAAGAAACTCTTCCATCATCATGCTGATACTTGTAACTATACACAATAAATGTTTTTTCTGAGGTTAAAGAAACTAAGAAATCAGTGATTTTATTAGGATATAATCCTCGGTTATCAGAGCTTGATGCAGGCACAAATTAAGTATTGCATTCTAGAAGATGCTTTAGATTTGGTAAGTACTCTCACTGTTCTCCTGTTTTCACTTCCATACTTGACTTTCAGAACTGACCCCGCCTGTCTTTACCAACCTCTATCATGGGTATGAGGGCTGTCTGTATTACTGTTTCACATCAGAGCTAAAAATCACCCTTTCATTGCAAATATTCCTCTCCTAGCTTTGTAAAAACATTTCCCACACCCACTAATGTGTTTCTGGCTTAATGAAAGCCAAACTCTTTCTTTGCAAACTAAGCATTTCATTGTTTCAGGTGTCTTGCTGAATTTGAACTCAAGTTTTAGCTAGTACTCTTGCTTTACAGCCTCCTACTGCACTATGGTCATGAAAGAAAAGATTCACAATGGCACACGGAACAGTGCCAACCAGCTTTTGCGGATAATGGAGGCAGATATTTTCTTCACTTGTAACTTAAGTACCCCTCCTATTTCATCTAGTTAAAGAATAATTTACTTGTGTCTCTTTTTTTTTTTTTTAATACAAGGATTCTTCCCTAGATCACATGCCCACAGCACTCCCAGAATCAATAACTGCAGCAAAATAGCAAGGGCCACACACAGAGAGTACCAAAACAGATCCTAAATTACACAGGCACTCTTCTATGTTGAGAAGTAGCCACATACAAAACTGGTACATTTTACTCACTTCTTTACATTAACAGCAGCGTGGCTTTGCTTTACTTCCCCAAACATTATATAGTCTAAAAGGAAATAAAATCTCAGTAAAGGCTTAAATGTGTCAACATGTGGAACATTCCAGATTGTTTCAACAAGTGGGACAACTGTTCAGTGCATCATAAGAACTGATCCCTAGGTTATCTTACAACTAAAATGTCAGTAAAGTTGCACTACAGGCAAGTATTGGCCTAAAAAGGTGAAGTCCAACTTTGAACATTTTGAACAGCTTCCAGGAGTGAGTAAGAGCAAATGCCAGCAGCACAAGAAGGATATCGAGGTTGTCTCTCAGGCAGCTCATCTTTTAGCTCATCAGGAGAAATACCCTGGTAACATTAAACACAAGCAATATTTGAACAAATGATCTTGCACTTGAAGGTATACTATGAAGGCTAAAGCAGAATAATGGAACAGTGAAATAGCTGTAAGTTAGATGTACATCTACAGTTGAACTGATAATGATCTCTCACTCAAATTACTAGAGCGGTTTAGGAAAACCTGTGTGCCAATAGATTCCTATGACTAAACACAGAATTAATGTTAGCATGAATAATCATCCCTATTTTAGGCATAATGAGTTTAGAAAACATTTTTGGCTCTAGTTGGATATGCTAGCAGCTACCATGCTTTTCTAACTCTAGTGCTAAACAGAAGTAAGCAAGCACACACCAAAAAAGTATCTGTTAAAATCAGCTACGCAAATGGTGCTTTTGAAAAATTCAGTCCTTCCTCCTTAAGCAAGCCAAAAAAAAAAAAAGAGAAGAGTCCCTATTCTATTCAGATATTACATTAACTTCTACATTCTAGGGAATAAGAGCTACGGTTAATGCTCAAATCCCTGGGAAGGATTTAATTTTGCCCTATGTACCATTAAGAAATACTACATGCTGGGCTGACCTTATTATGCCACCTATCAAAGTTAGAGTCTGCAGAGGATTAGCAATCCTAGCTTCTAATTGATGGCAGATCAGCTCAGAGCCAAATGTGCAAACCTACGTGGAAACACAGCAGAAATCTCTTCAAAAAGCCAGCAGGTGCCAAAGATGCTTTTTACACAGTTGTATCCTAACAGCTTTAAAATAAATTTTTTGTGCAATTAATTAGTCAACTCAACTGCTTCTGCATAGTTCCACTATTAATAGTGCTGTGCTTTACATGCAGTGACCATGCATTTAAATAAGCTCATGACCCAAATTAGATTAAGAGTTTGATAACAATTTGAAACTAAGGCAGTACCTTAGAGACAACAATACATTGCAGGCTGAAGATACTCTTATTTACAATTCATTTAACAAACCTCATGCTCCTCATCCAGTACCACCAACTGCTTATCCTTGTCGATTTTCACTATAAATCAAAATAAAACATAGATCAATGTTATTTTCAATTGATTTATGCAATGCATGTATGAGGCTTTTTAAGATTACCCCAACAAACATATTCCTTGTGCTTCCATTCTGCTTCTTCAGTCTATCCCATGACTTCATAAAATCACTGAAGGGAAGCGCACAGTCTAAGCGCTGTTCATTGCAATACACTCTTCTCAAATTTCAAAGACAGAAATGTCAAACTCCCCTACTTAAAGGCTACAAAATTTACAAACTCAAAATGACTGTGCCTTGACATTTTTTACTATCATTTTACAAACAGTGGTAGACTCTGAGCCAAAATTAAGTATAAATATGAAGAGCAGATGCAGTTTTGTATCATAAGAACAGCACTGCTTTACTGTTAAAATTACAGACAGAATTTGAAGTACTGAAGTCCATACAAGAAACAGCCTCTTGGCTCACATTTATCTGTTACAGCAGCAACGTTACATGGGAAGGAAAAGAGGAGATAGGATTTTCTGCAAGACCTTGAAATTTTTGTCAGACATGTTTTTAACTTACTTATAATGGCAGCATTGTTGGTTTCTTTACGAAACCGGAATTTTCTCAGTTTCTCCACTAGGTCTTCAGCAACATCACAAACCACCAGAGATTCACTCTACAAAAAGGAAATGGCAGAGGGGAGGGAAAGATAAATAAATCTTTCTAGTAAACCAAAAAAAAAATCCCCATGTCACGCATATGTGCACATAAACCCTACTAAAGTGGAACTGCATGCAGCTTGTCCAAAGTTTCAGAACATATACATAAACCAGAAAAACCACGGATGAAAGCAGTTTTTAAAAACACAGTAACAGAACACTTATCAGTTTTAATATCCCTCCCTCAAAGCTACACAGTTAACTAGAAATATTTTATTAGCTATTCCTGAAGTTGGATTATTCTCATAGCTCTTAGAAGTAAACAAATTTTACAGTTCATTTGCCAAGACAAGTCCTGAAAGAAGGAAGCCTGTTAAAGTGGGAGTAAACTGGCTAAAGTAATTTCAGCATTTAAAATACTAGGACCTACTACTAGTATTTCAGAAGAACCCAGACAGTAATCAAGAGTCACTGCTTATTTTTACTCACAAAAATATTACCTGAACTTTTGAGATTTATACACACAGAAAGCATTTAAGACATTTTAATCAAAAAGCATGCATACTTCCCCCCCCCCGCCCCCCGTGCTTATATGCTACTAACTCCAAGTTTTCAGAAGAAATGTCCAGATAACGTATTAGTCATTACACTGAAGATGGGGAAGGAAATTATTATTTCACAAGCAGCCATGCAGGTTACCTTCCATTACATATGCAATTTTTAAACTGTACCAAGCCAACCACTGCCATTTCCTGAGCAACATTTTATCCACACAGCCTTTATCACCACAGTTAAGAGATGCAAGCCAGCTAGACGAAGAAGTTATTTAACATCTCCAGCTTATTCATATTATTGTATTTGTAAATTCCTAAGGCATCAAGGCTTTGGTGCCAAAACAACTGTATTTCAAGACTTCTTTAAAAAAATTGCTCAAATAAAAAAATAGTTGCAGGATTACCTATCCCAAGATCTACTGAAGAGCTGTTTCAGAGACAAATCACTGCTTACAAATCAGAAGAAAGTTACTACTTAAACTCCGAGTTCTGTCTCCTTGTGTTCAACATTGACTTGTTTGTGAGATTTTCATCAAAAAGCAGAGCACTGTCCCTCCTTCCCCACTTCCAAAATCACCGTGCAAATATCCTATGTTTGTTGTTACTCCTAAAAAGACTTCCACCTTGACCAAATTCTGGCACAAAGCCTTGTGCCTCTGCTTCCTTTTAACAGCTGGAGAGGAAATCAGGCTCTGCTGTGAAAGGACAGGTCAGGCACTATGTGCACAGCCTTTGTTATTTTGCTTGCTCCCCTAAACTTTAAATTGTTCTTGGCTCCTTCTGATCCACAAATGTCATTAATACCCACTCTCACTATTTCAGAAGGTCTCTACTTAAAAAAAACCAAAACCAACAACAAAATTCAGGGCTGCATTTCAAAACTGAAGTTATATTCTGTATCAAACGCTCTTTGCTGAAGGAAGCATTTCTCCCAGTCCTCTGGGCTCAGCAGTTTCCTATCATCTTCCAGCAGACACTACAGGGTATGCAGTGCTCTTGTTCATACCTGTGCAGTCACAAACATAAACCCCTAAGAGAAGTTGAAGGCTGTGCCTGCAAAACACATGTTGACATCAGATTCAGATCATCTGTCAGGGCTAAGCTGGCTCAGCAGTGCTTGGTTTCATGAAAACTAATAAAAGTCAAGTCGAGAGACAGGACTGCACAGACAGTGGGCACACCTGCCAAGCAGCACGGCGGGGGGGTGTTGCTGTTGGTTAACCTCAGCCACCATTCATACCGGCATTATGCTTCAAGATTTTCAGAAACCGATTTAGCCTTCTGCCGAACAGCCGCTGGCAGGGCAGGGTCAAGACTTCCTTTTTAAACAGCTGTTTCTTCACTCTCCCCCCGCAGGCTGCCAGCGCCCAGCAGAAAAACAACCGAAGAGGTCCCTTGGCCGGCGGGGCAGCCGTTGAGCACGGCACGACCCGGGGTGGGGAGGACTGGCAGGGCCGGAGAAGCTTCTCACGGCGGCACCTTCCCGGGCAGCACCCCTAGACCGAAGGGCACCGGCTCACCCTGAGGAGACACCCACCCCCGCTCCTCCGAAGGCACTTTCTCCCCTCAGAACTCCCTCCCCAGCCCGCCGAGCCCGGCGGCGCGGGGACACCGGCCTCACGACGCCTCTCCCACCTCAGCAGGGGGGACTCTCTCCCGCCTCAGCGGGGGGGACCCTCCCTCCCCGAGCCCGCGGAGGCCGTTGGGGTTCCCCCCGGCCCGGCCCGGACGCCTCCCCCCCTCAGACAGCGCGGGCTCCTCTCACCATCTTGCGCGCGCGCGCAACCGCCCAACCGCCGACCGCTCGCGCGCCAACAACGGAAGCCTCCACCCGCCGCCGCCGCCTCCCTCACTAGGCTGCGCACCCCACTGCGCCTGCGCCGGCGGGGACCCCGCCTCCCCTTCTGCTTTGACCAATCGGTACCGCTGTCCCAGCTGGGGGGCGGGTAGCGTCACACCGCCTACGGGTAGCGGGAGGGTTCAAGGGCCGCGGGGTAAGAGGCTCGTTGCCGGGCGCGTTCCACGTGCCGCGGCGCCGCAGGGGAGGGAGGGAAAGGGACGCGGGCGCGTGTCCACGTGATGCCCCGGCCTCGCACCCCGCCGTGCCCCTCCCCGTTGCTATGGCGCCGCGGCCCCGCCCTCCCGCGTAGTCATGGCAACGGGGCGGGGCCGTGTGCAACGGGCGGGAAGGTGTTTCCTCACGCACGGTCTGTCAGCTGAGGGGGTGGTACGGGGATGCGGGAGAAACGGGCTCGGAATCGGGGAATTCCGCTTCTTAGCGGTTAGCGTGTCTTAAGGGTGACAATATTTAACCCCTGATCCGTAGAGAATCCTCCCTGTGCCAAGGCCGGGCCGGGATATCAGCCCATGGGCAGGGTCAGGAGCAGGCCTCGGGGAGGGTGACCAAGGTTAGACGAGGCCGTTAAGGCCTGTTAGTAACTTCACATCCTTTACTAAAACGCTGGAGAATACACACAGAAAAATGGCTGTTAAATAAGCCTCAGCTGGAGTGTCTGCCTGAAAATTCAAGCACGAGACAAAAATCAGTAAGTTCTGCCACTCGTGGTACTTCTTGTTTATGCGAGTTGAGGGTAATTCTGGAAGTAAACCAGGATTTGGAGCTCACAAATCACAAATATGAGCCACAAGCACGAGGCAGACACTTTTCTTCCATAATAGGCTGTTGGTGGAGGGATGTCTTGGTGCTGGAGGAAATATCTGGCCTTTTTCGTGCTGGAAATTTAAGCTGCTGTAACAGAAAAGAAAATGCCTTCTCGGCAATCTCATAACAGCGAGAATTAAAAATACCGCTTTGCTCGCTCAAAGAGAATGAAAGTACAAAGACTTCGTGTCTCGGATATGACCTCTTGTGAATCACATTAATGACTTGAATGCTGGATCTATGAGGTAAAATTGCAAATTTTCAGCAAGAGCATCAGTAAACACCATGGAAGTTCAGGATTGCAGAGCAGCTGTTGAAGTGTCACTTAATCTCCCTACACTCTTAAAAACAGATATTTCCTTGTGCGGTATTCTGTAGGTAGGTTGCTTATGCATTTCAGCATGCAAAACGTATTTGTGTAGTGCTCCGTTTAGAAGTAGAGGGAGGAACTTGGCAGCATCCCATCTTTACTCGAGGTCACTTTTCCAAGCGCCAGGATTACCGCATTTAAAGCACGGAGGTGTCTGAAGGCGGATCGTGCCGGACGGGCACATACGGGGTTTTTATTAATTAAATGCTTCGTGGAAATCCAGGCAGCTGGGGAACCTGCCGGGTGTCACTAGGCAGCGTGGCCCCGCCCACGGCCCCGCCCACGGCCCCGCCCACCTCCGGGCAAGCTGAGGGCAACGGCTTCGCTCAGCTGCTGCGCATGCGCCTGGCTGCGGGAACCGGCGGGGTCTACGGTGAGGCGGGCGGCTCGGCTCGGCCCCATGGCCGCCGTCTTCCTCGTCACGCTCTACGAGTACTCGCCGCTCTTCTACATCACCGTGGTGTTCGTCTGCTTCCTCGTCACCAGCGGCCTGGTGCTAGGCTGGTGAGTGCGGTGGTGGGGCCGGCGCCGGCTGTGGGGGCAGCCAACACCGTCTCTGTGGGGCCGGCTCGGGCCGTGGAGTCCGATCTGGGGTGATGGGCCTTGGCTGCGGAGGGCTGGCGGTGTAATGAGGTGGCACGGTGTAGGAGGGGGGTAATGGGAGCTGGCACTTCTTGGGGAATGAGCCGTGGGGCTGTGGGGTGGCCCTGAGGTGGGACAGCGTCAGGGCTGGCAGTGGTTGGAGAAGTGGGGTTGTGTTGAAGAAAGGAGGATGAGGAGGGCTAGCACTGACCATAGGGGAAGAGGGGCTGCTCTAGCAGGAGAAGGTGAGGATGAAAGCTGTGGAGAAAATGGGATGGCTGGGAAAGGACCTGACCCTGAGTGAGGGGGTGGGAGTCAGGGGTGGCTGCTCCAAGGGGAAAGTTTGGCACTGTTGGAGATGGACATCTCAACTCTTGGTAGTAAATAAAATGGGCAGATATTGAGTAAAGTGCCTGGTGTTAGGCCAGCTAAATTTGCCAGGCTTCAAGGCAGAGTTGTTACTGAGGTGTGAGACTACCCAGTACCACTGACGGGGTACCAGTCTGTTCCACTGCTGAAGCTCGGAGAAGGTGGTGTTTCAGGTGAACCGAACAGGGTGCTGGGACTGGGATGGGGAGGAGCCTTAAACAACTGATCTGCTAAAGTGTCTAGAGGGGTGGTGAGTGGAAGACCTTCTCCTACTTGTGTTTGAGAGGTTTCAGCAAAGATGTCACTGTTGCCTTTTTCAGAAACAGGTCCCTGAATGTCTGTTCATAGCACCATTCTATCTGTTTTACTGCCAACTCAGGAGTGTCTGTAAATGTAAATACTGATACTTGCCAAGTGGACACCATTGATTAGCAATCAAAATATTTTAAGCAGGAATTGCATTTCCCCCCATTGGCTTAACATTAATATCTGTAGTGCTGTTCTTCAGTGTTTTCTACCTTTTGTCTCTCTTTGAATTACAGATGTTTTAGCTGTAGCTGTTTCTTCTGGCAGCTTATAAATAATCTGATTGACTTTTCCTTTAGTGCAAAGTCTTTCCCTTGTTTACATCACTTTGTTAGCTACCACTGGCTCAAGCATATGCTATCTATTGCTTTCGGTGTGAATGAAGCAGATCTTTTGATCTTTTAGATGGGCTTTGTGGGAAGATTTTGTTCTTGTTTTGCATTGCCTCCCCTAGTGCTGGGTAAGTGGTAGTGAAGGCAAGACTGGTCTTTTTGTTATCCTTTTGCTGGATGAAACTCCACCTCATTATTTACTTGGAGAGAGAGGTAGTAGAAATCCTTTTCATAATTCTCTCTGTGCCACTGCATACTGACAGTATTATATTGCCTTCCACTTTTCTCCACTTTTTCCATTTTTGCTTCATCGGTTCTTTAAAAATATTATCTTTACAAAAAAATTATACTGAATCATGATTCAAAGAAAATCTCCTGCATGTATATCCCAAACCAGTGATCCTTTATCAATTTAATCATTATTTATCTGCTTATAATAAATGCTTTGCAATTGCCTGCAGTTAAACATCTGAAATAGGTGTGCCAGAAGGTCCTCACATCTGTACACGTGTCCATTGATGCTTTTTGGGCTAGAGGGTGTGCAGAGGACTGTCCAGGTGCATTTTTATTTCAGGATCAGAGATTCTAGGTGCATCTGCACTAGATATTATTGCAGTTTATGTAAATATGTACAAACTGTCTTCAAACTAGTTTGTTAAGGAACTGTTAGTCAAGTAGAAGCAGTAGCCAGGAGCTCAGCACATACAAGTATGTGAGTATGTGGCCAGCTGCTCAGAGATATTTGCTGCTACCTTTGAACTCTGCTGTGCCGTGGCCGTATTACCAAGAGCCTCCAAGCAACTTCAGTGTGTCTGCATCTGCAGTTACAGTTTAAGTGCACTTGAACTTACTCGTGAAAACAACTTGATCCTTTATTTGAGACACAGAGTACTGTAAATGCATGTGGTGTCATAAGTACATAATACTTGATATATTGCTGTAATGACATTTTGTTTCTCCCATCATTTTCAGCATCAGTTGTCAGCTTCTTTTATGGATGTGTTCATGATGGTGTCAGTCAGCCTGAAAAACACCAACTGCTTGGGAATGTTAATGTTTCCATTTGCAAAATCACGCACTGATTTCATGAGCGTCTGTTTTGATGGCCAGCCCTGGATACCTGTGACTCTGCTCAGAGAGTCTAAGTAGGTTACTGCACAGGTAGCTTTCTAGAGCCAGCCCATTAGATGCTCTGGGCCTAGGAATGAAGTGGAATTCAGATGAGGTGAATACAGTCCTGTAAGTCACCTTTTTAGCTGGAGATGAATGCTCGTATTTGGAGGAGCTGTAGGCTCAGCAGCTGTTCGAAGTCCGGGCTGCTCTTTGAAGAAATTAACTCATGAACAAAAACGTTGGAAACTCCTGCCTTTTCTAAACTATTATTGTTCTGAAGAAATTAATTTTCCCCTATACCAGCTCTAGGCTGATAGACTGTTAAATCATAAAATAAAAACTATCTTTATTCATCCTTCATACACTGAATACTACCTTAAAATTTACAGAAACACTGTACCTTATTGTTGAACAGAAAGGCCTTTCTGCCTTCAGCTGCTGCTAAAACTATACGAGAGGCTTTTTTCTATGGCTGCTTTTCATGGTGATTATCCTGTTGCTTTCGACCAGCAAAGAAAGTTTCCAAAGAACAGGGGTTTTGCTTCGGAATCAGCCAGATGGTATAAAACAGGAGGCATTTTTATGTGTGTCTGGAGAGATTAGCTCCATTGAGTTTTGGATATTGAGTAAGTGAAACAGCTGCTGCACCTGGTTTCTTTGTGAGTAAGATGTTTAACTGGTGTACTTCATTACAGCCTCAGTGAAGTCAGCATGGCTGTGTTTACTTGCATTGGGCAGAGATTTGATCCTCTATGCGCACAAACTAAGTATGGCTGAGCACCCGATGTTATATCATCGAAGAAAGGCAAATGTTTCCATCGAAGTCTGGCAAATCAAAGGAATTTATCAAAGAAGGAGTAACGAGTATAGAGTATTTTCTGCCAGCTCTATCTCTTTCCTCTTTGGTGTATCTGTGACACTCAGGCACGCAAGACATTAAATGGTAAAGGCAAATGTTTGTTAGACTGCCAGGAACAGGTTGTTGCTGTTGAGAATGGCTTTGAGAATTTTTTTTCCTGAAGTAGTTTCCTCAACTTGAAAATCACTTTTGACTGATGTTTTTCCCTGTTAGTCTTACAAAAGGCACCACTCCAACATGAATCAATATAAAGGAGCCCAATGTCAGTAAAAGCTCTGCTTTTCTTCTCCATTTGACACACAGGACTTGGAAAAGATTTTAAAACCAGGAAAAAGTAGCAGTTAAGCTACAAAATTGTCTGTTTGGCTCAGAGCTGTATTGTACATGAAATTGCTTTAGCAATTTTCAAACTGATTACATTGAAGTTGGTAGTGCCCTTTTCAGCTTGAGTTATTGATATGAGACCCATCTTACTGTAACAGCTGCTATTTCAGTATACTAAATGGAAACAATTGATGCAGGGAAGAGCCGATGCTTTGTGCCATTCAGAGTTTTCTAGCACCCAATATGCTGATGACTGCATAAACCAAAATTCAAAGCCATTAAACAGGCCATCAGTTCAACAGTACAGGTGGCAGCGACAAAAGCACAAATTCAGGAAAGTACAGCCTGACCTTATTAATAACTGTTTTCTAAAATGCATTAACAAAAGACTCCCAGAGCCTCTCCCTGTTTCCTTACTAATGGGACAGGACTGGATTAATGCAGTTAAGAAAATCTCTTCAGTCTCCGAAGTAGTCTTCTGATTGCATATCTGGGACAGTTTCTCTAATCAGATTTTGGTTATTGAAAGTTATTGCTATCACCTTAAAAAGAGAATTATTTTTAGCCAAGCGTAAAAGGAAGTCTGTTGTGAAACTTCTTTTGTAGATCCTGATCTTCTGTAATCATTCTTTTAAAAGCCCCAGGCAATATGAAAATGTTGGGGGTTTTGACTGATGTCAGAAATAATATGAAAATATTCTTCCTTGCTTTCTTTGATTTTTATTTTGATTCATAGGGTGTTTAAACTTTTAAACCTTTGTTTCGTTATCCTTTTAGGGTCAGAATATCACTTGGGCTAGCGTGCTAGTTTGAGCTTTGAAGGGGTCTTAGAGTCTCAGCTTTGATTCATAGTCTTGACTGTTTTGCACTTGGTTTCTGGCTCAAACCAGAGGCTTTACAGCCTCTGGTTTAATATCAGCATATTGTTGTAATTGAGGTTTACATGGGAAATCAGGATCTCAGTCTCCCATAAAAACATCTTCCTGGCTGTAGTTACAGCTAGAAATATCTTGGGGCTGAATGATTTACTCCAAGGTCTTTTTTTTGAGCACCCAGTCCATTAAGGCTGTTCCATGTTTGCAAGCAGCAACTTTTTTTGGTCCTGTGATGGGATGTGTAGAATGTCAGCTGGAAGAAAGCTCTGGCTAACCGTTTTCCACTAGAGGGCATTGACCATTCTGGTTAATTTTAGTCTCTTTCTGGAAACGCAGGAGTAACATACTCCCCCTTTATAGGTTTTCTGTATCGCTGCAAAGACTCCTACCTTCTGCCACAAAAAGCTGGAGTCAGATTGGCAGGCTGTATTATGCACGCATCCTAGCAGATATTCTGCAAAGCCAAGCTAGCTCTATTTGTTGTGCTACTTGCTATTTAGAGCTGAAGAAAAATTCAAATGTGTCAACACTAACACTTAACCCACTTGTTCTTGTTTCATGTCTCATAGGTTTGGGTTGGGTGTTCCTGTTATTCTGAGAAACTCAGAAGAAACAGAATCCAGCACAAGAGTTTTGAAAAAGCGGATGAGACAAGTGAAGAATCCTTTTGGGTTAGAAATCCCTCATCCTGCTACAGCCTCAGTAACAAGTCAGTGGATTTCTGATGTGCTTGATTTTTGTCAGTTTGGGTTCCTGATCTTAGTACTATGTTTTCTTGCTCTCACCCTTTTCCTTCACCAAAATTCCTCAGAAACATGCTTTCTCCCATCATTATAACAGAAATAATTTTTACACAGCTTATAAATGTGGTGCTTTTAAAAGTTAAATGTTTGGATATTTAAGTACAGTTTAATTCTTATTAATGAAACGCTTCCTGCTATAACAGATTTTTAAGTAACAAAAACATTTGCAGGTTACTAACTACTGTGGGCGTTTTTGTAAACTTTACAGAATTGTTGAATTCTATAGAATTCATTACAAAATATATGATGCCCACTTAAATCTAAGTCCAGATCTCCAGACGTGTTTGGAAGCGCACTATTAATAAATAAATATCTCCCTCTCTTTCTATCTCTGCTTCAGTGGAAACTGAATTTAAATATCTATTTGGATCAGAGTTCAAGTAGCTCCTAACATGCTTGAAATCACCCACATAGGAAGTGAAATTCATGCCCTTCTGCATCACCGGGGAGTAGTAAGCAAGGCTGAGCATCTTCTGCCAACACAGATGTGGAGCCTTGCTATGAATGAGAAAAGGGCTGCAGCAGTTTTACCCCTCCCTCAACATATAAAAAACCAAAAACCCAACAAACCCAACAATTTAGTCTTCAGGTAACTTGTTTTTTCCAGGAGGTTTGAGCTCTTGAATTTGGTGGGACTTTTCAAGAGTTCTGCTCTTGTTTGTGCAGTAAGTGTTCAGAAGTTAATGGGTTGGGTACTTGATTTTTAGAAAAGAAATGGAGCGCATAGATCCTCTTTTTATCCTCCCTCTGCATGATCAAGAGGGCTTTATTCTTTGAGCCCACAGAGAGTGTTGTAGGCCAGTGATCCAATTAATACCATTATCTAAGGAGGGAATGGACTTTGGGCTAGGGGTTGTGCTCTTGGGTCTGCCAGTGAGTGTGTAAAATGTTACCAGAAGTTAAAATTTACCCTTCATAACAGGCACATGCTACTTTTGTCAGCTTAATCAGCCATTTTATCTCCTCTCACCCACTTCTTCATCTCCACTGTCTTTCATAAGCACCAAACCTAGTCTGAATTCTTAGAAGATCAGATTATAATGACAAAAATCTGGGACACTGAAGTTGTTTTCTGCTTGTTGCCTTTTAAGAACCTACACTTAGCAGTTCCAGAATTCCTGCACATGGGTTTGTTAATGAAATCCTTATCTTCTTTCTATAAGAGGGTGTAACACTGACACCTGATTGTCTAGAAGACTGCATTCTTACATGCTACTGGGGCTGCAGTGTTCAAAAACTCCATGAAGCGTTGCAGAAACATGTCTACTGCTTCAGAATAAAGACTCCTCAGGCATTAGAGGATGCTCTGTACAGCGAATACCTCTATCGACAACAGTACTTGTATCCTTTTTTTAAAATTGTTTTGACAAAATATGCTAATTTATTGGCACAGGGAATGTTGAGACTTGTGCACACTCGGCAGTTCTTGGCACAATATATTTATGAATAAATATGATGACAAACATTCTTTATGCAAATGTCACATTTGTCTACAATTGCAGGGACACTGATTGTTTTCCTTGACACATTCAAAGCATTAAAAAAAATGACAAGGAAGAAAAATATTGTCAGTTACCTGAAGATGCTCAAGTTGTCGATTTTGGCCCAGTGCCTAGATCTCGCTATCCATTGATAGCATTGTTGACGTTAGCTGATGAAGAAGACAGAGAAATATATGATATTGTAAGTAATATAAGAATATATTTTAGGGTCACTGTATTTAAGGCATGAATGTTTCAGGAGACAGGCTTGAATAAAACAGCTTCCTTTCCCTGTCTCCTAGAATTTGGTCCCTAAATTTGTCACTGATGACTCCAGGGGAACATGGCAGAAAAGCAAGGATAATTGCTATATAAAAATTATGTATGGCATTCAAAGGATGCTTATGATTTTCACAAAGCTCATATCTGCAAAGGTCTCTGTGGTAAGCCCTGTGGTCAGATGAACTAGGGTTGTGGTAGGTTAGTAAGCTATTACTCTGATTTCTCTGGTCACATAAACCTGTGGTGGAGCTCTTGGCGCTGATGAAGTCTTTTGGATTGCTGTTGGCAAGGTAGCGGGTTTGGTTTTGGTTTTTTTTTTAGTGTTTGGCATAGATATTTGAGCTGATTGCTGACTTGACTGTTAGGAACATAGAAATTACCTTTCTCCAACAGGCTGGAGTCTATGTAATGCCATACATTATGTCTCACAGTAGCCAGCTTCAGGTCATTTACAGGAAGGTGTAAAGGTCTTGCAGTAGACTGATATGAGATACTCAGGTCTCCAGAAAGGTCTCCTCCTAATCTCTTACAGTTAAAGCAGCTTCATCTGTGTCACATACAGTTCAATATCCCTTCTAAACTCTAAATTGACTGATTCTTTTTGGAATGATTTGGGACACACTTTTATCTCGCATCTATTCATTTGGTTAATAATCTGATAGCACTAACTGCTTGAACAATAATACAAATGAACTCAGAAGCAAATTGCCTAAATCCACTGAACGCTCTTTCATGCATTCATTTGCAAAGTTTGTGATCATACCAGTGCTTAAGAAATCTGTCCCTTTCCAAGTGATACCTGACCTTGGCTTCTTGTCACTTGACCTTAGGACTGCCTTCTTCCCTCCTGTCCCCACTCGAGATTTCCCCCCCCCAGCAGTTTCCCAGATTAATACATCTGATATGTTTAGAGCTCAGATTAGTTTAATATAAAGAGACTGTAAAAGTCATATTTGAATGTGTTTGACATTAGCATGGACATGAATTTGTAACACCTCTCTCTTGTTCCTTAACATAGAAGAAAGGGATGGAAGGAGAGTGGGGGAGATATTTTTCCTCTGGTTTTGGAGAAAAAGAACACAACCGTTAACATGGTCAAAGGAGTTACTCCACCTGAACTCCTTGCCAGACAAATGTCAGAATTGCATCTGGTTTTGTTGAAAAAACTTGTAAAATATAAAGATAGCATGGAAAGGGATCTTTGCCACTGTGGCCGGTATGGTGTTGCTGTGTTATTCTCACATCAGTGCATCAAGCTCCATCTTGAATTACTTTTTTTGAGTGTGTGTCCATCACTATAGATGGTGTTCCAGTATCTCTTTTCTGGGGGGTCTAATTTTCATCCTAACTGTATTTGTGGCTGGATCATACCTATTTGGTTTTGTGCCGCAATTGTCCCCCAGCTCCAGAAAATTAGCATGGCTGTATATAAGAGTCACAGAAATTATTTGAAAACTGGCAGGGCTAAAGTGGAAGAACACTTCGATCTCAGACCTGTGTATAAAACAGAAAATTGAGAAGTAACTCGATTATGGTGTACAAGTATTTACAAAGAGAGAAAATACCTCATGCTCGAGGGGAAGAGGTTCTATAATTAAACAGCATAGCATTTCTACTAGATCATAGTACCACTGTATATGTTTCTATACTGCAGGACAGCATAACAGAGATGACAATAGCTTGAAGATCGAGATGCTTACATTACGAACTGATCCCACTCACAGTTAAGAAGTTGCCTAGGTGTCTGAAGAAAGTATGAATTGAGGACACGCGTCATCCCTATGAAAGCACTTATGTTATGGTGGGATGACATAATACAAATACAGTGAGAACAGTTAGCTTTAAAACTCATATTATCAAAACACAAAATCTGTCATTTTAATTGAGATTAAATGGCTTTCAGGTTCCAAAACAAAGCTAATAGTGGTGTGGGTTTTGGTTTGTTTGTTGGTTCTTTTTTGTTTGGTTGGGTTGGGTTTTTTTCTTTTTTTTTTTTGAGTCATTTTGATTTAGAAAAAAAGACCTTATTGCCACAGAATAGTAAATTCAGTTAGTATAAATATGTGTGTATAAGTACATATATATTTAAACTCTGCATGTAATTAGCTATGTATGGATTTTGAAGTGGAAGTCTGGTTTGCCTTTAATTTTTTTTTTTTAATATACAAAACAGCTTTCCTCTATACTTCATTTCTCTTTTGACAGCTTCTGGGAACTACAATAATATTGAATTTCACTTTCTTTTTTTCCTGCTTTTTAGAAGCTATTACGTAATTTGGGCAGGGTGAGGGGTATTAGGCACAGCATGCAAGCTTAGAGTACTTTTATTTTCAGAAAAATGACTCTAAAGTCAGCCCATGGGGTCCTTTCATAATCCTTTCCAGTGAAATTTGTCTTTTGCCTACTCGGTTTACAAGCCAATCAGCAACACTTCTAAATGCTTTTTGGAGTCTAAAAATTGCAGTCTGTGTGTTTGTGAGGGAAGTGGGAGAAAGAAGAGAAGACTTTGCCTTTCACATGTTCCCCTGTAATTCTGCACTCAGACTTCAGCTGGCAGGGTCATTTCTTGTGTTGAAGAGAGCCTGGGACGTGGCTGCAGATGTTGTAGGGGTCTCAAGTGCATGTGCTCACTTGGGACTCTGTTGCTGCACGAAACTCCTTGCAGTTTGTCAGCTTCTCTCCCATCTAGGAGGAGCTCATCGTGAGTTGGTGGTGTGGAAGGAGGAGTGTAGGAGCTGCTACTTCTGGTTGAAATTATCATGCAGGTAGCTTCTCTGAGGCACATGCGTGACTGTAAGCAAGCCCTACCTCAGCTGCATAAGCACTTAACCTTCAGGAGGACTGCATGTGTTTGGGTGCCATTTTGGTTTGGAGCCTAATTCCATTAGGTGAGAGCAGTCCGAGCAGGTCTGCGCTGTAAAGTGGCCATAGAAGGGCTCCATGGAGAACCAGGGCAGAAAGCTGAAGTGCCACAAAACGTTACCTTGTGCCACGTCCTGTTTTTACTTTGCCCAACTTATTTTTTTGATCTGTGCTTGAAGTCAACATTGTTGAAGTCCCAATTGTCTAAGGAAATAAGCAGGTCAGAGGTTGTAACAAAGTATGCAATCTTTCAAGCAAACTGTTCTATATGAATCATATAACAAAAAGGAAAGTTATTAAACATAGCTTTTTTTTGGTAGGTTTCAATGGTGGCTGTAATTCACATTCCTGATGAGAGCTACAGACTTTCCTGCAGAATACTATATCAGTATCTACTTCTAGCTCAAGGTCAATACCATGATCTGAAGGTAAGCTGCGTACTGAGTCTTGTTTCATTTGGGTGACAGTGTTTAGTTTGTGTAGGCTTTCAGGAGCCTAAATTAGTATAAGACTTTTATTATCATGCAAAGAACTGGATAATAGTTAAAATTATTTTATCAGTTAAGTAGTTCCAGCAAAAACTACTGTACAGAAATATTTTGCATGAAAATATTCAACATTTGCTGGGGAAATTACTTTATTCTAGTCTAGAGGCCTAGGTCCCGTTCACTTATTAAAGCAGTAGTAAGACATTAACTAGCTGTCAAATGCTTCCGTTCCACAGAACATTTGTTACCTCCTTGCTAGTCTCTCAAGCCAGCACTTTCTCCTATACTGCCCTTCAGTTGGGAAAGCCTCAGAAGATACTTTTTTTTTTTTTTTTTGGTTCTTTTTACTCCAATACATGCACAAAGGTTAGGAATCTGCCTAGCACATACCATTCTAAGTTAAAACAATGTTCTCATTATTCCATTACAGTTCCCCTTATCTATGCATGTTGTAGGACCATCTTTGTCCTGTGTCTGTCAGGCAGTTGGTGGTGTGATTCTGTGCAATCCACGTTTACATTACTGTGATAATAAAAATAACATATGGTATTTGATAAGCTAGAAATTGGGCCAAATTAATTCAATTGCCTCAATTAGCATTCATTCAGAAATAGATTTGTCCAAAGAAATGTTTGTCCTGACCATTTTTTTGCCGACGTAGTTGAGCCAGGTAAACTTCCCTGTTGATCCCCCTAAGCTTTCTTTTCATGTATGGTTGCCATTGTAAAAACACTGCTTAAACTGAACAGAAATAACTGTGCAGCTGCGTTTTGTCTAGTTGTATAGTGTGCTCTCTATGGGCATCTTTAGCTGCATGGTAGTTTACTGGCTATATTGAGAGATCATGCCCAGAAGAATTTGCGCTTCACATAAAATAAGGCAAAAAGGAGTAGGGGATTGTACTATGAGCAAGAGTGGAATGGGTTGAGTGAAGTAGATCTGACAGCTTGGTGGATATTTTTTTGGCAGGAATAGATAGAAGCATCCCCCTAGGCAGAGAATGATATACCAGAAACAGAAACCCGAGCTGCTCAAAACCTGGGCAGTTCTGTTAGAGTTCATGCGTGTACATTGATTTGATTCAGCTAAAATTTGATGACTTAATATTTTCCCAGTGTTTTATGTAATTTTATGCTTCTGAAATACCTTTAACTGAAGGCCAGGCAACTATCAGGACTCACGCAAAGAGTCTGGCACTATTTGACCCAGTGGAAACCAGTGAATCTGACCCAGCGGAATTTGCATTGCATGTGTGTGTTCAGGTATCGAGGGGAGTTTGTTGACTTCTAAATGTTTGTGTATATGTGTATTTTAGCAACTCTTCATGTCTGCAAATAGTACTGCACTGTCTTCAAGCGATACGTCCCCTGGTGAGAGAAGCACTGACAAAAGCTTGCTAGAAAAGGCTGGACTGTCTGAAGATGAACCAGAATTGCATGAAGAAAACAGTAAAGACTGTGTTGTTTGCCAAAATGGCACAGTGAACTGGGTACTCCTACCCTGCAGGCACGCATGCTTGTGTGATGGCTGCATTAAGTATTTTCAGCAGTGTCCAATGTGTAGGCAGTTTGTTCAAGAATCTTTTCCACTTTGCAGTAAAAAGGAGCAAGATGAAGATGAATCAACACGTATCTTGCAAGATGTTCTTCCTGGAAGAGTTTTTTAATGGGGAAAAAAAATAGAACTACTGGGTGATATGAACCAAGATTAAATGTAGAAAACAGACTGTTTATGGGAGGATATGTAGCATTAACTTGTATGGTTTTGCTTTTTATTGTTAGGTAATTTTCAGCTTCCTTGTTTTTCTTCGCTCCATATGCTCACAGGAACACTACGCTTATCCATGTAATGTGGACAGGAGAAGTGCGTAGGATATCTTTGACGGACATGATTTTATTTATAACTTCTTACTAGTTTTTTGTGGAGTACTAGTGGAGGCTATTTTGATTACTAAATTTAGTATATCTGCTAAAAAAAGAATAAAACTTGCAAGTGAAGTTGCACACAGCTCATTCTATATTTATTGTATTTAAAAATACTAGAGCAATATATCATTTTAACTCAGTATGATTTAGAAACACAGCACTTTACAGAATGTTATCAAATGAAGGAAAGTAAATATTCTTCATTGTTAAACCCATGTATATTTATTTTGTAGATGAAGGCTGGACTGTGGCAGGAGCTGGTATTTGAAGGTGTGATTCAGGACACTGTTTCTGGCTGTTTGAAAGATTTGTGTGTGTGCGTGTGTGTGTGTGTGTGAGGGGCCTTAGCCAAAGCCTGTTGGAATGAGTGGAAAGATTTTTTTTCTTGACTATTGTTGGCTTGAACTAAACATTGCTGACACCTTCAGGCCTGAGCCTCTGCTATGTCATCTTGAGACAAGGACTTTCAATCTTGTTAGCAATGGCTGTAAGAGCTTGTTCTCCATGCAAATGTTAGTTAATTACTCCGTAGAGTGGTTACTTGGGCAGTTTTGTGGTGCTATTCTTATACAAGTAGCCTGCTTTGGGCAATTTCCAACTCTTTTTACTTACATTGTCAGCTTGGATGCAAAGTTAACCATTTACCTTTTATCAGTAGTCCCAGGGAATTTACTTATAAAGAAAGAAGCTAAAGAACAGCAGAAAATTATTTATTTTTCCCTCCAATGGTGTATTGTCAAAAGCAATAAAAACAGCTGTTGAGAAGAGAAAGTGTTGTTTTGCTTCTTGAGAGAGAGCTGAATTCTCCTGAAGACAGGCAGGCTGGGTTTCACATCTGCTCGTGTAAGACAAAAATACAAATGCTCATTGGAACCTGTAGAAAATGGGGAGTAGCGGCTTTCTGTCCTCCCTCTTGTTCCCTTGCAGCTTTGTGCCACATCCAATTCCAGGACAGCTGCTCGGTCTCGGGGAGAGAAAGCCGTGCTCCAAGCTATTTGGCTGCACTCTCCTGCAGCTCCTTTAACAGTGCTGCTGGTACAAGGTACACACAAGGTGCTGCACACCTCTGAAGCAGGGAAGGAAGCTTCCCCTACTCATAGTTATTCCACCTTCGTCTTTTCATCATTCAGGCTTTTTTGTTTTGCCATGACCCTGTTTCCAAACCCCTGGCTATTGCCTCTGAGGAAAAGATTGAGGTGGTGGTGGTGGAAAGAGTAATGCTTAGCTGTAAAGACAGATGGAGGTTGGGAATTGATGCATGTAGCCACAGATTTCCAGCCAGTGATCAGTAGGCTATTTGTAAGACAGTTTATCTGGTCTACGTAGTGACCTTCCTTGCCAGGGACAACTCAGGAATAAACTGCTTGCCAAATCAGCCTTTTGTTTGCGTTATATATCAAACAGGAATTAAATACCTAGGTGTTTGTGGGGCCTGATCAGTGCTTCCAGAGAACTTTGGAAGACAGATGGTTCTTGTGGAAATCATCATGGCAAAAAATGGTGTATATGCTGCAATTCAGGAGGCTGAGAACAGCAAGAGGAGAGCAGACAAGAATGTAATAGCAGAAGGAATGAGTGGTGGTGGCAGCAAGGCCATACCTTGGATAAGAACACAACATGGATATGGAGCAACAACAGTGTGATGCAACTCAAGCAGACCCGGAGCTGCCTGTATTAAGAGAGAGTTTAAAGACTCTAAATGTCATATGGTGTCTTCACCACTCAGGATGAATCACAGAGGTGTGATGAAGACTTGTCCTCTGCATCGCTATAGGCAGTCCTCACCGGATCACTTGGATGCATGTGTCTTGGTGCTAGAGAATGTGAACGTGCAAAAATGAGCATGAAAGAATGAGTGGGTGAAATCAGTCCTAAAAATCACCTTCCCTTTCTATGTGGTTTTGCACTGAGTTTTGCTCGCTTGGTCGCAGCGTACCTGCTGGAGGTAGTTGCTGAGTTTAGCCTCCCTATCTGTGTCACTAGCCTTGTTCTGCCATTAAAGGGGAGCAGCTAACGTGATGATGGTGGAAATAATTACTCTGCAGACTTCCCTTCATATCCATGTGTCACTGTTGTGAAATGGAGAGCTGGTGTAAATTGTTCTAGGCCTCTGTGGGGGCTCAGAAAAAATTAATATAAAGACCCAAGAGCCTGAGCCATGACAACAGCTGTTTCCATACGAACAGCTTATACTACCAGCATGCGGCATAGTGGCTGTACAGCCTGTTGTTCCAGAGGAGCAGGCTGAAGCTGCGCCAGTTCTAACCTGGAGCTGGGCACTGCTTGATAGTTAGCAGGGACTTGGTTTGTCCACATAGATGATCAAAGAGGTGGTGTTTACTGCTTGACCACAGTAGTCCCCGACATTAAATCAATTAATTAAAATTTCCCAACAAGACAGCATGATCCAAGCTTGTGGGCTTGTTTAATCTCAAAGTGAAATGGTATTCAAGTAAACCCCACAGAGAATTGCCCGGTCTGTCTCATCCTTCAACCAGTCGATGCCGGTATTAAATAATAATGGCAAACAGGATGTAGCTGTGCTGAACTGCCAGGCCATGTATTTACCATTAAGTCTGTCCCAGCTTTTCATTTGTTTCATGTTCTTTTAATAGCATTTTCCAGAGATGCTTAGTTGCTTTATCAGATCTAACAAGCTTCCTTGCTGGCCTAAATCAAAGACCTGACTGAGAGTTATAAAAAGTACAGTAGCTGGCTTATTATGTTTGCCCTTCTTCTAAGAAGCCATCTCAAAATATAGATCAGGTGAGAAGTAAAAGGAGCAGCTCTAAAGCTGCCTTGTCCGTCCCCTGGTTGTCTTAAAACAGGGATTCAAGGCGCTGAGAGAGAAATAAAACCTTCCCGTGACCCACAAAAACACCATATATTGGCAGAGGCTGTTCTGCTCTGTCACCCTGTTGTAATAGAGGCAATATAACGTTCCTCTTCCACTCATTATAGGTGATGTTTATGGATTTGGTGACATCAAGGAACATATGCAGACTTCTGGCAATAAGACTTGCTTCTTTTCAGCAGTGTTGGGGTATTACAAATTTGTAATGATTTTGGCTGCAGGAGAGAGGTGGGAGGTGCCTCACTGCTTGGTTCATCAACTGTAATCGGAGCTGAGGCTTTGAAATGAGTCGATCAAACTAAGTGGTGTTACTTAGGGATGTCCCAAGGTGCCTTTCCAAATGCCAAGGGACTATGACGTGGACATCTTCCTTCTGTAGAGAAAGTTCCTCTGTTAGGATCTTCCTTCCTCCCTATCTGCCTCCTCCAAGTAGCGGGCAAATAGCACGAGGAAGTCAATTTGGGTCAATTCATCTTAAAATGGTCTTCTCATTCCCATGGGGAATTTGGAATTCCCATAAGGCATTTTGAGAACTGGCTAATGCCCTGACCCCTACTCCTCATGGGCTAAAATGGTGCTGCATTCTGCTACAGACCCTATAAAGTCTCACCACCACCACCGAGGATGACCATTGACCATCAGAGCACCGAGGCTGTCTGCTGAGCTCCCAGCAGCCAACACTGCCAACCCGGCAGACGACGGGTCTGAGCAGATGAGAACCCACGTACGTGTTTTGTTCAGCTTCAAACAAGCTTCGGTGTGAATCTGATTAAAATGATTCCTTTACTTGCTAACACCAAACTTAAAACTCTAATACGGTAAAAAGGAGCCAGGAATCAGGGTCTGAGTTCCTCCTGCTAGTTTGTGCATTTCTCAGTCCCCCCCGTGCCTCGATGAAGCTCTCTGCAAGGTCTGCCAGGTGAAGGAGGTCTGGGGCTGATCTGTGTAACTGGGAAGTCTGCAGTAACTGGCCACCAGTCACCATTTGCTCAGTTGTCCTGATATCCAGAATAAACAAGGACTGGCCTCTGTCACTGCAGCAGATGTGCAGCCCCTGCAAAGGCTGTCCCTGGCGTCCTGTATGTTTATAGCTAATGTAATTAATGCCAGGAATAGCTGAATTTTATCTGATACAGCAGAAGTCCCGCCTCTGAACTAAGCCATTAGAAAGGTTTGGTATTGTCTTGCTGGAGTGTGCTGGGCAGGAAGGGCAAAGAGAAAACCAGGATTAGGGTTATATTTCTGGATAACTTTAGTATTACTACTGTTTTAACGTTGCTTTGACAGCATACAGTGGCCTCGTAATGCAAATGCATACCCGAGCGCAGCTCTCGGGCCACAACCAAGCATTGGAGGGTCCCAAAAACACAGCCAGACCCCGCTCCCTGCCCTGCCACTGCCCTCCGAAGCAGTGCTAGCCACGATCCCCGGGACGTCTGCCCAGCTAGGGACCACAGAGGGGCTCAGAAAGTCTCTGCTGAGCAACGCGGAGTCACTCGGGCAGCTCTACACGTTGTTTCTGTATTGCTTTTCCTCTCTTGTGTCCGTGAGCGATGTGGGTAGAGAGATACGAGCTTGTAGTGCAGCAGTGGTTATACCTGTAAAAAGGGGCTTCTACTGCTTTGGTTCCATAAATCTGTAGGAATGTGCAACACCTACATAAAGGCACCTTTGTCCGGATGCTGCTGCATCTGAGCTGGGAGAGTTCCTACTTTAATTATGCCATCTCATAATAGGAATGATTTAAAACAGTAAAAATGCTATATGTAAACATAGCCTTAAGACTAGATGAAGTCTTCAGTGGAGTCTGATGTCTGAAGGGAGGAGTCTCTTTGTTTCTCTGACAGTATTTTGAAAAGCAATGACATTATAAATTCATGCTGAGGTTACTGAGCCTTCACCAGGGTTCAGAAAAAAAACCAAAACTCCTTTTACTCCTCCTCCCTACACATGTACTCCTCAGCCATAGAAAAGGCAATACTGTGATGTTTGTCGTAGTCGTGACATGAGGAGTCACTGCATTTCCATTCTTTAGAAAACACCTGTACTACCTGTGCAGTGTCCAGGTGCTCCTGAGGGCCGAGTGAATCCCAGAATTACTTTTGTGGGACCAGCAAGAAATTATCTGGACAATCAGTTGCTACCAGCATTTTGTATCCTCAGTCTGTGGCATCCTTTTATCAGCAGAAGATTTGTACCTAGAAAGCTTTTCTAGGTTTTAGATGCCTCCTCCAGCTTTTTGTCTTCATCAAATGAGGGGTTTTGGCGGTTCCTAACATTTTTTACTCTCCCATTGCATAGCCACTTCACATCTAATATTTCTTGGCAGATTTTTCAATAGTAGCTGTAGTCAGGGGACTTGTGAGAAGCCTAATGCATCACTTATCTCTCTCATAGTGCTATTTATTTCAGTGTCTATCAGCTCCTTGTGAGCAATATTTTAACAAACAGGCTAGAGGGAGGATTTCTAACTTGTGAATTATTTTGATAGTTGTTACTCTTCCTCTTTTTTTCTTTTAACTCTGCAGATGCTATTGAGTTCGGAAGCAGTAAGACCCCAGCGATCTACCAGGGGTCATCATGCATCAATCTCCTGCCACCAGAATTGACCGTGAGATACAGATGTTCTGCTGCTTCTTAGCTGGTCAAATACAACACAGACACCACGCTCTAAGCTATTTGATTTTGGTCTCCAGTTCCTGAAGGTCCTCAATTTCAAGGATTTCTTCCCCTGTAGGGAAAGAGCCGAGACTGCAAGCTCAAAATGCACCAGCACGCAGGAAGCCTGGGGTGGGATATTGCTGGCAGCAAGGCTGAGGGTAATTACGGCAAGTGGGGAGCCCCGAGGGATTCAGGCACCGCATTTTCTCATGTGGCTGCTCCGCTTGCCAAGGTTAGCGGACTCCTTTCTATGGCGGCATGTTTCATTGATCAAAGTAAGAACAGGGCAGCGATTTATGGCATATGACAGCTTGAAAAGCAATGCTTTTCAGCAGATGCTGTCATAGACGGAGACAAGATTGACAACCCAGCTGTTGTCTTTCTTTTGAAAGCCGGCTTCTTCCTAGGTGGTCGGTACCAAACGCTGGCTGGAGCGGCTGCAGCATTATCCAAACCCTCCTCCGCTGGGACAGCTTGAATGACACAAGAAGTTCCCTTTACATTTTGCTATAGGACCAAAAGAAAGATGTTTGCCAAGAGCTGGTGGATTCACATTTAAGAATGGCTATAGCTTTTCCAGTCTTTCAATCTTTAAGTATCTTCCCAGAGACACGAAACTGTGTAAATAAGTCTGCCAGCTCCAGTTTCCCCTTTCAGCACCAACTTCTTAGTGAAAAAGTCTCCATCAAGTCCAATGCTCTGTCATTAACAAACCATTTGCTTTTCTCCTGTCCTGAAAAAGGTATTTGATAATATATAGGACTCTTGACCCTATGACCTATTTTGATGGAGTCATTTATATCGGTCATTTTAGCATCCTATACCTTGGTGTTAGACCTACTCGCAGTAACCCATTAGGACGCTTCTTTCACTGCACCTGATGGACTCAGAAATTTCTAGGCTTTGCAGAGTTGTACGCTCAGCAGTACTTTGCCACTCCTTTTGCTGGGCTTTATTTTGCTGGGTTTGACAGGCAGGTTGGCAATGTGCAGGTTTCTCTGCAATTCATCCTGCTCCTGCTTCCAATGGCTGCAGCCAGGTGAGACCTCGGCAATGCAGGGCTCCACTATCCCCCTCTGGATACATCTGCTGTAGCTAACTGGAATAGGTGGACCTCCATTAGGCCACATTTTCAATAGTGTCCTTAAATGTTCCTGGTTGCTGCACATTAAGTGTTCATTCTCCAAAGATTCCTGTAAAAACCATGTCCTCCAGCACAGCCAATATTTCCCATTTCGTCCGAAGGCTACTGAAAGAGGCAGTGGGGGGAGAGAGGTGGCTGGATGCTGGTGAAGTTGGGGGCAACCACGGAAAACGTGGTGGCTTGTAAAGCTTTGCCCTGGAGCCAGCAACAAGTTTTAACCACAGCCATCTACACTGGAACATAATGCATGATCTCGTATTTTAACTATGTGGGCAAGGCAGAGCCAAAGATGTATCCACTGGGTTTTGATCAAGAGCCTTGTTTCTCCAAATGAGCTCGTTAAAGCACAAGAGTAGGAACGATTTTCAGTCTTTTGTATGTCTCTTACTTGGAGCAACATAATCCTTTGTAGCAGGATTTGGAGATGCACCTTGGTCCGGCTGAGTGACCCTACCTGCACAAATCTGATCTAAGAAGGTGTTTTTATCCCCTTTTTGCATCTGCTCATTTCCATGAGAATCTTCTCCTTTTCGGTTTTTCTTTTCCCACCTCTTGCAGAGAAACTTGTTGATACCTATGAAGACAGGAGTGGCCGTTTTGGGGCATTTTGGCAAAGCTGCCAGGGTTCCCCGCTCCCTTTGCCAGGCTCCCTGGGGAAGCGGTGACCCCCGGTGTGTTCTGCTGGGTGGTGGCTAGAGACCAGCTGAGATATACAGAGCAACATTTACAATTTTACATATTTATTTATTCCCTGTTTTCAAGGAAACATGTAAAAACATCTGAGCAGCAATTGAAGCACCTGGCAGAGCGTTGTATGACCCGCCTGGTTCATCAGGGAGCTGGGGCTGGTATTACCCAGTTTGCTGTTAGCCCTTCATAGATGTGCCAGCCGTCATTTATGGAGCTCTCCTGAGGACTCTTGAGAAGCAACATCCATACCAGGGTGAGCAGGCAGCGTCCCGGGCAAGCGAGTGGCCTAAGATGTGGTGGGATGGAAAGAGACGCGAGGACGGTGTGTAGGGTACGGCTGAGACTGGATCTCCTTGCCAAAACCCATCCTACCTCCTAAGCACGTCGTGCCTCTCTGCCCAGCTCACTCAGTTTCCACGTCTTGTCCCCTTCTTGTTGCTTCTTGCAATGGCTTCAGAGGACTCGGGCAAAATGCAGAATACCCCTTAGAGGCCTCAGCGGCTCATCTCTATTTACATCTGTTGTAGCTGCGCGCACACACGCTTCTTATGTCTGCGCAGCCCTAGAGGTTACTTACACAGGTTTTGTGGAAAGCTGCGTGTTTGGAGCCAGGAGCAGGAGGGTCAACGTGAGCTGTTTCCCCCCGTGTTTGCCTTTCATGCTTGGATCCCCTGCCATTTTATCAGGTGAGAGCGTGAAGGTTTTCCTCCACCCCAGCATCCTGGCTCCATCTAAAACCTCACCCAGCCTGGCAACTCTTCCGCTGTCCTTTAAGGAAATTCTCCTTAAATTACCATCATTTCATCAGCACCAGGCGTGCTTTGTTATTAATAATTAAGTAGGAAAACTGTCTTAGTACCAGCGCTGCTGACACGTCTTGAGTTGGAACCAGGCTTCCAAAGAGAATTGCTTGAAAGGGGTAGTTAGGGAAGCAATTTCCTCGATGGTGCGTGCTAATGCACATCTCCAAGCCTGTCTTGGAGCTGCTGGAGCCGGGGAGTCGAGCAGCAGCGTTGAATGGTGCCTCCTTGGGGATCAGTGTCTTGTTTCATCAGGGCCATCTGCTTGCAACACAGCCTCAGTCAGCTCCAAGTCCTACAACAAGCTGCTTTCATTGCTGGCTGGAAATGGTTTGAAAAATCCGAGTGTTGTAGGTAAACATGACGTGAGGCTATGGGATATAGCCATCCAGGGAGTTATCTCGCCGGCAGGCATTTACGGGGTGTTAGTGTGCACGAAGAGGGGCCTGGAGCCGCTCAGGCATCTCGCTGCAGACCCATCGGAGGTGTGAGCCGGAGCTGTGCTCCACGCTTGTGCCGACGGCCGGTCGGAGGGGGTGGGATGGGACATCTCTTGTGTGCCGCGCAAACCAGCGTGCCTAAAAACCAGGCTGCCCCAAAGGCCCAGCGGAGCTCCAGTCAGGCTTTGCCCTCAACACACACAGAGGTCTCAGTTTTGCAAAGGCAAGTTCTGCAAATATTCAGTTGCTGTTGATGGGACGATAAGGTTTTGCAATGCAAAAGCCTGCATTTATATTCAAAGGGCTATTTGAAACTGGAAGAGCCCAATGAAACCTACTGCCTGCCGGGTTAAATAAATCCTTTGCATCCTCTTCTTCCTCAGCTCCTCTTCATCACCGATTCTGTGCGCATCACCGGGCGTGAGAGCAGCCTGTGATACATTTGCCAGGGGCGCTTTTTTGAGAACCATTAGTTAAGCTGATTTATTTTGTCGCCTCTGTGTCCCTGGGGTCCCTGTGAGCCGACTCATCGAGCGCCCAGGGCAGAGCTGACATTGCTGGAGAGGCAGATGCCAGTGCACGGCGGTGTTTCCAGAGACGAACCAGGGTCTTCTCAAAGCGACCCCTTGACGACAGCTGAACAAATATTAACGTGAGCAGCGCTTCCCATGCTAACCAGTATTTCCCAGTGCTTTCACTAGCACCCAGATACTGCCACTTCTTCTCTTTGCCCTCCAGCTGTACACCGATCCCCTCGGAGGGTTAAACGCGATCCGAGCTAGTGCATGCTGCTTTCACGAGGATTTAGGCTGCAACACCTAATTTACCACTAACGGGGCTTAAGGAGCAGCGGTTGTACATCCAGACTGAGAGCTGATCCGCTTGCGGGGTCATGCATTAAGGCTGGAAGATGAGCATTTCACACCGTGCCCCAAAACGATGCCAGCAAAATGTGGTGTACGTAGAGCCGGATTAGGTGTTCCAGGGCCAGGATCATCCTTTCTTCTGTTTTCTTCAGTGCAAGAGAGATCTGTGTCCTCTTCCCCCAGCCTCAAGTAGATATGTGTAGGACAGACCTAGGAAGATCGCTGCTTTTTTCACGGTGAATTCAGACCCAAGGTCATCCCCGAACCCCAGACTGGGCACAGGAGCGTGAGTATAAATACAAATTTTTGACGGCTGCCCCATCCAGTTTGGAAATATAGACCCATGAAGGTTTTATTATGTACTTTTTATTTTTACTTTTCTTATATTTCTTTTTTTTTGTGTTTGTTTTTGGCAGGGCTTCTTTGTAGGAATTGTCCAGCTCCATTTCACCACCCAAGGTAAGGAAAACGTAGCGTCCCACTGGCCAATTCCCACACTTTGTTCAGGCACAAATGGAAGAGATGTTGGAGATGTTGTGTTCAGTTATCTCAGCCTGCCTACCATGATATTTTCACTTGGGCTTAACGAGCTAGGAAATCTGGGCCACTGTGTGCTGGTGGATATACTCATCCTTCCTTCAGCTAAATATGTTATCGGATGGCTTCCACGGAGATGAGCAACTGCTTCCTTTGAACTCACGAACCATCAAGATTCACTAATTTGCCTAGACCACCTGCTTGGCTAATATTACCACAGGCCTCTTGTTTTCTCTCTGAAGTGGTAAACAGAAACGCAGAAGGTGCCTCAGTGTTGCTGTACCGAGCCACCCCGGCATGCCGGCAGCGGAGATCGGCCGGACCACGCCGTCAGCTCTGCCCCGGCCAAATAACGACAGCACGGACAATGCAAAGCCCCGCTAACAGCCTCCGCTTTTTGGCCCGGGGACTTGCAGCCCTGCAGAAATCCTCCGGCTGGATCCGCGAAGGTCCCAAGGTCCCATATTTTGCCATAAAAAACCAGAATTATCCTGCTTCTCCGCTCGCTCTGCCTTGTTTTTGCGCAGAGCTGGCTGGGGTGCCTCTGCTCCCCAGACACGGAGTCTGCACATTGGATGCTCCATCCGTGGGGATGAGAGTTGACCGCTGAGGTGTTAATGAGTCCCCCCACCCCAGCCAATTAGCGCCGGTAAAGGAGATTTTCTTCCAGCCAGCCTGGGGAGCCTTCTATCGCGCTGATCTGCACAGGCACCCGCCCCGCAACGCATCTAGTGATGCCGCAGGGTATTTCTTCCACGGGCCGCAGATATATTTTTTAATTGCCATAGAAACCTCCAAACATCGCAGCATATGCTCTTATGTCAGGATCTCACCGCTCCGCACCTGCTTCCTGGGGACACTATGGGGAATAGGTGCTTGTAATCTCCTGAGCGGTGGCAGATGACTATTTTTGGTTTTATTATCCGGCACGCTCTTGATGTCCCCTGGAGCACGGGACAGACTCTGTGGCTTCGGTCCTTTCACTCTCACCCATCGATGACTTGCTGCGTGTGGGGGGACACCATCTCTCACCGATCTGCCCGGCCTCGCAGAGGGCTGCATTTGATGTTTCAGCCCTAAATATTCTTCCGATCGCTGCTCTTACCGCTTTAGATGTGCAAAATGCAAATCCTGAGAGGCGTTGCTGGCAAAGCAAGCTTGGCAACCCTTAAATTAGCAACGTGCAAGCGCGCGGCGTTCTGCCGGGAGCTCCTCGTGCCGTTAACGCCGACGGTTTAACGAGTCTCAGCTCCCCGTTCCCGTGCAAGATGTGCACACCGGCGTGGCAGACGGGGTATCCTCGCAGCTCCGCGGGCCATCCCTCGGCACGCCGGGACGGTGGAAGGACCGTCGGCACTGAGCTGAAGGGAAAGGGGCTCTTTGATTGACCATTTATTAGGATGGAGCCGGAGGATGAGACAGATGGCTAGGGTTTGTTGGCAGGGAACTCCGCTCCTGTTTGTTTAATTAGTCACCAGACATACTGAAAGCTAAAGTGTGTTCCATGCAAACTCGGAAGCGGGGTGAGATGGACCATTTGCGCTTGACGTACAGGAGCGACTTGGTGATCCTCATCTCGTGGTCCTGCTGCGGGATCGATGCTCCTGCACACAGGACTGGGCATTCCCGGTGGCTTCAGGCAACCTTTATCTCCCTGCTATTTTTTTTTTCCCCCGCAAAAGGGATGGATTCAGCCATGTGCACGGCTTTTTAAGCCAAAGGAGGCACAAACCTGGAGTTTTCCTTCCTCCAGCACGCACCGCAGCCGCTTTTGATTCACCGGATTCACCGGTGGAGGGGTTCAGCTCCTGGTATTCCCATCACGTCTCCCTCCTTCGCCATCTCCTGACACCTGGGCACGTCTCTTACCTCTGAGCTTCCCTGTCCGCAGAGTGACCGGGACTGGGAAATGCTGCAAAGGTACCAGTGTCGCTTGTTCCCTGAAGCACAAGCCGTGCGCAGATCGGACATTTGACACCCTTTTGCTGTCCCCACAAATAAACGCACTTTACATCTTTATTTATGTTTTATAAAGCGTTAGATTCTGCTCGGTATTTGCTGTCTTCTTGGAAACGCTTGTGCTTGGGTTTGGGGTTTTTTTCCCCATTTCCCTTCTTGGATATACCTGCATCACTCATCCCTCGAATACCAGGGAAATAAAATCTCCGGGGGAAATTGATGGCCCGAAAAAACCCAAATCCTCCCCCTCTCTGTTAGCGCTCGCAGGGTTAAATCCATCGACTGCTCGCCAAAACCCCGGGACAGCATTTACCACTGATCGTGCCGATATGCAAAACATTCCAAAAGAAAAAAAATTAAAATAATTTTTAAAAAGACCCCTTTTTTTTTTTTTTTTTGCCGATGCGACATTCACCGGAGTCGAAAGTGACATTTCCCCCCCCCCCCCAAAAAAATTAAAAATTAAAAATAAACCCTTGCCATTACCCCGCAGTCCACTAGATGGCGGTTTCCTCCAGCGGGAAAATCCGGGGTTTTGCCAACCGGCGGGGGGCGCGAGAGGGCGCGCCGGCGCGCCAGCCTTCCCCCCCCCCCACCCCGCGCCCCGCCCCCGCGCTCCCCCCTCCCCTCCCCTCATCATGACGTCACCGCTATGCAAATGAGCGGCATGTGGGGGAGCGGGGGCTCGGCGCGCCGCTGGGTTCAGTCTCGCGCCGCGGAGCCGCCGCCGCCGCCGCCGCTCGCGCTCCGCGCCCCCCCCCCCCCCCTTCCTCCTCCTCCTCCTTCTCCTCCTCCTCCTCCCCCACCCCTTTTTTTTTTCTCCCCCCCCCCTTTTCCCTTCATCCCCGCCATGGCACGGCCCCCCCCAGCACCGAGCCGACCCCCCCCGCTTCCCGGCGCCGGTATGAGTCAGGTGAGTGTTTTAGTGCGGTGGGAAGGGGGGGGGGGAACTTTTTTTTTGGGGGGGGGGGGGGAAACAACTCACTCCCCCTCCCCACTTTAGCTGCAGTGGGGACACCCCCAGGGTGCTGGATGCATTGAGGGGGGGGGGGTGCTGGATGTTTTGGGGGGGGTGCTTACTCCCCCCCCCCAATTGGGGTGCTGGATTTGTGGGTGGGTGGGTGCTTACCCCCCCCCCCCGGGGGTGCTGGGTGTGTGGGGGGGGGGCTGCTCCCAGCGCTGGGGGTGTCAGAGATCTCGTTTGAGGAGGAGGAGGAGGAGGAGGAGAGCAGCCGGGCTGCGGTGCCCGGCCCCGCTGCGTGCCAGGGCCGAGGGCGAGCCTTCCTCCTCCTCCTCCTCCTCCTCCTGCCCCCCCCCCTCCGCCTGACCCCCCCCCCCCTTCTCTCTTCCAGGTGTGAGGCCCCCGCCGGGAGGAGGCAGCCCCCGCCGCAGCCTCGCTGGGGGCAGCCCTGACGCTGCTGCTGGGGTTTTCCTTCTTTTTTTTTTTTTTTTTTTTTTCCTTTTTTTTTGGGGGGCTTTTTCTTTTTTATTTTGGTCGCCCCCCCCCCGCCCCCCCCCCTCCCCGTCCCTTCTCCCTTTTTCCCCTCCTCCTTCCCTCCCTCCCGTGTCGCCGTCAGGGAATCCAGCGCTGCACCGAAGCCAGAAGAGAGGGAGCAAAAACCCAACCCAGGCCGAAAGCTGCGTCCAAAACAAAACCCACCGTTTTTATTGCAAAGGAGATTTTTTTTTTTTAAATTTTTATTTTTTTTTTTTTTTTTTTTTAATCCTGACCCCAAACGTAGGGGAGGAAGCGGAGTCAGGGCAGGAAGGCTTTCCCGGTATATTTATTTTCTCCCCCCGCAGAGGTGTCTCCTCCGGCCGCCGGCTCACCATGATGTTTCGAGACCAGGTCGGCGTGTTGGCCGGTTGGTTCAAGGGCTGGAACGAGTGCGAGCAGACTGTTGCGCTGCTTTCGCTGCTGAAACGCGTCAGCCGGACCCAAGCTCGATTCCTCCAGCTCTGCCTGGAGCACTCCCTGGCAGACTGCACCGAGCTCCACATCCTCGAAGGGGAAGCCAACAACCCCGGTGAGTTGGTTTTTGCTGCAGCCCTTCTTGAACGATGCTCTAATGCAGGCAAAATTTAAAAAAAATGAAAAAAAAAAATATGACAAAACACCCAAGAGAGGAGGGAGGTCGGGGAGCCAGGGCTCCCCAGCTCGACTGCATCAACAGCTTCTCTTACGTTTTATTTTTCAAACGGGTGATGCCTTATTTCAGTTTGATTATTTCACAGCGAACTACTCCAGTCTATGGCGTGGTGTAACTACGGTAGCATGAATGATTGGTGGGGTTTTTTTCCTCCCCCCCCCTCCTTCCTCCTTCCATGCAGTTTCCTGTGAAATAAGTAAGTCAGGTCACGTAGAGTCTGGATTTTCTAGGCTTCTTTTGGACAACGTGGCTTGCTTTGCTTTCTGCAACATGCAGAAGCAGCCCATCACTACCTTAGACGAACTGTTATTTTCTAAAGGTCTGAGCAGCTGGGTTAGCCTACTTTAATTTTATTTTATTTTTTGAATGTGGCCATTCCTATTTCATCATTCAGATCCTGTTTGGACGCATTTTTTTCCTGCGGCTCTGAATACCCCCTTGTGTTTCAGTGGAGCTCTAAGAAAATACGAGTAGGCTGTTTTATGTTACTGAACGTTCAGGATGCATTACAGCAAACGTGCATGGCTATGAAAGTATATTTTGGTTTTATTTATACACCGTTACAAGTTACTCAACTCCGCAGAAGTAAACAGAGTTGCAGCAGGATGAAAATGGCCCGAGCGATGTGCGAATTGCGCCGTGTGTTAACGTATTTATTCATGGGTGTGTGTGCATTACCAACACGTATGTTCCTGAGTGCGTATGTGCAGATACACGCAGGGATGCAAGTCGCTTTAAGCAGAGTTTCTGATACGCAGAATATGAGCAGGGAGGGCGAAATCTCTCTTTAAGTTGCATATTTCTGCTTCCCCAACCCCTCCAAAAAAAACCCCAACAAAAAACCAAAGCAAAACCTCCCCCCTCCCTTGTTGCAAAGCCATCCCTTTTATTTAAAATCCCGGGGGGTTGCGGCGGGGATGGGGGGGGGGGGGGGTGCCCGGGAGCTCTTGCTTTTCGAGCCGTGCGTGTCGAAGCGGTGTCGGAGAGCAGCCCCGTTGCATTTTTGCGATAGGTGGAAAAAAATTTTGCGATAGGTGGAAATTTTTGCGGGCTGACGGCGGCCGGATCCCGAACAGAGTCCCCGGTGTTGACGGGACGGGGAGGAATGCAGGGTCCTTCTCCAGCTGTTCCCTATTAGAGCACCGAGCCGGCAGGATTTGGCAGCTGCCTGTGCTGCCATTTGATGACAAGGTCCAGCGCGACGTCGTCTTCGACCGAGGACGGATTTAAGTCCTTCTGCAGGAAACGCAGACCTGGGGCTGCTCCAGGGCTGGCTATGGGGGGGGGGGGGGGAGAGACGACAAGGCTGGAATTGGCCCGTTCCCTTATATAGCTCGCAGGAATGAGAGGGAGGAATGCTGCCGAGTGCGCCTGGGCGCGATACTGCTGGTTTTATAAACAGCTGAAGGGCCGAACCTCGTCCATTTGGGGTGGGGAGGCCCCTGGGGGTTTTGGGGAGGGAGGCAGGGAGGGAGCATGCTCTCTAAATTCAGCTGCTCCGGGATAAATGTGCCGCGATTCCCGCGGCAAGGCGGCGTGAGCAATGTATTTTTAATAATTGTTTATCAGCCTCGCGATTTTTCCTTCAAATTGTGGTTTTGGAGGTAGCCGCGTCCCCTCGGTTGGTCAGGTAATTAGAAGGGGGTGATTTACCTCCTGACCGCAGGAAAGGTAAATTCGAAAGGAAAACGGTGTTTTGAAGTTTTCCCGGGTACGAAGTCGCTTAGGGCCGTCTGCGTGGTGGCATTTGCTTGGTGTAAGCCAGGGTGGAAACCAGGGGTTGGACCCTTCCCATCTCGACTCGTGCGAGCAATCCCTGCTCGCCCCTGTAATCCCATTGACCTTGCTTGGCGCGAGGATTTCTCCCGCGAGCTGAGCTTGGCATCCAGCCTCCTGCCTGCCCCTTAGCGCGTTTGTGGAGCTGCCTGCGCTTTCCCTGACGTTCCTTCCAAAAATTTTGAGCTGTTCCTCCAGGGCATTCGTAACTCCAATAGCAAAACCTGCATCTGTCGAGTTCCTCTTTCTCGCCAAACGCCTCTCCGTACCGCTTTCCCGTGGGATGGACGTACCCGTGCATCCTGCGGAGCAGGACGTGCGCTTCTCCGAGCCGCGCGGTCCTGTTGCGGTGGAGGGAAGGGTAGCTGAGATTTGCCACCGAGCGCCGTTAGGAAATAGCTCTTAGGCTCCGGTGTTAACGCTGCCTTCTTCGTAAAACCACCTGTATTTCTTAAATCGCTCCTATTCAGCACCCGTTTTGCAGTCTGGCATTTGTCACTGGCCTGGCAGTGGAATCGCACCAAGTTCTTCTGAAAAGCAGCGTCATCGTCTAACGTTGCGTTACTCTTTGTTGGTTGAATCCCGTTGTTTGCTGAACTAAAGTTGAGCTCGATTCCCTCCCAGGCTGAGGGCTGAGGCGGCTCCTGGTATGTTTTCCTGGTGTTTGCTGACTTGGAAATGGTGGTTCCCTGCTTGTAGATGCCCCACCGGCATCCTTGTTGATGTTGGGGACGTGGCAGCAGTGGTGTCCAAGGGACCGCGGGGTGACGGGGTTGCACAGCCCCAACGGGCCGTGGGAGCTGGCTCTAAGACGTGGTGTGGTCACCTTCAGCGAAGCACGGGTGAAATCCTCCGTCTGGCAAGCGGCGTCACCGCGAGGTGAGCGATGCTGGTCTGAACGCGACGGGCTGGTCTAATGTGCCGGAGCAAGCGTCCGAATTGACTTAAACGGTGGGTCCGCGCGAGAAGCGAGTTGTTTCGTACGTGCAGGACCTGTTGCTTGTCCCAACCCCGTTGGGGAGGTGGGAAAGCTTGACCGTTACCCCCAGTTCGCAGCCGTTAGAAGGAGGCGGCAGCCTTGCCATGCTCCTTGGTGGATGGGCACCATCCTTGGCAATATCGTCACCAGCGACTGAGATCAGGAGGGTGCCCAAAGGGGGATGGGAGCATGAAATCCTCACTGGCTGCTGGAGCTGGGCTCGTGAGCCTTTGGGTGTGTGGACCAGGCGTGGAGGAAAACTCCTCTGAACAAAGGTTGTCCAGGTTGTTTCTTGCCTGGTAGACTCCAAATAAGAGGTCTGCTGTATGGCAGGTGAGATGGAAAAACCTCAAGGATGAAAAATAACTCTTTTTAACTAGTTAATTGACATGGGGAAGCAAGCATATTTATTTTGAAGGAGTTCTATCTTATTTTTTCCAAGCGTGAGGGTATTTTTTGATAATGGCAGCCGAGCCCTTCTCGTTAGGACTGCAAACCCGATGCGGCTCTGCAGCGTACGGCCATCTACGACCCCCAAAAAGGTCTGAGGAGCCTCCTGCTTCTGTGGCTCTTTGGATACCTGCTCAGGCACCGAGGGGTGGATGTAACCGCGTTGCCCACCTCGGATGAGAGACATCTTGCAGAAAGCTACACGGGAGACGTGGTGGCCACGTGTGGCGCGGGGGCTGCGGGACCGCCTGCAAGCTGCAGTGCGTTTACAAACGTTGCTTGATGATCAAGGTAAAATGGAAGTGAGAAGCAAACGCAGGAGGAAATCTGTGTTTCTTCATTAGGTGAAGTGTAGGGCTTGTGGTTGTCCTTCGTGGTGGCTATGAGTAGCCTCGCAGAGCCTTAGTGGTTTAACTGGTAAAGAATGTGGGTTGCTGCTAATTCAGTTTGAGCGCAAATGGCTTGGCCTGCCGTGCACGGAGAAGAATATAGAAACCATATTATCCGCGCACAGAAATAGAAGTTTCAGGTATTACATAGCGCTATTTAAAAGCCTGCTATAACTTCCTTCCTTCCTTCCAGCCTGGCCTCGCTGGGCGGCTTCGTTCCCAGCTGCTCGGAGCCGTCAGGACGCGGCGACCTCCTCCGAGCCGCCGGTAAAGGTCAGGCAGGAGCTTAACGTGCCCCGTGGTGGGAACGGGACCCACGGTCCTCCCGCGCCCGCCGGCTGGGGCTCAGGCACCGAGGGGTGCCGGGTACGGCCGCTCCGCGGGATACAGACCCGCTGGGGAGGTGGGAGGCCGCCGAATCCACGAAACATGGTCCGTAGGCTCTTGGCGTTGAGCGCGAGGTGTGCTTATGCTTGGGCATCCCCTCTCCAATGGCCAGAAGTGGGACCGGGGTTTTTTTCTTTTTCTTTTTTTTTTTTTTTTTTATTGGAATAGTCCCAAATCCCATCCCACCAGCCCCAGCTTTGGAGCTCCCGCAGTCTCTGCGGGTCGACAGAGATGCCCGAAAGCTCCTGTGGGTCCTCCAGGCACCCAAGCAGCCGTCTGCACTGATGGTAGCAGAGTGACAGCTTTAAGCTCTTGGTCTCGAAGGACAACAAGCTTGCTTTGCCCTGTCTGCAGAACTAACTACTTCACATGTTAAGGCCAAAATCTTTATTTCATTTCGGCAGGCTGTCAAGTATCACAATGAGAGCATCAAAATGACCTAGATTTCTTGTCCTGGGAAGGACTGGCTGGAGGAATAGACAAGGGTTGCAGGCAGCGGTAATGTCTTTAATTAGACCAAGTGATGCAGCTGGAAAAAATGGCCAAGCATGAAGGTGCACCAGCTCAAAGGAAGGCTTCTGTGGTTGTGGGGGTTTTTTGTTGGTGGTTTGTTGGGGGTTTTTTTGCCATCAGCTGTACCAGCTGCTCTATTAAAAGGTATTACATGTTCCTGCAGACTTCGCCTCTTATATTCTTAGGTCGTCATGGCTCCAGTCCCTACGACTTTTGCTGCCACCCCATCTGCAGACAGTCTCCCAGCACATCGGGAAGCTGCTACCCCTCCGCTGTGCAAATTTTGCAGTTTGCCCCCAGTGCCCCCCACTGATGGAAAATCATCCCAGTGCCCAGTTTGAAGATGGTTCCCAGTTTTTTGGGTTTTGGTTTTTTGGGTTTTTTTCTTGGCTTATCACTGCGTTGCAATGCTGAACTCTAGTTTTAAGCGCCCTTGGGCTGTGTAAGAGCATCGCTGGGCTGTCTCACGGAGGGGCTGAGCAGGCATCCTTTGGGGAGGACGGGGTGAGGAGCTAAGCCCCATGCTCAGTGGGAGCAATAGGAAATTTTAAGTGCAACACTGGACGTTGGCATCGTGTGGTGCCTCTGCCGGGAGAGGGGTGTGAGCAGCCCTGCCAGCTCTGCTCATTAAAAATCATGAGCTGGGACTCTTAAATGGAAAGATCTGCTGAGCTGTTGGACACTGGCTTCTTTTAATCTGCATGCTGTTGCTTGAGCTGCTGCCATGCATCTTGCCCAGGTTTTGTTTGCAAACTTGGGGGCTGGAAGCTATCTCTGCTGGGGTTTTTTTTTTTTTTTTTTTGGAGAATAGCAAGGGGAGGAGTATGGAGGTACAGAGCCGTGTTAGCCAGGGGCTTTGAGCAAGGCGACACACCCAGTATTCTCTTGCAATTCAAAGATACTTGTCTTTTGAAAGATGCTTTCCGGAGGAGCTGTGGGAAGCACCGCAGGCCAGTGTTTGGCTCACGCCAGCCCTGGCTGGAGGCAGGTCTGTGGCACGGCGAGAAGAAGGCTCCCCTTCGCTCTGCCCCTTGCCCTTTTACTGGGACCTAGAGGGGATGCCTCTGGGCTTACGCTTAACTCTTCTATACTTTCTCCTATTTGCTTAAAAACGCCTTCCTTCGTGGTTCCTGGCACGCGTCCCTCGCAGTGGGAGAAGCGAGCGGCGAGGTCTCCTCCACGGGGCAAAGCTAACGAGGGCTGGGTCGTTTGGGTGGCGGGTGCGACTCTTCTGTGCTGCAGGGCTTGCCGGGGGAAACTTTTTTTTTTTTAGGTAGCAATGCTTAAAACAGGAGAGAGGGAAGAAAAAGTTAACTCATGAGAACGGCGTGGTTTGCTGCCTGGAGCATCGTGTGGTGCGAGAGGGTCTGCCCACGCGTGGGATGCTTTCTTCCAAAGAGACTTTTCTGTACTTTGCAGTGTCCTTTTAACCATTTTGTCATATAGTTGCGTGCCTCAGCGAGGGGCCTGATGTCAGGGTTACTTTCCCCACTGGCTGCAGTTGGGAAAAATCCCACCGTTGAAGTGCGTGTAAAAAGATGCAGAGAAGCATTTCACCCATCGTCGCAGACCTGAGCTGGAGTTCTCTGCCTGGACCAGCTTGTTGTTGTTGTCCCTTGATTTCTATGCAAATGCTACCCTTCTCTGTAGGTATCTCATGTTTGTGCTCGGGAAAGGAGTCGAGATTAAGTTCTGCCCCACAACAGTGGGTGCAGGGAGGCTGTAAGTGAAGGCGAGGAACCGCACGGGGCATCGCTGACAGCGTGTGGCGGTTTTCAATCCATCAAGATATAGATTGATGGGAGAGGTCAAGGAAAACTTTAGATCGGGAGCCGAATAAGAATTAACTGTGGAGCCATCAATTAAAATAATCTAGTTTGCGAATGCACTTATCTTCAAATGAGATTAAATGGATGAATGGGGAAGGCGCTTTGCTCGTAGCCTGGGCCGTTGCGGGTGGATGATCGTCTGCATAGTTATGTCCTTTGGCGTGTTAGACCTCAGCACCTGAACAAAGCTGCGTGCCCATCTCGCCATTTATATTTTCCACGTTTGCATTTGGGCCAGTTGCTTTTAAAACAGTTGATGCTCTGGTCAGCCAAGGTTTCCCGCAAAGTTTCCCTGAAGCAGTTGGTGAAGGTTCCTGTGGACCAGGTGGATCACGGTGCGAATTCCCATCTTCCTACAGTTTCTCAAGCTTCGGCCTTTCTTTTCCATCTTCCATCAAAAACTACCTTTATTTAATTTGTGGCCGATGAAAGCCATTTTTTACCAAGCTGCGAGTTACGTTTGCAATCGGCGTGAGTAACTGAAATAGTAATTAGCGTGAACGCTTGCTATATTTTAAGATGCGTTCGTCAGTGCTTTAGCTCTCCAGCTTCGTGCTTCTGTCTAATGTTACCGCAGATAACTGTTTGGAGAAAGGGCACCCCGTGTCCGACCGCTGCATCCAAACCCCAGGGCTCAGAGCTGACAGCCCCTCGGGGTTGGGTTCATCGGGGCTGGTGTACTACAGCGGCTGCTGGGCTGCGTTTTTGGGGTCCCACCTGATCGCCCCAGTCTTCTCCCCACTCCTTGCGTGGTGCTAAGTGAGTGGGATGACCCAGTACGTGAATCGCGTGTGCATGGATATGTACCTCGGAGTGGGCATGTGCCCTTTGTATTTTCTTTCTGTTTTCACTGAGTAAACAAGAGCATTAGTTTTTTTACGAACTCTTAGTTACGCAAGAGCTGCTAAGGGGTCTGAAAGAGGCTGCAGACTCTGATGCAGGGGGTGCTCACCCCTTTTCTCTTAAAAAACAATGTGTTTATCTTCGCAGCCTTAAGAAGGAGACCCAGAGGTCTCCACCGAGCCCGAGTTTGGCAATGGCAAACGGCCAAGCCGGTGGCTTTCCATCTTGGCCTCAGTAATTACAAATAAAGTTGAGGTTGGAGCGAGCAGATCCGTTCCCGGCTTTCCGCCTGCGCGCCGCTTCCTCTTCCGCAGCAGATGCGTTAAGTGGAGGGGCAGGATCTCATCAAAACAAGGTTGGGATTGTTTCTCGGTTGGAGAACCGTGGTGCTGGCTTTTCTTCGGAAGGGGTTGCGTTTCTGGCAGGGGGGGGATTGCACGCTGGGTTTCTCCTCCCGGAGCAGAGGGTTTGGGACGGTCTCACCCGTTGCGTGATGGCCGTGCAATTCGGTCTGCTCTGATTTTTGGGTCCTGAGCAGAAAATGAGCCCGGTCGGGGTGGGAGGACCAGCTCTGGAAGCAGAAACCCGGTTTGCTTTGTACCTGGCAGGAGTTAGCAGTGTGAGGCAGGTGGATGGGCTTTTACTAATTTTTCCATGCCCGAGGCAAACGCATCTGTCTAAGGCAAGAGGAGACGTAAGCGAAGGATTTATCAGCGCAGGTTCATCCTTCCAAAGCCTGGTTCACAGCTTGCAGTTTTATCTGTGTATTTGCATGTGGTGGCTCCATGGCATGGTAGGGTTGCGTCAAAGATTTTGGCGGAGGTGTCTGAATTGTAGCCTGTTTTTTTTCTGATCAGGCTCTGGGCTTGCCGAGCTGCGTGGGCGTGCGGGGCAAGAAGCTTTCGGGGCTTCTGTCTGGAAGAAGCGAAGGTTATGCTCGCTGATGAAGCCTGTAGGCTTCTATCTCTGAGTTGAAACAGGGGTGATAACCGTGTATTTTGCTGCTATTAATTCTGGCTTCCGCCCTTTGCAGACTTTTCAGGGCATTTGCTTGAGCTGTAGCACAAAAAATTTCTCGTATTATGTAAAAATAATCCGCGGGGCAGAAAAAGACTTTCTCCTGCCCGGGCTACTGTGCTTGAACGAACTCGTGGTCATTTTGTATTGTGAGCGTGGGACTTTCCGTTACGGATGATATGGATGGATACGATGGCTCTGTTGCACCAAGGGCTGAGCCAGCTCCTGCTGCAATCCCTGCAAGCCTTCCCTGACATTTGCAGGAGCTGGACGTGGCCCCGCGTTGAGCTATCATGCCCGAAGATGTTATTTTACTTAAAGTAACGTTAATATTGTGAGTGTCATCTGCAGGATTCAGCAGCTTTGCTCTGCTCTTTGCTGTTGAGCGAGGCAGCCCTGGAGTGGAAGCACAGGGCGCTTTAAAAAGCTTCTCTTCTGTTACTGATCCTCGCAAGTAATTAGTTCCAGATTTCTCTTCTCTTTTTTTTCTTTTCTTTTTTTTTTTTTTTGATAAAACTTATTTCAGACAAACCACAAACCTACCTTACTTTTAACCAGTTAGTTCTCCTGTTCCTTGCCTACACTGTTGCCTGGTGTGGTATGGGCACGTGTTGTGTTTGGAGTTTTAATTGTTGTAAGATATTGAGTGGGTGGATAAAACAGGGTTTGACCAGGTTTAGCTTGAAGCATTTTAAAACTCACTTTTCATGCCACTGCATTTTTCTTGTTGTCTGTGTTTTCAAATTAAAAACCCTGAACATCACAGATTTGGTTCCTCTTGTCCTCGTGTTTTATTGTCCCCTTCCCTCTGTCCCTCATCTGCAACGGGGAGTGAAGAAGGAGAAAAACCAGGAGAGAAATGTGGAGGAAAAAAAACCTCACAACTCTTGTTGTGGAGAAACTTGGCTGATCTGACTTTTGCAAATAGAACATAGTGTTTCTGCAGCAGCTGTGGTCTATGTTCATGCATTTCCCCGGTTTTCATAGTTTTCCTGTTGGGATATTCCCCTTCTGTGTCATCCAACAAAAATCCATGTGATTTTTCTACCTTTTTTTCTGTCTGTTCCCCAGTGTGCTCAAAGTGCCCATGGGGTCAGCTTGGTTCTGGGTAGGTTTTTTTAAAAAATCTTACAGTTCCAAAAAAGTGGATTATTTAAAACAAAAAAAAACAAACAAACAAAAAAAACAATCCAAAAAACAAAGTCCCCAGGCTGTTTCCCACCAGATAATGCGAACATAGATGAAACGTTGAGTTACAGCTACCTGAGTGACCTTTTAAGATAAGAATTGTTATTGACTGGCGGTATTATGTTAAACTGATAAGAAAGAATTCTTTTCTAAAAGAGGAGGGGAAAAAAAACCCCAACAAACCTTCCAGTAACCATAACAACTTACTCGGCAACGCCGCGGGCAGCGCACAGCTCCTTCCTGACGCTGGTGCTGGGGTCTCGATCCCGTCCCGCAGCCCCTCGGAGGGACCTGGGAAACCTCCCCGGAGCTTCAGGTTGGTGCTCTGAAGGATGCTCGAGGTCGCTTAACGCTTCTCCGGTTGCTGTCAGCCCCTGAATTTTCATCCTCCGTAGGGGAATTTTAGCTGGAGAGTTGCGCTGGGGCTCGGTGCTGTGCTGGTGAGTCGGGTGCTGCGGGTTTTGGGTGTTGTGGGAGGGATGGGTGCGAGGGGAGGAGGTGCTGGGAAGCAGGAAGGATGATTTTGGAAGGCAAAGGAGGATGCTTTCGATGGTCCTAGCTTCAGAAATGAGGAACCGGGCAGGGAAGGCTCTTCCTTACGGTTACTTCCCATTACCTTCCCTTACAGGCAGGCAGAGCGCAGCCCGTGGAGCCCCGTCGGGAGCTGGCTCCCATCTCTGCACCCCAGCAGAGGTGCCAGCCCCCGTTTTGGGTTATTGTAACAGAGTGAGGAGTCTGGTGAGGACATACGTGTGCTTAAAGCCTTCCTTTGCCCAGATGAGCCCTGCTTGGTATGTTTGCACATGCTGCTCCTGGGGATGCTGTCAATTTAAAGCAGAATTCACACTTCTGCCACGGACTTCGTTACCTTCTGTTATCAGGGGCTGCCACTGAGATTATTAGAGCTAAAGAAAACCAACCGTGAGCAATTGATTTTTCTTACCACCGGCTTTTCTTCTTCCTCCCCCGTCCCTTTGCACTTGTATTACCTGCGTGTCGTGGGTTCCCACGTTTCGTGGAAAGCGCGTGTCCACGCTCGTGGCTCGCGGGTGGGGGTGAGCCGAAAGGTGAACGAGCAAGAAGCAGCAGCTTGGAAAGCTCAGGGACCCGGGAGGTCTAAAAGGAGAGGGGATAGGCCTGATACAACAAAAAAATACTCTAAATGCTTTAGAATTAGGGCTGGGGTGGGGGGGGGGGGGGATCCATTTGAATACATACCAGCAGAAGCGACAGAGGTGTGCAACTCGGTGTGTCTGTTCAGGAAATCAATTACTTAAACCTGCTCGGTTAAAAGAATCATCGCAGCAGCATGAATTCTTTTAACGATAGCTCTTAGCTCTGTGTAAAGGTGTCTTCTCGGACTGCACTCGCTAACCTTTCATCACATTATTCTGAAGCAGTCAGTTGGATGCTGAATGCTTTTTGTAGCCGATGTCAAATCTCGGTCAGCCGGGGAGCCTTTATAAATAAAGGTGTCTGCTTGTATTCAGGCATACGTGGATAATAGCTGCTGTAATTCAGCTGTCCAGCTCAGCTACCCGGCTTTTATAAATGACTGATCAGAGATTCCACCGAGAATGAGTATTTAAAGGGATGGAGCTGCTAAAAGTGGTCTCTGTACTGATAAGTATAGCGAGTCTCTATCCCCGGGACAGGTGGCCGGCGTTGCCCTCCTTCCACTGATGTCCCGGGTTTATATTTCACACAAAGCAAATGTTGCATTAATAAATTTTTGCATTGCGGCTAGATTGCAAGGCTCTGCATTAATTTTTTGCAAGCTACGCTTGAATCTTTCAGTTTGTCATCTTTTTCTTTTCCCTTTTTTTTTTTTATGGGAGCGGGTAAACACTCGGAGATCTCTCTGGACAAGCCACAGCAGCTGGAGGATACTGGTTTCTCTATGGAGTGGAGGAATTTCATCAGAGGAGCTATTGTTTGACTGTGTTCTCAGCATTTTGGCAACTGTTCTTTAGATTAACCCTACAGAAAGGGGAGGGTGCTCTTTGCCGGGTCTGAAATAATTGCAAAAATGTGGGCAGATGCTTTTGCATTGTTAGAAGTCGATACTGGTTGGTAGTGGGGAAGCATGGTGTGGGATTAAGGAACGAAGAAGCCCAAGTTCTTTAAATCCCTCCTAAAGCCAAACTGGATGTTAGCATTGATGTTCAGTTGTTTTCTGTTTTTAAAATAGAAATAGTTCGCGTTTTCTGTGCCCGGTTCCTGGGCGCACAGCTTGCTTGCAGGGTGGCAGCTTGCGGGGAGCATCGCCTGTCCCCTCGCGGCCGGTGGTCTGGATCGTTTGGCTCCATCCCTGTTCCCGGGCTCCATCCCTGTTCCCGGCCGCTTCTGTACCCTCCCTTGGAGGGAAGATGCTGAGAGCTGCCCCACGGCAAGTTTCTTGCTGCAGAGGCTCCTTGGGCCGTTCCTTCTCTCCCGGAGGGCTGCGGTGGGTTGCAGCTGGCACTCCCAGCCCGTGTCCCAAGTGAACTAATACAGAATACTCACTTGCTGGAAAATCCATTTTCCTGGGCGTAGGCTGTTGTGCTTGCAAAGGAGGAGGATTCGGTACAAGAGCAAGCATCCCACGTATGGCTTAGATAGGGCAGGTGGGGAAGGAAACCCTGCCCCAGCTCTGAAATGTTTGTGCCTAGGTTACCTGTATGCAGGGCCCTTTTAAAATGTATTTCTCCGTGCATTTATTTATTCCTATCCTGCAGCTTGAGTCCTGGCAGAGCTGTATATCCACATGCAGTATACCCCAGCCCTTTCGCCATTTGCATCCCCTGCAGAAAACATCTCAGCAAAACGTGCCTTCTCTGGGGTGGCTTTTGTTTGCTTATTTTTTTACTTTAAAAAAAAAAAAAAAAAAAAGGTTGCTAAAGCTTTTCCCAGGAGACGGTCAGCACTTCTGAGTGACTTCTTGCATTCCCGGGCTGTATTCCCCATCCTGCGTGGGAAGGCAGGGCTGTCCCTGCGCACAGCTGATGCTGATGCCCTGGTTCCTTTTTTGGTCTCCCCCAGCACTGGCCAGGCTTGGACCCCTGTGCCCACGCCGAATCGCAACGTAAATGCGTCCCACCTCAAGGATGGGAATGAAGAGGGATGTAGTCTGCTGCCCAATGAACCACCCTGCTGAAGTCAGTGATGCTTTTAGCTGGGTTTAATTCCAGTGGGTGAGTCCTGCTCGCCAATGAAACGGATAAAAAATTGCTTCTTGGGGTTTTGAGTGTAATTATGCTGAATTTATCCTGCTGGATTTGGCCCCTCGGCACTGGTGGAAAACGGGAACAACCTCCCTAATCCTGCTAGGGCCACTGAATCTGGCAGCAGCCTCCCCGAGCCGGAGAAAACACTTTGCAATACTGACTCTCTTTTTGTACGAAGGCGCATCAAGGTGTTCTTGAGTTAACAAATAGATGCTGCTGGCGAAAGCTGGTGGCTCTGGAGGGGCAGAGCTCCTCACTGCAAAGCTGCCCGGCTGCAAAAGCTTGGCATGTGCCCCTTCTTCCCCTGGGCACACCGCTCTTCGGTGGTAGACCTGGGTACGACGTGCAGATTTTGCTTTTTTGGGTTGATGGGTGGGGAAGTTAGCTCATGAAATCTCACGTTTTAGCTTGCGGTGTGAGGGTGGCAGTGTCTGATTTACCAAGGCAATAAAATCTGATGGTGGTGGATAGCAAAGAACCCCCTTAACGGGTTCGGTGGTGGCTGGAGATAGCCGGACTGGTGTAGAACTGGAGGGGCGAGTCGTTCCCGTGCACCGAGGGACAACACGAACTCGCTGTGGACCAGCAGTTGCACCACAGCCTGGGCTCTTACCTGTCCGTGCTCTGCCGTGAGCGCAAGGATGCGTCGCCCACCCGTGACCCGGCGTGGTCCCTCGCGGGGAACCCGGAGGAGAATTTGGGAGCCCGTGAGCTGTGGCCGGGGGGTGATGAAGCTCCTCGCCCACCATGCAGCAGCTTCTTCCTCTGCTGGTGCCTGCAGAGCCGAATTCAGCCCCTGGCTCCGTTAGTTGCCAGCTCTGCAAAACATAACCGAGGTGGTTTTGTTTGGTTTGGTTTTTTGTTTTTGTTTTTTTTTTTTTAATCTGATGTGCTTATTTTGGTTCAGTTTACCCATACAATTACACTAATTTGGTCTATTATATGCAAAGAGATTAAAAATGCATCTGGCAGAGAGGATTAAAAACTAGTAATCTGGCTGTTAAGAAGCACACGATGTTTTCGGATTTCCTTTCTAGGTGTGCGGAGCTCTAACATAAGCAAATGTGATCCTTTGTAGTTGCAGTTTTCATAGGGAGAGCTCATTAAAGCTAGTGTGATTGTTCAAGTAAACGAGAAATGAATGAATTTAAAATATAAAACTAAATGCTACCACATTAAAGCAGTAGTCATGATTTAAGAGCTTGATCTTTGTTTTGTTTTGGGGTTTTTTTCCCCGTACGTGAACCTGGAGCAATAGGCTTGCTTTACCTTTTAAAGGATTTAACAAGTTGCTCTAATTTTCTTTTAATGTTGCAGTGCTTCAAAATAATGCAAGGTCAGACCGAGCGTAACTAATTCCAGTTTGAAGGCAGAGGGTAGCCTGTTTCTCAGTAGACTTACAATTAGTGCAGCAATGCTCCTGCCTTCGAGAGGGACATAGTAGGAAATGAGACTGCTGGAATCTCGGTAAATAAAAATATGTGCTTGGGTATTTTTTTTTTGTTCCCTTTTTTTGTACAAGGAGATGGGGGAACCCTATAAAAGCCGAGGTTTAATTTACTTTTGCTTGCTTTCACGTGCGCTTCTGGCCTGAGAGGACTCGTGGCAGGAGGTCAAGCAGGAGGATGCTCTTGCATCCTTGGGGGCTGGCACACCCCTCCGAGGGTGCTGTCTTTCGAGTTCTCGTCACTTGGTTTGTCCGGGTTTACCCATGGCAGGGTCCCGAGGATGCCGAGAGCTTTTCTCCCGGGATCCGAGTTGGTCTGGTGCTGCTGCGTGAGTCCTGCTGCTCCATCCCAGCCAGGCGCTGGGCTTTCGGGGGCAATCACCTTGCTATTTTGCAAAATCTCTTTGTTGCACCATTAAGACTTGTTGTTGTGAATATTAGCTTCATCATCTTGACGTCAGGAAAAAAAAAACCCACCTGGCTGTTTTCACATAGCTCTTGGTATGCTACCTGTTCTGGCCTCCCGTGTAACAAGAAGCCCAAAGCATCGTCCTGCTTCTCCTGCAGCAAGCCCCACAGTGTGCGTGTGGCCAAAGCATATCTGGCTTTAGTTAGGGTCATCTTTGGGGATCCTGCAGCCTGTCCCGGCTGCGGTGCTACTCCGATGGATGCTGTTAATTAGCAAATAGCTGTCACCGTGTCGCCTCAGTGCTTCAGGTGATGCCCAGGGTCCTCCACTGCCATCATTAGAGAACAGTTTCCCAACTTGTCCCTTATTGCATGTGTTAATTTTGCTTTCAGAGTCTGGACTGCTGTCGCAATCCACGTGCAATCCACGTTTTTTCCGTACGTTGCGGTCTCCTGCTGCCGGAGGTGGCCGGCAGCGTGGTGACACCGTGAGTGTGGGCAGGGAAAGGGGAGCTGCCATGCCCTCGCTCCTATTTACCTTCCGGAGAAACTTTATTTTCACGATGTAGAGGTTGCTAGCGATCGCCGCCAGTGTTTGCTGCCACGTGCCCAAGGGGGGACGGCGAGGACGAGTCCCGTTTCCCACCAGCCTTGCCCCATCGCCGCCGGGATGCAGGTGCTGCTCCCTGGACCACTCTGACTCTTCCCCGCGTGGGATGCAGCCAGCAACCTCCCATCCCGTCGGTGCCAGCTGGAGCCTTGCCGGCAGCACCAGGCGTCCCTGGGCATCACCTTCCCGCTGGCAGAACCCTGGACGAAGAAAAAAAAAAAAAGGCGTTTTTCTTTCTCTGTCTCTTACCTGCTGCGTGACTGCCTGGCCTCGGGGAGGGAGATGGGGCTGTGGGCATCTCTCCAGCCGTGCTTCGGTCTGCTTTTATCTCCCTTGAAATGTCTGCACGCCCTGGTTTGCAAATACAGTCAGCTCTGCCTGGCTCCATTGAGGTTTTTTTTCTTTTTTTTTTTTTCTTTTTCGTTAACTCCTTACATGCCCCTGGCTGATATAATTTGGCCCGTTGTGGTAGAAATCCCAGTGTGTGCTCCATGCTTGTGCTCTTTTTTTTTTTTTTTTTTGCAGCAAAGACCGTATGTTGCAGCTCCCAGGAGAGAGGGAAGCAGAGTTAAGTTTTCATCTCTGTCGTAGCTAATTTAAGGGGTGAGAAAGCGGCCTGGGTTTGTTTTTTAAGAACTGGGCATATACTGATAGTACCAGTGTCAGTACTGAATAACTCAATAAGCTGAAGAATGCAGTAATATCTAAAATTAAATCTGTTCTTAATTGCTGGGTTATAAATGGCAGCGTTTTCTCCAAATGGAATTAATTTATTATTTTTCAATTGCCGACACAAGACTCAGCAGCACAAACCCCACAGTTAGCATTAATACAATAATAAGGCGCTTCCAAAAGGTGCATTTGGCATTTGTAATGCACAATACAATCTAACAAACCATAAACTGTGTCAAAATACCGTTAAGGTGGTAATTAAAACTTAAAAAAAAAAAGTAGAATAGATGAGTACATTCCAAATTGCGACTTTTCAATGAAGCTCTTTCATAAAAAACATTGTTTCTTGCCAAAACAAATTCAAAGGCATTTTTGTAATTTCTGTTGGGGAAAGGAGGAGTGTTTATCCAGCTTTTCATGTTGGCTGGGCTTTTTGACTTTTCTTTAAGGAGGGGAAAAAAAAAAAATGCAGTGCAAAAAGAGGTATTTTTGTCTGAATGTGCATTAAAAAGTCTCGCTCCTGTCCTCTCCAGAGTGATGTGCAAAGGCTGGAGAGGGATGCGCCTGGGGCTGCAGGGCTTTCTTTAGCATCATAGCTGAAACCCAGCGGTGATGGGATCCCCTCGCACGCGGAGCCCGAAGCGGTTCCTGACGGCACCAGGATGCCGGGGGTCCTGCCGACATGGGTGGCAAAGCTCCCCTTGCCTCCGGTGGCTCCTGTTTTTGGAGGAGGAACCCCCCGCGGGTGCTCGGGCTGGGGCTGGGGTTCCCACGCTTGCTTTGCAGAGCATCTTCTTGCAGTGACAGGCATCCAACTGGTGCACAAAGCAAAACTGCTTGAGGTATTTATAGTTTTTCCTTCTGATTTTTTTTTTTATCCTTCCAATTTTGGACACGTTTTTGACAGCTTTTACCTGCTGAGTCACCATTCATCCTCTTGCACGGGAGCTACTCCTGCCATACCAATTCCCCGAGCAGGCTTGAGCAACCATCGTTTAAAAATAAATCCTGTCAAGGAAGTGTTGGGGTTTTTTTTTTTTCGTATCACCAACTGCTTTTCCTGCTGTGTGTTTGCTTTCTTACACAAGATGGCTATTTTATAGATGCGATGCCTTCACGTTGCTAAGGATGGCTTTATGATTTATCACGTCCCGCCGCAGCATACCGTATGGAGGAACTGCGTGTTGAAACCAGATAACGGTGCAACTTTTGAAGATAACTATATCTGATTCTGCAACAAGTGCTCTGGTTTCCCTAAGATGGACTTTTGCGGTGGTAAACCGCAACTTGAGCACAAACTGTTTGATTTGCGTAGCTCCGCTTGATAAATAACTCCTCGTCTGCGGCAAGTAGCTGTGACTGTTCCTTCTGATGGATGGGAAGGGAGGGTCGGTCTGGCCAAGGGTAACCCTGATATCCAGGTTGGTTTTCTTTCCCAGGTTCAGATGGCAGTAGTGTTTACAGCTGTTTTTGCAGTGTTGCTTAGTGTTTAATCTGCAACACTTGCTTGCAGACTGCCTGTTGGCGGCCAGACCGCGATGGCCATCTCTCTAGAAACCACTTGGAAAGACTTTGGGTATGTGCAATGTCGCTCATTCAGGGTATCGAAGCATCTGCCTTCCCGTCGCTTCAAGTGCTTTCTGACCCCCCAAAAATGCATGTCAGATTTATTTGCTTTGCTTTATTAGCTGTAGTTTTGTGCGTTGGGTAGTAAATGTCAAGAATATCGTTAGCTCCTTCCTATTTCTATATTCTCACCAACTGGAGCCCGCATTGATGCTGTAGATGAAGGGGAGATTGCTTTATGTTGTGCACGGCTGTTCTGCCCGAGCGGTGTATTCCTTATTTTGTGGCTGCTTCCACCTTCCTTCTTTCCAGGGAATACACTGCAGAAATTAAATATTTGGTCTATTTATAAATTTCAGTCTAAATATTAATCCGCCTATATATTAATTCTCCAGGTGGTTGCATTTCACTGTAATACAGCTGCTAGTGGGATGTTAATCTTGGTGAAAGTCTATTTTAGCTTTCTCCTGGTTGTACAGCCTGCAGTCATCCCGCGGGGCAAATCCTCCCCCAGGAAAGAGGAAAGGAGGCTATTTAAGGAGGAGCAATTTGGGAGGGAACAACTGCGGCTGAAACCGAAGCCAGGTTTGGGAGGAGGAGGCTGGGAAGGAGCTATTTCAGGGGAAGGCTTGCCTGGCCACATCGACGTCGGGCACGGAGGTGTCCGTCCACCCTCCTTCGTGTCTGATGACCAGCACTCGTTTTGACACGAGAAGTTTAATGCGTGATGTTTTCTTGACAGGCTCGCACGGGGAGGTGCAGAAATGTAGGATGCCACTGGTGGTGTAGGTGCCTTGGTGGTTTGGGGGCGTCTGGTAGGTTTTTGTGGCATCCTTCGGGGTTCTGCCTGTGCGCGGGTACATCTTGCATGCACCGCAGGCGTTAAACGTTGCACGTGTTTTGTGTTGCGTGCCTGCTCCTTCCTCAAGGGTTTTTTATATTTCAGCCTGTCTTCCCAGAGGGTCGGATCCCAAGCAGCCTCTTATCCAAACTGGAGTCCCATCCTGCTTGCAGACATACACCTTGTGTTCTTTCTTCTCGTTTCTTCTAACGAGCGGCCCATCTTTTCCATAACTAAACTTCTAATGCCCCGGGGATATGCTGTATTGATCGGCCAGTAAATCTCTGACCTCAAATTCAGCAGGGCAGCTCAGGTCCCCACGGGAGCGGGGTTTAAGTGTGAAACCCTCGGGATATAGTCACAATCCTGGATGCGATGCTCTAGCCCTTGCCCCTGTAGTTTTTCTTGATGACACAGAAGACGACAAGCTTTGTACTTCTGCTTTTAAATCTAAATGAGTAATTCAGTAACGAATAGCTATCAGTTCATTGCTTTCATGTTAAGGAGAAGTCCTGTCCTTTGAAAGCCTTTATATAAGAATATATGTGAGCTAATTTCTAATCTTGCGCGACTAACCAGTACTTGAACATAAGGCTTCCCTTTATCACTGCAGTCTCTTTTGTTATAACAATCTTCAGCAAATGTTTTTTGGAGAATTTAACGTCTAGCTCAGACACGTGGTGACACACTCTTAAGACTAAAAATGGCCTTTTTTTTTTTTTTTTTTAACTTTCCAGCATGCTTGTGAGTACTTAGCACTAGAAGGGAAAACAAAAGGCCCACCAACACCAACAGTTTCTGCAAAAGAAGGTTTCTAAAATTGCATCTCCTTTTAGTAAGGAGACCGCGTGTGCCTGGGCTATAACACAAAAATTGTTGAAGTGTTTTGCTTAACTCGCTAAGGGTTTTTCAGTGCCGGGGACTTGGTCGTTGTTTTTTTTTTTAACAGTTGGAAAAAGCTTGTAAAACTGGGGAATGTATGCCGTGGTTTTCCCTCCTTTCTTATCCCTGCTGCTCCTCATCGGGCTTGCCAGTGCTGCCCGTGCAAGGGTCCTAAATCATCTCCTTGACGTCTGCGCTCGTCCTTGTGCGCCGAGCCTGGGCACAAGCTTCCTTCTGTCCTGCATCTTTCTGCTTGTTTGAGATAGAGTATTTGTTTTCCCTCCTTATCAGCCCACATGGGGACTCGAGGGCGAGCGGCTCATCGTGTCCTGCATCCCGGGGAGGGAGCAGGGATGCTGCAGCCCCTCTCCTCGCCGGCGTTGGCTGTTTTCAGCAGGGTCGAAACGCTGAAATCGCAGTAGGGATGCGTTTAGGGGAAAGGGGGCCGTGGTGGCACGGGCCGTGCATCCCCACTCCTGAGCAAAAAGGGGTTGTTATTGCAGGAAAATACCTTCAGGGTTGTGGGATGGGACTGGACGGTTGGGGCTGGGGCTGCTGTGGTGGTGGTGCTCCTGTCCAAAGGATTTCAGCTTCCCTTTATATATTGAATAGAAAGTGAATTGGGCCATGCAGTATTTAAATTGTTTTTGAAAAATCAGCTTTTTTACAGTTACTGTTCATCCTTCCTCTCAGATGTCGCTTTGGCTGGTGATATGTGGTAAAGAGGAGAAAAAAGAAGGGGAAATCCTACTTAGGGATAAAGAAAAGTGTATTGTCCCTAGTGCCGGAGCCAGGCAGCGAAGCGTGAGAAAGACTCGCGCAGGACTCCTTGCGGCCGCGTGTTTCAGCTTCGGCCATTTTCCCATCAAAGCAGAAGCCACACAAATATCTCGGTTTTTATTATTGCCGTGATAAAGGAAGCATTTTCTGTCTGAAGTAATAGCTGTAAGGGATTTCTTGGGTAGTTTAGAGGGATAAGTGGGCCTTTTGACCTGCGCTGAGGACACAGGGGCTCCTCAGAGTAAAGACTTTGAGCTATACAAGTTCTCATGTCACTGAGGATGATGATGGTATGCTACGGCGTATCTGAACCTTGCTCAAAACACACAGGTTTAGCTTTGTTTTTCTTTTTTCCCCAGGGGTTTTAACATGCCCTGCTGGCTTTGTACACTTCTTTCTTCCCATGCACGTTGGTCCGTGCGCAAGCCGAGAGCCGATTCGTGGGGAAGTCTCCCCGTCAGCATCCCGGGAGGAGCGGGATGAAGGCATGCAGAGGCCTTCAAGTTGAGGGATCCCTGTACAAATGGTGTTTTGCGCCATCTCCCCTCGCTTAGCGAGGGAGTCCCCTCTGTCTCTCCCCCGGCGTCCTTTGGAGATGCTCCAGGAGAGCATCAGCTGTGGGGACCTTGTGCAGATGGTGGGGATGGTTGGATTCCAACTTCCATCCCTGGAGATATTGAAAAGACGTGTAGACGTGGTGCTTGGGGACATGGTTTATTGGTGGAGTTGGCAGCGTTAGGCTTATGGTTGGACTCGATGATCTTAAAGGTCTTTTCCAACCTACATGATTCAAGTAACTATCAAGTAACTAGTGATAGGATGAGAGGAAATGGCCTCAAGTTGTGCCAGGGGAGGTTTAGATTGGATATTAGAAAGAATTTCCTTACCGAAAGGGTTGTCAGGCATTGGAACAGGGAAGTGGTGGAGTCACTGTCCCTGGAGGCATTCAAAACACATGTAGACAAGGCACTTCAGGACACGGTTTAGTGGGCATGGTGCTGTTGGGTTGACGATTGGACTCGATGATCTTAAAGGTCTTTTCCAACCTAGACGATTCTATGATTCTATCTATGATTCCACTCTGGTAGGGGGATGGATGGGAATTCCATGTGTGTTGGGATGAGGAGGTGCCTGCCCACCCAGGCTTGCTGCGGGGTGGGAGCAAGGAGACCCCTTGGCTCCAGGGAGGATCCCTTGTTGCACCCCGTGCTCCGAGGGATGACTTTGGGAGCGATGCCCCTAATCCAGACCTCTTAAAGCTGCTGCTGTCCTGCTTTCGGTGGGCAAATGGGAAACGTTTGGATGAAGGCACCATCTGATGGGCGCCAGAGCTACTCCCCCCATCCGAGACCGCGAGATAAGCCGAGGGAAAGCGTGGAGACGTATTCCCTCCCTCCCCCGGCACGCACATAACCCCGAGGCTTGGCTGTTGTTTCAAAGCTGCTGTCTGGCTGTTTTAAATTTAGGAACCAGCTCACGCAGGCGCAGGCTGCGAGCGGCTGCACCGCAGGACGGGGTGTCTGCACCGACCGGAGCTGCTCCTCCTCATCATCCTCATCCTCATCCTTCTCCTGCCGGATCTGCTGCGCTCCCCAGCCCAATTCTGTATTTCCACTTCACCTGCGACATTCCCGCTTCCGAGTCGAGTCATCGGGAATTAGGGGTTTTGGGGGGAACTTTCGATGTTGGGGGAAGAGAAGCAGCGGGGAGAGCGGCTCTCGCGGGGTCTCGAGGTCTGTGCACCCACGTCCCTGCGTCCCTGGTGCACGACCTTGTCCTGCAATTGCGTTTCGGCTATAAAACACTCTTTTTGGCTTGAGAAGTCGCGTTGGCGTGGACTTGCAGAGCACGCAAGCATGCAGCTCCTGTCTCTGCAGGCATGGGTTGAAGTCAGAGCATCAGCATCTGTCTTGAAGCTTGACCTTTTGTGCGCTCGCTATTGCAAACACAGTTTTTTTGCAAACTTGGGGGGGGAAAAAGTAAAAATATGTAAAGAGCTGCGCTAAAGGCGTTCCCTGTGGGATGGCTTCATCTTTAGCCCCGGTTTGTTTCTTGGTCCCCTGTAAGAGGAAGATAATCTACCTGGCAAGGGTGCTGGGAAGCTAAATTAATTCACGCTGAGGTCTTCGGTTAGAAATCGCTGCAGTAAGCACAAAGTGTGGGTGTAGGCATGGTGCGGTATAGCACTCGGATGGCGCCTGTTAACGTGCACGTAGAAATGTGCTGATATCTTTCAGCGTGGCTTTAAAAGTCGCCTGTACCGTTGAAAGTGTAAATATAGGAACAGTAATCAGCCCAGCAGCGCTCTCTGCAACCTCCAGCTTCCAAAGTGAATCCTTGTCTCTCCCTTCTTTCTGCACCCGCGTCCCCATCTTGCGTTACAGGTCCCTGCTCAGGACATGCGCTTGCAAGACTCTCTGTTTTTCCCTATCTGACGGTCACGGAGGATTGCAGCTCTTTGTCAGGAGGCCTCATGCCCCTCCTGTCATCAGGCAGTGAGGTTTAAATAAAAGGAAAGTTTCTTTGGGTAGGAAAAAATAAATAAGGCTCCACCTGAATTTCCTGGGGTTTTTCTGTGGCTTTTCTTGGGTTGGTTTTTTTTTTTTTTTGGTCGAGAATAGCCTGGAACGCTCCTCACTAGAAACAAATAAGAGCTGAGGTGTCTGAGCTGAATATTATAATTTATTTGAACTGAGTATAATAATCTATTTTGAGCACACTGTGGAAGCAGGAGGCTGCAATAGCTTTGCAATCCTTTGTGCGAGTGAAGGGAGGAGAGATGGGGATGAGGATTTCTGCTTTGAGGTGTGCCTGGATGTGGTCATCTACATCTTGGCCAAAAAATGTGAGACCCACCCCATTCATCCAGTCACGCAAGAAGCATTGCTTTGCCTCATCACCATGCAGATCGTGGGTAAAGGGGAATTTGCTCCGCAGACCCCTCTGCTGCCCTTGCACTGAAGTTTCCTTGCATAAGGCTTGGCGCAGTTTCTCGGCAGAGATGGGAGTTTACCCCTGTAGGAACAGGGTTCCCCTTAACAGGAGATCTTTGAAAATAAATAAGTATGTTTTTGGTCTGGAAAATGCTTTCAGATCCTTAGATCCTCCAGCCAGAAGGGAGCATGCTGATCCTCCGGTCTGGCCAGACAGTCGTGCTCCGTCATTCCCGTAGCCGAGCTCCTGGTTATTGGGTGAGCTGGATTTTATTTCGGCATTTTCCATCAACTCCGCGAAATGGGGTCAGCTCTTGCCCGCTGCTCTCTCCAGTGGATGATGTGCTCCTCTGGCAGAAAATCCTCTCTGCTGTGCCTAACCTCACCGATGGTACGTGTCAGCAGCGCGTAGGGCTTTTATCGGGAGATGAAAACAGATGCTCAGCACTGGAGGGGGGGGGGGGGGGAAGCTGATTCCTAAGGGTTTGGCTCTCGCCATCCCTTCTCCCACCCCAGGATGGGACGGTGATGGGCAGCAGCATCCCTCCTCCTTGCCCCTTGGCTGCCTGGTTCCAGTGGGTCCCATCAGCATCACGAGGGGCGAATAAATAAATAAGTAAATGCAGCCGGGGGGGTATCCCCGCTCGGAGCAACCGGCAGGTTTGCCGCTGATCGAACGTACCAGTTGTACAGACTTCAGCTGGGGCCGGCGGGTTTTCTTCTGCCGGGAAGAGCCAGGTTGAGCGATAAAGGCCCCCTTGTTAATGCATATTGCCTTAAGCTGTGTTTCCTCAGCTTTCCTTCTGTTTACCAAAAGTATTCAGACATGTAATTCCACCGGATCTGGCTGCTTACGGAGAAGGCTGGATTATTTGTGTTTCATAAATAAGGCCAGAAAACACAAGGTCCAGAGCACTGAAAGCCAGCTCTGCATCACTCCTAATGGGGCTTCTTTTTTGGTCCCATGCTCCTGCCCTTTGCTTTATTTATTTATTTTTTAATTTCTGGGGTTTTTTTAACCGTAGCCCCCCTTCCCTCTGGCCCCCACGTGCCCCGTTATCCATGTTCTTTCCCCAAACTTTGAGAAACTCCGCAAGCCAACCATGTTGCCGCAGAAGGAGGCACTTATGCCCCCTTTGCACCCCTTCTGGCTTTACCCCACGTGCTTTCAGCTCCGCTGGCTGCGGGACACGGCCGGGCAAACCTCGCTGCTGGAAGGAGGAATAGCACGGGGCTGCTTTTTAGCATCGGCATCAGCTCCTGCTGCCTTAAACGATTAGCGGCTCTGCGGCCGGGTCGTTCCCCTCCATGGGAAAGTCTGACCTGGGCTCTCTGCTCCCCATGGCCCCTCTCACCTGGAGGGTCTTTTTTCTGCTTTAATCCTGCTAGTGGTTTTTTTTTCTTCTTTTTTTGTACGGTAAAACCTTATTTCCAGAGGAGCTGGGATTATGTCTTATGAGACCCGGGTGTCCCTGAGGAAGGGAGGAGCGATCCGTCAGGAGGAGATGGTCTCGGCGCATCCCTTGGCAAACCCCTTGCCGGTGTGGCAGGGGGTTTTATGGAGCTGCTCTCGTCTCGGTGAGCTTTTGTGTTCCCCACCACCTTTTCCAACTCTCCTGTTTGTCCTCCTGGCCATAAAACCAGTGAAGGGGAGAGGCTGGTTTACACCAGCACCTGTATGAACTGAGAGCTCTGCATCCATCTGCCCCCCCCCCCCCCACTCCGGAGTACAGCATCCCTCCCTCATCTCCAGTGCAGCCCATGGGAAAAGCGGCTCTGGAAAGGTAAATGAGCAGTTTGGTTAATTAGAGCTCTCTGGACCTTTTCCAGCTGGATGCTGGTGGAAGCAGGGGATGGCTTGTGTCCTCAAGCCAGGCACCTGGACCGCGGCTGCAGGGCTTGCACCCGGACCCTGCAGTGATGGTGAGGCTCTGCGGCGGGGGAAACCCCTAAAGACTATTTTTTTTTTTTCATAAAAAGTTCTCTAATGATAGTTTAGCAGTCCAGCCTGCCCTTAAAACACCTTGTAGGAGCTATTAAAGTAAAAGCAGTGCTGGTACAAGCGCAGCCATATGTTCATCTGAACAGGGAGGCATCGATTCAATTAGTAGAAGTGTTTGGAGGAACATCTGTGAAGGGGTAGGAGAGATTTCCCGTACCACCAGCATGGCAAGTTCTGTTCCTGTCGGACCCATGCTTGGTCTCCAGAGCTGAGCCAGACTCCTCTTGTGAGACTGTCTCACCGAGATGCTGCTGCCTCACTCAAAAAAAAAAAAAAAAAAAAAAAAAAAAAATCAGTGTTTCTGCAGTCTGCCCTGCTGCTCAGGGTGGTTTGCAGGACAACCGACATGCACAGCAATAGCATGTCCTTCAGCCAGGCAAGCCTCGGTTTTCCTAAGTTGGAAAGAATTGCTTTGGATAAACTCTGTAAAGTCTGGAGTCGTGTCCCGTCTGAGTCGGTGAACAGATGCCCGTTGTTTTATGGAGCTGTGGATGAAAACCTGAGAGCTTTCCTTTGGTTGTAGTGTACGGGGCTAACAGCTGGGATGCCCCAGGTTTGTGAGAAGCACTGACTTGGGGTTATTTACCTGCTCTGTAATCCAGGCTGCCGGGACCCTCGGTGCTGAAATTGGGGAGGTTAAAGGTAGCCTGCGTGTGGTTAAATTGGGGATGTCTGTGTGTGCATCGTCAGACTCCTGCCGTACCCATACCGTTAGCTGTATCCCTTAGCGTGCAACCTGCACGGTGCCGCATCCTCAGCCTGATCGGGGATTTGGGCTGGGGACATCCCGACGGGACGTGTGGCCAGCCATAGCGATGACTGACAAGCAGATGTGTGGGAAATCCTTCCAGCAGCAAGGCCTATAAAGTGATGCTTTCCCAGTATAAACTCTCATTTTCCAAAACCCCAGCGTTTCTGGGGACTTTCTTAGGTTCCATCCAGACCGACTGGGCTGAGATGTAAGTTTGGGAAACCGACCCCATAAGCAGAAGAACAATGGGAAGCTGTTCAGGCTATTTCTTTTCTAATGGAAAACAGACTTAAGGACTTTTGTTTCTTGTTCTGGGAGAAGTAAATGAGTCTTGCTCGCTCTCTGTCTGACTTTTCAGCATAGCAATTAATATAAACCCCCATTTTAAATGTATCCTCAGAGAAGAGCATCCGTGGTGTCGGACCATAGATTTAGGGATGATGGATCATCACGACCATAGCAGTTTGGGGATGATGCAGACTGTACTTGGCCACTTCTGCGCTTGCTGGTCAGGGCTGCCGCAGGGAGGAGACGGGGGTAATCCTACAAAATAACGATGTGCGCCGACTCGGCGCTTTGTATCTTCCCTAGCTGTGAACTAGTTAATGCCAAACTTTTATCTGCTCGGTCACAAAATTGTGGACCAAGTTGTGAACCGTAGGGGAGCGAGGCAGACCTCGAGTCTTGCCCTGGCTCGCTCTTCCCCTGGCTTGATGTGCCGCTGCAATATCACGTTACATCCCAAGCACAAGGGAACATTCAAGTCCATAAAATGTTTGACACCAGAAGCGTGTTTAGGAAGACGTGACCCTCCGGGCGAAGGTTTGGTGCTGGTTTGACTTTGCAAAGAGCAACACGTGAGCTGTATAACCAGCATAATCTTCAAGCAGCCTACGTCCGAGAGACTCTAGATGCTGATAATAAAGCCAATTAGAGTCTTAAGAGTGTTTTTTTTCAAATGCCCCATGCGATGTTTCCAATGGCATTTTATGTTTCAGACTTCCTTGGTAGGACAACAGTAGGATCTAGAAATAGCCGAGGCATTAACAGTGTCTCTGTCTCTCTCCCTCTTCCCATCCAAAGATAATAAGAGCTGCAGGGCTAGCCCTTCCCCCAAAGCTGCAGGGCTTGTGTTGCTTTTCCTTGCATATTTTGGCAGGGAGAAAATAGCCTTGAAGTATGGTAAAAGACAGAAATATGCTGGAGCATCAGGAATCAAACCAGCCTCTTTGAGGATGCAGTAAGAGAACATAGAGGTTTTTCTTTCTTTCTAAAGGCATTATGAGCAAAGCCGTCGGTTTTGGGGATGGAGAATCATAAAGTACTTTCCTGGACCAGAGAAATGATTCAAACTGACAGATTTCAAAATGAAAACAAAACTGGGGAAAAGCTGAATTTTTAAGCACTACTGCTTGCACAGCTTAAAAACAAAAAACTGCATTTGCTTTGCAGTTTTGCTGACATTATTTCTCAGGCTGTGCATTAATGGTTTGAAGGTAGTGATAACTTCTTGACTATTCCATTGGTTTTTAAACCCATTTTTGCTGGACGGGGTGGCTGGTTTTTCTTCCTTTTTGTCCCCATTTACCTCAGAGTGCTCTCTGTGGCTCTGTGCTGATGGGGGGAGATGGCGATCCCCTAACAGAGGGGGACCAGGAGCTCGGTTTTGGCCGCTGTAGGCTGTCGTGCAATGCCCAAGCCTTTGGGAGCAAGTAGTGTAGGAAAAGGGTAAACTTGCCTGCACTCTACGGAAAATTTCAGTGCTTTGTGGCATATGCTGGTGCCAGGAATCTCTCAGCTTCGTGTGCTGAAGATGTATGCAATTTGAAACTACGTGTAAGTGATTTTAGACCTGATAGCATCACTCAACCGTGAGCACAGAGAAGATAAAAAATTAAAAACCAAACAAAAAAAACCTCGGAGGGATGCGTCTTTGCTCCTTTATTTTTTTTTTTAAATGAGACCTCATGAGCTGGTAGCGCTCGTCCCTGCCGTGGCTTTGCAGAGGGGAATCGCAGTGGGTCTGTGGGAGGCAGCGTGAAGTGGGGTCCCCATCCCCTGGCCAAATTGAACGGCAGATCCCCCTGCGCGGGCATCACCCCATGGAACAAGCAAGGGGCGTTTGGGAGCCGGCAGCTTGCCTTTCCCCTTTCCCCAGCCCCCTGAGCATCACTCGGGGCTAACACCAGGCTGTGCCCCCCTTGCCAGGGGATCCCGGCTCATCCCCGGAGCCGCGGGGCTCCGCTTCACCCCAGCGTGTCTGCGTTCCCAAAAGAACCGCCGGGCACAAGCGGCATCGAGGACATCCGCGCACGGACGCTCCCCGTCTTCGGCATCGCTCGCCGAGGTCGGTGCTCCCGGTGCGGACGTTTTATTTTCTGTCGTCAGCCGCAAGTACTCCGGCGTGCTCCCGGGTGAGCGGCTGACAATCTGGCACGGCCACGGCTCCCGCTGCTCCCCGCGAAGCTGGCGAAGCTCCATCGGGAACCGGTCACGTCACCCGGGGCTCCAACCTGGTGCGGCAGCATCGAGCTTAGCTTGAGAAGAATTTATAAGGGACTGGGACAGAAGAGTCGCTTTACCGAGTTGTTTAATGGATCTTTACCGAGTTGTTGAATGGATATTCAATTTTTTCTACAACCGCATCTATCACCGTGACTCCGGAGTGGCTACATTCAAGCAGTAAGGGCAGTGGTGAACGTCAGATCCTACGGGAGGAGAGACCTTGAAGAAGTGACCAAGAAGTCCCTGTTCATCATAGAAGCAGCTCGGATTTAAACCAGAGTTCTGTAGGGTTTTTTCTGGGGTGGTGGTGGGGGGGAAGGAGGCCAAGAAGAAATACACTATGTGTCGGTAGTGCCTTCAGAAAAAAAAATAATTAAATTATTCCACATTGCAAAGTGCAAGGAATCTGGTGCAGAGCTTTTTGTGGTGCTTCTGGTGAACACCACGAGTTGCTCCCTCTCTGCTGTCACATCTTTTGTTTTAATTTCCCTGCAAGCAGCGGTGCATCCACCGTACGGGTTTACTCCTGAGCAAACTCTGGCTGCAATTTGTCTTTCTGCAGAAGGATGTTTTTGCCAATTTAAAAACAGATCTTCAGTCTCTCAAAAGATGAGGTGGCTTCAGACGCCCACAGCTTTTGTTGGATTCTTGTTTTTTTCTAGCATGAATGCTTCCAAAAACGAGCGGGAATCCTTCCAGAGATAAGCACTGTAATTTCTACTTTTGGGAAGCTTTTTTTTTTTTTTCCTAGTTCTATACATATTTTCGCTCATTAGTGATGGCAGAGAGCCTACAGGTATTTATCACAGTATCAGCCGTTCAGCTTCTCCACAGTAGCTCCCAGCCTTTGTATAATGCTGGGGAATTCAGGCAAAGTGCAGGATGTAAATATAGAAAAGGGCAGATAAATAAAAATTAAGAAAGCCCTGTTTGATGAAAGCGTATTTTTTGTGAGAAGAGAGTGAAAATTAAACTTCAAATTATGACAGTCTGCATTAAGATAGAAACGTACCATGATGAGTTGCTGTGCTTCATATTAAATATTCAAGCGCTGCTTGTTTGCTGCCAGGGTGTTAAAGAAAGTCAAACTGTTAGGAGTGAGGAGTCGATAGCAAAGTACCTGTAAGGAGGTTATTGAAGTGCTAAATTTTCCTCGTTTCTGTTGAATTGACCAGTTCTGTTCAGTGGCTGGTCCCTTCAAAGCAAAGAAAAGTCATCAGGAGCTGAGACGAGGTTGGGGATGTTTTCCCCTCCAACCTGCAAGTTGAGGTGAGATCTGTTACTTCTAAACTCTTGAGACTGACCAGAAAAGAATTTAAAAAATAATAACAAAAAATTAGAAACAATAAAAAAGCAGGTAGTATGAAATACAAGTGAAATAAGCTTTGATCCCCTTGCTTTCTCCAAATGTATTTCGTCGTGCCGAAGCTACCTTGTCATCCTGCTCTTTGGTTTCCACTTGAGCGAAGTTGAACACATCACTGCAAAGAATGAGCATGTAGTAAATATAATGATTCATCATTCCTACCGTAGTGAAAAAAGGAGGTGGGGAATGTCTGTCAAGTTCTCTTAAGTCCTTGAATTAAATGTGTAGGTATTTTGAATAACCTCAGAGTTAGCAAATAAAAGCACTAATTTTAGTGTTGAGATATTTAATTGAAGAGCAACCAAAGGGACATACTCATTTTTAGGCAACTAACAAAAAAGTATAAATACAAAATAAGTTTCAAATAAAGTAATTGGAAATTAATTGAAATTTAATTTTAATTAGGTGCCCGAAATTGGATCGTCTGGATCCCTGGGGGTCCTACCTCTGTTTCTTCCCTTTATTTTTCCCCCCTGTAAGGCAAATGCCAATTAATTTTTTATAAGTGCTTTAAATAACTTCATGTCTGCAACCTGTTGTAAGTCAGTGGGACTCAAATGTTCAGAGGTTTAGGAACCTGTGTGCGGTTGTAGTTACAGAGTAGCTGCAAAGGGGAAGAAGCATCCAGGTCTTTGTGTGTCTTAGGTGCCCTGTTTTCCTTGAAAGCAGAAGGAAAAAAAACAAAACAAAACCACAGTTTTGCTGTTCTGCTTTGAAATATCACCTGTACTGGTTTTCTTCTCTTGGCTGGAGACAAGAGGGTACGGTTCAGACCTCTTAGCGAAGATCTTGCGTGTTTTTCTCTGAAAGAACTAGATCTCTGACGATGCGACGGGTTGGCTTTTCCCGACGCCTCCAGCTGCAGCAGCGCCTTAAGGCTGGTCGATGGTACAGCATCCATCCTTTGCCCTTGGGGAAGTGGTTTCCATCTAGCAAGGGTCCTCTTGGGCATCTAGACATTTTTTCGGTTAACCCTGGTGTCCAAGGTGTTTGGCCGGGTGCTGCCTCTCCGCAAAGAGCTCCTGGGGCTGGAGGAGATGCTTGAGCATTTCCCCATCACGCCCTCCGTGGTCCAGGGCGTGCAGGTGCCAAAACTTCTTCTCGGGGCTTCGTTGACTTTCCTGGGAAGATCGGGATGCTGCTCCTGGCTGCCCCGAGGGATTTCGCCACGGATCTTGCCCTGGACGAGTGAGGACACGGCTCCGACCAGCCGCCGGGCTGGCGGTGGGGCGAGGAATGTCCTCCGTCTAGACGGATGGGTCTGACTCAGGGAGCGGGCGGTTTTGGGAACGGCCTCACCGGCTCCCTCGGGGCAGGGCTCAGGTGCACCAAACCGCTGCTATTTTTGTAGCCGTGGAGAGAGCAAGAGGAGGCTCGTGCCTCATTCAGGCAGCCCAACAGCAAGATGAGCAAGATGCTCCAAAGACGAGCAGACCCCGGAATGCTCCCCAGTGCTCGGACCAAGCCGTCTCCTCTTGTAGCATCCCCAGGGTGACCTTGTTGGAGGAAAAAAGGCTAAATGGCCGCAGCTGGTGAGCTGACGGGGTTTGCCGGTGCTGGGTGCGGGAGGAGGGAATCATTTCGTGGGGAATACCTGCACCTTTCCCACTTTCATCGCACGCCTGACCTGGGTCCCTGTTGGGTCTCCACTGCTTGGGGAAGCTGGCAGCATGTTCTGGCTCCTCGCCAAGGATCGATCTTGATGCTTATGGACTCCAAGGTGCCTTTGTCGTGCTTCGTCAGAGAAGTGGTGTCTAAAAGGGGCATCTTTAATGTATGTGAGGAGGTGCCACTTAATGGCTTGAACCGTGAAGCTCATTATTGTCGCCTAAAAAGAAGGAAAAAGTCAAGAAAGAAGGAAAAAGTCAAGAAGAAAGAAGGAGAAAGTCAAGAAGAAAGAAGGAGAAAGTCAAGAAGAAAGAAGGAGAAAGTCAACAAGGAAAGAAAAAGCCAAGAAGGAAGGAAAAAGTCAAGAAAGAAGGAAAAACAAGTTTTCTTGTCCTTGTGCTGCGACCCAAGCTGCCCTGCGCGTTGTCATACGTGCACGAGCCGGCACGTGTGTGCACGCCGGGGGGGACGGGGACGGCGTTCGGTGGAGCGGGTCTGGGTTACCCTCGCCCGGGTGTCGCGGAGTTGAGCCTCCTGGAGTCGACGCCGTTTCCTTCCACCTCTGGGAGTTCCAGAAAAGATGGGTTTCGCTCAGGAAGTCAGAGCGGCTGTGTTATTTATAGAAGAATTATTTGTTTGGACGTGAATAACCTCGGCGTTTGTTGGCAGCGAGTCGGGGAGCAGCTTCCCTGCCTGCTGTTACTGCATCTTTGCTGCCTGGGGAGACCCCCCTTGGATTCGGGGTGTTTTCCTGGGCTGGATTCCTCCCCGTCCCCCTGCCCACCCTGGGGCATCCCTGCACACCCCTGGGCACCATCCCGAGGTGTCCCCTCCATGCCGGCCGTCCCACACCATCCCTGGTGATCCCTGATGGTAGCAGTGCGTTTGCTGGCACGCAGCTCAGAAATCCTCTTTAAAGGCATCTCCCTGGGCATATTGGGTAAGGCGGTCCCCCCAAAAAAAGCTGATAAAACACCATTTTTCAGCACGGGCTTAAGAAAAGACACAAGTGTATGTTTAGCTGCATCTTACTCATTTTGCTGGTTTCCCCATTTCAGCTCCGAAGTGAAATCATCCCTCAGCCTTTAACTAATGGAAACTTGGTTTAGGTGCCAAGATAGAGGCAGCAGAACCTGAAACTATTTTTCCAAAGCGCTGGAAACATTGTGCAGCTACAGCTATCGTAGGGGAGGCAGGATGGAAACGTTCACATCAGGTTTGTTACCTCTGATACCAATTTTCCAGAGATAAGGTTTAAGTCCCCTGCATCATTCTGCAATGAAGTAGATTGTTTGTGTCCTTCGGTATAAGAATTTTCAGTTTTCAGCCAAATCATTGCATTTTGGCTCAGCGAAGGACCCTCGGAAGATGAATGGATTTCTTCTGCACGCTTTCCCCCTGCTCTTTTTCATCGTCAGAGCAATGTAAAGACTCCTTAGAGTAATTAGGAATCTAGCCCTTTGCTTTCCTTTTGTTTTTTATTTTCAAAATTAGGGGAGAGGGCTCATTCCTCCTATTCAGCTGAGACCCCACGTGAAATAAAATCTCCCACAGTGCGGTGTGGGCTTGAGTAACACTGACTTGAGCATCTGCCTCCCCTAACATGCAAATCGAGAAGAAAACAGATTTATTTTCTTTCCTTTTTTTAAAAACGAGGTGTGTGGTTTGTTTGTGGAGGGTTTGGAAAAACCTCTGGAGCTCCTCTGCATGTATATGCAATCCTCAGCATACTTGTCTGACTGTCCTAGTTGCTAATTTAAAGGTCAAAATCTTGGAGGTTTCCCAGTGTATATCGTCTACCGTGATTATTTTTTCCATATAAAAAAAAAAAATTAAATTTGCCAGTAATGTTTAATTATTTTCCAATTCATTTATGCTCTTGCGGAAGGGTTTATGTTTGCACCAGCGGGGTATTGCCCGAGCGAGAGCAGCGTGTCCCGCTGGAGCTGCCTCTGGCGCAGGGGAAGGGCTTTTTTTTTTTTTTAATTCTCTAAACACGATTCGAGTCTCAAGTACAAAAGTCTGATGAGGGGAAATACTGCACCAGAACATTTGCTTGTGGTTTTTTCTCTTCTCTCCCTCCCTTTCCCTGTGCGTGCCTGCGAGAGAGGGAGAGCGAGGGTTTGTGCGGAGGGAGGGGGAGGCACCAGCCAAAATTTTCCAGCGGGGAGCAGCTGGGGCTTGGCACGCCTGATGTGCCAGCTCCTTGCTAGGATATTTAGAGGGAGGTGGAATAACTCAAACGGGGGGGAATTGGGCTTTATCCTACTGCTGTACGGACAGCAGCTTCTCAAGAGGAGCAGCTCTCCCTGCCTCTCCCTTTTGTTCCCACTCGTCCTTTTCCTCTGACCCCCCCTCTCCCCGCATCGCCTCCAGCCGACGTGTGTTTTTGCCTGGTCCCAAATGGCTTTGTGTTTGGGACGGGCGAAGATGGAAAGGGCTGGCACCGTGGGATGGGGAAGGAGGTTTTTATGGGGAAGGAGTGCACCAGCTCTGGGTTAACAGCCCCCAGCCCCCAAGGTGGATGGTACCACATGCAATTTAGCTCTGGTAAGATTAAAGGAAGGGCTGCTTATCTGATTACCCCAAAGGATAATTATAGCAAGGAGCAGAAGTTGAGGGAATGAGTTTTCTGGGTCTGACTCATCCACTTTGCTCCTCTCTGGCGGAGCAGAGTGGGTGGGGATGTCCCCAGAGATGCTTCCCAAGCCTGACGGTGTCCTTGGACACGGGGCCGATGGCTTCACCCGACCGATTTGCCCGACCTCTGGAGCTCCGGGACCTGTAGTCAAGCTCAGGACCCTTCGGCTCCAGCAAACTTTGAGGGGCAGAGGACTTAATGCCGGGTCATGTTTATGGTTGGACTCGATGATCTTAGAGGTCTTGTCCAACCGAAATGGTTCTGTGATTCCAGGATTCTGTTGTACAGCCCCAGGAGAATCCAGGAAAGTCCCCTTTCCTCCTTCGGGCATCGGTTTGGGTTTGGGGTTTGGGGTCCGAAGGGAGGCAGAGGGTTTGCCGGCGTGAGCCCTTGCGTAACGCAGGGCCGGAGATCTCCGCCCGGCAGTTCCCGAGCCGTGTCCCCTGCCTGTGCAAATTGGCCCATCTGCACCTAATTAGGGTAGAGTTTTCTTCCAAGCAGCTCGTTCTTGAATGAACGCTGTTGAAAGGTGCGTTCATTTTATAAGTACTCGTCGTAGGTCCTCCCAGGCCATCCGTGGGAAGAGGCTCGAATAAGAGATGCCCCATCGCCCGTCCAATTCTTAAATTTTCATTTCATTCGCTTATCTGCCGGGCTACACCTGCTTTCCCAGACCCCTTCATTAAACGCCAAAAGAATTAAAATGTCAGATATATGCCACCCACCCCCCCGCCACCCCCCAGCCCGATTTCCGTTGCTGTGCTTTATAACTGGATAGCAGTGATGTACCCATGAAGGAATGCCGGGAACCGCTGCCGTTCGGGATCTTCTCCCAGCCCACGGAAACTCCGCATTCTTCGGCCAGCTTGCGGCACGCCAGCGCATTCCTGCTCCATGAGGTGGAAGCAATACTGGTAGTGTGAGCTGTGATTTCTGCGGCCGGGGTGGGGAAGCGCCGCTTTAAAAAGCCTCTTAATTATATTCTTTCTCGGCAACGCATCAGTGCTGTTTTTAGCCCATTACGAACGCTGCGATTTTTCTCTTAAATCATGCCTATTAGCTGATTGACCTAGTTCTTTTTTTTTTCTTTTTTTTTTTTTTTTCCCTCATCACAAAATGTTCTATTTTCAGGCACTTTACAGCCCTTGAAGAAGAAGGTGGAGTGGGGGGCAAACGGGAAATAAGGAGCCCAGCCCTGTTTCATACCCATTTGCACAGATACAATGCAAATCCTTGCGCAGCCTGGTCGTAGCTGGTGCTTTGGATTTCTTCCTAATTCCCTAATTTCCTGGGGCAGCGATGCTGCCGGCAGGACTTGCCCCTAGCCGTTACGTTGCTGTGCCGCATCCATCCCTCGCTGGCACCCGGTGTCACGGTTGTGCTGCAGACCGGGCTCTTCGCTCGCTCGGAGCTGGGTGCGAAAGGGTGCAGCTCCCATCGCCCACCGTGCCGGAGAAAGCGGGGAGACTGGGATGAGGGTCTGGGGGTTGCTCACGGAGGTGTCGAGGGGCGACGCGAAACCCTCCGCCAAAGGAGAAGAGCGTAATTGAATTCGCCGGGGGGGCGCGGAGGTGGGAGCAAGGTTTTTCACCTCTCCATGCTGACGGACCCCGCACGCCTTGAGGAGGGAAGGATGGGAAAGCATTTCCCTCCGAGTCTCATCATAAATTCCCTTGCAGCAAAACCAGGTTTTGGGAAGGTGTGTTGGCCGCAGGGTAGAAGACGGACCGGCTGCTGGAGACGCTAATCCGGAGTCGGATGCGTGTCGAGGTGACGGACCCGCTGGGTTTGTGATCGATACGACGGGTGTATTTATTGTAATTCCGCCCCTTGTCCTTAGACCTGGCGAGTCAGAGCCTCGCTGTGCACCGGCAGCGACCTGCCCTCGTTTAAACGCTGATGAACTGGAACGGAAAGTTGATTTGTCCGGTTTGTATGTTAAGCGGCGGTTCTTTCGAAGAAGCTGTTGAATCCAGTTGTTACCAACGATGTGGGAGGTTGGAGCCTCTTCGGCCAGAGATAAAGCAATGAATAAAAGATACCCTGCCTGGGGGATAAATCTCTGTTAGTCCCGTGTCAGCAGATAGTGCACCTGGGAGAAGTATTTGTGGCAGCCTGCGTTCAGGGGAATGATTAAGGAAACTCAGTCTATCAGGTTTATCCAGGAGGACACAAAGAATTGATCCATCCACGTATAAATACCGACGCGGGCGGTTTCAGCGGCGGTTGGTAGCCTGTTTTAAAAACACGAAGGGTTGGAAGTGGGTGCCGGAGACATTCAGGCTGGAAATGGGGTTTGGCTTTTTAACTCGTCGTGTAATTAACCTTTGCAGCAGCTTACCAGGGACTCGGGTGGATTCTGCCTGGGGTCCAAGTCGGGGATGTCAGGTTCCCACAGGGTACCTGGTGTAGATGCTGCAGGCCAGGGTGCAGGGCTTCCCGGCTGTAAAATTCTCTTCACTTTCTTAATTCAGAAAATCGGAGTAAATGGCCACAGCACAGCCCTTCGTGGCCCTCACATCGACCAGCTCGTGAATCTGTGAATAGTCTCGTAATGTGGGGTTTTTTGGTGGGTTTATTTTTTTTAGCTGGCATGGGAGGCGTCTTTCCCCAGACCTGCTGCGTTTCTTGCCTAGGCTCCAGCCTTGTCTCAAAATGCATGTTCTGAAAATACTTTTCAGGTAGAACATGGGATGTTATAACCTCATGGCAGGGCCTTAGGTTACCCCGCAGTGACTGTGATCTCTCTTTACTTCTTCCCTATGAAGTTGCCTTTATGCAGCACCCGGCAGGACCTTTCTTCACGCTCTGCATTCAGATGTGCATGTTCTAGACAGGTCGTACTTTTTTTTCCTCCCTATGCTGTGACAAGCAGATCAATAACTCTTTGCTTTCAACAGGGTTTTTGATCCCTTCGGCCGGGGAAGACGCTCGCTTGTGCTCTTCTTGCAGGCGTTCTCCTCTCCCCGTGGGGGAGGAAGCCTTCCAGCTACGGCCACCGCGCTCCTTTTTCTTGCAAAAGGTGTCAAAATGAGCCCAAGGCAGTGATGCCCAAGAAGCCTGTCCCACTGCTGGTTTCCCAGGTACCGGTGCAGCTTGGGGAAGCAGCAAAGCTTGCTGGCGCTACTGGCATCGCATAGTCATTCCCTAGGGATGGATGTTGCAGGGAACCGAGCGTGCAGATTTCATCTTGCAGGGCTGGTCTTTCGCAGTTGGAGACTTCGATAGGTGAGAAAAGATAAAACAAAGAAAATCCCGTTGCGATGGCTTCATCCATCCCCCCTTCCCCGGGTCTATTCTTGGTCTGCCGCGATACCGCAAGGGTATTTTTAGATCTGCGGTCATGTGTTTGCTGTATCTAATGTGCTGCCGTGCCTCCTGCCCAGCCGGTCACAGGGATGCGGGCTTCCCTGTCAGGTTGCCAGTCCTGGGGGTCCTTTCGCTGATCACGGATGGCTGTTTAAAAAAAAAAACATAAAAAAAGAAAGCCTTAAAGGGCTCCTATCAACCTGTTGAGTTTTTTAATTGACCTGTGAAGACAAAAAAATCCCATTTGTAATAATGCAGCCTGTACTGACGTATTGTAAGAATACACTGGAATACAAATGTGCTCTGTCTTTAGATGTTTAGAATGATCTTTTCTAGGGAAACCTGCCTAATTGTCCAAATACATACATATAGTTTATCTATATTAGTTGAGACTGCACATATCAAGCCTTTTTGTTTAACGTCCTTTAATCATGGTGTTCTTACGTATTAATTCTAGCTATTGGCAGATAACTGCCTGCCTGAAAACTGTTTATCTGATAAAAATAAAATTGCCAAGTTGTTAGTATCCTTTTTCTCTTTGTGCCCTGGAAAGAGGTGTTTTCTTTTGAAGGATGCTAATGATGGGAGCTCTGATTACTTTTGTGCTGAATACATGAAGTCCGCTCGGATGGACACCCTTTTTTCTCCATGTAGAGTCTTACCTGCAAGCTGCTGTCTTACCTGTGCAGACATGAAAATCATAAGGGAGGGGGCAGCGTGATACAAAGAGCATGTCAATAAGATAGCTATAAACCAGAATATATACACTCGGAGTGATGGAAAATCGTTCGTAAATCACTGGGGGATCACACATACTCCAGAGGAGCTGCTCTAGACAGGCTTCGTACATGCCAGACAGATAGATGGGAGTATAACGTTTGCTCAGGAACAAGAAATGGAAAAACCTCACCCCAACCTTTTAATGCTAACTCCTTTAAATCACATTTTTATTGACTTGTTTAAAATAGGATGCAGGCAAAATCTGTTTCTCAAGAGTGACTTATGCTGGAGTTAAAAAACAGAAAGCAAATTTTGTCTGCCAGCCAAGTAAAACTTGGATTGGCTATTAAAACTAGGATTTTGTTGGCTAGCATTGTATCTGATTACATGAAAGTGTGGGAGCTAATGCTTTCTAAAGCTATTTTTCCAGCCTTTCAGATGTTCAGTCGTATCACCTACTGTAGCTGTTTAGCAAGACTCCCCTCCCCACCAGCCCTACGCCTTCTAATCAAACCCGTGTGCCTCAGGAAGCTCAGGAAAAGCACTTTTTGTTCTACATATTTATTTCTGAGTAAACATAGCTGTCATTCTAGGCAAAGGATCTTTAAAACAATTTTGCTGAACTGCAAAGGAGGTGGAAAAACTTGTTGATTGTAAGCATCCGACTGCTTACATGGTTTCAACTGCCAGAGGTGAGAAACTGTCTCAGCAGGTGTAAATTACCCTGTTTCTGTTGAATGATACAGAGCCGACAGTCTGGCTCAGCCAGGGGAGATCTCAGCACCTCTGTGTGGAGTGGAGTTTAACTTCACCTTTGCAGAAGGTGCATGGGAAGATGTACACTCCTCCCTTGCTTTGTGGGGGGGCATCGGTGGATGTGTGTAGGATCCTCAAGAAGAACAAGCAGAGCAGCCGCCCCTTGAACTGGTTAACTTCCAATTATCTCAATGAATGTTTTTATCTTTTTATTGTATATAAAGTTACTGAAAGTAACTCCTGTACAGACTACTGGAAAAAGCATCAAGATGACTTATCTGTCTTTCTGCACTAGTAGTGTTGGGCCGTTTTGGACACACTTGTCGTCTCTGCTATTAAACTCTTCCTATGAAGAAGATTGGACCTAGCTCCTTGGTCCAGTGCTTTGGTGCCCTTACTGCAAATAAATTTTCCCTAATGCATAAATTAATGCTCCTTCTGCCACATTGCACCGAGTCCTCTTTGTTTTCTGGAAGCCTTTTGTTACAAGAGGAGGGCAAGTCTCAGGGAGCCGTGCTTTCTGCGGGACACCTGGGGCTGTGGGTGGGAGACTGAGGGAGCCGGACTTCTCTATCTTAGCTGGAAATAATTCCGTGGGAGCTGTGAATTTCACTACCGTAGGTGCTGGTGAATGGAGATGATGTTTTCCGGTGCTGCTCCTCAGGGTCGTGAAGAGCTCTTCCATGAAGTGTACGTCTTTGGGGCTGGAGCTATCTTTCTATCCTGTGTGATAACACGCTTAGCAAGGGAGGTCTTGGCCAAAAGAAAGATTTTGGTTTGCTACAGTAATGCAGTGAGGATGATGAAGATGGCGTGACACACTTTGCAGGAGGACACCAGCATTCAGATGGCTGAGGTGGTGATAGCTAGGGAGGATGAGCAAAGTTTGGGTTGATACTGTGAACGTGCTGTTTATTTTGGCAAGTTCAATAGCAAGCTGAGATGTTGGATTACCCTTTTCGTCCTCTGGGCTAGATTTTGTTTATGAAAGACAGGTTTCATCAAAGAGGTGCTACAGGCATAACCTGAGATCAAAAGAAGGTTTCTGAATGCTGGTTGCTGAGAGTTTATGTGAATTCATACAGTGATGGAGGTGTTTGCTGCCTTCTTCCCTGCCTGTTCCTCTGCTGGCACCGAGGGTTTTCTTCAGCTCTGAACATGCAGGCGAAGTGATTCTCTGAGATGGAGTGAGGTTGGTGACAGGTTTCTCTTGGTGTGATGCATGCGGCCAGCATTGCGCCAGAGTCTGGTTTTGGGCAATGCAAGATAGCATTGCCCAGGTCCACATCTCCAGTGCTCTGCAGGGCTGTGACCAAGGTTGGGGACCATGTGTTCTGCACTGAAAGGGCAACATTGACTACCTGGTGGGCTTGGCCTGGACGTTCCTAAAATAGTAGTCTATCCAATGTGTCCCATCTCCCCACGTTGTCTCATGGGGCACAGCACTATCAGAAGAGCAACGTTCTTCAGGAGTCTACAGCACCGGGGCTCTGCTTCAAGTCTGCAGCAAGGTTGACTTTCCTGTTGTTGGCTCTTCTTGCCAACAACCCTCTTCTTGGGTGAGGTCTTCTTGCCTGTTGGTGTTGAAGTTTCAAGGGCGTTGGTGCCCACAGCTTTCATCTCTGTCAATGGCTGCCATCACGTTGCCAGAGAGCTTTTTTTCTTTGTTGTTCCTTTCAGGCCTCACCCCATGTGCTGTGAAGGTGCCCGGGGCATAACAGTAGCCACAAAGCTTGTGAAATAGGCCGGGAAGAAATGACAAACATGTCCTTACTCAAAGTCATGCATTGACTGATCAGATGCTGCTTCTTATGCCAGCAGCCTTGGCTTCTCGTAGAAGTTTGGAGAAACTTGCCCAGCAAGATACCTGGAGAGTCCCCAGTGTCAGACTGTAGCAAAGAAGGTGCCACAGGACCGAGAGCTCCCAAGGACAGCCCGGCACCCGTGGCACTTGGATCTCAAGAGCTATAGTGGGTCTTCAATATGTGAGGTGGAGTGTTTTTTTGCACGGGAAGGTACAAATCATTCAGGGCTTTCTGGGTCGCATCGATCCATGGTCAGAAAAGGACCAGGAGCCAGCCTGCGGTGTTGCGACCCAGCGGACGGCCGGGTCACAAAGCTGAATTGCATCTGTCAGACATGTTTGTCATCACCAGCGTCAGCTTGACGTCTCTCACGGTTTTGCCCAGAAAAATCCTTCAGAGGGAGGCTGGAAGGTAACCCCCTGCTGTGAAAGGATAGGAAGCTTCTGGGGAGAAATGGTGTAGAGGCATCCCAGCCTCATTCGTCTGGAGAATCCCAGAGGAATTAAACTGTCCTGTTCAGGAGAAGAAGATGGGTCCAGGTCTCCTCGTCCCAGCCTGGAGCAGCCCACTGCTGAGGCTGCTGCTAAGGGAAAGCCATTACAAGACTGCCCTAATGTTACAGATGAAGAATGCAGAAACTCTGAACAAGCAATATGTGTATAGGAAGTATTTGGAAAGATGTTTTATTTTTAGAAGCAAGCATGCTTCATTAATCTTACTGAATAACGCCAAGCCATAAATTATATTCATAATAGATGTATTTACATAATGAAAAGTAACTTCACTTGGTCTTTACATGAATAGAGATTAGAAACAACTGTATTTTCAGGCAACCCCATCAGTCCGTTAGAAATAGTGTGCTGAGAGGTCAGAGGATGGAAGGACCCAGCTGCGCCCCAGAGCCGTCTTTGTGTCTTCCCACACCGCGGCTTGCGTCTCTTCTGCAGCATCATGGAAAATGCACCTTCCAAGGGGGTTAAAGAAAATCGCTGGGACTTGCAGTGAGTTTGTCTTGTTTTCAGCATCCAAAAATATTAAAACCAGCAGCCCGTGCAGTCCAGACCACAACAGAATTTAGAGGCCGTGGTGCAAGTATCCAGGAAACTGGTTTCGGATGGGAAGGCCACGTATCTGTAACCCAGTAATCCCCGATGCCGGGAGAGCTGGAAGTGGTTGCATTTCAGTGCGGTGAAGCTGTTTAGTCAGGCTGGAGAAACTGACTTTGCCTTGCAAGAGCGGGGCTAGAAAAAGCCATTTAATTCAAGCTTTGCACAGGACACAGCAGCTGATGGGGCTTTTGGGTACCTCCGATTTTATGGGTTTACCCAGAAAATGCCTCAAACAAAGAAATATGGTAGAAATGTTCTCAGAAGTAGGGATGCTTTTTTTTCCCCCCCAGCATTTGAATGTTATTTTCCTCTCTCAAAGCCCAAACCTTGCCACATTGGCAGTTCCTCTCGTCCGGCGGGTGGGTGGGCAGTTTTAGGTCCCCAGCTGGAAGAGGTGAGTTGCAGCATGAGCAGTTTTGGCTAATGGGCACCCACGTTAACCTAGCAGAGGGGCTGGTTCCCAGTCCCACCAGCAATGCAGAACCCTGTGAAATACCAGCGGTGGGTGATGCCACGACCAGCGATGCAGGGGTCATCCTGGACATCATCTACCCAGAGGCATATCTGAGTCACAGGGAGATGATTCTCCACCGCCTTGTAGGGCTGTTACTTGCACCGGTGAATGGGACGGCTGAGGATGGGGGAGTGGTTCTTTAACCCAATTCTGCATTCGTTTGGTGTAGTGGAAAATCATTGTGACACAGAAATGGCAACCTCAATGTCGAGGAGCACAGCAGGGCTTGAAGAGCTCTGACTTTGTCACTCATCTTCCATTGACAAGGTGTCCTGCCACGTCGCCTGTGCCACCACTCAAAGGCGCAGAAAGCTTTAAACTCCTGTCAAAGTACTTGAAAGAGAGGAAGGGCTGGGCTGGAGATGAAGGAGATGCTGGCAAGCTCCAGCCTTGCAGCTCCGCAGCTTTTGCAAGTAGTTCACCGAACACTAACGAAGCAGCGAGATCAGTCTGTTCGTGTCAACTCCTGCGAGCGGGAGTCCTCGCTGCTCGCGCCGGGCTCTCGGCACGGCAGAGGGGAAAGGACATTAGGAAGTCACGCAGGGGGTGAAAGTCCTCTAGGATCCTAGGAGAAAATAAATCACTGCATTCCATTCCGTTCCGTTCCGTTCTATTCTGTCTCGCGTTCAGCAGCCTGATCCCGTCTGGGTTGGTGTCGGTGACGTGGGCCGGCACCGTGCGACACGGCGGGTGCGGGAGAGGAGCAGCAGGTAGCGCCGGCAGCCCCAAGAGCCGATCACGTTTCACCCCGAAATAACTTTCTTCTGCAAATAGTGGTGGCCATTATAAGGTCTGAAAGCTGAGCGTGGCCTCGCATTGGTTGCTTTATCAAGCCAGAAGTTTATTGCATCTATCATCTCTCCCCAAAAACTGTTTACCAGTTTTCCCCCTGCCGTGGTAATTGGTGGGACTGGGGAACCAGGGCTTCTCACCACCTTCCCCACCTCTTCCCTGTGCTGCTGCAGGCTGGTTCTGCTGTAGCTGGTGCGGTTTCATGCTCTGAACCAACTGTCAGCGTCTGATGGAGAAGCATCTCTGGGAATAACATTCCCTCCTGCTGCGTTTCCATATAAAACTTCTCACTGTTTATTTTGCAGCTTTTCTTGTCATGCTGCTTCACGTTGAGAATTGCAGTTTGTTGTCCGGTGACTGTATGTGCCTATTCCACAGCAGCAAAGGGACCGTGGAAAGTGGCAGGTCAGGGAATTTGTTCCTGGTGTCCAATTTTCTGCCCTTAACAAGTCTCTTGCTGTGTTGCTGTTCATAAAGCCCAGAAGAGGAGCAGAGGCTTTGCAAGCATTACTTGTGTGAGTGCTTTTCTTTATGGGATTGCCAGCATGCAGGAGAGCTGCAGCCTCCAATTCCCCTCTACTTAAGACATTTCTCCTCAAGGAGTGAACCTGAGGTAGCTGGTGGAATAGAGTTCTCCGCAGGCTTTAGTGAAAGGCTACTGACTGCAAAAACAGCCCTCTACATGAAATATTGTACTGGGTTTACAGTAGCTAAGCAGTGCCGTCTCCTCCTAATACCAGGAGGAGACACTGTGGAAGGGCAGAGGAGACACATGATAACTCAGAGTTGTATAACTCATCCTGAAGTTTCCCTTCACACCACACAAGAAGACTTGGAGACCTGGAGGACCCGAGTAGTTGTAGGAATCCCTTTGAGCTGGGAAGCTCCGGAGCTTCGCTCTCCCTGTGGGGAACCAGGGTGTGGACCAGATCTCCACCTGAGATGGAGGTTGCAGAAACAGCGCTGAGCGGGACGATGCTATCGCCGTATCGCAACACAGCAAAGCCTTCCTCTGGCTCTTCCATGCCGGGTGGGTACAGTCTGCATCTCTCCAGCCAGAGTCAGGATTGCTGGAGGTATTCGGCAATCAGGTCTTTCTGCAGGGTAGATTTGCCTGCAGCAGAACCCAGCTGCATGGGATCGCATGAGGAAGGAAGAGATGAGAGAAGAGAAGAGAAGAGAAGAGAAGAGAAGAGAAGAGAAGAGAAGAGAAGAGAAGAGAAGAGAAGAGAAGAGAAGAGAAGAAGAGAAGAAGAGAAGGAGAATATTTCAGCTGGAAGGGACCTACAACAATCGTCCAGTCCTACTGCCTGACCACTTCAGGGCTGACCAAAAGTTAAAGCATGTTATTAAGGGCATTGTCTGAATGCCTCTTCAACACTGACAGGCTTGGGACATTGACCACCTCCTTAGGAAGCCCGTTCTGGTGTTTGACCACCCTCTCAGTAAAGAAATGCTTCCTAATGTCCAGTCTAAACCTTCCCTGGCACAGCTTTGAACCAGGTTGTGGCACCTTGACGTTCCCCATAGTACCCTGCAGCATATAAGCTACTACTCCCACCAATTGCATCTGTATTTTTGGTTGCTCGTCGTCTTACTGTGTTTTTCCAACTTTGCTTCTAGCCAAGAAAAGCTTCTAGCACCATTTCTGAGGATCCAGCAGTACGCTTTTCTCTCCGCTCACTTCTGCATGCTGTTTGCAGGGATGCGATTAGGGCTTGAGGCATCGCAGGGACAACTTAGAGCGACTGCCAGGAGTGGTGAGGCAGGATTTACCCACTGCAAAATCCCAGAGAGTGTTGCGTAGCTTTCCTAATTTACTGGATTTCTGTACATTTACCATGGTGTCGCTGTAGATCATCTTGGAGCCACTTGAGGAGCGCGGTTGCTGATCGACTGTAATCAATAGCCTGGAGGGTAAGAGAGGGGTCAGTGGCTTCCAGAAATCCTGTCGCTTCTCGTGTTCGTCACTTCTGAGTACTGTAGGTTGAATCTTTCCGTGCGGGTTATTGCAACGCGTTGCTGCTCTTCGAAGGAAAACAACAAGATGCACAGAAGGGAAATCTGCAGGAAAATCTGTTCCTCTCCCTCCACAAAAATACTTGTTTTCCATTTTTGTGGGAAATGTATTCCCAAATACTACAGAACTTGGTCAAGAAAATGAAATCTTAAATACTTCTTGTGATTTTTTGGTAGTTGAAAATGGACGTTTTAGCCAGGCAGGGGAAGGGGGAGGAAGGATTTTGGTGTGACTGAAAACTTGTTTGAACTGGTAAAAGCTTTTCAGGTTTCAGGCACTAAGAAGTGTTGAAATCATCATTGCTCGGAGCTGGGAGAGCATTTGTTTTTCTATGTCATTCTTAAGGCTCAAAAGCATAGTGTTAAATGGAGATTTTACAATTAAACAGAAAATGCTGTCCTACCGGAGCCTTGCAACATTTCCCTAGGTGTTTAAGGATGATCTTCACTTTCCCTCCTTTGGTGTCTGCCCTAATGCTGGTGGCCAACGTTGATAACACCAACGCTTGGACCACCTTTAGCTGTTGGAGCTACATCAGCTGCTGCCAAACATCCCCAACACCCGTTAGTATATAAAAAGTGGCAAAATGGGGCCGTATGAGTTTTTGGGGCTCCTCAGCGTAATTTTGGGGACTTTCATGGGCACTGTGCATGACCAAACCAACTGGCCGAGCAGCAGGAATGTGTAATTGCAAGGACCAGCGTTCTTTGCTCTTTAAGTTAAATGTCCATGTTGACCTGTGTCATGTTATGTTCACTGTGGAAAAAGCATCACGGAAACCTTCCTGGTGAAATAGCTGTGACTGCAGCACTGCCAGATCGTTTTACTCTCCCCCTGCCCCCCAACAAAGCCTTGCAGCTCCTGGGATGTTTTCGTGAAATATAAATAAAAATTGGGTGAACAGCAGTTTTATTCTGAAGGAACAATGTCGCTCTTTGTTTTGAGGTCCTGCAGCAATTCGTGGGTACATGAGAAGCAAAATGTGAAGCTGGTTGTAAAGGAAAGACAAGCCGGCTGCCTTTACGTGCCAGCCGCGGGCAGCACTGAAACGCGGTGAATTCCCCAGTGAAAGGTGCATTTTAAGCTGGTGTTTCTGCCTTGTGAGTGCTTGTTACAGCTGGCAAAGATACAGGGAGTCAGTTGAGCGCTGGTACCGCTGCTCTGGTACAAGCTGTTAACTGGTGAGAGTCAGCTCTTCCAGTCCACTTTTTTATTTTGGTTTGTAAAAAAAGAGGAGTTTCACTTTGCTTTGAATGTCTCTGTGAGAGGTGCACAGATTTTTCCCATCCTCCCTGACTCAGCCCGCATCTCTCCCCTCCCTCCTCTTTGACGTTGGCACTTCAGGGCAGGATCGAAGTGGGTGAAATTAGAAAGTCTCCTCCTTACGGTGACTCATCGCTGGCTTTGGTCAAGTGCTTTGCACTGGGTGATGTGAATAGCAGAAAGGGGAAGGGATGGATGTCTGCATTGCCTAATTCCTCCTGGGGCTTCTGCACCCAGAACATGCAGGGTGTGGGGGGGTGTCCGCTCGTCCTCACTTTGCACCCAAGCTATTGTAGTTTTCTGTTCATCGTAATTTAAAGCCGAAGCAAAATATGTCGATTTTTACTCAGGGAGGAAATCTCGTCAAATCTGAGATCTGATCGGATCAATTAAATTGTTTTTTCTTTTATTTGCTGCAGAGAGTTTGAAGTGATGAGCAGCCAGGTGTTTCCCCAGGCTCCCGCAGGGCAGAGAGTTGTGGCCAGCCAAAGCCAGGGCTTGATTTTTACACCTCAAGCATTGCACAGAAATTTTCTTTTTTTAGGTCCTGGGTATGTTTTCCCTGTGAGGAGCTTGGCAGACTAACAGGCTCTTGCTCTTTCAGTGTGTGGGGTGCATGCAGCAAGAGGGGCTCCCCTGTACAGATGTTCTCTGTTGTCTAATGCTGATTTGCAGCAATAGACTCCATGTCCCTGTAGCTCCTGAGGTTCATAAAAAAGCTAAGAACTGGGCCAAACCTCTGACCGAACCACAACCTTTCTCATATTTTTAAAAAAAAAGTCTTGGGAGAGCTGCACAAGCTTTGCACAACCTGGATTTGTGCAAGAAGCCAATTTGTCATGGAAGGGGTTACCTGGGGGGACAGGAGCTGTCCCAGACACTTGTGAAAATCTTAACCAAGAAGGGAAAATAATAATTCTGTGTCTGGCAGATCCGCACAGATGCAGCCCGTTAGCCCGCAGTGCCCGCGGTCCTCCTGAGCGGTCCTGGATGCCTGTGGCTAGGACGTGGAGGAGGATCCAACGTTCATCCCAAGAGGTGTGGGCTGAGCCCCTCGCACGGTGGGGGTCCCCCGTGGCCTTGCTGTGATCTCGGGGCTTGTCCTGTTGCGCGCTCAGACCCACCCGAAGAAGCCAACCTGGGGCCACCAAGGAGGTTCTCCTCTCCTGGCTCCTGTCTGCTCCAGGGACAAGTGTTGTTGAGGGTTGCATTCAACTGCTTCGGGTTGAAGATGCCCAGTTTTGAAACACCGGTGCCAGCAGCCATAGACGTGACATTGCACACAACCTTCTCCTTCCAGCTCCTCATTCTGCAGGGGCTCGGCGGTGCCTGGCAGGAGCGGAGGCAGCTCAAGCACAAGGGGGTTTTGCAGCATTTTTATGCAGCGTTTTGCTAAGAGGAGCAGCAGATCGTGACGGTGACTTTCATTCATAGCACTTAGATGTGTATAAAAGCAAAACTTCCTTAAAACTCCTTTTCCTCCAGACATTGCTTTCCTCTTAATACGTGGAAATTACATTATCGGCCAGTGCGGTTCCAGCATTTATTTTTATTTTTAACATTTCCATGTCTGCTCTGGGACAGGAAGCAATGGTAAGAGTCCCTAGCATCCAAAGATAGGAACCAGTTTGTTTTATCTTTACTTTGACCGTGTTAAATTTTGCTGAGCACATCTTGGCCGAGCTCCAGGATGCTGGACCAAGCCCACCACATTCAGAGAGAAGTGAATAATTACTACTTTGCGGTGGTAACGCAGGGAGGAACGAAAAAGTGTTTGCAAAATGCTTTGAAGATAATGACACCCCCCGATTTTATGAGTGGCAGCGTTACAGAGCATGCTCTAGATAGCTCATTAATGCTCGGTGATTAGAGGACCAGACAAGAAACACCGTTTCCAACGGTGCCCGATTTGGACTTCCTTTAAGAAGGGAGTGGTGAAAGGGAGGGCTTAGCCCAAAATAAACGAGCATCTCAAAGGCAGATGGTCCTATTCACAGACCTAAAATTACACCAGCGGAGGGCCAGGCAGGATGAAAGGAATTAGCGTCTGGTGGCGAAGGGAGGGCAGTGTCACGGCGCAGGGTGGGTGACCAGATGGCCCGGGCTCTGTCGGATGTCCTCCTACAGGCGGTTTCAACCTTTCCCCGCTTGCAGACCTCTATATATTAATTTTATTTTTTTTTTCCGGGGAGGTGCGGATTCCTCCGGAGCAAATGTAGGCTCGCTGGCGGGAGGCTCGTGTCTCCCAGTTACCTTTTATGGACCCGTTAACACCCTCTGCTTCTGCAGCCGCTGCACGCCGGAATGAGCGAGCGCCTTCGGCTTGGGCTGGGACCTTTCGGCGGCACAGCACCGTGGTTAATCCCAAGGATTGGCACGCCAGCCCCGGCGAAGGGAAAGCCCGTAAAGGTTTAAGCACTTGGTTTCTCAATAAAGGTGCAGCCGATCACCTCATTTCTGTGGACAATTGGCGTTACCCTAGCTGAAATTAGGTGCAATGAGCCCCTGCTTGCGGCCGCTCCGGCTGCTTGGGGCACTGTCCTCCTGCATCCCGGACGGATGCTCACCAGCTGGACCCGGAGCAGCGTTTCGGGGTGCGGAGGGACCAACACTTGTTTAAAGGATTGTTTTCCCTTCATCAGCCGGAGCACCAAAAACCTTTTGTAGAGCCGTGCCGCGAATCCCATCAGCAGCCCAATCTAGGTTAAAATGACCTTTTTTCGTTTATTCCCCCCGCCCTGTCCCAGTGTTATTTTTAGCCTGGAGGAGGCCGATGACCTGGTTCATGGCACAGTGTTGGAGGGGTGGGGAGGTGGAGGTCGGTGCACATGCTGGCATAAGGGGAACCCCCTTGCACCCCATTCCCTGCCGCAGCCCTGCGCCGCGGGTCTCTGCAAGTGCGTTTCTATAGCGTGGCTTCAGAAAGTATCTGAAAACTCACAAGGCTTAAAAGCGCTGTTGCAATGCAAGAGAAAACCTAAGATGTCTCTCTCCCCCTCCTCACGTATATGGGGGATTTGGGGAGGGACTGGATTTGGTCCAGGCTTTGTAAATGTTAATTGTACAATATATCATAGCGTTCTGCAAAGGACAGGGCAGAAATCTCTGGAAGAAGTCGCTGGCTGGTGGGGCTTTGCCTTCCTACGTAGCCACATTTATTTTTATTTTACTTTTGAGCTAGTATTCCAGGAAAGCCCATTAAAAGCTGGCAGCCGCCTGCTAGCGAGCAGCTTGCCGGAGCTGAGCGCCGACGTGTGATGCCGGAGGAGCCGCGCCGACGGTTGGGGATGACTGATGGCGCGAGGTGTCGGTGGAAAGGAGGGGAAAAGGGGGATGTTCTCACTCCGCTGAACTTCCTTCCTTTGTGTTTCCTATTAAGCCGAGGGAACCGCGCTGATGCGGCTGCTTTTGCAGCCTTCCAAGCTCCGATTTAATTGTGGATGATTTCATCCTGGCCTTTTTATGTTGAAGCCAGTGGCCTGCGTCATGCAGCAGTGAATTTAGGCAGATTTTATTTGCATGTGAGTCATTGAGCTTTTCCAGCTGAATGTCACCAACTTGGAATTTTTGTCTGATTTTGTTGTTGTTTTTGTCTCTTGGTGTTTTTCCACCGGGCTTTTTCCCTACCCCTCGCTGCCTCCAAGCCCTGTCCCTCCACAACCCCCCCCCCCCCCAAAAAAAAAAATAGGAAAAGACTAAATGTGAGTTTGAGTTGGCAGTGCGAAAGGATAGGACTATGAATGTTCGGGGAGGGGGGGGAAAAAGGATGCTTTATGTCGCTGGGAGGGAAGGACCGAAGCCAAGTCAAATTGAGGGCTCTAATTTGGGAGCGGTGTTATTACAGGTCAGAGGGAGTCAGTTACTGGCTAAATTGGGAGAGCTGTCACATGCAGGAGCTGTAAATGCTGCTCACATGGCTGGGGCACACAGGCTCTTGGACAACTCGGTTTGATTTTGTTGACAACGCTTAAAAAAAAAATAATTTAAAAAAGTTCTGTTTATTTTCCCTCAAAATATAGGCTCCGTAGCAGTGGCCCTCTGCCTCTGCTGCCTGCTAGTCCCAGCCCTCGCCTGCCCTTTGCACAGAGAAGTTTATAAATAGAGCAACTCCTCCATTATGTGCAGCTTCAGTCTCTTTATTTTTATACTGGAATCTGTTCAATGATTAACAGTTTAAACCATGTGCTGTATATCAATACCTTACATACCCTTCATAACTTATTTTTAGTATTTTTTTCCCCCTTCTAAATCCTTTATCCATGTTAGGCAACACAGTTATGACACTCAGATAATTTTTTATTATTTTTTTTTTAGCCTTTGAAGAATCTTATCTGCATTTCAGTTGAGCTTTTGCTAAAAGGCTTTTTGCAATTGAAATTAAGAAGTCAGGGGAGTATTTTCTCTGTGCCTGTGGTTGTGCCTGTAGTCGTGCCTGTAGTCTCCTCGCTCAAAGCCAGGAAGATTTGGACATTTTTGTGGATTAGGCTCAGAGAAGAGATACAGAAATCCCTCGTTTTATTTCTCTGGCTTCCTGCATCCTAGGAAATTCCACTAAAAATCTGGATTTGAGGGTGTGCGGCGGCATATGAGCAATATAACCCCAACGTAAGTGAAAGCAGGCATTTCCCACCTGTGCCCCCATGTCACAGAAGCAGCAAAACCAGCAGCGTTTTGCCATTGCTCAGCTCACGAGCTCCAAGAAGTGATGGGACTTCTGGAAGCCATCTGCAGCCCCCTGTTTAATTATACTTTTAATCCTCGTTGACCCATCCCGTTGCCGTGGGCCAAGCTGCCTCTGCGGGCCGGCTAAGCTCAGCTAACATTGCATGGCAGCCGACAAAAGCCACTTGACCCGGGATCTCATCAGGATATCTTTGTCCATCGGACCTGGCACGGCTGCTGTGATATTTCTGTCTCCTCGATGCATGCACAAGGGCTGATGGATTCCCATCCGCTCCGCTCCACTGTCCAAACGGGACAACATTTTGGTGTCATTTCTACTGCGGTAGCTTTCTTCCACCCACCCTGTATGGATGGTGCTCCTGCTTTCTGCTGCTCTCCTGCACCGCTGGGTAGAGGTGGAAAAACCACTCACCTGATGGTGTCCACACCGTTGATGGTGCTTTTGCAGTTCTGCACGCTCTCTGCTGTCAGGTGCGACCCAGGCACTATTTTCCTGCAGTTTCAAAAGACCATCCTCCCCATCTGAGTCTCGGGAGCACGATGCCCCTGATGCCCAGGAGCTTGTGTGCTCCAGCAAGTAAAGAGAAACCGGTGCTGTGAGTCCTCGTTGGGTGTCAGGCTGGCTTTGCTCTTCAGGACAACTTCGTAGGAGGTCGGTTGGTTTGTCTACCAAGCATCTGTCTTCCTCCTGGCCTTTGGGTGAGAAGCAAGGAGATGGAACCTCATCCTTGCTGATGCCGCATCTGGCTCTGAGCTCTTATTTCTGATGCTGAACCATTTCCCACGTTTTTCCCACGTTTGTGGGATTTTCACTCTTGTTTCACACCCGTTGGCACTGCTGTCATCGATGTAGTCATCAGTCCACGAGACCATGCCGGCTGGACCGTGGCTTGTGAAATCAGTGAAACAAATCCATCTTCCCCAAGGTGTTCTCCATGCCAGTGCCAGCCACATCACGTTGAGGAGCTCAAATGCTGTCATACATACAGTATAGGTTCCCTTGGCACCTATGGGGCTTTTGATAAGGTTTCCCAGCGTATCATCTTTGCTCTGAGTCAGTGAGATGCTCTCAATGTTCCACAGCTCTGCACTAAATTAAAAGTCATGTTGCTAGGGAGTGTTGTGATAATATATGGTATTACGCTCCGTAGAAAAAGTGTGCAACAGATCCAGCCTAGAAAACAAATCCATAAAAACGCTCATCAGATGCACAGTATGAAAATTGAGTGTACTTCAGCTTGGTATTAAATATGTCATGGAAAAAGACTCCCGCTCCTTCTGAATTTCCTGAAAGTCTGCTTTGGGCTGAAAACCATAGTGGCTGCAGCCAATTTAGAGAAGGAAAAATCCCTGCTCTTGTTGCTGTCTGCAGAAGCATGCTTAATGATCGTGCCATGCGATTCTCCAGTGCTAAAAATATATTGCTTCTGGGTTTGTACAAACAGCCTCTTAATAACTGGAGCTCTGGCAAGCTCGCGAGGTAGAGGGGGAAAATAGTGTCAAAAATGTGAAAATCTTTTTTTCTTTCTACTCACTCTGCAGCACAGTAGAGCTGGGCTGTTCCATCCTTGCGGCTCTCAGCATGAATTAAAGGATGTTTTGTTGAAGGACCTCCCAGTTTGTTCTGCTTCTGACCAAAATAATGGGCATTTTGCTCCCTTTTGAGCTTACAACTTGGATGGAGAGCGCTGAGCTCTCTGCCTTGCTGCTCTATCTGCTGGCAGAGTTTTATCAACCTATTTGGGGTGATGGGATGAGGAGATCTGATTGAGGGTTGTCTCTGAGGCTGGCTTCAGTGCCGAAATTCCCAACTCTTGCTAGCCCTGTTCCTGCTGTGACATCAAGAAGTGCAGTCCCAGCCTGAGATGCTCGGCCTGGAGACATCCTTTCCAGCCATTTTCTTCCACACAAGGAAGGGACTGATGCTACAAAACGGACACTTGATGGGGCTGCCGTTGCTTTGGACGGAGCGGGGAGCTGCCAGTAATAAACAGCTGAACTTGCTGCCCAAGGAGAACTGCCTTTAAAAGGGCAAGGAGTCAAGTAAGGGCTCATGTCTTATCCCCCACAGGGGTTTTGGGGAGTTTTTTTGTCTGGGGTTTTTTTTTTCCCCCAGAAGCCACATGTTGTATCATCGTCACCTGCTCTTTAGTCTGGCTTCCCAAGAAGAGCTGCAAGAAATTGGCTGTTCTTCAACAGCAAAGTGCATTCAAGATGCAGCAACCAGCTCCCCGGTGCTCATCCATGTCCACCTCACCTCTGCATCAGGCTACCTTTGTTTCAGAGCACGGCCCCGCAGGGACGCACCTTTTATTAAAGAAGCACAGAAAATAAGGCCAACGATGGCCAACGTGCCTCTTGCAACCCAGCTGTGTGGGCAAACCCATCCATGCTGCCTTGGCAGCGGGTGTTGAAGAACTTGCCCGTTGCACGCGGGTGGGATGCTGGGGGCAGTTGCCAGACGGTTGTGTCTTTTGGACAGAATTGTATTCAGTGGTTAAATTCGCACCGTTACCTTTAACAAGTCAAAGGGGTATTACGTAGTTAATCTACGTGGAGCTTCTTAATCTCGGTCATTAAAGACGGAGAAGATGCTCCTTTGTGAAATCCCCTGTGCTCCTGTCAGTGCTGAATCCTGTAGTATAATGAGAAACACTTTGCTTTTGATGGGTGTATGACTCTTGCCTTTGTTTTTCCAAGGAACCAGTATTGCCTGCAGCGGGGACTTCCCCGGTCACCTCCTTTTGCAGGACATGCTGTGCCTATTGCTCCATTTTTCTGGCATCTCTTCCCTGCATCCACGCTGGTCTGTTCACCTTCCATCCTGCTCGAAGATTCTCCGCAGCAACCGCTCGGGTGGAAAAGAAACATTAGGGAAGTACTTAATGTATTTTTAGTCTCTTAGAATGGGACGTAGCTGCTGGAAACACGGAGGAGAGCCAGCACCATGTGAACCGATAGGTTGCAGCTCATCACCAGCAAATTTTCCGTCGAGCGCCGGTGCTCCTTGGCACCATGACGGAGCCCGTGTGCGAGGTGGGTCGTGGGCGCTGGAGAAGGGAGATCGCGCAAGTGCCTTGCGTGACACAAGGCGCAGATTGCCATCTCTGTGTCCTCTCCTCATGGGTGCTGATGAACAAAACGTCCTTCTGTCCTTCAAAGAGGTCGTCTACACTTATATCTGCACAGAAGCTGACCAGCTAGGGAAAGGGGGAATTCAGTAATTGCCTTTTTATATCTCATTATAGACCAAAGATGCTGGGGTTGCGCTGAGCCGTGCGGCCACCTTGGGGCTAGAGGTTCATAGCTGTCGGGGTGGGTGCTCCAGGAAGGAAAGCGCAGAGCCCCAGTTACCACAAATAGCAGTCCGCAAGCCCTCCTGGTGGTGTCTAGGGCTTGTTTGCAGAACTTTTGGCTTCTCCCAGCTCCTAGCCAAGGCTTGTTACAGGGAAAGAGATTGGCCACTACTTCCCAAACTTCTCTCCGAGTCGGGCTGTTAGACCTGCACGGGAGGGAGCGAAAGCAAAAAGCCAGCTGAGTAGTTTTCTTTGCTTTTCCTCTGCCAAATCCTGCATTATCCACTGGGACAAGTGGTTTCAGGGACCTGGGAAGAAGCGGTCCCCAGGTTGCAGAGCTGGCCTCTCCCTCCCGCTGCAGCACGGAGACACGGGAGATGCCAGGAAGCCACGGGTGCCGGATTCAGCAGGCGCTGATGCTGTTTGGCACGGCTCCTGTTGCCTTCAGACATACGGGATTAGGTCCTCCCGCTCCGTGCTGAGGTCAGCTCTAGCGCAGGCATAAATTCAAACCCGTTTGAGTGTAGCAGGGGGAGGTTGATGGGGTTTACACACCGCACTGCAGCCTCCCGGCCCGTAGACGTGCTTAGAGACATCACCGGTGTCGTCTTGGCCGTGTTAGCTGTGGTTTTGCATTGACTTGGGTGAGACGAGGAGTGGGATTCAGGTTCACCGGCATTTCAGTGTCAGCTTGCATCTCTGTCTTGTGCAATTGACAGGTCTGCAATAACCTTTATCGTTGAGATTTTTTTTCCTTTAATTAGCATCAGTTGCAATAATGAAAAGGCACATGCTGAAATTCTTATTATTTGGTCTCTTGTGGAGGGAGGAGGCTGCCAGGTTTAACAGCGAGGGTATTGATGTGCTTTGGATGGGGTACAGAGAGGGTTCCCAACAGGGTTCTCACTTTGTTTTCTTTAATGTTGGTCTTTTGAGTGAGGCTGATTTAGGAAGAGAATGATGCAAATTCACCCAAACGAAGTACTGTGAATGGGTCAGCGTGTAGGTGCTAATTACTGCAAATAATAATTTCAATCCCTTCGTCTGGAAACACGCTGTAGTTCACCTTCAGTCGAGCTGCTGCGGCGGGAGCCAGGGCAGAGGTTCGCATCCACGGCACCACTGGAGGGAAGATTCGTGTGATCGGTGGTGGGGAGTTGGGCCATCTCACAGACCAGTAAACCCAGTTGCAGGAAGGCTGCGACTGGCAGCAGCCTACCCTTGGTCGATACACTCACTGCAAATTCAGATTTGCCATTGAAATCTCTTCATTTTTTGCTCTTCTGCTTTAACTTCGCTGCAAACCACCCTGTGTGAGATGGGGTATGGTCTCTCCACCCCACTCATGCTTCTTACCAAGCCAGTAAGACCCAACTCACACGGGTGCTCTAAGTCATAGAGCCATCAGAAGTATTGGTGTGGGCTCAAGATTAGTGAGCATAGAGCCACAACCTGTTAAGAGACAGGACATTTAGCTTCTGCTGAGCTTACCAAAAACAAAAGTGAAAGGTTACTTGAGTGCTGAGTCTTGAGTACCTTCACTTGAGAAAATGCAGGACATCAAAGAACTCTAATTCAGACTGGAATTTATCTGGAAGCTGAAGCCACATAAATTCAAGCTTAAACCTGATAAATTAAATTGGAAATGAAGGCAAACTGAAGTGCTTGGGAGACATTGGAACAAATAGCCAGTAGATGTAGAGTTGGGGTTTGTCTCTTGGTGGCCGTTCACTGGGAGATGACATTTTGGCCAAACAGAGGTTGTTGGGCCGCGTTCATATGCCAGGTCAGGTTTCTTGACCCCTTTTGCCCTGGTGAAGACACCCGTGCAGCTGTAATAGGTGTTAGATACCAGGGCTGACTCTGGCGATGACCTCGGTTACCGCACATTTGGGTGGTTTTGATGGAAGCAGAGCATCTTGCATGCATGTGTGGAGGAGCTGGCAGACAGTGATGTGCTGCTGGGTCTTCGTGCAGCAGGAGGAGTCCGGGCATTGATTTTTCTGCCTCTGCCGAAAAAGGGGTGCCTCCACGTAGTTCAGCCCATCGCCCAGAGCCAGTGCTGCATCCGTAATCCAGGAAACGGCAAACAATGGGAACCTCTTCTGGGAGCTGCCTCCTGCAAAACCTTCCTGCGAACCCAGAAATAGCCATCGCTTGCACCAGGGCCGCTGATTTCAGGCTCACTTGAAGCAGTTGCAAGCTGCCTAAGCATGGATTGGATTTCTGGTTTGCTGTTGGCCATCCAAGACATGAAAACGTTGGTGTCATCCATCCTTAGGAGGGCTTGGTTACCGTCCAGGAGCACCAAGTTTCTCTGTCCATTCCCTAATGCTGCAGCATGTCAATTGGCAAGATCAGGGATCCCAGCCTAAATTTTTGGTACAAACTCCCATTTTTTCTCCCGAAGTACATCTGAGAGTGTCGGTCCATTCAGCCCTGCTGTGAAGGTGCTCTGTTTGGTGGGTGCCCTTCAGATGTGCACATCTAACTCTTAGTCATTTCTTGCTTGGACAAATTATCGGAATGGGCTTTTGAGAACTTTTTATGGAAAAAGTTGTTAAACTGAAAACAAGGGCATAATAAAACAGTAATTTAAGAGCAATTTACTGACAACTGGAGCCCTTTAAATGCACTGACTTACCATTGTGGAGCAATGATACCAAGCCTGCTATTTGAACATACTCTCTGTCACCCGGAAAATCCTTGGGCAGCTTTTAAAACAATTCCAGTCTTTAATTGTTGTCCTTGTTACTCATGATAAGCTGTTGTCTAGCTCATAAATTACACATCATTCATCTCGCCTGCTTCGTCAAAAACCCCAGTCAACATATTTGTCTGCTTCACTTGTGAAATGTGCTAAGTCGTATATGACAACAGGAGGATAACCCAATTTCTGCCTTCAAAATGAAAAGGTTTATCTCGGTTGGGGTTGGTTGGTTTGGGGGGTCTTTTTAAGCACTTGAGAGGTATCCGGCATTGCCGTTGTTCCTTGGAGACATCTCACCTGATGAGACACACGCGTTCGTGTGCCTGTGCTGACAGCTCCTCTTGGCCATCCCTCTGGGCAGGGTCGGCGTTTTTGAGGTAGGGGCCAGAGGTCTGTTTGCAAAAATCAAAAATAGAAGAAAAAAACAGGCAGTTAGCTACCTCAGGGTTTCTAAATGCAGGCACCGGTGTGCCACCTGCATTGGGTTTTGCAGGGACCCACTTTGTCCATCCAGGCTGGCTTTACCTTTGGAAAACTGCGACTGTTCCCAGTACATCATTAACAGCTTCAGGAGCTCCACGTGCCTCGCTAGTCGTTGAAATAACCCAGCCATCTATCAGGAGGCAGGTTCAAAGTAAAGGCAAGAAGGTCCTTCACACGGTGCAGTGTTACGGGTAGATCTGTTGCCACCAGACATGAAGGGTTTAACAGTTTGCAGGGATCCAGAAGCGATTGAGCAGATTTGTGACAAAGAAATTCGATGAGCAGTTATTAAATTGACAAACATCACCTCTTTCTCAAGCCATAAACCCCCAGGTTCGGGGGTAGTACTGGACCTATTCATAGCACAGCACAGGTTTCAGCCTTGGAAGCAGGACCCGGCTATATTTGGTGCTATATTTATCCGCAGGCACTCGGCACATGCATCAGCTGTGCTGTATGGCAGCAAAATCGTATAGGTTAAGTAATCCTACATTAGAAGGTAGTTTCACATCCCACCTTCATTCAGGCTCTCACCCAAGAAAAAGAGTCCCATAATAAAAATTGGAATTTTCTGCTTCGGGGATGCCGGCAGCTCCCATCTGTTCCCAGTACAGGGATCACAGGGCTGGGATGGGAGCTGGCTCCTTGGGGTGCTCATGGTCAGTTGTTATTTTAGCTTACCGCCAAAAGATGTCGGTGCAATGACAGCACCAGGCAGGACAGGGATTTGGGGGAGTTTCAAAGCAGCAAGGTGGAGTTTCTAACTTGCGGGCTTTCTCTATGCTCAGATTTGCCTGCTGCACAGATCAATAGTTTTGCCATCCCATAGGGCAGCAAAAGCCTTGTGACCGAAACCATCAGGCCCCCTTGAAGCAGCACCCGGGGGAACTAATGAGGCTGTAATGTCATTAGTGCCTGTGACCCCATACACCACCGCACACAGTGTCCTGGGACCCTGAGACGTGGGAGCCCAAAACGGGGCCACATCCTAACCGCGGCTGACCTGGGGGCGCTTGGTCCGGCAATGAAGGGTGAGACATCCCAAATGATGGGGAGCTGAAGCAGAGGCTCCTGCGTTCGGGGAGAGGGTGGAGAGGGGCTTTGGGGGGGTCTCCGGCCCCTCTCCCCCTGCCCAGAGGCAGCTCCAGCTTTCCTTCTCCCACACCGCCCTCTCCAGATCCCCTTTGTTTTCTGGCAGATAGGATTAAGCCTGACCTTCCGCCCTGCCTCGGAGAGAGCCAAACCTCTTTCGGATCTAATTATTTTCCATTTTTGTTTAATTGTGCACATCCTGCTGCTGGCTGAGAAGGAGAGAGGCTCCTGCCCGTGCCGGCCCCTCGCCAGCCACGGGTTTTTGGATCGACACTCCATCTTTTGGGCTTGTGATTTCAAACCCCCCCAAATCTCTTGGAGGTCTGAGGCAAGTTTCCCAAGAAGCGGCTCTGGCACCATCCTGTTTTTCCAGTGGTGACCTTCACACTCAGCTTGCCCCTGTGCGAGGAAGAGGAGTCCGGCCATGGCCATCTGCCTTCCCCATCCTCCTCCTCCTCCCCTGCACCCAGTTGGCACCAGGCTCTGCTTTTTCTGCATGTGTTTTGCTACCTAGTTCCTATGTGCAAGTGGTACCAGCTTCTTTTAGCAGTGCATTGCATGCCTTTTTTTAATTTTTGCTTTCTGAGTGTATCGTCTGAGCTGCTCCAAAATCCCACAGCCTCTCCCCACAGGTGGTGCCGGGCTGGGATTTGGCTGGGCCGGCCTGAAACCGCTGCTGAATCGTCCCAATGGCAATGATAAAATGCGGGGCTGATAAGGGAATGGATGACATCCCCCTGCAAGAGGAGGGGGAGAGAGAGGGGACGAAGAAATCAGATTAAGCACAACAGGAAGCTTTGCCTGTCCCAGTTACATCTGCATTTGGAAAATACAGAGATGCTCTGGTGGACCTTGAGTCCCACTCCGCTCGTGTATTTATTGCAGCTTCACTTAGGTTGAGCGTTGCTTTTCCAAATCCCATTTTTTAGCACCAAAACAACCTCACAGCATCTCCGCGGGCACAGGAGCGCACCCGCAGTACCAAAAACTCGCTTCTGCTGCAAACGAAGCGGTTCCTTCTCCACCCAAGCTGTGCCACGCCACGTCCCTTGCACCTCTCGGCACGAGATTGCTCGGGCATGCCGTCGGGAAGCGGCTCTGGAAGAGGGCTGGGTCTGCAGAGAAGTAAATACCGCTGCAGAAAGTTCCAGCGAGAGCCGTCGGCGTTTCCAGCAAGCCATCTAGTGGCTTCCTATTAAAACGGTTGCACGCCTTGAAACTGGGAAGGCGAAGCCGGAGGGATGAGCGCTGCTCACCGCCGCCGTTGTGTCGGGGAACTGATGTGTGGGGTTTGGTCCTAACTGGGAAAAGGACCTACTGTAATAGCCCTCTTTTGGGTGGTGGGAGGGTTGGGTTAGCTGCGTGGGTCTTCACAAGAGCAAATGTGATGGGTGATCCTACAGGTGGACATGCAGACCTTCATTTCACTGGTGTGGGTTTGGTTACCCTAGCTCAAAAACACATGAAGGGTATAGGGATAATCAGTGATTTAGAGCAGCTCTAGTGTGGACAGGAGACAGCAGACAGGGAGGGAGAACATAAAGTTTTGGGGGTTTTTTTTAATAACATGAGAGCTCAGGGCATCTTATTTGGTGAAGTTTTGGGCAGTGGGTGTAAAGTCCTTTTTCACCAGATGGTTCAGTTGTGGCACTCTTAGGCACAGCCTGCTACAGGGACTGAAAGTTTGAAGGCTTCATAGAGGGGTTTGGTAAATGCTGGAGGAGAGACTGACCTGGGGCTGGGAAGCGTCAGTCGGGTGGTTTAGGTAGATCCTGAGCTATCCTTGGCTGGTGTTTATATAAGCTGTTCAGAAAAACTTCCAGTGATGGACATTTCACAACATCTGTAGGCAATCTCTCCCTGCACATCACCTGCAGGAGGTAGTTTCTTCACAGCCAACCTCATTCACCTTTGCTGCAATTCAAACCTACAGTCCCCAGGAGACATGGAGAGCCACTTGTCCTCACCAGTCTTCACCTCTCAGACAGATGACAGGCTGGCTGGTGCAGTTTTTATGTGCAGCATGGCATTTTGACCGATGTTCAGCCTCTGATGCTTCCTGACCCCAGGCTCTTCCCCGCCTGGTACTGCACAGTGATTTGTTCCTACCTGCGTGCAGATGTTTGCACCTACTTGATGCAGCTGGGTTTTTTCCGACTTTTTTCCAGGTCTCAACATTGTTTGACTTCTAATTCAGGTTTCTGGAGTGTTTTCATTTCTCCTAGCGTGATACCTGCACATTGAATACATTTATCACATCACCCGTATCACCGATGACATACTGGGTAGTGTCACGGCCGGGACAAGTCTCCTTGCTCAGCACATCCTCCCAGTCTGACGGTGAATCACCAGTAACATCTCTCTCCATATGGTTTTCTGATGAGTTGTGTGCCCACATTAGAGTAGTTTCGCCTGAGCGTGTTTCTGTGGTATGCTGCTGAGGAAGCCATGTGCGGCAGCACCTAATGAATATCAAGATATACGGCGCTGACTGCTTCTCCAGCTATTCACAGCCCAGTTACTCTGTCGCAGAAGGAAATTAAATTATTCTTGACAAATTGGTGTCGGCAGTCACTTATCATCTTCTTATCTTCTAAGTGCTTACAAAGAGGTTGTTTCATTATTTGTTCCATCAGTTTTCTAGGAGTTCGAGTTAAGCGACCAGTTTGTAAATCCTTGGCTTTTCCTTTTGCATATTTTTAAAGCTAAACCCTATGTTTGCTTTTTTTCTGGTCTTCTAAAACCTCTCCTATCTGCCCTGAGCTAACAGAGGAACAATGAATAGTTCTGCAGCTGCTTCAGCTGAGCCCTTCCCTCAGTACGTTTGGGGCAATTTATCGCACCAGGCTGGCGGATGGACCAACACCCTGGTTTGGTTATTCTCCTCCTGCTGGGATGCTTCTTCCCTTCACCCTCTGTGGCTCTTGCCTGTGTTAGCTCATTTGAATCTTGACCTTTTCCATTTTCCAACCAGCGCTTTTAAAAGTTTAGGTTTACCCACCAAGTGCTTTTGTGTAATCTGCAATGATACAGAAAATTTGGGCCAAATCGTGACTTTGATTAACATTAGGACAACAGCAGTGGAGCTGTGTGGCTGTAAAGGTGGGTGTAATTTGGCTTTTTTAGTGATTTTCAGGAGCATCTGGTAACTCTCGGTGTCCAGTTCGGCACACCTTGCTGTGACCTTGCTTTTCAGAGAATGGTGATCCCCCCTGCCTGGCAGATGCTCACACAGTGGCATCACTCATGCAGGCATCCCTTTGGCGTGTCGTATTTACCTTGCCAGGGTGCATTTATTTCTTTATTAGCTCTGTTTGCCGATTTCTCAATTCTCTTCTTTTTTCTTTTTTTTCCTATTCCTTCAACAGGAATCATTAACCAATGGCAACAGGAATCCAAGGATAAAGTGATTTCTCTATTGTTAACCCACCTGCCTTTACTGAAGCCCGGAAACATCGAGGCAAAAGTCGAATACATGAAACTCTTGCCTAAAATCCTGGCCCACTCGATCGAACACAACCAACACATCGAGGAGAGCAGGCAACTGCTGTCCTACGCCTTGATACACCCCGCCACCTCCTTGGAGGACAGGAGTGCCCTGGCCATGTGGCTCAACCACCTGGAGGACCGCACGTCGGGTGGCTTCGGCAGCCAGAACAGAGGTCGGTCGGATTCGGTGGACTACGGGCAGACGCATTACTATCACCAAAGACAAAACTCCGACGACAAACTCAACGGATGGCAAAACTCTCGAGACTCGGGCATAAGCGTCAGCGCTTCCAGCTGGCAGGACAAAAACCTGGCATGCGAGAATGGCCATCTACCCCTCTACTCCTCCTCCTCCGTCCCCACAACCATCAACACCATCGGCACTAGCACAAGCACCAGTAAGTACCCACGGGAAGCTCTGGGGACGGCCACCTACGGCCGCTTTTCACAGCACGGTCCCCCCCATCCCACTAGAAAATATTGCTTTGCCGTGGTTAGCAGAGGGGCTAGGTTCATCTGGGCCATAGAAAACTCCTTTTTTTCTTTTTCTTTCCCCTACCTGCTTTTTTATTTCCTGCCTGCCTTTTTATATTTTTTCTCTCTAGTCCTGTGGGATTTTAAAAACCTGGCAGCTGGAGAGGAGGGAAAAACAGCCAAGCTGTAAGAGCAAAAAATGTGCGCTATCAAAGGGAGCCCTTTTTATTTGATGTAGCTCCATGTAGATTTGCAGTTCATGTTTCAAGTGTTCCTAAAGCAGGCAGGGAGCTGATGTTTCGTGTCCAAAAGTGAGCTGGGGAACTTGAGGCAAGTCCAAAAATGACCTGGGGACTTACTGGGAGGAAATGGGATTGGGGCCCCAAAGCGCAGGCATCGTTTTTGGAAGCAGGGCTGGGATCCGCCATCTTCAGGGCGTATCTGAAAACGTTCCCTTGTATCTGTAGCACTTAGAGGTGTGGAGCTGATGGTGATCGGGGCGTTTAGATGCACAGTCCTCAGTGTTTTTCAGGAGAGTTGGGTAGCTCCTTCCCCACGGAGGCCCTGCCGGGCTTTGATGGGAGCGGTGGATGACGCAAAGCCCAACCCAAGGCTTGGACACTCCGAGATGCCGCAGAGCACCGTGGCTGGAGATTTATCACTGGTTTTGTGTGAAGATGTAGTGCAGCTGTAACTGTTCTTTTAAAGCGGCCGTTGATGCCTGCGAGCCATCCTTGGGCGAGGAGGAGCAAAGCATCTTCTCAGCAGGGTTCAAGAGCTCCTCTGCCCACCCGTTCCCTCTGTGGAGGGCTGTTGCGCCTGCCTTGCTGTCACCTTGGGTGACTGCCACCATCTCACTTGCAAGGCTGGATGTCCTCCTTCACTTTGGGGCGTTCAGGAGATGGTTGGCATCTCCCTATACACAAGGGATGCCGAGAGCGCTTTGGGGAGGAGAGGCTTCTTGCGGCGAGGGCGCTGGCTTCTCTTATCGGCGTGCAGAAAGCCACAATTAAATAGCTGAAAGCTTTAAAATGGTCACTTAAGGCTTCTGGGCTTTTCTCTCTCCCGTAATAAGTGCTTTTTTTAGGTGGTGTTTCAAATCGACAGCGATATGAAACGCAGCTCTGGGTTTATTGGTAGCACCTTGGTCCCTGCCTCTCCGGCGTCCATCCTCGCAGGCAGCGCTGCCTGCCCTGCCGCGTAGGGATTTAGCAGAAGGGTCTCAGCTTCTCCACCGACTCTGAACATCATGCCCGTCCTGTCCCCCGTCTGTGAATCCCCGGCTGCTGCTGCCATGGGACTCTGTGACGTTCGGCTTCTCCGAGAGCCGGGTCCCTGCGCTGCGGAGGAGAGCTGTTTTAGGGTGACCAAGCTGCATGGTGAAAGGCTTAACAAGGAGGCAGGGTGGGAAAAACGGTGAATGTATTTGCAATTTGCAGTTTGCAAGAGGTTAAACCTCTCCAGAGATTGTTCGGGGGGAGGGTTCTTCCTTGTGGTTTTTGCATGCCGGGCGGTTTGGAGGCTTTGTACACCGGGGAGGCAGTGGGAAGAGATGACTTTGGAAGGGATCTGGTTCCTTCACGTCGAGATCTGGAAGCAGGGAGGTCTGATGGGTGCAGCACGTTAATCATTGACAGTGGCTGGAGCTCCGCAAGATGTGTTAGGTGTTGAAGGATGCTTTTCAAAAGCCCATTTGTGTTTCTTTGAGCCTTTTTGCACTCCGACTTATCTCTTAGCAGAAGTAGTGACCCACCTCTTGCCCAGCAGGGTCCCCAAGTATTAGCAGAAGGTGCCAAAACCCAGGCAACAGCTGAATTACTCAGCAGTGCCCGAGCTGCCGCACTGCTGGGGTTTTTCCTAAATTCTCCAGAATTACGTGTGCACAGCAGTGGAACAGGAGCATTTGTGGGTCTGTCAGCAGGGGCTGTACAGCCCTGTACTTTACCCTGGTCTTTTGCTGGAAGACCACGTCCCTCCTCCATCTCTGTCACTCACTTTGCCACGGCATCCCCTGCCGTAAGTCCTGGCGTGGGAGCCTTTGCCTGGTCCGGTCCTTTGCGGCATCCTGCAGTATCTGCTTTTCGTGGCACCAGGGCAGCTCACTCGCTACCGTCTTGCTCTGAGCTGCAAGATTTATAGAGTCCATATTCAGGGAAGCTTTTCCCCAAGCATCACGCCATGGCCAACACGTATTTCTGAGGCTGAGTAGCTTTGCAGAGGCATCTGAACACATCTTCAGCCCGGTCTAGTCCTAAATGTTAAGCTGTTGTAACTCCTGCTAACGTATTTTGGTGGCAGCATGTTCAGACGACCTGCGCGCTGAGCTGGAGACAACCCGACCACACTTCATGTGTTAGTTCATAAACTTCCTTAACGCAATATTTGCTCAGACACAAGCACAGTAAGTCCACAGACAGATGCTAAAAAATAAACACGGCTGTCAGCCTTTGTCCCAGCCCCTTGAGTCAATCAATATGTCTATTAATCTTTTATTCCAAAGCAAAGCCCTCAAACCGTTACTGTTTGGTTAGGGTTTAGTGTTATTATTTTTAAATTCTCCCTCTTACTTGGAGGTGTTTATCTGGGCAGGGGCTTAATCCAGCAACACCCTGCAGGGCACAGCCTTCCCCAGCCCATCCCCGCAAAGGCACAGTCTGTTCCTCATGCCGAAATGGGGCAAAGTCTTTCCCGGAGGAGTAACGTGGTGATCTTGCCTGAGGTACTTTCTTCTGGTATTGTGGCATAATTAGGTGTAACGCTATTACGGCATAGGGTTTAAATATGGGTGGCTGGAGCTCACGTGACAATTCGCTTTGCGCTGTCCTTGTCTTTGACTCGACCTAGACCCAGGCTTTGAGACTTGGTTCAGGTTTGGTTCATCTCCAGCTCTCTCTTAACGGTGCTGGCTGGTGTTAGCCAAGGCTTGAGGAGATGTTGCTGGAGTCCTCCAGCCTTTGCAGGGCAAGTCTGGAGAGCTCTGAAGAAGTCGCTCTGGATTTACACCAGTGACGGTGATCCAGGAGCAGGACCAGCGTTCTAAGTGATGGGTTTGGGTCTGGAGCAATCTGAGGGGACGGACTCACCCAAAGCGATGGACGTTCACATGCTCCTTCCCATCCGCTGCATCACCGTAACTGCTTTCTCAGCCCGTCCCACAGACCTTGAGCTGCAACTTTAAACCAAGCTTTAGCGTGCCGGGAGTAAAGGTAGCCTTGGCGTGGGCTTGGGAGCGCGGGTGGGCAGGAGGCCAGAGCGGTGGGACGTCCAGGGGCGGTGGGACGGGGTGAAGCCCAGAGCTCTGCGGCCGGGTCAGGCGGCGGTTGCAAAACGCCGGGATTGCACAACTCCTTTGCAGTGGAGACGGGACCTGGCAACTCTGGAAGGACAGAAAACAGCAGCTGGCTTTCAAAGCTGCAGACCAAGAGCTTCTTGCATGAGAGCTCCAGCTCCTTCCTTTCCCCTGTGTAATTGGTTCCACCTGAGTACGATCTGACTGCATGCCGGGTTTTGGTTGTCAAATGGAAGTACAGTGTAGCTTAACCCTCTGTTTTCCACCCTCTCAGAAGGGAATATGTGCAGAGGAGAAGGAGGGTCTGCTGTTAAATATGCTTGTCCAGTGCTGTGAAGGTGGGGTGCAGGTACACCGGTCTGAATTGGACCATAAGGTCTGCGAGCGAGAAAAGAGAAAGAAAAGCACAAGGTTCGGCAGGAGCGATAGCAACTCCAGTTGGCAATAGCAAACCTGTTGTACCACAGCTAAAGAGGTAAGGATTTGGTTCCTGGCTCTGACATGCATCTGCTGGACGAGTGTCTTGGTCCTCTGCTCCCAGTATATAACCTGGGGATGACAGTATTACTTCTTCTATCAATGTACGGTGAGATTTTCCCGTGCTCTCACCTCTGGTGTGGTGCCAGGGCACTTAAACTCCCCATGGAGAGCAGGTTCCCAGGGGCAAGTCTCTGCACAGGGGCAGAAGGTCTTGGTTTTACTGTGGGAGCAACAGTAACTTGCCCCAAACATTCAAATTAAGAGCCAGATGTTGCAGGCTCTTTCTGGCAGAGGAACGAAGACCTCCTTATGCCAATACCTGCCCAGAAGAAGAGGCAGCTCAGTGCCAAGCGCGGGCAGCACTTCAGCCAGGGTGAGTGTCTCCAGTTGTCACCTTGCCTGGGGGACAGGAGCTCTGCCCAGACTCTGTATGGGCTGTAGTGCTGCCGTAACGCAACGGCACGTCAGGTTCCCCGGTGGGGGATGGCCCCGGAGAAAATAAGCAGAGCTTGGTCTTACTGGACCCTTGTGTGTCTAGGAGAATATCTCCTGTCTGTGCTTCCAAAAAGAGGAGGACGTCCCCAGACTGGTAATGGTGGTATCTGAGTGCATGACCGGTGGTGTCCCGCAGTCCTGTCCTTGGGTGAGCACCCAGTGTGTCCCCGGTGTGTGCCCTGGGTCGCTCGGAGTGGCACCGGTGCCTGGAATTATGGTGTGGGTGGCACCAGGGGACGAGGTGATGGTGTGCATCACAGATCAGTGATGGACAGGTAGGGTCAGAGACTTCACAGAGCAGAAATCCCAGGCACTGTGGCTGTGTTCATAGAGGAGAGACGTTGCAAACTCTTTGGTATTTCGGTGTTGCTGCGCTACCTGGATTCCCCTGTGAGTGAACAGAGAGGTCCTTGGACCAGCAAAGCTGTTTGCCAGTCTGCAGCCACCCTTCTGCTTCGACACAAATGGGAAAGATGCCGGCTGCTCAGGCCTGCTATACCCTTCCCGTGGGAGTCTCTGCCAGAAAACTGATGTTGTTTGTCTACGAGGAGAGAGAGAAGGAGAGCGAGCAGGGCAATGCAAGAGAAATACTCTCCTGTGTAACCTCCTTGTCCTGAAAAAGAAAAATCTCTGACCTTGTCCTAGAGCTGAAGAGAAGGAATAAATCAGCGTACTCCCTTCCATGCATGCCAGTCCGGATTCACGGCTCTCTCCCCTGCACCTGCCCGCTCTCGAGAAATGCTTACGTTTCAGAGTCATGCTCAGGAGGCACCAGCAAGACGTACTGGTGATCAAACGCCCCGTACCACAAGAAATGTAGAGATACTGGTGGCAGCAGGGCACCCTGCAGAAGGAAGGACGGTCCCGTGGACTCTTACATGAAGATCCTGCCATTCTGGGAGGGCTTTCGGTCATGTTGCTCTTTCTCAGAAGAGACTCAATCCCAGCTATTGCCCTACAGGCAGATCTGCAGCTACTAAACTGTATTGTCAGCATGTGTGTGCATGACGTGGCTTGCTGGATTTTGCCTACATTTGCCCCAGTTCTGGAGTCCCTAGTGGGAGAGCAGATGAACAAGATGGTCGAGCTCTTCCCCAGGTCATCAGGGAATTGATGAGGTGGAAGAAACGGCAGCAAGAAAGCACTTGTCATGAATGGAGTGTGGGTTTCCTAACTCTTCCTCCCCTACACTGTTGTGCAACAGCTCACTGCCTACCACCGGAGGTGACCCTGTCATCGTACCCAGTATCCAAACTGAGCTTGATAACGGAATAACGGCATGTTTTAACACGCAGGACCACCCTGATTTGCGTTGGGTTGATGGGCAGCTTGCAAGTACAACGCTCTCCTCTGTGTAGATTTGCAACGACACCTGAAGGGGATTTTGTGTCCTCGGCCTGTGTTTGATTTATGCAGGGCGACACGTTTCCTCCCATGCAAAGTTAGCAAAACATGCCATTTTGCTTGCTGAAAAATAAAGAGTGCTAAAGTCTTAATAAGGTTACAATATTGAAGCAAACAAATGTACTGTTCTTGCTGGGGGGGGATTAGCTTTGTACTTGGGAATTGCCTTCAGAAACTCGTTCCTCAGTTGGCCATGCTGTCTACTGGGACTTGGCACCCTGGCACTCATCCTGCCAGGTGGGGATACTTCTAATGTTTGCTTTTTGTCATGTTTACTGATGGGCTGAGAAAAGCTCATTGGCCTTTATTACACTTGAGCTTTTCTGTGGTGGTAGACAGGGGCATTTGTTGTCTTGCTCATGCCCTCTAGTGTTGCACGTAACTGTTGGAGAACATTTCTAGGAGTCACCCGCTTTGCCAGGGTCCCATCGCTACAGTGTCTTGCTAATTCTGTAGCTTAAAAACAGAGCTGTTGTACAAAAAGATAACGTGAGCAAAGTTCTCGAGTCCATGTAGAATATGTACAAATACAGCAGCAAACGGAACTGAGAGCAAGGACAGCATAGAATCGTAGCATCGTTTAGGTTGGAAAAGACCTTTAAGATCATCGAGTCCAATCGTAATCTTCTACTCCAGCTCTGAACAGCAGATACAGATTTCTTGGCCCCTCTATAAATTCAAAGCACTTGGTCCCTGGGAGGTATGGTCCCAGGACCCAGGTGATACGTACGAGGCTCTGCAGACCATCACTCAGCAAGCAAGGAGATGAAGGCTCACCTGCCCTCAGCCTGAAAGCCATCAAACATGGGAGATGGTAGCGGTGGTGGAGGACAAGAGCGAAGGCCTTTTTGGGGTGTCAACAATGCTGGGGAAAACCTGCTACTGCTCTCGAGTGGTCACTGCAGAGCTGTTTAATAGCCAACATCCCTTCCTGCTGTTGAGGCTGCTCCATTTGCCGTGTCCCTCACCCTCTGGTTAGCAGGCAGGCGTCCAAAATCAAAACAGAGCAAGCTGTGCCTATTCTCCGTGAGCCGGTCTGCTGGCCAGGATGGTTTTAGTTGATGGGCCAGCTACGTGTGCTCATCTCACCATCAACCCAGCTCCCACGCTGCCCAGACCTGGTCTTCAAGCGGGGCAGCCAGGTGAGCCATCCCACCCTGGGACCACAGCAGCCACCAAGGTGGTCGTTGGCTGGTCGGGTGCAGGGAGGGAGACTGCACCTGACGGGGTCTGTAGAATCATAGAATCATTTAGGTTGGAAAAGACCTTCAAGATCATTGAGTCCAGCCATTAACCATGCCCACTAAACCATGTCTGTGGGATCCAGGTGTGCAGCAGCAAGATACGGGCTGGAAGAATGGGTTTGTCTAAATGGAAGACATCAGGGCAGCCCCATCATACGGTCCAAGTAACAAGTGCTAGGACGAGAAGAAATGGCCTCAGGTTGTGCCAGGGGAGGTTTAGATTGGATATTAGGAACAATATCTTCACCAAAAGGGTTATCAAGCACTGGAACAGGCTGCCCAGGGAAGTGGTTGAGTCACTGTGCTGGTTTTGACTGGGATAGAGTTCATTTTCTTCATAGTAGCTGGTATGGGGCTATGTTTTGGATTTGTGCTGGGAACAGTGTTAACACAGGGATGGTTTTGTTACTGCTGAGCAGTGCTTACGGAGTCAAGGCCTTTTCTTCTTCTCTCACCCCCCCACCAGTGAGTAGGCTGGGGGGAGCACAAGAATTTGGGAGGGGACACAGCCGGGACAGCTGACCCCCACAGACCAAGGGGGATATTCCAGACCATACAACGTCATGCTCAGTATATAAAACTGGGGGAAGAAGAAAGAAAGGGAGGATGTTCGGAATGATGGCATTTGTCTTCCCAAGTCACCATTACACATGATGGAGCCCGGCTTTCCTGGAGATGGCTGAACGTCCGCCTGCCCATGGGAAGTGGTGAATGAATTCCTTGTTTTGCTTTGCTTGGGTGCTCGGCTTTTGCTTTACCTAGTAAACTGTCTTTATCTCAACCCATGAGTTTTCTCACTTTTACTCTTCCAATTCTCTCCCCCATCCCACTGTGAGGGAGGTGAGTGAGGGAGCTGTGTGGGGCTTAGTTGCCAGCTGGGGTTAAACCTTGACAGTCACCATCCCTGGAAGGATTTAAAACACGTATAGACGTGGTGCTTAGGGACATGGTTTAGTGGTGGACTTGGCAGTACTAGGTTTACAGTTGGACTCAATGATCTTAAGGGTGTTTTCCAACCTAAATGATTCTATGACGGTACGATTCTGCAATCTCTGCTGGGCACTTGCTCACAAGGGCTCAAGGTGAAGGTGCTTGAAGACATTTTGGGCAGGAAACTTCTGGTCTGTCACCTTTCAGCATCCGTGTTGCTGTGTTCAGTGTTTCCTAACCCGGTGTATCAAAGCGTCTTGATGGACTCTTGTACTTGAGCAATGGTCAGAACCTGTTCTACCCTTGAGACTACAGTTTAGCTGCCCCGGCGCTTACTGTTCGTGCTTTGAGCCTGTTTTGCCATGTTCCCTTCACCTCTTTGCTCCCAGAGGGTCTCCCTTCTCTCCGTGTCTTTGGCCAAAAGGGCGGGTGGCCGACAAAGGGCAACATGATGCTGAGGTCCCACCTGCAACGCATCTCCATGGGGATCTTAGACTGTCACCGAAGCCCATCAGCCTACCTGTTGTCTTCCCAAAGACCACGCTCTGCACTGGAAGGAAAAAAAGGAGGGGTGGGATTTACAAGGTGACACAGAGCAACCCATCATCCCTTGCTGAACACTTGGCTTTGGACGTTGTCTCCAGGCCAACATCTGGGAGGGTGCCTCTCCTGTTCCCGTTCAGCTGGGACTTGGTCTTCACAGGTAGCATCGCTCATGGGGATGCACAGCCATGCAGCCTTCAGGGTGGAAAAAAGAAGTTTCTTGCCAGCAGCAGTTGACTTTGGGGGGATGTGGATGGCTCGGGGTGGGGGGGATGAGGTTAGCAAAGCAGAGCTGATGTTACCCCAGGCATCAGAGAGCACAGAGATGGGGATGAGGTCCTCCCCGCCGTGCCCGCTCCACTCTCACGTGGGGGCAAGTGACGACGGGGGGGCATACGTGCAGCCTGCAGCAGGCGTTGCTGGTGGGCTTTGCGCCCATCCTGCTGTAGGCAGGGTGTCGAGCGAGTGATGGATACCTGCTTACCAAGCGGAGGGAGTAGGCAGGGAAAGGGGCCACGTTTCCCACCAGCACGCTGCAGCGAGCGGGTTTTCGCATGGGCAGAGGGCTGGGTCTTGCGGTCCTGCCTCTGCTCGGCCCCTCGTCAGCCGTGATGCTCCGAGGCAGAGACGTCACCGAAAGGCGGAGGGGTTCTACTGGGGTCCCAAAGGGAAAGAGGGGAGGGGGCCTCGAGGCTGGGCTCAGCGGTGGCTTGTACCAGGGGGATACCGCGGGTGGCAGATGAGCATGCGTGGATGTCACCGGTTGCTTTTGGCTGCTGGTAGGTACAGACCCGCGCGGGTGCTCCTAAACCATCCCTCGCGACACCGAGCGATGCTTCTAGGCACTTAAATAATCCGTGTAATCTGGCCTGCCATAGCCCTAGGAAACAGCCCCGTTGGCAGGGAAGCGGCAATGGGGGGGTGGTTGGTCTGCGGGGCCGGTGAAGAGGACGGGGACCACTGGGTGTCAGCGGGTGACACGTGGCTGTCCCTGAAGAGGGCATGTCACCCATGCATCCCCTGGGACCACACCGTGACTTCTTCCAAACCCGGTATACGCAGGGTTTGATCCTTACATGTACCCACGCATCCCCTTTACAGGGCACCGCTCCCAAATTCACGTACCCTACTCCCAGAGCGACGGCTCCGCAGCTTCCTGGCTGGAATGAGGCCACCTAATTTGGGAACCTCTATTCCAGCAGCACCCGGGGATGCTCCCACCCTGTCGGCTTGTGAATTCCCGGTGCAATCACCAGCTGTAAGCGCTCAGGGCAGGGACTGCGTGCCCTGGTTTTGCGTGGCCGTTAGCGCGTTGCTTGTCCGTTGGCAATGGGGGGTAGGACGCCATCCTCGAGCTGCAAGTTGGGGTGGGGGGAATTTGAAGCTTGCGGCTCCAATGCCGCCTCTGCTTTCCTTACAGCAGCCTGGGTGTCTCGGGGATGGGCGTTAAGACGCAGCAGCGGTGGTTTTGTGCGTTATCCTACGGTCCTTGGGATTTCTGTCGCCAATGAATCACGCTTCTGACCTGGAAGCGCCGCTGAAGCCGCCAGCGCAGCTGATTGATGCTCTCCGGGCTGTGGAGCAAAGTCAGACGTCCCCAGTAATTCTCTCAGACCCCTCAGCAGTCTCCCATGTCGGTTGACCGGGAGGTTTTGTTGATGGATGGACCCTCCTAGACCCAAGCGTATTTTACCAGCCGCCCTGGTGCCTGTCGGATACCAGCACAGGCGACAGTGAGCTGTGGTTACTCATTGCATAGGAGCTTCTTGCTCTCCCGAGGGAAACTTTGCTTTTCCCATCGCCACATGAGCGCCCGTGGGTCCCCGTCTGCAGTTTCCATCACCGCCGGAGCCACCGTTGGCGTGGGGCTGGGGGCTCTGGCTGGGAGCCGGGTGGTACCCAAGGACGCTCCTCACCACCTCCACTATTAACTTACGTCTGTAAAATGCCTGATAAGTAATGCGTCCAGCTGCCTGCAGCTAGGGAGTGCTTTCACCAACTCGCCCCTGGGCTCCTAGTTGCCAGCAGGCACTTTTGGGATGCCCAGCAGGCAGCTGCAGGAGGGGAGGAAGGGTCCATGCTGGCAGAGGCATGCATACCCCACTAAAACCCTTTTTGCTTCTCCACGACAGCCTCCCGATGCCACCTTTCCTCAGCCTTCGCTCGCAACGTCATAAAAATCAGATTTGTGATGTTTTTCTGAGCATCTTTGTGGGGCAAGAAACCCCCGGAAAGGATCACCTTTCCGTCGCTCATCTTTTGAAACCATGCGACTCTAGGCTTTGGCAAGTAAAGAAATGGAGACAGATGAGCTTTCCTTCCCCTGGCCATCAAACAGCAGCTGCAGAGAAATGGCAGGAGGGCACCGAGGAGGGAAGGGAGTGCTGGGGTCTGGATTTATCCGAAGCAACTCCAGTCTCCTTCCCGACTGCACGGGGGCTTGCTGTGTTCTCCTGACTCAGTAACGTGCCGCTATTTAATTAACTTTTGACTTCTGGTTTAAAGGAGCAGTGCACAAAATAGTTATTTACTTCATTTGGAAATTCTTTTAATCGTTACCATAATTATAGCTTCCTCGTCTTTTTTTTTTTTTTTTTTTTTTTTGGATATTTTTCTTAGCAGGGGGAAGGGAGGAACGGAGGGGAATATTTGCCGCTCTCCTTGTGGTTATCACATCCTTCAAATTACTAAAAGAGGCTGGGATAATAGGTCTGGTGATTATATATAGGCACCATCTGCTCTGTGGCTGCTTCCTATCAAAGTGCAGTTAGGAGAGTGCAAGAAGGATATTTTCTCTCCAGCTATATTAAGACTCTGTTTCCATCTCGGCTCCAAAGCAAAGCTCTCTGCATGCAAATGGATCAAATGCGCTGTAATCAATGGCTCAGTTTTGGCAGCCTTGAAGCTGAATTATTTTTTTTTTCACTTTATTTTCCCTTCAAGTTTGCTGTTCCCTTTCGTTATGCAATTTTATTCGAGGCTGGTTGCTCTGCATTTGATGTTTTCTTGTAACCATAGTCCCCCCCCCGTTTGCTGAGCAATATAGTCTCATGTTAGCCAGCGCGGAGATCTGTGTAATAACTTGAATGCAAGGCAACATCTGAGCAATCAAGAGGATGATGAGGGCAGATTTTTAGGATGCGTATGCTGTCGGTATGTAAAGGAGGTGGAAAGCTGAGCTGTGTTAATTCGGGGCAATAATGGGAAAGAATTAATACATGTTTTATGATGGCAGCTGTGGCTATCCCATTGCTGCTGAGGACTTTTGGGGAGCATCGCAGAGCTTGGTACTTGTGCAATACGGGGAGTCGTGAGGTGTCCCTGCTGAGCAGTGCCTTTTGCATCTTCTCACGTGGGGAACTGGATACTGCATTTGCCCCTCGGTAGCCTCGGAGACCCAACGGGCTCTTCTTCTCTCCTGGAGCGGGTAAGATTTTACGCTCTTGGAAGAAAAAGATAGGGGAGAAGGAATAAGACATGGCCAGCCCAGACGGAGGGTGCTCGGGATGGGACGTGCGAGTTCCCGAGAGCTGGAGGCCAGAGGAAGCCGGTAAGGCTGAAATGAAGAGGAATTTGTCTTGCAAAATCCGGGCCATGGTGCCTACAAGAGAGGAGGACTAAATGGCTTTTTTGAATGAGTGAAAGTGGGTAAAAAGAGACATGGGAGGAGAAAATCCCAGATGAGTCGGTGAGGATAGAAGAGGCTACAGTGCTGTAGCAAAGTCCTGTTTCTTTCTGGGCGAAACTTCCCCGATGATGGTGGGGTGATGACCGGGGGGCGTACGTCGTGTAAGACACACGTCCTCCTGTATTTTGTCACTCCTAAGGGCATGCTGTCTCCCTGCCCTCACTCCACAGACTCTTGATGACTCCTTAGGGATTATTAGATCCCAATTTCGTAGGGCAATTCCAGAGGTTTCGCATTCACCCCTTCCACTCGACTGGCTTAAGACCCTTTTCTTACTCCCAGTTTCCCACAGGTTGCATATTGCTATGTAAAGGATGTACGGCTTCCAGCCTGGCCTCCAGAAATGACTGTAACTGATGGAGGGGTTTCTCCATCTGAAGTGGAACGTGCGGTAAAAGCTGACGCTGTCAGTGGTCTCGGATGCTCCTCAGACCAGGGATCTTATTAGCAGCTGATGGAGGCAGTGGGGAGCGCTGGCTGCTGCTTCAGCCGAGCAGATGCTTTTGGACATCTCTTCTGGGTGGAAAAGGACCGTAGGAAGGAGAGTTTCTGCGTCCCAGCGCCATTTATCCGGCTTGATCTGCGAGCAGGGGAGGAATTTCCCCCGGGAGCCCCTAGCAAAAAATCAGTGAATTCTGGGATAATTACGGAGGCTCGGTTCGGCACAGCAGCGTTGTTCTTAACGGACTGGGATTCCCCAGGGGCGAACACTGTTTTTTCTGTGGTTTGTGTATAAATGTATGAGAGAAACCACATTTCTTGGCCTGGAGATCGGGGTGTTTCGTTTACCCAGAAAGCAGCATCGTTTAGGGCAGCGCCTTCTTGCAACGCGCCTCTAATCCTCCATCCCCAACCCCGATTCCCACCTCCCCCAGCCGTCATTTCGTGCATCCTTTTGTCTGCGAGTTAAATCGCGGTCGGGATGCGCTCCTGCTCTGTCTTACTCCCACCTTGCTGGATGCTTTGGTGGGAAGCCCCACGCAAGGACCTCAAAAGCAGCTCCCCAGCTCCTGCTCCTCGGTGAGACGAGCTGGGCTTCCTTCCCGAAATGCATCCCGTCGGATTGCTGAAGCCAACCGAGAGCTGCGTTTACACATCTTCATATGCAAGCCCCACTCCTTCTGCCACGCAAATGAGTAAATAACAAGAACGGCAATTCCTGCCGGAGCCAAACAGCGGGTCCACGCGTGCTCGTGCCGTGCAGGGGCTCACGAAATCCCCCGCGGTCAGCAGAGATGTCCCCCTCCCCGGCTGAGCCTGGATGGGGCCTCGCATGTGCTGCTTGGAGAGAGCAGCAACAAACGGGTTATTGTTTCTCTGTCCAGTTTCTCGAACAGGAAACTGTGTTTAAAAACGTCATTTTTTAAAAAAAAAGTTCGCTTGAGAGGCTTTTCTGCAGTCTGTGCTTCTTCCTAATTTCTCTGCTTGAGGCAGCGCTCTGCTTGTATCTTTTTTTTTTTCTTTCTAACATACACAACTACCCAGTGGCTGCTTGAATTTAGGACCCTTGGTTTCAGCCCCCCTTGGCTTATATCAGCGCCTGATTCAGAAGCGAGGACATGGTTTATCCGGCACTGTACGAACACAGTTAAAGTCACAGCCACAAAACCCAGGGAGGAAAAAAAAAAATAAAAAATAAAGGCACAAAGAAAAGGCTCCAAGGGTTAGGGGATGTTGAGCCGAAAAATGTTCCATCAGGTTCTGCTTCGGCCACGCTGGAGCTGCCTGCGGCGGCGTGGAGAGCGGGTGAATGAGGTGCCCAGGAAGGAGGCTGGGTGCCAGCCGGGCAGCGTGACCCACCGGCGGCTGTTTCCAAGGGTCCTGGGCACAAAAACGCTGGAAAAAGCCGCGAGCGTTGGTCTGCCAGCGTGGGGGGAGCCTTCCTGGAGGGGACGATGCTTCGTGAGCGGGGTAGCAAAGGGGAGGCGGAGGAGAGGACCGAGCTGAACTTGGCGGTTGCTTTGCGAGGGGAATCGCAGGAGCTGCTCGGTATTTCCCCTCCGCGGGGGTGCCTCCGGGCTGAACAAGAGACCGTGTGGCCTCGGTGGATTAAAAACGTCCCCGCTTTCTATAGCAAATCGGGGTCAAGCTGCTGCTCCAGCTACCTACAGACCAGAAGAGGAATTGTACACGATCGGACACTGCCTGAGGATGCACCACAACTAGCTTTGCAGCCAAGAATTGCCGTTTTTAGACTAAAGACAAAAAACCCCATCTCCCAAAGAGTTCAGCGTGCACCTTGCCGCACCTTTTCCTTTCTCCAGCCTCAGGGAGGACCTTGTTCTGAATTGTAATCCGCCGTGTGGATGACGTGCTGGGATAAGGGGTCGTGAGGTTGTTGTAAAGGTCCTCTGGGTTTTAGGGACACGGCGGGGACCGTGCAGCGTGGAGGGCATGCCAGGACCGGGAACGCTCCTCTGTACCCAGAAATGGATCTGGCTGTCGGTGGAAATGCTCACATCAGCCCCACGTGCGTCTCTTCAAGGACTTTTGCGGCGCTTTGAGCCAGATTTAATGAAGGGTGCACTGGGGCAGAGGGAGGGCGAGCGCCTCGTCAGCCGTCGCACGCCGTGTGGAGGAAGGTCTGCCTGCAGAGCCCAATTCCTCAGCTCTAATTACAGGAATGGGTGGCTTTTCCCTTCTCAGGCTGAAAAATTGGCCCGAAACCCTGAGAAACCACAACACAAATGTCTGACGCTGTTCCACATGGTCTTCAGCGAACAAAAACCCTCTTGAAATTAGCCCTTGCCTACCAAAATAGGCAACACCACTTCAGAAAGGAAGAGGAAAAAAAAAAAAAAACAACCAAAACTAAGCCCAGGGCTTGACGGGGAAAGCACTTGCAGCCTCAGAGTTTCTATAAGCACGTTGTCGTGCCTGCCAGCCCAGCCAGCATTTGGTCCGTGGTAAAGCCAGTTTTGCCCGGGGAGGTGGTGGTCCCGCAGGGATGCTCCTCGCTGCTCCATCCCTGCGGCAGCGTGGTCTGCAGCCGCCCCCTGCGATGGGGAGCCCAGCACACCGGGATGGTTCCATCATCACCACATCACCATCACTCCTTCTCCATCCTCTTTTTTTTTTTTTTTTTTTTTTTTTTTTTCCCCTGGGAATATTAAGCCGAACTTTGTTTGAAGCCTGAGAGTGCTTCAGCAACGCTTCATACGTCTCAGCACCGGTAGCTCCAGGTTATTCATCCCATTTTTTCCCTAGGATGCAAAACATCCCAAGCTCATCTCAAAGGCCTTATATTTACCAGCATCTGCTGGCTTGTAGCTGACCCCGATCGGGAGGCCACAAGGAGCTTTCTTGCAAGGAAACACATCTGGCGTGGGCTGAGCACAACCCCTACGGCCGTTCAGAGCCGTGGTGGCAGAGCAAAGACGCGATTCCAGCCCATTTATCGCGGGGAAGACCGTCATCTTCTCTGGTCCCCATCCCATCGGATACCCACGTGGAAGGAGCCGGACCAGGCAGTGCCTTTGCAGAGCGAGTGGTGGGTCCCTGGGGAGCGGATGGCTCTTGCATTGCCTAAAAGAGCCTGCGCCTGGCAGGAAAACGCTTCTAAACCAGAAGTGGGTCACGCTTACAAGTTGTAGGGGATCCGTGTGCCAGCGTGGCTTGCATTTCGGAGCGGTGGTTTCCTCTCTTTGTTCGTCCGGCTCGCACCGCCGCGGCGCTCAGAAAGGCAGGCGTGCCTCTGGCCACCTCCTGGAATCTTATCTTACCCTAGAAGAATATATTAGATTTCCTTTTTAAATTAAAGCTTAATATTTTTGTAATAAAAAAAAAAAAAAGAGGCTTGAGTGTAAGGTTATAAACTCACACTTGGTTTTCTCCGGCTGAAGTTAAAGCACGCGTGGACCATTTATTTTAGCAAAGAGACTGAATAAGTGGCTTGTCCCAGCTTGGCCGTCGGCAGCCCTGGGTTCACCTTGGACCATCCAAAAAGCACACAGGATTGTCAAAAGCAGGGAAGGACCTATAGTAAACCGACGCTTTGAAAATCATTAGCTACATCCTCTGTTTCAAGAAACTGAGGGCAAGAACACAAGCAGCAGCATTAATAAATATGCAGATTTATTAATCCCCTTTCTGAGGGTTACAAATTAAAAGAGGGAGAGGCGTGTGCACGTCAGGCAGGTGCCATCGTCGGGTTCTCAGCATTTTTGAGCCTGAGTGCTGATGGAAACTGGTAAGAGGGTTTGCAAGAAACCAAGTTGCTCACCGGTGTCTGTTACAGCCAGAAGGGCTTAAGCAGAGCCTAGCTAGGCAAGTGCTAAGAGCTCTTAAATAATCTCTTATCTGGTACCAAGATTAGCTGGGGTGGTTTCAAAGAGCTGGTGAGTTTTTCTGCTTGTAGCATCCTTTGCAGAGGAATTAACCCTAACCCATCTTGTGAAGTTGTGTGAATTGACTCACACAGTAAAAATCCTTGTGGTTTAGTAAAACGTGGTCTGTTGGACTCCAGCGTTGCGTTATCTCAGGGAAAGAAGTGGAACTAATTTTTATATGTTGCACTGGATGATTTCTAATTGTTCCTGGCCATCCTGTGGAGTTCATTATTTCTCCTCCAGCCGACACCAGCTTCTAATTAGGGGACATAAAATTAAGATGGAAGAGCAGCAGTTTGCAAGGGTATTGCTGCTCAGGAAGGAAGCTGGGCTGGATTTAAGCCAAAAATAGCCTCTCATTTGCAAGATTTTGGTGGGGAGAGGATGGTTTAAACGCTGCAGGGTACCAGCTGCTGCCTACACCCTGTAAGAGGGAGGACTAAGAGAGCAGCCCTTCGCCTCCTAAAATGGGGCAATTAGCTCCCGTCTTCCTTGCCTGTTCCCCTCCATCTCTCATTCATTCAAGGGGCACAAATATTTCCTAAACCAGAGTTTTTCCTACAACAAATTCGGGGTGGCTTCTGTCACCCCAGCCGTGCGACCGCGGCGGGGGGGCAGCAGACACAGAAGGGGCTCTGGGCAGTGCCGCTGTGATGCTGAGCCGGGCTGATGCGTTTCAACGGATTCATCAGGTTTTTTCCCATATTGCCCCCCGTAATTTTTTTTTTTTAATGCTAAGTATTTTTTTTTTCTCCTGGGAGGGTGATGTGACATCTACACAGCCCCCTTATGGTGCTGCTTTTGGGGTCAATCACAAAGCCAAGAGCTGGAATAGCTTGTCCAAGACCTTCTTAAATCCATCTATTTCCCCATCAGGATGCATCACAACTTTAGGAAATATAAGATTGCTCTGAAAACAATCCCGGGTCCTCATTGACATCCTTTTCTGGCAGGAGACTTCTGGAAGATGTTTCTATAGCTGTTTAATGGGAGGGGAACAGATTCTTCACCATAAGCCATCCCCTTGCTTCCCTGCGCGGCGTGGTGTTTGTACTACGTGCTGGTAGAAGAAGATGCTTTCAGAAATGGGAACAATTTAGACGTTGCAGAAATCCGCAGGTTTTTGGCCTCATCCATCAGCTGCGTGTGGCACCAGCTGCTTTTTACAGGTGCTTAATAAAAGCAAACAGGGTCTGGTGTTTTTCTCTCCCCTCCTTTTATAACCCTACTACTTGCTCATTTTCATTCCACTTCTGGTCAGCAGGGATGGCTTTGATGGTGGGTTTTCCTCCGGGCTTTAGCTGGGAATTAAACTTTTACAGCATAGTACAACTGGCTGGGGGTTTTCCACCAAGACTCATTTATATTTGGAAATAACAAATGGATGAGCCGGAGGAGTGGTTTTGATGAATTCCTGCCAGTGGAAAAAAGGGGGTTAGGGAGCTTTGGTGCTTTAGGAGGAAAAGCAGCAAGAAGGATGAATTTCCCCCGGGTTTTGTACAGAGTTAAGAAATTTGATTTTGAAAGAAAAATTGAAAAGTTTTTGCTTCAGTTTCATATGGGCTGAAAGGTCATCTTAAGCCCTCTGCCCGCAGGTTTCCCTGGAGCAGAAAAACTGCTTTTCATATCATCTACCCCGCAATGAAGCTTACAGCCACTAATTTTGAGAAATGAGTGTCTTTCTGCAGAATTTGCTCTTGTCTCTAGAAATGAATCCTTTGTTAACAGACCAGTGCAGATGTTTTGTTAGCCGTCACGATGTGAATCCCACACCTGTACCCAGGGGCACGCTGAAAATAGCAGCATTGGCTTGGGTTTGCTGCAAACCAAAAAGGACCTTCCCGTAGCGCTGGATCCAGAACTTGTCCCGGTTATCCCAGCAGGTGATGAGACACGGCTCGGCTGAGCGACAGCTAAATCCAGAGATTTTTTTGGTCTCGGTTATCAGGAAACAGCCCCCATGAAGTTCATCTAATTTCATTGAGAGTAACTGCAATAAAACATTAAACAAGTGTGTTACATCCTAAGTCCGTACATTAAAATACATTAGCTGCATTTGGGGTTTAACCAGCAGTTTAGTGACTTTGCAAGTGATGGAATTTGAATTTTGTTAAGCCAACAGACCAATCTTTTCATATATTTTTCATTACAGGAAACAAAGATAGTTCGTCCATTTCCATCTTTTCTTCTAAATACTGTGTATTACCCCTACTAACCAACAGACCCAAGAAAAAGATACCTAAATCTTTAAGGAGATAACTAAAAATGAATCAGATGGTATGGAAGAAGAGCAGTGAAAAATGGAGACTATTCAGTAAAAATTTTATTTAAAAATCTATTCAAGTTGCAACACTTCTACCAAAAAGTGTCAGAAGATCTACGATTTGGGGTTTTTTAATACTTTAGCCTACATAAGGCATATTTCTGTACTTGACTGAAAGGCAAGTAAATACCTACCCCCTGTAAAGCCTTTCTTGAGAAATAACTCCAAATCACAGGAGTTTGTGCATCACTCTTTTCCTAGCAGTGTTAAAAGTTATTTATTAAGAACAAATTGAACTTGGTGGTATCAAAATTTCAGCCAGGAAATACAAACCCATCTACAACTGGGAAGGAAAAACAAATCCAAAGCTTTCCAAAGATAATTTGGGGAGGGGTTCAGCCTCACCTCTTTGTCGTGGGTGTATTTTCACCGTTGCTTTGGGTGTTTGCTTTTGTGGAGGGTTAAAAGGCACGTGGTTGGAAGCGCACCTGATGGGCAGCTGAGCTGGGATGCTCTCGTTGCTGTTGATAGCTCAACGAAATGCAAGATCTTAGTAGGACTCAACAGGGCTTAGACATTTGTATGGATGCCAAGAACCTCCGCGATGACGTTAGGCAGATGTGTAAATGCTCGTGCTTCGGTGCATAAGCCAAGTCCTAACCCAAAGGGAGAGACAGAGAAGCTGCCCCTGGGTCTGTGTGAGGACATTCCCATCCTGGGGATTTTTATGCCTTTCCCAGAAAGATACGGGTCCGGGTGATTCTAGCGGGGCGAGTTTCATGGCGAGAGGCAGCAGCCAAGCACCCGGCACGGTCGCGTGCTCAGGTTTGCTGTCGGTACGTGACTCCGCAGGGGGAAAACCTCCAGAGCTGCTCAATTTTTTTTAATTTTTTTTTTCCCCTAGAGGTGCAATCCACACAACGCCTTTCCTTAAGCAACCTGACATAGCTCCTGTAACCCCATCTCCTTGCAGGTACTCCCATCCCCTTTGCTTCCCGGGAGGCAAAGCGAAGAGCTCAGGGTAGGGTCCAGCTAGCCGCGGGCACTGCAAAGCCATCAGCAAGGCACCGTGGCCAACCACCACGCATTTTATAATTTCATTTAATTTTTTTCGGGGGACTCTGCTGCATCCCGGGCCGCGAGGGGGGAATAACCTCTTTGATTTTTTTTTTTTTTTTTTTTTTTTCAGTTCTCTCAGGCCAGACACACCACAGCCCTTTGAAACGCTCTGTGTCCCTTACCCCACCCATGAATGTGCCAAACCAACCTCTAGGACATGGATGGATGTCTCATGAGGACTTACGAGCTAGAGGACCCCAGTGCATCCCTTCCGATCATGCCCCCCTGTCTCCACAAAGCAGTGTAGCCTCTTCGGGAAGTGGTGGGAGTGAACATTTAGAAGATCAGCCTTCCGCTCGTAACACATTCCAGGAGGAAGGGAGTGGGATGAAAGGTGAGTGAAAAACCAGATGCCTCCCCCTCCCCATCCCCAGCACCCAGAGGCAGGAGGGGAAAAGCCTTTTTCCCGGCAGCGCGGGGCTCGGTTGGCGGTTTTGGGCGAGAGTCCTCGTAACCAAACGGGGCCTTACGGCGTTTCTTCCCGGCTTAGGAATTTAGGTTTAGGGGAATAAGTTAGGTTTTCTTTGAAGCAGCGGCTGGTCCTGATCTGACGTCTTACAGTTGGGTGCCGGTGGGCTGGTTTTGCCCCAAAATCCTGCAAGCTGCCAGCTTTCCAAAAAGCTGGATTTTTGCCATAGCCTGGGGCTTTTGGCTGCGAGTTGTGCTCTTTTCTCTCTCTTTTTTATTACGGTGGAAAGTAGCTTAGTGTAAGTTTAGCAAGCCACGTGTGATTTACCATTGCGGTGTTTGGTACCCACCAAGTATTTGGGGAAGTTTCAGCTTAGGATACTTGTTTGCAGCGAATTTATCCTGTGTATTTCAGTTGTTTTTCCCACTATGCCTGCATTTCGCGGAGACTCTAAGCAATAAATGTATGTGATCCTGTTGGTAAACAAGGCAGAAACGAAACCCTACTGCTGCAGTCGAAGATGGAGCGCAAACTTCAGGCTGTAGCGGAATAAATAGATAAAAACTGGGCAAACACACAGGCTGTATATTCCTGTGAACAGACAAGATGACTGAAAATGAACCCGCAGCTATCAAAGACTGATTTAAACAACTGCCGTTTTCAGTAATGCAAAGCAACTGAACTGGGTAAAGACCGATGATGTATCAGAATAAGGGAATAATCGTGTTTTTTAAATAGTCACAAGGTCTGATTTTATTCTAATTACAGACAAATCCAGATAAGTGTAAATCTCTGTAACATGGAACGGCGTTTGATTTGGCACTGTGTGACTTAGATGTGCGTGAAACAAACCGGCGGGCAGGCTCGGCAGGGTCACCACGAGCGTGTCGAAGACTAAGCTGCGATCAGCGTGAAGGGTCCCCAAGGCTTTCCGTGCCTGGGGCCGCATCCTGCGGTCTGTCAGGACAGGGAGACCCTCGTTGGGAGCAAGCGGTGCAGAGGGGGGTCTGTTTAACCCTTCAGTGTTTCTCCGGGTTTCTGCCGTGGAGCTGGCAGGGAGACCGTGGGGAGCGTGGCTCCCCGTCATCCACAGCTGAAGCTCTGGGACCTGCGTGGGTAGAAACTTCCCCGTGCAACGCAAATCAATCCGTACGGCCAAATCCACAAAACCCAAAGGCGCTATTGCCCAGGCCGACCACACGCGATAATCGATTAAATAAACTCCATGTATTAGGACAGTCCGTTGGAGCTGCGTGCAGCCCCCCATGGGGGAAGGTGGCTGCCCTTCCTCGGGCCATCCCTTCCCGGGCGTCCTTCTCTGGAAGCAGGTTCGCAAACATCTAAACCTGATTCTCTCCAGTGCTGAGTCAGCCAGTTTGTTTTTGTCCCGCTGTCCGGGGACGTGCAAAACAGATGTCTGCAGCCTCTGGTGTCTACGACTGTCGTGTCCTTCCCCCCCCACACCCCTCCGCTGTATTTTCTTCAGACTGAAGCAATCCAGTTTCTTCCCAGATGGTGTTTTCTAAACTTAGGGTTGTTGTCACTTGTGTCCACCGGCTTTTTTCCAGAAAGTCCGTATTTTATGGAAGGTGTGTTGCCCAAAACTGGACTCGGGAACAGAGCAGAGATTTGCTTGCCGTACAGCCAGCGTTCCTGTGGCTGTATAGCTCATCGTCCTCAAATAACACACCGCTGAGGGCTGCGTGTGACCCATTGTATCCCCACAGCTTTCCTGCAAAAAAAAAAAAAAAAATGTACTGCCCGTTCCCTGCCCTCGCTTCGTGCCGTTTCTTGTTCCTACAGAAACGCACAACTTTGTGCATTTTTATTGGGTTGCATCTTATTTCATCCAGACCGGTTGCTCCGTTTGCCAAGTCCCTTCTCTGAATTGCAGCCACGTCTCCCTGAGCGCCTGCAGGCTCTTGGGGCTTGATGTCACCCGTGCCTCTGGTCAGCTTGCTCCTTCTTTAACACCCTCCGGGGCATCCAGGAGGATAGAGGGGAAAACAGAACCACAACAGACCCCCATCCAACGTGGCTTAGCAGTTCATCTCCCCCAGTGTCCCCTATTTCTCTCTTTTCCATCTGTCTTCATGCCGAAGGAAAAGTGCCCTTTGCCTTTTTCCTGACCCCTGGTTTCTCCAGGGGGAAACGTGGACACTTTGTTCCCTGCAGAGCTCGTCCATCTGTCTGTCCATCTCGTCTCGGGGCACAGCTTGGGGTGCACCGGGTTTGGGTAGAACTGAGGGTTTCTGCTGCGAGTATGTCCATGGCTTAGCATGGTGTGCCATAAGGGCACTTCTGAAGCTGTCCTGTGTATATATTGGCCTTTGTATATATATATATATATATATATATATATGGCAGAGTGAATTGTTTTCCTTTTAAATTTCCATGCCGGTACCCCGATATACACGTGCCAGCCCAACTCCGGCGTTTAATGCCTGTAGGTGACAATGTCAGTGAGCAGCGTGGAAGTCCTCGCTTTGCTGCTCACGTCAGGCACGGCGTTTCTGACAGCCGTGCCATGACTTCGCAATTAGCTCCCGGTAATCAGTGATTAAAGCGTAGCTCCGTGGGCAGGCAGCTCACTGCTCCGCAGGGAGCGTTAGGAAATTTGACTTTCCAAGGACTACGAAATCGCCTTAGATGACCTTGCACCTCCCGGTTGCCTCTTCCCCAAGGGAAGGGGGAAAGCCCCACCACCGTTCCTCTGTGGTTCCTTCTCCCCAGCCCACTCCCAGGATTGCCATCCCCGCTGGCAAAGGGGCTCTGGGACCATCGTAGCTCCCAAAATTAGGAGGTGGTCCAGGGAGGCTTGATGCAAAGGGACAGAAGAGCTGCTTCTGCGCCCTGACCCTCTGCAAATGTTGGAGATGGGTTTTCTGCAGGGTTTAATGTCTTAATGAAGTTGCAGCTCTCTTCTGAAAATATCTCCATGGGCTTTGCCATCGGCACAGATGTGTGCCAAAGACGTGTCCCCAAGGGACGTGGGATCAGGTAGACTTTTATTGTGTCGTCACTAAAATGGCGTGGTGGTGTGTTAAAATGAAGTTGAGTTTTGAGCCTGCCAGTCCCAGGCTGGAAACACAGGGCTTTCTGCTAAAAGCTTTTAATTTTTTTAAACAGAAGATCGTTTTGAGAGGCCTCTGGTAGCAGTTTTTAGGACTGTTGTATGTTGGGACTTTTGGAAAATGGCAAAATTCAGCTGGTCCATGCTCAGTAACTGCTTTGCCCCCATGTTTGGTGTGGGGTTGATCTCCTTCTGTGCAGCATTTGAGGAATTTCATTGAAACCCAAATCCTGATGTGTGTCAGAGGACAGAGAGTGTGAGCAAAATGCAGCATTTTGGGGCCGTTTGCATCCTCTGCTTGGATGCGAGCGGGGTTTGGGGTCAGCCCGGGCAGTGGGCAGCAGGAGACTTGTGGCAGATGTAAGAATTGCCTTAGGGGACCAAACCAAAGGTCCATCTTGCCCTGGCCCCTCCAGCGACGAGGCGTTGGTTTGGGAAGAGCTCCGTGACGATCCTTGACTTGCATCTGGTGCTCAGCAACATGGGGCTTTCTGGACACATCAGGGGATGTCCCCAGCAGTGAGACTGTCCTTCTCGCATCATCTCATCACGTTCCAAAGCAAGCCTGGCCTCACGCTTTGCAGTCGGATCGGCCTAGAAAACCTTTGAGGTTGGCTACGTTAGCGAAGGTTATTGGATGTGGCCGTGGAGGTTGTCCTCACGCTGGCCTTGGGGATGGTGAGCAGAGCACCAGCACCCACAGCAGCCCCAGCCCGGCAGCAGAAGCACACAGTGGGTAGAAATCCCTCCCGAAAATGGTGCAAGCCTCCATTCCATCCCTCGGTGGAGGAAGGTTGGGCAGAGGAACCCCATCGGGGTATCCTCACCACCAGCCATCGCTCCTTCCCCTCGGGCTTTCCCACACCGTCAGCCCCTGCCTTGCCCTGGGACGTGGGGTCCACCACCCACTCCACACATACCCCGCACATCGACTCGGGAACCATCAAAGAGAGGGGAGTTGTTGCTGGTAATTAGTATTTAGCCCCAAAAGAGACATTTCCCGAGCCTCCACCTGCTCTCTCCATTCAAGGTGTGGGGTTTGGGGCTGAAACACTGGGTTTTTGTTGTTACTGCACCCCATGTGGGTTGAGACGGGGTTCCTGGGTGTCTCGGTGGTGGGGAACGGGACGAGGACTAATGGACGAGGGTATTGCTGGGAGCGGAGCGCGTGAGCTCGGTAGGCTAAGGCAGAGCTATTGTCGGGTTGTAGGTGCTAAATAAAGCAGGTCCCGATTTGGCACAGCGTTTGAAGCCTTTAGGATTCAAAGCAAAAGCGTCATCACGGGCACGATGTTGTGCTGCAGCACAGATATCTGCAGGGCCCCCCCCCCCGGCCCTTGTGGGGTGTCACCACAGGCCCCCCAAACCTGTGAACCCCCAAGTTGCATGTTGAAGAGGAAGGATTCCCCTCCTGGGTCCCTCCCTGTGAAACCACATTGACGTCAGGAGAATAAAAGTATTTTTGGGTACCCATCCAGCCAGGCACAGAGGTGCTACGCTGCAGATAACGACTGGGAAGGAAGAAGTCATTTCAGTTAGTGCATTTTGAGGTCCCAAGTCACGCTTCTGAAAGAGGTTGTGGGACCATCTTTGATGGCACGTCATTTTTCCATGCTCAAAAAAAAAGATCTCTTTATTTCTCTTTAAGCATCATTCAAATTTTCAGCACATACCATCTTCCCTCACGCCATAAATCAGTGTCTGCCATCTGCAGAACAGCCATTTGCTCATCCTAAGCTCAACCACACCATTAGCTTCGGCGGTTCCCACGTTCCTGGGAAAAGGGCAGCGAGGAGCTTGGCGTGCAGTGGTACGACACCAGCTCCCCATAGGCTAATTCCCAGCATCTCAGCCACAGAAACCAAACCTCTGAGGACGTGTCCTCATCCAGGGGCTGGTTCCTCCTACCATCCATATCCATAGCACCATGTCCTCATCCAAGGGCTGGTTCCTCCTCCTAGCATCATATCCATAGCGCTATGTCCTCCAAAAGGTCCGTGAAGTTCAGTAAGGTGTCTGAAGAACCGGTGGGGTGGTGGATAGCACCTAATCAACTCCTCGTGTTGCTGTTGATGCTGTTGCGCGTGGTTGAGCGGTGTCATGAACTCAACGGGAGCTCTTATCTCCTTACCTTTGTGCTGCAGATGTCCCAGCCTGGCTGAAGAGCCTCCGGCTGCACAAGTACGCCGCTCTCTTCTCGCAGATGACGTACGAGGAGATGATGGCCCTCACCGAATGCCAGCTCGAGGCACAAGTACGTCCCACGTCAGTCGTAAAGCAACCGGCCGCGGTCCCGACGCGTGGGCAGTCGGTCGATGAGATGCCTCCGATGCCTTTTTGTGTCTTCACGTGGAAGGCGTTTTGCCTGCAGGTGGTTGGGAAGCAGACAGAGAAAGGAAAATTGGGTCTTGGGGAGTGAAAAAAAACCCACATTGTACCTGAAAAAGTCCTTGTCCCAGATTTCTTACTGGAGTCCCAGCATGAAAGTCCCATCACTGGGAGCTACGCTTGGGTTTTTTTCCAGTTGGGATTAAGTTCTGGAGTTTCAGGGACACAGTCTGCTGTACCCAACTCCTTTAGGGTCAGTGGGGCTTTGGTGGCCAGGTGCCTTGTTAACCTTTGAAAATGTTCCCGCTTTGAGATTTACCTCGGGATTATCCTCAGGATGAAGAGAGCCGGTCAGCACCTTTGCTTTCACTGTGTGAGATGTACCGGGGAAGGGCAGACTAGCTAGAAATCTCTATATTCAGCAAGCCTCTAAGTGATTTTTCTGATGTCCCCCGCTAATCCCTGCATGCACTCAGAAATTTGATTAATTTATAGCAGCCCTTTTCGTTTAGGGGAGGAAGGATTTGGGTTGACCTGGCTGTCCTGTGGAAATGTTAATGTCGGGTTTTGTGCTGTTTTTGCAGAACGTTACCAAAGGCGCAAGACACAAAATAGTCATCAGTATCCAAAAGCTAAAAGAAAGACAAAACCTGCTCAAATCTTTAGAAAGAGTAAGTAATCACAACCGCTTTTGTATTTCTTGGTTTTCAAGAAGCGAGGAATTAATGTTGGGGTGAAGCACTCTTCAGTTACACATATTGTTGGGATCCTTTGCAGAGGAATCTGTTGTTGGCTTGGCCGCCTCTGAATGATGTCTCAAACACTCCTGTACCAGAGGCAAGGTTTTATTTGGGGCTATATTTTGCAGAGTGAGTCCTAATCCATCTCCACTCAGGCAGCTGGGATGGATATGCCTTGCAGGACTGGTACAAGCCCTGACCAGCTCCAGGGTGCTCAGAAACACCTGAGCTTTGAGTGATGGGGGGCACCATCCCAGCGACACCGACGGAAGGTGGTGGCCCATCTGCTGAACCGTGGTGCAGGACCAGCTCTAGCCCCAACAGCCGTCGTGGTCCTCTCTGCCGCTGGAGAACCAGCTGGGCAGACCCCTGGTCATCCCGCGCCCACTCGCTTATCTCTGCCTTCTTGATGCCACTGTCCCTCTCGTGAGACCCTTCCGTGCGTGGGGTCGGCACGTGGACCCCCAGAGCCCTGCCCCTACCTCTCCGTCCCCAAAAAGAGATGGGATTTCCCGGTGTCCGTCAGGTCGAGGGCCACTGCACTTTTCTGGGGCATCAGATAGGTAACCTGTCCCCAGATAAAAAGGCAGACACCCACGTCAGTGCCTGAACAACATCTTAAATTTCCAAGGAGAACAAACAGAAACTTCTTTGTCACTTCAGTAAAAGCTTAATCTCTGCAGAAATGGCTGTCGGAGAAGCAGCAGCACCACAGACTTGCTGGGAGCAGCTCACCCAACCTCTCGCTATTTATTATCGCAATATTATATTATAGTTAATTGCACCATCTTCAAACAGCAACTTGCAGAGCCTCCCACTAGGGGCTTTTAAATACTCGTGTGGTGTGTTGCTGTTTATTGGTGTTTTCGTTAGCTCACTGCTTCACTATTTATTTATAATATGGGCTTGTACTCAGAGTATGGCAGGAGCTAATAAAGCCATATTTACCTCCGTATATCGATAATAACTATTAAATCCAAGAGACAGCCCGCTGGATTGAGCTTGCTTTGGCGATGTGTTTTCCAGATGATTACACAGCCTCTTCCCCCGCTTTTCCGCCTGGGTTTTGAAATATGGTATTGATTGACTGGCATGGTGCGGGAGCTTAAGCCCAGTTCAGCTGACACAACCAGCCACGCACGCTGTAAAATACAGGCAATAAGTGGCAGGGACTGCTTTTGAGCCCTCCTGGGGTGGGTTTGAGCTGTGGGGCTGTGACCGTGTCCCACTGCTGGGGCTCAGAGCTGCCTGTGAGCTGCCTTACTTGGGAGGAGACGTCTCTGGTTTTCCAGGCTTCCCATCCAATTTCTTTTTGCTAAACAAGAGCATGTGTGGGACTTAATTTTTTTGGGCAGTGTCTCACTGCTAAAGTTTGCTGCTTTCTTGGAAAGAGCTGCTCCACCCCTCTCCCCCAGTTAGCAGAGCAGGATTTTTTTCCCCAAAAAATAGTGCCCAGCAGACTGACACCAGCTCTTCAAGAGAAGTGGGGCTGAGACGTCCAAGAGCGAGCTGGGGAGGGGGGGGGGCAGCAGGAATTAGGGAGAACAACCATTTCAGCTGGCTCGTGCACAGCCTGCGTGCCCGCTTTGTGTCTCTTCCCTAGGCACAGCCAGGACTCACTCCAAAAGCTGCCTCTTTCCAAGCAGCGTCCCACGAGCCGGACCGTGCAGGAGCCTGCAATGAGCTCTTCTGGTCCAGGCTACATTAAAAAACAAAATGCAATTATTTCTCATCAGCGGGATGAGGATCTGACCATAGAAAGGGGTTTCTTGATCCACACTATAACCCAGAGCAAGGCTCGGGGTGTACCCAAATTCTCTCCCTCCTGCGTGGACCTCCCCCAGGATCTCCGAGCTGAATGGTTTTGCTATGGGGATATAAGCTCCCCTGCAGCCTCGTGTTCTCCCCTTCTGCGTCTGACCACAACCCCCCCTGCTCCCCTTGAAACCCTCCCTTTCCCCTCTGCATCCACTCCCCCAGCCCATCCCAGTGTGGGCTCCTGCATCCCAGCGTGGTCCTGGATCCTGTGGTGGTCCCAGGGCATAAGGATGCTACGGCAAGCTCTTTGGGATTAATGGAGAGCCAGGCTTGAAGGCAGTGCTGGAAACTGGAGAGAAGCCCACATTTTAAAATACAGTTCTAATTAAATAGAGCTGAAATGTCGTGATCGTGGGATTGTCTGGGGAAGGAGCAAGATGCTCGCTGGTCCAGCATTGAAATCTCACAGGCTCAGTCGCTCTCACGAAGTTGCCATCTTCCTGGTGGAAATTTGGAAAGGCTGAAGCCGGATTGTCACTGGTTTTGGGTCCCAGTGGTTGCCAGTGGTTGAATCTCTGGGGATTCAGGTCTGAACACATCTGTGGATAATCAGACACAATCCTTGCAGCAGCTCCACATTCCCCTGGTCTAAGCAAAAGACGGGGTGAATGAAACGCGGCTGTTGACTATGGGCTGCGGCAGGGTCCTGGCGCAGGAGCGAGCCCGTCAGCTTTGCTGGGGGGGTAACGGTAGGGATCTGGTTCGTAGCTGATGTCCTGTCATCCCCTCTTCTCTCCACTTGAATCCTCAGGACATCCTGGAAGGTGGCAACTTGCGTGTCCCGCTGCAGGAACTACACCAAATGATCCTCACCCCCATCAAAGCCTACTCTTCCCAAAACTCGAGCACGGAGGAGCACAGCCGGGACGCGGATTCGCATCACCCCTCCTCCCTGATCGGCTCAGACAGCCAAGGCTCTGACTGCAAGGACTCTGCCGCGGGGGGGATGCAGCAGCATCCGTTGGCGGGATGCGAGGGCGAGTCGGGGGGGGCCCCTTTACCTGAAGGCGACCTGCCCGGGCAGTTCACCAGAGTGATGGGGAAAGGTGAGCGGCTGTCACTTAGTATTGACGTCCTCGCTAGGGAGAGCTGCTTCGGGGCAGGCTGCGTGCGGTGACGGTGCTGGCGGCAGCCTTTTTTCCCGAGCCCCTGCAAGCCGCGGTCCTGGGGAGGGGGGGATGATTTTTTGAGGTCCCGTCGTGCCGTGGTAAGAGGTAAGAGCGTGGCTGGGGAGGTGGGCAGTGATTTTTGGAAGGGGCGGCGATGGGACCGGCTGCCTGCCGCGGGTCAGAAGTGGACAGCATCCTCTCCCTGCCCCAGATCAGGAGCAGATAGCATCCTCTCCCTTCCCATTCAGAGCCCTGGGGGCATCCCACCGGTCCGGAGGTGTTTTCAGCAGCATCCCTTAGGCTTTCTCTGCTTGTGTGGGGGTAGCGCTGGTGCGTGGGCTTAGCGTGAGCCGTCCTGACTGCAAATCAGCTGGGTCCAAACCTCTTAAGTCCTGATTTAAATAGAGGACACCCTAAATACTTGGGTGCCTTTCCATGGCTGGTGCGGGGTACACAGCTTTGCATCAGGATTAACGCACCGGGAGGTGCACAGGAGCGATGTGAGGTAGGGACCGACACCCTGTGCCGTGTACAGGGCTCTTTTTTAGCAAATTTGTGTGAGCTTGGACGTGTCCCAACTCCCCTCGATGGGATCTGAGGTGTCGGTGCTGGCTGCGTGAAGGGAGATCTCCCTGGGGAAGAGGGGAGGGGAGTCTGGTCCGCAGGCTCACACAGGAGACCAGGAACAGAAAGAAACTCCTTGGGATGCCACAAAGAAATATCAGCCCTGTCCCTATTTCAGACCTTTTTTTGCAAAAAAATAGACGAGGTGTTTTCTATATAAAAACTTGCTGCAAAGTGTCTCACCAGCTAATGGACTGCATGCACAAACTTGGGTTTCTGGCCCCATTTTAAACCCGCTGATGAATCCAGCCCGTGACAAATGCCTCCGTCACGCACGGAGCTGTATGTATGGCACAAGCCTTGCAGGACGAGGTGTCCTTCTGGACTGCAAGGCATCCCTGCCCGGGGGCTGCGACCGGAGAGACTCGCTTCTCTGTGAACTCATTTCCACTTGCTTTTATGGCGTTAATTCCCAAAGAGGATTAAAATCCATCGGGAAAGGTGGGAATCCGTTTGCAGCGGGAGCAGATTTTGGCTGTAGGAGCAGGAGCTCTCCCAGCGCCGGCTCTTGCCTAGGAATGGGGAATAATCCTGTGCCCCTCATTTGCTCAGGTCTAATTTTGGTGACGCCCCTGATGTTACTCTGGATTTACACCATCATACCGGAGAACAAAATCTGGTCCTAAATATAGGATGGCACGGCAGGAATTGGGGAAGGGAGTTTTTTCTCGCTGGTGAGAAGACCTGCCTGTGGGACAAGGGAAACGGGATGTCCAAGGCGTTCGTTGGACCCCCCTGGACCCCAGCTCCGTGTCCCCATGCCCATTTCTCTTCTCTTTTTTTTTTTCCAGTATGCACACAACTTTTAGTTTCCCGACCCGATGAAGAGAACATAAGTTCCTATTTACAGCTCATAGACAAATGTCTAATCCACGAGGTGAGTCGTGACGGAGCATCTAAAACTGTTGTTCTCATCACTTAGAAACTGTTTCCAAAGTGTCTGTTTATGTAAACCTTTTGGTTTCTAACACAAATATTTTTGGGGGGTATTAATAGTAATTCTGACAGAACAGGGCTGGAGCGGGCGGTAGCTCCAACGTGGTGCATGGAAACGTTGCCTCCCCACCCCACGCTCGCTTAATTGCCAAGACCTGGAGCTGGGAAATTCATCTGGCTCTTGACAGTCCGATCAGCAGCTGGATGAAAGAAAAAAGAATCCCAGGCGGTTTCTATCAGACAGACCCGGCGATCGCTTGGCGTTGCCGCCTCCTGTTTTGCAGCGCGGGCGGTCTTGGGATTTTGCAACGGGGGCATCTGTTTCTGCTCCCGGCAGATCCGCCTTTGCCGCGGGATGGCTCGGGATGGCCGAGGTCGTGCCGCAGGGCTCCGGCACGCTCCTGCCCGGTGGCAGGGAGGGATGGCCGATGGCTCCGGTGTCCTGCAGCATTTCATACCCATGCTGGCTTCACCTGGCAGAACAAGCTGCTCCTCATCACCTGCCCATATGGCAGGGGTCGGGGGGGAGGCGGTACACCCTCTCGTAGGAGCTGCAGGCTTTCCCAGCTTTGTTTCCAAAAAAATAACGCTGTCAAAGCACGGGGGAATCTCCTCTGGAGAGGGCTAGTGGCTGCAAACCCCAAAATGTGCTGCACGCTGCGTGGAAGAGGAGAGAGGCGATTTGCAGCCCCTTGCTCTTGCAGCTGAAGCCGGTGCCCGAGCCACGTTTGTGCGAAGGTTTGATCCGTGCATCTCCGCAGGGCCGAGCATGGGGCATCTTGAATCGGGGTGAAATAGTTGGATACCGGGCAAAATGCGAGCGCTTCATCGTATTTTGTGAACTGTGCTCCCGGCCGCCTCTGTCGATCACGGTGGGGGTTTCAGTGCGTTTTGCTGGCAGCGCTTGCTGTCTCAGCCGATTTTTGGCCCCGTGCAACACGGGATGGTGGCACCCGCTGTTCGGGTTTGCTGCAAAACAGGTTCAGAGCCGTGGGTATGGTCTTCTTGGTGCTTTACACAGACAGGGGCAGTGGAAAATAGCTGGAGGGGAGAGCATGTTGTGCTCCCACTTGCTCCCCTCTTGGAGAGCATCGGGAGCCTGGAAAGGTGCCTGGACTTTCTGGATGGCCGAGCAGGGCATCGCTGTGGGAAGAGAGATGCCAAAGAAAGGAACAAAGGTGGTGGGAGCAGAGGCCTGGGGCTCTGCAAAGCCAGGAAAACACTTTGCTGCAGAGGAGCTCGTTTTCCAGGAGCGCCTGGGATGGACGTGGTGACGCAGCATCACCCCACCGGTGCCAGGCTGTGTCCCAGGATCACCGTCTGCGTCGGCTCCAGCATAATCAGCGCCGGGAGAGAGCATCTCCTCCCGAGGGTGGTTCAGAGCAATCAAGTCAGACGCTAATTAGCCTCCAAATTGTCCTCCGGAGACCTCCGCTCCTCTCCGCCGCCGGCGCGGAGACGTTGGGTGTCTAAAGTTAGCTGCGGTGGGCACGTGGGTGTCCCCGTAACCCACACCGCCTGCCGGGAGGTCTGGGGCGTTTCGGGAGGAGATCCATCCCTTGCGTGGGTGACCTTCACCACAAGTCGGGTGCGTGATGGGGCTTCACCCCGGGTGACCTCCCACGGAGGCTGTCGGTGCCAGCAACGGAGCCGAGAGGAGGGTAGGATGCAGGATGCCACGGAGCAGCTCTGCTTTCCAAATCCCAGCTTTTTTCCCACTCCGGCAGCATTTTTCTAGAGCCCTGCTCTGCCCGGGGGCTTTGGCAGCCTTGGGGCCATCACTGCGGGGTGCAGGGGATGCTGCCGGAGCGTTTGCTCTACCTGAGATGAGTAAATCCTTGAGAGAGACCAGGGTTTCCCTTTGGACTTGGCCGATGGGGCTCAGCTCACGCCACCGCCTGCTTCGGCTGCTTTTCTTCACACGCACACCCACATGCACATCCTTGCTCGCTTTGTCCAGAAAAATATTTATATGTTTCCTATATTTCTCTCTTTTGTTTTTTTTTGGGGGGGGGCCCAGGCGTTTACAGAGATCCAGAAGAAGCGGCTGCTGTCATGGAAACAGCAGGTGCAGAAACTCTTTCGGTCTTTCCCTCGGAAATCCCTCCTGGAGCTGTCAGGCTATCGGCAGCAGAGGAGGTACGCTGGTTTTTGGGGAGGGATGGGTGGGACGCAGCAGCCGGAGGGGCCGACAAGGGCGTCTCAAGTGGGACCGGTGTCTCCCAATAGGGAGGGATGGATCCTGCCGGGTTCAGAGCCGCATTTCGGGAGGGAGGAGGGTTGGAAAAGCTTCGGCAATAAAACCCCAGGCGTCGGCTGGGAAGGGAAAGCAGCAGTAAGTTTGCTTGAGTGTGTGGTTGGCGCTTACCCCACCGATTCCCACCGTGTCCCTCTGGCTCTGAATCCGGAGCTTCCCAGCTGTACAGCGTATCCCCAGCACTGGGTGGCCAGCTTTGTCCCTGCCTGTTGCCCTTTGCTAATTACATCAGCGCTGGAATTTCACCAAAAAGCCGTCAACTGGCAAAAAAAAAAAAAAAAAGCTTGAAGCCTGCGGAGGGTGCAGAGCCGGGGTGCTGTGGTCAGAACGCCTGGGTGGGGATGCGTTACAAACACCGTGTCTGCTCACTTCCACGGTGATGCTGGATTTCGGGCGATCCCAGAAAACGTTGGGGTTATGGCAAGAACAGATATTTTTAGATCAGTTTTAACAACAGCATCAGCCTTTTGTTTTGTTTTGCTAAGTCTATATTGCTGCAGTCTTGTGCAAGTTCTTTTTTCTGAAAAAGAAAGGGGTTTGGAGATAACTGGGAGCATTGGGACAGCCGGGATGTGAGGTCAGAAGGAACAAGCGCAGAACTGCAGTGTTCCCCAGTGGAATTAAATGAAATATTTTGGAATGCAAAACCAAGCAATTTCAGTGTTCATGGCAGGATCAGAAGCAGAATAGACAAGAGCAAAGGGTTTTGCTGGACCCATTTGGGTCACCAGCGCAGCGGTTTAGCTGCGTATCCAGGCTGACCCCAAGCACAAGCTAAAGCTGCCGGCTTGAAATGATCCCAGTCCCTTTCCCAGGGCCGCCCAGGATGCTCTCCGGTTTTCCTTGCTGCTTTTGAGTTCTTTGCCTTTTGCGTTTCTTCTGCTCCTGGGGAGCCACGGGAGAGGAAGGAGCACGTGGCCAGTCTTGTTTTTCTCATGGGGATTTAATGGCAAGAGTGGGTTTTGGACGAGGTTTAAAGAAACCCCGTCGTAGTTCTGCCTAGTAAATTTATCCAGTTTTGGGATCCCAGCGTGCTCGTGTTGTCTGAAGCATGTTTGCAGCTGCCTGCACAAGCAGGAGAGATGAGGGCTGGGAGGAAGGTGAGCTGAAACATCTGCGAGGGTGATTAAGTGCTGGAGAAGGGCAGGAGGGGACCAGGGAGCGTCAAAGCAACCGCAGCTGTGGGTTTGCAGCGTGCTCCTACCCTTGGCTGTGCTTAAACCCGATAACGACGTCGCAGTCCCGCTGCCCAGCTAAGGGGGCAGAGACACCAAGCCAACGTTGCGCGGCGAGGAGACCCACGCTGCCTGTGTTTCTGTGGGTTACCTGATTATTTTGGTGTCATTCCTCTGATTTTAAATGCAAAAAACCCACATGGGGAGGGACGCCAGCGTGTCCGAGCCGATCTTCCAAGGAGTAAAGATGATTTTGTGTCCTGAGATCGGTGCCTCGGGACGTTTGGGCTGAGTCTTGGGTCCAGATGGTTTTGGTCTGACCACAGGGAGCTGGGTGAGGGTTTGCAGTGCAGAGACGGGAGCGGGTGAGGAGTCCCACCTCCACAGGCACGTGCCTTTCGCTCAACCCTTCCCTAGAAAATCTTGGACTCGTTAGGTCGTTTTAACCAAATTTTACAGAACTTGAGAAGTCTCAGAGAGGACCGTGTTTGTAAAAATGAACCTCCTGGAAGGGGAGAACTTCGAGCCCTTTAAGCATCCCCAGTAAAGAAAACCCAACTGCACGAGCTGAACCTTTATCAGACACTAGAGAATCCACATGCGAGAGCTCTCTCCTCTACAGCTCAAAGGCATGAAGAGTTTAAGTCAAAACCCAAGAAATCAGGTGCCGCTAGCTCCAGTGCCTAGGGAATTACCTGCGTTATTTTAGCTTGCATTTAAGAACAGGCCCATTTTGCAGGAGTAAAATTAAAAAAAAAATTTAAACAGTGAATCTGACAACTGCAGAAGGGAGGGAGGGAGGGTGACTGGCAGGAGGGAAGAAGAAAAGATGCTGCTGTGGTATGGCCAAACCTCCTCCTTCCCACTGCACGTGCAGGATGGAGGACCAGCAGCATCGGGGCAGGAGCAGAGGTCACGGTGAACCCGTGGCCGTGGGACGGGTATGGGGGGACGAGCATCGGTCCGGCATTTCGCGATAACGCGGGGCACCCTCAGGATGTTTGGCTGTTGGTCTGAGCACACCAACCCAGCCGCTCGCCCCAACGGCAGCACCGTCCCCTTGCAAGGGACCGATTTCTCACCCGCGGCGATTTTTCTCTCCGCAGCCGAGGCTTTGGCCAGTCGAACTCCTTACCGACAGCCGGATCTGCAGGGGCAGGACTGGGCCGGCGAAACCCCCGCCAGTTCCAGATCCCCTCCCGCAACCTCCCCACCGCCCGGCTGGGGCTGCTGGGTCCCAGTGGGCTGCTGGGCACCCCCCAGCGCAGCCCCGCCGCCAGCCCCGCCATCCTCAAGCAAGGCAGACAGGTTGGTCGACGTCACCTCCAGCTTTTTCATCCCTTCCCCATAAGCTCCCTTTGCTTTTTCTCCTCTTAACTCATCCGGATCCCTCTTTTTCAAGCGAGCGAGAGGGATTTGCAGGCGTTCGGGTTGCGCTCCCCTCCCTGCGGCGGGATGCAGAAGAGGGACCGGCGCAGAGGGGCAAAACCGAGAGCACATGGGGCGGCGAGAGAGGGATGCGGGGAGGGATGAGCCCCAGGGCGTTATAAATATGTGGCACGGAGCCTTCCATTTTACATCCCGCACCCCGTTTTCGTTTGCTTCCCACAGAACCTCTGGTTTGCCAACCCCGGGGGCAGCAACAGTATGCCCAGCCGGAGCCACAGCTCGGTGCAAAGGACGCGCTCGCTGCCGGTCCACACCTCTCCGCAGACCATGCTGATGTTTCAGCAGCCAGGTAGGTCGCAGACGTTTGTTTTTTCGCTTACCCACAGCTCAGCGAGACGAGGGGAGGCTCTGAAAGGAGCCGAGCTAGTCGGCTTACGGGATTGATTGAACCGGAGACATCACCGGAGGGATTTTGACCCTATATATATCATCTTGGCCCTGTATCTAATAACGCTGGTGCCTTACCTAGCTTACTTCTGAGGGTCTTCGTTCAGGCAGGGAAGGGGGTAGCTCATCTGTCACCTTTTTTGCTCGTGCGTGGACACGGAGAAGCGGTGCGGAGGGACTGCCTTCGTGCACTCGGGGGAAATTCTTTTCTCAATGTATGTGAAGGGAAACGGTGCCGTGTTGGTGCTTCCTGCCCAAACACCGCAAAAAAACGCTCCTGTATATAGGAGCAAACTCTGATTTGGGGGGGGGGGGGGTGTCCTGCTGAACCTGGAGCCTGAACCTGGAGCATCCTTCCCATTAGGGACGTGCATGCGTTTTTCTCTGTGTATCCATTAGCCTTTAAGCCTGCCTTTTCTTACCAACACACTTACCATAACAATTTATACCGCAGGACAGGGAGTTACACCCCCCCCAGTATACTCAACCTCATCCGTAAGCTTCTGCCGTGGTTTCAGCTTGGCAGCTCCCCTCACGTCACACGCCTGCGGTGTTTTAACTGCCTAATTTAAGCGGCAAATGTCCTGTACAGCAAAAGCAGCGTCTGTTCTCGGGTATTGATTAAACACCAAGACAAGGGCACATTTCTGCAGGAGAATAAATAGGTTTCTCTTTGCGTGTTAGCCTGCGGTGAATGAGGGCGTAGGAGGATTAGAGAGCCAAAGATGCGGACCGAGTCGCGAGGAAAATAAGCAGTAACGCGGGGCTGGGCTTCTGAAACACTTTTCATCAGGCTGCGGGGACCTCAACCCTCCTGGACCTCGTCCCACGTTCCTACAAGCCGGTGGCAAGCCGGAGATGCCGGCCGTCGGGAGCAAAAGCTGTATTTGCGAAGCTCTTTTTGCTGCAGAGGGGAGGGCATTTCGGTGCTGTAGGGATCAGGCCGGGGTGTTGCAGCACACCAAACTGCATTCCAGCTCCTTTTTTTTTTTGTGCTCACCCCACCGGGGACGTGGCGTGGGTGACTGAGCCGTGGCCGAGGCGGCCATGGAAAAGCCGGACGGATGGCGGCTCTGCCGGTCTGTGCTGCCATCCCACGTCCGAGCGCTAACCCTGCCTGCACGGGCAGCTCCCAGCCCTGCTTGAACATTTTCCATGTATCGAGGATTTTTGCAGGGCCTGAGCGAGGGGAAAGCCCGGGGCTGCCCCCTCCCAGGTCCTGTCCCCCCCTCCCACCAGCATCTCCCACCAGCACCTGAACCCCTCATTTCCAGCTACCCTCTTCTGCAATGCCACCGAGTCTCCCCAGATTTACCCCTTACCGATAAGAAACAGAGGATCGATGACTATTTTTGCAAATATCTCTCGCCGGAGGTGATTGCACCGGGAAGCAAAGCGTTGCCAGAGTCCGGCCGTGCGGTCAGACCCCCCCCTCCCGCCCCGGGCCATCTTTTGGGTGGTTTATTACCCCAAGTGCTCCCACGCCAGCAGCAGCAGAGCGGGCAGGGGGGAGTTACGGGGACGGGCAAGCGGGGTCCCTGCCGGGTCCCCTTGACCAAGATCTCTTGTCCTTTTCTCCCTGCAGAGTTCCAGGTGCCGGTGACTGAACCTGACATCAACAACAGGCTGGAGTCCCTGTGCCTGAGCATGACGGAGCACGCGCTCAGCGGTGAGCACTCCCTCCTCCTCGGGCTTTTCCAGCACATCCACGCCGCCTCCGCCGAACCCCCCGGCACCTGCCCCGCGGCCCCAAAAAGCTGGGACAGGCTTTGGCTGTGAGGGGACGGGACGGCGGCGGGGCTGGATGCCGAGACGCTCCCAGGGATGCTCCCGGAGCGGGGGGGTCGGATGGGGACGGCGGCTTCTCTCGGCGAGGTAGCCGGGGCAGGGGGTAAAAAACCGAACGCGGGGCTCGCACCCAGCGCTAGTGAAGTCTGTGCTTGTTAGCCGCTAGTAAGCTTGCTAATAATAATTAGTATTAGCTCGCTAGTCTGTTATTAGTTCTCGATAAAGCCCTTGCCACCGGCGTGCTCGAATGGTTCACAGGCTTTGGAGTATTTTACCCTTCTGCCACCGGCATCCCTCGTTCGGCCGAGGGGTGCGGGACCCCCAAAGGCACGGGGCTAAAACCCTGCCGCGGGCTGTAGGGTGCTGTGCCGGGCGCTGTGCCGGCTCCTTGCCCGTGCCCGGGGCGGCTGCGGATGCCAGCCCGGGCGGGCGGATAACGGGCAATGGGGAGGGAGGAGGACCAAGGCAGAAAAACAGACAAGAAAGGTGGAAAAGGCAGCGGCAGCGTGATGGAGAGCCCCCTGCGGCAAAAAGCACCGGCACCAGCAGCGCCTGGACCCCCCCCCCAAGCACGAAGGATGACCCCCTCACCCCCGGCAATGGGACGAGCACGGCCGCCGGCATCGCCCAGACCCTCCCGAATAATCAGCTCGGGTCTCATCCCCCGGCAATCCCCGGACTGTGTCGTATATACGGCTGAGGACAGGAACGCTCGGGGAGGAGGAGGAGGAGGAGGAGGAGGAGGAGGACCACCAGGCTCCCCGCAGCGATGCAACAGCCCGGGACACGAGAGCAAGGACTGTAAGAAGCAGCAGGGCCCTGGCAGTGCCACGGCAGCATCCTCGGCCGGGAAAAACAAGGACACTTCTGTCACCCAAAGCGTTTCTCCGGCGTGTGCCCAGGAGAGGCTTAGCTGTCTCGTTCCTCTGCAGGGTACTGTTCCTCCGAGTTATTTTTTTCCAGGTCGCATACCCCGAGCCTCTCGAAACCGGTCGTGCTATAAATAGCTCTTAAAAAAATAAACCTTCGGGGGAGAAAAAAAAAAAAAAAAAAAAAAAAAAAAAAAAGGCGTAACAAACCTGTTTGTTTTTAGTCTTAAGGAGGGAGGCGGCCGTGATGCCTTGGGTAGCGTAACAGGGAGCGCTCTGTTCTGGGGCTACCCCAGGAGCCCCCCCCCTCCGCCGCTCTCCATCCTGGGGATGGGGGTTTGGGATGGGGGATGTGGGGTGGTCAGGGCCGGAGGAGGGTTGGAAATGCTGTTGGGTGTTGATTTCTGGCCCCGTAAGAGCTGCTGGTGCCCGGGAGGTGGAGGAGAGGGGGCTGCTGGCAGCAGGGTCCTTTCTGCGGCTTCGGGATGGACCGTGGACCCCTCACTCCTGGGCTCGGGGCTGCAGCTGGATGCGTCCCTGCTGTCATGGGACGCTGGGGATGGGGGCTCTGGGGAGACAAAAACAACCCCTTGGGGGGGTGGTGTGTTTCTTTTTTTGCCCTGCCATGATCCTGAGAGGGAGGAAAATTTTGCATCTTCTGCGGACGCAGGTATTGCAGGGCTGGGTTAGCTGCTCCCCCTGCCCAGGACCGGCTCCGTTCTCGTGGGCAGTGGGGTCCTGAACTTGTCCCGCTGTATTGGGGGGTCCCAGACTCGCACCCACCTTTGCGTCGAGTCCGGGCTTCCCAGAAATCCCTCTCCTGGGAAAGGTGCCGTGGGGACGGGGCAGAACCCTGGACCGATGTTGGGACAGCGACTCCGGGGGGGCGGGGGGGCTGCCGTGGGGTCAGACGGAGGCACCGGCAGAGTGCTGACACCCCAAAACCCTTCTGTACCCCTTTGAGGAGATGGGATGGAGGGGGGGGGGGTGCCCCCATGGTTCCACCTCGCCGTGGGTTGGGGGTGATTTGGGGGGGGTCCATCCCCCCTTCCTCGGCTCCAGGGAGGGAGGTGGGATACGGATGCGACGTGAGCGGCTGCTCACCCGGGGTTGCTCCTAACTCAACTTTCCTGCTTGCAGATGGCGTTGACCGAACCTCCACGATTTAGAAGGGCGTCGCGACGGGGACGCTGGCCGGGAGAACAACTGCTGCGGGTCCAGCGGCGAGGTCGGGGGCTTGCAGGGAGCCTCAAGCGATAGCTTGCATCCTTTCTCCTCTCTCTCCTCTCCTCTCTCTTTCTCTCTCTCCTGTTTTAATTTTGTGAATGTGTAGATTGTCCTTGTGAACATATCATTAGACTTGGAATTTGTGTTGTCATTTATTACATCCATGCTAGGGGGGGGAAAAGAAAGAAAACAAAAAGTGGCAAAAAGTCAACGACGACGATGGAAAAGCATGGGGAGGGTGGGGCGGGGGGGGGGGGAACGCGGCAGGAGAGTGCTGACAACGGAGGGTTCACCGGAGCACCGTGGGCAAACCCTGTTTCTGGATGAGAATAAGAATGAATAGTGAATATCACGCGGGTGTGTGACCAAAAACCCTTGGGGGAGGATTTGCCTGTCCTGCCGGGGGCTTCGGGACCGGTGGTCCCATCCCTTGAGTTTTGCTGCGTTCAGGCACGGACTGGCCTGGAAAGCCCAGATTTTAGAAAAAAAAAAAACCAAAACAACCAAACCCAAAATTTCCTTTCAGTTTAGCCGAGAGCATCCGCAGTTTCGAGGCAGCGTTGTGCACAGGGCAGCCGAGCCGGAGGGTCGGTGGGTGCCTGCCGGACACCGGGGTCCGACCCCTGTCCCTGTACCCCCGGCGTGGGTCGGGGTACGGGGACGTGACGGGGGGCATCTCGCCCGGCGGAGGGTCCCGGGGGATGTTGGTAAAGCGGGATCGGAGGAGGGATGCTGGGTGAGTTTCCGTGTCTCTTGCCTTGCCTGTGCGGGTACCGGGAAGGTGTTGCATCCGTGGCTTTACACATCTACCCCCCCCCCCCCCAGCCTGCCAAAAACCCAACGATAACGGGCTTTTCCAGCCCCCCGGGGCGGCCGATGAGGGACGAAGGCTTTTGGGAGGGAGCGTGCAGTTTTATTTAGCTAAATAAAAACCAAAGGGCACCAAAACGCAGTTTCACAGCCCCATTTTCTTGGCATTATACATGTGCCGGAGAGGAGAGGTGGATGATGGCAGTGGCTCGGCTGCTCGCTCCCCCGCCGCTGTGTCGCTTTTTATAACGGGGAGCTAAATTTGGTCCGAGGGCATTAAAGAGATAAATCCCACACGGCGCTGCTCGAGCCTGTGCTCAAAGCGAGGTCGGGGCCAGAAAAACCATCGGCGCCCACAGCGATGCTCGGCGGAGCGGCGGCTTCGCTCCTGCCGGTCCTGATGCTGTTCCGAGTCCTCTGCTGGAATAAGAATAAATTTAAAATTAATTAATGAAGGGAGGTGATGAGTGGAAGCGGCAGCCACGGGGGTTGTGGCGATATTCCCAAAAAACTGGGCTCGGCCGTGAGAACCGATGGGTAGCAGCGTGTGCCGGGACCGGCCGGAGCAGGGCTGGGGGCAGCAGGGCTGGGAGATGTGTGAATCCATTTGCCATGCAGCATTTTGAAGTTGTTTTTCTTAAAAAAAAAAAAAAAAAAAACAACAAAAAACAACCAACCAAAAAAAAAAAAAAAAAGTGCCATATGCAATGTTTTATGTTTGCTGTTCCTTGGTGTCCTGCTTCCCGGCAGGCATGAGATTTTGGGGGGGGGGGGGGGTGCGCAGGGTAGGGGGGGAGCGGAGAAGGGAAAACCCGAAAGCGAGGGAGGTTGGGAAGAGGTGCGAGGAGGTGAAGGCGAAGCGGGGGGCTGGGGGGGGCTGGGGACCTGGGTCACCCCCCCCCCCCCCGAGCACCCCCAGGTTGTACGAAACCGAGGTGTGAACACAACCGCCGTAGCAGGAGCCTTCCCCAGAGAAGGCTCAGATGTATTTACGGAGCTGAAATTCTATTTATTCCTTCGCTGACTATAGAAACAGAGGTTATCCGATTGTTAAGAGATATTATTTTGGATATATTACCTATTAACTTGCTATGGCTGGTAACCATCATAATGTCTGTTATTAACAACCACCAAATAATTCAGTTGTTTTTTCCTTTTGTTAAAAAAAAAAAAAAAAAAAGGCTTATTTTCCATTGACAGTGTAGAGGTTAATAACGACTTAGTTGTGTTTGCTGTTTCTTGTTTGTTTTTTTTTTTTTTTTTTAAGTAAAAAAAACAAAAAACAAGTGGCTTCAGTTGCGTTCGGGAAGTCCTGCCTGGCTCTGGGGTGCCTGTGCTGAGTGCAGGCAGCAGAGCTCCAGTGAAAGAAGTTTAAAAAAAAAAAAAAACCAAACAGACAAAAAAAAAAAAAAAAAAAAAAAAAAAAAAAAAAAGCTCAAATCCTAAAAGAAAATAAAAATTATTTATAAAAAGAAAAAAGAAAAAAAAAAACAAACAGTTGCATGAGTGAGGCTGTGAAGTCAAATCTTTAGTAATAAAGCGGCAGTGCCTTTCTTTTTTGTATTCACCCGTTCACCCCACGTGCAACTGTTTTGTACCACGCGCGCGCCGTGGCGAGGGCGACGTCGCCGCGGCGGGGGCCCTCGGCGCCGGGTGGGCATCTCATCCCCCCTTTTCCCTGCTCTCCCAGAAACAGCCCTTGGCCCCCCCCGCCTTGCCCCAGCACCCACCGGGGACCTTTTACTGGTGCTGTTCCCCCTGAGCCGTCCCCGGCTGCCGCGGGGGAGGCCGGCCGGCTCAGCGCCCAAGTGTCCTTGGGTCCGGCGGATGCTCCCCGCGGCTGCGACACCCAGGGAAAAAGGAAAAAAAATTAAAAAATAACCACAAAACCCAACCTTTTCTTTCGAGGTGTCTTCCCCCTCCCCAGGGACAAGCCCTGAGCTCGGCTGGACTTGAGCTGGGTTTTGCCTTTGCTTGCTCAGCTCATTAAAAAAAAAAAAATTTTTTTTTTTTTTTTTTGGGGGGGGGGGGCGGTCAAGGCCAGCCAGCATCCAGCGGGAAAATCCAAAACTGTGATTTTTTTACGCCCGCGAGCGGCGCGGAGCGAAGCTCGAGTTTGGTCAGCACTTAGGGAAATTATTTCTGTTGTCACCTTTCTCCATGTCGGGGTGCGGCCGTGCCCCAGGTTTGGCTTTCTGAATGTGCCTGATGGAAAGTGGGTCCTGCAGATGTCTATAATTTGCACACAGCGACGATAACACTAAAGTTGATTTTATACGAGTCATCAGAGTTTGCAAAGTGAGTTTTATTTTTTGTATTCCTTTATCTTTACTTAAAGGTGAATGTGTATTCCTCTGGGAGGAATAGGAAGAAAAAAAAAAAAAAAACAGGAATGTTAATAATGTTAAACAGAATACTTCCTCCCTTATTAATATATATATATATAACCCTTATGTATTTATGCATATTGTAAGCTCACTTTAAAAAGCTTTGAACTCTCTTCTGTTGCATGCCGTTCCCAGGCAGCCTTTTATTGTACATGCATGCCTTTAGTCCTGGTTTTCCTGTACAAAGTTAGTGCACAAAGAACTATTTTTGCCTAGTTAATGTTGCCGAGCAATGCATATTTTTTAAATATTTTTTTTTTTGGTCATATATGGAAATAGCATGTTTGTTACATGTAAAAGCTTCCCGATATAAAGAAATACTAATGTTTGGAGATGCCGGTCTTTGCAAGTGTACAGTTTTCAAATGTTGTTCCCAGTGAAACACCCTTGTGATTTCAACTTGCTCCAATGTATTTATTACTCATTTCCTCCCATGTAACTAGGAATCATGGCTATATTTCATATCAACGTTATATTGAAAGTGAAGGGAGATGATTAATACAAGGTTTTGTAACACTGGGGTGTGGCGCCTCCTTATTTACGCTCTTTTTGGCAGATGGCCTCATACTTTCAAAAGAAAAAAAAATAGCATAAAATAAATGGCCAGCCCTGTGGGGTATGAGAGGGGAGGAGGAGTTGCGTAGTTCCGCAGGAGGGTTTATTATCTTTATTATATATATTATAAAGGCGGTGGCAGGGCTTACAAATCCCCAGCATTCCCCATGCAGCCGCCTCTCTGTCCCTTTGGGATGCCCACCCTGCGGGAGCAGTTCGGATACAGGATTTTCTTTTGAAATGAGCAGGAATTGGGGCTGGAGCAGCTCGGAGGCTGCGGAGGCACACGGAGGAACCGGCTTGGCCGAGAGCCTCAGCGTCCGCGTGGAGACATTTGGGTCAGGTTTTTAAGGTTGGCCCGATTCTGGGCTTAAAACCTGCGAATTTGGGACCCGCCTTGGGCCAGAGCGGGCAGGGAAGGATGCTCTGAGCTGAATCTGCCGCTTGCCGCGGGCGCTCGGCCGCAGGAGGTGCCGAGGGCAGGACCCTGACTTCTGGCCCAAGTTTTTCCGTATTTTCTCAGCTTTGGGCTCTGCACAAGCTGGTGCCATTTGCAGCATCACCGTTTCGCTGAGGGTGGCAGGGACACCCCCCCCCAGCTCACCCCGTGCCGCGGATGCTCGGGGAAGGGTCGGTTATCTCCGGGGGGGTGGCTGCATGCCCTCGCCGGGTGGCCTGGTGCAGGGTTAGACCACGCTTATGGTTAAAAAAAGGCTTTTTCTGACATTTAAATGGAATTTCCTGTAGTTCAGCTTGTGGCCTTAGCCTTTTGTAGCTTTTTTTTTTTTTTTTTTTTTTTCCCCCCCTCCATCAGCCACATCAGTAAGACGCCCCTGAGCCTCCACTTCTCCAGGCTGACCAAGCCCAGCTCCTGCAGGCTCTTCTCAACCAGTCCAAGCTCTAAATCATCCACTTGGCCGTTCACTCCCTCCCATACCGGGGAGCCCAGCACACCAGTTGTGTCCCATCCCCTCCTTGACCTGCTGGAGATGGACGTCTCAATGCAGCCCAGGATGCTGGTGGCCACCTTCGCGATGAGGATGGATTGCTGCCTCGTGGGCAGCTTGGTGTCCACCTGGACACCCAGGTCCTGCTCCGCAAAGCCACTTTCCACCCGGTGGGCCCTTAGCGTGCACCGGGGCATGGGGCTATCCCTCCCCAGCGGCAGGACTTGGCCCCTTGCTGAACTTCGTGAGATTCCTCAGCCCATTTCTCCAGCCTGTCCAGGTCCCACTGAAGGGCAGCATGACTTTCTGGTGCGTCAGCCACTCCTCGCAGTTTTGCATTAGTTGCAGACATGTTGACAGCATCCCGGTGTCCAGGTCATTAATTACGAGGTTAAAAGGTAGCTGGCCCCATTATTGACCCCTGGGTTACACCGCTAGCGACCGGTCTCCAGCTGGACTTTGTGCCAGTGAACCCAGCCCTCTGAGCCCGGCCGGTCAGCCAGTTTTCAAGCCACATCAATGATGGCAGCTGATCCAGCCTGTACTTCATCAGCCCCTCCGTGAAGGTGTTGTGGGAGACGGTGCCAAAAGCCTCACTGAAGTCAAGGTAAAGCACCCGCTGCTCTGCCTTCATCCACCGGCCCAGTCACCGCACCGCAGAAGGCTGGATGGGCACACGTTCCCTTTGGGAAGCCACGTTGACTGCTCCCCATCACCTTCTTTTCCTTCAGGTGTCTGGCAATGGTGTCCAGGCTTAGTTGCTCCATCACCTTCGCAGGTGTGGAGGTGAAGCTGAGCGGCCTGCGGTTCCCCAGAGCCTCCTTTTTGTCCTTCTTGAGGGAAGGAATGACTTCTCCTCTCTTCCGCTTCTCAAAAACTTCCCTGACCACTGTTCCCTTTTCAAGAGCACCCGTGGGTGCAGCCCATCAGGCCCTGTGGACTAGGGCAGGTCCACATCCCCCACCAGACCCAATGCCAGGTGAGCTTTGGCTTCCCAAACCCCATCCCTGGATGCCCACACAGTGTCCCTATCCTTCTCCCGGGGCCCCTGCTTCCACCTCTTGTATGATTCTTTGTGGAATTCCATCCCACCCCAATTACCCTGCCCAGGAGAGCACCCGCATCCACAGCCCACGGGCAACGGCTCCCTGCACCCACCCTGCATCAGCCCCCCCAACGCGGCTAAAACAAGCATTACCTAAACCCCAGCGAAATGCCGTTTCCTTCCATAAACAGTTTGCCTTTCCACGTACGTGTGCCTGCTGTCTGGGTCTCAAAGCGCAGGTTTGTTGCACTAATAGAGAATGAAAAGGGAAAGGAAAAAGCAAAAAGCCCTGGGATGGAAAATTGGAGCTGGAGGGGCTGAAAAGGCTCCAAGGAAAGTCCGCGGCAACCGTGCGGTTAGGGAGAGTCTGTGGGTCCCGCCGATGGGCGAACTGGAAAGAGGCTTAAAAAAGGAAAAGCAAGAGAAAAAAAAAAAAAAATAAAAAAAATTTCCATGCCATCAGGAGCTGTTGGATTAATCCTTACCGGAGACTAAAGGCTTTACCAACCTGTGCTCCTGGATTACACCACGCCTGAGCCCCATCCAGCCCGGGAGAGTCGGGCTCTGGTTCTCCTGCCCTGCGGAGGCTGCAGCCCACATCCAACTGGGAGCAAAGACAGGAGCCGGTGGCCACCGTTTTAGCAGCTGCTGGGCTGTCTCCGTCTCTGCAGTGTCCCCGGCAGGCGTGGAAAAACCCTACGATGTCTTGGTAACGGGGTCCTTTCTACCTCTACCCCAAAGGGTGATGGAGAAGCAGCCACCCGGCAGCACCCTCCCCGGCGACTGCCCGAGGGATGCTCTCGTCCCTTCGGCCCTAACCCCGGGCTCCCGGTGCAGGTACAAATGCCTCGTATTTAACAGCGAGGGGAATAGCCAGGGGAATAATTTATCAGCGGCGGTAGGCAGGGATTTCCCATTACAGGGAAGTTTTTAATCAAGATGGAGAGGGCTTTACCAGAAGAGCTTCTCAAGTTCAAGGAATAATTAATTCCCCAAGTCTGTTGGCTGAGGCTGCACGGGAGAGGCTGGATAATAACGGTGGGCTGTCTGCCAGCCAGGGACCCGCTCCCAGAATATACCAAATCGCCACCGCCGTGCTGCTTTTCGGAGCCCCGGGCTGGCAGCCCATGCCAGCAGCACGACTGTTTTACTCTGTCACCCCGTCGCGAGTGGCGAGCGATGTCCCATGGCCCCCAGGGACCAAAATATTCCTCGGGCTGGTGCATCTGAACCCGCGGCTGCAAGGGGCCGGTGGTTGTTGTAGGCGGCCCTGATGCTGTTCAGCTGCAGCAGAGGCAGCTGCTTGACAGCACTTTTGGAGAGTGACTTCACCGTGGGGCTCAGCAGCATCGCTGAGCGCTCCGGGGAGCTATTTTTAATTGGGATCTGCAAATAGCTCAGCAACCTACACCTGGCACGGGCACCTTGGGGCTGCAGCATCGCTCGCACGGGGCGGTGGAAGCGGCGGGGCTGAGTGGTCCTGGCACGGGATCAGAACGGATGCCATATATCTATGTATCTATATACGTCCACACGGGCAGAGTTTGCAGCTTTATGAGGATGAGGCCACCTCTCTGCATCTCCCAGCAAGGTGCCCGGTGATGGATGCTTCAATTAGTCTAACAATAGCACCAGTCCCTGTGCAATTTGGGGGAGAGGGTCCCAGAGCTGCTCTGGCTGCCGTGGAGCCTTCGGCATCCACAAAAGGAGCGGTCGGAGCAGAACGGACCGTGGCTTCGCACAAAGCCAGGGCCAGCAGTCGGGCTCTGGGCAGGCAGCAGAGCGGTGCTTACAGCCTGCTGGTGCCTGGAAGAGCAAAACAGTGTTTTCTCTCTTTTCTCTAAGAAAATGCCCTGCCGACCGAGCCTGGTCAGAAAAGAAATTGCCCAGCTCACCTAAACTCCCACTTTTCTACAGAAAATAGATTTTTGGCCAATTTAAATTAATAATAATAAAAAAACCAACCTGGCACGTTAGCCCCTGCTTTTTGACAAAGCAGCAGAATCTCCATCCCTGCGAAGAGGCGTTTGGGTGGGCATTTGCTCCTCGGGGCAGCGGGATGCAGCGGAGGGGCTGAGCGCTCCTCTCCTAACCTCCCATGCCCCCAACCGGGCATCAGGGTGACCCCCAGGTCTCCCCAAAAAGCATTTCCAGCCAAAGACAAAAGCTCTTGCTCCTCTCCCACGACAAAGCAGAGCTCAGGGCCGGGCTCAGCAGAGGGAGCCACAGACTGTGCGTCCCCGGGCACGGAGGCTGGGACGCAGCCAGGACCTCTCTCCCCATCACCGATCTTGAGCATCACCCAGCTGGAGCCAGGACCTTTGCAAACCCCCGCCAGCTCTCCCTCCTGCTGCTGCTGCTTCCCTACAAAAACCTTTCCCATCCTTCTCTTTCTCTCTTGGCCTCTTACGGTAATAAGCGCTTCCCTCCCAGTTTGTCTCTCCAGGTGATGAGCAAGGGAGATGTTGGAGAAGACGAGCACAGACCTTCAGCTCCCCATAAGAAGCATTTACACGCTTAGCATGACTTTAAAAACAAATGGAGATCCTAACAAAATGTATCCCCCATGTACCTTCTGAAGGTGTTGCCAATGGGGCAGGTGTTTATGTTTTCCAATAATTAACGTCTATACGACTTGCGATATTTCTGGCTAGAGCAGAAAACGCATGCGAAGGATGATCCCTTCCTCCCTGCAGTAGGTAAAAATAATAGGTAAAAACAAATTTACCATTTGTTTTACCATGCCAGTCATTCGTTGGCTAATCTGCTTGTGATAACGTCACTAATGCTGGATGCTGACAACGTTATTTATACAGGAAACAGAATTTTTGCCTTTTTCCTACGCATGGATACACTGCAGCATGGAGCGGCGGCATTCACCTCCTCCGCCTGCTCCCACAGCTCTCCGGCAGGTCGGTGCACGGCTGCCGTGGGCATTGCAGGACACGGGAGCTAAAGAAATGCCAGCCGTACGGTGAGATACAGCTTCTCTGGGGGAGCAGCGGGATGCTGAGAGGGTGTACGAGCCCTCACGGCCAGGGCAGGATGGAGCCGAGGCGTGAACTCCCTCCTGTAGCACCCAGCAAAGGGTTCCCCAGGTGAAGGTTGGGTGGTGGGCACCCACCCGGGAATTGCTCCCTTGGCGGCGTTCGTACATCCCAGACAGAAGAAGCACCGTTGTGGTTTGCCTTAGCGCTTTTAAAATAGTTTACAGGCTTGTGTAGCTCAGTTAGCTGCTCTCCTGGTGGATTTTTAACCTTTGCTTTACTGTCGCGGTCTCGGTATGGAGCAGCAGAGCAAATAGAGAGGTAACGTGGTACGGTCCACTCTGCCAAAACTGGCCTTGCAAAGCCTCCACACCAAAACCACAATACAAAGTTGTTAAAAAAAAAAAAAGAAAAATCCTCACAATTATATGCTGTGGGTATTTTAGCAAAATTTCTTAGAATACTGTGATTTATTTGCTGTCCCTGTTAACAGCCCAGCCCAAGACTTATTAAAAAGAGGTTTAAGGTTTTACATCCTCTCAACTACTAAATCACGACTGCAACTTTAAATACAACTGGAAGGCAAAGCTTTTCATAAAGGTTATTTCCAGGAGTTTGACAGAAGGGCTCAGCCAAAGCTCAAAGGGCACAGCTGACTGAGGGCTCTTTCCCAACGCCGACAACTCACTCGAGAGAGCGGGGGCAGAAACCAGAGGCCAGGTAATGAGCAATTTGAGCTTATTAAGCAACTATGAGCTGCTGGAAGGTTGCGATGGCTGCATAATGCCTGCAGCATGAGCAGAGTCCGTGACTGCAGCCACTGAGTCACCTGGAAGGCAGATTTCCGGCTAGAAAGAGCCCTATTTTGGGATCCCTTGGGTAAAATGCCCAAGGAAAGGCAGACCTCTTCAGATGCTCCCCCCCCATAAGTGCTGACGGGTCCTCAGCACGTGGGTGAGACGTGGACAGCAGCCACCCACTCAGGAACCCATACTGCACTGGTGGACACCCCAGTCCTACTCTGGTTTGCAGTTCCCCCCTGCTGAACGCTGAGAGCTGCAGGCTAGCCATCTGTCAGGGTCTCTCAGCTAGCAGATACTGCCCAGGTTCCTCATACATCGTTCCCAAAGACCTAACCGTAAGGCTGGCCGCGTTCCTGTGAGCTCCCCAGGGGACAGGTTGGGTTGGGCTGGCAGCTCTCACGTCTTCGGGCAGCAGCATTCCTTATCCACCACCTACCTGACCGAGCTTGATGCCCAGCAGCAGGATCTGGTACACGAGAAGGTGCTTTGAGGAAGAAGTTTTGGGACTTGCGCTTTGTAGCAGAGAAGATAAAAACCTACAGTGGCCTTGGGAGCGTGAAGACAGCGTGGGGTCCGGTCACAGGCAACGCAGCTGGGAAGGAGATATCTGCCCAGGGTTTCCAGGAGAGGCATCCTCATTTCCAGCAAGCTCCCACATCAGGGACAGCTGGGACGCGCTGGCAGAGCAAGTGACCCACCAGCCAGGTCCCTGTAGGGAATTCACACACCACAGCATAAGGGAACCAAGGGCACCTCTTTGCACCATGAGATAAGCAGAACTAACCACCTCCCGGCGTTCCTAGCTGTGAAAAGTTGCCTGAAGCAAAGCATAAACCTGCACCTAGAGGTGGAACGCAAGGGGAGAGGACCAAAGAGCCTGCGCCAAGGACCTGGGTGGGCATGGCACAGGGACTCGCTCACCCGTCACTCCGCAGCATGTGTGCAGGAGATGATGGGAGACACTCAAAACCGGAGTGAAAGAAAAAATACAAAGCAGCTGCTTATATGGGGGACTCCTGAGAAAAAAAACGGAGGCAGCGTGTACCACTGGAAGGTATCAGAAAATGAATAGAGCACGTGATAAAGCAGGTGGGAGCCTGGGAGATGTGGTAGGTTAGGGACGGGAGGATGTCACCTTAATAACAGATTTTTATTCTTTTACACATTTGGTTACCGCTTTCTTCTGGTTTGTTTGAGCTGTAAATACTTTCAAGCTGAGTATTTGTTCACCCCAATGAAAGAAGTTTTTCCTATGATCGCAAAACCACGGCAGCTCCTTCCCAGTCCCACACCTAAAACAAAATAGAGGCATGGAATAGAACATTTCTTGCAGAAGTGCCTGCTTTGACAAACAGGCTGTTTCCCACCACAATCAGCAGCTTTAATATACAACCGTGGGAAACACAGAAGTAACTCAGCTTCACAACAAAGACAATTCTTGACAATGCTCCTGGGGCTTCCCAGGAGAGTTATTTCCAAACAGGACAGACCATTTGGGAAAAAAAAACCACCAACACAAAGGGCTGGAGGGGGCTTTCATTCATTATTCCTTCTCCATTTCTGACTGCCACAGCATTCCCCCACAAAGCCGCACTGTACCAGCAGATTCCCCATCCCTGCCTGCAGCCCAAAAACTTCACTGGTTGCCCCATTTATCTTGTGCTCCAGCACAAAGAAGTAGCTAAGAGATTAAAGAACCTGTGCTGGTTTTGGCTGGGACAGAGTTAATTTTCATACAGGCATTTAACTTCTTGTTTTCTCTCCTTTTCTCATCCAGGCAGCAGAAAAACCTGGGCCAGTGGAGCCTGAGGAGGGCTCCTGCCAGTTTGGCAGCTTGCAGAAGGTCACGGTCATCTGTCAGCGCGGTCACGGCTCCAACCGCAGCACAGACACCATCCACCCCTTGAAACTGCCTGGCAATATAGAAGAGCAAATGTTAAGTGGGAAAGGGCTACAAAGGGACTTCCCTGGAGCACACAGGCATAGCCCGCTTTCCTTCTGGTGACGCTGAGAAGTCACAGGGCAGCTGCATGCTGTCCCTGGGTGTGCAAGCACGGCCGCACACAGCCCATGCAGTCCTCCCTTCCCTCTACACCACCCATTGGCAAAGCTTTGGCTGCAACGCTCCTGGGGAGTCTGAGATCTGTAAATTATTTTTTTTTTTTTTCCCCCTGAATCTCAGCAGTATCTGCATCCCAGGAGGACAGGAGTGTCTTTAAGACAGCCTGCCCGCCCTGAAGGAGCAGTACAGCTTCTGCTGGCACAGGCTGAGCTCATTGCTATGCATGGTACACAGCGGGGTGACCCAACCAAGACTTCAGCTTCAAGGTCTCATCGCATCTGCATCATGTCTGCCGTTAGGATAGATTTGTTCAGGTAATTTGAACGTTTGGCCAGGAACCAGGTATTTCCTCAGTAAAGTGTGATGAGGCGTCCAGAACGGCTTAAGAAGTGCACAAGAGGACTATAAGCCCACATGAGCCTCGATGCGTGCAACTGCCGCTCCAGAGCAGCCACTGCCTCCCACCTTCCCTGCCCCACTGTCGATCCCTCTGGCACCAAGGACCAGTAAGAAAAAGGTGACACCAAATCTTGGGGGCTGTTTGGTGCCCAGTCAACAAATGGAGACTCATCTGGGGACAAGAGCAACTACTGTCCCAGAAGAGGAACCCAACATCTCACCCCAGGCTTGGAGCACCTGCTAGTGCAGAAACAACCCCCACCCAAGGAGACCGAGCTTGTGCCACTTCCTCGTGATGCCATCACCTCCAAGTCACCAAGGATGCTGCCACTCCAAAGGATAATATTGTGCTTTAATGTTTGAAAGACAACGGACTTCTACGTGGTACAACAGCAGGCTGTACGTACTACACATACATACACACTGGTTGTAGTTAAAGCTTGTGTATTTGAACAATACTAATGTTCAAAAAAACGCACCAAGTCTTACAACAACAAAAATGTGAACAAAATCCAAGGCCACAAGTATAGAGAGGTATGTTTTAAGGACTACAGGTCACACGGAAATAAAAAACAGCGGTGGTGCAATGCGAACTTTATCCTGAATAGATAAGTGGTTAAAACGCAACCTTTTCATTACCTCAGGAGCAAGACAGTGCTTTACCGAGACTGAATTTCCAAACTAAAGCAAGCAAAGAGAAACAAATGTACTAGTGTGTACCCCTTCAGTCCTCAAATTCTCCTTCCAGTTGTTCAGCTAAAAAGAGAAAGAGTTTTACTCTGAACTTCAGGCAAGAAAGATTTAAGGCTTTTCAGCTAGATATTTGAAACATACACTGAACTGAAAAATGGCAGTGTCTGCTCTCAATCACTTAAGGAAAACAAATGCCATAGAGCTAGCGTATTTTATAAATGGGCAACACACAGCTTGTTTATGCTAGCAGACAAACACTTTCATAGCACCTAACTCTACAGAATCCAGGACAGAGGGTATTATAAAAGATTTTTCCAATAATGCTGTGAAGGTCATCAAGGTAAAATTAGAGTAATTAAATGCGTGACATTGCTGTTCTTGAAAGCTCTTTAGACCCAATGGAAATTTGACCAGACATGATTTTCATTTCATTTCTAACATGGGTTGAAGCAAGAGACAGGAATGTTGGTAAGATCAAGCTTGCCAGACGAGGAACTGCCTTTTAGTTAGTGTACAGAACATCTTGGGTTCATATTCGGCAAAGCAGATACGACTATGGGAACCTGCATTGTGGGCATCTGACACTCTGTCTGACATTTTATTTTTTAAGTTTTGCCTCCTGTGTTTAGTTTGAGAAGGGTGGTTTTCGTTTGCGCCTCATGTTTTCCCAATTAAGAGTTACAAAACACCCATTAAAATTGTAACAAAGTATAAGAAGTTCAGCCAAGTCCAGCTGACCGTAACTTTCTGTACCAATACTGCCACATACAGAGGTTGCCACATACACAGAAAAATGTAGTTTAATTCATTTTGATGGCCCTGGAAATGCTTTTCCCAATTCCTCTTATGAAATAAGCTGTTGTCATTTCAGGTTCTTTGCCCTGAAATGACCTGCCGTCAGGCAGGAGAGGTACAATGTGCTGTGTTCAGGATTTCAGTGCTCACCTTTGGTCCAACATTTATGAGATGCAAATCTTGAAATGCTTGAAAAGAAAACTTCATTTACAGATTATCAGACTAGTTTTAGCTTCTCAGTCTAACCCATGGAAACCAAGAAGGAAAGCCCAAGATATAAATATCATTAAAAACCTCTTTGGATATCATAGCACTTTGCAGACAGACTCTGGGGTTTTTTCCTCCCCTCTCTTAAAGTTTGCTTAAAAATAGTAAGAAACTGACAGTTAAAGTGGTCAGACATTCTGAGGCACAGAGAAAAAGGTGCATAAACCCCTTTATATTGAGATAAGACTGTGCCCCAAATAATTTAGAAGTTAATTCCCTGCATGTTAAGAGGCTAGGGAAAATGTGTTTTGAATTTCCCAAACAAACAAACAAAACCCACGCAAAAAAGGAGGGTTAATACTAGCAAGAATATAAAACACCACCAGAGGTAACATCTCAAAGAGGTATAACATACATATCCAGATACTGAAACAGCCACTGCAGGACTTGTAATAAAATATAGTCAGAGATAATTCAGGACCATCTTTTTCAGCAGAGGTACAGTATTTGCAGTATAAGTGGTCCTACAAGGATCCACAGCCTTTCAGCTGTTTCCTGTGCTGCTCCATATTTATTCTAATAAACATAACTATTTCATAAATATCCATTTCACTCCCAAGCCCCACTTTTCTCCCAGTATATTCTGCATTGTGGATGGAGAAACATTTCTAAAACCCTATTTGTAGCTTGTAATTCTGTGACATCAGCACCATTGGAAGCCCAGGAGGAGCCTACCTCATCGTTACATTTATCACTTGCCATCAGAAGTCTTTTACTGCACAAAGACTATGACAACAATTCACAACGATTTAGTTTAAAAGTGAGATGTAGGAACAACTAAGAACAGACAGTGACACCGGACAGAACAATCTCCAGAGTGCATTTAGAGAATAACACAGTTTCAGCTCCTGATGAGTGTCAAGAATTCTTCACGGGTCTTTGGATCCTCCCGGAATACCCCCAACATTGTGCTGGTTACTGTTTTACTGTTCATTTTCTGTACCCCACGCATTACCATACACATATGCCTAAAAGAAATAAGAGGGGAGTCAGTAAGTCAGGCATACTCATAAAAAAAGAAGTAAACCCACAGAGAGAGATGTTTCTTACACAGTCACATTAAATTCTGAGGAAGTGACAAAACCTCCATATCCAGAATAGATATCTGTCAGTAGTACCTCAGCTGTTCTCTACGGAAAAGAAAGTCAAATTCCCAGCTCCTAAGCGCTGCCTTCTCTCCTCTGATACTAGGAGAATCCCACCTTTCCAAGGTGCATTCTGATCACAGGGACATGACTGTTGCTAGTCCCACACTTTGCTCTACTTGAGGAAGTAGAAGGTGCACTGAGGCTGAGCACGGACCCAGAGCAACTGGTAGAGCTGACCACACTGCCGGTTGCCACATCTCTGCAGTGGATAAGGTAGCCCCCCACTTTAAATGGCTCCAACCCACCAGGCCATTTCACTGAACAGGCAAGGATCACTCCTGCCTGCGCTCTGTCTCATAAATAAGCGTGGCACGCAGCTACCGCAGCCAAAGAGGCAACACACAACAGCCTGGCAGCAGGCAGCTGAAATCACACACAGCCCATACGTTACTACAGAACAGCTCAGAGTAACTTACGTAGCTTCAATAACCACTCCAACTCCAGCGGGCTGTAAGGCTTCTGTGATAGCTATTGCAATTTGTTTGGTAAGGCGTTCCTGGACTGAAAGAACAACAGGGAGTTCAGACACCGTGTTAAATCTGACTAGCATCAATGCAACACCACCACTATCTAGATAGCAACATTGCATCCTTGCTGCCAGGTGTGCGTATTCCCCACCACAACACACACACACAAGTACTGCTCTTCCTAAATAAATTTTATTGGTACCAAATCCTATCTTATGGTTTGTATCCTGGAACAGACCTTTTATTTGCTTGTTTATATTAGCAGTCATTTTGCTTTACACCTTTGCAGGAATTGCATTACCATGATTCATTATAACAGCTCTTACATTTCCTATTATGCAGTTAGAGTTTCTCACTTCTCTGTTTTCTTTCCGTTTTTATGTATTTGCTCACTGGCTTTACTGCTGCACTATTCATTCCCTACACACAATTTCTCTTTTTAAGGAAAGGAAATGGAGATTAAAAATGAGCAAATTAAGAGAGTCTATTGTCCTGCAAAGCTTTACTTCCTGCAGCTCTAGCACCCTCTATTCACCAGTCTGACACCTAATGGTCACTAAGACTTCTGATGCCCAAAGCAGGCCAAATTTAACTGCAGGACAATGAGAGCAGGCTGACCCCAACCCAAGGCCTCAGACCCTGCAGCTTCCTCCACTTCTTGGGAGAAGCAGGCAGGCAGCCCATAAACATGGCAGCTCTCGCTTCATGTCTTCAGACGACAATTCTTGAAGTCATCTCTCAAATTATCTGTAGGAGAGTTCATCTCCAGCAGCATCCAACTAGTTTAGTTATTCCTGGCAGCTGTATCTTGTAGCACATTTATCTTCTGAATCAGTTACTGCCTACATCTATTTTCATAGCGAGATTTTACCCTTCACTGGAAACGTAGAAGCTAAGTAAGATGACAGATGTGAAACACCTGCTCAAGAGCAGTGTTTTTCTTCACACTAAAATTCACACAGCTATAGTCCACCTACAATTACCAGTACCCTGAGCTGGCTGGCAAAGGAGTGCACACAACAAAACCAAAAATTCATCTGTTTACCTTGTAATCTTCTGCTGTATATTTCCACAATCCTAAAAGAGAAAGGAAAAAGACAATGTTATAGTTATTCCCATCTGATCATTGTCTGATCTTCACAATTAATTTGACACTATCAAAACAAGACCACTGTACTGATCCGTGTCCTTCCTGGAAACCCATCCAACATCATGCTGCTGCTTAGCCCCTGGCTGGCATTGCTCAAGGACCTCCCTTAGCCCATCACTGTGTTTCGCCACAGGTTCCCCCTACCTGCAACCCCAGAGACTATTTCAGGGGCAAACCTGTCACTTCTCCTTAGAGCTTCTTCTGTTGGCTGTTACTTTTGAATTATCTGTACCACCACCCACCTACATCACAGAGTTGCCCAAAGACTCTCTGAACGCTAATCCTTGAACTGAGGTCTGACTACCTCCTTTTGCTTCAATCTAAACCAAATGCTGTTTTAAGGACAATTCAGATATTGGGATTCCCAGAAGGCTACTGAAATTAAGCAAGAGATGTTTTGGACTCTTGCATTTAACCACAAATTTAACTAACAACAATGAGACAGAATTGTTTTCATTTAAAACAGACACTCTCCACCCATATATCACACCATCCTTCACATTTCAATGCAGGGATGACCTTAATGCTCCCCTCAAACATTACTTCAGATTTAAGCCATTTGTGAGCCAATGCAAGTGATACTACCATCATTTATCGCCACAGTACTAAAATCCACACCTTTAAGGAAAGTCTTATAAATGCTCTGTCCCTCAATGGATTATTCATGCCAACCTCAAATGCTTAATTACACGTCAAGTGGCCATGTAAAGAAGTTGCTATAGAAAGCTTCAATACCCATCTGGTCAGACTAGACAAAAAACAGACACTGGCTGGCAGCCTGAGGCATTAGTTACAAGAAACATTTCTGACAACGAGGCTTGTCTGCTGTTTTGGAGAGAGAATTATATGCAGAAACTCCCCTCCAGAAATGAAATGGTTGTGTTATAGCCATTCTAAACAAAGCCACATAATATTTAAATACATGGGTAGGAAACGAGCTGATGCTCAGATACTTTTACACTGGTGTTGCATATAAGAAGTCCTATAAGCAAGTTTATGTAAAAACAGTTACTTGCATTAGCATTTTCAAGCCTGAGCTTAAAATCCAAAGAACGATGTTTGTTTACTGAATACAGGTCATCCCCAACTACAGAAACCCACCACATTAGACTAATCCTATTACAAAAGATTAGGCCCACAGTACCAATAGCCTCACAAATCTTTGTTTGAACACTGGCTGCATTATATAGGGCACGAAAGGGAAGCACTATTTGACCCACCAATCTCTTCACGGTAAGCACTCAAAAGCAAGTCAGGACTGAGAACATTTTGTTATACAAGAATCTAATCTTTTCAGTATTGCAGTATATGGGAGTTTTACCCTAACTTGAAAAGAGGCAAGATTTAACCTCTCAAGCACAGCGCAGGAAGCCTTGCACATATTCCTGCATGCTTCTATACTAAGTAGTAGGAAAATTGTACACTTCTAGCACCATGCTGCCACTTGCATTAAAAATCACCAAAGACAGTTTTGAGCTCCTTTTTACATCTGCAATTCAGAGGTAACTAGAGACCAGAGCAAGCACAAATCAACTGATGCATATTTCAAATGTGATCCTTAATCTTGCATTCAAGCCCTGCAGAAATGAAACCAAGGACTAAAGACGGTCTCTTCAGTAAGGATGTTCGTCTTCAGAAATCCAACTCAAAAAAAAAACCCGCACCACTTAAAAAGATCCAGCTACATGAGTGCCAGCCAACACATGACACAAGCCATGAACTGCCACACAGACATCCCCAAGCATAAGCAGCTACAGAAGGCAAAGTCTTTCACCCAGCAACTGCAGTGCTGACAGCTCAGAACCTCATCCTACAATTTCAGCAGTTAGGTACAGCCACAAAAAGCATGTAGGAAAAAATTTAAATGTTCAATTGCCTGTTTCAGCCTTTTAATCAGAGCAAAGTCCCCTCCTATAAGCACTGCTAGAAGACTTAAAGATGACCACCCTGTAACATGAAGTTACGTTAACAAAGATGTCAGCTCTGAGGGCCCTTCCACTTCCAAACCAATTTCACTGTTGTGCAAGCAGCGCACAGAACAGAACTGACTGACTTTAAAACATTTTAGTGTCATACCCTACATATCTTACCTGCTAAGAAAACCCAGCAGGCATGCAGATTTACAAGGCTAATTCTTATTAGTATTATTGGAACTACAGCAAGACTAACGGACATATCAGGGAAAGTATAAGCAAAACCCATGTGGACTTTCTGAACTACAGCCAATTTTTCAGATTCGTTTCTCAAGAGACCCTTCCACTCTGGTCCCCAATAATCTGCTTATTGAAGGGATCTACCATCCCCTTCCTCACCAGAACTAGAAAGTGCCACTTTATAACAAGATTCAGTGCAACAACGGATCCAAGGGCACTTGTTGCGGAAAAAGCTATTTTACGTAACAGATGGATTTCTCAAGTGTATCATAATTGCTTTGTTTCTTAGGCTAAACCTTATCTATAAAACGTACCCCATGGCGCTCTCAGCAGGTCTCCAGTGAAAGAAAGAAATGCCAAATTTATCTGAAGAGTCAGATAACAGATGAAAGCTTTAGATTCAATTTCTATCCATAGAACGTGTTCATTTACAGTTTGGAAGTTTGGGATTTTTGTTCTTATCAGTCAATATACGTGCAAGTAGTAAATAGCTAGAGATCCCCACCGGTTTTTGTGGCTTGCCTTAGAACATGACCAAATTCTCTGTTGTTCTTCCTTCTGTGCTCCCCCGCAGACACCAATGCTTTGCATGAACGTACAAAAGCGTTACGGCTCTACTAGTCGACTGATGTGAATTAACACAGAGCTCTAAGACTTATCTGTCCTCTCCACAAAAAAACATAATGCCGAGGATTGGTCTAAATCCAAATCCAGGACACAAAGTGGGCTGAGCTTTAGAGGGGAACCAGATTAGAAAGATTAGCACAGTTAGCACAGCTTGGAATCCTTTTTACAAATTAGCATCACTTTCATTACATTAACACTTACCTAGCAAGCTTGCTGAGGCCAAGTACTTGTTTGTTAGGAAGATAGCCAATATGTACCTAGACAGAGGAGAATAAACCATTAACAGAATCAAAACTACATTTCCAAATACATATGAAACTCATGCATAGAGAATGAGCTGTGTATTTGCCCCAGAACTAACTCTGGAACAGTCCCGAAGTCTTAGCATGTGGGAGGAACATGCCACCATGCAAGCCTGAAAAATTGTGGAGCTAACTGAGACTGTAAATGCCTGGTGATGTCAGTGTCCTGGTGAAGAATAGGTCAGTTTTCTGAGGGGGGAGGGGGGGAGGGGGGGAGAAAAATCACAACTCTTCAAGAGTCAAGGCTTATGTTCCAAGTCTCAGGAATGCTACAGAGTACTACTACGTTTGGGTACAAAAAGCAGCCTATTACTCAGCACAGCACTGTTCATCTCAAATAAACATGCTTTCCTTTCAAGACCTAAAACAGATTTAGGGAGTGGGAGGGAGAGGGACTGTACTTTACTTTCAGTGAAAGTTCTGATGGCCAGAAGTACTTAGCCACCAAAATCAGGCTCCACTTACTGATTATTATTTTTTTCCCCTTGCTTTGGTAGTACCATAGACCACTGTATGATTAAGTCAACTTCCATCCTGCTCGAATACGGATTTGCTGAACATTCATACTGAACACGTAGTTGCGCTAAGCTGGAATAAGTTCTTTAGTAAAAATGAGCTCAGATACAAAGGTAGGGGGAAGGCCATTTAGCTTCTTGTTTTTAGAAAGCAACATAGACTACTGAATTCAAGTGGGTTTACAGTTATAACAGATTATAAACCAGCATTTGTGTTCACTGTACCAGAGACTTGAAAAATTGGCCAAGATACAGTAGGGGAGTGTCAGTGTAGGATTCCGTCTTAGCGCTTTGCCTAAAGGCCCCATCTCAGAATCCTGTATTGCTGTACCTGTAGTTAGAGGTACCACAGTGCACCTAATTACCTGGCTAACTTGCTCATTGCTATCACTTCTGTTGGGTAATCAACCCACTGACACCTGAAAAGACATGAAACATTTCAGACAAAGTGAGAGACATAACTTAGAAATAAGCGCTGAATCCTGTTTCCCATACAGTATTTTTGTGAATGTCTTAATATCATTTAAGATAGAACTGCAAATACAAGACCTACTAGTCAGTGTTTGCAGCCTGTTTGATGTACCCAACAGGAGAATGGTTAGTCTGAGAATATTTAGAGGCATACCAAGTCATTTAGCAGACCATTATACGAGCAGGACCGATTCGGTGTTTGCGAGGAGATTTCTCCAAACCACACAGCCTAAACAGCTAGATGTAAAAAGAATGCATATATTGCCACAGGAGTAATGAAGAGAATATACACAGTACGTGTAACCAAGAATAACAGGCAAAATAGAAAGCTTGCACAGAAAAAGAGGTTACCGTGTTTTCCAGTATAAAATACTAACAGTAAGAAAAGAAAGCAGATGAAATTGAGTTGACTCAACTAAATAACCAGCTGGTTTGTGTTCAGGTATTTTATTTTTGGGAGACAGTTTATTTGGAACATATGTGGTACTGATCGAATTTTACAGACAACAAAAGCACTTGCTACTCTCCAGCCTGGTAGTACTTATGGTAGAACAGATGAATCAGAATAAGCTCCATCCTTCTGTGCTGATATGGAAGTGAAGAGGCTGAGATCTGCAGAAGGGACTACCCACTCTGAACTCTTCATCACGTTTACAGTGGTTAACTTGAGAATTTTTTTTCTTTTTAAAGTTGTTGGCATCACAATTTCAACACCTTCTGAAACACCAGCCCCTTCCATGGAAGTCCCAACCTCAGCAGCCTCCTGCTAGTTAATTTTGACTACCTCCTCCCTGACAGGGCTTGCTTATTTAAGGCTGGGCTGCTAATCAGAAGTTTGTTCCACTCACAGTGGGGGGCGGGGAGGGGGGTGTCCCAAGGTGAATGCGCACTAGATAGCTCTGAGCCAGAAGCTAAATCCGTGACAGAGCCAGCGTGCAGGGTGAGCTGGTTTAATATCAAGATGTCTGCCCTCAAGGCTTGCTGCTGCTTCACGAAGAAGAGCTTTGATATGAAATGTCAGAAACCATTAGATTACTTAGACTAGGAAAGGTTGAGCGTTATATTTTAGGAGCTTAAATCCAAATAAAACTCACATTAAGGAGGTCTTCCTTATTTGTATTCTGAAGATTAACTTCTAGAATCATAGCCGTAAGCGGTAAATACTTATAGCTTTAAAAGCTTTGTAGTTACAGCTACAAAGTCTTTTACATGTATTTAGGTCTTTTATCATGTATTCCCACATTTGTTTTGTGAGGAAGAGTTACCTTTCCAACAAATGGAACGAGGTGATGCTCACACAATGAGAACATGTCTATGTCCTTCACAATTACCATCTCATCATGATCTTCATCAAAGATGGCGTCATTCAGAACATCTGAAATTAAACATTTGCATTAAAAAAAAAGATAAATGCACAAGCATGGAAGGTTCTTCCAGCCAGTATCTGAGAAAGCTTGTAGCAAGAGCATAGCTCTCTCAGAACTACAGATTTTAGGGTTAAGATACGGGACGCAAGTAAGGAGTAACATCACAAGTATGCTTTGGTTTGCATACGATCACACAATTGCCACAGTGCATTCAAGCTACCTATGTGCTACCCCAGAAGTCAGCCTATATAATGTTTTAAGTAATAGTTTGAGCCCAGGCTAGAACAAGTCTAGTCTTTGCAGAATTACTGACATCTTAAGAGCAATTAAGACCACAGCTGATAAAGCCCGTGCTGAGGAGAAAAGCACATCTCAAAGTGGGCTTCCATTAGTGCTTCCACATACCACAAGCAAAGCTGAGACTGAGGTTTGAGAAAAGCTAAGCCATCACAGTGGTTTCTCCAAACACTTCTACACCAGCATCACTACCTTCAAGGAGGCTTTGCACGCAAATAACATACTCTTTTAGTTCATCCTGAAGCCCCCCCCAGCCAGCAGCTGTTTAGACGTACACAGAAGTCAAAGAGATAGATCTGTATCCACAGATTGGGAGAGATTTGCTATCCTGAACTGAATGCAAGCATACATGTGCATATTCCGGCCTAATTCTGCACCTCAGAGTTAACAGAGCACTGAGGTAGAGAGACCCACGAAGATAGAAGGAAGAAGAGACAGCTCAGTAAGAAAAGGAAGACATAACGTGACACTTTATGCTAGACTCCGAGCTCAGTAGAACAGATCCTCAGTTGATTTTCCAGACTTAGCAGTCCCCTAGCAATCCTGACACAGGTTACAGCAGATCACTACAGCCTCCACAGACTACAGGCAGCTGGACCATCCTTGGAAAGGTTAAAAGTAGAACGGTCTCAAGTTAAGAGACCTAGCCTTTTGAAGGACAAGAGAGAAAGGCTGTCTAGAAAAGAGAGAGGAGAAAGACAGAGAAAATAGCAAGACAGAACTAGCTGTACAAAAGGGCTAATAAGCAGAACAAGGAACTCTGCAAACAAGTTAGCTTGAAGCCACACCAAGTAACTACTTGGAGTTACTTCCAGGAACCAGAGTCACATACACCATGGCCAGAAGGGGAACCAGGGTGCTCAGGGACTGCCCTGCTTCATCCATAGCGGAGCTTAGCACCTGCAGTGATGATCACACAAATCTAATAGGTGTGTCTGCTCTACTTGCCTTTATGCCTTCCCCTGACATGCACGTACACCTAATGGCCACCATCTGTTGTTGATAACGTATCATCATCATGGAGCATTTTAATTTCCTGCTTGCTATCAGCACTACACAGGTAACCCTGGAAACTGTGCGCAAGATGTTCTGCCTGCGACGCATGTTCTTTCCTGAGAACGACTGGCAACCTGCAAGACAGCGAGGCTGAACCCCAGAAGGCTTTTGATCAGGTCAGAGAGCAGGAGTAGGGGGCACAAAAGAGGCCAAGAAACAACTCTGTAAAGGCACATGATTTTGTTTGTCCAATTTCAGAGTCTAGTTTACATCAAACACTGCTGGAGAGTATTTTGATTACATGGGGAGCATCATGCAGTTGTATAACTACGAATTCAATCAGGAATAGCCAGAACCCAAAACAGAGCAGGCTCAGAGGAGAGGGAAGGGGAGACAGAGCAGCCATCTGGGTTCTTAGCTCCCTCCCGCAGCACTCTGCAGACATGCCATTTCTACAGCAGAAAGGCAAACAGTGGTTTCACAAAACCTGCTACTATGCCCAGCATTATTAAAACAAAATCCAAACGGATCCACGAAGCATCTCCAGAGTGACTGCTGCTGTTATTAGACCACCAGCCTTGCCAGAAGTGTATCAGAGCCTGATGTTAGATATGGATTTACGTCAGCACATTCGCAAAGCAGACTGTTCAGAACAATCAAAAATGGCCATGTTCTCATTAAGAGTCATGGTAATGTGTGACACAGCATAAGGCCAAAGCTACAACAGAAGCTACTTCACCGTGAAGTCTCATATATATGTATATATATGCATATACACACTTATTCATGTATAAAACATATATTAATAGATCGTACAAACTTTAGCTAAGGAACCTAACTCTATTACTGGAATGCTGAAGAGCCATGTTGTATCATGAAGACAGCTGTTAGCCCTATTTTAAAGCTGGGGGGGGAAAGAAGGTTAAGTGACCTGTGAAGTACCCACACAGCCAACTTCAGGAACAAAATGCATCCTTCTCACAGCTAAAGTAATCAAACAGGAACACAAAGGTCATCCATCCTTCTTGCATATACTCTCTTAGGCTACAGCCCAGAGTCACAGCAGTTTGGACAATGCCCCCTCACAGCCAAGCTGTTACAGGTGTGTAAGCAAACAGATCCATGCACTAAGAATATAACCACAGAGCTGTGGGATGCTTGGTCCTTCTCATTTATACAGGTCTCGCCAATTTTGCACCTTAGATTTATTGAATATTAGCAGCAAGTTGCAGCCAGATCACAGACGAAACCTGCTCAGCTGCATAACCTCTGCAGTTGTGCCTGCAGCAAGGTGTGTTGATTTTAAGTCAGCACCAGTTACTCCTTGAGAAGGAGGGCCAGAGCCCATAAAGGAAGACACCAGCTTAGTGCTAGCCCCTCCAATAACCCCTTCACAACCGCTAGATGATTCAGGGAGACAAGGTAAAACAAAATGTGAGACTGAAGGCCACTACCTGTGTAAATGGCCACAGTGTTGAGAGCTCCAGTCACCCCTATCCTGCTCCAGTCCCTCCTGCTCACGCTTCACAAGCCTGTTCTCCTGAAAATAAGCATAGCTTGAAGACTGTCTATACATTCCTATACCTCCCTCTTTGAAATCCAAGCCTTGTGTTGACAAAAGAAGAGTTAGGTAAGAGTAGCTGTGACAAGATGCTGTGCTATGTCCCACCGCGGCACTTGTTTTCAGTAATTACACAGGAGAGACTTGTTTGGCAGACTCAAACACTTTGTGCAGAGAGGCAATACCATTTTATCTAACTTTGTCTGCCTTTCATTTTTTAATTTTTTTTAGTCATTCAATTTGCAACAGCATCAAAGAGGGCCCCGACAAGCTCAGCCTGCAGCACATGTTCTGGAGAACTTAATGGAGCTGAAAGGACAGAAGGGGAAACAGGGCCTCAGATTAGCCAGGCCAGAAGCAAAGCTAGGGCAAATTCATGCCTCTTTTCCCATTCTTTCATTCTACCTACTAGGCCACGCTGCCTGCTTCACTATCTTGATTTCAGTTTCCTCATTTGGAGGCTCCAAAACATCTACTATTGCCACTCAGGACAAGGTCTAAAAGTCATGTTGTCCCTCCCCAGGCCTGTCCCAGTTCACACAGAGCAATGTGGCTGTGTCTCTCAGCTCTAGAATACCCACCTACCCTTCTAATGCAACTGCATCTTCTCCATCCCTTCCCTCCTGTGGCACCAGGATCTTCAAAGCAAAAGCATAGAAGTCAACAGGGCTTTTAGAGGGAAGGACGACTAGAAGTAAATATTGCTAGCTTGGTTTCCTGACAAGGCAAGGCACATGCAGCTCAGATGGGCTCCTCCTCAACAGGCTACTTTTCCTTAATACAAAAAGGAAATTCTTCCTCTCAAATGAAGCAACACTTCTACTCCCTTCAACTACCACCTACGTGCTCATCTGCATCAGGAGGACAGGACTAGCATCTCCTCTGCTAGCAAGATGGGCATGTTCATATATCATCCCTTGGCCTCTCAGTCATACCTCCCCTCACTCTTTTCTTAGTTACAGCTGTGCTCAAGTGCTGCCACAAAGCCGTGTCTATAAGCCAAAGGAGACAGCAAATAACCCCATTTTCATTCTCTACCACCCCAGAAAAGCTAATGGAATTTACTGCTGAAGTCCTTAAGCCTAGACACATCATGTTAATGAAAAGCTAAGATTTGAAATAAAATATACAGCTGGGAGGAGGCGAACAAGAACAAACATTATATGTACAGTCAGGGCACTCTCTAGATTATTCCAGCTGATTTTTCCTTCATCCCAGAGTTCAAGTCTTGGTGTAGAAACTTCAGTGGCCTCTTAAAACTGAACAGTCACCTCTGCTGCAAGTTAACTCCTGAAACAGAGCAGAATTATTTTTTTCCCTTTATCTTCAAAAAGAGTTGATAAAAGCAAAAATCAGAATTGGATGAAGACAGAATGAGAAAGACCTTTCAGGATTTTGCGTCAGAGCTGAGCAAAAAGACCTGTTGCTATAGAAACTATTTGCATGGCTTTAATGTGACACAGGAAAGCAAAAGCACCTCTGGCAACCAAAGAAGCTAGAGCCCGCCCAGCAGCTGGCTCAGTAGGTAGAGGGAATAAAGCATAGTGGCACTCTGCAGAGCAGCACTGCATCAGCTCCACAGCACTTCAGCTGTCCCATTTTTACTATGCCTGGGAGACAGAAGACTGATGGAGGTTGTTCTCACTATGTGTTAAAGTACTTCCCCGTGGTGTTAAGTTGCCTCACCACTCCACTTTAGAGAGGAGTCAGACTGAGGATTGTTCAGCATCAACAGGACGAAGGCAGCCCCAGAGATTCCCTGATACTGTTCCCTGAGCTCATCCATCCTGGCAGAGACATAAGGCACAAGGTTCTGCTGATACCCATTACACGGCTCCAGCCTGTCCTCACCAACAGGCCCTGTGCTCTCCACAGCAACCCAAGTCACAGCAGGCAGCCGAGGCCATCGTAGGAATGGGTTCAGGCCAAGGGGAGGGCAGATGTCCTATGAGGGTGGTGGGGCAAGTCACACCATACCAATGCCCATTAGTTTGAACAAACTGAAGTGCAGGCTGAGGTCAGGTACCTTCTGCTCTCCTGGGAACACAGGCTGAGTTACACCAAAAGCAATGGCAGGGGACCTTGCACAAACTAGGAACAGGTCATGGTTTGGAGGATACTCCAGAACAGCAGTGCCACGAGCCAGACACCAAAGGCTAACCATTCATTAAGGCAGAATCAGCTGAGGTATGTTGGCAGATACCTTTGACTGTCTTACTCAAGAAGTTCCTCTTCATCTGCAGACATGTAATTGAGAGAGCAGGAAACACAAGCTAACAGCTGAAGCTAAGAGACTACAGGATCAGAACTGCATCTGGAAGAAAACTGCTGTAAAAACCTTTCAGTTGCTGCTGAGTAAGCAATAAGATGTAGAGTCAAAACTCAATATTTTTTTTTATTTATTCTTGTGATGACACTACAGGTTAACTGTAGTTAGAGAAAAATATTCCAGACAAGAAACAAGAAAATTATTGCAGCCTTTCAGTAGTAAAAAGGTACCAGGAATTTATTACACAGAGAAGAGAAGCAGGCTACAAAAACATTCATAGAGAGTTCGTATTGCCACAGAAAGTTAATGACTTTGGGTTGCTAAGAAAGGGGGTGGTCTGAGTGTGCCGTTTGCTTCAAGAAGTCTTGAAGAGCTCTAGAAAGACACAGCCTAAGATGCTACATTAGTATTTAAATAGGCATTAGAGTTCAAAAGCTGCAGAGAAAATTAATTGAGCACTATGTGGCTTCCTTGCCATAACAAACCTAATAGGAACAAAGAGAAACCTCAGATGCAAAAGAATTTACAAGTTTGACTAATATTTCAGATTTCATCACTGCCACACCAAAGGACTTGAAACAGGCATTCAACTTCAGACATGAACACTTGCTTCAGAAGCAAAGCTTAATTCCTCAGTTACCAGAAAAGAGGTGAACCAGATGTGTAATTTAAGGCACATTTCATAGAAGCAAAGATGGAAGAAAAGCATTATTGCTATTCAACTAATTCAGGCCATCACTTGTACAGATTTGTTCATTTTCCTTACAAGACACTTTCCATGTTGCAGTGAGAGACTCAGGTCTATTCATAAGAGATCAGTTATTGCAGACTTTCAGATGAAGCTAAGATTAGGTTCTAGAAGTTGTCCTCTGCCAGGAGGTTTATTAATATGACGGAAAGCAGGGTTATGGAGATGCTCATTAAAATGTATCAGGATTTCAATAACCATTTCAATGTCTCATGTCATAGAAGGTGCTGGAAGTCCCCTCATCCACACTTCTTTCTGAAATTGAAACAAGGGAAAAAAATCAGAGAAGATGAAACAACACTTTGGAAACACAACATCAAGAGATCAGAAGCCTTTAAGATTCAAGAAGTTAAGACATTTAATAAATTCCCGACAAAACCCCAAACAAGCTTGGTGTTACTTGAACCTTAATGGGGAGGGGAGGTCATCCTGGAAAGTCCTACAGTCCTACTTCCCAACAGAAGTTTCGCTGCATTGAGTACCTGTTTCAGTACGGTAGGCTTCTCTCGTGGGGGTTTCTTTCCTCAACCTCTACCCCCAGGAACCTTACTCTGAACAAACCTGTCTCTCCCACCCTCTGGTTTACAAGAAACAAGCCATGGCCATACCACAGTAATGCTGGTGTTTAAGTTATTAATAGGTTAGACTGTTGCATCTATGAGAAGCAAGAGAACTAGCAGTACCTTGTTTCCCAGAAAGAATGAATAACTCACCAGCTCTTAGCAAAGGGCAGTGCTGCTGATCAAACAGCCTTGTTTGTTTAAGGCACTGCTTATTCTTACATAGCAATGCTTAGCACCTCTCATCCACAGCAAACTGAGTAGGCTCAGAAAAATTTATGAGCTTACACCAGTGTTGTCATCTGTCAAAATACCAAATCCACACAGACAAGAAGATGAAGAAAAAGAGTATTAAGGTTGCATTTTTTCACCCTTCACCATAGGAGAAGCACATAAACTAATGAGAGAGGAAAAGCAACATAAGCAATGTACACACAGGTGTTAATCTACTGTATGAGACCCAACTAGTTGTTATTTGCTTTAAACTAAGAGCTGCACAGTAGAGTCACTTAGCTTCCAGGCAAATAAAGCATACATGCAGCCTTTCAAAACCACAGAGGTTCAGGAAGCAAAGTTACCCTCTGCCGGTATTTTTGATTTTCATTTCCCTATTAAACATGCTGAAAGGACAGTTGAACCTGCCAACATGCTTGAAAGCTAACATACCTACCAGAAAAGTCTCCCAGCCTTTATTCATGTAACAACTATCGCCATTACCATCAAGTACACTGTTTAATGAACATGCTGTTTTGCCTAGAGTGCTTGTGGCTGATGAAAACAAGTTAACTTCCTACTGCAGATGCAGGTAGCTTGTTCAGCCCTGTGCCTAATGTTTCCTACAGGATTAGTCAATCAGAACCAACTCCTTTATGATTTACCTTTTGAAGCTAGCATCGTTGACACTCACCGTAACTGACACTGTTTCTGTAACTTACCAGTTAGCTCTGCTTAGTGAGATTGATTCTGAAGTCTTCAGCTTCAGTTACAAGTTAGTACTGTCTGCAATCTTGTATTTCCATTTATTCACTCATTTACCACATTTGCACACACTTGTGCTTTGTAGTATTTATATATAGACTCAAAGACAGCATCTCCAAGTATGACATTAAGCCTTTAGTAAAAGGAGGGACAGATCTCTCAAGATACAGTCTTTGTGCGGCAGGCAATTGCCTGAACCAACCACAAAGCTAAAGGCAACTGCCTATCAACAGTCCTGCTCACCTTTATTAACCAAGACGACAGGTTACTATTTTGCAGTGTAATTTACTCCCAGGAGTATGAAGCTGATAGATCTGACCCTGGAAAAGAAAACATGTTCTTGGATGCTCATGCAGAAGCATGGCATGAAACTGAGAAGCAGAACTTTTGGTATCTTGTCTGCTCTGCCATCCTTACCAATACATTAACAGGTTTCTGTTGTAACGGCTGTTAGTCTACACTGATGACCAAGTATGAGCTGCTAGTTTTTTTTTAATCTGGTCTCCAGGTGGATTTTATTTTAAAATCACTGAGGCATTCTTGCTACTCCAATGAAAGTTTGATGACTAGTACTATAGAAGTGAGATCAATACATCCAAATACATTTTGTCAAAGAAAGAGGTTGAGGCCTTTATAAAGCCAGCATTAATAAGGGAAAAGACATAATCTATTAAAAACAAAGAGCCAGATTTAGACATTTAGCAAGCAAACTTTGCTAATGGCTCTGAAATACAATACCGAGCAGCTGCAGAACACAGATAGCAAAGATGAATAAGGGGTAAAGCAGGAACACTGTTAGTCTGCACTATTGAAAACAAGCTAGGAAATACACAGTGGAAGCTAGAAAGCAGAATCAGCTTCTCTGCTACTCACATAAATCTGAATGGAGAGAAGGGACAGAATTTAGATGTAACCTTCCCAACAACACTACAAAGTTAAGCTATGGAAAGTACAAAAATACAAATCCAATCGGGTGTCATGGAAGCAAAGTGACAACACCCAGGAAAGGAGATCAAGTGTCCAGCACATTTAACCATGCCCCAAATGTATTATGTTCTCAGACACATCGTAACAAAAAGATCAAGAAAATAGTTTGTTCTTAAGGGCGAATTATCAATCAAGGCTCAAAAAGAAAAACAATACCCATTTGCCAACTCTGTTGAAACCACACATCAGCTCAACAGCTTCCAAAAGCTTTATGGGTTCCTTAAGCCAAATTCCCTACTCGCACCACTTGGTCATCTTGCCCTCCAATGCCACCATCCAGCCACCTGACTGCACTCAAAGGTGTTCACTGACAAGTAAGAGCAAGGCACCACTCAAATCACCAGCCTCTGAGAAGAGCGGGCAGCATTCAAGGCAGTCAGGTAGCTTAGTTTTGTGAACAACCACATAACCCCCATGTACTCAATTACAGCAAGTGAGGCTCAAGCCAACCACATTAAACACTGAAGACCTCCTGCAGTGTACCTGCAACTTTACACTCTCCAGTCTTCACTATATTTCATAGTTTGGGAATATATCTATTATATCATATTTTGTGTTCCCACATGGAAAATTAAAATGCCATCAGAAATGAATTACTTTTCTCCTGCCTACCTAAGGCAGGTACTCAAGCAGACAAATGCAGAAGGCTGATTTTAAAGCCTGTAGCTGTACTTACATTCAGTACCTTGGTTCGTCTTTGTTGCTTTTCTGACTGTACAGTCTGGCAGCATTTCCACATACTGGCAAGGGTTGTGAGCTCAGCTGGAGCCAGCTGAAGACGAGTGCCTGTTGCAACACACCTTGCTTCTAGCCCTGTGTTTCTACAATCACCACCCCAGAGCTTTTACTTGAGAAAACTTTTACGAAAAGATGGGACTTACAGCTATTATAACTGTCTGTTTTCTTCTGCCTGTTGGGGATTAAACTTGAACACGGTCCTCAACACATATCCCACAAATCACTGCTTTAACCTCTGCCTACCCAGATAGTTCCACATAAGGAGCTGAATAAGCTGCAGAATAAACCCGAGAAAACAAGAGGTCAGGGCTGCTTCTTGTTGGGGTTTGGGTTGTGGTTGTTTAGGGGTTTTTTTATTTGCTTTATGGGTGGGGGTTTTTTTTTCTTCTTGTGTTCCCTTCCCAACTCCCATCCTTTCTTTCACAAGCCACTTCCTGGTCTCGTTCACAGCCTGGCTAGGCAGACAGTTGTATTAACATAACCAAGTGAACAGTACATCAGGATGCCGCAACAGAGACAAACAGCAGGAGCTGCAGTCCCACAGCTAGCCTTGTTCCCAAAGACTTTGTAGTTGTTGGCTCTACGATTCACAATGTATTTAAAACTCTCCTAAGTGGAAGTTACTTCCATATCAACCTGTGGACTTATCCTTCAGCTACAGTTCTTTCTTCTGTTTGGCTAGTAAGGGTGGGAAGACTGAAAGCTGGGCATTGTGTAAAAAGAGGTGAGTAGCTGGAGAGTAAAAAGATCTCCCACCTGACACAGGAAGGAATGTTAGTATCACAGCTTCATTTTATTTCCTAGAAAGAAAAGAGCAGAGCAGTTAAAGAGTACAGCACCTAGCAGTGACACTTTCTACTCTTGGATATAATACTGCCCTCTCCCAGGTATGGATATTTAGAGGAGTGGACTATCCAGAACTACTCTGCTTAATGAAATGTATGTGAGAGATTAGGACAGGCTATTCAGGTCCCAGAGAATCCACACTGGAGCAGAAAAAAGCTACTAAAAAAAACTTAAGGGAATGTGCAGCTCTGCACACAAAACTGGCAGCAAGACAAGAGAGGACTTAAGATGGGCAGCAACCTCATCCAGGTTCAGCACACAAATTCATGCTCGGAAACTATCACTAAAAAAATCCTTCTGCTAGAGACTGCCAGGATGACTGAGAGACCTCCTGTGTTTTACAACAGTAACGAGACACATGCAATCCCCAAACAAGAAAATTATTCCCAGTAGACAAAGGATCATTCTGTGAGACCCTGATGAAACCTCATCTCAAACACACAATGCAACAGGACTAAAGGAAGAGAGGAAAGAGGATGGCCACTGCAGCCCAGGGCCTATTTCCAGATGTGAACCTGAAAACCTGGTTTGATCTGAAAGGCAAAACAAATGACAAGGCAGAAATACTGTTGCTGGGGGAAGCTAAGACACAACATGGGCACATGAGTGTAAGCTGGCCATGAGTAAGTTAATGCTGGAAGTTACACGCAATCCAATTTCAGAAGAGCCAACCGTAGTTTCTTTTTCACCACTCAAAACACAAAGGCCAGTCTTTAAGTTGAAGCACTGTACGTACGCTTATGGAAGAGGACTCTGACACATTAGCAGAAGCTCCCTGATGCCAGCGATCAGCATGGTTCAGCCTTTTCATTCAGCTGTTAACACCCTGATGCAGTTCTAGGGCAGGCTCAATACACCAGTGCTGTACTCCAGAGAGCAGAACAGTCAGCTCCTTCCTGATTGGCATTCAAAGATCCTTGCTGACAGTATTTGCATCCCTTATGCACTAACAGGAACTTGCCTTTTACTATAAGAGGCAGCAGAAGGGGGAAAACCCCAGCTTGGGAAGTCCTTTTTTACTGTTTATACTGGGTACAGTCCTTAGCAGAAAGGCTAAGACAAGAAAAACTGATGTAAAAACCTAAATTTTCAAGCAGGATTTACCCTGCACTGGAGCCAAGAGACAATTTCGGAGTTGGTGGTGATGAGGTGAACAAATCCCACCCAGTTCCTCTCCTCCTGCCCTCACGAAGGGCCTGCGGCCAGCAAGCGGCTAAGACAGTCATCTGGGGCAGGGATGTGAACCTGGGGTACCTCCCTACATCTGCATTCACTGCTGGGACCCCGAGACAGGGCAGGGATCTCCCTCACCTCCTCTCTTCTTACCTCACTTCCTCAAGTTTCATTCCCACCTTTGAAAAGCCTCACCTGATGCTTTTATCAGCAGAACGGGACCTTATCAGAGAAAATTCAAACCACCTATGTCTGCTCACAGAAGCCAATGTTGCTACCCCTTCCGAGCACAGCCCAGCTCAGCTGTGGATGGAGAAAGGTACAATCAACAAGTTCCTATGCCAGAACTTGAAAAGTTCACACCAGAAGAGGGAAACCAAAAGCACTTGTTCACCAAAACCAGAAGCGCAGAAGTTCATGACAGATCGTGAACTTTACCAGCACGGCGTTTAAAAAAAAAAAAAAAAAAAGAAACCGGGGGAAGGAGGGGACAGAGAGGCCCCGAGGTGCCGGTGTTCCTAGTGCACACGGCTGATGACTTACTGACACGGGGCATCAGACGGACGGCACGGAAGCGCCGAAGCCCGTTTTAAGAAAGAAAGTAGGAAAGCCAGCACCAGGGCTGGTGTCAAAGCAGCAGGCTCCAGCTCCGCCGCCCCCGGCCCGGATCCCTCCCCGGGCTGACACCCACCCACCCACCGGGAGCGCTCCCTACCCGAGATGGTCTCCTGGTAGCCCTTGGTAAAGAACTGCATGGCGGTGGCCGCCCTCCAGGGCGTCTTCAGCAGCCCCTGCCTCTCGGGGTCCTCGCCCAGCGAGCGGAGGATGGTGGTGTAGGCTGCCGCCAGGCTGGGCAGGCTCAGCTCGTTGTCCTCCTCGCTGCGGGGCCGCTCGCCCCGCCAGCCATCCCCGCTGCCGCCAGCGGAGGGGACACGCTGTTTCTCGGCGCCCGCCGACGGGGAGGAAACGGCGGAGGGCGGCGGCGGCGGCCTTTCCTGCCGCGCGTACCCGTTACAGCTCCGCGACGCCTCCATGGGCAGCCGGCAGGGCCCGGCCGGCCCCCCGCCTCGCCGTCCGGGCAGCGCGCTGCGGCGGAGCCCGTCGCCCTCAGCCTTCCCTGCCGCCACCTCAGCCCTCCCGCCCGGCGTTACCTCAGCACTCCCGCCCACCGCCTCAGCCGCTCACCTTTATACCGCCCGCGCCGCTGCCATTGGCCGCCGCCCCCGCCACGTCACCCGCTGTGTCATGAGCCGGCCGGTCTCAGCCCGTTGCGGCGGGTGTGTGAGGGGGGAACAGCCCGGACCCGCCGGCTGAGGCGGAGGGCTGAGAGAACCGGGGGGTGTGTGAGGGAAACCGGGCCCCAAACCGCTTTAGGGGAACCCCCTTCCATCGCTTCTGTTATGGGGAACGTCCGTGGGGAGGGCTGCTGCAGCGGGGGATGGATGAGAAGGGTCCCGCCGGGATGCGGGGCCTTGTCTTGCGCAGCAGGTCCCAACGTCGTTCTCCATTTTGTCTTCAACTTCCAGAGCTGGTCCATCTCCCACCGGGGTGATGATGGTGGCGCACCCCACTAGGTAGCTCGCCGGCGCTGCTGGAACACCATCGTAACCGTTCGGGTCGGCGGGATGCATCCGCTGGAAAGATCCCGGGTGTGGATTGACCCTCCTTCGTGACACAGTCCCTGCCGCTTCGTCACGGCTGGGTTTCGGTCCCTTCCAACCCGTGAGCTCTGCAGACATCTTCCTGCTGAAGGGCTGACGTGCCCCGACGTTTTCATTTTCCCACCCGTGGCTCTGGAAATGCGCCATCTCTGATGACCGATGCCAAATATTTTGGGGTTTCCACAGGGATCCGGCTGGGATGTCACCCCTGCCAGTGGTTTGAGCATCCTCCAAACGCTTTGGGGGCAAATGTGACAAACAGAGCACTGCTCATCTTTGCCAACAGCAGCTGGCAGCCCGTTCTGCCCCAGCCCCACATAGGGTTCAAATGTTGGTGAACAAATAAATGTCGGGGCAGGTGGTTTGGGATGGAGATCCCCTCCAGCCAAAGCTATTCTGGGATTTTATGAGCTAGAAACTGAGTCTTAAGGTTCAGCTGAGCGTAGGGTGTATGCTCCGTCACCCCAAGGGGAAGCAGGGTAACTAATATTTTATGGATTGCCATCAAAATAAATGGCCGAGATGCTAAGGGACACAGCAAAGCCCTCTCTTTTCACACCTGATCTGTCTGTAAGGCAGCAGGGTCAAATTCTCCCCTCGCCCCTGTTCCTAGGAAGTGGTAAATTGTCGGGGAGATAAGGAGGGGAAGGAGCTGTGGGCAGGATGGGGCGCAGAGCATGACTCACTGGCTTTCCTCCGTCTCCAGGCACAAGAGCTACATTCAACCAAGACAAGCACAAAAAAAAAAAAAAAGGAAAGAAAAAAAAAAAAACAACACCAAAACGGCAGCAGTAACACGTTCCACATTTATCATTCCGTTTCCGATCACAGGTTTTACCAGAAGACAGCCAGGATGACTCAGGTGAAATCAAGGGGCCGGCGCTGGCCTGCAGCCAGTCAGGCTTTACTGCGGTTTTATTGCCCCAGGCGCCAATTGGGAACAGAAACTGCCACACCGGAGGATTTGAAGCCCTGAACTCCATGCCTGCTCCTCCCCAGACACCCACTGGCGTGGAGCTGGGTACCTCCCATCATTTCACAACCCTCTGAGGATGTCCAAATCCTCCGTATAAACTAGATGGGTTCCCTTACTAGAAACATGCAAAAACTGTTCATGGGACTCGGCAGGACGACTACCACTTTCATTTGGATCCAGACCAAGCTGACACAGTTCAAAGGCTGTGTAGCATTTCTTAGGAGCTATGAACCACTGAGACCTAATCATCCATAGGAAAAAGGCGTTAGTAAAGGGCATCTAAGTACATTGGCACTCCCTAGTCTTTGCTACCTTTATTTTCTTGGAAAAGAATAAGATAAGCTCCCTCCAGAGTCACCCTGGACTTTATAATGGTCTGAACTCAGCAGCTGTGGGAGTTGGTTGTAATTTTTCTCCAACTTACGGGGAGAGAAGGGCAGTTACCAGCTTATTTGCTAGCATGAGCACTGTGTGGATGTGCAGAAAACCACTTTTTCTGGGCGTGTTTGAGCAGAGGTTGCACACGCGGGAGCCGATGCTGGCAGTTCTGCTAACAGCATTTGCAAACGCAGAATTATTAGGTTTAGGGAATTTAGGCATGTGTCAGGATGTGTTACAACACAGCCTGATTTCCAGTCATAGCAAAGTCCTCTCCTTCTGAAACACAAACCCACATCAGCCGGGTAAGCAGAAGCACTAATGCTTGGCCCTTTTTTATTTTTAAGTAACTTATGATAATATTTTATTGGTTGTTCCGTATTAATTACACCCCATGTTCTCATGTAGCCTTCCCAAGAAATTTTTCTTTGCTATTTCTCATTATACCCAAAAAAAAGAAAAACACAGGCGATAAAAGAGTGGCAGACGGTACCATGCAACGTTGTGTTAAAAAATATTCTGAATTTCCTAGAGGGAATCTGCTGTTTCTCTTTCCTGTGCTCGCTCAGAGCTTGGGGGTCATTTTCGCTGTTCAAAGATTGAAGAGAGATTCTTAAAAAGCAATCAAACAGGGAGTGCAAAACACCCTGAGGCTTTAAGTTGAATTATTTGCAAATCTAGAATAAGGTCTAGAGCAGGTAAAAGCCTAGCACATCTGCTGGAGGGTACCTGGGGGGTCCCCGTGAGAGCCAGGGGATGCTGCTGGGTGCCAAGGTGGGCACACGCAGGTGCGTGGTCCATGGTAAAGACAGTCAGAGCCCTCTCTTGTCTTTGAAAGTAGGGAAAATACAAAATAGGGACAGGAGGGAGTGGGTTCGTGTTCAGGCTCCAGCTCCTTGACCTGTTTTAGTCAGTTGAGCTTCCCTGTGGTTTCGGTGGCATTGAGTGGAACCTGGCGGGGAAGGGCCGGAGCATCATTCCCTGCGTGCCTGAGATGCTCCTCAGGGTTTGAAGAGTGGGCTCTTGAAAGAAACCTCTCCAAGCCAAGCTGGCTAAGGATTAAGAGACCCTAGGCAGTCTTCACTGGGTCAGATGAAGACATCTAAAAGGTATCTCAAGGGCAATTTCTGCACTGACAGCTGCTAAAAGGCTGAGATAAATCACACACAAAAGACACTAATTTTTCCTCCATTGACTATAAAGTGGGAGCGTTCAGGACTGGGCTTAGAGCTTGAAGTTAGAGATGATGAATTCCACCTTCTCAAACCATCTGCGTCAACCCAGCGTATCATTAACGGCTCAAGCAAGAAAAGAGAAATGCAGATCGATCCTGCTATTAACATCAAGCCAGAACGAGACCCAAACGTGATCTTCAAATAATAGCTGTGCCCACGGCGGCGATGGATGGCAACGTCACAGCCTACTGACATCCTTCCCGTGCCCTGGAAATACAGCTTGGGATTATCAGCCCCTGGAATCACAGTGTGTCAGTTTAAAGAGTGAATCATGAGCAATTTAATTCTATTACCCAGAATAACAAGCAAAATTGATTACAGGCTCCTAAAATACTAATTTCTTACAGGGGCATCTGTTGGTCTGTAAGGACAGAGGATCCCCAAGGTCTGAGGAGTCTTCTGCAGATGCGATCTGCATTTTAACTTCCCTGGTGAGGTCTTTCATTTTAGAGCTGAAACTGGAAGTGAAATCAGCAGGTTTGCCCTGCCCCAGCTTTCCTTTCAATGCCTTCCCAGAGCAAGGTCACAGGATCTCACACCGATAGACCGCTCCAGCCTTTGCTCCCTGAAATTTGGAAAACTTCAGAGGGATGGCCCGGGCAGGCTGCAGGAGGCAAATTCATATTTATGCTTTTAAGAAGGTGAAAACAGCTGTATAATACAAGTCTCCAGGCTCCTGTGGACCTGTACCCTGTTTCCAACGGGAGCTATCTGACATCAGCCAGGACGATCTCTAGGTCCCTCCAGCCCACTCCTAAACCAAGGACAGCTTTTGATTCACACGCAGGGCAGACAGGTATAGCAGCCGTGTCCCCGCATCGCTCCCCTCTGTTGCTTCTCACTGTTATTACCCCAAGATCGATAATGTGATTTGTACACTGGACTGTTCCCTGGCAACACACGGCTTGAAACTATTCCTGCAAATTTCCTCTGCCATTCGTGTGCAATTGAGTCCAGCATCAAGTGGCTCTTTTCGCAGCCCAGATAGGTATTCGTGTTTTGCCTACCTTTAAGTAAATGAATTACTATTAAATTTAGATGGCAGCATTCAGCTGAGCACATTTAGTACATCAATTGGGAGGAGAAGCAGTCAGGTCTGCTGTTCTCCATCAAAGAGCTCTACTGCATGAGATGCCCGACTTTCTCATAGGCAGTTCTCACCGCTGTTGTTTTCTCCTTGGACTAGCCAGCCAAGAACACCAAACTGAGTCACTCCACAACCACCACAGTTAAGTTCTTTGGAAAGAAGTTGAGGTGTGTTTCGTAGCCAGATGTTGGAGGGGAAAGCTTGTCCAAACACAGGGTCTCCTTTGCCCAGCTCCACTCCAGGCATCCAAGCTGCTTGAGTTTTCTTGACTTTCCCACCCCAAAACCATTCCTCATTGGTATCAGCTTTCTTTTACTGCCTACAAAGGTAAGAAACTCTCCAAGCTAGAGTAACCAAGCTGCCCCAGCTGTGCGCACCGTCGGAGCTGGTGACAACCACAGAGGCAAATCTTTGTTTTGAGTCTGAAGGCATTGCTCGTTCCTGCAGCAACAAAGAGAGAAGTTATAACCAACAGTTATTAATTTTCTAATCAGGGAATGCAATTCCAAACAAGCCATGGGAACTTCACTTTAGGTGAATGCAAATCCTCAGGGAGGGACACAGCAGAAGCCCTGGAGAACCCTAACCAACACCAGTGGAGCTAACCTAAGGATGGATCAGGTTTGCCACAAGAACTGGAGGCACAGGACATCCCCAGAAGCCAAGAGGAGGCATCTTTCTTCCCTCATAGAGATGAGTATCTTAATAAGAGATCCATTGCCACAAAATATTTGCTATCACACTCCAGTACCAAATACTTGCGATAAAGTTGTTGAACACTGTACTGCAAATAGACCTTCTGATCTGACACACACTACACTGAAAACAACAACAAAAAGTTAAAACTCCTACTATTACAGCTTTACACCACTTACCTGAAAACAGCTACTGCTCTGTGCTGCGTACCACATGTACTCGGCCTCCTCGCCAGAGGCTGCATGTCGCTGGGATTGAAAGCACAGCTAAAGAAAACTCTCCAAATCCAAAATAACACAAGTTGACACAGATTCACGACATGCAAAGGGGCAGAGAGATTTCTTTGTCAGGATTTGGCATTACACACCCTTAAAAAAAAAAAAAGTATGCAAAATATGATTTCAGCGAAGTTGTTGGAGCCCAGCTGCAGCATTGCCCACCCTTCGGCTGTCAGCCCGTGGGCCTGAGCCTGGCAGCAAGGGACAGGCAGCAGCAAGCAGCTCAGGTAGGAAACAAAACACCATGGGAAGAGTGCTTTCCTCTCCCGACGTACCCATCATCCTCCTCCAAGCTCAGCTCCTGCCTGATACAGCAACATGATGCTCCGAAGGCGAACAAGACTTTTTGCATTGGTTTAATCAGCTCAGCTTAGCAGTGTCGTGGTGTTGTTGTTTTCTTTCATAGCAAAACTACATTACAGAGCAAGTGCTGGGAAAGCCAAAGAAAATATTCTTTAGAACATGAGCAGGTATTTTATTTATTTATAGTACAAATATTCTTTCTCTGAATAAATGCCGAGCTTCCTGAGGATCCAGCACTCCTTCTGAAGTCCAACATGTTGGCAACGCTCCAGCACACCTAGTAGGTAGTTTATATATCTTTCCAGAAGATAAAGGGCTTGAAATGCTCTGTCAGCTGCAGAACAAGGCAGGTGGGTGTTTGCTACTTTGGATTATATCCCCCCTGAAAAGCTGTCAGACTCTGCCCATTATTTTGAGACTTTTTGTTGGGTTTCAGTAGCTGCATCTTTCCAGCAAGGAGCAGCTCTGGGTTAGGCACGGAGCAGCAGCAGAGGTAACTGAAGAAAATGCCACACGCACAACTAGTCAGCAATATTCTCTTTTTGCAGACTCCATCACCTGCTACCTGTTTTCACATGCTACTTTTTTAACATGACTTTCTTCTTCAGAAAAAGTGCATAAGAAAGGGATTTTTTAAAAGTCAAATGATGCAATGAAATGGAGGAGGATGACAGACTCAGAGAGCAAGGAAAAGGTGCTTTGTGTTCCCGAAATCCGAAGAGGAATGGCAATAATCAGACAGGGGAGTTGGGGCTGGGTTTAGACACAGCAAAGCTTTTCGGCACAGCAACATGGAGGGCACAGTCACAGCAGAGCCCTGGCAGCAGGTCAATAGCTGGAGCTTTTCAAATCCAATTCAAAGAGCGGATATTTCTGCAGTGCAATTCTCCCTCTCTGGTTTTCTGAGCACCGTAGGAACAACTAACATCAGGGAGGTTCCTGGTTGGCTTTTCTAAAATACCTGGTTTTCCAGAAGAAAGATGGCAAATTCAGGACAAACAAGCATTTCTGAAGACTTCAGTGAAATTTGATTAAATTCTTTAGGGAGCATCTTTAAAAAAAAAAAAAAATGCTACTAGAGATTTAACTGTTTTCACTTGAAAATCCGTTCCACGTTTTCTGTTCATTTTTGGTTTGGCATTTCATTTCCACCCAAATTGAAAGTTATACTTAGCACTGTCCTGCCAGTGCTTTTGCCGGATGAGTGCGCCCCGTTCCCGGCTGGCTTGGCACAGCTCCCTGGAAGGCTCCAGGTGATGGAGGGTGTATTTGTAGCTCTGCCTGAAGCTGTGTAATAGAGCAAAACCCATCTTTGATGAAAGAAACTTATCAGCAGCCTAGCTGGGAGATGATCCTCCTAGGGTAAAAGCAGCGAAGTACTCGCTTCCATGATCTCAATAGCGCCTCTTGGCTGTTTATTTTATTGCTGTGGACAGCAGCAACTGTCATAATTAAAAATCACTGCTGCAATCACCATCACAGCCACACAGCTCCGATTTAATATTTCAAATCTGATGTTGGAAACAGTTTTGCAGCCTCTAACCAGCTACAGGGGTAGCAGTGAGATCCAGACTGTGACCCCAAGGCTGCAGACACTGGGTCTGATGAAACCCACAAGCATTATACCCAAAAATGAAGCCAAGAGAAAAGCAAACAGGAACCAGGGACATGCAGGATGGTGCCTGATATCCCCAGTGATTTCCAGGAAATTGTCCACCAAATCCAGGAGCCTCCCTTTAAAACAGACCTTTGGCATGCTTGTTCAGAAGGGCAACATGATTGCAAATGTCCAGCGCCCAGAAAACTCTCACTTCGGAAGTTTACTTTGGATGTTTCCCCCCTCCTACAGGAGCCAGAAGGACTTTGGAAGCTTTGTGGGACCAGCTGTTTGCAGCAGTGGTTTGAGTATGGATTACATGTATACAGATAAGAAGAAAGGCCATCCGTTCACACCCAGACCATCTCCCAGCACCATGCTCAAGACGCTCACGTCATCATCAGAAACACCTAGTCTACCAGAAAAAAAAACATTACACAGTTCACCAAGCTCATAGTGATTTTTCTATCAGGATGTTTTTCTTACCGATGCAATTCCATTTTTCTCCAATACACCCAAACATGGAAACATGCTTTACTGCCTAAAAAGAAATTCCAGTCTCTGATACAGTAATTTCTTTCCAAAGAGTGTAGAAAAATCACTATAATATGCCACTGCTCTCCTGAACTTCCCACATTATGTCAATACAGAAAATTAATTATTATTTACATTAATAATTACTTGCTGTCTACTACCAGCATTAAATAAAATGTGTAACAATATATAAGAACTGTGGATGAAAAAAAGCATTTAAAGTGACAGGTCTTCGAGTTTTCTCTATTTGTATTTACTATCCCTGGTTGATATCATGACCCCTGTTTTTTTACATACAGTGAAAACAGGAGCTGTTTTTTCCAAAGTGACCTGCAGCAATTTCTAAAAAAGTCTAGCAAATCACCTCTTGCACTAAGATTTAATGGCTTTCACAGAAATCTCACTGAATCTTCAATCTACAGATTTCAGTGTGTTCTAAATGGACAGTCACTTTGTCTTTTCAGTAATAATGTGAAGACAAATGAAGAATGAAAAAAACCAAATGATGAAAGGATGAGCAAACCCAGAGAAAAAAAACTAAATTAGAACTCTTCAGTCACAGTTGTTATGCTAAAGAGTTATTTTACCTTATTCTTAAAAAAAAGTTTCAAACTTTGAGTTTGCTTCAAGTACATTTGACATACTTACTGCCTTTTCTCCAGAGAAGGGTAAATACAACTGTCCTATGTCTTGTAGGTGAAGTCTGTTTAATTACAAACATTGCAAAGGAGACCACCACCTTAAAATAAAGAAACATTCACACTTTATTTTAAAAACAAATGTTACATAAAACAACACAGAGATTTTCAAGTTCTGAACACTTTCTGGACCCTGCTGAGGCACAGACTGGGAAAGTACATTTGCACAGTCTGGAATGGCTCATTTTTGCACACCTGACCTTCCTCATTCAGCTTCTGCCCTGGTTTTCTGTCCCTGCCCAAATCCGGCTGTTCTCTGCCACTGTCACAGCCACAGATGTTGAAAATGCAGCTGAACACCAGCACCATGTTAAGCTATCTCCCCCTCACTCCCATTTCCTCGAGTGTCTTTCTCTTGCAAGTATTTGCAGCAGGCAGAAGGAATGGTATAGAAGCCATTACTTTCCCTCTCTAAAACCACAGGACAGCTTTTGGACGTAGTTTATCCTCCCCAGAATGATTAACCTGTATTTAGCACCAAATATTACAAATATTGAGACACACAGCTACACAACACTGGGTGGAACTCTGCTTCTAGCTAACAGGTCCATTAGTATTAGCTTTGCTAACAAGCTTTATAGCAGTAACTTGCAAAGGACTGGGAGAGTGGATTCAACATCTCTCAAGAATTGATAATAAAATAGTTTCTAAAAGACTATTTGGAGCAAGGCACTCTTTTTGCTAGTGCTCGTTGAGCACAGCAGCAAATTTCTCAATACAGAGCTACCTAATATTTTCAGAGAACAGATGCTGAGAAGGTACCACATTGTTTAGCTTTGCTTGAATGCAAAAGCTGACAATCTGACATTTGTAGATTGATCTAAAGGCTTTGGTTTTTTGGATACATTTGAGTCCTCTGATTTTTGCTCCTGGTTCTTTTTCACTTCATCTTCATCAGCTGTGGGACGCTTTCGCTTTTTATCTTCTGCTAAATCATTAACTGTTCCTCCTTTTGCTTTCTCAGTCCACACCTTTGAAGAAAGTACATCATTAAACAGAAAACTACAAACTAGGCCACAAAACTCACCACTTTATTTTATACACCTTATTTCTCTGATTCTAAGGAAGCACTGAAATAATTCCTGTTAAGAACTAATAAGGATCAAGTTAGGAACAATTTCCTCACTTTCCTTTTTTCTAAAAATCTCCTTCAAAACTATACTTCATTTGAGCCTGTATATGAAATTGAAGCTCTTAATTGTCTTTCTGGACAAACAAGAAACCCAAAAAGCCTTAGAACAAATTTAAGCCCCAATGAATTAAGCCTGGCTATGTCACTTTTAACTCTTTCCCATCTCTTTTGCTACTCCTTCATTGATTACGTTTCTCTTGCACGCCCCACTTTGGAAAAGCTGCTTTCTGCTATTACTTACTATTCAGACAGTTTATATTTTCATAGAGTATATGTCATAGATCATGGCCCAATTCAAAACTGAAGTCCATGAAGATGGAGAACAATAAAATTTAAAAAAAAACTTCCTAAGCAAAAATAACCAAGCAATTCAGTGGGGGAAAAAATTCTCAAAAAACCCCCCAGAATTAGAGAATGTTTTCTTACCACTCTTTCTTCTGATGACAGCATTCTAAATCGACTCATGCCTTCTTTTATTATTTCTGCTTCATTCAGATCAGGATTATCTGTCAAAATGTTTGCTCTGTTCTCTTCTAGCCACATCTGGAATCCTGTCTGTGGTCTAAAACAAGCATACAAAAATTGTCTGTTTAAGAAGGTTATAGGAAAACCATATCCCCCAAAGCAATATTTCTAAACAACACCTAACTGGATTTTTTTGTTCTTGAAGGAAAAGGCATATATAGTCAGCAGTCTGCTTTCTCCTATTGCAGTATGGTTAAAGAACATGCTGACAAGGCAAGACTAAGTCAAGCATTTTTATTAAAACTGTGATATATATAGAGATTGACATTTCAGTTTTAGAATGACAAAGCATAATGGTTCTCTTCCTTTCTGACAGGGTCCCATCAACCTAAAAATAGAGCACATACATTAACATGTTTCAGCTAATCCTTTTCACAATTCTCCTTACCACTTGTTTTAGAACATTATCTGTAAAGGTTAATGAAAAGAATGCTAGTCCAAATGAATAATAATTACCTTCATCTTCCTCAGTTAAATGAAGTCTAAATGAAACATGATTATAATAATGCAAGTTTCATGAGGACTGGGATTGTTAGGAAATACATCTGCTCCAGAGGAAAGAGACAGATTATGAGTCTTAGCTAGGAAGAGACGTGCTCCTTAGGTGATCTAAGTTTTTTGTTTGTTTTCTTTTTAAAAAAAAAACATGCTAAAATAAAGCTTTACACTTTCACGTAAAACCCTCGGCTTTTAGACTTCCTTGGAGATTTGCTAAAGATGTTTAAACTTTTAAGCATTTCCTATACTTGGAACTGGCACAGCAGCATGGTTTCATTTATCATTCAAAGGTCATTATCAGATGCATAAGTAGTATCAAGGCAAAAATCGTTGCTTAGAGCCCCAAAATTACATTCTGCATTGTTCATTTATTATTCACTCACACATTTATTTGTCTCAGGCTGATGCAAAACTTCTACTTTGAATTACATTGCCATGCACACTAGGAAAGACTTAATGAACAGAATGTTTTTCTCTGTTCTTTCACTGTGATTGTAATGCGGCAATTGGAAATCCAACCAATGTGTTTTATGCAGGTTTGATAATATGCATAGTATAAGTAGCAGTTTACTAAATTTCTGAAGTGGGTTCACAAATATGACAACTTGTGAGCTAACACTTTAATCTTGATGTTACGCTACTTTGGCCAGCCCAACATCTTCAGAAACAAAACAGTTTTTGGACTTGCTATTCTATCAAAATTGGAATATGGCATTGAGATACAAGTGTCAACTCACCTTTTGTTTTCAGTGTTCTCCTGTGCAGTGACTTTGACTTCATGGGACTCATTTCCTGCTTTTTCTTCTCTCTCCTCCACTGTTTTTGCACTAGAGTTAGGTGTACGAGCCTGGAAGAAGGAGGCTGCTAAAGCCTATAGAAATTGAGGGTAAAAAAAAAAAAAAAAAAAAAGTAAGAACACCTCACTCTCAAACAACATCTAGCATGTAGCCTAACAAAACCCAAGTCTTTCCTAAAGACACAGTAATCACTTGCATTAATATAGCATCTAATCCACCCAATTTCAGCACAGGAGATGTTTATTTAACACTATTTAAAACAAAAGCACAAGATTCAGTGCAGAATGTAATTTCTACAACTGAAAGGGTTTTTCTGCTTTTATAGTTTCTGCAGTACGCTTAAATGAACTTTGCCATCTAAGATACTTTACTTAATCAACAGGGTTTTGTACTTGATAAAAGCTGGTAAAATTCAATTTACTGTTCTTTGCTCACTGAAACAATGTAAAAAGACTCGAAACATTACCTGCTTGGACTTGGGTTTGGGAATCAGAGGCTTTATAACTGGAGGGTTCTGCTTGTTTACAGCTCGACTGCTAGACAAAGAAGTTTTCTTTGAGTGTTTGCTCATAGTGTCTAGAACATTTGCTGAGGGGACCACTGGGTCCTTTTTGTTAGATGACACCTAGCCAAACAAATAAATAGACATTTAATTTATTTTCTGTCATGTTCCCCTCCTCTGTCCCTCCAAGGTATCTGTCACAGTTATATTGTAAATGTTAGATATAATCATCTGTTGTGATTTTCAGAACACCGCAATCAAACCAGCTGCAAAATTCTTACCTTAAAGGGATTCACTCGTCCTTGGCTGCTTGGTACAATTACAACTATTTAATAAGAAAGAAAAAAGAATGTGAAAATATGTGTATGTGTGTATACACACACATATATAAAGATCTACGAAGCAATGTGCACATTTTAGATGGGTAAACGAAACATTAGCCTCATTTCCAAAGATCAAGGCTAATACTCATTGTGTGTGTTTCAGCCTCTGTTCATTGAAAAATGAAGAGAAGAACTAAATCAAAAGCATCAACTATTCCACACCAAAGAAAAGAAGTTCCCACCAGGCTTGAAGGCGGTCAGATATAGAGAAAGATGCTTTAATAAACACACAAAGGTTATACTATACATGCTCAGCTATTATTAGTCATCAGAAATGCTACACAGGACCAACAGCTTAAAATATAAATCCAAAGGAAGACCCAGTATTTCCTCCACTCCCAAATCCGTTTCCACTCCTATTATTCTTGCTAGAGGGTTGGGAGGACGTAAGAAGCAACAAACAGCAAAAGGTCATACTCTGCCCCTGCCTGCTCAGACTCACAGTTCTACAGCAGGGTTACTAACTCTGCTTTGTAAGTGCAACCAATAAATGTGCCTGTGATTAGTAAAACAAATCAACTGATCATTGTTCTCATTTTATCCCTGTCCCATCATAACACAACCAGGCAGACAACTGCTTCAGTATTTGGCACAGCTAAGGCAATCAGAATAGTGTTATGCATATATGTTATCTTTAGGTAATGATGACATCAACAGGAACAAGGAACTTCTTAAAAACATGAGAACAACAATCAGTGCAAGTTACCACCTGACAACACTGTTATGCACTAAATTTTAGTAGGAGGATAAAAGCAGGAGCAGGTATCAGGAAGCATAACAAAGCTCTCATGCTGGAATAAATGGGAATTTACTCACCAGACTTCGGAGTAGTCACCTCTGCTGAAGTGACACCTCTGCAGAAAGGGTTTGGCCCTTCAGAAAAAAGAAAGAGGTACATATTTAAGTACAATAAAATGTAATAGCATAACTTCTTTAAAAACAAATCCCCAAACAGACAAGTTATAGTAAAGCAATCTATATTTTAAAGCATGACTTTTCTTTTTCAAATTGTACGTACACTTTTACAAAACCATCTGTTATCTCTACCTGGATTTAACTTAGAGTTGTATACTTATTCCTTAAACTGTGCCCAGCAAACTACTTGTCTATCAATTCAACTCCTGCAAGATTTGAGCTGAAACCAAAGTAACCTTTTCACAAAGTGACCTAGTCCATTAGAAATAGTATCAGATAACAGAAAAACTCTCCAAGGGTATCTCAAATGGTTACTAAGTACAATGCATAAGCAAGCTGTGACAGAGCAGATGACACACACTAAACTTGTTACTCTGCAGCGACTGCAGGCACAGTCTGGAATATGGACCTGCTCACTCAGGTTGGCACTGCCATGCATCTCCCACAGGGAATTCCAGGTAACAAGAAGCCCACAGGCAGGAGTTACTGCATACCCTGTTATTCCTGTGCATTTTTTCACATCAACACCCAAATAAGACAGATCAGAAACTACCAGATCTGTTCTAACTAGGTAGCAGAAAACCTAGTCCCTGCTGCAGCTGCAGTTCCAAAACTCATTGAAACACATGGGATTATTTTCTATTTATGTAAATGGCTTCTAAATCAAACCTCCTGTACCTCACTTGTGGTGTCCCGTGACAGGTAGCGTGCCTGTCTTTCCTAAATTTTATGTCGAAAGAACAAAACAAAACCACAGACAGAAAACGCTGTTGTTTGCATAGTCCAACAGGCTGCCAAGTTATCCAAACGCCAAATAATCTGGGAATTTTCCAGAATTCCTTATTAAGTCTGTGAAAGACACATCTAGATAACTTCCAGCCTATTCAGAGAATATATTTTTCTTACTCTGTTTATGCACTTCTGGTGTTTCTTCTACTTCCTCATAGGCATCAGTTTCCTCCGCATCTTCCATTTCTTGGTCCTGCTGAACATTTCTGACCGGCAGCCGACTCCACTCTGTGGCAGAGTTGCTGTAACTAAATGGAAGGCATTCATCAGAAAGGAAGCGGTCACCACATTCAGAAGAAAAACTGGAACAATGGAAGGCTAACTTACTTACCTAATTTAGGAAATAAGAACAGTAACATTTGACATTTATTTGCATTATACCTCTGATTAAACTCTGATGATTGCTAAAAATAAAATAAAGATTCATTAACCACTTCAGCTCACCCTGAAACACCAAGTGCAGTTGCCTGAAGTGGTACTCATGTAGTTTTAAGAAAGACCACATATAGCTATGAAACTGCTTGAAGTTCACACCCAGCTAAAAGTACATGCACTGGCCTTCAAACAGCTCCATACACAAACAGAGCGAGCACCCAAACAGAAACAGCAACCTTTTCCCACCTTCAGAGTGCATTGCTATTGTTGCCAGAACACTTTGCCACAGACATAAATGCAAACATAAAACAATCTTCTGTAATCTCCATTTAAATACATATACCTCCAATATCATAAATAATACCAGATTACTTTTCTGCATACATAAACAAATACAGGTGGTAACATGGATACATATTTTCAGCGTGAAGCTTAGGCAGCAAGTTTTAATGTTTAATCTGATTATTCTCTAAATTCCCAGTATAGTAGTATGTACATTTCTTGCATTTCCCCTCCTAATCTTTGCTGATTACTAAAATTTGTGTATACATAAACAAAAGGTTCATTTCTTTCAACCAGAATGTCAGTATTAGATTACTCTGGCACTAAGAACAATACAGTGTTTGTGATGAATTTTAACCCTCAGAGTGGCTGAAGTTGCAGACATGGGATTACAGCTTCTATGCATGATCCAGAAGAACAAGGTAGAGCATTTAGAAAGGAGTTTTGAATGTGCAGTTTCACACAGAAGAGTTAGGGAAAGGCTACAGATAAGTTCAGGAACTTACCACTTCCTCTTGCTTAAGTTCCAAACTTCATACATAAAATTGCTATAGGAAGACATTGTTTCTGACAAAACTGACGTTTTTTCTGCGCTATCAGACTGGTGGTTAGCAACTACTTTCCTTATAGCTGTACCATCCAGCGGCCAAGCAAGAACACAGCTCCTCTGTATGGTCTATATTTTAAAAAATACCACACGCATCTTTTGCCTCATTGTGCTTTACAAAGCAGATGCAGGTAGGAGAGGAAAGGTAGACAGCACAGATAACAGAGGGGGGAAAAATGCAAAGCAAACCTGTAGTATTTTCATAGCTTTGAAGAGCTGGGATTAGTTAGGAGGGTGTAAGATTAAATAGGATACACTGAGGTGGGATACTGAAAGAGAGGAGGGCTGGAGAAAGATAGAAGGATTTTAAGATAGGTGTGGAATGAAGTGAGATAGAGAGAGAGACACTGAGACAAATAGAAAAAAGTAGGTTGGAGTCAAATAACCAAACTAGTACAAGCTGGGGGAGTGGGAGGGTGGGGAGAAAAAAAATTTAAATCAGAGCACTTGGTATTGAGTCTGCTTTGCCTCTGAAGCTGTTGAACGCAAACATACAGTAAGCAAGGAGTGGAGATATTTCCCCTTTCTGTTAGTATCCTGGTACTAACGAGTCCTCATAAGAGATCAGGAAGAATGTACCATTTTATATGTATAATTTATAAATGGTGCAACACAAACCATTACTTCACAAGTAATATATTGCAAACTATGGTCCAGAAAAGTGCATCAACTGCACCAAAATGTTAATTGGTCAGTAAAAATGTTCCCAGGTTTTTAATCACAGAAATTTGTGTTACCCAGCATTCAAGTGCTTTCGGAAATCCTCTTCCTCCTCTTCATCGTCTGGTGCTGTTGCCAACTCACTTGCTTTTTCTACAGCCATTTCACTAAGTCGCTGAGCTAAATTTAGTCTTCGAGAGCGAGAAGCATACTTGATAGCTAAATTCACAACGTTTTGTGTCATGAGGTCAGCAAGTTCCATACAACGAAATTCACGTTCCAGTTTACAAGACAGCTGAAAGAAAAGAAGCCTTCAGAGTGACACACTTCAGTTACACAGCTCTCTCGAGACTCTAGGACCAGAATATTACAGTCTTGGTGGAGTGAATGAATAGACAAACCACCAACAATCATCAGCTGCATAGCAAAGAAAAAAAATTTTTTTTTTTCTTCCTCCAACCCTTCATACTGATAAGCAATAGCAATATTAACCATTCCACCTCTTACCATAGTCTGTGAACTAGCTGGATTGCCAGTCATTAGCCAGAATTCTAATAAGAGGAATCACATCAACATTAACATCAGAGGCCACCTACTCAAAATAAAGTCTCAGGGATTCATTCTATTTCTTATTTATTTGTACTTACGGCAAACAGCTTCATTAAAAGTTCTTGCTGTTCTTTCACTAACTGGCTTTTAGCATTTTCATCAAGTTCATAGCCATTTTTTGATAAGTAATCCACATGGTTGTGAAATACAACAGAACGCCAGTACTGTTCCTGAAAAAAGGAGGAAGATGCATGCTGGAGGTCAGCGGGGGAAAAACAGCCCATGACATAATGCCTAACGATTTACAACATATTTTATCAACTTGTTCTTAAATGTTCCTTTCATCTTATAATGAGGGTGAGGCGTAGACAAATCTCTTTAAAAGCCAATGCCTACTGAGGAAAAAATAGACCACACTAACAACCATCTCTATACAAACTGATCCAAACAGTCGCCATATATGTTAAATTCCAAATATCTTGCAGACTTTCAGCAGGACGAAACCTACATGTTCACCAGTATGCTACAAGGACAGACAATTCTAGAACAAGTTGATTATCTTACAACTTCTGTCCCACAGCAAATGGGAAGTATTCCAGAATAACTCAGTAACTGTAGGAGTAATCATCATCTGTGAGACAGGCAAACAGAAAATATAACTCTTGTTGTTCAGTGAAATACTACTATGGCTATTAGACCAGGCTAGCTCTGTTACAAAATAATTATAAACTTATTCAAAACCAGTATGTTTTCATCAGTCATGTATTGGAATAATCTGTTTCTTTACCTACACAGAAGTACATATTCCTTCAAGCTAAATTAACAGCTCCCAGGGTGTTTTCCTTCTATTATCTTGGGGGAGTTGAGGGGGTGGGTGTGGAATGGAAGACATACTCCATCAGATAATGAACAAAAAGACTTGAGCCAAATGAATCAGAATTCATTAAAAATCACAAAGTGTTTATTATTGAAACTTTTAACCTACACTTCTATCAAAGAGAATAAATTTCAAATAGCATTAAACTGTCTCTAAGATTGAGGTTAGAATTTTATGTTCATTTTTATTTTGTGCTGTACAGTTCAACACAGCAAGATTGAAATATTTAAACCTATAAAAAATAGAAGAATAAACATAGATATTCTTCTAGAAGTCTCCACATCTTGCTTCAACCAGCCTCTACCTCAAGAGAGTAAGTCAAGCCGGAAGGCCTACGTTTTCAGAGAGATTATATGAATTTGAGTACTTAGTACGCCTTTCAAAAACACATCTTCCAGAAATTTTGTTATGCCTAAAATATTAAAAATCAGACACCTTCAAGGGGGTCTAGATTTGGATCCCAAAATCTGGTGCTTACTAGAACATTAGCCACCACCCACTAAAAAAATGAGAGAGGCTAAGAAAGACTTCATTGGTCAGAAATAGATTATGTGTAAATATAACCTTGAATCAATCAGCTCTAGCAGCTTTATCTTATATTCTTCTAGAAACAGTTGTAAACCAAACCAAACCAAACCAGAAAAACTATACAAAACACTGAACCCAAATAAAATCCTTAGCCACGTGTCTTACTCAGAGTTTGTACTACCCTATTTCATAGTAGAGATGATTAATAGGAATCTTGTATAAACCCTACTATGGGGACATCTGAGACTATCAGCTGTGAACTCAACACCATTCCATACCTCCATCTGTCCCTTTTCTGTTGTAACTTGACAGTAAGGAAGTTTAAAAGGTAATACTGCTACAGCAGGCCGTGGTAGCGTAGGAGGGAATCGGGCTCCTTTACAAGGAATACACCTGTGCAAGGGAAACAAAAAACACATACAATCCTCAACACCTACAGTCACCAGTCGTTCTACGTCTAAATCATGTCTCCTAAGAAGCAAGGCACTTTAAGAGGATTTGTTCTTTAAAAAGTAGTAATTAAATTACTGACATAAATATAGCAATATGTAAGATTGCATTATAAAGGGTTATTTTTACACTGCAACTGGTAAAAGAGTTTAAAACCAGCAAGGCACATGCTGCTCTTGTTCACATTAGAAACTCCAAATGTGGCACATGACACAGATCTCCATCTCACACAATACACGATTTAACAGCTATTACAAAACGTAAACGCAATTTCTTAAAATCAGAAACTACTGAAAAACTGAAGGCCACTGGAACAAGAGCAGGCACATCTACGATTTATTTTGATGAGGGGTTTTGGACTTCATGAGGAGAATGCTGTGTTTAGACACACTTGGTTGGGGGTGGGGAGGAGAGGGGTGAAACAGATAAGCATATACTAAAAGGGTAGGCTTATTGTTTCATTATATTTTAACTGGTACTTTCTGGTAACAATCACTTAAGCAAAACATTGATTGGGGAAGAGCTGTATTTCCAGCAGCACCAATGCAGCATTGACAAAAGTGTCTGGTTTTATAAGCTACTGTTTCAGACACTAGGAAAAAAAAAAAGGAACAGGAAGCATTAGTGTTCTGGCTATCTGTGTTAATTAAGGCATATGGTGTTTCTACAACAACCCTTCCCCCTTCTTATCTTTAATATGCTAGTGGCTTTGAATAAAATGTTCTTTGCAACTCAGAGAATAGCACTCTCTTTCTTGGAGAAGGTAAAAAACTCATGATGACAGACTCACAGTTGACTATCCCATCAACGTGATGTGTCCTGCACATTTTTTTGTGTATTTTCTGGAGGCCAACATTACTTACTAACTTGAAGGAAGAAACAGAGAACTAACATTTACCAGTGATACCCTTTTTATAAAAAAAACAGAGGATGACAAAGAATTTCACATAAATTTAAATAAAATGCACTCTCCCACCAAACTCTACAATTGTGCGTGACTAGCAAAGAGTCTAAATTTCAGTAAAATATGTGAACTGATGGATTCTGCCCTCGTAGGAAAAAGACACAGATCACTGAATAAAGAAGAATACAAACAAAGCTTAGCAACTAAATGTCCAGGATGCATGTTACAATAAAGAGAAACAGTTATTTAGACATCACCAGTACCACATTTTATAAAGTAATATCTAACTCTCAGCTAAATATTTGAGCAATTTTACATACAAAATTGTTCTTCATGGCCACAGTTTAAATATTAATGTAATAACAGACAGTTCTGATTTATCTATGCCTAATAATGTAGACTAGTTACAGGACTGGATTCTTCTGAAAGGGATAAAAGGGGAAAACATAGCTAAGCAAAAAAAGAAAAAAAAAAAACCACAACCCAAAAAACCCAAACGAAACAAACCCAAACCCCCCAAACCCATCAACAGCAGAAGCAGATTTCTAACAGCAACTTTTTAGTAGGTTTCTCTAACAAAATGCAGTCTTATGAATGTGTCTGCATCAGAGATGTGATTTCACATCAAAGTGCACACACCTGTTAGTCAAGGCAAAAAGCCAAAATTAGTGAATTACACATTATAAAACTCTAATGAATTTATTCAAAACCAATTTAGTAATGAAACATCCATGCAGAACTAAATTTATGAACTAGATCATTTACTGTGCATATTTACCAGCCATCTGTTTTAGTAAAAGTTGTTTCCAGTTTCTCATAGTAAGAAGTCCTCTGTAAATTAAAACCAAGACAACCAAAGCATCTCCTTCTGAAATATCTGACCTGAGCTGCTGGGGATTTTCATGGATGCCAACTACCCAATAATGATCAGATTTTCCTTTGCAATGCTCTCTCGTGTTACACACTGGAATCCAAGTATTCCCAAGTCCTCGGTTCAACATCCGCACAATTCCCTCAGAATCCACATAACAAGGGGTACCTGTTCGTTACAAATGAAAACAATTATTCTGAGAGGCAACTAATTACTACGCGAGCAAGTTTGAACTGGTGGATACTGCTGGGAAACGATGATTTACATATCTCGAATAGAATTCCTCTCACTCAAACAGTACAACCTAGATGGGAAAAACTTCTTTCCTTAGAAAGATGCGCCACCTTCTGACAGTCAACACCACTGCTAGTCAACTGCCAAGTTCAAAAGTAAAACATTTTATGAAGAAATCAAATTCATACTACTTAGGTAGATTCCCAAAGAAAATTAGCTATTTTACAATTACTTTTTCTAGTTATCATAAAAACTCTTCCCAAGCTACCAACTTTTGGGTGAGGGGGCTTTTGCTGAGATAGTTGAACATGCCTGTTATGGTGTACTAATGCAGTTTATTTCTTTTTACTGAGCAGGGCAACGAATCGGGAGAACAAGTTCTGATAATGTTCAAGTGCATTCTATTCATAGTGGAAACATATTAAAGATTTCCAATAAATATATTGAAAGAATAGAAAAATAGAATTTTGTTTAGCATTGAGGAGATTAAAAACGAGTCTAGGTCCCAAGATCACCATTACTAAAAGGGCATTAATTAGTCAAAATCTCCTCCAACATTCCCCCAATAGTGTCAAGATTTGTCAGTGTCACTCATGCAGGTATTTCATACCTTCTGCGGAGAATCCAACCCATGCCAAATAGGATTTCTTTGTAAGAGAAAGAGGGTCTCCATGCAAAATTTGTTTTTTCTTTTTTCCTAGCTCCATCAGCTGTACTCCAAGGCACTGGTCCCCATCAAACCCAGTACCTAGGAAGAAGTTGTTCAGTGACGATGTTAGAAAACAAAAGAATTGTCTTGTCTCTTGGGTAAATTTAAGTTTTGAATCAGAAACTACTTCTAATGCAGGGTTATCCATGAATACCACTGTCAGACAAGTGACTAGTTGTCATTTTGGACATACAAAGCATGTTTAACAACTACTTCCTTAATTTCCCATGGTAATTCATTCCGGCCTACCTGAAACCCAAGTTTAATCTATTAATGTCACTGTTACAAAATTCTCCCCTTCCCCACAGGTTAATCTAGGCATCTGAATACAAAATGTAGGCTTTGCTGTCAGAAGTCAAAGATCAGTGGGTTGTGACAGTAAAAGCATCATAAGGAAAAGAAGAAGAAAACACTTCCAGTGATTACGTATAAATTAACCAGCACTTGAAGCCAGTAACAGACAAGGATTGAAAACATAACCCCAGTTCAAAAAAAGACACAAAGGAGAAAACTACCTCTGTGATAAATAATCACCAACTGCTCTCCATGTCCTGCCATAGACACCACTGGACCTGGGAGACTGAAGATCTCTTTCTGAACTCCTCCAACTGTAAACACACGAACTAGCAAGGCACTAGTGGCACAAGCAGCCCAGCCTTGACCTAAACAGATAGCCTCAATGTCTTCATCCTTTGGCATATCTACTGTCCACTCCTTGTTTGCATCCCATGAGCTAAAATGAATGCAGTGGAGCTTGCTAAGGCAGAGACAAAGAACAAGAGTCAAATATCTCAATGTGAAGAAAAATACAGTATCTGAAAATACACCAATACATTACATTTTTATCAGAGACCTAGAAGCTGTGATGGTCATAGAAAGGAACTACAAATTACAAGTGGTCATCTGCAAAGGTGTTACCCTTATCATTCAAGAACTGGAGCCAGCTCGACCTCCAGCACTGTAGACTTAGAGGTTCTAAAGCCTGAAGCAGAGACAGTTCAAAGGTCTGAGGGGAGATTTTTTTCAGATGGAAACAGGTAAGTGTCCTGCTTAATTAACATTAATAAGAAATGAAGGTGCTTGGTACCCCTGAATATCAGCCCTCATTACAAGTCTGTCACATTATTCTGTTTCAAATGCAAAAAAAAATTAGGAACTTCAGTTCTGCCATCTTAATAACCGAAAACTGCTTGTAACCAATTCATAGACACCATGGCTTTTGAGAGATTACCCACGTCCACCAAGAAAAGAAAAATTGAAGCTTTCAGAGTCAGAGAACCAATGCACACAAATAATACTTTTAAAGGTAAAGGGTACTTTTCAACTTATCATAATGCCGTATGTGTGAAAATAAGTTCTTTCTTCAAGGTATTTACACAGAAACTGGCAATAAAATGTAGTTACTATTGTTCTTAAATGCAAGAACAGAGTCTAGGTGGCCCAGCTGCTTAAATCTTTCTATGGTTTTCATAAACTTGTGTTCTTCACACTTACAGTTCTTCAGGTATTTCCAAACATGTCTCCTTAGCAACAGTGTGAAAGGAAATAGCACAGCCCCTATGATTTATCTTTGGTCTGAGCAGACTGAAAAACTACTGTTCATGTTTACGATTTCCTTTGAGCTAGCAATGCACAAAGTTTCCAGTATATACATATTTGAAAACGGGATTAAAAAAAATCCTCAGGAAACAAATTACATCTTTCAATATTCTTGAAGTCTTCAAGTGGGCAGATGTGAAAATCCTCCTCAAAAGTGATCCCATAAATAAAAAGCACAATCAAAAGCCAAAAATCTCAAAAAAGTGATACAAGCTGAAATTAAAAGCTGAAATATTTGAAACAAGTTAAGTGTAATTCCACACTACAGGTTTTGCAGAGCAAGGCCATGACTTACCTTGCAAGTTCCTCTGTACTCTCACAGGCTAGTAAAATAGCTTCAGTAGAGAGGTCAGCCATCGTGTGATTCAGAGAGTTCGGCAGGTGTGTTGCATGATGTATGGAGGTATCATGAAATTCTACATCGATAGCATTGTCTTGCTCATCATTGTAACAGCGAATGATACCAACAGAATTCCATACCTATTAAAAAGAACCCCACCAAAAAAAAACCACCAACAAATCAAGCATACTGCCGTAAACCAGCCTGCTGTAACTTTCTCATTTAAACAGTAGGTGGGAGGCTAGAGGAAGACTGAAGACGTGTAGTCAGGACTTGTAGTTTCTAAACCAGCTGAATTAGGCAGAAACTAGTTTCATCCTCATTGCTTAGCTGTCTTTCTCCTTACAAAATTAAGTGTGAAGAACTCGCAGTTAGAAAGAAATAGTGCATGATTAACGTACAAGTCTTAACAGCACGAGAGTATCCACAAGTTCTGGCTAAAAGAGAATTTAAAAAAAAATTTGCTAGAATTCAATAGCACAGGTACAAACTGTATAGCTTGCTTTTGTCTTAAAGCCAAGTGCTTATTTCTACATCAAAAGCAACTGATATGTAAAGCATAACCTTATGCAGTCTTTGTATTAACACAAAGCTACTTTCCACTATTTAACTTCACACTGTGAACTATTAAAAAAAAAAAAATCTTGGAAAAGATTAGATTAAGACACAGCAAGAACTGAAAAATGTTCAGTATTAACAAAGCAACTAGATCAACATAACCACACAGCAGCGAGATTTACCATGAAACGATGCATGAGATGTGCAGGAGTGGAGCCAGACTGGAACGGCTTTTGCTTGGGGGTTGGCATTGGTCCATCATAGAAAGGCTGTTGTGTAGATGATGGTGGTAAAGCTGGAAAGCCACCAGTCTGATCGTCATCGTCATCTTCCTTTTCAAGAAGACTGGAATTAGCTTTTATCATCCCAATATCTATAAGTTAAAAAAAAAAAAAAAATTACATCTTACACACATTATTAGGACAGAATATAGGTAAAACATTTAAAACAGTCAAGATTTCTCTGGAAAAATAAGGCAGAATATATCTGAGTTGAGGAAGCTAAGAGATTGTCCCAATAACAGCACTAAAGTGCTCTGGAAAATTAGTTCATTCTGTACCTAGTGAGTTATCATCATCATCAATTATTGCCCGTCTCAGATGGCCTGAAGTTGGCATAAGGTCATCAGCATCATCTTCATTATCTCCAGCCTTTGGGGAAGACTGTGGTTCAATCATATCTCCATCTAAATAGTCGTCATCTTCTCCATCAAAGAGATCATTGTAGTCCTTTGTCACTGTACTGGCAACCTAAAACCCGATTAGCAATCATCATAAAACTTCTTTTGGACATGGAATTCAAGAAATGAATTAACACACAAGAGGGAACTTTCAACGCACAAAATAAAACCTTCAGTAAAATTTGGTGACCTAAATAATCATGTTAATTTAAGACATAATTGGTACTGATCACCTTGTCATCTGGTTTCTTTCCATTGCCGATATTTTCCAACAACCCCAGATTTCCTTCAGTATCTGTATACGCGATTTGCCTATATTTGGGGTGCCATGCCAGTCCACAAACTGAGTAATTTTTCTCATGCTTCATCCTAAAAAGAATGTAAAAATAATGGATTTTTAGTAACCCTCTCAGGGAGAAAGCCTCCCAAAGAGTTATTGTAAAAAGTGGTAATATTTACTAGTATGAGAAAGTGATGTTACAGTGATGTGACACATAATAAAATAATTAATAGGTCACCTTTAGAATAAACAGCTACTATAAAAAAAATACAGCAGGTCTTTCTTTTCTATGGAGAAAATCATTTAAGCTTTAAAAAAAAATCAAACAGGATCATACTCTTAAAACAACAGCTTCCTGATACATGTAGAAAAGACAAAGTAATTCCCCAGCAGTCATACATTCCAGAACCATACCGTTATAAAAGGAACATTCAGCTGTTTCTCTTGTACCAAACTGATGAGTTAATCCTCTATCTTTTTCACCCTTTACTCACACAAAAAAAATCCTCCCATTAATTATTTACATAATCTGTCTTTAATTCTTAACATAAGCATTACAGTAACAATCATGTTTCTTGCCCCAAATATTCAGACAGATAAATAAATCATCCCTTCTCTTCTATACTTCACTTAATCATACCTTTTTTTTTTTCTTTTTTTTTTTTTTTTTTTTTGAATGAGAGATGCTTTAAGTGATAAAGTGCAATTTGTCTGTCCTTTTTTGCCTACAGGTGAGGATGGCTGACTGATGTACCTGTAGTTCCCTCTCCCTTCAGAAAATACATCTTACTGCCAATGATCTTGGGGATATGAGGAAAATTTGTTTCCATCAAAACTGTCCTTTAATCAACTATTAAATTAAAAAGTAATAAAAGATATTTGCACACAGAAAACTAGACTATGGAATTTGAACAGAATCCACATTCATATCCCTTCCCTATTCTATTTCTAAGAATGTGATGTTTCCAGATCCTTCTAGCTATGCAGAAAGGAAAACAGTGTATCACATGAATCAGAACATACTTCTGTGCATACTGGATATGGCAGGGAAAGGCAAAACACCACCACATTTCTACCTACCCCCAAGAGTTACACTCTTGTGGAAGCTGCTTCCTTGTAGAACACGGAAATGTGGCAGCCCTTGAATTCCCTTCAGCATATGAACTGCTGCAGTATTAGTGCACCTCACTCGGGTTGCACAAGAGAATAGCCTTCCTCTTGCTCCCTTTGCTCAGGTCTACACTGAGCGGTGGCCCTGCCTGCCAGTGTCACTCAGACCTGACACGGTTCTTTTGACCTGTGTGCTTTGGCTCTGTCTCTGTGGATGTGCTCCCAGCCCTGCCACCAGCTGGGAGACCATCTACGAGGCCAGGTAAAATGGTATTCTTCAATCTGAGCTTTCATACGCTGCCTCCTGGAGTGCTTGCTTTCAGTGGAATGTTGGCAGAAAACTTACAGATCTGCCCTGTAAATCTTATTAAGGCTTTTTCAAGAGGCAGAGTTCTACATTTGCACAAATAAGTTTTACAGAAAAGATAACAAAATTCTATTTCAAGAAAAAACATGTACTTGGGACTTATGGAGCAACACTGAATACCTCTCTATGCACTCCTGGTTTTCCACGTTCCACACCACTATACTCCCATTCACACTTCCAGCTGCCAGATACTGCCCACAAGGAGACCAGGCCACAACATTCAAGGTCTAAGGAAAAAATAAGAAATAGAAAAAATTACCAATGCACACACAGCATTCATATTCTGGAGCTTAAAACAGACAGGTATTCTGGAATAAAAAAATAATAATGATCTTTAGCAAATCATTTCCAGCCTCCTGTACTAGAGCTGGCTTTAGGTAGTTCCCTACAAGAACCATTCTTTAAAGACAGCACACTTATTTTATTTTGAGAATATCCATCTTCTGTCATTAAATGCTGCCATGAGGTTGAAAAAACCTGATTCTAGACATGTAGACAGAAGCATAGTATATTTTGCAAACTCAGCACTAGACATAGCTTGCTTTATCTTGAACTTAATACAGTTCCATAAATTAAAATCCAAGACTCTGTGTTCTATATCTTAATAACACTAGGAACGCGGTCCTCTATAACCCAAAGGTTTCCAAGTATATAATGAGGTCAAAAGAAAGAAGATGGCACAGTTAAGGCTACCACTTAGCTAAATTTCAGCTCAATAAAATATAAAGTGAACAATTGATATCTCTGTTCTGTACAGAAATAATACTCTTGACATTTTCCCTAAAAAGCTATGCATTTAGAGCAATCTGTGAAAACAGATGTTCTTCAGCTGCAGTTGGTGACTCACCAGTAGACTTCAGAGATCTAGCAGGTTACTATAAATGAAAGAGGGGAACCAGAGCCACATAAAGACATGTTTGACGCTCATCTAGTATCTCTTGCCTTGTTTTCCAACATAAAGTAACAGGATCAGAAATGGAATAGAAAATGTGAGCAATCATTACCAAGGTGGGGGCGGGGGGAGGTGGGTGACAAGAGATACTGTCCAGAAGATAATTTCTAGCAAAGTAACATTTAAATTATGGAAGATTTTGCAAGCACCTGGTTTATGTACCTACCTGTGTGATGAATGTATCTGATAAATCAAATTGACTATCCCAGGTTTCCCTTCTGTATAGTTTAACAACTTTATCTACAGGAATTGCCAGCAACTGTTCAAAGGAAACAAGAATCAGACAATTTAGAACAAGTTACCTTTCAAACAGAACATTCAAATAGCATACCTCCCTCATTCAGAAGTATTACAGTTGTGACTGCCTCAGTATTTAACAGTTCTCTAGCATCCTAGCAATGCCAACTAAGAAAGTAAAGAAAGCTGAAGTAACTTGAATGACAAGGTTCTTTAATGCTTTCCACACACAACATAGCAAAGCATGCCTGTTTTCATTTTAATCTTCATTTCTTTCTGGCAGAAAATTGAAGATAATGACAGCTGCACCGTAAGGTTAGAAGTTCTTATTTGTGAAACAGCTAACACACACACACACACACACATATAAATAGTTTCCAATGCTTTGAGTGCAAGGCTTACGTTCTCCTTTTCCCTCCCTCCCCAAATCTGTTTTGATCAGGTTATAATTGCTCAATAAATCTTATTTGAATAGCTGATTCCTGAAATAGCTCATTTAATCTTTCACAAAACTACAAAAATGTTACTGCCTGTTTATTTTTTTAGGATTTGGGTTTTTTAAAGACTTCTAACAATTCGCTTTGTAAGAGAAGCAAGGCAACTACTTGCATTTTGTGTGTGTGAATTAGCCTAAAAATTAAAAGTATCTGGTTTTTTGCAATATGGATATTGAAACAATTTGTACTGTAGGTGACACTCTCTCTTCCACAGAAAAGTTACACATAATGCTATCATAGGAGCCAGGTATTTTGAAGAGTAGACACAGGAAGACAGACGCAAAGGTTAAGGCAGGGAAACATGATTATTCAGGTAAGAACTGTGAGAAAACACTGAAAATACTCTTTAGATCCAGTATACTGGAATGTCAATAAAGGATGAATAGGTTCTGCCACATTATTATCACAGGCAAGAACAGAAGCCATAAAAACAATTTTTCCAAATGGCCAACTTGCACTCAATTCCCTGTCCTTTATTTCAAGTATAGCAGGGCGTGCCTCGTTTCATACAGGTTCGCATTTATCTGCTCCTTCCCCCTCTCCCCTTTGCATTATCAGATGCTGCAGAGGTGATCTGGGTTACATGCTACAGAGACATCTATACAGCCATACTAATTCCCCAACCCATTGTGATTACTGATCCATACATAGTACTATTCCAGCAGCACACAATGCGCTAGACCTGTAGTATGCATCAGCACCACCTTTAGTCACAAGAGAATCAACTTCGCTCTTCAGGTGAAAAGAAAGGGAACAACTTACTATTTTTACAGAGCTAGTTTACTGATAGGGCAAAATTTACTTAAAAGTAGAGAAAGACTGAACTCCCTTTGATGCTCTGTTGTGAGCAATTTGATTATTTCCCTTGTGGACAATGTTCCTTCCTCTTCAGCACAACATGACTGTTGAACGTTGTTTTGGGCTGACAGCCGGACTACTGCCAAACACAGCCTGGAGCTTAAGCAAGTAACGATTTCCAGGTTTTTATTTTTCCTAAAAGTGAACTTCACCCCAAATATTTTCCTTAAGTCCCAGGAGCTGCAATTTGGGCTTGCCCAGATTGAATTCTACTGTTGGAAAAAAAGAGAAAAGAAGGATTAAGATGTGGCTAAACCAATGTCACTTACCTTCCCACTGCCAGGTTGCCAGCCAAGCCTGCATATTGATTTAGCATTTATCACATCATTACATTTCTGCAGTAGTGGCCAGCTTGTTGTGCATGTCTGAAAACAAAATATTAAAAAATTAGTTTTCTAGCTCTGTGAAAAATTAACTGTATAGTACAAATTCTTACAGGAAAAGTGTGGAAAAAAAACTAAAAGGAAAAAAGATATATTATTTCATGTCCAAAAGCGGTATCTTTCATTCAAATACAAAGCTACATACTGACTTAAAAAAATACACCAAACCTGAAAAATACCTTGCCAATATAGACCCGAAACTATTTTAATGACAATACAACTACTTGTAACAAAAATAAGATCACAGAACCAGTGTTTTGAATCAAATAGAGAACAAATGAGCTCACATATTTCACATATTTTTGGGTTACAGAGAAAATCTGGCCACAATGCATTTGTCAAACCCCAATCAACTGCAGCAAGGTGACAACCAGCCTGAATCTCGCCACAGCAGTATAAAGAATGAATGGCTATATTCTGAAATTACAGCACAGATACATACATTGTACTGTCACAATCCCAGAACACTGTTAGTGTAATTGCCCCAAAAGGCACCCAATGTCAGTCTGGAACATGAGATTTCTCATTTGAAGTATGCTTTTGTTTTAAAAAATAGCAATCCACAAGTGCAGGAGCGCATTTTCAACTGTACTTACAGGAATAATTCCACATGGATTCTTATTCCAGTCAATGGCATTTAGCAAAAATAATCCCACATACATATGCAGAATTGCCTTATTAAAACGTTCACTTGAAACCCTCTTTTCAAGTTCCTTAGAGTTCCAAGAGCAGAGACTAAATCTGATTCTCTCACTAAATATGATTTCATACAGGCCCTGAACTATTTCAGCCAAATATTGCCATGCTGAGCCCAAAGACTCTATTTCTAATAAATTTTGTTCTTCAAACTGTGATTTACATCCTTCGGAGAAATTGTTGTGAAGTTTGTAACAAACAAACAAACAAAGTGGAATAGCAAGCCCCTTGTCAACAGCCTTAAACTCATTCAAATCTAAAAGGTTAAAATGCACTGAGCTGAACCTCCAGTCCTTAGAAAACTAAGTATGCATGCCACAGGCAGAGAGCAGGAGACACTGAAGCAACTCTGTGTCCAAAGTCCGCTATCAAAGAAAAATGTTACCATCATCTCCGTGATCCCAGCATGTGGAACCCATACCTCTTCCTAATTTCAGGTCAAAGTAATCATGTTCCTATCATCAAGACCAACCAACCAGATCACTTATAAAAGAAGATACTGTGTGGCATCTCAGAGCATTATTCCACCTTCACCAGTCAGTCTACAATCCTGAAAATTTTTATTTCATAGGAAGCTTGGTAAAAATAAATAAAAACAAAATATAACTAGATAGTACTTTATTAGAATAAAAATCCTTCCTTAACCCTGAAAGCAATGAGCTGAAATTCTGAAATAAGGCATCTGATGTCAATTGCTATCTTTACACAGAAGCATTATTTCTGAATGTGCTGAGGACAAAATACACAATGTTGGCCAATGAAGAAAGATGAACAGAAGAAATCAGGGATTCCACAGGCAAGAAGAACAATCCACAGCTACCCAGGCAACATTTCATAATCAGGCTTTGGAATTTCTCCCAGAAGTACATAAAAGTATTCTGTAAGTAGTTAGATTTCTTCCCCCAGAAGAAAACCCTATTCCAGTACAGTTATTTCAGTCCAGCTCTTCTTACTGTCTGTGAAATCCTGGATTTCTTATGAAACACTTAACTTTGAAAGGCAGGCCTTTTACCTGATCTGCGATTTTCCATACTCTAATAGAGCCATCACAGCTTGCCGATGCCTATGTAAGAAATTTTTGTAAATAAATTAATAATTAAAGACATAGAGAAATTAATGCCACAAAATTGAAAAAATCCCTATAAACAATGCTAGACATGTAATATACAGGCAGTTTTAAAAAGAAAGCCTCCCTGTTTAAACCATTTTAAGACTTAAAACTTTCTAATACTGTCATCTTGATAACTGTACTCGACTCCAAGCTACTGTAATTACTAACCCTCATACTTCAAGTGAGCTGCTTATTGACAAAAGAGGCTCAAAAGTTAACATTACATTTATTTAGTGAGCCATCTTTTCCCCTCTAAAATCAGATCTGCATTAGATTCCAGAAGAACATAGACAGTAATTGAGTAGTAAAGCAAAGACTTGAGTTTTCCTGGGAGGCAGCAAGTTGTGACACATTCCATCATCAGTAAGGTCAGCTGAAATGAAGTAGTCCCATATGCCCAGTCACTGTTTTTTTTTGTAAAAAGTATATATTTATTTTCTTTCCCACGGAAAAGGAGATTCAAAGTAGAAAGTAAGCAAGAAAGTGTTTTTACCAGGTAAACATCCCTGGGGTCAAAAGACAGGCTTAAAACAGGAGCGTCGTGTCCTCGGAATGTTTTCTGCTTGCTGCTATCAGTCACCTCCACAACTTTGATCATAAAGTCACTGTAGATCACAACAGCACAGACATTAAAGTATTAACATTGGTATTAACAATGACAAACTATGTATTTATAGCAATAAAAATTGGGCCCTAACTATCTTTTGGGGAAGTTATGGCTCTCAACACTGTATGATCTAGGTGAAAATGAGAATCTTGAGGCTTATGACAATAGGAGCAAGGCCAGAGTATTTTTATCAGAAAATTTTTGTTCATGTCAAAGTTCATAAAATACGATTGCTCTTTGGAGAGGATATTATGTACACACAGACCATATACCTGTTTAATATAATATTCTGTATGACCTAATGAAAACCTCTGCTTAGATACCACAGAGCTGACTTAACAAGAACCATCTGTTAAATGGGACCGATATTCATGTGGTTTTTAAAAAAAGATAGAGCAAGTAGTTTATTTTGTGACATTTTTAACAGCATTTTAAAGACCATTTAGTGTATCAGATACATTAACAGATTTTTTACAACTTTATTCCCTCCTCCAAAATTAGACACTACTGCAGTTTAACTCAAAGTATCAATGCTAACTTCTAAGCCAAAGAGCTCCTGTGACAATCTTTCATTAGCACTTCCTCTCATGCTTCATTGCAACACCCTCAGAAAGAAATTTAATTTTAGGACGTAATTCTATAGGATTAACTATTACTTTAACTATATTCAGAAACACAACCTCAGTTTTATCCACTATCTAATGCTAACCAAACAGTCGTAAAAGGAAGTCTCTAAGCTATATTGCAAGACAAGTAAAATTATGTTAGCACTCTTAAAGACTGCAAGCCAACTTTAAAGAAAAAAAACAACAGGCAATAGGATATTTTTTGCTTATTTAAGAAACCACACAACCATTTTTCAAATAGTTCATGTGAGCTTTGGCAGCCAGTTGGATGTTAAACTCATATAAAATTGAATTTTGCAGACTTCATGTAAAAAATGGAGAAATCTGGGACAACTAAAAGCCATTCTTCTTAGCTGCTTTCCTTCATTACATGGCTGTCACGTTCTCCTTCAGTACAGCAGACCTCATCGAGGGGTGGCCTCACAGTCTTAAGAGCCCTAACGTGACAGCCCTGGCCAGGCTGCAGAAGTACCGGGTTTTTGTAAAAGTTTTAGAAAGAGAAAAGAGTTCACCGTCTGCCTAATCTCTCTAATCAAAGTCAGATCCTGGGGCAGAGCTGTTCCCTCAGAAACAAGCGCTGGCAAAGGGCCCAAACTCATGACCCCTGTCAGATTTAGAGATTAGAGTTACTGGTTACTGCCCCAGCTGTCCAGCCTCCCAGTTTTGGTGGAGCTGGTGTGTCTGTTCCACAGCTGCCAGAGTTCACAGTCCAGCACACTCATCCAAATTGCTTTCTAGTTCAGTTCACACTTAGAGGAGCCAGGGAGGAGAAGCAACGCTCTGCCATCTCTACTGCGGAGGACAAATTCCAGTAGAGAGGCAAACAGACAGCCTGAGTTATCTACAGCTGCCCAAAGAGTTCACCAAATCCAATTAAGAATCACCTGAGCCTTAAATAAATGGGAAAAAAAAACCCCAAAACAAAAACAAACCCAACACCAAAATTGCCTGCTTGCTATTTTGCCATCTCTATTAAAGGATTAGCATATATTATGTAAAAGCAAATATGCTGCCCTAAGAAATTAACTAAACTATGCATTTAATTCCCCTCAGGCAAGTCTTGCAACTGTCATCTGTTATCATTTGGCAGAACGGTGATGATACTTATGCCAGAGAATGACTCGAAAGCTCTCGCACAAATGAGAACCCATCTAACTTTTGCACATGTGTATACATCTCCAAGACCATGATCCTGATTATCTTTGTAGCATCAAGGATTTTGTTACTGTGTGCTAATGAGATCCATATGGACGAACACTTATGTTTATGCATTATAGGACTGAAAGCTGAAAACACTCAAGTCTCCTAAAGAAAAGGAATTATTTCACAACCCCAGATTTCCATTTAAAATTATTTGGTGGATCAAGTATCTCTCAGAGCATTGTTTCCTAAAGTCTTTTTCATTCCTTTCTTCCCCTGCACCCCCAGAAGGCATTTTGCAATACTTTAAAAACCCCAGAGGTATGTGGATTAACAATCTCATTGGTAAAAATCAGCATGCGCGGAAGTTACCAGACTTTGAAAGATAGCAATGCTTTTCCTTATCACGCACAGATTACCTAGATCCAGCGGCAATTTTGGTACCATCACTGTTAAAGACGACGTGGTTTGCATTCATGGTGAAACGAGTAAGGATGCCATCTGGAGCTCCTTCAGGAAATGTATGTATCTGAACAGTATTGTTCAATACTGCTGTGATCAGTCTTCCGTTCTAAAACCAAAATTCATCATAAAATTTGTTACTTATAACACATTTATGCCCATGGAGCCAAAAAAATTGCTCCAATATTCCAAATATTTGGGCAGATTAACTTTAGTAGTTCCAAAAGAGGTCTGACAGTAAAAATTGGAGAGGAAATATTCTTTAACTTTTACTTCTTCCCCCCCAAAATACAGACAAGCACACTGACTTTAATACTTTATCACTTAACCAAACTATTGAAAACTAGGAAAATTATGCTCCTACTTTCAGTCTTGTAGAAACACAAGGCTAGATTTAATACTGAAACTCCAGTTGCTTCAGTAGACTTAAAATTCATTATGCTAACTATATGGCAATTTGCTGCATCAAGACCTTCCCAACTCGTATCTTTACTAAACTAATGAATACTCAAAGCCACTAATGAATTTCAAAGAGAACTGTCTGATCTTCTTCGGGTGGATAGAAAATTCACTCCTTTTACACAAACAAGAAAGCTCTTCTAACAGGAAGAATCTTGCATCCTATTTAGATGAATATGCTGCAGTATCAGGAGAGGGCACCCTTGGACCAAACTTCTCAGCTGAATGCCACCAGGGAAAGATGAGAAGTTCATGAACTATAGCTTAGTTCCTTTCAGAAAACAGAAGGCAGATGTTTACTAAAAATGTATGTGGAATTAAAGAAGTGTAAAACAAAAGAAATAATTATCCTATATTTGGAAAAGTAATATCTCTTCTTCAAGTGACAGTACTATTCCTCAGTTGTACACAGCAGTAAGTTTTTGAAATATGTAAGGAAAGAAATGCCTTATTTCCTTGAGGGTTTTTTTGTTTGTTTGGGTTGGGGGGGGTGTTGCCATTTTTTTATTTTTTAAGTTGCCTAAAGTCATAGTAAAAATCCTGAAGATAAACAAAGCAGCAGCTGGCTCTAAATAACCTAACTAAATAGATGAGATTTGTTACCTAGATTACATTGACATCTCAGATCAGTTCCTCGTGACATCTTCATTAATGAAGAATAATTTTTGAAATAAGATTTCCTGAAGTTAAGTCTCAGAAAGCATTCTTTAATCTCACTGTTTAAAAATAAAAAAATCCCTCAAAACTAAAAGCACTTCACAATAAATTAAGAGCACAGGATTTTTCCTACTGGTGTCAGAAATTAAACGCAGCATTTTCCCTCCTCTATTCATTAATAGTTTTGGCAATTTCTGGCTCTGCCACTGATATGCTAAGAGAACTCATTCAAGTCACTTCACTTGATTTGTGAAAAGGTAGGTAATGCGATGAAAATCAACAGAAAAATACCCTAAAAATCAATGATGAAAAAAAAGATTATACAGGAATAGATACATGACGTATGTTAAAAGGGACATAAGAAAGAGGTTTCACACAAAGCAGTAGTTCTGAATAAGGCTTCAAATTATTATTATTTTTAAAATACAATACATAAATGTTCATTCTCATTTATTTCCTCTTTCATACTCCTCTCTGAAATCAAAAATAGTTGAAAATCAATTTTTAGATTTTCCTTCATCACTGCAAAGTTAACTACACGATATCTGAAGAACTGATGTAGACTTCTGGAATTCCTCTCTTCTATAATCCCCACAAATACAACAATTTAGGCCTTCTATTACTAATGTAATATACTAATAATTGCACATAAAGGAAATACTGTGAGAATTCTCAAGCTAAATACATGAGCATGCATGGTAAAAAGAATTATTTTCTGTTATACACATTGATATAGGTAACTTATTTACCTTGCTACTTACAAATAATGACTCCTGCAAGATATGCTAAAGGGAACTGCCTTAACATTGAAACAAACAGAGCAGGTTATGCTTCAAATGCCAGTCAGTCAGACTACAGACCTGCCTCTAGCCAGCATTCTCACAAATCCTTACCACTTGTACAAGCGAGAATCCTGTTCTCTTCTGACTTTGGGGATGGTGGGTCAGAGGCGTGTTTGGGCCAATCAACAATTTTGAGAGCAAAATATCAACCAATTATTAAAAAGTATTACCAAAGCATTACCGGGCACTGATTTTGTGAAATTAATTTTTTATTAATATAGATTATAATTCCTTGGACCTTAAAACAGGCCCACATAAAACAACCTCTTGGCTCTTTTTCCTAATACTTGATGATCACACCTTACGCTGGGAAACTTTCTGCAACTTTTCTTATATTGTGAGAAAACACTGAAACAGCCTAGAAAGTTCACTGCATAATTGGCTTAATCTGCTGAGTTTATTTCTCAGAAAGGAGATCAAAGTCAGAAATGAGTATAACTGAATATGAAGCAAGAGGAGGAAAAGAAGAAAAAAAATTACAGAAGTTTACTATAAGGAATAATTCCTCTACAATCCTGTATGGGGTAAAATGAATTGTCAGAAGTCTTCTTGATTTATATAAAATAATTAATTGAGTTAAAATATTCAAAAAGTCTATAGGCACATCTAATCAATTAAATTTCTGTGTATTTCAGAAAATTGTGTTTTCAATTCTGCTTTAATATTTTCACTTAGACATAAAGGTAGCATACATTCATATGCTCAAATTTAAATACCTGCCGCTCATTAAACAGCATTCAATTTATTTTTTCCATACATTAATCTGAAGACAAAGATCTACGTATTTAACACAGATCAAACCGCAATGTGCTACGCACAATATTATCCTTGCCTTTTTCTGTATATTATCCTAGTACATGTTTAATGTTACCCACACGAGCAGCATCCCTGAGCTTGAAAATCCAGCATCTGTACAGTCATGTTGTATATCAACACCAGCATCACACAACTTAGAGGAGTTCTGTTAACAATGATACCTTTAGAGCACATGAATAGGCCTTTTCTCCCACATTAATGGACTTCGGATCATCATCATCCAGGTTTTCCCAAATCCTAACATCTCCATCACTGCCACAAGTTACAATGCAGCTGTGGAAAGACATGGGATTTGTTAACATTCGGGAATGGAAAAGACAGCCACTGTGACTTTCAATCCCACAATAAAAATGTTACTAAAATGTTAGGTTCTTTTAAAATTGAAACACAATACATACTATGCAACACAGTGAATACCTACATTTATGTCTAAGTAACTCATTAAACATGGGGACGAGGGGGTGGAAATCACGTCTGGTGGCATAACACAATACCTTGAAACCTCAAGTCTCTGATAACTCATCTGAACTGACCCTTAGATACTACTGGTCAATCCTTTTTTTTCCAGGACCTAGAGCAACTTTTTCAAAGGACTTAATTAGCACTGATTTCTCTAAGAACTGGGCATTTAATTGCTTCTTAAGACTTTGAAAACTTACCTTACAGCTGATTAGAAAGTTGAGGGCAAAACTAAGAGTGTTAACGCATACTTGACTGAAGTTTAACAAGCTTAACATGTTCCAGGCCTACAGAACCCTCAAAAAGTAGTTAATACGGAATTCAAGTTTGCTGGAGTTACCTTTCACAATTTTAATGCCGTAAACAATAATCTGAAGTCACAGAGCAAACATACATAAGTTTGCACAGGATTTTTAATTAAAGACATTGTGAATCTAGAATCGAGCTTTGCATTCTTTTTTTCTCAAGTTGTTTGCAGTCTCAAAAAAAATCTAATTAAACAGCAAAATGTTACAAAGCCAGTGGTGAAGCTGTGACGTTGCTCTTCTTAGTTCTGTAAGGTCTGTACTTTGACAGCAACACAACACTCTGTTAATATTGAATATATTGATGCTGGGGAGTCCGGCAGTAGTAGACCGGTGGTATTTGGCAGAGATGTCTGCATCCTTTTTTAAACATTTGCATTGTAATGGCAAACAAGCAGTTTTATGGTTTCGAGGGACTGTTATTAGACTAAGTCCTAAGAGTAGTCTTTGTACGAAGGCTAATGAACTAAAGAAGGGAATAAGAAAATACGGACTTAAGCCACACTCAATATATAAGACTCACCCCTCGAGTTAATTTTCAGAGGGCTTGTTTTCTGGCTTACCATTTATGTTTAATCAATAAAAAGGAAATGGCAAATATTTAGTTTATATTTAGACATTCAAGAACTACCGCAAGAATAACAAGATAGCAAGCCCAATACTGGATTTCTTCAACTATATTTTTAATTTCTTAGTGCTTAGGCGAACATATTTACTCCCACACTACATTGACTTCTGCTGGAGTCTATGAAGTCATTCTTCTAAAAAGTGCATATAAAATTTATATATGTACACACAGGTATACTCTCTATGTGTGTGTGTGTATATCTAGGCTTACAATTAAGTTACATCTCAATCATTTCAAAATTCAGAGCATCAAAACACGTGTTCTACAGCCAGCTCTCAACACAGGCAAAAACTGAAGGATTGAGCCAGACCAAGCCAGGCCGTAAATCCGTCCCAGTGTCTCGCACAGCAGTGGCTGGTACAGAAACTCCTGGGAAAGCAACAGACCGGCAGAAGACCATCCCTACCCCAGAGTGCACTTCACCCTGGTCTCTCGGAATTAGGCGTTTACCTCCCAGTGTCATCGAAGCAGACGTCTGTGTGGCCCTCGGTGTGGCCGTACCGCATCGGCTTCTGGGTGGATGGCATCTCCGCTCCCACCTGTTCCTTTACTGGGGAGAAATAAAATAAAATTTTAGAAGAAAAAAGCTTCATCAAGAGCCTCAGACGGCAGGGCAAGGTCAGAGCTGCTAGGACACCCACCCGCAGGGCTGGGGACGAGGGGGTCCGCCACCAGCCGTCCCCCGCTTGGCCTAAGCGGATTACAGCCCGGCAGATGTCGAAGGAGCCTGGCCGTGAAAGCGAACCGAGAAAGAAAAGGCGGGGGGTAAAATCGGGTTACCGGGGGTCGGAGGGGTGTGGGGTGCCGGGGGCCTGTCCCTCAGGCACCTCAGCGCCTGGGCCGGGCCGAGCCGAGCCAGGCCAGGCCGCCCGCCGGGCCCTGGACGGGTCTCCCCCCTCCCCGGCTCCCAATCCTGTCAGAGGCCGCGGCTCCCCCCGCGCCGGACAAGGGACCCGCACCGCTCCGCCGGGGCGAGGAGGAGGCCGGGGACCGCACCACCTCCCTCCCTTCCTTCCTTCCCGCCGCCCGCTTCGAGCCTTCCCGCGCTGGGCCCCGCCGCCCAAGCCCGCCCCGAGGGCCGGGCCTGTCCCGTCAGAGCCCGGGGCGGAGCTGCGCGTCAGGCGGGGCTGGGGTTGGGGCCGGTCCCGGTCGGCCCGGAGAGAGCGGGGATGGCGGCGGTGGCGGCGGCAGGAGGAAGCGCAGCCGGGGTCGCCTCACAGCGACTCCGTTCCGGCGGCTGAGGGGGGACCCAGCGCTTCAAGCTCGGCTGCCGCCGCGCTCCCCCCCCCCCCGCCGCCGCCTGCGGGAGCCGCCGGGAGACCTTCCTCTTCCTCCTCCTCCTCCTGCCGTCACCCCCGCGCCTCGCCCGCCGCGGGTCAAGGGCCGCCCTGCCCGGCTTGAGGGAGAGACTTTGGGCGGCAGAAGCGGTTTCCCCGGGGAGGGCAGCTCCCTCCGGACGATCGTAAGTCGGGGGTCGGGGAGGAGACGGGGCCGGGGGGGGGGACGGCTGAGGCGGCGTCAAGCCGGGGTTCTCGTCCCTCTCCCCGGGGGGGGCTCGGTCCTCGGTGGGTGCTCCCGTTTTTCTGTGGAAAAACTGTGGGGGAGGCATGCCCCCTGCACGTATCTTAACGTATAGAGTGCGCCTGTAGGTACTGTACACACTTAGGTCTATCCGTTTAATGGCAGTCCCCAAGAGGCACAGGAATGGCGAGGAAAGCCCAAATGAGGGGGCAGTGCCCTTCACCCCGCTCAGCCAAAAATCCCCCTCACGGCAAAGGGTAAGGGAGCGCTCTCGGCCGAGTAAAAAGGCTGCAGGAGCAAACCCGTTTGGAGATCGTGATGGTAATTATGGGATTACTCCCTAATTATCGCCGTCCCGATGCGTGTGCTAGATGAGAGGTGACAGCGGTTGTAGTTGGGCAGGTAGCGGTTGCGCTGCAAAAAATCGTTAAGCTTTCGTGTGCTGAATAATAGGAAGAAAGCGGCGTGGTTTATTTCTTGAAGGGCAAAAAATGCTAGAGCTGGACGTACCTGAAATAAGGAGAAAAATACAGAGTTCTCTATTTTCCCCTTGTGTAGCTTTAATTATCTGGCCCACTTTATTCCTGCTTCTAAGAAAAATTGCTTCCAGGCAAACCCGTTTTATCTCCAGTTTTGCTCTGCAGCGGAGTTATCGGTGGTTGGAGTGAGCAGAGTGATTTATTTATATTGGAAATGTGGTCGGGCTCTCTATAACCGTCACATTGTTGGTACTTTCATGAATGAGTAAGTGACAGGATTACAAAGCAGGCACGCTTCTTTTAAAAAAATAAAAATAAAAATGCCCAGATTTCATTATTAAACCTTGTGGAAGCTGTGTAGAGAGACATGTTTTCCATGGGTGTACCCTGACATATTTCAGTAAATCGTGATTTCTGGTGAGGATAACGTGTTCTAGCAAAATGATTCAAGCTGAACCGCTTATCAGATGAGTGGGAAGACCACGCTATTCTTACAGCAGTCCTACTGCAAGCTGCTGCCTGGGACGGAGACAAATACATGCCAACTGTATTTATTTTTCTTTATTATTTTAATTTGCAGAAACTCTCGTACCAACTGCACCTAAAATATTTTACAATATAAAAGCCGTTTTAAGTTGAGTTCTATGTAACATATAAATTTATTGTGCTACCTGGTGGGATAACTCTTTGAACGGCATGGGAGAACCGGGGGGAAGTTTTTTCGAGGGGTGGGGGGATCCCAAGGTCACTTGGCCAAGGGACTGCAGGCCCTGTGGCTTTGTCACGTCCGAAGTGGCACGGCATCAAATACAAAGTTATGCTTTAAATCCGGTCAGGAACTCAACCTGCTGCTGACTTGATTAATAGGTGTAAGTGGCTGTGAGTGGAGCAGCAGGGCGGGAGCCGGGAATCGCGCTGCTCTCCGATTTGGTTTCTGGGTGGAGCACCAAATGTTGGTCATGGACCATAAAGCTTTTACTCATTTAGTGCCGCTGCAGTCTGCCAAGCGCTGCGTGTGTCTCTCCTTCAGCACATGAGCTGAGTTTCATTAAAGCAGTAGATACGAGCAGCCCTCACCTTTGGCACCTGCTTCCAGATCACTTTTACCTCCTGGGTGTGAATAAAATAGCCCCAGTGCTGGGGTTAGGTGGGCACGGCCACGTGCCCCCCTCCTCCTACAGTTCTGGGGGTATACAGACCCAGGACAAATCAAGGATATTTCCAAATGAGAAGCATTGTAGGTTATGATCAGTATCTTTAGACAGTCACTCTGTTTTGTGTGTGTGTGATTATTGCTTTAATTTGCTGGAAAGGCCTCTGGAGTTTAGCTTAGGTATTTGTGGACAGTATCATAAGTCAAGATAAACATAGTCAAAACTGAAGAAAAATAAGTTAAGACAGAGGAATTAGGACTTAATGTTATCCTTAATAGGTTGGGCTTTTTTCCAAAATAAGTCAATAACAGCTCAACTTCAGTGGAAGGTCAGGTTTTAAAATGCGGTCTTGTGGCCAAAATCTAATTGGGCAAAATTAATGAAAACAGCATGTGACCGGTGAGATTTTTTTTTTAAATAACTTTTATGTAAGTTGAAAGAAAAAAGAAAAGGTACTCCAGTTTTTTGCGGCTTGCTCTTTTCTCTCAGAATTTTGTCAGCTCTAGAAGAATATCAACTTCTATTACAATTCCAAACCCAATTTGTTGGTTTTTGTGTGAGTCTCTTTTTCTTGTTTAATTAGAGGCATAATACAGCGACACTTTGGCTTTTATGTACTTGGACAGAAGCCTTTCCAAGTACTTCCTTCACTAGAAGGGTTGTGCAGCGTGGGAGCACCGAAGAGGTGGTGGGATCTCCATCCTCAGGTTTTCAAGACGTGACCAGACCATGCCGTGGCTCCCCTGAGCCCGCGATGGCAGCAGTCCTGCTGTGAGAGGGAGGGTGGGCTGGAGACCCCCCACCATCTGCTTCTTTGTCATACCGAAAGGAAAGCAGCTTGATGAAGAGGACTTGGAGGTACTGGGCTAGAGGCAACGATCCAGCGGCTCAGGACGTAAATATCTAGTTAAAGCAATTCGGTATTTATCAAATAATTAAAAAAGGTCTGTCTGCACTTATGGTTTTGATTCTCCTGCTGGAGTTATTGAGTACTTGCTGCTGATTTAATTAGACGTATGGTGAGGCTGTAACTGTCTTATCACAGTTGTTGATTGCAGCCTACCTCTAGCTAGGAGGTAATATTGTTACTGCCTCCAAATAGCTACTAGATACTGCTTTTAGTTTGGGCTTGAAGTTTTAATGTTGAGGCATCAGCGCTTGAAAGGAAAAGCATATTGTGCAGCCGTCTGTGCCCCCTCACCCCCCCCCCCCCCCCCCCCCCCGCATCCTGGCGAGACATACCTCTGAAGGAGGGAGCTCTGCACATTGTAAAAACAACAACAAAACCCACCCAGCTCTCCACTTGTCCTCGGGGACTGTAAGCTGTGACAGTGTTCGATAACCTTGAACTACAAGCTGGATCCTGTGGCCCGAAGTGAACTCTGCCTATTGCTGCATGTTGCTTTATCTTTGCCATTGCTTGAGTGGAAGAGTTTCAAGCGTAAGGGTTTTGTCAGATCTGCCTGCTTCTGAGATGCCTAAGGTATCCCCGCGCAGAAGGCGGCTTTTGTAAGCAGGAGTCTAATTATATCTACCAAAAGGGATCTCAGAACTGATGCGTGTGAGCTGCACAGTGCTGGACTCCTCCATTTAACCTTGCCCTGTAGGGAAAAGTACACTCTGTGTTCCCTCTCTTTTATCCTTGCCCTCCTCTCCTGTTGTTTCGGTGCGCTCCAGCCATTAATGGATGTACGATACCCGGCATTTCCCCTGGATGTTTGCAGCACAAGGAATAGCTGGCTTAGGTGGTAAGTAGTAATACAGCATGGAAAGTCTTAAGTAGTAATACAGCACAGAAAGCTGCCCTTTATGCCTTTTTCCTTCCGACACCCAAATTATTTTTGGTCCCTGTTTTATTGGTGGGACTGTGAATCACGGATTTGGAAGGGTATGAAGGTGTGACCCCTTACTGTAATGGCAAACGGTGGGATTTGGGCACCTAAATATGCTGTGGCTGATGCGTGTTTCAGAAGGCAGCTTGCCTGCGAGGACGCGGACATTTGTAACACATTTTGGAAACCGAGGTTTTGTCTCCTGAATCACAAGCTGACCATTGAACCATCCTTTACTCTTCCTTCACAAGGTCAAGTTCAAACCTGGCTTTAGGAGGATGACATCCGTTTTTCTTCATTTATTCCATGCAATTTTCACAGGTCTAGTGTTATGTCTGATTAGCAATTACTGCTCTGATGTGGCAGAAGTGGTGCCTCGGTTCCAGCAGCCTTTAAACCCCAGGGAAACGGCTCTCTGTGTTACTGGCTAATGGTGCATGTCTTACAGCATCACGTGCTATTTCTCCATTTAGTTTCAGGGTTCAGGTACCACAAATGATTTGCGATAGAAGAAAGGTACAAAGTAGAAGGTGGCTTTACAGTTAAATACAACAGCAACCCAGAAATTACATAAAACACTGAGCTTATTTCAGTTGCAAGGCTGAAGTTGGGAGATAATGGGCCTTTTCAGCACTTCTGGATTTTGTATGTTTTGCAGTTTTTAATTAAAAGCCCATATTCTTATTCCTTATATGGGCTGGATGTGCAGAATGAGATAATTGAAGGTTTCAAAAGCAATTACAAACCGTCATATCCTAGTTTTTAAGTACTTGACTTTGCAACCTCAATGATATCTCTTGGTCCAATTAAAAATCCCATATATAGAGAGTTAACGTATTTTACCACAAGATGAATCTAGAATAACGTTTTGTCTTCAGTTACTTCAGATTATCACCAGGGTAAATGAGATTGCTTTTTTTCTCTTCTTTAATTGTGGAGAAAATTCAGTGCTCCACTCTGGTTGTTTCTGGATGAAAAATACCAATGTTACAAAAGCAATCAATGAACCTTGATCTAAATAAAGGTGTTTCAGGTCTCATACACAAATGTTGCCTTTCTCCTCTCTGCATTGCATCCTGCAATATTTTCATTGTTTCATTGAAAAGTGGTTTGCAAAATCCTGAGAGAGGAAGATGAAATCTTTATTTTAATCTTTGATTTGTAATTGCTGGAATACGGACCCTGTTCTGTGATCCCACTTGGTACAAGTGAGGTACTATTCATATAGATTGCTCTAATGCCAGGGTTTCTTCAACATATTTCCAGTATTTTACCTATCTTACCCTCATTCTACATTTCTGCATCTCCTCCCTTTCCCTCCCTTTTCCTTTCCCCCACAGCTCTCAGGTTTGTGGGTTGTAAATAAAGAAAGCAATGTCAAAAATTCCTGGGTGAAAGTTACATCTGGGATTCATTTGGCCCACAGATTGCATGTAAGCCTTTTGGCAGGGCAGTCTTATTCTTTTACTGAAAGCAGAGGCTAGAACTCAGCCTGCGCAGCCCCGGGGGACGGCAGAGAGGTTGTGTCATGCTGGCTAATCCTGATGATGAGAATGGATTGAATGGAGAGAGGAAGTGGATGCCCTTTTCTTTTCCTGCTTAGTATTTACCATGTCAATTAGTTTAAAAAACAAAACAAAACAAACAAAAAACCCCACAAAAAAAAAAAAACAAAACACAACAAAAAACCCACAGCCAAAAAAACCCAGTGCAATAGAGGAGCTGTACATCATTTTGGTGCAAAAGCATCATGATATGTGATGGGAAATATTTCTACATTCTCCCTGCCTCGGGAGAATATAGCATACATAACATATTGCTATCTATGTACCTTGAAAAAATTCTGCTCTACTTTCAACTGAGTAATCAAAAGAGGATTTTTTTTTTTCTTTTTCAAAGCTCAACATTCAAAAGGAAACCTCTTATCTTTTTGAGAATTCAGTACACTTTCAGAAACAAAAGAGAATGAAATCGGCAACCGTAGGTCTCAGAGCAACACTGATTTTAATAATGTAAACTTTCTTCTCTAATGAGTAATAAGCAGTTCCATCTTTCACGGCCTTTTAAAATTGCTTTTAGTAAGGGACTGGATTTGTTTTAATCCTTTTCAGTATGTAAAGCCCCAGATATTTCAATCCCTTAGGGGCTCAGTATTTTCTAGCTCTGTTTGAAAAGGCAGAGGAAAACAGCTTTCAGAAATTGACGGAATCTGTGACTGATATAATTTAAATTTTTTTTTATCCAGAAAGTGACCCAAAAGTGTCAGTTAAGAATAAGATCTCTGGCATCCCACCCTGTGGATTAGCAGCAAACAGGCGTATCATCTAGGTACAGTAGCTCTTTGTACTCTGACCTAGTTGTTTCTGTTCTGGCGTGTTCCTTTTTGAAAGGTTATTTGGAAGAGATGCAGAATTTGCTCAACAAACAGCTAAAGCAGTATCACCTGCCATGTGAAGTGTTTCTGTTTAAAATGGACCCTAGCACAATAGGATTGCCAACACCTAAAACTGTCTGCTGTGCTGCATAGTCAGAATGGATACTCAAAACATGTAAGATGGTTTATTCTGGAGGATGCTTTTCCCAAGGAAGTGTTAAAGAGTGCCTTGTCTGGGATGAGACCGGTATTTCTGGAGTGTTCCAGTGAATTCAGCTTGATAATACTATTTTTATATGGTTAGCAATTAATTGTCGCTGTTGTCCTGTATATAGCTGCATTGGTCTTGTGTTGTGTGCGTGCATAACTATTAACTTAGCTGTGTTTTCTTTTTCCTTAGATATTTCCAGAAAGTGCCTCAAGGAATCTTCCTTATGTAGGAAAACCCTACAAGAAAGACAGTGTGGTTTCTGGCAACTTGTGAAGCTAACTGTCAAAATGGCAGAAAATAAGGACAGTAATATTAAAAACACAGATGTGAGACCCAAAAGCAGCCGGAGCAGAAGTGCAGACAGAAAGGATGGTTACGTCTGGAGTGGAAAGAAGCTCTCCTGGTCAAAAAAGAGTGAGCATTGTTCTGATGCTGAAACAGCAAGTGCTGCAGGAAGATCAGGGACTAACTTAAGGAGCCAAGAGAGGAAGTATAGCTGTTCATCTATCGAGCTGGATCTAGACCATTCGTGCGGTCACAGGTTTTTAGGCCGCTCTCTCAAACAGAAGCTGCAAGATGCTGTGGGTCAGTGCTTTCCCATAAAGAATTGTAGCAGCCGGCACACCTCAGGACTGCCATCAAAAAGAAAAATTCATATCAGTGAGTTAATGCTAGATAAGTGTCCTTTCCCTCCACGCTCGGAGCTAGCTTTTCGGTGGCACTTGATCAAAAGACATACAGCCCCTATAAGCCCAAAAGCAGAGGACTGGATAATTGCTGACTTATCCCAGCATGAGGAAAGGGAAGATCAGCTGCGAGACGATGAGATTGCCAATGGGGGAGCGGACTCTCCCTCCCAGTCCTGCGACTTCACTGACAGCAGTTCCTCTAGGGGTGATTTGAGGTCTGAGTTGGTTACAGGTAAGGTGGTAAGGAGCAGTAAAGATGAGAGCGATATGGACTCTGACGATGAAGTTATAACACTGTGCACAAGTTCTAGAAAAAGAAACAAGCCCAAATGGGAAACGGATGATGAGCTGCTACGGATGGAAACACCTCCGAAATACCATACGCAGATTGATTATGTCCACTGCCTAGTCCCAGACCTCCTCCAGATCAATAACAATCCCTGCTACTGGGGAGTCATGGATAAATATGCAGCTGAGGCACTGCTAGAAGGAAAGCCAGAGGGAACATTTTTGTTACGAGATTCTGCCCAAGAAGACTATTTGTTTTCTGTGAGCTTCAGGCGCTACAGTCGTTCCCTCCACGCGCGGATAGAGCAGTGGAATCACAACTTCAGCTTTGATGCCCATGATCCTTGCGTCTTCCATTCTCCGGACATCACGGGACTCCTAGAGCACTACAAAGATCCAAGTTCCTGTATGTTCTTTGAACCACTTTTATCCACTCCGCTAAACAGGACTTTTCCTTTTTCTCTTCAACATATATGTAGAACGGTTATTTGTAACTGTACAACTTATGATGGTATTGACGCACTTCCCATTCCTCCATCGGTGAAGCTGTATCTGAAGGAATATCATTATAAGTCGAAAGTTAGAGTACTCAGGATTGATGTACCAGAGCAGCAAAGCTAGAAAATATTTTTATGAAAGAATGAAATTGTCTCTAAACAGACAGATAGTGTGTTCAGTCTTTCTTCCTTCTAGGGTTCTTTTTTTAATAGCAATTTGATTTTTTTTTTCTTTTTTTCTGCAGTTTATTTACCACCCAGACTAGCCTCTGTCTAAGGCTTTTTTATCCAAATGTACTTTGAGTCTCCCAGCTCTCTTTTTTAGAAATTATATTCATTGTCGGCTTTTGGTACTGTTCCCAGACTAGAGTTTTATGGAATTACAGGTAGACTTTCTGGTATTTCTATAGATGGATAGTCTTTAGATCTAAAAACCCTAAAAAATCAGTTTTGAACTTGGATCTGTCTTTTATATTGTATTTACATATGTTGCTGACATGTTTGAAATAATGCACTGTTAACTAAAGATTGACTCATCTGTATTTTCTGCATTTCTTTTAAAATGAGTGCTCTAGCCTCTGTGTGCGTGTATGTATGTCTGTTCAAATCTAATGTACTAAATTCATCAGTCTATTTCTAACATGACTATTCCTAGCAAAATGAAGTTTGAAAGAGGATATGATCTTTCTATAAATACATCAGGGGACTAAACACCAGGGAGGGGAAAAACAATTCAAGTTAAGGACAACGCTCAGTACAGGAACAAGCATGTATAAACTGGTCGTGAAAAGATTTTGGTTGGAAAAGAGGAGGGCTCGTCATCGTCAGAGCAGCGGTGTTCTGGAACAGCTTTTCATTTTGTATAATAGCAGTAAAAAGCAAACTGCTCATAAACTGGGATTTGATCAGTGTCTGGAAGGGATAATGATATAGTTACTTATGATAGATGGGACTTGGACTTGGTAACTCTATTTCTATGTTACTATTTCATTATATGAAATATACCCAGTTTTCACTATGGGAGCTGCTGCTTCTGAAATGATAAGGCATGGAATGGAAGGGTGAGAAGGAAGATATTTCCTTAAAAATCTGCATATTAAACTCTGTGATCTCGCATGGTTGATGCTGAGGTGATAATAACTTTCTTACTTTGTTAGTAGGAGGGTTATTTTTTAAATGAGTGTAGTTTAAAAAAAAAAAAGTCTGCAGATTTTTCTTGCAATGTGAAGCATTTGCTCGAGTGGCCTCCTGCCAAATTCCATGTACGGGAAAACCACGCATGGATAATGCTCCTAAAAGCATTACTTACATTACATGGATAGGCAGATCTGCTGCTGAATTATTAGTGAAATCCCAATGAGGCTCAGTGGATCTGGGTTCAGGCAAAAAACTCCGTTGCTTTCCAGGCTGGCCTGGGGGCACAGCGCCAGGAGCTGCAGGAGTGACCTGCAGTGCTGTTGTCTTCACTTGTGTGTGCTTTATCTCCTCTAGCAAAACTGGACCCAGAACTGCTCTGCCAAAAGTATGTGAGATGATGTAATTGTAACTACAACCACCGCACTGTTTCCTCTCCTTTGATCACAGGGAGCTTTTGTGTCTTCTTGAAATGCTTTTGAAACTGAGACCCCAAGCCTGTAGAATTACAAATGTGTTTCATTTCATGCATGCAAAATATCTTAGCAAAAATCGGCAATTACCTGTGTGCTTGAGGTTATGTTTGCGTGCAGGCTAGGAGCAGCAGAGGACAGTGCTGTAGAGTCTCGCTCCGAGACTGTAGCCTAAGACTAAGCAATATTTCTATTTGAATCATTTAATTTCACCATGTACAGAATCCTACAGATTTGTGGACGTCAAATCCATCCTGCAAGCTGGGTACTCGGGAGTTACCAAGGAAGCTTTGCCGTGCAACTCCACCGGGGATCTGCTAGCCTGCCCTTGCCCCCTGCCCCTAGCAGAGAAAACCCTTTCCACTAAACTGCTGTCACTGTGATGATGTAAACAGATTTCCAGGGACATCTGCTTAGAGACCAGACCGTTTGTTTTCACTGTGTTTTAAATAGGTTTTGAACCAAAGTCTCCAGGGAGAAAATGCTAACACATCAATCTATCACACCGCACATGGATGAATACGCTACAGGACAAACTCTCAGCTGCTATAAATCAGCGTGGCTTTATTGATACACTTATAAGAGCTTATACCAGCTGAGATTCTCCCTCCTCCATATGCAAATGATAATTGTATGACTGATGCCAGAAAAATTACACTTTTTTTGGTAATCTTTTCCTTGTGCTGCTTCCATTCAACTGACATTGCCTTTTGCATAAACTGTATTTTATCAAGGACAGCTTCATACTAGTAAATCTATTTTTCCCTCTTACCTATCATTGCCATTTTACAAATACAAAGCGAGTGAGCAGCAGGGATCATCTCTGCTCTGCTCTTTTACGCTGTGCCTGTCATGGTGGAAGGGTGGCCTGTGACTTGTGTGGTTGCAGTACAAAGTAATAGTATTTGGTTCAAAATCTGACTTTACAGAGCGATGTCAGAGATAGTTGCAGTCTGCTTGATTAAAATTCTCTTTCAGAAACTTTTAATTAGGGCAAAAAGCTCATAATTTTAGACAGAGATTAGCATTATTATTATTTTTATTGCAAGACCACAAAAAGTAGATTTTGACCAGAAGTTGTACTTGCTTTGGAAGTTAGTGAAGGCCACTGTCTCTTTCAAAATCAGCAAAGATTTTGTCCCTTCAAAAGGAAAGGCCACGAAAGAACCTTTTTTGGGGTATAGTTCCCCAACGCGCTGTGTTTTCGGTGTCATTCTCTATGCAGCCTACATTGTTTTGACATTTGTTGATGCATCACTTACCCCAAAAATGTCTTGAGCACTCCAATTTTAGGAGACCTATATAATGTAGCGGTTGGGGGAAGAAGGTGTGGCACATAAAAATAGTGCCTTTGGACTTTGGGACAGTTAATTGCATTTGTTTAGAGAAATTTTATGTAGAAAATATCGACAAATGGGGTTTTGTGGAAGTTCACCTTATTTTTTCTTGGTTTATTTGTCCAGATCATTCATACCTGTGTGACATTTGTACCTAACGACTGAGTTGTATATACATGTGCAGTCTGTGCGAGAAAGATCCATTTCATCAAGTGTACATTTTTTTATGAAACTGTGGTAGGTTGACCCTGGCTGGAAGCCAGGTGCCCACCAAAGCCACTCCATCACTCCCCTCCTTCAGCTGGACAGGGGAGAGAAAATATAACAAAAGGCTCATGGGTTGAGATAAGGACAGGGAGAGATCACTCACCAATTACTGTCACGGGCAAAGCAGACTTGACTAGGGGAAAATTAATTTATTACCAATCAACCAGAGTAGGATAACGAGAAATAAAACCAATTCTTAAAACACCTTCCTCCCACCCCTCCCTTTTTCCCGGGCACAGCTTCACTCCTGATTTTCTCTCCCTCCTCCCCTCCAGCAGCGAAGGGGGACAGGGAATGGGGGTTGGGGTCGGTTCCTCACACGTCTCTGCTGCTCCTTCCTCCTCAGGGGCAGGACTCCTCACACTCTTCCCCTGGTCCAGCGTGGAGTCCCTCCCATGGGAGACAGTCCTCCACGAACTTCAACGTGGGTCCTTCCCACGGGCTGCAGTTCTTCACGAACTGCTCCAGCGTGGGTACCTTCCTTGGGGTGCAGTCCGTCAGGCACAGACTGCTCCAGCGTGGGTCCCCCACGGGGTCACAAGTCCTGCCAGAAAACCTGCTCCAGCGTGGGCTCCTCTCTCCACAGGGCCACAGGTCCTGCCAGGATCCTGCTCCAGCACGGGCTTCCCACGGGGTCACAGCCTCCTTTGGGCATCCCCCTGCTCCGGCTTGGGGTCCTCCCCGGGCTGCAGATGGAGATCTGCTCCCCCGTGGACCTCCCTGGGCTGCAGGGGGACAGCCTGCCTCACCAGGGTCTTCCCCACGGGCTGCAGGGGAATCTCTGCTCCGGCACCTGGAGCATCTCCTCCCCCTCCTTCTGCACTGACCTGGGGGTCTGCACCAAGGGTTGTTGCTCTCACATGTTCTCACTCCTCTCTCTGGCTGCAGTTGCTGTTCACGGCAACTTTTCCCCTTTCTTAAATCTGTTATCTTAGAGGCGCTACCACCGTCGCTGATGGGCTCGGCCTTGTCTGGCGGCGGATCCAACTTGGAGCCGGCTGGCGTTGGCTCTGTCGGACATGGGGGAAGCTTCTAGCAGCTTCCCACAGAAGCCACCCCTGTAGCCCCCCCACTACCAAAATCTTGCCATGCAAACCCAGTACAGAAACATGAGAACTCAATATGTGTATTTTGCTTAAATCCATGTACCTTTTTTTCCTCTTTTTTTTTTTTTTTTAATAAGCCTTGTAGAAATTAACTGGTTTTACAATATGCCAAGAATTGTCATCCTGAAGTTTTCCTCCCAATGCTGTCATTAACAGTCTTAGCAGTGCTGCTCATTCCAATAATTCTTTATAACACCTTGCATCTGAATTACGATCCAAAGACAATCAAGTCTTGAAGTTCAGTGTTGAAGCCCTCTAAAAAATTAGTCTCAGAAACAGGGTAAGAACTTCCACTTCTAAGCCCAAGCTCTTGCAAGACAGATCCCAAGTTCTTCAGGATGAAGATTAAATGTGGAAGAAGGAGAGGTACGGAGGTGTGCAGAAAAACACACGTTCAAGGCTACGCAGAGGTCAGTGGCCAAGCGAGGACGTAATCCAGAGGTGACCCTGGCCACAGCCCCCCTGTTTTGGGGCACCCAGCCAGCTTTGCATCAGGAATTGTGTTGGCATGACGTGGTTTGTATTGTTTTGAAGGCGGTTCCGTAGGAGGACAGTAGAAACACAGCGTATTGAATCGGTGTGAACAGCTTCTGGAAAGAAAAAAGATTTGATTTTGATAAATTATTTTGATGTAAGGGGGGAAAAAATGGTCAGGCTTTTGATGCACGCTGGGCAAACAACATACACAAGCTATTTTTACAGGATGGTTTAAAAAAAATTAAATACTCTTTCCATTAATGATGTTCTCTGGAGTTTGCTTTTGCCTGAAATGACTTTTTGCAGCTGTGTAGCAATGTCAGTTGTTGGCCCAGTGCTGTCAGGACAGAGGAACTTCAGCTCCCATCAGAATCATCGATGGATTTGGGGTAGTTTGTGTGTCCAGTAATTGGGAGTACACATTTCCTCTTAATTTTCCTATTCTCAGTACTGGTCTTGATGAAATCCAGGGCACATTTAGAACAGGATATGTGTATCTGTAGTAGCATATCCAATTAAAAAAAAAAACAAAAAAAACCCCAAGTGATCGTAATTTAAATGCTTTCCTTTTAAAGATGCTGGTGTGTTTCCAATATAAGGAAGAAATCCTTGTATGATGCAGTCATACATGGCCTTACTGTAAAATTGACATGCTCTTAAATAATTAAAAAGGGGGATACTTTGATTTTGAAAAAGGATGCTGGAGGAAGGAGGTTAAAGGAAGCTTTTAGTCAGCTCTAAGGTTGGATTTATTGATCTAGTGATCAATCCCTTTCTCTTTCCTGAATTTAAAGCTAATGGGAGACTGTGGTCAGAGATGAGTGGCTTTTAGTTAAGGTTTTTGACTCTTATAAATAATACAACAAATGTCCTAGTAAGTAATAAGAAATAAGATACTCGCTCATTCTTTTTAAATAGAACAAATGTGGCAAACAAGACTCAGCTGTAATTTTTGAAGTCATTTATTAGACAAATTGCTCTTCTCTACTTCTTTTACAAGAGAGACATAAACCATTATATTATTTATTCATGAATCATAGCCATTAAGATGATAAATCAAATTATCAGCTTCCTGTCTCTCTTCAGTTTTAATCATTTTTTATAGTTCATGCAATATAAAGACAGCTTCCTTCCTATGAAACAAGAGACCTTCAGAGACCTTTTTATTGTAAACGTACATTTCCTTCCCATTTTTAAGTATATCCTAGTGATTTTCTCTGTCAATTTTATCTGCAATAAAAATCCAATAAGGAACTTGTACATTGATTCAATATAGCAAAGTTAGCTATGAAGTAAGTGATTTTGGTTAACCTCTGAAATAACGCAGTACTGGAAAACGATGTTAAAGGATTTTTTTCTGCAACCCCTAAATGTACATGGTAGTATCATACATTTAATAGAGAGAAATATTTAATAGAGAGAAATCTTGACACAAGCTCACATACTGATGATTAGACCTTTCTCCAAAGGTTTAAGATGAGCTGTGCAGTAGTATCACTTTTTTTAATACATTTAAGCTTACTTCTTCTGCTATATTCACACAGCCAGTACATCTTTGCCTCTTCCCATACAGTGGGAGAGCTAAGGTCACTCCGTATGAGCCGAGATGGTTTCACCCATCCTTTCTTTGCTTGCTTTCCGTCTGCGTCTGTCTGGTTCAGCATCTAAAACAGTTGTAGGACGAGCCACACTGTGACGTGGTGGTGTGGGTGGACAGCTTGTCCATTCAGAAAGAAATGCACATTGATTTCCATTCCGAACAGCGGCAGCTAACTGGTTTTAAACTTGATCGTCCTTGTTAAATACTACTCTCAGGAAGCACTGATGAGGTCAGAGTTACCGAGGATGGAAGAAGAGCCTCTGTCTGCATCATTAGAAATACTCATCTGTGCTACAGTGTAAAAATCAATATTTGTTTACTCAACTCTATGAATAATAGAGTTTTGAACGTAAATATATAATTTATGCATCTAAAATCTATAGCATGGGGCTGACGTGAGTTGCAATAACTTCCCTCTTTCCTACATCCATTTTAAAAATCCCCGGGGTGTCGGAGTGATGCGTTATCTGGCCAAAACGCGTCCTCAACCCAGCCTCCCCACAGGCAGGTCATTACGAACACCTTCCTGCGGGGATCCTTGCAGGGTTAGAAAAGACTGCCAAGTGCCCCGAGGATGTCTTCGCGTGGCTACTCCAGTTATTTTATTGCTGGGGAGAATCCCTTGAACGGTGTGTGTTTGGGACCAGTCAGTGGGATGTCTGGATCAGACAGAATAGCTCCCGGTGGTGGCCACAGCATAATTAAAACTCATAGCAGGCTCATTAGCCCATCAAGGATGTCTGGCCACTGTAGAGGGCCAAAGCCAGCATCCCTCTGCTGAAGCTGGCCCTTGTGAATATGGAACCCTCTTCGCCCCACCAGTGCAGAGATACGAGGACGACTGTCTTGCGAGATACGAGGACAAGAGCCTTGCAGGGCAGCTGCCACGGAGACAGCGCATCTCCACATTCCCACCACGGTGGTGACACCTTTTTGCAAAGGCCATGCCCTGTAAAGTCCAAAAATGTTTGTCTCCCTGTCTTCCTCGTTGCGCTTGTGGCTCTTGCGTATCAAAATGATGCAGCGGGAAAAACGCTGAGCTCATGTTACGTACTGTAACCCACCAGCACAAAGCCATTGCTGGAAAGTACCGACTTCAGAAAGATTCGAATCCAGCTTTGAGGTAGGAGGCCCTGTTGGCTATATGGGAGCTCTTCCATCTTATTTTCCTTATTTTTCTTTTTAATTCTTTGGGGGGGAAAAGAAAACGAACTTAGTTATTTCTTAAGTCTCATACTCAGCCACTAGCTAAGAGCGTCTCTGAGTTTGTCTCAGCTGGGCAAGTTCATTGCCAGACCTTTTTCTTTAATGCACATCAATTGGAATAGACTACAGTCCATTGCTTGTGCTAACATGGGATTTTTGTTTAAGGAAAAGGCTGGGTTCGTCCTTTGTAGCAGTTACGTGATTGTATTTCTAGGTCAGGTCTTTATGTGTAGTCACATGAAGTTTCAATTTGGACAAAACACCCAGTAAGGGTCTTGATGCTTGATGCTGTTATGATTAGAAAGTTGTCTAATCAAATTTTGTTTCCAATTAAAAAAATTGGATTAGCTCTCAGACTGAGACCTTCGCTGTTATTTTTAGTCTACAACTAATGAACCCCTGAAAATAGAGTGTATAATGAAAATACGGTGATTGGTTCTGCTGGGGTGGTTGGGAAAATACATTAGCAGATCAGAAAGGGTAATAAATCTTCTGTCACAACCTTCCTCATTAAACTAGATAATTTGAAATTGCCTCTAGTGTATTAAACAGTTCATTATTTTGTAGGGGAGCAACACACAAGACAAAAGAGTAGTGTTCTTTTAATTGATATCCAAAGCCTGAAAAAAAAAGATCAAGCAAATTTAGTCAAGAAAAATCAATCTGAGCACTGGCTGTGTTGCTGCACAACTTGCTCAGAGCCATCTGAAACGTCATGTCCTCCAACCTAGGGGAAGGAGGAAAGGTCTCTAGAAAATACTGGGGGAAAGAGGGCAGGGGGAAGGGAAGATAGTGGTTTTCTCCACCAGCACAGTTGCAAAATTAGATAATTTCAGGCTTGTGGATATTTTTCTCATGATTTTAATGCATTAGAAATGAATAGCCCCCAAGACTTAATTTCTTTAGTTTATCAGCACCTTAGTGTTATTCCAGAGGCATCTAATGTTTCAAACAGGCAAAGGGTGCCGTCAACCCGAGGGAAGGGTGTCTGCAGGAGCATGAAGGATAACCGGAGCGGGAAAGCACAGCAAGAAAGGGGAATTTGGGGTGACAGCTGAACCGAGGAAGGAAGCCAGTGCCGGGGTGCAACAGAGACTTTTCTGTGTGTGGCTGGCTATGACCTCTCGTCAGCAGGAATGGGAAATCTCCACCCTGGTGTTTTTGGCAAGGAATATCTCTGTGCAATCTTCAGCCTCCTCAGAAATTCCTCATTTTTCAGGACATCTTTGACCTGGCAAGCTGGAAGCTGAGGGCAAGCTGAAGGCTTTTCTTGTCCATCTCTTTAGAGCAAAAACACTGGCATTAGACTAGAAGATGGCTGAGATCTCGCTGCCGCCAAGGTAACACAGGGTTGGCGAGGGGGACATCCTGTCATTTTTATACTCCTGTCATTTTTATACTCTCCGAGCCAAATTGTATCTTGGTGTGATGCTGCTGGCTCTGGTATCCTTCCTTGTACACAAAGAATCTTGGTCCCGTGCCCAAAGAGAGGGCAAATGTGAAGGGGAACTAGGAGAACATTTTATTAGGGAAGATATATTCAAAGGTGGCACTGCGTAGGAGGGTGCGAGTTTGAGTACACTAGGCAGATGAGGCACTTCCCTTTGTCTCTTTTACGTTGATTCACTAAGAACACACACATTTATTAAGATAAGCCAAAAAAAAAATAATGTTCCCTGTTTGAGCAGATGCCTCTTCCCGAGTCCTCCTCTCCTCCAAGTGAGACAAAAAAACCATCAGCTCTCACCCCTTCCCAGCCAGCCTTTCTCATGCATGAGCAATGCTTGGTTTCTGCTAGCTATTCCCTCCTGACAGGATCTTCTGCTACCACAGGTACGATCTGTTGGTACAAATTACCTGAGTGGGCGGCAGATTCTTGGCTAGACAAAAGACTAGCCAAGGAATAAAAGGATCCTTTCTTTCCCATGAGCCAGGGGGATGCACTGAATACTTTGAGGTTGTGCTTCATTTAATAGCAAAAGCGCAAGTAAATAATCCCTTGCTTTATCTGATGCCCTCCTTTATTGTGCTTGCAGGCAGACAGGATTATTGAGGAGAAAGGGATGGGGGAGGATGGAGAAGACCTAAAGGGAAGGAAGGGGGAGGCAGGGAAACTGGGGAACCAGAGTCGCCTCTTTCCAAGGGCTTCCCAAGCCAAGCGTTGTGCCCCTGCTCTTTCTCTCCTCTCCTTTTCCCCCCCAGATTGTACTCTTAACTGCTTTGACACCCACACACTGTAATCAAATAGCACTCCCGAAAGCACATTTTGGAACCTGTTTGTCAAATGTTTGGCCGTGTTAGGGTAGAAATTATTCCAGATAAATTCATTCAATGCTTTATGAGCTAAAAATGGCACATTTGTTATCACACAAATAACATATGGCATTAGCAAATGAAATTTAATGTTGTAGCAGCTGAAATCACAAGTGTAGCTTGTCCACCTTAACCTGAAATGCACAGTGGTAGGAAGCAAAGCAAAAAGATGTACACCTCCCACCATCTCGTGTTGGCTGGAGTACTGTTGCGAGCATCCAAATTCTTTCTTTCACTGCCTCTGCCAGCTTCGGCTTTGTCGTATTTGTACTCTATAAAGACTTTTACACTGACTTATCTAGTTTTATGTAAATGCAGAACACGTGAATGGCCATGCCAGGCTGGGCCAAAAGTCCATCTGGCCACGTACCCCATCCCCAACAGTGGCCACAAGTAAAGGCTCAAGGAAGAGTAGCTCAGACAGTGGCCGACTCAGTTTAGCAATGTGTGCTTTACTTGTCTCAAAATCAAAACAAACATTACTATATTAAGTTATTTTGAATGAGGAGCTAAACGGCTCTACGCTGGTGCTTTTACAAGCTAAATCTGATAGTGTGTCTTAATTTCTAACAGTAGGGAGATTCATTGCAAACAACTGACTGCAAATCAGTGAATGAATGAGAGTAGATCTCCACAGAAGTATTCTTAATTCATTTGCCAATTATAGTTCGTATTTAATTATGAAAATACATTTTAGCAGGCATGTAATATATACTTTGTCTAAAAGAAAAGTAATTTCTAGCAGTATCAGACCTAACTACAGTGCTGGCTGTTAAATCTTTGCTGACAGGGAAAGGAAAGAGTCCATTCAGTTTTTACTGCACTTCAGCATAGTCGTTTTGGAGTCTGATCCTGCAATCCTTGCTACCTACTTGTTCCTTAGGAACAATTTGTGTGATTAGGAGCTATTCATAAGTTTAAATAACATCATGATTGTTGGTTTTACCTCCTGTTACTTCGCTAAACCGGTGGTTCAAATAGTGGCGCTGGGGGAAGGCCTCCTGTTTGGGGAGTTGGTTCTTTCTGCTATTTTGGCAGCATATCTTTTTGTTTTCCCAGAATGTGTTTAGCTAAAGTAGCGCCGAGGAAGGAGTGTGACACGGTCCAGAACAAGACTGGTTTTCTCAGGTCACCAACCGGCCTGGACCCTGTGACGCTGGGCTGAAATATTGCCGAGGAAGTGTTATTCATGTTCGTTATTTGTATTGCAACAGTAGCTCCATACTGCTAAGCTCAAAACTAAAACAAGGAGATGCTCCATGTCCCAGAGAATTTCAATTCTAAGCATAGAATAGGAAATACTATATGAATATAGAAGTGGTGGAAGGGAGTGGGCTCTGCAGCAGTGGTATTAACCAAGTCCGGGGCAGCAGTCGTGGGATGAGGAATCAAAGGACGGGAATTTCATGGAGGAGGAGGAGAAGGAGGAGGAGGAGGAGGAGGAGGAGGAGAAGGAGCTCCTGCCAAGCCGAGCAAAGGCAACGAGCCGGGGGGGACACGACCTGGGAAAGCAGGCAGCGGCAGCAGGGAGCGGAGTTTGCTGGAGGCAGTTTTTAAATGCCCATTCTGCTAAACTGCCTCCAGCACAGCCCTGGGGAGCACGAAATAACAAGGCAATTATGTCCTCAGCTCCCTGTGATATTGTTAGAGTGGAGCCCAGCATGTTTTGCAATGTACTTTATCACAATAGTCGGTTCCTTTTCTTTCTAAATGGCTGTATTTCTGCTAATTAATTAGGATGCATTCACCCCTGGGCGGAGGGGGGGAAAGAGCTTACAGTGGGGATTTGAAATCTGTTTCTTCAGACAATATTACAAACATTTACAGGGAGGAGCAGCGCTTGCCCCCGGGCAGGGAGAGCTGAGATAACGTATAATGCTCGCTCATACAGCCTGGAGCTATAAGACTCTGGTCTGGCAGGGAGAAGAGCAGCCTGGCTGCTGGGAAGCCTCAGAATGAAGTTTGGATGTAGGACTTCCATGAAAAAAATCCAGTGCTGGATTAACGTGGGTTTTTTTTGCCTTGCTTCAGTGGGATTTCCCCAGGGTAAACCTGCACAAAGACAAACCTGTCACCCAAACTCAGCGGGGCTGAGACTTTCTCATCTCAAACCTCATACAAAAAGCCCCGAAATAAATGAGGAAGCTTTGAAATGAACGTTGGAGCAGGCTCATTCCAAACCTTCCGTTATCTCACTTCCAATTTATCACTGAAATGTCTGTAATTCTCCCCAGGGAGACTTTCTAGTATTTAAACAGCTACTACCCTGCATAATTTCTTCCTGTTTTCATAAGAGAGAAGAGGAACTGAGAACATTATGCTAAATGCCTCAAGAGTCCAAAGAATAGAGATTTTCACGGAATTTTCTGAATTTATTATCATTGCTAGGGCTGTGGCTGGAAACACCCCAAGGTTAAAAAGTTCAAATGTTTGTTTTCTTTTCTTTTTTTAATGACTCTTGCTTGAAATGCTCTTGACTTCAGTTAATTCCAGCTACATTTGCACTTTAAAGGAGCTCTGTCAGACAGATATTAAAAATATTTAAGTCTCATTTATTTATAGGAATCCTTCATACTTGGGTGACTATTGACTTGACAAATCCATTTGACCTAAAATACGACTAAGAAGTGTATTTGCGGTATGTTTATTAGTTGAGAAGAAGTCTTTCCTGGGCTAATCTGTTTTCCGGCTGTACTCTTCCAGCAGGCTGATGGAAAAATAAGACCCAAAGAAGGAAGCGGATTTTTAACAGTGGTCATGAAAACTGCTTTATTCTCAGGGCATTTTTGCATGGCATTAGCAACTAAAAGGCACCACTTCAGCACGGCACTTAAGCTATTTGCTGAATCAGGGCCTGAAAGCTGAAGAGAAGGAGGAGGAATGACATGGGTGTTATTTCCACAGATTTTCTCAGGGCATCAAATGACTATTAGCTGATGTGACAAGATTTTACTGTATTAAAGTTGCAGTGGATGAAATTCGTGCTTTTTTGATGGGGTAGCCTGAGACTGACAAGGCAATTGCAGCCATCAAGTCCCTGCCTGGAGCAGGGAGCATAAAGATAAGATACAAAACCTTCGTCCTGGAATGGAGTAAATTCCCTCAGCTGCACCAGGTACCTGGTAAATGTCTATCCCAGTTCAGCACAGAAATGTTGGGGGAAAATACCCCCGAGAGATTCCTAAAACCACTGAAATTGACAGGTGAGCATTGACTTGGTCTTCAGCTGGAGGATTTGGGGTCAGACGGTCAGCTTCTGTTCAGCTGCTATGAACCTCCCGGATGTGTGAGTAAAAGAAGAGTCCCCTGGAGCCAGGCTCTCCACCAAACCTCATAAAAGCAGAAAAGGCAGCTTGGCCCACGCTGCCGCGCACCCCTGGATCACCTCTGGATGTAACGCTTTCCACACAGTGTTTTATACTGAATACTCATGTCAATAATTCATCACACGCCCTTCAGTAGCACTTTTGTCATATCAGTGACTTACAGATCCTTCAAGAGCTCAAATGATCCTTCTGTGCATCATTCCCTGAATTACTACAAGCCATTTGACTGTAAATGTGTTCTTTGGCACCAATCAGTGGATCATTGACCTTAGCAGTATGGCTACATCATCAATATACATCTGTAGTAGAGACACTAGCAACTTGGTATTGAACAATTAATTTCACATATAGAAGTGTAGTCAGTGGCTGGGCAAAACTGGAGATCTGGGAGGGTTTGCAGAGGAAGCGTGGCGTGCCAGGCAGAGAGCAGAAGTGCCTGAGCACAGAAGCATCTCTCGATGAACAAACAGATCCCAACTGCTTTGCACAGAAAGATCAAATGAGGCACAAAGACAGTGCCACAAACGGCATCGTAGGGAAGCGATGAAACACTTGAGGGACTGAGATTTAGCAACCCGGGGCACATTCTTCCTGCTGGGAGCTGCTCACGCAATCATGGAGATAACCAGCAGGCACCCCATGCCACGAACGATACCTTCACACAGTGCTGGCGTTGCCTTCAGCGGGTCTCCAGCTGCTGCTGGTGCAGATGGAACCCCAGGCTGCCGAGTGCCAGGGGCTCGGAGGCTTTGGGGGGCGGCGGGATCATTGCACATTTCTTGTCTTTGTCCTTTTCCTAAGGATCTGGCATTGCCCACAGTCATGCAGGACTTGAGGCCAGCTGGACCTTTGGTCTCTCCCACTGTGACTGTTCTTAAGTTTCTCCACCAGGGATGTGTGTGTGTGCGCCTCCAAGTTTCTGTCTGTCAGAGAGTGTGGACTACAGGAAAAATCAACTGTGCCCTCATTGCCAGACCAAAGTCTCCACAAGCCAGCTACTCCTCACCTCCTTCTCCCTCTCCACAAAAAAGAGCTTCATTTCCAATTGCAAAATAAAAGCAAAATAAAGGGGGCCTTTTATTTGCTTTTTGAGCTTTTGAAAAAAGAAATTTTCCAGTTTGTCTCCACAGCAGCGGGCACTTGAAAACATGATCCTTCAGAGAACGAAGGGCCATAATTTCATATTATCATCTGCCTGTCAGAGCTGTGGCTGTAAGCCAAACAGCAAATGTCACAAAACTCATTGAGAGGCTGTGAGGATTGCAACACCGCACCAGTTTGGGATCGGGCATGCGGAGGAAGGGGGAAGGGGAAGACAGAAAAGGGACTGACAAAGGTTTGCATCCCTCAGGGGAACCCTGGTTCTCTGGGGATGGGGAGGAGGTGGGCGCCTCTCTGAGAGGACAGATGATGAGGTGGGTTTCACTGGTGTCACACGGAGAGGGATTTTCTACTTCTTATTCACAAAAGACCAAGAAAAAGTGAAGAGAGCTCTGTCTTCTGCTGCCAGACATAATCACTAGCTCCAAAATCTGAAAAGAAACTCGAGCAGTAGCTTGACACATGATCAAGGCTTTACATATCCATCACTGTGGAAAGAAAATGTACCCAAAAAATTCACTCCTTGTCACAGAAAACGCTTGTGTTAGTACCTAAGTGACTGTCGAAGTGTCTTTAATGACAGTTCACCTGCTCATAATTTCACAACAAGCAGACAGCAATGCTTCCTTTCCAGTTCAATCCAGTTTCTCTCATCTCCTCAATAAGGGTGCATTTGCCATCCCAATGCACTTTGAACCAGTTTTATGATTTTATCTTCATGGCAACAAGCCTCTGCTTTGAGAAAGAGCACTTATTAACTAGAGACGGCGTCATTTTCAAAGTGATTTATTTTATGAGGGTTTTGAAATAAATGATCAGTCAGTGATTGGCCATAGGGGAAAAGCATATAAAAGCTTACCACATGCATTGAACATACCATCTGGTATCCTTTAAAATCTAGCTTCAGGGTGGCTTAGCTAATTCTTCAGAGCGCATGATGTTCACAGGGCACAGTGAAGCATGAATATAAAAGCTGAGTAACATTGCCCAGTAAGAATCAACACCGTAACTGAAGCTTAACATCTTGTATCTCACTGCTCTAGCCCATCATCAGAGACTGGCATTTTCTTAACTAAAACTGACATTACATTCCATAATTTTAAACTCGTTAAAAAAAAAAAAACTAATCCTTTTATTTTCTGGTTGGATAGAAAAGGGATGCCTCCGCTGAGTCTCAGTTCCTCCTCCTGACTAGCTGATGTAAAAGCAGGAGGTACAAAAAAAGATACTGTTATTGTTCCTCTGAATTTATTGTTTGTGGCATGCACAGCCCTCTGGGTGCGGTAAAGTTTCCTGACTCTGATGCTTGTCACAATTCGAGATCTGTGTTATTGTCCCTGAAAAGTACTAAATCAGACAATTTAAGTATTGTCTGTTGGTGTTTTACCCTAAAATAAAGGCCAAGGCAGGCAATTATGCCCAATTTTGCCACTGAAAGACAAGAGGGATATTGACAAACTAAAGGGTGTTCAGAGGGGGGCCACTGGCAGGGCTGGGGGGGTGGGAGCATACAGCATATGAAGAGAGGCTGTGGAAGTTGTATTTTTGAGCTAGGACAGAGGGGAGGAGGGATCTCACTGCAGTCTGCAGCCACCCAGAGAGGGGTTACAGAGCAGGCAGAAGCTTGGCCGAGGTACGTGGCAAAAGAACAAGCAGCCACAGTAATGAGTTGCAGCAAGGGACTGTCCGGCGAGCTGCAAGGAATAACGGTAGTATTCACAGTGACCATATTTAGGGACCTGACTGAACGTCCAGAGAGGTTGGGCAATCTCCGTCTTTGGAGACACTCAAAACTCAGCCGGACAAGGTTCGAAGCTAGCCCTGTTTTGAGATGGAGGTTAGACCAGAGCTTCTTTCCAACACAAATATTTATATGATGCTGAAGAAAAAACAAAGTGGCCTATAGTTATAACATAGAGGCAACAGCACAGGCTCTGCAACGTGGACCTGTAATGAAGAACTGCCCTTACATTATCACAGCAAACAGCCTTTCTGAATAATTTAAATAATACCATCGCAGGTCCTACAATGGAGGCATGGAAAATAATGCCTCTTACTAATTGGGAGGCAAATTTCTTTCACACAGCTTCCATTGTCTTCCTTAAGAGCTGCACGCAAGTTCTAAATTTGCAATTTCATCCCAACTTGTTTTCCATTACATAATCTAGAGTGCAAAGTAATGTCTTCCAATAGGATGTGGCCAGGGCTCGGCGTTAGGCCCCCCGAGTCCTATTCCTGGCACTAAGATGGATCAATTGCCCACAAATTATGCAAAGTTGCGTCTGCAGGTCTTTTTACAACCTTCAGCAAATACATACACACAGATGAAGAGCTATGTTTGCCTGAAGGAGGGGAAAGCTGTGTATACAAATAAATATTTGTGCAAAAATTCATCATCTTCTGCTTCTGCAAAGAGGGGGATACACTTATTACACATTGGGCAATCCTAACGTCAAGGTTGGCAAGGTTGGCTGGTAAGGTTATTCATTAAAAGTGCTATTGCAGTCCCAGTTTGTTATTTCAAGTGACACACCATCACCGTCATCAGCCGCATGTTTGCTCATTAATTAAGGTTTCTAACTACCAGATTACTTGGGAAGAAATGTCATGCTCTGGGGACTCCCGCTGTCACTACTGGCAGTCCAGGACACAGCAGCAACCGCCCACTGCGAGGCCTTTCTAGCGCGGAAAAGCAAAGGTGAGCTGAATCGCTGTGCCCGGCGCACAGCTGGAAGGCAGATTGATTTCACTCTTATTTGCTCATTTCTCCCAACGAGGCCATGCTAGCAGTGCTGTTTCTACACAAACTCCCAGTGATCGCCCTACTCGGAAAGGCAATTGTGAAGGAACTGTGAAGGCAGCCTAAATTTTCCACAGCGTTTAATTAAATTTGGAGGGAGCAGATTAATGGGGTATCATGCCATCGCGGGGCTGGGTCTGTAGCGACTACCCATTTAGTTTTTGTAGTAATGATTTCTGCAAATAAAGCAGTAAAAATATTGCGGTTTCACGCCGGGGGCCTGCTCCTGCTGCTTTTTCCCAGTTGCTTCAGAAACGGATGAATAATGACCTTGAAAAGTACAAATAGATGCACACTGGCAAAGGGAAGGGCACCAGCGCATGGGAGAGGACCATCGGCATGTGCTCGGCATCGGCCATGCCCGCATTTCTGCTGAGTTTAACGGAATTATCTGTGTACGCAAACGCTTGCAGGATTAGTATCATAGCTCGGAGGGGCAGGGCAGGCAAACGATGCGATGTATTTACTTCTCCTCACCACGAGGCTCTGAGGATATGAAGGTAGGCAGAGAGAGATCATTATCTCGTGTGAGAAAACCTGCCAAGTGTTCAGGTGTGCCGTCCATCCTTTAGGTCCGAAATGTGCAAAGCAGACGTTTTGACTAAGTTAAGGTACAATCCGGTGGGATTTTGTGCTAGCTGAGGGGAAAGCCGTCAGCCGAGACGGCAAAGGGCTACAGATCACCCTCCGCGCCGCTGAAAACACCCTTCGGCGTGCGGCGGAACGAACGTCGCCGAGTACTCCCACCTCTGGGTGGGAGGCCTGGGCTCCGAGGCCGGGGAGAAAAGCCGCCCGTCCCGGTGGGGACCCCCGACCCGCGGCGGGCGGCAGCCGCCCGCCAAATCCTGTCAGCGCCCCAGCCGCCGCTGGGCGCGCGGGAGGCAGTGGGCGGGAAGGGACCACGTGACCGCGCGGCGGCGGCAGGGAGGGCGGGGGGGGTTGTCACGTGCCCCGCAGTGGTGTGGGCGGGGAGTGGGCGCGACGCTCTTCGGGGAAGGGGGAGGTGAGTGGGTGGGGCTAAGCGCGTGACCTTCCGGGCGTTGGGGAGGCGGGGTGCGTGACGTAGTTCCGCTTCCGCCTGGGCGTCGGGGGTGGCGGTGGTGCTGCGGGCCGCCGCCTGCTGCCTGGCTCCTGGCCTGCGCCGCGCTCCCGCTCCCGCTCCTGCTCCGCTCCTCCCGCCCAGGTACCCGCCGCCTGTAGGGCGGCCGGCGGGCCGGAACGGCGCTCTGCCGCCCGGCCGGCCCGTTAGCCAGCCAGCGGGAGGGAGGGAGGGCGGGCCTGACCGGGGTGGGGAGGGAAGGGAAGGGAGGGGGTTTCCACCCCACACCGCCCCCGGCGACCGCCGGGCCGCAGCTGGCTCTTCCCCCTTCAAGCCCCCGGGAGAGGCGGGCGGGGAGGTGCCGCCGACTCGCTCAGCCCCGGCGAGCTGCGGAGGGGTGGTACCGGGGGTCGCTGGCCTCCAGTGAGTGGCAGAAACCGGCCTCCCCCCGCCCGGAGACCCGCCGCCGGGGGAGGGCGTATCGCTTGGGGGTGCCGGTGGCGGCCTAGCGGCTGCTGCCGCTTTCGGTTACGTGGGGCCGGCTTTGCTGATGTCGGCACAGCGAAGGAGGTTCGTTTGTAGCGGATCCCGGTTTACTCTGTGTAACGGTGGTAGCTGTTTGTGTCTTGGCCGGGTAAAATGCTCTCTCGGGTTGTGTTTAAGTTATATGGTCGTAATCTGTAAGTGACTATGTAAATGATTGTGGATCGCGTGTCAGTGGCTCTTTAACTCAAAGGTTCTTCGCCAAAGAAGGGCTCGGGCAAGTCAATTTTGCAGTTTATGATATATTGATTCATTTTATCAAATGCTAATGAGGTAGCTGACTTACTGGGAAAGCTAGCACTGTGCTATCAAAGGGCACATTGCTTGGAGAGAGAACTACTTATCCGACAGGTTTAATCTCTGAGAGAGAACTTGCTTCTAGGTGATTTCTATGGAAAACAGCGTTGATCTGATGCTGTTCATTGCCAGTGGATGTTAGAACAAAGGTAGCTTTTTTTTTTGTTAAGCAAAAATGACACACCCTGAAACTACCCTCCCCAAGACCTGTGGAGGCCAGTGGCTGATGCAAAAAATTGTGGTAAATATCAAGCCAGTCCTGGAAAGCACTTTTGATATTCCTGAAACTCGAGTTCATTCAAGTACATTTTAACAGTGCCAAATCAAGATGTGAAAGATGCCAGCTGTATCCATGCAGCGAGATTGTATCCTGAAAAGCAGTTGTCCTGGAAAAGAGCCTATGTTAAGGAGCAGAAGGGTGTATGGTTTGTTACTGTTGAGGCTAGAACTGGAATATGACACACAGTTTTGATTTTTTTGGGGGGGCGATGGGGACAACACACCACACTCGGGGTGAGTATGTTTATTTCATCCAAAACAGATAAAAATAATTAAGCTGATAATTCCTGCGTATATAGCTTTGGTGGGAGGAGAACACAGGTATTCTTTAAATAGCTTTTACAGCTAGTTTGGGAAGACTTCTGAAGAATTGATAATTGGAAGCTAAAGCTATAAATGAGAAATAAAGCACACTTTAAAAAATGAGGATAACATGCTAAGAATGGGCTCCACAGCTCTCAAGAAAGTTGAGAGGTGACTGTGGAAGATATGTTTTAATTATTCGGAGCTGCTGGACTGATACATCTTTTGCAAGATTCACAGGGTACGATGGTGTGGACAGGAGTAATCTTTGGCAGTGGAGACTTGCTGTTCTCCACTGATTTTGTATCACAGCTGGCACACAAACAAGCCACCTCGGAAGTGATAGATGTCTGCTGGTTTGGAACCATCTGCCTGTGATGTGGTTACCATCTGAAGTGATTAGGTCTGGTCTTGGTGGGGAGGCAGCTATGAAACTGAATGGTCTGTCATGGGTGGAAGACTGGAACAGATTACAGTTCCTTATGGCTTTATATTTTACAGGTTTTGGAAACTGGTAAGGCCTCTATTTTGAAGAATTATTTTTTTCTGGTGGTTGATAATTTATAGCAAATGCAATATTTTGGTTGTCACTCTTAATTCAATCTGTCCGGAAAATCTGAAAACTAAAAATCTGACTTCTCTCCTCTTTGTCAGTCAAAATGGATGTGGGAAGGGCAGAAAGATTACCAAATCTCACGTAGCTACTAATGATGTAACTGTTGGGTTTTTTTCCCTTCAGTCTGTTTACCAATTGTCTTTGTTCTCCCAATGAATAAACACGCAGGTCAGACTAAATGATTGCATGGCATGTAAGTGCATCAGTGCAGCTGCTGAGAAGGCATTAAAGATAGGGAAAGGCCAGCTATAAAATGTTGACGCTTAATGCCTGAAGGTAGAAGCTGCAGAAATTTGCATATTTTAGAAAACATCTAGAAGCTGTCAAAGATTTGGTCTCTCTTCCATTTTATCTGTATAGCTATGTTGGGTAGTTATACTTATGTGGGCAGAAATCCTGTTGTAGATGAGGTTATGCTGGTAGGTATTAGTCATGTTACAGTGACAAAAGAACTTCTTTGCTGAGAGAGCCATGCCACCCAGTGGAAATGCAGCAGAGCCTGTTGCATCTAGAAAGCATTTTTCTGTGTTTGAAAGATAATCTTGGAGACAGGAACTAAATCGGGCACATCAAGTGTTCAAAAAACGTCATACAACTCAAAAAAAAAAAAAAAAAACCAAACCAAAAAAAACCAACAACAAAAAAACCCAAGCAGTTGATGCTTAGTTTTGGATAGCTTTAGTAAAAGAGAGACAAACTGTTTTGGACAGCTCCATCTAATGAGGGTCCCTGAGGACTGATGATGGATAAAAGCCAGGAAAGGCAAGAGCATGGGAAAAAATGCTGCTGCATCCATCAGTTTCAGTTGGTCTGGATGTGATCAGAGAGGGTTTAGAGCTTAAAAAACACTGTAGAAGCTGTTTAGTAGGACAGATTTAGTATGCCACATGTAGCATCACGCTTCCAGAAATGGGGTTTTCACAGACCTCTCTGAAAATCGCCAGCTGGTCTTGAACGCTGTTGGTAGACTTAGCCTGCCAGTGTCATGTCGGAGGAGTGCTTCCCAACCTTTCTTCAGCCTGCGGCACAGAGCCCAGCAGGCTTGCTTGTCTTGTCTACCTGCTGTTAATTTTTGGGAGCAGCTCGTGGGTGTCCAGGAGGGCTTGGACTGTGGTCTGAAATTTGGCTGTGTATGGTTTCTGGGTAGGTGCAGTGGAAGTCCTTCATGCCGTCTCATCGCTCTTCAGGGTAAAGGATGAGAGAGATTCTGCTCCTAGATGCCTTTTTTGCAGATGTCAGTCTCTTCTTTCCCTCGCATCTGGCTGAATGTGTTCTCAGAGGTGGCTGAGAAATGGTGCCCTGACCAGCAGATCTGGAGCTGGCAGGCTCTGCGCTTCTGGAAAGCAGGGGATGTTTCCAGGGGCGGCGGCCTTCAGAAAACAAAGGAAATCTTATCTTACAGCACACTGGATGCCAGCAGGCCTTTGGTTTGAATGCTGCCAGTTCTGTAGTCTTTCTACTCCCTGCCAAATGACTTAAACTCCTGAATGCTCTTTCCACTCACTCTTTCTTCCCCCCAAGTCCAGGAAAGAGTAGTTGGAAGTAGAGTTTAAATGTGGCAAACGGACAGCTATTACATGAATCGGCTTTTCTCTGCTCATGTCAGTGCTTGTGCAGTGCTCTTCTAGGAAAGCTTCAAGAGAAAATGAGAGTCCGTTTGTTAACTCTACTGACTCTAGAAATCTAGTCAAGGCACCACGCAGTACATTCTTCTAAAATCCTGATCCCACGCATGACTAGTGGGGACTTTAAAATGGAGTTACGTGGAGGTCTTCTGTCTGACAGTGTCTCTGAGTCCAATTTGTGAGCATGTGAATGCCTTGGGCAATACAAATATAATTGATATTTCTGTAAGGTTTTGATTGAAATGCTTTATACTAGTGTTGAATGACTTGAATGGAATCTGGGTTCTAGGTTTAAGTACAAATTAGTTCATATGTTCTCTGAATGCATCTAATGGTAATTTCAGTTTCTTTTTTATTAAATGAAGGTGGCAGTACCCAGATTAAATGTATGTTTAAAAAATGTCCCTGAAGTAGGCCATCCTGTCTGCGAGAGGATCCTTGACATGCTTGGCATTGACTCAGTTATGCTAAGTGTTGCCAACAAATGTTGCTCTTGTCTGCTTGCCAAAGTAAAAAAGCCACTAAATCTCATTATAAGCTATGCTTAACTACACTTTTTTTATAAGTCATGCAGTAGAATTGTTTCCTTAATTTTCATGTCACAGAAGTATTTTGAAATTACCTACTGACAAATATTGGGGGTGTTTTTTGATATTTTGTAAGCAGGCCTGTTTCAACTGTATTCATCCACTGCTTTGACTTGAATTTACTACTCTCTGTCACTTTTGTGACAGATCATGGGATTTTCTTCTGAGTTCTCCTTCAGGTTTGTTTCCTTTCTTCCTTCTCTCCCTTGCGGCATATGTTCAAACTTCTTCTGTGAGCTTTTTTTCAGTCTCTTGTAGATCTGTTTTTCAGTTGGTCTTATTCCATCTCTCCATCTGCCCAAAAAAAGGATGATTCTCTTGGCCTGTTTTGGTGTTGCTTTTTGTTAACCTGGTTTTGTTTGGCTTTTTTTTTCTTATGAATACATTTACATGTGCACTTACGTAAAAAGTTATTTTTGTACTTGTCTGTATATTAATGATTGATTTCCTATATTTTATGGGTTATATTAAGTAGCTTCTATGTCTATATAGGTAAATTGAACTACAGTGCCAGTAAAAAGCACATATCAACCTCTGATTATTATTGAGCATGGTACATTGCAAAAACTAATGAATTCTTTTAACATTAGAGGTATTTACTGAAGAGAAATTGAGCTTTTTCTGGTAGATGTCTCTTGAACAGCTGAGCTGTTAATAATGGGAGCAGAAACCACTTTCCTGATGTAATTCAGTCGGTTTCTCAACTTTAAACTAATAGTTATCTATCTGAACGGTCTACCTCATCTGATACAGGTATTTGTACTTACTTGAAGGAACTACTGCTGTGTATTGGGGTTTGTGTGGCAAGGTTTTGGTAGCGGGGGGGCTACAGAGGTGGCTTCTGTGGGAAGCTGCTAGAAGCTTCCCCTATGTCCAACAGAGCCAATGCCAGCCGGCTCTAAGGTGGACCCGCTGGCGGCCGAGGCCAAGCCTATCGGCAACGGTGGTAGCGCCTCTAAGATAACAGATTTAAGAAAGGGGAAAAGTTGTCGTGGAACAGCAACTGCAGCCAGAGAGAGAGTGAGAACATGTGAGAGCAACAACCCTTGGTGCAGACCCCCAGGTCAGTGCAGAAGGAGGGGGAGGAGATGCTCCAGGTGCCGGAGCAGAGATTCCCCTGCAGCCCGTGGGGAAGACCCTGGTGAGGCAGGCTGTCCCCCTGCAGCCCAGGGAGGTCCACGGGGGAGCAGATCTCCATCTGCAGCCCGGGGAGGACCCCAAGCCGGAGCAGGGGGATGCCCAAAGGAGGCTGTGACCCCGTGGGAAGCCCGTGCTGGAGCAGGCTCCTGGCAGGACCTGCGGACCCATGGAGAGAGGAGCCCACGCTGGAGCAGGTTTTCTGGCAGGACTTGTGACCCCGTGGGGGACCCACGCTGGAGCAGTCTGTGCCTGACGGACTGCACCCCAAGGAAGGTACCCACGCTGGAGCAGTTCGTGAAGAACTGCAGCCCGTGGGAAGGACCCACGTTGAAGTTCGTGGAGGACTGTCTCCCATGGGAGGGACTCCACGCTGGACCAGGGGAAGAGTGTGAGGAGTCCTGCCCCTGAGGAGGACGAAGCAGCAGAGGCAATGTGCGATGAACTGACTGTAACCCCCATTCCCTGTCCCCCTGTGCCATGGGGCAGGTAGGTAAAGAATCTGGGAGTGAAGCTGTGCCCAGGAAGAAGGGAGGGGTGGAGGGAAGGTATTCTGAGATTTGGTTTTATTTCTCACTACCCTACTCTGGTTGATTGGTAATAAATTAAGTTAATTTTCCCCAAGTTGAGTCTGGTTTGCCTGTGATGGTAATTGGTTGAGTGATCTCTCCCTGTCCTTATCTTGACCCCTGAGCCCTTTGTTATATTTTCTCTCCCCTGTTCGGGGGGGGGGGGGGGGGAGGGAGTGTGATAGAACAGCTTTGGTGGGCACCTGGCGTTCAGCCAGCGATAACCCACCACATTCTGTTATAAGCTAATGTTGGAGCTTTAACAAACCTTTGGATTCATGCAGTTAAGCACTGACTTCCACCAGGGTGCTAACTTTGTAGATAGGTATTTCTTAAAAGGTTTATTGATGAGGTATTTCTTGCAAGGTTTATTTAAATTATTAGGTGTAACCAGAGAAGTTCACTGTGTTTCCACAGGGGTCTGGGTTGCTCGGAGTGGTCATAAATAACTTGGGAAATGAGATGAGCAGTGTCTTGTTGATATGAAGCCATTCAGGAAAGAAAGGATTAGGTAATAAAATGGCAGATATAATTCAATGTTGATAAATCTGATGTAATTCAGAGTAGATAAATGTAGACTGGTGCACATAATTTCATATATAAAATGATGGGCTGACCCTTAACACTGAGGAATGAAATATTGCCACAATAGTGTCAGTTCCGTAGTGATCAAAAAGCAGATGAAACATTAAGAAGTATTAGGAAGGAAATAGAAGACAAACCAGAACATAATTATGAAACTATATAAATCAATAGTTATCTCACATCTTGAATTCTGTGTGGTTCTTTCTTGTCATTCATCTCAAAAGATACAAAAGAATTGAAAAAGCCTCAAAGAGAAGCAGAGAGCATAATCAAAGGTATGGAATAGCTGCTGCACAAGGGTCAATGAAATAAGCTAGAGCTCACAGCCTGGAGAAGGAACAGCTAAAAGAAAATGGTAAAAATCTGTAGAATAATGATCAGCATGAGTAGGGTGGATAAGAATAGACTTGCTGTTTTCCTCAGCTGCAAGAATGAAGGAGCAACAACTGAAACTAGTAAGATCCATGTTTAGAACCAAAAAGAAGGGGCCTTTTTGTGTAACAAATAGCAGCCCTGTGGAGTTCCTTGCCAATGGATGTTGTAGGTACAAGCAGGGAAACTAGACGTGTTTGTGGAAAAGAAGTTATTTGAGGGCTGTTATTCCATAGAAATTGCCTACAACTTAGGAAGTCTCTGAGCTTGGTATTATTGAAGTATTGGGGTGAGTGTCATCCCTGTTCTTGTTCTTCCCTGCTGGTCATTGTTGAAGATAAAATGGGATGCTGAGCTGAATGGCCCCTTGCTCTGATCCAGTACTGTCCTAAGATTAGGAATAGATAGTAATAAACTTACAATACAGTTTCAGAGATTACTCTAGTTTATATGTACACTATGTAATTTATAATCTAATGGAGCATATAAAGCTATTTGTTACAGGCTCTTTGTACAGACCTCTGTCCCTGAGACCAGTCTCTGTGTTAAAAGTCAGGTCTTCACCATCAACAAGGAAGAACAAGGATTGTTTGTCACGGGGGTCAACTTGGCAGTAGTATTTGTGCTCTTGACTTACATTTTGCATTTTTCCTGCTCTTATGTTCCTCTCTATCTCTTACACTCTCCCCTAAAACCTTCTGGCTGTCCTGGGGCACATCTACCTATTTCACCAGCTTTTGGTCATCTTTTTAACAGTTATTCACCTCTAGTCAATATTTGTTGTCAGTTAGTCAAACTGAGTGTAACTCAGCTGCCCTTTTGCATGGCTAATAAAGATTGACAAAGCCAGTCGGTGTTCATTGTGGTGAAGCTCTGGAAAGCTTTAAGTGCAGTAGTTGCCTTCATGAGAGGATAGCACATGACTCATTGGTCCCTGTTTTCAGTCCTTGTAAGTGTTAAGAGGTTAGAAGTTAGGTATGCATTAATGACAACCTTTGCCATGTCTATGTTCAGTTAAGGCTAGCTAGCTAGAGTCAGTGAACATAAATAAGATCATCCACTGCCTTTAGTGTGTTTTGAAATAATTAGGGGATAAAGCGTCAGCAAACTGCAGTTCCTGTATTTCTGACAGTAAGATTTGCGTGGGGATTTAATCATGTTTTGGTTTAGATGCATTAACTTTACCTGCAAGCGGCCTGCCATACCTTTTCTGAGTCCTGGTTTAGAAAAGACCTTGAATACTTTACAGGCATTGCTGTCTGGGTAGGCTGCCTCCTCGGTATGAATACTTGAAATATTTTTTTCTTAGTGTAATGTGACACATTTAACCTTATGTGTCAGTCCTGTCTGAGATGAGACAGGTAGAGGCTGAAGACTTTCCTTTTCGTGAGAACTTTCTCAAGAGGAAAGTATTTGGGTAGCACATATCTGTGTGGGTCAGAGTCATTAAAACAAAGCTACTGCTAAGAGGTGCTGCCAGTTCAACACTTACTGTGGTTTGAATGAGACAAATGTAGAGTTTGTCTCATGAACTCTTGCTTGAAATACTTTTATTATTTTCAACAAATTTCACTTTATCTTACCTTACTTTTCAGCAAAATGTCTGGAACTGATGATTTTTCGGTAAGTAACAGTTTTTCTTTCCTGAAGATCAGCCAGTTGTGTTACTTCATTCTAAAAGTTGACATACTTTTTCAAGAAGAAGGGGAGCTTACAGCTGAGAGGCGATTTCCTCTGTATTGCAGTTGTGGTGTTTTCCTTTTGGGTAGATGTAGCAATCTGTGGACTAAACATATGAAGCTGCTAGGTGCCTTGTGGGTTCTCTTCTGCTGTGATATTAACAAGGGAGTTGTGCTTTAATAGTGTCAGAATAGCTGTAATGGAAACCTATGAAAATCTTTTCTTTTCGGATTTGCGCTGAAATTGCTTATTGCTATGTGTGGTAGGTCACCTTTTATCTTTGGTTTTCTAACTGCAGCATGTCAGAATGCCTCTTCTCCCTTAACGATAGAAGCTGCACAAAAATGAATGTAATCCTCTCTGTGCAGCAACAAAGAGCTCTTCTCCTCCTGTTTTGGCATCTGAAACGTATACACATAGTGGGTGAATGTCTGCAACCAGTAAGTCCAGTAGGCATTTTATGTTCTCACTGATGCTTTATCTTTTAGTTGGCAGATGCTTTACCAGATCAGTCGCCTGCTAAAACCTCCAAAGTGAGCAGTACAAAACCTGGTCAACAGCCTGGTCAGCCACCGCAGGGTTGGCCAGCTTCGAATCCTTGGAACAACCCAAGTGCTCCCCCTACTGCGCCAGCCGGACTGCCACCAAATACGTCTGCTTCCAGCGTGCCATTCGGACCTCCACCAACAGGAATGTATCCTTCAATGCCCCCTGGACCGCCTGCTCCATTTCCTCCTCCTCCTACTGGACCCTCTTGCCCTCCTCCTGGTGGTCCATATCCACCCCCAACTGTGCCAGGTCCTGTCCCACCAGGGCAATATCCTCCACCAAATATGCCCTTTCCAGAGCTTCCAAGACCTTATGGTGGTCCAACAGAGCCAGCTGCACCTCCTGCTCCCGTTGGGCCATGGGGATCCATGCCCTCTGGAGCATGGGGACCAACAATGGGAGGGCAGTATCCTGCACCTAGCATGCCATATCCACCCCCAGGGCCATATTCCGCTCCTACCCAGACTCCAGGGGCTGCGCCAACAGTACCATGGGGTACAGTCCCACCTGGAACATGGGGACCTTCACCGCCAGGTCCATTTCCTCCACCCACAGGATCATATCCAGCTCCAGGACTATATCCTACGCCCCCTAATCCTTTTCAAGTGCCATCTGGTCCTGCTGGTGCTCCATCAATGCCTGGTGGTCCCCATGTGAGTATTTAATTTTGGTCTTGAATTACTCTAAAATGTTACACTTTTAAGCATGGAAATTGTGTTGCATAAGACCTGTTAGTGCAGGTAAGGAATTTCAGCACATCTGTCTTATTTCTGTAGTCAGCGGAATAATAGCCAACTTCTTAAACACTGAACTAAATATGCTAGGACAGTGAAATTATGTCAAGTTGGAGTGCATCTAAGCATCATATTACAGTGGTCTTCCACTACTTGGAAAGCCTTCTCTAAAAGGCAGAAAAGAGGGGAAAGCCTTCCAATAATTTCTAAAAGAGAAAATATTCTAGTCTCTGTAATCTAGAGAGATTGTTTCTAGGGCATGGAGGGAGGGAATAACAAATTGTAAGGATGAATTTGTTTTTAATTAAGAATTTTTGTAACTGTGAATTAACTGCTTTGTGAAAAGCCTGTATTGACCATGAATTATTGTCTCTTGCAGCCTTACCGTTGAATACGTTCTGGGCAACAAAATACTGTAGCTTTCCACCTTCATCCACTACTTACAGAGATTTTTACGGTTTTTGTTTCAGTAATGTTTGGGGCTATGAAGAATACTTGCCTCTTGTACGTGCATTTGAGGTATGAAGGAGCAGTTTGCATAAATTTACCTTGCTCGTATGCTGGCATAATTGTTTGATTTAATGAATTTTGAAGAGCAGAAATAAAACTAACATCTGTAGTTCTTATGTTGGCAAGTATTCCTTGGAAAAATGGGAGTTGCCAAGTAAGGATTATAAAGAATCAGGCCTAAGGACTTAAAAAAAAAAAAGTTAATTCTTAAATTTCCATGAATGCTTTAAGTCTTGTTGCCGGACTTGTGCTGGTCACTGAATGGATGGATAGTCATATTTTGTCGCTTTTCAGGTTATTCTAAAATGTCAATAAAAGGTGTTTCAAGATTTTTGTCAAGAAATCAAATTTTTGAACATGCTACAGTAATTCAAACTAAAGAGACAGAGCATGTGAACTTGAAGGTTTTCTCAGCATTTTGTATATACTCAAAACAATTGCTCAGTCTGGGACTATGGAAGAGAAGATGCGCATTCGAAATACTTGGTCTGACTTGTCAGCACACTGTTCGTGTTCACAAACAGGCATTTATGTGCAAATTAAATAACCTGGATGTGCAGTTAACTTTGAATCAACAAATGTGAGTTTTATGCATGCAAATGAGGACATCATTTTGCCAGTTCTCATTCTGTGGTGGTTGGAAGTTTGGCTTGGTCTATGTAAAGAGAAACTGATTCCCACTTAGGTAAGGTACTTCCCTATTTCTAACCTGGGTTCTAGTCATTTAAAATTTGACCTTGCTGCTGGGTTGTGTAAACTCGGCAGACTTTTTCAGAGTCCCTGAAACTGAACTTGAGCTTAAAAGATCAAAAAACCCAACCTGACAATTCCCTTCCCAGCAGTTCTTGGCTTGGCGTTTAGTTCTGTCAGCTACAAAGACCCTTATTGCCACAGTTGAGAACGAGGAGGTCTCATCGGGCCTCTGCTGAATATTGTAATGGGGAGAAGTCCTCTGTTCTCAGCTCGGTGTCTGCATACCTCACTGAGTAAGTGTAATTTGGGAGTAATTGAATGTCTAGAAGCCTGTGCACTGCTGCGTAGCTGTCCCCCCTCTGAAGGGGCGCTGCAGTAAGTTTTCATATTCCTGCCATATCTGTGCAAAGAGCATGCAAGGGGTTTGCTGCAATGCTAGTTTAGCATTACCAAGACACACAGCCATGTGTCAGTGAGGAGTTCTGGCACTCTTTGTGGTACTTCATAGCCTAGACTTTGACCATGGACAGTTTGTTTCATCCCCAGCTGGGGATATCCTAACTTAGCCTCTGTAGGTAGAATTAGGAACAAATTTTGCTTAACATGGTAGCTCATTAGGGAGTCTTTGTATCACGGAACTGTGAAAGCAAGTTAATTCTCTTCCAGTACCTTATCGTGGCTTCCTGCATGCATGTGATGGACTACTTAAAAAAAACAAATGGGGTGACCTGGTGGTGATGCTTGTTAGTAGTCTTAGCCTTTATGGCAAACTCCTGCCATGTTTTTGCAGAAGAAAGCGGCCAGCTCGGCTGTGGCTGTTTTAATCTAATATCATGAAAGCTAATAGCAAAGGTATGTGTCTTTTTTGTTTTAGGAAGACAATACTGGAGCTGAACAAAAATACTTAACATTTCAGCTTAAAACCTAGTGTCTGTAACCCTAGAAATAGGAATCAAAAGTACAAGTCTTCACTAACCTTAAACAAGCCCCAGTTGGTCCCCCAAACCGACTTGGCTTAGATCTTGGCAAGACTCATCAAAAACGTAAGAGAACACTGACTACATTTGCTCAAGTGCTTTTTTGATACCTGCAGCCTTAGATTATAAATCGGTGTAATGAAAAAACATTTATTCCAAATGAATGGATCATGCAGTAGCAGCACTCCAGTTTGAAATTGCACTGGCCATATGTCTTTGCAGGGAATGGGAAGAGGTAGGAAAGGATGAAGCAAACGTAGCGAGTAATGATTTTTGGAAAGGGGATTTGTAAAAGTAACTAGACTTCTAGGTTCTTCCTGAAATAGGCAGGATTTATTACTGGAACATTTAGGCTAAAATTCAGTATATATGGGATGTTTTTCAATGTATATTCGTATTTCTTGAGGTCATGAAAACTGTTTCATAACCCCTTTGTTTTTGTGAGCAAAGTTCTTTGCATAGCAGTGAAAAGGGTATACCTGTTAATCTATTGTGTAAAAACTCAAGTTGTCACTATATACCGTGTAGTAACTTTATCACATGTTATGTCAAGTGTGAGCAACTTCTGGCCTGAAGCTTTTGCAATGGAATTTGTACATTTCTATGCATCATTTGAGTTAAATTGCTGAGAAGTTCGTTTTGACTTGTGCTTTGAGATTGACATACTGCATTTGTTTACAATATGAAATATAAGCAATCACATCTTTAAAGTATAGATTATCACCTGCTGCTGTATTTTCTTTAGATGAAACAAATATTGCTGTATGATAGTGAGAAGCTATAAATACAGGATTTGATATTTTTTTGAAAATGCTGTCACTTTTGTATAAGATTAGACATTAAACGTATTTTCAAGACTGTTGTGTTTACTCTTTTTCACTTACTGCTTTTGACATGCTTGTGTAGACTTTTGCCTTGAATGAATAGTAAAAATAGGACATCCTTGATTTGCAAAGACTGAATATAAAATCAGAATTACTTGACTTCTGTGAGTGTTTTTCCTCTTCCTTTTGTGATTTTTGCAGCCTGTACATAAGGCATATTAAATGTGGATGTGACTATTGCTCTGTTATAGCACGTCAGCCTCAGGTATCGCTTGCTCACAAACTGCCTTGTTAATCAAGAGAGAAAAAAAAGATCTGATCTTGTTCTAGAGGAGGAATGGGACTTTTTTTTACCTGTGAAGAGAGTGTGGTGTGGATTTTTTCCTGGCTCTGAACAGTTCCTGTGCTAGATTGACAGACGTGGATGTGGTAAGTGGCCTGCAAACCAATGTTTTTATATGCTTCTCAGGAGTTTGGTAGGATAGGGTGGATAGTAATGTTTGAGAAACTCCAGGGCTTGGCAGTCGTGTGAACTACAAAGTCTGGGCATCACTCATCGCTATGTTTACATTCTTCATATATGGTGGCTCACAGAACAGTTCATGCTGAGCTGGCCAATGCTGCTCCCTTTGTCCACACCTTCACCCTTTCAGGAAGTTCAAAATGGCAGCAGTGAGCAGTAAAGAGTGGAAATAAAAGTATTTATCCACTTTAAGGCTTAGAAAACAAGCTCTTCTTGGACCGTGCACCGAATGTAATCCTTACATCTGTTAACAGAACAACACAATGCATGGCCAATGCTTCATCTTAAGAGTGTTTAGCTGTGGGATTGTCTGCTGCTCTGGATTCCTCAAATGAATTGTCTCTTGCAACTCTCTTGCACTGGTAGAGATGAAGACATGGGCATGGTGATCCAATTATGTTAATTGCTTACTGCCCGGTAGGCCCCAAAAAATTTAATCAAAGTTTTGGGGAGCATCTGACAAGTGATACTTACCTACGTAATTCTTAGGGGAGTAGTTAGTTTTGAAAAAACTGTTCCAGGGGTCTTGCAAAGCCATGAGTTTGTGCATGGTTGGATCCACAATGCAGGATGCATTAGTTCTGGTCTGGGGTTGTGAAGGCAGATGCCTGAACTCTCTCCAGGTGTTGATCCACTGACCAGCCTGTTGGAAACTGCCTCTACACTGTCCAAAGGGTGGGATGTTGATAGGAAGGTTGTCCTTAACCTCTGTGTAGTAAGAGCCCTTAGGCACCTAAGTAAGGACAAAACTTTTCATACATAATTTTCTTAATAGAAAAATTTGTGAAGTTAAGAGCAAAATTCCAATTACTAGAATGCAGTTCTATACACTTCAAAGAGCCGTTACTCACCGGGCACATAATAGATTAGTATGTTAAGTGTCATCTGGCAAATCAAGAAATACAAGTTTCAACTTTTACTACAAGCTTCTAATCAACTAGTATGCACTGCATGATTAACTGTCGCTACATTGCACGGTGTAGCGTGCTTACCCCTGAGACATCTGGAGAAAGATCTCAAGTGGACTTGGATCCGGCCAGGCTCTGTGGCTGGATATTGGGATTTGTGATGCTGGGAGTCGTGAGCTCTGCGTTCGCTGTCTGGGCTGCGCCTGGGAGTCACCGATGCGCGGGCAGGGCTTGTAGGACCGAAGGTCGTGGTCTGAAGGGGGATAAGGGCTACGTAGACATGACGTTTGCTTACTTCACTTCGTATTGGCCCGGTTTGCCCAAATACGTTTTCAAGGTAGTCATAGTGGGAGGATCAACTATAACTTTTCCTCTGCTCTCACAATTCAGCGGAATTTGACTTAACTTGGTCTAAAAATGCATGTGCGTGCCCATTAAGCTGATAATGGCAAGATAAAAGGGTTGGGTTTTTTTTTTTGGTCACTCTTGCCTGCAGACTTTCTCGGTTATGTGGGAAATCCAACATTAAAAGCTGTGTGCACCAAGGCGGTATGCTGTTGAAGCAGGTACTTCTGTTCAAGTTGACTCATTTGATGGCAGTGAAGACAGAAGAGTGGGGACTTTGTATCCCCTATGCAGTAGGGTAAAGTTAAGTTATAAGTTACACCTAGATAAGTAAAAAGGGATAGTCAGTGTAAGAGTACAAGCACTTCAGTAATGTACTATCACTTTCTGAAGGGTACCCTCCCTGTTAAATGAGAGGGAGTGACAAAATAGCAATACTTCTGTTTCTGTCGTCTTTCCAACTTTCTCATGACTGGGAAGGGCTGTGCTGAGAAGTCGTTTGGCACACCCTTGGGTTTAATTTCAGGTCCTGGTTCTCTTGTCTGCACAAGATCTTACCTGCTCTTGCAGATTCATATTCTTGTGATTAGGGGAGGGAATTCTTGTAGCAATTAACCCTTAAACTCTTGCAACAAGCTGCGCCATCAGTCACTGAATTTATTTTGCTTGGCAGTAACGATGGCTTAATATACATCTCCCTATCTCTTCCCCCTCCGCCACCCCCCCCCCCCCCCCCCCCCCCCCAGTTATCTTTAACCCAGCTAACTTCTCTGATGCAGCCCCGTGTACATCCCACGAAGTGTTCCGCTGAATGGGGCAGAGTAAAAAGCCGGCGCCGCTGCGGAGAGCGGTGGAAATGGGACCGTAGCCTTGGTGAGGAGACACGTGTGTCTTAGGCTGTTTTTCCGTGGGAGGAAGCTCAGCCAGAAGAGGAGCTGGAGCAAGTGTCTACTGTAAGCATTTCAGTTCATGCAGAGGAACTTGTTTCTCTGAGCTCCAGAGGGATCCTGGGGAGGGTGAGATACTTAAATTTTTAAAGCTTCGATCCTGGAGGGGAGGTTGGGTCGAAGTTGGATACCCTGCTGTGCTCTATCCTGTTCCTAGCTGTTCCGAGTGATGTTTAGGCTGGAGCTGGCATCCTCGGTGTGAAATGGGGGGAATTACTTATAGTTTAGGTTTAAAGAGGAAAACTTCCTGCTGGCACCAGCTTGTATTGCTGCAAAACTGGATGATGGCGTGAGTTTAAGTAAGAGAGTCAGACCAGCAACCAGGAAAAACTTTTACCATGTGGACAGCAGTTAGGCATTGGAGAGGGTTGCCCAAAGAGGTTGTGCAGTCTCCATCCTTGGAGGTTTTGAAGGCTGGCCTGGGTAAAGCCCTGAGCAGCCCGGGCTGTCCTCGGAGCTCACCCGGCTCCGAGTGGGGATTAGGAACCTCCCGATGTCCCTTCCCACCAGAATCGCCCCGTGACTCTTAAGAAATTCACACTGTTCCATGTCGGATTAAAAGCAAACGTGAAATTTATCCATTCCTGAACCAAACTCAGACGGTGACGAATGACTGCAGATTTTATTTGTGAGTTCTTGGGCTTACTCTTAATTAACGCAGTGGTGTTCTGGGGTAGATCTATGGCTTCTGGTGGGGAACCAGTGCGTGCTAACCAGGGGTGATCTGTCAGGAAACTCCATTTTCCTAAGTTGTTAAAGGATAATGAAAAGTAAAACTGTATTATGGTGCCTTTTCACAAGAATGTACTTAATTTGCATGATGTGAAAAGCTTTATATAGTGCTTTGTACGATAGAAATTGTTCAAAGGGGTTTTCAATCCTGTGCTTTCGAATTTGCCTGTATTCCCTTCAGGTATAGGGCAACACCCTCCAGCACAGAGAAGGTGGCAGAATATCCTATTTTTAAGTTTGCTTAGAAGTGGGAAGAATTAATGCTTTAATACCCTGGAGCTTGTTCTCACGGCCTGTTGGGCTGTGTAAAGCTGGAGTTCGTTAGCGTTCCTCAAGGAGACACCGTTGGAGTTGATTATCTTGAAAGCATTTTAATACAGGCACTTCGAAGTCTTAGCAGCTTTCCACTTCACGCTTTCATGTTTGCGTTTCAACCTTGAGGCTGTCCCCATTTTCCCGCTGGGAAAGCTGAGCAGGAGCAACACCGCGTCACCTGGGACACGGGGATGAAGGCACCGGTAGGTCTGAGCTGCCGCTGCCATCCTCTTCATCTGGATGCTCTTCTCTTGGTCTGTACTGGCTGTCAGAGTAAGCAGTCGCTAAAAAAAAGAGCGACACCGAGCCAAAACCACTCTGAGTGGTTTGGAGCAAAATCAGATGCTGGAAAAATGAGCTCATGATTATTTTTTTTTTTTTGCTCTCGGAGCTGGTAGCTGCGCATCCACTGTGCTGCTGCCATCAGCAGATGGCAGTGCTGGCCTGTCCTTGGCAAATCCTCCCTGGCAGAGAAGGCTGTACCTGGTATTGATTATTTTTAACGTTGAACTTGATAAAAAATGGGGAAAACCCAACAACATCCTAGTGACTTATAGTGCTGGTTGGGAGATGTCGTTGTAACTTGCATCTTGGCACAGATTTGTATTGCACTGCGTTGGGTTTGATTTCTCCAGGGAGAACACAGACATGCTGTATGCGAGATTTAAATCTGAGCCCTGTTTAGTGTAAGGTTTCATAGGGGAATGAATTTCTGTGCTCTGCAAAAATCTAGTATCAGAAGGAGTGCAGCGAAGAAGGAAGGTCTGCTAGCCTGCCAGGGACTCTTGCAAAGCTCTTCCCTTTCCCATCTCTTCTGGTTTCCCGAGCTATGGTAAAAGCCACCCGTAGCGGTTGGACTCGATCTTCAAGGTCTTTTCCAACTTAAATGATTCTATGATTGCCGTTGTAATAAAGTTATTTTGAGGTAAACTCTTCAGCGTGGTTGGTGTTGCAGCTGCCTTTCTGCTGGCTCAGGCTGAACTCTCCTGTCTTTCCTTGGCCTTCACGTTTTCTTTCCAACCCCTTACGTTCAGTGGGGTATCACACGGGGCTTTTACTCTCCTTATCGAGCATCTTGCCCATGGCAAAGCTGCGTCTGGGCCAGCTGGAGGCAAGAAGCCCCCGGGACCAGGCTGACTGCGTGAGCCTTCCACCTGCCTCCTGGATCTCCAGCTTCTGCCCCCCGAGGAGACACCAGGGGCTCACCCTGGCTTTGGTGGGGGTAGGCTTGAACCGATTCGACCCCCTCTTGCATCACAGCACTATTCCTTTTTGGTATTTTAGGCTGGATTGGTTTTCCCTGAGGTTGAATGAGTTGGCAGTGGGTTTGGGCAAGCCCAGAGCACGGCCAAGAAAAGCATCAGGACCTGGTCTTTTTGGTGGCAACAAGCCATGGGGGTCTTTCACCCCATCTGCACAGGCATTTGGGATCGCTGTAGGGATTTCTCATCCAGTTATTTAATAACGTCAGGACGAAGGACCTTCCTTAAGGGCCAGCAGAGCTTGGTGCAGCAGAGGAGGAGTTGGTAGTTACTATTAAATTTGATCCCGGCGGGGGGGTTGAGGACTTTTGTAAATCTCTGTTGACATAAATTGCTACAAGACTCCTTTTACACTTGGACAGCAACTTAACGCTCAGATTGGTGTATCAAGTGCAAAGTGCTTCTCATTTATTCATCTTTAATAATATAAAAGCTTCAAACTGTTTTGCTCATCTACAGCAGCCGCGTTAGAAGCTGTGCGAAGTTTTCTGGGGGTGGACTCGCCATTCTCCTGGTGCTGTCAGAGCAAGAGGGAACTGGGTGAGCTGCGGTTTTGCACCGGTACTGTTTTCTAGGAGAAGGAAGCTGCAAAGGCAGGAGTTTTGCTTTGTGCTTGATAAAGAGAGGAAAAAAAAAAGGGACCTGCTACAGGAAAGAGAGCAAGTCCAGACTTGCTCATACATGTGAGCAGCAGGGATGGTGCTGCGAGCATCGATGCTCTTTATCAGCTGCTTTTGCTTTCTTGGCCATCAAACTTGAGTTATTGAAGTTCTCAACCTTCCTCTGCGCTGAATTTTTCACTAGCACTACAGCAAGGCGAAGTTTGGGGCGGGGGGGTGAGTAATACAGCTGGGGAAGCTCTCGAATGAGCCGTCTCCCCCCAAAAGGGGCTGTATGAGGAGGAACGGGGCTGTTCGATTCTCTGCAGGAGGCTGTTTTCAGAAGTCCTGGGAGGATCTCGCATAAGCCTGGCAAGCCACGGAGGAGAGTCTCGTTGCCTGCTTTTGCTGCGATGTCTTTTTTTTTTTTTTTTTTTTATCGAGGCGGAGAGTCGGAGGCGACTCAGCCGCTGGCATGCAGGGCTGAAACTGAAGTGACGCCTCGGGGAGGTGCGGCGTGGGGCTCGGAACCTCGTTCCCCTGCCTGAGAAAGGAGGTGACGTTGTCGCCCTCGTCCCGTTCCCCAGCCTGGGAGGTTGCGCACGGGGAGGAGGGAGAGGTGAGCGTTGGATTTAGTACCTCGGGATTGCGCCGAGCACGGCCTCGGTGGTAGAGCCGCAGCCCAAACGTTGGCACGTGATGGTCGCTGCCGACCCCGCGCGCGAGTCAGGCTACAGAAATCACGAGATTTTATCAATCACGTGGACGTGCGTTGTTCTGCTCTGTGAAGGGGAGTGGATCTCTTGTGCCATCGAGCTTCTTGCCCTCTAGATTGATTTCCTGCCCCTTAATTTGCCATCGAGAAGACAAAAGAGAAGCAGCTTTCTGTTTATTAATTTCCGATAAGCAGTTTGAAATTCCTGCTTTAAAGTTCTTTATAGAGATAGATCGCCCATTGGGGTGGGATCTTTTGCCTCTGGGAGCCTCGGTGTCCACAAGAAGAGAAGATGCAGAAGACAGTAACTCCTGCCATAAGTCAGCGTAAAGGGTACTGTGACCAAGTTAAGGCTTGATAATTCTGAGTTGTAATTGCGAATTGTCATATATATATATTTTTTATGTGTGTATATATGCATTTTATGTATAAAAAATATAGGTTTGGGGTTTTTTTCTTTTTTTTCCACAAGGTTCTTCAAAACAAGCCTCCTTGGGTCCCTGCCCCTGCAGTGGCATGAAGTGGCTGCTGCTCCAGCCCCCTGCTCGCCTACTGCCTCTACTCCTGGCTTCTAGCATCCAGTCTCCAGTCATTTTTTGGTTTTTTTTTTTTTTTTTGTCTATCATCTACTCAGTCTTGTGCAGTTCTTCAGCTTAAATGGCTTCTTTTAAACTACCATAGTATGTAGTTAATTAACCCAATGGTAAAGCGCTGTGATGAGATGACAGGCAAGCCCATCAGTAAACAGCACTCAATAATTGACGGTGGCACTTTGCAACTATTGCAGAGCAGCCTGTGAAAGGTTATTGCTAGAGAAAAAGGTTTAATAATGTATGTTGCTGTATAGTGTAATGGTTCCTGAGTGTCTTGGGAACCCAGAGTTGGTGGGTGAGTTACTCCCAGTTCTGCACTGACCCTGAGCCCGGTCTCAGTTGAGCTAATTAGCTCATCTCTCGCCTGATTGCTGGATGGCCGTTAAATATCACTTGGCTCTTGCATGCTATCCATCAGATAAACGCTGGGTATTTTAAACTGGCCAAAGTAAATTGTGTTTAGAGAATACGTTTGGCTGCAGCGAAGGGCACGTCAGAGAGTACATCCCTAAGAAATGGTGTGATCTGACGACCGAGCCGCCTGCCTGCGTCCCTCGTCTCTCCCACCCCTTGGGTTTGCAATTCGGGACTCTAAATTGTACATGGTACCAAGCAGGGTTACATTTTACTTAAGAGTCTCTAAAGCAAACAGGATACTTATCCACGCTTCAAAAAAAGCCCCAAACAACCCCCAAATATATGCCTACTTTTGAGAAACAACTAATTTTTTTAATCCACTTTTCCAAAGCAGACGCGACCGCTCTGACTTAACGTCTCCTGCGGAGCCGGCGCGTTCGTGCGCTGCCTTGCTTAGTGCTCTGGCAATAAACCCAGCTCCTCTCTTTTCTCCATCCCGGGAGGCAAAGCTTGAACACCGCAGTCACCGTACGTCCGTGTCTGACCACGGGAGTCACGACGGGATGACTCGGATGACGGGGAGCAAAGCGAAATGCGGATGTTTCATAGCTTTGTACGCAGAGTTCTCAGCACCCACCCCGTGAATGGTGAAGGGATGCTCGCTCGTCCTCGCTGCTGCTTGGTTTATTTAAGCGAAGAAATTAGCTTCAGATTATGATTTGTGTTTTCACTTTTGGTCAAACATTTTTTTTGACACCGTGTATCTGTTGCATAACTGGAAGCACAAAGCTTATGGCATTGGAACTGGAAAAAAACAAACAGGCAAACCTTTTTGGTAAATGTTTGGAGCCTTTGAGTGAAATCCTGAAAATAGCAATATGAATTTTTCATGAAAATATTTCTTGCCAAAGACATTTGAGGTGGTCTTAGGGAGGAAGGGGAAAAAAGCGGTGCACTAACGAGTTAATACAGCCTTATCCAGCTAAGGAAGGCAAAAGTCACTAGTACGTGCTTAAAAACACTTGGTGCATGTCACTTTAATCAACTTTATGAACATGTGCTCTGCACATGTGCAACTCTTGATTCACGTACTCAGAAAGGCTGTGTTCTACACAGACGCTGGAGCAAGGACTTGAAGAGTTCTTCTCAACAGCTGTGATCTCCTTCTGCTTGCGTTACAGGTTCAGGAAGCTCCAGGTGCTCATGCAACGTATCCGGGATCCTTCGACATTACTGGTTTAACTCCTCCCCAGGTCCCGTTGCCCTAAACCATCCCCAAAGATATCGCAGTGTCTATTTACTGCCGTGAGGTTGGGGTGCAAGTGAAGCAGCACTCCCTGTTTAATATTTCCCCGAGTGGAGCATCCCATTCCCATGGGCATCCCTGGCATCTCTCATCAGCCTACAGCATTTTTGCACGCTTAAGTTCGGTCTGAATCCCTGTGACAAGTATACAAAGCTGAAGGATGCTAAAATCCAGGCTGGTGCCCCAGTAGAGAGGAGGCTGCCCTCTTTTAAAAAGCCCAATCTTTTAGAGAAGTCGATGTGAACTAGAAGTTATACTAAAATTCATTAATGCCAAATGCAACGGGGTTTTGCCTTTTTTTTGGGTGTCAGCTGCAGTATCAGCTAAGCCGTTTAGTTCAGCCCCTGCCTTAAGGAAGTAGTTTCTGCGTCTTTAATGACACCAGTTAAAGTGTGTGTCCCTTAATAACCTTTGGTCAGCCCTGAAGTGGTCAGGCAGTTGGACTAGATGATCACGGTAGGTCCCCTCCAACTAAAATCTTCTCTTCTCCTTCCCTTCCCTTTCCTTTCCCTTTCCCTTCCCTTTCCGCACCCTTCCCTTCCCTCTTTCTCCCAGCAGTACTGTGCAGCAGATCAGAATTTCAGCATGAAAACATGCCTTTTTCTCTTCTATTGCTTTCAGCTTTTCAGCCCGTTGAACAAACCCGAGATGATTCACCCTCTACGTGCAGTAAAATTGCGTTTGCTCAAATCACAGCTGCTGCTGACAGCTTTCCAGCGCCCATCCTCTGCTCGTCGTGCTGCAGCGGCTGACAACTAAGGCTTTTTCAGCTTTTTTTTCTTGGCTATCTCCAGAAAGAAGCAGTAAACCTTCACAATTTAAGAGCAAATTTGTGTTTTACTGAGCTTTGGAGGAAAACGAAAACATCGGAGGCGTGGAAATAGACCCACTCGAGACATAAAACATGAGAAAACCCGAATTTTGCCCCGTATAATTTCATTCCTTGGCGGTGTCCCCGCTTAATAAAGGGGAAATACAAAGACGTTCTGCTGCTGCCCGTGACTTTCCCAGCGTGGGGAGGGGACACGGGGGGGGGGGGATGCTCCGTGAGCCCCGTGGGCGAGTCCCCAGGGTCCCCGCCCCGTCCCCGCCCTGAGCAGGCGGGGTCCCCGCTGCCGTGCCCAGGGCCACCCAGTTACCCCAGGGATTCCCAGTCTGGGAGCCGCCACCGAGACCCGTCGCACCGCAGGTGAGGGGATGCAGCCACCCACGAGTGGGAGCGGGCGGGGGGGGGCACCTATTGCCTTGCAAAGAAAGGGTTAAGGGTGTTTTTGTCCCCGTGGGAGTGGGGACACGCTGCCCCGGGTGCGGCTCTGTGGTTAATAACAGAGCACTCGTTGGCTTTAGGGGATGCTTGGGATAACTGTGGGGTGGTGAATATTAAGGGGCTGTAAAGCTGTTTGCAATCCTGGCCGTATCCCAAAAAACACATGGAGGGGTGGGAACGAGCGGCGGTGCGGGAGAGGCTGGAGAGATCCCGGCAAGACAGCCCAGCAAAATCCCTGTAGAAATAGCACTGAAGGGAAGAAAACTATTTCTTTCCCAAATAGAAGTTTTTCCGCTTCGTGTGTATATAGGATTGGGGTGCTTTATAGATGTTCCCCGCAGCCGAACCTCCGTCGGGTCGGTGAGAGCTCAGAGAGCGGCTGGGGAGAAATGGAATGAGTTCAAGCTCGGCAGCCCAAATAAATAGTGCTGGAAATTCACCTTTGAGGCACTGCCCGGCGCTGTGGGTGGAAGAAAAACCCCTTCCCACACCCGCGACAGCCCGGCAGCGGGCAAATAACCTACTGGAGCGTTTCCAGAGAAAGATATGTCCAAGAGCTACAACTCTGCCGTGACGGGGAGAAGAGGGTGCCTGCCAGGCTCCGAGCTCGCCAGCACCGTTTGGTGGCAGAGGAATAGTGGGGTTTTCAAGATTTTGGTTACAAATCGCAAATCAGCCATCCCAGTCCCGGTGGGGAGCCACGAGATTCCCGCTACGCCGTCCCACCGGGGCCGAAGCAATAAGAAATCAGTGCAAGGGAGCAAAATTGCTTCTCCCCGAGGTGTTGTAGGGAGAAAAGGTGCAGGGGAGAGCAGGCGGGACCCCTTGCCGGAGCAGCCCAAACCATCGGCAGCCACGTACCTGCGGCTTGACCAAACCCGACCCGGCTGGATGCGGCCCCCGGGGGAGTTTGCAGGAGCTGTGTGTGCAACCTCGGCTTCACCCTGCAAACAAACGGCAAACCCAAGGGCTTCAAAACAAAACCCAGAAGGCAAACAAAAGCTTTGCAACATATGAACTGTTCAAACGGTCCAGTCTTCTGGACGCTGGTTGAAAGGCTGGCTTAAAAAATCACACGGGCTCAGGAGTATGAATGTTTTAGCAGGGAAAGGGGTTATTTGTTGGTTGGGAAAGCTTGGGGGGTTTTTTGTTATTCCGAAGGCGGGCCAGCCAAATTTGCTGTGCCCTTCTTTCAAAGAGAATTTTCCTTCTCTGTTTTCAACCTGGAATTTTCCTTTTCTTTCCCCATTTCCTCCTCTCCCTTTCCTCCCCCATCCCCTCCCTCTTCTTCTATGAATGTGCCCTTTGACGGGCGGAATCCAGCTCAGGCCACGGCTATTCCTGCACGCAGGCAGGTACGTGTTTGGCTTTGCCATGGCGGGGCGGCTCGGCACGGCCTCATAAAACTTGTAAAGCAGCTTTTATCCGCTGGCCCGTAGCGGCCGGTAGCACGTGTGTCCCTCCTGCGGTGCCCTGCGGCCGACACGGGGATGCTTGGGGGGGGGGGGGGGGGGGAGAAGGGGGACCCCCACCCATGGGTGCCCGCTCTCCTCTCGCTTTTCCAGGCTTGTTGCAAGCGTCCGTCCCACGTGTCGTGGGGTGGCTGCGTGTCCCCCGACACCCTGCGATGGTTTTGTAGCCCCCCCCCTGCCATGCAGCTCAATGTTTGCTGCTGCTGCAGCCCCCTGCCTCAGGGACATTGTTTTGTTTTGTTTTGTTTTGTTGCTGGTTTTTTTTTATGAGTAACACTGGCTGTAGCCGGCGTGCAGGTGCCTTTGCCGGGGGGCAGAGAGTTGTCACCGGGCTCCTTCCCCTCGTGCCAAGCCTGCGTGGGTGTCAGTGTCACCCAGAGTCCCCGCACAGACAACCGTGTCCCCCCCGGTGCTGCCATCACCCCCCCAGAAGAGGGTCTTTGCTGGCAGGACCCTGCCTGCCGCCGGTGCTGCCGAACTAGCCGGGGTGAGAGCGGAGGGCTGGCTGCAGAATGGGTTTGCTGGAGGCAGAAAGAAAAGCTCACCGCACTGCCCTTCTGGGGTTTGGGGTTTTTTTTTTCCCCTTTATAAAAAGTATTTTGAGGCTGGAATAAATCTTCCTGACCTCCGAGCACAGCAGATCTGGCACGGGTATTTTTTTGGGTAGATCAAAATGCAGAGGTCCGCGTTGACCCGCGGTTCTCGGAGGAGGAGGGTGCTCACGGTTTGCGATGCTGCGCGGTGTTTCCCGGTGAGCGAAGAGCAAAAAGCCGGTGAAAAACCCGTCGAGAGGCTGGAGGGAGCCGAGAGCTCTCGGGGCAGAGCAGGACCAGGTCCCTGTGGTCCGGTGTCTCCTCTCCGCTTGACACCGGCAGCGTTCTAAGGTCAACGATGGAGTTGCATTAACATCAACCCGGCAGCGGCCGATTTCATCCAGGGGGTGTTTGGGCTGGATTCACCCCCGGAGCCGTTCGGGCTGCTCATGGTGGTGCTCCTCGATTTTTCCCGCAGGTATCAGAGGAGGGTTTGTTCTGCGGTACCGGAGCTGTGGGCTCTGCCTGGCAGGTATGTGACGGGGACTTACCAATGTGAACCGTAACTCTTCTCAAAAATCTCTATTTTTTTGGATGGTGTATGTTAAAAATGACTTAAGCGTCCTTTGTCTTTTTGTTTTAGGAAAAATGTCAGACGGTTTCTCTGTAAGTATGGCTTGCTTTAAAAAAAAAAAAAAAAAAAAAAAAAGCAGGGGCTGTGATATTGTTTAATTGCCTTGAAGTGGGAACCTTCAGCAGGGGGTCCTGCGGCTTTGCTAACCCACGTAACTCCCCAAATCCGCCCCCGTTACATCGGCATTTACTGTTTTTCTGGAAACCTCAGCCCAGACACTCAATTCCCCCCCCACACACACACTTTTTGGGAGCAGTTGAGCACTTGCCCTCGGTGCACGCTGTAGGCTACCAAAACTGGGTGTCGGAGGACTCAACCCAACCCCAGGATTAATGTCCCCCACCTAACCCTCCTCCTCTCCCCTCTGTCCCCAGTTATCCGACGCTTTGTCCACCGGCAACAACCCGACCCCCAGTGCCCCCCCACCCCAAGGCTGGCCCTCCTGGGGGAACCAGCCGCCAGCTCCTGGGGGGTTCCCGGCGTACCCCGGCTCTCCCGCGACCTATCCTGGAGCACCGGGAGCATATCCAGGAGCACCGGGACCGTATCCAGGAGGACCAGCAGGACAAGGACCATATCCAGGAGCACCTGGAGCATTCCCTGGAGCGCCAGCAGGACCAGGGCCGTATCCTGCCCCAGGACAACCGCCCAGTGGCCCTGGATTCGGGCCCCCTCCTCCGCAGGGAGGACCGGCTCCTCCGATGGTAACGGTTCCGTCATATTATAAGGGTTTCTGTGTCTTGGCTGCCTGATTTTCCTCGGCCACGGGAGGGGTGGGATGGGTTGTCACTATCACAGGGCTGCCCTGGTGTGTCGTCACACCGAGAGCCAGCCCGTACCTGAGCATTTGGCTTTGGACCTGGTTTTCTGCTAACACCAAATCCCCGTTTTTCTCCCAGAAAGTCCCCTTTGAGCTGGCCCTGCAGGCAGGACTCGTCCCTCGGATGCTCATAACCATCATGGGGACCGTCAACCCCAACCCAAACAGGTACCGGGGGTGGGGGGGTTTCCATGGGGTGCTACTGGACGGAGCAGGGGGGGCTGGAATTTGCTTTCTGTTCCTGAATAACACCTGCCTGGTGTAAAATCAAATATTACACAAAATAAATGTGTAAATGCCCCCTCATTGCCTAACAGGGACTGTGGAGTTGTTTTTTTGTTGGGTTTTTGGTTTTTTGTTTTTTTGGTTTTTTTTGCACCCACTTGCTGCTGCTTTTGGCAAGCCCTGGAACAGAGCCCAGGGCTTTCGTAGAAAAAAGCAGCAAATCTGTTATTGTCTTTGCAGGTTTTCACTGGATTTCAAGAGAGGGAATGACATTGCCTTCCACTTTAATCCCCGCTTCAAGGAAGACAACACCAAAGTCATCGTCTGTAATTCAATGTTCCAGAATAACTGGGGAAAGGAAGATAGAACAGCTCCTAGGTTTCCATTTGAAGCTGGAAAACCCTTCAAGGTAACAAAAAACAGCCCCAAAACTCAGTCTCAGTGTGCCGACAGCGTGGGAGGGTTTCATCGGGGCTGTGTAATGAGACTCACTGCAAGGATCTTGATGCTTTTGCAGAGGAATCAGCTCCCAGAGGTGCTTTTGGGGCAGCCGCCGGTGTTCTTCCCTGGTTGTCCCCCCACTTCTTACCCCCTTCTGCAAGTTCAGGTGCTCAGGGTATAACTTCTCCCCACTTCTGTTATTCCCATTGATTATTAAATCCTCCTTAATTACACTGTCGTTCTGCAGCAGTTGTTGGGCAGGTTTCTATAAAGCGTTTTCCCCACTAGCAGCCAAGCTCTCTTCACGCGCTTTTTTTTCTCCTGCAAAATAAGTTCACATTTGGTGAGAAGGCAGCTCTCACTGTGCGAACCGTAGGGTAGCGCTTCTTGAAAACACTGTTATAGTCAGGAGGAGACAGAAACCGTGGGCTAAAACACGGAAGAGGAAGAGTACAGCCAGGTTTTGGGGAAGGTAAAGGTCAGCGATGTTTTTGCAGCCGAGAGTTGCTGCACCAGCTCATCCACATGCCACCGGGCTGGACTCAGCTGGCAGCAGCCTTGAGCCGGTGCCAGCCTGCTCCGGTCCGTGGCTTAATACTTCTTCCTAGAACAAATCCGATGGTTATCTTTTGGCTGATTTGGGGGTTTTATTTCAGCTCCAGATCCTTTGCGAGGTGGATCACTTCAAGGTAGCGGTCAACGATGCTCACTTGCTGCAGTACAGCTTCCGTGAGAAGAAGCTGAACGAGATCACCAAGCTCTGCATTGCTGGGGACATCACCCTCACGAGCGTCACGCCGACCATGATATAAGTACAGTGGTGTAATTTCAATATGCAAACTTAGTGCTCTTAATACGGCTGTAACAGAAGTGCCTTCTTACATGAATATTTTGAGGTAATAAAACATACTTTCACAAGTAAAATTTGTTTTCACTAAGATCTCAGATGACACGACGTCCTCCAGCAAGCGGAGTTCAAATGTGGAAGTATCTGAATTCTTGCTGTAGAGACAGAGAATCTCTTTGACAAAGGGCGACGACTAGGAGCAGTTTGATTTGTACGGAGAGGAGTACTTGGGAAAGTAGCCCATGGCGTACTGCCCCTGGTCCTGTGAACGAGGGCAGCAGTCTTCAACCCCATCTTCTCCAAGTACCAGACGCCAGTCGGTTACTTGGTATTTTTAGCCTCAGTTTCTCTGCTAGGTAGAGCAGTTACTCCTTTTCCACTAAAGGAATCAAAACAGCCCAGCGAAGGATTTAAGTTCCACCCCCCCAGGGGAGGACGAGGTGCATGATCAGGCTGCGAATGGGTTGTGTGTAATTCACAGAAGTGTTGCCTCACTGAGGTTTTCCACTAGAAAACACTGGAAAACGGGGAGAACATAAGCCTCTGATTCTGACTAGAATGAGGTATTTCAGGAGGGGGTTCAGAGCTGGAGGAGGCAAAATCTCTCCCCTAGACAGCAGCTAGAAAAGTTACCCCTTTCCCTTTCAAAGGCCCATTCTATGTCCCAAATCATCCTGTCCCGAACACACGTCCCTCCCAGGGGAGATCCAGTTTATGCAAGTGTTACATACTCCAAGGAATGGGTCACGAGCCTTGTGCTTCTCTCCCCTCGTCACTTGTGGGTGAGTCAGGGCCGGTTTTAAGGGTGGGGAAGTTTATTTGCAAATTCACCTCATGAGTCAGGCTGGTAAAAAAAAAAAAGTATGTTCCCTTTGCTGTGAGTCATGCTCCTGGTCTTGTCTGCAAAACAAGAACAGCACAATAGCCACTATGGAAGTTTTCAAGGTTCTCTTTGACACGTCTCATACTCTTTTATAACAGTTGCTTCATTTGTACTTGGGAGATGCCAAGTTACAAGCACAGCGTTGAAATTTCCAGTAGGTGCAGTAGCCTAGACCAGCACACTGCTAATATCAGCTTTTGGGTATATGTCAGAAGTCAGAAATCCCCTGTCACCACTATTCATTGCACAGTGTTGATGACTGAACAGAGCAGGCAAGTCATTAAAAGCTATCTGTTCAAAACTATCTGTTATAACTGGAGTTTAGTAACAATGAAAGTTGATGCCAGCACAGTAACACCAAGTCATGCTAGCTTCCTCTATTTATTTCAGTGTAATCAGTATACAGCTTCAGGTAAAGCTTAAATCAGACAAGCTCCCCCAGCTGCACTGGCAATGCTTTCTGCTGAGGGATTGTTTTATAATAACGAAGAATGTGTGTATTACACTAAAGTCACCATTACAAGAAGAAGCCCAGTCAGGTATTTGTTAAAAATAGAGTAACTGGAGGTACTTATGTATACTGTATACTTGAGTAGTAATATTAAACTGGCATGCTCCTTATGCATAAATACATTACAGTCCAGATAACAATACATAAGGAACAAGAGGCGAGAAGAGGCTGAGGTTAACGCGTCAAGTGTTCAGAGAAAGAGGTTAAGAGATTTTCACATGAAAAAGTAAAGACAGAATACAGCTTGGCTTGAAGGTACTTAAGCTACTCAATAGATAACGGTGTCCTTAAAAGAAATAATAATCAATGCCTATTTTAATACATTGCCAGGAAAAGATAGTGTCTGATTCTGAAATCCTTGCTCTGACATAGTTTCTACTATTACAAAACAAGTGGTTGTTAACCACCAGGAAAACTCCCACAGGAAAGAATTACATGCATCAAACCCTGCCACAGCTGCTGATCAGGCGGAGTTGTTAATGCACGGAATACCAGAGCCTAAGGGTGCAACAGCAGCCTCACAACAGCGACCGAGTATGAAACAATGCTTTGGGGGAGGCAGCAGGCTGAGTCTTACCCCCTAGAAGATGCCCTCGCATCAGAAATAGGGCACAGGTACAGCTAGTCTGGTAGCCGTCTTATAAAAATAATTCATGAGGTAAATAAGGTCAGGACAGAAAAGCTTAAAAATGAATAGTTTTACAACTTAAAGTAGACAGGAAATACATGAAATTACACAAAAATAAAAGTATTTTAGATTGTAGTTAGAATATGCAATCATTGGATACAGCAGGCATAACCAGAAAATGCCCTGCTACTAATACACAGCAGTACTTACAGTGCATAATGACTGTACCATAAAATGTTACAAAATATTTTAGTAAGTTCCACCACAAAATACAACATATTCATTCCCTCAGAATACAGTTCAAGGGTAGCAGACTGTATTCCAGGTATCTTCTGTGGGTTTTTTTTATGAATATAATTTATATATTTTGAATTTCAAGTCACTCTTCATTTCTCCCCAGAGGGAGGAAGGGGAGAAAATACAATAAGGTCACTGAGTGCTTCGGCTGCTGCAGACTTCTGGGCTTTGATCTTGACTGGAGTGAAGGGAAGCTCAGCATCCAGCATTGGCTGTGGGAGAAATCAGTGTAAAGTAAGTGTTCGAGGAACAGTTAGTTACCTGCTGTGCAAAACAGCACTGCAATGACACACAAACGCCAGTAGCAAATTCCCCTTTCTCTAGTGACATCTGTATAAACACCAGACCAACCGTAATTAGTCAGGCAACCGCTTATCTATGGTTAGGTACCTGCCTACTTCAGAGGCCACTTAAACCTCGTGGGACAAAAACTAGCAGAAAACACTTTTGACAAGGTGTCCTGGTTTTGGCTGGGCTAGAGTTAATTCTCTTTCTAGTAGCTGGTACAGTGTTATGTTTTGGGTTCAGTATGAGAAGAATGTTGATAACACACTGATGTTTTCAGTTGCTGCTAAGCAGTGTTCACACTAAGTCAAGGATTTTTCAGCTTCTCATGCCCAGCCAGCAAGAAGGCTGGAGGGGCACAAGGAGTTGAGAGGGGACACAGCCAGGACAGCTGACCCCAACTGGCCAAAGGAGTATTCCATACTGTGTGAGGTCATGCCCAGTATATAAACTGGGGGGAGTTGGCCAGGGGTGGGTGGATCGCTGCTTGGGAACTAGCTGGGCATCGGTCGGCGAGTGGTGAGCAATTGCATTGTGCATCACTTGTTTTGTATATTCCAAATCTTTTATAATAATTATTATCATTATTAGTGTCTTCCTTTCCATTCTATTAAACTGTTCTTATCTCAACCCATGAGTTTTACCTTCTTCCTTCCAATTCTCTCCCCCATCCCGCTGGCTGGCGGGTGAGTGAGCGAGCGGCTGCGTGGTGCTTAGCTGCTGGCTGGGGTTAAACCACGACACAAGGGGACAGGAGAAGGATGCAGTTCTCTTGCCCCTCACTCAGTACTGTGGACACATTGCAGCTTTAGAATAAGCAAAGTACCAATCTGTCAGGCAGAGCTGAAACTTGCAGCGATTCAGCAGATGTACTAAGTATATTAAAATGTACTTGCTTATATATGATACTGCTTCAAAGCAACAGCCACAGTCCAAAAATCAGGTACCGCTGTAAGTACTGTGACTTTCCTAAGAGAAATTTTGCAAGCTTACTTCCAAACATAAAATAAGAAGGGTATGTGGTCCACTTCAAGCAGTAATCCAATTTTTAAAGAGGGCTTGTCACATGAGACCAAGGAAACTGTACAGCCAATTTCTTCTAACAATTTGAAAGTTTTTGCACATCTGGTTTTTTTCCTGCTGAATCTTACTTCCAGCTCTAAAAGATAAAGCTACAAGAAAAAAGGGATGGGACAGACCTGGAAAACTCCAAGAAGAAACTGGAAGGAAAAGGCCAGGCCATTCATTATGCTAGTAAATATTTACAAGGAAATCCACAAGAAATATAATTTAAAGGATCAATGTGATAAGAATCAGACATTCTTCTGTGACAAATGTCTCGATTCATCCTACACTCATCATGTGCAATAAGGAATAACAGCCTGAGTCCAAGCAGAGAGACGGAATCGTGGCTTATATTTAGAGTAAGTTATATGAATTGGCTTGACAACATCTTAGAGTTTAATTTACTTGGTGCTGTAACTGATTCCGTAGGAAAGGCTAACAGTACTGTAACATACAGATTGTCTTAATCAAATAAACCTGAAGGTCAACTTACCATATCGAAAGGATTTCTGCCCATGAAAGTCCAATCACTACATGAAACATCTGAAAAATAAGAATATTTAAATTTTTTTTAACATTAGTGTGATGCTGCCAAGGCTGAAACAGTATTGTTTTCTGCATTTACTGAAAAAAAACAAAAAAAACCCCCAAACCCCAAACCAAACCATAAACAGCCTGTATTGACATCTGCTTCAAGCCTCTTCCATTAGCTTTCTCCTTCACATATCACATGGAAACTATACAAAAATCTGAGTGGCACTGTTTGCTCACGTGCAATGCACGTATAAGTCATACTAGCTAAAGGAGGTTTTGCTAACAGCATGCATAGATTAACCAAGCTACAGTGATGGTGATTTCAAAGAGTAACATTTAGACTATCATAAAACTTTAGAATAAGCCTAAGGCCCCAGCAATGCCACACAAACTATACTAAGCAGCTTTAAGATATACACCTGTTTGATGTGGTTTTGGTTCTCCAGACTGAGCAAAGTTAGTCTCTCTGCAGGTCTCCTTCTCCGGACTGCACATGACAATATCTTGTCCTTGTTGTTCTGCAGCAGATAGTTCCATCTCTTCTGTGTCATCCATTACTTTTAGTTCACCGCTAGAATTTTCCAGCATCTGAAAGAGTAATTTTAACTGTTCCTCACCCTCTAAGAGGCTAAGATGTCTGCAGTAGCTATATTTGCTTCCCAGATTGCTGAAAGGAAAGCATCAGTGAAATCAGGCAGACAAAAGGCAGCACCCATGACACTAGGAAGCTTTCTTATTTTCTGTTTTGTCTGCAATAAAAGGAAGTTTGTCAGCTTTTGATGCTGAAAGCACAAAGGTGAAAACGTAGCTAGGACATTCACGGGAGGCGCATTTACAGAAGCCAGCATGTCCCTGTTATGTCAAACCAACTCCATACATTTAACTTGCAGTTTTTAAGGACAATTCAGGAGGGACTAGGTTTTAACTCCTGACACTGTACAAAGCACAGGCAGGACAAGGCTCACAGCTGAACACTGTGATCCATTTCACATGAACTATTTCCCAAACACCTTTGTAAGCTTGATAATCTCTTAGAGAGCATAAAGGAAGTTCTTCCACATGAAAGAAGATTTTGACCTTCAACTGCCAAAAACATTCTGAGGGTGTTCTCTCATGAGACTTTACCTCAAGAAAAACTTATCAGCAATACTGAAAGTTAAAGATTTCTACAGTTTTCCCCCAAAAGCGACATCACCAACAAGCAATTTCTCATTTGACAGGGAAAGGATGAAGTAAAAGGCCTAAGAACAAATTAGTAACCAAGTCTTGAGTTGCCTTTTTTTTTTTTTTTTGAGTATATATTATATATACGGGAGGGTAGCAACTGCTGTAGTCATGAACAGATCCAAGCAGTAACGAATAACAGTATCATCTAAACTATGGAGGCCATATTCCTGTTTTTTTAAGGCTACTCAAACATAAGCAAGTCACCAAGTTTTCAGACATTTCAGGGCATGGATTTCTGAACTCTGATACTTGTATTAGTAACACTGCTCTTGCTATACCTTTAAACAGCGTTAACAGTCCAATGCTCTGCTATGGCAGCATGAGGACCCAGAGAGCTAAATACTACTGTTGCCTGTAGTCATGGTCCCCAAATGCAAAAGCATTTAAAAAAATTCACACCAGAAAACAGGTAGTGGACTTTAAGGAACATTGCTTGCCCAAGCAACAAGTGTCATCATACAGCAGCCAACAAAAGATAGCTCCCAAGGAGCTAGACAAGGTCCCCAAACTGCAGCACTTCCTATCTATGTCCACATTGAGAAGGAAAAAGCACGAGCCTGAGGAATACAGAAGATATCTTGATGAGGATTTGATCAGAAATCCAAGCGTCTGGGGCTATTAAAAAAACCTCTTTTTTTTTTTCTTCCTAAAAATAATAAAATATTTAAACCACTTACCTGAACTATGCATGACTTACCTTAGTTGTCTCTGCTGTGCCAGCCACAGGACAGAGATCTTCTGCAACTATGGAAATGCTAAAAGAGAAACCAAAATGTTTTCATTCTTACCAATCATCTTCATCAATCACCTTCAGTCATCTTTTGACTTACCCAACTGATCTTACAATTTGCTCTGCAATTATGCTTGCTTGTTTGGCACTGGTCAGCTATATCAAATTTTCTGGGCAAAAAATAAACTTCTACCCCAGCAGCGAAATTACATTCGGACAAAGCTCTTAATATTTGTTTGAGGGAAGGAAAAGACAAGGAATTTGCAACCTTTATCACTGCCAAATTGAAAGGTAACATCCAAAGGGTATTAATTCTGTTAAAACTAAAATTATTTGTACAGTTAATTAAAAGCTGCCTTAACATGTCTACCTTTGTTCAACACCACCACCAGGGAGTTTTTCCAGTGGGGAAGTTTCTCCAGTGGGAAATTCATGCATTTTCAAATTTTGTGCTGGGTGGAAGCCTTTGAACACTGGTGGTGTTTGTTTTGTAGTTATATCCTCAGGGTTACCAAGAACAGAAGGAACGCTCTGAAGCAAAGCTCTACTAGGTGATCTTGGAGTTGCCAGTTCTTCAGAAGTCCGATGGGAAGATCTGCAAGGTGTCTTTGAAAGCAAGCCTGAAAAAGTGTTTAATGTTTCATTACTACAGCAGTTTGAGAAGATGAAATTAACTGTTTCTTTTGATTCTAGCTTCGAACACTATTGTTTTCTGCTTGCTGAATTGTCTTATACAAATATTATATTGAAATCTTATATACACTGCAAGGAGAAATTGAAAAAAGGTGACAAGAGTAGGTCAATAAGTTACAAAACTACCTTAACACCAGCTAAGCAACTTAGTAATGACTTTCCCTTCACAAAGAGCCTAAAATAACGAGACTTGCTGTTCTTATTAAAAAGTCCATCTGGTGAAAGCTGTCATCAATTTCCATCTTTCACATTAGATAATTTTAATAGAATTAAAGAGACACAGATTCAGAATTGATTCTTATAACAGATTCTCTGCTAGAGCTTGCTTAAACCCAGTGTTGCTCCAAGCTTTTCACAATGTCCTAACAAGAGGCATATGAAAAAATTGCTAGTCTTGTGATGAGGAAAAAGATGTACACAAAAAATAAACTGTGAAATTCCAAGCAACTTATGAACTAGAAATGGGAGAGAAGCAGAATGACTCCTGAAGAATCAAGGATTACTGAAAATACTGGCTTCACATGTTATCAGTAAGATAGATACTGAAAATAAAGTTATATTTTGAGCATCTGCTCAAAAAACCCTATTAAACAGGTTTTATAACAGACTGGAATATGCTACAATCTTGTTGAACATGAATACAGATTATGGCTATAATTTATTTGCAGCTTTGAAGACAGCACTGCAAGAGATTTAGTTAAAAAAAAATCCAATTCTTGTCTTACAAATAGAGGACTGCATTGACTTTGATGAACAGGTCAGCTAAGTCTGGGAACACTCACATTAAAACTTCATTGTTAAATACATGCTGAAAAAATATGAACCAGCCGCTTTTACCTCTCTGCCTAAGCAGAGATTTCATGTTGCCATAATCACTCAAATCAGTACATTCATGTAGAACAGTTTACTCTGGATCCCTGATGTAATTAACCACTAGCTGAAATATTAACCGTGTCCAGTACTGGAGATGTATCCATTACAAACAGCATAATTCCTCTTCCCAATGAGATTGGTTAAACTCTCTTCAGCACTTTCAGGTCACAGAAATCATAATTAAGCTTCACCCACCTGGAAAGGTTTTCACAGGGCTTTCAATTCTGAAAAATCCTGCTTCAAAAACTACTTTTTCTACTTCTGGTAGTTTCTCCTGATGCATATGATCAACAGCTCCATCATGCTTCATTTTATCCCTCATAGCTGCTTTTACAGCAGCAAGCCGGTTTTGGGCAGCAGTTCTTGCAGCTGCTCCCAGCTTTGGTTTAGACACTCTATTTGGAATAGTCTTCTTCTGAAATGGTAAGAAAGTCTAGGTCACGTCTGGAAGCTTTGGACAGAAGCAACTGCACACAAACATTTACGTAGCTGCTGGCCACACATAGAGACGGCAATAAGCAAGAGACATGCTGGAGACAAGGTCTCCACTCATCTCCAGAATGTCTTCGACTGCCATTCAGCTATTAAGGTTAGTTTGCGATGACCATATTAAGGATTTTTCATATTGAGTCTGCAGTTCAGAAATACTCAGTACAACTGTTTTTTAACAACTCCAGTTAACATTTTTGATCACAGTGGGATACAGGGACTCCTAGTGGCAAGGAGATAAAGTGACCACAGGGCAGACACCAGGCAAGCCAGTGAAGTCTCTCCTGGCATTCAATTTTTCAAAGGAAGTTGTGTGTCTTGTACAATCTGTAGGGTTCTGACATTTATGGGCAGCTCATGCAGACTACATTCCCTCCAGTCTCCTGTGCCTGGAGTTTCTTATCAACCTTCATATCATTTTTATTAGTTGAGCAGTCTCAAGGAACTGGATGGAGTTCAGGCAATGTGAATATGACTTGATGTTCAGTCATTAGAAGCAATTATGTATTCCAAACTGAAGAGCAGACAAAATAGCTTACATTAAAGCTTACTTTGCAGTAAGCAATAGCTTATTTTGGATAACGTCAGATCCATTTGTGCTTGGAGAACTAGCAGTTTAATGCTACCCATGGTGCTCTCTTAATGGGACACCATTATAATTTAGCACTCACTGCTCAAAACTGGCAGTCACTGCCAAATTGCTGTGTGGTTTCCTTTTCAGTTAAGTCCATGCCAACGCCAGTGGCCCAGATAAAGCGTTCTACATCTGAAGGGTAAATTTCTATTCTAAATTTAATAGATTTGTCTTAATAGCAAAGAGTCCAATGACTCCTAAAGAGTCATTGTTAATTCTTAGTTCTAATCTTCCCAGCCAAAAGAGGCAACTAGCATTACGAACACCAACTGATACAAGTGCACCTGGGAGATGCAAGGGAGAAGGGTGCATCTTGAGATGAATTTCACTGAATTTTTAAACGTTAACATCTAAAGAAGCCAGATGAGTAGGGCTTTAGAAGGAACTGCCATTTAAGAAGAGTATTCATTACTGCAATAGCAGCTTACTAGTTATTTTAGATAACACAGTTGCATCTTCATGCCTTAGGAGTCATGCTTTAGGGGCTACTCATACCTTGACAATTACTTTGCTTGGGACATCAAGTGGTTGCCACTCATTGTCTTGAAGGTTCTTCAGATTATCAAATTTTTTATTCACATCTTCGATCTATTGGAAAGCCCAGAAAAGTCCAGGTTTAATTTACAAGATTATCAGATTCACAATAGAACAGTGTTTCATAAAATCAGATAATAAATTTAGGCACAGTTATGCATTTAAGTACTTTTGCTTTAAATGGAGAAGCAAATTAAACCACCAACCGATTATAATAAAGTATTAAATGTTCTCATACAGTTGACGTGAAGGTTACATTAACATACACAAACTTCAGATTAGATGACAAGACTGGTCTCATTTCTGTAGTTTAAAGGTTAGTGGGGGCAGTATAGAATTGTTCAATAAGATCTAACATCCAAAATGAAGGAGCTGGTTTACAACCTGTTCTACTGAACTTAAGCACTTTGACAATGGTCGCATTTAAGGAATGCAAAAGAACACATTGCATAATTGTCTTTATCCAAACAAGCAAGAGCCTTCCATTATGTAGGAAACACGCCATGCAAGCTTGTTAGCTCTTTTAAACTGCTGGCCTGAACATCTTCCTGATGCAATCTGTGTTCGTGACAAACTAGCTCTGCAGCATTACCTCCTCCCTGACTGATACTCGATGCAATCACCTTGTTCTCCTTAGGCTTTGTAATGGAGACACTTGCCTCATTTGCTAGAAAGGCCATACAAGGCTTGTTTATGTCAGCAGACCAGTCACTGAAGTGACAAGTCCTTGACATCCTCCCTGAAACTCAGAACACACAAACAAAAAAAGAATGTAAAAAGGGACAGAGCTAGCAATTCTGTTACTCCAAGTTTATCTATGGGAAAAGGTGAGGAGGCTCAGGAGAATGCTCCCAGATACATAGTAAGCATAGGTAAAATGCTGTTTTTCAAGTTACTGGTTCTAGCAAAGTTCCCCTCAAATATCTCTGAAGCAGCAGATCAAACCCTTACGCTTTCTGGATGGATTTCAAGACCTATGATTTGGACCTTAACAATAAAGCCATTTTTGCATTTAATTTAACTAGTTACAAGTTCCTTTGTTGAATCCTGATATACAAATACTGTTGAGAGCCCTTTTGATAATTTAGAATATTATATTTCATTCTGAAACTAAGGGAAGCAACAACAGAGAAAGAGAGATGAATGTTTTCTACCACCTAAGCTCACTCCTAAATAAGGTTATTGTAGTTTCTGCACTATTCTCATACTGAAGCATAGACCCTACTTTTCAGGTGAGCTCCAGGAATTTTCCAAAAGCTCCCAGCTTTTGGTCCAGGTAGACATTGTGACTGTATCCTCACTCCAAACCAGAATAAGACTTGGCTACATACCTTCATTCCAGAGAAAAACAAGATACACGGGCCACAAGAAGACACAACAAATGAACTGGTCCATGAATTAAAAATCATAGTATACCAATTGGTACTATTCACTATCAGAAAGTGTTAAAAACAAGGACCTGCATTTTTTACATTAAAAAAATATCAGAATCTGAATATTCAAAAACCAAAAATATAGTTTCAATCCATTGTTTGTAAATAACCCCATCAACTTTACTCTAGTAGGTTAACATGCAAGTACTTACCTGAAAATTAACCATATCCCAAAATCCATCTAAGTCTGTACACGTTGTTTCTTTTTCACCTCGTTTAAATTCACAATTATCCACCAGTCCTTCAAACTGTTTAAACCTTTCTGCTATTAGCAGTCTTGTCTGACCAATTGTGGTGCGAATAAGATCTTTAGCTGATAGCAACAAGAAAACAATAAAGAAAGTACAGCTTGGAATAATCCATCATTTCACAACTGTTTTAAGTAAGTATTTGAAGAGTCTGGAATTTGTTTATTGTTTGAACTATGTTCATCTATTGCAGACCTGCAATACGGTTCAAATGGAGCATACCTATCCATTGAACTGCTCTAAACTTGCTTCTTTCAAAAAAAGTGTTACTATCTCTAAGTCTTTAAGATTAGCATTGATGACCCATCTTCATTTTCCCAGATAAGAACACTTATTCTACATTAAAACCTAATTTTATTTTAAAAAAATCAGCTTGGTTAAAGTTCATACATTTAAATACACTTAAAACTGACAAGAGAAAAACTATTTCAACATGCACTTTGTTCACTTTAGTGTCAACCACTGTCACATCAAGTACTACACTTAAGTTTTAGTATTGGGAGATAAAGCATGCCTTTTTGTTTTGAGGCAGATACAACTCTAAACTTTATCTAAGACAACTTTTACTAAATGCTGTAGACAGTGCTATTTTGCAAACATATTCGGATACATGTACTTCCCTCTGTCCCCTTCGGTTACCATAACAACCCTTCTAGTGCCTATTACAGTTCAGTCTTACCATCCTCTGGAATATCCAACTCAAGTTTTCCATCCCACTGGAGGCACTGAGACATCAGTCTCTCTGTCTCAGACCGAAGAATGTTTCTAAAAATAAAGGGACAGTGAAAAAATAAGGTTTTGGAGAATTGTCTAACTGCTGTCACTACTTGTGACTGTTAATGGTTACTATCCTTTTGCCTCCAGAGAAGCTACACTGTCTTTGAGCAGAAGCCATTAGATCGTTTTAGTTTGCTGACTGGCTGAGATGCAATTTCCTTTCTGCTGCTTTTCAAGCTGGTGCTCTTTAGGACAAGGTCTCCAGAATTTTATATTCTTTACTAGCACTAACAATACAAAAGGGAGTGTGTGCCTACTCAGGTCACTGCTGACAGATACCAACCACCATAAGCTAATCTTTACAAGATGTCTCGTTACTCATGCAAGGGACCTCTGAACGGACAACAGGGAAGTGAAACAAATGAACACAAACCTGAAATAGGGCACATCATGCCCTTGCTCTCTTATATCATCTGACTTCATTTCAAGTGCTGTTATATCTGTAGAGACAGGAATTGTTTCATTTGACCTTTGAATGGAAGTTTTCTCATCTGATTCACTTGCTAGAAAAATAGGAAAGGCATGTGTTCAGAATCTGGTGAAAACTAAAAACATTAGAACAATAAACTAAATGTGAACTTCCTACCTTTTTCTTCTTTCAAACTTGTAGCTGTTTGCTGTTCTTGAATGCCTTTAGCAGCAGGTGAAACTTGACTTTTTAAATCAGGCTCTTGTGCCTTAGTTTCACTGGATTTTTCAACTATATGACTGGAAACAAACAAAAAGTACATTTAGAGTTAAGACACATTGAGGAACTGACATTAAAATATGGCCAAATACACAGAAATGCACAATTTAGAAGGCAATCCTACACAAAACCCTAGAGAACTCAAGCAAATACTATTAAAATGAATAAATCTGTGCAGAAAGATATACGGCACAGTCCTCCGATATATGGAGCTGCTGTACTTCTAAAGCATAGACAGAATTATGGATTATATCGCTTTCTTTGCTGTTGTATTAAGTCCACATTTAAGCAATGATAGCAACCACAATGATCAGGTGTTTCAACATCACAACACTTTGTTACACAGGCAATCTCTCTATAGAAAGGTGATGTTGTCTCTATCATCAGAGAAGTTCACTTGCATTTTAGGCCATTAGAAGAAAGAATCTTACACTGGAGATTTGGAAAAATCCCAGAAGGCATTAGGTGTCAAAAATGCATTTGCCCTAGAAGGAGTCATGGGTGTAACTTTGTAGGTTGCTAATCCATTTAATGGCTGAAACACAAAGTTTTGAGGTGCAAAAGAGCGTGTCCTGGGTCTCCCTGGAGCAGAATTGGTTTTGTTTTCTGCTGTGGTTTCTTCCTGTTGAAGTTCTACTGACACTGAACGTTTAGAATCAGCTGCAGAACCTTTAATTGCTGGATCCAGTTGAGCATTTTTATCCACTTCATGTTTAGACGGAATTACCTATAACAGCACAAACAGACAAAGCGAATGCTACATTATCAAATCAATGAAGTGTTTACTATAGGCATGGGCTGAATCATAACATGGCTGTCTGAAAGCCATGGGAAGGGATCAGTTTCAGGTAAGTTGCTTTTTACAGTAGCATACGTGTACAGAAGTCATGATTTACCAATAGGCCCAAGTGGTTTTGACACCTGCAAATCATTCTAGCAACAGGGGTAGCGCTTCCCTATGAGGAATGCAACAATCCACTGAAGGGGCTAAAGCAGAACACCTCACCTACCAAAACAGTAATTAAAATCAGCAAATGCTTGCTCCCATTGCTAGAAAAAAAAAAGAAAAAGCTTTATTTAAGGTGATAAGCTCCTCAAGAGTAGAATTACTGGCTCCAAATCCAACTAGGCCTGTTGAATAATCACAATTTATACACATACTCTATTTCAAAGACTGAAGAATGTGCTAAAATAAGCTGGTAGCTGAGGAATGCAGCCCAAGACAAGTGCAGTTAGGACCACAGAATGTCATTTAAAGAGGAGAAAAAGTTAATCAATAAGTTGAATCCACATTCCTATGAGATGAGTGACCAGATAGTCATACAGAATGCATTTCTGAAATACCTATATTGAGATATTATTAGCTCAAACCAGCCAAAAGAGCTTAGATTGTTTTTCAAGAAAATATGCATCTTCAATCCACCAAAAGTCTTGTTATACTTTAGATAGCCCTGCTTGGAATGTAAGCCTTGAATTCAACTTTTAACACACTTCTTGTAACGAGATGACTGAGGTTACAGCAAGAGTTTACCAACTGGCAGCACAAAGCAACTCCTGCCTATGAAGAGGTACTTATCTAAGTGAAGATATAAGTGCCTCTTACCTCCTGTCAGTGTTTGTGCGTGATTGAACCAGTTTCAAGGCAATACTAGAGCACAGCTGCAGTTATGGAAACAGGAGTGGAGGTGGGAGGCATGAGGGAGACACGAGGTGAGAGGGAATAGCAGAGTGCAAAGAAGGAGAAAAATCTCGCACGGGGCTGTCAGCGCATGAATGCATATGCAAATTGTTTGAGGACCTGGGCTGGAGGGCTATGATGAATTCATATACTGCTGTCTCTCTGTAGAGGCAGAAAAGTTTTGTTATAGCAGTGACACTAAGGACCGCAATGACTGCCTTTAATTATGATAAATCATGTCTATCTTGCAGAGATTAACATTTCCAGCTTTATTTTTTGGTGGTTCAAAACCTAAAAATGCATTTATTTCTTAGCTTCTAGAGTCTCATATTATTACCTGAGCAGGAAAAGGATACATTGAGAGTATGTTTCAAAAAGTAATAAACTACACAAAATTTCCAAATGCTAAATAAAACCAGCAAAGCAGGCCTTTTTTTTTTTTTTATTAGTTAAAACATCAGACAGGAGATATATCATGCAAGAACTTATTTTCTAATTTAAATCATTGTCCAGATCTTGATTAGTGATCAACATCCATATAAGCACTAAATTTGATCTTAATTTTATAAATATGACAACATAAATACAGCTTCTTCTCAAACTCTAGCTTATTATCGAACTTATTACTTCTATACTTGAGCACAAGTATATTTGAGCTACAATTACATCGTTATTGGCTCTTAAATCAGTTTTACTGGGTTTCCATTTCAAATATTAAATGTCCTACCTCCGTGATGTCAGGTTTGACTGCTTTCTTCTGCTTTCCTATGTTTGCTGTCTTTCTCTGTGACTGGCTACCTAGAATGAGAGAAATTCCCAAAGGTCAAAAAGGCATCTGATTAAGATAACCTTTCACCAAAAGACTGCCATAAAAGTCCAGTGGCTAAAGACAGGGAGTGTTTTGTTTCTTGAGTGGGAGGTGGCTAGAGGGCAGACATCTAACTGCAAAAGTTCATTCAAAAGAAAACCTGGCCTAGGATTTAACAGCCTATTAAGAGATGTATCACCTAGAAAGGAAAACAGATCCATTAAGTTATTAGTCTTTCGATGTTGTCATATACTACAAATAAAAGTCACCTTATTTCTATATGGCATAAGATTTCTGTTGGTGAATTGAAACTGATACTATCAGTGCTTTCAGCCGAGGGGTTAACTCATGTCATAATACAAAGGACACCGCAAAACATTTTAGAGAATATCCCAAGAACAAGAATATATGCTAAAAATTTCCCCTTCAGTAACCATATGTTCCCCTATTCTAGTAAAAAGACAAAACATGGACAAAGAAATTCCTGACCTGAAGAACACAGGCTCTCATCTCTTCCAGAGTTATCTGCTCCTGATCACAGACTTACTAATCATATGTCCTTTAAACAGTGATACACCAAACTGGCAAATTTTTACCAGTTCTGGTTTGGTTCTTTCCGTTTGTAATTACCATATGATATTGATCCTCCACACTGATGGATTTTATGGGAAACTGTCCAATGTTGGTTTCAACATCTTGATTTAAATATTGCAATAGAGTTCCATATGAAAGTCTAAGTGATACAGTATTTGGTCCTTTTCTTACATGACAATTTGGCATGATTTACATACAGTCTGTCTATTCAAAGGAGATAGTTAAACAGCAGAATGTAGTATGCTAAGACAGTTCAGAACAAGCTGACACGTATCTCTACAGCACAGAGTGCCTGAGACATGAGGAAGATCCTAAAGACAACAGAGCTGTCTTAGCGTATCATTTGACAATGAGTCTAACAGCAGCATATAAATGTACTTATGTTGTTTCCAGGGCTCACTCATACAGTACTAGATGGTATCTCTTTACAGCACACTATTCCAAATACTTACATAACCAGGCTTGAGCTACACAAGCAGGACTAGATTTGCTGCCTCACTTACCAGTAGTAGCAGCAGTAGTGGTTGTTTTCAGCACCTGCCTAGCTGCAGAGGCAGCTGCTCTGGTGATTCTCACATTTGAGGCTGTCTGGACTGTGGTCTGCAACACTGTAAGAAACATTAATTCCAGAGATTTCAAGCTTAATAAGGAGCTGCACTCAAGTAATATAAATGAAAGTTTATGTTTTGTAGAAATCAGAAAAGTGCACTAGCAATTATCATTGCGTTAGTTTGCCAGAATCAACAGGGTTGGAGTGGTTTTTCAGTTCACTGCAAGCAGCGCTAAACATGGAGAGCACAGCTCAGCCTTGGCATCAAGGCAATGCTCTGAAGGAACTTGACTGAAAATGTTTTTGTTGTACAGTAGTACCTCCAGGACCATCAAGGTACCAGTGTGCTAGATGCCATGTACAAAGCTTAAGGAACCCTCCTCAATGTTCCCTGCAATCAGAGTCAACATCATCCCCATTTTACAGATTAAGCCTTCTAGAGTAATAACTTGCCATGGTTATTTGCGCAGCTAGAAGCTTAAGCAAACCATCTGTGTAACAAAGTGATGCCCTGGTCATTATATGAAAGTATTCTGTCTAAATTTAATGTATTCTTAAGACTAATTGCCCCTGAAATATTTTATAAAATATGACAAATTCATGCACTGTACTACCCATCTTAATAATTTTCATCTTTGTATTTTACCACTGTTTCTAATATCCTTCAAAAATGACAGCATTCTCCTGCACAGAAAAAAAGGAGCTATTTCTTATCCTCCCTTTCCACATCTGTCTGAAATCTAGTAGCCCCACTTGGTTACTATTAATGCAATTTGTGTTTTTAATGTCAAGCTGCAGTTCTGTGGAAGCTAGAATGACAAGTTGGGAAAAAAATTACTAGATAAATAACTATAACATTTGATTTATTCAAACATTCCCTACCCTAACATTTTTATACTAGTGTTTAAATACATGTAATGCTTATTCTTGATTCAGCACAAAAGGAATAATCAAGTCTAGTGGATGACAATTTTTCAAAAATTACATGTTTTAATTGTTATATCAAACACTGATAATAGATCTTTTCAGTATTCACTGAAGGCAATACGGAAATTTATTTCAATAAAGGTCTGCTGCTTTCTGATTTAATTAAATTAGTGATGCGATAGTCATTTCACTCTGAATTACTGAATAGCTTCCATTAACGTCAATATTCCACATGACTTAGCCTTATCTACTTCAGGCATGGACATCACTCTGCTATCAAGAAAAAATTCTAATCAAAAGTATTCTACTTCCTTAAAGGTGGCATGGGATGTTTTTTGTTGTTTTCTTAACAAATTTATGTAATTGTCACATAGAAAGTGACAGGTACAGAACAGGCTGCTGTAAAATATGAAAACATAAGATTGTACTTGTCTTTTATTGAAAAAGACAATTGCACATTTACTCAGTTGCACTAGTGTGCATCAGAAGTTTGGGCTCCTGCCTCCAACGTTATATGCTGTCCCAGTTTCATCTGGGATAAAGTTAATTTTCTTTCTAGTAGCTGGTACAGTGTTATGTTTTGGGTTCAGCTTGAGAAGAATGTTGATAACACACTGATGTTTTCAGTTGTTGCTAAGTAGCGTTCCTACTACGTCAAGGATTTTTCAGCTTCTCATGCCCAGCCAGCAAGAAGGCTGGAGGGGCACAAGGAGTTGGGAGGGGACACAGGCAGGACAGCTGACCCAAACTGGCCAAAGGGGTATTCCATACTGTGTGACATCACGGCCAGTATATAAACTGGGGGGAGCTGGCCAGAAGGGGCAGACCACTGCTTGGGAACTCACTGGGCATCAGTCAGCGAGTAGTGAGCAATTGCATTGTGCATCACTTGTTTTGCATATTCCAATCCTTTTATTATTTTTGTCATTTTATTATTGTTATCATCATTATTAGTTTCTTCCTTTCTGTTCTATTTAACTGTTCTTATCTCAACCCACAAGTTTTAACTTTCCCCCCCCCACCCCGATTCTCTCCCCCATCCCACTGGCTGGCGGGGGAAGTGAGTGAGCAGCTGTGTGGTGCTTATTTGCTGGCTGGGTTTAAACAATGACATACGCTCATGTGCTTTACCAGTACACTATCCTTTTCCAAACCTTTTTCAATGCTGAGTTACACAAGCAGTTTAATTTAGAGACCACAGACAACAAATTATCTGCTGTATATACAGAAGAAAGACTTCGCTGAAAATATTTACAGCTCATTCAATCAGCTATTTTTCAGGCTACCCACAATACCAAGGAAAATTAATATTTTACTTATGTCAGTTATCCTTCATCTTTCCAGGTAAAGTTGCTTGCTATTCTGTAACAGCAGCAGCTACTACATGTGATATTCTTAGAGACAAACAGAAAGCTCTGCACAACTGCAGATGCTACAGCAGCTAACAGTCATGCAATTCTGCCTACTAACCTTTTTCTTTTCCCTCTCCTAGGGTGAATAATCAGTAATCAGGACAGCACGTATCCTGCATTCCATTTCCCCCAGCCCACAGAGGCAACAAGTACATGCGATACCTAGAGCCACACGCTTGATAATCCGCCAGCTGCTTGTCATAGTTGGTAGGAACAGCTGTCCTAAAAACTTCTCCTTGTTTCCTACCAAAAATGTGCCACCAATCTCTCCCAAAGATGCTCCTGGCCTCCCTCCCATAATGTCACAACTACTAACTCAGGAAAAAAAAACCTAGACAAAACAGCAGCATCCTTTCAGATTCAGATGTAGGGATCATAGTACTTTCATACCTTTCTCTTTTTCAGCTGCTTTGTCTGTACTTATCTGTTTACGTCCTGATTGTGCAGGGCACGCACTATGCCCGCTGGCACAGACCTACAAGAGAAGATAATTTTTTGTGAAGTATCAGATTTCCAGAAATTAAGCAACCTAATGTTTTTTCTCATCTTTCTATCATAGGCTCCAGTAAAACAAATGGTCAAATAATTTGGCACAAAGGGCTTTAAAAAGTAAAGAGAAATTAAGGATAACTAAAATAGCTCGGTTTAGACATGGGTTAACATGCATTATTGAACTAGTCAAGAATTTGCCAGAAAAGAATGAAGAAAAATATTTAAGAAATAGTTTCAATTTACTATGAAGATAGGTGCCAGTTAGTGCCACATCTTATACACATTACGTGTTTTAAAAACCAGTTTTCAGAAAAAAACCCAAACCCCAATATTAACTCAGTTGTCCCTTTGCAAAGTTATGACTGGAAATTCTTCAAATGCATTCAAGTTTTATAAGACAAGATTGCTAGATTCAAAATATATCTTTTTTTTTTTCTTTTTTTTTTTTTTAATACAGATTACTGCTGGTGAAATTCCTCAACAAAACCTACTTTTTTGTACAAGTAACAGCAGAAGGGACTGCCAAGATTCACAGTAATAATATGCCAACACTGAAGTGATTTTTGAGTGAAGAATGAACTGACTCTTTATAATCTGTATTCATGACAGTCTTTCTCCATTCAAGGGAGATGCACTGGTTCTCCAAGACAAAACCAAAGTATGTAACTTCAGTCTCACTACTACCTCTACAGATATTTGCAGTCCTTGCTGACTACAATATTTTGTGTTGAAAAACTGATTCAGAAGATCTGTGCACTTTTCTCTGTTTGTACTGACCTAATCAAACTCTCTGTAGTTCAGTTCAGCACAATGCTGCCTACCAGCTCGCTGAAAGCTTTTCTGATCTAATTTGTCTTTCTCACCAGGAAAACCTCCTTAGAGACAGCACTCAACTTGTAAGCATACAACCCTGAGTTATGGTCTGAAGGACAATTGCATTCCTTTCTCTAAATTTATTCACTGAAGTTTATATAAAAAAACAAACCATAGAGTGCTTAGATGCAGTTGGTATCACAGTTTTTTCTTCCTGGTTCTTGGCCTTTGATCGAGTAATCCTCCCGGAGAAAGCAGGAGCTGCCTGGAAACATCCCCAAGGAAACAAGAGTTAACATACTCCTTTCCCGCCCCCTGTCACTGTTAAAGTGGACAAGAAGTCTAAGTGTGAAAAGCAAACATGTCCATGCAAAATGGGTCAAGTGTGTAATTTGAAAAACTTTCAGAGTCAAGTGGACTTAATAGGAACAAGTTACCAGTTCTAAAATAACTTAGCTGTTTCACTTGTGGATGAATCATTCCAGTTTTTGAACTGAGAACATAGGCATGAATACAAAAATCAACATATCACTAGTATTATTTCCAGCTTTGTTTTAAAAAACATAAGCCAAATTACTCCCTTATTGTTCCTTATTATAAAATAAGTATTTATAAAGTATTCACAAAATAAACTGTTTATTTGGCATAACATACACATAATTTTGTTACAAATAGAAATTTTAATATAGTATACGACATATACTTCATTTAGATATTTAATAGTACTCTTACTACCTTCTCTCTTGGCTTCACTATCACTTGATCTTCAGGTACAAATGAAAGAAATCCAGGTGCAGGTGGTCTATATAACCCAACTTTAAACACACCCTTTTTTGCTTTCTCTCTCTGCTCTTTCAGTTTTCGAAGTTCCTTTTCTTCTTTATAGCGCTGGAGCATTTCCTTACGTTCATTAATCTTCTTGGTGGCTGCATTTGTAGATTGTTCTGAAGCAAAGATGGAAGATGGACATGTTACAAAATCTTGAAGACGTTTTTGAGCCAACAATAAGCAAATCGGAATATTTCAAAAAACTTTTCCAAGCTAGAAGAGGAACAAACTAAGTCAAAGAGCAGAAGACCGTCTGGATTCTGTGCCTGCAAGTTTCAATTAAAGTCTTAAAATGCAAATACTTGTGATCTATTAGCTTGCTAAAAACTTAAGTTCTCTTAATTGTTTTAACCCTTCCCACTAAAAGAGTATTCAATGTAATTGAATATTACATTGAATTTCAGGCTACAAATACACCTCCCCAAATCTGCACCTGAGGAATACTGTAAACTCATATCCATTTTACAGTGTACAGGCTGTTCCTGCAAGGTTACTAGTATTAAAGTTAACACTTTAACTACTTGTTTAGTTTATTTGTATCAGTTTCTCTATTCAGAGACTTGTAATGTCATTGAAAGCTGAAGCTTAGGTCAGCTTTAGATACCAAAGTCTGCCTCAGGCTGAGAATAAATGAGGCAGATGTTATAAGAAAGAATAAAACCTTGAGATGATGCCAAACTTGAAATACATGTCTATCTGAAAAATTAATATCTACTTAACAGATAAGTTAAAATTTATTGAAGATAATCAGGATACAAATTTCTTAAATTTCATATTGACATGATTACACAGGGACTGCACTCTTTCCTCCAATAAACTTCTGCTATCAAAATACTGAAGGTGAAAATATTTCTAAAGAAATCTGTTAACATTTTTAAAGATTAACTTAATTCCTTAGACCATAAGCATCCAGGAGAGCCAGGGAGGCAGAATTCAGTATATATGCAGGCCCTATTTTCTCGGCGGAAAGATAAGTCATCAAAACCTAGCAAATTTAAAAATAAAATTCTACTACACATTTACCCATTTATAATTATATGTACCCATTTATAATACACAATTACCCATTTCTAAGCATACTTTAAGCACAGACATCTCTTAGATGAGATTTTAGATCAGGATTTTCACTTCCTGAACAACAAAGCAATCATTAAGAGACTTCCCATTGAATATTAATAGCAAAATGCATTCTTCCTTTAGCTGCTGCAGACAAATCAGAGCAAAGCTCCATTCATATGACCCGAGCAGTCAGGAGAATAAAGCTGTATTAAGACTTCATTTTCTTAATTTTCTTAACAGTTAGAAGAACTGGTAGTTGTCGGTTTTAAAATCTTAAATCTTTTCTTCAAATTAAAATGTTGACCACAACTAGGTTCCTGTGATAATGTTACTAAATCTACTTAAAGACATTTTACAATTTAAAAAAAAAAGCTTTAAAACAAGTCCTTACTTACTCTGTTTTACACTGCGGTTCTCTTGAGAGCACGTTTCACTTGTTTCATTTAGTTGAGAAATTCCCCTCTCTTTTGAGAGCTGAACATTGACATCTGCCAATCCAAACTGTCGGCCCTTTTCAAACAACTTGTGTCTGTTCTCCTTTTGAAGCATTGATTTTCTGCGTGCAACTTTTGTTCTGAGCGTTTCTGTACTCAAATCCCTCTTGTACTGACTGGCAAACCGGGAGGTAGCAGCCATCTTGATGACCCTGGACAAAAATCATAATGATTAGGGTAAAAGCTGTCATGTTTTGTTTTGCCCTTTTCATTCGAGTTTGCATGTTAGGAACAAAGCCCTAGGTTTTTCATTTCTGTATGTGTACCAGAGAAAAGGCAAAGGACAATTTCAGTAATGACTCCTCATTATTTCTCTTTATTTTATGCATTCAAGGGGCCAGTTTGTTTGTGAAGCGGTCAACAAGTCTGACAGAGAATCAGTAGGAGACACTGCATCACTGCCAGGGGTTGGCCTGCTGGTCTGTTTTCAACACAGATGTTTTTCATGTTAAGGAGACAAGCAAGTAAATGACAAGGTTGTAGGACAATACTTGGAAGCAACGTTGCCACTGAGCATTTAGATTATACCCTATCTGATGGCAAGGCATTTTTGTCATGCATCAGAGTACTTGGCACCATTTCCCAACTGAGTTTCCAGGATGCAACTGCAATACAATAGCGTTTATTTCAAGCAGGATTCCTCTCTACTTTAACCTGAGGAAGACTTAACAGAAACGTCAGTTGGTCTGTACATGCTGTGCTAACAGCAATGTAAAAAGCTCCATCCCCTGCATCCTGCTGAAGCCCATCTTGTTGAGGGTTTTCATGCTTTCTTCCTGGAGAAAGGTCAGGATCAGTTCTCACAATTGGCCTTACTCTGCCACCTCAACCAGGGCCTTTTAGAAATCTCATTTTCTATTACTTACAGAAAACAGCTTTACAGTAATGCGGGTGATAACAGCTAAACTAAATAGCCAACAGTTATTAATTTACCAGTAAATTGGTCATTTACTGAGGTTATTCATTTCAAGACAGCAAGCTTTGATCAAGCTGAAGGAATCATCAGTGAACTGGACTGAAAAGATCAGCCTTGACTATGGGTGTACAGGATTTCTTAAAGTGGATCCCCTCCCCCTCCCTCTCCATTTGCTACCAAAAGGCAAAAAATCCACAAGCAGCCTAACTGAAAAACCCAAATGTCAAAAGAAAAAGAGTACAAAAATAAACTGCATATACTTATGGAAAAAGCAAGCAAGGAGAGAATCTGAGCTATTGTAAGAAGGAACACAGACAAAACCTGTTCAGATACTGTCACTGTTGGCAGTGGCAGCTCCTTGTGCTCCACTGCATGGCAATATTCACGTACTGAATAACTTGCATAGCACCAACAGTACCTGCACAACCATCTGGAAGTGCTTGGATACTGGAGATAACGTAGGAGTCAGAAATCTAAATGGGTATATTTTGCTTTTTTCCCCGAATACGTTCAGTGCTGTAGGACAGCAAAACTATCAATGAAAGTTAAATGAGCAAAGGGGAATAAAAATCAAAACTCAGCTTAAAGCACTCAAATCAGAGACTGGATTTCTTCCACATAATCCTGAAAGGGCTAGTGCATGTCAGTGCCACCCGATTTGTGAATATCATATGTTTTATCCTGCCTTTTACATTCCAACTTTCAGAAATTGATTAAAGATGCTAGTTAATTAATAACGATTGCAAATGATCAGACTAACTCTACTGTAGTTGATAGGTTGCATTTGCCTTGCTTTACATTTAAGTGATTAAGGAAGATTAATTCATAAGCATCTCCAATAATCGTCTCTGAACGGATCTTGTTAGTAATTCCCATGGTATTACAGAAAGCCATGAAGAAAACAGTGGGAATATGTCTCTACTACCTACCTCCTAGAAGAAGCAGGCTTTTTAAGTCCAGTGGATGAAAATCATTCCTAAAAGCAGCAGCTAGCATCAAGTCTCTACACCCATCTGTTGTGGGCTTTCAGGACAAATTCCCTAAATTTACCTTAAACACGTTCTTTAACTACAACAGTCCGCCAAAGTACATGCACAATTTTAAATTCGGTGCCTTGATGGAAGGCAACATAACCTATATCCAGAGAATATATGCATTGTTATGTATCAGGCAAGCTTACAGAAAGCTGCATGTGCCTTAAACAGTGATAAATAGTTAACACATTTAAAGGATTTTTATGTTCTACCTTCTACTTTGAACAGTATTTTCCTAGTTATTGTAGTGTAAGTCCACTTAAGGCCTTCTCCCATGAAAAAGCCTCAAAAGCAAGTGATCTACATTTCAGTAAGTAATCCTGCAGAACAATTCATCTGAAACTTGAAGAATACATTACATGCAGAAATACAGAGAGCCTCCCACAAACGTATTATCAACTCACATCCCAGGCCAGCAAAAGCACTACAAGAGATTACCCGTGATCTTTTTGGGCTCATAAAAAAAAAAAAGTGTTGCATGCTCAATGTCCAAAACATATCTTTAGGACAAAAATACCTGTCTCCTTTTCTTTCCAGATTACAGCTTCTGAGTAGTATCTTGCCCAAACAGGAGTCTAGAAGATTAGTTGGAATTTAAATTGTCATAAATTAAAGACTAGTAGCAGGAAAGGGACAAAAGGCTTATACAAAAGAAAATATTTGTGACTGGCAAGCATATACTACCAAAATTAAAGTTGAAAATTCAGAGGATTGATTTTTGTTAAAAAAAAAAAAAAACTGATGGAAAAGAACCACTTTTGACCTGCAACACCACAAGAACCAAAGGAGCAATATGGACGTGAAAAACATTTTGGTGCACAGTTAGCGGTTTTAGCCTGAGCCGCGACGAAGCAGAGCAGGAAGAGCAAACATCGCTACTTTTAAAGCGGGAACCCGGCAAGTTTAGGGACCGAATAAGGTCTAGACTCGATGGTTGCGAGACGGGGCCCGGGGGTCACGATGAACTGAACGCCATCTTCCAGCCCCCTGCTTCCCACCGCGGCTCTGAAGGGTCGCCGCGGGATTTTCCACTCAGCCCCTGCTCCGTCACCGCCTCGCCGTGCTTTCAGGCCGGCTCAGAGAGGAGGCACCGCAGCCCCGGGACCCGTTACAAGGCCCGCTCCCACCGCCCCGGCGCCGCCATACCTGTGCCGACCCCCGACACTACACTCTCCACAGCGCGGCCCGCCTCAGCTCACTTTCAAATCTCACCTGACAACGCTCATTGGCCGGTCCCGGCCCGCCCGCAGGCTCTCATTGGTCCGTTCGCGGCCGTCCGTTGACGGGCTGAGCCGAAATCCCGGAGCGGGCTGTTTATTGGTCGCTAGGCTTGATCCTCATTGGTTGCGCTGAGCATCTCCCCCCCCCGCCCTTGCCGCTCATTGGCCGGCGCGGTGTGGGAGGCGAGGCTTGCCGTGAGGGGGCGAGCCCTTCCCCTGGTGTCCCGCCCGCTGCGGGGTCGTCGCTGTAAGATGGCGGAGGGGCTTACCCGGCGGCCCAGCGAGTAGCGGCATTAGCAGCTGAGGCCGCGGCCCGGCCTGCGGTGCCCTCCCGCCCCACGGGGACTCGGGGGCAGGGTGAGGAGCCCGCGGGCCTCGCAACCGCCCTCCCGGCGGCCAGGCAGGCCTATGTCCGTACCTCAGTGCTGCCTCCTGAGGAACCGAAAGCCGGGTTTACACAGGCTTGAAAAGGCCTGGGGCTGTGCCGAGCCTCTGCTGCCCCTGTATTCTCTCCTGTATTTGCATCGTACCGGCCCTCCTGGGGTGGGCCGGGTCTAATGCGATTCGCACGTGCAAGGCAATTTGTTCTGGGTTCGTTCATAAAAATCGGCAAAATCGAAATGCAGACATGCTAATGAAGAGACCAGCCACTTGGTGGCACTGCAAAAATGTGGACGGCATTTGAGAAAAGAGTGGTGTTAAGGAGGAAACCGCTGAGCAGCAGGCGTGAGGGTAAACGGCGGAGAACAACCATACCTTGCAAACGGCCTAAAAATGCAGGACCTCCATACGGCATGACAGTAAAACGTCAGTAAATTTTTATAGTAACGCGATTACAGTGAAAAAAGACAGCAGTTAAGTGGATTAAAGACCATTCGGTCTGAGCGCAGAGCTGTTCACCGCAGTAGTGATCAGTCTTGGCGTCACTGGAGAGTTGGGTTGGAGTAGTCAGAGAAGTGTCACTCCCGGTTCCCTCTATGGACTGCCAGGGGTTACAGCAAAGATTTGCAAACTTCGAACATCTGGACTTAATCCTACAATCATTGATTTACTATAGGAAAAAAAGAGATTAGTATGAAGGTTATTGACTGCTGCCAGGTTTCCCAATGGTATGAAAAAGATCCAATTAAACAACAGAACGACAGGAGTTCATATTTGTAGACTCTGCCCACAGAGTCCAATCCGATGCAGTCCTTGGTGTTTGCTGATTTTTGTTACTCCCCTTTTTCTCCCAAATAGTGGAATTTGAGGGCATTCAGCAGTTCCACCTTATGATATCAGGATATAGTCCAATGATGTCAGCCATGCTGAACCACAAGTTTTAAGGAAAAAATTAATTAGGAGTGTCTTCCTTCCAACCAAAAATCATTTTTTCTCACTGCATACCTGCATCTGAAGGATTCCTTCGTGCTGAAACAATACTTGTTTGCTCCTTGGCGCACCTAAACTGGCACATTTGCTAATTTCCACTCGTGGATGTTGATACTGAATTTAGGAAGCATGGCTGCACTACAGCTAGGGCTTTAATCTCACTAACTCAAATAACAACATCAGCGATAACGCAGCGGTACACACTTCAAGGCAGACTGGTAACCCAAGTACCTAACTTGGGTCCTTGGCAGGCTCAGGCTCTGCCGTGCAGCTTTGCTGGTTGTTACCTGAGCTAGCTAGGTTAAAGCCAGAATGGGTTTCTTTAACACGCTGCAGTGACGCCTTCCACTGACAGTATCTAGGTCACCGCAAAGGTCTTGATGTATTTGAATAATGCCAGGATTTTAAAGTATTGCAGTGTCACTTTAAGACAAAACACGGTAATCGCGTGTTTGTCGACCAAATTCCTGATTGCTGCTGATTTTATTGTGTTGAGCAATAAACATATTACCATTTAATAGAGATAAGCAATATGAATATATAAAGTCATTATACTGTACAGATATTATACATGCCTGAAAGGTTAAACCTGCCATTCTCATACAGTCCTGATGATTTTACGATAATGTGCCTACATTTTAGCCATTGAAGCTTTGAGAACCAATTTGAATTTATCTATTTCTTGACAATATAACTGTCGTTATTAGATACATACTGTACTGAGGAGATCATTATGTGGAAATCTGCTAACTTGCTCTTTCTACTCTTCATTCATTCACATGGGATATTGTTCTTTGTGAGGGTAATTCTTCCCAGCCTTGCATAAATGCACCTTACTGAAGAGCAATATGGAGCATGTAGGGAAACCCATCTCCAAATTTAGCCCTGAAATAATTCCAATTTCTAAACATATTTTTGGTGAAAGTTCAGGCAACTGGAATTATAAAGCCGTAGCCCAGAGAGCCACATACTTGCCACTTGCGTGGAGTCAAAGAAAAGCCTCTGCAGGCAAACTACTGTATGTGGAGCACAGCACGATGCTGCAGAGGGCACAGAGTAGTCCTCCTGCCAAATTTAATTGATAACCTCTTGATCAAGTGTTGTGCAGCAAAACCATTACGGTGCATTGGCTGTTGTTCCCATTTCTGCTTATGCTTTTCATCTGAAGTGGTTGCTAGTTTAAAAACCAGAACAAATTCTAGAAGCAGCAAACAACAGCTAAATTCCTGTCTTACAACAACTACGAAACACAGTTAATCCTTCTGCTGCATTTTCTTGCTCTGTTCTTTGGGTTTCATTTTGCAGAGTAGCACATTTTCAACAGGAGTGTGAGATAGCTACCCACCAAACCCCTAATGCCTCAGCCTGTAGCCTGGGAGGAGGGTATGGTCCGAGCAGGTAGGAGAGAGAGAGATTTGGACTCTCACCAGGATGAGCTTGGAGAGAGTCTTGCCTTTCCTGGGTATTTGCTCTATCAACTAGATTAGCACATAAAACAAACGACATCAAATGCAACCCCTACAGCCCACAGTGTTAAAAAGAAACCGGTAACCTTGCTCTGTTCCTTCAAAGAGCACTTGCAGACTCCTGAACCCCAGATGTGTGGGCCCAGGATCCCGAGCTGATGGAAACGCCTACACGCTAGCTATGCAAAGCAAGTCTAATACATCCCTGGTTTGATCTTTCCTGCAACCAGGTCTCTGCTTGGGAGGTGGGAGTTTCCACTCGCCCTCGGGAGGTGTCTAACACTCTCCAGGCTATAAATAGAAAGACGAGGTACCCAAACGCTGGGTATTATATTGCACTCTGGCAGCCTGATACCTAATAGCTAGATGTTGTAGCACATTTATAAGCTCCCAGCTTTCACTGGAGCTAGGCTAAAATGCAAACTAGCAATCTTACAATGCAAAGTAGAGTTGGAAACAAAGCCTGGGTAGTTTTTATCTCAGCATATCTTTACATCCTCTGTTAATTTACGGTGTGTTTACACCAAATGTTCCCTGCTGTTACAGGTTTTGGTCAAAAACCCGCTCTAGCACTACAGGTGAAAGCATCCTGCAGCTGGTTTCATCCTCCAAGGCCTAAAGCCACATTCTTAAGGAAATCACATTTCTTTCCAAACAGACTTGAACCTTCTTGGTATTCTTCCATGGGGAAGAGGGGAGCTGGAATTAACCAAAGAAAAAATGCTGGATTCAACCATGGGCCACTGCTGAGTTGAGACCAAACTTTTTGTCATTTCCACTTTCATTGGAGTGGGTTACTTTGGGTGAATTGTACTTTTATCCCCTTTAGCAAAGGCAGATAAAGAAACCGCATAGTGCGGTGGTATTAGATGATGTTTCAACAGCGTGAAGTAGGTTTCTAATTGAGTTAGGCCAAGACCATTGAGTTTTCATTTGAAAAGAACATCTTTTTCTCTAGCTTAGACAAGACTTCTAGTATTATTTTTTTTTATTTTGGCTTAAAACCTGGATGTATTTTTTCTCAGCGCGCGCCTCCTTTGTGTCTCCATTGCTCAGAAACAACATCTCGTATGGAAGCTGGATGCCACTGCTGGAGTTACAAAGGCGGTAAGGAACAGCTTGGTTTAGAGAGTACAACACCACAAAGCTTTGAGGAATATGACCGTTAATTAAGATGGAAACAATAAAAGAGCTGTAAGGACTTGGTTAGTCCTATGTACTCTGACAGAGTTAAACTTCTCCAGGTCTCCGATAAGATAGGACTGGTTTTCTTTATCTATTGTTTTTTTAATGTTCAGGGCTACTGAAATGCAAAAGTGCCAGATGGCCATGTAAGCTAAACAATGTGCAAAATCTTTCTTATATTATCACTAAATGCCCCAGGGGGGCAGGGGGGAGAAACTTTATTTAATCATTAGAAGTCACTTAGCAGCAAAAGGCATTTAGCTGTCTTTATCAACTTACAACAAAAGATTGGCTCTGTACTGTTGGGGGGCCTTTTTCTAATATGGCAGGGCACATATCTCATTCTCCTTTCAGTCATCTGGCGATATCTTGTGTGTCAGTGTATGTCACTGAGCTGTGGCACCATGCTAGTAAATAGTTTTTTTTCCACGTGCACAAACAAATCACCATGGTCCTATACCAAAATACAGAATCTTCCCCCGGAACATATGAAGCTACTGTGTCAGCAGCAGCTAAATCCCGTTGTTGCTTTGGGGTTTTGTTACAGTTCAGAGGAGAAAGTACTGGAGGGATGAGGAACTGTAGGTTCTGTTTTCCGTACTGTCACTGATCTAATATTTGACCTTCAGCAACTCATTTTACCTCTATCTTCCCTCCCGTCCTCACTTTGTATATAGCGGCCGTAGTCAACAGGGACTCCAGAGACTTTGGGAGATTCATCTCAGCCATCTGAGATGCCATGTTAATGTGATCCTGTGCCTTGGCTAATTAGCTCTGCCCCTCGTCAGGACTACTGCGGCACAGTGCTGTGCTGACACACTTACACTGCTTTTTAGCTTAAGAACGGTCTCAAGGATCTTTTCACAGTATTGCATTACACAGAATAAGTAGTGTCTCCATGGCTGCTCTCCTGCAGGTCAGAGAAACTAGGCCTTTTAGGTTTGCTTAGCCATGCTCTCACCCTGGGTCATCTGTGGTCCTCCGCGGGGACCTGCCTCCCTCCCCGCTTCCCTCTAAGCAAAACGAACCGCTGAAATCTTCTTTCAAAGAGGGGGAAGGCTCCTTCTTGCAGGAACCCCTTTAGGCTCAAGCTACCATCTGGTGCCACTGCTTAATTCCCCTTTTCCCAATGCCTTCCCTTTGCATTTCACTCTTGTTCTCAATACCTTTGATTTTGGAGGATTTCTCTGGTGCCTGTCTCTTTCTCCCTGCAGGCTGAGGGCTTTGCAAGGCCAGCATAGAGAAGATAGCTGGAGTGATGCTCGCGTGAAGAACCGCTGCCCGGAGTCTGCGCAGCCATGCCTCCTAGGATACATCTACACCCAAGCGGAGCAGCTCATGTTTTTCCTCTGCTGAGGGCATGAACCGCACAAATGACGGCAAAGGGTATTTAGTGGAGGCAACGTTGCTGAAATATGCTAGCTGGCAAGGCGCTGGTGGGGTTCCAGTACCCTGAAGGACTAATGCTTCACGCTCCCAGTGACCTCTTCGCAGGTCTTCTGGCCCTGCAGTCAGGAGTTAAGTAGATTTTAAAGCCGAAAAGGTCTACCAAATGAGTTTCTTTGGCCTCTTGCAGAGGACTATACCGATTTTTAGCCCGTTATCCCCATACTAAACCCACTCGTAGGCTGCCAGTGCCACTCGGGGGGGTGGGAGCTGGCACCCCGGTCGCCTTCAGTGCCACGTTGGTCGCTAAACCTCACAGGCAGCGAGGGTTCAAGCCTGGAGACACCGGGGCGAGCAAGGCTGCGTGGGCCCCACGCCTGCCAGCGCTGGAGACTCCGGCAAGGCCTCGACCCTGCCGGTCCCCAGCACCGGGGCCTGCCCTGAAAACGCCCCTGGCCCTTGAACCCGCCGGCCGGGACCCCACGGGCCCGGCCCCGCTCTGAGGAGACCGCTGCGGCCCTGAGGCGAGCTCCGGGCCCGCCAAAGGGCCGCGGCCGAGAGCCTCGGCGCCGTGACGAGAGCCTGAGGGAGGGAGACCCGAGAGGCCCCGAGTCGGGCCCACGCGGCCGGCGCTGCCCGCCCCGACGGGTGCCTGGCGCGGCGGGACGGCCGGTGCCTGGCACGACGCGGGGGCGGTCGGCGGGGCCGCGGCCCTCCCCGGCGGGTCCGGGCCCGTCCCGGTGCCGCCCCGCCCCGGGCGCGGATTGGCGCGGCCGTGCGCGGCCCCTCCCGCCGCCGCGGCTGGGAGCAGGGGGGGAGAATCCGACCGCGCCGAGCCCAGCCTGGCGGTTCCGCGCAGCTTCGCCGCCGCTGCCGCCGGGACGGTCCCTTCCTCCCCGTTCCGGGTAGGCTTCTGGCGGTGCGGCGCGGCGGGGCCGGGAGCGGGGGGACGGCGGCTCGGCTCGGTTCGGGGCCGCGGGCCGGGGCGGGCAGGTGGGCGGCGAGCAGGCCCCGCACGCACCGCCCGTTCTCCCGGCCGGCCATGGCGGCTCCGGGGGCCGCCGAGGGGCCGCTGGCCGCTCGCCGGACGGAGCTGCGCGGCGCCGGGCCCCGTGGAGAGGGCACCGGGCCTGCTTGTTCCTCCGGTGCGGCGAGACGGCCGTCCCCCTCTCGGGTTTATTTGATTTGATTTGATTCCCGGTGCTCCCCTCAGCGCCGGCACCCTTCTGCCGTGCCGGGGGCACCGCGCTGTCGGAGGCGGCCGTCTCCCCGGGAGGGGGGTTTATTACGGTTTCCCCGTTGTGCCCCTTCCCCGGCTCCGCTGGCAGCGCTCCCGTGGCCTTCCCGCCTGACAGCGTGAGCCCGCGGCGGCGGTGGGAGGGAGGGAAGGGGGGGGGGGGGGGGCCGGGGGAAATGATCCCTCCGTGGGGGCCGGGTCCCGTCTCCTCCGCCCGGCCCGGGTCAGGCGTGGGGGTCGCGGAGCATCTCTCCTTGCCAGCGGTTGCATAACGCGGCCGACCCACGCGTGACTGCGGGCAGCGCGACGGGGTCGCGGGGGGTGTCCGGAGCTGCCCTGCTTTCTTGCAGGTCGCGGTCTCTTTGCGGGCCTGCAGGCGAGCATGCAGGGTTTTTCTTTATTAAAAAAACCCACCAAACAAAAAACCAGCATGCCAAAAAAATCCGTATATTTTTCCCCAAATTTTGATCTTCTGAGTATTGTCACTTCCTGATCGTGTTTTTCTGTACGGCTTACCCCATGCTTCATACATCTGTCAGGCTTCTAGGGGGAAGGATTGTGAAGCTCAGTAAACATAAACAGTGATCCGAAAAGAAAGCCTTAATTGTTATGAGATATTGTAGATAGCATTTCTAATAATGCGTTCATGTGGGGATGGTGTAAGAACCTAAGGAAAGGTTAAAAGTACAATTACAGTGGAAGTGATTTCTTCTCAAAATTACTTCCTCCAAGGCCTTACTTGAAACAATAAGAGTAGCTTTTAATTTCTTCAGTAAACTGAGGTTATTGAGTTGCACCGTGTGGCTTCCAGTTGGAAAAAATCACCCTGTATCAGCCAGAGGAGTGGGTCTAACGCTTGTCCTGCCAGGTGCTTTGTACAACGCCCAACAGCAGTGTACGTCTCTCTGCTCTGCTTTTAAATAACCGGCTTGGATGGGGCTGTAAAGCACAGCCGCAGCGGCTCGGGGTTCGTTGTGGGCTGTAAAACCCGCCTGCGAAGCTGTGTAAATACTCAAGTGGTTAACCCTGCTGCGCTGCATGCTATCTTGGCTATGCCATAGCTCTCGGTATCCAGTTTTGGTAGCTCGAGATATCCAGGCTAGCTTTGAACCGGCTAAGCGCCCAGCGCAGACTCGAGTCGCGAGTCTTAATGAGTGTTTGCGTAGTGCTTCGTGTTTTCTCGGATGAAAGGTTTTACATAATTGGCCATTATAATTGTCTGTCACCCCTAGAGAAGAGCCAAAAAATTAAAAAAAGCGCATGGAGGTAGGCAGTTGTTTTAGAAGTCCAGAGTCTAAATTTGTAGATGCCTGTAGGTTGTTAATGTTGTTATTGCTTAACGCGGAGGCAGCAAAATGACTGACTGAAAAAAATAATCTAGTTCTGTTCTCCTTTTGAGCCATTTCATCAGCATCGTCCAGACAAATGACATCCTGCTTACGTTTGAACTACTTGTTCTTCAGTGCCCAGAAGAATTTCTAATGCCACTCCAGTTGCAGCAGTGTTGCATTTTTTTTGTTTGTTGTTTTTTTTTTTTTTTTCTTAAAATCTTAACTGGAAGCTTTTTACAGTGTTTTGATTCCTTTTTAATAAATGGCTAATCCCTTGCTGCAGGGGATGGGAGTGTTTTGAATGCAGCGTTTTTGGGTCCTGAGGGGAGGGGGAAGGGAGTGCCTTGTATTGCTTTCCAGCAGCCACCCTCCTTCCCTGGGCCTGAGTGAAAGAGCCTTATTGACTGGTTTTGAAGGTAACATGCCCAATTCTCCTCTTACATGCTAAAAACCATAAATTTGCTGTAGCACAGACCCTTTGAGGGAAAGAAATGGAATGTCAAGGAGCCTGGGCTTCATCACGAGCAGCCTGGTAACAAAGGCGGTGTCTGTTAATTGCATTGCACTTATCAAAATCCCCCCTTCTAATGACAAAGTTCCATTTTAATAGGTGTGAAAAGTTGTGGGATTTGATTTAATAACAGTGTCTTAAAATCATCTTGCACGCTCCGTATGACTAAGTTGTCTCTTTCATACTTAATTGGAGAATGAGCAGAGGTTGAGGAGGAAGCTCTGTACATTTCACTTGCACTAAATGCTCTCTCGAATCTTTTCTCCATTTAGGTAAGGATCGTGAAGAAGCATGAATGACTTGTCAAGCGCTAAGCTGCAACTAATTTTCTTATAGGCATATAAAACATCTTTCTGTGTCCCTTAAAATTAGAAGCTCATCTTGTAGCGTGCTGTGGACGTGCACCACGGCATTGGCGAGCTCTCTGCCAGCTTGAATAGCAGCTAGCAGCGAGAGCGTGTGCTCATAGAGACTGGCCTGTAGTTCCCATGCCAGGAAGGGCTGTGGTTTTGGGGCACAGGGGTGCCAAGGTTGATTTCTGGTGCTGTGAAGTTGAATACTGTCTTGTAGACGCACAATGCTACCTAGGTACTAACTGTCCCTGAGATTCCAGGTGTCAGCACATTCATCATAATGTGTTATTTTCACTTCTTGCTGCCCTGTAGCATAACAAAACAAGCAATTAAATATAATCCTCAAACAACGGTTGCTTTATTACCAGCAGATAGGGTATATTTCAGTATTCCCATTGCAGGTTTGATACCTGGTTTCAGAGAAGATAGCAGCTTATCTTGTACCCAGTAGTTGAGTCTAAGGAAAACACAGGACTGGTCCTAAGCCTATGATTAAAGATAATGTAGCTTTGGAAGCATGCATGTCTGTCATCCCTGTCTGCTGCTTTTTTTTGGCTTTTGTGGATTATTGGGTCATTGGATGTATTACTAGATGTTCCTATTCATACATACAAGCTTTTGAAGGAGGTCTTAGTTTAGTGAAAGTTGCTGGTTAGAGATCAACTTCCCAGCTTAGTAAGCTCTGCAGTACGGAGGGCACAGGAATGCTGCTTTGGTATGTGTGGCTGCTCGTTTTTTAATTTGTACCATATTTTACCGATTTTGTTTCCTAAGCTATTTTGGTTCTCTGGACTTATTAAAGTAGAATCTATTAAAGCCAGTGTGACAAACTTTTTTTTTTTAATGTCATTTTTTCCCCCACTTGTATGAATCGGGATAATTGCTCATAGTGCAGATTCTGGGTATAGTTGTCAGATTTGTATTTGGAACTTATGTTGATTCCCCAAATAACTTTTCTTTTTTGTCTTGTTGTGGAAGGGGAGTATCTACTGTATCACTTGCTAATCCTGCTGTTGTGGTCTTATGCCTAGAGCATAACTGGAGACGTATTTACCACTGTAGGCATGGTGGTTGGTTTTAATCTAGCTATTTTGGGTATGAAACACCACAGAAACCACAGCAGGACTGGCTGGTATAGGTATGGGGTGGGCTTGTGCAACTTGCGTTAATGGTACTCACTTGGACAGCCAGTTCAGGGTAAAAGCTAGGTGTCTGCAGTGTTATTGCAATGGGTATCAGAGGCAGATAGATTAAATATATCTCAGGTATGCCTAAACATGTTGCAGTTGCATGTCTTGCTGCAGTACAGAGGTAATATGAATGTTTACATAGATCACCTTCCTACACATTGGAGGTTGAACTACCTCTTTTGTAGTGAGTTGCTGCTGGGCAGCCACATGACTACATAATGCTGTTTTGAGAGTGAAAATACACTATAGAGGGATGCATAATGGCTGGTAAGAAAATGTCTGTCAGCTTTTAAAAAAATAATTCAGAAATGGCTGACTGGTATCTTGGGGTGCAGAAAATAGTGCTCTTTTCCATGTGATTAAAAAAAAAAAAAAAAAGCTGCTTTAGAAGCTGCTATGTTTGCAGTTCATAGCAAAGTAATGGCATTTAGGTAGCACAGAGGCTGAATTTCTGCCAGTTAAAATCTTGCTGTCCTAATGTGCCATTCTGTACAGTGTTTGGAAGCTAATATACAATGTTCTTCTGCCTTGCAGCAAAACAACTAGTGATTAAAAATTCAGCAGATGTTGTGGTTCACTTAACTACTTGTTCTTGCATCATTCAGGTCATATCACACAATTAATGTTGCTAATGTTCAATCTAGCTTTTTTTTTGTTCTAAGAATGGAAATTATCTGAACTACCATGGGATTTACGGAACTGTTTTGGCAGGAACTGGGCTATGCAAAGTAAATTATTCAGAACTGTTTTCATTCTTCCCCTAACTTGGAGAATCTCCTTTTGATTTCTCAAATATTACTTGTTCGTGCCAGACAGGGCTTTCATTTCTGCAGCTTTTCTCACTTTAAAAATCGAAGTGTTTTCTTTTGATTGCTTTGAGATAAATGAGACTCCCTAGTTGAGAAGCGGGGGGGAGGGAGGCGGGGAAGAGCACAATAGGTGTAAGTGCCTGCTTTCTTACTTAAACTCAGTATTTCATTTGGCCATAGAAATATTTTTGTATGAGAATTCTCATTTTGTTTCAGGCAGGGTTTCTACTGCTTTCAGTATATCTACTTTTAATTTGCACAATTTTCATTAATAGTATTCAATCAAGTTTGTCATTTACTTGACTTTTAAATTAGAGTTAAACTTTACTTTCCCTTCCCTATGTTCCTTTAATTATGTAAGTTTTGGGTTCTTTTTGTAGCACACACAGGTTCTAGAAACCTTTCCTGGGCTACCTGGAGCTACAAAGCAATGTTTGTGTAGTGAGACTTGTTTTGTAGTGTAGCTTGTTTTCACTTCTTTCACCACTTTTCTGTTTGGAAGCTGGTGCCTGTACTGCACAAGAAGCAGCCTATCCTTTCTCTTCACAATCTGCAGTAACTGTGCTTTTGGTTGACATCCCTGCACCTTCTCAAGACTTACCTGCTGATGCTTGCAGTAGGAGACTGAATGGTCCTAGGTGGGTGCCCCCTAAACTAGATGAACGTGTTGACATACATCTTTATGGATCATGCTTCTTCTATAAGCACAATATAAATATCAAGGTTAAGGCAGGCAGACAACTGAGAAAAGCTGCTGGGTCTTTCAGTGTCTTTGAGAGTAACCTGCTATACTGGGGCAGCTCTTGGCTCGAGTGCTTAAGAAAAACTAAATTCAGAATGTGGAACGCAGGTGGAGTATTTTGGTCAAGGGCACATGGGAGGTTCAGCCATTGCTCAGCGCATTGCTGCAGGTAGCTTGAGAATTGCAGGGCTTGGGAGAAGACTGTTATCTTTTTAAGCATGAAGTAAGTGTCAGATCAGTAATAGGAATGGAAAAGGTGGATTTGTGCATTACAGTATACGATACACAATGTATGATGTATATGGCTGTAATCCAGGGTTTGGAGAAGTAATGGGCAAAAACTGGAGACTTTCAGTTTATGCACATTGTTTGAACGTGCGATTTGGATGACTTTTTGTAATCTTGTCAATTAGCACACCAAGAGGATGTATTTTTAGTCAAGGCAGACATTTTTCTTTGGAAAAACCTGCTTGGACTATTAACGCTAATGTACTTTGAGACAACTTGTTTCAGCTAAATTGTTGGCAGATAGTCGATAGGTTTGAAAAATGGAAGTCTTAAATGTGTACCCCTCCCCCCAGCCTCATTAATGTCCTATTTAGAATGATGGAAAAGAAGGATTCGGATTGGGTTTTGCATATTCCTGATACCTTGTATGCATGTATCCAATATGCTATATTTGCAGAATTGATATTCAGGATAATATGTTTAATCTCTGATTGCAAAAAATAACTTCACACACAGCTAGTTCCATCTGCTGGAAAAATAAGAGCGAGACTAACTTCATCACTTACTTGGGACCTGCTTTTTGCTGTGCTAATTACTATGTATGAACTTTGGAAATTTGCATATTTTTTTGGCAAACCTAAGTGGCAGCCATTTAATTTAGGTTTTTATTAACTTTAAACATCCCTAGCAACTCCTAAGCTACTTCTAGTTAATTTTGTTGTTTTGGTCTTTTACAAGCTTTGATTTGGTAAGCTTCAGTAACATTTTTTTTTTCCTCCTTGCAATGACTTTATATATATATATATATATAAACAGGAGCTTGCTGCCATTTCCAATAACTTTCAACCTACAGTCTAACAGAAAATTCCTTCTGTCATTCAAATAAAAAAGTGTTGAAATTGACTTCTGGTAAAATGAATGCTAAAACAGTAAAGTTAGAAGTTAGCTTTTGGTTGCTCTTCTGTAGTATGAGAAGAGCACTTGAAATATTTTAAGTATAGATGGTTTTCAGAAAGTAACCTTGGGGAAACTGGGGCATGTCAAGTCTGGTCCTAGTTCTGCTAAAAGCTGGTCTCATGATGTGAATTCATAAGCTCCAAAGAGTTTGGATATAAAATCATCATTGCAGATAGCTGCTAAATGTTCTCCCTTACTAAAAGGCTGGGTTTTGACACATTTTCAGCTTCTTGAGGTGTCTAGCAGTGTCTTTTCCACTTGGTTTGCTTTTGTTCTTGTGACCTCCTCCATTTACTGATTTCGCTGGTTGGCAGTCAGTGAAGGCGTATAATCTGTAAAATATTATAACAGTTGGAATTTTACAGTAAAAAAATACTGTCTGCTTTATCGGAATGCTGTTATTTACTGGCTAATTTTCTTTTGGATGCAATAGACTGGATTAATTTTAAAATCTGAACTATTCTTTCTGCGTTACAGTCTTAGCCTGCTTTCTGTCTCGGTACCATCAGAAACTTCCTATCTTGGTATGTGCGATTGCAGTCCTATGTCTTTGTCCCTCTTTCCTCCTCCCTCTTATTCCGTTGATCACTTAAGAATGCAGTTTCTTCCTTGGGATGAACAGGGTTATATTGCTAGGCTCTTTAATTCCTCTCTAATTGGCAGAAAGCCAAGCATAAAATCTTGTTCATAAGTCACTCTAGAGATTTCTTTGTACATGCTATTATTTTCTTTGCATGCTAACATCACTGAAAAGATTCCACCCCCCCAGCCCCCCCGAAGTCTAGACCAGGCATAATTATGTTCATGTGTATGTGTAGGCTTGGGTGTTGCCACTCTGCAGCCCAGCAAGCAATTAGAAGTGTTTGGGCAGTTTAAGACCAAAATTTCTTGTAGCATCAAAGGCAGCGGCTATCCCTCTGCATCTAGGTAGGTGTAATAATTTTCTGTTGTATCTAAACTTCAAAGACTAACTCATGGCTTGTGCCTGTGGTTTGGCTTTCTGCAATGTGTCATACCGGAGGCTATATTTTAAAGAAGAGTTTGGACATTGAGTTCAAACAGGACTTGCTGTGTATCGAGTGATAGAAGCTAGTGTTGAATTGGGGTTTGTGTTCACCAGCTCACGTGCTTCCAGAGGCAACCCAGTTCCCTTTTGATTTATAAAGCTCTTCATTGAGGTTTTTGTTCTGAGCTTTGCCTTACCTAAGTCTTTATTGCAAAGCATAAAAAGCCTTTCCACCACGAAGCCTCCACTCTGGGAATGCAGGACTGTGGTCTTAATGTATTTATGTTTTCAAACCTTTTGTGCTTCTGCCTGTCCTGACTCCTGAGGTTGAGAGAAGCTCTCTGTAAACATATATGCAAAACTGCCCCTTATTCTCCTGCCGTTAGGCTGCTCTTGGTTTGGTATCGTGCTGCCTGTCACTCTGACTGCGATGTTCTCATTCATTTGCCTGCCTGACTGCCTGCACATGTCCCTGTCCTGGGGAGAGGAGGGCTGTCCCTGCACAGGGTGTTTGCACCCTGGGCAATCCACTGCTGAACAGTCAGGGCATGCAAGGCATGGTAGCTTGAGACGAATATCAGGGTACTGAACTCTAAAAACAAACAAACAAAACCTTTAAGGAAAGCCTGTCCTCTGGAAATGGGTTTCTAGACCTCGATTTAACCATCAGCTCACCAGAGCTTGCTATCGAGTGTGGGACAGACTGTTGGTTTCTTGCCTTTTTTTCCCCTTTTAATTTCCTTTCTAAAGAAGGATGGCACTCTACTGTCTTTTTTTAAATGAGGTAACTTTATATTGATAAACACATGAATGAAGTGATGCAAAGAGTGCTTGTTTATGCGTCTGAAATCTAAGTAAATCTGCTACCACTTCTGAGATTTGGGCTGTGGGAGGATTACTGATAGCAATGAATCCATCTTCCATGGTGTTAGAAAAAATCCCTGTGTTTCTCTTAGAATGCTTATGGATTTTTTTAGATGCAGTAGGACTGCAGATGTAGTCATCTTAAAATGTATAATAACTTGCTTTGAATAGGTCTTGCAGCAGAAGCAATTGGAGACATCGCTTTGGTACAAGTTACTGAGAATTCTCTTTTAGTGCAGCTTTACAGCCTGTGCTGCAAACGGGAGCTCAGAGCAGTTTGAGTCACTCTACCTCCACGGATGGTGCATGGGATGCCACCAACAGTGGACTAACCCAGTTTTCCTAATGATTGCTTTGTTAGGCTTTAACAGCTTACGGGATTGTTAAAATGGTGTCCGCTGGTGGGTCAGCTGTAGGGTTTAGGGTAAATTGTAGGGTAAATAGTAGTAGTTTGCATACCTTTGTAGCAAATGTTTCTGCAGCATTCTGCATACTCTTCTCACCTTAAAAGTTTGGGTTTTTTCTTTTCCCCCCTTTTTCCTCTTTTGGATCAGTAGATGAAGCCAGCAAGGAAAGGGTTGTGTATGGATTTTGTAAGTTAACACAGCTTCATCCCTGGCCTCACTGAATCCAAGGAAGTGAATGCACCCGAGTGTCCTGCAGGGATGGCCCAGTCGTCTTTGGGAAAACATTTTTAAGAGGTTGGGAAGAACTTAACTTGGAAAAAAGTCAAGGAACTTAATCTGAGTGTAAAATTGCTGCATCTGTAATGGAGCTATACAGAGCAAGTTCATTGATGTTGCTAGTTGCATTAATAATGGTTGTAAGGTTTTGGGTTTTTTAAAAAATTCCTTTTTTTAGGGCTGGAGGAATCGCCCCTGTCCCCTAGCCCTCCTCCCTTGTGTTACTTGGGTCACAGCAGACCATCAAGGAATTATTTTTCATCAGGTGGCTGTCCAGGCTGAACAAAGGTAGTTAAGGACTGAGGAATCTGTCAGGCTGCTTTCCATGTGAAGAAGCCCAGAGATCTTCAAACAAACAAAAAAGTAAATGTAGAAGTTGGTGATCACGGATAGAGAAACTTTTCTGGGGTATACGTGAGGCAGAGGCTGTTGGGAGAAGGCATGTCTTTAATTAGACCAACTGGTATCACTGGGGTGGAGGGGAGGATGAGTGAGCTTTTGAGCATGAATAAATGTCAACATGTATTTTATCAGAATTGCAGTTTGGAAGCAGGGATGTACTGTGAGTTGCCCTTCGGCTTTGGGGTGTCTGGGGCCTTTCTGTGTCTTCCATACATTAGCTGCAGTTATGGAAGGAGCTGTGTATACCACTTTACAAACATAAAGCACAACTCTTAAGGGAAGGTAGGGTGCAAATTGTTAAGGTAAAATGAGCCAGCGTTTTCAGGCTGGAGTCAGTAAAGCTAGACAGAGCGCCAGCAAGTGATACTTGTGTCCTGAGTTTAATATATTCACTTCACAGTGGTCGTGCCCAGGAGGATTGGAGGATTAGTGAGAGATGCTTTAACTGAAAGCTAGTAGGAACAGCAGTGCTTTTTTCCTCTGAAAAGTGGTGTGCTTTTACTGGAATAGCTAAATGCAGGCATGTTAAGCTTAATATATGCATGTGTGGGTACCTGAGAAAACATCCCATTAAGTAAACCAGTAACTTTCTTCTCGGGAAATGCTGAGAATATCACCTTTGCTGCCAGTCAGGGCCAAGCCAGGCTTGTTAGCAGCTTGTAAGTGACAGCCCTACTTTGCTTTGTAGGTATTTTAAGTGATGAGGGTAGCAGAGCTAGAGATAGAGGTGATAACGTCTGTGCTGTGTGGGGTTTTTTTTGGTGGTTTGGTTTGGTTTTTTTTTTTTTTTTCTTTTTGAGGGGGGGAGGAGGAGGAGATGGGACTAATTGCATACCTTCCAATTCCAGTTACTTCATTACCGGATAATCATTGGAGCAGCCCTGCAATCTGCTCTGATAGCAGATAAGTGGCATGGCTTGCAGCACTTTAATCTAAACAAAACTTAAGTGCTTTTTCCTTTTTCCCTGGAGTGAAACTGTAATTTCATTATGTGAATGTTAGCCAGGACAAAGTTGTTTTTGCAGCTGTCATGATGCTTCTCTGGGCTTTGTGCATGTTAGAGGTGTGTCCCCGGTGTATGTAGCAAAAAAATCCTAAAATACTGCATTCCCTTACCTGGCAGCTTCAGCTGAAGGCTCTCCAAGTAGTTTGCTAGGTGAAGATCTGTTTAGCTTTGACGTTAGAAGTCTCAAAGGGTTTAGATATAAACCAATGAACATTTAGATTATATTTCCTTCCCATAGTGATACGTGTTAATTAGTTTCTCTGTCTGCATTAGGCCCTGAATAGTCAAGTAAAACAGCCTGAGCATCCTCTGCTACCAAGCTTGCTGCTTCAGAATATGAGTCCCTCTGGTGAGAGCGGTTACGTTGATGAGGCTGTAGCAGAACTGTGTCGTTTTGGTTCCCCAGTGTAGAAATGGCGTTGTATGCAACCTGTATGATGCAAAAGAGAATTATTGGGCAGAGCTTTGGAGGGGGTTTTTCTCTTTCTTTGAAATGGGATAAAAGTGCATTCATGCATCAGGCTGAATCCTGATAAAATACCTTCTTGGAACTGATGTTGATCATGATAATGATTTTTGAGGTACTGGCTTAAGGCCGTGAGAGCACCGCAGACGAGTGCCTGGATTTTGCATAGTTCAGTACTCAGCAAAGCTTAAACTCTTGTCAGGCTAACTTTTTCTGGACTGCCATAGAACTGTTAAATCTGATCTATTCCTAAAAAGACAGCTGACTGTGCAGTCTGAGCTACATACAATTCTTTGTCTCTGCTTTTGACTTGAATGGAAAAGTAGTTTGTTTTCGCATTAAATGGAACTCAACTGCCGCTGCCCCAAAGGGGGTCTGTTCTTGCAAGCTCTGCTTGGACTCCAGGCAGAGTGCTTTTGGCTCTTGCTGCTTTTTGCTGTAAGCAGGGTAACTCAAGTCAGGGTGATGGGAGGATGATAACCCACTAAGGCAGATACTTGTTGACAGGTAAAACGTCTTGGGGAAAGAAAATACAATATGCTTTTTTTAATGTTGATAGTTTTTGTAAGTTTGGGCTTGGTTGTAACTGGGCTGATGGGGTTGATCATGTAGAGTGACTCAGTATGGATCCAACTGCAGTATTAAGCTCTGGGAATAACTTAAGGTGAAGCGATGGTGAATTTCAAAGAATTACGGAGTACAAGGCCCCTTAGCTGGGTCTTGCATTTATAGAATGGCTTTCAGAGGGAAAGACCCAAACATGCTTTGCAGACTGGCCTGTGCATCGTGTCCTGGAATGGATCCATGCTTTGATAAGAACAATATAGGTTCTTCTAATGAGATGAACTGCATCACCTCTTTTTTAAGGAGGTATTTATTTATTTGTATAGGGGGAAAATACTACTTTTTTTTTTTCCTGTGAAAATCTGTAGCCGATCAGATTCCTGCATCTGTTTTTAGCCACTGATACTGCAGGGACAGGAGGCTGGCAGGCTGGATTGGGTATTGCCTAAGTAAAAACTACGTTCAAGCCTGGAGTGTTACCTGGCGGCAGGGCTGCCTGAACCCCAGCCCAGTGGGCAAGTTGACCCAGCATGTTCTTTGCCACAGTTTCCTCGGGAGAAGGTTGTAGGCCATATGAGTCTTGTGTGGTAACCCGGGTGCCCAGCTGCCTTTTAAAAAGAGGTCAGGGACCTTGAATTTGTAGGGAAAAGAAGCTAAAGGATGGGCTGTGATAACTTTCTCTCATGCTGGCCAGCCTGCTCGGAGGGTAATATAGGTGGAAAGGGACTCGCCTATGGACACGAGGTTCAGCTGGGTAGTGAGGAAGGGTCTACAAAGCACAGCTCCTTCCTGTGAGTGGGTGAAGGTCCTCCACCTGTATGCTTATAATGAGGGTAAACACCATTGCTTAGAGCAAGAGCTTGGCATCTTCTGTGCTGAGGTGGACTGCTGGCTGATGAAATGGTGTCTCTCACAGAGGTCTCAAACCCACAGTGCTGGATTCTGCTTTGCTGTTCAACGGTTGTGTGCAGTTATGTTCCCTTTCTCTAGTAAAAAAGCTAATTCTGCGTCTCAAAATGGTCTGTTTGCCTACCCAGTGCTGCGCTTAGTATTTTTGGCATTGCCCTTGGGTCTGTGCAAGTTGACAAGGCTCCTGTGACCATTTTGATGGTGAGTCGCCTTTCCCATGCTCCGCTTTTCTTGAAGTTTGCTAACGAAGCTTCCACGGCAGCCACCCAGCCTTGGCTCTTCTCCGGCCTTTGTTTACCTCTGAATGGTTGAAGTGTGCCTCGGTACTTCCTTCCTCTTTCTTATGTTTGGCTTGGGGGTTTGATCACTCCTCTGAAGCAATGTATGGTTGCTTGAATCAACACACGTGACTGGGAGGGTAGGTGATGAGTGTTCACAGGTTTTTGCATTTGTGTGTTCATGAGCTGGGATGGGTGCACTGGGGCTACTTGTGTGCTTCAATATCCAGTACTTAGTTATGATCCATCTTGACTGCAGAAAATCAATTGGAGGCAAATTATCCAGTACTGGAGACTTTTCTGGGGGAAAAGTTTAATGAGTACCTGAAGGGCTGCAGTCCTGTAGATTGTGTGTGGTGTCATGTAGCTGTGAGCAAGTTTTTCATCTTACAGAAGCTGGATTGATTTGGATAGCATCTGATCTTTATGCAACAGCATAAAGCTGTCTGACTTTAATCTGAATTTACTAGGTAGTTAATAAGAAAGACCTCTGCCCTGAGTAACTTGTTCAGCCTATGTTATGTTGCAGGAGCACCATGGAGATGGAGCCTGCTGGCTTTATTTTCCTCCGAAATCCATTTGGCTGAAAGTTGCCTTCAGAATCTCAGCCTCCATGGTACTTCAGACTTGCAACTGGGTAACCTGCCAGGTGTTTAAGGACTGAGGTTGGGGCAAAGCCTGGATGCTTTGGTGGCTGAGCGGTGACATTGGCATGTGGAACTTGTCATTCAGGTGTCCTCATGCTGAGAGCAGTGTGCCTCTTGCCTGTCTCTTCTTCCCTTTATAATGTGCAATTTGTATTTAAAAGTAGAGGGATTTAAATTTTGTTTTCTCTGCAGTTGTGGTCTATAGGAGCAATTAGCTATCGTGATGTTTGGCACTGGAACTGCCTATGGTGGCTGATTGCGTAAGCGAGCAGGGAGCAAGTGAAGGTATTTGCACCAGTCATTTAGAAACTGGTGTAATTCAGGCCTGAATCAAGTTCAGGCTCAAACAGGTTGTGGAATTTATTTATACAACACCACTGGGGTGTGTGGCATTGCAGAGACAAATAAACAATGGTTCCCAGCCCCGAGGCATGTGTTCGGTATTAGATAATGAGGCATGGGGTAATTATAGTCAGGGACCTGGGAGGAGGGATTAGGAGAGGGTGAGGGTTACATGTAGAGAGCATGACATGTTCCTTGTTGTGCCTGCAGCTTGTTAATGGCACTGTTAAGAAATTGTGGGTGCGTCTGAGGTTATAGGAAGGATGGAGGTCAGCTTTGCAGAAGGAAATATTGAGTGAGTTACAAGAGACGCGTGGATTAATAAGAGAAAGCGGAAGGAGGTGAACTGAAACCAGTCAAGTATATGGGGAGTGGCTGGGTTTACCCGGAGGCTGAACATGCAAAAGCAGTGGTACTCAAGGGTCTTGAGGAATTTGGGTGTTAAAGCAGTGACTGGGAATCCACACCCAGACCTCTAAACACTTGTGCATGATGAGAATGGAGGAACATGTAAAGAAAGGGGTCCGGCGTGAGAACTACTGAGAGCTTTGTGTTCTCTTCTCTTTGCTGTCCTTGCAGCCTGGGCTCCCATGATGCCAAAGCAGCTTCTGCCCTGCCACCCAGCGGGACTTCTCCTTGTGGCAGGGCTGCTGCCTTCGACTGTAGTTGCTGAACTTGAACTCTTTTTGGGGTGTACTCAGTCAGTTGGCACTGAAGACCTGCTCGAACTGGTGGTGCTCCACATGTCAGCAATGCACTGATTGTTGTTCCCACATGCCCTTTGCACTGGGCAAACCGGATCTTTCGGGTTTTAAGAGCTGGATAGTAGTTGTAACACCATTACTGTGTCACTAATTTCCTTTTTCCTTCCCTTTTGCTCTTCAGAAATGCCATTCTCATGAGTGTGCAAGGAATCCACAGAACTGTAATGTCTAACCCTACATGGAATAGCAACTCTTTGAAGGTACCACCCTTTTTTAACTACATGGCTTTGTTACAGGTTGGGTTAATGATGCACTGATCTTTGCTTCGAAGCTTGAAATTGAAGAACCATGTCTTATGTAATGCTATCTCTTCCAAAGAGGTAACAGTGCTGTGACACTCTGGTATGATTTCCAGAAAAACTGCGTGCAACCCAGCACTTGATCCGGGGTGCCAAGGGGCCATCCCTGTTTCTCTGTGAACGATCTCTTTAGGCAGGTCTGGTGTTGCCTTAGGAACAGATGGTGGTTTCTATTCAGAGAGCTGAACTAAGCTTTCTTCATACTTGATGGCCATCCTTGGAAACATATTGCCCTTCTTTTTAGTGACGCATGATGGCTTGCCTGTTTGTCTTCAACTTAATGACCTTCTGGATCGTCTTTCTTGACGAGAGGCTTCTAGCCATATTTATGAAGAATATAATGATAAAGTGCAGTTACACTTTAACATTTAGATTTAAATGTCTTAGCTGTTTGTGCTGCATTAACCAGCTCTCAGGCGTTGGCTTGCTCTGCTGTCTGATCCTGCAGTGATGCCATAATACTGAATTTTGGACTGCCCTGTACGTTACCATGGCAACAGACTGATGTCACAGACTCAAGGACATGACTTCAGTGTATGATCATGCAGAGGCACGATCAGATTTGTGAAGGAGAAAGCTGACTAATGCACATCTCAAAAGCAAACAAGGGGAATGCAGGTTACAGCTGACCAAGCAAGGTGCTTCAGTATGAAAATTCCCCTCTTAGGCAGAGGAGGGGCTGATCATGTCTTTAAGACAGGAACAGTCGTCTTGATGAGCTTCTCTTTACCGTGGATAAGCAGACATCTTGCAGGTATCCTATATCTTTTAAACAGGTGGTGTTCTGGGGTGGGGAACCTTGCTCTCTGGTTTCAGAGCTTTGAATGGGCACTTTTTTGGTTTAATTTTAAAGAACTTCTCAGTGGTCTTGCAAGCACACTGAGAACACTTCAACTTGCTTAATGTTGTTCAAAGAGTTTTAATTGGTTTTCCAAAGCTTTTATTTTATCCATAACATTGGAAGGTGAAAGGGGAACTCTGCATCTGCATTATGGTCACATTTTCCTATATCCTATTAGCAGATTCCAAGATTGTTTAATGTGATCTCCACCCATTTCATTTGGCTGCAACCTTTGCTCCCATGAAAACAAGGCTGATTGTTCTGAATTGCTGTGTGTATGTGCTTTGGCACAGCATGAAGGTACCTATAATAACACAACCATTGTCTGGAAAAAAAAGCAGTTTGCAGTAATAACTACAAATAAAAGGGTGCAGTACTGGGGCAAGACAGATAATGGTCGTTTTCCCACCCATTATGTCCAGCAGATTCTCAACATGGTCACCCCTCAGCATGACAGGGATGGGGCTTTAGTGTAGTATGTGAATATTGGGAATAAGAGACTGAAATATTTGCATGTTGTTCCAAGTTTCTCTTTCCTGGACGCGGTTCCATTGCTCATATCTACGGATGGGGAGACTGAATGACTTTTGCACAATGCGGTATTTTATTTGCATGCTGTGAGCAGTTTAACAAGTGTGTGTGCTAAATGAAGCATTCCCACTTTCAGTTAGCAGCTGACGCACCCTTAAAATAAAAAAAAGTGCCTTTAGGTTGAACAGTGGGGTTTTGAGGGGTGACATTGTGCTGTGTGTTTGAGCGGATGGTTGGTCGTGCCAAGCCTGAATGTTAACTTGAAATGCTGTGGGATTCAGCAAACAACCAACTAAAACTCCTTCATGCTGAAGTAATTTTGCTCATCTCTACACTTTGTGGAATAAAAGCTGTTATAGCGCAAGATTTGGGAGCAACGTAATTGTTTTAAATGTTCAGTGTCACACGAATTGAGGATATTTAACAGAAACTGGCATTTCTTACAGCATTTTTGTTGCCTCCCAGGACAGGAAGCTGTAGAGTGTTTAAAAAAAGAGGCAGGGAAGGAGTTTTAACAGCCCTCTCTCTAAATCAGGATGCTTGAATTCGGTGCCTGGCCTTGAGCTAAAAGGACTGGAAGCTCTGCAAGATTCGGTGATTCATGCTGCTCTGCAGTGAACAAGAAGATAATAGTGATGGACTATCAAGAAGGCAGCCTTGCTAAAAAGAGAGGCTTTGTGATACGGTAAAGGGGAAGGAAGTCTGGAGAACTTAGAAAAGGAACAATATGTTTTTGGAGGTGGGGAAAAACTTAAATATCCATGTAGTTTGCTCTTGCAGTGGAGCCAGCAGAAGGAACTTGATACCAAACAAAAGTAGGCACACCCAGTATTTAGCACAGGGATCCTGGAAAGCTGCTCTTCAGTGCTGTGATGCCTTTCTGTTTGACAAATACCTTGTGCAGTCACATCTCTCAGAGGCAGAAGTGAATAATACAAGCACCTGTGAGTTTGTGCAAAGGTGTGTGTGAGTTTGGAGGTGTTTGATGCTTCTCTAACAACAATAAAAAAACATTTAATGGATGTATAAAATGATACTCAAAGCAGGAAGCCAAGAGGGCTGCCGTTCCCTGAGAAGGAAATAATGACAGAAGATGCATTAAAAAAGAGGGAGAGGTTGCTTGTAGGGTGTGTTTATGGACTGTGATGACTGGAAATGTGATAAAACAGATTGCCACTCATACTTTGATACACAGGATCAGCAATGATTTTTCAAGTTGTTGAAACTTGCATTAAAAAAAAATAAATATTTTGCTCTTACTAATAGGTTAATCCACTGTAATTGACTGTGAAATAAACCTGGGGGAATTTTCCCGTCTGCATGTGATGCACAGCCTCTTTGCTGTCTACTTGGCAACTGTACCTTCAGATAATTAAAAGCTGTTTTTAAAATCCATTCTTCTTTCAACTCTTATTTTTTTGCACCTTGGTACTTCTCTGTGAGCTATCAGTCACTCTGTTGGCTAAGGTGTAAAAACCAAGATAATGTGCTTTTAGGAGAGGAAAACTGGAGATGACTCTTTTTACTTTTTAAAAAAACCCCACAAACCACAAATACTGCAAAACTAGGTGAATGCGTGAGGCTTTTTAACATGCTGCTGCATTTCTAAAAAGAATTTAACTTTCCCAGTCCAGTATGGAATACTCTTAAGTTCACTTCGACTTTTTAAGATCTCGTGCCACTTGCCCCTCTAAAATCAATAACCAAACCTCCATGGCTGCCTTTGCTTAGGAAGCAGTTGTAATTACCCAGAAATTACAGGAGTTGTTCAGCACAGGGATCCTCTGGTTTCAGCACATAGTTTCATCGCTCTGTAGTGTTTTGAGAGGCTGAAGGGTGGGATGCAGCTACAATGAGTTTCCAGATTCCTAACAGTGTGAGGGACTGTTTTTAATAGTGATGATAAAAACAGTTATTCCCAGTTGGAGGTTAGTCAGTGGTACAATTATCAGAGCTATGAAATAGTGCAGGGATGGCTCAGAATGGAAAAAACTAAGGCTTGAAACTCACTTTCTTGAGGGAGCTGTTTGAAACTATTTCCTGCAAGGTCATAGAGAATTAGTACGAGATGTTAAATGGTAAGAGATCAAGCTGATGAGGCTTGGTGATTACTTCAGTAATTTAGTTTTCAGGCTAGCAAGCTTCAGCTGGCTTTTGGGAAAGGGATTTGGTAGCAATTTGTTGACGAAAGCCAGTGTGGTGAGTAGGAGCTCTGGAGCTGGCATGTTTGATTTGTAAGGTTATGGTCTTCTGCTCTATGGTGTGCTCACACCAGCTGCTCCACTGGGGAGCCTGAAAATGTGCTGAGTATTTTCACAGTAAAGTAACAATCCCCAACTCAAAATCTGGTTCACTTAAACCATCCTTTTTAAAACACAGTTGTGGGTATCTTATTTTCTGCTTAGTGTCTTGGTGATTTGGTGGTTCTTATTCATATTTGCTGTTTTGCCCAAGAGGAGGAAACCCTAAAAAAAAAAAAAAAAAAAAAAAAAAAATCAATTGTACTGGAGGGGAGTAGTAGGGAATACTGAGTTAGATAGCAATACATGTGTTTTTTGCTTTTCTGTCTTGCTTATAAAGCTATTTTTGCAATACTAAGTCTAAAAGTCTTCTGAAACAAACCAGAATCTGATGTTTTCGGGTGAACTCTTCTAAAAGTTCATACTTCTAAAATGGTTGTTAACCTGGAAAGAATTGCACCAGAATTATTTCTGGTGTTGTAGTAGGTCTGTGTTACTGAATTTTGAAGATGAGATGTGAAAGGGGAAAGATTTGCAGCAAAAATTCTGACAGTTAACAAGGCACTTGAGTGTGCAGAAGCTATCCTTTACTGAAATTTAGATGCTATTTTGGGGCCTTTCTTTTCTTCTTTAAAAAATGAATTACGGTAGAATTTGTGCTATGCTTGGAATTTCTGAAAATTTGTGTTAGTTGCTAGGCGTATCAACTACAAAGCTCTGAAAACATAAAACTATTTTTTACTTCAAGTAACTCTTGAGTTATTAATGGAAAACAAATCTTTAAAAATATAGCCAAAAAAAGATTAAAGATCCACAGAATTGGTAGGTTTCAAAACTAGCTTAGATTTTAAACAGTCTTTTGAAGCAGTCATGCAAAAAGATACTGTATTTAGTGCTGGTCTCTACTGCAGTTTACTTGCCAAACCCGCAAGTTTATCAGTGGCTGAGTTAGTTCAGCAGAAGATGTTGTGTGTATACTCTTCTTTTAAGCATCTGTATAAAACCATGCAGATAGTTTGGCTGAGAAGTATTTTTAGCGTGTAGCTTTGCCTGCCTTCTGTCTCCATCTTAAGCAATTTAGCCATAGTGTGTCACTAGTCACACGCCAGTGCTTTTGAGTGTTCCAAAGTCTCTCTGGTCTCTTTGAGCAGGTTCTGTGGTTTGCAAGCTGCAAAGCAGTTTAGTGGTGAGAAACGTCCTCTGCATCCAGATGCTGTTTCCTGGATCATTCACCTGCATTTGTGTGGCCCTAGCTCCACTCACTGATGCGCTGTTTCTTCCCTGTGCCTGCTCCTGCTGAGCTTGGATGAGCTTTGCCGTGCGATGGCTGCAAGTGCCTAGTTTCATATGACAGATAACTAGGGGGTCTGCTTTGATTGCGGCGTTGCCAAGTGCTGTTGTGAGTCTCATCTGCATTGCTGTGTTATTCCTTCTGTCACTGGTTTGGATTACATCTTTATTTTGCTGGCTTTGACACCCTGCTGTCCCGTTTCCTTGCCATGCACGTGTATGACTTCATGCTGCAGGCCTAGAGCTGTTGGAGAGGCGCTAGCACAATGCACGATGGTAGGCAAAAAAATAAGCTGCTGGATTGAAATGATGGGGCCTCATCCTGCCTGTAGTGAGCAAATGTCTCCGGCACCATGACAGATTAATCTTCTAATGAAGAGTGAAGATTGGCAGCCTTTGATGTGCAGCCTAATTGAAAATGTATGATTCTTGTGTGTGGTGTCAGTTAAACCGCACCAGCACTTAACAGCAGAGTCAGAATAACTTTAATTTCTTTAGATTTTGTTGAAAAGTTGTGTGGTGAGTTAGCCTTGGCCAACAGCCAAACGCCCACCCAGCTGCTCGCTTGCTCCCCCTGCCTAGCAGCACTGGGGGGACTTGGCTTAGAGAGCTTAAAGGCCGAGATAAAGTCAGGGAGATTACTGATTACTGTTGTGGACAACACAAGAAAAAATAATTTATTGCTCTTTAAAATAGATTTGAGTACTGAGAAACAAAGGTAAGCATTAAACCACCACCTTTCCTCTCCCATTTTGCTGCAGGGGATTACCTGCCCTGCCACAGAGCACCTCCTCTCTATCCTTCTCTGACCTTGGTGGGTTTTTTTCCCCCTCCTCTCTCTCTCAGGTATTTTTAGCCCTTTCTTAAACATGTTTCCGCAGCAGTGCCAGTTGCTTGGCTGATGGGCTCAGCTGTGTCCTGTGGTGGGTCATGGTGGAGCCAGCTGGAAAGGGCCTGGGGCAGCCATGACCTCCTCCTGCAGAGGCCATGTTACAACCTGACACTAATTAGTGATTTTTATTTTATTTTTTTGTGTGTGTCTTAGATTGTAGCCTGTTCTTTGGGAGCTTTTTGTTTTGTTTTATAAGATACCACTGGAAAGACCAGTGAATCCAAAGCTTGTTGAGAGGGTGTGGGTGGTGGTGTGTCTTGTTTGTGGGTGAGTGGGTTGTTTTTGGATGCTCCTAATGAATCTGTTCTGTTGGAAGTTTTCTGTCCTCAGCAGATGTAATGATGCACTTTGTTACAAAATGTTCTGTGAAAAATAGTTTGAGCTTCCTTTTTACATGAAATCTGTCCTGAAGTTGGGTATACTTAGTATAACTGTTTTCTTAAGTTTGCAGAGCAGAATTTTTTTGTAAACTGCTGACGTATACATTTGAAATTTCAGAGTTCAGCATTCTTACATTATCCTCACAAGATGAAAGATGGTTTTCTCTGAAAGCATGAAGTCGGGGCATCAACAGTGTCTTGTTTAAACAAAAATTTGAAAGGATTTAAGATTTCATGACAAGTCATGAGACATGGATGCAAGAAATTGTGGAAGATGCTAGTATGTGAAAACAGGGTGGATTCAGGAGTATGATAGAGAAATTTGGGCATTTTGAATTACAGAAATACTTGCAACTGATGGCACAGTTACTTCATAAACTTTTTTTTTTGAGTACTGTTATATTTAGTGTTTGTGTTGCTGAGCAAGGCTTCTGGTTGTTGAATTTGGGTTTGGAGACCCTCAGGAAAAATTTGAATGCTTTAGAGATGCCTAGTGAATGTTGCAACCTCTCAACTCTGCAATGGATTGGTGGAATGAATCCATGTGGACAAAATTAGGTTTTTCTGCTTTGAGTCTTGGATTTTTTGGTGCCTGGGTTTTGTTGGGAAGGTATTCACAGTAGTATAGGACAGAGAAATCCACAATATAACTTTTTGGTTAAAGGGTAAGATGCCACAAAAATAAACAAAAATTAATTGCCCCTTATTCTGCTAAACTATTTAGGGCTGGACCTGTGATCAGCATATATGGTGCTGTCTGTGTGAAAGGAGAACTGTCATCCCAAAGGCTGGTCCAAACCAGTTAGAGCCATATCAACCAGTTAAAGCCATATTTAATCCAGTGAATGAAGTTTCAAAGCTGATAAATTTAGTGTTTAACATGGGGTCACCTGCTGTAGGGTTTTCCTTATTAGCAAAATTCTAAAGAAGGAACTGTATTTATTTACTGGATATTTAGAAGTTAGCTGTAGGCTTGCTCTTCTACTTTAGAAGCCATTTAACAACCCACAGAGAGATGTACAGAAGCAATTATTACTGTGCATTTTGTGCCATGGTGCAGGGGGCCTTCTTGCATGTATAGTATCAAGTATGAGATTTTTTGGTTTCCTACTGACATTTTACTTTGTCTATATATGCCAGTAAAATGGCCAGTCCTATGCTGGAGTACATAGATTTAAAGATATGCTTGTAATCAGATGAGCATCACAAGTAGGTTTATTTTCACTGGGTTCTGAGAGCTGCCACAAAACAGGCAAAGGAAACTTTAATTTTAAGCATTAGAGTGGGTCGTTATGCCGTGCTATTGGATCACTAACAAACTGTTACTGGCTAACTAGTGAGTAATTACTGTCAGGCAGGCCATGTGATGGTCAATTTATTAGCTGTTGCAGCAAAAACCAATCTACCAAATGTGTGCCAAAATGAGTCAAGTGGACCGCTCCAGCCAGGATCCCTAACACCCACAGGCGAAACAGGGTGATGAAATTATTGTTTACAATCCTAATCTGCCACGTCAGTGTTGTAATAGTAATCAGGATCTTCTTTAGCAAACTAACATCTCATTCTTGAAAAAGATGGGATTCTTCTCCTTGCTGGTTTTAACTGGCTTTCTCTAAAGGGGGACAGGTTGGATCTCTGTTGGCATTCAAGCTGATCTCTTTCATGTAGGGTGTCTGGATTTGTCTCTGGTGTTTGTCCTAAAACTCCTTTAATGTCAATTCTGCATCTTGCAGTTGTTCCTACCATTCTTTGCATGTACAGGAGCAATCCAGTGAGACCTCAGCTTTACAAAATGAGGGCACAACGTCTCCAGAGCTCTGGGAGTGCTTCTTTACTATTTTTGGAACCAGCTCTATTGCTTCTATAATAGGAAGGCTTCTGGAAGCTTTCTCCTTCCCCTCGCCCCAAGAAAGTAGCCTTTCAGCTGAGCTTTCATTAATTCAGAATCTGCATGGCAAAACAAATCTAGTTTTATACGCTAAATAATTCAGACGTGGCTCATGGATTCACATGGCCTCAAATGCACAGCGTTACAGTGAGTATCTTTACCCATACCCCATAACCTGAGGACGTAGCAGCTGTAACCCTGCTCAGGGGTGTTTAGCTACCCCCTGTTTATCATTCAGGGCACACCATAAGGTTATGTGGTGACAAGGAGTGCCAAAGTAGGTGGTAGCTTTCTAGAAAGCAGAGTAATGTGTGATCTGGGTGCATTCGTTGCCAGTGCTGCAGCAGCATTGGCAAGTAAGGGATTTATTGGTTTTGTTTTCCTCTTGGATCAAGCAGAACAAATCTAATGAGCCAGTTCTTAACTTCTTCCCAGTTGAGCAATGGATGATGTCCTTACCGAAATTGTGCAATGCAGCTAAAACCTTTCAGGAATAGTTGAACAAGGGAAACGCTTGTGATAGATTCTCCACCCCACCTCCCTGCTCCATTAAAATACAGGGTTAACAAGGTGCAGCAGAGCTTATCTTCATTTTCTTTTCTTTCTCCCTTCTGAGATTTTCCTTTTGAGAGGAGAGAGGCTGACTTAGTCCTTCTGATGCTAGCCACACCTGGAGGAGAAGAAAGCATGAGAGCTACAAATTTAAAAGCCTTTCATTCTTTATTGGCATGATCTTGGAAGGAAGACAGGTTCTCCCTGTAGTGCTTCATTAGAATAAGCATTTCATATGCTTATCGGTGCAGCAAGTAGCCCTGTTTGACAGCAGTGAAGAGTCAAACGTTGTCTTGAAGCCCTGCACGCTCATTTCCCTGCTTCCAAAACACTCTGTATTTTGCACACTGTGCGTTCAAAAGTGTTCTTTTCCACTGACATGAAAGAAGCTAAGAAACCACTTTGTGGCAGACACCTTTCCTGGCATGATTCAAGGCATGGATTTGAGACACCTGAGTCCAGTCTGAGTTGCCGAGAACCTCATCCTGCTGGGTTTTGCTAGTGCCTGCTAGGTCTGGGGGTAAGTAGTATGGATGGGAGCTTGGTGGAGCTTTGAGAAGGGCTGCAGTGAATTTGGTGGGGAAATGAGCCAAGAGCAATGGTAAGGAGGTCCTGTTGCTTGGCCAGCTCTGATTGCTGGTACCTAGAAGAAGTGGTATCGGCAGGTTTTGGTGTGTAAGTAGACAGGGGAGGCTCTCCCAGTTTATTGCAGCTGAAGCCTCTGTGGCAGCTTTATTGCTTTTAGATTAGATAACATCAGATCTATGTAAAGTTACAACTTTTGACTATCAAACGGAGAGGAAGCTGAGCACACAAGGTTTCACAAGGCAAACGGTGTTTATGATGGCTTCTGTAGCTTCCTGCTGCAGGTGAAGAGGCCAAACGGCAGTTCAGGAGGACTCGGAGAATCTCATCTGATTGTAGTTGTTCATCTTTGCATCTCTTAATGCTCTTAAGTTGGATACGGTGTCTTTACTAAATACCTACTTTCATGCGAGGGTTTGTTGCCAGCTGCGGATGGATGGAAGCACAACCACGAGGTCACTCTGAAACCCTGCAAGATAGCTTTAGTTAAAACGTGCTTGTTTTGTCTTATTTTGCCTGAGGCTGTTCTAGTAAAGAAGTTAAACTTAGCTAGTGAACTTAGTGTTAAAAGGTAGTTCTTTAAGGTGTTTAAAATAGGTAGATACTACACAAAGAACAGTTAAAAAGAGAGGGTTGCATTCCTATGGGTGTCTAAGAGGCTGACTATGAAGACCTGGTTTATCATCTTGCTGCCTGAACTAGTCTGGGAGCTACTGCGGATCGCTGGTTGTTACCATGGAGTGTGAACGTTGGGACTAGGGAAAGCTTTCTGTTTGGGGAGGGAGGGAGGGTGGGCTGGAGAGATGGCTAGGCTGGGAAACGGCAGAATTGCATGTCTGGTGAAATCTGCTTTTAGAGACAAGTATCATGTAACAACCTAAACTTGAGCTGAGTGGTGGGGGAATGAACATGCAACCCTGTTCTTGCAAGAAAACAAAAACCCTCGTGGAGATCTCTGTTATAAGGCCTCGGCAGTGGCTTTTTTTTTTTTTTTTAAAGGATTACCTGTCCCTCATAATGACTTTTTTGGTGTTAACTCTTCTGAGTTCCCCTCTGAAATACTCGCCATTGCTTTCTTCTGTGTCCTGAGTGTGCTGATGCTCTTTGCCCAGCTGATCCAGGGTGATGCAGAGCATCCTAAAGCTAGCTCTGTGCGGAGGTGGGGTTGTCAAGTCTGGTTTTACCAACAGTGTGATTGTTGCTGAGAAGCAGTCCTGAGCCCAGGGCCTCCTTCCTAGAAGGCTAATTTTCTGAAAGGATATGCCCATCCTTTGAACTCATTTGTTGATCAGTTACTGTTGCTACTATTTAAAATACACTTGCTCTTGCAGTAAAGCTTTAGCTATCAAGATAGCAAAAGCTTTAGTGTATTGCTGCACAGATGAAGAGACCTTGACCCCACCCCCCCCCCCCCATACATGCTAGTTGCATTAATACTTTAGTTTTCCTAAACTGCAGCAGTGTTCAAAACCAATGATAAGATGGGGAGTTCTGTGGGACCATTCAGCGAATTGCTGTCCGTTGCTGGGAGGACGTGATGCTTACTGCTGCCAAAATCTGAGTCCTTCCCACATCTTATGCATAAAGGCATATGTTTGGGGGTGGTTTCAGAAAGGGAGAACAACATGACTAGGTTTTTAACTTCCTCTTCTGTTTTGTTTCTCTGTGCATCTGTATTTCAGTTTTTGGGCTGTACCCAACTGTGTGCAAAACTAACAAATCAGCTGAAGCACCTACTGATAAGGATCAGCCTTGGTAAAGAAAGACACTGTGGTAGTTAAAAGGCAGTAAGTATATCTGTGCTAGCTTGGATGCCGATTTTTTTTTTCTTCTTTTTTTTTTTTTTTTTAATTCACAAGCACAGCTTTTTACTACTTACACAGTAGGAATTTGTCAGTAGCTTGCTGGCATTAATAGTCTATTTCAGCTCTTTTCTATAGCCCAGCAGCTAGAGGAGGGGAAAAAGCATGCTTTGTATGGAGTTGTATTTGGATCTGTGCTGCAGTGCCCATCTGAACTTGTCTGTGTCTATTTTGTCAGCTTTTGCTTCCCTCTAGTAGGTGCTAGTACCTTCTTAAAACGCATGACATCCCACCATACAATGCCTGTGCTTGGATCAGGGTTGTGACTGCCCCTGACCTGAACCAGTTCTCTTGATGGTTTTGCTTCTCCAGCTTTTTACTGCAAACAAGATACCTTTTGGTTTCGATTTCTTTGTCTGGCTTTTTATCGTTTACTTCTCAATTGATCTGCAAAGGAGTAGGGCTGGGACAAAACATCTGGTATTCCTAACTAGGAATACATGGAGAGAGTTTTAGCTATTGAAAAAGTGACTGGCATTCTTGAAATGGTATGGTTGCATTTATTTGGGTGTGGATATAATCATGTTTCTGTGATACAGTTCCTGCTGAGTCTGAAATGCTAGTGTCAGTAAAGCCAGAAGGAAAGCCAGACAAAAGCTTGGATAAAAGTCAGAATTTCAGTGCCTCTTACTGATGGTTCATGGGAAAGTAATGATTTTGTGTTTAACTTTTGATTTTCATAAGGCGCTAGGCATGTGCTTTTTTCTCTGTGAATTACTGTTTGTATATATATATTTTGCAGCCCACAAAACATCAGAAATGGCTGATTTTTGTGCCTAGGTTTCACTCTTGCAGGTAGTCCTTGTTAGAGGCTCTGGGTAGTCTAATGAGAATGGTGTTTAACTACCAAGCTTCAATTTATGCTGCTGTTAACCACAGCAGCCTAACTCCTTGTCTTTCTGAATTTATGGAGTAGAGGGCATACTCTCATCCTCCTGCTCTGCCAGTGCAATGCCTCCGGCTTCTCCATCTGACATGTTTCTTTGCCTTGTGTAGAGCTCAGCAGAGGTTTCTTCATGGAGATTGAAATGTGTTTATATAATATTTTATATATTATTTTAGGCTCCTGCTTACTCAAATGTAGGCAAATGATTAACCCTCTCATTCACCATCACTAGAGGAATCGTGAAATTGCTATAGCAGACATCAAATCAGATGGATCTAAACCAGTTTCTGTTTTCCCTGTCTGGACAGTCATCCTTCATCACTTTCTTGGTGAGTGTGGCTGCCAAGTTAGAGCAGGCTTTCCAGGCTAGGAGTGTTTAGTGGCAGCGTTGAGTTGTAAACCAAATTGGTCAAGCACTCATTAACTGAGCCATGCATAGGTAGGTGCTTTTCTGCGTGGGAGTTTTTTCTCTCTGGTGGGTGTTGGGAAAGGGGTGATGCTCTGAGAGGCTCCATCTCTGCGAGACCTCTGCTGCCGGCAAGCACAAACCTCCAGCGAGTGCTGTACTGTGGAAATGCCACTGTAGGAATAGGGCAGCAGTAGGAGCACTGGGCAAAACTGCTGAAAAGGAGAGAGCAACCTGCTGCACTAAATCACAAATCCCCTGGGGACACAGCTCTATAGTTAGCATTTTCAAATGGCATTCCTTTATTACGGCATCATTGTGCATGGTCCTCTAGAGAGGAAGCAAATGATCTTTAAAACAATCTGCTGGCAACTCAGGCTCGAGTATTTGAGTTTTTCCAGGGCTCTTTTGCTGTGTCACTTTTTCCTTTTATGTTCCAGCTCGAAGGTTGTTGTTCTTTCACTGTCAAAGCACGTTAAAGCGCCAGTAATGGTGTCTACTCCAAGGACAAGACGTAGAAGGCAGCAACCTAGTGCGAACGAGAGATACTGCAGAACAGTTTTGTTTTGGTGAAATCTGCTGTCTTATCTGTGTGTGATGCAAAGACAGGGCAGTTTTCACAAGGCTTGGAGGCTGCATAGTGGCGTGTTTTTTGTCCTTTATGAAATCTGCCACGTTATTTTGATTAGAACACTAACGTAACTCCTGGCAGCGTCAAATCTTAACTGCTAGCACCGATTTCCCTCCAAAGCTTGATGCAGTGTTAACAAGCAAAAAGATCTTGTGCGTCCTGTTTTCGTGGAGCTTGGAAGACAGCGTGTTCCATGGGAGGTGCCAAGGTGGTGCTGCAGTCGTATATAAGGTGAAGCAGCATTGTTCGTGCAGACAGGCTGTTGTGGGGGGCATTAATTTGTATTTTAATGGTGTTCAGAAACTCCAGCTGCAACAATGGCATGACGATGTTAAGTTATTTTATATTTTTATATATATGTATGTGTATGCATGTATGTGTGTGTGCATGTATTTTTTCTCTCTCTTGGGAAAGAGTCCTTGTCCTGATCGTCTGCTTCAATCACTGCTGTACTGGAATGTGATCTTCTTATATACCTCTTGTTTGTTCAGTTTCTAGGTGGCAGAGACACGGTGAAGCTCTCTGTGGAGCAAGGAAAGCTGATGGGGGAGCCTTGCGCGTAACCCAGGATGGACTGGCTGTGACGTGCCTTAGCTGGAGAGGTAGTTACGATGAAGAGTTCCTGCAGAGCTGGCCTCCACAGGGAACCGCTGAATTCCACATCCTCCACCTTCCATCAAGTGAAACGGTATGAACAGACTGGCTGGTCTGCCTATAGTTAAGTATTTAGCATCCATTTAGTTAGCTTTCTCCTTACTTTCCTATTGTCTTGTGTGTCACTCAAATGTTTGGTCTAAATTCTTACTTTCGGGTAGTGTTTAAGTGAAATGTTGTAATGGCTTAAGGGCAGAAATGTTCTTTGACATTTTTATTTGATAATGACAACTGCGGATTCACTACAGCTGGTACTGTACTGGAGAAACCTTTGGGTTTTCTAGCAACGGTTGTAAATCAATTTGGGAACATGGCTTTGAAGTAGAAGTTAATTGGAGAATGGCTTGTCATAGTAGGCTTTAAAACATGCAGTCAGCTTAAAGCAAGTGGAAATACTGGCAATCGTTGTGGTTTGTCTTACTATGGAGTAAGTAATTAGATTAGTTTAAGCTCAGATTTTGTATTGCTCACTCTCCTGTGTCTCTTATTAAGAAGAAATGCACGATTGATTTCAAACACTTGTGCTTATGTGACAATTAAGTGAACGCCTCTCACTGTGTCTCGTTATAGGAACACCATACAGAACAACTTGTCCTTATGCAAATGCAAGAACATGCCAGTTTGAGTTCAAGCTACTTGAAAATATATGTATAATTTATTTTTTTTCTTTTTCTGAAACCAAGACTCTTAAACTTCCTCAATCTGGAGGAAGAGAGCCAGCTTTCTGGTTTCCAAAAGCCATGTGGGTTTAAAGCAAACTTTAGCCTTTGTTCTTTGTGGTTGTGTACACAGCATATACTTGCTATGTTAGTCTCTTGGTAATTTAGTGCTGCAAAAGACTTCCTGGGTCACCCAGCTCCATGCTCTCCCAAGCAGTATCTCATAATCCCTTTTGTAAATTTAGAAGTCTAGCCTTAAAAACAATTACATATTTTCTTCTCTCCTCCTGTAGATTAAGCCATTACTGAAGATGACAGATCTAGCTGTGCGATTAGGAGCCTTCATTTGATTCCCAGACTGAACATTCATGCCAGCTTATATACTCATTTGAGCTTGTGTTGCTTTTTTTTTTCTTTTGCTTAAGGCTGGCTTCTTCTTTTCAGTGGTTTACCTCTTTTGCTGTATTCTGTAAAATGTGGTGGTATACCTTCACCTGTGGTTTTGCTGTGCTGAATGACCCAAGTGTTATCTAGTAGCTTCTTGAACAACAGCTGTCGCTGTTGTTCTTGGTGTGGATGAATCTCCTCTGAGTCATGTCAAAAAGCATATGCTGTACTCCAGAGCAGATCTGGTGGGAGGGCTTTTCAATGCTGCCTTGAATATATCACATAATCACCTCCACTTGCCTCTGTTTCATAGATATGTCTATGGTGGCCAATGCACCTTTCTTAGTTACCTCCAAAACTTCTTGGTGTCTAGCTTTCTGGTGCATCACCAGCTGGATTTCAAAACTCTCCTCCATTTCTGTTACTTCGTGCTTTGTGCCTCTGCTGTATTGGTAGTGCCTTTCATTTCTGTGGGTGCACCTGTAGTACTTGTGCTGAGGTCATTCCTAACAAAATCAGTGTGTTCCCAAGGCTGATTCTTGAGGCATGTCTTTGGTTTCCAGGCTGGTATTTTCTTATCCAGCACCACCTGGGGCTGTCTGCTGCAAGCCAGCTCCTTGGTCTGTTTTCCCATTCCTCTGCCAATCTGTCTTAACCAGTAAATCTCGTGTGCCGTCTGAAGTCCATGTGAATAAGAGATAGTACACTTCTCTAAAAAGATAACTGTTTTGAGAACCTTCAGGTTAGTCTGGCATATCGAACTATTCCCTCTTCCCCCTTTAACCTGTGTTGCCTTAATCCTCGCTTGCAAAACACCCTTATATTGAAGTCAGAGTACCAGGCCTGGAGAGGCTACAATTTCTCCCCCTGCTCTTTCTCCCCTGCAGTGCCACCTCCAATGTGCCATATGTTTTATTAACTCATATTGTTGCCTTTCAAGAGGTTTATAAATCTTGCTTCTTGGCCTGTAGTTCATGAGTCTGTCTATTTTGGATTCTAAAACTGAGATGAGCCACTCCTTGCAATTTTCATGAAGCTTTTTAATCTTCCCCTTGCCAATGTTCTTGTTCAAATTAACCCTTGGGCTTTTGCCCTCGTGATCACCCTTATCAGCCCTGTTTAAAAATTATGCAAAGGCAAATTTAGTATTTTGTGTTGTACCTAGAGTATTCTTAATCTCTGCCTTGACCTTGCTTGCAGCCCTGTTTCTCTCCCTGTCCTTTCTAACAAACTGAAGAACCTTTTACTATTTCTTTAAGTATCTTTGCAGTGGCTTAACACTGCACCAGGTTCTCATGTTTATTCCTAGACTTTTTGATCCCTAAGATAGAAGTTTCCAAGTGGTGTGACCTGGTGACTTGAAACCTGTGTCTGCTTCTTGTATCCTTCCTGAAGAAGGAATGTGTTCAGTTGGAGTTTCTTCTGTTCTTGTTTGGGATGTGTTCTTGGTAATGAAAACACCTTTTGACTCCTGGAGAATGCCTGCTGGGTTGTGCTGTCTGCAGTGAAATCCTCTGCACCGCAGTGCAGCTGACTTCATGAAGCAGTTCCTTTTGGCCTAGAGTTTCAAAAGAACAACCTGATGACTTGCCTTCAGATCTACTTTTGCTTATTCTTTCTTTTGAACTCTAATGATAGTGTGGTCCAAGGTTAATTTCTACAACCTTTCATGTGTTCTTATTATGTATGCACAAAAATGAAGACTAAATAGCATCCCTTTTTTGTTGGTTCGTTAACTGTTTGAAGAAACTTATTGCGCCATGATGTTAAGAAAGGTCTTGGTCCTCTTGCAGTTAATAGATTAGAAAACAAATGTTAAATCAAGATATATTTCCTTCCAGAAATGTTTTATCTGTCACTTAACTGTGCTGCTCTGGGCAGCTTTCAGCAGAAGACCTATAAAACCACCATATTTTTATTTTTTTTTCTTACTCTCCTTTTGTGATTTCTTCTCATCTTGGCCTCTTCTACCACAGGCATGTGTGCTATCCCATCATCTTTGAGCTACAGGTTTCTGGAGCAGCTTGTAACCCTGAATACCAAATCTTTAAGTTTATTTTGTTCCTATCTGCTTTACATCATCTCTTTGTCATCTGTAGTATGGTTGGGAAGCAGGGAGCATGGGTTTGAGCTTCCTCAGGCTCAACAAAGAATTGCTTCTACATCACTCACTTCACGGTAAGTGCTTTTACACAAAAGACTGGCAAAGCAATGGCACTTCTTCCTGTGTAAAATTTAGAAAGTAGCTGAGGCTGCTGTGCTTCATGGTGAAGGGTGTATATGTGTGTGCATTTACTTCAAAATGTGTTCAAAACTTATTAAAAGGTGGGAGGCCTCAAACTGGAGTAGTCTGTGTGTTGGGCTTGGATGTGCAGTCTGTCACCTGAACCCTCTGCTTGTTGAAGATGGTGGATTTTACGCATGATGGATTTTATAGCTGCTCCTGTGTGCAGCTATACTTGGGTGTCGTCTCCCCCAAAGTCAGGTTATTTGACCACCTGACATGGGTGAACAAGCAGTGGGGGATCCAATGTTAAGTTAGGCACCTACTTTGCATGTAGCTCCTCAGCTTTTTTCGGCCAGCTCTGCCTCACATTTGGCTTGCTCCCGCTTCCCCCAGGCTGGCCACTCAAGTGGAGAGTGCTGCTTCAGCAGTCAAGATACCTTCTGTTTACCTTCAAAGCCCGTGATAATCCTCACTTGCTCTCCAGCTGATGCAAGAGGCGGTTTCACAGGCGTTAGAAGGTGGGTCTTGCTTTAATTTGAAGTTACTGCTGCAAGGGAGTGGGTTTTCTAGAAATTGGATGCCTCCGCAGCTGCTGAAGTCGAACCCACCCCTGGTCTGGAGCATCGTGCCTCCCAGCCCGCCTTTCTCTGAGCTTGGACACTTGCCACACGCCAGAACAAGCTCCAGTGAGTAGCAGAGCGTCTTCCATCCTGGCTGCTCGGCTGGGACTTTCCCGCCCCGGCAGAATCCGTGGAATGCCTTTGAAGCAGATCTCTGTCTGCTTTGCCTTGCCCCGGCAGTGCAAAGGGGATGGAAATGGTACTGGAGATTGAGCCCAAAGGACCTACCAAGTCCTTCCAGAAATAACAAGTGGCTGACCATGGTTTAACTTGCATTCAGTACTCAGTTCTTCATAATTGTCAGTGTCCTTTACAGAGGAACTAAGCTCTATAGACAGAGAAATGGGATGCCAGGGAAGAAAAATGCCTTGCCAGAGGTTATGCTTGGTGTGGGTTTTTGTTGTTGTTGGGGTTTGGGTTTTTTTTTTTTTTTTTTTTTTTGGCTTCTGCCTTGTGTTAGTATGTCCTGAGGGTTTTTTCAGAGTTGTAGTTGGCACTGCCTGTGTAGTCAGCAACGCTAGGAACTTTTGTCGACTGGAGTTAGTGTTTACAAAAAGAAATCCACAGGAAACTTGGGAGTTTTGACTGAAATTTTCGCCTTAATAAAACCTTCCGTGCTTTGTGCAGAAAACTTGCAGTGTGAATATGCTGTTTGAGCAGATTACACTTTGTTGTTGTTGTTGTTTTTCTTGCTGGCCAGAGGAGATCTTTTGGCTTCACGGGGCATTGTGAGAGTCCCTGACCCAGGTGCAGTGAGGGGCATCTAGGTTCTCTGTGGACCTTAGAAGGTAGTTGTGAAAATTTAGCCTTTCCTACCAGTTTTTCCTCCAATTTTGGAGCTTCTACTAAAGCGACGTGTTATTTTTTTTAGGCTGCTATGATTTAGAAGATATATAAATACAAAAGGATGCAGAAAGATTCTGGCTGGCTTGGCACAGTAGCTGATGGGCCTTCCTTTCAGTAGGGAGAGGAGGGGTGCGTGCGTGTCTGCGTGTGTAGAAAAGCATATATTTCTATATCAATCCTGTGTAGTAACTAACTTGATAAAACTGTAGTGGAAACAAGCTGTAGTTACTACTTGTAAAAACAGCAGTGTCATTCCAGAAGTTTTAAGTATCCTGTTTTTCAGACATGGCTGATTAGAAATAGAAAAACTGGCCTTTTTATTTGATCAGCTTAAGGATGGAATAGCAGTATAAAGGCAGCACTGCTAGTTGTTTCAATGCTGATCGTTCCTGGCAGAATTATCTCTTATCAGCAATTCAAAACTGCACATTTGGGATTGAAAACCTTTTATGTTTACTCCATGAACTTCTGAAGAGTCATTGTCTCTAAAGATAAAATTAGAAACTCGATATCTTAAAGGGTGGAGGAAAGCAAACAGAATTATTCTGGAATTAAGTATCCTAGGGAATTGTCAGTGACTTCACCTTTTAACAACTATTTTTGGCGTTTTTAAATATTTAAAAACTTACCTGCAGCTGCCACAATTCTCAGCTTGCCAGTGCTCAAATGTTGCAGAAATAAGGTAGTCTGTGGGTGGGGACTGGGATCTGGTTCATCTTCAAAGCAATTTCTGCTGGGAAGCCTTGTTCTAATTCTAGGAGCTAGAAGTGAAATGTGCTGCTGACATGCCGGGAAGAAGCTATGTTTGCCTGAAAGTTTGTTCTTCTTAATGTTCACAGCAAAGTATGTGTGGGGTGGGGGCTTGTTTTTTCCAAGTGACACTTTCAGGTAAGGTCCATTACTAACATCCCTTTCAAAATGGAAGTTCTCTTCCCTGCTGCCCAAAAACTGGGAAGCAGATGACACTGCAATTGAGCTGGTCAGATGAAGTTAGCAGTATTCTTTATAGCTGTCTGAAGTTATTAAATGAAGGTTTTCTTTAAATCTGGATCCATTAAAACAGTGCAATGAACTGAATGCTGAATTCAAATGAGGCAATTATTCTGGCAGTAAAACTTCTGACTAAGGCATAATTTTGTTATGTAAATTATAACTTTTCAACCTTAAATGGTGTTGTTGGCTGAGCCAGAGGCTAACTGAAACATAGGAGGAAATATAACCTTAAACGAGAAATCTGTAATAGGTGAGGCATAACTCTACCCTTTGTCTTTCTCCATAGACCAGAAATAGCTGGGAGCAGCTGAACGAACTTTGCTGGCTAAACATGTCCTCTAAGCATGTTGGGGTAACCAGTTTGGTCCTGTTTTCATTCGTATAATACCTCGTCTCACCTTCGTTTGCAGCTTCACTTAATGAAGGGTGTTGAACCAATTGTCTCGCTGGATTCCTGAAAACTGCTTGAAGAAAGCCTTTTAGAAACACATTCAGCTCATCTTTCAGACACTCTGGCATGAAAACTCCTGAATGAAATTTGATCTGCTCCTAGCTCATGAGATTTCAACGTGCAAAGTCGTGTATTTAATTGTATTCACCTCTTCTCCCCAGGGTATGGTGGCGGCCAGCCATCGGAGCTTCTCTCTCTCTCTCCTCTGAAAAAGCACAGCTCCAAAATGCCCTTCTGGATGGGGGAGGGAGGGCTGCAGGCACTGTTCTCTGCAGCAGCTTGCTGCAGTGGTTCACCTGCTGCCCTTCTGGGCTGGGCACTGGCCTGAGCACGTGGTGGCCTGATCCTGTTTAGCTATAAAGTGCCACCGAGCTAAGGCAGACGCTGTGGAAAATGAGGCTGAAGTAAACTACAGCAGCCTTGCTTTCCCATTCTCTTCTATTCATCTATTTCAGCACCCTGAAGTTCTATTTTTATCAGATTATTTTAGTTTTTAGCATCCAACTGAGAAGGCAAACAAAATAGCTCGTTTGCATTTTGCAGAGGAGACTAAACTGGGAGGTGACCCAACTCCAACAAGAGCTGGAATTAGCACGCAGAAGGCATGGGGAGAGAATTAACCCAGGGACTAGGTAGGTGTATCTGCAGTAACGGGAGCTCTCTTACCCCACCAGTCTGTAGGTGAACTGCAGATGGGTTTGGCACTGTCTGGTTGCTAGAGTGAGGTGATGATCTTTCTGTAAAATCGGGAGGGGAGAGAACATAACAGCATCCTTTCCCGTGTCTGCCTCCTGGCCTTCAAAGCACTGCCCAGGACCAAAGGGTTCCCCTAGGTTTTGTGCACACTCGTAGAAAGGTGAACTAAGCCCTTCCTCTTGATGTACCTCCCCAAAACCTCTCTGCCTGCACTTGTCATCCATCCCCTCGCTTTTTCTCACTAGGGCCAGAAGGAAGAACCAAAACCTCAGGGGGAAAGCAATGGTTAAGCAGCATGGCTGCTTCTAGTGCAGGAGGTTTCTTCTGCTTGGAGAGGTGCAGGCGGTGCCTGGCCGAGTTGTTGCCCTGGTGCTCTCAGGTGTGTTGCGTTAGCAGCTGGAAGTGGAGCGCCTTGCTTTGAAACCCTTCCCTTGGCTGGCTCCGCTGCTGTCTGGCTCAGCTCTCCCTTCTGCCATCGGTAACTCTGGAGGGTCCGTAGCCCTGGCTAATCTGTGGGGCAGGGCTGCCTGGAAGGTCGCCACGCTGTGCTCCAGGTTGCTCGTACGGCACGTCTGTGTGCATTCGTGGTCAGCATCTGCTGTTAGGACTTGCCTCTTACGGCCATCCTGCGCGCTCTGGCGGGTCTGCTCGAGGGGTGGGTGAGCCGGGTTCCGTCCTCCTCGTGTGCTGACCCCACAGGTACCCTGCGTAGCATCCACAGGGATGTCTCGAGGTAGATGTGTGTCCTGATCACACTGTGGCGTGGCAGGGCAGAGCCTGGCTGCGTCTGATACAAACCTGCCGTGTGTGAACTGCAGGTGTTAAAACTATAAATCCATCCGCCTTTGTAGATGTTACGGCTTGAGATTTTTAATTAAAAGCTGTTTTTAGGCTAGAAATGCAATACCAAAGCAACTGTTTTGGTGGTGGCTGTCAAGGGAAACGTTCAGTGTCTGAATGTGTCCGTATCAGCTCGTGATAAATGTGGCATTGAACCTGCTGTTCTTAAACTAGCAAGCATGGATTATCCCCGTTTCAAAAAGGAGGCCTTTTAGTGTAACAATTCAAAGATTACCATGGAAACATAATCTATACTTAGTTCTGTAATATGCTTATGTGATACTCCTGGGAGAAGAGCCTGAAGTCTCCTGATAATTGCATCCTATGTGGCAGTGCCCTGGGCTTTTGTGTTTTTTGAGCTTTGAATTGAAGATTACTGCAAAGGTGAAACAGAAAAGAGGAGTTGAGTGCCTGGGACCGTTGCAGGAGTGGTGCTGCTGCTGTAATGTCAGCAGCATCCAAGTGTCTCCTTCACAGCTCTTAAATTCTTAACCATAAAAACACATACTTGAAGGTGGTTCTCTTCAGCTGTATGTGATGCTTTGTCACTTTTGGGGGGGGGGGCATCTGATGTATAGCATAAACACCCTTGAAAGTACACTAAATTTGGTAGTATTGATATACCAAGGGATAGTTTGCATTTTGGGTGGTATTAGGAGATTAGATATCTGCTGGGATCCCTGATGGATGTAATTACACTTGCTAATTTCCCTTTTCAGCTTTAACTGTACTTTACCTACTGAAAAGAAAAAAAAAATAAAATATATAAAATACATCTGGTAGCTAATATCAAGACAAACCCTTTGACCCACATGTGCCTTACAACAGGATTAAGAAATGAACAGACAGAAGGATGGCTCTAACTCTAGAATGAACCTCTAGCTATGTTTGCACAACAGATAGAACTTAAATGTTAGGATTTCTCCTTGCATCTCTCCGGAAACAGATTTCTCTAACAGGAAGATCTCTGCTATCCTTAAGATTATAATCCTATTGCAAGAAGTTCTCCAAGGGTGGATGTTGTAGCCTGGTTGCTGCTTTTCCTTTCTTGTGTGGTTCCTTTTGAGGTGTGGGCTGCTATTCTAATAGGAGGCATGCTGGTGCCTACTCTGGGCCACCTTCTCTAATTCCACGCAGGCATATTTTGCAACTTTAACTTCTTCCCTTTCTGTTTTTCTAGGGTTTCTGGTATGCACTTAAAGCCATATCTCAAGTTACAGAAAAAAGAGCGATCTCCAGAAATAAGCCAGGATTCCCTGAGAGGCCCACCTATGAGCCATCAGAGATCAGCACAAGAAGAAAAATACACGAACAACTGCACCAAACTGAGCGTTTTCCCAAAACCCTCCCTTGTGACTCCATCCCAAAAGCTTCTGGGGATTATTTATCCAAATACTATGTGCAATATGAATGGGAAAGGTCCAGCGGATGGTCCGAGTGCAAGGGAAAAGAAGAACGCCCTGTCTGCAACGATCCACCAGGGAGAAGAAGGGGAAGGGCCTCTGGATGTCTGGGCTGTAGTGAAACCTGGCAATACAAAGGAGAAGATTGCGTTCTTTGCAGCCCAGCAATGCAGCAGTAACAACCGGCTAGGCTCCATGAAAATTAAAAGCACGTGGGATATCGACGGAAGAACAGCTAAACGCAGGAAAAAATCAGTAGATCTTAAAAAAGCCAAAATTCAACTGGAAAGAATGAGGGAGGCGAATGTCAGGTGCTCCCAGCCGGAGCCTTTTGCCTGTGGCATCGAGCACTGTTCGGTGCATTATGTGAATGACAATGGTGAGGGTGTGTTCCCGGGCCGGTCCCTCTCGGTGATAGAGATGGTAGCCTTTCTAGAGCAACGAGCAAGTGCTTTACTGGTAGACTGTGCGAAAACCTGCACGCATGCTTCTACTACGAGGCTGAACGCTCAGCCTAAAGGTGCGCTTCCCAGCTCAGACCCTTTCTCCTCCGCCGGGGCGTGCGAGGTACATGCGGAGAGGGGACCTTGCGGCAATAGCGAGCAGCAGCAGAGCGAGCCTGTGCGTGTGCTGGACATGGTGGCCAAGCTGGAGTCGGAGTGCCTGAGACGCCAGAGCGAGCGGGAGGCCGGGAGCCTCTCGCGGAACAACAGCTTCCGCAGAAATGTCGGGAGGGTGCTCCTGGCGAACGGCACCCAGCCTGAGGGAGAGGCAGGGAAGGTCTCCTCGGGGGTCCTGGCTCCGGGGGATGGCTTGGAGGAGGCAGGTGTAGCAGAGGCCGGCTACGGAGGACGGTGCGGTCCTCTGGGTGATGCAGAGTTGTGGGATGGCGCTGCCTCTGCTCGGCAGCCTTTTCCTTCTGGGCTGGATACTCGGATGGGGAATGTGAACTCGGGACTTGCTCATGCAGTGTTGGCAATAACAGCTGGCAGGAGCGATACCGAAACGCGAATTGAGCCTCCCAGACCTCTGCCGTCTGCATGTCCAGCTGCTGCCAGCTTGCCACCGGATTCCTTGCAGAGCAAGAATGCTACTGTTGATTGTACGTCGAAAGAGCCTGTAATTTTGCCAAAGCAGAGTCTGCATCCTGCTAGGAAGGAGCCCTTATGCATCAGTATATCGGTCACCAAGACTGAGAAAGGATGCAGGAAAGAGAAGCTCTCCAACACCAGTGGTAGTGAAGATCCACTCCCAGGGAGGCTGTTTTTCCTCCAGGCCGACCAGCCTGCTGCTCATGAGCAACAGCCGCTACGGGAAAGTACCCAAGAAAAGCCAGGAGAAGTAGCCCAGAATGAGGATGAGGATGCTTTGGCATCTGACAGATCATGCGTCAGAAACAGTGTCCCTACAGAGCCATCTGCCCTTTCTGTTCCTCCGACAGAAGGGGCTTTGCAAGTACTTGATGCTTCCTGCTTAAAAAGGCAGGTTTCGCATGACTTTTTGGAGACCAGGTTTAAAATTCAGCAGCTTTTGGAGCCTCAGCAGTATATGGCCTTCTTGCCTCACCACATCATAGTGAAGATCTTTGGATTGCTTCCTACTAGGAGTCTGGTTGCCCTAAAATGCACTTGCTACTACTTCAAATTCATCATAGAATATTACAACATCAGGCCAGCTGACTCCCGCTGGGTCCGCGATCCCCGCTACAGAGAAGACCCTTGCAAGCAGTGCAAGAAGAAATACGTGAAAGGGGACGTATCGCTGTGCCGGTGGCATCCCAAACCATACTGTCAAGCTTTACCGTACGGGCCTGGGTACTGGATGTGCTGTCACCGGTCTCAGAAGGGCATCCCGGGCTGTAAGTTAGGTCTTCATGACAATCATTGGGTTCCTGCCTGCCACAGCTTTAACCGTGCTATTCATAAGAAAACCAGAGGAGCGGGAGCCGAAGTGGAAGAAGAATATTAGTGCACATACACTTTCCTGCGAGATTGTTTGGGGTAGGAGGAGATTCTCATGCCTTGTGCTGTTTACAGTGTATATAATTGTCGTGGTTTTTTTTCACAGGGCTATGAAACTGCACATACTTAAACACAAGAGCCTTTACCTTTTAGATTAAAGATAGCTTTTAGTCCATCTATGTAAATAACACTATAAAAACTAATTGTACATACAGAGTCTACAGCTGGCTGAACAACGTAATCACTACAATGCAGCTATGATAGTGTTGCGGCTATAGTTGTGTGTGTTTTTAAGTGTCTTGTTTCAAAAATCTGTATATCCTGTATAATATATGAATGTTTCTGAGAAGAAACTCTAAATAGGTAAAGGTCAACTTGTTTAAAGAATCTTCAGACAACTTAACTGGACAACCTTAAAATTAGACTAGAACAGATCCATTATAGTAGTGTGGCAGTGGATAAAAAGAGAAGAATATTATTGTATAGTCAAAATATAAAAAAAGTTCTTGTCTACCCTACCCATCTTGTCTGGTTTTTTTGGTTTTTTTGTTTGTTTGTTTTTTTTTTTTTTACTTAAATAAAACATGCATTCTAGATCTGCCTTACCAGTCTTTCTCTTGTAAGACTTTTGCCCTAAACTAAAACCACTGTAAAACATGTAGCAGAAACTTGGTACTGTGATGTTGCTCAGATGTGCAGTGTGCTTCCTGTAGAAAGCTAGTCCTCCTACTAAAAAAGAAATAAACCTACCCCTCTATATTACTTGGAGAACTCCCTGCTGTAACATTCACAAATACCAGCTTTTTCTTTCCCTTCTATCAGCTGTGTGTGCAGCAGAGGCTCAAGAGAGGCTCCTGGTGTCCAGAAAGCTGGTGCTAGGTGTGTAAAATTTGCAAAAACGGGGACTCTCTGGTTTAAGTCCTGCTTCTCAACTCTTGCGTCCACCCCTCACCTGTGCCCCAGATGCTGGAGGACGGAGCGTGGGTCCAGCAGGATGAAAGTGGAGTTGCCTTGGCTCAGTGATGTGCTGGAAGCGTTGCCGGCTGCTGTATATGGAATTTTTCCCTTGTAAGAGGAATCCTTGCAGTGTTTCACTCAGCTCTGCTACAGCTTCTGGCATCCTGTTTCTGAGGTGCGAGTTGGTGCTTTCAAAGGAGAGTTGTGAATGTTTGTGTCAGAAATGCAGATGAATGGGTGATTCCTCGAACTCTTACTGGGAGCTGAACATGGCATCTCTTTTGAGTATTTCTTCAAATATTCCTCTCCTGCGGTGCTGCGTTCCAGATTCTAGCCTCCAGTTACCGCCCTCCTCTTGCCCAGTTCCCTGCCCGAGGGTGAACAGCGTGGAGGTCTGGGAATGTGCCTCGGATAACGCAGCAGCCTCCTTCAGTTCCTGGGAGCAAAGTGGAGCAGCGCCCATTTAGCAGGGAGCCAAACGGAGAGCGGCGGTTGTGCCTTTGCGTTGTCGGAGTCCCTTCTCTCCCCGCACGTTGTGCCGTGGCTGTTTCTCTGTCCCTTCTTCGGACAAGGATGGACTCCTGGCAATCACGCTGGTAGCTGGAGCGGATGAAATCTCTGATCGGGTGCAAGAAGAGCTGGTGCTGCCTTCCCAGGGGAAGGGAGAGAAAGAAAACTGAGCCCTTACAGCCTGAAATGCGGGTTTGGTAAGCTCAGGATGTTCACAGTAGATTTAAAAGAGATGCTGGTTTTTTTTCCCAGTCGCTGCTGTACCTGCTGCCTGACCCCCTGGGCGTCAGGAACCCCTCCCCGGTGCTGCTCAGCCATCTCTGCAATGCAGCAGACATTATGACAACCAGGAGGAATGAAATTAGAAAGCTAAAAGAAGGGTGCGGCTGCCTTGTAATCAGCTGTGAAAAGGGAGAGGAAAAGCAGGATCCCTTGTTAATTCGTGACTTCATTCTGTAACGGGGCGCAGGCTTCACCCAAGCTTCGATCTGCTCTGCAGGCTGCACTGGGACGAGCAGCAAAACAACTTTCTGGAAGAAGTTGTCTTGCCAAAGCCATCAGCATCTTCAGCTTAATTTCAGTTAAGGAAGAGGGGGAAGAAACTGCTTTCCTGCCCCCCCCTCCCCCCCAAGACTCCTGGAAAACTTGAGATAACCCATGCCAGGCTGACAGCAGCGAGGAAAGTCCCTGCGAGGCTGAAATAGAAGCAGCGGAGGAAAATATTTTGTAACTAGATAAGGGGCCAGTGAGGTCATTTTTTTTGGAACAGGGTGTGAGATTTTGGTCACCTTCGTTGAACAAGGGGAAAAAATGAGAATAAAATAATAGCATTGGGCTGTTTTGTTCCTTGGAGCAGTTAAATACAGAGGACAGTTTGCTCTCTACCCTACTCCATCCCCACCCTCCCCCTCCAAGCCGGCTGGGGAACGCAGGCTGTTTTATACATTATTTATTACATTGTTTGCCGGAAAGAGCCCTGTTGCAGAGCACTGCTGTTAAAAATTGTTTTACAGAACAAACTTCTGCATGCAGAAGTGGGTTGGTTCTCCATGCAGCCATGCTGAGCTGCCTGCAAGTTGTTTTTTTCCCATAAAGTTGTAAAGCACAGATTTCTGTTTCCTTAAGGGCCAGTTCAGGGAGAACCCAAGGTCTGATGAACTTTTTTTTTTTCCTAAGAGGCAATGAAAAAAATAAATAATCCAGTGGTAGATTTACAAAATTCAGTGTTCAGAAGAACTGTGGACCAAAGACTGTGCTGTGTGCTTGACTTCCCTGCTTAGGAGCAGTTAGAGCGTCTGGACTGAATTTCCAGATATGCCTGTGAAGAAATTGTACTAACATTTCCATTGTTTGTAAGCTTCCAGTTTTCATCAAGCTCTGGGGGTCTCCTGGCATGGACACCACTGAAAAAGCCACCCGAGGCTGAAGCTTGTGGTTGAGCTCTTGCTCCATCCTGCCTGTTGCTACAGCAGCTTTTCTCCTTTGCTGCGTCTCTGCTGCCTGCAACGAGGCTCTGCAGTGCTTTTATCAGGGTTCAGCTACTTGCACTGGCCCCAATTTACTTTCTGCAGCATCTACCCCCCCTACCAGCCCCCAGAACCATCATTTCACACCTGCACAAAACTGCACTGATGCACTCCATCTTGAGTCCTGCGTCTTGCAAGGTGGGCATGGTGCTGAAGTCTCACCCTGGGCTGTTTCTCCTCCCCAGCCTGCATTTGGCTGGTCCGGCCAACCCCGGAGTAGGGACAGGACACAGGAGCCTTATGGGGCTGCTCTCCCATCACAAATCGGCCTTGGCAGAGGACAGAAGCTCCCGCTGACAGCACTGCTTAAGCAAAAGTGACCTAAGCAAGCGGTAGGGACAAGCTGAGCTCAGAGCCAGGCTTGGCTTTGCGCACAGGCTGCTTTCCTGCACAGCCACGACTGACCAACGCTGCGACCGAGGCAGCAAACTACTGCAGCTCCACGTGCAGGAGCCGCAGGCTGCGGCTGCTCCTGCTCTTGAGGGCACTGCAGAGAGGAATCACAGGGCATGGGTCCGGTTTTCTCCTCCATCATTCAGCAGCCAGTAAACCATGGCCTGCTCAGGCACCAGGTCACACAGGCAGAGCTTGCTTCTCGCTGACAAACATGGCCCTTTCCCAGCCACGTTGCTCAGACACACACACAACAGTTTACGTTAATAGTTGCCTCCTTCACAAGACACATATCGCATCCTTCTGCAATGACTGTGTAAAGAGGAGCATCTTCCCTTGCATGCAGAAGTAATTCAGGCTCAGTGGCTGCAGAAAAAAAGTCACCCATCCAAGGAACAGTTCAAAGCCAGGCTTACACAAGAGATTTATCCATTTACATGTACGTATAGGGATGTGTATGCGTGTGTGTGTGTTTTGCAGGACTCCTCTACCTGCTCCAAATAGAGATGCAGTTATTTTATGTAAGAGTATTTTTTTAGAATCAGTATTGCTTATTCCACCGCTGTATGATTGCACTGTAACAGGTCTGGTCCCTGTGATGCTTTGAAGGCTGGAAAGTGTTGTGTACTTCCCCAGCACAGTTAAAAACAAACCACACAGAAGAAGTAACAATTATAAATATACAACTTTAAAAAATTACTGTTAAAGATTTATTGCAATAATACAATAAAATTTAGAAAAAAACCAAAAACATTTGTGTTGAGTTACATCTAGTTCAGAAGTTGCAGAGAGGCCCCGAGTTTTTGCAGTGACGAGCAACCCTTGGGTGTCCCACCTGAGACCCTTCAAAGGCACCTGATTTTCAGCAGAGGGCTGGGCTCTCAAAATCAGGCTCTTCCTTGGCAGCCCAGATCACTGGTCACAGACAAAAGCCACGGCCTAAACTGAAATTCCCACATTCATGCTACCCAAAGTGTTTTGTAAACTCTCAGCTGGCTGTCTTCAAATATCTATAATTACAGATATTCCTGCCCTCCCTCCCCCACCCCCAAAACAACCTGGAAAACTAATCCTGGCAATTGCACTCAAGGTTTGGACACACACAGCTCTTCCTTAGCTACACATGTGCAAAACACTTTAAAAAAAACCAAAACAAAAACCAACCACAATCTGTATTGTGTTACAAAAAAGTTTCATGAAAAGACCAATCCCAATGCATTTTAACACCCTCGCAGTGCCATTGTGCACTTTTACAATATGACATGGTTGCAAATGAATTGCTTGGAAAACATGATAGTTATGAAGTATATGGCTTAAAAAGTTTTTTTTGTGTAGGTTTTTCTTTCCCTAAGTAAATGACAGTGTACAGAGCTGACTCATGGCCTGACCTTTAGAGGTTCAAAGTAGCACAAAGGCAGCAATGAAAGAATGACTAAAATGTGTATTAAAAAAAAGAAAAGATATTTATATGGCAGGGTCCAGTGCAAAATAAATGGGGATCGACGCTAAGAGCCCAATATACAGTACTGGTGAGTACATGCTGGTTGCTAAGAACTGCAAAGGATCCGATAGCTGCAAGTGAGTAAAGTGCTGTGAACTGAACAGTGACCCAGCCCTCCCGGCCATGGCAGCACTCGCTGCTGGGGGGCGCTGGGGGGCACCGTCCCCGTTCAGGCTGCAGTAGTCAAAGGAGTCTTGGCTGTTCTCTTAAAACAAACCCAGCTATTGGATTTAGACCAAAAGAATGGTTAGGACCGAGGGTGTCTTTGCCTAACAGCGTGTGTGCTGTTAGCGCAGAGTTAAGGGTCTTTGGTTTAAAAAAAAAAAGAAAAATTAAAAGATACTGCTGACAACAGATGCCCATCCCCAAGGCCAAAGAGAAAGAGCTGCCATACAAGAGGGGCAGAGGGCTGGGAGACATGATACTCGGCTGGTTCCCCTGGCATGGAGCTCACTGGGGTAGGCAGGCATTGGTACCAAAACTACTTTTCCACCCGCTCCTCAGTGGAGGTGGGAGGCAGTGCTGGCTGGCCTGGAGAGGAACCGCACAGCTCTGGTGGCCAGAGCAAAACCACCACAAAAAGACTCTGCGAGACAGCCAGGTAAGCCAGCCCTGGAACCAGGGCTTCAAACACGCAGGAGGACTCTGCCTGATGGCAGGGACATGGCTTGTGCATCCCTCCCTGCAGCCTCGCCATGCTCCCGGTACAAGCTGCATCGCCACAGGGAGCAGCGGTGGAAATCTTCCCTCTTGGAGGGGTGGGAGGATGCTTTTACTTTAGTTTACCCTGTGGAAAAGTGCAATGTCCCAACTATATAAAATGTAAACCATACATTGGAAGCCTCACTGAGCAAACCCATCTAAGTAATACATACCACAAGGCAGAGGAAGTGGAGGAGCACTTGTTAATGAACACATCTGTCAGTATCACACCTCCTGTAGTTTTACAAGGGAGCCAGCTGCGCTGTGAGCATTTCTGCAGTGAAATGAAATCAACTTCTTGGCATTCAGTAAACAAGAAAAAAAGCCCCACCATAAACATAAAATAGAATAGGGTTTAAAACACATGTAGTGTAGAGACTGTGTGACTTCATTAAACTAGCTTGAAATGAGGTTTTTCTAATATTAAAAAGTGGCAACATGGTGTCATAACTGATGACTATTATTGCAACAATGCAATCCTGTATCAGCATCAAATATGGGTCTAGCTAAGAGAACGTCCAGTGTTTCTTTGGTGTATGATATTAAGAGTAAAGAGCCTGCGTGCTTTGGACAGCACAACATGAAACTTCTAGACTACCTACCAGTGGAAACAGCATGAAACAAGCCAGTTTTCTATGGCAAAACTGGGTAGAGATTCACAACCAAATGTAAAAGAGCAATTTGCTGTGTGAATTCTTGTCCATGCTGATTCTTTGTATTAAAAATATGGCAACAGATATTAGAAAACATGTTAAAAATGCATAAGTTTCATGTCCTGAATGAAAAAAATTTAGAAATACACATTTTTGCATTATGCAAGACAGATTTAAAACACACACAAACAAAAACCCTGTAAGGAGTTAAGAAAACATGAACTGCATTTGCACCACTGTCCAGACTGCACACTGAGCAGCCTTCTCTCTGTACTCATCCCAATTCAAATACTCCAAAATCTGTTTCTTCAGAAAGTAGAGCTGGAGGCTGCCGTGTCCTCCTTCTTTGATACTCAACAATGCAGACAGAACCAAGACACAAAGTGCCATCACAGAATCCATCAGAAGTACGTAGCTAGCTAATTTACAAAATGGTACCATCACAGTCATCTTGGGTAAATAAAAAGGTTTTTCTGGTTTACAAAATGAAAGTCTGACCTTTTTTTTGTTCCAGGCACTACTTAACTGAATATGTAAGGTTTACTACAGCATTGCCGGGGAGGGATTCCTTCCACAAATCCTATGATCCTTTTCCCATGCTCTTTAGCGATGTCCAGTGTACGCCTTCAGCCACGAGGTCACCGAGGCAGCAGCGGACGAGATCATTCCACCGGCGCTGCTGCTGGCAATGGGCTGAGATACCTGCGTGCTCTGGCTCTGCAGCATCTCCACCTGCTGGGAGGGGATATCGCAGAACCTGGGGCTTGGCAGATTCTCCCAGTCTGTCCCTAGGTCTGTCTCTTCATCACTGACATGCTCATCTCCGCTCTCGTCCGTTTCTCCAGTGGCACTGGGATCCACAAACTCCATAGAGTCTTCAAGATCAGCACTGATTTCAAAAGGCCCAGACCTGTGAACACGGACACAATGCCATTAGCCTGTTTGGTACCATGCAGGAGAGGGACTGTCACTTTGCTGGTGTGAGTCCTAGGCATGCCAAAGCACCCTGCTCTGTCGTGTACAGCAGAGAAATTAAAACACCTCTGTGTTTATCAGTTGGCAGAGAGACACTTGCTGGCTGCAGAGATAACTGTATTATGACAATGGTGAAACGAAAACAGTTGGCCAGGGAAGCGATAGCTGGGTTCCAATCCACGAAGCAGGAACGGCGGAAGAGCTGTTCTGCTTTGGCAGTGGATAGTGTGAAACATGTACACATAAAAGCAAAAGCTATTGATAATAACTCACAGCTCCACTGGTGGAAATCTCAGCTTGATGCAGAACAGTTTTTATTTTTAACGCTAGCCCTCACCAGGCCAAGACCGCTGACAGAGCTGCAGCCAGGGGAAGGGTGTAGTTTACAACTTAGAGAACTGGGTTGGCACAACTCACTAGTGGAGACTTCCCATAGCAGCACTTCACCCTGAGCAACATCAAGATCTTTTTTACTATGAGGCTGGTCAAACACTGGAACAGCTTGCTCAGAGAGGCCGCGGAGTTTCCACTGGAGATACTCAAAACCCCACCAGCCACTGGACCTTGGTAAGTTGCCCTAGTTGGCTCTGCTTTGAGTGGGGCGATGGGCTGGATGTCCAGAGGTCCTGGTCAAACCCACCTGCGTGTGACTCCGAGTTCCCTGCTGCCACTGCCTGGTGGGAGAAGCAATTGCATCCCACCCCATCCCACTGCTTTGCACTAGAGTACGGGCAGCCCAAATCTGAAACATCTTTACTGAGCCAAAGCAGGCAGTTTCACAGACCCCATGACCCACGGTCAGAGAGCGCGAGGTTTTCAAGGAGGCAGTGAAAGGTGGATTCCCCACAGCAAGCAGCATCCCTGCCAAAGTTCATTCCAAAGCACAAAGCTGCTCGGTGAAACAGCAGCAAGAATTTAACATGGGTAAGAGTGTTTCTGCAGCCTTAGCGGGAGAAGCTGCCTGAAGCAGTGATTTAGCATGGAAAACTGTAATCCAAACAATTAAAGCTTGGTAAAGTTATATGTATCTGAAAACAGTAGCTTATAAAAGGAGACTGTCAGGCAACTACAGGCCTAGATATCTAAAGGAAAATAAAGAGAGCTGGTTGCTGCAAACTTTGCAGACAGCTGAGAAATTAAAGGTAAACACTCCTCTTTCATAATCCGGAAAGGAATGGGAGTGCTGCCTTCTGGCAAAGCATTTTGCTTAACAAGGCAACATAAGAAGAGAGTCATCAGGTTTAAGACCAGAAGGGACCATTAGATCATCCTGAGTGACCTCCTCTGTAAAAAAGGCCATTACGTTCCACCCATTCCCCCTGCCCAGTAACTTCTGCCTGATGAAAGCATCCATTCCAGAAACTCATCCAGCCTTGACAGGACAACATAAGGGAACAGAGAATCCCCACCTTCATTCTTGCAGGTAATTAATCTCTGTGTTAAGTGCATGTGCCTCATTTCAACCTAGCTCAGACACTTTGCTTCCAGTGGCATCTATAAAGCTGTTCAGTAGCCTGTATTTTCTCCCCATAAAGGTGTGGAAATAGGTCACCTCTCAATCTCATCTCTAGCAAGCTAAGACAGTTCTATACGGACTAAACTATGCCCCTCACTGCTAGGTATTTTCTCCAACTCTTTCCTGTAACCTCTTCTTTTACTATGTGGACCCGACTGATGCATGTGGAGCTCAGTAACATTTGCACAGGGAAGGGAGACCCACTATGGCACTGGGACCTTCTACAGCAGCTGCTTTCCAGGACACAATTCTTCATTCTCTGGGTATTTCCTGCACTCTCCCTCTTTTCAGGCAAGCAGCAGCAAGTACATAATTTTTTCCAAACTGAGCTATGTTACAAAGATTTGGCTCCCCATATCTTTGGGCTGAATCAGCAGAGTTATACCCAGAGAACATAAGGTAAGTGGTTAGAGGCATGCAATCAGTTCCTCTCAGTGGCACTGCAGGTTTTTAAATAAAACTGGATCTGTACACAAGAATAAAGTGGAAAAGTATATTTCAGAACATTACTGTGTGTAAAGGGGGATAAAGCACTTGTCAGATTAAACAAATATTTGCAGACTATCTCAGGCACAAGTGACTTGTGACTGGATTATCCCAACAGGAAATCAATGTTGTTGGCTTTCTTGTATTTAGATTGTAAAAAAAATTATTAAACCTGGTGCATGCAGCCCACAGGAACCGATGTTCTTTTCATCACGTACTGAGTTAACAGAAAACTTGTCTTTAATCTTAATTTACATATAAATGAATATTATTTGAAGTGTTGACTTTGGTCTAGGTTGTTCATTGACTGGAAGTATTTTGGGAAAGGTTTACCTAGTATTCGTTTTAGGGTTTATATTGCTGGATGTTCCTAGGTACTTACACGTTGGCAAGATGTGGGCAGGGTCGTATCCAGAGTACAGTGAGACTGCCTGGCATACGTGCTGCTGTCCCCTGGAGGAAAAGAGTTCCTGCTTCTGGGCATAGGGGAAACAATTCCATAATCAGCTATGAAGCCTCCAGCTGAGCCTGCCATATGCAAAAGCACAGCATACACACATCTCTGAAGTCTAATTTCCTACTCAGGACCCCCTTTTTCTGTCCTCTCTTGTCTCCTCCTTGTAACTACCCTGAATTCTGATGTGCTGAGGACTGAGCTATAGGTACAGCAGAAGAGAATTTCCCTCATAAGTAACAAGGCAAATGCATAACTTCAAAAGGGATTCAGTCACAGGTGAGTTGAGATACTGCTGTTCTTACCTGCCCAAGTTCTCAGTGTCTGGGCTGACCAGGTACATAAGGTTCCTGAGCGTATGCAGTGGGTGCAACAGATCCAAATTTACATGCTACCATGGGGAAGGTAAGAAAAAGACATGATCAGTTACTGGAGGAAACCTGCAGGCACAGTTGATATTTTAAAAGCTATTTAAAGAATCCCCATATACATTCCCCCTACCTGAGAGAAGCAAAGGTGAAGGATATTAGCATTCAGCTTCTTCACTGCCCGCGTGAACCTGTGTCTGCTGAGATTCTCTCCACAGAACTCGCTGTTGAAACACCATACACACACATATATATACAGAAAGCAAAAAGCTGTGAAAATACACCTACTGGAGACATCAGCATTCTGTGCCCTGGCTTTGTAACAGATCCCAGAGCAAACATCCTTACAGCAAGCACTTCTTTAAACTGTACAGCCAGTTTTAGAGTGCTCAGGAGATTAATTTTTCACCTAGCAAGACTGTTAGCATTTCATCAACAAGCACTGCTTGCCGTAGTCTCACCAGTTTCAACAAGACAAGCGATGTAAACTCTATGAAACTCAAAGATCCCTTGTAGCCGAGCTATTTCAGCTCTCCTTTTACATCTTGCATCATTTCCTGTTCCCAAGCTCTTCCTTCTGCAAAGACTGAGCACCCAAATAATAGTATTAAAAAAATGCAGAGACCCTACACAAATTTTGTGCCTTCACTTTGGCAACTGCTGTTTTTAAACACTTAAAAGAATCTCGGCAGCATATTTGAGACCTCTGGAAACCTGACGAGGTCTACACCTCCCTCAGTGCTTCTGTACAGATCCCATCTGCTCCACACAGACATTAAAAACATAACAGTGCTTTTCATCACAACTGAGATTTACCCAACACACTCCTAGACGTCTGGCAGCCAGGTACATTCCCCCTTGGTGTTTTATCCTAAAGAGAATTACATTGCTGTCATGCCATATTATAAGGCCTTGTTCCAAAGCACTTAATGTAGTGGAGCTATTCAAGATGACTACAAGTTGCTGAATTGAGCTGGGATTTTGTAAAGTACAGTAGGGTCTCATAAAATGAAAAGTGCTATTCATGGACTGTCATATTTCTTTTCTAATTTGAGGATGCTGAATATACCAATTAGAAAGCTGTTGTTTTCAACTATGATGGTTGGTCTACACTCTCAGGAGGTAAAAGAGGGAGGAACTATTGACTGGTCTAAAATCCTACTGGCCCTCCACCCAAAATTAAACAGCACAAAAATCCATGAGCCATCAACCATTACCATAAAAGCTGTTCCAAGTAATGACTTCGTTCCCAAAACCAAACTGAATTAAGATCAGTCAAAACTGGTCACTGATTCACCTCCTCAGAGGCTTGCATTTACTTGCCTGTTGCAGAGCTTCTTGGGAAGATTTACATCAAGTATGAGAGACAAAGTGTTAACAAGCTGAGTTGCATAGCACAATGCAGCACTGATGGTATAAGCAGGGTTATTATGTTCCATATCTAAAAGAAATAAAAACATCATGAAAGTCATTTTAAATGAAGTCTCAGTGGGTGTGTTAATGCATTAGTGAAGTCTACTCTGGAAAATGTCATTTGTAAGTACTGAGAACAGCCTGAATCCAGCAATCATTTACAGTGAAATCTGTCAGAAGTTGGTAGAAAATAGTAATTCTTGGAATTCCTGTTAAAACGACGACATGTGAACCATGTCAAAACTGTGAATAATTAACTTTATCTCTCTATTACATTGTGCTGTGCCCCAGCAAGCATTTCCTGCAAAAGAGGATTTCAGTGGACTAATCCCTATATTGGTATTTATTTCTGACTCAGGTTGGTCTGGGTGAGAACAAATGGACCAGGCTACTGCTCCTCAGTGCCTTCTGTTGGCATCCAAGGCTGCAAGTTCTATGGCTTCTGGAGTATCACAGATGCCTAATCAGACCTTGCTCCTTACCTGGTCCTTGTGTAGTCTTCTTCTCTTCCACCCAATTGTAATATGCTGAATAGTCTCCATTATTAGGAAGGGTTATCCAAGGCCCTGTGATACTGATGCTGGTGTCCCCGTTATGATCATCACACACCCATCTCCCAGAGAGATACGTGGTTCTCCTGGCTTCCGCGAGCTTGCTCACAGTGCTAGAGGTCATAGCATTGTCACTCTCAGAAGACACATCTGCAGGATCTCTGTAGCACCCAAAGAGGAACAGAGTGTTTTTAAAGAAATTTTAGAAATATAATCGGAGATGCACTTGGCAGGCACTTAGCCAGATTTCACAGAGAGTGAAATGCTTGTAGAAACACTCTTGCAAAACTCCTTGTTCCTCAAACTACTTTCCTTTGTTCTGGGATTTTTACTTATCTATTTTAAGAAAGTTTAACATTGGATACATACCTCAGATCTCTCAGTGGGGAGATGCTAGCACCTCCAGATTCTTCTATTCTGGACCTCTATCTTTGGGTCAGATGCTTTGCCTTTGGGAAACACCTCCTCCCCACAGATGCTAAGGGAGTTAGAGTGCCTGGCTTAGACTTATATGACTCACTTCTGGGTGTCTAAAGCTAAGCAAAATGAGTCCAAAAGGATAAGCCTTCTGTACCTCATGCTTGTCTTTACTTCTTCAATGGGAAATATGACTGACGTTAGCTCCAGGATATGCGTCCGACGAAGATTTGCCAGATGCTCGTACTGGGTTTTCAAGTCATAGGTTTTTTTCTCTACCAAGTCTCCCAGCTTGCGGTTATGCCTCTGGATCTTCTCTTTCTTCTCCTGATGCCGCTGAGCCCTGCGATAATGCTTCTGGTTCTCCTCTTTAATTCTCAGAAGCCCCTCCGTGTCTGTGAAAACAGCAGCAGATGTTAGCCTTGGAAAAGGAGCTGTGAGGTACTTGTAGTAAGCTTGAGAAAAGCATTATTAGTATTTATAGAAAAAAAAGACCTGTAACAACTTTAAACAGAAAACCCTGCTAAACTATTAACATCTTCCAGCGGCTAAGTGGTACAACTTCTTAATCTTTTCTGAAGATCTCCAAAGAGACTGAAACTGGGATTAATCTTTCCCCATCTTTCACCCAGCTATTTTTGGATTTGGAGCAGAAAAGCCAAGATTTCACAGTTTAATTAAACTTCTGAGGTAATCATTATGACAGAAATAGCTTGACTGTACACGTTTGTGTGGTGCTGGCCAAAAAGACATGCATTGCTTGCAGCCAAAATCAAGTGCAGATAGCATCTTCATTCACCATTTCTGGCACCACTGCTGCTGTTAGTGTATGTTATTTGGGCTTTGCGCTTATGTATGTGCTCTTAAAGGACTTGGATCCCAACGGTGCAGACTTCTTGTTACCACAAGGGAACACTGACTACCTCCCTTTCCAGTCACAAAATGAGAAATGCACTTATGTACTCAAGTGCTGCAACGGTCTGAATTTACTCCATGCATCAAGCACACTGAGGCTTGGAAAAATATCCTTCAAGAGCATCTGCTGATTCTCCTATAAAATAATTGACTGCAGTAATGCTTCCAAAAACATATGGTGCCAAAGACAGCAAGTTAACCACTTCTGTCTTTCAAAAGCATACAGAAATATTTCTTATACACACTCTCCAAATACATGTCTAAAACTCTTAAGGTACCCTAGTTTGAATGACAGCCCCCATCTACTAGTCACTCACTTCCCATTTTTATGGCTGAAAAGAAACAGTGTTAGTCAGGTTCTCTTACAGCAAGGCATCACTTCCCTGTAATCAAAAAGTGGGATAACTGTCCCTTGCACAGAAGGGAAGCACTAAGGCCTGACATCATTTTACTGATGTATTTTGACTGCAAGGCACAGATGAGACCAGAGCTACAATAAGAATGGTCCGTGGCACTCAAAGCAGCTGCATTATGTACTACTAAAATCAGGAAAACTTCTAAGCAGCTACAGCTACCTCAAACAACACATTCAGACTATCAGTCTTCCCAATAGGGGAGCACAAAAATTAAAAGCCACATCCACAGAACGGGACCCAAGACAGATTCCCATCCACAGGTCTGTGGCAAGCCAGCACATGACACCCTCCTGCTAGTCCTGGTTTGCACCTGCAGAACTGGAACTGCACAGACATCTGGCTGGTCCGTTGTCTAGCAGGGTGGGAGACCAGGACTGCTGGTACCCCTCAGAGTGTGCCTGCCCCAGCAGACAAAGAAGTGTGCTTTCTTCAAATGTCAGGAATTATTTCTAGTCATCTAACTGATCTGTGTTGATCCATGTGTTTGGTAGGAAGGAATATCTGATACATGGGAGATGCAAAGTCCCAAATTAAAGAAGGTGAGAATAGTTTCCCTGTGCAGATAAGTAGTAATAATTCTCAGGTTTGTAAAATAAATGACCCCCTGTTAGAGGAACCATAGAAAATTGACTTTTGTCTGAGTGATACCAAGAATCCCTATGTGACCACTAGTAATTTAGTTTCCTTTAAGCATTCCTGTAACATCAATGGAAAAAATCAATTAATGCTTGCATTCATATTCCCAAACTCTCCTTTTGCATAAAGAATAAGAGACAGAGGAGGAGTAAAACATCCATCTGTTCAATTTTCACATTCATATTGTACTTGAAAGGCTACTTTTTCAGAGAGTGAACTCCCTTTTCTGCAGGTCCAACAGCAATTATTTGAGAAGCAAGCGAGAACACTGCACACGTTTCCTCTTTAGCAGTCCCAGTGCAGAAACAACTATCTTTTTTTGGCACAGCATCTCTGCTTTATGACCCAGTTTATGAGGTGATTAAAATTTGTTCCCAGAAGTATTTCAGGACACCACTGTGTCCCACACATCTACACTGCCTGATAAATGCAAGCACAGGCACGCTGATCTCTGCCCAACAGAGACCTATGCCAGGTATTTGCAAGATTGTCTCCTTGAACTGTTCTCCACCGACAGAAGACAAACACACATATTTGAAAACCTTATTTTAGGGAGCACCAATTATTGAGGTATCCAGTCAACTGCAAAAGCAGGAGCCCGGCGTTCTAGAAATTGTTCTTATTTCAGAAAACTAAACTATGCCATATCTAAGAGAAAAGAAACAACCTATTTACATTTTCTAATGTGGTCCAAGAGTGAACCAAGTTGGGTTCCTGATCTGCTGGCTACTCATGGAAAGAGTTCATTTTGGGTCTATCTGCAAGAGCAATTGGGGGGTAATTGAGCTAACAACAGGTCAGTTGGGCAATAGTTAGGTCAGTTCACAGGTTAAATCTAATCAAGTTCACTGTGAATCAGAGAAGTTGCAAAATCTGCAGACAATACACTTCACGCAACAGCAGAAAAGTGGAGGAACTCCACTCCCCAGTTAGTCCTAGCATTTTGCCACCTTCAGAGCTGCATTTTGAGAAAAGGTGACTAAGTTCCTCAAAGTCACATTGACCACCTCTTCCCCTTTCTTCACAGTTATTATCTCCTTCATAATAACCTTCTACCTACTGAAAAGCTTGCTTTTCCTCTCTTCTCTAAACCAAACCAAACATCATTTCTCTTAGTCATTCCTTGTGTTTTATTCCTAATACTCTCTTCCAGACTTTGAGCAATTAAAGAAAGATACAAATCAACTGGAGAAATTGGACACCAGACTTCCACTGAGGCAATACCAATGCTGGGCACAGCAGGATAATTGCTTCCATCTTAAACACAGTGCTTATATTAGTATAACCCAGAATGAGGACTGAACCTTTCTGGAGCGGCACTAGATTGATAATTTTTATTTAATTTGCAACTCCCAGATCCTTTCCTGCCAAACCTCACCACTTAACCCCACTTCGGGTTTATGTGTTTCTCCTTCCAAAACAGATATCCTTTTCAGACAATATGTCAATTTATCTGCACGATTTTGAATTTGATCATGTTCTCCACAGAAGTCCTATCGTCATCCACCTTGGCTTCCTCCATTCCACCTTCTATTCTACCATGCAAGCTATTACAGAAAATATTGAACAAAACTGGACCAGGAACAGGCTCCCACTGAGCTCCACCTGTCTCACCTCCTTGGTTTGACAAGTATCACTACTCTTTGAATGCAGCCTTTCTAGGCTTTTGTGTCAGCCTTACAGTGATTACACCCAGAGCAAATGTCTTTGCTTGCTCGTGAGACAGGTTGGGGTAGCGCCCATGGGCAAGGTATGTTGCATCTTCTGCTTCATCCTCCACTAGACCACTTGATCCCCAGACAAGGGGTTAATTGGACATGGCCTATTCTTAACAAAGTGATGCCTATTTTTAATTACCTTATCTTGTAGCTACCTACAAAGTGGCCAGAGGTTTATAATAGGATGACTGTGTCAGCAGTTTAAGGTTCTCCCCTTCTCCACCCTTTGAAAACAGATACTGTTGTCATTCTGTTTCCTGGGCCATCCTCTCTCCCTCATGTGTTCTCAAGTGCTCATGGACTACTTCAGCTTGTTCCTTAAGTTCCCTACAATGAATCTCATAAGGCCTTGCTGACATAATAAAAATAATATTCAGCTGGCTGTATTCTTTCCTTAGTCTGCAGTCCTCTCATGATGTAAAGTTTCAACTGGCTTAGCAGCTGATCACATTTTCTTTCAAGAAGACAAAGCAAAGAAAGCGACAAATGCTTCAGACTTCTTTGCACTATTTGCTCTCTTTCCTGTTAACCAACAGACTGTTACTAAGAAAAAGATGGAGTAGGCAAGTAAGAAATGTATAATATCCATCCTCCTTATTAATTAAAAATCATTTTGCATCTCAGCCTTTTTGATGTTATCACCACAAGCTTGTGCTATTTCTTTATAACTAGCCTCAGGTATATGCCTCTGCTTCCACTCTCTGTACAGCTCCTCTTGAATTTCAAGTCATAAAAATGTTCCAGATTCAATCAATATGCTTCTGAATATGCTTCCAATCTTTCCCTTGCAAGTAGGTTGTAAGAAGTACTGCATTTTCTCTCCTGAAAAATGACCCTAAAAATCTCCCATGTATAAAAAATTTATTGAGTTTCAAAACTGAAGGTGCTGAACAGTAGCAACTCACCAGCCTGTGCCATATTTCAGTGACTCTTGCTCAAGTAGGATTTTAGGATTTCTAGACAGGCATGGGTTAAAATTCATCAGTTACATGACATTGGTAACAGCTGCAGAACTGTTTGCTCCTCTTTATCAAGAGGAAGTGATCAGAAACACTACACTGAATAAAGCCATCTCTAGGGACAAAGCCAAAGTCATAGGCTGCTAAGCATTTACTTTTAAAGCTGTTGCAAAATGATCTCCATCCAGCTGAATGTCTACTGTTTGCTAATTAAACCCCAAGCATAAAAAGGCTAAAATCGACTCACTGATTTGCCTTCAAGTGGATTTAAGAAGTGACGGTTTGGAAATTTACCATTTTTAAAAACTAACAGTCGAATTCACTTCAATTGATTTTTTCACTCTGAGGCACAGAGTTTGCCACATCACAAAAGCATAGGCATTACTCACGTCTTGTCATTTCATCATTTTCTTTGCAAATGGTCTGTTTCAGCTGCTCAATCCTCATCTTGCAAGACATTATTTTCCATCTCTGAAAAAGAACATTCAGCAACTCTAGGGCACAAACGACTTCAAACACACTGACTAATGATTAACAACAAAGCCAGCAGCTTTAGTGCAAAAGTAGCAGGATGTTCTTAATTGGATCAGATGAACAAATAAATATTTCATATACTGTTTTGCACACAGAAGAATGCCACAAACAAACTGAATGCCTAGTAAAAAGTCAATCAGTATAATAAGTTATTGAACAAATATCTAGTAAGAAATGAGAAATATTGATGGCTTGGAGCACTCTGCTTGCAGAGCCAATTTCAGTTTTGCTTACGACAGGCTTTTTGGGAAAGCAACACAATGCCCTTAAGGTAAATTGTAACTTTAAACTAGGAGATCTAGGAATTCAGAGAGTTTAAAAACTATGGGACACTTTGAACAACTCACCAGCTGATCAGTTATCTCTTTCCCTTCCATGGCCTTCAAAACACTAGAGGAAAAAACATGATTGAAAGTTTTATGACTATCTGGACTATGTCTGTCTCCAGCAACAGTGCATTACAGAGACTGTTTTTTTTTTCTGAGAGTTCTTATAGTTTATTTTCATTTAATAACTACAACTTACTGTTTTTGGAATTCTCTCTGTTTGGTTTTAAGATGCATCAGCCTTTCTTTCTTGTCTGAAAACCTGGAAGAGATTAAATGATTTCATTGATATTTTGCACAATATGGCATTATAAGTTGTCTGAAAAGATAAAAAAGACTTAAGCTTGTAGAAGTCTCTAAACCTCAACTATCTGTCTTAATCTTGAGAAGTAATGACTAAACATATAAAACTCTTGCAGAATTCTAGAGCATGTGTCTCAGGAATTGCAACAGAACCTCTAAGCTGAAGAAACATCAGCTTGTCATATTATTGACCTTGTAAGCAAATTGCTTGCTTCTTCTAGAAGATCTATAGCTTAGCGATATCAATATTTTGTGTGTTAAGAAAAACATATACTACTCTAAAATCCTTTAGTCACTGGAGAAATTAACAGTGCCATCTCAGATACCATAGCGAGTCTGAACTGGGGTATTCTACAGGCTTGATGGTATTAGCTGAGTCCACTCCGGCAGCTGGAAATACAGGTTTTCATACACTGTGCATTGCATTTTCTCTTTTCTAATGTGGAAGTGCCTCACTTTATTCATTAAAGGGTCCAAATAGAACAGCACTCTCTCAAGACTTTTACATGACATCCAAATCTTTGTGTTAGTAACAGCAATAAGTTGCATTGTCTTCTACTTATTTCTGCTAGGCACTTGTAGCCATCACAAGTCCATAACCCAAACGTCTGCTTGAGTTCAGCTTCACTGGATGTGTAAGGTATAGGAACTGCAAAGAACTGATCAGAAGGGAATTTTTTTTAGAATTAATCATCTGTTGTCACCCTTGGAATATGCAGCAGCCATGTTCTGCTCCCCTCCATGTTCCACAATGTATTGAGAAACACATTTAAAGAAAATGGTATATGAACGATGCATATTGAGAAATTACAGTGAACCATGATGTGGCAAAGCTGACAGTAAGAGCAAGCAGCAAGAGAAACAGCCAAGAGAGTTAGATGGCATAAAAATAGCAAGTGTGCTTTGTCTTCTGCCAACATATAGCTTTCCAACTTTCCCTTGTGCTTCCCATGTTACAGCACCATCCTGATCCACACCTCAAAACTGTCTTGGGGTGAGTCCACATATGGAAAAACAATTCATTAATTTCCCTCTGAAACATGAAGAATTGAGTTTCACCCTAACAGAGGTCTAATACTTCATATACAACCCATCAAGTCCTTTATTTCAGGGATAGCTTTATTTAGAAAGAATTACACAGTAAGCCTTGACAGGGTGGCATCTTGGGCCTCTCTCTGCTCAAGTCTGTGGGTTTGATTTCAGGTAAAAATTTAAAATGCTTCATTTCTTTCCTTGAAGTGCTGAAATCTGAAAGCTTGGTGACTAACTTCAGGTTCAGAAAGTGTGTAATCACCCTTCCAGATGACATTAGCATTAAAACAACAGCAAAACTACTGGCTGCTGTCTTCATAGTCAACCAAAAATATCTGTTTTCCTTCCAAAACAAACCAAAACCAAATGCGGGTGCTTGGCATAAAAAGCCAGAGGCCATGCGTGAGCCAGAGCAATGTGGTGCAACTGGAGCCTGGCTGCTCAACCCAGCGCATTCGTTCTTCCTGTGTGTCCTCACCCCACCAGTCATCATGGAAATTACAAGAGTGCACCGTACTAGACTCCTGTTTACCACAAGTAATGTGCACCTACTGTAGCCCTGACCTTTGGCTGCAACCAAAAATAACTTGGCCCAGAAACACACCACTCGGCAGTCACACAGGGAGAGAGAGCTGGGATAATTTGGCAATTCTTGTTTTCAAAGCTGGATTAATGGGCACAGAGTCTGACTGCGCAAAATTACCCAAATCATGTCCATCACATCAGCAAAAAGTAGAATGATCTGTCAAGAATCTGGGACTAAATTAAGTTCTTACTGTGGAAGAAAGATAGAAATATTTGTGAAAGCCTACAAAAATTACAGCTCACCACACACTTCAGCAACTATGTCAAACAGCTCCTACAAACTTCTTTAGCAGGTTTCTCCTAAGCAAACATTTCCACTTCTTTATATAGCCCTAATTTTAATTGCATCACAACAAGTAACTAATTTTTCTCTAAGTATCTACAGCCTTTCAATTTGGCAAAGAAACAAAACTTTGGATGAACTATTATAGGAACTCCCATAAAACGTAAACTGAGAGAAGGAGAGAACGCAACATCTCAAATAATCCATTACATGTTCCTCTTTCCTCAAGTCTTATCACATTATGCTAAGATTTTCTAGTTACCTAGCTTATTTCCACATGTTCATAATTAAGAAGCAACCAGAAACGAGGACTTCTTGATCTGTAGGAATTGATTAATGCTGAAGGATTTGAGAACAGCAATAGGGGCATCCACTACTGTACCTATTCACTATAATAAAACTCTATTGTTGCAAAAACTCACTATTCCCAATCATAATCCACAGCTTAGAGAAGTCAGACAGGCTTAGACATCTCAATTATATTGTCTTTGGCTTTTGCCATCTGCAGACACATAAAGCAAAGCAATTCAGTATGCCTGTAAAATACACTCTGAGAATTTATGCATATGGCAGGCTGGAGTAAATTTCCAGGAGGAAGAAGAGTCTCCGAGCTGAAACCAACATAAAGATGCCAGCTTAGCTTTTGAATATACAACACATTACTAATGAAAAGGAGAACGTCAGTAATTATTTTACTGGAGGACTTCCGGACTACTCATCGTTAATTGTAGCTGTACTTCAATAATTAATCTTAACAGCTCCTCAATCTCTCCCCTTCACACATACAGAGTGTGATTTTTGCCAGACATATGAACAACTTGAGTCTTACTGTAGCTTTTATAAAAATTAGCACACAAAGCAGTCCAATGAAAAGAAATCTGAAAGAATTCTTACTGTTAGAATATGAAATAATTTATCTTCTAAGGAAAAAAATCACAAGAAAATTCTAAAAATAAAACACCACTGGATACAAGGGGTAATGCTCACTTTCTTTACTTTTCACAAGAGAGAACAATCCTTTTCCCCAGTCTGTAACACTTTAAAAAGACAAATGGGAGGCCCAAGTGACCCCATACACTTCTACATTCTGAATTTCCCACACTGTGCTTATGACCAAGTCACACAGAAAAGCCCTTGTCATGACCCTGTCAGCCTCTCCAGCACCAGCCATAACACTGATATCTAAAATTAACCCAGGTACTACTAGAAGACATAAAATAAACAAATAAATAATGATGACAGTAAACAATCTGAAATCCAGCCAGTTAGCCACACCTGTCCCTGCATGACTTTGCCATGGTATGTGGTCACTGTTTAAAAAGTCACTCCCTTTCTCCATGCTCACATCACAAGAAACACATAGACACCCACTCACTGCTTACAATGAGGAAACAAAGGAAACTGACCTCTGAAGTGACAAGCTCTCACTTCTATATCAGTCATTCCAAGTATTAATTATAGAATGCAGCCAAAATACTTCAAGCACAGTTTTAAAAATAAGTAATTCCATTATCTTCAAAAGAACAAGAAAAAACTGAGCTTTACAAGGCTTTCCTGATGCAATCAAGCATGCTTATGTTATTCACGTTATTAGTCATATATGTTATGTTGTTCCTTTAATTCATTAATACGAAGTTGCTGTTTCAATGAATTGCACTACTGCTTGGGAAAGTTTTGAGCAGCAGGAGAAACAAAGCCTGGGGAAGTTGAGCATATAGGGAGGCTCTAGGAGAACAGAACAGCAGTGATCCCCACAGATGGAACCACGACGTCCACACAGACTTGGGAGGAAAGACAAAAAAAAGAAAGAGAGCCTTACTTCCTGCAGTTAAGAAACACAGTGTAAACATACAGAAGATTTTCTAGCCACAGATGAATGGGAAAGTTAAAGCATCTTAGGAGGATGCAGTGAAAACTGTCAGACAGAAGAGCTGATCTTGTCTCACATGAGAAGGTATGAGAAAGATAATGAGGGTTTTTCTTCCAACAAGCTGTTGCTTCTGGTGCTTTGGCTAAGGCTGCTTCTTTATGGTTTCATTTTTCTGATGGGTAGAGAAATTACTTAAGCCTTGGTTAATACAGAATGACAGTGGTTCCACCATAACAAAGGCTACAATTGAATTTCTATAATTATGCCTGAAGTTTAGCCAAAATCTCAAGGCTACAGAAAAGGCAGGAAAAAGATACTTGGTTTACGTTTTAAACTCCAAATCCAATTTTTTCCATGGAAGCTACACGTAACCCCAAACAGTCTCAAACGCAAGTTTTCCATCTATTTTAGAAAGACTAAATACAGCTTGTGGTTCTATGACACAGTCTTTCATGTAAAAAAAAGAAAGCCTATCCAGTGGCAGACTAAGGTCTCAATTTTGCAAGCTGATTCACACCAGCTGACACCCCGTGCCCACTCCCACCAACATTAATGGAAGAAAGACACCACCATCCCCTTGGCTGTTCTTGCATTTGGCAGAAGGATGCAAAGAGCCTTCGGAGCGAGGACCATACCGCACCACGCGCTGCTTGCCACCTTCCCAAAATAGTTCAAGAAATCACTCTCAACAGCTGCTAATGAAACTACAAATGAAGGACCAAGAACATGGTGTCAGCCAAAAAAATCAGAGCTATTCCAGAGATGGTGCTGGGCAGACTTTTTAAGAGTCTGGGCTGGCCACGCTGTGAACAACAGCTACAGAGGGGCGATCTGCATCTGAGTCATATAATGAGAATATCTGCTTATTGACGTAACACTCATTCAGCCGCCCTTCCGTAGAGCCAATGCTTTGCAAAAAGGAGCAGGAAGGTGCGTGACTAACTCAAGCAGAGTATTTTTTTTGTAATTCCAATTTTGTAATTCCATGATTAGGACTATTTATACCCCCAAGAAAACAAAAAAGAGGTGCTGTTTCCTCACACACCTCCATGATTTTGTTTAACGATTTAGAAGACTACCGGGTTTAAGGTATGCTGCTGAAAACAGACTCGCACTTCAAATATCCTGCTGCACGGCTCTCTTTTTGCCCTGAACTATCTGGAGCTCCCATCAGCTACATCAACACGGGTGCGCCTGCCGACAGCTGCACTTAAGTGAAAGTCAGGGTGCTATTTTTTATTATTATTTTAAGCATCGCGTTGTGGGTCCTGCTCTGCCTGCCCGTGTGGGGCAGCCCCCCCCCCCAGCAGACAGCCCCACAGTGGGCCTGGCAGCGGCAGGACCGTTCCCCCGCCCCACACCCAGAGCCCCCCGCCCCGGGACAGCGGCTGAACGGCGGGGAAAGTGGGGGGGGGACGACGGGACAAACACACCGTGTCGTGTCGTGTGTGTCCCCCACACCCGGCCCTGAGGGGAGCGGGGGAGGGGCAGCCCAACGGCCGCAGCGCGGGGCGAAGTGAGGCGGGGCGGCCCCCCCCCAGCCCCGGGCGGTGGGGCAGGGGAGGGAGAGGGTGTCCCGTTCCCCCCCGCCCCGTTCCCTCAGGGCCACCAGTACCTCTCGGAGTCGCGGCCGTCGAAGAAGACGAAGTCGCCGCTCTGGACGCACTTGGCGCAGGTGAGGCGGCGGCGCGTGGTGTTGCAGAGCGGGCACCGCTCCACCGCCACGTACAACCCTTCGGCGTCCTCCTCGGCACCCCGCAGAACCGCCGGTCCGGCCCCGGCCCCGGTTTCGGCCCCGCCGCCCTGCCCGCCGGGCTGAGGCCGGCAGCCGCTGGGAGACGCCATGATGGGCTCCCCGCGCCGCCGGTCACGTGGGACTTTGTTTTCGGCCAGGGGCATTGTGGGAAACGGGCGGTGAGGCGGCCCCGGGTCCCTCCGCCGGGCAAAGAAGTAGCGAGGGCGGCTTTGAAAAGAAATAAAACATTTCCTTTTTCTTTCTCGGAGGCTGGCTGCCTGCGGCACCTGCGGAAGGAAGGAGGGCTGCCCCCTTCCCTGCTCCCGGAGCAGGAGAGGGTGGGTGAGCAGTGGTGCAGGGCCTGCCCCACAACAGCAGGCGGGGCGGCCAGCCCAGCTCCACGGGGCCCTGCTGAGGAAATGGTGCATTTTTCTTAAAAATGCAGACAGCATCCATCGCAGATCTGCCATCATGCTTAAAGTCTTCAGTACGCAGCATGGTTGTATTCCGCTTCCCAGGGTGCTGGGTGTTCGCATGAACCTCCCACAGGCACCGCTGGCTGTAACCCAGGACAGGCATCGTTTGATTTTCCAGTGTGAGACACCCTGACCAGTAGCAGGGCACTACTGGTGGGGCTCCAGCTGCAGTTCTGCTCCTCGCAGTCCTGAGGCGGCCATCTGCACCGGAGCCAGCCAGTAACACTGCTGCATGGGCCATGTATGCTAATCGAAGTCAGTCCCTACATTTACAATAATGTCAAGAACAGTTTGGGTAAGAAAAGTGGCAAATATTGGTACGCATCTCTAAGTGACAGACTAGTAGGTTTCCTCACCCCAGCCTCAAGGTTGAAGGCAGAATCAGGAGTTAAACAGATAATGATCAATGAGTATGTAAAAGCAGAGAGCCAGTCCTCTGCATCAGGGTATAGTGGGAAACACCAGGCAAGTAGAAGAAAGAGTCCACACAAGCCAAAGTAACTTAAAGCAATATCCCCCCCCTTTCAAAAAACCAAACCCAAACAAAAACATGTCCCAGTTTAAAAAACATAATCCCATCCTGTATTGTTTCCCCTTCCTAGTGTACTTACATGCTACAAAACACTAGCATGAACTGCACTATGTAGGCAGAACAAAGACAGTTGTTTTTAAGACAAAAGTTACCGTAGCAAACATTAACTTAATCAGTAGATCCGTGAAAAGGCAGAGCCCATTTCTTATCTTTAAGACTTTATCCATAGTTTTAAAGAGCATTAACTCCACTGATGAAATTATGTAGCAAGCTCTTCATTAAAATGCAATTTCTTAAAAGAGGGCTCATCTTAAATAAACTTTTTCCAGCATCCCAATAAAAGCAGGTTGTTCTTCATTTGCAGAAGATTATTGTAACTCAAGCTTATCAGTTATTACAGCTACAGTGCAAATAAAAGTCCAGCCCATAGCTGTGGAAAGTCTACAGTGTTAGAAAAACAGAAAAGTAAGCCTCTATTTAGAATGGATTTGAGTGTGGAAATCCACAGTTTGACTGTGACAAAAAATCCAATAACATAGTTAAGACAAGTTTATCATAAGGAAGCGCATGAAGTTTTTCAAACTTTTTCCAGTAAGACACATTGCAGACACAGAAGTCGAAATCACATCCTCACCGAATGAGAAATAAAAACTTGTGACAGCAAAACTAAGCCCAGCAAGACTATAACACCCTATTCTGTATTAAGCCGTTGCCCATATTGTGTCCATCAGGGACAGAGGTAGCTTTTGGCCTGGGTTGCACTTAAGTCATCTAACAGCAACCTCTAGTGGCTCAGGGAGTTTCCTGACAGATCTGTCCCATCTTCAGCAGGAAACAAGGGGAGGACATAAGACAAACCCCAGCAGCACCAAAGCCCTGTTCTGGAAAAAAAACCAACAAACTTGCTTCCAGAGAATCATAGGAGGTACCAGAACAGTCAAGGGATAGTCTTTGCACTGTTCCTAGTCACATCACCAGTCTGAGCAGGACACCTTTTGCAAACGAAGCCTTGAGTTCACTTGGAGATGAGACAAAGTACAAGAACCCCACTATATTTTCCTCAAGTCCATTTTAAAGGCAGTTCCTAACTGACATGTTTTTGTCTGGGCCAAGCAACAAGCTCCCATCATCTGAGGGGACTTCAGTAATACAAGTGGGTACCATTTTATTAAAATCTAATTTGTGTCATAACAAATTAGATCATTTGCTTAGTTACCCCTCTACTCACAGACTTCCTACATATGTTCCAGCACTGCCAGGGGCCTTGAATATCTTCTCTGTAAAAGGAGTACCAACACCACTAAACACAAGTGTTTGTCCAACCGGTAGGATCAGAGGGATTCAACAGATGTCCTCTGCAATCACTGTCTTCAAAACACTGAAATCAAGTCATGCTGGATTTTGTAAGCTATACTGTAGACAAAAATATATTTTGAGTTTAAACATGAAAATACAACATCACAGGAGCTAGGTTTCAGTACACTTAAAGCTGAGGATTTTGATAAAGCTAGTTTGAAGTACAGACTTGATTCACCTGTTTAACAGGGGAAAAGACACACATTGTTTCTCTTACAAAATACTCAAGTGCCACCTTAATACGCATTCTATTAAAAGTACATCCATTTGGCAAATTTTTCAGCTTGACAGAAGTTGTCAGAACTCAAGTAGGTTACAGACAGCGAATCTGAAAGCAAAAAACCCATTTCACAAACTATAGAAAGGCATCAGCACTTACAGCATTCAGAATGGCATCGTTTGCTTAGTAAGCCACAACTGTTCAGTTGGGTCCAGGAATACCCTTGCTTCTGATCCATGCATAATAATACAAACCTTTATTATTCTTAGTTGCTTTATGGGCCATGTTATAATGCTTTCTTGAAAGCTTTTAGAATGGGGTAGATGTTCTCAAATGCCTCATAGATTTCAGAACGCTCTTTTGCTCCTAGAAAGACATTTAGGAAAAAACATGTTAAGAACTAACAGAGTGTTGGGAATAACTGAATGCAACTCAAACCTAAGATTACAAACCATGAAGAAACACAGGAGTTTAAAAGCAACTTACTATTAGTTTAAGGCAGAATTTTTATCATACTTCCAACCCAAACCATTCTATGATTCTAAGTGGCAAAAGGGACCTTAAAGACCATCTAGTTCCAGCCCCCCTGCCATGGGCAGGGACACCTTCCACTAGCCCAGGTTGCTCAAAGCCCCATCCAGCCTGGCCTTGAACACTGCCAGGGATGGGGCATCAACAACTTCTTTGGGCAACCTGTTCCAGTGCCTCACCACCCTCAGTGAAGAACTTCCTTACATCTAATCTAAATCTGCCCTCTTTCATTTTAAAGCCATTACCCCTTATCCTATCACTACAGTCCCTGATGAAGAGTCCCTCCCCATCTTTCTTATAAGCCCCCTTTAAGTACTGAAAAGCTGCAATAAGGTCTCCCCCAAGCCTTTTCTTCTCCAGACTGAACCACCTCAATTCTCTCAGCCTGTCCTCATAGGAGAGGTGCTTCAGCCCTCTCATCTTTGTGACCCTCCTCTGGAATTGCTCCAACAGGTCCATGTCCTTCTTATGTTGGGGATCCCAGAGCTGAACGCAGCACTGCAGGTGGGGTCTTACCAGAGCAGAGGGGCAGAATCCCCTCCCTTGACCTGCTGGTCACTCTTCTTTTGATGCAGCCCAGGATACAGTTGGCTTTCTGGGCTGTGAGCTCACATTGCTCAGTCATATTCAGTTTTTTCATCCACTAACACCCCCAAGTCCCTCTCCCTCAGGGCTTCTCTCAATCCACTCATTGCCCAGCCTGTATTTGTGCTTGGGACTGCCCCAACCCATGTGCAGGACCTTGCACTTGGGCTTGTTGAACTTCACAAGGTTCACACAGTCCCACCTCTCAAGCCTGTCAAGGTCCCTCTGGAGGAGCCTCGCAAAGAACAATTTTTATCTTGCTTTAAGACTAGACTAGTTTTGTTTAATCTGTGGAACCAAAACAGTTGGCTACACTTGACAGATGCAAAACATTAGCTTTGGAAAAAAAAGCAACTGAGAAAAGCCATGGTGTTATCTGCTTAACAGTAACAGCTCTGCCTGTTGATAAGGTAAGGGGAAGATAGAAACAAGAAATGAAGGGCATTTATTCCAATACTGGAACTTGAGCCACAGTTTGAGAACTCCCCTCGTCCAGTTCCAAGACGCTTTTTTATTTTTAGGCTTTCTTACAGCACCTGTGATTTCAAAGCTAGCCTCTTCTATATTACTGCAAACAAATCTTTAATAACAAGCCTTGTACATTAACTGTATTGCAGTAAGCGGGAACATTCCTCGCCAGTGACACTACTCTATTATGCTAGTACAATATACACTAGCTACAAGAAAACTGTGTTTAAATGAACTAGCAGTTGCATTAAGTGCCACTCAGGATGAATGTGTAAACCTTTCCCTCAGAACACACTTGGACACGACTAACTCATCTGCATTACTACAACTTTTACTTTCAAAACTAAAGTTACTTTCAGGTTACTTTCTTGATTCGGGAAAAAACCTCACAGCTCAGCAAATGCAGTTCTGTCATTACAGTCAGGCCCAGTGTTCACAGACGAGGACTTACCTTAGTCCTTCTGGGCAGGCTGCACACTCAAGGGTGGTGCAATTAGTGTACCCAAACCCATAAGTATCAATGGAATGGAACTGGCCAGTATGATTTTACTGGACCCAAGAAGGTGGGTGGGGGAGACATTGGAGGGGGAAGCATTTAAGCTTTGTACTGAATGCCTTGTTCTTGGGTTAGGCTGAGCTCATTCATGATTACGAGAATCTGTGGCTGAGGCAGGCACTTCTCTTGTCTTTCACATACCTCAAAGCTGTGTTGCAAATATACATACAGCATTCAGCTCCTCTGGGAACAAGTGCCATTTACCTTTCAGTACATCTGAATAAGAGTATTTTTACAAGCTTTACAAAAGAATGTGTTAGGAACATACACTCAGTAATTCAACTTTTTTGACATGGGATCTGTGGTACAGATACCTGCTGAGCATGCTTACTCAGCAAGGCTTTTAGCTCATGAGTGTTTTGCCAAACAGTCTGGAACAAGTTCTTCCATCTCCACCCTTTCCTGTAATAATCCCTGATGTTGTCAGTGAGGTGTTTTAAGGAGTTTGCTTCCTGACCAAGCAAATTTAAATTACTTATTGTGATATTTGTATTTAAGTGACTGTGTAGTTTCTAGCACATCAGCATCCTGTTAGGATTCTGTACATTGACATGGGGCATTATGCTTTATAGAAAATAAAGGTACTCAAGTTTAACAACATGGAAATCTGAGATGCTATATGAAGCAATATGAGATTCTAGTGCAACGATACTGATATTGTTATCTCCGGAAAACACAGATAAGCGGTAGTAGGCATTAAAAAGATCGCCAAGTGGCTTTACTGTGGCGAGATAGTAGTTTAGCTAATGTTCAATTTAAACACTTTCTCAGAAGATACGGTAGCAGCTGATTACAGATATACAGAGGGAGACCACTTACCAGTCAGCACAACTTTTCCAGACACAAAGATAAGCAGCACTATCCTCGGTTTGACCATCCTATAAATAAGGCCAGGAAATAGTTCAGGTTCATAGCTGTTTCAAAGCAAGCAGGTAAGATCAGTAAAATGCAAATACTGTTTCAGTGTTGTATGCATAAAGTGCACTTTAGTTATATTAACAATAGAGTAATTAAACCCACAGACTTTAGCTAGCTACCCAGAGAAAGGCAGGTCAGGTTTTAGACATCTTCAAGAGAAACCTGGTAATCCTAGTTGGAGCTGGTAGGAGTTCTTCATGCTTACTTTTAAAGACTTCTGAGCCACTTCTGAATGTGACTTTCCATAGCACTGAAACCATTATTGTAATTTTCAAACCATACTCAAATCCTTAGTCTGCAAAGAGCTCTTATCAGGAAGTATCTTGTGCAACAAAGACAAGATGACAGCCAAGTGAATCTTTAATATATATTTAGTCCCCAAATTAAATGCAAAATACTAAATGCAGTGCTAATAAAAGACAACTGAATTTTGTTTTGTCAGTGCTGAAATCATCCGTTCCTTAGTGATAGCAATAAGTAGTTCTGAACAAGCCCATCTTGAGGGCACAGCACGCTCATCACTTGACTACAGGTTTACTTTAAATTGATGGCTAATAGACATCTAGACAGAAAGAACCAAAGCAATATCCCAGAAACACTGTATTTTCAGTTGTGTATTTTGCAGCTGCAGTCTGGCTTCACACCTGAAGTTTAGAAACCTTATCCTTGCAGATAGGCATCTGGCTGGACAGGAGTTAAGAGGCCTGCTTACTATGAAAAGTTCACAATGGAGCAAGGGCATAGATCAGGTTCAAGTAGCTTAAGAGCTGCTCCAATTAAACCTGAAGTGTTTAATCAAGACTGGCTATTTTCCTATTGACATGGTCTGCAGTGAAGGAAAATACCCACTAAGGTTTGGTATCGCACTTGGCAGTAACAGGAGACTAGTAAAATTCTGATCTCCAGTGCACATTGCTGATACACAGCAGCACTGAAGATTGTGTCAAATATTCACTGTCAAAGAAAGCTTTTACAAAAGAGAGTATCTTCATTAACCAACTGAGCAAAGAACCCAGGAGCTTCTTGCAGTTCTTCAGCTCTTCATCTTAACCAGGTCTAATGTGCATCTAGTTTACCCCAGAAGTGACTTGAACACTTGTGTAGCATGCTCGCAGTTGCAAGGTTTCTAAAGCTGGTGTTTATGGTGTCCCTGCAAGGGGAAAGCAGTGAACACCACACAGGAGGGCAGATTTAGAAGAGCCCTTCACTGTTGGATTGTGTCAGTCATGGTTTCAAGCACTGGAAGCTTTACTGCTAGCTGCTGTATGTCATCCTGGCAGTCAAGCACAGGGTCATTTTGGCCTGTGTCCCACTCCAAACAGGAGTTATTGCAGAAGATAAACCTTACTATCTTTATTGTAACACATGGCATCTACATCCACTTCATGCTGGCTGAACCAAGCATGTCTTTTGGTGAGAAAGACATGCTTGATATTTAGTATCCAGTTAATTATTATGCTCTTCTGCTAGGCTTGTACAGCCTCAGGGGTTGAGTCTCTTCACAGCTTACAAAGACACTGCTCCAAGTTGCATGGGGTTGTAACCCTGACTTCCACATACCTGCTGAACTGTGGGTGAGTGAGAACCAAGCCTTCCAGCCGGATGGGGAACCTCACATCACAGCTCCCAACCATATTCTGTATCTTGAAGTCCAGGAACTTGGCAGGGAACCCAAGTTTCTGCACCACCCGTGCATACTTCCTGGCTGCGAGCCGCGATTGCTCTTCACTGAAGGAAGAGCAGAAAGGAAAAGCAGCTTCGATTAGTGCTTTCTTCTGCTCTCAAGATGGAAGTCAGTTTAGAGCCACCACCATGCTAATCTGTGCTCCAGAAAAAAAGATATGCTGCTGCTCAAAATAGCAAGCCTCTATCCCCAGAACCACATCAGTGAGCTAAAAGGAATAAAGCGCTTTGTCATTCACTTTCCTGTGGTTTATTTGAACACATTAGAGCATATTGCATCACCCAGGAGTTCCCCTCTTCAGGGGTTTCTCAGTTCCTCACAACAGCTTCTCAGAGCTGATCCAAGAGGTAGATTGCAGACACCAGTACAATCATCTAGCTAGTTGGGGTGGTGGTAGGGGTTGGAGAAGGTATCCTAAGCCGTAAGTTAATGCATTATCTCATTGACAGTTTAGGGACAAAAACCATGGCAGCTGCTGAACTTGAGGAAAAGAGCTTCAGAGTACAGAAATAAGCTTTGCTCTTCTCCAATTCCCATTTTCTCTAGAGGCAGATGTGTTGACTGGTGAACACAGACACTGAAAAGAGACTTGACAGACACAAGTTATGTCCTAACTCACTTTAAAGTCGGTGAGAAATGCAAATAACCCCTTAACAATTCCTGTGCACTTTAGCAGCTTTTCTGCTAGTGTCTGCTCAGCTCAATCTATATTCAGGGACAGAAGCAAGCAATTCAGTAATTACTAAACTGGCATCATGAAGAAAGCTAGGCATTTTTCAGCATCAGTGCTTCATTTTTTTCTTGCAATTATGACAGCCCTTTACTAGAAAATTTAAACAAGATTTTGACATTTTTCATCAGAATATAGGTGTAGCTGCAAGACCCAGACCTTCAGAGGTAAGAAAAACCAAAAAAAACCTTTTTGCTCCTGTGCAGACGATTTTTCCTGAACTGAAGATGAGGGCTGTTGTTCGTGGTTCCCTGATTCTCATGATGACAGCAGCAAACCTCTACAAATACAGAAGACAACCTCACAGTCCAGCTGAGGGATTTAGCTGGTCTGTATTCCTGTTCATTCTTTCAAGAACTGTCACTTTCAAAGCTCAACACAGCATGCTTCTGCTTTGTAAAAGCATTTATTTACCAGCCTGAAGTTGTTTTCCACTTCCCTAGGACCAGGGGGCTTAAGACTACAGTCACAGGACCGCTGCCTTGTCCCTTACATTTTTTGTTGAGCAGTGTGGAGTCACTTACAGAAAGCCCATTATTCCCAGTGATATTCTAGTCTAGGCCACTTGCTAGTAGTATCAGGTAATACCAGTTTGACTCCAGTAATTATCTTTCCTTCAGCCACAAGTTTCAGGGCAGATCTTTCCTCCCCCCTAGCAGGGGCTGCTTGAGCCATTTCAGCTGGAGGTAGCTGGCCACAGGTGGGAAAGTTCATCTCCTTTCTTAAATAGCTTAGTAACATCTCATTGCTCTGGCTTTATTAAAAAAAAAGAAGAAAGAAAATCTCCTTGTGGTCCCCTGTATTTATTTTAATTTAACAGGCCCAAACTGCAGATTTTTATGACTTTCCTCTGTGGGTCAAGACAGCACTATTAGAAAAAGTACAAAGCTCATGGTGTGTATTAGAATCCATCAGCACTGAGAAAGGGAAGTGAGGGTAAAGCTTTGAGTCCTTAAGATTTACCTTTGGGTTATACTCTGCATTTCTGGCACGCAGAGCTATGTTCTTCAGATCTAGTTTACAAGCCAAGTTTACAGTCGACACTATATTCCTGAGGAATGAGAGAGAGGAATTTTCTTACTGCAAGAGCAAACCACTGCAGAGCCAACCCCCAACATTAATAGCTTAATGCGAGGTCACACTCCAATTAATAATTGCCATCAACTAATTTCCTGCCTACCTCTTTCCCACTCTAGCATGAAGCTACTTTTGGCAAAACTTAAGTAATTCAATACCAAAATTACAGTTTGAGATATAACAAGGTACAAAATTATTAGTCCCTGAATACTGAGTTTGTGTGACTTCCAATAACTACATCACTGAAGTCTTTTACAGCTTTGAATGGAACCATTACTGGGTATTTACAGAGTTACTACAGCACTCTTAAGGTAGGTAAGGGTATGTTGTTCTCTACAGGTATAAACTATTCTATAGTTGCTCTAGCCTAGACAGGACAGGATCTTTTAATGAGGCCAGAATTTCTCACACTTCTTTTCATGCCCCTTTCCCTTGCTCAGAAACCTTCTCAGAAAAGCAGACTCACATCTTTAAACCCCTGGAGTCTGCTGTCATCCTTAACATTCTCCTTCCTGGAAGAAATCCTTCTTTTCAAGTATTTTTGTCTTTTCATCCTGCAGACTGAAGTAACTAGCAGTACATACTATATATAAATAATTTCTACCAAACACTTCTCTGAGAGACTTCATCTCCTGTCTCCCAGAAGAGAGTTTTCCCCCTTAACAAGCCAGAGGCATTTCAGATACTTGCTCACCCAGCAGATTTATCAAGTCACTCTCCACTGTTTTGCTAAGCTGTGTATTGCTCTGTGCCATTTCCATTTTTGCATTGCACTGATCAGCACAGTATCCAGTTGCCTTCCAATATCATCAGTTCATTTGCTCCATATCTCCTCAGAGAGGAATAACTGCCTCCCTAGTTTTTCGGGTGGGCTTATTTAAGACCAAACCACACTTGCTGCATTCTCTGAGAAGTCAGAGCAGTACCTTGCAGTTTAAGCAAATCTATGGCTATATGCTACATATATAATGCATATATAAACTTACTGCAACTGAGGAACTATGCCAGAGCTTTCCGATGCAGGTGTTACTGGTGTCATAGGAGTCATTGGTGTCATTGGAGGACACATGCCAGATGCTTCAGGAGATGGTTGAGTTGCATCTAGATAGGACAAGCTGCTTTCATCCATGAAGACGCTGCTATCCTCATTTCTTGATATTGACTCATCAAGCTCCTTTTGTGTTTCATGACCATATTCAGATAGATTTTGTTCCTTGTTATCTTGGGTAATATCTGGAAGAAAGCTGAGATCCACAGAGAAGTCTGTAGGAAGCTCTTTGGGCTGATTAAATTGAGAACCAAACAACACATCTTCAGTTGTTTGAATTGGAAGGTCTACACCATAAGGGCTCATGGGAGTAAACAGCTGAGGACTACTTGAGAGGTCATCCTTGAATTAAGAAAAAAGTGTCATTAAGGATCATGCATTAAAACATTTACTTTAACTGGGAGACTAAATTAAGATTAATCTTCTATTCAATGAAGAAGTTGAAATAATTTTCCCACACACATATTGCAGTAAAGAATAGTCTTCAGATTTAAAAGCATGTCGTTTGCTTGTCTATCAGCATATAAAAATCCAGATAACTCCTATAGCAGAGAGATGCATATTCCCACCACACTTCAGAGGCAGTCTAGAATACTGTAATACCACAAATTGAGAAATACTATATACCTTCAGCAGTGACTGGAGGTACAATGTTGGCACTTTGCCCTTCACAGCCACTGCCGTGCCTCAGTTATGCACATAACCAACATAATTGCTCACGAGTTTTTCCAAGGATGACAGCTGGCATTTTCTGGCTGGCTTTAAATCCCATTCAGTCAGTATATTACTGTTTCCACTCCCTGCTACCAGGGGACAGTGTCGGTGCTACATTGGATTTATGCAACAGAGGGCAGCAGCTCACAGAATCACGAGCAGTTTATTCTTTCAGCTGCTGGAGGTCACCAGACTAATTTAAGTGAGACACAGTTAGCAAAGCCAGCATCCTTTCCTGGATCAAGCATGCAACATATCTGCAAGCGAGTTCCTGCATAGCGACGTCCTTCTTTATCAGCTATTTATTATTATTAAAAGCTATTTAAGAGGCATCATAATATTGAGGAGGCAAGAGTTTAGGACAGGATTTATTCCCTTCTCCGTTAAGGCATAAGCTTCTAGTTTGCGGAAAGCTGCTTCCAAGAAGGTGGTTTCCGCCAATACCCACAGCAGGTGACAGCTTGGACTAGACAATCCATACAAGAGGTTTTGTGTTCCTTTTGGCATTTTTGGGCTCGAGAGCCAAAAGGACTTGAAAAGTCCAAACACAAATCAGAACAGGGAACAGTGCACAAGTCTGAGGCCCTCGAGTTGGCAGCAACTGCCTGAGCTCCAGTGGGAGCGGGGTTTCCAGATCACTGATTTTTCAGCCCTGAGCTAGTGCTGCTCTATGCTCTGTGCTAATCAGCTCACTTAGCAATGCAACCATGCACATGGGGAGATGTCTGCTCCCACTTTGCAGTATATTTACCTGTAGACACCTGGAAATCTCTTACTAAGTGAGAAATCTACCCAGAGAACCCTTACTAGCTTGAATACCAGTGTGATCAGGTCTAGCTCTGAAAGCATCATGAACACCTGGGTTCAAAACTGTTTCTAAAACTGACTTTGAGTGCAAAGCCCCATGAGATCAGTTGGGGCAGAGTGCTGCTGACTAAGACTAGGCACTCCTTAAGCCCTTGGCTCTTTGGAAAACAGGATCCAAGAGCACTATCTGAGAATTAAGAGGTCAGATACAAATGTATTAACAGTTACAAGTAACAATATACTATGGAATAACTAAAATACCTCTGTTTTAAATAGATATTTTTCAAGTTAGCAACAGGGGGAGGAAGGCACAGCCTCTGCAAGACCTCCACCCGAATAAGGTTTAGCTGTACAGGAGCTAATTAAGGAAGTTTTGTATGAACCAAAATGCAGATAAGATGGTTCAAAAAAAGCCTCATCACTGTGAGCCTGTAGGACTACTCACACATCAGAGAACACAATAAATGTAACAGTCAAAAAAAACCCCACAGTTTGTGGTGTAGCTTGAAGAAGCTGACAGAGAAATGAGTGGTATATGAGGCTGGAAGTATTAAATAGCTGTAAAACAAGTAAAAAAAGTAACAGAAAGTAAACTGCATAGGGTAGGTAGAAACAGAAAGCAAATCTTTCTTTCTCATTAGGTTTCCATACAACTGGTCTGGGAAAAAGCCTTTATAGGGTTAAGTGCTGGGGAAGATTGCCTTCTTGTTAGACAGATGCTCAGAGGCTGTGAAAGGGGGCACAAGACCATGTTTATATTGGGCTGGCTGCCAAGGGTTATTGCTATAGACTCTAGGTTAATTAACTTCACTGAAGGCCCCCATCAACTTCATAGCTTTGGACATCTCCCAGCAGCTCCAGGAAGGAGATTTCACACATAGATCCTGTCTGAGATCACCAAGTTTGGGGCAGCTTGAGAGGAAACAGCCCTTTTCACTTCCACTGCAGGAATCCCTGTAACCCAGGTACACATAAATCAAATCCAGCTGCTCTAAGCAACAGACTTGGATTTTTTTTCCTCTTTCTGCAGTGATATCTCACATATCTGCTGTTATCAAGTATCCCAGCAAGTCTGAAGTACAAAAAGCTCAGTAGCATTTGTAAAACCATGGTTATACCTCACCACGTTATATACTTTATAGGGCCATATTCAGAGGGCTTGACTGACTGCCACTAGGAGGGTCTCTGGATTTAAACAGCCTGTGCTAAACCCATTTTCTGAGCTGAAAAGTAGTTTACAACAGGATGCACATAAAGAAGTTGTGTTCCCTGTGTGAAGGTAATGCTCAGCAGTGGAGTCCAGCCCTCTCCTAGTCCCTCACTCTGTTATCTCTAAAACTACCTGAGACCAGGAAGGCTATTCCAAATAGCAAAATAAAAATATATTTTTTTGCAAGCATTTACCAACCAGCATGAAGAGATCCAAGCCTCCTGGCCCCTCAGTACCAACACCCCCCAGTCCACAGGCTGGTCCTCGCAAACAGCACGCTATAGCCAGACTTTAAGCGCAGCAGCATTCCTCTTACAGCAGAAGAGAGCGACCTCCCCTCGCAGAAAGCCCCTCCAGGGCTCCTCCGTGCTCCCAGCAGCTCTGGATCACCACAGCCCGCTACTCCTCCACACAGAACCGAAGATGGAGGCGGCTGACACCAGAGTTGAGGCGCGGGCGGGAAAAGACCTTCATCGCGGCGTTGGTGGTATAGTGGTGAGCATAGCTGCCTTCCAAGCAGTTGACCCGGGTTCGATTCCCGGCCAACGCAGGTGTCTATATTTTTTTTTTCCACCCCCTTCCCTTACCTGCCCTCCGCACTGTTCCAGGTACTGCTCCAGCGGCGACACACGATCCATGGGTATAGCCACCCACCCCACCCAGACTCCCCAACCCCCCCCCGGGCCCGGTTTTAACCCCGAGGGGCGGCACTGGGGGCAGGTGAGGCTCGTTAGGGAGCAAAGCCCAGCACAGCTGATCCCCGCCGGGTATGATTTTTACCCCCATCACACAGCCTTAGGAGCTTTTTACCTGCCCTTGGCAGGGTTTGCTCCATCTTGTGCAAGGGCTGGAGAAATCAGGGTGGTCTCATGTGCTTTACATGAGCCTACGAGCACAACCTGCTCCCCTCTGTGGGGCTGAAGATAAATGGGGAGACAGAGCTGCGGCTTAAACCTTGCAAAGATAATGCTTCGCTTCCAGCTGGTGTTTTTTAGCGAGCAAATGTCATGTGTCCTTAATTTCTCCCACCTTCCTTACTGATTGCAATAAGGCACACCTGGTCCTTTGAGAGCAGCCCCAGTCCAAAATTATAAACCTCAAACTTACGGGTATTGCAACGAAATGGCCTGTTCTCAGCTAGGTCAGCATTGCTAATGCTGCTTTAAATTGCTAACACTGCTTTAACTCCTTACATTTGCTGCTGTCCTCCCCTTGCAGACATTTTCCCAGCTGGTGTCTCTGTTTCTGCCCCTGGTGAGTGATGATTTAAGGCCGTTCCCTCTTTGAAAGACTCAGGCGCAGAGAGTGCGGCAGCGTGTTCCCAGGAGGGACTTCACGTTGGACCTCGCTGATTGATGCTGCGGGAGTCTCATGCTGCCGAGGCGGCTCGGCTTGGGCACCGGTTGACTTGATGCCAGCGGTCGCTGCCTGACTTGTTCCTTCTCTCCCATCCCGTCACTGCACGGTGACTGATGGATGGGCTTCTGTGAAGTCACGGCTGGGGATGTGTCCCTGTCTGGGCTGGTGGATGTGCTGACTGTTGCGATCAATGCTAGACAGGACTTTGCTTTCTGCTGTGAGATTTGTTTGCAAACAGCTAGCTGAGCTGAAGAAACCCTTTGGAAGAAGATGTCAAAGTCCAGGCACGCAGCAGGTCTTTGGAAGGCGCTGCCAGGCTCTTCTCGCTGCCCCAGAGGTGCAAAAGTTTAGATTAGTATCCTTTATCCGTGGGGCAGAGCGTACGTGGCTGACGAGCATCCTTCCCTCCTGAAGGAGTCACTGAATTCAACGCAGGGATGGCGCTGAGTTTGGTTTGCCCTCACTGCGACATCTCACGGGGACAGGAGGTTTGCCCTCCGCCAGTGTGTGTGAATGCTATTGCTGTGCTTAAGTTGGGAAGCTGGAGTATTGTGGTGGCCATGGTGCTTCCCTGGTGTGGCCCTGTCTGTAGCATTGCAGCTGTAGTGCTACGAGTTTCCTCAACTAATTCATCCTTTGTTGCAATGCAGAACCCCCTGGAGATGAGATATATTCATCCTGTAGCTCCTGGGGACTGATTTGTCTGCATTTTGGGAACCTGAGACGGAGAGGTCAAACCATGGTGTTTAAGTGAGAGAGGCTACAACAGAGATGAACACAAAATACAAATCTCTCAATATTGGCACTGCTTCTTGCCTTGGATAGGGGCATCCTGCAAATGGCATGGGCACCAGCAGGAAGCAGTGTGATTTTGGGCAAATCGCGGAGTTTGGTGCCTCTTCTGTTAAATGGGTGTAAGAACGTTGACTCATCTTGAGGCGGAGAAGAAAGGAAGATGTTTAGAAAGCTGAGAGAAGGTGTCAAGAGTCACATCGTGTGGGCGATTCAAGTTCTCAGGGTTGCTTTCATGTCAGGGAAGGGTCTTCTGGATGCTGCCCAAGGGAGGGGAGGCACGGCTCTGCCTCCGGAGGGCTCCGTGCCCACAGCCTCCTCCTCGAGGCTGGGCATCCGCTCATGGTGGATGATGGGGATCCCCAATGATGGGGAGGCCCAGGTAGTGGGAGGTCCAGAGAGCGGCAATCCAGCGAGCAGGAGGCTCTGAGTCCCTGGGCTTCCCCCTCCCTTAGTCTCCCAGTCTTTGGGTCTCCCCTTCTTAGTCATCAGAAGCATCATCTTTTCTCTGCCGTGAGGTCGTGTTCTTCCTTCCTTCTTCGGCAGGGGACTGTGACCCACGTCATCAGTTGGACAGATGTTAATTTAAAATGTGTCACTTGGAACTCCTGAGGCTTACCTGCTTGGTTTCTGATCATCCAGGTCAAATAACATTAGAAAGAGCAACTATTTTTCCCCTTCCCAACTTGAAAAAGATTATTTCTGTCTCAAGCTGCTTTTTTTTTTTTTTTTTCATTTTTTTTTTATTCCCTTTGGAAAGCAGCCGCTGCCCAGAGCCAGGCCAAGGTGACTCATGAGCAGGACTGCTCAGAGCAGGGAAGGAGCTACGCTCCCTCCTGCACGCTGGAGGCAGCCATTACGCACATCCCCGAGCTGCAGGAGCCAGTTATGGGTTGATGAGTCATCCAAAGTGCATAGTTACTGTAATGATGAATTGTCATGAGTCTTAATTAGCAAATTAGTTAATTTTCCTTAGAAAGTTGATGATTAGTACAACAATGAGTGCTTTGTGCATTCTTTGTAACAGTCATTCAATATTGTTCTTCCTTGGGTGACTAATTGGAGAAGACTATTTCACAGAGCTTCTACTAGCATTCCTGTATCAGTCTTTTAAACATTTCTGTAGCAGACATTTCTGCATTACCTGGATGCTGTGATCTGGTTATGGGATGGGACTAATCACAGGAGACTTCCAAAAACCTGGAAAGGACAAGGAGCAAGTCAGTAAGGAAGCTCTACCCGTTTTATTCATTAGTGCTCTCAACAGCTGCCTTCTATTATAGCATGCCGTAAATGCCTTGCTGCTTGCTTTGAAGTTGGTTAATCTGGTCTGGCTTTATCTTATCTTTTTCAGGAGCCAGTTTGAGAATTAAAAACTCGTGACTGACAACATTCTGCTTTCTGCTCTCCTGAGCTTTATGCTAAACTTTTATAGCTGTAATTGTCTCAGAAGAGTGTAGCTTGTCTCAGGTGTAGCTTGCATCTCCTGGTGCCCTCACTACCTGCAGCGTTAAAGCCCTGCCTTTGGAGGAGCTCGAAGAGCAACTGAGAGCAGGATTGTGTTCCAAGAAAAGAGCAATATATTATGCACAAGATGTCTCTGATTGCAGCACCTTCCAATTACGCCAGGACTCTACACTTCTCTATCGACAGCAGAATCCAAGTCTTACGGTGAAGGTGATTCCTTCCGTTTGGTTTAGCCCTGTTTTGGTCCCTGTGCCTTAATTCCCTTCTTGCTAGGGATGTAAATAGAGAGAGGTGCTGAGGAGGACCCCAGAGCAGGGTCAGAGAGAGGAGCAGATGAGCTGCAGCGAGGTTGGTGGGCTCTGCAAGAGTGAAGGACCTGCATAGAGCTGGCAAGGCTTTCGAGAAGCAGCTGCAGCCCAAAAGGAAACTTGGAGGTAGGTGCTGGAGTACCTTCAGTCTGGCAAGTGAGACCGTCGCTCTCTCATATTTATTTATCCCATAATACTCCATTCTAGATGTGATCAATGCTTGTCAGTGTCAGTAGGTACTGGATTTATTGCCAGGGAAGGAAAGAAGCCACCATGACTACTCACTGAGTAATAGTGAGTAATTTGACTTCTAATTGTGGATCATTAGGTGTATCATCATTAAGTTACGGTGGTGTAAATACAAACAGAATCAGGTCCATTAGTTTTGATATTTGGTTCTAATCTGCCCCTGTGTAAATCAGGAGTAACCCTCTTACCGAAGTGAGGTTACAATGACTTGAAATTGGGTCAGAATCTAGTTTAATTTTCCCAGTTTACTGGGTGATGGGAAGAAGGGCTGTACCTTCCCATTTACCCCCTAGCGCCATGTGTCCCTCCCTGTATCGGACGATGCAGCCTGGGTCACACAGTGGTAAGGCTGCCTCCTCTTTGTCCCAGTTAAACTGGGGCTCTCTTATTCCCTAAAGAGGACAGTAATGGGGGATTCGGTACTCTTTGTAAACATTAGTGGACTCCTAGCATTTGTTTGCTAATGCATGCGCCTTCCATGCTTGCTGGCAGAGACCAGCGTGAGGTCAATGCTCAGCGTGCCTTGACTTCTGGACCAGGAAAGAAAGTCACTTCTGTCAGATGGAAAAGGGGTAAACTGGCTAGAAAAGAGCCATTTTTTCCTGGCTTCTACAGCACTATTATGTGCAATGAAGACACTAACTGCCCCTGTGTCAGAGAATTGCTGAGAACCAGACCCAGAGAGGATTGCCAAATCCTCCACTGAATGCCAGAGGAAGCACTGTAAGTAAAAGTCATCTGTCTCAACTGAAAGGCTGAATGGTGACTTTAAGACTATACAGCTAACTTCATTTAATTTTCCTATCTGTGCAAATAAATAAACCGATTAAACTAAGGCGTTCTGTATGTTGTTTGCATAGAAATCCACTCGTCCTGGCCCAGCCACCCTCTTAAGCCTTGTACTGCGGTGTGGGGGAGAGCACATTGGTCTATTTTTATTTTTCATTCTGTGTTGCATGTAAAATATGGCCAGAGAAGGGGGAGATGGGGGGGCTTTAAACATTGGCTGCCACCTTAATTGCAGCCGAGCAATTAATGGCTACAGCTTTCTTGGACAGCTCCTCCATGAATGTCACACACAAATATATCTGACGCCTGGGTTCAGGAGTATTCTTCCATGCTTTTTGTTAAGTCATCTTTCTAATTTTTGTGCCAAGTGGTCTGTCTAAATTGAATTGCATTTAAATGAGGTGAGCGTGCGATGGATCATCTGACTGCTGCTGTTTCCCTCCAAGTTTTGTGACAAATCGCTCTAATGCAAACACCGTGTCTCACACCTTGAACTTACTGCTGCAATTAAATACTGATCCTTTAAGCCTTATCTCGAAAAGACAATATAGTAATAGCACTCATGCGTGTTTGCACAGAAAAGCAGAGAAGTGTGCATATAGCAGATGCTAACAGACCTCTATTAATTTAGTTTGCAGGGGTCGCAGTAATGTTGAAGATATGAGCAATGGCATTAGCATGTCTAGGACCTTCAGCACAAGCTCTCCAGGAATTAGAGCATATACTGTGATGCCTTCACTGCTGTGACAGCTGAGTTACGCCACCACTAGAGTTTTTACTAGCTTATTGTATAGGGGAGGACAACTAAATACTGTGCAAATACAATGAGCCAAGGAAGAGTGCTGACCAGTCACTGAAATCCCCGTAAAACTTAGTTTTGTCTGAGTGATCAGCCAAATGTAATGACTGACAAGGGAATGAGTCTTCTGGGTGCACAGCCTGGCGATTAGTCACTTCTCATTACCTCTTCCTCCAATTAACAGCAAGCAAATCAGCACTCCTGAGTCAACGAGGACCTCAGGAGAAACTAGACTTCCCCAAAATGCTGCCAGATGTCAGCAGAAGCTCCGATCCCCCCGCCTTGACCTTTTTGTACTTTTAACACACGTAATTAACTGTTAACGCAGTCATGTTTCTGTCAGTCTAGCCCTTCGCGCATGGTCTGCCAATAAAAGCGGTTAGCTTAGGCATGACGAAGGAGTCCGTGCCCAGCTCTGCTGTCGTGTGCTTCTGCACTTCATCTCATTTCCATGCCTGTCCCAGCCAAGCAGGAATCCAGCCTGAGATCCCTTTCGGTACAACCTCATCCCTCCATTTGGATCTTTCTTGTTCGTCATCGCTGTCTTTGCAGTTTCTGTTGTTAATAAGTTTTCCCTTGAATGGGTTATGGCGTTAGACTGTGGACATCACGCTTTCTTATACCGTAGCTTTTATGGACAGTGTGTAGAAGTGGAATATGAGTTAATTTTCCCCATATGATCCAAGATACTCTTATGGAATATTTTTTTATGTATTTTTGGTGTCTGCAGGCTGTGGAAGAAGCTAACTTGTCACAGTACCCTTCTTTATAAAAGTTTCATTCCCCCCCTCCCCCCCTTTTTTTTTTTAGCTTCAGTTCACTTACCTGCGACTTGTCAGAAATAATTAAATGCTGAGATTGCTTTGGCCTCCCTTCAATGGGCATTTACCCAGCTCATAAGTACAAGAGTTGCTCCCCTGAGCTCTGTTTCCACTCAGACCATTTGACAGGGCTCAGGTAGAGTTGCTGAGGTATGCTCGGCAACGCTTTGAGGAAAATGAGAAACACAGATGGGCATGTGTTTGGGAGGGTCCTAAGTTTGCTGGTTTTTAAAACCCATATTGTGTTGCTCGGATCCATTAGGTTTTGCCTATTAACATTAAAAATACTCACATTTATCCCCAGGTATTTTTATAGTCCCCTTTACTCCCAAATTGGCACAGGCAATGCTGCTATCCAAAATAAATGAAGTGTGTGAAGACAGACAGTTTAAAGGCGTTGAGGAATGCCGCTGTTTCAGACCTCTTACATCTCACTCGACTCTCACCTAATTTGTTAATGGGTATGTTTTTCCCCGTAGGACAATAATGCTTTTCTCTGTGACGTTTTATAAAGGACCTTCTAAACCTCCTTTTGTCCCTTTGGGTAAAATCAGTTGAATTGGCTGGTGCCTTTCTATTTTCTCTAGAGAATCCGAGTTGGTTCTTAACCCTTTCTCTCCTCCAGGCCTTACGAACAGTATGATAGGAAACCTTAGACATCTTACGAGTCCAGAGACAACGTGGGCAGGTGGTAGGTTCTCTAGGGAGAGGCTTGTCACTATCTAAAAAGATTGGCTATATAGGAGAAGAGAACAATATTTGCTCATTTTAAGTACGAGGAGCTAAAACAGCAACTCTCAGAGGGATGTACGGTGAGTTTGTGACACCGCCGGGACTTGTCGCTGGATCTCCTGGGGCACGGTCGATCCTTACGCTGTTTGCAGGACATCTCCTCGGACCCAAGGATTTGCAAACGTTTCCAAATCTCCACAGCCACCCTTGGGACGCACCAGTGGTGCCAAACCGGGGAGCGGAGAACAAAGATCCGCTCTGGCATGACGCTCATTACACCAGGCAGGCGGCCGCATCCCTTGCGTAGCTGCAGACAAAATACTTTAATATTAACTTACTCTGCGGTGGCATGAACAGCTGGGATGGTTCCTGTGCTCTTTGATTTACCTCGACAGGCTCTGAGCCTGTTTGCTGCACATTTCCTTAGAAGTTTGTCACAGCCTGACACACGGCGTTCCCGTGATGCCTCGCAGAGCTCAATCAATGTCCTTCCCTGGCTGCGGGAGGAAAACATGCTGAGCCAGCCGTGCAGGCTGCTTCGGCGGTGGGATACCTTATCCTCATGCTGAAAGAGCCCTCGGAGCAGAAGGTCTGTCTGACTTGCAATTTCTCCGCCCGCCTCCGTCTCTCCCTGCATATTGCTTCTCTTTGCTACCCATCCTGCTACGTTTCAGGTGAGTTACAGGTCTGTGCTTAGGAGGGGCATTGCGTTGGTGTTGCAAATGTTTTTTTTGCAAAGGAAAATATCTTCATTCCATAGGTATTGATGAAGGAGAGTATTAATTTAAAACCTGCTATCGGTTAATGTAGAACAGCATAAATAGCAACTGGGTACTACAAATGATGAATGGGTGAAAGGATTTGAACTGTCACTGTGATACCACCCAGGGAGTGTTTTACAGGAGACGAGGTATTTTCTGTGTCATTTCCTCATTTGCTTTGCTTAATGATACCCATCCAATCTTAAAAAAATCATCTTCTGCTAGGATGCTACCAAGAAAGAGGAAGAATATCTGAAACTTGCTTTGAAACAGTACTCCTGGTGTTGATTCAAAGCACGGTTATTATTCTGCTGCTCGGAAAGCTGCTTTTCTGCCCAGCTTCCCTGTGATCCCTTTAGCTACATCTGATGCTGAAGGCTTGAAATCTCCAGATTAGAAATTAAATTCCAACTCCGTGGCCCAGACCTGATGGCCCACTGGAGTCACAGCAAGTAGGTTTTCCTTTAGAGTGAGCTCTTCCAGCTAAAGCTGTTGCTTTTCGGTCAAGGTTGAACTCTTTTGGAGGAAAAGATAATTAAAGCCCTGCTTTAGAGGAGTAAGAGTAATTAGTGACTTGAAAATGAGCAGGGATTATTCAGAGTGATCTTGCAAGGGTTTAGGTGCTTGTTTTATTCCGCTTGCATGTGTTAGCACGTAGGACAGTTGGAAGAGCTCTGGCTTGGGCTGACGGGGGATTTAGGGTGGCCGTGACCACGGCCAGAGGCGATGAGCCATGCCGTCGGGACGGCTGGGTGAGAGGCAGCACTTAGGGCATCAGACGGCAATTGCCGCTGCTAGGCTGGGTATAAACCGCAGAGTTTCGGGAGCGGACGTGTGTGTGGCGTGGGTGCCCGGTGCGGGAACAGCAGCCTGGGGAAGGAAGGAAAGGGGTTTCCCTCTGGGTTTTCTCATGGAATTTCCATTTTATTTTGCAAATGTGAAAGCTGAGAGCGACTAGTCCCAGGCCTGTGCAAGGAGGTGAGTACTGAAGAGCCTGAAGGGAAACTGTCAGAAGTCATGATTTAAGTCTGATCACTCTGAAAACGTCAGTCACTGAGATGGGCACTGAGTTGTCTGGGTGTCTTTAATTGTGCTGCTCATAGTTGGTCCTCTTTTGAATGTGATGAATTCCCTTTTTGAATTGAACAGCACAGTCTTAAACCCCGTTTTGGGCTTTTCAGTGCTCTATTACAACGGTGAAATCCAGAAATGGAAGGTGAATGCAGTTTATAAATAAACAGTTTTTTCAGAGAGCTCTGAAACAGCTTCTAACAATTCACTTTATTAGCTGGATTTTCGTCAGTACAAAATGTGACCATGATCATCTCAGCTTAATTAAAAACATATATACGTTGTGATAGCGTGTGGATTATGTGGAGACTTGTATTAGCCTGACAGATTTTCATACTGATCACTTACAATGTCACGGCTTAGACCATTTTTTTTTTTATTATGAGCCTTTATTCTTCTCGCAAGAGTTTCTAGCGTCATTTCTGCTGACGGATGCTACTTAGGACAGATGTATTTTTATTCCCTTACAGTTGGATTGGATCAAACGTCTTCTTCCACGTAGCTCAAGTTTCTGCAGTGGAATTACTCCTAGTTTACTACTTTGAGAAGAAAATTGTAGTCATTTTTGTAACCTTCTTTAGCAGCAGTTGAAACCTTTTTCAGCACATGTGCATGTGATCTATTAATTTCCACTTCCTACCAGTTGTAGGAATTCATGCTTGTAAATAGTATAAAAAATGTAACACAAAGAGAGATGGAGAGAAAAGCCAGCATTTGGTCATCTTTTTTTTTCCTAGCTAGAATGAGCGAGGTCTTGAAACTTGCAGGGCGTTTGTTTCTGGCATTGATAAGGATCTCTCACGTTCTTATATAAAATACTAAATTAACAATAATCAGGTCCCGTGACTTACAGCCCCGCTAAGTGTATAGCTTGCCTTTCTCTTGGGCCTTCTCTGAATCCACAGAGCTGAAGGCTTTTTCCCTGTGATCTGAGAAAGCAAAATTCCTGACAAAACTAATGACTTGGGGCTCCTGCGGCATTTTAAGACCTTTTCTTTTTCCCCATGAGTGGCTGCCTAATGTGATTGGGATTTCAGTGTCTGTTTGCATTATTTCCTCCCTGCAGTTGGGGATATTCAGCATCATTAGCCCGGCTGGCTGATCTGCACAGTGGTAGCTCTCCAGTGAGTTTTTCCACCGGGTTTCTCTGTCCACATAATCTAGATAGTTTATTGCCTTATGTATCGGGCAACGGGACACAACGTATGATTTAAGCATTTTCAGGTCTTGATATCATGCCTTATGCTGTCATGTTGTGGCAAATGTATAAGACACATGAAGGACCAGAAATTTCTAAGCCGGTAGTGAGTGGTATGTTCTTGGCTGAGACCCCTTCAGAGCAAGCGGTGACCAGAGAGCGGGGCAATTGCCTCCGAGTCCTGGAAGGTGGAGGAAGAGAAAGATCTTCTGTAGCTGTAGCAGCTGGATCTTTCTTTTCCTCCTCTCTGTTCTTGCATTCCTGCTCAGCTCCCGGCAGGAGGGGCAGCCCTGTCCCTCCTATGCCTTTTCCCAGCTCTTGGCCCCAGGTTTTCTCTCCCTGTTGGCAGGACCCCCCATCCCCTGCCCGTGGGGTGGGAAATCTGTTCCCACTCCTGGCAAAAGGTGATTCGGCTGTGATGCCAGCTGGAAAACTCTGCTGTGGACAAAAGCAATCAAACATAGGCAAAATCTCCTGCTGCTGAGTCCCACCACAATCACTGCAGCTACCTCAGTGATTAATCGAAGCAAGATTCGGCCTTAAATTTGCACCTTGCAAGCGCAGGATGCGGATGCTGCCTTTGGCTGGCTCATGTGCCGCTCTCGGCAGCGCTCCTGCAAGAGCAGAGTGACCGGCTGGGACGTGCTGAGCCAGGGAAGCTCCAGGATGAAGCAGCAAAACGCTGCCTTGCCAGCTGACGGCCAGTCCCACGTTCAAAGTGGCCACCTCCTGCACATCCCTGTGGACCGCCGGAGTGGCCTCGCATGCAACAGCACGGCATCCGCCAGCATCCGCTGCCTTTGTCTGTTCCGGAGAGTTTGGAAATGCGGCGGTAGCCTGCAGCTGAGTGACACACATGGCTGGCCAAGAGGGTAATGCTGAGCTCTTAGCGCAGCTCGATGCAAATCCTTCTTTGATACCGAACGCTGCAGTTGATTTCTCAAAGATGCTTTGGGACATATAAACAAATTGTTTGCTCTGAGCAACGGGGTCTGGAAGTTCAACCAGACTTTTCATTCCCAGAGGTCTGAAGAAATGATGGGAGGGTGCCTGCAAAGCCTGGGGGGGATGCCAGTCTCATGGCTTTGCTGGGATAACTCCCTTTTGCCGACTGCCTCCCGGCCGCAGAGCCACCAGCCGCTGTGGATACCGCACCCGGGCTCGGGCTGCTGGTCCTGACCAGCGCCGGCACCGACCCGCAGCCACCGCTGGCTCAGCTGTCCTCCTCACCGCTGCCCAAAAAAGATGAATTTTCTTGTGCGTGGGAGTTTGCTTTTCCCCATTGATGTTTGGGGCTCTGGGAAGCTGAGAGTTAGTGTCAGTCCCCCAGTGATGGAGCCCGACGGGTGCTGTCCCAAGAGCCCTTGGTGACTTCTTGCACTCTTTTGAGTAACTACGTGGCAGAGCATCGATTTTCTTCCCCGTGGGTACCCACAGCTCCGTGGTCAGCCACTGATCTCACGTGCAAGCTTTTGCGATGTTTAAGGTGAAAGAAATCTGCCCCGTGAGCGCTTTGGGAAGGATCCACGTCAGAGGGAAGAAAAAGTCAGGGCTTTAAGAAGTCAGAGCTGAAAAAAATCTGGTTATGCTCCCCTGATTGCGGGGCTGGGATTGAATGAACCCCGGTACGTTGCATGCTGCGAGCAGGGCTGCTCCATGCTGCAGATCCTGGCAGGTTTAAGGCAATTAAGAGAAATTTAGGGGCAACCCCTGTTCCTGGTCATGGGGAGGTGACCTGGTGTCCTCCTTCATGTCCTGGGGGAGGCCGTGGGGTGCCCTGGGGGGCCCCCACACCTGCCCGCCCCACCAGCTCTGAGAAAGGAGGTGGAGAGGGGTGCGGTGGGAGCCGGCTGGTTAATTAGGGTGGTTAATTAGGGAGGGTGCGGGGGAGTCTGGGCGGGTGATCCCCGTGCGTGGGTGGGGGACCCTTCTCCGTGGAGGGTCTAGGTAGTGGGATCCCTGCATGGGGTGGGTGCGGAGTGGGAGGTGGTCCCCACGCATGGGTGGGGAGATCCCTGCGTGGGGGGTGGGTGGGGTGCGTGGGGTGATTCCCACGCTTGGGTGGGGTCTGGGTGGGTGTACTGGCGCTGTGGGAAACCTGGGTGGGGGGATCCCCGCATGGGGGAGGTCTGGGTGGGCGAGCCTCACGACTAGCTGAGGGATCCTCTGCGTGGGGGAGGTCTGGGTGGGTGATCCCTGTCCGTGGGTGGGGTCTGGGTGGGGAGATCCCTGTCCATGGGGGAGGTCTGGGTGGGTGATCCCTGTCCGTGGGTGGGGTCTGGGTGGGGAGATCCCTGTCCATGGGGGAGGTCTGGGTGGGTGATCCCTGTCCGTGGGTGGGGTGATCCCCGCGTGGGGGAGGTCTGGGTGGGTGATCCCTGTCCGTGGGGGAGGTCTGGGTGGGGAGATCCCCGCGTGGGGGAGGTCTGGGTGGGTGATCCCTGTCCGTGGGTGGGGTCTGGGTGGGGAGATCCCTGTCCATGGGGGAGGTCTGGGTGGGTGATCCCTGTCCGTGGGTGGGGTCTGGGTGGGGAGATCCCTGTCCATGGGGGAGGTCTGGGTGGGTGATCCCTGTCCGTGGGTGGGGTGATCCCCGCGTGGGGGAGGTCTGGGTGGGTGATCCCTGTCCGTGGGTGAGGTCTGGGTGGGGAGATCCCTGCGTGGGGGAGGTCTGGGTGGGTGATCCCTGTCCGTGGGGGAGGTCTGGGTGGGTGATCCCCGCGTGGGGGAGGTCTGGGGGGGGGGGGCAGGAGGGGGCACTCCCCACGCAGGTGGGAAGGCTCTGGGTGGATGCACCCACGCGAGTGGGGGAACCAGGGTGGGAGGCTCCCTGCGCCCGGGGGAGGTGCGGGTGGGCGAGCCCCCACTTCTGCGGGTACCCCAGCAGCGTGTGTGTGTGTGGGGGCTCCCCACGCCTGGGGGTGGGCTCTGGCGGGGGTGACCCCTCCCCCCCGCCGCCGTGCGTGGGAGAGGGGGGTGTGGGGTCCCCACAGAAGAGGTGCGGACGCGGGGTTGAGGTGTGGGGGGGAGTGGAAGGTGCCGGCGTCGCGCCTTTAACGGGCGGGGGGAGGCCGGTAGACGCGGCGGACGTGCGGTGCCGCCTCCGCCCGCCCTCCCTCCCTTCCTGCCCGCCAGCGCCGCGCAGGCACCGGCTCGCCGCCGTTCCGTCCCACCACCGCCGCTTCACACGGCCCGGCTCGGCTCGTACTCGGCCCGCCGCGCCTCACGGTAAGTCCCGCTCGGGGAAACACCACAGCTCCCGCTTCGGCCCGGCGGTCGAGGAGGGATGGGCCGGGACCGGGGCCTGCCCGCGGCCTTGCCCGGTGAGGGGCGGGCGGGCCTAGGCCTCGGCGTGGCCGGGCCGCGGGCGGGTGAGCGCCGGCAGGTGGGTGACGGGGCGGGCTCCGGTCCTCGTTGCTCTCCCGGGGCCGGCCTGAGGGGAAGCGGGGGTGGGGTGGGAGAAGCGGCTCCCACTCGCGGCCGTGGGGCGGCTGCTGCTGCCGGGGGCCTCCGGCAGCCGCCGCTGCGGCTTTGGGGCAGCGCAGCCCCGGCTGGGCTTGGGGGGGTGTGTGGGGATCGGTGCCTCCCGAGCACGTCTGCCGGTAACCTTCCCGAAGCTAAGTTCACTGGGGGGGAAGAAAAAAACCAAACAAAAACCCAACAAAAAACCGATGTGTCGGTCGTCTTCCGTAGGTCTGCGTCGTTACCTGCCCGCTGCCAGAGGCACGAACCTGTGAAGGGCGGCTGAGTGAAAATTCACCCCCAAAATACGGTTTATAAGAATTTCCCGGGGCTCTCAGGCCCCTGGATAAGGTTAGGCGTGAAGCGAATGCTGCAGCGCCCGGGTGGCCTTGCAAACTTTAATGAAGCATTGCGCTTCGCCGGTTAAAATAGTCTGGCCCATTTTTGTATTCCTGTAGCGGTGTTAACTGCGCACGGTAAAATATACTGCTTTTTCCGATGTCCATAGGTTACGTTTGTTGGGGGTATTTTATTTTTTAAAACTGCCTGCGCCTTTTGGTACAGCACCGGTGTGGGATGCGTGCAGCTGTGTTAACCCTGGATGTGTTAATACCCCCCTGCTTCTCCTGCTCTACTTGCAGCTTACTCCCTTGCTGGAAGTACAAGCTGTCGAGGTGTACAGGCTGTCGAGGGGGAAGAAGAGTTAAGGTGGCAAAGCTACATCTTTTGTACCCAACTAATGTCAATTGGTGAAGTATTTTAATTAAGTAGGTGGTTAGTAAGAATAATGTAGCATAGCATCTCTTCTGCATTAGGCACTGCCAAATGCTACCTCCTAGTGATGTGCATACACTTGTGTGCTTTAGGTTTGTTAGTTTATAACCTTTTTTTTTTTTTTCCAAAGGCTGTGCTGTGTATTTTGAGATCACTGTTAGAAAAACTTGAAGATTGTTTCTCGCTTTGTGGAAGCGAGTTGCGGAAGAGGAGCTGAGCTGATCCTCTGCTGTAGTTATTTTCTGTTTAAAGTTATTTTCTTTTTCTTTAGTCTTTCCATTGCCACCTCTGTCCAACAACACACATGGTATTTAGTAGACAAGTTCTATTTCACATCTCTACGTATGACAAGGCAAAAATCCCTCGCTGGAAGGTCTGAATTGATAGCTGCAAAAGCTAGAAGGGGGTTGAGTTCCCATGTTCTACCTTTTTTTCAGATATTTTTCTGGCCTGTTCTCTTGGTGGATCGCTAATGTCCTCCTGTTTGGTTTGGGCTGGAAGCATTTCTCTGCCTTGTGGACCTCTTCCCTATAACTGCACTGTAATTTCTGTCTGTGAACACGCTATGCAACTTGCTTTACCACATATTTTTTCTCTTGCCTCATATGCTGATGCTGCTTTCTGCATACTGTGATTAAAATAACTTTTGTGTGTAACTGCAGCAGGGAAGGGTTCGGGTTTGGATAGAAATACTAATTCTCTGTTAGAGTTATTACCAAATACCTTTTTTGTTAGATTTTTCCCCCCCCCCCCCACCCTCCCTTATCGAGCTAGTCTCAAAGAAGATGCTTTCTGCTCTCAGAAGTAGCAGCAGTAGGATGTGCCGAACACAATTAGCTTTTAATTCGATCCTTTATCCCCCACTGTCATAAAACCCTTGTTACAGATAACTTAGCCTGCTAACTACTTTTGTTTTTGAAACCCCTTGAAGAAGAGGGAAACACTTGCTCAAGCCTGTATAAAACTGTGGTGTTACTTGGTTAGGCATGTAACAGCTTTCCTTTGCATCATCTGCTCTTACTGTTGGAGATCAGATGGTTATGGCTTGAAAGTGTCTAATCATTGCTTGACTGTTAGTACTGTAAACCCAGGGTTAACAAAATCCCTCAGGAACTGAAATCCGTCTTGAATTTCAGAGGTGATGGGTATAGATTAAATACATTTTTGACCAAGACCCTTAAGCATAAGGACATGGGGGGAGAGGACATGTGTTTTATTTTAAGCATCAAACTTGGTTGCTCCTAATCCCTTCCCCCGCTGCTGCCAAGACACCCACCTCTCGCCATTGACTTTGTGAGAGCTTCAGCTCCCAAGTTTAGTTCCCTGATCATACCCCAATTACGTGCCTGAGTAAATAGTGTGAATAACCCCCTGTGCTGTCCTGGAGGGGTGGGGAAGAAGCAGAAGGCAGGAGGGTAATTCTTCATTCCCGCTATCTGCTCCAAAAGCTGTGACAGCAAGCGGGCTGATAAGAATCCGAGAGCGGAAGAGAGCCCCTGATCAAGTTTAGTTTCCCTGTTTATAGCACCCATCCGTGCTATAACATAGCATAACCTTTCATAACACAACTGCTCTTAAGGTGAAAGTTGATCGGTTTATTCTTTGCCCCCATCTCCCCAGGAGAGCTGTTGGAGAGCCTCTCCTAAGTCTTGGAGCAATCACTGAATTTCCATCTTGATGGTGTTCCTATAATTTGTTTTTGTTCTGGCGTTGCCATTTGGTTTAAACGGTTGTTTTTCTTCCCTGATGTAATTAGAGGGAGCAATTGGATCCCCTCTTGACCACTTGATTTGATAGGTTAAACAAGTCAAAGCCTTTAAGTCTCCTCCTGTTGATTCTCAGGATTTCCTTGTCAGTGAAAACCTTCTGCCTTTACCCATCAAAACCTTTTTAATATAAAGGGAATTTTATGCATCTGTGCTTAGCTCTTAAGCTTCCTGCTCTGTGTTAGTGAAGCAGCGGGATTGGACTATTTTTAAAAAAATGAGTATTTTTGGGGGGCCTACTTGCTGCACTAAGCTCTCAAACTTTTTGATGTTCCTCGGGTGATTGTTTTAGGCTAATGAGACAGGGAGTTGCTGGGCTAAATCTGTCCCAGACAAATCACTTCTTGTTAATGACTGTGCATAAACTATGGAGATGATAGATTGGAGAATTACCAGCTCATGACTCTTAGGAATCTGTTTCTCCTTTCATTGTTATACAAGATGTCCAAGCAAATAAAACACATGATGCCTTTTAAAAAAATAGTATTTATTTATGTTTTTAGAAATGTAAAAGCTTCTTCCTGTTTGCATGCCTGAACTACAGATGGTTGCAGGAGAAGGGGGTACTTCTGAGCTTTGAAAGCTTCCTACTTATTGCCAGAATGGAGCCTTTAAAGTAATTTCTTACAATGTCAACTTGTTGGCACTTTTTCCAGGCTGATGCCTGCAATCTCTAGTTTGGGAACACATCTGTGCCTGCTGGTGTGGGCACTGCCTGAGAGACTTGAATTCCTGCTTTTTTTGCCCCCATGGCACTTAACGGTGGCTGTTATTTCCAATGAGTTTGGAGCGGGAGCAACAGCCCTCGCATTGATAAGCACTGTATGTTGATCTGGACTCTGCTGCTTCTTCCAGTTGAAAAACTGGTGTTTAACTGCTGGGAGGGAGAAGCAGAGTGAATCCAGGTGCTGTTCCAAGCACGGAGACAGTAAGCAGGCATCTGCAATTCCTGCCATTCCTCTGCAAGGTGTTTTTTTTCCCCCCATGTGAGAACTAAAGTAGCTTATGGGCCAGGTTCCCTGCATTTGAACTCGTCCTCTCTTGGTTGCTGCCATGCCTGTGTGCAGGAGTGCTGCAGTCTAATTAGATTATATTCGAATGAATAAGTGAATCTTAATAAATGAGCTTATGGGGGCACTGTCGGGTCAACTCAGTCCCTAAATATAGGTACTGGGCAGAGTGCAGACTTGATGCAGTATCTATCTATACAGCAAAATTAAATGGACATCTCCTGGGAATGCATAAATACTGCTGCCTTGCCATCTTGTTGGCCTGGATGTTCCAGTGTCTTGGTACGTGAAATGCCCAAATCCACTCAAATATGAGCATTCTTTAATTGAAGTTTGGTGGGGAGTTGGAAGGGCAAGTCACCTCTGTGGAAACTGAAATAATCTGAGGTGCTAAAGGATGCAAATCTCATGATCCTTTTTAATGCATCCCATTTAACTAAAGGTGATTTTTCTTTTCTCTTTTTTTTTTTTTTTAAGTAAGTCTCTTGGATACTTTGGAAAACAGGGCAAAAGAGAAATGGTTTATTGCATATAAGCACGTGAAAACTCCGGAAAGCTTCTTCTCTGACTCTTTCTAACACAAATAAAGAGTATTGTCTCCTAGTTTAGGAGCTTCAAGCCTTGAATTTTGCTGTGCAATGTGTGGGGGATGGGAGGGAGAGGAGAGGGACAGGAACTGTAAGGTTTGTGGGTTCATGAGAAATAAAATAGTTACTTTTATGCAGCTCTCCTCGTTGTTTTCTGCAATGTTCTTTGTTTTTTGTTAGCGCTTTGTTGCTACCCTGTTTATCAAAATTCACAGTTCTAAATTCCTGTTACTGAAGAGATGAAGTAGATGACGTTCCTTCCCCTTTTCTTCCCAAGAAGACTTATTTAGAAGAAGAGCGTTTTTTCTTTTTCAAAGGAAGCCTCATCTTTGCTTGTAGATCACTGAGGCTGCATTATAACTCGGAGAAAGTGTCTGTAAATTAGTAATGTGGCAAGCTACTCATTTTCTTGTGCTAATAATCCCTATTATAAATAGCCTTGTCCTCTGCTAGTGTTAACAGCTCCCTGCTGCTGTCACTGTCAAGTGTGCAGGATTTTCAGTGGTAGTAAAGTATGGAAAGCAGCACTTCTTGCAGGTTTTTGCTCTTTCCCGTCGCACACCCTCCCTCCTGGCTGATCCCGCTGCCTGTGCTGCCCTGTCTGGATCTGCTTGCAGCCAGGCAATCCTGCAAATCACTGCTCTGCTTGAGAGCAGCCGGTACACTGCTAACTGCTCCCCTGCTGCAGGAAACATCTTTAAGCCCTTTTATGCTGTAAAGTTGAGGAAATAGAGCAAAACTCCTGGTTTCCTTCAAGTTGTAGTTGAATGGCTAATTGAGCATCAGGGAGGGCTTCTTCTGTCTCAGAAGAGGTGTGTTGATGTTGTCCAGCAAAACACAAGTTCTCGTTTTGGGATTGCAGGTATTAATTGAATAGTTAACCATTTCAGCCTGCCTGTTTGATGTCCAGCTTGTCAAACATGTGTTGAATGACCCAGGGAAAATAAAGCTTGATTTCAGAATTATGTGGGTATTGAAGGCTTTTAAAGCCTGATATATTTATGTCCATGATTCATGGCACTTCCAAAAACAATCCAGCTCTCATCCTGCGGAGGGGAAGTACCTCGGTCCAGTGTAACCATCTCTTGTTTAAGCTGTGTCACTGGCTGGAGCAATATAAACTGAACCTGAGTTATTTTGGGCTCCTTATTCTTTTGCTTCCAAATCCCATTCTGAAAGGGTTTCTTGTAGTACAAATGCTGCCTTAATTCTGGTTTACGCTGTCCTGTATGGACTGAAAATGGTAAGCAGGGTATTTTATTTCGGGGATGAGACAAATGTGCATCTCGTTCTTGTCTGTGATGTGAAAAGGTGTCTTTTGTCTGCCTGCAACCGCACAGGAAGGAAGTTGTTGAGTCCAGGAGATAAAAGCGCTATCTCCTCCCCTGCAAGGGGCAAGCTGCCTGCTCCTCCGCTCGGCAGCACTCTGCTCCCGTCCTGCTTCTAGTAGGGTGGAGGGGAAAATTTTCATGGGAAAATGTGAGTGGACTCATAATCTATTTGCAAGTGCGTAGCTGTCAAGGAAGATGATGACTAAGCTATTGCACAAGGTGCAGCTCGTCGGGGAGCATGCCAGGATTGGACCGGATTGTGACTGACTGATAAGAGAGCCTGTAATATCAGTCAGCTGCTAATTTTATTATTACTGGTTTAATCTGACCACTGGCTATGACGACTTTTTTTTTTTCTCAGCCTGTTTGCTCTGGGGTTTTAAGTTGAAAAGTCCATGCTCAGTGAGTACAAAGAAAAAAAAGCCCGATTTATTAGAGGAAGTGAATGGTTCCCGAGCCTCTGGTGGGGAGTGCTGGGTGGCAGGAGCGTTTAAAGCTGATGACTTGCGTTTGGCTTGCGTGCATGTCTGTCTGCCAGGCGCCTGCCCTGTGCCGCTGCTGGGCTCTCGCACGGTGTTGTCCACCTGCCCCGGCGTGCAGGTAGGATGGAGGTGCTTACCTTCCCATTTAACAGAAGGGAAAGTAGAGGCCGTGTGCCTGCAGCTGAAGGTGCTAAGAGGTCACCAGCAGGCCAGCTGCTGATGCCGTTCTCTTGGTCCCATTTGTGACCTGGCCCCCAGGGCACGCTGCCCCAGCTTTGCTGTGCCGGTAGTTAACTGGTGGGCAACTGGGAGACCGCTCTTCTGCGGTGACCGAGGCTGTTCCCGTGCACATCTTCCTTTCAGGGTCTCTGCTGGGGCATGGGTGGGAGGCGAAGCCTGGTCGCAGAAAGTGACGTTTCTTCCTGCCTCCCAAACTGGTTTGAAAGGCTGCTGGGATGATTAGTGCTGCTTTGTCTGCTAAGTCATTGCTTATGTTGTGCGGGGACGTCCCAGCTTGGCTTTCATGTAGGCATTCCCTTTTTCTTAATGCTATGCTGTGCACAGACCCAAAAACAGGTACATGAAACTGGTTGCAGCATCTCTTCTGCCCTTTTCCGTTTCAGCTCTAGTTATACCCGAGAGCCGCACCATGGCTACAGCAGATCATACCCAATGGATCTTTCATGGGGCATTTTCAAATCTGAGAAGTGATCCGAGTTTAGTGGTGCTGTGCCAGGAAGGGCCCTTTCCCTTGGGGCTAGGCGGGAACTTTTCTGCCTCCTTTAACTTGCTGTCCTCCGGGGAGACTCGGCGTGTTGTTCTCTTGGACCAGGCAGTGTCTGCAGTTCTCAGTGGGGTGTGGTGCTGGGAAACTGGCAGAAAATGGAGTTTACTGCTGAATGCTTTATCCCGTGTCACACCTACTGCCCTTTGCTTGTGTAAATACCTGTTGGCACCACCGTGGCTTCAGCTGTGATGGACTGATAAAGGACTGTGCTGCTTTTTCTCTTTATGCTGCCTTGTTTTGTATTTACAGCAGTGGTGGTGGAGGTCCATCAAAGCTTCACTTCCCCAAGTTCAAACTCTGACCGAGGAGGAGCTGTTTGCCCTAACGTTTGCTGAGAAGGTGTCCTCGCCAAGCCTGTACTAGCATAGACAACGAGAAGTGTTGTTCTGAAGAGAGGTATCTTAAAAGTTTGGAAACCACCAAGCTGCAGGGAGGATTTATGGAGGTTGTGTTAGGCTTTTACTGGGTTTCCTGGGCTTTCCCATGGCAGCCCAATGGCGGTACCAACAGTTCTCCCTTGTTACCTTCACCTAAGGTCACTTCCATATCTACAGCCTATGCTACACTACCACTAGGATTGGGTTGCGTGCTAAATTTAGTAAACCTCTTTACAGCTTAGTGTGCGCGTGTGTATGTAAAAACAGATTTTTTTAAAGTAGCTTTTAATGGGTTAGAGCCTAGTTCAACATGCATAACAAAGCTAGGCCTTCTCTGCATAGGTGGTAGTACACCAGGCCAGTTGTGGGAGGAACAGGTACACCACTTCTCCGCTTTGGTGTACTTCAACACATGGATTCGGCGAGGTGCGGAGCGCCGTGGGTGGGAGGGAGGGTTGCTGAGGCACAATTACGACTTGCGTAACACAGTCTGCAGTCTGAGGCATGTGAATAGTGCTAGTGAAGGGGTTAGGTTTCAGAAGTTTTAAAGGCTTGTGAAAATTCTTGGTCAGATGTTTCTATTACAAGCCTGCCTTTTCAGCCCCTCATCCTTGATCTCCCAGTTTCTACCTTTTTTCCATGCTGTTTGTGTGCCAAAAGAATTTCTTGGCTTCAGGGCCAGTGTACCTATTTCTACGTAGATTTCTTAATACCTGCTCCCCATTAAAGGCTACTGGAGTAATAGTTTGAGGTGTAGCCAGAGTTGGAGGCAAGTAAGTTTAGATCTTTGTGGTTGCAGTGAAGTGTTTGTTCAATCCTTGCATGCCAAAGGAGGAGCAGATTGTGGGACAGCAAAGCAAGGGGAGTGAGAACCCAGAGAAGCATGAGAGAAATGACCTCAATTACTTTGCATTTCTGTTGCTGAGCGTTTTTAGGCCTTTTTAACAACCTGGCATGTTCTCGAGTTCAGATCAGTACTGTGCTGATCAGTAAAGCTGAGTGTGTTGGGGAGGGTGTGTGTGCATGTGTTATGAGGCTGCTTTTGGGCAAGAACTCTGGGATACTGGGTTATTGATTTGAACTCAAAATTCTGAAAACAGTGAAATGCATATTTGAAGTCCCTTTAGGAAACTTACAAACTTGGTCCTTATGGTCAGAAGCGGAGAAAACCAGGAAACCCTTAGAGATGCACTTTGAACACATCTTTTGGGGGATTCATGTGTGGTGTTGTTCAGCTCCCAACATTATGCTGTGTCCAGGGTTGTGCAATGAACTGGATTGTGGAACTGGGATCGGTATGGCTAAGGAGTGTTGCGGGGTCTGCTGGGCTGCTGCTCTTCAGAGAAACATCAGCAAGCCTCGGCATCGCTCACCTGGGGAATCAACAGCCACACAAGGAAGGTGGTAAAAGAAAGTTCCTTCAACACATGGCCCAGGTGTAATTCAAGGGTGTTAAGCAAGTCTGTGGGGGAGCTGGAGCCTTCTCCCTGATGCTGGAAGGGAGATCAGTCTCCTGCTCTGGGTGTTTAAGACAAGATGCAAATACTGCCTTGGAGTCTACTGAAATACTGCACTGGTTCCTGAGTACGTGACCCACTTAAGCTGCCTGCCCAGATCCTAAAGGGTCCATGCACTGAGATGACACTAACTGTATATCATTTCTTTATGTGCGAGTACCTTCAGCAGACTGTTAAATGAAGCACAGAGGGGTTAACAAGGTGAAAAGAAACTTTATGGAGAGGAATGTGTGGTGCTACCGTTTAGGAACATGTATCCTCAGTGTGGAAGTTGAAAGAAAGGATGGTATTTCAGTGGAGCTATAGCCAGTGCTGTAGTGCAGGAGGTGTTTTGGATAGGTGATGAGGTGAGCTCTCGGTGCTGCCCTTGATAAATGGGCTACATGCAGTGTCTTGAAGGAGAGTGGAGAGGGACCTTAACACCTCACCTATCTCAGTAGGGAAACGACCACAGTTCAGCAATTTCTTAAACTTCATGTTGTGCCTTTAAATTGAGTTAAAAGTTCCAGCTCATAATGCAATTTATACTTTGAAATACACTGGAGTACCTTGTATGGTGTCAGTGCTGCAGGGATTGCTTTTAAAACCTCTTCTGTTCCTTAACCATTTTGAGACTATTTCTAAGAGTATCAACAGCACCATATTCTACAGCGTAAGCGATCTGGCTTGGATATAGAAGTGCTATCTTTATGCCTGTATAACATACTTTAGGACAGCTTTGCTATGGAGCAGTCAAACTAACTCATATCTGCTGTGGAAATCTTGCCGATGGGATTCTGTTCAGCCAGTACAAGTTTGTGCTGGAGCAAAAAGTCGAAATATCGGTGTTGTAGGAAGCCCATCATCATCAGAAGCTTCTGTGATCCAAATTCAGTCCTGAAGGTACCTCTAAACATTCCCTGTGTTTCAAGTGTTTTATAAATACAGCATGAACAATGTTTTAATCAGGCAAATGATTTTTAAATTTAATGCACAGTTGTAATAAAAGCCAACCCTCTTTTGCAGATGTTGTCCCTAATGTGACTGGATTAAAACTCATTGATTGCTACTAGCAAAAGAGTGGTAGATGCTTCTCATTATCAGTTAAAACATGTGCCCTGCAGTCCTCGGGCTCTGGTTCACCTCTGTAGCTAAGTGGCAGGAGTGGTGAGTAGGAGTCTGCTGCTGCTGTATGGCCAGGTGAAATAAAATACAGCACCCATGCTCTATATGGAGGCTGCAGATTCACCATTGCAGCATCGAGCGTCTCATTGGAATGATGATTGAGACCGTTTTTTCCGACTTGCAGTCAAAATGCATTCATGGCCTGTTACTACCCATTTGTTCCTATGCCAGCATTGTCCTCTGGCTTGAACTCCACCCTGCAAGGTATGAGCCGGAGGAAGCCGATCTTTTGGGTATGGCCCCTGTTTGCTTGGGTGTAGTTCAGAGCAGTGTAGCTGTTCGTGCACAGGGGAAAGCAAGGGTAGCAAGTAATGCCTGCTCAAGCCTGGTTGTAAGAATTTTCTGATGTTTTTGGGTCTTTCTGAACCATGACTGTGGTATACAGTATTAAAAGCAGATATAGGTATGCTGATGCAATGCTTAGCCAGCTATGTGGGGTGAAGAGGAGGCAATTTCAGCCTGGGGAGACTTGTAGTACTTGTACTTCTTAAGTCCTAGTTTGGTAGTTGTGCTGTGTGCTGTTGATGATAACTCTATGATGCCTCTGTCAATTTAGAGGAACTTTGACTTCTATATGTTGAGTCTGCGTTCCTCCTATTGTTTAGCCTAAGCTGAAGTTGCCCTTTTAAAATCTTGGGGTTGAGAACTAACTGCATACCCGAGTTTTAAACTCTTGTCATACTTGAAAACTTCTTACCACTCCGTGAACTTTGATTGTTTAACTGATGGATACTTTTATCCACTTTTTTTCACTATATTGTATGTGTTGAGAAGAGAGAGAAATCTTGCCTGTTCATTTCATATCCCTTTCCAGCTGAAAAAATATCAAGACTTAGCCTGATAATGGGGTGCAGCAATCTTGTTTCAAATGCTGCTTTCTGATGGTCTCATTTAACTAGGTCTGTGCCACATTTACAGTAATTTTGATGCAGCAATCACGCTTTCTTTGCCTTTAGAAAAAACTGAAATCACTCAACTTCTTAGACAGAAAGTGTGCAGTAAATAATATCTTAAAACTTCAGGTAGTTAGAAGAAACCACATAAAAGCATCTAGATCTGATATGATTCATAATCACTTAAGAATTTTTATTTCCCTCTGTGAGTTAACAACTCTCTTTTAACTTGCAGCCTGTTGCCAACGCAGGTCAATCTCATTTTCCTCTAGGAATTCAAATAGAGGAGAGCATCCGTCTGCTCTCGGCTTTTCCTTTTGTCAATTGCCGTTTAACAATAGGTTTGTTGAGTCACTGAGAGGTTAACGAAGCACTTTTTCTTTCTCTTTTTTTTTTTTGTTGTTTTGTCAGTGGTCCAATCTCTTTGTGTAGTTGTGTCGAACAGCACACTGAACAGAAATAATGGGAAAATCTTGTTGGTGGAATGACTGGGGTTGTCATTTTGCAATACCAGGGTAAAGACCTGCTTAAGCTTCAGGCTTCTAGCTGTGTACAGGGTGGCTGATACAAATCCCTCTGCAAGAACATTAAATATTAGTTTCTCTGTGTCTTTTGCATTCAGCAGTGTTGGAGCTAGGGGTATCTGAACGATTACAGTTGGTTCAGCAGTAGCTTCCCATTTAGTATTTAAAATAGTTTTGTTACAACGAGTCTTTTGGGGTTTGGCATTAGAAAAAGGGTGAATTGTAGCCCTTAATTATGAAGTGTGGGAACAATTGCAGACAGGCAGCGGTCCAGCTCCTCTCTTACTGAGTGAGCAATGCTTTTGTGCTGTGCCATCCCACTGCACAAATGACCGTAGCGGGCTGTTGCTAGATTGATTGGTTTTGATCCCTTTTAGGAAGGGGTTTGAAAGCTCTAATTTTGGGTTTATCACACTAGTCCTTCAGGCTCCTGCCCTGTTGCTCTGAGCAAATCTGTTACTGTGGCTGCCCCAAAGAGCTTCGAATGGAGGCAGCTGGCAGAGGGAGTGCGGGATTAAAAACCAGCTATTAAATCCAGTTGTACTGGGACATCAGTGGCTTGGCTTATATAGGTGCAGTGGCAAAGTAATTGTGAGGAAACACTTGAAGGTGCACTGTTTTGCTGGCAGCCTGGCCCCTTTGCATGTGCAGGTGGTGGACAGCTTTGAGGATTTTGGGGAAATTAAACTTGGGAAGGTGCAGGATGGGGTTGTGCTTTGTGGTATGTGGGTAAGCTGTGACTTGCTGGATGCCACCTGGGGCAGGGAGAGACTTCTCTTCCCCTATCTCTTATCAGCCTGTAGGTGAGGGCATCCCTTGCTCAGCAGAGCTAGTTGGCGATGGGACTTGAAGTGCCTGCCGGTGGCAGTGCTGCAAGAAACTCTCACCTTTTGCCTTTGGAGCACCTCTCCAGGCTGGGTTTCTCCTACAGTTCAAGTCAAAGTGCACCCATTATCACTGAGGCATTGCTGTTTGCCCCAGACGTGCCTCCTTTCCAGGTGTATCATCAGGCGACAAATCGTCAGCCGACTCGGAAACCACACTTGAACCGTGGTGTGCTAAGCTTCCAGCAGAGCTCATGCTGGGAAATGGAAAATACAGAACTCCTCTTGGGGACACAACTTCACTTCCCCTCCAGGAGCTGCTGAGCCTCTGTGGCAGCTGGCATACGCATGGCAGTGCCTTCTCCTGTTGGGAATGTTAAAAATACCCGCTACAATTTTCCTTTTCCACATACCAAAATATATTAATGTGCTGCTGCTTTGATTAGTCATTTCCTTTTCCTTTGTTCCTTTTGCAACAGGGTAAAGGACTGCGGGCGCATACTTCAGTAAAATCTTGTGTGGTTAAGTCTGAAACTAAATAGATTCTCCCGTGTTAATACCTGTCTTTGTTGTCAGAAGACTTCTGTTCTTATCCATTAAATACACATTTAAAAATAAGTCTGGATAAAGTCACTTTTATGCTGTTCATACTGAGAATATCTTTGCTGGCTGATTTATTTTTCTAGGGGAAAGAAATTCTAATATGAACAAGGTTAATAGTCCTACCGTGAATTTAATATATTCTTGCAGGAAAACTTTGGTGATACATTGCTATAGGACAATTTCCAAGTTCTCTCATTTATTTCGAGGCTTCTTGTCTTCCTCTTGTGCCATCACCTTCATGCACACATTCTTCTCCCCTCCCTGAGTTCCTGTGAGACCTCGTTCAATGTGGGCGGAAACTTGGTGAAAGCACCAGCATGACACTGCTAGGGTTGTACATAGCTCAGTTGTAGGATAGTTTTGGCAGTCTCCGCACCATCGGGGTGTGGAGGTACAAAGGTTAATAAATTCAGCTATATGGACCTGCTTAGACATTGCACCGAGTGACTTGCTGACCCTTCAAGGCTGAATGTTTTTTGCTTCTCCATTGCTGCTTTGAGAAATTTGGAGAAGAGCTTTAGCATCAGGCAGTGTGGAGACCTGCAGAACAAGTGCTAGGTTTAAAACCTTCTTGTGTGTCTGCAGAAATTCAAGTGAGTAGGCTAAAATGTCAGCTGCTGAATATGGTTGAGGGTAAAATTAAGTAGAAATTTGGAGAATCGAGCAGTAAAGACAGACCTCTTTGTAGGTATGTGCAAACTTCAGAAATATGTCCCCTAAACAAAATGCCATCCTTGTTAGCAATCTGTCGTGGTTTTCCCATCGTTCTGGCACTGAGGACATCTGCTTTGCCCTGGATTCAAAGTGGAGGACAGCTTGTGCCTGCCTGGGGAGGTGAGGCATGGGCAGTGGTAGTGCTCCTGCCAGGCAACCTGAGAATAAATGGCATTGGTGGGCCTGTGTGAGGCTCCCAGGGGGGTAATTACCTCTTCTGGGATGCATAGGCAGGTAATACACTTGGGTCTTTTCCTTGCCTATTTGCAGCTCTTGTATATAAAAACCTGGGTGGTTCTTTTTTTTTTTTTTTTTTTTTTTAATGAGCATTAGCTTCCCAGTACTTGGATGCCATTCATACTTTCACAGCAATCTGCTAAGGGAAAAAAAAAAGCTGGACTCGAGGCTTTTTTTTCTTTTGTTTCTGTCTCCTCTTATTTTACATTTCTTTTCTAAAATATAAACAAGAATACATAATACAGGAATGTTTATTTAGATAGTTATACTTACCCTATACACTGGGAAAGGGGAAAGGCTTCATTTCAGCTGTTTTTTCTTTGCAGATTGCTGTGAAAGTATGAGAGGAATTTGAGTCCTGAGAAGCTACTGCTCATACCTGCTTTCCTCCTTCCTTCAATGCTTGCAGAGACTGAATTGGATGTAAAGAGGTGAAAGGGCTGTAGGAACCCCAGATTTCTCAAGTGATGATCTTGAAATCTTTTTACTTGGAATTCGAGCCTCTGCCTCGTTTGTGACCAGAGGGGAATCAACTGTGTAATTGCTGTGGGTGCTGTAGTGCTTGTTTTAATCAAGTTAAAGTAATAGAGCATGGCAAGGGTAGGTGCAGAAGTCTCAGAATAATATATTTATGCTAGTGCAACTTAGTCCTCTGTCAGAAAAAGATTAAGCCGTGTTGGAGTAAGATAGCCTGATACCCTCACCTGGCCTTGTTTTGGCAGAGCCAACTTTGGGAATGACACTGCATGTGGTTATGTCAGCAGATGGAGCAGGGGATAAGATGGGTGATGGGCAGCTTCGTGACCCCAGCCGAAGGACGTGCAAACAGTTGTGCTGGTAATGCAAAAACCCTGTGCCCTAGGAAAGGGTGCCGTGCTAGCTGAAAGAGCCACGGCAAAACCCCGAGCAAACCCAGCTGGGCTGTGCAGCGCTCTGCATTGGAGCTATGGTATCATATCTGACCCTGGCTTCAGGGGATCGTAGCTGTACTCTGAGGCTTTCTATGGATGCGAGGTGAAGATTATACTGTGAATATATATTTATACAATAGACCACAACAGATGTCAAAAGGCCTTTGTTGAGGTGCATAGTGGCTTTAAACTTGTTGTAAATGGCTTTTGTGTGCAGTAAACCCGAGCTCCTATGGACTGTCACATCAACTTGGCTTGTACAAACCTCTGTTAACTTTCCAGACAGCTAATCAGAATAACAAAACAGGCATGGCCTGATTCCTCAGTCCCATCCAGGTGCTGGGCACCAACAATTAAGCCAAAAGGCTTAAATCTGAACCGGGCTCCTGCTGCTGCATGGGTTTGTGTTGCAGGAGACCCCTTGGTGCTCAAACTACATGATGTACAGAACTGCTGCTCAAACTGGTAATCTAAACTCAGCTTTGGCCATTAATCTGCTACCTTTGTCTCTTATTTTTAGTATGTAATCCTGAATTAATATGGCCTTGGCACAACCCCAAGTTCTAGCATTGCCTGCAAAGCCAGAACTAACAAGTTAATCAACGTTGGGTTTATTACAATGCATTGTTATACCTTGAGCAAACCTGTGATAGCCATGCATCGCAATGCAGCTGGGCAATGCTGTGGTGAGAACAGTGAAGGTTGTTTCTAATCAAGTTGGTGTGTTGAGACTTAGAGATGTAAGCTTAATTCTTTTCTAAAACATGGCTAAAAGATACAGCTGCCTTGCTGGCTGGGTTTGTTGGCTCTATCTGGCAGCTTTGGAGAAGTGAGACTTGACTGCTGCCCAGCTTGTAGAGGCAGTGCCTCTCTGAGCAGCTGTACTGATACCTTTGCCTGCCTTAACATCAGCAGAATTGTTCATGCTGGTGCATTGGTATGGCTACTTGTGCAGCCTTTTTTGCTGTTGAACTATGCCTTCTGATGTAACACACGCAATGCAAAGCAACAGATGTAATGGGGGATCTTCTGGCTGTTTGGAGCTGCTGTGTGAGTGACTGACCTTGGCTGCTATCGCTGCCCACTTGGGATGCAAGCAAAACAGCAAGCTGAGAAAATCCGTGTCTGTGTTCAACCTTTAGTTTAGATTTTGCTGCTCTTTGGTCCTGTGTGAGAAAACACAGTAAGTGTTTTTTTTACCTTCATATTTTGAGAAGTATCATTTCCCAGTTCCCTGTGCACAGAAGTGAGTGGCGATTGAAGAGCAAATGTCGGATCTGGTCTCTGCTTGCAAGGAGAGCAGGGAAAGGGGAAACGCTTATGCCAAAGACTGCAAGCTTGCTGCTTAGGTGTTCAAATGCCTCTTGAATAGTTCACGGTGGTATGGGCAGAGCACGTCTGTACACGAGCGTGTGAAGGAAGGAGCCGGGGAAGCCTCCAGGACTCCCTGGAAATAGTGATGGGAAGACACAGACTTGCTGAGTAATGCCAAGAGCCCTGTTGGGGTGCAGTCCTCCCCCAGCCCTCTCCTCCTGGAAGAAGGAAACCTTTGATCCTTTACAGGCACTTTGGAAGAAGGTAGTGTAAAGATAATCTGTTATCTTTTGACTTTGGAGATAATAGATGTGTGTGTGTGTCAGAAGTTAGTGATTTTAAGGGAAAACTTGCAGTTTCTGAGTCTGGTGGGGCCAAGGACACTTTCCTCTGGCCCTGACTGGTGCCAGCTTTTATCCCAGATAACATCCCCTCACGAATACTGCAAGAAATGTTTTGGCTTCCTAAGACTTTTCAGTCCTGAACAATATAGAATCATAGAATCGTTTAGATTGGAAAAGACGCTTAAGATCATCAAGTCCGACTGTAAACCTAGCACTGCCAAGTCCACCACTAAACCATGTCCCTAAGTGCCACGTTTACGTGTCTTTTAAATACCTGCAGGCAGTGTGCCTCAACCACTTCCCTGGGCAGCCTGTTCCAATGCCTGACAATCCTTTCAGTAAGGAAATTTTTTTCTAATATCCAATCTAAACCTCCCCTGGCACAAGTTGAGGCCATTTCCTCTCGTGCTATCATTAGTTGCTTGATAGAAGAGACCAGCATCCACCTCACCACAGCCTCCTTTCAGGTAGTTGTCGAGAGCGATAAGGTCTCCCCTCAGCCTCCTTTTCTCCAGGCTAAACAACCCCAGCTCCCTCAGCCGCTCCTCATAAGACTTGTGCTCTACACCCTTCACCAGCTTCGCTGCTTTTGTTTGGACGTGCTTCAGCACCTCAATGTGTTTCTGGAGGGGCCCAAAACTGAACACAGGAATTGAGGTGCGGCCTCACCAGTGCCGAGTACGTGGGGATGATCACTTCCCTAGTCCTGCTGGCCACACGATTTCTGATATCAGTGTCTTCATACTCATGCTTTCATGAACCCTGTGGGCTGCTGGTGTGACAGGGTCTCTGCAGTTTTGGGGTGTTCGGGTAAGGTGCTGGGCAGGAGGGCGGAGCATGGTTTTCCAGCCCGTTCCTCGCTCTGTGCCAACAATGGGTGTACATGCTTTTATCCCTGGATAAATGTGAGGTTGCTTGTTCCGCTTTCACCGATGCCAATTCCAACTCTGGGCTTTATCCTGCAGCTCAGGTGGTTTCAGGGCGTCACCTGCTGCATGGTGAATCCCTTATCTTGTATGAACCTGCCTGGACAGCCAGGCTGTGGTGGAAACCTGCGTGCTCCTGGTGAACCCTTGCAGGCACTTGGACAAGAGCAAGGTCATCTGCCAGATAGTGGTGGCAACATCGTGTAGCCATATTGTGCTTCTGGCTTGCTCTCGGCACCGCTGCTGTGTTTTGTCAGGTGTTGGCTCTGAAGTTGTATTAAAAAAAACTCTGAAAGTAAAGGCTTTGGTTGAAGCAAAGCTACTCTTTTCTGGAATTTAATAAATAGAGTGTGTTAACTAACATCAAGCAACTGAGAGCAGACAGAGCCCAACAGATGGTACAAACAGCGGCATGTTTGGAATGGAAAATATTTACCTAGAGGGTATTTGAAGCACTGAGATTGTGCTCTGCAAATGGCTTAATTGTATCAGTGTAATCAAGTGAAGAAGAGCAAGATTTATTGACAATTCTCATTCTCCTCTTGCTGCTAGCAGTTTGTATGGGTGTCAAGCACTGTTGAACTTCACTTGAACAGGTCTCTTTCCCAGAGAAGAGTAACTTTAATATGTGAATGGCTTGGTCTGTGATTTCGAGTGTCTACAGCTTTCTTCTGTTGCACAAATCCTACTGTCAGGGCAAGTATTTAAATGAAAGAAACTTGGAGCTTGAACTGCTGTTTATTATGCTTTCCCCCTAGTCTTAGTTTTGAGAGGACTTCTGTGAACAGAGCATGGAAATACAGCTATACAAATAAGAGTTTAAAAAGAATACAAAATGTAGGTTAAATTTTGCCATCTGGGTCAAAACTGGCAGGGCTGTTTAGACCTTCAGCTTTTCTAGATGGTGGATGCTTTGTGCATGCCTCCAAGTTGTACAATTTTAAAAGTGACCTGTGAGAAGATTGTGTGTTATCTTACTGGGAGCTGTGCTTTTTTCCTTGCATAGGTGGCCGGTGAAATTTGTATGTAATATCTTATTTTCCTGTCTCAAAAACAGTGTTCAGGTGTAGTTCTCCAGGCAGTGTGTGTTTTGGGAATGGGTAACTCTTGGATGGGAAAGCTGAGGAGGACTCAGAGTTGTTGCATGTGCTCCCTTTGTTCCCAGTGCTGCTTACCTGCTGAAGTTAGCCAGGTGTTAACAAACTTGGAGCAAGTTTGATGGACTGAAATCCCTGCCTGCTCTGACAGCTCAGCTTTCACTCTCTGCCTTAGTGTCACATCACAGAAGCTCTGCTGTCTGTCATCTCTCGTCTTGAAGCGTGAAGAACGCATCTTGTTTTTTTAAGTGACATATAGGGCTACTTAAAAAACCTAAACCAAGCCAACCTAAGTTCTAACTCTGCAGTTTTTTCTTATACTGTAGCAAGGCTGATAGTAAATGAACTGCCTTTAGGTTTTTGTGACAGCCATCCTTGCTAGAGCTTGAGCGCTGCAAGTGCTTTAGTTAATGCTCAAGAACAAAGTCACAGAGAGCTGGTTGCTCCTGCTGTATGGATGAGGAATAGTCATGGAGTGGGTAAACATCTTGTTTAGTATTGTATTTTATCTGTGGCAGATCTGGGTTTAGTTGCCTTGTCTAGCCCAAGTTGCTGGGTATCCTCTCCCAATGAGCTCTGGGGGAAGGTGAGCTTGGGGGTGAAGCTGTTTTCAACAGGATCCTCTTTGCAGCTGGCTGCTATGGAGCATGTTGCTAACTATGTGTGCAGATCAAGGAAAAAATAGTTACCTATTTGAGGAATTTATTGAATACAGATAATCCTCCGAGTCTTCTTGCTGTGTTCCTAGTGACTATTGAGTGTGAGGGTTTTCTTTTAGTCTGCTTGCCAGCTTGAGAAAATCCCAGGGAAAATACCCCAATTAAAGAAGCTGTTGCTTTAGCTAAATCGTATGTGGTATCTCTTAAATGGCTTAGTATTTAAAAAAAAACCAAACACCTTGGTATCTATATTTCCCCCCCTTTTAATGTTGTTTTTTTCAAGGAGGCACAAATCCCTGGAGATTATGTGCATCTTGGGACCCAAGCATTTATGGAAGCCATGCTTCCAATGTGCTGGGGCTAAGCTATGAGTGACTCATTAGTCAGATGGAGCTATAATTTATTTCTGTCTTCTCAAGTAAGTTAATCCCCTGGACCTAAACTGAATGAATAACCTGTGAAATGTGGTATCTGTTCAGGGTGAAACTTGAGATTTAAATGCAAAAAGTGAAGGGTGTCTTAGAAAATCCAGGGCAGTGTTAACTAGCAGAGGAAGTCAGGTGCAAGCAATAATACTGCACTGGAGTTCAGAAATAGTTGTTTTCTGTGGCACGGGCTCTGTTTAGGGGAACAAAAGTGCAATTCTTTTGTTAAATGCAGGATGGGAACAGTAACCGAGTCTGTGCGCAGGCTGGGACAGATGTGGTTTGTTCCCCTTTTTCAGAATGACTAAAGGGATGTTGTGAGTTCTTGAATTTACGAACAAGACGGGAGCGTGTCTGTAAGTGGGGAGCCTGGCACGGGTGCTGGGCAGCCGGGCTCTAAGGAACGTGCCTGATAAATATTAGGTTAAATATAAAATATGGATAAAAGGTGAGTATTTAACCAGATACCTGGAAATTTAAACGTAACTAAAGTTGATGTGCCTCTTGTTGGCAGTAGTGAGGAGATGTATATGTGTGATTTCTGCTGGGTGTGCCTTGCCTGGGCATTGTAGTTTTGAGTGGGTAGAGCTGATGCAGCCACCCTAGGAAGTTGTCTGAGGGAGGGCTGCGAGTGATAAGTCTCCTTGCCAGCACTTCTGGAGGGGAGAAGTAATATCTTTGGGAGGGTGTCTTGTGTTTCCATAGCTAACAGGAATGGGAGGGATGGTAAAACTAAATCCTGAGGAGCAGTTAAGCTGGTATGTGAAGGTGTTTTTAATGTAGTGTTTGCTTTTTTCTGGTTTAATAGAAGGAGCTTCTTTGTCCTGTTTCTTTTTGTATGGCATAGGATTTTTTTCCCTACAGATTGCTTCTGTTTTTTCCTAGATGGCTTGTCAATGTAATATGGAAGTAAATGGGAGCAGAGAAACTTTTTTAGTTATTGTAGATTGTCGGAGGACAACTGGAAACTATGTGTGAGCCCAAACACTGCCTTTTTACCCCATTCCAAGGATGCCACTTTATAAAGACACCTTCACAAGGGATGCATGGTAAAGAATGTCATCTTGTCATTCTGCATAGAAGCTAGCAGCAATGGTATCCTTCTAGAATTGATTTTTAAATGCCCTTGCACATGCTGGGCTGAGATGGGAAATTAGTATATTACCATCAGAGCAGAGCTCTTGTTTGCTCTTCCTGGGTGTGCTTAATCAATTCTAGTTACATCCTGAGGCTTTTATTTGTGTGGTGGTGGTGTTTGTTTTGTTTGGGTTTGGTTTTTTTTTTTTTTGAACCCTGCTTCCATGCTGCATTTGTGTATGTGGAATTCCCTGCTGGACTTCGGAGATCAAATCTGTGTGCCTCTGATCGGTGTTTGAGGTGGAAGTGCTCATTTGGCTCATGCTCTGCTTCGCCCTGATGGGTGAGGGGAGGACAGGAGCAGTAATTGGGTCTGTTGAGGCTCTGAAACTAATCATTGCAATGCTGTGCTCCAGCTCCAGCGTAGGGTGCAAATGATCCCGTTGCACAAGTGGAAGGAAGTGCAGGGAGAGGAGAGAAGCGCGGTAGATGGAGGCTTGGCAGGGCTTGCGTTGCTTGGCCAACTCTGAGATCAGACCTCATCTAGTCCAGTACATATTCCTTACTCGGACTAGCTGTTATAATTATGTATTTATGGCTCCTCTTGGAAGTAGCTAAAGCTTTTAAATATGTCTAGCCTCTCTGGTCTCAAAGCAACAATCATTTTCTGCTCATATTTGGCCCTGCCTTGATGACCATCGTGCCTCCTGACACTTGATGTCTCGAGGCTTAATGATGTGTGTTTTGCTGAGTGTGTGATTTGACCCGAGCATCTGGTGTTGGGTGCTGGGAAATGTGTAGGGATGGCTGCAGGGTGTGATCATCCTGCCTTGGCTGAAGCTATTGAATGAATTTACAGCCAGCTGTGTGCTTGTGTATCAGCAAGGCAGAGGTGGGCTGTTCTGGGCTCTTTGTGGTTAGGTATTGTAATTCTTGCAGTAATGTATTGTAATGATCAACTTAATTACACTTGTGAAAAGTCTGCTTAATTACATATTTACTTTGGGGATTAGCTTCTCCCATAAGCATTCAATATTGACTTTGGCTGAGATAAATTTTCAAGATCTGCTTCCTTCAAGAGATGACTAATATTAGATCACTTAGTGCAGGAAGCTGGTTTTATCAAGTAGCTGCAACTAATCATTTTGAAAGCTCCAGCTTAGTTTTGAGCATCTGTGCTTTTTCTCCTCAAAAGACAAGCTTTTCCTCCCATCCCTCTCAGCCCTTCTGAAACTTTGTGTTGGATATAATTCTAGACCCAAGCCTTTTTGGTGAGCTCTGTGAATGTGGAAGATGAATACAAACTGGGAGAAGACTTAATATTAAGACAACTAATGAATAGTTAGTGTATTGAAATGTTAGTCTTTTATTTGGATAACTTAATAGCCAATTAGAGTTCCTGCTCCTTGCTTTCTGTGCTGCTCAATGCACTGTACAAATATATTATCACAGTAACTCCTCTCTGTCCAGAAACTATTACATAGAACAACTCTTCCCTTTTGAGCTAGAGCCAGGCTCCAAACCAGGCTGTTTCCAATGTGACAGGATGGCAAGCCAGTTTACGATAGCAACTTTCAGAACAGCCAGGAATTGAGGTAAAACAACCTTAAATGTAATACTGTGAGGTATTTAAGGAGTAATCCTCTTTCTGCCCAGAAGCAAGGAGAGCCTGTCTTCTCCCTACACCATGCAACTTGTACATGGACTTTATTCCCTGTGCCCTCAGTAGGCACTTTGATTTTCTTTTTCTAAGTGGCAGTGGAAATACTCCAAGCAATATTACTTTAAGGTGTGGGGCAGTTCTCTCTACAGTTTTGGGAGTCATCTCACTTATGTCTAAGCCTGTGTGAAGCCCTTATCCTCAAGTTGGTTGAGGAGAAGCAGAAGGCAGACTGATATATGACTGTGTCCAGAGTCACTAACAGTACAAGCTTCCCCAAGTGCTGTTGGGGACCTTTACATGTGTTGGCTGTGTTGGGGGATGCTGCAGCTGGGCAGTGGTTGCAGAGAAGGTGACAAAGATTATGAGAGAGACTGTCGTGATCTAACCCCAGCCGGCAACTAAGCCCCACGCAGCTGCTTGCTCATTCCCCCTGCTTCGGGATGGGGGGGGAGAATCAGAAAAGTAAAAGTGAGAAAACTCATGGGTTGAGTTAAATACAGTTTAACAGGTAAAGCAAAAGCCGAGTGCCCAAGCAAAGCAAAACAAAGAATTCGTTTACCACTTCCCATCAGCAGGTAGGTGTTCAGCCATCTCCAGGAAAGCAGGGCTCCATCACGCCTAACAGTGACTTAGGAAGAGAAATGCCATAACTCCGAACACCCCTCTCTCCCTTCTTCTTCCCCCAGATTTATATACTGAGGATGATGTTGTATGGTCTGGAATATCCCCCTTGGTCTGTGGGGGTCAGCTGTCCCGGCTGTGTCCCCTCCCAAATTCTTGTGCCCCGCCAGCCTACTTGCTGGTGGGGTGGTGAGAGAAGCAGAAAAGGCCTTGACTCCGTAAGCACTGCTCAGCAGTAACAAAAACATCCCTGTGTTATCAACACTGTTTTCAGCACAAATCCAAAACATAGCCCCCTGCTAGCTACTATAAAGAAAATTAACTCTATCCCAGCCAAAACCAGTACAGAGACACAATCTGAGTTAGATCTCTTGCTTTTCATTCCCAAGAGGATGGGTCTCCCAAGGGACAGCTGAGTTGAAAATTTGTCTTGTGTAGAGGAAAATGTAGTTGAAGCATGTGCTTTCCATTGTGGTTTTGAAACTGAGTTGGTGAATCAGGAATTGCACTTGCTTGATTAGATTTGTTGTGTTTTTCAGTAGTTGGTGCTTCTTTTTTTTCACCCCCTTGGACCAAACAGCTTAGAGAAGATTTGAATTCTTCCTGCAAAAAATCCAGGTCTTTTCCTAGTAATCAGTTGTGAAATGGGAAAATTGGTCTTGTCTTGGCATCAAAATTAGGTTTTTAGCTTGATACCGACTTTTTTTTTTAAACTCTGTGGTTCCTGCTTTAAAAAAAAAAAAGTAATGCTCTGAGCATAAATAGTGTTTTCGGCAAATTATCCTGGAGTCATCTGGTCTGTTAGTGCCCTGGAAGTTGTACACTGTTACATGCCCAAAATAAGTAACAGATCTTCCTGTTTTCCTATAAATGTGTGGAATTTTCATGAGTTTAAAGCTGGGTTTTAGACTTCAAAAAGCAGTTTTGAAAATACCTGATTCTTTATGGGTGACTAAAATTTAGGGCTCTCTCCCTTCTTCCCCTCATTCCACTTCTGAAGCTGTCATAAATCTGGGAACAAAAGGAAGTTGAAATTTAACTCCCACTTGCCAAGATAAAAATCTTAATTCGTTATGTTTGATTTACGGCAAAAAAAAAAAAGTGTTGCTCTGCATGTACTGGCCCTTAATTCACAGCTTCTGAAAGTGCTGTCATGTATTTCTGAAATCAAAAGCTTTAACTTTATGAAATTCACTTGAGAAGGGAGAATGACAAAGATGAAGAAAAGTAAGGAAAAAGGAGAACTGCTCTCTTCCAAGATCAGCAGCCTTGCAAACTGCAGTTCCTTCCTATCCAGGCTAACAACTTTGAAGCAAATGGTAAATGATTCCAGAAGTTGTTCGATGATTGATATAGTTTGGCAATTTTATTAAAAGCTATTTTAAGGCTTCTCTAAAACAGTGACAAAGCTTCTTCTGTAATTGGTGGGAGAAATAATATAAAGGAAAATGTGTTCAAAATCTAATTTTTTTTTCTTTTTCCTCTATAGGTTTTTTTAAGTATAGCTAAGAAAAAGCACAATGGAGTTCTACGAGTCTACCTACTTTATCATCCTCATTCCTTCTGTGGTTATTACAGTCATCTTCCTCTTCTTCTGGCTTTTCATGAAAGAAACTTTATATGATGAAGTCCTTGCAAAACAGAAAAGGGACCTAAAGTTTCCACCTACCAAGACTGATAAAAAGAAAACTGAGAAGAAGAAGAACAAGAAGAAAGAAGCTCAGAACGGGAACATCCACGAGTCTGACTCTGAAAGTACACCTCGGGACTTTAAGCTCTCTGATGCCCTGAGTACAGATGAAGAGCACGTCCCTCCTGTTCCCTTGAGTGTGACTGAAGCATCTACTGGCGTTAGAGAACGGAAGAAGAAGGAGAAGAAGCATAAGGCTGTTCAAGATGATCATGTAACTAAGGAGTCGGAAGGATCCAAGTCTTCAGGCAAGAAAGTAGATCCAGTCCCTGTTACAAAACAGCCCACTCCACCATCTGAATCAGCAGCATCTAAGAAGAAGTCTGGGCAGAAGAAGCAGAAAAATGGAATGGGTATCTGATGTTGCATATGCTTCTTGCACAGAACGCCAAAACTGTGTTCTGCTTTTTGCAAGGCCACAGAGTGTCTCTTACAACTGTTCTGCCTGATCTCTATGGGGCAAAGCTCACTTCTAACCTTTTCCTTTTTATGAGCTATTGCTTTTTTTCCCCCCTGTTTTTCATCTGGCAGCAATGCTCTGGTTTTCCTCCTCCCCCTCCTTGCTTGCTTCTAATAAAGATTGTTGAGTGAAAGAGTAGCTCATATCTCTGCTTTGCTCTATGGTTTGGCTACTTTTCTCTCAAGCTGTCAAAATTTTGATTACCTGAAAGAAGTCATTAGATGTTTGCTGTGTGTGTTCTGATGCCAAGCTATGAAAAAGTTGAGTCCTAAGAGCAGTTGTTCTGATAAGGAGGGGCATCTAGAGAAACCTCGCAGCATAGTGTGCAAAGTAAATCACTGTTTAAGTGCAGGCTTAATGTACAAAGAGGTGTTTGGTGGCTGATTCATGGAAAGAAGAACTTACAGCTGCATCCCACCTGCTACACCTCTATAATTGAATAGAACTGATGCTAAAAGAAAACTGGTCCAGCTGTTGTAACTGAAACATCCAACCTAGAACAGACTGGAAACTGTAGTCAGAATAACCTGTGACTGTCTTGACCATATCCTCAGCAGAAGTTGATATGTCTCAGTGTGGTTGTCTGACTATGGATAGAAGTTAAAAAAAAAAATAAAAAAAAATACCCAGTTTCAGAAATAAGTGAAAACGGAGATATTTGCAGATCACCTTTTTGAGATGCAGGTGTAACAGGTTTGCTACAGGGAGTGAGGAAAAAGAAGGACATTGCTGCTTGATGTGGTGGATTTTTTTCTTTTTCCAAATAAAAAAGGGAGAAAAAAGACCCACCCACTACCAACAAAAAAGTATCAAATCTTGTTTGTGGGTGTTCTCCAGAAATCTCTGTGGCATGGTTAAAATGTGGTCTGCAAGCACTGTTCTGAGGGCAGCCACAACTAACTCTTATCCTTGATTACAGGAGCTAACACCATAACCCCGTATTGTGTGTGTCAGCTCTGACAAGAATATTATATAGCACAGGCTGTTCAAAAAGCTAAAAAATTTCTCACTAGAAACAACTTTAAAAAAGAACTGTTCCCTAATGTGAAACACTTATTTTCTGCTTCTCACAGTCCCGGTAGCTATTGGGGGTGTGTATTTAAAGTGCCTAAGTGGGTTCATGGGGGGGGAATAAAATACTGCCTGCAAATAAGAAACTAATATGGGTAACACGTGCCATGTGCTCTGTTGCAGTAAAACCTGGATTGGATTTGTTAAACTGTTACTTGCATTGCCGTATGTTCTGCTTGCAGATAAGATTCCTGTCTGTTAAAACACTATGTGCTGTGGCTCTTGATTCTGCTAAACCTTCCTATTGCTTTGGGGTCTCATCTGATATGGGAAGTGTACGTGTTCGTGAAAGCATGTGTGTATGTATGTATGTATGGATAACTTTGTGTTATGATTTAAAATACATGGGTTTCTCTTTTCTGGGAGTGGACTTTTATTATAGATTTACTGATTTAAAAGTGATCATGAGAATATACAGAAGAGCGTATTGTCCTAATTGTCTGTTACAGATGATCAAGACAGTAAGACTGATTCTGTTGTATCTCCTGCCAAAAAGCAAGACCCAGTACTGCTCCACCAGGAGATAAAGCAAGAAAATGTATCGGGAAAGAAGAAAGTCTCTGCAAAGAAGCAGAAAGTTGATAATGGTGAGAACACAGACTGCGGCTTAGCTCAGATAAACGTGACTATTAGGCCTTTTTGTCATCCACACTTTAGTTTCTCTTTCTTTGGAAAAGAAACTCATAGAAGAATAACTTTGAATTTGAAAAAGCAGGAATTCCAGGTAGGAAATATCGTTCAGACTGAGATACTGTTTTTATTTTATGAACATCTGGTACCACTGAACATAGGATGATGCTGTGAACCTTTCTGAGCTCTTTTGGATCCAAACATCCATGCTTTAATTGAGGAGTAATGTATTGACTTAGATGATAAGCTGAGCAGGCTCTAAGTTGCTCTGAGCAAGGCATGTCTGGAACTGCTGCAGTCATCTGCCCCAAACAAGACTGCAGTTTTTTTAGCCGGTTGCTTTGACCACGTTCCTCCCTTATTGTCCTTTTGTTAGCTGGTTGTTGCTCCAACATAAACTGTTCATCTTTGCTGTCAAGGCCTTTACTGTTCGTCATCCCTCATTCTCTGCCAAGATGCTGTTTCTTGTCTCCTCTTGGCTCAGTCTGCCTCTGTGTTTGTTTTTTTACAATGAGTGCTGTTGTGCCTGTGGCTTTTGGGAAGACCGTGACCATGAAGTTCTGTGAGGCCACCTTGTTAGCTTCTCAAAACTCTTCTTTACTGGGACAGCTATGAAGAAGTTGGCGGCTGGTGGGCACACCTGGAGTAGACAGCGTTGGTCACTGTTTCCTTTCTTCTTTGGTTGGGTCACCAGGGTCCAGATCAGTCATGGGCCCTGGTCAGACCAGGGTGGGGTTCCAAGCAGTGTAGGGTTCCTACATGTTGTAACAACTGAAACACTTTCAAGTTATTCCTGGAAGAAACCTGCTGGTGGGGAACCCAGGATGCGTTTGTCTTTTATGGATATTCTTGTGCTTTTCCTGATGCATCCATTGCCCTTTTTTGAGGGGTCACTTTATGGACCACAAACTTGTCTGTATGTGGCAAATAAGTGTTAGTACCAGCTCAGGCAGCACTAAAGTGAAGCTGTCAGTGCTACATGGGAATTGCTCATCCATTATTTGAATGCAAGCTGTTGTCTTTTAAAACCACCTCTCCAAAATGACAGAGCAAAATTTGGCTGCAGTGAGCATCCAGATTAACCAAGACAGTGTTATGGGGATTTCAGATGTTACTGATGCTGCAAAATGTCTCAGTGATATTAAATAGATTTTGAAAGGAGGGGAATAAAATGAGGAGGGGAAGTTAATAAGGAGAGGAAGGGAAATGGTGAGGGTGGTAACTGTATTAGGCGGTGGATATTTCTGCTAGAGCAGAGCTCTCCTCACTTCTGAGCTTGCAGTGTACCTGCAGGTGTTTGCTGACTGCTTAAGTGGAAAGACTCTAGCAGGTGACACAAAAGGTCCATCTGGCCTATTCTGATTATTAACAGCAGCCAGAATTCAAAAGTGTTTTATAACTGGCTCTCTGGCAGCCAGGAATGCTTATTTGTCTTGCACTGCTGTCTGAAACCTTGCATCCCACCCAGTTCCTCCTCTCTCTGGTCTGCTGCGTGGCATCTGTTGTCCGTCAGCCCTTCAGTCGGCTGGCTGGGTCAGTGTGCTTTCCTGCTGTGGCATGGCTCTCTGCACAACATCTTGCATACTTCAGGCAGTGCAGACCAGCAGCTCAGAAGCTGGGCAAACAGCAAATCCAGCTCTGCTGGCCGTATCTGTTGTCCCTGGTCTGTCGCTCTTCCGCTCCCCTCCCCTGCTTTTGTCTCGGCAGCGCAGGCTGAAAAGTTCTTTGGACAGAGGCTGATTCTCACCACATTTATACGGTACTGTGTGAATGGAGACCCGAGGTTGGTCAGTACCTCTGGGTACCTCTCTGAGTATTAATGATGCCTAAAGCCTGCGCTGACACATGAGCTATCTTCATTAAGTGCAGCTGAGTCTGCATGTGAAATAAGCTTGATTGCTGTCCCTACTGCACATTCTGTCTAAATGGTTTTGTTCACAGATGATGTAATCTGGGTGAAAATGCTGGCAGTAAGGTGCCAGCTTTTAACAGAATAAGGACAAAAGACTTTACTATGCTCACATTTCAGGGATGCTGAAATATTTCATATGCAGCCACAACTAAAGCAGTCTCATTGATGCTATGTGCAACTTTCTCATTAAAGTGAAATGAAAGTCAAATGTAAAGGTTCTTCTCTGCTACTTTTTAAAATGCTAAAAGGCAGCTTTGGAAATAGAAATTTAATTGAAGCTATTAAATTACTATGCATTAGAGACCTTTATTTAATGAACTTACCTGAAGAGCTTTAATGAGTTAAGCTGTGAAGGATAATAGAAATAGAGAGTATAAATAACTATTGAGGCTAGAGATGCTTTAATCCAACTCTCTAATATGTTATGCACCTTTTCTAAAAATGTTGATGTTAATTATTACAAAGCTTTAACCAATCCTGTGGACTTTTGATTACAGTTTTGGTGGATGAACCTCTTATTCAAGCAACCACTTATATTCCTTTGATGGATAATTCTGATGCTGGGACTTTGGAAAAGCGAGAAGTGGTTGAAGTAGCAAAACAAAACGTGAATGAGGGGATCCAGAAGAGTGGTGGCAAGAAACTGAAGAATGAAACGGATAAAGGTGAGAAACCGATAATGCAGTTGGTCTGGCATAGCCTGCTTGCAAACCTGATCAGGGAAAACACGCTGTGTCTGTAGGGAGAGGGATCCTCACTTATTTGCTAGGAAGAAGTGATTTAAGGAAAACATTTGTGGCTGCAGGACACTGTTCTTGTCTGTGCTTGTTTCTCCTCTGTCTTTGGCACTGTTGAAAGAGCTTTGCACCATCTGAATCCTTTTAATGCTGACTGTAGGCTTTTGTGTCCTCACAGTGAGCAAATGGGTGATCGCAGACCACACAGATGCACGCGAGCTAGTTTTACAGTAGATAGTTCAGGCATCGCTAACAGTGATGGACTCTGGAGCTTTCAGCAGGGGCTGTTGGAGTCTGCTTGACACTGAGAGTGCAGCTTGTATGCTCTAGTTCATGGAGCTAGCTGGGGCTGACCAGCCAGCGTATCTCTCTGCCACACAGAGGTACCTGAAGCAAATTGCCAGTGGGGGTAGTCTGGCAGTTTCCAGGAAGAAATTTTCCTTTCAATGCAGTTGGAACTGGTTGGGACGGGAGCTTCTTTCATACTCTCTGTTGAGGCCTGGGGTGATTCATAAGCATTGTGTCCCACCCTGAAACTTTAAACAGGCCACTGACGTGCTTAAAGCATGCCAAAGTTACTGAGCTATGAGGTGAGACCCTCAAATTTGTGGGCAGCCAGAGAGGAGAAGCCAAGTGACTGAGCAGTGGTTCCCTGCTCAGGTTTGTGCAGAAGGCTGGCTCTCTGACATTGTCTGCCTGGTCACTCACTGCACTCTTTGGAACCTCTCTTCTTGGACTTCTCTTCTAGAATGCTCAGTAGAAAGCTTCCTGGCAATTCTCTGTGGCATCTGGATTGGATTCCCACTTGCTTGGGGCTCCTCTGGTGCTTCTAGCTCAATAGCTGTATATTACTGCCCTGCAGCATCAAAGCCTCTCACGTGCACCCGTCCCCTCTCATTTCCTTTGCAAGCTGTAACCTTCTATATGAGCTCCTAATTCTCCTGTGTCAGCTGGGATTTGCCCTCCCAATATAGAAATCTTCCCCTATTCTAATTGTAAGCTTCTTGGATGCAAGGGCAAGGTATTCCTGTCTTCAGGGAGCGTAGGACTCGGGCTGGTCCAGGCCAAGCTGCTATAGACTCCCGGCTAACTGGAATGGGGTCTCAGGATTTTGGCATATTCCTGGTAACAGCATCATTGCTGATGTCAGTGCAGCAATGATGTGATCTGAAGTCTGTGGCCAAGGCAAAGTTGGATTTAGGACTAGGAGAGAGTGTGCTAGAATTTGTCAGCGCTTCCCCTCCCACCTCCCTGCACTCTGTTATTCAGTGGTTTATATTTATGCTTGATAATTCCTCTTAGGGGCTTAGTATCACTACCACTTTCTTGTTCTTCATTTGTTTTTCAAACCCTGGAGAGGTTTGGGTTCGATGTGTTGGCTTGCTTTCAATGGCATATTTAGCACCTGTAGCGAGACACCTGGACCCTTCTCCAAGAGCTTTGGGACACTTTCTGAACCAAGCATCACTTTTAAGCTTTTCCCTTTTATCCCTCCAATCCTTTCACATACTGTTGTGCACTGGTGAATATCGGACAGAGATACTGGATGCCTCAGCCTTGTGCTTCCATTTACTTAAGTTAGGGGGCCACCTAATGACCTACGCGTGTGTGCAGCCTGGTTTTCATATGAACAATGTTTTTTGTCCCTGTTAGAGCATAGTTCAGTTGAATTGTGTTTCTTTGTGTCTCTTTAAACACTCAGTCAGCCATTAAGAGGGATCTTACTGATTTATCTTTCTACTGCTGAACTCCTTCTGTAGCAGATCGTTTCCAAACTTGGACTGAGGGAATGTTTTTCTGGTTTCCATATATTGTAATCAGAAATGTGCCAGTTTTTAAATTCATTACCTTGTCAGTTGCATATTGCTTGTGGAGCCAGGCTGTCCTTTAAATTGATAGCTCAGTTTGAATTACTGTCATAATACACTAGAAAGGACTCTTAAAGTTTTCACATTTATGCTATATTTTCCTCCAAAATCTGTGTTATGCTTTGTCTTCTTGCTAGCAACACTATAAATGTTACCAACTGTACAAACAAAGTGGTGGGATTTTTTTCCCAAAACTTATCAGCTGGCAGATTGTTATCAGATTTAAATTGGAGAGATGTTGTTTTTGCTGAATGTTCATGACCCCTTGCTTCTTGGCATTTCAGACTGAAATTAAATATAATGCATAATGATACCCCCATCACATGCTGTTTCGAGGCAAAATAAATAATTCTGTATGGAGTCCAAAGTAAATATATCCTCCCTTCTGTGTTGCAGAGAATGCTGAAGTGAAATTTAAAGACTTTGTAATGGCCATGAAGAATATGATCTTCACTGAAGATGAGGCCCGTTGCATAGTGGAGGTGTTAAAGGAAAAATCCAGTGCAATTCATGATGTCTTGCAAAAGGTGAATGACTGTGAGGGGGCAGGGAGAGAAGACTATTAAATAAGCAGAAATTGGAAGAGATGCTGTCAAATTAGCTATATCAATGTTCTGTTGTGATTTCTGCATTCTGTCTTTGGAAGACTTTTTTCCAGCTGGTCTGTGCTTGCTTTGCATGCAGAAAACAGTTGTCAGATGTCTGTGTGCTGCCATCTGCTATCCCATGGGCTGGCTAGACAGGCTGATGGCTTTTGACCGCTCATAAAGAGCAGACATAACCATGCAGAATAAGGTACATAATATAGGACTGCTGCTGCAGCTGACGCATGTGTATTGGCATGGGGGAAGGCTATCTGGTGACTTTCAGGAGTGACCTTTCACAAATGGGTGAATAGGAGAAACTATAGTAGAAATTAAGAAAAAGCTGCAGTGGCTCTGCACTTGAGCAGCTAATCCTGTGTTTTGCAAGCCTCTCCATCTTAAGTCTATACATTCTAGTCTGCTGACTTCTTTGGATATTTTTCATAGGACTGTAGGGCAATTGAGATTTGGAAGGGACCTCAGGGGGTTTGTAATCCAACCTCCTACACAAAGCAGGGCCAGCTCTGAGGTCAGCCCAGGCTGCTCAGGGCTTCTTCCAGTCTGGCTTGAAACCTTCAGGGACTGAGACTAAACAACCCCTCTGGGCAACCTGTGCCAGTGCTTAGCAGTTCTTTTCTAATATTTGTGTTAAGACAGAAGAGAATGGTGACCACCGATATCTTACAAATACCTACTCCTCCCTCCCATGACTCATTATGATTGTCACTCTGTGCTTGTAACATCCTGTTTGACACGCTTGAAGTCTTGCAATTCTGTATTCTTCTGCAGATGTGGTACCAGAACAGAAATGCAGAACTGGGTATGTGTCAACTCAGTTAATGCAATATAGTAGCATATCCTACAATTTGTGCTGGAAGGGGCTTCAGGAGGTTGTGCAGTCCAACCGCCTGCTCAAAACAGGTTCAACATAGAATTTGGACCAAGTTGCTTAGGGATTTGTTAAGAGCTAAACCTGTAGGATCAAAATGGGTTCCTGGGTTTGTATACAACCAAAAAGTGTAGGTTTCTGTAGATGGAAATGTGAGTATTTTCCTATCTGTAGCTCATGCAAGACATTGACAGTGTGTTTTGTCCTGCATATGTACACAATACCGCCAAAGGAGAACTTCCAAACAAATTCAGAGTGCATTTATGGGGCTGACACTTCTTTGCTTCTTCAGTTATCACAATTCATTGAGTGAAGTCTGAGCAAAAATGTCTAGAAATTTTGCCCCTTACTGCAATCAGTTCATTTTTAGGACTAGTATACAAGTGGCAGGACTGTGGGGATCGTTCCTCTAGTTCTGTTCACTGTAGTATCTCTGAAACTTTGTGTGTCAGTGTGCCAGCAGAAACATAATTATGTCAACTGGAGACTCTCCTGTGAAGTGGAAGGAGAGACCAGATCAGCGTTCCTTTTTTCCCTTTGTAGCGAGATACTTAGAGATTAAGTTCGTTGGATTATAACCACTTCGAGTGTGGGGTGGACCAGGTGATCTTGGAAGTCTCTTCCAACCTCAATTATTGAATGATTCAGCATCTCTGCATCTTTTTCCTTTATTTCTCTTAATGGCTGTTCTTTGTTTTCCCCAGTGCCACCAGAGTGTCTTTCTTCCAATGCGGAAGCACCTTAAGAGCCCATTTATTCTCTTAATTGGTTTCAGTGTGATTGAAAATGCATTTCCTTATCTAATGAAATCAGCACTGCAGGATCCATTAACAGTAGAACTGGGTACTGGTGGTGCCATATACACCGTGCAGACGGACAGTTTGGGGGCAGGAGGGGGTGTTTCTTCCTCTCAAGTTTGCTCTGTTGCCTGCTAGTGTGCTGTGCAAGTACTTTTGGCATGTATGATCATTTTTATGTACTTTTGCTGCAGGCCAGCAAGGCTGAGTCGGCTGCAGCTGTACATCAGCTACAAGACAAAGAAAAAATGCTTGCTGCGATGAAGGAGGAGGCAGCTGTTGCAAAGGAGCAGTGCAAGCAGCTAACCCAGGTAAATATGAAGAGGTTCGGGCATAGAGAGAGCTGTGGGAGAGGAGCAGGGGCTTGTAGGACTAGCAGCCAGCAAATGCTGGTTTACTGAGCTTAGTATAAATTGAAAGGTGGAATTTTTTATATTGGGAAAGCTTACCGAGACACTGTGTTTGGTTTTATGATGCTATTAATGTATTTATGCAGAGTTATTTTCCAGTGATTTTTCTAGAGTTCATTTACTGAGACTTTTAAGCTGAGACTATTTTTCTTTTCAAAAGGTTACATAAAAGAACACTTCCTTCATGAGTATAATATGGTTTTGTGGATGTAAATATTAAACACCTTTTCTGCATTGCAGCTTTAATTCGGTACATATTCTAGCATTCACATGCTTGTGTGCTTCTAGGCACAACAGTCATCAGTTTTTGTCAAGAAGGAAGCTACGGAAAGTGTAGACTGCCTGCTTAGCCGCCCCTAGTTGCAGCTGGCATTGCTTTAGGCTTACAGGATTGCTCATGCACCACTGTCAAGACTAGATTATGAAACTTTTTAATGAAGATTTCAGAGGAAAGTAGTTACGGTAGAACAAGTAATTAGGCAGATACGGAGTGAATTGGAGACTCCTGGGGGGGAGGATTCTTATGTTTTGGCTAGTTTGGAAGCATGTGGGCATTAGGCTCAGGAAGGTCGTGTTGTGGGATGAGAGTTGGGCACAGAAAGCTGGGTGGCTAAAGATGGGAGCAGAGTGGCCAGAGAACATGGGAGTTGTGAGCCTTGGCTGATGAGAAGGGAAGAAGGGAGTGGGTATTGTGTGAGCTCCTGGCAGGGCACAGGTAGGTGTATATTTGCGGGTGGGATTGAGAGGTTTGGAATAGTCAGTATGTAACGGTAGGGAGAAAGGACTTGTGTTTGGAAGGGGAAAACAAACTCTGGCTCAGGACTGCAGAATGAAAGCAGGGAGGTATCTGCTGCTGAAGAAGCAGAGGGAATGTATGAAGGAGCCTGGGTGTGGGGGAAGCTAATGTGTTTGGGGAAAAAACATCTGCAAAGTGGTGCTTGTAAAGGCAAGGCAGGAGCTGCGGAGAAGTAGGGATCATTGGGGATTTTTGCCATCTGGATTGGGGGAGGGAAGGGAGAAGGAGAAATAAATGGGCACTTCTGGAAATCGTGAGAAAATGGGTAAAACTAACATTGCTGCAGTGCTAAAGTATCAGGATAAACAAAGGAAAAAGCTCAGCTTGACTGACAAAAAGCTCTTATCTTCTAATTAACGTGTTTCTCTGAAAACGCTGCCAAAAGCTATGGAGGGACTTTAAGGTGCAGAGGTGTTCCCGCAGGGGTGTTGATAAAGGTGATAACTGGAGAGGATAAATGAGAGCAAGAGGTGCCTGACCTTGGAGGTATTTGGCAAAACACAAACTAGGTGAAAGTTAATCTTCCCAGGATCTCTGGCACTGCCTTGACAGGGTAGCTGGGTTAGTGAGGACTGCAGATGGATGGTGGAATTGGTGGAGGGGTAGAAGGAAGCTGCAGTATGTCCTGGTGCCCTTCTTTTTGTTGCGTCTTAGCAGATGCAAATATAACATGGAGGAGGCTTTTGTGTCAAGCTGTTTACGCTGTATTTGCAGAAATGACTTCAAACTTTTGGTGTGACTCAAGTTCCTAAATGCCTCTGTGAACATGGGCTTGGGAGCTCGTGTCGCTTACTTTGTTCAGGGGGAACAGCCTCCTGAAGCTAGTAAGTTGGATCTAAAAGAGAGAATAGCTTTTATTTAAATTAAAATGTGGAAAAAAGCTGTAATTACTCTGAAGAGATAGAGGGTATTCAGGCTAATAATTTAGAGCACTTAAATTATGTGTCAAGCTCCCTGGCACTCTAAGGAACTGCGTGCTGTGCTGCGTAGCTGGAGACACCTGAAGCTTAGATGGCACAAATACCTCATTCTGCAATGGGAGCGTGCTGAAAGCTGCACTTTAATGGTTTTGCTTACTAAAGCAAGTACATTTATATTGCAGAGGAGCAGCTCTATGGATTTCTCAGGTGTCTAGGTTGAATTATGGTCTAATAAATGATTAATCTAAATAGCAATGTGTATTTTCATTTGAAAGCTGTAATATGGCATCATGCTGGTGGGATTCAGAGCTTCTCTGGCTGTTGCTGGGTATTAATAGTCCATATCCTCTGGCAAAAAGGTTGACTTTGCAACCTGCTACAAAGCAATTATTTGCTCTAAAATGCTCTGTTGTTTCATCACAGTTTTTTAACTGTGTTCTTCAATTTTGCTAACTTGGGATGAAAATCTAAGCTCTGCCCTGTGTGATATCCATGGTTTTAATTGTTAGGACTCTGTAATTTGGCCAAACTCGATAGAAATAAGGCTCCAGCTCTTCTGAGACAACAGAAGATCAGCATTTAAACTAGCAAACCTCTTTTTAATAAATGTGAAATTATGCTGATCCTAAATCCTCATAAAGATGCTGGAAGTTTGGTCAGGGTCTAACGTTGTAGTTTCTCTGAGCAAAGATTGATGCTGACTTTGATTTGATGCACACTTGCTATATTTTTAGTTATCTTAAAACACTGACTCTAGAAATGAGCAGTAGGTGACTACTTTCCCTTTTTCCTTTCACTCCCACCCAAGGAGCTGGTTGCAGAAAAGGAGAGAAACGGGTTGCTTACAGCGAAAATGCGAGAGCGCATCAACACGCTAGAAAAGGAGCACGGCACTTTTCAGAGTAAAATACATGTTAGCTACCAAGAATCTCAGCAGATGAAGATAAAGGTAAATGCTTTACCAAAACTGTTCGAGTTGATGTTCATGCACAAGCAGATCAGTACTGAGAAATCGTATCTTTAGCCAGAGTGCAGCATTTATTTGCTCACACAGAAATTGGCTTCACTAGTTACTCTGAGCCTTGAATGCAATGTGCTGGTAGCTGGTGGTGTAACACATCTGCATAAGGTTGGGAAACGTTGTGGCAGTTTCCTGACTTGAAAGAAGGACAAGGTATTCTCATAGGTGACTTTTGTAGTCTGTGAAAGACCTGTGCTAGCTAGACAGCCTTTATCTCATCTAGTTACTTTTGTGGTGTTCTGCTGAAATGTTACTCAAAGTGCAAAATGTAATTGGAATACTTGAGAGCCTCTAATGCTGATGATCATTTACCAGTTGATAAATCTTGTTTTTCAAATTATAGTACAGAGTGACAACATAGCATAATGTATAAGAAATACCATTGCCTGGGAGAGTGCTTTGCTGAAAATATTTGAAGGGCTGACACTTGCATTTTGTTTTAAGACCCTTGTTACTCTCTCCTGAAGTTGTATTATAATGGAGTGACCTCAGAAGAGTTTGTTTCATCAGATTAAGAAGTTTAAGTTTTCTAGGAAAAATGGCCCCTCTTATACCAACTTGACTGGTGCTTAGGTTTCACATTCTAGGTTTTTTTTTTTCCCCCTGTATAAACGTCACAGCACCAAGCCCAGCATGTGAGCTTTCGAGCTTTCATACTGTATCTTCTGTCTTGGCACTTTGGAGAGTAGCATCTCTGCAGTTTTGGAGCAGGACTCCAAAGGATAACATCCTTTGAACCTATATAGACAACTGCATAATGAGAGGGTCTTACTGCTGGCTGGGGGAGGGCGAAGGAGATCTGGGTGCAACTGAGTGGCTTTTGCAAACGCTGCTGTCTCGGGTAAAGCTGGAGAAAGGATGTGCAGAGGAACCAGTGCTCTGGTTCTGCTCCCCCTGCTGATAAGCTCTAGCATTGCAGAGAAGCTGAAACTTAATTGTCAAAGCTTCCAGTTATACGGGGTTTGTGCCCCTGATTCTGTTGGAATCTTGTATATCTGTCGGCATTAAAAAAAAAAAAAAAAAAAAAAGGCGGGGGGGACCCAACCCCAACAAATGTCCAAGGACCAACTTGTTACGTGTGGTGGTGGTGAACTGGAGGTGGCTGCCCTACAAGGGACTGCTATCTCCTGTTGTGGTTGTTACACAAACATTTGATTTTTTTTTTTTTTTTGTATACAAAATCCTCATTGGCGAGTCAGCCATTTGATGAAACTGGGTCTTGGAAATGGTGTCAGCCATATCTCCAAACTGGCACTGGAAGAGGAAGAAAGTATTAGAGCTGTATGTGCTCAAGGATTTTCAAAGCAGACTGCTGGGCTGTAAGACCAGCTATGCTGTTGTCTACACACGCAGAGTCCATTTTTTCCCTTGGATCCTGTCTTCTGATTTTTGTCTGCACTATGCTGAAGCAGCCTTGGCTTATCAGGGCTTCTTTCTGCCTCAGTTTTTAACCATGTTGAAAATGCAATCAAAGCATATTATGCCTAAATAAAGGATCTATTTCATAATCTTGACTTCAGGATATTAGAACAGGCCTAGCCTTTTGTAGTTTACATGCTATAATCTGTGTATTGTTAGTTATTTTATACTTTTTCTGCTTTGTTTAAAGGCTCTGTAAACTTCTAATGTTAATTCACAGTACATTTATTTTATTTCCCTTTGGAAAAGGAATATATTGATATCCAGTTATTGACAGGTATCTAAAGTTATACAGCTGAGCAATCGGTATCCTAAGTAACACTTGTGTAGTCTTTTAAACAAACAAACAAAAAAGGTTGCCTTGATAAATAGGTTGATACGCTGGTATAAGAGGAAACCGTTGCTTTTGTTTGAGCAAAAGGGTCTGAGTTGCACAGTTTAGTTTAAGAGTGGGTGTGAGAGGAAGGATGTAAAGCTGCCCTTCTCCCAAAAAATCTGCTTAGTTTTATTTACTTAAACTATTGTGATATCTTATCTACTGTTACAAGTGCTTGGGTTTTTTATTGCTCCTTACTTTAATCTTTTTTGGAATTGATCTTTCTTTCCCCATCAGTTCCAGCAGCTCCGTGAGCAGATGGAGGCAGAAATAAGCCACCTGAAGCAGGAAAACGGTATCCTGAGAGATGCTGTCAGTACTTCTACCAATCAAATGGAGAGCAAGTATGTTAGCAGTTACTCGGAGCTCTGTGTGTTTTTAAGCCTTCCCTGAAGGGTTGTTCTGGCTTCTGCTCCTTTTGTTTCTATCTCCTTGGCTGTCTGTGAATTTGTGGTTAAACTAGGAACACAGATATTTTGGGCTGGGGAGGTAGCTATTTGTATTTGCTTTCAAAACAGATAACTGTCTTTCTAAAAGCTCAGGCTTCAAATTGATAAGAGTGGGTGCTGAGGCTTTAAAAGAAAGAAGTGCAGAAGTGTTCAGCCACAGTTAGTGTTTTTGGCAGGATATGTATCCTTTCCTCAGGGACTTTAGGAGAGGTGCTGATGCTGGCCTCCTGGGAGAATAGCACTCAACTTATAAATCAGTCTTGCAATAAGAAAAAATAGCAGTGCCCTGCAGTTAACGATACCGCTGGGCTATCACTTGGATTTCCATCTGCTGGTGTTGCAAATATGTGCAGAAACAAAAAAGCATCTCAAGATTTTGTCTTTTGTGAGTTATGACTTAGGCTGCCCCTGAGTTGGCAGAGAGGATCGTACGTGGTGTTGTAAAAGCTGAGCACCCTGGTAAGGTGTATCGTCAGACGGGCGAATTGCTGCCAGTGGGCTTCTGCCTATAGAAAGCAAAACCGGCACTTTATTATGCTCTTGGATATTTGATTTGTTACTGTTGGAGACTAGAATGTCAAAGCCACTGTCAGGACTTGGAAAGGGCTCCGTATCTTCCTTTTCTGGCAGAGATGCTGCTTCTATATGGACCTTTCTGTTAATTGCTTCTGTGCTGCTGAGCACAGCTCAGCAGAGGTGTGTTCTGCTCCCTGCATGTGTTCTTCTGGGGCAGGTTGATGTAATGAGTGTGTGGAGAAGGGTACTGGTACCCTGATTTTAGGTGTCCTATCTGTAGAAATGAAGCATCTCTTTGACAGTTATCTCAAAATCCTTAATTCATGCAAACTTAAGATAAAAATAAAATGCTTTTATTTGCTTATACACAAAGAGGAGCCTTTTAAAATTCTTCCCTTGGGCTGTACAAATGCATCTTCTCTCCCTAAGTGAGAGAGTGCATCAGATATCTATTAACTTGTGAAGGTAAGTCAAGGCCAGGAGGCAACGTATAGTCTGTAGGGATGCATGCAGTAGTCTAGGAGGAATAGTCTTGAGTAAGTTTGAGATCAATAATCCTTTATGGGAAGAGGAAAGGAATGTGAATTTCCATGTGAGACCTTTCCTTATGCTAAGCCTCTTTAGTTTATATAAGCCTGTCCAAATTATGCCCATCATCCTGCAAACATTTTAAAGGAACTGATGCTTGTGGCTTATTGCTGACCTTTTGTTTCTGACTCAGTGGGTTGTAGCTGCTGTGCTGTGCTGATGGCCAAGAGTACCTGACCCTTATCCCTTTCCTAGGATGAAGCAGTGTGGGGGAAAAAAAACCCAAACAAAAAAACCTACCCAGAACAGTCCTCTGGCTGCAAATATAGGACTTGGTGTTGATATTTGAGTAGCTGTTGTTATGGCCTTTGCTTCTTGTTAAAAAAAACTGTGAAAATGTTTATTTTTAGGCAGTCGGCTGAACTGAACAAACTGCGCCAGGATTATGCTAGGCTGGTGAATGAGCTGGGAGAAAAGAGCAGTAAGCTGCAGCAAGAGGAGCTCCAGAAGAAGAATGCAGAGCAGGCAGTTGCTCAGCTAAAGGTGACTTGGGTTTTCCCTGCCTGTCGAGTCGCACTCAAGGCTTTATTTATCTGAGCCAAGTTCTGAATCAGGTGGGATGTGAGGTGTGTGAGAATAGCTTTAGCTGTTGCCCTGGCCACTAAATGTCTCCATCTTCTTCAGATGTGCAAGTGTCTATTTTCAGTTAGGCTGAGCCAGCCTGTGGGTTTAATTTTTTTTATTCAGTACTCTGGGTTTTGAGTGATTACAAACCTCCCTATGAAGTGAAACTTACCCTTCCAGGTAAGTATCTTTAAAAAACTTAACTGATGATGTTGGACTTTGCTTTCTATGAGTGTACAATTCCAGCAAGAGTTGATATTTTGAAGTTGTTCATCCAGATGGCATGGTCCTTGTGAGATTTTTTTTTTTTTTTTTTTTAATTTGAAACTGCATGCTTTTACTTAAATGTATGTTTAAATTTTTAAATAAATATACTTTTTTTTAAGAGTCAAAATGTAAATGGAACTGGTTTCTGGATGCATCTCTTTCCTTTTCTTTGGAAGAAAAGGTCTTTTGTATTAGTTTTTTTTTTCAGAAGAGAAACCTAGTGGTTTTGGGTGAGAACGCCAATACAGAGCTCATTACTTTTTTCATATTTGTAATTAAGTCTTAGTTACCAGAAGTTCTCCCTGCCTTCCAGACCTTCCAGGTGGAGAGTTGGCATCTGGAGTTGAGACGTGTTTTAATTACTAGATGCAGATTTATGTGATGCATGGTAGTCTGGCTTCTAGTGTTAATTCTGAACTTGCAGGGCAAAGATGCTACATTTTCATATTACAGAAACCATCCTGTTAAGAGCCTGTAATGGAATCCTGTTCACAATTTGCCTTTCAAATTAATAGGCTAAACTGCTCTAGGAGGAGGATTATAGGGCATTCTGTCTCTCTGATGTGCCCTAATGGAAACAAGAAACAATTTTACTTCATTGCCATATGTTTTGGGAATAGCACTGAAGAGATGCAGTCTGAATGTTTCAAAAATAAATTAAAGGTTAGACTTCTCATCAACTCTCTCTTTAATGTGAAGGTCCAGCAGCAGGAAGCAGAGAGAAGATGGGAAGAAATCCAGGCTTATCTCAGGAAAAGAACAGCAGAACATGAAGCAGCACAACAAGGCATGTATCACAAAATTCCCCAATAATGCTTACTGCAGTGATTTGGCTGTTGCCATTTGTAAAAAAGGGCATTATTGAGTAAATGGCTTAAATAAAGCTCACGTGAAGTCAATACTGCTTCAGCACCCTGGGGAAATAGTATGTTGTGATACCAGTTAATTTGAATGCTGATGAGAGAGCTGAACCTTGGCTTGCTGGGATGAGGCTTCTAATCAGCCTACCTGTTTACAGTGAAAATTATTTCCCCCCAAAGTTAAATATCTACTTCTGAATTGAAATCCTGACATTTCTGCTACAGATGTGCAGAATAAGCTTGTGGCCAAAGACAATGAAATCCAGAGCTTGCACAGTAAACTTACTGATACAATGGTGTCAAAACAGCAGCTGGAGCAGAGGATGTTGCAGTTAATGGAGGCTGAGCAAAAGAGAGCTACTGCGGAGGACTCCATGCAAATGCAGGTGCAGGTAGTATTGCTCAAGTGTCTTAAGGGTTTGTTTTTTTCCTCCCACATTGTGCCTATGGAAACACAGTAAATATCATTGAAATGCTGCTTTACTAAAGCTTTCCCACTGAGTAAAGAATGAGAAAACTGCATGCCAGTCTATCACCTGGCAACTTACGAAGTGAGACCTTGTGTATGGTGCTCTGAGGAGGTCTGGGGCCGTCTCAGACCTGAGAAGCACTCTGGGCAAGTCAGAGAAATGTGCTGACCCAGGCAATTTTCCAAGCTGTGAAATGATGCTATGGTCTGGGGAACACTCTGGAAGAGCAGCCATATACCTTTGTTTGTGTGAGCTCTTCTGGAGTGATCTCTCTTGGCATCAAGTGGTGAGAGGCAGTGTGGACATATCTTTTGGCGGCTTCAAGGAAACCAAATGGTGTACAGTGGGGCAGGGAATATTTTTCTCTTGATATAGAACAGGTTCTTATGCTTCCACTCAAACTGGTTGATCTTAGTGGGGAGAAAAATAGTGTCTTTGAAAAGTGTCTGACATGTAAATGCTAAACTGTTCTTACTAACATAATCATGGCTAAGAGCTAATCCTAGCAAAAGTTGACTAGCTGCAGATCTCAGCCTGCTTTTCTTTCTGTGCTCTCTTACAAGGAGCTGATAGAGCAGAATGATGCTTTGAATGCTCAGCTTCAGAAGTTTCATTCACAAATGGCAGCCCAGGTACAGCATGTTCTCAGACTTTCTTTTGTAGTCATGAATTGTGAACTTCCATTAAAAGTCAGATTTTTTTTATTTTTTTTTTTGGTAGCTTGGTATGAGATATGTAATGGTGAAAGCAAAGACTTGTTAGCATCCTCTTTTCTAATGTTTCTCAAACTGGTTTAAAACTTAAGCATCTGCTGCCCGTTTGGGGGAAAAAAATCTACTTATTTCCTCCTGTAGTGCCTTTCATTTATAACCAAAGGGTAGAATACCTTTCTGAATGTTTGTTTTCTGTAGCTTTGCATGTTTACAATTCTGTCTTGTGGTTCTTTAGTCTTTTTGCAGTCCTTCTGTGAACCACCTGATCATGCTTTTCCTTGTGCATTAGGTTGAGAAAATGTCAGAGTATATGGTAGCTCCCATATAAAGCTGTTTGTTCATTCCAGTGGTGATTTCTTTGCAGAAGAAAAAAACCAACCCCAAAACCAACCAAAACCCCACCAAACTTGCACAACGCCTTTCTCAATTCTTTTAATCAGCAAAATTTTACTTTGACCAGTTTCTCTGAGAAATTATTTCTGTTGTAAACACTATGTAAAACCTCAGTCACTGAAGTTGCTTCCGTGTAGAGGTACGTCATAGAAATCATCTCAGAAAGGCTGTAACTTCTGAGAGCGCAAGTGGAGACTGTCCCTATGCAGTTGGGTACTGCATTCTTTTAATCATGGATGTGCTTGATGTAGTTTGATTAAATTCTACATCATACTGAAGATGTATCATCTGGCTTTGCTTGAAGTGCTTTAACCCATTAGGTGGGGAGAATAGCAAAGGAAGAGGCACTCTGAATTTACAGCATCTTCATGAGCTACTCCTCTCATCTCAGTCCTTTAAAAGGGCTTTGAAAATAAATCCCTAGGGAAATTTTACTTTTTAGCTCTGGGTTACCAAGGTGGCTGTTGGAAGGAGGTGTGTGCTTTCCCCATGTAGCCTCACTGGCCATGAAAATGCAGGGCCATTTTTCCACCATGGACAGTGGGTATGAAAATACCACTCTGGGGAAGCGAGGTTGGACTGGAGACTGCTCTGGACATGAGGGTTGATGGAACTGTTTTGTTCATTAAGGAGGTGCTCTGGGACTGGAACTATTTGTTCCCTTTGATATTTTCTTTTTCCTTTTTTTTCCCCTCTGTCTGATGCTGTTCTTTATGGTATGATCTGGATAAGGCAGTATAGGAACTGCTACAGGGTCCCATGGGCATAAGCTCTGCAAGATCCAGGATCTTGGGGGAGGGTAAGGCTGGATAAGGAGAACCATGTATGTGAAGTACAAAAGACCGTGGAAGTTCTGCCACAGCTGCCAGCAAACTGTATGTGAAACAGTATGCAGAGGTCACTTGATGCCTTGATAACCGAGAGGGATGGGTCTCCCCTGCCCTATAGTATGTGACCGCGTGGGAATAAGCCTTTTCCAGGGGATAAAAATGCCACTTGCTGATTTTATGTTGCTGTTTCTGTTCTTAACACAAGTCCTGATGTACTGTGCAGGGTTTGTTTTTTTTTTTAAGTTTGAGTTGTCAGCAGAATGTCCTGTAAAGCACTTAATCCTTTGGAGACAAGTGCTGATGATCCCTGTAGCTTGTTTGAATCTGATAAAGGGCAAGTAAGATGGTTCATTTTTCCCCTTCGTGTTGCCTTAGGCCAAAGGGGAAGGGACATTAGTATGTGCTGGTATTCCTTCAATGTTCCTTAGCCAGGAAATAGTTGGAAGTGTCCTGTGCCAGTTTAAAATAACTAGACAAATCTTATAAATGCTATTCCTGGCTCACTGTAGAGGATAATTCTTCGACTTGCTTTACTTTCAGCTTTTTTTTTTTTTTTTTTTTTCCTTCTGCAGACCTCAGCTTCAGTCCTGGCAGAAGAACTACACAAAGTGTGAGTGTTCATTTCCTCTGGTATTTGGGAGGTGTTACTGGCTTTTAATGCATGCCACCTTTCTTCAACACACGTGCAGTGCATATGGGAAGGACTGGTGAAGGAAACGTTGCTATCTGTGCTTTTAACTTCTTAGCATGAGATTGACTTGGGAGCTGGGAAACCGCTTCCTGTGGATTTCCCTTCCGTGTCTGGCCTCAGGTTTGGAGTCTGTTGTACGTGGCTCTATGTGCTAACACAGAAAGCTATGTCTCCTCTCCTGTTTACCACTGCTTATGTGCAGGAATGTGCATGACCATGAGAATTGTTAATATTTGGGCTATATGGCTGTGCCAGGAGATTTCTCCCTTTGGGAGATGGGGTAGTTGTGTTTCAGAGCTAGAGAATGTCTCATAAATTTTTGGCAAGCAAACAGCACTTAAAACGGATGGAAAAGCTTTTGGACCCAAAGTGTACTGTCAGCAGGATTTAGAGTAGGAGCTGGACTTAACGGCCAGCATGTATTTTGTGTTTAGCCTGATGTTTCATGTACCATTTCCATCCAAGACCTTTTAGTACTGATAGGTCATCATTTCTCATTTGTGCAGGATTGCGGAAAAGGACAAACAAATAAAGCAGATGGAGGACTCGTTAGGCAATGAACATGCCAACTTAACCAGCAAAGAGGAAGAGCTCAAGGTATAATAAAATCATGTGTAAATGCCAGTTGATACAGTGAGAGGCTCGTTGGCTGTGTGTACAAAACGAAACCCACAAGGCTGCTGCCTTTGGGTCTAAAACCAGCTCTTTCAGCTACAAGTCTGCTGATTTTGCTCTTCTAGCCAAGGCCAATGCTTGATGCTGGGAAGCTGTTGATAAGAAAGCTTGAGGTTTTTCCTTACTATTACCTCTAGAGTCCTTCAAAAAGTAACTTGAAATACTTTGTGCTGGTGAGTTAACTTGCCTGAAATACTGTCTGTGTGCAAAGTGCAAATACATTTCTTTTTCTCCTTCCTTCAGGTTTTACAGAATATGAACCTATCCCTGAAATCAGAAGTACAGAAGTTACAGGCTCTGACAAATGAACAGGTAAAATAATTGTTACATTAAATATTTAATTTTACTTTCTTCCCAATACCTATTCTGTCATAAATGCAAATGCAGATCTGTTGGCTTTAAGTGAGCTGTGCTTAAGCACATTAAAGGTATGAAGCTACTGAGGTTAATACGTGATGCCCTGGAGTTCTTATAGGTGGTGGGAGGCCTACTTCTTACCCTTCCTTCATCAGCAAAATCTTTCTTTCTTGGGTATCCACGTTACTGAAGTGATTTGCTCGGTTGGTTTAGATTTGCAGACATGCAGAGTGCAGGACGCTTTACAGGAGTGAACACAACTGTGCTTGAATATGCAGTCCTGGGATTTGCATACAACGGTCATAAGCATCCCTCTAAAAAACCCCCAGATCACATCCCCCCGCCTCGCCATAGATATCTTTTTAGAACCAAACAAAATGCTGTCCCTCTGTTACTGCTATGTGGCCTGTTAGTTACAGAGGTGGAAATGAAGTGTTTAGTTAGAGATAATCCTGGTTGTCAAATGAATCTCCTCCAGATCATCTTCCCTTTGCATAATTGCATGCTTGCCTGGTATATATTGGTGTTTTAAAAGTGTGTGAAGACAAGCTTACCCCTTTCACTCTTGCTGGTAAGTCATGTGCTGAGAGGCCAAATGACTTGTTCTAGCTTTTTAATATTGTGGAATGAAACGTTGATTGAATCATGTGATGTATCCTAAGTCTTTGTTAATCCTCTTTATATCTAGGCTGCTGCTGCACATGAGCTGGAAAGGATGCAGAAAAGGTAAATAGCTCTGGGATTTGATAAACAATGTTTGTCAGTCTTTTATGTTCTTCTGAATCAATGCTTTTTGTAAGACTTGGATGAGGAAACGTATTTAACTGTTCTGCTATGTCTCAGTATTCACATCAAAGATGACAAAATAAGAACTCTTGAAGATCAGCTTCGAGAAGAACTTGCTCAGATTTCAAATACAAAAGAAGAATTTAAGGTAAGTTACAGAATAGCTATTCTTGTGCTTATTTACAGTAAGTTTCCCAGATTTCAGAGGTTGCAAAACAGTTCATACAATTGCATGTTGATTTGTAAAATAGAACTGACTTTTGGGTGTTAAGGTAAATTACAGTAATTCTGTTTGCAAGGCAATAGCAATGTGGGATGTCACAGTAGTAGCAACAAACTGTGCAGCAGAGTAAGAGATGGGGTAATGCAAGCTAAGTGCAGTGTCTGCAGTTGTGAAGAGTGAGGTCTTTTGAAATCTGGAAGAGGAGATTGCTCAGTAAAAGCTATTATGGTTTTCCTGTGTTCCACCTTCTAATATGACTTTCAAGGCCCTGGTGTGAGCCTTTGTTGCTTGGATTATCATGGTGTAAAAATGCTTATTTTTCTCCTGTCATCTTCCAGATTGTTTCTCACGAGGCTGCAGCTAAATTGCTGAAGCTTTTGGTTCTGACATCTGGGGTCTGCACAGCAAAGCTGATACTTGTTTCTAGATGGTGTGTGCAGAGAGCAATTTAACTCTTCCTTGCCCTCTGCCACCTTAGACTTTTTCTTCTGAACTTTAGGTGATAGAAATAGACCCGCTTCCCAAGAAGGGTGATGACTCTATCTTTTTGACTCCATCTTTCTAATTCCTTTAAACCCCATGATGGGTATTGCTTCTCTTCTGATGTTTCTGGTGAAAAGTCCCTCATTCTGAATCTCATAAGGTCAAGTTGGTAGGTTTACTAGCGAGGAACAGAGTGGGTGTGTAGTGGCAGAGGCAGCATGCTTTTGTAGAGGAAGCCACGTCTCGTGTCTCCTGGAGCTCTTTGAAGGTGTTAGCAAGCAAGTAGTAAACTTGATTCATGTATTGAAGTGGCGCTTTCAAAGAGGTTTTGATGAGACTCCCTTGCAAGGCTCTGTAGTTTCTCTAAGCTGGCAGAGAATAAGGGGGAAAAAGTTTGCTCAATTAATGGAATAGGAAACAAAGTACAACTTCAGTTGATTTTTGTAATAAAGCTGTTGACTGAATCTTCAGTGAAATGTGTGCTGGGTAATGGGTGCATAAATGGTCTGGAAAGGGGAGTGGGAAGAGGTGGCAGGCTTGAGTAAGTTGGCAAGTCTCAAATTAGTGACACTCAGGGCTTTTCAGCATGGTGGAACATTTTAAAATGACAGGTGAAGTTGTGAGAATGAATATGAGGAGGAATAATCTGAACTTCCTTTAGTGTGATGGTTTCTGTAGTAACTGTTACCCAGGAAAAAGGCCTTAGAGGTGTTGTGGATGGTTATGTGCTGAAATCAACTCAGTGCTAAGTAGTGGCAAAAACAATCTGGAGGCAATTCTAGCAGTTCTTAGGAAGTGAATAGAGAACTGAATGCAGATCGTCATCATTGTGAAACTGTGGAAATCCATAGTGTGCTCTCAGCATGAATATTACGTGCCCTTCTAGTCTCTTTTTTCTCCTGTCTTTGATCCCAAATCTAAGCCAGACCAGCTCTGTACTAAATGCTTCCACCTGAGGAAGTGCTGCTTTTTTTCCCCATGCACATGAAAGAGGGAAAAGCCAGGTTCAAAACAGAGCAATTCTTTTAATCCTTGCCATTGCTGTGCCTTCCTGCTTGTGTTGTCCCTGTAAGGCTTTGGGTCTGAAGCACAGATCATGTGTCCTGCTTTTCACTGTTGTAAAGCATCAAGCAAGTCTTTTTTTTTTTTTTTTTTTTTTTTTTTTTTTTTTTTTTTTTTTTTTTTTTTTAAAAGACTTTGTAAAGCAAAAAGCAAAAGAGGAGGATTTTAAAATACATCTGAGGAATCCAGACAGGCAGCCTGTCTGCTGAGGGCTGCTGTCTGTTGTCTGAGCAGGAATGCTGGAGGGGGGGCAAGGTCTGTGGTATGGCTGTTTGTCTTCCCAGTACACCTCTTTCCAGTCTGTAGTCGGACCAAAGTGTGAGAGCTGCGCAAACCTCTCTGCTGCTGGACTGCCAGTTCCTTGCCATGCATCCTCAGTGATAAGGCAGCTGAAGAGAACTAGAGAGGTGATCCTAGACCATTTGCTTCGCCAGATGAGTGTTTTGTAAGAGGCAGCTATCAAATCTTGACATGATGCTGGTACTGCATTAGGAGGAAAATGCAGTTTCTCTTGACTCTCACACTTGGTACTGTGTTTCTGCCAGGGATTAAAGATGGTAATGGCTGAATTTCTCATGGGAACATAAGGACAAAAGTATTAATACAAAGCAAGCAAGAAAGGGAAAGGACTGTTTGTAGTCTTGCAGCTTCCAAAGAACTCACTTTAACGATTTCTGTGCTATTTAATTACCTTATTGCCATTATGAAAATGCTGTAGTTAGGGTTTGCAGTTCTGAACTGATATAATGTTTAAATTTCCTTCCAGGTTCTCAAGGATCAAAACGCAACCCTGCAAGCTGAAGTTCAGAAGCTGCAGACTCTCCTGTCTGAGCAGGTATAGCCAGTGTTTGCTGCGGTTGTATTGAATGTCTTCTGTTCTTTTTAACTTCTTAAGTATTTTTTTTCTTAAGCTGGACCTAGGCTGAGCTCGTTGGTGTCAAAGTCTATTGCTTTTTAGGTATTTACTCTTCCATGGAGGGTTCAAGTAAGGCAGTTGTGAATGTCTTTTAGACCTAGTCAAGAGTGTCCAAATAAAATGTGAATTTTTTTCTTCCCCAAAGAATGCTAGCTTAACACAAGCAAGAACTTATTTCTGCAACGTCTCTCAGTTTTATTGGCAATTTTCTGGAATAAAAAAATCCCATGCACAACTAGCCCTTCCAGGGGAGAGGGCTCTTACTGGGCTGTGGAGAGACCAGAGTAAGATCTTTAACCTACTTGTTTTCTTCCATCCTGGAATGAATTCTCAAACCAGTAGTAACCAAAGAATGGAATGGGAAAACTGTTTATATTGTGATATCTTTTGTCCCTCATCTTCTATATTCTGGCCCATGGCACACCTGCTGCAGCCAGTCTGACTGGTCCTCACACAGGATGCTGTGGGTTCAAAGCTGTTGTGTTGCTCAGCCCCATCTCCTTCGCGAGTGTTGCCTGGGAGAGCTCTTGTGAACACCCCCGACTTTGTACTGTTGTGGCATGAGAGAACTTCCTGAGACACTGGAAAAAGACTTGCAGGACAGGAAACTTGCTTCCTTTTCTTTACTGGTGTCTGTTAGCGAGCAGCTTCCTTTCTTCTGGCAGAGAAACAGATTTGCAGCCTTATTCCCCTGGGTCTGGCTGATTTGGTGTCCTGTCTGGAATAGTGGGGCTGATTTTTCTTGGTAGCTGGCTTATGTTTCTCATGTGGTCTCTCACAATGTGGTGGTGTTGAGAAACCATAAATGTTCTGCTGAGTGAGCTTCAGGTGGAGCTTGTGGTTTTGATAAATGCTCAAAAGAGGCAGATTTTTCAGGCACTGAGCTGGCTGCTATGTATTAGATGCACAGTGCTTGGGATGTTTGAAACTCCCTAGAACCACTGGGATCCTGTGTCCCACAGCATCTTGTTGCCAGAATTCCTGTAGTCCATTGGTGTAAAATTTTCAAGGCATTTGGCCTGGATTTGTACCTCCCCTGAAAGACTGACATCTTTCCAGCATCAATATTAGACACATATGCCATGAGGACATTCTCCCCCTACTTTATTTCCCCTTCTGGATTAGTGTAGTAACTAAGCTTTTGGTTAAGTTGATGCTCTCCAGTTATTTCTGTTTTTAAAATCCCAAACCATTATTGATCCAATTAATGATTACCCTGTTGTGGTTTTTTTTTAATAGGCAAACAAAGACCTGTTAGAGCAGATGGAAAGAAGGTAAGAAACTTTTCTTTTTTGAATTGGAGGCTAAAATACAGATCCAGTTTTGTAGGCATCAAGGTTACTGTTGATAGCTAAACTGAAGGCAGTTAAAAAGGTTAACTCTTTTTCCTAATACTCACTTTTGACTCCTCAGCATGAGAGAGAGGGATGATAAAATCAAGACAGTTGAAGAGTTGCTTGAAGCAGGACTCATACAGGTGGCTAATAAAGAGGAGGAGCTGAAGGTAAAATCTCTCATTATCTTTTTATGGGGAAGTAGACATTAAGTGCTCTTGTGCAAAGTGTATGTTTGAGTGCTCATAGTGCAGTCTGAGATCATTCCCTTTGAATACGAAAAGCATCTCATGGTGACAAGGTTAAAGCCTTTTGGTAAGATAGACTAAACATGAGCATTGATGGTGTACAGTCAGTGCTTCTCTCTGCTTAGTCTAGAGCAGGTTTTGCTAGGATGTATACATGGTGTCTTTTGGAATAGAGTGAATATATTTCCAGTATAACTCCAGAGCTGTATGTTTGGCCTAATCTGCAACAAATCTGTCTTTAGGAAAGGGTGTTTTGTAACAGCTTGGCAGTATGAGACTCTTGCATTCTTTTGCTTAGTTGGTAATCTGAAGGGTTGAATGGATTATAAACTAGTGATACTTCTGGGATGATGCTAAAGGTATTTCCTTTCTGTTCTGTTTATAGAGAAGCTAGTGATGAGAAGTCTGGAAAGCCAGTACAAAAATCCCTGTGTGTTTTCAGCTGGGTTTTGCTGGCAAGCTGTGTCCTGTCTACCTGGACATAGCCAAGACAATGCTTACTTTCTTAATGTCCATAAATTCCAGGTGCATTGCTGACACCCCTCTGCTGGGGAGGAGTTGCACACTAGCAAACAGTCAGGTTACTAAACAACCAAAGATGTGAGCACGTAACCTTGATGCTTCCCTGGACTCTAGCTTCCTAGAGATTGAAGTCTTCTCTGAGTTGTCTGTAATGAGTAATTAGTTCACTGAATACTTTGGCTCCAACTGCTGCAGAGGGGGTCTCTTTCAGACTTTCAAAGTCGCTTGTTCTAAAAGAAATTACTTTTCCATCAAGCTTAACACTTTTTCCCCAACAAATGAGTCTTTCATTATCTGTGTGTCTGCTTTCAAAGGCACTGCGAACGGAAAATTCATCCTTGAGAAAAGAACTTCAAAGTCTGCAAATTCAGCAATCAGAGCAGGTAGTACTTTTCATCTAAAACTTTTATTACACCTAAACTAAATCTAAAAGAATCTTGCTGTGGTTGCAAAAGTCAAGGGAAAAAGGTGAAGATGTCTTTGAAGCCTGTTGGCAAAGCATCCTGTTTTCTTCCAGCATTGGTCTGGAAGCTGATACTTCTGTTAAATACTTCCTTTGCATAAGTGTCAGAAACATGGCAGATATAAAGGTTCAAATTCAGTGGCTTTTCTGTGTTGATTTGAGTTTGCCACACACTGAAATGGCTGCGAGTTGCTTTTTTTTCTAGAAGCCTAGTGCAGCAAGCATGGCTAGTAGGGAGCTGGTACTGCATCAGCTTCATTATGCATATTTGAGCTTTCTAATGTTAATCCACCCTTGTGCAGGTGTGACTTAGCCCCTTTCTGTTTATGTCTCTGTCCAGTGACACTGTCACAGCATTATTATTTTTGATGTACACTTGGTGCCAATTGGGAAGTGCCTTTCCTTGACATCCAGCTCTGCTTGCATAGCTCAGGAGGCCACTTAGTTTCTAGAAAATCATTTATGGGAGGGGAGAAGCACAGTAACTATGGAGAGGTGTACGTTAGTGCTGGTATGAAAAGGTTAGCTGATCAAATGCTGGTCCTGAACCTCAGCCTCTTCTGGTAAAGATGGTGTGGGTTTGCTTTTGTTTTCTGGGAACTTGCAGCAGACTTGGTATTATTGGTTTGCCAGGAACTGGAGACCAACAGCTCATTTTCTCTGGAGCAGCCAGATAGATAAAATTGTTAGGCTGCTGTGTAGTTCACCCAGTGCCAGAGTGCTCAAGCTCTCTACTCCTTACCCCTCAACACTTGCAGATTGTTTTGCTCTCTTCTGTTTTCTAAGTTGAAGCTCTGTTTTGAACAGGTTTCCTTCCAATCACTGGTGGAAGAACTCCAGAAAGTGTAAGTTACTGCATAGATTTCATTTTTGATTGTTACTTCTGTCTGTCTTTATTCCATGACTACAAGTGTTTTGCTTCCCTGAAATGATATGCTTTTAACTGGGTGAAGTGTGTGTGTGGCAGGAAGCATTATCACTTTGGAAACACATCATGTTAGATCAATACCTTTTGCAAATCCAGTCGCTTCTCTGCTAATAACTTCATAAGGCTAACTTTGACTAGACGAGGAATTGCACTGAATTGTCAGATAATTGTTTCTCTTCACTAGCACTCTAAAAGGAGTGAGCTTGTTCACTCTGTGTGTCTATTTGAAGTTGATAAATACTTCTTGCTGGAATGTCCGATGGAGGCTGAAGTTAAGTGTGTGTCATTTCAGGGACTATTGATACCTTAATTTGTATTTTTAGACAGTAATAGTATCTATTTAGTATGTGAACTACTGGTTACATAAAGCCAGCTTGTTTTGCACTATTCCCAATCTTATTCCTCCTATTTGTTTTTCCTTCTTGGTCCCCCTGTGGATCCCAGAGGCTGGCGATGTGATGTGATAGCAGAACCAAAGCTTGTGTATTTGCTCAAGTAGCGCATTTGTTCATCCAGCTAATGTTGTTCCTCTACTCTTTTTAAGGATCCACGAGAAGGATGGAAAAATAAAATCAGTGGAAGAACTCCTACAAGCTGAAATCCTTAAAGTAGCAAGCAAGGAGAAGACTGTTCAGGTATCTTATCTCTGCAATACCTATCTTCCCTTCTGTGTTTATGCCACTGACTACCATTTGTTTGTTACTGCATGGCATTCTATAGTGATGAATTTGTAGCATCCATTTTTGTGGCGTTTTTGTGTTTCCATTGTCCAATCCTGTCTGTTTTGTCATTGAAAAGGCTTTGACACAGGAAATAGAGGCTCTGAAAGAAGAAATAGGAAATTCCCAGCTTGAGATGGAAAAACAGGTAAAATACCTTAGTGCCAGAAGTGTGAAACAGCCTTGCCTTGGATGCGCTGCTCACTCATTTCTGTTGTAGTGTGTTTTCTTTTACTGGTGAATGTCATTGGGTAAGGGAATTTTTTAATGGTAGAGCTACGCTACTTTTGGATATAAAGCTGTAAATATGTAGTATAACTACTGCTGTTCTTCAGAAACCACATTCTTCTGGATGCCCAAGCTTTTTGGACTTCTGGTATGAACTTTGGCAAGAATTGCTATAACTTAAAGCATGTAGCATTAGCTCTGGTTGGGATGTCCCTGTAGTAAACATGAAACCCTGGGACATTCTTTGAGGCTAGCAACTAGGAAATTTTGAGTGCTGAAGGTGCTTCTCATTTTGTTGACCTTTCTGTGTTGCTAGAACAATACTATGGGCCCAAACAGTAGCTGGTTTCCAGGTAAACCTAAGGCTGTTTTCTTTCCAGTGTCCAAAGAAAGCCTATCTTGGCAGAGTAAGTTTTACTCTAGCTATCAGGAATGCAGAAATGGAGGAGTACTGGCTTTTTTTGGCATGCTTGCTGTCTAGCATCCAAAACAACGGGAACCCGTGTTACCTTAGGGACCCCATTCTGCAGGCCCCTTAATCCATCGTGCTGTCAGGAAGTTTGCTTGCTTGTTTGTGTGGGGGTGGTTTGTTGTGTGGGTTTTTTTTTTTGTTTTGGTCTGCACTTTTTTCAGTCTTTCTAGCTACATTCCAACATGTCACTGCCTTTTCTTTTTTCCTTAGTGTTAAAGTTTTGTCCTTTTTAGGCAAAGCTTCATAGAATGTGTTTCTGTCTTGGGCTTTTCCTCCAAAGCAAATTCCCAGGAACTGACAGAATTATTTGTATGTGTTTCCTTCCCTGGAACTGACGCAGGGCCCAGAACAAAATGCAGTTTAGAGTTGCTATCTCTGGAAAACTACATATGAGGGATGCTTGCTTCAGAGGTGGTGTATTATGCACCTTTTGGTCTCATGCAAGCAGAATAGAGGTTTTTGGGAATGTCTGAAACTCTTGCCATGTTGTGGTAGAGGACTAAACTAAGCTACCTGTTTGGACAGCCAGTATCTACACAGATAGGTGCTGTCAGGCATTTATACAAAATTCAAAGGAAATACTCCCACTAACTCTTGTTTCTTCAATCCATGTTCAGCCTTAGAATGGGAATTTAAGGGAGTGCTGGCATTGTACAGAGCATTTAAAAAGTGCTTGCTTGTGCAAAGGTCTGAATGACCAGGGATGGTATCTCTGATTTGAGCTGCAGTTGCTAGTGAGATGGTTGTCATCATCAGTGTCTGCATGTTCCTTTGTCTCTTGTGGTGGAGGGGGGCTTCAGTGGGCCTGCCTGTGTTCCCATTTGCACTGTTTTTTTTCTGTTCTGGAAGTCGTACTTTAAATGTGGAGAAAGTAAATAGTGGAGACACTTGGCTTCTCATAATTTATTTTCCCAGGAAAAAAAATTATGCATGTTTATGCTTACATCACTGTAACAAATAGCGCCTGGTTTAATAATGTCTAATGGCTTTTTCCCCCGTTTCTCCCTAGAGCAGTTTATAGCATTTATGTGTCTTTTCGATGTGCATTGAACTGAAATACTGTTTATTTTCTTTAGGTGTCGATTACATCACAAGTCAAAGAACTTCAGACTCTGTAAGTACAGTTGTTAACATGTCTGATGTGCCCTGTGCGCCCCTCACTTCAGTGCTCCAGTCTGTTTTAAGTTAAAATGTTCTTGCCTGGTGTCTGCGCTTTGCTTGAAGTGATCCAGGTTGTTAACACTGGTCTTAGTAGACCTCTGTCCTTATTAGAAATAGCCGGTCCTGTCTGAGATGGCAAACAAGGTGAAGTGCTGCCTGGCTTCATGAGCCCCAATTAAACTACAAAGGATTAAATTCAAGTCAGGATGGAAGGATGTAGGCAAGGCACTACAGCAAACTTCCTTTGGTAGTACCTGTGCTGTAACTGGGTGGACAAGTGAGAATTGAGCCACCATGGTTGTCAGTCCCTCATGTCCCCAATTGGTGAGGGGAAAGGAAGTATTTTTAGATGAGGAGAGCACACGTGTGAAATCTCTGCAATATATGTTGGTGCAGAACTTGTCTGCTTTCACTTAATGAGCAGTACCATTGATCAAGGGCATCTCTTGCTAAGCCAGACTGAAGTGGAAGTGTTCACACATTGATTTTTAGCAGGTGAATTGTATTTGTGCCTTTGATCACATATGCTGCTTTTGTTACATGCTGCAAAGCATAGGATGTCTTTTTTTTCAGATGGATAAAAGAGCAAGGGTTTATACTGTGTGTCTGTATGTGTTTAATGGTATAGGTTGAAGGGGAAGGAAAAGCAGGTGAAAACCATGGAGGCCTTATTGGAAGAGAAGGAGAAAGAGATTGTTAAGAAAGGAGAATGGCTGCAGGTAAGCTTCCTTGGTATTCTAAAGGGAAATAAGTTATTCCGCAGTATTTCTGGCTGTTTAAAAGTTATGTTTACACTTCTAAACTTGCCTTTTTTGTCCAAAGGGTCAGAAGGATACAATTGCACAATTAACCACTAAAGTTCAGGAGTTAGAACAACAGAACCTGCAACAGCTCCAACAGGTATGGCGTGCAGAGTGGATGTGGTTTGGGAGAGCTGCTCAGTTGGACTGGGAGATGATGTTTTTGTTCTTTACCTCTCACAAAGGGTTTGCATTGGCTTCAACCTACAGAGCTATTTTAAATCCTACTTGACTAAACTGGTAGTCTATGGTGCAGAAAGCCCACTAGTTCAACCGTGTTCATCCAAAACAGGTTTTACATGGATAACAAGTTCTGAGAGCTTTTCTTTGACCTGGGTGATACTAGGCATAACAAGTAGCTTTGGTGGTCTGAAAACTTTGAAGCTCATAAAAAGAATCATAGCTGTGTTATAGGTACCTCCTTGCCAGACTGAAGTAGCATCGCTGTAGGGCTGTGGTCATGGAAGACTCTTGGTGTAACTGAACATAGCAGCTCCTCTTGAAGTGGTCAGGCTTTGCTACAATTCCTTCCTGCCTTTACCTGTTGCAGAAGTTGCAACTGGCTGGAATATTTTGGCTTTTGATTTCCTGCAGTGGACTTGACAACAGGCAATGGGACATCCTTGAAGCCAAGTGTTACTTAATGGAAGAATTTTTCCAATAAGGTGGTATTCTAGCTCAGTTTGGATTTTTGTCAGTGATAAAGGGGAGAAGCTGAGTTGCACTCTTATTTTGGGCTGTCTAGATAGGCATTTATCCCAGGGGAAAGGTAGAATGGAGAGAAATTGGGTGGTGTGAAGTTTGAGATACTTGCAGTAAGCTGTGCTTCTGAAATCCGTTATGTGTTTAGATATTCTTGGAGTAATGTCTGATGCAAAATTCCTGGTATTACTTTGACAAGTATCTTGCAAGCTGTGTGGTGTCCCTGCTCATGCAAAGAGTTGCTGTTAATTTGAAAGCTTTACTGTGCCATCAAAATGAGGTTGGGAATTACTTTTTCAGGTACCTGCTGCATCCCAAGTCCAGGACCTGGAGAGCCTGTGAGTATGCTTTGTAGCAGTTTCTCAAGTGCTTGCTGATAATACACATTCAGTGCTGGCATTTATCTTAAATTGGAACGTATGAATCGGTTTCAAGAATTTTATGGGCTTTGCTAAAATAAGCTGTTAGTGCTGATGGACGTGCACCAGCCAGCGTGTCTGCTACTGGGTATAATAGCAAGTGTCTGGCGTCCCTGCCTGGTGTGCATAAGTAGTAGCGCTCATTCACTTTGTGAAAGTGAATAATCGCCCAGGGCTCCACTAACTAGTGAAATTGCTGCTACGTCTTGTGTCTAGTGATAATTTCTCCTTCTGTTTAGCATGTTTAAAAGAGTGTGGATTTAAGTGCCTGTGGCTGAGTTGATAAAAGCAATGAACAAATACAGTTTACCGTTTTCAGTCTGAGATGCAATAGCCAATTCTACAGCTCCTGTTTTATGGAGAAATGCTGCCAGACTTTCCTCTGTTTTGACTCTGCTTTGTCTGGCTGCTCTAAGCCAGAGGAAGGTTGTATGAGACTGTGCCAAGAAGGGCTCTGTTTTCAATGCAGCTCTTGTAACGTGCTGCCCTTCCAGCAGAGCTCTGGTATAGCCAGTACATAGTACCTAAAGCAGCCTCACCTTTAGGAGACTGTCCCTGGTACCTTCAGGGCCAAGCTGGCTTGCAGGTTTTGCTCAGGTGATGAGTTGCTTCTCTCCCACTTCATCTCTGAATGCTATTGAGATCAGCTATGACTAAATGCATTTGCTGATTGATGTGTGAAATGACTAGCTTGCTTCAGGCCAGTTCTTGGCAGGTAAGTGTTAGTAATACATGTTGTTGCAGCTGGCATGTAGTTTTGTTAGCTTTCTCAGTTTGGAGCCATAGCATGATGGTTTCTTCACCATGTGTGTGTGCTCTCCTTTTGGCTGATTATTACATATAGCATACAAAATATATTTATCTTCTGCTGCTGAAGCTAGAGTGTCTGTCCCTTTTTAGTATAAACTCTTACTTTAACCCCTTTTTCTTACTTTCTAAACCATCTCCGCAGGTTGAAAGGGGAAGAAGAACAAATGAAGAAGTTAAAAGCTGTAGTGGAAGAAAAAGAGAGAGAAATTGCAAACCAAGTAAAACAGTTGCAGGTGAAGTTTTGATATAAGTGTCTTGTGTTGTAAGGAGTGTATGTATTGTGAGTGTATATCTATACGTATACATGTGTATATATTGCCTCTTTTCTTTCAACAGGATGTGCAAAAGGAAAATGAATATTTTAAGCTTCAAATTCAGGAATTAAAGCAGGAGAATTACAAACAGGTACAACTTCCAATTTACAGCGTTACTGAGTGAAGTCAAAAGGGTTGGTGGTAGCTTGTATGGGTGGCATGGAAAACCAGTAGTTGTATTGGCCGTGCAAATCCAGGGACAACTTCAGAGTTGGATTGCACTAAGCCAGCTTTTCTGGCTGTTGCTTATCTGTTCCTGCTTCCCTTGATCATGTGAGTTTGCAGCCTTGTGCTCTCTCTTGTGCCTGCTGTATTCTTGTCTAGCTTTCTACCCCTGTCTTTACATGCTGCGTCACACCCAGGGTTCTTCTGGCCAAAGGAGGCTGCAAAGGACTCCCTCAAAGGCCAAGAGTGCAGCTACTTAGTTTTGCAGCAGTGCCTGGTTAACAAGGCTGAACATGCTCCCTGCACCAGTCTTTGCTGCTGATCTCCTCCTAATGAGTTTCTGATCTGTTTGTAGGCATCTCTGGCTGTCCAAAGTGAGGAGCTTCTGCAAGTGTGAGTACTGCCAGAAGTTGAATGCAATAGATAAGTGCTTCGTTTCACTTATTGCTCAGGAAATTTAAAAGATTAAATAAATGCCAAATGTACAATATCAGCGTGTAAGAAGTGGCCAGTAAAAAAAAAAATCTTTACTATCTAATAAAACTTTTAACATAAGAGATTCTGCTCATGCTAATAATCCTCAGCTGCGATCTTCTGCAGACAGTGCTTGCAATATGTTGTGCCCACAACGTAAGCAAGCCATGATTGTATTAATTTTAAATGCATGCCAGCTCAGCTGTATGTCTCAAGAGTTAAATGTTGGTGTTTCAAGCAAAAGTGACAGGCTTTTTTCTTGGAACTTCATCTCAGTAGAGTGTGGTTCATATTATAAAATTGTCTGGTGGAAATCTCTTCCCAGGGAAAATCTCAGGGGTGAAAGTGTGTTATAACGTAGAGCTGAAGTGCACTGAAGATCTATGTGGAAGCTAATGCCATACCAGCTTATATTGTGCTACACAAATTGCCACTGTCATGCATCTTTTGCTGAATTATTTTTCTTTCAAGTTAAATGACTTAAATTGTGGACTAGGTGCTTGAAGAAGAATGTTCTTATCCAACAGGCAGTGCCTGTTTTGTGGTGTTGTACTAGCGTGGGCTGGGTGACTTATCCTTGTCTAATGTGTTGCCTTTCCATGGCCTCGATAAATGTGTGCAGATGCCTGTTGTAGGCAAACAACAGCTTTACAACGGGCTTTGCTCTGGCAGTCCGCAGTTCACAGAGCAGTAGGAAGCAAGCAGTACTGCCAAGTCAGCGAGAGTGGCTTTTAAAAGAGAGTCTGTTGCTGGAAGGGAAGGCAAGTTAGTGTATGTGAAAGGGTGTCAGCGCTTCACTTGAAATTTCTTAAATGTCTCCTGACTTGTTTATGATTCTTTTTGCTAATTCAGGGTTGCAGGGAAGGAGAAGGAAATCGCCAGTCTCCAAAATGAGCTCACCTCTCAGAGAAATGCTTTTGAGCAACAGAGGAAAAAGAACAACGTAAGGAAATTCTCCCCACTCCCCAAACCCCAAAGAACAACCAAACCTTTGTGCATAGCACTCCTTGATGCCTAGGCATTCTGCTGAGTACATGTTTCTGACAGTTGTCTGCCCTATTGTGTCCCCTGGATGCTCCTCTCCTCTTTTCTTGGGAGGTGACTAAACATACCTTACTTTATTGCTCAGAGTTTTGTCAGCTCTCTGACAAGTTGCTGATTTGATGACAGGGAGTAGACTTGCTGGGGGACACATCCTGCAGCAAGTTCTCAGGCTTGGATTCAAGCCTTCTTAGTCCTGTTCAGAAACACGTCCTTTGCCAAGGGAAGAAGAGGGAGTTTGGGGAGGGAGGGTGGGAGGATGAAAGGTGCTGTGCTCTGACAGAGTTATGGTCCTCTTGTGTGGATATGGGAGGAGGCATTACCTTCAGGGCACTCAGACCTGGCTCTTCCCATTCCTAAGAGTGACTAATCCTGATCGCCTGAAGGAGGCGAAGGACAGTGAACCTTCCTTTAGAGCAGCCACTGATGGTGCAGCGCAGGTTGGTTGTGGGTGGACGTAAAGATTGTATCTTCCATCACAGAGCTGTGAAGTTACCTCCTTGTAATACATTACCTGTGCAGGGCAAGAGAACGGCATCTTTTAAGTTGCATGGAAGAAAGTTGTTAAAATACAGGGGTTTTAGTTCACCTGTCTCCTTGATAGTCTTTATTAAAGTCTGATGAATACTGTGCAATAAGGTTTGTTGCTTAAAAGTGGGACAATATAAGGGAGGTACACAAGGGAAATAGTGGGAATGTGAGCTTTTGAGCAAGCAGTGTTGCTTAAGAGCTGAAATAAAGTAGGGGAAAAGTGGCTGAGTAGTATCAGAAGACAAATGAGCTGGAAAGTTAGAACATATGCATGCCTGTTTCCTGGGGAATTGCAAGGTCTAAGTACCCTTGGTGGTGCAGGCAGAAATCTGGCTACTGCTAAAGGCAGACCACGGCTGTAGGTCCCAGCTTTCCGCATTGCAATTTTGTCCAATCTTGTTTTTATGTCCTGTGAAACAGCCCTTAGGACAGCAGACAAATAGAAGTAGTAAAGTAAAACTAGTGTAGGTAGACGCTAGGATTTGGATGCCACTTTGTGTGGTGAATTAAAAAAAACACAGCCTTTCAAAAATAGCCCTTTGCTAAAACAGATTGCTCTGACGGTTGGAAAAAAAATATAAATCTAAATCCCAAGCACTATAATCTCCTCCCCACAAGGCCCGCCATCCTTCCTAGATAAGAGCTGCGAGGCTCTTAAGAGCTCTCAGCCTCCTAACTGAGCTTGCATGTTGACATCTTGTGGAGTACACGTTTGATGACCTCGCCAAGAAAGATGCAGGAGCGCAGCACGGCACGGTGGTGTTTCCACGCGGATCTGGGGTGTGCTTGCCACCGGTGAAATCCCAAAACCTCCCAGGAGGGCTGGTGAGCAGCAGACCAGTTTTCTTTGGGTACAGTGGAGAGTGCTGCGTGGGTAAATGCTGCAAACCAAGGCCCTGAGCTCTGTGTTTATAAAATCAGCCCTGGCATAGTAGGTTTGGGCTGAGGCCCGAGGATCTACGTAGCTAGATCTGGTTGCAAGATCAGGGGCATAAATGTGTACACCTCCATGTATACTCAGGTCCATGCTGGGTTCCGCAGTGCGACATGCCTAACACTCTGTTGTGTAATCTGTGGTTTGGTGTCTGTGTTCCTCACTACTTTTGAAAACTTCCCTCTTTCTTCTTACAAGTGCAGTCAAAGTGTGGGGTCGCTGTAGTGATACGCTCTGCAGTAACACTTGGATCAGTTTTGGACATGGGGGCAGGTTGGGCAGAAATTGGCATTTTTTTCCCCTTTTCATTCAAACTCTTTGAACATCACACTTGTTTTTGCTAGTGTATGTCATCTTACCCGGCAAAATCATCTTGCAGTAACCAGCATTTAAATGCAAATGGTGGAATGTAATGCAAAAATATATCTCTGAAGTAAAAGCGGAAACAGTTTGAATATTGGCTGAACTGAAATCATTCTTTCTAAAAATGATTAGGACCTTCGGGAGAAAAACTGGAAAGCAATGGAAGCATTGGCATCAACTGAAAAATTGCTGCAGGACAAAGTGAACAAGACTGCCAAGGTTGTAATGTTAACTGCTAGAAACGATGCGTTAAGCTAGAAGCAGATCTGCAGCTGGTTTTTAAATGAAATGGAGGCATTTAACTTTTACTGCAATTTAAATATAGTCTGTTCTGAGTGATCATTCATATACTCTCACCTCTGCTTCTTCCTGTTGTCTTCAGGTTTCTTTTATTTTTTTTATCCTTATTTTGTGGGCATGCTGATTTTTGATTTCTGTTTACATAATTGTTAGAGCTGTTGTGAATCACTTTTTCTTTGTGGGGAGCTCTAGAACAAAAACTGTGCTGGTGAGCAACCTGCTTTCATCTACTGGGCTTTCACTGTGCTTGAATAAGTTTATTGGACCTGTGAAGAACTAGAACTAGATTATTATTTAAAAACCTGGGAACTTCTCAGGAAAATGGTGTCATCACAGCTGTGAATTTCTTCCTTGAAAGCATATGAAGCTTGACAGGTCCCATCAGAGCCAATGTTCAAAATTATATGGGATGTGAATTGCTCTGAAAGGAGCTTGCATTTGCTATGAGCCTGATTTGTTCTTAATTGTCACTATCCAGATTTCAAAAAAAGCATCAAAATAACTTTAAAAACACGAGTCAGGTAGCTAGAAGCAGAGGAGCCTCCAGTTTGGGATCGTGCGTCTGTGTTTTGGAGATGTTTCTGCTCTTTGCTCGGCCCTGTGTTCAGAGAACTTGTGTACCTGCTTTTGCTGTGTGCTAACGCTTGCCTGCTTTCTCTTGCAGTCAGAAGACTTCATCAGACAGCCATTTGCCACTTTCGGTGGTTTCTAAATTGCTGAAAACTAACACTCTTAGCACAACTTCACAACCTAATGTCTCCTGTCCTTTTCTGTCTCTGAATCTCAACCTATTAATGCCACCGATCTCTTGCAGCAGAGGAACCCAGAGCAGCAAGGCGCAGTAACACTGATGTGAAAGAAAAAAACAAACCCAAATATTAGTGAAGGATTTTTGCTGAAAGCTGCCTTCTGCACAGGGTTTCAGGCTTTCCGTGTTTAATCTTATGCGGAGCCTGAGTGTCGTATGGCCAAATTAAACCGATCTGCCACAAGCACAGCAAGCAAATGTCCTGTGGCTGGTCTGCTTTTAATGTTAAATAAATGGAATGATGGATCTGTGATGCCCTTGGCTCTGTGTATTTATATTTGCAGAGCAATGACAAAGAAAACCTGGAGATTGTCACACAGCTCTAATAATTATTTCCCATTGCATCCAGGCTTGGGGAAGGAGGATGTAAGGGTCTCCCTCTTGAGTACTTAAAAGTAATATTTAGAAGATACAGTCTTGCTTTCTTGGCCTGGTTCAAATGTGCATTAACACAAAGTTTCCTTTTGACTTTAATTCTCTGTTTTTGATGTTAATTTATGGTGATTTTTTTTTTTTCCCCCCACCTAAAATTGTTTAAAATAAGTATGGATTTGTAAAATACTGTTGATTGACGAAACTTCTTGTTTTTGAGATCGCTTAACTTGAGCGACAGGGTTGGTGTGATCTGTAGATGCAGTTACTCAGCACAGTGTAGTTTGTGTTGTGAACAAGCGAATGATGGTGTAATTTCTGTACAAACAGGCTAGATTGGAGGAGAACTTAAGAAAATAAAAGCTTAAGCATGAACAAATGTGAAGGCCAAATTCTGAAGCAATTCAGTGTCAATTTTCGAAGCAATTTAGTGGCAATTTCGGAAACTATAGAGCCTTTCTCACTTGAAAAATGACCTTCTGGGTTCAGCTAGTTATTCTAGGCATAGAAGAGGCTATTGCCAGGTCTGTAGAGTGTGTTGCCCAATTTCACATGAGCCTTTCTCTTGGTTTAGGAGAAGCAGCAGCATTTGGAAGCTGCCGAGGTGGAGACGCGTGAACTACTGCAGAAGCTCTTCCCTAAAGTGTCTCTTCCTTCTAACGTGGTAAGAGAAGGGATTCTTCCTACCCTATTGCTGCGGGGCAGGGACCTCTGGTCCTGCTGCGCTGGGCAGTCCAGAGCGTTTCCCTGCAGTCCCCTCTGCCCCAAGGCTTTTGTAGCAGGATGTAAGTGTCTTCTGCCAGTAATACCTGTACTTGCCAGCAGCAGAGAGGCAAAGCTGCAGGCAGTTACTTCAAGAAAAGTGTTAAAACAAACAAAAAAAGTTATCATTATCTTGTGTGTGTTTTGGTGGGGTTTTTTTGTTTGTTTGTTTTGTTGTTGGTTTTTTTTTTTTCCTGCCCCAACATCTGATTCATCTGCCTGTGTTATCTTGTGTCTAACTGAGATAGTAAATTTTTAGGGGCGGATAAGGTCTGCTGCATGTTTGCTCACTGTCTGGCACAGTGAGGATCCATATCTTCCCCAGCAGCTGTGCAGATAACAGCTGGCCTCCCTTTCTGGAGGAGCTGCGCTGCCTCAGTGCCAGTTAATGTGGTTCAGTAGGGTTTGTTTTGTTCCGAAAGTTCCTTTGAAAACCACTGATTTCCAATTTTATATTCTTGGTGGCTTTCAGTTGTTTGCAAGGGAAGTGCACTGGGTTCATATGGTTTAGATAGCGTGAATGATGTGAAGTGAGGCTGGAAAAATGGGGTCTGTGTTTCATTTGTTATGTCTAGAGGTTTTGAACATTCACGTTTAAAATTATTCTCAAATGTGCTAAAATTGGTCTCCTGATGAACTAGCAATAGTCTTTAAAAAGACTGATTCTTCTGTAAGGTTATAAAGCAGTCTTCCTAGTGAGGTCCTTAGAATTACATAGCAAGTGTCTGCTTTAACTGCTCAGGGATTTTGGAAAAGATTCCCTTAAGTCTTCAAGTAGTTCTTGTAGAACCCTGACACTTGCATGGAGACCGCTGTCACCCAGTTGTATTTGAGCACTTCCAAGCCCCCGTGAACTGTGTGTGTCTCATAACCTCGTGCTCCTGGATTGCTGCCCGTCGACTGTCAGCTCAGCTTGGCTGCGTGTGGTACTAGCTGAACAACTGCTGTCAGGCTGTGTGTTAGCTCTGGGGAATTAGGGGACTGAAACACTGCTCTGTAAGCCTGCAGTTGGGAGGCAAATGTCCTGAAGATAGATTTATTGAGGTTATTCTCAGCTTTAACTGAATGTGTTTCCCAACAGAGCCACAGTGAATGGATATGTGGGTTTGAAAAGATGGCTAAAGAATACTTGAGAGAGGCTTCGGGATCCCAAGACGTCAAGGTAGGCATGAATGGTGGACAGCTTCCTTGTGTGTGGCGTAGGATATTTTCCAGTATAAATCTTCCAAATTGTGCTCTGGATTGTGAAGTTCAAATTGGTAGAACAGGTGACAAGAAAATTGTTTTATGGATATTTGCATCTTCTAAATCAAAAATGTATTTGCATCTTTGAAAAGCACCTTGTGGAGTTGTGAAAACATTCATGAAATTCAAATATCTCTGCTCCCTTTTTCAAGTAAATGTTTTTTTTTTCAGGTAATTCAGAATTACTGCAGTAACTCACATAAAGTTTGTGATTGAGTATTGAAAGTTGTAGGTAAATGTTGCTCTTGCTGTTGTCTTTGCCTGGGTTGGAAAGACAGACCTACCAATGTGAATGATACCAGCTTGCTTGTTGAAATACGATAAATAATAGAACTCGAATCCATCAGCTGAGATGTGACTCTTCTGGTCCCTTTTCTCCTTTGCCAGGCTATGGAGCAGAAGTTGAAGGAGGCCGAGGAAATGCACATATTGCTGCAACTGGAGTGCGAGAAATACAAATCGGTTCTAGCAGAGACGGTAAGCAGGATGCCCAGTTGCCTGTGCCTTGTGATGTTGCAAGCTGCCTTTCTTCTGCTGTAAGCTTTCAAACCCCACTGTCTTTTTAGGAGGGGATTTTACAAAGGCTACAAAGGAGTGTGGAAGAGGAAGAAAGCAAATGGAAGATAAAAGTTGAAGAATCACAGAAGGAACTTAAACAGGTATTTCTGAAGATCTGCTTTTTGCGGCAGCCAGGCAGTTTCTGCTTGAAGTCACAGAGGGTGTTCGAGCGCTGTGAAGGCAGGTATAGAACAGCCCTGGCTGCCTGGTTTGATGCAGCCAGTGGATGAAAAAGGTGAAATCTACAACTAGTACAAGAATGATCCCTCCTTACAACAGTAGGATTTTTGGTGCTCTGATACTTAGTTCCATGCTAAGTGATTTTTATTTTTTTGAGGAATGTATTTCCATTTTAAAAAACTAAAAGTGGAGGAATTGTTGATTTGTGTGGATATTCATGCTGTCATTTTTAGAGAAGCAGAAACAAATGAACTGCACAGGTATGAAGTCTTTGACCATTATGACAAGTCTGTGTCACAGTCCTTTGCAGTTGATGCAGGAGGCAGCCAAAGAGCATGTAGTAATATTAATGCTCACAGGATAGGAAGCCAAAAATTCAGGAAAGTAAATATGTCCCATTAATGTACCCAGGAATACGTATTTTTCTGATCCTGGCAACTCAGACTGTATTTCTGTTAAGCACCTGGGTTTGTTTTTTTTTTTTTTCAAAGTCCATTTGTGAACAGATACAGTCTCTTTGTGCTAAAATTTAAGTATCATATAAGCATAACAATTTTTTGGAAGCTGTTAAAATACTGCTTAATCCATTATGGTCAACTAATTACACTTGAAATTGCCTGCAAAGCTTTCCTTTTTAGGAAGGCTCTGTTGCTAGCAAAATTGGTAAGAAAAAAGCCTTTTATGTTTCTTTCCTAATCTAGAATTAAAGTAGGTCAAACTGCTTTTTTGAAAGAAATTACTTCTAAAGTACTTCTGCTTAGTAAATTTGAGTGCCAGAGTATGAGCCTGGAGCAAACAGAGAGATGATTTATAAACATCTTGTTTGAGGGGCTTATAAAAGGCTGTCAGATCTTGAACTATAGATGTGCTACCATCTGCTGCACTTATGTAGCCTCTAATAAGGCTAAATACGCTGTGTTTGGCTACGTATAGCATGTGGATGGAGACAGTCTTCCCTGTCTAGGAAAGGTATTTCCCTTACCATGGCCTAATGGACAGCTGGCTTAGTCCTTATATTCCAAATCCTTCAGGCATCTAGGTGCTAAATATGTCAAAGAACTTATTACGTTGGGAGGAAGTAGAAAACGTGTTCTAGAGGAGACTCAGTATGTTGAATTGAGTGAGCATCTTTATTCAGTCACTGTGATTTCATCCTTAACATTTTTAAATCATAGAAACAAGCTTGTGTGTATATGGAGAGCTTGTTGTAGACCAACCCAACTAAATGATCTATTTGTCTTTCTTGAAAACTGCAGATGCGTTCTTCAGTCATTTCGTTGGAGCACGAGGTAGAGAGGTTAAAGGAAGAAATCAAAGAAGTTGAAACTGTACGTGCAGATTTTTTTTGACTTTGAAGCTTTCTGTTACTTAAACGTGATTTAGGCTTATGTTGCAAGTCTGAACTTCCTAGGACTTCTCTCCTGCAAGTAGTGCAGCCTGTGCTGCAGTTTAAACTGAATCTTTTGGCGAGTGTTTTTAAGAAGTAGAGAAGCTGGGTACTGGAAACTGTACTTTTTTTGTTTTTTACTACTGTACTTATCCACTGGGGCTTTTTCCTTGAGAGTCTGAGCAGTTTACTGCTTGTTCATGGTCTTGGGCTTGATTCTTTTTCTTTTTATCTTTTTGAAGTGTAACAGTTTAAATCTGTGCTGTGCAATCACTGGATTTGGAATGCTCTCTAAATGTCGTGGAATATTTGATAGAAATTTATAGCTAGTCCTAAATCAAGAAAATGATACTGCAAAAAAGCATTGAAAACATCTGTTTTAACTCTGTTTTTCTGTTTCTAGCTTAAAAAAGAGAGAGAACATTTGGAAAGTGAACTAGAAAAGGCAGAAATAGAACGATCTACTTATGTTTCAGAAGTCAGAGAGGTAAACATAATTGACCAAACTGTTATTTTTCTTTTGGTTACTAGTTGGCTGGCAAACTAATCTAATGCTTAGCCCCCGTGGCCGAGGAGTTTATATGCTTGTGACCTTAGGGTAGAGCGACACACTAACTGAGCAGAAGAAAAGTGGGCATCCTAAGGAGACAAATCCTAAAACTCTAAACTTCATTTCAGCTCAAAGATCTGTTGACTGAATTGCAGAAAAAACTTGATGATTCATATTCTGAAGCAGTAAGACAGAATGAAGAGTTAAATTTGGTAAGAAGCTTGTTCTCTGCTGGGCACAAAGTAGGCTCCCAGCATACTTATGAAGCGGAGACTTATTTCAAATCCTGTCTGTTCTGCTAACCTCTTCAGCTTGATATTTTTGTCCATTGCAATCATTTATGTAGTCTGACTTTTACAATTTGTCTCTTTCTCTGCTCCTAACAATAGCATGTCTGGTTCTTAAGACTTTTTCCAAAGTCTGTAAGACTTTCATTTCTGAAACTTCTTGAGAATCAGTGTTTTACGGTGTAGATACACGCAACAGCAAATATAATGTCATTGGAGCAACAAAAGTTGTGCTCTTGTCCTTTTAACTTGAGGATTATTCTCTGGTTGTGTTTTTCCAAAGTTTTTAGGATGCAACTGTGGTATCTGTGCTCTGACTGTACAGAGCCTTTTCCATTCTCCTCTGTATGTAGAGAAATTGGCCAAAACCAATGTTAGGTTAATTCAGAGTATCCAGCCATTCAGCAGCTGGCATCCTGATATGGCTGAATAGCTGCTGTGCTGGCTTGGTGCATGCACTGCATTACAGCGTGTTTGGCTAGAAATGCTCTTTAGCCAGTAATGCTCCTGTACCAGGTTTTCTCAAGAAGGGAGTTGGATTGACCGAGGGCAGGCCTATATGCCCAAAGACGCATGGTTTTGCAGTTTGAGCCCTTCCACTTCTCACTTGTTACAGTGATGTGTTTTTTAAGGCTGCAGGAGCAGTCAGATCCTTCCTCTGCTTGTGTTTGAACAGTGCTTTCTTGCTTTTGAGCCAGAATTGGGGAAGGTTCTCTCTGTCACCCCATCTTTGTTGAGTTTTAGAGTGCTTGATGGGACAACCTGTCACTGCAGGCTGAGCTGCTGATCTCTAGTTGATTTTAAAAAAACTCACCACAGTAACAGTCTGCGTAAGTTCATAGTATGCTTGGCAAGTCTAGTACAGCATTGCTTAGCATCCTGCCTCGGCAACCAAAGCCTCTTGTTTTGAAAGCAAGGGAAATGGGAAATGAATGCATATCTTGGAGTTAATCAGTAAATGCCAACCTCTTGAATATAAGAGGCAACAATCTCTTACGTCTGTAGCAACAAAAGCTCAAAAAGCTGAGCTCCATGCTAGGGCAGCTTGACTGCAATCTGATGATGCTGTGCTGGTAGGAGCATGAACTACCTACATGCAAACAGCTCAGGAATGCTGTCCAGTGTATATGAGGGTTTTTTTGCAGTAGGCAGGAGGCTGAGGAATAGAAATGATGGGATTTCAAAATGTGTTTCCTGCTAATTTATAAGGTGAGCAAGGAGAGAAGCTGAATCTGCAGAGGAGCTCAAAAGTGCTTCCCCAAAATGTAGAAAACCAGCATCTGCCAATCCAGGTGCTCCAAAGGGGTAAACCTTCCAAGGGTGAGACAAATACAAGGTGTAGGTTTGGAATCAGCGAGAATTCAGGGCTCTGAGTAGCCTATTGTTCACTTCTTTAATCCCCTGCTGGCTCCCAAGAAGATTGACAGCAGGAATAGTGAACATTAGCACAGTGCACTTCAGAGGCACAAATCCAACAAAATTGGCACTCGAGCTTCTTGTTAGCGCTCCTACTTGAGGCTCAAGCCTTAAGTGCTATGGCTGGTTCTGTATGCTGTGTTGAAGGCGATCGAAATATTCTTTAAAAAAATGTTTATATCCTTTGGAAGGCTATAGTTTAAGGGCAGCCAGTACAAAGTATTCATCCCTCTTGACTGAAATGGTTTCACTTTTTTGGATTGAATCTAAACACAATCGACAACTTAATATACCCCTGTCAGTGATTCATGCCTTGATGTGACATTAACAGACTGGTTAAGTCAACATAGTTGTAGTAAGTGGCACTTTATTAAGATGACAAGTAGAGCTTTTTAGTTTATTCAGCAGTAAAGTGACTATTTAGCCTGAATTAGGAAGATGACAATCTACATTTTTGCGTATTTGCTGTGAATTAAGTTGAAGTCTGTGCTGACTTTTGTGATAAGAGTGCTGGAGAGGCTTTATGTACTGTCAGTATTGCTAATATTCCTACTGGCAGTATAATTTAAAAGTTGAAGCCACTTGTAATGAAGCTGATGCCAACCATGTCTTGTCTTCTGTAGTTTCCATTCTTTACATTTATCTTTACAGATGGAGTCTCTCTTCCTTGACTGTCCTTGTAAACCTCATCATACATGTTGACTAATCCAGTATGTGCAATAATTGTTAGTAATCTTACTCCCATTGCAGTCAGTGTGCACTGGGTTAATCCATGGGACAGACAGATGAAATCTGTGTGAGGGAAACTGATTGTCTTTGTTACTATTTTGCAGCTGAAAACACAGCTAAATGAAACACTATCAAAACTCAAAGTTGATCAAAATGAGAGACAGAAGGTAGCTGGTGACTTGCCCAAGGTAAGTAGAGACCCTTAACAGCTGCAGATCTAAATGTTATCAAAACCCTCAAGATCTGTAGTTTTGCAGTGCTGGAAAATGTGGTGATTTGAGTGGCTTGAGACTGCCTGCCTGGTGGAGTGTCTTACTCCACTTGCTGGTTCCCCAAGTGACTAGGACTGTGGGTGTAAGAGCTCATGCAGGATACCTGCATGTCTGTTGTTAGTTGCATTTTTATCATTTCAACTCTGTTCAATTACCCTTCTTGAAAGAGTCTCTTGTTCATGATAATTTTATGCCAGTGGGAACAAGTGATTATTTGGGGCTGACAAATAGTTCTTTATTTAAAGAAACCCAGCCTAACAAAAAGCCTATCCCACAGGCATACACCCACACCACAGCCTGAAGCTTTTAAATCCAGTCTCAAATAGCCGTAGGTTACAAGGTGGTTTACAAGCCATCTGCCCATTTGCATGTGGTTACAAATCGGCTATAACCCAGGAGACTGCAAATCTTTAAAGTTAGCTCTACACAAGCTTGATGAGACAAGCAGGTGGGTTACCTCTGCTCTTCCTCAATGGCTGCTCTTGCAAGATGGATTGGAGCGGGAAATCTTTAAGCATGAGAGGTCTCAGTGCTGTCTGTCACCCCAGAAATGAACGTCTCATGGGAGAATTGATAAATGGAGCCAAGAATAGCCTGCAGAATGGCTGAGCTCTGGCTCAAGACCGTGTAACACCTTGTTCCTTCTGCGGTAGATGCATAGTAAGGAAATTGGTGTTCTAGCAGGACTGGAGTGGGGAGAGCTGTTGGCAGGGCAAGTCTTGTCCTGGGCCAGGGACAGATGATCACAATAGCACTGCCAGGAGGTGAGAAGGTAAGGGAGACCTACTGTAATAAGGTGTTTAAAAACGCTTTGCTCAGGACAATTATGTTGGATGTTGACATATGAAGTGAGCTGTGCTGATGTTCATGGTATAATCTATATAAACACAGATCTATGGTTAGGCTTTTGGAGACCTGCCTGTACTTGCACAAAAAAATTTGCTGCACAGGTTTTGCCTAACAACTTGACATGAGACTATTAAACCTTCCCTGTAGAATTGCTCTCAAATGCAGTCAGGCTGACATGCAACACGCTGATTGTAAGGAGACATGTCAATCTTGGCAAATGTGTTGGTCCCCTGAGCAAATCTGGCATAAAACAGATTTCCTCCTGAACAGTGATTTCCTGTGTCGCTTGTGCTCTTGGAGAGATGGGGGGTTTGCTTCTCAGCCTTTGCTAATTGTTGTGCCTCCTCTGTGTGGGTGGTTTTTTTTCTTTCTTTCCTTCTTTCTTTCTTTCTTTCTTTCTCTCCCCTACAGGCCCAGGAGTCTTTGGCATCTCTTGAGAGAGAAATTGGAAAAGTTGTTGGGGATGCCAATGTTATTGAAAACAGCGATGTTTGCACAGAGTCGGTGAGTGTTTCTTTTTGAGCAACACAAATCTCATGCAAAGTATGAACTTCGGGAAGCGAAGTCCAGCAAAGGAACAGGACGTGTGCTGCTGATGGTAAATTAAGGCTTGATGAAAATTGCTGTCCTATAACTTGTCAGGGTCGTGTCCTGGAGCTGTATCCCCAAGTATGCATTGGGAGTTTTGCTGTTATCTGGATCGTGACCTGTTTTCCATGACTCAAATATGCAAGGAGGAAAGGGAGAGATTCTGGACATGAGATCTGGGCTTCCAGTGGGTTGTTGGTTTGGTTTGGGCAAAAGTGGGAAGTTCCCCAGACTTGTCCCTTCAAGAAGGGAAACTAAAAATAAATTTGCTGGTAACTAAATGAGTTTAAAATACTAACTGTTGGGTTGGCACTTGCTGACATCTGTAAGGCCAAAGAAAGAAGGCAGTCTTGCATGCCCCGTAACAGGAAGGCAGAGAACGTCTTTTGCCAGAATGCTGACCCTTCTGGTCCTTTGCAGCTGTGGGCAAGAGCCTGTCCTTAGCCACTGGTAGGTGCCAGAATTCAACTTCAGCTGGTCCTGGCTCCTAGGTATTTGCTGCTGCACCACGTCAAGGTCAGCACAACATCTTGCTAGCCTGAGCTTCAGTAAGCAACAGATGTGAGCACTGCCTTGTGCTGTTGGTGGGCAACTCTCCAGACTGATGGTGTTTTTATATCCTCCAGTACTAGCATTGTAGTTACAGGGTCCGGAATTGGGTGGACTCTGGGGTGACCTGTTTTCACACTTGCAGGTAACTCACCTGAGCCTGTGGGTTACTGTTAGCGCAGATGATTGCTGAACTGCTTGCGTAGGTGGTACTCTGCGTCCTGGCCCTAAAAAGACACCACTTTTGTGAGTAGTTGAGTCGTGGCTTTGTAACTGGGCTTCGCCGTCTCTGGAAACAAGAGCTTTCACATCAGCTTCAAAATAGCTTCAGAACAGCTTTCTGGAAGGCAATTGGGAAGGCGAAGGCTAAAGCAGGTGCCTTCCCAGCACGTTTTACACAGCTAAGTGGTGTCAGTGGAACTCATTACGCATTTTCTTATGGTGGGTAGAGTGGAAGGAAATGCTGTCTTCTGAGGGGCAGAAGAGCACTTGCCGATAGGACAAATAATATATCGACTCATTTTAGCTGCTGAAAGTAAGTAGCTTCATCAGCTGCGAGAGGAAGCTAGGAGTCTTCTAAGGAGTACTGTAGGAAAGTCTTTGCTTTTTTAGTAGTTATCAGAAATGAAATGGCTTTTCCAGGGTGATCAGTCATGGATACTGATCGACCCTTGCGCTGTGGGCTCAACCATGTCCCAGCCAGAGATGCTGCTGGGCCTGCGGGACCATGGATGTCCCAACCCTGTGAGCTGGTTTCCTGGGAGGAATGGTAGGTCTGCCGAGCCCTCACCTGTATAGCCAGCCGGAGGCCAGTCACCGATGGTGACAATGGGATGCTCCGTGTCCCCTGTCTGCAGCAGGCTGGAGGAGAAAAGCCTTCCTCAAAGCAATGCCAAGCTGCTTGCTCTCTGCTATGCATTTATGGTTTACCGAAGTGGTATATCAGAACACCGATGCCATCAGCCGTGGAGTTTTGTGGCTGGTGACACTGGTGAGCCCTCCTGAGCCGGGCGTCATTAGATGTGCCCTGTGGTGGCCTGAGTATGCTAGTTTCATTTAATTGCTTTAGCTTTAACTTGTGTAACCCCTCTGGCTCATGCATTGCTCTGCTGTAGCTGTGTGGGCACATCGTGGAACTGTAACCAGGTTTCCTCCAGAATATCCTATCGCTTTATTCTGAAGAGGAGTGTGGAAGAACAGTCCTAATAAACCTGTAATTAAGCCTTCATTAGTAAAAATATGTTAATTGTCTAAACAGCGCTCTTGACAGGTAGCCATTGGCAGAGGCTAGAATTAGAACATTTTCTTTTCCTTCCCTCAAGCCCTTTTTGCTGCTTTTTTTTTTGAGGGGAAAAAAAAAGAAAAAGAAGCTGTCTCCCCAGAAGCCTAAAAACTCAGCTTAAAATAGCTTTCAGATTAAAAAAGAAAGTCTTCCAGCCACTTCCACCTAGCAACAGTGTCTCTTTTTCTTTTTAAGAAGGACCTGAAAACACATGCTTAAAAATGAGCATATTTGTTCCTTCTGGGTACTGGAACCAACCCACAAAATTGAGAAATGATGCTTGCGTAAACCCTCAAACACATTTTGTGTGTTTTCTTTAGACTTCTTTTCTTTCTATTTAAAAATAGACCATTTGCTTTTTCTAATGGGCTTCCTTGTCACCTATGGGACTAGATGATGTCTAAAGGGTGCCTTTTAGTATGCTTTAAGGAAGTAATTTATATTCAGCAGCCTGCTTAGGCAGCAAACTTTTTTTTCGAGGCTTATATGAAATCTAATGTGCTTTTCCCCCCAAATCTCAGTGTAAAACAATCTGTCATTGAAAACTGGAAATGCCATCCATGTAAAGCACGGTGGAAGGGAATCTGTCGGTTCAGCACCTGTTTTAGCTACCGGGTCGGTGATTACAGGGGGTTCCCCACTACCATCCTCTTCCTCTTTTCATCCCCATATCCCAAAGACATGCTCTCCCCTGAACCACGGAGAGCATGGGGCTGGGGCACGGCAACGATTGCATAAGGCAGTCTTGCACTCCTGGGTTAGCAGAAGCTGCAGTATGACTGTGCTGAGCCCAAATCCATTGGAACCTGGTCAGGATTGGCCCCAGGAGGGCTGGGGATGCGTCTATAATTCATGAGTAAGCACTGCCTGAGATTATTGAAGTCACAAAACAGAAGGGAGAGGAAGCAAATCAGGGAGAGAAGAGCTTTTCCGAGATGAGAGCTGAGGGTGAACTGAAGGGCTCCTTCCTTCATTGCTTCTCATGATGGTTTCTATGCAAAGGCACATGCGCTTTCATACCCAGCACTGTCGGTCAGTGCTGTGATTCATTCATTTGCTGGGATGCTAATTGCATTTGCCTTTCCACTTTCATCATTCTGGTCTAGTGGAAGGTGTCCCTGCCCATGGCAGAGGGCTTGGAACTAGGTGATCTTTAAGGTCCCTTCCAACCCAAACCCTTCCCTTAATCTGTATGAGATCGCTAAGCGAAGTCTCAGTCTTGACAGACCTGATTTTCTACTTTAATAAGGGTAAAATAGGTTAAGGCTACCCTAATACAGATTCCAAATGATTTTCTACAGTAAAAAAATGTTTACCAGTTGCACTGAAGTAAGAGCTTTGCAGTATATGGCTTTGTTCTCTTGCCTGAGCCCAGAGTAGTTTCTGTAATGGTGCAGGTGGTTGAGTTTGATTTACTGCCCGCTCTGCGTTACAGCAAGTCTAGCGGCATTTCCAGCCAAATGGGAGCTGGGAAAGTGGCCCGCTCTGAACTCGCTCTAATTTCCCTGGAACTCTAGGGAGAGATTTGCAACAGCATTATGCATCAGTCTCATTCTGTTAGTAAAACCGCTTTCACTTGGAGCAGGGTTAGCCGATGCTGAGCACTTGCAAACACCTCTGTGCTCATGTTAAGAATTGGGTACTTCTGTATCACCGACACCAAGGCAGAGTTGCTTATTTTTAGCTGTTAAATGGGAAGGGAAAGCTGTTTTACAGGTTATCTGCACATCTATATTATGAGCTGAATAAGGAGTAGTAATGTGTTTTACATTTGGATTTCTTTGTACATCTCTGGAGGAGCTAATCAATAAAGGTAATAAAACAGGGATTATATCAGCGATAGCTCAGCAAGACTGACAGGGCAGGCAAGAGAGGAAGAGTCCATTTTGAGTTGTGACACTTCCCTATTAATAAACTGTTGAACTCCTTAAGGAAAAAAACCAAACAAAACCACTTTTGTTTAAAAAAGCAGGCTCAGCATTTTCATTTCGGTGCAGGAAACCAGTTTTCTAGCTCTTGGTAGCTTTCTTTTTTCCTTTTCTCTGTGTTGACTGGTGCTAAAGACTGCTTGTCAGAGCGTCACTGGCAAGCAGGAATTTCCCAGGGGCTCGGAGCAGAGGGTGAACCTGTGGGATAGCTGGTGGGGAGCAGCCCACGTCCTGAGCCTGAACAGGAGCACTGGTGCTGTGGTGTGCGTGGGGAGAGGTGTGTATCTCCAGCAAGTTGTTTCAAATGGTTTCGCAGCTGGAGCTGCCTTGTGCTTGGGTATTACATACTGCTGAGGACACCATCCCACAGATCCTCATACAGAGCAAGTCCTTGGTGGTCCAGCAGCCTTGTTGTTACAGCTGCAGGGGTCAGAAGTCATGCCTCACGCTGGGTGCACTGTCACTGTGCTTAGCAGCCTGCGTTATAAACCACGTGCTCTCATCCGCGTGGCATTTTCAGCCAGGCTTCTGGGGATGTGGGGTTAATAACTTCAGAGGCCGGATCAGCTGTGGTTACAAGCACAATTCCTGGAAGCAGCGAGTAAGTGGAGTCCTGGGCAGGCAGGGTAGGAGCCAGCGGTCGGCGATGCTCTCGCGGGTGTTCAGTGTGTGCAGGTAATTCCCTGGAACAGGAAACAGCTTCTTGACTTTGAACCATGTTCTCTTTAAATGTGGCCGTAACCCTCTGACTTATAAGAATTGTTCCCATCTGTGCAAGGAGTTGTAATTTTATACAGAGGATCTAATTCTAGGCTTTCTTGGTAATTAGATTGTAAATGAGTTTTTAATGATTTTTTTTTTCCTTCTTCCAGGAATTGACTGATAAAAGACTAAATGTGGCGGTGAATCTTAACCAGGATGTAGGTCATCTCAAGAAGCTGCTCGTGTCAGTAAGCCAAATGCTGTCAAAGGGACGAGAACACTACCAGCTAGTAGGTAGGTGACCATGTAGTTGAACTGGTGGGTGGCTGTCAGGAAGGATACTGCTCTGTGATGGTGGGACCTTGTTCAGATTTAACAAGTCGAGTGTCAAAATCTGAGACTTTCTATGTGCAAATCATCAAAAGCTTCTAGTAGCCACCGGATTTGTTCCTCTCTGGGTCCATACTAAAATTAGCTGGGACTAATCTCGCATCCCCATGTACCTCTAGGCTTGTAAATCTTTATCCTTCCCTTCCACTACCTGCTACTTCATGCAGCAGGTTCCTCCAAATTTTGTTTTCTCAGTGCCTGTGCCTTGTTTCCTCTGTCCCAGCTACAAGAACAAAATGTCTATGCTTCCACGCTCTGATTGCTTTGGGATAGAGGATATAAAGTAACCCGCTGGGCTTTCACTGAGTTAGCAGCCATGGCTTGCTGTATTCACAGGGATATGAGTATCTGAAGCATCAGTCTGGCACGAACTCTTTCTCCAATTATAGACACACGAACAAGGCTTTTCTTTTTTTTTTTTTTTTTTTTTTTTTTTTTATATACAGCCAACTTGGAAACCTGAGCCTTTGTGGTTGACTGCATCATGCTGGTCAACTTCTTAAATGACCCAAAGTTAGCTAGTGGTCGGGTAAACTCGAGACACCAAACTTTCTCAGGAAGCTGATGCAGCTTGTGAGCGTCTACTAGACGCGCTGGGAGCTGGGGCTGAAGGCGGGTTGTGAACTGTTCGGTTTGGGAGGCAGCAAAGCCTTGGCACTGAACAAGCTGCTACAAGAAGTATCAGAACTCCTGCTCATTGTGTCAGAACTCTCTCTGATCTACTGAGGATGGGGGCTTGTTTATTCCTAATTTAGGCTTTTTTTTTTTTTCTGCTCCTGCCTCTGTAATACAGCATGGGCAGCAGAGCTGATCTTCAAGGGCTGGTAACAGGGTGTTCATGGTGGGGTGAGCCTGGTCTTGTAGGACAGGCTTGGTGCACATGTGAGAAAGGTGCTACCTGTACCTTGGCCTCTGCTCTGGGAGGCTGTTCTTGCTCAGCCTCTACTGCCCTGGCTTGTTCCTCTGGGCTTCATCGTAGGCCGACGCTACCGAAGCGGCTGGCGTGAGCTGCTGAAGTGCTGGTGAGGTGCAGATTTGCTTGAACACTGCCCTTTGGAAACTGCTCGGCTGACGTGGTGTTTTGTGTTTCTCTTGCAGAATGAAGTCACGGGGGAATCGTTAATTTGAGGATAGCAGAAGGCATTGTATTATATTTTGCCAAATTAAAGCCTTATTTATGTTTTCACCCTTTCTACTTTGTCAGAAACACTGAACAGAGTTTTGTCTTTTCTAATCCTTGTTAGACTACTGATTTAAAGAAAAAAAACCCAACTCTGTAGACACCTCCAGAGTTTAGTTTTATAATAAAAACAAACCTGTTTGGATAATTAGACCTTTACATTCCTGGAGAGACAGTAAACACATAATCTTTTATCTTACTTTGCTCAATAAAACTTGTTCAGAAAACTCCAATGTGGTAAAGTCACCAATGGGATATAACATTTTAATACTGATGTTGTACACTGTTTTACTTAATTACATTTTTGGGATTAGCTGCCTCTGACTTCAACCTCAAGTAAACACTCCTTTTTTTTTTTTTTTTTTTTGGTTGCTAATGTAATCAGTTTTTGTAATGGTGTCAGCGAATAAAGGGATGCTATTATTCAAAGTGTTCCTGCTTTCTTCTTTCAACTGAACATGCATGACTCAGGTGAGATTTCCACCTCTCCCCACCCTGAAACGAGCATCAGGCTGCACTCAGTGTACTTGGTTTTGGGCAGAGGAGGAACAAGCTTGAGAAGAGGAAAACTGGGGTGCTTGCAAACTTCGGAGTAAGTCTCCTTTTAAAGAAAAGGTACTGAGGTTTTAAAAAATACAAGAAATCTCCAACAAACCATCATGTGAACTGTGGTTCCATGTCGTGTTGTCTTTGGGAAAAATCAGGGAGTACAAGGGGGAGGAAGAGTTAGAAACATCGGCTTGTATGGCAAAGCCAGCTTTTGTGGGAGTGTTGGCCAAGCCTGCCTGGCTGCCAGCGGTGTGCAGAGTATCTGTTTGCCCCAGACCTACCTCCTGGGTGGGAGTCTGTGGTAGAAAGAGTTTTTTGGGGGGTTGAATGCTCTGTTACTGGGTGTTTTGGTGGGAACAAGTCTGGGGAGGGTCTTCAATGGGACAGGAATTCTTCTGTGGGTGTGGGGAGATCAGATGGCCTTCCTCTGCTCTGTGTTTTTAACTGTGTCTTAGAGGAACCCTTCAGTTCTGCCAGAGATTCTTCAATAAGCAAGGTGAGATGTTGTTGCTTAGTTCTTGGTAACACTTGAAGACACAATTATCTGAGGGAAGGCAGCAAAACAGGGGCCAAAGAGAATAAATTGTAGAGGTAAAATGGTTCAAACTGCTCACCCTGAGCTTTTCACGCTCTTGCCTTTGTGGGACTTTTTGTTAATATTTTGGTCCTTTGTCACCCACCCCATCCTTCACCAGACAGGAGGTGAAGAAATTCCTTCCTTACATGGACCCAGTGGTTTCCTGGATGATGCAAGTCCTTTTGAGAGCTATGAAATAGCTCAGAAGAGGGAGAGAAAACAGAAACCTGTGTTTCTTCACAAAAGCTACGCTTGGGTTTCAACTGTAGCCATTAAACCGTCATGTTCCCTGGAGATGTTATTTCATTGAGTAAAAACTCAAATGCCATTAAGTCTAACTGTTCTACAGGTGGCTTGAAATAGAAAGCATTTCTTAGTGCCAGGGACACCCCCTGCAACTAGATTTAAGGAAAACCTGAACCCTGGAGGGTCTCCACACTTGCCCAGGTTATGGTCAGAGGCTGATCCTTTGGCAGATGTCTAGACACCTATTTTGGGGGATAAGTAGCAGTTCAATGGATCTGTGCGGGTTTTACTGTTTTGAAACCACTTATGAACACAACCCACAAGCTTCAGTGCTGGTAGTTTGGGTTGTAGCTGTTGTGGTGTTGCTCTGATGGCAGTCCTGCCTGTCTGGAGAGTCCCCATGGCCACCCCAGCTGGGAAACTCCTTGTCTTTGAAGCTCTGTGACTTGGTAGAATACGTGGTCACGGAGGCAGGTGCTGGCTGTGGTGGTTGTGTGGGAGAGCAGACCTGAGTTTCTGCTGTGGTATCTGCTTTCTAATTAGTGTGCTCAACCTTCCCCTGGATCAGATACTCTCCTTTGGCTCCTCCACGCATCTGGGGCTTGTTTTTTTGCTTCTCTCCTTTTCCCTTATGGATAAGGGCAATGAACAGGAGGGAATCTTCACAAGGAGCTGTTTCCCACCGTCCTTGGGCTCACCGGGTAACAATTCTCCCAGTATATGTGGGTAACTAGTCTAGGGGTGCTCAGAGCCTTCCTGCATGTCTTGCCATGTGCGTTGCTGGTTGGAGAGCACGCGGAGATGGGCAACGGTGAATTCCCTCCACCGTGAGCCTCCTTTCTTGTGTTCAGGTGGGGCAGTTTCTTGGTGAGACCCTGGGAAAGCTGGTGGTGAGAGACAAAGGTTGCCCAGGTTCTAAGTGGAGCAGGATTGATTGACCCGTTATCCATCCCCAATGTGGTGCTGTGAAGGCAGAGAAGGTTGAGGAGCTGCTGCGTTCATCCTGCCTCCCTCTCCAACAGCTGGGCTGGAGCTTGCACAGGCAATGTCCCAATAAGAATTGGGGTCTCCAGGAGAAGTCGTGTCCCTTTTTCCTCAAAAAAGGTGGTTTTGCAAATGCTGATGGTGCCTCGTTCAAGGAAGAAATGCTCGTGGAAGGGAGAGCGGTGCCTGGGGAGCCTCTGGATGCAGCCTTTGGAAGAGCAAAGGCAGTGTGAGGGTAGAGACGGAAACCTGGCCATGTTTCCAGGCTCTTGATTTTCTGTTAGGTTAAGCTGCAGAGCAGGGGGGTGAAGGTGCTGCTGCAGTGCTTAGTTTAAGAGGGGAGAGATTTGCAGCGTCATTCGCCTTCTCTCTTGGCAGAAATCCTCCCGGGAGAGGACGTGAGACCTTTTGTTTTGAAGTTTAAGTGCAGGTTTTTATTTTGCTTTAGGAGATGTACGGAGGTCTTAAAGGCAGCTGTAAAAAGATCCCCTGAAAAGCCCAGCTGAACAAACCCTAATCTCCTTTCTGAAGGGTGACAAGAGGTTAGGATGGTTCCCCAGGAGCAGTGGGAAGGGGGGGTGGATGCTCTTTCATCTCGGCATCCTCTCCAGCCCTGGATAAAATGTGGCTGCTGGCAGTTGTCTCTCAAATTTGGAAGGCTTTACCTTGCTGATCGGTCACTAAGAAATCCCTCCAGCTCTGAACATCTGCTGAGGTAAAATGTGAAGACCACAAAAAAAGCGTGTGTGGGAAGCTGATTCATCAATGCAAAGGTAGAGCCGGTACTTGGCATGTTTTCCCAGCCCTCTGCGAGCCCCCGGTTCTCCGCAGAGTTTCAGCCCTGGGTTTCCAGCCAGGCTGAGAGCCGTGGCAGGAGGCAGGTTGGTCTCTGCCCGCGCTAGAGGGAGACAATAGCTAATGGATACAGAGATGCTTTTCTTGGAAAAAGCCCAAATGGGGATGTTCAGATGCTGGTGATGGATTTTTTTTATTTTTTTTTTTAAATTTATTTTTGTTTAATTGCAAGGCCGGGGTGATTTGCAGTAGGAGAAGCTGTGTGCCGTAAGCTGCGTGCGATGCGGTGCTGGCTATCGAGTGTTGCTGAGCCTGCTGCACGTACAAAACTGGCTTCTCTTGCTTTCTGTTCTTTATCAGCCTGTTCAAAATGGAAATGAGAAATGCAGGGGAAGGCTCTGAGCTGTTTACTCTCGCTGAAGTTGTGCTGCCTCCTCTTCGTCCCTCAGCACAAACCTCCCACCTCTTCCCAGCTGTATCCAGCAGACGTGAGCAGTAAGTTGTTCATCTAGTAGCCGCTGTTGGGTTTTCTCGGGCAATGACTCACTCAGCTATTTATTATCGTGATGAAAAAAGAAATCTCATGCAACTTTAATTCAACCCCGAATAATTCAAATGATTTTGCCATAAAACTCCTTTGCGATGACGCCAGCTGTGTTTTCTCCCCGGGGCTGCTGGTGCCGTGGGGGGTGCTGGTGGTCCGTGCCACCGTGGTCCCCGTGTCCCCAGCGTCCCCCTTGCTCAGTGCATCACCTTGGCCTTTTTCCGCAGCACTCGCAGTGCTGTTTGCAGTCAGCTGTGAATTTCCCCGAATCGCTTGGTGGTCGCCGAGGCTCTCGCCAGGCTGGTTTTGGCAGAGGTTTGCCTTTTGCGTTGGGCAGTGGGGTTATACTGGGAGGCTCTTCTGCAGATCTTGGTGGAAGCTGTGAGCGGGGAGAGCTGCTGCTGGCCAGGCGGGAATTCCTAAGGGAGCATCCAGAAGGTGAGAAACACCATTTCTGCCTGCTTTGTTGGCTTCAATATTTTAGCTAAACTTAGCTAGGATGCAAAGTTGGGAGGCAATCCAACTCCAAGGGAAGCATGGGCAGCACCATGCAGGAGCTTCCCTTCATCGCCTGAACCCTTTGATACACTCAGATTTGTTTGGTTAAACGCCGTCTTCCAGCAAACTCTTCTCCATGGGTCCAGAGCGTGCCTGTGCCCCGGCTGGAGATGAAAGGTCTTGGGGAGAAAGTCTCTGAAAATCCTAAGGGATGCTAAGTCTCCGAAAGCTTTAAAGGAACTGGAGATAGCTCAAATGCTGGAAAAGTAGTTTTCTTTTACCTCCTTTTGGAGATCTAGCTTGCTCCGACAAATCCCTGTGGATCCCACGTCAGCCCTGGCTGGGCTCCTCTGCCACGGTGTCCCGGGGTGGCCGTGGGGCAGCAATGGGTGCTCCTTGGAGGGACCTTTAGCCAAGTGTCTTCACAGAGGGCATCTTCTCTTCCACACGTGGCTTAATATAAGCCTGGACTAGCTTCCTGAAGGTACGAATTGTGCTGGTTTTGCTGAGAGCTCTGCCTGTCGCGGTTGTCCTCTTGCGAGACTCCACCGAAGCAAACGGGTCGGTAAAGGTCTTGAGGAGTTTCCTAAGTCTGGACAACCCATGGGAATGCCAAGACTTGCTCGAGTTGATCTCTGGGAGAGGTTGCCTGTGGTGTGTCCCCTTCCAAAACCCACCTCTCCTCGTTCCCAGCCACCAGCCGTTCCCCTGAACCAAGCGCATGTCGCCAAACCAGCGACAAAAACCCTTGCGAGGGGCAGGTGTCACAGGCATCCCTGGTCTCGGCAGCTGGGAAAAAAAAATCATACCAGACTGTGGAATTTTATTTTTTTTTTTCCCTCTGAAACTCCTGTCTCCCCCAAAACAATTTTTCTTTTTTATCATGGAAGAAACAAAAGCCAGAGTCAGGACTAAAGAACTTGCCCTTATGGTTTTTATTCCAGGGTAAGGCTCTTTTTTTTTTTTTTAAAATGAGAAGTCAATTGAAAACAATTGTAAGTGAAAAATGACTCTGCCAAAACACCTAAAGTACCCCCAACTCGTCAAAAAATTGAATTCCCCTTTTTCAGTTAGAAGAAGAGGTAAAAAGTTGGTGTTTGGTTTTTTTTTTCCTTTTTTTCCTCCTTCCTATCTGATGTTATTTCTAGGAAAGAAAACAAAATACATTCCTTCCGAAATACCCACAGTGACAATTTATAACATCTTGGGAACAGTTTTGCCAAACAACCCGAACCCGACAGCCATGAGCATTTTCCTCCTTAAGCCCGTCTCCATCGTTCACGGAGATGAGGGATGTCCTTTGCCGGGCAGCTCCTGCGTGCTGTGGGTCAGTGCTGGCGTGCGGCGTTGGGGCACTTCTTTGCTTCAGCAGACGTCCAGGAGAAACCATGGTCCTTCTGGGATGGATCAGGTGTGGTGTGGCGTGGATCTGTACAAAAGACTTATTTTTTATTTTTTATTTTTTTTTTTTTTTATTTTTTTTTTTTTATTTTTGCAAGCATATGTTTGGGAAGGTGCTAGGGTCCCTGCTGGAACGGAGCCTGTTTTGATCTCCCCTGTCCTTGGGATGGGCGCAGGTTGTGCTTTCGGCTCGTACATCCACAGCGCAAACTGCACGTGGCTCCTCAATGGCTGCTTTCAAGCTTCCTGCGGGGACGCTTCTATTTTTGGAGCGGTTGCACCTAAAAATACATTTTTAGGCTCCTGGGGAAGCTGGCTCTGCATCACTGAGGAGCTAATTAAACTGGGGGAAACGCAGGGCCTCGAGCAGGGCCTGTTCCACGTTGCTGAAGATTTTTTGTTTTCTATTTTTTTTTTTTCCCCTCCTCTTTGCAATGATCCACATTCTTCTTGCTCTGCATGAGTAGCAAAGGCCAGACATTTACCCTTCCTCTACGGGAAGGGCAGGGTTCGCACCCCGGACGCTTGGGCATTAACATTTGCTTTTGTGCAGCTCTGCACCCCTAAACTTCAGCCTCAGCCCCACTGGAACCATCGCACGACCCCACGGGCAGCGTTGGCCGCAGTCCCCTTCGATGCTCGGCTGGACAAGGGATGGAGGCCGGGCAAACAGCTTAGGCTATAAGAAATTTAATCCTATTCATTTCTAGAAATCTAGGGTTAGTATCTAGCTCAGATGTGCTGAGGGGTCCCGGTGGGCTTTTGCTCTCTGTGCTGGCTGTCGGCAATTCTTTGTATTGATAAAAGTCACTATTAAATACAGCCTTGGGTCCCGTTTATATCGCTGCGGGACCAAAAGCCGTGAGATGGATGGAGGCCCGGGGCAGTTCATGGGCTTTACCCTTGTGATGTTCTCGCAGGACCTATTCGGATCAAACACCCCTCACCTCCTCAACCAGGCTTAAATTACAGAGAAAAAATAGCCCGAGACCAGTTCAAAGCTTATATTCGGAGCCAGGCACATTTCTGCGGTATGTTAATGCTGCCTGGGGCCATCCTTGAAGACCCGATCTCTTGCTTAAGCAAATAGGCTTGTCCTAATCCAACCCTATCGAAAACAACCCGAGCTGCATCAGGCGTTGGGATATGATGCTTTAAAATCAATAAATATTTTAGGAGCGGAGGGAGCGGGTTCGTATCAGCAATGCTAGTCTTGGCTGGTCATTATTAATTCAATGGATGCAGTTGTAAATTGGCTGAGGAAGCACAACAGCCAAAATTACAAGTGCTGCTTCGCCCCCCCCCTCGCTGAGATGTTTTCCTGGATCTTCAGCAAATCTGAATAGGACCACCAGCCTTCAACCAGTTGTTAGACAGTGCAAAAAAAAAAAAACCCAACCCCAAACCAAACCCCAAAACATTGTTTTGCAAATACCTGGGTTTATGTCCTTGATCCCTACTTTACTAAAGCTGTGTATAGCAGGACTTTGGCTCCCAAACAGTAAGGTGGCCTCTATAAGATGTTTGTCCTAAATCTCCAGCTCTTGGGCTCCTGTGATGGAGCGATAGTCTTGGATTAAGGAGACTGTGCAACCTGCTGGCTGCATCGACAGCAGTGGGATCAGTCCCCGTTCCCAACCCAGCAAGGCATTTTTGTAACCATAAGGTTCACGTTTCCCCAGCTGAAATAAGGAGAAACCGATACCTCTCTTCATTCAAAGCGCTTTTGAAACCTGATGAGGAAAACCAGCACCAGCAACCTGTTGTTGGTGTGGGGGGAGAACCCAAATTCTCTCTTCAATAAGCATTTGTAGGGAAAAAAACCTGAAAATGGGACTCTTGCGGAACAAAACCTTCTATTTATGTGTGTGTGTATATGTGTATAATATATTTGATTTTTTATATATATTTTATATGTACACCTGCACACCCCCCACCTTCTCTTTCCCCTGACATTGCTGGGGAGGGCAGTCGGGTTCGGTGCTGATTTTGGGGGGCTGCGGGGCCGGCGTGTGGCTTTGCAGCCGTCTCCCCATACGACGTGTGGCAGAATGCTCTGGGTCTGGCTCTCTGCCCGCTCAACAAGAGGTGTCTTTTGAAGAGCTTTGCAGCACACAGGTGTATTTTAAACACACGTATACGTGTTGCTGCCAGGTGCTCGGGGGCTGGAGGGGCTGTACAGGCAGAAAGACAAACCGTTCCCAAGTTTTTTTTGCTGTGGGATTCCTGTTGTTGCCGGTCGGGGCGAGTTTATCATAAATCTGGTGGTGTTTGATAGTTTTTGGCAAGTCTCTGTTTGGGGGGTTGTGTAACCTGTGTCTCTGCTCCTTTTGGAAGCTGAAGCAATTTCATCCCTTATAGCTGGGTAAAGGGGTGAATCCTACGGGACTGAGACCAGGAAAGAGTTCCCCCAGCGACTGTGGGTTAAGCATGTCTTGTGCCAGCTGGGGCTCTGATCCGATACATACACACGTATACATCATATATATACATATGCATCATATATATATGTATTTAACCCCTAAGGCTAGCAGCACTAGCTCCTAGTTTGCAGTTAACGTTGCCCAAGGATGGCTAAATCCAAGCAAGATTTTTTTTTTCCTACCTTTTGCTTAAGATCCGTGTTACAGGTTCATCTTTTACTACCTAAATCCAAGTTTCAGGATCAGCATTTGCCGTCGTCTCGGCTCTCCTGGACCCGTGGCCGGCAATAGGCTGCTGTAACAGCAAGCGGCATTAACACGAGGGCTACTCTTAATTATGGGAGCTGCTGTTTATCTCTGCAGCTCTCTTCGCTGCTGACAAAAGCCAGCTCGGGAGGGGGGTCTCTTGTTAACAAGCAGCTTGTGCGCCCCAGCAGTGATATATTGATGTATTTTTAATAAATATTCTCTTTTAAAGGGCCACATATGTATTCTGTACTAATCCGCTCATTACAAGATAGCAGGGCGGCTCACGAGGACTGTAAGCACGTGCCTTGCAGAGCCGGTTTTCATATTCATCGCTGGTGCGTTAGATCTTGTACTTCCTGAAGGGGAGAGATGATGAGAGTAATAAAGACTAGCTGTGCTAATTATTGTCAACCTTGAAGTTTAGAGGATGGAGGTGCACCGCCCCAATTAAGGAAAATGGGGAGCCATAACCTGATAATAGAAAACCCTTTTCATTAATCAGTCCCTCTAGAAACGGGAGGCTCCTCCTGTGCTCCCCCCTGTCCACCATCGCTAAATGCCTTCGTTAGGATGGAATAATAGTAAGAGAAAGGGAGATGAAGAGTTGGGGACAACTGGCAGCGGTGGGAGCTGGGAGGTGGGATCGGTTTTGGGAGCGAGGTGATGGGGGGGAGCTGCCGGCAAAGGCTTGTCCTCGGCAGAAACCCTTCTAGCGCTGGGCATCGCTCTGTGCCGGGACGGATGCAGCGGCGAGGACGTGGGACCACATCGTTCTGCTGTCTAAGCTGGAGCAGAGGCGAGCGCTGCTTGTTCGTGTAGCAAACTTGAAGTTGGTGGGATGGAAAGGCACGTTAAACCTTCCTTTCTGGTGTTTACCTTACTCTCCCACTCGGGTTGCGTGGACTTTAATTTTGTTAAAATCTGATTAAAATATTCCATTACCATTTGCTCACCGGCTGCATAATAAATGCACTGTGTACATTGTGAGCAGAGCAATGGGCATCTTACGAAATGGAGACAAGGGCTCGGATTAAAGCAGCTAAGCTTACATAGACCAACAACCATACAGGCTTTGAACTGCTGCATCCTGATTTTATTCAGTGTTTTCCACTTGCTAATATTTTTTTTTCCCTACTTTCCTCATTTTTCTCCCACAAAACCCTTCTCTTTTATGTGAAACCCTTGAGTCTTTTCTTCTTGCTGCTGGCTGGGGAGAATGAAGTATCCTGTAGGTAGGAAGACTTTTAAACAGGTTGGTACTTGACAGAAGAAAACGTTCCCGAGTCTGTACACGTGATTTTCCTTTCCGTGGTGGCTCTCGATGGATCCCGTGTGCTGGCTGATAAAAACACAGCACCACAATTGCGCAATTTCCTACCCCTGTCTCCCGGAGCTGCAGCGTAGGCACTTAACAAAGAACATCTTAATTAATTCTCTGAAATATTTACATGTCGCACAGAGCAATGGTAGGGCTGGTGGTGTGTGTCCTGCTGGTTTTAAGCGGGTTTGGATGATTCGCATCTCTTCCTACCTGGCTTTTAAGTTGCTTGGTTACCAGACGCGGGAGCGAGAGCTGAAGGCAGCCTTGGCTTTGCAGGAGCTTCTCGGTGGCTTGGAGCTGCAAGATGGGACAAGCAGCAGCCTGGAAGGGAATTTGGGAGAGATGTGAGCTGTCCCTTGCCGGTCTCCCAAGACAGGAGCGAGCGGTAGAGCCCCTGGGAGATGCGCGATGCTCCCTTTTGCTTTTTTCCAGTTCTTTTAGTAACGAGGATAGAGATTTTCCTCATCGACAGCCGACCTGTAGAAGCTGGAGATGCATCACGGCACGGAGCCTGTATTGGGGGCTGCTATAGCAGATGCCTCCACGGAGCTCGTTTTGGGGGGCTGGGACATGCTGCCACTCATGAGCAGGGTTGTCCCCCCATCCTCTTGGTTTGGGATGCTGCTGTGGGGGAAACCCTGGGCTGGGAAATCACATTTGTGGGTGGCTGCTGATGTGATCCCGGTCTGCACCCAAGGGTGATGCTCCGAGAGGTTTTGCTCCATCACTGCTGAATGTGGGGAGCAGCATGCATCCGTTGTGGCTGCAGGGATGGGGTTTTGGCTGCATCTCTGTGGTTTTTTGGGGTTTTTTTCTCCTCTTGCAGTTAAAGAGGGAGCCTGAAGGGGAAGGATCGCCTCCTGTTCTTTTCTGAGGACACTTAGCACTGGAGGAGGAGCTGGCGATGGAAATGAGTCATCTGTCTAGCAGGTCGTTTCTCCCCCTTCAGAAGGTGGTAGTTCTCCTCCTTCCTCATCAGGGGAAACAATAAAGCTGTCGTAGCCCGTTGCCTCCAGCAGCGCGAAGCCCTGGTTGCTTTCAGTGATGCCTTAAGTGGGTTGACACCCTTGGGTGGGGGCACCGTGGCCATCCAGTGCCATTGCCCACCTCCCAGCCGCAGGGGCATTTGTGGTTTTGTGCTTCACCTAAGGAGGAGAAAAAAAAAAAGAAAAAGAAAAAGGCTTTTCAGGCAGGGTGAGGACCAAAGCTCTCCAAGCCCCTTGCTCTGTCTCCAACAGCCACTAGTATGGGGCAGAGCCCAGGGGCCGGGCACGGTTGTAGTGATGCTGGCGATCTGCAGCATGGGGATGTCCTGAGCCACGTGTGTTTTCCATGTGTTTAGTAACCATCCATGAGCTGATCCAGTCTCCCCTGGAGCCCATCTAACTTTGGTGTCCCGAGGCAAGGAGATCTACCGATTAAACACATGCACTTGTAGGGATCCATCGTTAAATCCTATACAACCGTGGGTCCTGTGTTTGCAACCCCAAATGCGAACAAAGCTCTTAAAGACTGCAAGATTTGTTCCAGAAATTCCTAGCGTGTTTTAGCAGCTCCTGGGACCTGATTTCGTACTTAGTACAATTGTTTCCCTGGCCCCTGTGAGCAGAAGGCGAGCAAACGGCTCATGCAGCAGCTGCTGGTGCCACAGCTAATTTTAGCCCCAAATTCAGCAGCTCTAAGCAAATGAGCAAAGCCTGCCCCAAGGCTTCAGCTTTGCAATCCCACGCCAGGGCAAGGTATGATTTGGGCAAGTGGGTGCTGCTCTTTTCCTCGGTAAGAGCTGGGTTCGGACACCGGTCTGGGTCCCAGGAGTTTGAAGCAGGTTTTCATTAGCAAACACTGAGAAATCAGATTTAGCATCTTCTCGGGGCTCGTGTGTGCCGCTTCAATCGGTTGTGCCAGTGATTATAGTTGTTGAGTGAAGCAGCAAAGCTCGGTAGTTTTTTGTAAGCTATTGGAGAGCCCTCCAAAGGTACGTGTGGGGGAAGAGATGCAACGGGATGGGCGATGGTCTGATGATGCTTCGCTTTGGGAGAAGCTGAGCCTGTTCCTTCGTGTCTTTAGGATTAAGTGGTTTTCAGGCAAGGGTTTTGGGGAGAAAAGTGTCTTGGAGCTTGGGGGAGTGTGGAGGAGGGCAGGGGCTAGAAGGGGAGGCTGGTGGCAGGTTCAAGTGGTGCAATAGTCTGGTTTGGGCTCAGGGAAGGGAAATAAGGTGGGTCTCTGTCCTCCCATGCGTGGGAGCAACGAAGAGGAACGTTGCCTTTCCTTCAAAAGTCAACTGGCGGTGGTTTTCCTTGGCCCCGTCCTGGAATTTGGTCGCACTTTGTGGTTGGTGCCTGGCTGTGACCCATGGCAGAGATGTCATCTGTGTGAGACGGGAGGGCTATGGTGGGCTCTGTGGAGGGACTGGGGCTGCCAAGTGGCTTGATAGAAACATGAGTCACACACAACTCCAGCAAGCCCAGGCGCCGTCTTGCTCAGGAAGCTGTAAGAGTTGCCCTTGGCTGTTGTTTTTCTTTGATTTTCTCAGGAACTTCTTTGGCGTAACCCCAGTTCCACGTGAAGATGATCTTTCTACCCTCAGCGACGGCCTCTCTCATTCAGCTTAGCCCTAAACTTCCCCAAGCCGTAAGCTGGTGCCTCCAACCTTTACCTCCATGGCCCTTGTTTCGGGCAGCGGCACGTGCCGCCTCCTGCCGCGGATGCTGCTGGGGTCTCCTGGGACTCTGCTCGTGGTAGGTGGTAGCGGGAGCCGATGAGTCTCCTGCTGGTTTGTGGGGCCAGGGGATGGGGTGAGGTGGGATTTAAGGGAATCAGCAGAGGGTGGATGTAGAGGAGGGTCTCGGTCCTGCTGCCGCGTAGCTTGCACAGAGGGTCGAGGCAAGTGATGTGCCCGCGGAGAGGCTGGAGCGATGTTTGGGGTGGGTGTCTGCTTTGGTGCAGCGAGGTGGGTGATGCCGGGGACATCCAGTCCTCCTCTTACGCCGTGGAGCTGCCTTCTTCCACCTTCAGGGCTCTGCTCCTGTCCATAGCGCTGGCGAGAGCAGAGGTTTCAGCAGCAGGACCGACGCCACTTGGATGTGTGAAAGGGGCTGTGCTGCTACAAACACCCTTACCGGAGGTTGCTCCGAATCCGGGGACCCTGGTGACAACTCATTTTCCCGGCCGGTGCCGGGGCTGGGCTCCTGCCCTCCTCGAGGTTTGCAGAAGCCGGTGCCTGGCAGCGTTCAGGCTGCTTTTCAGCTCCAGCGCAACAAGAAGGCAACCTTGTCGGTGACGTTTTGGGATTAAAAAGAAACTTCCCTGCCTGTGGGTGTGTGGCTGAGCCCCATCGACACCCCGAGAGCAGGGGCCGCAGCAACCCGCTTCCCGCGTCTGTCCGTCCATCCACGCGCTCGCAGCTCTTCCCCCGGCCCTGGTACCCGCTGGCCTTTCGGCTCGGTTGTGCCAGGAAAGGTCAGCACCGATATTAATCTCTAGGGTCTTTTTTTTTTTTTTTGCTATTTATAAAGTGTGGCTTGAACTAAAAAGCCTATTGTAGCAAATAGTAGGCTTCTTGTGTGGCATCCTTGAATAGGAGGGGTGTTATCCCGTCCCCATGACAACGAGCATTTGAATTAAGAGCCGTCTACTCCGAACAATTTGCCGTCACATGGTTCAGAGGAAACACTTTGAAACCCTTGTAGTCTTTTCAATAGGCTTGATTGTTAGCGTCTCCCAAACTTAATCATTAACAGGGCTCTGCAACAGATAATTACTGTGCTTTGCATTTTTCTGCCCCGCACGTGACCGGCACAGTCCTGGGGACACAGGTCGCCGTTAGCTCTTTCTCCTCTTTGACGAGGTGGATGAGAGAAGTGGGTGATGGACTTTGGCCAGCCTAAAAAATGTGAGCAGCGGTCCCACGCGCTACGGGATGGATGGTTTGCAGGAGGGGAGGCTGAGCCCTGCTTGGAGGCAATGTCTGCCGGAGTGCCCTACGTAACGCATGAGACTTTCTTTCCTTCCCTAGAAATAGCCAGCCCCCTGCCGCATTTCCTTGACCGCGCAGCAGTCGTGTACGAGGGGTTTAAAATATATGCTAACGCTTTGCTTAATTGTAGGGCTCGGCGGAGGACGAGTTGGGTGCTTGACCGTGCCGCCCGATGCCTGGAGGAGCCAGCCCTGCGATGACAACGCCGGCTGCTCCAACATCGACAAGAACAATATCACTGATGTATAAATATTTTGTTTGGTTTGTTGTTTTTTAAATTTTTAATGAGTTTTTATTGCCCAGGCAAGGAAACAGTCATTTTGCATCCCACGGGAAGACCACCTGCGGGATGATCTCAGGAGGACCCAACATGCCCGAGTGCAACGCTCTTCCCCCAGCCACCGTGGACTGGTGGGAGCACTGGTGCTGCACCGGTTCAGCCGATGGGCTCCCGGCAGCGTGGCCGGCAGGCGGGCAGCAGCCGGCTGCGGTGGAGGTGCCCCCTTGTCCTGCATTAATATAATTTGCATTGTGCGGGAGCAGGTGGCAACAACCTCATTTGCAATTTCCGTGCCTGCCACATGTCCTTTCAGAAATGACGCGTTTTAACAGGGTGATAAAATAGATGGGGCCCGGCTGGCAGGGCTGCTGCCATGAAAAGAAACAGGCTTGAAAGCCCCTCGTGCATCTTCAAAATGTGCTTGGGTGGGTAAGACGTTCCTGTCCCTCCTTTGCCAAGTGATGCTCGGGAGCAGCCCTGACTCGGCGGGTCAATAACGCAACTGGCACCCTCGTACGCCGCCGTCCACCAAGTGACATGTTTACATCTCCACTGGTTGCAGAGTATAATGTAAATTATGTCACAGTGATAGAAGCGTTTGGAGGATTTATTTCTTCTGCTTGTGCAAATAAATACCTTGCTCCTCCACGCATTTAGGGGGAATCAGGGATAGTGTTATCCCATGCCAATGGTCTTTTTGGTTAATGCTATTGCTCGATTAAGGAATATTTGTGTTTTATTTTGCCTTTAGAAGGGAAACCCTGGTGACTTTTTGGCTGGATGGGTGATGCTGGGATGAGTGTCGCTGAGGGTGGGCACCCTGCCCTGTCCTGCTGTAGGTCCCTGTCTGCAACTGCCACAAGATTTCCCTAGGTAATCTTCTCCCAGTCTTTCCCTTGGAGGAAAAGAGATTTCCTTGCCTTTGGAAAACCGCAGAAAATAGATGGGAAATAAATGCAGGATGGAGCCAGCCTGCCACCTCCAGAGCGATGGGGAGAGCGAGGCTGGGGCTTGCTCCAGTACTGCCGGGTGCTTAGAGCAAGAGAGCGCTGACTTCAACCCAGGAGATGACAGAAATCAGAAGAATGATTTCCCCAGGAGCTACCTTTTGGTCTTTAATCTATTAAAGCCTTGCTCTTGTGATGGGCTGAGCAGTCTTGCTTCACGCCAAGCCCCAGCGAAGGCTCAGCCCGCTGTCCAGGGATGATCGAGGGCCGGACGGCAGGTTTGCCGAAGCCCACGTGTCCACCTCTGGAAGTTGCAAAACGTCTTGGTACGTGAAAAGGGGAGGGACATAGGGAAAGGGAGGCTGTGAAGTGCTTTAAAAGCAATAAAGCATTAGTGGCAAAGTGCTGGCATGGAAGCAAAGATATTATTCCTTCAACAGGGGCCCAACAGCAGTTGTTTTGTGTGTTTGAGTGAAGAATAATGGGGTTGTACAAGAACACTTCAAAAGGGAAGCAGGGGCACTGCTGAATGCCCAGACAACACAGACAGCGGCTTTTCAGATGCAGTTGCCTAATTTTACAGCTCTTTTGTTCTCCGCTCCTAAAAAGATCTGCTGTTGCTTTTATTTTTGAATGGAAAGCACAGAAGGAAATAAGGAAAAAAACCCCCGAAAACAACCCTAAACCAAAAAAAGCCTGAGCAACCTCCTTGCAACAGGCATTTTAGACAGGAGCAAACCCTCCCAGTCCTCCGCCGTGAGCGGTGGGTTGATGGGACCGCGGCCGGTTCACCATCCCCGAGGATGCTGTCTGCTGGACTTGAGCTGGCTTATTTATTTAGTGCTGGAACTGAGCTGGCTTATTTATCTAGAGCAGCAGGTTTCTGTTGGATTGGGATCGTGCTGCTGGGTTGCTACCTAGGGCAGAGTTGCTGATACGAGCCTGAGCCCCGCAGCAGCAACCAGCTGCACGTTTGGTGTTTGCAGGGCTCAGCGTTGCCCTTCTCACCGTGCTGGGCCCTGTGCCGGCTCGTGGTTTTTGGTTTTTCACGTGCAGAGGGGCATTGAGTTGCCTTAGCTTTAAGCTGTGATGGAGCATCAGGTCCAGCTGCTGCCACTGGAAGGGGACGATGCTGGAGAAAGGGCTCGAGCTCTGCGCTTGGTGTGTTCTGGCCTGTCACGTAAGCAGAGAGTTTTTAATATTTCATTTTTTTTTTTTTTCTAAAATAGAGGTATTTTGTCCCTTCAGGATGCAAAATCTTTGTGGGATTTGCAGAGGAATGGAGATCTGAACGTGTGGTGTGCTGGGGCTGGAGGTGGGTGCCTGGGGAGTTGGGCAGGACGGGAGGATCAGTGAGGCTGAGGAAGATGAGGGGTGACGGTGCTGCCTGCCTTAGGGATGCTCAAAACTAACCTCTGCAAAGGGACCTGGGCAGCATCTGTCCTCGGGCTGGGCAGATGGGCCAGGGCAGTGTCCCAGCCCCTAGCTGCCCAGCCCCATTTCCCATTGGATTTGCCATTGGATCTCGCCTACAATAAAATCCCCAAAAGCTGGAAAAGGCAGGTTGCCGTGCAGCAACGGGTTTCTTAGCAGGCAGAGTCAGCCCATAGGCAAAACCATGTTCTTCTCCTGTTTGGTGTCATCCATAAATGATGTTATTTCTGCTTATTTGCAGAAACCAGAGCAGAAAGACCTTTGCTCCCACCATGTCCCTGTTTTGCCAATGCACTAATCGATGGTGACCCTGGGAAGGCTTTAATATTACAGACTGACACCAAACATTATGTTGCCCCTTTTTGGCCCATGCGTGATGTAACCCAGGGTGCTGCAGGGAAGCGGTGACACCCCTAGGGAAGCACCACCATCCCCGCTGGCTGCAGCACCAGTTATTAGGGGGAAGAGAGCGTAGTGGGCGTCAGATGAGATCGCATTTATTTTGGGGGATGGAGGCCGTTATCGTTATCCTGGAGGAGCTGGGCGGCGAGCGGCATCTCGGGTGAGAGGCAGCTGCATGTTGGAGCTGGCCCCCAGCGTGACGCTGTCGTGCCATTCGGGAATCTTCCCGGAGCTCGGAGGCAGGCGTGGACTGAATTTCATCCTGTAGCGTCAGGGCTGGGGGAAGGGACCCGAAACCGTGTGGCAAAAGATGTGAGGACGGGGTGCTGGTGGCTTGTTTTGGCTGAGCGGGTTGGGATCACCGTGTACATCACCTGGCTGGGAAGTGGGGTCCTGGGATGACCTTACTGGTACCCAGAGAGCTGGTGCTGGTGCTCCCAGTCTCCCGGAGATGCGTCCCTGTCTCTCTGTCTCTCCCATCCCTCCTTGCAGGGAGGAGAGATGAGCTAAAATCACAGATGAGCTAAATCCTCCTCTTCTTCTGCGTGGGCTCTGCAAAGCAGAGTTTGCTCTGTTGTCCGTGTTTCAGGAGCGGTGCGGTCTCAGGGATGGAGGACTTGGCAGCCAAGGTGCAGGGCTTTTGGCACAGGGTCACCGGTGGCTCCGAGAGCCTCGGCTTTTCGGCTGACCCGGCAGCATCTTGCTTCTCCCTCAATTCCATCACTAGAGCAGCTTCCTTTCCCTGGTCGTAGCTGATGAGCCCCAGCATCTCACTTCTTAATAACCCTCGTTATGCCACCCTAAGGTTGTGTTTGCCAGCCGCAGCTCTGGGAGCTGCTCCCCTTTCCTTTCCCTGGGCAGGGACCAGCCTTGCAGCTATGCCGGGATTTAAAAGAGCTGCAGAAAATCACAGCCGTAAGCCACCGTGAGGGCTGAGCTGAACAAGTCCAGGCACCAGGAGGCAATTAGGAAGGGATGGTGGGAATGAGCCGGGGAGGTCACGGCAGCCAGACATGGCTAAGGGTTAACGTGGCTTAATTTTCAAGCTGGCCCTTGAAAATGAGAGGGCAAAGGGACATGGAGTGTGTGTTTCCTTTTAGCATAAGAGTGTTAGGGTTCAGTGCATCTCACTTGTACAAACTTGTAGATGGGGCATCCTGGCCGGGGAGCGGAGCGAGAGCAGCTCCTGGCTCTGGGGTGGGGGCAGATGGGGAATTTAGGCACAGCAGAATGTGGGGCAGTGATTTATGGCACCAGCAGGAATACTGCTACCATGCTCTTCCTTTGGGGTTGAGTTTTTGGGTACTGGCAGAGATTCGGTCTGCACCCACGTGGACCTTTGGTCTCACCCAGCCCTTCCATCCTGGGGGGACTTAAACCTTTCTGTGGGTCCAGTCCTAAATACCCAAGGAGGGAAGAGCAACGCACTTGATGCCAATCATGCAGGAGTGCTCCCCAGAGCAGTATTTTGGGATGAAAAGGGGCAGAGAAGGTCTCTTCCCTCTCCTCGGAGCAATGTGTGGGGCTGGAGGGAGGTTGTTCAAGAAAAGTAGGAGAAGTCAGGGTTTCACCTGAACCGGGGACTGGAGGTGAGGGTTTGGATGGGGAGGGGGGCCAGACCCTTGGCTCTGGGTCCACCTCCATGCAGCAACTGCCTCCTCTGCTGCTTTGGTCTCTCCGGCGTGGAGGACGGGCTTGCGTGTTGCGGCAGCATGAGCACGAAAAGCCTCTCTGCAGCGATGCACAAATCGCCCAGCCTCCGGCCAGGCTGCTGCTATGCAATTAAAAGCTTTTGCCAGTGAGAGGCTTAATTAACTCTGGCTTTCTAGGGTTACACCCACATGTGTATGTTTTTCAGCCAGGTCTTTCTGTTAGATTAGCTGGAGTTTGGCCCCAGCTGCAAGAAATTCCTTGTGGGACTTGCCTGGGTCGTGGCAGCGTTTCGCTTGGCTGGTGGTTCTGGCCGGGTGGGAGAGATACAAAGCGTGTGACTGAAGCGTTTCTGTGGGTGGAAGGTGAATGCAGTGGGGATGGAGTATTTTAGGGTTTTGAAAACCATTAACCACCAACGATGGTGATCCCACCTTGCCCTGGACAGCCTAGACCGGGGCTTATAGTGGAGTAAGGTCTTGGTTTGAGCCCTGGCCATCCTACCCAACTTCTGTCAGGCCTCTACAAAATATCTCCTTCCCCCTTAGTCCTTCATGTCTTTAGATAGTCAACACCCCAGCCCTACAGTTTTCAGAGTGTTTGAAGGTGTCTAGTGGAAGGGAACGGATTTTGGGTGGAACTACATGCTAGGAGAAAACTGGTAGGAAGACTCAGGGTGATTAATAACATTTGTCTAGCTTTCTCTTACAAAGCACTAACAAGACTTTTCCTTGTCCGTCCTGCTCTCCGTGCTGGTTATGAGACCACCTGCAGGAAGATGTTAGCCTCTTCAATCTTGAGCCAGTTTTGAGTTATTAGGGCGACAAAGCCGCTCCTGGAAATACATGGCTCTTACTTTCATCGCACCCAATGGTTTTTGATAGGCTCAGTTAAAAACAAGCCCCATTTTCCCCTTCAGCTGTTGTTTTGTGGCAGTGGGAGATTTTGGGGGGTTTGAAACAGATAGCCTTGGGAAGAGCCGTAACCCACTGACCTCAAGGGGATGCAGCTAACGTGCATGAAGCTCCCTGCTGCTGATGGCTGCGGGAAGGAGTTAACCAGGGTCAGCAACCTGTTATTTTTTTTTTTTCCCCCAGCTGATAAGAAAAAGGAAGTTGATATTTGTGTTCCTGCAACAGCCTCGTTAAATAGGAAAATAACAAATGGAAAAATAACACGTTTCCAAAGGTAGCCCTCTTTCCTGAAGCTACAAAATAATCCCTTGGGCTACCTCTTCTCCTGCCACACAAGAGCGAGCGCTGCTCATCTGTTTTGTAGGAATGTGGCTTTTCCCTGGTGAACGGGCTCGCCACATGCCCTGGCAACACCATGGCACCACTTGGAGACTGGCGCTATCTGCTATAAAAAATTGGTGGTGGGATGGGTCTAACTGGGGAGTGAATGGTCTGTGCTGGCCGTTGCCCTTTGTGCTGGGCCCCACGGTTTCCTTTGCCCTGTCTCTTCCCATTTGTCAAACCCCAGCCTTGAGCTAGATGCACTTAGATCTCCTTTTTTTGTTGGCTTTTTTTTGTACCTGATGTAAAGTTTAATGAGATTCATGGGGTTCCAAGCCCAATGTTTTTCGCTCTTTCCTCCACTCCCTGAGTCCAGGGCAGCTCCTCCAGCTGCTTCTTCCTACAGGGCTTCACCAGCAGGACCAAACTCTTCCATCGCTTGCAGGACTGCAGACACACAAAAGTGATGGTGTGCTCTTGGGTCGCTCCGGATTTACTCTACGGTAACTGAAAACTGACACTAAACTGTGGCCCTTGCAGCTGGAGTAACTCCTTTTGCTCTTGCAGGAGTCTCTGGACTTACGGCCACCAACCACCAGAGGAGAAGCTCCCCTGGGTACCTGCATATATATGTCCATGTTTGGCTCATCCCATCGATGAAAAGATGAACCCTGGGTGGGTTCACCGACCCATTTTCCCATTTTGCACCTCTGTCACACAGGTGAGCTGCGTCCTGCCAGCACCCCTTTCCTCCAGGGCAGGCATGGCCTTGGTGGCCAACATTGGGGCAGAAATCCACCTTGGATGAGGTCGGTCCCGCCTGGATGACTGCAGGGAGGGCTCTGGACTCACTGGTATGAAGTTGGTGGAATTCATGCAGGTTTCCTCCCAAAGGCAGAGCTGCAGCTCTGCTTGGGAGGGTACGTGGTTGAGGGTCATTGGTGCCAGGTGCCCAAATTTCTCTAAATCAAACCCTGGAACCCTGTTTGTGCAAAACACGGTCCTGCCCCTGTGTGCTTGGGTGAGCGGTGGCTTGTGGATGCCTTCCCCAGACAGCACAAGCCACTGAGGTTTTGTATCTAGAATTTGCAACTGTGCGGGAATGAGAAATGAGAATTCCCGCTGATGCTGGCACCGCGGGGGTTGTTAGCATCCTCCGGCATTTATTTCAGCCGGCCACCTCGACAATCTCATTATTATCTGCACGCAACAGATAAATGAGCATTTCCACGTAGTCAAAGCAAGTATTGATTAAGGCCCGGCAACTAGCTGATCAATGCGGTGCTGTTTTTCCCCAGTTGGACGTGTAGGGCTGCTCAGCTGGAAGCTGTCCCAAGCGCTCGGGGACTTTGCCCGTCATTAACAGTCATATGCACTCAGACAATAAGGGCCTATTATATTGTCTTAATGCGGGGCCAATCTGGGAATTAATCAGGATATTTGGAAGCACCTTAGCTGCTCGCGCTGATATGAGGTCCTGAGTTTCTTCTCCTAATCTCCCCCAGGCAACCAGGATCTCCCACAGGTCCCCACGCTGGATAATGTGCATAAGCTGGTTACAGTGAATTTGCATGAATAAGCAGGCAATTCTGCTCAGGCTGAATGCAACTTCATTAAAGCCCGGCAATAATTTGAGCTTGCTTATTGCTTGTCCTTTGAAGCCTACAAAGGAAGATTTTGAGCAACAATTGACTTTGTGTTTGGGGTCATGGAGACCGCTCCAGCTCCCAGGCAGAATTTGCCTCTCTAGAAATGTCTTTTCCTCTTTGCTTCCCTCTGCGATCGCTCTGTTAAGGTGAATAATTATTGTGGAAAGTTTTATTTGTGGAAAAATGTTAACCTTGCTCACAGGTGAGATAACAAACAGCTGGCTGGCTGCAGAGCGGCACGCAAAGAATTGATGGGAGCTCCCCGCCTGGGAACTCAGCGCAATGGGTCTGCCCAACAAAATCCAAGCCTGGAAATCAAATTGAGCTGGGGTGGATCCCTGCCGTTGGGGGATTGCTGCGGGGGAGCCGGTGGGATTGGGGTGGTGGTGGGCATGGGGCTGCAGGGACGTGGGAGGTGGAAATGGGCCAGGGAGTATTGGGATGCAGGGGATGAGCAACCGTGCTTGGGTGGGAGCTGAAGGGGAGCAGGTAGGACAGGGAGGTGCCTGGAAAAGCTTTCCCACCTTGTGCTATGCAATCATGAAAACGAGCTATGCAATCACAAAAAAGGAGCGGCTTTTTTGGAAGCGAGAGAGGAGAGGCAGGGAGGGTGTCCTCGGGGTGGAGGGTGCAGCGGGCAGGGTGAGCTGGGGACAAATTCAGCTCCCTGCAGAACTGCAAACAGAGAGTGAACGGCTCTTGGTTACAGCATCAGGTAAGCACCGCTTTGGTCTCGTGGCTCTTCCCATGAAGTCAGGCATTGCATTTCTCCCGACAGCAGGGCTGTACATTCCCCGGATTAATTAGCTGTCACGGATGTATGGACTTTGCTCGACCGCTGTGTTTCCCAGCCACACCGGAGCTGCCGGCTCAGGACGGGTACCCGCTCAGAGCCACGTGTTGCGTTTACATTGCAGACCTCACCCTATGCTCAAACACGAGCATCCACGCTGGGTGGGCAAAGCGCAGATCAGGGTCTGGGCAACCTTTGGGGTTGGGAGAGACATCAGTGATTTACCTGGATAAAAGCAGCATTGCATAAACAAAGCGATAAATACTGCCTGCTTCGGAAATGTTAGCAAGGGCTCATTCCTTCAGAAGAAAATTTATTACGCTCTGCACAAATTGGCCTGGTGAGTAACGCGGCGATGGCTTTCAGCCTCACACCCAGTCCTCCAAACCTCCAGCCGAGGAGCTGCCTCCACGCAACGTCTGGGCAGCGTCCTGGCACGAGCAGGGCCACGAGCACCTATTTAATTTTCAGATGAAGCTCAGTCACTTAAGGAAAAGGCTCTGGTTTTTTCTTTTTTTTTCCTCCCAGGCTCTTCAGGATGTGTTCCTGCATATACCATATATATCAGTGTCACTTTGGGGCAAATTAATGCATTTTGTGTTAAGAGCAGGCACTGAACCTTGTTTTTAGGGGTCTGGGGATGACTCTTAGACCCAACCACATACCGTTTTGACCAGGCAATGGCAAAATATCCACGAGGCCATTCCCAGGAGGAGTTTACCTGCCTGTGCTTTCACTGCTTCTGAGCCAGCTCTTGCCAAATAGGTGTCAAGAGCTGCGGGGCCCGTAGAAAAATCCTGAGCTATGAGAGGAAACTCAGGTTTCTGGCTAAAATGACCATGTGCGGAGATGCTGGACAGCGTGAGCGGGGGACAATAAGTGTCCTTCTTCCCCATAGCCCAGCTGAGCAGTGCCCAAGCCTGTGTACATCAATCCTACATCGGTGTTTACACCGAAATCTGTGGCCGGTGCCTGGTGTATTGCTGGCACTGAAAGCAGCAGCCTTCCTCCAGTCTGGCCCTGGCATAAGCAGGATCAGGATTTTGGCCCAAATCAGGGAAAAGCTAGAGGGATTTTTAAGGGGGAAGCCAGGATCTCCTGAGGGTCTGTCCTTGCAGTGGAAGCCGCTTAACCAGCTGTTTTGCACATCTGCAGGGTTTGCCTGAGCTGAGAAGAAAGACTGGAGCTTGTCCTCAATTACCCTGATGAGATCCTGGGCCGGCACCGGTGGCTTCGATGCCGTTTCAATGTCTCCAGCAGCAGGGAGGTGGCAGGAGATGGGATGTCTCGTGCTGGTAGGAGCATCGAGGGTGGGGAGAATCAGGTTTGGGTTGGGGTTGGCCAGGGGTCTTTGTTTTGGGGGGTGTCCAGCAAAGATGGGGAGCCGGGAGGAGGCGGAAGGCGATGGCACGGCTGTGCCGGGAGCCAAGCTCCCATCTGGCTGCCTTATCAAGCCCTGCACAGCCTCGCGTGTCACATTGGGATGTAAATCGCATTAATTGAATTCACTTTGGCTGCGCTTTTGGGAGCAGACGACGACTGAGTCAAAATCTCATTTACATACTGATAAGACACAGTTGAAAAATGATGCCTTCTAATGAATAAAATGTGTGTAACTGGTCCAGCTTGATATTAGCATTAAAGTGTTAATCACTTTGGCATACAAGTTTATAGTGCTGAGTAAATTTGTCTTCAAAGGGTCCTGAAACAGAAATCTATGTTTCTGGACTGCCATAGCAACATAGAGACATCTTCATTGTATTTCTTGGTCAGAAAGCAGGTGCCAGCTTCTAATTAAAGCCTAATTTGCAATTTGTGTCCTATTCACTGTTTTCATGGGAACTTTGATGGCTGATATAGCGGTAAGCAATAACCACCAGCACGACTTGAAAGCAGTAATGGAAATTCATCCTCCCCTGGGGCTGCTGGGCTGAGCAAGCACAGGAGAGGGAAGGGGCCAGGGACATGTTGTGATGTGTGTCCCTCATCCAGGAGGCTGCTCGCAGCGAGGGAAGATGGAAATCATTGCAAGCGAGCTGGTGCCAGCCTCGCAGGGGCCGGTAGTCATCCTGCTCCAACCTCCTCGGGGCAGCTCTGGCCCTCCCTCTTTGAAGACAGATGGAAAAGGCTTCTTCCAAACTCCCAATTAAAGGATCCAGATTAACGATGCCCACGGAGGTCTCTTGTTGCACATGTTCTCCAGCCTGCCTGCTGACCTGCAGCATCTCGCTTTCCAGTCTTCCCCCTGCCACCTTATCCATCGCCTCTTTTTGCTTCTCATTACAGGCTTACGAGCTCTTGACAGCGCTAATATCAAGGGTAATTAGCAGCAGCAGGTCCATGGGTATGTGGATGGGTGTCCTGCTGGACCTGGCTGCCCTGGGAGCAGAGTATTTTGAGGTGCATGGAGCTGGAGGGCCAGCACCAATCTAGAAGAGGTGTTGCTGATGTTAAAGCGATGCTGCTCTCCCAGGGCTGTGTTTGCTTCTGCTGGCTGGGGGTTTGGAAAGGGACCTGAGGGGGCCAGGGCTCAGATCCTGGTGAAATTCAATGCTGCTTCAGATTCCTTTCAATATTGCAGCCTCGGGCGCTGGCTGGGGAGCTGTGCCTTCCAAAAAAGCTCAGCCCAGAGGGTGGGGAGTGCTGCTGCGTGGCGGTCAGCAGAGATGGAGCAGGTCCGCTGAGCCACGAGCTTTTCTGAAGCTGTTCCCCAGCTGGAGATGCCAAGTGCCTGCAAACCCTGGCTGTACCGGGCTGTTTCAGTGCCTAGTCCGCAGGACCCCAGCCCCGCTCCTTGCACCGCTGGATGGGGGTTGAAAGCCCCTCCGTGCACTTTGCACCATCCGTCAGCTTGTCGTTGGGTTTGTTATTGATAATAATTTAGGTGGCAGCAGGTTCAAGGGTCAGTGGTCTTGCTGAAGGACCGGGGGGGGTGGGTGGGTGTCTCTGCCTTGACAAGGGGACAGTTGACACAGTTGGGTCTGACAAAAGGGAGACCCAGGCTGGGTTACTGGTCTATATGTGTTGACAGACCATTTTCAGTAATGTGTATCAGGGGTGTGCCACCACGTTGGGTTGGTGCTGTGGGACGGCTGGGGACATGCTAACGGGGAAGAAGTTACACTGCGTCGTGTCCTTCAAGAGCGAACCACTCGTGTGTAATCATGGATCACACCAATGCAGCTGGGGAGGGACATCGGGGGGATCTCCTTTCCAGTCTGCTCCTCGAAATGGGATTTTGCTGGTTCCTGTTGTCTAGCCAAGCTCTGAAAACCCCTGGGGAGGGAGATGCCACCCTGAGCCCTTGCTTCAAAGCCACACTACCTTTTAGCAGAGTTTTTCCATACCTCTCTGCTGGGTGCTGCTTCCCGCCTCAGCTCAGATTTTCAGCTGTGATAAATCAGCACAGCTCCACCAAGGCCGATTTTACACCAGCCGAGGCTCTGATTCCCAGTACTCAACTCCCCGTCCCTCCCCTTCCCGCTGAATTAATTCCCTCCATAGACACTGTAGGGTACGTGCTTATTAAGGTCCTATAATGCATCATGGAATGTTCCTGCTTTTATAGCAAAGAAAAAAAAAAAAAGTCAGTGGTTTAACTCAGGCTTCACTGTGTGCTGCTCCAGGAGATGTTATTTCAAGAGCATCACACACATGGCTAAAAGGGATAGCAAACCTCGCATCCTTCTGCCCTCAGTCCCCCAAATTCACGTCTCCATCCCCTCCTGGCTCAGTTACCATGCAAAAAGGTAAATCACAGCTGGCCTGTTTATCAGCTGCTAATCTCCTTCCCAAGGGATTTGGGTCCTCCTGGGCAGGCCTACAACTGCTACAATCCTGGAAGTGTCATCAGCTCCTAATAAGCACGGTCTCCTGATTGCCTTATGGCTTAATTACACCGTGCACGGTCTCCTGAGTAGCGTGATCCGGTTAAGACACCGCAGAACCTTGCAGGAGACCTGATCGTAGACCTGACCTCTCCCCTTGGCTTATCTCCTGCAACTCCACGAGGATCAGAAGTGGCATCACCAGCCTCGATGGCCCCCGAGAGCTGGCGATGGGGCGGGTGGGATGGTGCTAGCAGGAGCCTGGGTGATGTTGTATCAAGCTTTCTGTGTTAGGCTCAGCAGTTAGAAATTACAAATTAGAAATACAGGGGAGGAAGGCAAGTGAATGGATTTGCTCATAGCTACCTGATGCTGCTTGTGCCCTGTGAGTGAATCCCTAACTAATGGTATAGAAAAAAAGGGGGACGTAAGCATAGTTGTTTATGTGACCTGGGATTTCAGCTGACAGTTTTCTATTTGGTGTTATTTCCTCCCCCCACATGGAGGTATGTCTTCGCTGGGAGTCCTTTCTAACCAGTGAGCACTTTTCAAGCAGTGCAAAAATCATCCTGGGCTGGTGCACGTGCACAAGCAGACATATAAACATCACACATCCTGAAGCCAGGGTGAAAACCCCAATAAATAGGTGTGGCACATTCAGATGTTTGACTAAATCAGTGAAACAAATCTGGAATGTCTGAGAGAAATGGAAAGAGAAAAAAAAAAAAAGAAACCCACCTAAAGCTTTGTTCACATAACAGGAAAAGAATAGCCTGGGGCTCTGTCCACCTATTTGTATCAGTGAGTGGAAAACACTCTGCTCCAGGAATCCGCCTCTTTCCTGCTTTCTGGGGGATGTAGATGCAAGTGCTCTCCGCAGGGAATATCCTGTTTACCTAAACCCCCGCTTCCCACTGGCAAGCCGCACGTTCCAACAAGCACCGCTACCATTTGAGTGACATCTCCTAGGGAGTTGAAATAGTTGTCTTAATAAAGGAATTGATTAATAGAAGGCTTTTTGGCAAGGTACTGCTAGAGGTCTAGGAAATCACTGCAGCCCCTAGAGCAGGAGTACCCGCTCTCGGTGAGTGGGGTGGTGGCATCCCTTGGCCACAACGGCTTCTTTGAACCCGGCACCTCTTCTCCATCCCTGTCGGTGCCTGCTCCGGGTGATGCCTGGGGAGCTATAGCACCTTTTCCAGCCAGATAATTCCCCAGGGCTTGGTTCAAACCCTCACGGGAACACGTTTGCTTCTGTACGTGCTGGAATTGCTTTAAAACATCTGGCTTTAAGCCTCCTTGGCTTTATGTGGCATTATGTGCCTAAGTCATTTAGGCCATTAAAAAAGCTTTTCCCAAAGGGCTTAGTGCTGCTTCCCCTTCCCATCACTGGGGACAGTCCGGGGAGCGTGTGAGCGAGGGACGTCAGCTCGCAATTGAGAGAGAGGAGTTATTTGGCTCCTGGGGTTTCTGCCAGCTGGAGTTATGGCCTGTTCCAGCCCAAACATCCCTAACCACATGACAAATATTATCGGTGTTATTAAAATATTTTACCGGAGCCAGAAATGTTTGAAAAACCTGTTATGACACTAAGCTAAGCATTTTAATGTGGTGTTAGGAGCAGGTTCTCTCTATTCTTAGCACAAACTGGGGGATTTTTTTTTTTTATTCCTTAAAGCAATTTGCCACTGATGAGGGATGTGCTGATGCACAGTGGACCTGGGCCAAAGCTGCCAAAGGATCTGTGATGGCAGCAATGGGGTCCTGTGCAGGTCCTTCCCCAAACAGCTCCCTGTGGTTCATCTTTCGGATTGGAGCACTTTGAAGCTCTGAACGTAGCTGGGTAGGAAAGGAGAGATGCTATTTTTCAGACATGGAGGGGTATGGCCGAGTGTGAAGGGAGAATATGGCATCACGGGATGAAGGCACAGCATCCAAGACGCAGCCTTTCCCACGGAGCCAAGAGCCGATCCAGCCATGAGTCATGGCTTCAGCTCATCCTCCTGAAAGCTCGGAGTCGAGAACATGGTGCTAAAACACCCGTTATGCGCAGACTGGTAGCCTGTGATTTCATGGAGCAGTTACTTCGCCAAGCGTTTTGGTGCCTAAACCAGCGTCTGACATCTTGGGATGTGCGTCTAGAACCTATTACGGGCTCATGACATCAACTGAGAATTAGATCCAACTCGGGTGGACTCAGCCTCTTCTCCTTTTCCACTGCCCAAACAGAGGCTGATAGAAACCACGGCTGCGGAGACGACAGTGTTTAACCCACTTAACTAAAAGCTTAGAGCTGGAAGAAGAACTCTGGAGGGACAGCGGCAGCTCTCAGGAGTTTTGCTTGTCAGTTCGTGACAGCACGTGAGTTGCAAGCGCAGAGCCTGGACCACTCTCCACAGGCGTGTGCTGGCTTATCGAGGTCTTTTGTATGCCCCAGTTTAGCAGCTATCTCTTTGCAAGCAATGAGACGCCTTCCACAAAGGAGCCGGTCTGCAGGCGCGACAAAAGTAACAGTATTGCTCAAGAGCAAATACTTGCAAAATAGAGCAAAACCGACTCCACAATGGAGCTGTGACTCACTCGGTTCCTCTTTAGGCTCATAAGGAATAATTGCCGTGTGATGCTGAGTGTGTGGTTCAAAAGCAGATGACATGTTTTTTGCTAAAGGGAGAGTATTTGGGAGTGAATATATGTATAACCTACTAGTTCATATGGGAATTTTTTGTTGTCCATTTTCCCTACTGTGTGACTATAGAAATAAAACAGAGTATCTCCTTTCTGTCTGCAAAAGCAATAGTGGGGCACTTCCCACTGCTTGGGAAAGGTTGTCTTAGTCCTGTTGTGGAGCAACGACCCTTAAACACCAGTTATCACAGGCAGCATCTTTTAAATATAGGTGAGTGGCCATCTCTGATGGTTTTATCTGTATCAGATCAAGGATGATGCTTCACCCAGCATCTGCAAAACCAGCTCCAGGCACTGTAGCCATGACCTAGCTGTATGTTTTCATTCCCCGGGGCCAGAGATCGCTCCTGTTTGCTGCATTCACTGTGTCATGCCAGGGTGTCCACTGCATGGCCAAACAAGACCCCTCCACTCAAGGGGCCACTGCCAGCTCAGTCAACCCCTGCCACTCCTGGTGATGCTCCTGAATAAAAACAACTAGTGCTTTCAAAAGTGCATGAATGCCAGATACTCCTCCAGCTGCCTCTTCAGTAGGCAAATGTAGTCCCTAAATCCCTGCTTAACTCTTCTCCAGCCTCTGCTCTACAGTTGCCCTTGCAGAAGATGGAGGAAGCCCAACCAGGAGAGAGAACAATGTCTGCAGCCTCTCCAAGGTAGGTGCAACCCAGGACCGGTGGCTCTAGTCCCAGTGAGAAAAGTCATGTAGAACTAAGTACAAGTTATGTCTCTTATGAGCTTGGCTGCTTCTTAATTAAAGGGGAGCCCATGTCCTCAACTACTTGCTGGAGAGTTTTGGGTGGCGGTCGACTAGAAATGCAGATCTCCAGCTTTTGTGCTTGCAAGAAAGAAAGAAGATGTGAAACTTTAAACGTGGTAGAGCAAATACACTTTCCTGTGGGTTTCATCTTCTGCTTGTAAAAGGATCTTTGAATGAGTGGGATGGAGAAGACCAAATACTTCTTGGCTGGAAGAGATCCACGGGTGGATGGGGAGAGCTCAGCCTGTGGCTCACTGGCCCCATTAGCCATGCCGACACGGGTAGCACGTAGCTTGTCCTGTCCATGCTGATCCCCGCACCTCCCCTCAGTCTGGGGTGCAGAAAATTGATGAAATGTGTCCTTTGCAGGTGGGTTTCCATTTCTTTCTGGAGTAAGGCAAAGAAAAGAGGGAGACAGGATCCACGTGAAGTCCTCGTGGTGAAGGCAGACCTCCGAGCATGTCTGGGTGGCGAAATCTCCTGGCTTATGTGCTGACAAGGGGATGTGTGCTGGAAGAGCAAAATAGACCTAGCATGCAAATATTTACTCTGCCCTGAGCAGGTTAACAGACACTGTCAGCCTTTGTCTTATTTTATTTAATCCTTCAGTCTGGCTCAGTTCAGGTTTGCCAGTTTGGGATGTCTTTTTAAATTTAGAGCTGTTTGCTTTCTGTCTGTCCAGCTGTAAACATGGTTTCAAAAGCCAGAGGATGGGATTGTCCCCACCTCGCGCCATGGTCTCCGGCTTGAAAGGTTCCACAGCTCTCCTTGGCCGCCCCAGGATGCAATCTTGTGTCATGGCAGAAAGGTCTCCTGAAATGTCTGTGACATGCCAGTGAGCTGTGATGGTGTCCTGGATGGAGGAGGATGGGGTTCGGTGCTGGGGTAGAAGCCTGGGGGCTGCACCAGTGGACGTCCTGCAGGTTTGCTCTTCTGGAGGCTTTGGGTCACCTCTCTGTGTCCTCCAGTCCTCTGCAGCTTCCTAATCCAGCTCCACTCAAGGTGGTATGCGTCTTTTTTCTTCCCTCCCTTCACTGGTGTCCCACCCATTTTGAGAGATGTAGGGTCAGATATCTCACGTGCAACGATGTGCTTCTTCCACCAGTGCTAAACAGTGGTCAGGGCTGGTCCTCTGCCTTGGTGGAGAGCAAAAAGCGATGGGGAACACCTCTGTCGTATGCAAACTTTGCTGTCCCAAATGGTGTCCCAATCAAAGTCTTCTTTTAATGAGAACCCCCAAATTTGGAAGCCCAGATTTAAACTTACTTAGTTTAAGGTTAGTCAGTAGAGCCTACTAAACTCACCTAGAGAGCACAAAACGTGGTTATACAGGTAGAGAAACACTGGGGATGCACAGATTTTAGCAGAACTAAGTAACGGTGGAAGGCTGAGCCTGAATATCTGGACTTTGTCAAACACCACTGGCCAAGGATGGGCTGATTTCTCCCCGAGGTCTGCAGCGAAGCAAATTTCAGTTTGGTTTTGGCTTCAGTCCGAGGCGCTTGGTCTGTTTGGAGAAGGACAGCTAAGGGAGCGATGTGGGGAAAAGGAAGTCATCGGCCCTCTGCAAAAGCCAAGTAGGGACGGTTTGACTTTCGGTCTTGTTTTTATTTAGCAAGGCGGCCACATCGTGGGGTTAGCTTATGTGCCAAGCTGTCCCCAAAATCCAGGTGGGTTAGAGCCGGAGTTTATACTGAGATCAATCCCTGCTTTAGCTTGAACTCCAGGTTAGAAACTGGGTTCAGACTCAGATAAAATTTGGGAAAGTATTTCTGGTTTTGGCTTATTTCCATTTCTAATGTTGGTTTTAGTTGGAGAGTAACTAAGGGTGTGACCCAAGGCCCACTGAAGTCTGGTGGAGCTTTGAATTCACTTGATACCAAGCCGGCCTGTGGATGCACAGTCTTCCAGCAGATCCAAGCCCAATTCTGCTCTTCTTCACCCCTCCATAAAGCCGAAATTGAGCCAAGGGAAGAACAGACCTGCGGGCATAGAGCCTTTTCCAGGGGCAGGATTTGGCAAGCTGTAAATAGGCAGCACATCCAAACCCCTCTTGGGGGAGTGACTGATGTTACAGCTGCACTCAATAGATGCCAGCCGCAGCCACAATTACTTTACACACCTTTTTAAACACTCATATTGTCATACTGGTGCCTTACTCAACACTGACAAACAAAATTCCTTTTTTCCAATACATGAGGGGGGCTTAAACTGAAGGGCTAGTTGACTCCACTGGAGAAAGACACTTTTACAGCACATTTTTGTTGCTATAAAACCAGTCTAAAATAATGAGACTCATGAAAGGATATGACCTAAACTATAAAATGCACTTATTAAAGTCGTATGATAAATCAGAGAAGGACACGCTTGCTTCTTCCTAAGGAACTGCACACAGCTGGACAAGAAATCGAGGCAAGGCAGATTGATTTCTGGTGTGCGGCTCTCGCCCAGCTGGGGGTGAAGAATTAGCGCAGGTCAAATTGCTCACAAACCTCTGTCAAGGAATATATATGTCTAACCTAAATGTCAGGCTAGAGGAAAGAAAACCTGAGCTCTGTGGTCCTGCTATATCCCAGCATGGGTTATTTCATTAGTTATATCCCTCTTTGCTCTTGTGTCTGGGTGCTGCATTTTTGCCCCTTCTTTTCCCCCCTTAACAAACCGGATGGCTCTCCAGCAAGATGCCCTGCTATCGTGTTAGGTGCCCCAGCCTCAAATTGTCAAGGTCTGCTCCTTAATTTCCACCCGTGTTTGCAACACTGATGTCGGTACATTCAGTTCTGCCTCAAGGGGTACCCAGAAATGCACGGACCAGATTTGGAGAGATTTAGATAGGTAAAGTAGGATGATCTGCTCAAGGTGAGACAGGGCAGTCTGTTAGGGCTTAATTTGATTTTCACTGGTTTCATGCTAATATTACACGCAGTGGACAGGGAACAGCCACCTGTTCGGTGGGCTGGGGGGGACTGGGTGGTGGTGGTGATAACAGCCTTCTCACTGAATGATTAAATGCACCAGTTAAAGAAAAAAAAAGGTTCTCATTCTTCAAATGCTTGGGAATCTTTTTTGCCTACTCAAATGATTTATTCTTCTGCAAAAGGTCTGACTGGAGGGGAGGCTCCCAAATTAACTTTCACTAACAGTAAGCTGTAACGGGGAGCAAAGCAAGAAATGCCATTAAGGAGCCGTGGGATGCTACGGTACCTGTAACGTGAAGGCTAAGAGGCATGAAGTTAAAGCAGTCTGTTTGCAAAGCTGTTGGGTATGGATGCATCAGGCAAGTTTTTCCCAAATCCCAGTCCCCAGAACATCAAAACAGCGCCGGAATGACCTCACGTCCGTGCAAGGTCTGAGGCTGAGCCCTGCCGTCCTCGCAGGGTTTATGTCAGGGCCAGTTAAGGTGCAGGAGCTGCATCTCCTGCCTTCAATTCCTTATGGCACTAAGACGCTTTGGTTCTTAGCTGCCAAGTAATTTTCTTTTGGGTAATGCAATAGCGAATGGAAGAGCCTATTATTTGCCAGTAGCAAGAAACTCAGCAAGCACTAATTGGACAAACGAGGCTCCAGGGATTTACAAGCTAATCAGATGAATATGCAATTGGGGAAAAAAGGCAAACAAGGCTCTGAGCCACCCCGAAGGGCACCTGGGATGGCACTTTGCTCCTGAAAGCAGAGGCATGTGCTGCCTTTCCCCAGCTGCAGCGGTGCTAGCGACCGTTCTGTCCAGAGAGGACCTTCCTCCCCTGTAAACCATATCCCACTGCTGCTTTCTCAGGAGCATCTCTGATGAGCAGATTTGTTTTACTCCGGGGCTGCACGGGCTGCACTGTGCGGCAGGTATTTGGAAATATTTCCCAGGCTTTTGGCATCCTTCCCAGCTCATGTTACCCACAGGGACAGGCCACCATCAGTTCTCACTGTTGGGTACCGTGCCAGGGGGAAGACTTTCTAGCTCTTCACTTGTTCCCAGCCTAAAAGCTTCCCTCTAAAGAAGGAGGAGGGAAGAAGAAGGGAAGGAGCAGGAAAGAAAAGGTCATTTATGGGGGAAAATTAAGATTATTTTTTTTCTTTCCTTTTTGCCCTTGAATATTCCTTTCAAAGGAAAATCCTGAGCTGCACCGGGCACCAGCAGGTCTTTTGGAAGCTATTCCTTGCAACTATGGGACTTCAGCCCAGCAGTGCTTGTGCTGACCTCTAATGAGCCCAGCCACAGCTCACCAGCAAACCAGCTCCTGACCCGTGAAGGCAGCGTCAAATCCCGTATGCGTGCCGCTATTGCAGCCCCGGGGAGGCTGTGGGCCAGCGGCGATGTGCAGGCAGCTTGGCGTGGGATGCGGGTGGGGATTTTTTTGTGTCTCGGAGGAGGCTGACAGCAGCACCTCGATAGCTGCTGCCTGTCCCGACCACGCGTGGACACGGGCTTGGGCTCACCAGCGAGACAAGGGGCTGAAATAACACGGGAGAGCAGAGTCGCAGTTCTTTGCTAAGCCACGGGGTCAGCACAGGGTTTGGGGTTTAGGGAGGAGGAGGAGGACGAGATGGCAGTGATGGATGCCCCTTCCCTTCTTCCTGTGTCCCCACGGGTAGCTCATTCTTTGGGGGCACAGCTTCATCTCTTTGGTCCCAGGGTTCATCTGATGCTGCCTCCCCACTTGGTCTGTACAGGAAAATGGATCAGACTGTGATTTCCAATACATATGACACAAGGCAGTGGAATGGCTTAAAAACATTGCTTTTTGACTGCTTCCAGACATAATTCATTACCAGTTCACTTTTCCTTCCTTTACCGCTGCCCTTTCCAGCAACCCCTCTGTAGGGAGGAGTGTTTATTGCACCGCCATCAAAACGCAGCATATCCTCAGACCGCAAAGTCTCCGGGCATGAGGTCTGCTGTTCTCCACGGCTGGGTCTTGCTCCATGACCCGGGTACCAAGCTACTACCGTAAAATGAATAATAAGGTGTTGTGTTCAATCAGTGTCTGGGGCTGAATACTCCTGGTCCTGCAGCACTTGGACGTAACACTGTGAATGCCCCCGAGAGGACAGCCAAGAAATGACTGATGGTGTTGAGTAAGTTATTGCAAGCCCTTCTCATAGAAAAAAGTGGTCCTGGCTGGAGTTTGGATGATAGATCACTGCGTTTTTCTGTAGCGCATTAGCACTTGATCTCAGAGGTCGGGCCAGAAAATAACCTTCTCCCTCTAATTGACATGCAAAGCTACCGCTGTGTATTAATTTGGATTGGGGTTGAACTTGGAGCACCAGTGCTGAGATCAGAAAAATAGAGAGTGGTAAATCTGCAGTAAATTGTTTGCATATTTATAGGCTCTCATATGTGAAAGATTTATTTTTTAAAAAGAATAAAATGCTGTAGTCCATAGGATGGCCTGGCTTTCTGCCAATGGCCAGGGTCAAAAAGTCCACAGCCTAGTCTGGTAGAAGAATGAAATATAGCATGGCTTTAACCGCCCAGAGAACTTACCAGGATGGGAGAGGTGTCTGTCATTTGCGTTTTCATGGCTTTAAAAATGAACGGGTTGGTTTCACTGCGAGAACGATCAGCGAGGAGGTGAAATGCTGAGGCTGGAGTTTTGCTGGGTGGTAAATGGGGTCCCCGATACTCTCCGCCTTCTTGTAGTTAAAGAGCAGAAATTAGCCAGGTGAGACATTGCTTTTAAAACCTGAGAAAAATAGCAATGAAGTTAATGTTTTCATGCTTCCCTCTGCAGTCCTGATGGCCAGCGATGTGTTAGAGAAGAAGATGTCTTCTTCACAGAGCCCCAAATGGGACGGTGCCCATGTAGAAACCAGGAGTGCCGGTTTGGCACTGGGGGGTACAGACAAATGTCCCTGCGGTTTTGAGGAGCACCTCCTTGTTTTTGTGGTACAGCAGGGCTGTAGGTGCTGGGGACCAAAGAAAAGCACCCAAACCTGGGAGACCTGCTCTCACCGATATCTTCTGCACCGGAGTTTTCACTTGAGATAGGACCTGTCAGCTAACCCGAAGCACAAAACGTCTTGCTAAAGGTGAGATGACTACATACAGTGTAAAGAAATGATGTGATTACCCCTTTCCTTTAGTCTGCCTTCAAAATTACCCAGTCTTGTAATGAAAAGTCTTCCAGATCCTCTCTACGAGCCAAAAGCCTCAGGAACTGTCTGGCTTCATTTTTGCATGACTGAAGGAGCTCTTCATTACTTCTCCCAAAATAATGAGAGAAGTCAAAATGAGAAAAACATAATGAAAACGGCTGATGTAAACATAGCTGTATCTTCCTACAGGTCTCTATAGTTAGCTGCTCTCATTAATCATCACTGTATCCAAGGGCTTATGAATTCCAACAATTATTTTCCCTGTGTATTTTTCCTGGGAGGAGGACAATGACTAATTGGTCCTGGGCTTCATTACGGCTCCTGGGTACTGCAGGAGTTAACAACGTGCCTCCGGCCAGGCTGTGCGCAGGCACAGGCTTGCAGAGGGTGAGTCCATACAATTGGACTGTTGGCAATAAGAAGGGAGAGGGCCTTCACCTCTGGGGTTGGGGATGTGCTTGAACCAGGAATCTGGGAGATTTTCACTTTTTTTGGGGGTGGGAATGTGCTGGAGTTGGTCTTGAGGGAGAGATGTCGTGGATCCCCCTTTAGCCGTTGGAAACACCCTTTCCATCCAAGACATCTGTGGGTGCTCAAGACCTGAAGCATGGCTGTTTGCTTAACCTATTTTTCTGTTTATGACCTATTTTGCTATTTTTCTCACCTGAGTCATGAGGCACTCTGATCACATTGGGTGTGAGACACGTCACGAGCTACGGCACAGAGTCGGGGCTGTACCATGCCGCAACCACCACCATCACCCCCAGTGCTGTCCTCTCCCCTTCCCCAATTATAACTAGAGCATGAAGCCCGATTGCAGCGTGCCCATCGCGGTAACACGCAGCACTCCTCCAGCCTGCTCATGTTGGTAAACAAGACTGCTACAAGTACTTTTTCCTGACAGGCATTTGCTGGAGAAAAGCAGTCTGGTTGCCTCTCCCTGCCCAGACGCGATCTGGGTAGCATGTGGAGTGCATTTCAGGTATCTCCAGCTATACTATAGCATGCACATCACCAGATGATTAATAATAATAGTAAAGGCAATTATAATAGCAACAACAACAATAATAAATATTATACATATTAAAATAATAATAATACTTATTATTATTATTATTATTATTCTACCACCATTCCTGACCTCAGGATGAGCTGCAGCCGATTTAAGCCTGAGCACAGAGCAGAAATGGGCTGCCGCAGCAGCAAGCAGATGCCAGGACTGGGGGAGGGTGCATCGGGCTGCGCCTTCAACTCTGAAATCCGGGATGATGCCGTGTCCCGGTGCGTGTGATTAATGAGCCCTGACTTCACGGCGGCCGAGCAGCGTGGGGCGGGCGGTCCCCAGCCTCTGGCTCTGATCCCGCGGGATGGCTCGTCTTCGATGAAGCCCCAAGGTTTGAATTTTCAGGGTGACTGTGGCTCCCAGCGGGTAACGCTGTCCTCCAGAGTCCCCGATTCATCACGGGCAAGGCGCAAGGGGTGCAGCTGGCCTGGATGTGACATTACGGGACCTGATGTGCATTGATTATTGCCTGTGGTGGGTAATTCAGATGATGAATTGGCTCACATTGAAGGGAGCCTGCTCTCGACCCCAGAAAGCCGGGACTTTGCCCAGTAACCATTCGACAGCTTGATTTGACCGATTGAACCTACATTTAGACAAATGCACTTGCATAAGTGACCAGCAGGAAGGCAACCCTCCCCACGTCCATACTGTGGCCTTGGTCTGGCCCCCATTTCATTTTTTAAGGTGATGCTGCAGAAAACACATTTCTGTAGCTATTCTCCAATCTCTGCCAACATCTGCTGCTTCCACCCCCAGCCCGGGTATTTTTTGGACTGAACTTCCAGGCTGAGGTGAATTTGTACAGTAGGTTTCTGTTGTTGTTTGACTTGCACAAAGAACAGGGACTCTATCGTTTTCACGTCGTGAATCCTGCCAGGACATGACAGAGTGTTTTAGAAGATGCTATTTAATTAAAACACCAACAACTGGAATTTCTGGAAAAACATCAGAGGTTCTCATAAATTATCCCAGTCTCCCATGTTTCACCCTACCAATCTTCTAGCTTTTGTTTAGTCCATATTATTTTGGACTGTGTTTCAGGGGAATACTTATGGGCAAAGCATGTTCCTAGCTATGACTGGCTTACTTACAAATTACCCTTTAATCAACAGATTTGATATTAATTAATAATTCATAGACTGCTCTTAGGATAAAATTACATAATAATGTCTTTGATGAAGCCCAAAGTGTCCATTGTAGATGGCATAAAATGTTAATTACCAGCAAAATGCAGTTAGGAGAAAACTCTTTTAATTATGTAATAGGCCTCATTACAATGGGTAATCAACAATGCTTCCAAATTAGCCCACTGACAGCACTTATCTATACATAGCAAATAAACTTTTGTTTGCAGAAAATACATTTGAATTGCTTCCTAATTGCTTTCAAGCAGTTTTAAGTCATTGCAGTGCCTACCAATATTTTAAAAAGGACCACTCTTCTCAGCTGAACGGGCCATATGTAAAGCTCAGAGAATAATGAGGAAAATTGTTCACAAATATTTGTTCAGATATGCAAGCAAATTTCAATTTGACCTTTTATAGGACCCTCATCTGAATACTGGAGCATTTTGCTGACGGCAGTGCCCAGAGAAAAATGTAAAGCATTGGTGCATGAATATCCCTTGAATTTCACATTGTACATTAGGTCGTCCGACTCACACTGGCTGCTTTGTTGATGAGTTGCATAAATCACCCAGTCGGGCAACTGCAAACCGGTTCGTGTGGCCAATATGGCCAATATGACCCAAGAGTGTGCACGGAGACCTGGTTGGAAGCTACTTATAAATCCAGCTTTCCTTGTGAAGGAAAACAGAAAGGAGCTCAACAAGCAGATGCCTCATTTGTAATGTCTGTCCCCAGCTGACTTATCTAAGCCAGAGTCTAGTGAAACGAAGGGGTTTGTGCGAAGATGGCTGACATGAGTCAACTCACCTAAAGTCAATGCCACATCTAGTTTTGCACCTTGAAGAGTCTTGCTTTTTCTGCCTTGATTTTGAGAGTTATCCAGGCCTCTTCAGGAGAGCCTGCAATCCTTATCTCTCTTCAAACTCAGCCAAATTTAGGACTTTACTAGGTTCCATATACAGATGTGGTCCAGCTGGGTCCAGCTCAGACCTTTTGGGCAGGGATGATGGATTTATCATGTCGCATCCTCTGTCCAGCCCAGCAAACCTTCAACTCTCACTACAAATAATTAGCAGTGGTAATAATATCCTGCAGTCAGTTGCTAAGCAGTACTAATGGCTGCTGATCTTTCTCAAAGGGATGGCGTGAATCCTTGGGATATGATGACCTTTACTTGTTCTCTGTCGTCCTGCTTGTAATTCTCCTTTTAATATTGTACAATACCGATAGCCCAAGTTTATCCATATTGTCGAACAGACGGATACTCTATTATTAGATTTGTTCTTGCAGACACCTAGCTATATTGGCCGAATGTGATTTATAGTCTCTAAGATCTGCGGACACAGATTTCTGCCTCCTTCAGTGTCTGGTCATTTCTATTCATTTCATCTCTGGAATCTAATGTAATAAAATTATAAAAAGGCTCTAACTCCTCAGCATTTAATCAGCTTAGTATGAGAGAATTACATCAGCAGCCCTTAGGTGTACTTTATCCTGCAAAGGAAATCTCACATTAGGAGACAATCTCATTATTTTGACTACTAAGAATTGCATGAATTTGTTAAGAGCCACCAAGAATACAGAAGACTTGAGGTAGGCTGTGTCTTTATTTATAGTAGATAAAGAGCAGGAGGGTTTTGCTTTGCCAGCAAGGCCAGCTGGAGGTGGAGCCTGGACCCAGAGCCAGTATCCTGGAGCCTTTACTAAGATCTCCAAATGATTCAGAGTCCTAGACAAGAGAGTATTTGGGGGTAGGTAGGAACTTGGTAGAACCATCCCCATCCCTGTTCAAGGCCCTTTCCATGTTCACAAGACCAGCTCTAGATCAAACCTGTGTTCAGCAGAGGATTTAGCAGGGAATGGGGGTGTTGGTTGATGAGAAGCTCAACATGACCCTGCAATGTGCGCTCGCAGCCCAGAAAATCAACTGTACCCTGGGCTGCATCAAAAGAAACTTGACCAGCAGGTCGAGGGAGGGGAGTCTGCCCCTCTGCTCCGCTCTGGTGAGACCCCACCTGCAGCACTGCGTCCGGATCTGGGATCCCCAACATAAGGAGGACATGGACCTGTTGGAGCAGGTCTGGAGGAGGGCCACGAAGATGATGAGAGGGCTGGAGCACCTCTCCTATGAGGACAGGCTGAAAGAGTTGGGGTTGTTCAGCGTGGAGAAGAGAAGGCTCCGGGGAGACCTTATAGCACCTTCCAGAACCTAAAGGGGGCATGTAGGGATAGGACAAGGGGTAATGGCTTTAAACTGAAAGAGGGCAGATTTAGATTAGATGTAAGGAAGAAGTTCTTCACTGTGAGGGTGGTGAGGCACTGGAGCAGGTTATCTAGAGAGGTTGTGGATGCCCCATCCCTGGCAGTGTTCAAGGCCAGGCTGGATGGGGCTTGGAGCAACCTGGTCTAGTGGAAGGTGTCCCTGCCCATGGCAGGGGGGCTGGAACTAGATGATCTTTAAGGTCCCTTCCAACCCAAACCATTTTATGATTCTATGATTCTATGACTTTAGTACCTACTAATTTAGAGATCCTTTTTTCCTTGCTAAAGAGATGCTGGTGCCTCCTTTCTCCTCTGTTTCTTGATCTCAGTTTCTAGAAAACTTCCCCCTGGGTTATATCCCACCCACATGTCCGGGTTTCTCACCCTGAAAGGATCAAGCTCTTTCTGGAAAGCTCCCTATGCCCTGCACAGGTCCATGTGTCTCTCCTTCCCTGAGCCCAGCTCTGGCTGTGGACTGCTTAATTCAGTGTATTGTCTTGTAGGGCATTGGTGGGGTGATTCTTTGCCTCCATTGGGACTGGAGAAATCATAAGTTTTATTTTATTGGCTTTTTTCATATCCCTTTTATTTATTTCAACCTGCAAAATTTCAGCAACTGGGGCGATAAGGTGGACAAAGAGATGGTGCTGCCGTCTCCATGTGAGGGAAGAGGAGCTCCAAAGGGTGGTGTGTCATGCCCATCTGCCCAGGGTTCCACAGAAACTCTGTAGTGAAGCAGAAGGCTAAACCCAGGTCTTCTCTGGGTTACGTTACTGCAAAGCCACGGTGCCCCACATCTGCTCCCCAGCCCTGCCCATGGGTGGCTGAAGTTTGGCGAAAACAGGATTTCCGAGACTATTTTTGGTGCATCCAGATGTAGGCTTGGCTGAGAAGTGGAGGGAAAGGAGGAGGCAAAAAGGGAGAGAAAGAAGCTGTTTAATGTAACACTGGGATTACAGGAATCTGGGCACGTTGAGGCTGGGGTTGTCCAGACCTGTCCTTCTCCCCTGCCTCACAGATCTGTGCTGCCCCAATCCTGCGGGATGGTGTTTCTGCCTCTCTGGGCACAGAGTTATTTTAAAAGAAAACAGCTTGCTTGTTTTCCAGCCCAAGTTGGCTTGGCCAAGCTCAGCCCCTCTAACCACAGTCTGGGCATTTATTTTTGTCCTCCAGACTTTCCAAGGCATTTCTTGGGGTTGTTTTTCTGGTTCTTGCTGGGAGTGATGGAACATGATAAAAATAGAGAGAAGTCCCAGGCTCAGGTTCATTCTTTTGAAAAATTCACAGTGCAAGCTAACACAAGGCTCAGGACACCCAGGCAGGGTCTCATTGCCAGAGCAGGATAACCTGATATGTCTTGGAGCCGTCCATGGGGCCTGGGTGATGGAGTACAGCTCATTAGGGTGGCTTCCAGCTTGCCCTTGGGCCTGACTTCAAAATATGGATTTGTTAAAATATTTAAGAAATGGTGTCTCCAGCTTCAGTGCAGGCGTCAGGGGCTAAACTTAGCTGAAATATAAAGAGTGGAGCCATCTCCATCATCATGTTGACTCCTGAACCCGGGGCTTTAATTAAAATACTAACCATGATGAGACTTGCACCTCAGTTTGAAGGTAGGCAACACCAAGTCCCATTCCCCCAATGCCTTTGGTAATGTCAATGTTAAGGGAAAGCGCTGGACTCTCAGAGCCCAGGTTTTGTTTCGCAGGCTGGTGTAGCACATTGGAGCGTCTATGCGTCGCGCCTGGAACCAGGTGGCCAGCATCTGCTGGGTGTTTGTCGTGTTATCCTCTCCTCCGGGAGGGAGATGAGCAGCCGCTTGTGTTGTTTTGTCTCTGTTAATTTGAGAATGTGTTGTTTTGCCTTGCCGAGGTAAGCAAAATGCCCTTTGCACGCGATGGGGAGGTCTGTGATGGTTCCTGGAGGAGTTCATCCCCATCGCCAATGACCCCCCTGAGAAAGCACTGCTAATGCACAGCTGAGCTCTGCCCTTCTCGCAGCAACACCATTGGCAATAAATTTAGCTTGTTACTGGTTTGTTCAGCTGGTCTGGAGCCTGACCATGGGGTGCTTCAAAGATTAAGATGGTTACCCTGATTCCCCAGGGAAAGAAAGCACTGAGAGCGGAGGACAGGACAGGATTGAGGACATGAGCTGCAACTTCCCCAGCTCCCTGGGGTTTCCAAATTGATGCTGGCTCAGGCTTGGGTCTGTGCCGCAGCTGCAATTTAGCCTCAAGCTAGCAAGAAGTTTGCCTGAGGGCAGGTCATTGTCTGCCTGCCTGGGCAGGGTGGTTGTTGCTCATCGGGATGATGGGAACCGTCACAGGGTGCTGCCGTGGTGGCTGAGTTCATCCTCGATGGGAAATCGAGCCTGTGAGATCCTGACTGTGCAAATGGTTGCAGGCTCTTCCTCCCCAGGAATTGCTCCATCTAGGGCTACATGGTGCAAATGTCTTCTGTTTCCACCAGGAAATATTTTCTGGGCAGATTTTGAGCATTTCTAAATATTCAGCTATAATCTTTAGTATTTGTGGAGTTTTGCATTAGTAGTGAGAATGCACAATAGCACTGCAGTTTTGCTGAGGGCTGCTGTATGTCCAGAAATGCCTGGCTATGCTGGGGCTATGTAGCACGCAGAGAAGAGAACTGATGCTGTGGCCAGCCCAGACTTTTAAGGAGCCCTGGGAAGGACAGCTGTGGATATAGCTCACACGCAGCATCCACCCACGCCGTTTGAGATATGTCATATCCCTTCTAAGGTGGCTACACAGCACACATACTTGGTGGATATCCAGGGACTGAGATGTTCTCTGCTCCTCAGTTTTACCTTCAGACAGAGGTTCTTCACACAGGAGCTGATCTTGTCCAACACTGGCTACCTTGGTGGTAGTGATGTGGGCAGTGGTGAGGAGCAGGTCAAGCACTGAAGTAGGTTGAGCGTTTCATTTGGAAGCATGGGCATCCCTTCAGCACAATTCTTGGGGAAAAAAGCACCGGGACATCTAAAACCACTTTGACATGGATGTGCAGGGGAAGCAGATTTGTCTCCTTGCTTGACAGGACGCAGCCCCAGTGCAACCAGTTGTGTTGCTCGATAGGTTTGAAAGAAGCTCTCAGGAGGCAGGTTTGGGGCATTTCTTCAGGGTCTGAATTCCCTGGGACCTCGTCGTTGCTTCAGGGCCGATCATAATGCACCTCCTCTTGCTCCTGTATAGCTTGTCTTTGCAGAGCCACAATTCAAACCAGCATTATTATGATCTGCTAACTGTTGCCTCCAGCATGTTTCCTCCTGGAAGTTACAGCACAGCCCCAGTGCCATTATTTTTGAATGTCCTTTAAGCAGAACTGTTCACACCTCTTGATTCAATTCACTGAGAGTCTCTTAGCATTCCCATCGCTTATCTAAACATATCATATTTCAAGGTTTATTTTGTGGTCATAAAAATTTGCTGTTGGCATTCAAAATAAAACTCTTTGCTGGATCTTAGCCTAGTAACAAATGCTTTGGATTGGGTTAGGCTGGAAGCAAAGGGGCTTTAGGATTTTGTGAGAAATGGGCCTCCAAACTGGAACGCTTTAAGCTGATCTCCCAGACTTACCAGTTCAGACAAAACAAACTGAGCCTGCAGTGCTCTTCCTGGCACACGTCTCCCCTGGAGCTGGCGAGACTCTGCAGCGCCAGCCTGGGGCCTTCGAGTAGCCTCTGATGAAGACACTTGAGGCACCGATTGAAAGCTGACCTCGGTTCAACTCTGCAAAGAGGGGAACGCCAAATGCAAGGGATCGTCGCCCATGTTGGCCCTGAACCCGCGCTGTCTGCAGCACCCTGCGTGCAAGGGAATCCCTCTGGGTTTTGGTTTAAAACCCTGCATCACCACTCCCAGCGGCTGGTGGATGGAGAGCAGAGAGATCCTTGCAGAGGGATTGAGTGGTCCCAGGGCCAGGGAGGCTGCAGGTTGTCCTGGGCTAAGCTGGCTGTCCCCATCCTGCCTCCTTGTTGGCCACAAAAAGTCACCCCCCGCTGGGTTGGAAAGCCCCCAGCCTTTGCACAGAGAGGGGGTTGATGACAGGAAAATGGGAGTGGGTTTGATAGAAAAGCAGGATACCAGCCATGGCTGTAGCTCATGGGTGGTGGAAATGATCTCAGCAGGCAGTTGCGTGGAGCGGCCGGAAAGGAGATGTTCTGGGGACAACATCCATGACAAGCAAATGCAGAAGTGTGGTGGGTGCTGGACAGCCCCAGTGAGTGCAGGGCTCTCCGACGTGAGGGTTGTGGGGACGCACACCTTCGAGGAGGGACACCGTGTGTCTGGAAGCACAGAGGTGAGGAGAGGACCAAACCAAGGTGTTCTCAGCACCGTGCTCCTAGGAGGGCACCTTTTCTTGGAAAGCAGGGTTTCTTCTCCCCATTCACTTGGATTATCTTTATTCCTGCCTGCCTTCATCGCTGCTGTTGTGCAGGGAAGACACCAGGGATATGCAGTAGTCCCGAATGCTGCACTGTAGGAAACAGGAGTTGCACAGGAGTCTCCTCCGCTGCTGCTTTCTTGCACGTTTTGTTGGGATGGTGAGGAAGTAAGGCTTTCTTGGTGTCTGCATTTGTCGCCAATAAATAACTGTTATTAAGGACATATTCACTTGGAAAATATGCAGTCTAATGGGGGAGCCGACTCCACAGGTTGTGTCACCGAAAGGGCTGGTGCCTACTAAGTGCCCATCTTCACCCCTGCGGCTGAAGATGTACGTGGCATGAATGAAGAGTACTATCCCATAATGTGACCTTAAGTATGGAACCATCTGCTTTGCACATGCATTGCTGTGCCTATTATAGGCCCTCATTTTTGCAAATCTAGGATTGCAAGTGGTTACGACACAAGGCTGGGACACTGGAGATGTTGGGTTTTGGCAAATGCTTGCTGGGTGGGTGCGAGTAAACTGTTTCATCTCCCGATGCTGGAGAATGCAGGTGATGTTCAGACAGGGACCTGGCCAGGCTGGATGGGCTGGTGCATGGGCAGTGCGTTGCCATTCCCAGATGGACATACCACCAACGGGAAGCCATTCCCCTGTGCACCACGTGCATTACGCAGAGTGTAGGCTAATGCACATTGCTGACCTTGGAGAAATATTTCCCTTCTGCTTATAACTTCAGCACTTTCATTTCTGGGCTCAAATTTGATTGATGTTTTTCTCCACCTGGACTTGAGTTGCTATGAGAAGTTGGAGCAATACTGATTTGCCTGTTTAGCAGCAACAAAACAAGAAAGTCAAGGAAAAGTTTACCAGTGGGCTGAACACTCTGGAGTGCCTCCAGAATGGGTGGAAGAAGCTCCAGGTGTGGCGAGGTGGTTGTTCTTACCCTGCAAATGTTTCTTTGAATGAGCTGCAAAAGATGAACTTCCAGTTAAGTGGGAGAAAATGGGCACAACGGATCTGGGAGATCTGCTAACACTCTACACAGATTTTTATTTCTGGGGAAACCAGAAGGGTGGAAAACACAGCACCAAGATGAAGGGGCTGGACAAAATAGGAGAAAAGCCTCCAGAAAGGGTGTTCTCAGAGCAACAAAAGACATTGGATGTGGCAAAGGGATCTCCTCCCTCTTTTATCAAAGCACACGCAAAGCTGGATATGTGCTCGGCAGCTTGGCAGGCAGGATATTGTGAATTCCAGCCTGAATCCCAGGGAATGCAGACTGTGCTCTTGGCAGGCAAATGCTGCCTTTGCTGCAGGTAGGCAGCAGATGCACCCTTTGCCAAGCTGTAAATCAAGTTTTCTACTGCTTTTCAAGGCAGTATCTGGGAAAAATGTAGCCATTGCTCAGATAATTATTGAACAGTAGTAACAAAAGGAACATGCCATGCTGGGTCAAGGCCCTGTCTTACAACTACAGCTCTCAGTTCTTCTTACAAAATAATCCCTGCTTGCAAAGACTTTCCTATCACCTCAAAGATTGTCCTGTAGGCCTAAGGACTTTGCAGTCCAGTAAGGATTCCCGGAGGGTTACTGGCCTGGGGTCTGGTTTGTGTCAATGGAAAGTGCTTCTGGACTTCAACCGGTTTGGACCAAGCCTGCCCCAATGCTCGTGCTCACATGATAAATGCCCTTTTATCCCTTACTCATTCCCAAAGGAATCAGTGCTGAAGTGTATGTAGATGGCAATTCTCTATCAGGTGGATCTAAAGGCAGGTCTCTCTTGCCAGGGATGTTTTCCACCAGGGAAACATCTCACCAGGGATGTTTCTATTCCATAGGTGAAATCATTGACTTGGAGCCTGCTGGCTGAGCAGTCTGACATCCAGCCTACTCAACATTTAATGCATGCTTGATTTTTAAATCTCTCACTTTTCCTTGCCATCCTAGCTCAGCTCTTTGACTCAGCCAAAATGTGGGTGGCACTTGTGAATGTGTATATGCACTCTCTGTTAGGTTCCAGCTTCGCGCACCCCTAAAAACAAGGTCTAGCATGTCTAATTATCTTACTTGGTTGCAGAAATGATGCTAGTAGTGCCGGTGGTAATCTAAACTGTTAGCTCCTGTTTAACACTGGCTCTGGGACGGTTCCTGGAGCATCCTGGCTGCTTGGGAGGGATCATTGCTTCCTGACAGCACAACAGACAAGGAGGAATAGGGAGGGGGTGGAGTGATGGGAAGGAATCTGCCATCCACAGCCTGCTTCAGAGGTAGATTTGTATTAATATTTGCAAGTTTCTGCCCATTCTGCCTGGTTTCTGCCTCTAACGCCTGCATGTAAGGATACGACGTTTGCTCTAGTCTTGGAGCAATAAACCCAGGGAAAGGGCAGGAGGAAAGAAGAGATGTACAGTCTTTGAGGGCTGTGCATCTTGCAAAGACAACGATTCACAGTTGACCTTGTTACCTGGAAATCTGTAAGACACTCAGGTGATTAATTTTAGATTTGCTCACATAAGCCTTTTTCTCATCCGGGATGTGAAAAGCAAAGCAAAGAAGCGAGAACACCTTTTGGAAATGCATTAATGATCAGGGACATATTGCTCTGCTTTTACAGCCTGGCTTTTAAACTATGCAATGACAAGAGTTTCAGCCTGCTGCTGCACAAAGAAAATGTCCAATAAAAGATTGCTTTATTTTAAGACAACATCGTGAAGCTTTACCAAATGCAACAAGAGCTCATTGGGCCATGTGGAAGAGGGCTCTGCTCAACCCAGAGTAACGCATGGGATGGTTTCTTTTCCAGCCAACTGGCTGCAAGCACGATTTGGAGATCACTGTGGGGCTCTCCTTGGATAAGTCCTTGTCCTTAAATACTTTTGCCCTGGAGCTGAAGGAAATGATGCTTGTTCTTTCCAGGCTTTCACCCACTGAGCTGAGTCAGTCCAATTCAGGCATCCTTCATGTTCAGCCCTGAACAGGTTATGTAAATCCCAGTGGTAAATAAATGGTGAATCAGAAGCAGTGTGGTAGGCTGCTTCACTCATGCCCCATTCAATCCACAGCATTGTTTTTCATCGCTGAGTCGGAGAGAAAATCCTCTCCTCCGCAGCCAGATAGAGCATGGCTTGTGGCTGCCCCATTGCTGCAGGGCAGCAGATCTGTAAGCGACTCCTGCATCCCTGCAGCTGCTCTCCTGTCTGGCGGTGCTTCACCTTCATCAGCTCTTCATGTCTCCCTGGCTGTCAGCTCTCCCCCTGCCCATCGTCATCGTTTCCCATTTCGGCTGCTGACTCACGTTGTTTTTGCTGAATCTCCTTCCCTTGCCGAGCAGCTTCCTTCACTCGCTGGGTCGTTTCCCATCAGCAGCATAAACATCTTTTAGTTGTCAAACGAGATGTTTCGGGCTGGCAGTCTCCGGCTCTGGTGATGACTGGTTTCCGAGGGAGGCTGAGCAGTGAGTTTCAAAGGGCTGAAAGTGCTTTTCTCTGCAACATCTCAAGGAAATTGGCTCGGGGTCAACGAGAAGCCTGGAGGTGGAGCTGGCGGTCGTCAGCCAGAGGTCCCCTCCAGCTGGCACGTCCTCCCAAGCAGGGTCCAAGCTGGGCTCACGAGGGCAGAAGAAGACGGGCTCTTCTTCCAGAGGCAAGGTTATTTTTCCAAGGCCAGCTTAGAAGGGGATTAGTCCAAAAGATACAAGAAGGCAACCAAAATTAAGTCACCTAGAAAGAGCGGAGAGATGTTGCAGGGCTGGTTTAACGGCTGAATGATGCCAGGCTTTGATGCACAGAGGAGGGTTTCCTTCTGCTCTGCTCCTCCATCACTTGTGTGATTCCTACACAGGTATCTCTGATGGCAGACGCAAAACTGTAGAGGTAATAGAGTAGTGGGCTGCTGTTGATGCTGAGCACAGGTAACAGAGCTCTTATTGTGTAGGAGGAGATACATGGTTTTGGTGATGTGGGTTAATAGCTTTAGCCAAGTCCCTACATCCAGCCTGTCACAGGGGAGGAGAGGGACCCATTCCCCGTGTCATGTTTGGAGGTGGGAGAAGGGAGGAATGGCAAACCTGGATGCAGGATTTCACAGAAACCAGCTGCCCCATTTTCTGCTGTGGCTGCAACCCAAGGAGAGCATTTTCCCTACCCTCCCCAGCTGAGAACTAGCATCATGAGCAAATGTCCCCTTGCTGCTCGGATGCCTGGAGATGCCCACTGCTGAGGAAGGACTTGTGCCAAAATTTCAGCAGAGCCTTTATGTGCCACGCTCTCCTGAGCGAGTGAAATGTGCTTTTGCTAGCGTTCCCCAGAACCAGTGAAAAGGGCGGGTGATGCACAGGAGGATTTGGGGTACAGGGCTTGCCTGCACCCCGGGAGTTTCCATCAGAGGATGGTGCAGGTGGCTCATCTTGGTCTTCTCTGAGTTACTGAGACAGGCCAAATGGGCTGCTTCTTTACCTGGCCCACCTTTGAGAGCTGATGGAGGTTCACCTCCTCTGAGCTCGTCCTCTGGACATTTCTGAAAGGGTCTTTGAGAGATATCAAGCTTGCTCTTGCTATCTTTCGTTCTTAAATTGATGAAAAATGTGAAAGGCTAATCAGCCAACCCTGTCTGTAATTTCAGCACTATCTGCCCTTGATAACATTTAAACATTTCATTTAATCCAGGGAGAGGTAGAGGTAGAAAAAAGCCTATCCAAGCAAAAAAATACTAACTCCTCCACTGTCAAAAGGCCAAAACAGCTCATTGCTTTTTCCTCTGAGGCAAACCCAACCTTCCCGGACCTCCTCCCAGCTCGTGGGGAGGAGGAGCACGGAGCCCTCTCATCGCGGCGGAGCGCAGCTCCCAGCAAACGACGTGTTTGCACACGAATGCTGTTTTGTGGTGGGAAAAAATAGACAACTCCAGCCAGCAGCTGTCCCCGAGGAGAAGCTCTGAGCGGGCACGGGCTGCGCTAATTACAGCCATGTATTCGTAATGAGAAGCACTGCGGGAGAGCAAGAGCAAGGCGGACGGGGGCTGATTTCTCAAGACTTGTAGTGTGGGGTATGGCCAAGCAGACCTCTCTTGTGGGTCTGGCAGGGCAGAGAGAGGAAGCAAACAGGGCACCATCACCTCTGCATTTCTCGTTAGCCTCTGAAGCTGCCGCATCTCAATGAGCTCCCCACGGCTCATCCCATTAGCTCTATTTAAGGGTTGGGAAGCGATATGTTTGTCCAGACACTGGGAGCAAAACATGCTCACTTTTTTTTTTTCAGTCTGGGGACATCTTATTTTAGGTTAAGGAAAACAGCAAGGAAAGGAAGAGCAAATATAACTCCCCAGGAGACAGCAAGCCCACTGTGTCTGCCTCAGCAAGGACCCGTGCCATGAACATCTATAAAACTCAAACCACGGACGTCCTGCGGGGGGGGAGAAGTCAACAGCTATCCATGGCCATGCAGCCTACGAGGAGGGAAAGTTCAAAAGAAGCATTAACGATGAACATGTCTCTGGACTGGGAACCAGGAGATCTGGCACTGCTTCCCCAGTCCTGGCTGAGCAGAGCTGTGGGGTGACTGGGAACGTTCCCTTCCAGCATGTCTGCTCCCCATCCTGCTCTTTGGCTGTTTGAACCAAAAGCTCTCCTGGGCTGGCACTGGCTCTCTGAGCGTACCTCCACACACTTACAATATAAAAACCAGACCCAGCTATCCTGGCCGCTGTAATGTGACCCAACGCTGGGAAAGCTCCTGCTCAGCTCCATACTTTCAGGGTCTGTTCCTGCAGTTGCAGCCGCTTGGCTTTTGTGGAAGAGTGGGGAAAATCTAGCTTTCCTTTGGAATCAGGTCATTACTTTGTTCACCTCTAATAAGGCTGATGGAGAACTCCGGATATGAATGAGGATGCATGGAGGTCATTTCCCCTACCTAAAATGGAGAACATGGGAGCTCACGGAGCAGTAAGAGAAAGGCAAAGAGAGACCCAGGAATGAGGAGAAGGTAAGAAACACTTGGACATTTTCTAGGATGTGTTATATCGGAGGAAGTTAAGTTTATCAAACTACAAACCCTGGAACGCAACTGGTTTGAGAATATTTGCTCTGGAAATATGGCAGACCGCCCATCTGCAGGCTGGGAGGGCAGACGAAGAGTTTGGTCACCACGTGCAACCCTTGTCAAACAACAGGAGCAGAGAATTGTTGCAGCACTAAGAAAACCCGAGGTCCTGAGGAACTCGGTTCCACGTCTGCTGAAATGGCTGCACTGCAACAGGACCTGTCACCTTGCTGCCACGGTTGAATGTGAGTGGCAGGATTTGTCCCCCAGCACCAAGGATTGCTGTGCAATATTCCCAGCATGACTGGTTCAGAGGAAGAACTCTGAAAAGTGTGGCTCCCCTCCACCCTGCTGCCTCTGCTCCCTGTTTCTTGCTGTCGTATGTGTCCAGGACTCACCCGAGGGCAGGCTTGCTGTAGTTTCCCATGTTCATACAATGTCTAAAGTAATCAACAAGATTTTCAGAGCACCGCAGGGCTGGATTTTCAAGCTCTTGGTGCTCACTGACATTTCAGGAGAGTCCAGCTCTCATGTAAGCACCTAATAAGGCTCAGAGGGAAGAGGGCAATAACACTAATAGCAGCAGCATCAGCGATCGCTAATATGATGCCGGCCTCCTCCGTAATTGCCTTTTCCCCATTTTGTTTCTCCGGCGCATCGACAAACCAATTGGTTTACAAACGTCAGCAGCAAAAGCCATGTAAGTGCATCAGCTTGTAGAGCTGGGTTTGCTTTGCCTTGTCCGTCAAGTCGTATTCACCTGCGTCTCACAGCCCAGGGATGTCGTGAGTCTCTCCTCCCCAGGTGGCACCTGTAATGTCTTTCTCTCTGGCTCCATGTTGGGTTCCCTGAGGGGACAAATAACATTGTGATGGTGGTGGCCAAATGCCTGGCACCTCATTGCTCGTCGCAAGCCCACCAGCATGGGACTTCACTCTGCTTGCAGGCTGCGCTCCTGGCCAGGGCTATGCAACTGCCCCCAGCACGGCAGGCGCCCTGCGCTATGCCCATGAAAACCAGACTAAAAGACTGGTGGGTGTTGGGAAAAGGGTGTCTTTGCTGCTTCAAGGTGTGGATTAGAAAGGGCAGTCTTCTTAACAGACAGGCCCAGTTTTGCCACAAAATCTGGCTACAAGCCACCGTGGCCCCAGAGCGTTAATTCAGGAGAAGAAAAGGCAGGACCAGCGACTGATGATCTCACTTTTTTTTTTTTTTAAAAATAGGAGGTTTTAGTGTCCGTGACTTCCCTGGCTCGCTGCTCCGGCCCCAGACTTTGCAGAAATCAGGCACCACTGTACTCCCAACTCTGCAGGGGCTCCATCCCCGATGCCTTGCACCCAGTGGTGCACATCTGCTCCGGGGGCTGCGTGCGTCGGAAGGGGGTTCAGATGGGCAGGGTGGCACGGCCGTGCCCCCCCCCCCCCCGGGGTCAGGGGTGCCCGTACAATCGGGAGCCTGGGGCATTTCACATAGAGGTGCCAGTGTGAGCTGCAACAGAGGCTGCATTCAGGCTGCAGAGGGGCTCTCCCGGGGTGGAACTCGGGTCCCTGCTGACCTCAGGGGGGGGTTTTGCTTGGTTAAATAAAATGGGGAAAAAACCCCCACAACCAACCCCCCCATGTCTGATCCAGGCCCAGGCAGCCCGATGCTCTCTGGCTGGGGTCAGAGGAGGAGTATGGTGACCCAATTTTCTTTGTAATGGCCGATTTGTGGATTTATGGCAGCGATCTGAAAAAACGCAGCATCTTGCAAGTGAGCCGCTGGAGCTGGGAGAAACGTGCTAAAGGCAAAACACGATGGGAAAGTAAATAGAGAGGAGGTCCCTGAGAGCAGGGAGGGACCCAGCCCAAGGGCCAAAACTTGGCTCTGGGACTCAGGAAAGAAAGGAGGCACAGGGAGGGGGGGGGGGGGGCTGCATTGGGTTGGAGAAAATAGTTCGGAGATGGGCTGGGGTGATGAGATGTCAGGCATCAGTGCGTGCCCATCAGTCCCTGCCCTGCTACCTTATGCACTGCTCTCTGATGGCGTACGGCATCATGCCATGGGAGATGAATTTTGACTTGAAAAGTTGATCTGGAGAGAAAAGAGGAGCAAGGGACGTCTCAGCTCCAGGCCCAGGGAGGCCCAGCAGCTGGGCTGAACTGCCTTGGGTCTAGCCAGGAAAAGGAAAACAGGTGTTTGTTGTTGTTGGTTTTTTCTTTTCTTTTTTTTTTTCTGGAAATATGCTGGGGTTTTTTTTCAGAGAGGAGACACAAAACAAAGCAAACCTTTCTAAGGCAAAGAAAGGAGTTTTGTTTTGATTTTTTCTCTCCACCTTGTTCAATCAGGGTTTGCTTAGGTCCATGTGCAGGCAGGGTTTGCTCACCATCATACACTCTTAAAACTCTTCGTACGTGGTCAGGCACCTCTGTCCCAGTGTATTTGCTGTTGCCGTGAAAACCAGAGAATATGTGGACAGCAAAGACGCACGTCACATACCACTGCCCCCTTTCCCAGAAACAGCCTGTTTTCCAGCAAAACATCCTTCTGTTCCTCGAGCAGAAAGATGTTTACATGGAGCCATCAGAGTCCACCTCCTGCGGGAATGCTTGGCGGGGGCGACAGTTCCCCCTCCCAGCATCTCTGTCTGTACAACACCTGAGTTCCGTCGTGTTCAGTTTGGTCCCGGTGACAACGTGGGGCCGTGCATGGTGAAGGTTGTGGTGGTAGGTTGGCTGGGGGGTGAAGAGGTGCTGGCTGACCTTCTCCTCCAAGTGTGCTCCTCTGCTCCACCAAAGACATTATTTCAACACTGCAGTTTCCCTCGTGGCCTTTACAGCTGCTGGGTTGAAATGATTTTTTTTTGGCTTCTTGTCCTGGAAGGGATTTGATGTCGGAGATGAAGTGTCTGAACATTTAACCCCTGCTCTTCCCCATCTTTTCCTCCTTGCCTTCGGCACCGGAGGACCTCTTGGCTGCTCTTGCCTTAAGGTGAGTGGTTCAAGGCAAGAGGGCCAGACCCAGGTTAAAACCTCACCCAGAAGATGCAGTTGTTGAGCCCTGAGTGAGGCAAAGTCCCTCAGGCTCCCCCCACTCTGGAGGAAAAGGGAGCCCAGAGGCTCCAGACCAGGGTGGACAACAGCCCATAAGGACGTCCCCTGCCTCCTACGGGACAGCTGTTTTCTTTGCCCTGGGTTAGGTAAAGCACCTTGAAAGCTGAGAAGCCCCGAGACCTTTGCAGTGGTAAATGACATAAGTGAAGGTCCCAACTAATGAGTCTGAAATCCCAAGGACGTGTCTGTTGTGGGTCGGTCTACGTTGGTAATGCTACTTATTCCTGAGCTCCCTAAAATGCTGAATTTGCCTTGTATCCGCACATGAATGTATCTCCCAAATGTGTAACTTGAGTTCACCTTTGGGCTCCAGCCCTCCGGTGCTCTGCATGCCCTCACCTCCGGCTCCCTGGTTTGGCTTGTTGGCCTGTGATGGGACCAGTCCCCTTCCCTGAGCAGAAGCACCCTGCGGTTCCACAGTGGGCACAGGGAAGCAATGGCGAAGGCAAAACCAGGGGAAAACAACTTTCCTCTCAGTACCCCCTCCCTTGCAAGTCCTCCCCACTCCCAGCTCCACTTACAGAAGCTTTCCAGGTTTGCACGAGTCTCTGAAGCACTTTGACCTCCTTTTTTCTACCTTGGTGGCACCATACACTTTATTCTTCTCCTTTAGAACTCATCATAACTATGCAGAGGATGTTTTTGAAGCAGCAGTTTCTCCCCAGGAAGCAGAGACCTGCTGTCTGGCCATAGCAGACACAGAAAACATATACAAACACATGGAAAGACACAATTCTGAGCCATGAATTCAACCCAAGTGCGAGGAAATAACATCTTTTATGAAGGAACTGTTGTGCAATTGAAAGTCCCAGATGTAAACAACAACTGTAGGCAGCGCTCAGGAAAGGTTACAAAACCCAGGACGTGGTTACTGAAGCCTTTGAATGATCCGTCAAAGAATGCAATGCAAAAATGTTATTATGCTCAAAACTGGGGGAGCTGAGAAAGGCTGCACAGCATAGAAAGTTGGTCACAGAGGACTTGGAGGAGTTACGTGAATCGAGCAGGAAAGCAGACAAATGTGGAGACCGTTTCACGACGGCGATGCTGCTGCTTTTGATGAGCATCATTAACACCGTGAATATGTAGGTCGAAAACTGGTGACATGCAGGGAAATCACCTGCTGCGTGGACAGGCGAGATGCTTGATAAAGTGTAGGTAGAAATGCAGATTTAGCATGCTTGAGGATGGAAAGGGAGCTGGGAAGTTCACAGGCATGTCTGGGCATCCCGATCTGCCAGGGCTCACTTGAGGGTCTGTCCTGCTCCTAGCTTGGGGTTTGCCCACCATAGGGTCAGCAAACAATGTGTCTCCTTCTGCTCCTAGGGCCAAACCCTGGCTTCGCTGAGGTCAAGGAGAATTTGTTTCTATTGGATTCAATAAACATGAGCCATGGCACGACCAACAATAGGTCTGTAGTGAACACAAACAGGGTTGCAGAGTTTTAGGTGTCTACCACTGCAAGAATTTGTGCTGGGTGCCTTGGAGATGTAGCCCAGCTCTGGGTCTGCTCCCAAGAGTGCTTCCTCACCAGCGTTGGTGTGGGGAAAAGGAAGAATTTGAACTGGCCGCTTGGGAAGGAAGGTCTGATGTAAAATTTGCCATATTGCCGATACCTGTGGTCATTTTTCACTGCTGAGCTCCACCATACAGTGTTAATTTAATTCCTGTGATATACCAGGGACAAGGAAAAGATTCAGCAACCCTATGGACAAACTGATGAACAAAGCTTTTGAGGAGTGGGTTAGTGTTGGAGGAAGAAGAGCAAGCTGGGAATTTTGACTCATGTCCTGCTGGGTACCATCAAGGATCAGATGCTGCAATTCAGGAAAACCAAGTTGTGGGGTGCTGCTCGGTTCTGCTCCTGCCCACGTAGGAGTCTTCCCACCCCACCAGAGGTGTCTAATGGACAAAGAGGCACCATGATGGGGAGAAATAATCTGTCCTGCTAGAGGTACCCATTCGAGGATGAACAAAATCATGAGTGTTTTCCCTGGATATCCAGTGTCTCAGCCTAACGGAGGAGATGACTCACTTACCTCCTTCCAGGCTGTTTCTGGTCTAGTCTGCTGAGGACTGCAGTCGTGCAGCCCATAAGCCCACTAGAGATGGGTGTAGAGGTTTTTTAGGTAGGACAATGCACAGTGGAAACCTGAATTTACTCAGCTGGCACTGGAGGGTGACTGGGGCAAGTGTGGGATATCTCCAACAGTGTTTGTACAACATGAATCATAGAATCATAGAATGGTTTGGGTTGGAAGGGACCTTTAAAGGTCATCTAGTCCAACCCCCCCCTGCCATGAGCAGGGACTTTTTCAACCAGATCAGGTTGCTCAAAACCCCATCCAACCCGAACTTGAATTTTTCCAGGGATGGGGCATCTACCACCTCTCTGGGCAACCTGTGCCAAGGTTTCACCACCCTCATCACAAAAAAATTCTTCCTCATATCCAGTCTGATTCCACCCTCCTTTAGTTTATAACCATTACCCTTTGTCCTATCGCTACAGGCCCTACTAAAACACGAAGGGGTCCAGGACTGTGATTAGCGCTCCAAGCTGCTTCTATGATATTAATATTAGGAAATAATGATGGTGATAACAATAAAACCAGCAGCAATGACAGCAGTGCATGATGCAGGACACATCTCCTGGGGGGGATGTGGAAAGGCAGCAGACGGCTGGAGGAAATGGGAATGTACAGACGCCGTCTTGGGAGGGCCGTCTTCGAAAGCGCCTTTCCTACACTGTTTCTCAGCTGATGAGCACAGAAGGATTTAACAATATTAACTCATTAAGGCTGACAGTGTCCTGGGGGTGTAAAAGCAACGGGGCATCCTTTCATTTACATCTCCACGGCTGTTTTTTCTGAGCATTGCAGGTGCTGGAGACACGGAGAGGTGTTTTGGAGCAATTGCTTTGCCTCCTTCACGGTTTTCTTTTTTTGCCAGGCAGACTGTGGCTGCCGCAGAAGTTTTCGGTTGGTGCTGCATATTGTACGGCTGTAGCTTTTTGTGCACGGGAGATAAAACGCCCACTGTCTAGCAACTCATTAGCTCTCCTTCGGCAGCATTAGTGGTTAACAGCGTAATTAGTTTCAGTGGTAAAAGGAGATTTTGCAGACCCAGGAGAGAGATTGTTAATCTTCTGGCATTTCAGACAATAGCAAAAAGTAGCAAATTGCTTGTTAGAAGCATCGGCAGAAATATTGCATGCTGTTAAGCAACTTATAACTAAAACACTGACCTCAGGTGGCTTTGGTTTTTTTTTTTGTGAGTTATGTTAAAGAATAGTGATTTTAATGCGGTGAAACGCTGTGTAATCTCAATGAGCAGGCAGTAAAATGTCCACCAGGATCCTGGTGTTCGTTACCGCTTCTGGGTAGTTTGTTACTCTGCGAATATCTGCAAAATACTGTGTTCAGGCTCAGCATCTGAGTCATCTCCCTGCTGTGGGAAGGAGACAGATTTTATAATGAAGATAAGAATGTGGAACTGTCCTTTGCTGGCTGTGTACCCAGCATTTAGTAGATCGGGCCTTAAATCAGGGCAGGGCATTGCAGGAATTGCAGAATAACAGTGTTACAGGTAATGGTGTGCATTTGTCATCTTCAAGTCTTCTTCCAGCGTCCAGGTGATGGTCATCCCTGCCTTAGAGCTGGCAAATCGGAGCTCAGAGTAGGCAGCTTTTGCTTGATAAGGAAAGATCTTGGACCAATTTCTGGGTCTTGGGTCTCAAGGATTGGAGCAGACAGGGGGAGGAATGCCTGAAGGCCGCATCTAGATTGTTGGAGTTCACCTGGAACCTGTCCAAAGCATCGTCTGGCATTTGACCGTGACCCAGAGCTCAGCCCTCGTGGCCCTGGTCGGCCGCTGAAGCCAAGGACTAAATGCTCCAGGAAAAGTGTTTTTTTGCTGGTGATGCTGCAGACTTTGCTAGATTCATGATGTGTTGGTAATCTCATGAGGAACAACAGCTCCCTCACATTTCCAGACTGAAGAAGGTCACATAAAGTTCAGACAAACTTTGGGAAAATATTTGAACTTCAGGATGTTTGTATGAACCCAACTTCTGACCTCCTGAGCCTCACATGTTACTAATTCATAACTACTGAGGGACCAGCCCACCTATGTACACGTGTGTGCGCATTATGGAAAGACAACCGAATTGTTCCAAGAGCGTAAACTAACAGGGATGAGAGTGCATTACTCTGGACTGTTATGTGCCAACATTTGGCAGAAGGAGAAGAAACACCTTGGATCTAGATAACGCCTCCAGAAACAAATCCCACCCTGAATGAAATGAGGTCTGTAACTGCTAGGACTTAAATACCTCAACCCCTTTGAGGAAATGGTCCTTACACCCTATTTATCTTCTCGTGTCTGAGTACCCCTCTGTCCCCCCAGGAGCAATTTAGGCACCGTGCATAACAGCGTGCGCATTATTCCTGAAAGCACATGGAAGACTGGCTCATTGTTTGAAAAGGGAATACGGATTTTATCGTCATAGCAGTGAGCTGTGGATGCAAGCCCCAGAATGCAAAGGTGGCCTTGGGGTCCAGTGTGGGCTTGGAGGGGTGATTCTGGCTTTTGAGAGGTTGTGACTCTCTTCTGGCCCTTTTCATCCTGTTCTGAGGGCTCAAGTCCCTTAAAAATCAGAGAGCAGAACTAGAAGTTATTTAAAGGTTATCTGTTGCATGTTGTGTGCATTTATATATATGTATGTAAATGCCAAAGGATTGACAGAAATGGGGAAAAGGAGGGAAAATGGCGGGGGGTTTGCATTTCTGCAGGATCCTTGCAGGGCAGAGAGGGGGATGCCCACAACCTGGAGACCCGAGGGCTGGCGACCAACCCCTCCGGCAGCAGCCCCCGCTCAACCTGCCATGCTGCTTCCTAGCTGATTTCGGGGTCCTTGGCCACCATCGCTCACATCTCTGCAGGAAAACTGTGCTGCATCTGGCCTTGCAATCTGATCACCGAGCTTGGTGAAGCATCGCTAGCACACGGCCAAATGTGCTCATCCCACCCAGAAAGGGGGTATGGAGATGAGAGAAGGAGAGATGCTTAAATATGGGAAGTTAAAACCCCTTTCTGATGGGCCCCATTTCCTGCTTTTCCACTCAAAAGCAGCGTGCGGGGAAGGGCGCAGCAGTATTTCCCGACAGCTCGCTTCTGGTAGCTATAGAAACTTAAAACACAACCACAGTAACAAAAATACATCTCTTTGCTGGAGCTTCCTTCCCTTGCGGGCCGTGGCTTTTCCCTGACACGAGCTGCCCCAACGCTTGCAGGACCCCAGGGAGCCTCAGCCTGGGGTCTGAAATTTCTTTTTGCCAGTTGGAAATGAGCAGTGTAATTTTGTTAGCTGGAAATGGAGACATGCAGAGGCAAAGCAGGGAATATCATGGACCAACAGGCGTTGACTCAGGGGAGACATCCGATCCTAAACTTTGCATATGTGAGAGCAACAATATCAATATGGCGATGAGTTTGCTACCAAATAGATGGATATATTGAAGCAGAAAGGCTGCCGGGAGGGCAGGGATGCCGGAGAGCGGTGAATGCCAGGAGCAGCTTGTTGGCAGAGTCCTGGTGGCACCCTCCTGCCTGCAGGTCTGCAAGTCTGGTCTCTGGCTCGGATCCGTGCGGCTTCGTGCCACACCGTGGGCATCCGAATGGCTTTCAGGCTTTGCTGCACACCACGGGGCTCAGCGACCTGCCGGGACGAGGAGGGCTTCCCTCCACCGCGCCTGATGGGCTGAGATACCTGCTGAGCTGATTAACAAGGATGCAAGTGGAGGAGAAGGGATTTTTTTTGATGTTCGCTGGCTTTTTAGGATATATGCGCTCATTACAGGCAGGATGGTGAGTGGCAGAACCTCCTGAGATGTCCATCCCAACCCACATTTCCACGCTCAAATGTGCCCTACAGCTCAGCATCCCAGTTTTGTCCCAGATTAGGGGCAACATGGGGCAGAGCAACACCTCAAAAGTGCCAAGTGAACAACATATTTCATTGTTCGATTCCACTCCCCCCAAATAAATAAATAAGCAAAGCCTAGTAGACCTGGGATTCGTGAGCCACCTGCGTGCCAGCAGATTACTCTGCTCTTGATCTCGCGCGCTGCTGCGTGCCAAACCACGGTGGCCCTTTCGTGATCTCCTTGCTGGGAATTGCCTTCGGCTGCTTGGGCTGGCTCTGCAGCAGCAGGCACGCTGGCGGGCAGGGTGGTCAGCGCAGCACCCCGTTTTCTCCCCCTGAAGATTGTTCTTAGGGAGTAATTTGGTTTAAAGGGAGCTTACAGCTTTTTGGGTTGGTTGGTTGCCTTGCTTTTCTAGAACTAGCAGAAGAAAAATGGATTATTTTTTTTTTGCCCTTGTAAGGGAATAACAGGTGGCTTTTCTGTTAGCATGGACCCCCCACGTGTAGATGATGCTTGGGTGGGCTCCAGAGCACACCTTGCAAGCATGTTCCTCTGCTGCTGCCGGTAAAAATGCAGTGCCAACGGCAGTGGGCTCACAGCGGGTACCACCGTGAGTCTTCCTCTGCCAAGTGCTGCTTGTGAGGGAAGGCAAAACACCCGCCCTTGCCCCCCATCCACCCTCCTGCCTTGCAAAGGGTTCTGCTTTTCTCCCAGCCCTTTGGAAAGGTGGACCATCTTCTTAACCTTTAGAGGGATGCTAAGTGTAGTGGGTTCCCAGGGTCAGGGTAGGACCCTGGAGCGTGGTGCTGTCAGAGGAGGAGGGATGCAGGGACCCCAGAAGAGGTGACGTGAGGGGGTAGGAAGAGGGGGGAACCCTGTAAATCAGCGTGGAAGAGGATCGCGTGCGGACCACAGAGGATGAGGTGACAACGTTGCAGGCGCTGGTGTGTGGGAGAGCATCTCCCACAAGGCCGTTTCTTAAAAATACGGCTGTTTCCGCGGCTGCCTGCGGTGTCTGTTCCCATGCATTGCTACCCTATTGCCAGGAAGTTTTTCCTAATAATTTTCCTAATTGCTGTCTTTCTTTGCTTCAGATAAAGCTGATTTCCTCCTCTCGTAGCCGCAGCGGATGCGGAGAACAATAGGTACCATGCCTGCTCTGCCCACCCTGTGTGACGGGGACTGTTATCCTGCTTCCTTAGCGCTGATGCCCAGACCTCCGCTGGGAATGAAACAAATTCAGAGAATCCACCCGAGGGAAAACAGCTACTCCAAAGAAGTGACTTGGAAAATAACTTTGCAAAAAATGGTGGAAAGCAGCAACTGAATGAAGAACAACGTCTACGGCTGTTCCGGGACAGGTACAGCAAAATACATGTAGGTATCCATACCGCAACTTTTGTAAAATTAATAGAAATAAAAGGATCTCATCACTGGCATTTCTGTGAGCTTCAGGAATTAAGAAGCAGCCGAGGGTGACTGGCATGACGGAAGAAAATCATGGCCAAGCATCGTGTGCTGTGTTGCATTGCTTCAAAGGGAAGGTGCTGCTCCGGGAAACCTCAGCCCAGGAGCCCTTCACAGGGCAGGGACCAGCTTTGGGGATCCAACCACTGATGTGAAGCTGCTTATTGCGAAATACGCAGCTGAACGTATCCAATTATCACTCTGTCTCTGGGTAAAGTAGACAAAACCTGAGCTTGGTTTGTTGTTTGTTTTTTTTTTTTAAAATAGCAGATGGTGAAAAAGTCTGCAGCCCCCAATTCTTTAATCCTTTCTGCGTCGGCCTTTGTTTCCAGACCACGTCTGGTTGCTCTTTCCTGGACTGGCTCCAGCTCATCTGTATTATCCTTAAGCTGTGGTGCATCGGAGTGAGTCGAAGCATTGCGCACAAGGAGAGGTGTCACCTCCCACGGATGCGCCCAAGGGTGGCCCTTGCGCCTGCCCTTTCCCTCCTGAGCATCATCCCAAGCTGGATCCCATCACAACGTCCTGAGCTTTTTTGGGGGGGTTATGGACCTCTCCAAAAGCTGTTCCCCAACTTGGATTTGGGCATTAGTTATCCATTCAAAACGTAGCTCTCTACTTCTCTGTTCTTACTGAATTTTGTCTAGCTCGCTCAAAATAAATGCCATGAATTTATTAAGATTGTTTCTAATTATCTGCCTTCCAAAAACCTTGCAGTCCTCAGAGCCCAGAGTTATCCGCACACTTTATAACACTCTCTTTAGTCTATCATCTGGGTTGCTAATCCAAATTTTGAATATGTGGGGACTGGGTGCCCCTTCAGATCCCCTCGCAGCCTGGCAGGGAATGTCTGATAACAGCCTGCTGAGCACAGGTTTTCTCCCCTCCGCTGTGCCCCCCTCCGCTTTATACCCTCACCTGGATCAGGTTTCCCTTGTTTGTTTGCAAAGTCGTCAGCCAAGACGGTGCCAGGAGCTTCCCTGGAGTGAGAATCTGTCACAGCTACAGCTTCCCTCCATCAACCGGGCTGGTTTTCTTGTCGAAGAGTAGAAAAGATTGACAGGAATTTGCTCTTGAAAAATCCCCATTGGCAATTTCTCTTCCCCTGATTTCCCTCTGATTTCATACTTCTATATCGCTTAACAATTCGTACCGGTAGCTTTCTGGATGCTGAGGTCCAGGTCACAGCTGGGATGTCCCGGGCACTGCCCGAATACACCATCTCATTTGGGTCTCGTATTGCTGATCCCAAACTGGGATCGGTTTGGCACATTTGATTCACCAATTCTTTTGTCGGCGAAGCTGGAGGGGACAAGAGGCGTCTGGTCCCGGTGCAGGCTGCTGCAACACCTATAGATTTGTTCTGGCCCTGGAGGGCAATCTGCGCGCCGTGGGGGGCAGCGCGCTCCGAGGATATTTGGGAGAAGCTCCCCGCTCTTTGAGGATGTAGCAGAGCCTTGCAATGCAACGTCAGAGGTTAATTGTGTTTAGGTATTTGGCGCTTGGCAACATTTACGAAGGATGGAGAAAACATAAGGGGCTGGCGTATGTTCTCAAACGCTCCATAACGATGTCAGCCGAGGAAGACTTACATAGGAGCCGGAGCATATGGCATGCTTTATCACTGCAATCAGCTGCCAGGACATGTGCCGTCACCTAATTACACACCCACATTTTGTCTTCTTTGCTTTACATCTTGCCTTATTTCCTGCAGAGGCATCAGCCATGGGTTTTATAGATGGAGCCCTGAGTGGTTCTCCATCAGAGCAGTGGGACATCCCGGACAAGGACAGCGGGAAGAGGTTTCCCTACATGGATCTCCTGGATTCCATCTCCACTCGTGCTACTCGGTTATTGAGAGCTTGCTGAGGAGCTAATGCACCTCTTAGCTCCCATGTGGCTAAAATCCAGCTGGACTGACTCCTGGGGAGATAAAAAGCAGAGGATAAGAGCAATCAGAGAAAATAGATGTCTGTTTAACAAGTCGCCTGTTCCAAGGTGACACTCTGTTCTGCATCGTTCCTACATGCTTGTCTAACTTGTTCTTCAAGATTTCCAGCCATGTAGACTCCTTTGCTTCCCCAGCTGATCTTTACCCTCACTTAATTAACCTTGTCATTGGAAAGATTTCCTCAAGTCTCACCCGAATGTGCTGCGCTTTAATTCACCACTTCTTGTCCTACCTGCAGTGGGCATGGAGAACTGGCTCCAAAGGGCTATTACACCTCTGAGGACTGGTGGGAGGTCTTCCCTCAGTCTTCCTTCCCCGTTTCCTTCAGACCTTAAGTTAAGTTTTCTCGTCCTCTGATCATCTTTGTTTCATCCCTTTGGGCTCTGCCCAGCTTGTTTGCATCCCTCTGTGATGGTGCTCTCCAGGTGAGACCTCACCAGTGGTGAGCCATGCCAAAGGAAGACTCCATCTGCCTTAAATCCAACAGTTGTCTTAACTGATCCCGTTTTTAATGGCTTTTTCAGGAAAGAAAATGTCAATTGCTCTCGTGGCCCTGTTGTATCAGTGAAGAGGGGGACGGATACTGTGGTGGAGAAGACAAGAGGATCTGCCCATCGTGGTGGGATTTCTGACTGCCTGCAGCCATGGTCTTCCAGTTGGTAAAAAGCTTTTCCAAAGTGGAAAAAAAAAATCTTTCGTGATCCAAACGTTTTGCATTATGAGTTTGATTTCAGTGATATTTTCAGACCTGCTCTGGTTTTAGTGTGTCTCGTTTTGCAAGGATGAGAACATTTTGTGCTGATGAAATTGTTCGGCTTAATTGCATGCTAAAAGCATGTTGATGTTTATATTATGTGAGTATTAAATTTAATCTGCAATATTAATCAGTAGCAATGTAAACAATGTATTGACTATTATCTTTGCCAGGTTGTATCTGTATATAATTTAATATTTACAACAGGTGTTTAATATTTCATATTGTGTGATAATGTTTCTCTGTTACTGTTCATCAGGGACAAGAAAAGAAATAAAGGGTTTAAACTGCAGCAAGGGAGTTTAGATTAAACATCAGGACCATTTTTTTCTTATGGGGAGGGCAGTGAAGCACTCGAGCATTTTTCTGGGGCGATGAGGAGCTGCCATGACCCCAGCATCCCCAGCCCACGCTGCCACGTCAGGACATCGCTCCAAGTCCCTTTTGTCCCCATTTTCCCTACAGGGAAGGGAAACTCCAGAAGTGGCAACCTGTGGGAAGGCTTTCTGGTAAAATAGCCCTGAAAACTCATAGATTTGATTGTCCTAAAGGAACCATTTTCTTTATTTTGTAGAAAACCAAGAGGATTAAAGGCAAGATCTGGACTGACTAAATTTTGCTTTGATTGGGACATTGGGGTCATTGAAGTACTTAAAAATGAACTACCCAGAAAACCATGGTCTAATTTCTCCTGCTCCCAGAGTCACCTAAAATTTAGCCAGCACTCCCTGGCAGAACTGAAGACCATGTACCCAAAGTCAGATGATGGCATGTGCCTGAAGATGAAGCTAAAAAACCTCTGCATAAGAAACTGGTTGTATTTTTTGCTTGTAAAACTGGCATCTGTCCCTCGGGTCTGCTGCATGCCTGGAGCATCCAACTCAGGCACAGCATCTTTCATCCCAAATGTGGAGGGCAGAAGAACCTGCTGCCATTCATCTTTTACATAATAACCTGGAGCTAGAAAACTTGGTGGAGATGTCTACTCTTCAACATACAAGATGCTTTGGATCCTGCAGGAACTTTATTTTTGCTTTCCAAAGTGCAATGGCCATCACGTAGCGGTGGCAAGGGAAGGACGGTACGGTGAGAGTGTCTGTGGAGTAGGGTGTCACGTCACAGGGTATATGTTGTGAAAGCCTTGGGAATAAAAGCAGAAAAGATGCATTTCTCAGCCCCCCGTGTCTCAGCAAAGGTACATAACACCAGTGGTGAACTCATACCACTTTTATAGACCTCAGGGAAGGACATGCCTTCAACAATATCCAAATTACTGAGACACCCAAATTACTTTTGAAAAAGTTTCCCCCTACCCCAGCTGTTTGAGCAGTTCTAGAAGTTTTTCCCACCGTTTCCTTACCTGGTGTGTCTCTTGTCAGAAGATGCCAGAAGATCACGCTGAGCTGAGGAAGCCTGGGCTGTATTTCGGCCATGTCCTCGAACCCTCGGAGCTACAGGAGGACGATTTCCTTGGATCTGGCTCTCGATTCCCAGCACTGAAAGAAGGGTAATCCACCCTATTTTCTTCAAAAATTATTTTAAGATCTCATGGAAAGCGTTATATAAGAGCTAAACAGCATTGTTATTTTTCACAACTTAACCGCACTTAGCACATTTTTTTACTTTTAAACTAGAAAGGTGTTTTTTTTTATTATTATTATTTTCCAGGAAGCCATTTAGTTAAATTATATTTTAATAGTCTTTCAACAGGCTTTAGTACAGGAAATAAAGTAGGCACAACTTATGCACCTAAGCTCTGATTTGCATTATATTTCCCCACAAAAACTATATATTCGTTGTTGCTATGAAACCAGAAGTTTTGCTTAGATCAGATCATTTTGTTCTCATGTCATGGATAAAGGAACCGAATGAACAATGCACCGCTAATGGTTTTCACTTTAAATCTACTTAAAGAAACCTTTCACCTCCCACACTTTCCAAACAAATAAGGTCTTTTTAAAATGGTTTTGGTAAGTTTAGTGCTCCTGAAAGTGCCTTCTGCAGCACACGTGGGAGAAGCAACGAGAGGGGTCCTGGGGCAACTCATTGGCCTGGCAATTTGAGTTTTGCAATGATTTATGCCTTGGTTAAGTTGAGGGGTGGTTTTTGCTTAGGTACCAGTTCCCCCCTTCAATAGCGGGGGGCTCTGAGGGTCCTCTTGCTCCCGAGTCCTGAGCCCCGGTGGGAGCCCAGTGTGGCACCAGCGTGTTGATGGTGAAATGTTGAAAATGAGAATATAATTTTTAGTTGAATAGCTTTTTCTGGTTGCCTTTTTGAAGAAAGCTGCGGTTATGAAAGATTCACTTGACTCCTGGAGCTGGGTCTTTAAGGGCAGGAAAAAAAAAAAAAAGATGTGAATGCTGGGGTAAAATTACATTTAGGCGACGATGTGTCTGGCCTTGGGCAAGGCAGGCAGGTTCTCTGTTTCTTTTGCCTGCTTGTGCATATGTACAGTGTGCATATATGTCTATATCTATAGCTATATCTATATCTAAAATATGTATTTATACATGCTGTATATGTAAATGTATATGTATACTGTATAGCTTTAACAAAAATTCTTGCATATATGAATATATATGAGTGTGTGTGTATATACACACACACTTTTTTATATATATATATACACACACACACACACACACACACATAAGCATATTCCTGAAAAAGGAGTCAAAGAGAGAAATATTCTCTTGCTCCTGTCCTCATTTAATTCTAATTGTGGATGATGGATTGCATTTATATGGTTTCCTCTAATCTCTTTTATTTAATACAAATATATCTCTGTAAGAATTCCTCAGAAGAACTGTGGGCAGAAAGCTAATTTAGCCTCTGTACTGATTCATATTCCTTCCCCGCCGCAGACATAACGGTAATGGGCTTGTAAAAGCCGGTGTTTGCAGAAAACCCCCACCTGTTTCAGGGAGCAGCTCTGGGGTGTCTCGTGAACCCCCGTCTTTCCCCTGTTATCAGCAGGAGGGTGGCTGTAAGAATAGCGCCTGTGTAACAGCCCGCGAATGGGAAACGAGATGCAGCAGCCAAAACTGGAATGAAAGTCTCTTTTTAGCTGCTGAACAGAAGATAGGAGTTAAAATATGCAAGTCCGTGACAGAGCCAGAAAAATGTGCGCTTTGTTAAAATTAACTAGTGAGGGCTGTTCTCCATCCTTCCTCCTCAGCCGCCACAGTAAACACCACAGCTCCTCTCCAAACAGGAGCTTATTTTTGGGTTCACCTTGTGCAAGCTTTGACCCTGCCATCCTGATTCTTGTGTTGGAAGCACTGGGTGCCGCTGGCTGCAAAAATCTCCCCAGATATCCAGCCTGGTGTGTATATGCATATATATAGATAGATACATATTTACAAGTCTCTAGCTGCTCTCTTTGTAAAACAAACTTTCAGTCTGTGAACTGAAAAAAAAATACAGAAAAATCAATGGTGCATAAACCTCAAGTTGTTTGGAGCGAAGCGATGCTGTCTGTAAAATCAAAATGTTTCTAGGGCTTCTTTTGCTGCTATAGATATGTCATGTCATGAATTACCTGCTTCACTAATGCAGTGCTTGTGGCAAATTTACTCTCTCGATTTAGACTGAGTATGCAGGGACCCTGAGAGAACAGCCCCGAATATTAACCTGGTTCCTACCACTGTTGCTTTAAAGAGGAGCATCATTAACTACGACTTAGCTCATTAAAGCAGGGATGAAAGGAGAGGGCAGCTCAGAGCGAGGGGAATTAACCCAGCAGGGAGCAGGGAGAGGGATGGAGATGAAGGGACATGTAATATCCAACACGCAGGGCTCTAGGAGCTGATTGGTATGAGACATTTTACAGATAGCCCTTAAAATTTTGGGAAATGTTTGTTCTGCTCAGGCAGCAGGATTTTCTGGGGTGGGGGAGATACCTGGGAGTAATTCAGGATAAGCCCCATGCCACACGTAAGCCACAAATCCAAATGGGTTTCTTTCAGGCTCTTTGCAAACTTTGGCATTAAGCTTCCAGCAGTTATACTGGTTAAACTGGTGGTCTTGTACAGATAAAGAGAAGACAGCTAAGGGTAAGGTGTCACCTCTCCCTTTTGCATCCTCAAAGACAAACTCCCGTAAGAAGTTGTCAGCAGTTTTGGGGGCAGGAAAGGAGCAACACCTATGTCTTTCCCCTTGAAACCGGTGCTAATTCCTGGCTGGTTTGGATGGGAGCAGGAGGGGGATTAGAAGAAGCACAAAATGTGACTGTTGTGATCAAAGCGAACTTTTCAGTTTGTTGCACTGGGGTGTGATACACAGCGTGGCTGTTTATACCTCCAGTAGGTTAAATTAGCATCATTATCCCTTTACGAATGAGTAGATATTACTATGCTGCCTCTTAAAAAAAGCAATTACCGTATCTATTGGGCAGTACATTAAATGACACCATTTAATTACAGCCTAATTTATCTCTGAATGAAAAATATTTAAAATTGCTGTACAGTATATTATTCCATTCAATTACTGCAAATCTCTGTCCGTTTGCTGCCACGGATGAGCTCAGTTGACAAGCTGGCCGCACACACCAGCAAGCACTTGGCTTTTTCTCTCCCATGCCTGGTGAATCAGCTCCAAATTCAGCCCCAGCAGCCTGATTTCTGGCTCTGATGGCCTTTTGGAGCTTTAGCGGAGGTGAGATGTTTTCCAGCCATCCCCAAATAACGAGGGCTGAGTTCAGCATCGCTGCTGCTGAGCCCTCCTGAGAAGCTGCAGTTCTGTGGGTGCTGGAGCCCTTTGGAAAGCTTATGCCAAATGGGATGTCTCCTCCTTGGAAAAGCTCCCAGAGTATTTCCATAGTAGGCACTACAGGAGGTCAGCTTTGGGCCTATCAGGGGAATCCCAAATCAAGCCACTCTAGGATTCAGGAAGAGGTTGGAACATCTTTAAGGGACATGGGATGATATCCCAGCCTTACTGAGGTCAAAGAGGAGTTGATGACCACGTCCCTGGGGTCTGGGTTTCTCCTGGGGTCTCTGGCAAGGGCTCCAAGGTTAACCTGGAGGGAAGCCAAGCTGAAATCCAACAGTGGCCCATCCTTTTAGTCCTTCTAGCAGAGTTACATCATGTGCCAAAAGTTTACATTTCACAAAATCCCTTGTGTTTTCAGCCACAGAAGCTCAACAAATGAAATAATCATGGGAAGATTTGCCAATTCGGCATAGATTTGGGCAGAAAGAGCTGTTGCTGCTAGCCAAGGACAGATAATTTGCTGTCCATGCTGCTAACGAGTCACAAGAAATGTGCCTGTTTTACCTGTGTGTGACTAATGGACCAGGAAAAAAGGGCTTTAAAATAAATAAATAAAATAGCCACGCCTCTGGCCATATGCTCGGGGTTGATGTTATGTCGTGCCCCATTTAGCCATGCCACGTTTGAAGTCGGTGGCAGGAGGGTGCATGGGACACCGGAGCAGTATGCTGGGGAGTTTAAGAAAACCCTTCTTCATTTGAAAAAAGAGAGAGAGAGAAGATTAAATTATTAAATTGAATTTATAATGCCGTTTCTGGCAAGGTCTGTTTGCTGTTTGAAAGGGCAGACATGGATGTGACTGTGTGCCACCATGGGATGATGCTGCCTAGCCGAAGGCAGATGTTCCTCATCGCCACTTGGGCTCATGGCATACCCTCGGCTCTCGCCCCAGCTTGCTTTAGCCCAGCAGAAGAGGAAAGTGCCTGCAAAGCACTTTTCCATCAGCTTTAAGAGCTGGCAGAGGTGCTAAGTGCCCTAACGATGCGATCCTGTTTGCACAGAGTTGTGGGAAGCGGGAGAGAGGATTTCACGGCTTTGGGAATACAAAGGGCAAACACTGTTGAAAGAATAACACTTTTGTGCAGCAAACCAGAAGGTACACAGCTGCCCACTGGAAGCCTTTTAAACATCGGATGGCCATTAAACATACAGTCACAGTCTTGCAAAGTGCAGCGCGAGAGGGAGGTTATTTCTATTATTACGATTTTCTGTGATACTGACGTCTTCTGAGCAGCCTGAAATTGGGCAAGAGGTTTAGGGAAGGCTGGGAAACGGAGGCAGGCAGCGTTCCTGCTGCTTTTGCCCCGAGCTACAAAACTCCCTGTGTTAAAGAGGTTTTCTTCAAACACAGGTGCCATCGCTGCTTCATCCCAGGGCTATGAAATATTCAGGCGTCCCGTTGTGAAGGGGAGGAAACCAACCCCCTTTCCGGGGAGTCCTCTGGCTCCATGGCAGCGCGAGCCCTGGCTCTAGAGCACGGATTTGAGCACATACCCGGAGATTTGAGTGCTCGAGTGCTTTGCTGAACAGGCTTGCTTTAAATATATGTTTAAAGTTAGGCATTTTTCAGCCTGGGACCTGGCACTAACAGACACATCAGCACCCAGCAAAGGACTTTTCTCACCAGGATCTCGCAGCGCTTCGCAAAAGGGGAATGAGATGCTGATCTGCCCTTAGCAAAGGGTGAAAAAAAGGAGAAAGAGGGAAAGGGAAAGAAAAATTTTGGAAAAGTAAAAGAAAAAGTAAAAGATAAAAAGGAAAGACAAAGATAAAATGAAAAAAGAAAACAAAAAAGAAAAGGAAAACAGAAAAGAAAAAGGAAAAGAAAGAAAAAGAAAAAGGAAGCTAAAACTAAAAGTAAAACTAAAAAAGAAAAAGAGAAAACGAGAAAGAAAAAAAGAAAAAGAAAAAGAAAAAGGAAAAGGAAAAGAAAAAGAAAAAGGAAACTAAAAAGAAAAAGAGAAAAAGAAAAAAGAAAAGGAAGACTGATGGTAGACTACACCCTTTCGCATGATGTTGTTTTCATGGTTGGTTGGCAAATAGGAAAGATGCTGGTGATGGGAAGATCAGACTAAAGCTTTAAGGCTCATTTGCCCTTAAAAACCAACAAAGAGTATGGTCAGGTACAAATTAGGAGCCCAGAAGCTACTCAGTTCACATTCAGAGCTACTCAGAAACAGCCTGGAAAGGCTCTTCCGGACTCAAAATCCTTCTCCGGCCATGGAGAAGATGTGGGTTGAGCAGCTCCCGGCAGCTCCGTGCTTGTGACCATCTCTGAACTACTCACCAAGTGGGTTTCCTTGCAAAGAAAAATCAGTTTTCTTTCCAGATTGAGAAACATTGTTCCTTTTTCTTCAGCCTTGCAGTTTCTTTTTCATTATGGCTGGGAAAAGGGAACAGAAATATAGACACGGGCGAAACGTGACAGTATTCAGCTTAGTAGGGAATCTGGGGCAGTATTTTGCTCTTAGATCTGTACCGCAACTCTCATCTTTATTAGAGAGGTTGACAACTGTGCTTATTTCTCTGTGTGATAAATCTACTGTAGTAAAAGGCTGTTTCCAGATGGTAATAGCTGGCATATGGGAGTATACACACATATAAGCAAAACATCAGTACCCCCAACAGAAACCGTCAGCAGGCTGGTCAAAAATTCCTCAATTTTAATGGTGTGTGAAACGTCATGTGAAATGCATTCACTCAATAAAAATCACGGGAATGCTATTTTCAAATGAACTCTTTAATTAAGAATTTTTTCTTTAGTCTAAAAGTTTCACTTGGTCCTGGAACAGCAAAAAAAGCCAACACAGCCGATCTTAGCAAGATGAAACAAGAGTATTAGAAAACTAGGGGTGGGGGGGGGGATGGGGGTGTGTGGAAGAGATAATTTAGGTTGTAAAATGCTAATCAGCTTCTGGGATTGCAAAAGCATTTGCTTGGGGTTTTTTTGGCTGCAAATACATTTACCATGAAGACACACAACTGCATTCAACTTGGGGAAAACCAGGCTGGGAGCTGTCGTGCTTGCGGAGGAGGTGGGGTGGGAGCAGCTCTTTGCCCCCCGAGGCAGACACGAAGCTGTCACAGCTGTAATGTACCTTTCGAAGCAGGTTAAATCTCCCGCTCTTCGTTACCGTGTGATCTATAGGAAAGCGCTGGCTTTTGCCTGTTTGTTTCACATTTGGATGGTGTCGCTCACATCCGCACCCGGGACGGGAGGTGAGCAGGGTTGGGAAGTCACGCCGTGTCCTCCCCTTCCTCCCTCTTGCCGTGACTTTCTTCTGCTTCTGCCTGCAAATCTAATAAAACACAAACCCTGTGCATTTTGCAAAGCCTTTAATTTAAAACGCTATCCATATATCCAGTCAGCTTTATTTTGCCACGGATGGTTTTTTTAGCTGTATTTGCTGCTTTTGCATTTTTTTTCTGGGGTCTCTGCTCTGAATCTCCTTGGATTTGTGGTCAGGTTTTGCTCTAGGGACCACATCTGCCCCCACCCTCCTGCCTTCATACTCCTTCCCTGCACAAGTCCTTCCACGCAGCCACAGAAATATGCTATGTATTGCCTATGTGCTATATATTGTCCGTCTGCTCTATGTGATCTGTGTGCTACATATGGCCTACGTGCTCTATAGCTATATATTAGTATTCCAAATACATTTACATACAGTAATTGCTATAGGCACTAACAGATTTTGCCTAGAATCACCCAGGTTTGGTTTATTTTACGAAGGCAGCTCCCTAAGCCTGTCTTCGGGGACACACCAACCTCCAGCCTGCAGAAGGGTATGTTGTTTTTCCAAGGTAAACAGTCCCATATCCACGCTGGCTCCCACTCAGAACGTATTAGCGTATGGATTACATGTAATGCAACCCATTATGCAATGCAGCCGGGATTACAGCCCGATAAACTCCATGTAAGCGCGAAGCTTTGCAAAGCCGAAGCCGTCTTTAGCAGCCCTTGAGTGATAGTTACCGATGTGAGGCTGCTCGTGCGTGGTGTTTAAAGGCTCAGGTCCCACGGTTTTTAGCTTTCCATTTCAAATAACCCGGGGAGCTGAGCCTCCAGCCCGCCTCTCCCCGGGGAAACACCTCGGTACGGGGTGCCCATAACCCCAGGGGAAACATTTGTGGTGTTTCGGCTCCTGGGACACATCCTGATGGGGGATGCATCCCTGCCACAGGGTGTGATGCCTTTTGCAGCATCCTCGGGTCCTCCTCGCTCCGCTCAAACACTGTCCACCTGGTCCAGAATTACACAGCTGGGGCGATGTCTGCCATAAGGTTATGTTGTCCGCACGGCCTTTTTTTTCTTCTTTTCCCCAAATCCAACTAAACTATCTGCCATCCTTTGCCTTTTTGGAGTATCGTGATAATTGTGTTGGAACAGAGGCTTTCATTACTGAAAGCAATAGCTTGCAACTGGAGTGACATGAATTATTTCTCTACTGAATGCAGAATTATTTAATCCGAGGCCAGGATTTGAAGCCAGCGGTATGGGGTGGACGCGGATGCCACACAATCCCAGTAGTAGAGACATGGGGCTGCTGCTGATTATCTGGGGTTGGGGCTTGGGCAGGGCATAGCCTGCTTTTCAGGTAGGATTTTGGGGAATGAGGAGGTGTCTGATCTGATAAAAGGTGACCTGCTGCAGGAACCAGCCAGCATCAGGATTTCCCGAGCCTGAGGTTTAGCCTGTTCAAAGCTGTATGAGTCTGTCGTGGAAAATGAGAGAACCTGGAATTGCAATGGTCGTTGATAACGAGAGAGCTGGTGGGGATATTAATCTTCCTGCTTTCAAGGTTAAGCTTAATTAACCTCTGACTATTAGACGCCAGGGTGAAGCCTCGCAGGAGGGTTGGAGCACCCGAGGGTTGCCGGTTTCCATCCCTTAGAGCAACAAAGATTTTTTCCAGCCCACCTTGCCCAGTCAGCCCAGCAGCCCTCAAAATCCCTGTCTTGCCTTCCTGAGCTGGGACCGAAGGATGCAAATGGTAAAAACACTGATGAATACAGGAAAATCAAAATTTCCCAGGGGCGGGGAGGATTTGGGGTTGCCACCGCCTCTCCAGGTTGGCCCAGAGGAGTGGAAGCTGCAGAGCAGATGCAGTAAAATATGCTTGGTCCAGGGGAAACACTTCTCTAAGCTGTTGTAGGTTATTAGGACCGTACAAAGCCGGGCTGTGCCATAGGGATAGAAACCTCCGGGCTGCACGGCGCCTGCAGAGCAAGACCTTTTCTAATCCCTGACCTCTGTGCAGCTAATGCAGGAGGTTAAGGGAGTGAGGACAGATGCTCCACTCCTGTAGAAACACCCGACTCGGCTGCTGCCACACGTCAGGTTTTGTCCTCCCAGAGAGCTGCTGTTGAAGACGGGGAGAGAGGGAAAGCAGCAAGGAATCATGTCTGATTAATCAAATAAAAGCGCGCACGTCCGCGGGGATCAGATCAGCCCTGCACGGGAACATGAATGCCACCATGCCGGATTAAGCCCCCATCCATCTCCTTCAGCATCTTGCACCGATACTGGCCATCGCCAGATGTTTCTGGGGAAGGTGTAAGAAAGTCTGGGAGCAGTCAGAACCACCCCTCTCCCTGCCGATGTTTTCTCTCCTCTGCCTCTCTGCCCTATTTCTCTGCCGTGCAAACGGGACTGCGGTGGCCGCTTTGCTCCAGGCTGCAGGACAGGCTCTGTCTGCTGGAGGGTTTCTTTATTTTTTTTAATTTTTTTTTTTTTTGAGGTGCTATTTATCACCGTTGCAACTGGCAGAAAATGCTGCATTTGTGGTTGGCGGCGGAGGTCGCAATGTGACCCACGACACCCTGCCAAAAGGCACCGGGGACGTGGTGGGGACGGTGGGCTCCCAGCGCTGGGCTGGGCTGCTCTCTCCTGGGGACACCGCAGTGTCCCAGCCTCTCGTCCAGCAGCACGGACACAGCCGTAGAAATTCCAGCCAGCTCAGGGAAGGGAGCGAGGCAGCGGCTGGAAACACTTTGCAGCATTTCTTTCGTATTTGAAGTTTTCCCTGTCCCCCCGGCAGCTCGTACTCGGCACGTTAAATCACTTTGCCTCCTTCTCCTGGCACTAAGCCTGCCGGAGGCAGAGCCGCAGCCCCTGCTCTGTCCCCAGCCACGGTCCCAGAGGACACAGGACATGGATTTTTCCGAGCCGTTCCCTCCAGCAAAGGCAAACGACGGGCAAAGCCCAGGAGTGGTCAGCTGGGGACAGGCACTGGGGCCCCAACACGTGTCCCTGCCTTGGTGGATAACTTCAACACCTTCCTGGCCTTAAGGCACGACCTTCTCTTCATCTGCCCCTGCTCTCGCTTTATTGCCCTCCTTAACGTCTGGATCCTGTTGCTCTTTGCAGGGCGGAGGGCTGGTGTCCATCACGCTGCTGCAAATGTGTCTTGTGTTGAGCCTCCACGAGCGCAGCTGTGCTGCGGAGATGCTGATTATTTTTTTTCTCTAGAAATAAGATCCATCTTTTCTTAGATCTGCAGGGCTAATTGAGCAGAGGAATTGATTACCATGGGCATGAAAAATTTCTTATCTCTTTAAATCCATAAAGACTCGCACCGCTGTAGTTACAAAATCCCTGTAAAGTCCCTGAGGTGTGTTCTGCCGAAGAGCAGAGATGCTTGCGGGGTCCCTTCCTTGAGAAACACCAAATCCAGGGAGTGATGCCCTATTGCCTGATGCCTTTTCAGACAAAAGCCACGATTTTGTCTCAAGTGGCTCCATGTTGCTCCAACCAGCAGGACTTTTCCCCAGCCATAGTGGTGGAGACCATGGTGGCAGCTTGTTTTTGGCTGGGAATGGGGCTGATGCGGGTACGTCTGAGCTCACCGGCACCGGAGAGCGGGCACCGACATCTCCCCAGCTCCACCACGGCACTGTTCATCTTTGGCACACTCTTACCCACCGGCCTGAAATGCACGGGACTTAGAATCATGGAATCACAGAACGTTTTGGGTTGGAAGGGACCTTAAAGATCATCTAGTTCCAACCCCGTGCCATGGGCAGGGACACCTTCCACTAGACCAGGTTGCTCAAAGCCCCATCTGACCTGGCCTTGAACGCTTGCCGTTGCTTGAAAGAAATGAGATATACTTGGTGGTAGGAAACTTGTCACGGCGAAGGACCATGGTGCCAGGTATCTAATATTTTAATGTATGTATTTAATATTTTTAAAAGGTATTTTAAACTGAGCAAAGTTTCTGAACTCCAGGAGGAAATACAGTGAGAGGCACTGTCCCCTGATGCATTCAAACAGCTCTGATGTTTAAATTCTGCCTTTTGCCGTGAACCTCAGCATCCCTCGCTGACAACTGTGTGTGCAGTCACACAGAGTATTACAGGCACCAAGCGTTACAGTTTCAAGCCAGGCTTTGGGAGACTCTGTGTGTTTGTGACGAATCCTGGGCCATTAGCAATTGCTTCATTTCTTTTTCCTCTAGGATATTGTCAGCAGCCTAAAAGTGGATGCTTTTTTTTTTTTTTTTTTTTTAATGTATCCTTTGTGGGCAGAACCACGTAGTGAGTAATCTGTGTGCTCCAAACAAGATAATGCAATGATACAGTGGACCCCCTGCTTGGCTGGAGATTGCTAGATAGTATATGGTATTCTGGTGAGATAATAACCCCAAATGGAGCGAGTATTTCCCCCTGCAGCATTTATATCAAATACTTAAGGTAGCCCTTTGTGGACAGGGAAGTCAGAGGTGCTATCATCTGACTGGAGAACAGAAAATATTTGAAAAGAAGGGAAAAAAGAGCCAGTCATTGAGATGATCTTATTTTCTTGAACTTGCAAGGCTGGGAGGCTGGGGGATGAAAGGGGATGGAGGGAATAATTGGAGTTATAAAGTGTGGGCAGCAAGCTTGCTGCTGGGTGAGTTAATGAGCTATATGAAAATTAAATCCCTGGCCCCAGAACCCTGTGTGAAGATGCTCTCCCTTGTGTTTTTTCTTGCTGGCTGTCAGCAGGTACTAGAAAACAGGATGCACGGTGGCATGGGTTTTGCCATAGATGATGCCAGGCCAACCCGCTGTTACCCGATTTCTTTCTTCGAAACGGAGCAGACTTTCCGGACTTTACAGTGGCTGCGGTCTGCCTGCCTTCCCTAAAGCATCGGTCGTGTGCTGAGAGGAGATTACAGCAGGAGTTTGAGGGTCAGTGTTGTTATTGTGGGCTGGGGAATGGCTGTGAAAGCAAGGGGATGGGTTAGAGGTGATAAAAAATAGGGCAAAATGCCATATTGCAAAGGGGAGCTCATGAATTTGGGAGATGAAGCAGATTTTCCCATAAACTGAGGGCTCATGAGCGCAAATTACAATGAGGAGAAAGACCTTGGTGCATTTACTATGAGCAACTTATATGCGATGCTGCTGGAGAAAAGAAAAATGTGACCCTAAAGCGTAACAAGCAAAATAGAGATGAGGAAATATTTAAGCACCCTACGAAACGCTGGGGAAATCTCTGTGGGAATGTGCCACAGAGTTCTGGTCTTTGCCCCCAAAAGGCTGAGTTTAAATCGCAGCAGGTGCAGCAAAGGGTCGCTGGGAAGGGCAGGGGAAAAGGGGCCTATTTTAGGCAAGGAGATAAAAAATATCATCTGTGTTTGGCCGAGGAGGTTGGGAGAGGACGTGACGCCTGCCTATAAATACAGCAGGAATGTAAACATCAGGGAGGGAAGCAAACTGATTTAACTCAAAGGGCGATGTCAGCAGAAAAACAAATCGCTCTGAACTGGGCAGGAATAAATCTAAGAGGAGATCAGCACACAGTTATAGGATCCTGGCACGACTGGGGCTAATAGGATCATTGGGGGTGAAAGACCTCAAAACTAATTTTGAGGCAGAGCTTGTTAAATTGATGAAAGATCTGACAGGGCTGTTTCTGCTGGCAGCAAACTGGGGGCTGAGCTGGGAAATCCCTTTGGGTATGTATTGCTGTAAACTCCCTGACTTGCATCCACAGTGTCCCAGTGACCCTGAGCTTATGGTAATATTAGTAGTGACTTTTAATAGCACCACATGATTTTTTAAATTTTTTTCCATGCCTACCCCACCAAATAATGTGGAATATCTGAAAATGCCTCCTTGCACCAGGCTGGATGGCTGTCAGGGTTAGCACGGGGGGCTTCCCAGCAAGGTCCCTGCTATAAGTACAAAGGAGGGGCAGCAATGCAAAGCCACCCGTAAATGAGCTCACGCGGGTCCCGTGCTGATGAGCAGAGCGAGAGCAGAAATGCTGTTATTAGTCCCCGAGTGCTCAGGAGAGTTAATGAGCCTGGGCACGGGTTGGGTGCCGTGCCTGAGCCGGCTCCTTTCACCTGGGCTGGGGCGCTGAGCCGTGCCTCGGCGATGCTGGGTGGTCCCAAGGCTGTTTTTAGGAGCTTGGAGAGGGTGATAAAACCAGCACAGCTTCAACTGGTGAGGCAGGCACGGACCGGAGGATTTGGTGGGGTCTGGACGTTGTAAAAGTGGGCCAAGCAGTGTCGCAGGCTGCGTGATGCTCTGCCCTGGGGACAGGGGAGGCAGCGGGAGCTTGGAGGGACCGGGATGAAGGATGCTAGTGGTGGGGGATGCTCGGCAATGCCTGGAAGAAGGATGTGTGCGGTCGTGTGGGCACAGCAGAACCACTGTGAGCTGCTGTGTACTGCTCCTGTTATGGGAACCACAATATTGCATTAGTGCTCTATAAAACAGCAGCCCAGAAATGGGCAAAACTGACTTTTTTTTCCCCCTAGTTTGAATATTTCCTGCATGCTGAGAGCCTCCAGACAGATGAATTGTAAAGTCCTCTTGGTGCTTTTTGGGATAGGCCCTTGCAAGGAGGTTCATGGGCTGCCAGCCACACTTGGGATTTTGGAAGGGGTCATGCGAGGGAAGTGGGAGAGGCTTCCCTGGGGGGAAAGGGTGTTTGTTGCGCAGCAGGAACAGACCTAGGAATGATTTCCCTATTTTTTTTCCCTAGGCATTTCAGTTTTGTTAATCGGACGAAGCTTGCAGATCTGTTAATTCGTTGGACTGGAATATGCTTAACCTCGTGATGAGGGTGTTTGGATAATGCGTTTGGGAGGCTGTGCTGTTTGGGCACAAAGGGGTTTGCTAAAGCTCATGTGGGGTCACAGTGACCTAATTACGATTTAAGGGAAATGCTGCTTTTGTAAATGGGCTGGGTTTCACATAAAGGAAGAAGGTACCTGGAATGTGCTGTCAGATGTAGGATATGGCGTTAAATGAGCATGCAAATTAGATGGCTCTCATTATAAAAGGGCAAGTTTGATGAACAGTTCCTGAGAGCTTTCCCCAGAATGACGCCTTTGACTTCTGCCGCTCGTCTTATTACGGCAGGACAAGGAGGCTGGGCGGGTGGGAGGGATAATGAACTGCTGATAACGCTGTGCCTTGGAAGAGCACGGCTTTGATGCTGGCAATAAAGAGCGATCATTTTGCTGCTGAGCCCAGTGCCAGTAAATCTGTGCATCATCACAAAGTTTAGCACGGCTGCTCGGGAACACGGCAAAACCCCCATCAAGCCCGGAGCGGCTGAGGTTCGTTTGAAAGTCAAGGTCAGTGTCGGTGGAGGTTTTTGCCAGGTCTCATGTCTAATGTCCTGCTGGGCCTGGCATGGGCAGGTGAGTCTCTCCTGGGTGTATTTACAGTCAAACCCAGGGCTGCATGGGAATTTCCTCCCAGCACCTCCCAAAATTCTCCCCAGGAGCACCCCAGCACCAAGGGCTGCCACCAGCCATGGTGGAGAACAAGTCAAGAGTCATCTCCCCGCACTTGACTAAGTCTTAGGGATGAAGCAGAGCTGGTTTTTTTCCTGCCTAAAATAATCTTGACTATTAAACCTCAAGCACTAGACCTTCTCAGCCTGATGATATCATTTCAGAGGCATAAGATTCCTCTCGAGCTTTCTACTTGCTGGAACAACCTGTGTTTCAGCTCAGCCCGCGCGTGCCGGCTGTGTGCTCCAGCCCAGCCAAGCACAAAGGCTCTGGGGATGTAAGCAAAATCCCATTTATCTTTTCTGAACGCCAACGGTTGGAGGATCAGAGATGTCCATCACATTTAGAAGCAGGTTAGAGGAATTTTCACATGCAGGGAATAGATTTTGCTGAATAAGATGGTTTTTGCTACCAGTCCTGCACTTGAAGATTAAAGCCTGCTTCTCATCAGCTGCGTTCCTGACTTTGGTGGTCACCTCCTTCGGTTTATCGGAAATATGCTAACAGACATGGGGAGAGCCTTGGGGTTAATGGAGTGGAACTGTATTTGTGGGATCTGTGCTGGATCCCCCAAGCGAGGCTGCAAAGGGTTTCCTTAACTTCGCTGCTCTCGTGGAAGAGGTATTAGGCTCTGAGACACATCTCCAGCCAAATGTCCTCAGGTGATGTAGATTTTCGTGGTTCTCCTGGCTAAGTTTTCTCTGGGACAAGGAAACTGATGCCCTCAGTATCTGTGAATATATCAGACCCAAAGAATTTTCCTTTTGGACTCATATTCTTCTGGACCAGAAATGAAAAGCCGTCCCATGCATTCTCCATGCCGCTTTTCCTCATCTCTCCTGCACCCTTAATCTTTAGCTGCAGGTTTGTCAGGGCCAGGACTACCCCTCGCAGTGTGTCTGTGCGGGTTTAGGCAATGAGGTCCTGGTGTTGGTTACACTCCTCAGCAGGAATAGAAATTCCCTTCAGCTGGAAGCCACACGAATAAACCCTTGAACTGTAGCAGACCCTACGCTGCTTTCCTCACTCTGACTACAGCAGTTAGCAGCCCTGTCATTGTCACTGTAATTGTAGGGGACTTGGAAACCCTGAGCCCTGCCAGAAACATAACTTAATCTTTTCTGAGATGTTGCTTTTGGGGGCTGAGCAGAGGGATTTGCTCTTCTCGTGGTGGCAGGGGACCAACCCTGAGCCCAGGGCTGGCGGGGAGGGTCTGGGGGTTGCTGCACGCTCCTGGCACGTAACGAAGAGCCCAGGTAAGGGCAGCACGTAAGCTTGTTACAGGGGCTTATTCGCCAGATGGACGAGCCGTTCCCAGGTAGATCTTATTTTTCATTAATATGCCATTAGCCTTATTCGTGTGCCCTGCTCACCTCTGGCTGTGTCATCATCTGGCGGAGAGAGATTGTGTTTCCAGCTCAGCCTGTCCTTGGCATCGCATTGCCGTCGCTCCTCACCTCCCCAGCCGAAAACAAGCGGTGAGGGACTTCGGACCACCTGGCGACAGCCGCGACAGCCTGCTTGGCGTTCAGAGAGGTTCCCAAATGTGGCGCTGGGTCACGGTCCCGAGGCTATGGGGAAAGGCACTGGTCCCAGTGCAAGAGCACGGCTCTGCCGTCCCCTCCTCAGGTGATGTGCCATGGGGTGAGAGGGACTCTGCTCTGGCAGAGAAACAGGCTCCAGGGACAAACTCCTCCTCCTCGCTTCCCCTGCAGCCGAAATCGGGAGGTGACAAGCAGAGAGCGTAAAACCATCATGAAAAATTAATTAACCACGTTGCCCAGAGAGACTGTAGATGCCCCATCCCTGGAAACTTTCAAGGTCAGGTTGGACGGGGCTCTGAGCAACCTGGTCTAGTTGAAGGTGTCCCTGCTCGTTGCAGGGGGGGGTTGGACTAAATGACCTTTAATGGTCCCTTCCAACCCAAACCTTTCTGTGATTCTATGATTTGACTGCAAGAGATGCCAAAGGTTTCTGTATCTTCTCCAGGTGCACTCTCCTAGCATTACAAAAAAAGCCCGGGAGCTCAGAGCCGCTGGCAGGGTATTTGTGAGCTTTGCAGCATGTTGACACCAGGACAGGCAGTTTACACAAAAAACCTCGACCTGCGGCGCAGGGCAGAGTGATTCGGGGCCGGGAAACTGCTGGGTTCATCTGTAGCATCTATCAAACTCCCCTGAAAAACTAAAGCCTGGCAAAATCCCTCATCCTGTGTCATTCTTTCTTAAATGTTTTCCGTCAGTACATTTTGTTCTTCGTTTTCCTTGGGACATACTGAAGTGGGAGATTTTATAATGATTCACAGTGTTCTGCCGAGCAGCTTCAAGCAGCAACCAGGGAGTCTGTTAAATAGGCATCCAGCCCGGAATATTTTGTACACTATCTAAATGCAGCACTGTAATTAAAAGACATGCTTGAAATAAATGACAGAGGGCTTGGGGTTTGGGGTTTTTTTTCTCCTTTTTTTATCCCCAAGGGAGATGCAAATTGGGGGTTGAAGTTGCACTGAAGTATCAAAAGGCACAACAAGCACATTTGAACAAATAGTATCCAACAATGCCGGCCGACGCAATTACTTTCAAATACTAGATGTTCAGTTATCACCCAGGGAACTTTCTGTCTGATTAAAAATAATTATTGCTGGCGTTAAATCTGTTTAGAATTACTCGGTGCAATTCATCTCCTATCGCACACTGCTACCATATGCCTGGTTTGTTGAGTGGAAAAATGTCTCTTTCGTTCGGATAAATAATGCTTTGTAAATATTTAGAGATGAATGTTCTGGATCACTGAGCGGCTATATTTTTCTGATGATAAATATGTGCAAATGAGCTTGATTTTGGCGGCGGCTGCATTTGAGGCAGGCAGTATATGGGGCCGGATTAATCCCTATGTAACCGTGCAGGGGCCGTGCCAAGATGACTTACTACAGGGATGGCAAAAGGGTCATTTCTGCTGCTGAGTACACGGGGCAAAAGCAACTTTTAAAAGATTTAAAATCTATTAAGAGCAGTATCTGCAATGCTTTCCAGCTAGCCATGGTGGCGGGTATCTGGATATTTGGCAAATGCCGTGAATTTCCTTCATTCCCACTGCCGACATCCCGGGAGGACCCATGGGACATAGGGAAGGGCACAAAAGCTGGATCCCACATTGTGTCCGGATCTGACCCTGCTCCCCAACACCTGGAAGAAGGGTCTGCTCGAGGAGGGGGACGCACAAACCTCTCGGCATGCTCCAGACTCCTGCCAACCTGCCCACCGCCGTCGCAGGCTCATGGGGCTGGGTGGGACTGTGGGTTATTGCTCCTGAAACCGTCTGATGGCAAGGGAGCTGACGTTTTGCATCTTTCCCCTTCTGCACATCAAAAGCGCTGCGAAGAAACCGCTCAGCTCCGTGCCAAGGAACATATTTGCTGAACACATATAACCACCAGTACAGCTGCTCTGGCTGAGTCTTGGTGATTCACGGAAAGGGAATACAGCGAGGGCTGTCAGAGGGTGCACAGAGTATTTAAAGAAATATGGTTTTCTTTGTCCAGAGGCTTTAAACGGGGTGCGATCTCTCCCACCAGTAAGACAACGGGCTTTGCGAGGATTTCAGCTGGACACATCCCTCCGCTCCGCAGACACCTCCCAGGGAGCTGGGGTCTTAGATAGCATGTCTAAAAGATGAATTTCTTTCCCTCGGGATATGCATAGGAGAGAAGATGCAAGTCCCAAGCTTGCCGGTCATCTGTACTGAGGTCCTGCCACCTCTTTGTCTCCATCTCCTCTTTCTTCCAGGCAAATTAAAACCAGCAGGAGATCTCAGTCCTGCCTGACTGGGGCTGACTGTCTCAGTGAACGCTCTTTGGATGTATTTGCTTTGCATTCGATTAAAACATGAAGGCAAACAACGGGCATTAATGAATTCATTCGTTTATGATGACAATACGTTTTCGAGTCCTCCAATTGATTTGCCGAGCAAGCTGATAAAAAGAGCAAACCTTGCATTATTTACCACCCCGAGTCTAAATGTAATGTCTGAATCAACAGAGCTTGTTTGCTTTTTAAAATTCAAATGAGGATGACAATAATCTCCTTTTCAGGAGGCTGGCAGTCCCCCGCAGGAGGGGTTTTACCCACCTCTCTCAAAAAGATGTCAAGGCTTGAGGCCAGCCTGAAGGACCTGGTGTAACTCCTATTTCCCTGAGCTTCAAGGTCTACACTAACGCATACAGGGGCAGACGCAGGGTCAAAGTGTAAAAACTCAAAACCAGAGCAAAAAGGCTTTTGACAGTCAGCTGAGTCATCAGCTCCTCGTGGTTAATTAGACATAGTTCCTAATTAAAGTCATTATTTACCTTGGAAAGCAGGGAGACTGGGCTGCTCCAGCCCTCGCTGGGTGCAAGGCTTGGCTTTGACATGTTTTCTGGGGATGCCGAGAGGGAGGATGGGTGGGAAACGGAGGCACACAGTTCCTCTGGGTGCCTGGAGACAGAGAAAAAAACAGAAAGTAATAAATAGGAGCCACTGGGAGGGTCGGTGTCACCTCTAGTGCTCCGGAGTTTCCTCTGCACCATCCCATGTACAGTGGCAGCCACGGGATGGAGGGGGATGAGTGGTGGGAGCCCAGCTGACCATAGGCTGGATCAAAACCACCCCTGTGCAGGTTAATAAAAAAAAAAAATAATTAAAAAAGGTGGATTAAAGAAATTCCTTTCTCTCTCTGGAATATCGGAGGCAGCAGGCCATGTGTCTGCCTCCGTGCTCAACCCGAGAGTGGATGGAGCAAACCCATCCTCCGCTTTCCGCTCCAAAGTGCAACAGCATGTTCAAGCCTTGACCAAAGAGTCCATTACAAAAGCAAGTCAAAGCCTTGATTTAAACCAGCTTGTTTAAATATTTTCACGCTCCCTGTGGTTAGATTCCAGACTTTTGCTCCCTGATTACTTTAGCCTGGAAAAAAAAGCGATATGTCGGAGGGTGAAAAGAAAGGCCTGATTCATTGATGATGGCACAGCACTGCTGAACACAGGGTGCTACAGTTTCCCCAGGAATGCTTTTGGATCTTAAAATGTCCTGTAGTACATAAAAATAATGAAAGATTGCCAAGGAGCAGGGGAGATAATTTTGCCCAGTCTAATGACTTATGGGATGCTGTTTGGGTGAGTGGTGTTCCAGGGATGCTCCCTGGCTGCAATTAGCAATCAGTTGTAGTTACTAATGAACAGCCTGGGCTTTCAGCACCGTCAGATTATTTTTGTTCAAGATCCCGAAGGGACTTTGGGTTTCCTTGGCACCCCCTTCCCCGCATGCCCATGGCGAGGGGTCGGGATGACCCTCCCCATCTTGTTTCTCCTGAAGAGGCAGCTGTGGGAGGGCAGTGGGGGCTCTGGGGTTGTGCTGGCTCCGTGATCTGCTCCAGCTTCACCCACAAATTATTTTTGGTCATTACTGGCTTCCCGCTGCAGCCAGCTCCTGGGGTCTCTGGGGCATCTGCTGCCACGGAGACGCTCAGCGAGCAAAAACCTCCCAATGTGCTCACCTTGATGTCCAGACCCATATTTTCTTGGTTTTTTCCTTCAGCCAGGGATGTGCTTGCAGGAAGCCCTTCAAAAGCCACAAACTTTGATGTCCAGGGAAGAGACTGAGGAGATCTCGCCCATACCCCACATCTGACAGGCACTTGTGTCCTTCTCCCCTTTTGTTGGGGACATTGGGCCTGGCTGAAAGCCCATCGTGGCCATGAGCATCTCTCCAGGGCCATGGACCAGGCGCAGGATCAATGTTTTTTGCAGAAGATGATTTTTAGGAGGAAGGAGGCAGCTGATGGCAGCGTGCGCTCTTTCCAAACAAAGAAAAACAAGAGTGCCCCAAATAACTCCGTTCTTGCTGGCAAGGGGTATTTTTAACTAGCAACACGACACAAAAATAACACAGACGGCTGGAAAAAAAAAAAAAAGGAACGGCTGTTTTGCTGGGAGAGGAGTTTGTTGTGCTTCATGGGGAAAGCAAGCAGTATCTTTTCGGCAGGCTTCTCCCAGCTCTCCATTCACCATGCCATTCCCAGGAGGTGCTACCCATGGTGTTTGCATGAACATGGTGGATGTTTTTAGATGGCTGCTATAAAGTAGTCAAGGTTGAAAGGTCAGGCTTGGGTAAAAGCAGCTCCCAGGAGCCTGCTTTTACACCCTGGCCATGCTCTAAACCAAGAAAGAATTGGTCAACTTTACGGGTCCGTTCATCCAGAGATACCTTGGACATCTGGATGCTCTGGCTAACACTGTCGGAAGGCAGAAAAACCAGCTCTGACTCAGTGCCATGCCAAGAAATGACCTTTTTGCAACATGCCTGCCTGCAGCCTGCCTTCCCCATCATACAGCAGAGCCGAGGTTCCCCTGGACCACGTTGGGAGCGGGGCTGAGCCTGCCTGTGGAAGGGAGAGGGCTCTGGGACATCCTTTAGGGTGACCGGGGTTTTCTAGATGTGATAAGAGCCTTGTGGCTTTGGGGTAATTTATGTACATGCCTGTCAGCTGGCTCTTCCCTCAGTAAAGAGCAGGAAATGAGCTGGGGTAAGGATGGGATGTGCAGTGTGTGTGGGAAGTTTTGGAAAGAGGCTTAGACCCCTAGGCTACACGAGGCATGCGGAGGCTGCCAGAGATCTTATATATTTAGGTGGAAAAGCAGGCGTACCCCACGCAGGTAACATGCACACACATGCATATGGGAAATGAAGCCTCTCTTGCGCTTATCAGAGCTTCATTTGGGGAAAGCAGTCAGGAAAAAGAGCAGTTATGGAGGAAAATCACGTCCCGCGCTCATATAGCAGCCCCGTGCCGGGGGAAAATCAGGGCTCCCGTCTCGCCGGCCCCTCTCCGTGTTGCCGTGATGTGAGTCAGCTGCTTCCCTCCGCCTTCCCCTCCAGGATGAGTAATTCAGCCGTGATAACCTTTAAGGAGTCCTGGGGACTGTCACAGCTTCATATTTAAATGCAGCCTTGTGTTTTATTAGCAGAGCCCAGGATGGAGACAATGTGCCAGTGTAGGAAATGTGGAGGTGTCTGCTGGGGGTTCGAAGGAGAACCCCCCCCAAGAAATGCATTCAGTTCCTATAGGAGCATCTGCATTCGGTGGGGAGGGAGCCCCGTAACTCAGCCTTGCTGAAATTGCAGCAACTTCCAGTAAATCTTATTTGTGTTTTAATGCTTAAAAGCTCCAGCAGCTCCGAGAGCCCTTGCCGCAGCGTTGCAGCACCTGGAGCGAGCCTTTGCCGAGCAGATCCTTGCGGTGCCGCGGCCGTGCCTGGAAAAGGAGATCTGGCTGCAGCCTGTCCCCAGGGCAACCCGGCGGCGGCAGCAGCAATTCCGTCAGAGACTGTGGACCAAAATGTATGTTTCTGACTCAAAACCGGCCCCTCGATTTTCTTAGGCTATGGGCTCTCTGCAGGACAGGTTGCTTTCATAGAATCATAGAATCATTTAACTTGGAAAAGACCTTTAAGATCATCGAGTCCCACTGTAAACCTAACACTACCAAGTCCACCACCAAACCATGTCCCTAAGTGCCACGTTTCTGGCTCCTTTTATTCGTACAATGGCTTGGAGAGGTGAATCCTGGCCTGTGAGTGGGATATTTTGTGGTTCTGGGGTGCAAACTGGGGTCATTACCCCAAGCATGATGGGCTGAGTCCAGTGAGTGCTGCGATTTCCCCGAGTGGGTCCTGCACTGAGGCCGAGGGTAGCAAAACTCACACCAAGCCCTCTCCCTTTCAGACTCACACATAAAGCATCTATACCATGTAACCGATGTACCATAATTGCACTCGGGTCGGTGAATCAGACAGGCAAGCAATTTATGTCAAGATTTCCCCACCCCTCACCCCTTGCAAATTATAATGTACTATATTGTCATTATAGGATTATGATTATGTTTAATAAGTAGGAATTTTGGGTGCTGGCAACTCTTTAAACTTTACTGCGGTGATTTCTTTGCCCGTGCGGAGGCAAAGGCAGGCAGCAAAGTCACGCGGACAGAGAGGGCTGTGTGGCCGCCCCGAAGGAGATGGCTTTTGGAGGTCAGGATGAAAGGAGCTGTTGTGTGCGCACGTCTGCTGCCTGGCATGGGAAGGGCTTGGTGGTCAGCAGGGCTCATCATGTGTCAGCTCTGAGCAAAGTTGCCGCCCTTTGATTTTGGGACCGAGGGGTTTGTGTGATCCCCTGGGGTAACGTTCAGCTCTGTGTTGGCCATCATGTAGACCAGGGATGCTTCGGGCTTTGAAGTCATGGGGTTTTGCAGAAGTGTGTGATCATTCAAGGCAGCGCAAGGCCTTCGTTGTGGTCCTCTCTCTACACCAAGAACCTAGAAAGATGCTGGTGGCGATGCAGATGGTGAAAAAGCAGAGGCAAAGAGAGCAGGATGAGATGATAGCCACAGGTGAGCCATTTTAAAACCACTCCTGCTCTTAGGTGACTTGCACGTGCTGGTCGTGTCGTGCCTCTCTCACATGTTACAAGACCTATGCCTCAAGGGACTGTCCCCAAAGATGATGGGCGCGTGTGAGCCGTGTTGCTTGGCCAGCGACTGGTGACTCCTCGGCACCTCTCACTGCCCACGAGCTGTCCTGGTTAGGGGGAATAACGCAGGCGCTGATACATTAAAATATAAAAAGACATTTGGGTACGTGGACAACAGGTTGCCCAGAGCTTCTTACCTAACTCAGTTCCTCCACTACCTGGAAAACAGCCCTGCATGGGTTATTAAAATGTAAACTTCATTTTTTTGTGGGTACTGAGCAGTTTCAAAATATGACATTTCAAACCCCCAATGTCAAATTTAAAAAAAAGGGACTGCTTTCCATAATCTGCTGATTTTTTCAGTGTCAGTCTCAAGATTTTGGGGGGCTTGGTCTATACATGGACAATTGCAGCTGGTAAGACTGGACTGAAGGACTATTATGTGTATATTAAATCTCTGGTATTCAGTTATGTGTCATTTGTATGAAAATTGAAGCCACCTTCTTCCTCAGATCTCCTGCTAATAGTGTTGTTTTAATTTGGGCTTGTTAATGGGCTGTGTAATTTAAGGACAAACCCCTGTGTTTGAAGCATTCCCAATCACTTCAAGTCACTCATCAGTGCTAAGGACTGTCCTGCCTTTGCAGAAGGAGGCAGCTGGAAAAAAGCAGAAGTCTCCAGAGCCAAACTAGTGGTGAATGTCTCCATCTCAAAGAAGGGGTTATGTATGTGTACGTTTGAGTGCCCAAGAAATCCGGGGTCTGTGCATACTTGTGAAGATGCAGCAGGTCTTTGGGAAAGTCTGTCTCCCTACTGGCACAGCCCTTTGTGCTGGGGTAAAGAGTTGGGACAAGGGATCGAGTTAGTCATGCCCAGTTTGGCAGCCGATGCTCCAGCTAGGATTTCTTCTCCGGAGATGCTATCTACTGGGATTTTCCTCCCATTGCCTCCCTGATGGTCTGCTGGTCTCCTTGAGCAGGAGGAGGAAAAGGAGAAAGAAGGAGAAGGAGGAGGAGGAGGAGGAGAAGGAGGAGGGCTGTCACAGAGTGCTTGTTCTTCTGGGGAATTTTTAGCACCCGTGCGTACTCCCTGGGCTTCCTATCACGACCTTGTCCTCTGCAGAAGGTTCTTACTCTCTGTGCTTCTGCCATAGCTCCTACCTCACTCTGGGAAGAGAGGTCCTATCTCCTATAGCTTTAATTCATCCACCTCTCACCGTGCAAGACACAAGAGCAACGTTAAGCACATGCACACATCTCTGCTAATTTATTGTCCAGCTTGGGAACTCTGTGGCTTCTGGATATTGCTGGGTGGTTTTGCAAGCGAAATAAATATCATCCCTCCAGGATTCAGGCTGATAGCTTTATTTTAGGCATTTTACCCAAGAGGGAAATATAGAATCTACCCTTTAATTCTTTGCTGAAACCTGTTCCTTCTGAAAAATGTTTCTCAACTGAGTCATGAGGAGAAGAAATACGTCTAGTTGCAGAGCCAGTTCCCACCGCTTGGGATTTATGCCACAGACGACGTCATTCCATCAGGACGTAGCTGTTGTGGGCACCTCGCAAACGAGATAGTAAGTTGCATTTATCCTGCTGTGTGCACGCAGAACAGGTATCTTCACGATAAATCCAGTGCCAGTGCCTCACTGGAGGATTTTGTTTCTCTGGTAGGAGGAATCTCATTAACACAAACTTCAGAGGAATCCAGCGCTGCCAGCCAGAAGACAAATGCAGCGGTGCTGTCGTCATTTATCAAATGGAGAATGACCTTTGCTATCCATTAGGATGAAATGAAAAGCTTTGGGCTTTAACTTTGTTAAAATGCACATGGCTGTCTTTTTAGATCTCGGAGTCGGCACATTGCTGTTATTAATCAAATTGTGCATTTTGCTAGTGCTTAAACAGTATTGTTATATAATTCAATCTCTGTGTAATTTCAAGACAGCAGGCAGAAGAATTACGCTGAGCCTGGCTGCAAAATCATCCTGCTGTGGTCAATGGCTGAGGAGGCCGAAGGGGTTTGGAGCCAAGTGCCAACCTAATGTTTTTAAATCACATCACTTGCATTCAAGTTACTTTAGGCCAGAATTAAATATGTGTGTCTATAAAGCTGTGTGCGTATGCCTGGGAGAGCTCAACTGAAGGAAATGGGTGCATCTCACTCCGGTCTGCTATAAATCTCCCCATGGGAAGAGGAGGTAGGGATGGCTTTGGTCTTGTATTTCACTTTGAAAAATGCTGTTGTCCCAGGGAAAGGTGGCCATGCTGAAAAGAGGGAGAAGGCGGCATTGTTCTGCTGGCATCGGTCATCAGAGAAGGGACCCACAGAGGGAAGCGGGGCAGGGGGTGGGTGTCTTTACCTCTGTGCCCCTCCGCTCCCAGGGGTGGCTGGGGAAGGGGCTGGCATGCCAGGGCAGAGCATGGCTGGAAAATCTTCTTTCCACCAGCTATTTAAGCAAGAGGCCTCAGGATATGGGTCCGCCCTGTTTGCTCACACCTCGTCTCCGACAGTCATCTACCAACACAAGTTCAGCTGTTCCCCAGGAGAAGAAATCGGCTGGATGAGCACGTCCAAAGTGTTGCAGTCAGCAGCTCAATGTCCAAACGGAGATCATTTGGTGTCCCTCGAGGGACTCTGTTGGGACTGATGCTGTTCAGCATCTTTATTAGTGACACAGACAGTGGGATTGAGTGCACCCTCAGCAACTTTGCCAACGACACCAAACCGTGTGGTGCAGTTGATACACTTGAGGGAAGGGATGCCATCCAGAGGGACCTTGACAGGCTTGAGGAGTGGGGCCAGGCCCATGAAGTTCAACAAGGCCAAGTGCAAGGTCCTGCACGTGGATTGAGGCAATCCTCAGTATCAGTACAGACAGGACGATGAAGGGATGGAGAACAGCCCTGCGGAGAAGGACTTAGGTGTACCGGTGGACAAAAAATTGGATATGAACTGACAATGTGTGCTCACAGCCCAGAAAGCCAACCGTATTCTGGGCTGTATCAAAAGAAGTGGGGTCAGCAGGTTGAGGGAGGTGGTTGTCCCCCTCTACTCTGCTCTGGTGAGATCCCACCTGCAGTACTGCGTTCACCTCGGAGATCCTCAGTACAAGAAATGCAAGGACCTGTTAGAGCAGGTCTGGAGGAGTGCCATGAAAATGGTCAGAGGGCTGGAGCACCTCTCTTGGTGTGGAGGACAGGCTGAGAGAGTTGAAGTTGTTCAGTCTGGAGAAGAAAAGGCTCTGGGGAGACCTTATTGAGGACTTTCTAGACATAAAGGAGGCTTATAAGAAAGATGGAGAGAAACTTTTTACCAAAGTCTGTAGTGATAGGACTAGGGGTAATGGTTTTAAACTAAAAGAGGTTAGATTTAGATTAGATATAAGGAAGAAATTTTTATGACAAGGGTGGTGAGATACTGGAACAGGTTGCCTAGAGAAGTTGTGGATGCCCCATCCCTGGAAGCTTTGAAGCTCAGGTTGCTTTGAGCAACCTGACCTAGTGAAAGATTTCCCTGCCCATGGCAGGGGGGTTGGAACTAGATGATCTTTAAAGGACCCTCCCAACCAAAACCTATAATTCTAAAGCCTCACAAATCCTCCTGACCTCTTTGGCCACCGTCGCACGTAGCCTGAACCCAATGGCTCCTTGTGTGTGTCTGGCAATTCTCTCCCTCCCTTCCTACCCACATGCTCTCCCCTGCTTTTTTCTGGTCACAGTGAAGCCCACCTCCACCCTGGTGGTCATGTGGGCTGATAATTTGGGACCATCTGTGGTCTGGACAACTCTTGGTGTTCTCACACCAAAGATGAATCTATTTTTCTGCATAACCCCTCCAGTCCATTCATGTGTGAATTAGGTCTGGTGAAATCAGTCTGAGGTCTCACCTTACAGGCTTCTCCACGTGGTGGAACTGAAAAACTACGATTGGGTCTCTGGTTAGAAAAACTACTGGGTTTATAGGTTGTAACCCAACCTGTAGTTATTTCAATGTAGGTCTGTGCAGATGCTTTATGTAAGCCTAAAAAGATCTTTTTTTTTTTCTTTTTTTTTTTTTTCTTTTCTGCTTAATGTATCTGCTTATTTACAAACATAAACTAAATCTAGTTTAGAGCACATGATGTAACAGGGTCTTATATTGAAATAACAGCAAGCTTTGTGTTCTAGCTGGTGTAGCTCAGCTTGCAGATAAGACCGTAATACTTTTACATATAGACAAGCCCAGAAGCAAACATATATATACTTGTAGCTTCAATGCAAAAAGCAAGAAAAAGTAATGATCATGAGTGCTGGAGCCTTGTAAATCAACTGAGCACCATCAGCTAGTCTGACAATAGCTGGACAAAGAGCAGCTGATACCTCAGTGGAAATCAATCTGTTAATGGACAGGTTTCCTAGAGTTAATGTGAGTCTCTGCAAGAGAAAGGATCTGAAATAATTAGCTGGAAATACATCCTTGTTTGAGAAGGGTCTTTGGGAATTGTCTCTTTATCTAAAGTTATGTGAGCTTTCAGTGTGCTGGTGACATTGATGCAAATCACCTCTAAAGCGGACACAATCCTGAATTTTTGTTATACCAAATATCACGGATACTGGTATATAGGACGTGGCATTTACTTCTGGGTGCTTGTAATAAGAAAGTTTGCGTCACTCAGTTACAAATCCATATGTAAAAGTCATTCCCAGTGTGGACCGTGAATACCTGGAGAAGCTGTGTGGCACTGCATCCATGTCTTGCTCGGGCCGGCTCTCCCCTGGGAATGCCTCTGCTGTGAGAAACTGAGCTAGGAGGCTTGAATGAGGAACAAGTGACTAAATATTGACTCAGAAAAAACAAAGATCCCATTTAGATGTAAATGGAAAAGGTGGGGGGTGAGGGGGGTGTTGGAGAAGGAGGAAGGAAACAGAAATACATAAAATAAGAGTCTACAAGCAGAATTATCTTGTTGCAGAATCCGTTTTCCAGACTTCCCTTGGTAAGTTATCGGCAACACTCCACATATTTGTGCAGCCGAATAGCTGCAAGGCACAAGTACATTCTCTAGTAGCAAATAATTCCCTTTCTCGATAACATCTTCAGCAGGGCTTGGCTGCAACGTGCAAGCGCAACGGCACGGATTTTGCTCTGGAGGTTGGGGGGGATCCAGCCTGCTGTTTGTCAGGCAGCTCAAATTCAAAGCAAAAGCAATATATGCACCCAGGAGAGGAAGCTTTCAAAGACACTGAGGTTTTCCAGTGGGAGACAGGCACATTGGTGCCCGGGGGACCTTTAAGCACTGTCCTTCACCCTTTCTACATAGTCCGCATTCAATCAGCGAAGATAACCAAGAGGTGATGGGAGTGTTTTGGTTCTTAGCAGGATGGTGCCTGGGTACCAGCTCCAGACACAACAGATTTTTGGGTGTGGAAAGGGCTGGGGAAGAGACACAGGACAGGAAAATATATTGTTTTCATCTTGCTTCCTGGCTGTGTTGTGGGGCTGGGCTGCTCATAGGGTCCTCTAACGATGTCAGCATTTGGACCTGAGATGTGTGATGTGTTGGTGCTGCCAGAGCCGGGTCCGGACACTGGCCCTTCCCATGACCCACCAAATCCAGCCTCACCCAGCTCACCTCAGCCAGGCCTGTCCACCCTCTCCCTTGCTGACTTTGGTTATCTGCAAGCAGACCGTAGGCATATTGACAATTAAATGTACGTGCTCCATGGCAGATATCAGCATGGACATCAGCTCTGGGCTGCTTCTGAGTTAGAGCAATGGGAAGGTCTACCAGGGAAACCCTGCAAATTTAACAGAGTAGTTTCTTCTTTGCCACTAACACAGGATGCACCTTGGTGTGAAGCGTCAACACTTCGGCATTTGCAAAACAGGGTCTGTCAGACCTCTCCGCACGAACACTAATTGCTTATACGTGGTGAGGCTGCACAGCCCAACAGACAGACCTGGACAACTCTGGCCCTGGCCCAATTCCTCTGTGGCCGTCCTGTCTTTGAAAGACAGGTTGTCCGTGGGTGCCACCCATCCGCCTTACGTTGGTTGGGGAGTTGTCACCCCTGGGTCCGTGAGTGTGTGGCTCCAGAAAAGGCCACAGCAAGTTGGAGTAGATCAGATCTGGAAAGATAGAGTTCACCTGTCTCCCTGGCCAGCAGAATGAGTGCTCAGGATGTGCGAAATTAGGTTAAAATGATGTAATATCCATTGGTTCAGCTTTTTATTTCTCTTCTGTTGGTGTCACTAGCAGTAACTGACCAAGACAAAGTGGAGTACTTGGACAGAAGGGTAACTGCGCTTTCAAGGTCAATCATTTTTCTGAGCTCCAGCGGAATAATAAAACACGAAGGAGCAAAAGTCAAATCCCTGCTACAGGGTCCCAAGCCCACCTCGCAAAATCATGCCACTAGCAGGGGTTCCTCCGCTGCTGCTCAGATCAGTCCAAGCGTTCACATCAAAGCGTAAAACCTCGCAGGGATGTGCTTGCCCACGTTGGCTTGGCTGCACATGTGAGAGGTTACATGTGTCCTGCCCTCGCCAAGCAGAAACACCCCTTTTTTCTCTTTTTTTTTCCACTTGCTGAGAAAATGGAGGCAAACGCAGGAGTCTGTCATCCAGGTGCATAGGATTCAGCCGCTGCTCCGCACTGGAGGCACCAACACAAGAAAAATCAGTGCAAGAGCTCAGCCAAAGGACCCAGCCCCATCAGGGCTCCCATCAAGCTCTGTTTATTCCCGTCTTGAATTTTTCTGCAGATGAAGAGCATGTTATCCTTGGAGACACAACCAGGAGCTGTGCTTGCAAATTGAAATCTTGGGGCCTGCGCGCTTGCTGGGAAGCGGTGCGTCAGCGGTGAACGCTCGCAGCACGCTGTGCTTCACGGGGGCACATCTGCAGGGGCTTCGCTGCTTGTAAGGGTCTCTTGCTCCACAGCGGGGGAAAATGTGATTTTCCTGTGGGTTTTTTTTTTTTTTGGTGGAAGGCTTTACAGGCTGGGATTTGGAAGCTTTCCCAGTTCTTGCAAATAAAACTGTGAGTCTGTCTGTGGAGCGTTGGAAGAGGAATCTCAGGAACGTGGGAGCGTTCTCCCTGGAGCTGCTCTGGAGTTTCTCCTCTTGCTGCCTTGAAATACTCCTAAGGTGGTGGTTGTTCTGCACATCTCCATGTGCTGGAAACAAAGGAAAAGTGGGACCTAACAGCAATTTGGTTTGAAATAGGCCCCCCCCCCCCAAAAAAAAAAAAGGGTAGGATTAGGCCCTGCAGTTGCAGAACAAAAAGAAGGAAATATCAAGCCTATGTTCTGCACAGTAAATGTAGGACAAAATTAATACCAGCAGCGGTCCCTGCTTCAATCATTGCAGTTTGTAAAAGACCTCAGTGCATCCTTGCGCCCTGTTTTTCATGTCACCACACAATGGAGGCTGTCTATTTGGGGCAGCTAACCAGCTTCCTAGCTCTAATGGGACTTGAGCAAGCCAAGAGATATTCAGCGAGCTGAGAGAAAAGGCTAGAGCTGTCTCCCAGGCTGTATATATCGAAACGAGAGATGTTCCTCTCTTGTTGTTCCCCATCTACATGAAGGATATGATGACTAATCATAAAATTTTATGGAACAAAAGCTTACGGGCATTGTATTCCCTATTTTGTGAGTTAGGAGTTGCAGTCAGTTCAGGAACGTGATGAACCCTGAAAAGTAGAAATTTTATCTTCTTAACCAAGGACTGGAGCCATGCAGCACCACTGGCGGGATAATCTATTTCCTCCAGGCTGCTGCCTTAAAAATGTCAAGAAGTTAAAGGGATTTAAGTAAAAATAGAAAACGACATCCTGGATGACGGGGGAAGGCTTCGCATCCGGTGGGGAGCTGGGGAAGGCAGGAAGGCACCAGGCAAAGCCCAGCACCGGCAGGGAGCCCAACTCATATGGGGACCTGCGGAAAGTCAAAAATCCACCCTGGCCCTTTTTCTGGGGGAAACATGGGGTTAATTCTGCTTGTTCTTGCTACTCTGGCATGCACATGGGGTCAAAATGAGACAGGGGCCAGGGCTTGGGCTGGCTCTTGGGGCTGGTGAGGTGGCGGTTGGAGGGTGAAGCGCTTTCTGCTTCCCATGGCAGTGCCGGCCTGAATGGCAAACCCCTTGATTTATTGCACATGGGAAATCTCAGCAAACAGGAGATCTTGAAATTTCCTTTCGAGTAGCAGCGGATGGGCAATGGCAGAGACCCCGAGACGGAGATGCAGGGCCATCGAGAGCTGAGCAGTGGCATTTTTCCAGGGCTCGGTGCTGAAATATCGTCTCGGTATAATTGAGTGAAGAAGACTCAGTCTGTCCTCTAACAGCAAATTAAACACAACTTTGTGGGTTTGGTGGTTTGCTGCCAAGTGCCAATACAGCTCCATATTAATAGCTTATGACAGGATTATTCTCCCTGTTTTTGGCAGGAAGGAGCTCTTTGGCCTTAATCCTGCTCGTGGCTAAGGAAAGAAACCCAGCACATCCCCTGTATTTACCAATGGCGTAACTCTTCACTCCCAAATATAGCTTAAATCCCAAATTTTCAGAGATAAGCAGAGTAGAACAACCCTGCATCAATCCGAAAATGCCGCCGGGCAACAAGGAGAGGTGAGGAACCTTCGTACACATTCCAGCCACCGAACTCAGGTTTCCCCATGAACACAGATTCCCCCAAAAATATAAGCCGTCAGGCTGTTAAATCGAAGGCTCTTTAAAAATGTGTTTATACCTGTAGCGAGCTCAGCATTTAAATGCCTGAAAGGGGAAAAAAATAAAGGGAATAGGGATGGAAACAGAAAAGCAAAAGGGATTTGAAGCGGCAGGTTTAGGAGGGCAAAGTACTCAGCACACAACTGGGTCAAAACCTCTTTTGGGGACATCTGGATGAAGGCTCCCACAGCATTAATCCTTTTTAAAAATCACAGACTCCAGCCAGGGACCTCAGTGGTCACGGAGGATATATTTCAATGGAAATCTCCAAATAACACATGTAAACTAGTTTCCTGGGAAGCCCAGCATCCCACCCTTGCCTGCGCTTGCAGCGATGAGGAACTGGACAGAGAGAATTCAAGGGCTTGATTTTGGGAAAAGCTGAGTTGTCAGCGCTACCAGCTGAGCTTCACTGGAGTTTTGAACCAGCAGCATCGCTGGAAATGAAAGCAGGGTTTTTCTCCAAGAAGGAATTTTCAAAATTTGTCCCTAATTGTCAAAGTTTCGATTGGCTATGTCAGAATTTGCTGGTTTCTATGTGGGCAGTAGGGCTGGGCTGGCACTGGAGGCTTTTGGACTGGCCAGCACTGGGGTTAGGGGGGAACAACAAAGATACGTGTGTGCAAACCACCAAAACCCCCAGGAAAAATGAGGACAGCCTTGAATTTTTATAAGGAGGTCGGTACAGCCATCGCTTTGTTCTTCCCACAGACCTGCGGACAATGTCCCTTCTCACTGTCACATATTTGCAATGAGGAGGAGGGGAAAAAAAAAAGTCAAACTTTGTCTCCTTCACCCTGACTGTGCCAGCCATGCCCTGTGGGCACAGAGGAGGTGACGGGGTGGCCGGGGTGGAGGTGACACCCCACAGCACCGACCTGCCATCGCTGCATCCCTCAGTGCTGCACAGAGCCGATGCGAATTTTGGGAGGTAGAAATGTTCCTCTCGACTTCACGCTGGAAACTGTGTGGAGTAACCAGGAGTCAAAGCATGAATAAATAACTACAGGGGGGAAAAAAAAAAAAAAAAAGAAACCCAAAGCCTCCAAGATGCTTGAGTCTGCTTTAAAGTTCTCACGTGGCATGAAACAGAGACATCTGCACTTTTTCTGTGCTCCCTTATCTTACCAAAACCACAGAGGAGCATTTACCCACACGCACACAAACATTTCTGAGAGGATCCAGGCAAAGACACACTAAAATATTTAAATGTAGCACCACGCTCAGTCAATGACCTTTGCATAATTAGAAACTCTTTCTCTTTCTGATCATGGAAACGGCCCGTGGCTTCTGCCTTTGTTTTGCTCGCTATAGTCTCCATATGCCCCATTTGCATCCTGAAATTATCGATCGACTGCGCATCTCAAATGCCAAGATTTATAAGCAGCGATGGCAGGGTTGGGGGTCCCAGGTGGTGGGTTTGGAGGTCACCGAGGTTTTGGCTGCTGCAGATGGGACAAGCAGAGGGTTTAGCTGTGTAGGGCCTCCCTAATGAGTTGCAAGTTGGGTCAGTTCTTGAACAAGGAGGCATCCTATGGCCCTGTTCCCATCTGTTCCCCAAAATGAGGCTAAGAAAACACGAAACAACTCCCCTCTCGCACACAGGGCTGTCACAGCCTGTTCCTCCTCGTAAAGATGTCAGCGTGTTCCAATCATTGGCTTCATCACATGCCTGGAAATCAGTGGGTTTAACAGCCCATGGAGAAGAAAATGGTATGTGTCTTTTTTGCTCAGAGCAGGTTTAGGATGTTTGTCATATAATCAGCTTGGCAGGGGCTGTAAATGCGGCCACAGGGCCACGTTACATTGCTTTCACCCTTTGGAGAACCGGAGTCGTAAGACCCCATCCTTCATCTATGAAGTCAATGAGATTTCGCTACCAGCTCTACGGTTCCTTACTACCCAGATGTGGATTTATAAGGTTGCTTTTGCTTTCCTGGATGCTTTGATTTGGCTAAGACTTCTGAACCGAGGAGTCCTTCGTTCCGCAAGGCAGATGGCGATTTTTATTAGCAAGTGGTTTCCTGTTCTTTCTATTCCTTCAATAATGTATTTTCTGTTGCTGTAGTTGGATGTATGCTATATATATGATCGCTAACACTTAGCAATGAATTCATGTTGATTTTCTTTCAGCTCAAAGGCTTTTTTCATTCGTCTTCTGTCTCTTAATGGCAACAGCAGGTATATGTGTGCTCTTTTGGTACAAAAAAAGGTCTCACAATCTTTTCATAGCTGCTTCTACTGTTTCCATACAAAATCTTCCCTAATTTAACATACCTAGTAAATCAGTAACATATAACAGTGCCTTTTCCCTGTCCGAAAGGCGAGTTGCTCTCAACCTCTTCCAAGATAACTTGGCTCCTTTGTTAAGGCAAGACATTATCTGATGAGGTACGAGGCATCTTCATCTCCTAATGATTCCAGCGAAAGCCAGTAGCAATCAGGGACCTACCAGAATTGCATTTCTCAGCCATTACCTTATTGCTGTAAAATATAGTTTCAGCCATCCATCTGCTAAAGAGCCCATAATAATGACAACTCAACCAGCGTCTCAGCCGATCCTGACAATAGCGAGCCTTTCAGCTTACAAAGCTAACGACTTACTAATTACCCATACCGAGCAGGCGTAGGAGAAGTGACCATCTATAATCATCTATATAGCAAAAGCTCCCACGACCGGGAGGAAGGCAGTGCTCCGGGTTTCAGGAGCTGCAGTTGCACATTGACTTAACAGGATGTCGCAGGACATTGTTCCTTTTGCTACATCTTCCTGACATCTGCGCCCGGCTGGTGGTTGGGTTTTTTTGGTGGGGTGTTTGTTGTTTTTTGGGTTTTTTTTTTCCTTTTTTTTTTTTCTCGTGCTCAGATTTCAAGGTTTTGGGGGCAGCGACAGCCTTTTTTCTGAGTTTATCCATCGCCTGGCTGAAGGCAGCCTGGAAACCTGCCAGGAGCACCTGGCAACGCACTTAGTAAATTATAGTAATGAAAAGAATGTCAAATGCTAGGAGGTAGTTATAAGGCTTTACTGATGTATATACTTTGAAGGCCAAATGCTGCTTTTAACATATTCAGGTATGACCTGGCACCTCTTTACCCTAACAAGATGCAGAGAGCAAACTGATTAATTGTTAGGTCTTAGTGCTGGTGAAGTCTGAACTGCCAAGTAGTTATTATCGCAGATCCTATAGTCCTTAGCAAAACAGTGTTTTTCTTCTCTTCTAAAATCACACGTGTGTATCAGTGCTGCAAAGTTTGCAAAAGGCAGTGCTGAGGAGTTTGGGGAGATGAGGTGATGGGCCCCTGCCAGCTCAGTGCTTTTGGCCACGGAGCTGAATCCTGCTTGGGAACAGCACGGGCTGGATCGCGCTGGAGATGCGGAGGATGTTTCTGTAACCCGCTGATTATCTGCTGGCTGAATAGGAGCCAGGGGACCGTCTCTTGTTTCTAATATGCAATAATTTCTAAAATGCATTTCATTCTCTATAGCAGATATATGTGAAAATGATGTTTAATTTTAAGTGGCTTTGTGGGTGTTCACGCTTTGCTGGTGGGTGAAATACTTTGGCGCCTGCAAATCGGGAAAGTTTTGGGTCTGAGGTTCATGGTGCTGACATAGCAGAGCTCCCGTCATCCCGGCACTCCTCGAGCATCCCCTGAAAAGCAGATTCCTTGCTTAATAAAAAATGGTTGTGTGATACCAGCAGCTGGATGAGGCTTTCAGCACAAACAGGGATCAGTGCAATTAGCTAACAAGCCCTCGCAACAGGAGCCTTTCATACGCAGGCTGGTGTAGGGTAAACCAGAGCCAGGCTGAGACTGTGCACCCGAGCCTTGCCAGAGCTTCAGCACTTGAAAAGTAGAGCTCCTCTCCTACCTTATATCCTGCAATGATTGGGGTGTTTTTGTTACGTTCAATGGGGGAAGTCTGTTTGATTTATGGGATGGCTGAATATGTCTTTGTGGATGGGGACCCAGCCATCTGCTCTCGAAGCTGCTCTCCTGGGGGATGGGGAGCATCATTGCCAGGGATGGTTCCCATAGTAGGATTATGTGGTCCAAGCCCAGGGAAGAAGTCTCACCGGCTTCATCTGCTGGGATGAAGGTCAAAGTAGCAGAATTTCCCCTAAATTAGGTATAAGTAAATTATAGGGAAACTGTCCCCATCCTCTACTTCCCACCACTGTGGTAGTGTTAATTTTCAAATGGAGGCAAATTTAAGAGGAAAGAAGGGAAACATCTTGGAGAGAGAAAGTCCATTCCCAGATGAGCAACAGGGGCAGGAGAGAGCATCCTGCAAAGAGGGATGCAGTGATGTGAGAGGGGGCTCAGCTCTGGGCTGCAGGTCCTCGGCAGGGGCTGGAGCTGCGGATGGACCTGGATCCTCCTGGGGAGAAGGCAAGAAAGGCAGCACTCAGGTTTGGGTTGCCAATGCTTCTGATCTTGGCAGACACCTACAAAAGGTGTTTAGTCCCCTTAGGTATCACAGGTCCTTCAGGAGAGAAGCTGCAAAGAGAGCACACAGTGCCACACAGTCCTCCAGGGAAGATGAGCGACTTGTGGGGCACAGGGCAGAGCGCTGGCTCTGCCCCATAGGAAAAGGGATATGGACCATCCACCCAGAATAGCCCATGTCTCTGGAAAAGATGTACAGAAGCTTCTTGGCACATTTTATTTGTCTTTTAGACTTAGGTTGATCTCTGAGCTGATCCTTCAAGAGGAGTACCTATAGTGACTGTAAAGTCTCAGGATGTCTTTCTTGAATGATAATAGCTCAGTTAGAGCCGGTCATTAGACAGATATGGCTAAGGTCATCTTCACTTATGTACTTTACTCGGACATTTTCTTGCTGGGTCCTTCTATAGCTCTTTGCAGTCAGCTTAAAATTTTTGGCTTCTCAGCAAACTTTCCCATTAAAAGTCAGCTGCCTGGCCAGGGCCCCACAACACCATAAAACCCCGCAACAGCCTCTCCCTACTGTGAAAATGAGAGCTGACTTCTAGCCTTTGGTTTCTCTTGTAGTCAGCTGCTAATCCATGAAGCCCTTTCTTTATCTTATGCTCCTTTTATTGCTTTGACAGCTGTTACGGTGGCAAGGCTTTCATGAACCCCAGGTATGCGATACACATTCAATCACCTTCTCCATCATATTAATTGACTGCTTCAAAGGACGTGAATGTGTTATAAACTTTGGCTTTTTTCTGCAGAAGCCCCCTGATGCCCTTTCCCTGGTGTATCAGATCTGCCAAATGCATCCCTGTGTATCCATATGTACCTATACTTGATTGTATTTTCTACTTGTTTGCGTAGTGCAGGTCAGACTGATTGAACCACAGCACTTAAACTTGCCTCTTCAGAAACCAGTGTCAAGCACGCTATTTCTCATCCCCTGTGGACAAATACTGTTATTTATTCATATAATTATATTTTAATCTCTTTACAAGTCTTGGGCCTGTGACATCTCACACTGGCAACTTGCTCCTCTCTCAATTTACCTGTTTATTCCAAAATCTCTGTTGGTGACACTTGTATTTAAGAAGCTCATCAGACCCATTCCAGATAAAGAGGGGTTTGCTGTGGGAGTCTCCAGCCTCCTGTCCCGGCGCAGACACATGGGGGGCTCACTTACATGACCTGCCAGGGTTTTTTATTTCACCCAAAACTTCTTTCACGCTTCCACTGCTTGCTGGCCCCAGTGAGTCCCTGGTAGACTTTCTGTCTCTGCTATGTTTATAGGTGCATTTTTATGCCTCTGGCAAACTGTTTGGCAATATCTTTCTCACTTGCCTTATCGTGGTTTTATATTTGCCAGTGTTTATGCTATATTCTATTTTCCTCCTTCAGATGTAGCTTTTTGATGGCTATCTTTTTTGTGTTCTTAATAGCCACCCTCACTCTGCTACTTAACTTCTCTGCTTTTAAAAAATCCTTTAGGGTCTTTCTTAAGGAGTGTTACGTGTGGAGATGGAGCCTGTAACATGTCTTTAAGCTATTGCCATGATACTTGAAAGCATTTTATCCTTTTAGGTCTTCCATTCATTTTTTAATGTAATTCCCCTTTCTGAATTTTAGGTGTTACTGTGAATCAAGACCACTTCATGCCATGGTGGAAAGTAGCAGGTCCAAAGCACACAGGTAGCTTCGTAAATCTAAACAAAGGCAAATCTATTTTAGCTCAATCTATGTTAGGCACTGAACCCCTGAAACACAGGACCAAAAGGGTCCCCGAAGCATGCTAAGCTCATTGCTGCAACATTACAAGCAATCACATCATATTTTTCCTGTAGTATATTTATGAAACCTAATTTTAAAACATCTACAGCTCTTTCTTCTGCTGCTTCCACTTCGTGGCTGCTCGAGAGCCTCAGTCCCATGCGAGCTGGGGACTTTCTACCTACCCTGAGAGGTTTGCACTGACCCAGGCGATACCTGGTTGATCCTAACTTTGGAGCTGAGACAGTTTTTCTCCTTTCCTGGGGTTTATTTCCCACCCTGGAGCACCAAAGCCAGGCTGCTGTGACCCCAGAGATCAACTTTCCCAGCCCCAACCGTCTGCACCGATGGCTGAACATAACCCTGATCCTGCTCCTAGAAACCTTTCTATTAATGGCAATAATATAGGGCTGGGAATGGAAACCTTTATCCCTATTTATGCTCCGGTCCCATGTACCATGAGCTTCACGTGCAGTGTAAGCCACAGATATGATGCGAGGGCTATTTACATCTTTCAATGCTTTCTCTGTATTTCAAGCTCAGTCCCTAAGCCCTGATTCATAAAAGCGCTGAACTACTTACTCGGAGTCCAGCACATCTGTAAGTACTTTGCTGAATTAGAGCCTTATTAATCTTCCTGCATTTAAAGTAACTTTTTATTACATTTTAAAAATAAATGGGCATGTACTATTTTTTCATGTTTGGGATTTTTTCAAACATTGATTTTAAGGCTCTTCTGGCTTGGCTGGATATCCCTTCTTCCAGCCAAGCAGCTGCTCGCGCTAAACCTGGGAGAAAACTCCCTCTCGCAGCGCCAATGCTGCCGGGAAAGGAGCTCCAAGTTATCTGTGATTCCCACTTCCAGGGGGAAAACAACCAAACCTCCCTGAGGAGCCACGCTGAGCCATCCCGAATCTGAGACCGCAAGGCATTTTGCGTTGAAAAATAATGGATGTAGCTGTGGGTACATTTCTCAATTATTTCAATGGATTTTGGGAAAAATGCCAGCGAAGCGTTGCTTGCACAAGTTGCAAAAGGGATTTTTGGAGCTGGAGGAAATAGTGGTGCTGGGATTTGGGGCTGAGACCTGTGTGGGAGGGGGAGCCGTGCGGTGTACAGCAAAGCTGCTCCCTCCTCCCAGCTCCGCTTCATTAGTCAAAATTAAAAATTTAAAACTTTAAAAAATTAAAAAATTAAAAGCAGTTTTCCAGTGCTGGAAGCAGTAGGTCCTTGGAAACTGCAATGAGAAAACCTACAATTTGGGAAGAAAAGACACAGGAGCCCTTAAAACACCTTGTGAGGCTGGGGCTGAGCTTTCCTCTTTACTTGCCAGCCTAAAATATCCCGTGGGGAGATGCAGAATGGAGAGATTGTGCATGTATAAATGAAGCACATCCAAGGAAAAAAATAATGCATCAACCCAAGCGGCAGGGGTTATCTCGCTGTCTCCCACCACAGGTACATGGTGGGCAGGTGCCTCCCCACCCCAGCACAGCTCATCCGCCTCCTACAAATACATCGGGTGCAAATATTCCCCTGTGAATCCCACTGGGCTCTTCTTTCCAGGCCTGTGCCTTTATTTTTCAGCCATGCAAACCAGTGCATTTTCTGCAATTAATAGTTTCTGCATTTCTGTATTTAAATACAGCAAATGCACTGGTTGGCATTCTTGAAAAAAACCCCAAACGTGCAGGCTTGGCAAAAGGGTGCAGAACCTTGCAGTTACGAGCCTTGTGTGCAAAGCTCTGCGCAACTTTTCCCTGTTCTCCAAAAAGCGGACTGTTAGAAAATGAGAAAGTGGAAAAAAAGGGCAAAATCAGATCTTCAAGGTCCTTCCTTGTCCCTCCATCCCCGTGTGGGGCTGGGGGAGCCACAGAAGATGCTGCAAATCCATCCACGTTAATGGGATGTTTGATTTACGGGAAGCTGGCCTGAGCTGAGCTGTTCGGGAGCGTTTTTTGGAAGAGTATTGAAGTTTGTTTATGCCATGCAAAAGCCAAGCTGCCACGAAGGTCTTGCTTTCGGGGGGAGAAGTTGAAGAGGATGCAGCCAGGAGGTTTGTTTTTCACACTGGTTTTGGGGATGTATTTGTTTTCTTTGACAGTGACTTACAGCCTGGCTTTCTTTCCTATTTTGTTAGGGCAATAAAGAAGATAAATCTGTAATAATTCAGCTCTCTGTCTTTAATAAAATCTTGTCTTCTTCACACAGCCCCTGGGAAGATCTCCATTTTGCAGCCCCGCGAGATTGGCTGGGTTTTTCCATTTCACCTCTTCACCAGAAACGACAGAAAAATAACATTACCGGGAAAATTAATAGCTAAATACAATTTCAGGCAGAGGGAAAGCTTTCGGCAGGAGGAGAAGGACTCGATCCTGAGTCTGACCGTGCCGGCCTGGCGGATGGTTTTCGGCAAAGGCCAGGAGCAGCGTGGCGGCTGCTGCAATTACTTTTGTCTTCGTTAACGGGCTCCCGGGTTGGAGACCTCAAATAGCAGCTAATGAGAATTTCCATCCTCGACGCGGATCAATGTCGAGCTAATCTTTGTTGGTTTTGTGCTTGCGTCGGGTACCGAGGAGAAAGGAAATTAAGCTCCGAGCGAAGGGGGCGGTGGGGGAGACACCGAGGCAGCAGCGGGCTGGGGGAGGGAAAAGTCCTTGGAAGTCACTGCAGAAAGTTTGGGGTTTGTGGGTTTTTTTGCACCCCGCTGCCTTTTTAGCCTGGTTTTGCATTGCACGAGGCCTTGGTGTCTGGGCATGTGCCCCTGGGCGTTTGCCTGCCCACCAATTTTTTGACATAATGATTTATCTCACCCCAGTTTGTCAGAAATGGAGTGAAAATCTGTTTGCGCTTGAGCGCTGCGGGGGGTGGGCTTGGGAATACCATGGTCACCCACCTTTGTTCCAGACTTTTTCCTTTCTTTTTGGAAAGTTTTTTTGAAGGAATAAAGCAGCTGGGGATGGTGGTCGCACCTGGAGAGATGAGTCGGAGCATTGAAAAGCGCCGGCTTCGCAGAGCTCTTCCCGAAGAACCAAGGTTGGGGGGGTGAGGGCGTTTTTGCAGCCTCAGAAGAAGGTATGGGAGAGAAGAGGCTGGAAGTTGGGCTCTGCAGCTCCATCCTCATCCAGGGACGAGAGAGGGGATAGCGGCCATTCCTCGGCCACGAGCGCAGAACCGTGACGGTGGCCCCGTAGCTGGAGACCGACGTGCTGGAGACGGCGGGGAAGGTGCAGGAGGTGGGTGGTGGTCTGGAATCCCCCTTTCTCTGGGGTGGGAGCTGACCTAGGAACTTCCCTGAGGGGGGACAATCCAGAGCACCACAGCTATCGAGAACCCCTGGGGGAGGTGATCTAGAACCTCCCCACCCAGCTGCAGCCAGCCCACAACCACCCTCTGGGGCAGGAGGTGGCCTGTGGCCCCTGGAGGTGATCCAGAACCCTGAGGTGATCTAGAACCCCCCTCTGGCCCAGACAGGTGACCCAGACGCCCGGGTGATCTAGAACCTCGGGTCTCCAGGCAGGTGTGGGTCTAGACATGGGGCAGGCGGTGATCTAGAACCCCATGCAGTGATCCAGTCCCTCAGGGGATCTAGAACCCGAGACACCCCCCTCCCCCCCCCAGACAGGCTGCGGCCGGGACCCTTCGCTGATCCAACCCCCCCCCCCCCTCAGGCGCGTGCTGGCCGGCTCCGCCCCCTGCTCCCCCTCCGCGGGGCGCGGCCCCTTTAAGAGCGGCCCCGTCCCCTTTACTCTATGTTTACATAACACAGCGAGGCCGTACCATTTGCTAGCGGTGGGGAGGGGTGGAGAGGGGAGGGTGCGAAGAAGGGGGGGCTCAGCCCCGCCCCCCCTCCCGCGGGCGCGCTCTCCTAGGTGGTGAATGGGAGCAGAGGGGGTGGGCGGGGCCACGCCTGAGCCGGGCGGGCGCCGCTTTTCTCCTCCCGCCCCCTACCGCAGCGAGTTGGTACGTCCCCCTCGGCGCTCCTCCTCCCTCCCCCGGGTGTAGTGGCCGTTGTCGGGCGGCCGGCGGCTCAGTGCGGGGCTCAGCGCGGAGCCCGCTTGGGACCGTCCCCGTTTCCCCACCCCCCCCCCCCTTCCTCCTCCTCCCCTCCCCGGCGGCGGATGGGACTGTAGCGGCGGGTGACTGACTCCGCGGCGGCCCCATGTTTTCCCCCAGCCAGGAGGAGCACTGCGCGCCTAACAAGGAGCCCGTCAAGTACGGGGAGCTGGTGGTGCTGGGGTGAGCGCTGTGGAGGGACACCGGCGGGGTGTGTGGGGGGGGGGGTGGTGGTGTGTGTGGGGTCCGGAGAGCGCGGCGGGGGCTCGAACTGGGGCGGGGAGGGAGGGGGGGGCGGCGGGATTGCCCCCCCCCCCCCCGTTCCTCCCCTCAGCCCCCTGCCGCCTTCTCCCCGCTGAGGTAACGCTCGGAGGCGCGAGACCCCCGCGCGCGGGGCGGGGTGTGGGGGGGGGGGGGGGGGGGGGGGGCGCGCGCCGCTTCCCGCCTTTCCCCCGCCGGCGCCCGCGCGCTCCTTGGGCGGCCGTTGGTGGTGGTGGTGGTGTCACCCCCCCCCCCCCCCCCCCCAGGCTCTCGCGCCCCCTGCTCCGCTGCGTGGGGAAGCCGACCCGCTTGTCGGGTAACTTTGCCTGTAAGGGGAGAGGACGGCTCGGCCTTCCTCCCGCCGCGGCTTCGGGGCTCTCTTCGCGGGGGGGGGGAGGCTGCTGGCGGCGGGCTGTCGGTCACGGTGACCGTGGGGCCTGAGGGTTGGAAACAAACTTTGTGCGGGGGAGGGGGGTGCAGAGTTGTGCCGGAGGAGGCCGTGGGGAGACACCCCCCCCCCCGCCTTTCTCCTCCGTGCCCCGGGTGCCGTCCTGCTGCCGGTGCCGCTCGCAGGTGCTGAAGGAGACGCAGCCGCTGGCTGAGCTCTCCCTGGCGGTTTCTCCCCTCGCTCCGAGACGGCGTCCTCCTTGCAGATTGCAGGGGAGATGACTTTGGAATTAGGAGGAGAGGCGGGGGGGGGGGGGGCGGGGGGGAGGAGGGTGAAGCACTTATATTCAGATTCGTGGTGGAAATGTTTATTTTCTCAGCTTGATACGGATCTTAAAGTAATCCGCTTGGTATTATGTTCTTGCCCTGCTGTTAAAAGCTTGAAGCCTTTCTGCTGAACACCGTAGAAGCAGATGAGGGAGAAGCGTCTAAGCCGTGCTGGCTGAGAGCCCTTGTGAACCTTATAAGAGATGCTTAATTTTTATAGTTTGGTATGTAGAAGCATATGGTTAATGGAATAATTTTTAATAATAAATACATTAGAAAGGTTTCAAGCCAGCCATGAAGCAGAACAGTTACAGCCTTGCTGCGTTATTCAGCCTCCCCCAGAATCTGTTACGTATTTGCTGCAGGGTCATAGAAAACCTTATGCTGGTTCGTTAGGGATTTTTTTGTTTTGTTTTGGCCAAGTCATTTCACAAAGAACTGTGTTCAGCTCTGCAGAATAACTGTCTGAAGCTCTGGGAGCAGATTAAAAGAGCAGTTGAGACTGGGTACTCATGTGTCCAATGGTGTACCTTTTTTCCTTAAGGGATGCTGAATCTTTCTTATCACGAGACTAGGTCAAGGTACAGTTACCATGGAATAAAATACAGCTGTTACCATGAACGTGGCATAGCTGGCACTTGAAAGACTTGAATTTAAGTCGAGTAACTTGATTTGGGAGAAATACCCATATCAAACTAAATTTAATAAAGAAACCTTCTTACTGTTTCATTTGTGGAAATGGAGGGTAACCTCAGCTGTGCAACACTGTCTCTAACAATAAAGTCATAGTAAAATGTTGAATCTTTAATTAAATTAGAGTGCATAAATTGATGTTGTGCTGCAGAGGCTTTTTGTGCACAGCTGGAAGCATTTTCCTTTCTGTTGCTTTACTATTTTTAGCAGCAGTTGAAAGCACAGAAGTATGAAATGTTTTGGCTCTGATCTTCACCTAGCAAAGTCTGGTGTGCTTTTCCTTTAATATGGAGATGCATTGATCTCAGCTTATCGGTTCTGCCAGAGGTCTTGATCTTCACTGCTGTGTGTTGAAACATGCCAATAAAATTTAAATAAACTTTCTATGACTGAGTTTAGTTGTTATTTGAGTATCAGCTGTTCTCTAACACTACTGAGGTTGTATCTTCTGGGTGTTACACGTACTAAAAAAGCAAACAAATCCTCTCGTCCTTGTAAGTACAGTTATGAACAAGAAGTCTGCAGATGGGCAGCTGAATCTCTCTGGTCAATATGTCTCTGTGGGCAACGCTGAAACAATAGGGCATTGGCTGTCACAGCCTACTGACACAATGTGCTTGGTGGATGTGATGTAGAAATAGGTAGACATGATGGAAGCAGTCCAGGAAATGCCGTGACTTCAGTAACTACGCTTTCCGTTTTTGAACTGAAGATGGGGGTTTTAAGATCCATTTGATACTTTAGGAGTTGATTACTGCATTTCCTATCAGAGATGTCTTAAATGTTGTATGTAGTGCCATAAATAATACAAACATATCTCTCTCTTTCTTTGGTGACTCAACATTTGTGATTAGGAATGCTTGGGACAGCTTAAGCATCTGTTCAGTATTCTAAAAAAAAAAAAAATTCTTAATACCTGTTTTGTATTAAAATCCTGTAATCTGGAGTTCCATTTAAGTAAGACAGTGTGAATCTGCTCTCCTCCCCATAGTGAAACTGAGACCTATGGACAGACAGAAGTGTAGCATCACAGCTCTCGTTACAACTGCTTGATTAAAATTGATAGAGTGACCTCACAGCTAGCTTTAAAAAAAAAAAAAGTTGTTTTGAGACACTGTGTGGTTTTTAAAAAAAAAACCACATTGGTTGTGATGTTGATGAATAACTTCTGTCTTGAGCTGTGAGACTTTTAAATGAGGTGGTGAAAAGGATGATGAACAAAGGAACTGGCATACCTGGCAAACTGCTGCGAGTCCTGTTTTTAAGATGACAAAACTTTCCCTTTATCTTTTGCTCTTAACTCTGTCTTAGCAGTATTAAAGTAGGGTTGTTGTATACTTGACCTTTAAATCGAGGGGAAGGTGTTCTTTTGGCAGTAGGTAGCTCTCCCACCAGAACATGTTCCTGTATTGTCTCCAATAGTTGTGATTGCTTGTCTGATCATTAATGTGATCAGATGGTAAAGCCTAAAGCATTTGAAGTCAAGTCATTATAAGTCAGCAAATACATTTCTAATAACCTTCTCCCAGCAGTCCATTGCGTATTTTCCCTCAGTGATGTGGCAGTGCATGTTTGGTTAAGATTTTGTCGAGGTTTACATAATCAATGTTGTAGAGAATAAAGAAGGTTTATGTAAATCAAGCCAGGCAGGTCAAGATGGCTGGTAAAGAAGAGATCATCTGCTTGATTGTGAATCTGCTTGTCTATGTCTGCTTGTAGCATCATCTGTTCACAAAAGGCTATGGATTTCTTGGTGAAGCAGAAACATTCATGTTCTAATTTTTTTTTTTTTTTTGGCGTGGGGGTGGGGGGAGCTTTATTTGCAGTCCTGTCAAAATAATGGCCCATTATATGTTTCTTGGAACATGGGGCTGAAGGGAGTTTTGAAGGAGATAATGAATACAGTAACAAGTACCTGAAGAGAGCGTTATGGTATTAGTATGTTGTTTGTCAGTAGCCTTCATTTGACTTGTCTGGTATCTGGTTAGTGATACAGAGCAACTTACAGTTAAGAACTGTGCTAGGGAAATCAAAATTAACCTCTTGAGGTGTATGTCCTGTCCACCTCCTCCCACTACCCCATTCACACCCCCCCCCCCCCCCCAGCTTTGAATTGCACTGTGAATAATTTATTCTGGCATAATGGCATTCAGGCCAGCATGGCTTTTTCTGGTGTGCTGGGTGCTGATCCCTGGCTTCGTGGGGTAGCATTCAGTGAGGGCAGGTGTCAATGGCCTGGTGCCACTGAATCTCTCTTCCTTTGGGATGACTTTTCCAATATTTAGTGATGTTGCAGGGCAGCTTTAACTTCTCAGAAAAGTCACTTGATTAAAATGATATAAGTTGAAGGAGGAATACCAAAGAAGCCTAAGTTTCACCCAATGGTTGAGTTCTCTAGCAGTGAAAAGTTTTTGTACCTGACATTAGATACTTTCAATGTGATGTATTGCAACCAATACTAAGGAGAGTTTTGGACTGGGTTTCTGATAGGAGTGTGCATGTAAAGGTAATATTTCTTACTAACCAAAGACTTCTGTTAGCTACTCGTCAGCAAGGAGGTGCAGCCTGGTGCGTCCTCAGCTGAGGAAGACTTTGTCATCTAGATGTCATGGGTTTTGCAATATCTAATAAATTTTTTTTATCGAACTAGACAAACCTCTAAGGGCTGTCGCTCAGCATTGTTATAGCGGTCACTTTGAAATCACTGTCAACATTTTATGTATAAATTTTCCACAGTCAACCATTAAAATAAATGAATTGGTTAACTTGGAGGCACTGTGAATTGTTATGTGAGCTTTGTTTAATGTGGACTATTGGACATCCTCAAATAAACAGGCTGTAGTTCTGCTTAAATTTAATCTTTTGAAAAAAATAGAATAAAATTCTCATCTATATTTACAGTGATAAATTCTGTGGTAACTTGTTCTGATTGATGGAACACTTCATACTCGGAGCAAATTTAGATTTGAAACATGTCTTTGTGTTAATCTGACGGGACCTCCATTTCTAGAGTCCTGTTTCTCGTACAGGCTTTTTCTGACTGATCAAAGTTGCTCCTTAACCACTACCTCCTTGACAAGCTAAATAAAGTTCCTGAAGTGTTTCCTACTTTTTAAGCGCATTTCCAGTTTTTACCTTATCTGCTTGGCTTTTCATGGAACTCTTTTGTTAATCTCTTGCTGTGCAGTTCAGGAAGAAGCTGATGTAGTTTTCCAGTAGTGTTGACAAATGCAGATGCAGTATGGTATCTCTGCTTGTCCTTGATATCTCTTTGCTTCTGTTTATGGGCCAAAGACAGAGGGAGGGTTGTACTGGCTATGGCATTAAACTGGGGACTTAAGTTGCACTTACACAGTTTTGCTGTTTGATATCAAGCTGAAGCTTTGTTTAACGTTTCTGTAATTTTCTGCACTATATGGTGTAGATATATTGGTGAAACTGCTCAGGTGACTCGGGTTCTGCTTTTGAACTTTGTTTAAAAATGTACTTTAGGCTTCATTTAAAGGAGCGTCTGTAGCAAGTAATGGTAGCCACCCATTAGATATATTCGAGGTTATGATTCTCTCTGAGAATCATTTGCTTCAACAGTCATAGCTGGAAGGCTGCTGTTCTGGAGAAACTGATCTATTTTTTTTTATTTGATATTGACAGTGGCTTCTTGGAGACCTTTATGTCTTGTGCTTAGTTTATGATGTATCTTACACGCTGCATATTGAGAATACGTGATCAGTGCCAGTTCAGAGCGTGCAAGTAGATTAATCAAACACCAGAAGTAGTATGTCTGAATAGAACATTAACTGCATTGTAGAAAAAAGTAGTAGAAAGGATTGTATTTGAGGAAAGATTCATGGATTTTTCAGCGAAAGCTTGTGTATGGCTGGATAGAGCAAAGGTTGTGCTTCGTTTAAGCTAAGAAAGAAAACATACTCGAGTTGGTTCTCTGCGACTATCCTAATCCTTGGAGTACTTTTGACTTTCTCAGAGTGCAGATTTGTATCCAGCTGTAGGCTTTATTCACAGTGTCTCAATACTGATGTAAAAATCAGAGAACAGAAACTTCAAACTCTAGAAGCTAAAGATCTGTATTTGTTGAAGCAAATCAGAGCATCAAACATCTGCATGTTTAATGCTTGTTATAAAAAGGAAAGCGAGTGCATTCTGGAGGTTAAACTGTAATCCCCTTGGCATGTACAGGCAGTAGGTCACACAGGAGTGGAAGACAATTTTTTTTTCTTAAAATATGGAAAACAGACTGTTCACTCTGAGTAAACAAGTCTGAAATGTAAGACTTTGCCTTTGACTGATGCACTTCTCATGTAGAAGCAAATAGCTTCTCCTTTCCTATTTTGGCAGAATCAGGGATGCGTAGTTTTCCATTTTCAGCTGAAATTTCTAAATGAGTAGATACCATGAAAGTCCACTTGGTTCTACTTTAAAATATGCATATAAACCTAGAAATTACTTTCTAGGCTATTAATATTTGTTCTTTGTTGCTGAAAGCAGCATCTTGCTTAAGCTATTTCATGCTCCATCTTAACAGCAGGCTGTTTTTCAACTGTGATTACAAAGTTGCTTGAGAACAGATTTTTTCCTAAGAAGTCAGGAACTTTTTATTATCCAGTTCAAACTAAATTATGGCTGGTTTATACTCATTTATTATGGAGCTAATGCTGCTCTCTGACTTGCTTAGTCCTTATTCCTCAGTAGCGATAGCACATTGCATCTTCTCCAAGTATCGAGTTGATACCTTCTTCTGTACTCTAAGCTAACGAGAAGCTATGTGAGCGTAGTATGGCACTGAGCCTGAGCCAACATGCCTTGCTGAAGGTAGGGTTTATTAGTTTAGAGTGCCAGCAGAGAAGTTGTACAACCATTTGCAAATACTATAGGCGTGCCTGTAGGCAACAGCTGTTTAGGTAGCCTGAACCAGCCTGTTGTCTTGTGTCATTTTTCCTGTTGGTATTGTCAGCACATGCTTTGGTTCTGAATTTGTCTCTTGAGTATCTGACTAGTATGGCTATGAAACCTTCCAAAGGAGACTCCTCTAGCGTGTTGTACTGTTACAGTCTTTCTTCATGTTTAGCGGAAGTGCTTCTCATGAGACATCTAGAGTTGCGTTTGGTTATTTTGCACTGTCATAAACGTGGCTTATTTGTCCTGTGGTCAGCAAGGCAAGTGAAGTAGAGGAGGATTCAGTCTGAGCTCCCAGCTTGAAGCAGAAACTCTAGTTGGTTTCCAGGTGTACTTTGTGTTGTCAGATCCTGTTCTGCTTGTACTGTTTGATACCCTAAATGTCATTTGTGTTGAGGATGCTTTTCCTTTTATCAACAAATATCCTTATGTTTATTCTCGCTCTGTCCCAAGGTCACTGCTGAAGAGCTTGCATGTGACTTGTCACAAGCCTAAACCTTGAGGGACAGGAATGGGAATGCTGGCATAGAGAGCATGCCCACTTTCAGAGACTTGTAAGGCAAAGCTTCTCATTTTGTTTGTTTTATAAATACATTGCTAAATGGTGCCCTCGCAATTTTCACTTTTATTGCTTGCATATGCTAATAGTGTGTTGGAGGGGTCCCATTTTTCTTTTAGATGATTTGTTTCCCTCTTGACAAGGTGTAGTTCAGAATTTTATGCCTCTCTTACCTTTGCCTCCTATTTTTTTTAGATGTCTACTGGTGTAGCTTTATACAGGTTAGTACTGGGTCTTGAGATCATAGTGTCATTCACAAAGTTTGGGGGACCAATTTAAAACTTCTGGCAAACTCTGAATAACATCTGGGATTAGACTGTTTTAATCCTATTACTCGGTGGCCCAGAATAGGTCTCGGTCCTCATATTAAGCAAATGGTACAGTCAAGAGCAGTAGGGGCTTCCAAAGCAGCAGATTAGTGTGCTTTGAGGGCAGGGGAATAGCTGGAGCAGTGCTGTCCCAGCTTTTCAGCTGTGGTACACCACTGTGCATCCTCCCTGGATGACCAGATGTGCCCCTTCTGTGATGACTTGTACATTTAACCTTGTAATATGACCTCCTGTGCAAGTACTCTCTTGCTGGGTCTCTGTATACTGTTGATGACTATATAATGGGTGCACTTCTGGCTATGCCATTTAAAACTAAACAAAGACTGGGGGATGGGAAGGGTGGCAGGCAGTAAGCTGTGGGGTTTTCTTAATGTTTGAGTAGGCATCGTGGTGCTGGGAGTTCAGCAGTAAGAGTAATGAGTAACCTGTCTTTGGGTTTGACTGACTCTACTAAATAAACATCTTTCTACTGCCCTTTCCACAAACAGCACTTGTTGGCTAGCATTATTAGAGTTTAAGATACAAGAAGGTGGTCCTTGTAGGAAAACTTTGCAGAGCAAAGCTTCAGCAGTTGTAATATAAACATTCAGTCTTTGAAAACTTGTTACTGAGGGGCTGTGTGACAGGAGAACACGGCGTTTTAATATGATTGCATTAAGAATGATGTGTGAACAAGGTGATACTGGACTTGCGTTATGTAGTTGTAGTTTTTACTTGTTCTGATTAGTGTAATGTCTGTTCCAAAAAATATCAAATATCAGCTGTTCTGCACTAAAGTTTTGTTCAGTTCTTCCAAGGCTAGAATATGAATCCTATGAGGTCAGTCAGAAGTGTGCATGCAGCTTCATAGTAGCGGCAGTTATTAGCTCATGGTGAAGAAAGAATAATTCAGCTAAAAGCTTTCCTCTGTTTCGCAACAGAAATGTCATATAGATGAAAGATATTATAAACAGCAGTTGTGAAAATGGTTACAGACAACATCTACAATGCTGAAGAGTTTGTTGTATTAAAAGCGAAGTGGTTTTGAGATGAGCTCAATTTGATTAGGCATGATATGAAGGTGCTGATTGCTAAAGGGCCTATTAGGCATGCTTCCATCAATAGTAATTTGTTTCTCCTGTAGGGAGGGAAAGTAAGCAAGCCCTGTTTTGTGCTTCTGGAAGTGATTTACTGTAGGTGGGTTTTTGTTCCCCATTTAGTGATATCATCTTTAATATTGGACTTAGGCACACTGCGTATCCTGACCTCACTGTAGATAAAACTAGCATGCTTCAAGCAGGATGAACTAGATGTGGGGCTGTTCCTAATCTAATGTAGCAGAAGGCTTCTAGTGCTAGGGATCAGTACGAAGGCCACACGTGCCCTTATGAGAAGTGTTTGGCGATAAAGACCTAATGTTTATCTGTCATATTTATTGCTTATATTAACTATGATATAGCTGCATTACTGTGTAGCAACTAATTGTATTAAACTGAGGTGAAAGCAGCTAGTTGCAGTGTGAGACAGACACTGACTTAAAACATCAGTTTACTGTGCTGCCTCACCAAAGGAATGGGGACAGGTGAGAAAAATTAGAGATAGCTGGCACATAGTAAGTTAAAAAGAAAGCCAAGAAACATTATGGTCTTCCCCTTGAGTATTGTAACGTTAACTGATCCCCGTTGTTGCAAAGTTCTCCTTTTTCCTCTTTACGTTCAAGGAACTGAGGATAAAGAAGTGTTGGAATAGTCTTTCTAGCTGATAAACACTGTTGGAAGGCAATCTTTGTATTCAACTGTAGTGATGTGTTTAACAGGCTCTCAATTTACTCTTCACCATCAAATATGTATGCTACCTTTGTGTTAGAATCCAGTAAGTTCGTAAACTGTCATGAAACAATTTTATTCTTCAAATTGGATGGTTTTAGTAATGCCTAAACAAACAGGTAGGCTTTGAACTTATGAGGTGTATCCTTTTAAGGCACGCGAATGTAATGGATGAAGACAAAGTGGTACTGACAGTGAAGACAATTAGTCACTGTATGCAAGTAAACTAAAATTGAAGCATATAAAAGCTTAAATCTCCTCTCGTGTATTACAAATAAATGGGAGGCCAAATGTGCAAACTCTAGCACGTGCCTTTAGGAAGAGTGAAAGAACTGTTTAGTCTAGACACAGAAGTTAATGGGCTGAAACTTTGATATAAGCACAGCTGTATTTCTTCATGTGCAACAGCATGACTTTATTTTGATTGTTGATGTCTGATTTAGTAATGGTGGAGTCATAGCCTTTGAAACAGGAGTAGCGTGTGTATGTCCCTCTTTCACAGGAAAGACTGAGCTGTTGAAAGATACTAAGAGCTGTACAGTTCCTGCATCCCTGCACATCCTGTGACAGGGTTCTGTATCTCACAGATGACTGTGTTTTTTGTGGAACATTGACTAATAAACCAAAATGTTGCTGTACTTCCAACTTGCCTTCCCCCTAGTCCATGCTTGACCTCTTGAGAGCAAGCAGCTGTGAAACTCGATACTTGGATTCAAAAATCATTTTGGCATTGGAGAGGAACCTTTCAGACTAGATAGGATTCATTACCTTGTAGTTGTCCTAACTATTCCACTAAAAGATGTGTAAGACCTACTTTGAATTACATTCTGAATCTTAAAATTTGCTGGAATAGTTTCACTGTGCATCAGGGAGTGAGTTTTGAATTAATGAATTTAGTGTGTGGCCTTCTGTCATAGGGTGTGGGCAGAAGTCCTATTCCAGAACCACATGTGTGATCAGAGAGGTTGCAGTGCTTTCCTGCAGGTCTGTACCCCCCCTCTGGCAGAACAGCGGTGGAGACAGTGGATGTCTTTGTAAGAGTGTTCCCTAATCTGATTCTGCTAGAAGATTTAATTAAATGGGCTGTCATACCTTGGTGTTTTTTGCCAAAAAACTACCAGCAGATTAGGCAAATGGAACAAATTGGTTTTAGGGCAGATCTATGAGAAGGTGAACTTTGATATGAGGAGCTGAGTAACTTCTTCCATCAGAGCTAAATCTGGAGAAGGTGGTTTGGCAATAGCTGAATGGATGAGTCTTGCATGTTTTTTTCTCCTCATTTTTAGCGGGTCTTCACTGGACTAATGAAAAGTTTGAAAACATGAGACACGCCTTTTAAGGCTACTGGCAAGCCAGCTGCCCTTGGGATGGTATTGGTGTTCCTAGAGTTTACAGGAACGTGCCTCTGTAGGCAGTGTCTGTAGAAGCAGTGATGCTTTAGTCTTACTGACTGTGGTGAGATTTTTCCCTAGGTAAGGTGTCTTGCTGAAGGTGCCAGGGTGCAGAGGGATTTGTTTTTAGGGATGTGCACTGCAATTTTTTTCCACAATTCTAAAAGCATTTGTTAAATAACCCTTTTTGGTAGTAAGCCCCTGCACCCATTTAAAGACTTTGACAGAGCTTTCCCAAAAGCTCTAAATATGTTCCTTCTTTTGCCTTTGAGAGATAAATAACCCATTGTTTGCAGTATTTTCACAGTCTGCTTGCTGTCAGAGCAAAAGAACCTTAACTTTTGACTTTTGTTTTGTGCCTTACTCTCAGTATTTGAGCACAAAATACTGCTGTTACATTGCTGGCTCAGCCCTGCCTTATCTCTTTGGTTGCACAATCACACTTCCAGCTGCAATACTTGAATGCTATATATTTAGTTTTATTGCAAGTTTTGAGTTTACAGCATGCAGAGGCTAGTGTAATATAGCAAATACCTTTCCATGTAAGGATGCAGGAAGACTAACTACAAAACATAAAGTACAGTTCCCTCTGTAAGCAAAGCTAGGGTTTAAGTGATTAGCAGGCTCTAAGTTAAGCTCAGCATACCCTCCTAGTTTATTATGTGCAATGTGACTTTAAATTCAATCCAGGAATTGGCCTCTGATCATATATTGCTAGTTCGCACCTTAAACTCCTTGGAGGAGACTGGTTTATATTAAGGCTTTACCTAGTGGAAATCTTTCAGCATAGAGAGAACAATTGTAAAATAATACTTTGTTAAAGGGTAAGCAGATCTTTCTGTGGCAAAAGTGATTTGCTCTTTCTCCTCTGGGCATTTCAGAGCCAGTGCAGGCAGGAAGGAAGGAACTGGATTTGGGGTTGGCTAGATTCCAGTTGCAGACTCTATTCAGACCCAAGCCAGAAAGAGTATAGGTTGATTTGTAAGTTTTGGGCAGAGATGGCAGTTGAGAAAAAACAGCTGTCTTGGTTTTGTGAACTCATGAGATTTGTTATGAATATGTCAGGTGGTAAAAGTGTGATGCTTTGTGCTATATAGAGTTAGAGAAATATAATGAAGATCAGTTTGTCATGCATAAGTCAAGAGAGCAAAACACTTAGTTGAGCTAAACTAGAAGAAATATTGGTAGGTAAACATGTATGATGCTCTCTAATATCCAGAAAATTAGTGTATTCATTTGTAAAAACAATAAATCATTCATTAAAACCAGATGTGCAAAGTGATGTTCTCTCTCCCCCCTCCCTCCCCACCCCCCCCCCCGCACCTGCCATCATTCTTACTTAGGCTTCACTGTGTTCATGCACATGTAAGTGATTGTAAGCAGTCTTTTGTTTACTTAAATGAAGGCAACTTCCCATCTATATTCATTACTAAATCTAAAGAGTGGTCTGGTTAGGGATAATCTAAACTTTTCGTTTTCTTCCTTCTTCCACTCCTAGGTTTTACATACGCTGTTGGCTGTTTTTGGAGAAACAGTTTTATTCGGTGTACAGACCTATGCAGAATGTGACAGCTGTTGTCAAAATTAAAAAAAATAAGTGGTATAGCAAGCAGCATTTCACAGGACCTTTTAGCTTCCTATTATTTGTTGTTTGTTTTATCATTCTTTGCTTTGGAAGAACAAAAGTCCAGGTAATGTCTGTTGAGATATGCAGCTTGTCTTGGCATAAATTAAGCCTCGTTGAAATCTAGAGCAGCTCTGAACAGGTGCCTATTTCAAATTGATCATGGTAACTTCTTGTAGCCTCTAGAACTGCTTGTATTTAAGTTGTGCGAGATAAACTGTTTAAGGATCTGCTGCCTCTTTGAGACTGTAAAGCGCAACCATTGGGTAGAGGCAGAACAAGGTAGTTGGTTTTGGGGTAATGACCCAAACAGACGGTGTAAAGTCACATGTCTGAGGTAGTTACTGCTCCTGGCTGTCTAGGCAGTCTTCTTGCTGGAGGACACCACATCCTCAACTCTGCTGGTACTATTAGCTCCTTATTCCAGTCATTTTCCGTCTGCCTCTGAATATGCTGTGATTTACTGAAAGATGTAGTGACAGGTGAGGTTGTAATCTGTAACTGGAAATGAAGTATGTCATTGAACTCATTTTATTCCAAAGCCTCCCAATGCTGTTTGAGCTCTGTTGAGGAGAGTCTGTAAGATGAATGAGCCCTCCACATCTCTGCCTCGTTAGATATCAGGGAATCGTGTGACTATGATTCTCACCTCTGAGGAGAAGCTTCAATTGGAGCTGTCACTTCAGTAGACAAAGAAGGAATCCAACTGCAAGACATGTACCCAGAGGAAATCATGCTTTGTGGGTTCTCTGGCTTATGAAACACCTTGTTTTTTGATTGTTCTCTTTGTCACTGCTGTTGCTTCACCTCTACTGCCTGCAGTAATGGTGGCATGGCAGCTTTGATTGAATGGGAATGGACACAGATGTTCTGGCACTGCAAGTAACTATGGGGAAGAGGTTTGGATGTACAACAGTGGTGTAATCCCCTAGTGGCAGTCCGGGCCACACCATAAGGTCTGTCACAGGTGTTTGTGAAGAAAACGTCAGTATAGTAGATGTTCATTGTGTTGTATGTACAAGTTGGCACAGTGCCTTGGATGAAAAATTTTCTGGTTGTTACTGCAGTACTAGAAATCCTGAAGTACGCGTGTTCCATGAAGTATTCAGTGTAGAATATTGGTCTTGTGGTGATCTGTGCTTTTACTTTGGATCGGTTAATATCTGCTTTTTCACTGGAAAAAAAGTCCCTGAAGAATAACTCTAAGTGTCTGCTTTTCTTGGAAAACCAGCTTTTTGGAGGCATTTTGAACACAACCTGAAACTTTGTTTTAGGCTTTGCAAATAATGTCTCATGTAGTTTAGCAGCCTCATACTTTTGCCTCTCATGTATGAGCTCAGTTCAGAACTAAAACTAGTATCCTGTGTTACTCAACATAAATGTTAAATGTTCTGAATGTGAAAAGTCTCCCTTTCCAAGTGGTTGTAAAATAGCCTGGTTGAGGATTTTTGTCCTTGGCCAAAACTCTGAAAGGAGAAGTTTGTTTGGGACTTGTCCAGATGTGAATGGCTATCTAGGGGACTTCAGTCTTGTTCCATTTTAGTGGGCAGTTCCAGAAGATTTACTTCTGAGTTTTAAGACAAAGATATTGAAACAGACTGACAGGGTGTGTTTCTGTATGTCATTCTTACCTTCTGCTACCCCTCAAGGTGGTAGAGTGATGACATCTCTCTTGCCTTAGAGATTTCTGCATAATAAGAAGCAAATGCAATAGCTCTTCCTCTGCTTTTGGTAGGGCTGTAGGAGGAGAGTAAAACAGTTGTGGGAGACCTTACAGATATGGGTATAATGCCGAAGTATTGACAGAGTAGCAAGGGAATGTGCTCTTTATTTTTCTAAAATGCATATGCAGTATATTTAGCTGGGTGAGGGAGAAGAGGTAAGAATTTGGGTATTTGCAAAACCCACATAGAAAGGCTGGGTGAGGGAGAAGAGGTAAGAATTTGGGTATCTGCAGAACCCACATAGAAAGGACATAGATTGTCTGTACAGGTGTATACTTGTGCACTGGCAGGTCAGTGGGGTGCAAAATTCCTTAGCATCATACTACTCCCCTATTCAGTTAAAAACGGCATATCATGGCCAAGGTGCCCTTATGGAGAGTGTCAGGTATAAAAACCTGAGGGCAAAAGGGAATCTCTTGAGCCATATAGCTATAATCGATTACTTGATTTCTGTGTCTCTGAACTAGCTCTTTTCAGACATACTTTGCTGGGGAATCCACTTCCAATTTCAGTCTTGTGCTCATGAGCTTTATTTCTACAGCTGAATTTCCATTTGGCTTGCAAATGCTACTTCTAAGTCCTGTAATACTGTTTGGAATTATAGCCTGTACTTTGGGAAACACTAGTTTAAACAGATCCTCTGTTTTCTTGGTCTGGTTTTCCCCATAGGGCATCTTTGCCTTTAAAATCAAAGCAATCTAGATAAATAGAGAGAAACATATGGGGTGGCTTGTTTTTTGAAAGCTGGTGAACAAAAATAGTAATAGTATGCTGACTGTCTTTGTGGGTTTTGGCTAAGAAAAAGAGCTGGATTTCCAAAGGAAAAAATTTGAGGGAGAACTCTATGTGGTTTTAAACTTGTTTTCTGTTCTACAAACCATTGTGCCACTTGTGAGCATTACTTAATATCTGTTGGAATGCAGAAATGCAAACTTTATGAAACTTCAGATTGTAGAGTATGTAACCAGAAGTAGGCAGGCTGGATTAGCACTGCAAATAAGCTAAGTGAAAACTTTGGTCCTCCAAGAAACTTAGCTGCTATAGAGCCAGTGTGGCTTGTAAGGTTTCAATGGTTGCATCTGTATATAAACGCAGTCTTACATGGTTATCTTGCATAAAACCATGTCTTGCTGCATCACTGAGAACAACGTGCCTTCCCATCTGGAGACAACAGTAGTGCAGAATCTCTTGTTTAAGTAGTTGCTGCAAGAAGCTGTATAATGAGGTTCTTCTAGAGATTAGAATCTCTGAGCATATACAAATGAAAAAGTTTAGGAATACATCACTTCTGTGACTTGGATTCATGCAGATCTTGCATGCAGATACCTCATAATTCTGAGACCTGTGAAGGGTCAATGTTTATTTGATGTAACATTTTGGGAAGCCCTCTTAAGGGAAGAAAAATCTCAAAATTCTGTGGGTAAAAGTGTGGAACTGAAACACTTTGCTGTCATAAAGCTGTATAGATCAGAATTAGTTTTGCTGATCAGTAGCAAACATTTAACAGACTTGCAAAATCTTTTCTTGCCTAGAGGTGACTGATTAACTTTGTTATAGATTATGATGAAAGCAAACACCCAAGGTTGCTGTCAATTAGTAAGTTGTCAGAGTGTTTTAAGTCTGAAGAAGATATATCGAAGTGTAGTTCTCTGCATTGCTGCACTGTTAATTTCTGGTTTATTAAGACTTTTTTTAAAAAAAAAAAAACAACAAAAAAACCAACCACAGCTTCAGCTGTGCTGTGATGCTTGTGTACTTATGGTACACACACTGATCTGGTAGGTTTCAGGTAGTTGTTCTTTAAAACTGGGTATGAAGAATAATTTATCCTGTATGGTTTTTAGGGGACATAACACACTTGTTACCAAAGAATAGGTACTGCTAAGCTTCCTTGCTAGCTGTTCTAGGTGTAATGCTGCATTGCTTCATGGTGCTCTCCAGACTTTGAGAGCTGTGCAGTTTTTCAGGCTTCTGTGTGTTCTTTGTCTCACTGGTTTTATTTCTACATCTACCTCATAGAAAGCCTATTCTTTTCTGGTTTATATTGTTTGGAGAATAAGAGTTAAAAGCAGGAACCTCTGACGCTAACACACTGAATACTACATGCTAAAAGTAACCAGAGAATGATTCTCAGCTAGGTTGGTACATCTGGTCCAACTAGGTGCTAGTGCAGCAGCCCTCTAAAATAACCTCCATCTGGAAACTTTGGACCTCTAGATCTTGCTGGGTAGCAGAAGGTGGGAAGGTAATTCTTTGGTTTTTCTTTACTTACCTGCTCTAAATCTGCTTGGAGCAGGCTGTGCAGTAGCTTATCTTGCCTTTGGCTGCTTGTGCTGCTGTAGCAGTCGATGATAATGCAACACCAGCGATATTAAGGAAGCTGCTATGTTAAGAGAGGCAGTAATGCTTGCAGGGGCTATGAAGAAGGAAACCCAATTCTTTATTTTCTGTTTCCGAGGCAAACATCTGGGATTCTGTTAAGCAGTTGGGATTGAACAGGGAGCTGTACATTTGTAAGGCAGTTTTTTTTCCCCTGGGAAACTAAAATGAATGTTTAAATAGATAGGATTTGACACAGATGTTGCAGGTCAGGATACAGTAGTTGAGTGCTTCACTTTCTATTCAGTACACTGCCTGTGAGATCGCCTATATTCACAAAATGGATGCAAATTGTATTTCTTTCTCTGTGCTAAATGATACTGGAACGAACCTAAGATGATTCCTGTCATGCTTGAGTGTTTGAAAAAGCTGTAAGTAACAGACATCCTGGAACTTCTTGTCTGTGGAATCACAAAAATGATGTTACAACTGCTTTTATTTGGAGGATAGCTGAAGTTACAAGAAAGTTATCACTTTTTCTTATGAAAATGTGAACTGTCAAATAGTCCTTGATAGTGTTTTAGGAAGAGCGTTTGATTGCTTAGGAAATGAATTGTCTGGATTGTGCTTTTTTTTTTTAATGGCCCAAATGGTCCTTTGAATCAAATGTAGTTTCTCCATAATGTTTAACGTAGTGAAGTTTCAGATGTAACATGGTGTTATTACTGTTCATTCCTCAGACTAAAATTTGAACAGCTTGCTTTTGCACCTTCAAGCATGTATGAAGCACAGATAGGTTGGGAGCATGTTTGGTATGTCAGGGCAGGCGTGTTTTGAGGTCTCTTGTCCCCTTGCGTTATATGAAGTCTAATTTGTCTTAATTCTGAGACTTGCAGCTTTTTTTTCATCTGGTATTTAAGAGAAGATTATAAATTGTTTCCAGACAAAAGTATGTGGATCCTAAGCCTCTGGTGTTTTGGATAAACAGTCTTCCTCCTTCACTTCTTTCTCTCTTGCATCAAAACCCAGCTGTGCATAGTACTTTCCTTTGAAAGGGATTTTGTGTTTATCTGGCTTGTTTTGAACGCAGTAAAAGTTAGATCTCACTTTCTATTGTATCTATCTGTATTTAGTTTAACAGAATGCTGTATCAAACAATTTCGGTGGCATTTGGCTAGATTATAGATAGTTCTCAGATGAATAGCAATTTCTCTATAGTATGAGACGTTTAGGGTTGGAAAGAGGATTCTCTAAACATGGTGCTTTGACCGCCTCTTATGCTCTTTTAGCTAGAATAAAAAGCATGCTTTGAAATGAACTTGATTAGTTTATACCCTGTATTTTGCTGTGCACTAGCATTGTTGGTTTTATGCAGTGGTGAATGGTTTTAGTTGACAGCTTTGGAGATGGGCTTAAAGCACCAAATAAAATTGCCTCCTTGTTAAATGAATGCTGGGGGGAGCAGTAAAATGTTGGAAATAAGGATTGTTAAGGAAGTCATTATGTGAAAGAACAGATTCTCTTACCCTTTGCTTTCTGAAAGGAAAACCTCTTGCATTCTAATGTTCTTCTGGCTTATTACTTATATTGGAATTGGTATAATAATATCTTAAATACGGGGTTTTGGTGTTGTGGGTTTGTGTTGTTTTTTTTCTTTTTTTCTCCTCTCTCTCTTCTGTTAAAGGTAGCTGCTCTTTTTTCCCTACCAGTATCATGGTTATGGAAGGCTTCTAAGTAATCTGTATTGTAGGTGAGACTACAATCCTTCCTTTCTCTGGCTGTAGTGCTTAACTGGGCTGCCTATACAGGTTTTTAGCTATTAAGTTGTTTGGAACTGTCAGGTTATTTGACTGCTTTAATTGAAGCTTATCCTGAGGCTCTAGTAGTCTGCATCAGCATGCTCCTTTAGGGTCTTCTAGAGTATTAGCTTTTAATCAAACTCTTATGCTGCTTATATAGTTGTATTGCAGAAGCCTATGCAGCAAATATCCGTTACTGCCGCTGGAAATACCTATTTCCCATTGTCTTTAACACATGCAATTGAAGAGCTCAAATTTCTTTAGTCAAACTAAGGTTGCAAAGCCAGCTGAAACTTCTGTAGAAACTTATATCTTTCAAAAGTGGTGGCAAGGTCTGCTGTCTTGTTATTTCTGCTTTTGTGAAATCCAAATGATTTTCCAGAAGAATAATCTGGGGCAAGTAACAAGCCACTTAAGAAAAATATGGTCAAAGAGAGTTACAAGAAGTTTATATAGTAAGTTCCTCCCAACCCTGCAAGAAGTATCAGGTAGTTTACACGAATGTCACAACTATGCTCCTAACTGGGTCTCTGTCATTTTGTGTTACAAGTAGGTAGAGTACAAGTAGGTAGAGTAATGAGGCTCTGACTCTTGTGCCCGTCACTTTGAGACTGGCTGATTTTGCTACTTTGCTTCTGTATTTTCCTAGTCTGTTTTCCCACATCAGTGAGGGGGAGAGTACCAAAATAGCAGAGAGATTTGGGGATTTTTGAGGAAACTGGATGTGTAGTGTAAATAGAGCTGATTAAAAGCAATTCTTGCACAACTGATTTGGCATTTGCAAGCCAATAGCATCCTTTTAACTTTTTGTGTAGGGTGAACTTAGTATAGATCAGGTGTATATTTTCTTGAATTGCCTATATTATGTAAGCTAAAGATGCATGAGGTTTAGTCAGCTGTATTTTCTGTAAATATTCTCCCTAAACCAAACTTTTTTTTTTAACTATAGTTGTTATAATAGTGGGGTAGTCCTGCAGACAGTGGAGGGAATGTGTGGAGTGGAATAGTTCAAAAAGCAGCCTATGAATTAATCTTAACTACAGTGTACCAGATCCTTTCATCACCTGGCAGGTAGGAGGGGAATGGGAGGAGGCTGTAGCAGCCAGAAACTGGCATTTTCCCCTCAGAAATAGGCTTTTTCCCCACAAACCAGAATAGCAATGAGTTCTGTTCCAGAACACCAAAGGAGAAGTAAGGTCACCCTGGAGAACCCCAGCTACCTCACAATTGATTTCTTGTGGCGTTTTCAGTAGATAAGGTTCTACTTAATTTGTATACCTTGTGAAGGAGGGAAGTAGGTTCTAGCTTATCTGATCTGTTGTAGGTGCCTCTGAAAGATTCCTCCCCCCCACCCCGTGGTGTACATAACCTTTTAGCCATGTGTTCAGTTAATCCACACTTCTGATTCTGATCAGAAAGAGGCTGGCTGTTTTTGAAGGTAAAAGCACCATAGGAGTAGTATATAGCTTTTGGTCAAGCTGACTGCTAGGTTCCTAATGGTAGCAGGAGCAATTAGGAGCAACTTTTGAAGGGTAGCTTAAAAAAAAAACCCCAAAACAAAACCCAAAACACCCTAATCACTAGCCTGTGATACAAATCAGACTTCTTTCTGAAAAATCTGCCTAATAACTACAGGGGTTATCAGGTCAGACTGCATTTCCCTGAACCACTGCAACCTCTTTGAGGCTCTAGGACTGTACAGGTAGCAGTAAACTAGGCAGGCAGTGCTAAAATTTGGTGCTGGGAAAGAGGAGGCTTGGGGTAGACACACAGGATTGATCAGTATGCGAACAAGTATTCCAAAAGTACCGGAGAAGGGAATATTTCCTAAAATGTTTTATGAGATTAAAATGACTTCACAGATGCTAGTTGTAAGAACAAACACTTGTCTCAAGGAAAAAAAAAGAAAAAAAAAAGCTGATTATAGCCACAATTAATTACTCCAGCATACCTTTCTCAGGGATAATCAAGTTCACAGATGCAAAAACATTCTTTTAGTTGGGGAAAGAGAGGAGATTATTTGGTACTTTGGAACTTGCTGGTTTGGATTTTCTTGCTCTGCAGGAAGACTCCTTTATTAAGCTGTACTACTGGTAGTGATTAGGAAGGATTTATGCCTATAGAGGTGTCTTGGCCAGCAGAGTCTGAGGTGGGACTGTGTTTTTCATTCAGACTTCCTCCAAGGTTGCATAAACCAGAGGTCTTGGATCAGTGGCTTTTGTTACTCAAAGGATGGAAGCCCTTTGCTTGCCCATCAGTTACTCATTGCTATAATTATTACAGTAACAAAAACTCAAGGCTACTTTAGTTTGCTGCTGTAACTTCTTAAAATGTTTTCCTTCAGAAAGAAAGAAAAATCAGATGGGAATCAAATCTTCTAGCACATGAGCCTGCTGTGAAAAGGAAAAGAGAACAGGTTGTTTAGGTTCTTTGGTGGATTTGGCAGGAAGCGCAGGAGACTTGCTTTGACCTGAATCTCCCTTGCTGCATGCATGGGGAGAATTTTAACTCTAAAGATGTTGGAACAAGATGAGGAGGCCTGTATTTTCCAGACTAACTGAAACAGAAATGTCATGGAAGGACTGGATCAAGCCTTCAAGTTGGGGATGAACTACATGACTCCTTGAAGTTCTATCTAGCTCTGTTTTCTGTTGTTCTGTGTTCAGGAAGCAGCTGTACATTTTGCCAAAGGTACATGCGATGCAGTGGGGAAAGTGCGTCTTTGGAAGATAGAAGGGAACCTTCTGGTCAGTCTAGGCTTGTTGAGCTGCTTGTTGAGTGCCGGGGGATGATAATGACAAGGATGACAGTATCCTCCTTCCAACCTTCAAGAAATGTCAAAATTCAAGTTTTTTGTTATAATCTGTTGTAGTCGTCTGAAGCACTATACTAGTGGTTCAAGAAACAATCTTCTGTTCACTGCCAAAACTTTACAGGAACAGGTTGACAATTAACAATACCTCTGGTGATGTAGGTTGCTTCTGAGACAGAAATTGATGCATGCAATAATCAGCTGGAGGTAGGCTTAGACTTAAATTCATATTGAGTTAGTATCTGTAATACTGATACACAGTACCAGAGAATGGGGTTCAAAGGAGAATATAAACTAGTACTATCCTGTTGGTACAGAAGTACTACTTATCTTTGCTTTTCCTATTTGGCAACACTTCCCAATAAGATTAAGTTTGAGAATAACTTCACTGTTCTGTTTTACTGACATTCTCAGATAATTGGCAGACAGCAACTGCTTGTTTTATGAAGGTCTAATACAGAAAAACATATCTGGAATAAATATTGTCTTTAAAAAAAAAAAAAGAGAAGAAAATCCCAAACCATTTGAGTTCTTTTGCTGAAATAGCACATCAGTTCTCCTAGATACAAAATGAATTGTTCAGTATGATAGGAGGGTGGTGTAAAGAGTATGAAGTACTGGCAGTGGTATTATATATATAAAAGGAGGTAAAAGTTCACTTATTTTGTTGTCAGTGTTGCATATGTTGAAGCTTTACGTTTGCGTTTTGAAATAAACTAGCATGTGACTTTGTGTTCAAGGGAGTAAATGTTAGATGCTTCAGCAGAAGAGGGCTTTCCAGTTAATCAGGACTTGAGCGTACAGTCGTGAAAAGCTCTGGGGCTGGCTGTTGCGAAGGTGAATAATGTATCTTTAGACTGCTAATGTTGTAGATGTCATGATAACTATAGACTTGCAATACTTCCAGAGGAATCTCTCCTGCCCTCTGTGCCATTTTCCCCTTGTTGCTGATACAAGCGCTTCTGTGGCTTTGCAGTGAACTGGAGAGCGAGGAATTGATGTGGTTTAAAACTAAATTTAAAGCATAAATCTGGTTTTGTTTCCCCTTCATGTGAACAAGGGAGAGAAGTAGCAGGAACAAACCAGCAAATGAAAGGTGGGACTGCTGCTTTTAGCAGCAGGATTGGCCCACGCTAGTTCCATTACGGTAAAAATACGGTGTAAGCACAAACTGAATTTTTGATATGTGCAGAGTATATACTACTGGATAATACCAAATATGGAATCAGAATGTACTTAAACGGAAAAATTCACTCAAGCCTGACTTGATTTCTGCAGCTTTACTGTTTAGCGCAGCAAAGATGTGAGCTATGGTAACAACTAAACTGTAGCATGTCATCTGTTCATGTAGCTAAGTCTGTGAAATGGGATGGTTTGCATCTAAAAATGACAAGGTGTGCAGTAGAACTGTTAGTAGTAGGTGAGGAAAGCAAACAAAATTACACTTTTTTCTTTGTCCAGGGCTGTGAAAATTATGACTTGTTCAGTTTGTAGTCTTGTAGGAGGTAGGTTGCATAGGTATGGAGAAGTTCTATGATAGCTTGTATTTTCATAGCATTGTAACAAAAAAAACCCCCAAACAAACAGAAGAGCTACATGCAGTGTCTTCTGTGTCTGGTAGCTAGTAGATACTCCCCTTAATTTTGAGGATTACTTCCCTGAGTTGAAGTCTAACTTTTCAAGGTGCAGGTCAAGATTTTTAAAGCTCTTGTCCTAAATAACAGAGCTCTTGTTTACTCTTTGCTGCTGGCTAAGCCTGATTCCTTTTAAAAAAGCAAAACAAAACAAAAAAGCTTGTGTAACAAGCTGTCCCACAAATGGTTCAAAACTTGTTGATGATCTCTGCAGTAGTCAAGTAGGTTCCTACAAGACTTGTAGAAAATAGGAACTTGCCGCAGTGTTTGGACCGTGGGAGAGAGCGTGTGTGGTCTTGCTCTCCAGACAGTCATGAATCCATGCAGAGGAGAGGCTTTCATTACATATCCCAACCATAGGAAAAACTTAATTGGAGTTTGCATTTCATTATATACCAAAGTCCTTGACTGTTTGATATAAATATGTAGGAAACTGGCTTTGATAATTATGGCGCCCATAGCCTATGCCAGCACCACTCCCTTATTTGCAAGGAATAGTGCTATCAGCAGAGGTAATTGTCCCATGAGGTTTCATAATGCTAGTTGTCCCAGTATTGCTGTCACTGAGAAGCATTTGGAAAAAGTATAGGGCTGCTCTTACCACATGCATTGGTCTGATGTTTTGGAACATTTGGGGAGCTTCTGAAGTGCCGTGTAGATCTGCATGTGAGCAGAATGGTCTCAGAAACGGTCATTCTGTCTCTGAAATTTAATTTCTCCTAGTTGATTTTATTAGTTGGAAACAACATTTGTTGTAGGCTTTTTGGTGAGAGGTAGAGTTCCAGCTGCAGGTTGTCTTTGGTAGTGCTGTCCATCTTGTGAAGCAAAAAGTTGGCATGCTAATGTGCTGGTCCCTAGGGTGCCTCAGGCTTCTGGAGCTATTGGAAGGGTGCAGGGAGAAGGGAAATGGGCTGATGCTGGTGGAGAGGGGTTGTGGGAAGATTGGACAAGGAGCTTCTGTTCTGTTTATGAAGCTCCTGTTGGCTATGGGGAAGCTCAGAGTCCCCCAGTGTTCAGTGAGGGGGAATTTTTGGCCTTAGTCCTTGTCCCTCCTCTACCTGTGCAGTGCCATCCTGCTGCTGCCAGGGAGGAGGCAGTAGTGGCTGACCCAGTCACTGCTTAGTGGAACAGTTGAGAAAAACGAAGGATAGGAGAGGGCTGCTTCTCTCGCTATAGCTCCTTGTAGAGGTGTTAGAAAAGCTGACTTGGCAAGGTGTGGGTGGCTATGCCTATATTCCTCCTCCTGAACGCTGAAACCCACTGTGTCCTGTGGGACAGCTCAGTTCAGTAAGGCAGGGACTTGCCCAGAAATGAATGTGGGTCTGCTGCTTCAAGAGCAATCTTAGTTTCGTGCTTACCAGGACACAGACGCTGGGTGAGCATGTGGGTGCAGGTCCTGTAGTGGCTGACAAGATCCCATGGCATTAATACTGGTTCATTTGGTATGTAGACTGTTTAGGTCGTGGCAAGGAAAGGTGTGGCCCAAGTGCCATGGGGAGTGCTGGTTTGTGATGAACAAGTTGGGAGTCCTAGCCTAGAAAAAAAATCAAGGCATCTGCTGGCTGTGGAGAGGAAAGAGGCAAGTTCTCTGACATTCTTTTTTTCTCTCCTGTAAAACTTACATATGCCTAGTAATTGTCCTAGCTCTTTTTACCAATGTCAGATCAAAATAAAACTTGCAGGTCTATAATTAAAGCATAACAAATAGTAAAACTACCACTCAATTCCTCCTGCCCTTTTGTGCAAATGAAATTTAGAAATTGGCACAAAGAAAACTTTCATGAAAACTTGTCAGTGCTAATCAGGATGAATGAATTAAACTTTGACTTTGCCTTTATTTCCTTCCTATTTAAAGTTTCCAAAATGCTTTTTAACTGTGAGTGGCTTCTTTCTTTCTCTTCTTTAAAAGACAATTAAATCCCACAGAGACCTGAAATGAAATCAAGTAGCCTTTCCCAGTTATAATTGTTTTGTGAACATGAGAAAAAAACCCACAAAATAACCCCACTAGCCTGGCTTTAACTTTCAGTGGAACTACTTAAATTCAGTACTGCTTAACAGTTACACAAATAAAAAAAATTCAATTGCAGAATATAAAGCTAGTGATGATACTACTTATATTTCTGAAGGAGTTGTTCCTTTCTTGGGTTTTCAGATAAAAATACTTGTAGAAAGAACGTTGTCTTCAGGCAAGTTAAAACTTGCTGGCATATTCATGGTAATATAGTGTGTTTGGAAGAAAGCATGTGTATATATCTAGGAAGATTCAAGCTGCAGTATCATATCACTCCTGTTCTGAGGGCTGGTATTGCCTGTGGATTGTACTGATATGTCTTTCTAGCAATTGGTGTCTTGTGACGAGGATCCGCTGTGTTAAGTGAGTGCTACTCTTGTCTTGTGTAGGGTTAATAACAAGTTTCTAGGTATGAGTAGGCCTGGCATGAAGTAATAGTGACTTCTGTTGTTTTTCTGCTGTGTTGGGGAATCTCTTTTAATATTCCAGAAAAAATACAGTAGTCTTCCTTATGAAAATGGAAGTGGGAGAACAAGTTCAATTGTAGCCCAGCTGAAAGCCTCTTAACTTAATATGCGTCTCTAGCATCATGTATTAAATGTATATTTAAAAAAAAAAAAAGTGTCTTTATGTTCTAGAGTACTTAAATTTGAGATTATTTCAGTCCTTAAATCTGTTCTATTGTGCTCACAAACATTCAGCAGTCCTGCAGTTCAGACCACCGGTATTTAGACATTGTGCATGTGAGGTTTTAAACTATTTTCCTGTGTGACACCAGGTGATCCTTGCCTGAAGTAAGCAGTAAGCCTTCTGCAGGGCAGTGCTCCAGAGCCTTAACAATGAGACCACTTACTTTCATCCACTACCCATTTCTAATTTGCTTGCGAAAGGATACAAGGCTCTCCAAGTGCATTCTGTTGTAACACTAACTAGTTAGTTACACATACAAAAAGTACAGATAAGGAAAAAAAATAATTCTGGGTTACTGCATTGCTTTTCCTAGTCAGCTGTTGTCATAGAACTGCTCTTACAGCCTGAGCAGCGAGTGGCCATTAGCCTTCTGCAAGGCTACAAATGAATGATTTTAATCTACGGATAGTGTGGTGGATGTAGAGCTGAACTAAGTGTATCTCTAACCAGCTAATGAGTTCTCCTAACTTTTTTTTAACCTCTTTTGCTTTGCAGGGAGTTAGAGGAAGAGTTAAAGGTGACTTTCTTCTCTTTTCAGATTCTTTTCCTGACTGTGATGTTAGCTTTTAATCATAAAGACTGTAGGAGAGGGATATATGTGATCAGTGTAGAACAGACCCCACCAGAAAGACAAATGAGGTTTATAAGTGGAATAACATCTGTAGTTCTTCAGGCAAAAGTCTGAAATCTCTGAGGATCAGTTATGGAAGAGGCATCTATGCTGTAAAGCCCTGAGAGATCTTCATACATCAGCTGAGAGTTAGCGAGAATGTTGCAGGTGACAGTGCTGTCATGAGAAGTGTCTACCTGTCCTAAATATTTGGGATGGGGTGGTGGTGAATTCAATGCTTATGCATTGCAAAGGAATTTCCAGTTGATCCCTTCCCTGGAGAAAGAGCTATGTCCCCTTGAGGCTTAAGACTTCTCTGAATAATTAATCCGTTGGGTCTCTGTCCACAGAGAGAAATGAAAGAACTGTCAAAGGCTACTGTGTTACACCTGATAAAGGAAGTCATTAGTGAGTCTTCAGATACAGTCACATAAATTAAAAACACTTGCATCCTTTTTCCTTAATAATAGATGAAGCCTTTAGGATTAGAGCTTAAATAAAAGGGGGGAAAAAAACCCTCCACAGCTAAAAAAACCTTATATGGGAGTAGAGTAAAATTCCCCTTCACTTAGTTTTACTCGCCCCTGAATTACTTTGTTTTTCCAAATCACCCCTGTTCTTCCTCTTGTCTTTTCCATTCCTGCATGAGATGTGGGGAAGGGAGATGGTAGGGTAAAAGCATTTTTAAAACTCCCCATGTTCTGAATTACGGAGAAGATTTGTTCTTCAAAATTCCTTTAATTCTAGAGGTGAAGAAGTATTTCTGTGGCTGAACAACTCTATTTCGTTTGTAGTTTATTGCCTTATTAATGATGAATAAATTTTCAACCATTGGTAGGTAAAGAATGTTTGAATGTTCATAATTCAGGAAACAAAACTTAGCATGCTTGTTACTTTTTTGGTTTTGCCCATGCATTTGACAACATCAGCATACTGTGGCCAAATTGTTGCTCTCCTTTTCTGTATTCCAAATTGTGGTGGTTTATGGCAAACTCTTTTTTTGTTTATTTCTAGGTATAATGGATCCCTCCCTAATGGCGACAGAGGACGCAGGAAAAGCAGATTTGCCCTTTATAAGCGACCTAAGGCAAATGGAGTTAAGCCCAGCACTGTTCATGTGATTTCTACTCCTCAAGCATCGAAGGTACGTGACAGTGGGGCAAATCCTGTTTTTCTGATGATCCTGGGTGGAGAACAACTCATGTGTTACTGCTGATTTACCCTGCTGCCAGTTCATTCTGTGGTAGATAATTTGTTTTAATGAAAAGTCTGCAGTGGATTTTCTTTCTGGGCGTATATAGCTTTAATTTTAATCCAGTTACCTGTTTAAAATAGTCTTTAACCTCAGATATGAGGGAATCTGACCCTTCTGCCCCTGTTCAGAAAGCTGACTTTGTCAGTGCTGACTGTTTTATCTGAGCCATAGAGTAGTAAGGTGACGCAAATACAAAAAGTATTTTAATTTCTTTCTCACTGGACTGTAAGATTGGTATGTCTCTTTCTTCTCCAGGAGGATAACTGACATGGTATTAAAAAAAGTCACGATCCCTCTGGGCCTTTCATTTTTGTTGCTAATAATCATATTGTATATGTTTTTACCTGAAGTTTAGTGTAGGTGAAGGAGGAAAAGCAGTAAAATAAATATATTAAGGTAGTAATTTATGAAGGAAGAGCAGTAAAGTATGTATGTTAATATAGTAATATATTAACCCATAGAACTGTCCAGGTTACAATTCTGGTGGTGGAACATATTTCAAGCTGCAAAAAGTCATGCTATCTCTTCCCTCAAAGCCACCTTCCTAGAAGCAAAAAGTGACCAGAGTTTGGGACAAACTGGAGGGGGAGTTCTGTGCTGACACTCACAAAAGTGGATGGTTTGCAAGAGGCATACATCACTTTTACAGAAATGCGTATCGGAGGAGGGGGAGAACCTACACCATTCTCAGAACTGTGTTGTCTAACTTAGATCAAGAGAAGAATATTGTTTAATACATAGTATAGGATTATGTTTTCTTTTATAATACATACCATACACAGTATAAAAGCTAAACTTGCCAAAATATAGAGTATCAGAGCTTGGGGTTTTTTAAAGATTGTATAGGGCCTGCCTAGTGCAGATAAATACGTAGTCTTTTGGATTAAAAGCATCTGTAAATATTTTTCAGTGTTGGTATTCTCAAAAAGAAAGCATTTGTGAGTTAAATTTTCCTGACGAGATCAACCTTCAAAATAGGCCCTTTAGTATATGTTTGTATGTTGGTAACTCTGGTCTGTTGCTTAAAATGTAACAAATGAAAAAAATGTGTTTTACATAGCTGATGGAAATATACACATGTTCTCACTGGATAAGCTTAAGCATTTGGACTGCAGATAGTATTTTGGCATTTGAGTTGCAAAATATTTAAACACCTGGCAGAAACTGCAAGGTATCTGGTTAATGTTCGTCTGCATTGTTATTGTGCAGATAAAATATGTTTGCTGTACAAATTAGTGCCCTTATAAAGATAGCATAGGTCTGAGACATTAAAGCCCCTTCTTTGAGGATTTGGATTCAGGTAGATATGTGAGGTTGAATGTATGGTCTTGCACTTTCTCTGAACCCTTTTAAAAGAGCTTATGTGTATTTAGACTGTTGTCTGGGGCAAGGCTGGTGGATGTGTGCCAGAACAGTGATGCAGTGGATTTCAGTTAGTGCTCTTTCGATGCACAGAAGGAACACTTATGTTTTAAGATGCTTTTGTAGGCTTTTCTGACATCTTAGATACCAGAGCCTAAATCTGTTTTACTAGGAATGGTTTCTGCATACAGCTTTTGTAAATGACTGCAGACACATAGATTAATAGAGAAAAGCTTTGCTCTTAGAAAATAATGTGCAACTTGACCTCAAAAATTTTGTTCTGCTCTCAAGTCTTTCAGTCTAACTCTTACTTAAGGAAGTTTAAAATGGTGGGAACTTGTGCTGCACAGGATATTAACAAGTTTCCTCCCTTTACATCCTTCCTTCTAACTTTTCAGATAGCAGTTCTCTGTTTTGCTTTGCTTGTCTGTCACTGTGTAAACTGAATCTTTGAGCAGAAAAAACCCATGTTATTTTTAGAGTAGTGATGCTTTTTTGGGTGGTGGATTTAAGCAGAGGTGGATAAAGGACTGACTGTCTCCATTTGTTTTGTCTCTGCTGTGGCATCGATGCTTGCAAAAGGTGCATAGCTGGTTTTGTGCTAATTGCATTAATGCAGCAGCTCAAGAACTGTAGCTGTCGCCAATTTTAATTTAGTGTGTAAGCCTGAAAACTGCAATAGATTGTAAGAGGATGCTTGTCATGTTCCATTGTCCCTGCTATGCAGGTGTCAAGGACAGCTGGAGTAGCACTGGTTTCAGTAGTAAATTTAGCTCAGCTAATTGCATATGAATCAGTGCCTTTTGTTTCTTCCACTGGCGTGCTTGTTTTTTGCCACACTGCCTTCTGGAGGTGCTGAAGAAAATTTAGAATTGTTTGGCCTTCTGAGGGTATATGGGTATATTTGGGGGGGAAGGCACTGCATGGGGTAATGAGTCTCAAGTTTTTTCAGAGTATTGTTAAAATACGCATGCATCTCTTCAACATTATGCACTTGACTTTAAAACCTATTTTATTAATTATGCTTAGGTACCATTCAGGCAATTTTCTAGTGTCCCCTGTTTTACAAAACTCAGACTGCTTGTTTGAGACAGACTTTTTCCAGCATTGTCAAAATTGGTGTTACTGTAAGAAAGGAAGCTTAAAACTTTTATGCAGCCTCTTGTTTGTGTGTGTGTATGTGTCTGGGGTGGGGGGAAGTGTGAGACTTTCATTAACTGTGTGTGAACCTTACTCAGGATTTTAGTAATCCCCTTTGCTAGACTAGAGAGTTTGTTTCAAAATCATCAAGTCACAGGAGAGGCCATTCTTTGCATTGGGGCTTGGGTCTTATGATGAAGAGGAAGGCTGTTGTCAGTCATGATCATAATGATCTGTGACACCTTCCTCTGACTACCAAACTCTTAGGTGTGAGTTTGCTACTAGCTTATTGTGACATAGCTAGGATTGCTGAATTTTATTTTCAAGCCGTTAGAGCTATTTAACAAAATCAAAAGTTAGTTGTAATGTTTATTTTGTTTGGTTGAATTGTCTTAACTGTTGCTTTCACGCACAATAGTTAGTGCTGTGGAACTCAAGTCTAGGTCTGCCGGTGTTGGGAGAATTTTACTTCTGCAGAAATTTTCCAGTGAGTGCTGAACTTCAAGTGAGAGGGGGGTGTAAGTTTTCAGAATAATCACTTGGGAATGATGGGATGCTAAACTAGAGTTTACTAGGGTTTTTTGGGGGGATGTGGGAGGTTTTTTAAGGGTTTTTTGTGGTTGGGGGTGTGGTTGGTCTGGGGGTATATACATGTCTGACAGGAAAAGAGGTGTCTGTAACTGAAACAAAACCAGCTTAATATTGCTATAGAAAAATATTTGAGGACAGTATATCTTTCTTATAGATCTTAAGTAGGTGAATAATATGATACCCTGTCTTATATAAAACTGTATGATCCCAATTTCTGCTAAGCAAAGATGTTCATGTTCCTGTACGCATCCAATCTGTTGATTCAGTGGGCTGTTAGGTTAACGCTTGCCCCTGTGCAAACACAGGTGGATCTTCACTCCTATTTCCTCCTCTTCATAGCCATCACCAACTCCTTGTTGGATGTTGTTAGTTGGAGGAGTTCTTTTTGTGGAACAGTGGGAGAGAACTCCCCCAGTTCCATAGAGGGGGAGCTGCTAGCTGCTGACATTAACAATGAGATTACTGGTGATACTGAACACATGTAATCCCCCATGACTTTAGGTATGCATACATTTAGATTTCTTTATTGGTTTCTCATGCTTTGGAATTACACCTACGGAAGTGAAGTTTAGAAAAATGAAGATGATGCTTCACGTGCATTTGAGTTACTTGAAGTACAGCATCAGGAAGGGTGAGTTGTTGACATTAGCCCGCCGGGATTCCCTAGGATTACTTTGGAAGCATGAATGAATTCTACTGTAACAGCATGTGCAATATTTGAGACCTTACAAAATATTGAGTCAGTGGGCAAGAGAATATAACTAGGAAGCACTGGAAGTAGTCCTTTCTAACGAGTGACTGCTGTGCTTTGATAACTAAGGAGTTGCATTCTTAACACTGACTTGATGGGGATTGCAAATGTCTTTTGATTTGCTGCAGAGTACAAAACTAAAAGCCACCTTTAATACCTTTTTATGGTGGTATGTCTTCGTATTTATTATGTCTGTCTGTCTTGGGATCAAAGTTTTCCTTTGGTAACCTGTGGTAGATAAAGACAACCTATTTTCTCCCCTATGAAATTACTATTTCAAGCTGACTGGAGAAGATCTTTCCGACTTCAAGTCCAATTACCTGCCGAGTTGGCTTCTGCTTTGTGCTATCACAACAGCAGCTTATATAGTCACTGGCTGGGTTCCTGCAGCTCAAATCAAGTTTCATGCTGCTACTGGAGAAGAACAAAATGCAGCCATACAAATAATTATTAGGTTAGGGAGAGAACTACAATTTGTGCTTTGAGTGATGAGAGAAAATGAAAGTATAGTATTCTTGTGATTAGTTATTTACTGTAGATATTGCATCTGCTTTGACGTACTTCGTGAATTTTGAGTAAAAAGACCAGAAATCCTTTTGGCACTGACAGCTTTTTGGTGTTCATTGTGGATGAGAGCTGTAGAGCTCAGCTGCTGTCAGGAGGATACTGTGTCTGTCAGTGGCTTCTCTCTTTCGTGTTGGGCTTATTTATGGTGTTATCAGTTCATGGAGCACTAATTTGTTCCGAAGTAACTTAATCAGATAGGTATCTTGAGAGTCCTGAGTTGTGCAGAGGCAGCTTTTTCTTGGTTCATCAGACTGAATCTGCTCGAATAATAATTTCCTCGGTGTAATGTCCTTTTTTTTTTAAGTGCATCATCTTAACGCACTAAATCCCTATCCCTTGCCCTTGCAAATAGTAGGGAATGGTTAGAAGAAAATGGTTAGACCAATTTCATTAGTAGGGCTTAATAAATAACAACTGTTACTTGGTTTGAAGCTCTCCTTCCTGGGCTTTTGGGACCTATTGAGCAGAATGCATGTCAAAGGTTTTGGAAAATCATTTTACAGTGTTTTCTAACAAAAACCAGATGGTTAGTGAAGGAAGGGGAATTAAAAATTGCTGAGGACTACAACAATTATTTCTTTATGACTTAACGTTGTTTTTTGTTTTCATGTTCTCCCTTCAGAGGGTAGACAAAAAATCAAAAAATGCTTTCCATGTAAATTCTGTTTAAACTACATCTGTTCTAAATCAGTATTTAGAGCAGATTCTACTTGAATTTGGGTGCCCTTTGAAAGCAGAGGAAGGTGCAGTGATCACCAGGGGTAGTGTTAAAAAACTTGGGAGCGTTGCATTTCCCCATACACTCCCACTTCACTTCCTGCAAGGTGCCAGGCTGTGTAACCCGCCACTGCACAGTGTCTATCAGTTTGCAACTTCCTTTACCCTGTCAGAAATAACCTGGGGGAGTTTGGTCTTATGGTAATGGAGAAGTAGGTAGAGACTGTATCTTGGCTGAATTTCAAATGCTGTGGTGTAAGGTCAGATGCTGCAAACCTGTGCTGCCCATCAGGGAATGTCCTGAATTCTTCGTGCCACTGGAAAAGCAAGTAGGATATGTACTGCAGGCAGCAGAGCTGCTTGTTTCACTGAAAGGTAACAATTTCACTACTTTAGCTTCATGTAGCAAAACTTGTTTAAAACTAATGTGTTCCAGTTTGACTGGTTTCTGCATGCTTCCCCACTATTCCTCAGGATTTAGAGTGGAAATTTTGGACCACCTACTGTAGTGGTGAAGCTCTGTCGTGTTACCCATTTATTCTGTTTGGACTCTTAATTGGCTGGAATGGATCTTGTCTTAGAAGTGCATTCTCCTGAGAGCAGGGCTGGTCTGAGCTTCCTAAAAGTTAGGAGAAAACCTGCAACTGGTTTCAGATCAGATGAAGCTGCATGGCCTGAGTGTAATGTTTCTGCCTGCATGGTGGGTACTGCCTTTTGAACTTGCTGTTGGGGATAAAACATCATTGCAAGTTGGCATTACTAAGTGAGAACCTCTCTAGAATATTAAAAAGTGATGCCAATCTGCTGTTGTGTTTGAGGTGTTTGGATGGGCTGTGCTGCCGCACGATTATGAACAGCCTGATGACTACAGGGGCTTGTATACAACCGTCGGAAGAGTCTGGGGCTGTTAGCATCTATAATACAGGAATTCCTAGCTACCGTTTTGGAAACGTGCTTCATCACCTCTGTCATGGAGGGACTTTACACAAGTCTGAAGTGTGACTTTTGCATTAGCTTTGAACTGCAAAGTCCCTGTAGAGAGAGACAGTTTGATTCTAATAGAACGTAGTTTTATAGCACATATGGCACAGAGAGCCTGTCCTTGACTAAGACTTGTACCACAGAACTGAAGACAGATGTTCTGTTACTATGAAGAGGCGTAAGGCAGTGGGCATCTTATTCTTGTGTTACCCACTTTCAATGAAGTTGAAGGTTCTTGGAATGTTTGTTGCTAATGATATCTATATAGGTTGTTTATGCTCAAAAGAAAGTGTGGTGACAAGAGGAACATGCAACTAATAATGTATGTGCTTCTCCTGTTATCTCAAACTGTAATGTCCAAACAAAATTGTCTTGAATGGACGGAATGTTGTGTTTTGGAAAAATAGGTAGCATATACTCAGTAACAGCAGTATGGAACAGCTTTCCTGGAACAGAGGAGTTGGAACTGCATCAAAGAGTAGATGAGGCTCCTATGCTCTAAGAGGGGCAATTATTTTGAAAACACAGAAAGCAATTCAAGCTTCATGGGCCAACAGTAACTTTTCAAAGAAACAAACAGCTGCTATTCCTGTTTTACAAATTAGAAAATACTTATTTTCCAGAGTGCTTTGAGATTTTGTTGATGGAAAGAACAAAATCTAAGTATTTCTCTTTTGGGGAGTCTTTTATGACTACATCTGTAAAATGAGTAATTTTATCTGTTCGCTACGTGAAGTACTAGAGGGGTGAGTGACTTGTGAGACTACAAGATTGCTCTTTCCACACTTTCTAGTCTCTTGTCTGAGATATGTTTATGCTTTCTTTTAGATGAAGGACTACTTTGTTTTGGGATCCTGCTGGTTTGCTCCTACTGAACACCAAAGACCTTGCAAAGATTTTTAGGAGAAAACAGGGAGTACTTTATCAGGATAATTTCTTTTGAAGGGATGTATCCCCAGCAAAGTGCTTATGATGATGCTTCGTTCACTGAATGCTCCAAGCTCTTTAGCTCTGCGTACAGAAGTTCTCTGTTATCTGTGTTTTGGCAGTCATAAGAGCAATTCAGATTTCTTTAGCAGTATGGGTTTGCTTCTACAAGATCATTATCTTTTTTTGATCATCTCATGAGCTGTCCTTCCATGAAAACAAGCTTGTCTAGCCATTGGGTCTACATCACAGCTTGTGCTTACATGACCTCCATGCAAGACTATGTGTGTTGTGTACAGACTTGTCTTTAAATTCTACATATGTCTCTTGTCCATAGTGATTCTGCCAGTACTTCAGGAAGTTCTGGACTCTGCAGATGCCTGGTGTGAGATAATGTGTATGGTAATATATACTTTGGCCTTCTAATTTCAGTAACAGCAGATGCCTATCGTTTTGACTTGAGGAAGCTCATTAAAGGCCCAGCACTGCCAACTTGCTTGGTTGTACAATACTCTGTTTTCCTCCAGCTCCATATCAGTGTGAGCTCAGAGAGATCTCTCCTACACTGAGTTCACCACAGTCAGGGAATGATGGATGCTTTCTCCTCTGCTTTTTGATACTGCTAAGCAAGGAGGGGCATCAGTCCCTGTCAAGCTGAAAAACTGTGGATTTGGTGCACTGAAGTCAGATGTGCATATTCCCCCTGGAACTCTTACTCCAGTGACTACTGGCCTGGCATTTGACTGGTTGCTCATGAGCGTGAGACCAGTGTCTCAAGTGATCTGTCTTGGACTGGGATCATTTAGAAGTGTTGTGCTCTCAGCCTTGGATGTTGACAACTACCACTTTTGTGGTTCCAGAGATCTCCCTGGGAACCATTCCTGTTTTCTAGGTTTAAGATACTGAGACATACTTTTCTTTCTCTTTTGCCCTAACCCAGGGTAAGGTAAAGGAAAGCAAACATAGGTTTGATTTTATTTTTTTTTTAATTTTTTTATTTAGTTAGTTTTCTTTCATGGCTCCCATGTGACTAAAGAAACTTTGGTTCCAGGGCTTGTTTTGTAGTTACCTGTAGCTGCACAATTCTGTTTCTCCTCCCAGACTTCTCAACTGTTTGGAGGCTTAGATGACAAAGCACTCCCAGTTTGCAGTTTTGATAGCTCTTGTGTCTGAACCAGTACTGCTCAGCTTTAGTGAGGGCTGTTCTCCAGCAGGAGAATCTGAAAAGAACCTGCAGCTTTCCTGGAGATACAAACCACATTTTATGCTTGCTTTGCAGCAAGGCAAACTTCTGGTTTTTATTGCTAGTTAATCTCAAATCTCAGTTAAATTTAACTGAAGTGATGCTTACTTTTGTAGGATCAGACTTCTTCTGGGAATCAGAACTTTGTGGGACCAGAGCTTACACATTTACACATCCCTGATGATCAGAGTATTTCTGAACCTGTAACAGCTTGCTTGTTCCCCAGCTCTTTGGGGAATTTTCTATAGAAGCTGTTCTTTGGGTAGGGGTTATGGCCTCTGAAGATTAGAGCTTCTGTTCCCTTCCCCAGTGCTCTTCCTAAGCAGCTACTGTTGCTGAAGCTTGATTTCAGCTGAATGAGATTATTCTACCTTTCCGTTCCCTGTCTTTATAAGGTATGTGCTTTCTTGAATGAGTTGTGCTGTCTTCAATATTGACATGACTATATTCATAGGACCAGCAACTCCCCATCTTTACCACAAATGGCCAAAGGTTTGTTAATCCTCTAGCTGTGTCAAGACCCATTGTGGTCTCTCTTGCGTTGAGATGACTGAACCATTCCTAAAGAATGGTTCAGCTCCTGAGATTGGCCTTAGTTACGTGTCACTGGCATAACATAACACTACAGCTGAAATATCTAGATGCTGTACTTAGAAGAAAAAACTGTCCTTCAGTCCTTGGCTTAAGTGTGGACTCTGGGAGGCTTTTTTGCACAGATGGGTCTTTGGGTATTTCTGCTTGGAGTCCCTCACTGTATGGGGTGGATATAACCAGATTACACAGATAACCAGCCAACCTCTCTCTTTGAAGCTCTTTCTTTCACAGTATTTTGACTATGCATCTGTTTAACATGCAGTCTCTTCCTGAGTCCAGAATTCCAGAAGAGGTGATTAAGGAGATCATGCGGTTGAAAGAAGGTGAGGGAGAGGTGTGGTTTTGTGCTTGAGGTTTTGGAGTGCTTGATGAGTGTTATTAAAGCAAAACTTTTTTTCTGCGCATGGATGCAAAAGAAGTGCATGAATGGTCAAAAAAAGTCTTTAACAATTATGGGCTAATTTCTCTAATTTGCACATTTGATGGCACTGTACTTTATATATCCAAACCTTACTAGTCTTGAATTTTCTACAAAGCAGGTTTGGAGGAAATATTAAATAGGACAGTGACTGCAAACCCACAAAAACTGGAAGAACTGGAAGGAGCTCTGGGGGGACTTTGTGGATTACTTTTGACTGCTAGCCTTCATACAATGACATTTACTATTACAAACTTCAGACAATAGACTACTGTGTAAGACATGCAGAAATTTTTCCTCCTCCCTGTTTTCTTTTGCTAGCATTTGTTTTTCCACACCATATTCTTTTTGCTTCAGCCCACCAAAGAATCTTCCACTGCTGAAGGTCAGCAATAAGGCAGTGCCTTGGTGGTCCAGGTGGGAGGCAGGCAGGAACAAAGCTGACCTCGCTTCAGCATGGGCAGCTGCTCTTATTTTTTTCCAAATGAAAAGCTGGCCTTGAAAAGCTGGATTGTGAAACTTCTAATAGCTCATAAAGCGTTCTTCCTAACTCATCCCTCTCCCTCAAAGCTTTCTCAAATCTTACTGTTTGGTGTTTTGTCACAACAAATGGCTCCATTGCTGCTTGAGTGTAATAAATAAACTGTAAGTCAAAACAAAATGTTGGCAGTTTTGTGCAAGAGACGGACCATGTTAAGTATCTTAAAATATCACTCTTACGATCTTGACTGTTACTGGGAAGGTCTAACGCTAGTTTTCTTGGTTAAAAATATCTTGATTATTTAATGTTGTATCTTAGTATCTTTATACTATAGTAGCAGATACTGCTGGAGTTGAGCATATTACTGTCATTATGTGATGCATGTGAAAAACAGGACTCTTCCTGAGGAACTACTTTTTCCTGGAAATAATATAAGAGGATTTCATAAAGGAAAAGTTGCATATCTGTTAAGTTCTTTTAGATGTGTAAATTTACCCAAAGTCTCAAGTAGATTGTGAAAAGATCAGGCTATTGAGTTAAGGTAGTCCCATTCATTACTCTTAATTCAAAACTTTTCCAGAACTGTTTTTGTCAAATACCTTTTTAATGTACATATTTAGATGATGCAACGTATGTTTTACAGCTGTTTTTCTAGACTGGTTTTATGGCTTTTGCCATGGAAATATTTTAAGGATTGGGAAAAAAGAAAGCTTTCCAATCGTTATTTAAAGAATATCGGATTTTTTTTGAGAGAAAGAATTTGTAGCTTTAGTCGATACAAAACTTTGTACCCAAGTTTTACAAATGTAACGAGTTAATTCAATAAGTCTAAACAGGAGTATATGTTCTGTACCCTGTAGTTTGTTTCAATGTTGGATGTTGGACAACTGCTTCTTTACAATCCATTATTAAAACCCTTTGGCAGAATGCTTTTCTTCCTGTTGGCTGTGGGGTTTAATTCCAGCCCTTCAAGTTCAGAAGGCTTTTTCCTGGGGAGTTGGTGCGAGGAACATTCCCACATCCTGACAGATCAGCCTGCACCTCCCCTGCAAACCTCTGTAACATCCAAGTTGATTTCTAATCCTTAGTGCTCTAGGATTAATCTCCCTCTATACCAGTATCTGCATACTTCTGCTGCCCTGTCTGCTAATGCCTTAGTTCCAGTTTTCATCATTTTGTAAAATCTTGATGTGTAACACTGTCTAATGCTTTGGAAAGTCGGTGGTGAAGCAGTGGCATTGCATCACTTGATTCCATCACCTTCAGGAGGGATTTCCCTTCCTGCAACCCCTTTGTGTCTCTAGATGAAGATGTACTTGCTAAGATGAAAAAGTAGGGCCCTGACTTTGTGACTGTGTGAGTAAACACTCAGGAATTCTCTGTAGAAAATACTCTGATTAAACTTTAGCCATACTGATCAATAAAAATACATATATGCATACCAAATACAGATGACAAGAGGGAACAGCATCACGTAGTGTGGCAGTGTGAATGTACTGAGGGTTTTTTCAGACTGAAGTAGTAATTTGTTTTACTTGGTAGCAGTGAAGGTAACCACATTTAGCCTTAAAAGCACTAAACCCACTTTGAAACAGGAGTGTAGAGGCACCCTCCTAGGTCAGAGAGTTGGATAGCTTCAAACAAATCTCTGAAAAGGATTAGACTTTGGAATGTAACAAACAGTACCTCTGCTTCAGGTAGGATGGTGGGCTATGCAAATGCTGAGAGATGATAGTTCTGTCTCAACAGCCAAACGTTACAGCTTTCACAAAGCAGTAATCCTTTCTGTTCTGGTGTTTGCCATGTAATGCTTAGCTGCAGTGTTGATGGCAGAGCATTAATGTGAATTAGATGATCTCTGATACCCAAATAGTCTTGCTCCCAGCTGTAAGTGTAACAGTCCTGCCTAGAATGCCCTGAATAAGTCACTTTGCACTAGATAAAAACAAAACCCCACAACAGTGCTCAAAGCTAGATACAGTGGAGATAGTCCATCACTTTGGCAGCATAGCTGTTTCAGCAGCTCTTACTTGTGGAGGTCATTGAAAGGAGTGTCAGGGCCATTAAGGCTGGGCTTGAGTCTGAGAGTGACACCTCAGTAGACATGCTTGCTGTATGCGTGAAGATGCTGAAGCCTTGTCTGTGCTGGTTTAGTCTACATGCTGGTGGAGTCTAGAAGGTGGCTCAGCTGAGCAGCACATGCCTATTCTAAAGCAAACTGATTTGGTCAAGGCTGCATTGACTAAGTAGCAGCTTAGACATCTGATGTGTAATGGTAGGTCATACTAATTTAGGTATCTTAATTGCTGATTTAATGCCAGCTGAAAATGACTCCAGAAGGAACTCGAGCAAGTTTGGGTATAGTGGATGTTTGCCTCTTTGGGAGCCTCATGTAATTTGTTGGCCTTCAGTAGTTTTTCTGCCAAACACTGAAGGAGTGTCTGCAGAGTCATTTTTTTCTGTACTCCTGCCCAGATTCAGATACTCTTTGTTTTGAAGTCAAGGAAGTCGTCTTCAAGGAAATGTCATACCCAGAATTGTTTTAGTTGTGCATAACTCTGCTTATACTTAGGTCTGCCTTTGCTAGCCCTGAATGCTCTGTCTTAAAGGCAGTACTTTCTTGGCTTTCACTTGCCAACTTGTGAATTGAGTTATTAGTACTAGTAAAAGTTCATAAATCACAGATACCTTGATTCTATCTAAAGCAGCATGTTTAGTGTTCCAGGATTGTCTCAGTCTCGTGTTTCTCAAGCTTGATCAACAGAAAGGAAACAGAACACTTAGGATACTTGTTACAAGTACATAATGTCTCTTCTGTATCACTTGTATAACTTTTCCCGTTGTGTGTCAATATGTATTTGAAGGACAATAAAGATAAAAAGTAGGTTTTCTTTAAAAATGGAAAACCTCTTCTGAATATTAAGGACTCGCAGTCTCATTTCAATGATTGGCCCGAGTCTTCACATTAATTTGACATGATGGTTTGCTACTTATGCACTTTATTTTGGCGTTTGTTTTTTTGCTTATGTATTGGTCCAGATACCACACTCCTTTTGTTAACTAAAATAAATGACTAGTGTTAAAGGAAACTTGCAACCTATTGTGGGGGGACATGCAGTTTACAGTTGCAGCCCTTTTTCATGAAGCATCTCGGATATATTTAAATCTATTTACTTAGTGCCTGCTAACTGTAGCCAGTATGATGTTTGAATGCTCTTTCATGCAGAGTAATGGAAGACTTGGAGTGGAATAAGAGTCGCCTTTGATGGAATTTGCTAACATAACTTTGTCAACAGCAGGCAATTGTATACAGAACAGAAAGGCCAAACAGGTACTAAATGTCTTGGCATTGTCAGTGCCATATTAATCTGACTTATGATTGTGTCTTGCTGTAGTAGTTCTGTATTAATAGTTTGTTACACTGAGTGTAAGTTTTGCTCCACATTGAGGGGGGGGGAAACACCTTGCCTTTAAAATAGAGATTGTGGCTATATTAAAGTGCTTTTGGCAGAAACTGAGATTGAGACGTTTCTGGGACAGGTCATCTTCTCATCAAGTATGCAGTTTTGTTGTATGTATGCGTAAGCGAAGTGAAAACTTGCTCTCTGATGTGGTGTTTCAGATGAATTGCTGCAAAGTTGTTAGGTTGGGAGTTAGTTCCTAACTTTGCCAAGATTTTAAAGCATTAAAAATTAGGGCAGAGGGGGTTGCATTAAACTCTTAAACAACTGACATACAGGAATGGGCTGTGACATAGTTTTGGAAGAATGTATTGTAACAACTTTCTATGAGAAGGTGACATAATGTAGAAATAAGCTGATGAAGAAGCTTGCGGTTTGTCTTTTTTCCATTTTACATGATCTCCTGCACGTTTTATGAGAATAGATACCGTACATAGCTTGAAGAAGTGGGCTTTTGATTTAATGAATTGGTTTTAAAGGATGGGTTAAAGCCCTTCTGCAATTACTCTCCTTCCAAACACACCTCCCTTCTCCCATGCCCTGCCAATTACCCATCTTGTGCTGCTCTCTACTCAGTGCTCTTTTGTCACTGGTTTTTGGGGTGGGTTTTTTTCCTAGTTGGCCTATGATAGATACTGGTTAGATGCTTTTGGTAAGCTTTTTAGAGAAACATTGCTGAACACTTTCATTTTGGAAAGAAAAATGTTAAAACTGTACTCATGGGGTTTCTAAAAGCGAATTTTCCTTCTCATTTTGCATTTAATATATAAAACATATATGCACTGTGCTTAGCACTCTTTACTGTTGTAGAGCCTTGTTCCTACTGGAATACATAAAGTAAAAATAGTCCAGTATGCTCAGGAATTGTGAGACTTGATGTGTCCCAGTTTTTATTTGTACCACTAACACTTGCACGGTGTCGATCCATTGCTCCACAGTGGTAGCATTTGATTTTTATTTTTCTTCCTCTTGAGCTGGCAAAATGTGAAACTTGTTTTTGCCATAGCAAGTTTCTTTCCTTGTCTCTGAACACAAATCGTGGCAGTGTAGCAACAGAAAGGGAGGGGATGTGTTGACAGAATATTCACATATGACATTAGATCTGGAAAAGATACTTTAATTTAAAATGTGGAACTACAAACTGTTCTGTTAATCATTTGTTTTCAATGCTTGTGTTCATGAAGGTAGCTCAGAACACTGCTGATTCTGGCTTAAATCCTAAAATCTTCATTGAATCCTAGTTTTGAATCTTCATGAATAAATAGGTCTTAACTTTGTAAAGCAAGAAATTGTAGGATTTTATTGCATTGCTGTTTGTTCATGTTTCTGTGAAGGGTGAAGGGGAATCTTGGAGTAATAAACATGCTTCTGTAATTAGAATATTAGTTACACTAGATTATCTCTTTGGTTTACTATTTCGTACTGAAAATCAGTACTTTATATGCTTTGCTAAGTGGGATGCACAGAGGCAAGCATTAAAAATGACATGTTACAGTTGACTTCAAACTCTGCTGCTGTTTTTGTATTTTCCTTGGTATTGAGGCCTTCTGCTACTGAAAGGAAAAAATGTGGGATACATGCTGTTCTTTCGTAGCTATCGTTTCCTCAGAACTATTATTTTGCTTGGATGCTAGTCTGCGCAGAAAGTGTCACTCATCTATCCGTGTGTCTAGCAGCAGAACACTGATTTGCGATCTTCTAGTGTCACAAATAAAATGAGTCTGTCCAGATCTGGACAGAATTCCAGCTTGTTTTTCCTGTAGCATTTGCACTGGAGAAGCTTCACAGCAACAACTCAGCTTTTTTCCTCCAGTAGGAATGCCTGCCTGTCTGTTGTTCTTAGAACTTAAGCACATTGTTCTTTTATGAATTCCTTTTCCATAAGTGGTGTGTGGGTTTTTGTTTGTTTATAACAAAAAAAAAAAGTAAAATTTTGCATTAATTTGTGAAATTGTGTTTGAACTTCCTAACAGAAGTTAGGTTGATGAGCAGTAATACACAGCTGCAATTATCTCTGTACTCTCGTGGGGCTTCATTAAAGTGGCTCCTCTTTAGCTGCTTCTGTTTCTCAGCATAGTGAAGTTCAGGATTCAGCAGACCCAACAAGTATTTGCGTGTAGTTCCTGCAGATGGAACGTTTAACCACCCTTTTTTGCTGTTCTGGTAGCAACAGGAGAGTCTGTGTGAGTTCTGACAGACCTTTAGTGTTTAAACCTACTTGTTTGATGGTGATGCATCAAAAGTATCGACTGTGTTGCTGCATCAGCTTGTTCACTGCTATCAGCTAAAGACAGGGACAATTGCATCTCTGAAATGGCTTTAAACTAGTGTATTTCTAATATTAATACAAATTGACAAGCACTTAATACTTTAACTCCTAAAACCTTATGCTATAACAATAGTTTCATTATGGGATAGTCTGTGTTTCGGCAGGATCTCCTGAAGTTTTAGATTTGATAATCAACCCCGAGGGCAAGTATTTAATACTTCAGACCTTCCAGGCTGTCAGTTATGCATCGTAGTAACGTTGTCCTCTTCAGGTAGTGCTTTGTCTTTTCATAACAGTTAAACCTTCTTTCATTTGACAACTTTGGCTATCAAATCAAAGTTTCAGCCTCAGCACAAGACTGTAATAAAGATGCATTGGATTGTGGTCACAAAAACTGTCTGATGCTTATACTTTCCACTGTGTAAGAATGTGTCAGTTGGGCACCTGATATCAAGACCCTTTAAATGATTAAACTCCATATAATTCATATTAGAATTTTTTTATTTAGAACTAAATGCTCTTTTTCTGCATGTGTATTTTAGTGGGGCATAGTTATTTTCCCACAGTGTATATGGCGATATCTTTGCCAGCATTTAAGTGTTGAGTGCAAGTCAGAGGAAACAAGTAGATTATGCATGTGTTTGTATCTCCTTGTTAAGGGAATTTCTATAAATTTTTGAAAAGAATGTGTGTAAGTTGCTATTTACAATTCACAATACTCTGTTTATGCCTGGAAAATCAATGTTAACTATTGTTCAATGTTTATTTTTACAAATAGACATGATATGGGGTGGTCTGTCCAAAATATTATTCTTGAAAGAGAATGTGTATATATATAGATTTGGCACCATGCAAATCCTGGCTTTCTCAGACTCTGTCAGTAAGGAGGAGGGGGAAAAATGTACCATGACCAGTGAGAATGAAATGTTCTACTGTTGTGCATTATTTTGTTCCTTTTCAACGGAAGACAGGACTGTATGAAGGATGAGACTAGGTTTTTTGCAAGTGGGATTGTCATCTGTGTTGAAGACAAATTAGAGCATCCAGGAGCACAGTCTTTGGTAAGTGTGGTAAGCAGCATATGTGAGAAACTCATTCAGCAAGTTCTAGTTGAAAGAAATTCCATGCTTGCCTACATAATAATGCAAGGAATCTGTAAGTCATCACTTGAGAAGAAACTTTCTCTGGCATTTCTGTAACTTGCTGAGGATTTGCATAAATGAAGTGCTGATATAATAAAGGACACTTTCAGAAAGCGTATGGCGAAGTAGGAAGGGAGAATGTGGTATTCTAAACTACTTTCCTGCTCATGGAGGAAGGGGGCAGGAACTTAGCATGAATGCCATGATCTAGTTCCTCATCCATTTCAGTTGGATTAGGTCCTTTACAGTATCTTTTGTATAGTTAAAGTAATGAGGCATACTTTAAGTTTGTTAGGAATATGAGAGAGCCTGGCTGTGTTTCCTTCCCAAAGGTAGGTGGGCAAGATAAAGCTTGGACAGCACCTCTTCAGTGCTTTTTCATCCCTATTCACACATTTGTTGCCTGTATTTGGGGAAAAAAGCAGAACAGTGCATGCCTGTTCACTGGAGGGTTATAAGGTGAGTGCTGGTTTGTTGAGTACATACTAGAAGAAACGCTTTTAAATGAGTGCATTTCCAAGAATCCTAAGTGGCCAAAGAGAGCACACACTGGCTTGGTAATTGAACTGGTATTAGAGCGGTGGGGGAATTCCTAAAGAGTTTTATTGGTCTGATAAGAGTGTGAAAAAGTAAACTGCGTGATTAGGGACCAGAGTTGAATTTCTTACAATTCCACGTACAGGATGAGAATCCAGCGCTAGTGAACACAATTCTGTGGATAATGTGCTTTTGTCAATAATCTACTGATTTATATGGGACCTTAGCATGCAACTTGTCTGATTAACTGTATCAATACCCTGTTGCATATAATCCTAAACAAGTTCTTGTAGTTCAGCTGCCTGGTGATAACGGTCTAACTGTGCTGTTACTATGGTGAATGTGAGAAAGCTTACTTGTGTTTAACTGGGAGCGATAAAATAACTGCTAGTGTCCCACAGTATTGTGTGATGCTGTGAAGTGAGAATTGTATACAAGGATGGTAGAACAACTGATTGATGATAACTTGTGTATTGTATTTTCCTTTTTCTTTAAGATTTTTTTTTTAGTTAATGATATTCTGGTATCAAAAGTCCAGAGGAGAGAAAAGTGAAGGAGCTCTGTGTGATATCATCTTAACCATTATCAGCTGGTCCCTAGTTAATTTAAATCCCAATAAATTAATTGTGAACTTTAAATTCCTGAGTGGATTACTAATGGGTTTCCATAGTGGTAAGCAATTTACAGCATTTAAATGCATTATAGGAAAGAAAATGTTAAAAAAAACAACAAATAAAACCCTAAATAAACCCCACAAACTTTTTTGACAAAATTGGTAGCAGTTCAGCTGTCAGAAGGGTAAATAAAATAAAGGTAGCTGCATAGAGTAGTCTAGATGGCTTGGTGATACATGTTTTTAAAAAAGGCATGTTATTTGTCATCTAACTATAACCAAAATACTAGCAAAGCTAAATATTTGGAGGGTTTCAGTAGTGTCTATAGCTATTACAACAGGGGCTGTATCTTGGAAACAGCGGGTTTTTCTACAATCAGTAAGGAGTAACAGATTTGTTGGTTTGGATGAAAAGGGAAGTAGTAGGAGTAAGTGAATGGTAGCATTGTACAGTCTGTGTTGATGAGGCTGCTTAATGAAATACTGTCTGCGATTCTGCTGTCAAGTTTTCAGAAGCATTTTGAAAAACTGGAGAGGAGGCAAGCAGGAGTTGCAAAAATGATTTGAAGGAGGGAATAGAGAGACTCTGACTTCTATAGCATCAAGTGAAAACTGGCAGCTTAAACTAGCTATTCTACAAGTTTTATTCACTACAGCAACTCAAGAAACTGCCATTTCCATGGCAGAAAGTGGCTCACAAATTTGCTTCTGAACTGCAGCAACTGCCTAGCAATTTTAACTTGGTAGTGCACGAAAGCTGAAGCTCCTTGAAGAGCAGTCTGGTTTGCTTCTCAAAGACTATTGAGCTCTGTTAGTGTGTGCATCCTGCAGCCATGAAAATACAGGATACTAAAAGGCATTCTGTTCTAGCAGGAGAATCAATAGTGAGAGCTAGAAGCTGAAGCCAAACCAACTGAGATGGGAAGATTTTAAAGAGAATGGTTAACTACTAGAGCAAGCTAGTAAGAAAGATGACTTAATATCTTGATGAAATCAAGTTGGCATGGAGGAGATTGAAAGATCTTAGCAAAACACGTACTTAAAAACCTATATGGGGACAACTGGATGAAATTGGGGGATATCTGGTATGGGGAAAATTTGAGCTGATTACAGAAATTATAATTAAGATTTTTAAACTCTGAATTAGCTAAAGTGCTCTTTGGGAGAAATTAATATTAAGTGCACAAAGGTATTTGGTTATTCTGCAGCAGGTGTTCACTGTTTTCTTTGAAGTTGGGGTGGGGGGTGAGAACTTGTGTTGCAGTAACTATGGTGGTGTCTTGAGGATGGTGGAAAACATTCTTGTCTTATAGTAGCCACTGTTTGCAATGCATGAAACTGAATGTGGAGGGTAACAGATCTTGTAAAAACAAATTAGGGCTGTTTGTGAGTAAATGCCAAGATTGAGACTCTTTTTTTTTTTTTTTTTTTTTTTTTGGTGTGTAGAAAATGATAGTGCATATTGAGAGAGAGTAGTATCTGTGTATACAGTGTGGGTAGAAAACCTCGGAAGCATTAGTCTTGGAAGACTAAAGGAAGATACCAGCTTTATTGCCTGTATGTGATTTGTAGCCTCAGCTCTGTCTGCAGAGGCATCATATTGCAGGGAAGGAGGTGAAAACCATGCCTTCATGGATGTAGAGAAACACTCTCAGCTGTTGGGGCTTTTTGTTTCTGGTGCTTCATTACACAAAGATGCCATCCATCTTTAACAGAGTAGAGATTTAGGAGATTATTTGTTACTCTTATAGAGGCTCAGTAACAAAATCCGATACCAAAAAACCCTCAAACTGAAGTTTGTATTTAATCTGCAGAATTGTAAATTTTGGAATTATGCTGTATGCAGTGTGAAGAAGTGGTTTATAATCGACAGTAAATTTTGGGTTATAGCTTCTGCCATCATTTTAAATCCCTGTGTCATCCCTACTCGCTGACCTAACTTAACAGTCAGAGGGCGAATATCTTGAGTGAAAATAATTTTAGATCAGTTGCCATGTACAGAAACAAAAAATGCCAAAATGAGATACTTCAATAAAAGGTGTTCTAAATTACTCATTATATATATTAGCTATAATAATAATAGTGGTTGATACAGCAGGATAGACTAATGTAGTTGGAAAAAAAACAACCAAACAAAAAACCCAACCAAAAACGTTTTAGTTGTGAAATCTTTCCTACTTACTAGGCTTTCTGTTAGTGAATGAATGCCATTATCCCAGAGATTAAGTAAAGCATGGGAGACTCAATACAAAAATTAAAGTTTTGATAGGACAAGACATGCTGAGACAGTAAGTTGTTCAAAGTCATGTTGCAGGTGGGGGATTGCATTCTGTTATTGAGATAGACTCAAACCCTTCCTTACATGTTTATAGAAGAACTGAATAGGGGTTCCTCTACAGTTTTCTGAAAGTAATTCCTTTAAATAAAGCAAACTATTTGTGTACAATCTGTACATAAAAAGAATTGTTGTGTTGGTATTGCACTCCATGTGGTCTGCATTTCTCCAGCAATACTACGTTATTAAGTTCTTGCTTTTAAGGACCAGTGAATCTGTCCTAGCTTGTTGGGTAGTTGTTATGAAAACTGTTAAAGCTTTTTTCCAGTTATAATTATATTAAATACGAATTTGAATACATTCTTCAGTTACATTGGCTTTGAAGATACTATATTTTTCTTTGTATTTCCATTTATTATAGTTTCTCTAAAAATATCTAAGTTCTTAACTATTTTACTATTTGGCATTTGATCTGGATTGCCGTCTTCATCTGCTGTTTTCGTAGATTTACAGTTAATACTTTGTCAAAGAATCAATTGGCTTCAGTGCAGATTCCCACATTGGCTATTCTTAAATTACTTTTTTAGCTTGGCAGAGTGGTGGCTGATCAGTTTTTGCAATTTGATCTTCATGGTCACTGCTGTTTTGGTTTTTATAAAAACAACAACAAAAAGGCCTATTCACAGTTTTTTCTACTGCTGCCTGCATTAGATAATCTGATCATTTATTTGTAGATAGGTTTTGCTCCAAGGATTCCCTATAGCTGCTTCTTCATTTACCCATATGCTGTTGACTTCACCTGCTGTTCTTACATTCAGTGTTCTGAGGATTCCTTTGGATACTGTCCAGATATGCCAAGTGTACTGGAATTTGACTAACATTTAACCCAAAGCCATGTGACTTCAGTGGTTTTAATTATATACTATATATATGTATATAAAATATATACAATTTTCCAAATCATGCAACAGCTGTCATTAGATATTTGGTCAAGAAAATATAAAGGGCAGGTAAGTCTGGAGGTGAAGGTGGGTGCAGAAAAAAGGGACAATGCAAACTATTTAGATGATTCTGGGAATGCTTTCATGCAGCAGCTCTCTAGAAAGTGGTAATGGCAGAGGGCTTGCAGAAGGGAATCTTTTGTTCTTACCTGCAGCATAATTTTTATGCTGGAGTCATCAAAGCTCAGACTTTTATGAGTGTTGGTCTGTAATACACAGCAGTTAGTATGTATTCATTTCATGTGCCAAATAAGCTTAAAAACCTGTGTAATGTGAATAGTCAACAGACTAAGCTTCGGGCCTACTTGTGTGGATGGAAGAAGTCCTTCAAACTGCTTTGTCAAAAACGCATTAAATGGTGGGTATTGGCTAGCTCAGCTCACAGATTCAAACATGTTCTGGAACTTCTATGCAAGCTGCTTCATTGGCAAGAGCTGTGGTCACAGGCTGCAAAGAGTGAGTAAGCAGTAATGTCTTCAGCTGTATGCAAAATGTGTAGGTGTCTGTACCAATGTTTTTTAACTGGCAACATCCCGCTCGCGTGCTGCCTGGAAGGGAAAACAATGAATGTCTAGCCCAGCAGTCAAAAAACATTAAACTTGGGGCAAAGTCTTTTGGAAGTTGAGAGCTATAACTTCAACGCAGCGTGGTATCATACAAGGGAGTCTTGCAGGCTGCTCGCACTGCGTGTTTGTTGTGCTGCAGTGTGAAAGAGGTGAAGAAATGAAATATTGGGGGGGTGGTTTTGGGTTTTTACCTCCTTCTTGGTAAACTTGTAAAATTGTGGATGGTGAGGTGGTTTGACTCAAACAGGTCAAATATTGTGATTAAAAATCTCAGAAACATATATGTAAATTTATGAATTCTTAAATGTAAGCAATAATCTCAAACTCATTTATCATCTTTATTGTAGGCAGCCTAGTAGTTCTGACTGCTAAATACTCTTAACTGTCACAAGACTGAGATTCAAAGCTCTGCCAGGAGAGTTCAATGCAGTGAAGACTTTCCAACTTGTTAAAACCTGCTTTAAACAACTGATTTAAGAAATCAAGTAGTTTAAGATACCAAATTAAAAACATGATTTAAATCAGTTAATACTGGGAAACATGATTTATTTTTATGTAAAGAACTTGTACCCAGGCATGCTGGGGGCAGGGGAGGGGAGGTACTTAAAGTGCTTTTTGCTGTCTGTAGTTTCATAAGCCTTCTTTATTCTCTGCATAAATGTAGGCTGCTTTACCCTCAGAAGCACTTGATATTCTATAGCCCTAATTAAAACTGTGCCTTATGTATGCTGTGGGCCTACTAAGTGCATTGTGTCATCGTTTAATACTGTTTCTCGCCATTTGTTTCATTCGATATAAACCCCCAAATCCCATACATCACTGGGTTCTAGTGTCTTTTTCATAGAAATAGTGACGTATCCCATAACTTTGCTACTGCAACTCTAGTCTTGTGCTGTACCTTTAAAAAAAAAAAAGTCCTTTTGACCATATGTTCAGATAACTTGGGCCTTATTACTAAAAGTACATGTGGAAAAAATGTGTTAATACATGATGGAGTTCTGCCTTGCTTATTTCTGAGAGAGCCTGTATGTGTGTTTGGGGGAGGGAGGCAAACGGGTCATATCAGTGGTAAAATCATGTTGCATGAAGTGCATAGCTTTTGATGAGCCATTCTCTTATCTAACATTACTTGTGAATATAAAGCAAGTTGCCTGTAAAGCTTGCTTTAAATTTTAATAAACTGCAGAAGAGGTAAGTGGTAACTTCTGAATATAAGTGCATCTAGCACAGCCTGCTAAAACCAAATTCCAGTATTACAAATTTTAAAACAGATCTTTGTGGCTTGAATTTTTAAGCTGGAATGATAGATTTAAATTTTAGGGACATAACTTTTCCTTCCTTGCCTCTGTCTGAATCAATCTTACTGAAAAATGACAGAAGATTTGAATTTGAGAACACAATGAAAATAACAGGAACTGAGACCTACAGAAGCGACTAATCCTCTAATTACTTTCTCTGAACACTGGGAATTGTGCTGCAGAATATCCTTCAGCACAATCTAGAGTAAGCTAAATTTATTCTATTCCAAAGCTATAGAGGGAGGGATTTTGCTGCCAACTCAGAATAGTAATGGACTGTGATGGTCTTTATCTGACAGAAGTGAAAAAGATGTGGCTATTCTGTCACATGTCTGTCTACAGGCTTGAATTTTCCTGGGTGTTAATTGCCCTGTGCTCACCCTTTCATGCCCTGGGTTTTGAAATTTAACGAAATGATCAGGTAGGTAGAGCATTTCACTCTGAGGGGCAGGGGCTGAGGATGTGGCATATTTGCAGCGGTGACTGTTTGTGCTGGACTGACTATAAAAGTTCTCCTTGACTCCACTCTGATATCAAAGCTATTTAGCCATATTTTGACTGAAGTGCTCTTAGACAGTTCTTTAGTACTTGCTTTGCTCTGTAGTGTACTGTTGATACCGAAACTTTCCCCAATCTGAAGTTGCTTAATAGGCAGTTTAAATACCTGGCTTTCAGTTGAACCTCCCTGTACTAGTATTGAATGTATTTCATGAACCTAGCTGTTAGCTTGGACTGTAAAGTTTTTGGAATGACAGCCAGGGACAATACAGTCTGATAAATGAATCCTGAATTTGCTTGTTAACACTTTGTTACAGTTAAGGTGGGTGACTGAGAGTGGAATATGTACTTGTTGCTTTTTCACTGTCCTTCTCAATTTGCAAGATGGAGAGGCAGTACTAGTTACTGCGTACTCCCAGAGCCGTGCCATCTCCTGCGTGAAGAGATGGTCTTTTTTTTAACCTTGATAATTCAAAAAACCCAGCCCCATACCCCCCCAAAACCCAAAAAACTCCAAACTTCTGATTCTGGCAACCAGCCAGACTTGTTTTCAGTTCTGTTCAGATTCAGAGACAGCACTGGAGGGGCTTACAGTCAGTTATGTTTTGAAATGAGCTTGGCAATGGCACATATTGTGAAGAAAGCTCCTTGTTTCCTACTTGTTTGCAAGTTGATTTTTCCACTCCTGTGCAGCAGCATAAATCAGGATTGCATTTTGTCTGCTTAGTGTGTTATCTTGTTGACTTAAATCACTTACGTAGCTCAGTCAAACAGAATTCAAACAAAGACTGGGGGGGGGGGGGGTGTTAAATACACTAAGTTGTGTACAAGGAATGTGAGTAAGTTCTGATCTTTACACAGGAAGATGCTTGGTGATATGTGTACATGATAACTGGAAGGATTAGAAATACTTTTGTTTACTGTAGATTTGTAGGACTTTACAAAAATTGAAAGTGATCATTTCCCACATGTGAGGTACGTGCTATTAACTGGCATGCATTTCCTCTACTTGAGTATTGGTGTACCCAGAGCCTGCTGGTCAGACCTATTGCCTTCATCCATATAGGAGACAGATCCTACAGATATACCCTTTTGTGCCTTCCGCACCCAAACTGTCTTGCAGTAAGGATGCTTTGTTTGAAAGAGGGGCTTAACTTGCTTTTCCTCTGAGAGCTACTGTCAGTAATATTTGTCCAGCTTGGTTCAAGTAACAGTTGAACTATTCTGCAGGAATTTTTTTTGTTGGCAGTCTCCAAGAAGGAAAATGCTACAAAGTCCAGTTTGTTGTGATGACTTGTTGCAATTTCTATAGGAATCTCAGACCAATAGAAAAGAATCTGATTGCTTTTGGGTTTGTTCTATCGAAGAGTGCTTTCTATCAGGACAATGCCTTAGCTAGAGTGTGAAGTCTAGAAAGCAACTTCTGTCCCTTGTTGGGCTTTCTAAAATGTAACTGCTTTCTATAATTACTAAATGGCTTTTTGGTAAACATAAGTTCACTCCCTCCCACCCCAAGATTATTTTTTTTCTTTCTTTCTTTTGTGTAGCTGCTTAACAGGTCTACTAAGGTAACTGTCTGGAGAGTCTTTGGCTGTCTTAATGTAAAATTAATTTGTGTCAGATTGAATTTATGGTTTCTGGAAGCTACAGAATGATATGCAGCTTCTCATCTTACATGCTCTCCTTTGGCAGGCAGGCTTAGATTGGTGCTCATGGGTGCTTTGATTCACAGAAGCATTCACTGCTGATGCGCTGAGTGTACAAATCTTTCAGTCTATGTATTGATAGAAGCCCTTGAGGGGACTTTATTACTATATTTTTTTGTCTGGCTTTTAGTTAAGGATTCTAATTTGTGGCTATTTTGTGTGCTTGGCATATCCAAGTACATAAGTGTAGCCAGGCATCTGCTGCTTTTGTTCCTGATGTATATAAATGAATTGTAGACTGTTGGCACCAGAATGTTCAGCTACAAACACTGTTGCATCCTTCTCTAATTACTGATATTTTTGTGGGTGTATCAAGAGTTTTGGGGGATGTGCTCCAGCTGCAGTGGAAAAATCACGTTTATGCCTTCATGTTTAAATTTATAGGCTTGTAGTCTTCCAGAAGAAATCCTACTCTTAGTGAACTAATGCCAGGAGTTTTGGGGTCAGAAGGTTTGCTTTCAGAAGGTCACACATCAGGGAGGGTCTTACTGGTCTTCAGTATGTGATCTTAGTACAGTGGACATCATATTCAACACAGCTTTTGGCATAGTAGGCTTTTTTCCAGTCAACCATTTAGTCTCTTTCTCCCTAAAGTGGCTGTAGCTGAACTGTCTCTTGTGCAAAGTCTCTTTTAGTAGACTGCAAATCTCTTCAGCTTCTCTTGCTTTTAAACAAGACTTCTTAGGCTTCTTTACTGCAGAAATGAGGAGAACTAGCTCCATGATACAAAGGTAGTAAGCCTTAGTACTACCAAAGTCCTAGCAGCATGACCAGGAACAGTAGCTCTCAGCAGAGCTCAGCTGCTTATCTCTTCTTCCCTGTTTATTGCAGATAAGGGACCTTGAATGCTCAGTATATTGTAACAGGTCTTGTTTCAAATCAGTATCCTGGTAGGAATATGTTCCAACTTTTTGGTCCTACTCTTCTGGGCTGTTTTGCTTCCATTTCACAAATGGCAGTAAAATACTCTGCAAAACGGCTTTGCAAATTCATGCCCATATGCATTTTTCTTTTAGATAATGATATGACTGCACGGTGGGTTGAAGCTGAAACAGGAACAGATGTGTCTTCCAAAAGTATCTTAATCATTCTTTTGTAATCTGTATTGACAGGTACATGGAAATCTAAGCTGTAACACAGTGGGTAGATCTCTATACTCTGTAGTGATCAGCTGAGATAATGAAAAGAGAATACCTGGTGTAGTAAATGAGAATTTATAGTATGACTTTTTTTAAGTATGAATAAATTATTGTTGGCTACCAGTATATGAACTGCAAAATTTAGAGAAGTACGCATGAACTGACTGTCTGAAACAATTGTTCAAAACCAGTTAAGGTTACATATCAAATAGATGAAACTCAGTACAGGATGGTGATAAACATACATGTCTCCTGGGTTTCCAAGGCAGGTGAAATGTGTGCGCAACACAGGACTACAGCAGGCAACTCCAGAGCAGTTGCAATAGAAAGTGTAGCAGCAATGTGCAGGCTGTAATTTGCCTAGAGGAGCATTCTGGAGTTTGGGGTAAATGATTTATGCTGTGAGTAGTAGATGTATCTGACACTGCCACAGCTTTGTGTTATGCCTCTGAGCTGTCTCTAGCTCTAGTCTGCTTGGGGGAGGAAATCTAGCAAGCTGACTCAAGGAGGAAAACTACAGACTTGATTTCAAAGATGGATGAAAGTTCACTTGCAACGTAATGTTACTGAACATGGATGGAAGAAAATGGAAGGGGAAAAGAAAGGGGTTTTCAGGGTTAGGAAAAGCTAAAAGGTAAGATTGGGAGGAAAATGATTCACAGGTTGGTTAGGTAAAGTGTTGATTCACAACCACTAAAAGTTTGTAATTTACAGAACAATTCCTGAGCCACTGTGCCATATAGCTGTGCCTGTATAAACTGGCACCTGTTTTGAGCTGCTTTTAATACTTTGAATTAAATGGAACAACTTGGCTTCCTTTACCAGAGCTGGGCAGGAGTCCTAGGTATGAGGTAGGACTTGGGTCTAGTAAGTGACTGCAACAGTGATTGATGGTTTTGGCCACCTAACTTTAATCTGTGCAGTTTAGTCAACGCCCACTATGTGTTTTGAAGATGTGTTTTGAATACTCACTTCTGTCTGAGGAGTAGCCTACTCTACGTTATTCCCTGGAATGACAGCATGCAATCAAGTGTCTGTTAACCCCAACCTAGTTTTACAGTAGCTTATCAAGAAATACTTTTAGATTGTTGCCTCCTTACTTGTTGCAGTACCCAAAATAGAGAATTATGGAAATGACATATTTTGATGCCTCTTCTGGAGAAAGGGTGGTATGCACTGTTCTGCTTTTGGCTGGGATAGAGTTAATTTTCTTTCTAGTAGCTGGTATAGTGTTATGTTTTGGGTTCAGTATGAGAAGAATGTTGATAACACACTGATGTTTTCAGTTGTTGCTAAGTAGTGTTCGTATTAAGTTAAGGATTTTTCAGCTTCTCGTGCCCAGCCAGCAAGAAGGCTGGAGGGGCACAAGAAGTTGGGAGGGGACACAGCCGGGACAGCTGACCCAAATGGGCTAAAGGAGTATTCCATACTGTGTGAGGTCATGCCCAGTATATAAACTGGGGTGAGTTGGCCTGGGGGGATCACTTCTTGGGGACTGACAGGGCATTGGTCAGTGAGTGGCGAGCAATTGTATTGTGCATCACTTGTTTGTATATTCCAATGCTTTTATTATTACTGTCATTTTATTATTGTTACTATTATCCTTATTATTTTCTTCCTTTCTATTCTATTAAACTGTTCTTATCTCAACCCATGAGTTTCACATTTTTTTTCTGATTCTCTCCCCCATCCCACAGGGAGGGTGTGTGTGTGTGAGTGAGCAGCTGTGTAGTGCTTAGTTACCGGCTGGGTTTAAGCCACAACTATATTGGCTGGTTGTCTAAAATTGCACACAAACACAAATTCAGCAAATGGAGAAAATCATTTAACATCTGCCTATTGAGTTGATGAATGGTAAATTGCTTGAGTAGTAGTGCACAACCTCACATGTGCACTTGTAGCAGGTGGCTTTGATGTATGCTAGAGACTAATGTGTTGTCCTTTCTGCCCCCTCCCTCTCAAATCTCCAAGCTTAGCATGAAAGGTTACGTAGAGCAAACTTGTGAATACTTTGAAAGCCATAAATGCTTGAAGTGTAAATAAACTGGACTATTTGCTGAAGTTGTTTCTGCATAGGCACTGAGCTTGTGGGCCATGAGTTTGAGGGGTTTGGTTTGCAGTCAGCGGATTGGAGAGAGGTGGCCTGCAAGTTACATGCATCAGCTCGTTTATTATGACTGGGATTGCAGACAGTGCCACACATATGTAGTTTTAAACTGTTTCTTTAAATGTCAAATATCTGTTGTCCAATTATTTCTTACATGTGCATTTTTAACTTTCCCCCAGTCTGTTAGTGTTTGGATCACTTTACAAATGAAGAAAACTGTCTGAAACCAATAAGGAATTTGTAATGTTTTTACAGTTAATTGGTGTTTTTCAGAAGGCAAGAAGCATTGCTGTATTCAGCTTTCCATGTACTGAAAAAAAAAAAAGAAATAATTTGCCAGTAGGTAGTTGCAACATCAGAATATGCATTAAAAAAATTTGTCATAAATGCTCATTAAGTGCTGCATACAAAATTTAATTTCTTTATGGTGCCATATTCTTTTACATTACCTGTGTTTGCTGACTCTTGGTCTTTTTTGATCATTTCCTAACACTCATTTACTTGTCAAGAGAATATTGACAGGTGAAATATTAGAAAGAGACAAGGTATTTGGCATTGGTATTCAAAAAAAGTGTGCATAGATGCTGTTGCAGTTCTAACGTAGACACTTATAAATAAGGAAAGGAAGGAAGAATATTGAAGGATAGGCTTGTATGGAGCTGTGCAGGAAGCAGATGCAGATTTGTTGAACAGCTGGGCCTGTGATGCTGGTTGGTACGGTCATTTCAGCCCCTCCTGTAGGCACATAAAAGCCGAAAGGTTTCCATGATAATGTCTCTTATTTTCTTTGCAAAAGCCTAAGGGAAAATTATATAATAGCTGTATCAGTAGCCAGAGGTCAGTGTAAATTTTCAGTGTTACTGAAATCTAGTGTTAGGAAGCAGTAATTCTGGTCAATTACTGTTGGGTTTATGTTGAGACAGTAAAACTGCAAACAGTTTTAATGTTATATGAATTGACATTTGTTATCATTTGCCAGGGCACTTCTGAAGTGGACACACTTCTGATGCGGGGAAAAATATCAGTGTGTCATGATCATGAGCTTTTGTTGTGTTTTCTTGTGGTAACCTAATGTCTGCTGGCTCTGGCAGTCAGTCTGTCCAAAAATCCAGTGGATGTGTTCTTCACTTTAAAAGGATTCCTTCCTTGCTAGCTAAAGCTGCCTTTTAAGTTGCAAGATCTTTTGTCTGACGTCCCTGAGTGTTTCTTGTGTTCTCTTTTTATAAAATAAATTGAAGGCCAGCAGCCAAGTAAGAAAGCATTTAACTCGTGAAGGCACTGCTGTCATTAATTTTAAACACGTCAGTGTAGTGTCGGTCAGTTTGACTACCAACAAAGAAAACTAAAGTGTTGCCATAAATCATTTTATTGTCCTAATCCAACCTAATTAACTAAACTAAAACTCCTATTCTAATGGAGCAGCCCTTCCTGTGAGACATCTGCCTCTTTTCTTAATGGGTTTTAGCCCTCACTTTTGCTGTAGTGCGGAAGTGTTGGTAACCATAATAATGTTAAGTCCCTCCCATGATCTTTGGGGAGCTAGCTAGGCACAAGTGAACTATGAAATTTAAATTTCCAAATGTAGAGGGGTTTTTTTGTTGGTTTGTTGGTTTTTTTTTCTTGGAAACACTGTCAACATACCAGAAGAAAGCAGCAAAATCCCAGTTTCTAGAAGTGGATTAGACCTGCTCCCTGCAAGCTTGTAAGCAGCAGCTTAATGACTGTGTGGATTTGGGGATCTGCTTCTCTAGTTTACTGACATACTCCTTAACACAGAAGGTTTGACCTGATAGTGTTAAGTTAATGCAGTCATGTGTGAGCTCCTGACCTGTCCTTGAATTCTTGGGGTGAAGATGACTAAGGGAAATAAGCAACTTCATCAGTGCTAGTGTATGGGAGAGAGCTGTGGCACACCAGAAGATGTTCCTGTATAGAATGTATGTAGATGTAAAGAGTGTGTGGTAGACAAATGTAGAATCTCATGCTAAAGCAGTTAGTATAATTTTTAGGGAAGAAAAAAAAAAACCACGCTTGTACATTGCAAGCCTTTCTTCAGGTTTGATCCTGAAGCCAGAATGTTTGCTACGCCCTTATGTCTGTTGTTGGTCCAAACAGTGGCATGCTTATGACAGAAGACAAACTTTAAGAATATACACTAGTTCGTAACTGTGCAAAATAGGGGCTTTCAGAGCTCTCAGAATAGCTCATAAAGGAGTGTAAGGAAAATGTGGGTTTTCTCATTGCTCTTGGAGAAATCCAACACTTGGTATAGTTAACCTCTTGAAAAAGAATTCCATCGTAGGTCAAATTATTTTACAGGCTTTTTGTATGCTCTCGCAGAAGGGGTGGTCTGCTGCCATTTTGCCTCCTTGTAGCTTGCGGGTCGATAAGAGCATTTCTAGAGATGTGTTTGACACTAATCTGTCATTGTGCAACAGGAAACAGCTGAAGTTTTTCAGATGTACTGACCTTTCTGCTCATTTCCAGGACAGTAGCCACCTATGCTGAGTCTCTGTGGTTCGGAGGGAGGTGGCACGCAGTAGAGTGGTGTCACTCAGTGCTGTGCACACTCCTGGGTAACGCTCTATGTCTGCAAATACGATGGTGTGCGTTGCTGCCAGTCGGTTGGGCCTATGTCCAATCTGCTGAAGACTTATTTTTTTTTAGTTTTGTGTTCCTTCCTTTTTCTGTATCTTTGCTAAAAAAGCAGAATACTTAAGAAATACTGGTTTTGAAATGAAACCTTTGTGTATTCTTATTCCCCTTACCTGCAAGGTGTGTTTATATGTAGGGTGAGGGAATTCTACTTTCTCACTTCTTGAAAAGGTGGTAAAACTGGTAGCAGCTACTTTTCCAGGGGAATGAATGGAGAGCAAAGAATTTAGGTGGGCTGGGATGTGCCAGGGGCTGGCTGAGTTGCAGCCTTGCTGCTGGGAAAGCAGTCTCTGTTTGATCTTAGTTCCTCTGAGACCTGACAGATTTGTAAGTCGTAGCCTTTAGCTGCTGCTTTGATTGTGAGTGCAGAGTGCTGGAACGAGGTTTTGCTTTCAAAACTGAGAGAAAAGAACAAGAATGAAAAGTGTGTGTAAGGAGGCAGGGAAAAAACCAAGGCCAAGTGTAATTCCAGCCAGTGGGAAGGATGTAACTGAAAACTTGAGCTACTAGCAAAGTTTAAAGAAAAAAAAATTGCTTAGGCCATGTTAGTGTGGGGGTGAGACAGTGGGCCCGCTCAGATGCAGCTCCTTTTCGGTCTCTGATAACATATGGCAGTTTTGATGACCCTAAATCACTGGAGTGCAAATCTCAAGGCAGTGGGAGTGCTACGTAGTGGGGGTAGCTGCAACATTTACGTTGAGCGATGGGGAGGAGAGGAGCCTTCCTGTTAAGGTAAACTGTCTCAGCATATAGTGAGGCTTGCAGCTGCTGCATACTGTCCTCCAACTTGAATACCCTATGGGGATGGATGGATTACTGTGCGAACATGGGTTCTGTCTTGGAAGGATGCTGGGGAAATCTGTCCCTTCATGCCAAGTGTAATATGGGACTTCAGGTTTCCCTTGTTGCTTTCATTTGGCATTTGGACTTTTTAAAATCCCTCAGCCCCAATGTGGACATAGAGTCACTATCAGTGGAATTACTGTGGAAAAATCTTTTGCTGCTGTTATTTGTTCCCTCTGTTCCTCCACAGGATTTTTGTCAGTTGGTCTCCACTTTGCTATCTGTTTCCTCCAAAGGGAATTACTTGAATTCAGTGGCTTGAGACAGCTAATCATATAAAACAAACTGTTGCGTAGGTGGCTGAATTAATCTAGCCTGTATCTCCCCACCAGCATTCCTACTGGACAAGAGATGGCACATGCTATGGCCAGTCTGGAGCCACAGGTTTCCAACTTGTTTGGCAGGCTCAGACTATATACGTTAGCGAGGTTTTTCCAGCATTTTTTCTTTTGGGAGCTAAGTTAGGTGGTTTGGGTTTTTTTCCCCTGTGTCAGTTGATGATTTTAATTAAACTTTTAAGAACCTGAATGATAGGAGAACACTGCTCTCAAATTAAGCTGATGTTGGCCCACACACTCAAAAGTTTGGTGGGCTCTTGAGTAAAATCTTTGAAAATACGCACTGTTGCTCTGGTGGATCTTGGCAGCCTTGGGGTGGAGGTGAAGAGATACAGGTACGGTTTAGTGCCCCGTTTTTGTTCTTTCATGTTTTAGTTCCTGCCTGGAAGGTGGGCATGGTGGTATCCAGCTGAAACTTTGAAGTTATCTGCTACAACAGGTGATGATGCTGTATGGCTTGTGAGAGTCGGGGCTCTTCTCAACTTCAGTTACCACAGCATTGCGATTATGTGACAATATCAAGGTTTTTTGAGGAGGGGAAATCCTCCTGGCAGAAAACGTCTAGAAATTTGAATGTTAAAAGTGGTAGAAAGGCAACCTCACTATTTTGGTTACCACAAACCGATTTTAAGGGGGTTGGGGCAATCAATCTCCAGACTTTATTGGGAGGTGTAATAGTGTGGTTCTGTAGTGCCTCACACTGTCAAAAATCCTTCATGATTTTGCCTGTGGCTGCATTCCACTTACAGTACTGTTTTATTAAGATATTTACCTTTCACTTGTTATAGTCATTGTGAATAGTTCATAGTTCTTCTGTTTTGTGTAGTTCCTGATACAGTTCCTAAATACTGTTACTTTTTTTACTTGGAAGTGTCCAATTTTTGAGACCAGCATTTAAAATGCTTGTAAAACGTCTTTGAATCGGAGCAACTGTTGGTGATGTGACTGTGAAAGCACACAAGTTGAAACATTTCTCATAATGTTCTTAGCTTTTTGAAAAATGATTACACAATTCCAGGAAATTAAATGCAGCATTTCACACTGAAAATAACTGGGTTTAAGTAGTGGAAGACAAAGAGGAAGGGAAATAAGATGAGGAAGAAGAGTTGCAAGGGGAAAGGAACACACACAGAAAAGGAAAATATTATGTCCTACCCTATTATTTCAGAGGAGATACTGACCCTGGTCAGCCTAATGGGAATTACTAACGTATTCAAGCCTTAAGTTCTGTAGGTGTACATGACCTTACTAAGTAATTCTGGAAGTTATTATATTTCACCTCTTGGTTTTTCCATCGGACCTTAAAACTTCCAGTTTTGGGTCTTCCTGAAGTTTCCATTTGATCCAGTATCTTGTCTGGCAAGAGCATAAGCTTAGGGCACGCATCTGTGCCCTGGAATTTTACCTGGTTGCTGGTGGTCAGTGCTGCACAGACTAGCTGGAGCCGAAGCCAGGACCATCATGTTAACAGTTGCCAGTGGGCCCTCTATTGTATCCACAGCTGCAACACAGTTTTGTGGAAATGAATGAAAATTTTGTGTGTGAAAGCTATTACTTTCTGATGTTTGAAATGATGATATGTGATAATATGAATATAAATTGATTATTGACATATTATGCTTAAAATGCAAGGCATAGGTGTGTCTCATTCATCACTTTATTTCATTTATATTCTAGGAGCACCTGAGACCTTCTTGGGGCTTGAGATCCCCTTGTTAGTTGTCAAACATGCATAGAGGAAAAGCTCTTCATAGATGCTTCAGACCTACAGTTCAGTGTCCTAGCAGGTCACAAAGTGTTAATGACTTCATTAGAATTGCATTTGAAGACGCTGTTTATTCTTGCAACATACTGTGTGCCAGCGTAATAGTTATTACAAAACACTATAAATTTAAACTGGGAAATTTAGATTCTGTGTACTGCTGATTACCAAATATGTTTACTTCACTTTTCAGCTGTTAAAACTGTTGGAACAAAATCAGGGAAACAAGACTTTATGGGTTGAAGTTTTGTTAAAAGCTTCATTGCAGAAAAAAAGTACTGAAAGGGACTGGGAAAGGTCATCTTGCCTAATCCTTTGCCTCCAGGTATTATCACCTAAGCCTAAATCTTTAGCAAGTATTGGAGCTGCTAAGAGCTTTCAGCAAGAGGCTTGTTGTAAAAGTAGTCTCTAATCTGTTGCTGTAAATGCACAAGGTTTACAAGAAAGAATTCTTCCCTTATGTTGTTTCAATAATTCTGTGTCAAATACTTTTGCTAACCCTTAGAAGGTTTTTAGTATTGCACATAGATGTTTCTAATACCTCCAAAATTCAGCAAGATTTTTAATGATTTGTTTAATAATTGATCTGCAGCATTGGGATGATTTAGACTTTTGAGAGATGACAGACAGGCAAGTAGAATATATTCAGTTGCTTAGTTTAATCATCCCTGTCTCTGAATTTTGTAGGTGAAGAGCAGCATGAAAGAATGGAGCTAGTGAGAGAACCTCTTCTAGAAAATTACCCCCCTTAGCAGAAAACTGGAGAAAGCTTTAATTAACCTATTAATTCAATACTTAAGTGTCTGCAAAGTGTTTTCTAAGTAGTAACAGTCATTACCTTTCATAATTGTGTGCAGTTATATGGACCTTATATTTACATATATTTTGCCATTAGCCAATGGATTTAGTTTCTTAGCTTGTTTCCCTCTGTCCTGAAGCTTTTACTAGTGCCTTTACATCGTACAGCTAGTGCAATTACGCTTTGACACTGCTTAATCATTTGAAGTGAGTGTTAGTCTTTAAGCCTGAGAAATGATCGTCAGTGCCACAGATTTTTGTATGCTGAGTCTCAGAGGTTCTGAAAGTATTGCTGGGCCTTGCCCCTTCTTATGGCTCTCTGCTGTGGCAGCTATGCTCTGTGTTTATTCATCAAGGAAAACTGTTTCTCACTGTTTCCTTCTGAGTTGGGATTGCTCTTGTGCTGTGGTGATGTCTCTGTTCTGTTCTCTGAAGTAGTTGCTGGACTAGTAAAAAAAGCAACCTAGAGATGTGAACCTTGGAAGCCTTAACAAGTAAGGAATTCAATCTTAGTAAGATATGGCAGAATAACAGGAGTTGTTCTCTTCTAGTCTTGTTTTAAATACTGAAATACTATTTAGTCTTTGATGCTGTATCCGTACCTGTAGAGATCAGTTTCCTTTGACAGGCAGCAAGAAGTATCCTTTAATGAGGAAAAACAGGTTGAAAGTGCTCAGTCTTTTTGTCACAATTTATAGAAAACTGCTAGACTTTTTCCGATATAACTAGAAAACTACTTAAATGTAATGATATCCCTGAAATCCTGGCACTTTTAACTGGAAATCAATTTTATTGCTCACTTGCTTTAAAAACAGTCAAATAAACAAAAGAACCCTAAACCTCAAGTCTTTGCTGGGATACAAGTTCCTGTAAGGGTTAGGAACTCAATATAATATCAGAGAGAAAACCATGTGTTTGGAGTCTAAACTGTGAAAATGGTAGGTATTGGGTACTTCTGAACTAGAAACAAACAAGTGCAGCTTGGGGTTTTCCATTAAAAAACAAAACAAAAATCATACTGTGATGTGTTTACCCAGCCTTGTAATAAAATGTTATGATACACTGCTTTTCCTGATCTTAGTAAAGGTGTTTATATAGTGAAATGAATTTGGTTATATTATTATTGTGGAAGCTGTGTATAATAGACATTTTTTTATCCAACAGGCAATCAGCTGTAAAGGTCAGCACAGTATTTCTTACACGTTATCCAGAAACCAGACTGTTGTAGTGGAATACACTCATGATAAAGATACAGACATGTTTCAGGTAAGACTCTATGCAATACATGCATTGTTTTTTTAAAAGCAACATATGGAATCACAGTTCTACATTGTATTCTTCTGGGTATTCTCCATGAGCTGTGGAATTTCCGTGGTTGAACTGAGTTTCGTTAATATGGGAGCACTTTGAAATTTTGTGCTGTCTGCTTTTCTCAAATGGGCATCTGTTAATATCCTTACTACCTTACTGCTTTTCACTGTACTCTGCTTTTTCTGCAAGGACCGTGTAGCAACTGTACAAATAGTACTAGAAAGAAATGTGTGCTCTGTTTTGGATTCATCAATAAGCACAAGAATATACCCCGCACCCTCCAGTTAATCAAGTAGCTGGAGTAAAAAGGAAGTAGATAGGAGTAGGTGTCACATCCCAATTTCTCAGGATGATGACTCGGGTTTGCTGATTCTCAGGTGAGCATTAAGGTGAAACAACACCAGGGATCCTTTAACTCACAAAATTCAGCTTTTATTCACTCACAACAAGAATTGGCATGAAACTATGTCAGTAAACTGTGTAATGTGCTAACTGTACATCACCAAACACGTACTACTAAGCCTTGCTTATTTGGGGATCAGTTCAGGGAAGAAAATAAGGGGATCCCTTCCGTTGAGTCATGAGGTTCAGAGTGGACCCCCTTGCTTTCTAAACTCCTTCTCAGAGGGGAGCCTAGGGGTGGCTGGATCCACTCCTATTCCCAGACTGGGTCAATGGTTTATGTCTAAAGGGATGAGGTGTAGGGATTATGGGCCAAAAAAAAAAGAGACAGAGAAAACATAAAGATTTCGCCAGTCCTGGGTCCAGTGTTGGTCCAGCCAGCTGAGAGGTCCAGTTCTGGGGGATGCATGCACATGGGGCTTCCATTTGTGTCATTTTATCATCTCCCCGCCTCTTGTTCTGCTGTGTTGGGTGTGTGTTTTCTTCCTCTTTTTTTTCTTAATGTAATTCTGTGGTGAAATTTGTGTACAAATGCTACTATATAGCTTTGTCTTAGTGACATAGAGATCAGATTTCTTCATGTAATAAAAAAAAAAATGTAATAACAGTTTCCATCTGGCATCTCCCGAAGTCTGTACGCTGCAGCATCTATATGCTGCTAAAAATGAAGATTTTCTTCAGAGTTTAGTAACCATTCTGTGCATGATGCATCAGTTGGAGTAGAGCCTTGTAGTTCGTACCACTATAAGGACCCACAACGTGTAGCCTGTACCCTAAATAACTGCAAGTTTATGCAAGAAGCAGGCACATCCAATATGAAGAACTGATTATTTTTTTTCTGAAGAGCAGCCCTTCAGAAGATGCATGGTCCAATTCTCCCTATCATCAGAGTGAATTTCTGTTGAAGTCCAAGAATCTACAGCTGTTAAATTATCTGCTGGCTGGTTGTCTGGTTTTGCCTTGTCTCAGGAGTGAGTGTTTTTAATAGCACTTCTTTGATTGACGGTAGATGCTAGCAAATTGATTGACTGCCTGGTTTTTAGGCAGCTTTTAACAATAACCTGTAGTGTAGACAACAGCAGCTGTCTTATGCATCAGTTGGAAGATTTATGGTTTGTTATTGGAAGTAACTTAGTGAAATAATACATAATATGACACAGTTAACAAGAAGAGTCCCAAAATATAGCCAAAAATTACTAGAAAGAAGGAAGTCTTCTATGCTATAGAGGCAAATGGAAGAAAAATGAGTAATAAAGTCTGTAAAGAGTAGCTTTGAATAATAGAACTAGGTCTGTAGTGACTGTAGTTTGACTACAGCTTCAGATCAGTTAAAATTTTTGCTGGGTAAATGTTGATAGTGTCAAGTTCTTTGTTTCTGAGGGCTTTCTTTTCAGGTGATGTCAGTCCCAAAATCTTGACTTGATATGGATCATGAGGAAATGGCCGTATTTTAAAGGCCACATCTTAAAATAATTTCTAGTGTTGAAATGTAGCACAATATGTGAGACTGATCCTCTAGAAGGCTTTTTCAACAGAAAAATAACAACCCAAACAACAAAAGAAACCCAAATATTTAAAATATTTGATGTTGTATAGACATACTTGTGACACAAATGAGATATATAAAGTAATTACTTTGCTTAAAACATTACATGTAATTTCAGAGATTTTAAAAACTGCATAAAAGCTTTGTATATAGATTGTAATGCTTGTATCCAAACATTCAGATTTCATGTTGATGATTAGTTTGATGTGAGGAAGACTGGGAGCAAACACTTGTATGTTTTATCATCCTTTAAGGGAAAATAAGGCAAGCTTTTCTTTAATTTCATCTAAAAGCTTTGAGAGTGTGATCTAATTGAGAGACTGCAACAGGCAAAAACTTTTTACGAACAAATTTATTTCATGTTCGTTATTGATGATCCTTTAAGAGGCTTCACATACAGATAGAGAATAGTCAAGAACGATGAATAATCTTCCTGCTACTGGTCAGTGGTGACTCCTAGCAGGAATTGCATTGGATGGGAAATATAAGCCTGTTAAAAATAATACTGTAAAAGGAAGGACAACATAGCTTTATAAGTTTTAGCTTCAACTTGTCAAGTTATATAAATCAGAAATGTCCCATATTAAACAGTTTCTAAACTCTGTCTCTTGGGTATTCTAGTAGTCACTTTCTGTGAAAAATTGAAGTGCATACTTCTGATTAGGCTTTTTTTAGTATTTCCTCGGTGCTTGATCTGCAGCAAGCTCATCACATTTTATACTTGGGTTGAGACCCGTGATATGGAGAAAGTAACTGGATGTGTCACTGAAGATATGAATTTCGACATGTGTTCAAGTTTAACACTGCAAAGTAGAACCGAAAGCAAAAGAGAGGTATGGGAGAGATCCCTGTACTGTTGCTATCAGTTCAGTTGTAATGGGTTAAGTATTAATAATATCACTTTCCTTGACTCTTGAATAATGTTTCTTTACAGCAAATCTGGTTTGCAGAGATGCCTGTTAATGATAGAACCATACATGTCCTCCCATAGCTGGCTTTGAAGAGCAAGAAGCTAAGCAGAATGTAACTGCTTGGGGGACAACGAGATCATGTTTAGTGAGGAGGTTATATAAACGTAGATGCCTGATACTGAAGGTAGTTTCATGTGAAGAATATTCTTAATTTTCTTCTGTTAGATCACAAGGTGCCTGTAAAATTAATACTCTGTTCTACTCCTTGATCCTCAGCTCTACTTCCCAGTTACGCTCAAAGTTGGTGTAACGCTAATTTGCCTGTAGAAGTATTGATAAAGTCTCACTCTATGTTTGGTTGGCAGTCAGATCCCTCCATCCGTTTTGTCATGAAGTTTTCTGTTACAGTTGCCAAGATGTTTCCAGTTTTAGAATTAAAATTTATAGATGGCAAGATAGAAAAATATTCTTGTCTAGTGATCAGGTGTGTTTTATTTCTGCTGAAGAAAGTTTTTTAATTTCTTTAGTCGTGCATGTGCATGATTAGGAATAAATTTAATCATATGGTGGCTTTTACCTGAAAACTCTTCTACTCTGGAACTACAAATTCTGAAAACATGAAGGTGGGTAGCTTTTTGTTATGATGTATCAAAATAACTGAGTTCTGGGTCTAAAAAAAAAAAAAATGCTTTCTTTTTATGGCAAAATAAGTTGGTACTAGGAATGTGAATAAAACTTGTCATTTCAAGCTAATGTTTTCTTAATTGACAGAATATAGTGGTAAGTAATTTGCTGTGGTTGGATTGTGAAATGCCAAGGTGATAGTACTTTCATGTTGTTTACAATATAAGTGCAGCTGTGTTGGGCAAGCATGTACTTCACTTGTAGTAAGTGAAAATTTGTCATGCCATGTCAGTGATGTATTTCTGCCTAGGACAAATGTGAAAATACAGGTTAGTCTCAGATTGGATCTTGCCATCCAAAAACGCAGAAGACAATAGTTTACTGATGTCATCAACATCAACTTGGCAAAACTGTGTCCTTAATGCTTGATGTTTCTATGGCTCTTTCTAATTATGCCATTAACTTCTTTTTTTTTTTCTTTTTTTTTTTTTTTTTCAGGTTGGGAGGTCAACAGAAAGCCCCATAGACTTTGTAGTAACAGATACTATTTCTGGAAGTCAAAATAATGATGAAACACAGATTACGCAGAGCACCATATCCCGTTTTGCATGCAGGATTGTTTGTGACAGGAGCCCACCATATACAGCAAGGATTTTTGCAGCTGGATTCGACTCATCTAAAAATATATTTCTTGGTGTAAGTACTACTAATAATTATGTTATGTATGAGCAAACTCTGGTTGTTATTCCCTGTTATTTTCAAGCCCCAAAATTTCCTTGTTCTAGCTGATAACTTATACTGTCGTTAGACTTATTACTCCAGTGTACCAGCTGCAGTGTTAAGTAGAAACTGCAGTTTTATGTGTCTGATTTATTACCAGCATGGACTCACGGTCATAATTGTCTTTAACAATGAAGCTCTACTTTAGTAAATGTTAGTGGATTTTAGGTTGGTTTGATATATTCTTGATAGTCATTGTGAATAAGCCTCTGTTGCAGTTCTGAGTGCTGAAGACCAAGGAGCACATCAGCTGCATTATGGAAAAGGATGTGCCTGTTGCAGTGGTATTCCATTAAGGTAGTTAAGAGCATGCTACTGACCTTTGAGGCTTTAACTCTTACCTGAACTGCAGTCAGAGGCACTCAACTGAGTAAAAAAAACCCCTAATATTTAAGATAGAATAGTAATTGAAGATGCATAAGCAAAAGATGTTACCACTCTGGCATAAGGTATTCTTAAAAATGCTTTTTTTGTAAATCTATGTCTAATTGCTGCCAGCTGGTGAGTAAATGTTGTGTTTTAGACAGGGCTAGTAAAACTTCAGTGTGTAAAACTTTAGTCTATAAACTTTTGGACAAACTCTTTCTTTCCTGGGGTGGTTGTCACATGCAGGAAAAAGCGGCAAAGTGGAAAAATCCTGATGGCCACATGGATGGATTGACAACTAATGGGGTGCTGGTCATGCATCCAAAAGGAGGGTTCACGGAGGAGTCTAAACCTGGAGTTTGGCGGGAAATCTCAGTCTGTGGTGATGTGTACACTCTCCGGGAAACCAGATCGGCTCAACAAAGGGGGAAACTGGTAAGTTGAAACTAACTGGTAATTAAAAGAAAACAAGGGATACTTGTTTTCCTGGCATTGAATGGAGGCAGTCATCGGGTGACTGCAGAGTAGCAGCATTGTCCTGGGGTAGTCGGCACTGAAATCATCTAAGTAGATGTGTATTACAGTAGATTCTGTACTGCTGTTCTGTTTCGGTTTATACAGGCGAACAGTCTTCAAGTTTTCTGCTAATGTCACTTTTCAAACTGAAATAGCATAGAGTGTAAAAGCTGAATAAACTTTGCTCTTGAATCTCCATCTCTGAAATGTCCTCCTGGGACATGGGGGACATCTGGAAGTTACTGTGTGGGGAGCTGTCTTTTGCAGTACTATCTTAGAAGGAAGAGTCTACTTGCATGCAAAACAAGTTTGGATCATGCTGCTTCTGTTTGAATACCTGCCAATAGGAAGATAAGGGAAGCCCTGCTAAGTATATTCCTGTTTTATCCTGTGAAGCAGGATGGGCTTTGCCTTTAGCAAAAGTGGGATGTTTCAGCTACCATAGAAACCTGTGGCATACATAACCAGGAGAGAGGTTCCCATGAAAGCACGTGTCCACTTCTACATAGATGATGGGAGTGAATTCCCATAGTGCTCTTGTTCTTTCCCCTTCCCAAGATCTGTGGGGCCTATGAAGGCGAATGCTATCATCACTCATCCCTTTTCCCCTTGCCCTCAAAGGGGGAGGGAAGGGGAGGGTGGAATCAAGCACCACCATGTAGAAGTACCCCAGCAAAATACACAGACAACCATATTTCCACTCAGGCAGATGAGCTTCCCCAGAAGTCCTCTTTGTTTCTGGGTAGGTTAGAATGCTGTCCTGCCTGCAGACCTGGAAAAGCCCGTTCTGTTCTTTGTTAGGGTTCAGGAAGTGAGAGGATGTTCAAGGGGCATCTTCACAGCAGCTGAAGATGCCCCTTTTCTTTTGTAACTTTATGATCCAGCTGCTGGACTTGAAAGACTAAGAAAGTGTGCATGGTGGGGGGGAATATCCTTCTCCATGCCAAAGCTGCTTTTGTGCTGCTACCTTGAGTTCCCATTAGCTTGATGATGATAGGAGGTATCCCACATACTCGTGCTGAACTGACTTTCCAACTCTGCCGTTGGCTTTGCAGCAAACTGACTGCTTAAAGGAGTTAGGAAAATGGAGTTTGACTATTTTGTTCTGCTTTCAGTAGACAGCCTGCAGTACATAAATTGCTTTGTCACTTTAATGGTGGCAGGCAAACATCGCCTCCGGGACTGGGACAGATGATGTTGCAATTGCGCCCTTTGTATGTGGTTAGCAAAACACCTTTTTAGTGCTGCTAAAGAAAGGCATACTAAAACAAATAAATTCCCTTCCCTGCATCCAAAATGACTTGAATTCTCATTTAAATAAAATTACATGGCACACTGGTATTGATGTGATCAGTATTCGTTGATTGGGTTCATAAAACCAAACGTACACTGTATAATGAATTGAACACATTGCATACGAGAGAGCTTTTTGCTTTGCTGTTTGTGAAGGAATTATCTGAAAAGTGCATCAAATCAAGGCTTCTCTCATCTCTGCTTGAACTGCCAAATTTTTCTGCTAGAAGAACTTTACACTGGTGACCTCTTATCTGTAGTCTATTGTACCATCTAGGTGTTTTGTGCAAGTATGATCCACAGTTAATCTGTGAATTTAAACTGGATTAAAATGTAAATGCCAAATTGGTTGTCATTCCTGGTATTCATAGGCAGACATGATGATTTAATGTGACCTACTTAATGTATTTGTTTGTATTTGGGTATTTGTTTTGCCTTAGTGGTTAAAGCCAGGCAGTAGGTCTGTTACGCTCTTTAATTTCATGAAGAACCTTTTTAATATATATTCATCATTACTGAACTGGTAGCAATAGCATAAGTTGCTTATATGTTGGTGACATTAAAATAAAGAATCTTTCAGCAAAGTACAATGTGTGTTTGGCATAATCCCTTGAAAATGTTTTAAGTACCTGCTTTTAGTCAGATGAGAGAAGCCTTTAGGCAATGCACATTGGGGCTGTATTTGTATGGAATACCTCATTAAATAAAGGGTCTAACTAGTTGGGGTGGTTAATTGTTCAGAAGTTGAGCCTGTGTGGCTTCAGTTACAGAACTTGTCACTTGAGAAATTCAGCTGGTAATTCACTCTGCTGTAACGATAATCCATGCAAGTACCTGTGCATGTAGCTAGTATTGCATTTGTCATTTATCCCTAATCTATCTGTGGAAGAGTTTCACTGTTGATGAGGTATGCTGTGGGAGCTCTTGCTTCTGGAAAATGCTTTACACTTACCACAAGCCAAAAAAAAAAATGGTATCCGAGTAGCAGGACAGCGGGTCTGTCTTGGGTAGCAGTTTTTAGTCCAAAAAGGATCTTTTGCTGCATAAGCAGCCTCTGCCAGTCTACATGAGCAAAGAATTCCAGGGGAGCAATATGCTAATACAGCCTGTAGGGAATGGAAAGTTTCCTCTTCTGCCTATCATGACTTACCTTAAACGTGACAAAGGCCTACAGACAATATTAGAAAGAAAAAGTAGCATGCTCAGAGGTAGGGGGTATTTGTGCAGAAGTTAGTGATTACTAATGTAATACCTTTCCCAAAGAATTACGGGCAGAAAGACTGTATAATAGTTAGTACTGCCCTAGCATGTAACAGCTGCAAATTTAGGACCTCCTGTGCAAGCACAGAATAAGACACCAATGCTTATTATAATCTTAAATACAGGATAAGAGACGGATTCAGACAAATGAGGGGCCACAATAAGACAAAATTAGGTAGCATGCTAGGGAGTGTAACGACTTGCTGAGAAAGTTGACATGTTTACAGAACTCAGTTATTTGTTGTCCTGGTTTCAGCTGGGATAGAGTTAATTTTCTTTCCAGTAGCTGGTATAGTGGTATGTTTTGGGTTCAGTATGAGAAGAATGTTGGTAACACACTGATGTTTTCAGTTGTTGCTAAGTAGTGTTCGTATCAAGTCAAGGATTTTTCAGCTTCTTGTGCCCAGCCAGCAAGAAGGCTGGAGGGGCACAAGAAGTTGGGAGGGGACACAGCCAGGACAGCTGACCCAAATGGGCTAAAGGGGTATTGCATACTGTGTGATGTCATGTCCAGTATACAAACTGAGAGGGGCTGGCTGGGGGTGGGCAGATTGCTTCTTGGGGACTGACAGGGCATTGGTCAGCGAGTGGCGAGCAATTGTATTGTGCATCACTTGCTTTGTATATTCCAATCCTTTTATTATTATCATTGTCATTTTATTATTATTATCCTTATTATTTTTTTCCTTTCTATTCTATTAAACTGTTCTTATCTCAACTCATGAGTTTTACGTTTTTTCCCCAATTCTCTCCCCCATCCCACTGGTTTGGGGGGGGTGAGTGAGTGAGCAGCTGCGTAGAGCTTAGTTGCTGGCTGGGGTTAAACCATGGCATCTGTAAAAGCTCTCAGGTTTAACTACTTACCCTTGTGTTCCACCACTAGGTAGAAAATGAGACCAACATCCTACAAGATGGCTCTCTCATTGACCTGTGTGGAGCCACCCTTCTGTGGAGAACTGCAGATGGACTGTTTCACACTCCAACTCAGAAACACATTGAAGCTCTGCGACAGGAGATAAACGCTGCTAGACCACAGTGTCCTGTTGGGTTAAACACTTTAGCATTTCCCAGTATCAACCGTAAAGATGTGGTAGAAGAGAAGCAGCCTTGGGCATACCTCAGCTGTGGTCATGTTCATGGCTATCACAACTGGGGACATCGCAGTGACACAGAAGCCAATGAGCGAGAATGTCCTATGTGCAGAACCATTGGCCCCTATGTGCCTCTTTGGCTTGGTTGTGAAGCAGGCTTTTATGTGGATGCTGGTCCTCCAACTCATGCTTTCACCCCTTGTGGACATGTGTGCTCTGAGAAGTCTGCAAAATACTGGTCTCAAATCCCACTGCCTCATGGTACTCATGCATTTCATGCTGCCTGCCCTTTTTGTGCAACACAACTGTCTGGGGAACACAACTGCGTCAAGCTAATTTTTCAGGGTCCAATTGACTGATATTACTTTGCAATGACCACAATAACATTTTCTTTAACAATTTACTGTGAAGATTTTGCCACTAACTCTAGATTTTACCTTTTTTTATGATGTTATTAATAGGGTGGTAGGGAGGGGATGGGGAACTGACAAGGAAATTCTGAGGGACTGTGGTGGAATTGGGATACATTGATACCTGGAACTTGACAGATATCAGTGGTGTTGCATGCTCAAAAGCAGCATATTCATGAAGTCTTCTTGGTCAAATTGTAGTATATTTGTAATCTTTTTATTAGTACCCTGGATCAGAAGAAGGTGTCTTAATAATGATTTTTTTAAGCTAAGATTTTTTAATGGAAAGGTTTTTTCTTCTAAACTTTGACAGGCCTTTAAAACCTATTTTTCAAATCTAGAAGGAACATACAGAATGTAACTGTCTTTAAATTTGCAATATAATTTAACTTGAATAGTTTCTGAAGGAGCTAATACAGAATGTGTGGACAACCATAGGTGAATGTTCACTAGAGGTAATTGGATATGTAAGAGAAAAATTAGCTGCCTAAATTGTAGAGTATAAAAGCTATTAAAATATCTGTTATGGTATTACACAGCTGGCCAAAAAGGCATCAAGGATTACTTGAAACTGAGGAAATCTTGTTTGCATTGATTTCCTTTCAATGTAATAGATATCCACTGTTCATTACGTATGATATCTGGCTGATTTTTTTTTCTCCCCCCCCCCCCCCCCCCCCCCCCCCCGCCCCCCATTTAACCTGCATCTGGTGAAACTGCTTTACTTTTTTACATACTTAGTTCCATTTTTTAAGCCAATGTTCTGTATATGTGTAGTCTGGCCTTTTTATTTCTGCTTAACTTAGGTTGCCCTAACTGCTCCTTGCATGCCCAGGATCATTGGGTTAATTGAGGTGTAGCGAGCCTTTAAAACTACATTAATGAAGGGGTAGTGTCGCAGCAAGATAGAAGGTTTAGGTACAACTTATACAGAACTTATTTACATAGACCTGAATTCAGGAAAGCACTTAGTTTGTGTTTAAATATAAGCCCACGGATGGGACTGTTTAGATTCTCAAGTGCTTCAATGGATTGTGGTTATATGTTGCAATGTTTTGAAATGAAAAAAGCCGTTAAAAATAAGTTATTTTTTTAAGCTCACTTACTAGCCAAAATGCTGTAAGGAGAGCATCGTTTCTAGTTCAGCTGAGTATTTTTGTTCACTTTTCAACTTGCTGCCATCTGTCACCTTTTTTTGCAGATTGAGATCTGTTTGTATCCATTTTTTTCGAATGTTTGCAAATTAAACAACATTCAAATGTAATCAAAATATATGCACCAGGGTGGTACGTCTGAAGTGGATCACTTGAAATTCCTGACTTTCTGAGAGAGCTGATAAATGTTTATTATGGAAATAATTAAATCAGAATTTCATATGAGATGTACCCCGCCCACTGTTAGTTTCATTTCATACAGAATGATAACTCTTTGATTTGTGTGTGTTTGTTGTTGATTTTTTTTTTTCCTTTTACTTTCTGTATTCTTGGTATCTGAGGTATCAATCTATCCAGGTTTAAAAAAGAAAAAAAGAATTTGGGAGAAAATTATAACATCTCTAGATGAAATTGATCATTTAAGCTCAGTTCTGTTTAATCAACTATAGCTTTTCGCTATATTTGTGCCCTTTGTATAAATATATAATTTATATGATTTTAATATATTCTGTATATATATACTTGAATTGGCCTGTTCATATTTTGGTTGTAAAATTGTTTTATAGTTAACCTTATAAACATTTTACATGTCCCTTGCCAATGGTGATGGGACGTACTTTGTCTGCTGCTGTTTTTAATATAATTTTGCTGTATAAATGTTCAGCATTCTAATAATTTGAAAATAGCTTTACTTTTCTTTTATGCTTTTGCTGTTTAAAAAAAAATCTGCAGCATTTTCTCTAAAAATCCCAAACTGTACAGTTTTTGTCCCACTCAGTGATTGAAAATAGGATGAATCTTGTTGACCTAAAACTCTATATGCTTCTTCCTAGTGCCTTTTCAATGAGATCCTCTTGTGATTCTGTATTCTGAGTCCTTACGCCCACAAGTCAACCTTGTGGCTAATCTTCATTAAGAGTGGCAGCCCAACCAGATTGGGATGAAACGCCTTTGGCCTTCAATTCCTTGTCATGGTTTCTGTCATAAATGTGAAGGTGCCTCTCCCTTGTTTATATTCAGTACAAGTTCCTCAGGTCCCATATGCATACTGCAGCATTATTTCTATTTAGCATATACCTCATCTGTGAGAGGCAGTCTCACCTCCACCTCATTCTTACTGGACTCTGTGAAATACTTAACTTTGTTTCCCACAAGAGATGCTATGAAAACACACTTTCAGGAAATGTTCCTTATTGAATTAAGGCCACGAGCTGTGTGTTAAGGCTGGTGACCAGAGGTCTTGAGCTCTGTGTACGACAGCTTCACAGGTCTGGGGTGGCAACTGTATTACTGAGCTGAGCTGATCAGGACTTGCATGCATAGTCTCCCTCTGAGCGTAAATGGATTGTAAACACGCAGGTTCCCAGGCATCTCTGTTATCGAGCTTTTTTTACTTTCTTCCTTTGCAGTTGCAGTTTAATGGCTGCTTCAGGGCTTCATATAGCTGCTATACCCTGTGCAAGGTGAATGTACAGTGTTAGAAGAATCCTCACTGGAAGCACTAGTACACCATCTGGTTGTGGTGCGTTTGGCTTGCATGAAACAGAAGACTGGCTAATGGTTTGTATCTGAGGGAAGTGTCAGTTTGAAAAGACTGTGTTTTAAGCAAGGTATTTTCTTTCCCTGTTGGCAGTTCTGTATAATGCAAGAAGTACTGCAGGAAGGAAAATTCTCGTCTTATCTGGGAAACAAACTTCACAGTTCCTTTGCATGAATCCAGGTACTTCGCCATTTACCAGTATTTGAAGCGAGGGCAAGTCCTGCAGAGCTGGATTTACTGGGAAGGCAGAAGAGTTTGTCTCATTATTTTTCTCATCACTACTGCCGCAAATGCTGCTCTAATGAAATGATGGACCATTTGGCTGCTTAGCCCTTTTCTCTTTCCCTCATCTCGGTAAATACACACCTTCGGTGGTCTGGTAGCTGAATAGGAGAAAGTAGTTTCTGGATAAATAAGACTGGTTCTGTTTGGAGTGAGTAAACTTGAGAACCACCCTCAAACTTTGTTTTGAAAGTTTATTTCATTATTTCAGTGTTATGATATTTCTTGCATACCATTTCAAATGCTGGCAATGTATTCTGTAAGGATTTTTTCACCTGTTACTGTTGATTCTATTTGAATGCTTCAAAACCAGCTTTGACTGCATAACTTATAGCTAAAAGTATTTTTCTATTCTGATCTTAAAAAAAATCTGTCATATCCATGCACACTGGAGCTGTAACACTTTCCTTTTTCCTGGCAGCTTTTTGATAGAGTGCTGAAGTCTAAATAGATGACTGAGTGGTAAGCGTTGTTCTTATTTTGAATCGTGGTCCAAATTGTACAAAAGAGTTAGCATGATACTGCATTTTAATCACAAATTTTTTTCAAGTGTGGTCACTTTGTGCCTCAAGGTACAGTAATAGTACTGTACTGGCAGAATAATTAAAGGAGGATTTTTTTTCTTCTTTGTGAGGGTGGGAATGGGGCTCAGAAGAGATGAAAGCCGTTGTTGGGCTGGTTCCAGCAGGGACAGACCCACCTTGAAGCGAAGGCATGCCAGGAACCGATCAGAAATGTGATTGTAGCTGTTCCTGCTTTCAGACCTGGTTCATGCTCTGAAAAGGATTCTCCTCAGTTCGTTAGGAAGCTCTGGGATGATGTGGAAAGGCTTCCTAACAAAACACTCTTCGATGTTTTAATGGCAGTTCCTGGAATTTGAAGGTTCTACTTCAGAGCCTGAGCGAGGAGCAGAGGTGCTGAGTGTATCATAGCGAGAAACTGCAATAGCCTCTGAATAGAACTTTGATTATTTTATTATTTTTTTAACTCCACACAGCACCCAAAAGAAACTAGGTTTCAACTGTGGTAACTCTCCCTTCAGTGCTGTTGCACTGGAAGTGGAAGGAAGCTTCTCCAAGGCCATCGTGTTTCTGTTTGTCCAGCTCATAGTCTTGATGCTTTTCTGGGGTCAGAGAACTGTTGGTAGTGATCTGGCCATCATGAGAACTGAGAGAGGCATTTAAATGCATTTTTAGTGTGGTAGGAAAGCTGACCTGGCTTGACTCCTGCTCTTGCTTAAAGTTGAGCTGCAGATATGCCTTGGAAATGAGCTGTGCTTGTAAAGGAATGTTCTGTCACAGGTGGTTAGGTCTTGTTTTCCCTGAGACTGTTGTTAACATGCTGCATTGGATGCGAAGTGGAATCGACAGGTAGAGCTGTTGATGGGCACAGGTAGGAACAGAAGTCTGCTGGGCACTTGAGCTGAATAGGTGTGGACAGCCCACTATTCTGCAGTATTCTGGCCAAGGATTCCTCCTCCTTCTCGTTTGCTCAGTTTTCAGCCTCTTGTGAGTTCTTGGCTCCTCTCATTTTCTGTTTATCCATGTAGTCACAGGTAAACAGTAAATAATAGCTTGGAAAGAAACAAGGAAGAGAATTAAAAAGATATCTTCAGGCTTGGTTATCTCTTCAAAGAAAATAATAATTGGAGTTGCAAATGTCTTTTACAGATTTTTCTCATTCTGATTTTTATAAGCACTCTTCACAAGTCTTCGCACTTGGTGTTGTAAATTAAAAAGAAAAACTTAGAAGGTAAGGCTGGATTTTTGGGGGGAGGGGGGTGGAATGGGGGTAGTTTCTAGGATAAAGTCGCAGCAGTTCTGCAAGCCCTGTGCAAACCGTGTCCCATTGACTGCAGCAGACACTTTGGTCTTGAAAGAACAGTAGTTAGCCTCGACAGGTAGTAAAGATAGAGCTTTACTTTCTGTGTTGATCAGAGTTTTCATTTATTGGCAGCGGAACAAAAATATGAGTTGCTTGGACAACCAAACTACAGACAAACTGGTGGCTGTCAAATTTCCTTTTAATGGGGCATATTTATACCTTCCTGGTGGGCAAGCCAGTCTCTGAGTCACCTGGAAGTCCCTTCTGTTTGTGTCATGGTGATTAGGGATGGGTATCGCTTTCCTCTTGGATCAAATACATGATGGAGAGCCCCTGGAAGGCTCCTTCTTGTGGCACAACTGTAGGAAAAGTCTTGTTCACACAACGAGCCCTGTATGATAGAGAAGTGATGTTTACCTTTAAACAGTGTTAGCAGCTGTTAAAACTTCTGGGTATATTTGTAAAATTGGTCTTTTATAATACACCATGTAAAATGGACTGAAATAACTTCTTTGCTGTTGTACCTGTGGAAGTACAAGCCATTTTACAGGGAAAAAAAAACCTTTAAAAAAATTAAAATATTATCTCAGTATTGTCACTGACTCCTTCAGTTTTTTCCCTGCTGTTTGGTTGTCAGGGTTTAACTTTGATTTGCAAAACCATATAAGTAACTTCAAAAATAAACAGTTCCTCTTACCCTTTTATCCCCTTTCTACTCCTCAACAAACAAAAACCTAAGCCTTTGATTGATGATTCTTAAGTATTCAAGGTAGTGGAGTGTATTCAGGTGTGAGTGCCCTGAAATTTCAGTTAATTCACTTCCCTGATTTTAAATTGAACTGTTTGTTTTCAATGCCAACTGCCTTCTTGCGGTGTTAACATAATTGCTAAATAAAAGCAATTTCCAGGAATAATATGCTTTGTGACTCTTAAAATTAATTTCCATAATGGTAATTCAGTGTTTTGTTTGCATCTGTGTATTCATCCCCTTTTGTATGCAGTCCCTGTAAGTACATAAGCTTCACTTTTTTATTTTTTTTTTAAATGAGGTAAAATGAATTGTCAGCCTTTTTTGGTAAGTAGAAAAAAAAAATGTTGGCGCAAGCATAGGAAAGGGAAACAAGGATATCTGCAACTTTCTCTAGATGCAGTGTCTGCCAGCTGGCTATCAGGCTTCCTTGTAATTGAAGAGTGCTAAATACTTTCCAGGGAAGATGCTCCCAGGCAAACGGGAGAGGGGGAAGCTCTGGGTTATTTGTGTCCTCTGGGACCATCCGCTGTCTGTATAGGGACCAGCTTCATTTCAGGACATCTTAAATAAGCTCAAAGTGCTGCTGGACGGGCACTGTGTAGATGTGGTCTCTGACACGGAGGGTTTCTGAATAGGGCTTCTGTGCTTGAAGAAACGCAGTACACGGGTGCAGTCATACCTGACCAAAGATAGGGGTGATCCTATTTTGTTTAAAACTGTTGGAGGCAACCTAAGAGGAGAAGTTCTGCTGGGAATGTTGGTGGGGGAGAGGTTTCTGCTAATCCTTAGAGGAGGAGATGAGCATCAAGGCAGGAACAGGGAGTGTTCAGAGCTGAGGTGGTTGGTGGTGTCACCTGAAGGCCTGGGAAGAGAAGTGTCACCGCTCGGATCCTGAAGCAACACTGTAGTACCCCTCAGCAGTAACCTTTTGTGGGCTTTTTATGCAAATTGTGGATTTTTGTATCGGTTCTATCAGGCAACACCACAATTTTGGGTTTTGATTTAAACCTACAGCTTTAAGTCTGTTCTCACTTCGTTTTGTGCAAGACAACGGGACCAAATGTCATCCTAATGATCCTATTCCTTTGATTCTTCCAGCTACTTGATTAAAGATGCTGTGGTCTTTTTTTTTCACTCCCTGCTGAAGAAAGCGTGTACTCCTGCCTCTGTGTTAACCTAGCTGTAAAACTTCACTACTTACTGCAGCTGGTGCTGCTGGGAAATGATCTTTGTGAGAGGTTTCCAGAGCATTTGTGATTACTGCTTTTCTTTCCCTTTCAAGGTGTTGCTGTATGGATGCATATTTTTAGGAGGAACTTCAGAAATCTCTTTCATGTAAAACTAAGGCAGACAGAAGTTTGACATAGGAGTCTGAGCCTGATACTTTTCTTTTTAACTCACTGAAAACTCATGTCTGAAGAAAGCCTCAAGATGAGGGAGTACTTAACAGCAGAAAGGAATTCAGTAGATCTCCTATTACATCAGTGTTTAAAATTATAAACATGCATGTATATAATTACTTCTGTAAAGAAATACATTTTGTGGAGTGTTTGCCTTAAATGCTGTTTTCTTAAACGCTCTAGCTGAAGCGAACTGCAGAGACAGGGGCCCTGGCCTTTGAACTGAGCAGGAATTTGGTACTTCTGGTAGAAATTACCCTCCGCGAGAGCAGCAGAGGGAAGAAGGCTGTACTTCAGTCTAAAACTAAACTTGGGCTCCCTTGCTCTATTGTGAGGCGTTGGGGGCTGTTGCTGCCCTTTCCAAAGAAGTGAGTCTGAAACCCCTTCTCAGTCTGGGGTTAAATTGCAGAGGGTGGAAGGAGCTGTGCTGGCTGTGGGGCAGGCTGAGCCCACAGACCAGAAAAGGGATGCTGCTGCCCATGCTGGTGGCTTTCCTCACGGATGGTTTCTCTGTTGTCCTCCTGCGCATCACCTTGCGTAGGCGAGGGAGGTGTGCCACAGGCAGCTCCTGAGCTGCTGAAATCCAGCTGTGAATCTGCGGAGCAGCTGCATAGCCAGGTGTTAGCAACGAGAGGAGCTGGGGGTTGGCCTCAGCCTCAAGGGCGATGTGGGATTTGGGCCAAATTGCCTGTCAAGCTAAGACCACAAATCCTGCTCAGCAGGCTGGGGAGAACAAGGAATAACATCTGGCTAATCTCAGGTCTGTGACGCATCCCCTCCTCTCTTTATTTCTCTCTGATTAAATCAAAGTGAGGAGCCAGGGAAGGGGTGGAGGAAGGGAGAATGGGCCAGAGTACCTCTCCTGATGAGAAGGTCCGGATGAGGGCTGGGCTCAGCTTTGTCCAAACAGTGTCTGTAAAAAGTGGAGTCTCTCCTCGTGCCAGATGTGATGCAGCAAACCCTACCTGTGTGTGTACCAGCAGGCTGGTGTGTTCCCCAGCCCTGGGCTCACCTCTATCCTGCTTCATACTCATGAAAAAACTACTTTGCCTTTTCTCTCCTGTGTATTTTCTTGTCCCCTTTGGAAATCTTGATCTCCTGAAATCTTCAGGTCCATGCAGAAAGGCACTTAAGAGGGCTGCCATAGCCACCCTACGCTATGGGGGCTGTATGGGCACCTAAAGCCAAAAAATTATTGGAGCACAGGAGGAGGCAGCAAGTCAACAGAGAGGGCAGGTCTGACTTCTGGCTCTTCCCTGCTCTACCCTTGGGTTGGATGTTTTTCATTTCCCCTTTCCTATCTAAAGAATAGGAACTACAGGGCTACCCAGCCCTGCTTGGAGGGTTGAAACAATAATTTGAGGGTTTTCTGAAAGAAATCTGGCCTTTGACTAAAGGGTTTTACCCCCCTACCTGCAAGCAGAAAAGAAACGTTTCCCTTTTTTTTTTTAATGGGAATGTTCCCTGCAGAAACCAGTGTCTTCCTTCATGTGTCTGTTCTTCCTTCATCCTCCGTGGGCTCTGAGGAGTGCTGTCCCTTCGGTAAGATCCATTTTCTCCGTCCTGTCCCTTCCCATCAGGATATACCACCCCAGTCCCAGAGCCCTCTGGCCAAGTCGTACATATGAAGATCCTCCTGCCTTTTCCTTGGCTGGGGAGAGTCAGCCCCTCCTTGGGAGGAGAGCCAGGAGGGTCACTTCAAGCCAAATGAGGAGCGGCTGGGGACTTGAGTGCATGTAACCAAACATGTCTAGACAGCCAGGAGCCTCCAGCGGAGAGAACAGTGAGTTTTTACAGGCAGTCCCTGACGTACAAGGAGAAATCTTTCTTCCCCAACACACGTGTGGGCCAGATGTTCTTGCTGTCGCTGCGGTGATCTGCAGGCTCCTGAGCTGCGTGGACAGCAAGCAGCGAAGGTGGGCTCCTGCTCTCCTACCCAAGGTGAGGTTCCCCAGGCAGGGGCATGCATGTGTGCAGCAAAAGCAGAAGGGGCTCAAACACATGGTGCAGCAGGGACCTGGGCAGACAGGCAAGGAACATGCAGGGAATCTGAGAATCATCGAATTACAGAATGGTTTGGGTTGGAAGGGACCTTAAAGATCATCTAGTTCTAATCCCCCTGCCATGGGCAGGGACACCTTCCACTAGACCAGGTTGCTCAAAGCCCCATCCAACCTGGCCTTGAACGCTGCCAGGGATGGGGCATCAACAACTCCTCTGGGCAACGTGTTCTGTGCCTCACCACCCTCACAGTGAAGAACTTCTTCCTTACATCTAATCTAAATCTGCCCTCTTTCAGTTTAAAGCCATTACCCCTTGTCCTATCACTACATGCCCTTGTAAAAAGTCCCTCCCCATATTTCCTGTCAGCCCCCTTTAGGTTCTGGAAGGTGCTATAAGGTCTCCCCAGAGCCTTCTCTTCCCCAGGCTGAACAACCCCAACTCTCTCAGCCTGTCCTCATAGGAGAGGTGCTCCAGCCCTCTCATCATCTTCGTGGCCCTCCCCTGGACTTGCTCCAACAGGTCCATGTCCTTCTAATGTTGGGGACCCCAAAGCTGAACGCAGTACTACAGGTGGGGTCTCAGCAGAGCGGAGGGGCAGAATCGCCTCCTTTGACCTCCTGGTCATGTTTCTTTTCATGCAGCCCAGGATATGGTTGGCTTTCTGGGTTGCAAACACACGTTGCTGGCCCATACTCAGTTTTTCATCCACTAATACCCCCAAATCCTTCTCCGCAGGGCTGCTCTCAATCCACTCATCGCCCAGCCTGTATTTGTGCTTGGGACTGCCCCAATCCATGTGCAGGACCTTGCACTTGGCCCTGTTGACCTTCATGAGGTTCGCACAGTCCCACGTCTCCAGCCTGTCAAGGTCCCTCTGGATGGCATCCCTTCCCTCCAGCATGTTGACTGCACCACACAGCTTGGTGTTGTCGGCAAACTTGCTGAGGATGCACTCAATTCTACCATCTGTGTTGCTGACAGATGTTGAACAGTGCTGGTCCCAATACCGACCCCTGAGGAACACCAGTTGTCACTGGTCTTCACAGGTTTGGTCTGTCCACACGTGGTTCAACTTGGCAGCAGGTTTGGTGGGTCCTGGGCAGGGAGGACTTGCTGCAAGCCATCAGGCTAGAAAGTGCACGCCAAGCAGCTCTCTGTGTGGGACTTCCAGCGCGTGGAAGCACACAAATATGCAGATCTCTTTTTTCCACTTGGACAGAATTTGCAGGGAAGAATGATATTAAAATTGAAATAATTCACAGCCCTCCAGTCAAGAAGCAGTTTCTATAGCCTCAGTGGAAGGGTGTTGTATTTAAGGCAAAGGAGTAACTTGCTTGTCTTCATCCTAAGCATTGTCTCATCCAGTTTCCAGGGAAGGGTTTTTTTGTTGTTGTTGTTCTTTGCTCACAAATACAAAGCTCCACTGCTGTAGATTACTTTAAATAGAAAAATTTCTGATTTGGATAGTTTCCCCCGCTCAGAAAACTTCAACCGCTTTGGTCTGAGTAAGCTCTGCAATGAGTATCATCACTCATCCATCAGCTTCCAAACAGAATTGTTGGGAATGCCTTGTTCTATAGAAACTCTCAGCATTTTAAACTCTTATCGTGAACAACCAAATAAATTAAAATACTGAAAACATCTCTAAGAGGACGTTTCCAGAAAGATTCAGAAGTTTGAGTCAATGACTCCACAGTGGTTGCTGTTACTGGAAACGCCACGTGTGCCAGTAAATATACCAGAAATTTCCTCGAAAGCCCAAAGTCTTTTCAAGTGATTCATGATACCAGGCAGGCTGGGAAAAGAACCCAGACGTTGTTTGCAGATTTGAAGGACTTGGCATATTTCGTATTCAAGGTCTGCAATTAATAAACACAGAGCCTGCTAGGAGATAGGGCCCTGGCCCCTCATCTTGGCAAATGTAAGTCAATGCCCTGCTGCAGGGACTGCTGAAACTACTGCGCTACGCTTCTATGGATCTGGCTTTTTTTAAGGGAAGTTTTTGGAAACAGATCTGGGGGGGTTAGCAGGGGTTCTCCGAAGCACGGCTGTGTTTAGCCTGGGAGGATAAAGCACCATTAGCGTCACTTCGTGTACAGCAGCCCCGGTTGTCCCCCTGCATCTCTTGTGCTTTACGAGCAAGGATCAAAGCAGCCAGGTCCTGCCCTTCTGAACTGAAGACATGCTCGCACTAATGGATTTCTCTGAAAAAACAAATGTCTTGGTTTTGAAGCAAAGAATAAATTTGCAGTAGGAAACCAAAGTGTCTGACTGATGCTGTAGCCCAGGATTTGCTCTGGCAGCCCTGTCCGTTGCACAGATTTCCTTCGGGACCCTGATCTGCAGAGCATCAAGCGGCACTAACTGATAGCTTCCAGCCCCGGGGCTTGTATAAACTTGTCACATCCCTCTTAAAAGAAGAGGGTTGAACTCTCACATCTTCACCTGCTGAAGAGCCGTACCAGGGTGTAACAGGGGTGGCTCGTGTGTCTCAAAGGTTGACGTTTCAGTGTTTTGGGTTTTTTTTGTTTGTTTTGCTTTGGTTTTTTTGACTAGTATCAGCAGGTTTTGCTGTGGCTTTGTTCCTGTTGATAGAGTATCACTGTAGAATTATGCACCGATGCCGAGTTGCCTCCTGCTTTCCTTGTGAGCTGTCCTGAGCCCCTCCATGGTGAAAATCCAAAGCACCATCACCCTCAAGCAATTGCTCTACAGGTTTCTGGTGATCTGTCGGTTTCCCCGCAAAACAGCCTGCGGGCTGTGTTGAAGGGCTCTATGGAAAGGAAAGGGCCGTAACTGTCCCAGCACCGGTGGCCGGGCACAGTGGGATGCTGCGGGCAGAGGGAATGAGAGGAGATGGACGCATGGATGGGACCCCGAGTGGGATGAGCCATTGTCATCAGGTTTTTGCCGGGGTTTTGGTGGCTCTAGAGGCTTGTGGGGCAAAATACGCTTAGGCAATGCCTTGCTGGTGTGTCTGAAAGCAGATGGATGAGGAGATGGCTGCTGAGAGCCTGTGCCACCTAAGGTGGCGCCCACTCCTGCTGCGGTGGTGCTCCCCAAACCTTCCTCCTCAGGGTACCGCGTGGGAGCTCAGCCCAGGAGGGCTCGGGGCTTAGGGACCACCTTCGATCCACAGGTCTGAGACGCAAGGGATCAAAAACCCAGCCCAGGTTGCTGGATGCCAGCCTAATTTGAGCTTGCATCCGACTAACGCATCTCTCCCAAGATCACGTCTCATCATCATTTTTGAGCCATTTGGAGAGGAATATCCCTGACTTCCCTTGGAAGCTGTCCTGCTCTTAATCACCCTCCCCATGAATGAGGTGTACCTCGTTATTTTGTCTAGTCTGGCCCTGCTTTTTAGCCATTCTCTTTCAAAACAGGCTACAAGCTCTTTAGTTCTCAGGTTTTTCTTCCTGTTCACGTGCACGGACCTATATAGTCAAGCCACTGTCAATCTTCTTTCCCATAAGCTTAAGCAGGATGAGATCCTTATGAGCCTTTCTACATGGTATTTTCTCTGCCCTTAAAACCATTTTTGTGCTTTTTCAAGTTTCTCTACTAGATCTGTGCACGCGCTTTCCTGCTGAGCTCCTCAGTGGGATACAGAGATATAAGATCATATCCCATCCTTGCAACCGCCCTGTTCATACCCGCAAGGTTCTGGGCAGCTGGTAAGTAATGGGGCTTGCTGGTTTTGTCGAGCTGAACTGGGTGGGATTGGGGCTCCCCTGGTTGCAGACCCCCACCCTGTGGGGCTGACAGCCTCCCCCCGCCCCGAAGCCCCCCCCTGCTGCCATCAGCCCCATTCCCGGGGCTGCTCAGCCTGTCAAACGAGCCCGTTTGCTCTAATAACCGTCCTGCCTTCCTCGTTACTTTGACACTCTGCATGCACTCAGCAGAGACGTTCAGATGGATTTTCAGCTCATTAATAGCAAGGTCCCCAGGCAGCTGCTGAGCACTGATCCCTGCTGCACCCCAGGGAGCTCCCCCAGGCCGGAGTCCGGTATTGACCATACCGTAAGCCACTTAGCCTGTGTTTATTGATATTTCGCAGTCCTGCTTTCAAATGTCAGGGTTTTTGAAGTCAAAAGCCTCCTGGAAGTCTCTCTGCATTCCCTACAGTGCTGGGCTGTTAGTAAACCTGAGCGTTAACTCATTAAGAATGAGAGCACGTGTGTTTCATGCTTATTTCCTACACAACCACGCAGTGGAACCAGTTGGTTTTGCATTTCTTTATTCTTTGAGTTGAATCTTGCACAAATGCATGCGGTTTTCCACCTGGGACAGCCGTCTGGTGGGAAGCAGCCTGGGTTACCCCCCTTGCCTTATTTGATCCTGGATCCACACTAAACCCTCTTTTTATTTTTCTAGTACTTCCTTGGTATCCACAATTAATTAGATATTAGCACCATCTTGGCTGCCGTGAGGTTTTTCGCCTGCGGTTTTTACAGGAGAGGAGCCGTGATGTGCAGCAATGACTGACTGCTGCTTCCACTAGTACCAGTGAGAAGTGCCCTTCTTCACCCAGTTTGTTAATGCACAAGCAAGCACTCTGCACCCAAGCATTTGCTTTTCACTCCCCTATTTTTCTCTTTTCTCTCCCCTCCACCCCCACCCCGGTGATAACATCAGACTATGTACTCCAGGATTTACAAGGTAAAGCCGCTCCTCGGAGAATACTACAGCAGCGATCAAAGTCCCAGTAGCTTTTATTCCCCGGTGATTAGCTGGGTGCTCCCACCGGGCCCCGCGCTGTGCCAAGCAACACATCAATTTTATTTAATCGGATTATGCAAAGCATTTTGCTGTGCAATGGCAGGATGAGGCAGACACCTGGCACGGCGGCTGGGATTATCTCCATCGTCGCTCAGATTTGGGGAGTGCTGCAAAGCGCTGGTTGGGGTGGAGAAACCCAAAGGCAGGGCTGGGTGCTGCAGGGGGGGGCACTGGCGCACTCTCTGGGGATGCTCGCTGGGTTGCTGAAGGGGATTTTCCTTTAGTTCCCTCAGCAGGAGCAGGAATCAGAGTGGTTTTGTTCTTTCTGCCTGGTCCTGGGTGCAGGATGCAGCCATGGGAAATAGGGATTCGCCCTGTCCCTGTATCCAGCTCCTGTGAGCAGTGCCGACTCATTCAGCAGACATCCCTGTCACCTAAAAGGGCTTTTTTCTAGGATTTTACCTGCAAGTTTATGTCCGTTTCCTTCTTTTCTAGCAAATCCAAATCCAGCAGAGCAATAAGGTCCCCGACACACACACCCCATTTCTGTCCCTGCCACCGCTCTTGACCATAGGACATGAAGCTCCGAGGTTCCCCAGGTACCAGACGGGATTTTGGGTGCGGAGGCAGTTTCCTGGAGCTTCCCACCAGCTATTGTGGCTTCATCCTGATTCCACCCCCCTTTTCCCCCCCATCTGCTTTGTTTTAAAGTTTAACATCTGGAGCTGTGTGAATGTATCAGAATTACAGCTATCTTTTCTTCTTCTTTTTCTTTTTTAAAGCCCATATGGTTGCAGGGAGAAACACAAACCCAAAGAGAAGATACATCAAAAGAAAGCCAAATATAGAACACTAAAAAAAAAAAAATTATGACAATTTTGAATAATAGCAATGTATGAGTGAGTTTCTAAAAAATCTGCCGACTTTGAAGCCAGTCTCATGACTTATGAATATTTAGAGCTGACAGTCCTGGATACAGGCTTTTCCCTGAGCTTATTTGGAAAAGTGGAGCTAAACAAAAGTGCAAAGCTGAGAGTGTGATGAGCTCAAAGCAACCCAGCCTGGCAGGGCATGTTGGAGTTACGTGAACTCGGTTTCTTCAGTTTTGGGGATTTAGCAGAAGGGTGATGTTTCCCCGAGATGTGCTGGGGTTTTGGGAAACAGCCCACCCTATTAGACCTGCTCCATTGGTCCTTTGAGCATTTCTGGGTGATAGCTCTGAGCCTGAAAAGGGGACATTGGGGCTGTTTTGCTCTTGGCTACATCCTTCCCTGTCCCAGGAGATCCATGTGGTCTTCCTAAAGTGCTGTGAGATGTCAGAAAAGAGCGATCTCGGGGTTTATTTCCCCTTTGGAGCATGGGGGAAGGATGCTGCTGCTTTCAAAGGGTTTGTGCTTTGGAGACTCGAGACTGCAGGCAGGTCTTAATAAAAAGGAAAGGCTGGAGGAGACTGCTGATGAACAGGCTGGATTTCCCTGTTTCCCTGCATATCTCCAGTGTCTGGGTCCGGAATGTGTCCTGGGGCTGATGTGGGATGCAGTTGTAGGTATCATCCATGTGTATGATGTTTGTCATGTAAACTCCACCAGAATTAAGCTGCTGGTAGGAATACAGCTAAGAGCATCGCTGGGGAACTTTTAAAATTATTTTTTTTTCTTTTCAAGCTTGAACATTTACCATGAGCGTAGGAACACGCGGTGTGTGCAGAGGCCAGGTGTTGGAGCCACGGGTGGGTGTAAGGGTGCAGGAGGGCTTGTGGCTGTTGGAGTCCACGGGGACTCATGGGCTCGTGCCCGGGATACCCGGTGATTTTGTGCTTCTCCCATCTCGGTGGGTGCTGCTGGTTTGCAAATCTCGTACTGAGCTGCTCGCTGAGCATCCCCAGCTCTGCAGGTCCTCGTCAGCCCAGGCGGAAGAGATGCACCTAATTATTTTTATCAGAGATTTACTGTTTTCCTCCCCTCGCCAAAGCCACTTTGCTTTTACAGCAAGGGCTGCGAGGGCTTTGTCACGGCCGCGCTGTAACTCACGGGAGAGCATCAGCGTGATGGAGATGGCAGCCAAAACCACTGAGCTTTCAGCAGATGTTCAGCTTCTGCAATATATAGCGCTGTGCGGGTGCAGGAGATGCTCTTGCTGTCTAGTACCAGCCACCGCGCTGAAAAATAGACCCCCCAAAAAAACTCCAGAGGGTTTTTCCCAGTGACTTTGGCAGGAGGAAAAGTAGAGCTCGACAAATAACGAAACGAAGGTGCAGCTCAAGGTCTTGCTGGAGGCTGTTTGATAAAGGTTTGGGGATGCTGCAGGAGGGCTGTATTTGCAAGGAAATACTTGCTGTAATAAATAAAGTGATTATACGTTTTTCCAGATGTATTTAGGGCTAGGAGGCTAAGAGGAAATTCCTAGCTGAATTCCTGTCTGTGGGATAACGCTCTTTCCATCGTCTTCCCTGCCAAGAATCACTTAATTATGAGTAATTAAAAAAAACAACCCCAAAACAGGGCTTTGATTTGGCTTTAAAATGCTGAGGGATTTGGGGACAGGAAAATGGAAGAATGGAATAAACAAAAAAATGAACCGAGTGACCTCCTGTGCGGGTGGAATTTGGCAGAGAGGGGGATGCTGGGCGCAAGGGGATGCTGCTTAGCAGGGCCGGGATTTTGTCCCGGTACGGCACAATCCCGCACCCATGCTGGAGCCAGGGATGCTTTTTGGTTCCTTAAATAAGCACAGCTCCTTCTCACCAGAAGAGTTGTTAATTGTGTTATTTCCCTCTTCATTCTCCCTGGCAGGCAAAATCTCTGTTTGCTGCAGGGATTTGGGGGTTAGTGCGAAGGACCGGAGGCCGCTGGCTCGCCGGTGCCTGGAAAGATGCAGCTTTCCCAGGAAAACCTGGTGTATTTGGACAGGGGCTGGCTCTCAGATTGAGGTGAAAAACCCAAGCTCTGGAGCATTTGTGGTCAACATTTTTGGAGATTAATTTAATTTTCCCTTTCCTGCCAGGGATTTGAATATGGCCCCCCAAAATGCAACACTTAAAGCAGCAAAATGATACCAGTGTGTGAATGTATCCCTGAGAAATTAAAGGTTTTGCTCAACCCTCATCTTATAGAAAATGGGGGGGTCCCATCCCTCAGCTACAAGCCACCAAGGAAAGCCCGGTTAGTTTGAAAAGTTGGGTTGAAAATGCCTTTTGCTAACTGTTTTTCCTGGAGACGTGCCATTGCTCTGGGTCATCCTGGCATAAACCAGTTTGATTTTGAAAGTGCTTAAAAACCACACACAGATCTGGGGGCTGTTAAACACCTGTACTAGTTTTTGGGGAGCGATTCCCTTGGCCGGTGGCTTGGGGCAGCCCGACCCTGCCTGCTGCTGCCCACGTGTATTCAGAGACGCTTTAGCGAAGCGTAAGCCCAAGTGGGATTTTTGTGTGGTCCATCCGTGTTATCCTTGTTCCTGTAACTCGGAGACCCACAGCACCGACGGACCAAGGAGGGTTTGCATGTGTACGTTTACCCTGCCAGGGCTGTGGGTTTTAGGTCCTGGTAATAACTTCTCCTGTTCCGTGTTGGTGTGGGTGCCCTGAACCCCAGACTTGCATTCGCAGAGGATGCACGCGTTGCAATGAGTTACGCATCGATACCGTGAGTGTCAAAGCCCGTCGGGGGCAACCTCCCAGACTGATGGCTATGGAAACGCTCCTGGTTTCACGGGAGAAGGGGAGAGAGCTGGAAGCGATGGAGGGAAAATATGATGTTGAGGGAAATGGGTGGGAGAGGATGGAAAAGGAGGGACAGGCTGATCCTTTCGCCTGTTTAGGTTATGATAGCCACGAGGGCAATAAAACAAGCGTGAGGTTGGGATGGAGCCTGCATCCGTAATCTCTTTCCCCAGGGGTTGGTCCACCCATTTGGGTGTGTGGCCCGGCTCCCGTCCAGCCGAGGGGAAAGGTGGGGAGGGGGTGATGAAAAGTGCTTGCACTTGCTTTGCATCTCTCCAAACTCCGAGTCACAGCTGCGTAAACGACCCCCAGCTCCCCGAATAACGTTGCTATTTTCCTTTGGCTGTCAAGGGCAAAAAACCCAAAAGCTTGGACCACAGAAGGACCAGGGATGCTGAGCAAAGCTCTCCCTGTGCCTCTGCATCCCTGTCCTCGCCCGACATGCGTGTTCATCGGCCAGAGGCAGTAAAGAAAAGGTGATGGGTGTCACCCAACGTCCAGATGGGCATTGGGTGTCTTATAGAGAGGGAATGTGATAACGTAACATTTATCAAATGAGAAGCTGCAGCACAATGCTACCCTGGGTTCCTCAGTAGCTGCCCAGATGCAGCCGCCGGGCTGGAGAGGAGCCAGTGATGGCGGGGAGCCTCACGGCGAGGGCTGGCTGCCACTCAAGAAGCAAGATTTATAGCAAATACCGAGCTTTGCCTTATCTGCTTGCGCTAAAGCTGCAATCTTTTTCAAAAGAGACCGAAATCCAACATAACCAGGATGTTTGTGGTTGATGCAAGGTACTTTACGTTCCCATTTAATTAAAATTTAGGCAGAGGTGGGATTGGAAGCAGCCAGGCTGGGATGTGCTGGGCTTACTGGGTGGGGGCAGATGCACCCGTCTGCCAGGCGCTGGGGGGGGGACGGGACACCCCCGTACCCACAAAATGCTTCCTTAGCAAACGCGCTGGGGGGGATTTACGTAGGATGCCCGAATCCTGGAGATCAGGGAGGGGACGGCCAAATGCCTCTTCTTTGCTCAAACCAGATGTCAAGGCAGAGAAATTTGGGGAAAGCCAAATGTTTGGTGGCTTAGTGGGAGACGCTGGTTGAAGTTGGCGCTCTGCTTTTGTTCATACAGCTGTAAGCATCATCTCAGACGCTGATTCAGTCTCTGCCCATCATCTCTCTAGGAAGACCGAGAATAACAGCTTATATCTTCACTCCCCAGCTGTAAAATTCTTTTAAACCTTTTGCAAAAAGCCTGTAGGTTTTGACAACATGCTCCTTTTGAAAAAAGTCGCAGCGACCGTCTCGAGCAGCCCTGGCTGTGATCTTTAGCTGCCTGGGAGAGAGCCATCGGCACGGATGCGGGCTGAATAATAAGGACTCCTGCAGTTGCAGAGGACAGGACAATATATTTTTGCAGGGCAGTAAAACCTGCTCGATGCCAGGCTCTGGCAGGAGCTGGGGCTCTGCTCTGTTCCTTCCTCACCTCCAGGTACGGCATTTCATGGTTTCAGCCCCACGCCACGGCTCGGCACAGCACATTTCCCGATATCCCATCCTCGCGGCGGTTTTTGAGGCGCGAGTGATGCCGAGCAGGGACTCACCCGGCTCCCGCAGTTTTTGGGCAGCTGTTGAAAGAGACTCTATTGCAGAGCACTCAGTTTGTGTTTAATCTCCCCCCCCCCCCCCCCCCCATCTATATCACAGGGGAAGGTTTTATATACGGCTCTGACAGCGCCTAACGGCTCTACCGGAGCGGGATGCGGGGAATTTATAGCACACCGACTGCTGCCGGTTAATACGCAGGAGAGGCTCCGAGCGGTGAAGGATTTCTGGGTTTATCGGAAGGGGAGTACAAATGTAAGGCAGGAGCCGGCTGGGGATCTTCCCAGCTGAGGCGGTTTAACCTGCAGGACTGGAGACTTTTAGGGCTGATGCGAGGGTATGGGGATTGCTGTGACGGATGGCCGGGCACCCTGTCCTCTCCTGGGGACCGGGGAAGGCACGTCCGAGGGGGGACCCACAATTTTCTGATGCCAGACAGTTGCACCGGGAAGGAGGTGGGAGATGAGCTGGGGTTTGGGGGTGGGATTTGATGCCCAGCGCCCTAAGAGCTGCATCCCAACACTGAGCAAGGCTGGATGAAAGTGCAGGACAGGAGCAGAGGGTACCTGCATTTCCCTCTTGCCATCCCAGGCTCTTCCCCAGCATTGGCAGTGCCTTGAATGCTGCGGTCCATCATCTTAATCCAAAAACCAGCCCATTTTTGAGCCTAGCTGGGTTTTTGCAGGTGGAAGGAAAAGTTGATCTTGTCCTGAGCTCAGCGGAGGCTGTTCCCTTCCAGGATCAACACTGAAGTACTGGCACGGTGCTTTAGTTAGGCTTGGTAGGGACTTTCCCGCAGCACCCCCCGCTCTGCGCCTCGTCCCCCAACTCTGCCCATCAGTCCCACACCCAGATACCGCCTTCATCTCTGCTTTTCCATTTTAAATCTCTTGTACTCTCAGTATCTTTGAGTCTTCACTGGCTTGGAGACATCTTTTCTGTGGTTTTTTTCTTTCCCTCTGTCTTACCCTTCACGCTACCATCGGCTTTCTGACATGGGAATTTTATTGGAATAAAAGTAGATTTTTATCTCCCAAGCCTGTTTATTAAACTCTCTCCCTTCTTTCACAGTAAGCTACCACCCACCCTGCCGGACGTTTGTCGATTCAAATCAGGTTTAATCAACTCATAATATTGGACACAGTAAAATTGGATTTCTGAGAGCCCAATAAAGTTGTGCCACTGCACTGTACCGTAGCTCGAGGAGCTCAGATTTCATCACATCATGTCGGCAGCCGCAAGAAACAGCCCATAAGAAACTCATCTACTGTGCTCCAGCAAGCTGCTAAAAATGGATGAAGCCTCTCCCGAAGAAATATTGACTATTAGTATTCTTATTAACATTCTGCTGTCAGAAGTGACCAGTGGTAATAAATACGGCTGTATCTTTTCATCGTCCTGCCCATTCATCACTGTCTGGCTGAGCTTCCCGCGGTGCCAGGCACGCTCCCCATCGCCGCACATGACCCCTCTCTTCGCCCCGTCTCCTTGCCCAAAAGGAGCCATTTGCCCTCGTGCTGTGACCTTGATTTTTATTATTATTATTATTATTATTTTCTTTTTGCTTTTTTGCTGGAGCAAACGGCAGAGCAAGAAGGAGACCAGCTCGCTCCGCGTCTCCGCTGCCAGAAGGTCCCACAGAGATGGGAAAGGGCAGGATGCGGCCCAGGTGCCCGCGATGCTCCTGCTCGCCTGTAATTGGGTTTCCATAGTTATAACGAGAAGTATTGGTAGACTTGGATTATCCTCACATCCTATTTCTTCCTTAATCTTGGGTGAGCTTTAGTGCTTGGGTAAATCAAGCTTTATTTTTGCAATTGCTTTGAACTAAGCCTAGCGGAGCTTTCCTTGCCCTGTGCCACTGCCCAGCACCAGCCTCCTCGTGCCGCTGCAAACCTTCCTGCAGCTGCACCGTAAACCTGATCTGGGAACCGATCTGAATTAAACCAACCCTTTTCTCTTTTCTTTGCAGGCTGGTTTTAGTCCTGACGAGCTCCCTGATCTGGCTGCGTGCGTCTGCAGGATGGCATCGGTCGTGTACACGGGAGGGGAATAAGCGGCGGTGGGAGCGGAGGGAGGAAACCGGCTTTTTTGGGTATTAAAGGGACTGAAATGATGGTGCGAGACAGAAGGTCTGGGCTTGACTCTTTGCCCAGAAGCATTACCTGGATGAGAGCAAATGCCAGCAAAATCCCTGTTTACAAATTCATTTCAGGGCGGGCGAGGGCCCTGTGTCTCGTTTAATTCTGGCAAGGACGCAACTTCCCTCGCTCGCTGCAAAACCAGCCGCCGAGGAAGCGTGCAAAAGATAACGACGTAATTAAAGCCGAGGGTGAGCCAATTCACGCATTAACGAACGTCGTTTCCCAACGCGGGGCAAAGGGAGGGTGAATTTACCACTGCGGACCTCGCCATTTCCTTCCTCCCCAATTCTTCCCGGTACTCGGTTTCGCCGCTCCTTTTTGCTCGGATCGTGGCGTTTAGCTCTGCCCAAGCAGGTTGGATTGCCGGAGCCTGGACCGCTCCTGCCTGCACAAGAGGGAGAATCCCAAGGAAGGATTTATATATTTTTAACACCGATCGATCGCTAAGCGGCTGCTGCTCCACGGAGGGATGCCTTTTGGATGGGAGCAGCTTCGGGCAGGCTGTGCTTTTGGCGCGATCGATGGTGTGAGCCCCCTGGATGCTTTTTGGTGTAGTGGGTTCGATGGTTTGATGGCGATGGAGGCTGCTTTGAGGGCGAGAGATGGTCCCTGGCTGCAGCACGGCCGTACCTTGTTTCATGGGGTCAGTGTGCAGAAGGGGTCCCTCGACCACGTCCTTCTCCAAGGTCTCTGCTGGCTGTAGCGATGCTTCAGAAATTCATCTGAAGGCAGAAATCTCCCCCTCCAAAGTGGGGGGCTCAGCCACCAGCTCCACCCGTGGTCTTGTCCCCGCGAGCGTGGGGAGAGGCAGAGGGTGGCCGTACCCCGACGAGCAACTGGGAGATAAGGCAGCCCTTGCCGGTTGTCAAAATTAGCCTCTTCCGAGCTTAAAAAATTTGTATTAGCATCGCTTCCAGAGCCTGGTGTGTTCCCACATCCCTGCGGCAGCACGGCAGGTCCCCGGGGAGGGGGGACATGGGGGTTTCCCGCACGTGTAGTCCCAGGAGGAGGCAGCATCCCGCAGCGCCGTGCCCTCCGCCTTCTGCCGGGCTGGGAACGGAGCCTACGGAGCCAAATACTCGCCTGCAGATATAAAGACAAGTGCTTTTGGGGGTCTGTGCCCGTGAAACCAAACCTCATGGGGGTTTGGGCTGGGGACTCGGCATCACTCGTGAATTTGGCTGGGGGGGGATGGCATCCCTGCCCCAACACACCAGTGTAGCTGTGGCCAACAGGACCAGCTTGGATGGGGCTTTGCTGCTCTGGAGGAATGAAATATTCACTGAGCAGCGAGCGAGCTGTCTCTGCTGCTGAAAAGCAGTGTTTTAGTGGCTGGGAACTAAGGCTTACCAGCCAGCCTGGGGTAAAAAATGCTGTAAAGGCAAAGCAGTTTGTTCTGGTGGGCGGCTTAAAGCCAAGCAGGGGCTTTAGAGCAGGTTTTTCCCCCAAGGCATCGGTGGTCATCAATTAGCCAGAGGCAAAAGCATGGGGATATGATCCAGATTTTCCCCTCGTGGTGTTTCTCGGTGGGGCCCGTGGAGCAATTCTTCCCAGACGTCTCCAGCAAACCTCACTAGTTCCCCTCCCAGGTTTGGAAATTAAATCTGAGCCAATTTCTAGGTGTCCCAACCCACCCGGCGCAGAAACCGGCTGCTCCGAAATAAATCAACCGCGGTGCGGAGGCAAGGTGATATGAGCGGGGAGATTGGATTAAGGAGCGAAGGTGGACAAGACAGATGGTGGGGTGGGAAGGGATGAAATGGGCTGGTGGAAATCGAAAGGGAAAAGATGACAAGGACACGGGGCTCACTAAAAAAGACAAAGTGCTGGGATTTTCCTGCGGGGAGCTGCGAGAAAAACAAAACGCTGAGGAATGTGTTACGTTGCCGAGGATGTTGGTCGCTTTTGGGATGTGATGGGCTTTGCTGGGGCAGAACACAGCGGCACCTGGCCCCACCATGGTCCCAGCCCAGCAGGAGTAGTTTTAATTTTTAATTAAGAAGAAGTACTATAACCCATTTATTAAATATGTTTTGAATGGTTCCGTCGTGAATTAAGGTCAAAATACGATTTCTAAATTCTCAAGCTATGACATAGGCTTAGCTTTATTATCCATATATTGCATGATTTGTAGGAGCCCCCATCATTATTTTGACAGTTTTATCATACAGTAATAACTTCCTTTTAGATAATTACAGTTACTACATTCAATTTCAATCTTCTGTAGTGCTTTTCTTTAGATAATCACACTTAGATCATGTTTCTTTAGCCATACAATGCAATAAACTTTGGATAACAGCACTGATTATTTTAACACTGTAATTTCAAAGCTTACCAAAACAAGTTCAAGGGTTAATTATACAAGAAAACTTGCATCTTTAACTTCTGTTGCCACAGTCATTTTATAAGTAATGAACATCTACTGTTCATTAGGAACATTACCGTTGAAGGAAACAAAAAGCAGAATAGGTAATGTTAATACCTAACAAAAGTTACTTCAAGTTGGTAAGTTGTATCCATCTCGTTTCACTTGATCCCTGTTTCTCATCCTAGCACGTCCCCGGCGGGTCACGGAGGGGTCCCCAAGGGTTGCCAGGGAAAGTGTTGCTGCCTCCTTCTCCCGGCCAAGCACCGTGGGTGTTTGAGACCATTAATTAGGCTTTGCCATCAGTAACGAAGACAGATTCCCACTCGGGAGCGAGCGTGGGCTTATAGCTGATGCTCTGGCCACCTCCAGGGTCAGAAATATCTTTGCATCGCTCAGACTGGAGTGATCTCTCCCTCCAGTCCCCGGTCATTAAAAGGAAATTAATTTTACTGGGTGCTGAAGTAAGTAAACTCTCTGATTTCTGGTCGGTTATGACTGTTAACCAGCTAGATCTCACTTTAATAGCTTATTTAAAGCACTGGCCCTCTGACAGCCTGGGTGATGGATGGAGCTGTCAGCGTCTGCTTCGTTTGGAGAGGAGAGGAACATCTCTTAAACTAGAAGCTCTATAAATCAAAAGGATGAAAATCAGCAAGTGCATTTTTCTGGACAGGGGCGTCCTTCTCCCTGCGGAGTGTAACAGGCACTAAATTGAGGTTGGATTTATCGGGTCTGAAACCCCTTTCGACAGGCGCTTTCGCAGCTGGAATGGAAGAGAGCGGGCACACAACGGCAAAGCCGGGCGGCAGCCAAACCGAGCGCCGTCTCCTTCGCAAACCCCGACCTCGGCGATGCTGACCGCGCTGGCCAACAGCCCCTCGATGGTAATTTCAGAGCGATTGCTCGTAGATACAGGGTACTGCTGCTTTTTCCCACGGTCGATGCTCCCCAGATCCCGTGTGCTCCCTGCAGACGTGGGGATTCATTCTGTCTGCGATGCCCGGAGTTTTGGCAGCGCCGGACCCATCGCGCTTGTGTTAACGGGAAAAGAGCAGCATAAAGTTTTGCACGGGGAGATGGTTCTGCGTCCTCCTTCGCTGGGGAAAACACAGACCCCTTGTTCAACCCGTGGAGCTCAAGCAGAAAGCAAACTCTTGGGTTTTTCCAGCATTGACACAAACCCATCATCATATGGCATGAGGTTGAGCAATATATCAAATATTAGCAGGGCAGATTGTTACTGCTTCGGGCTCTGCCAGGTTTGAGACCCCAGTAGTACTAGAGCTTTTTATCCGTGTTTTTTCAAGGCTGCCTTTCCCACAAAGCTGATGGACAGGCGCAGACCCCCCCCCCCCCCCCCCCCCGATGAGTTATTCACAGCGCCTTAGTTTTGTTTAATATTGAAAGATGTTTAAAAAGCAGCTCTGACCTAGATTGGAAGTTCTTTGGGGGAAGGCTGTCGCTGGCACAGGCGGGTTGGGGAGCCCCTGCCTCGCCAAGGATAAAATAATCGCTGCTGTGATAAAATAATCATTTAGGGGTGGGAATTAACCCACTTAATCAGCAGTGCTCTTGGTTTGCTCCTTGGCGAGTGCTCAGAGGTGATTTGAGGTGCTCTCCTCCTGCTCGGCCCCAGCAGTCGCCATGGCCGCTCCCATCCTTGCCTTGCTTCCCTGATGGCAAAATGTTTGGACTTTTTCCTTTTCTCCTTTTCCTTTTCCTTTTCCTTTTCCCTTTTTCCTTTTTCCTGTTTTCCTTTTTGTGTTTTCCTTTTTGTGTTTTCCTTTTCCCTTTTCTCCTCTCTCCCTTTTCTCCCTTTTCCTTTTTCTCCCTTTTCCCTTTTCTCCCTTTTCCCTTTTCTCCCTTTTCCCTTTTCTCCCTTTTCTCCCTTTTCTCCCTTTTCTCCCTTTTCTCCCTTTCCCTTGCGTTGCTGGGGCTCCACCTGAGCAGCCCCCAGCTCCGCTGGAAGCACCCTGCCCTGCCACAGCAGGCAAGCAGAGGGATCTTTTGGACTCAAAGGACAAACATTTTTTGAAAGCACACCCAAGGTGCTCTTTTTAGGTTGAAATCTGCATTTTTGAAACAATTCCCAACATGCAAGCGCACCCTTAAAAAATTCACAAGTGCCGTCATGTCGCCCTGAGATGGGTGTCTGTAATGACCTTTAAAAAAATATGAAGTTTAATTTTTCTCCTCCCAAAAATGTAAGCGTGCACCCGGCTGCCGCGGGGCTGCCAGGGCTCTTGCCCTGGGGTACGTGTAAGCTGTACCCCCTTCAATTTGTGCAGAGGATGCATTGAGGATGTTTCAGGGGTTCCCCCTAAGGGGAGCCAGCGGTGGGGAAGGGGCACAGGGGTCAGCTGGGGCTTCCCCCCCAAAAAAAACACCCCTTTGCACAGCCCTGATGTCTCACACCAACGCAGGGCTTCATCTTGGAGGCTCGTGATGTGCAAACCCCGTTCGGCTCCGGGTGCAAATCTCTTGGGTTTGACATACGAACGCTGCGATGCTCCCACAGCTCTTCCAGGCTCGTCTTAAATCGCTCTGAGCGTTCCTTTTTGGAAGGAGGAGGCATTTTGTGCCATTGCGATGGCAGAGCGCGTCTCCCTGCCCATCAGGTCCAGGGGTTTCACGGCAGAGCCGTTGAAGGGAAAGGGAAAACTAGTGAACCACATAATTAGTTTTTGCTTCAGTGATTAATATCACTTGCAAACAGGTAATCGCAGCCCGAGCAGGCTCCTTCGCGACGCTTTTCCTAATGAATGAATGTAGCTGGCTGGTCCTTTGCCTTTTAATATGAATACAAACGGAGGCAGCTGCCGCCAGAATAAATAAAGCTTCTCGCAGCGAGAGCAGACCTCTTCATTCAGGATCAGAAACTCCTTGATATCCCCCAGCAGCTCTTCGCTGCCGCCCCATCTTAAACCATCCCCACGCAAAACCCCAGCCCGGCATCCTCCCGCCGCCATCCGGCAGGGGTATTGGCTCTTCCAGCCTTTCCTGCAAATTGATAATTCCAGTTTGCTTTCAACACTCAGCAATCAGCCTGGAGAATCGTATTTGCTGGTAGGAGCAGGGGTAGCAATTGAGCGCGGGAGCGAGCGGGCTGGCTCGCTCGGCATGCGGGAGAGGCATTTGTACTTAAGTAATTGGATAGCGGCGGTGTATAAAATCGTAATGGTTTTGTAATCTTGTCGTACAATAATCCCGCGTGCGGCTGCAGAACGCGCCTCCCCCCGACCCCCGAGCGGAGCGCTGCCCTGGTTTAAATGTGATTTAACGAGGCTGGAAGAGCAAGCGCTGATTGCTCGGGTTTTTGCAGGCAGGCGGTGTGGCTGCCGCTGTGGAATAATAATAATTTTGGGGAACGTTGCTCCAGCGCTGAGCGGAGGAGCTCGGTGTCAGGATGAGCCCCAGGGTCAGCCCCGGCGTGTGCCCAGACGGGACGGAGGGTGATGCAGCCCGGTGGTCCACAACATAGTCCCCATGCCAGGAGCCTGGGGCTTCTCTTTTTCTCTCCCCCCGCCCCCCCCTTTTTTTTTTTTTTTTTTTTTTTTTTACAGCCTAAGCAGTTGTCCAGGGCAGTTGTCCTTGGGTGCTGAAGAACTCCCTCTTCCCATTGATATTTTGGGTGCCAAATTTCCATATGCAGGCTGTGCCTCTCTTTACACACCCCAGTCGCTGGTAATGGGGTGGGGGGGGCACAACTCAGCGAAGCCGGGGACACAGCTGACCCTATTGCTACAATATCCAGGCACTTCTCGTATATTTAAAAATAGAAACACCAATAACGATCTGTCTCTGTATCAAGCCCGGAGGGGAAGTAGCTTGATTAGCTTATAGATCTCCTCGTTTCTGTGCGAGTGACCGCGGTGTCCGGGGAAGGGGGTGGAGGAGGTGGGGATGTACAGGGAGAAATTGGGGAGCAGCCGGGAGGGAAGATCCACTGGCCACATCTATGGGTCATGGTGTGGGTGTCCAGACAGTGCCGATGTCTCTGGGTTTGTGTCCTCAAAACGTCCTCTGAGGCTGGTTTTTGGTGGGGTGGCTGGTGCGGAGCTGATGGATGAGGGGGAGCCTTTGGGGCACCGCGCCGGGCTGTGTCACCGTGATCGATAGTGGGGAGACGGAGAAATATGAATAGGAAGAAGGATGAAAAATGCAGGAGTTCGTGAGCTGGGGCTGTTTCGTCTCAGCTTGTGATGTGCGATACGTGGTGTGGGTCCACCTGCAATGCCTTTGCCCTCGCATCCCTGCACCCAAACCCAAGGTCCCCAGGGAAACCCCATGGGTTAAGGCTGGGGCTGCTCCCAGCGCTCTGCTTTTTGATGTGACCAGGGAAATATGGCTTCATCTCCCTTCCCCAAATCCAAGCCGATAATACAGAGCAGATTATTTTGCAGTTTGCAGTTGCCACCCTCTGCAATCCAAATAAAAACCCAAATCGGTGCAAGCGGGAAAAGAAGAGGGGAAGACGCTTGGGTCCCATCCAGCCGGTGAGCGGGTCGGTGTGGAGGTCGCGGGCATTCACTGGTGTGGGTTGAACGTATGGATTAGCCACGGCTCCGTGTGTTCTGCTGGTGGGAGTCAATCCTATGGGAAGCGAGAACAGAACGGGCCAGCGCGTTGTCCGCTGCACCAGTCCTGCAGCTGCCGGGAAGCGCGCGGGATACAGCAAATATGTCTCCCGATGGTCGGGGAGGGACCGGTTATGTTTTAAAAAAGTGATTTATGCTCTAATCGGTCTTGAAGCTTCATTATTCCAAGCATTAGTGTGTCTGAGCCAGTGGCCTTATTTGTTAATGCACTGAAAGCAGCAGCAGATGTGCTATTTTTCATTTGTGACCCGATCAGCTCGCTGATTCATCTACTTCCATTTTCATTTCCCTGTCATTGATTTATTAATGATGTCTTACTTATCTGGGGGTCTTTCAGAGGGCCAGCCCCCAGAGAGATGCTGGAGGAGCCCTCTCCCCTCCCCAAATATCCCATTTTTCAAACCATATTCCTCCTCATCGCTCCAGAGATTAGACGCTTTAATCATTTCGTAACTGAAACAACCTCTGTGGCTTGTACGATTTGTGGATAATTTGTCTGCTGAAAGAGCAACCTCCCTCTTTTCCACCGCAGGGGGGGTACCCCGTCCTCTGGGATGTATTTGGGTATGGGGGGGCATGGGGGCTCCAGCCAGGAGCTCCACGGGATGCAGAGAGGGGATGTCCAGGCTGAGCAAATTGACTGGGTTTCTTGCTTTTCCATCCCCTCCGGGTTGGTCCAGCCTGGAATAATCCCCAGGGGCAGAATTTGTGCAAGAAGCTCCATTTCCCCCTTACTTTGAAAAGCTGGTGAGGAGTTTGATCAAACTGTGAGGAACTTATATGGATTTTCGTGGACAAGCAAGTCCTTTCTGCGCTGCCTATCTGACATGGGCCATGCTGGATACACAAGAAATTATTTCTTTTCTGCATCCTATTCCAAAAACTGTCTTTATTCCCACAACTTTCCTAACAGTGAGCCTGGAGTAGGTTACTGGTTTGCCTTTGCTGTGTAAGGGGATTCTCCTCCTGCCTCTGTCTCACTGATCAATCTCTTCTGGACAAGCCACCAAGCAGAGGGAACTGTGGGGACCTGGGAAAAAGCTATGGCCAGCCCTGTCCCACGGTGTCCCCAGGGATGTCTGTCCTTGGCCACTACCAGGCTTTTGGCATCCAGCATCTCTCGAACTTTTTCCTCCTGAAACCTTTTTTCACTTGGCATCACGTTTCGCTGAGCTGCCCAGAGTAAACCCATGCCCAAAAAGCCCTTCTTACTGGAAAGTGTCTTTACTGAGCAACTCTGACCTAACGCCTTTGGGGCTTTTCAGAAACCAAATTCTGCCATTAAACACACACATGAAGCCACTGGATTTGGGGAAGGTCATTCCGATTTTATTCACAGATCCTCTGTGCTTTTATTCAGCCAGCCCTAAAGCATTATCTCTTGCCCCTATAAATTGCTCCTTGCTCCCAGCTTTCCTGCTGGGAATGCCTGGGAAATCTTATCTGTTTCCAGCTGCTCGCCTGAATCCCTGGGGGAACCGTCTTTTGCTTCTGAGGATATTTGAGGGATTTATGGTGTTGTTCAAGTAACTGATCCCTGAGCTTCAGATGTGCCAGTGATCTTGCTGCTCCATCTGATCGCTGCTTTGATTTCCAGCTTAGTTAACTCCTTGGCTCTTTGCAGGATAGTTGGCTCGTTATACAGTATGTTGGCCTTTATTGGAAAAGCTGCTTTTTTGCAGGGAAAAAAAAAAGTTTCCTGTTGTTTTTTTTTTCCCTTTGCATCCTTCTCACATGATGAATTTTACATGCTGATAAAGGACTTGCAGGATTAGAGCCAGCAGGTCTGTGTTACATTATTGGCACTATAGACAAGCCCTTGCTGCTTTTATAAATGTAAGTACCTTTCCAAATCAATAAATCATCATTAACATTGCTTTAAATTGGTACAACACGTCGAGGGAATTTGCTGGGTGATTCTTTTTCTTCCTGATTAATTTACTTTGCCCGTGTAAAATTCAGACACTTCAGGGGCAGATCCTCATCTCGATGTCCTGGATTTTCACCAACGCCATCTCCGAACTCTCGCTTGGCTGTAGCCCAGCTTCAGCTGGGTACTGCGAGAGGCAGAAAAGTGGTCTTGTGGTTTTGTTCTCTTTCAGAAAGGAAAATATCCAGTGCCACAAACAGGGATAAAACCCTTCCCCAAATCCTCTGGGAGCAATAGCTTGGGGGGTGCTATTCTCTTCCCCTGAGCCACACATGCTCGCTTTCTAAGACTGCCCAAATCTGCATTGAAATGGAAGAAAGGAGCTCAGTGTTTCGGTCGGGGCTGGGAATAATACACATTTTGAATCGCCCGGGGAGCGCGATGCACCCCACCTGCTTCTTCCTCACAATTAGGGCCGCTGAGCTAAGGCCACTTGCTTGGAAATGCCCCGAAGACACGTTTGCACATTGACACAGTCCATTACCCTATCTCCACCGGTTTTATTGTGGCTATTTATTAAAGACTCTGGAAATGTGCAAAGCTTTCTTTCTGCAAGGAAGGGGCCTGTTACAGGCTCGGGAGAGACTGAAATCCCAGCCACCCGCATGAAAAATCACTGCCGCCCCACTGTGAGGGGCGAGACAGCCGAGACCCGCTCCCGTGGGCACATGAACCTGATTTATGCCCTTGGTAGAAAACTTTCCCAGCTTCTTTTTTTCCCTAAAACATTTTGAAAACAAAGCATCTGAGCACCCCAACCCCTGGGAGCACCTCAAGCCCTGGGGCCTCGGCTCATCTTCCCTCGCATGGGGTGAAATGCAGGTGTTGCATCGGAGCCCCTCACTTCAGCGTGCGTGCGTGTGTGTCCCCTCACGGTCCCTTATTAGTGGGGTGTGGATGAATCTCCCACCTTTTAAAATTTTCTTGCCCACAGGCAGTTTGCAACCTTGTGGCTTTAGCCTCTCCATCCCTCCAAAGTTGGGGGTCTCCTTCTGGCTTCCCCCCTGTATTTTCTCTCCCAGCATTTTCACATTTGGGATTTGGACACGAAATGCCTTGCATTACCCCCCCCCCCCCCTTTTTTTTTTTTTTTTCCTGCTTGCTCAGAGCACCCCAATAGCTTGCTGTACAGATTTGGGAAAAGCCAGGTGGCGATGTGGCGGCTTGGGCTGCCCTCTCTTGGCATTGCTGCATGTTGCACAGAGCAAAATCTCCGGACGGAAAAAAAAAAAAGCTTGTTTCAAGAGAGCATCTTTCCTGCTGCAGCTGCCTCCTTCGCAATGCTTGATGAGAAGGGCTGGTTTAAAGCTCTTCCATCCTCTGCTTTCATTACATGGTGGTCAGGTTCCCTGTTTTAAGGTCAGGGACCATATTGCGACTCCGTGATTCGGGCACATCTGTCTGCCAACTTCCTTAATGAACCTTTTCAATCTCGCTTTCGGCCCTACAGTAGCTCCGAAACAGCCCTTGGGGGAGTAATTAAGGATTTTTTCACAACATTTGTGAATGTGACCTCCTGCTTCCCTCCCCTCCGCCCGCCCCGACGGTGGAAATCACTGCAGTGCACATGTGATAAGGCACGAAATCCCCCTGAGTCATGAGGGCACGCTGCTCGATAGCGCTTGGCAAGTCCTGCGACTCCTTCTTGGCAGGCAGGCTGCTGAATCTCATCAGCGAGACGGAGAAAGGTTACAGCCGAAGGTTACAGGCAATCTTTTCCTTTTTTAAAAAAATATAAATTTGGATAATATCGATCTGGTTAACTTGCTTATCTGCAGCTTGCTGGTTTTTCACTCTGCAAGGTGCAATGGTGGCTGGGGGCACATGATGCCAGACCTAGGAAAGGGCTGTTTCCCCGGTTTGGAGACCGTAGTCGGCTTATCTGTGGTTTTCTCTGTAATATCTCCAGTCTGTTGTGGTTTTTTTGCTGCGAGGGCTTTGCATTTGCAGAGAAGAGATCTGGGGGGATGCTGCTTGCAAGGACCAGCTGAGTCGCCCCGTGCGCTCTCGTGCCGCTAATATGGTAGGCAGTTGGGGGTCAGCATCTTTCCTTGGGCTCTGGAGCAAAACCCGAGGGTTCAGCCAAAAAAAAAAGCCTTTTTTTTTGCTGAAGCAAAGACTTTCTAGAGTCACTCCATGGTCTGGCACCCTCTGGTTTCCAGGGCTTGAACCTGCTGCTCCCCACAGGGTGTGGGTATGGGTGCGCCGGGCATTTGCAGAAGTGGTACCAGGAAAAAAAAACCAACCTCAAACAACCCAAAGCCACATCATCTTTTTGATCTGTTTTGTAAAACAGCCCTTTGGTTTCCAGGCACCCCTATCTCCAAGGGGCCAAAGGACATGCTGCTCTCTGTCCCTGTGTTTGCCACACAGACCTGATAAAATAGCTCTTGACTGGTAATTTCTCTGCTGGGTTTTCCTCTGGGGCTCTTATCGGGATGGTAGATAAGACAATGTGAGACTGAGCGAGTGGATATGTCAGACAAAAAAATAAATACTGTGCCTTACAAGTCCTCTCGTGCGTCCATGAATTTGGTGCAGCAACAGCCAAGGAGCCTTTTCCCCTTCTCCGCTTGTTTTTTTACAAAGTAATGGTCTGATCCTGATGGGAACGAAATCAGAAAGCTGGGGCTGAAAACATCGTTGTTTATGAAAATACTCATTAAACGGCTGCTCTCTGACTCCTGCCCAGCTGGATCGGGCACGGGGCTGAAGGTTCTCCTTGGCAGAGGACTGCATTGCAGTTTACAGCCGGCTCCCAGCAGTGGGGCCACGCTCCAGTGCTTCGCATGGAGCAGCGGCCGCACATCAGCCCCTTTGCCGCAGGCTGCGCGCCCGGCCATGGGGAAAAGGACCCCCAGCATCTCCTGAACACCAGCCACGAAGCCGAAAAGCCTTGGGGATTTCTTAACTCATGCCTGTGACTTTGCAGAGCATCCCTCTTTGACCAGTTGGTTTAAGGGAATTACCTGTTTTGCTGCCATCGTGTCTCTGGGGATGAGGGTACTTGCGGTGTGTCGGTGCTGGCGACACCAGAACACTGTGGGATCCAGACCGGTTATCCCCAAATCATGTCTGGAGGTAGAGCATCGCTTTTCCTCCTGCACATCGCTTCCAGAAGTTGGGCTTATAGCAGGGTATCCCAATGCCCCCACATTGTGCCCCACCACCCTAAATTGAATGTTATCCCTAATCAGTCCTATAAAAAGCGACATTTTTCTTCTGTTTTGGTTTTTGTGGGTTTTTTGGGTTTTTTTGGTTTTTTTCCCCCAGCAGATGACTTCTCTAGGTGGAGCAAGGAGGTGACCTTGCATCTCTTTACGGTTCGGTGGAGCCACAACCTGCGGGAGCCGTGCCCAGCTCTCTGCCCCCACCCCCCCACACGCTCAGCACCTTCCGATGCTCCTGGGTAGCCCCTTCTCTTCCAGCCTCAGCTTGGGATGAAGGTAGAGCTGCTTTGGAATCAATCCCAAAGATGCTCTGGAGGCCACGCTCGGCAATGCATCCGGGATAACGCTCACAACCCAAAGCTGCTTTCCGAAATACCTTCGTGTTCTCCGCCAATGTCCAACATTGGCTGCTGCCCTGTAATGCACAAGACGAGCAAAACCCTCTGGTCTGCAGAAATGACCCTAAAGCTGGTTATGAGGTCCTTGGCTGGGAAAGGGGAAGGGGAAGGGGAAGGAGAAGGGGAAGGGAAAGGGGAAGGGGAAGGGGAAAGGAGAAGGGAAGGGGAAGGGGAAGGAGAACGGGGAAGGGGAAGGAGAATGGGAAGGGGAAAGGGAAGGGAAAGGGGAAGGGGAAGGAGAAGGGGAAGGGGAAAGGGAAAGGGGAAGGGGAAGGAGAAGGGGAAGAGAAGGGGAAAGGAGAAGGGAAGGGGAAGGGGAAAGGGAAAGGGGAAGGGGAAGGAGAAGGGGAAGAGGAGGGGGAAGGGGAAAGGAGAGGGGAAGGGGAAGGAGAAGGGGAAGGGGAAAGGAAAAGGGAAGGGGAAGGGGAAAGGAAAATGGAAGGGGAAGGGGAAGGAGAACGGGAAGGGGAAGGGGAAGGGAAAAGGGAAGGGGAAGGAGAACGGGAAGGGGAAGAGGAAGGGAAAAGGGAAGGGGAAGGAGAACGGGAAGGGGAAGGGGAAGGGAAAGGGGAAGGGGAAGGGAAAGGCGAAGGGGAAGGAAAGAGGGAAGGGGAAGGAGAACGGGAAGAGGAAGGGAAAAGGGAAGGGGAAGGGGAAGGGGAAGAGGGGGGCTGCGGCTGCCCGAGCCCCTCCATCCCTGAGCGCTGCTGCCATCTAATGCCCAAGCCCGGGCAGCGCAGGGAGGCTGGGCACGGTACGGCCAGATCCTGCTACCCAGGAGAGACAGCATCACCCGGGAAGAAATACCCAGAAGACCCCTTTTGGGTGCTAAGAGAGAAAAAAGAACACACACCCCCCTCCGCCCCAAACCAAGCCCTCTTTCTTTAAGGGGTCTTGTTGCTGCAGGTAAATGATGCTCCTTTTCCAAGCGCCAGCCCGAAGAACCTTACGGATAACTGCGAGTAGTGGGAGCATCCGAGCAGGGCTGCAGGGTAGCCCGGGATGCTTTTTAGTTACAGGTTGGTCCTTTTGGCTGAGGACACTCAAAATTTGCAGGGTAACCACCCTCCAGCTCACCATGACCTGGTCCTTCTGAAACTGGTCCCCCTCAGTCTTTTTCTGCCATGGAAGTAAAGGAATGGATTTCTGGATTAGCTGGGATGATGGGCTGGCCGGGAGGTCTGCAGAAGGACGGGGGAGTTTCTTCAAGTCAAATATCGAAGGTTCATTAATCTCTTTGTTTAAGTGGTGTTGCTGTCTGTAATGACTTTTTATTTATTTAGTAGTCTTCAAAGCACTCAGCAGCAGGCTTCTTACTCTGCATCGCTCTGCAGAGGGTTATTTTTTTCCATACGGCTTTATATTCACAATTACCATTCACCCAAATGCGTGTCACTGCACATAAAACGGATTAAAAACTGGCTTCTGTCCTGCCCAAAGAGTAACTCCAGTTCTGGGAACAGGAGGAACAGTGAGACCCTCAAAGCGGTGTCGATTTAATCTCCTGAGGTTCTTCCAAGGGCTTTTGATGATTCCACCAGTGGTAATTTTATGTTTCCTTCCTGTTGTTGGTAAGGGACGCAGAGGGCAGGAGGTCTACGTGGCCGAACACAAGTAAAGGCAGCATTTGGAGGTCACAATATTTGGGGTTGCCTCTGTCTTTTTGGAAGATGCTGCTTGGCACCAGGGGGGAGGATCCTGGGGGGTGAGCAGGGCAGAGATGAAGGGTGCTGGTAGATCCAAGGCTGATGGCCCATGGGCTCCTGGGACCCAAGTGAAGAGTTTCATAATGACTATGCCAAAAGTCAAGGTTTGATTTTATTTAGTTACCACAAAAAGTTTTACCTCTGTGTGCAGGTCACGATGCTGCTGATGGGAGCTCCTGGGCCTCCTGTGAGGCAGCATGACCCCCAGTTTGACCGTGAAGCTCATGCAATTGGGCATGGAACTGGTGTGTGGCCTCCAGGCTTTGTGTCAGGTAGGAAAAACCCTTTTTTTCCCTTTATTTTTCCTTTACCACTGGAAAGGCTCCATCTACACACACATGTCGGTGGTCACAGAGCATCCATCCACTGTCTCCGGCACTTCTTTTGTAGCAGTTACCTCCTGCCAGGAAACCATTTCTTGCTGGTTTTCGGCTTTGCCCTTTGCTTTGGATTGGCCCAATATTAGAGATTTTTCTCCAAAGTTTGAAGAGCAGATGCTTATGATTTGGGGATGAAGACTCATCGCAAAGGCATGGTCAACTGGAGACCTCTGTCCTCTGCAAGGACGTGGTCACACCATGGTGTCCAGTAAAGGGGACCTTTGAGAGGAGGCAGCTGTGTTTGCAAAGACTAGTAGGGATCAAATTGGGAAACTTTCTGCCCTGGTGCTCAATGGGGTCTGGTCAAGGCTCCCTGGTACCCTGTCTTCTCCTGCCGTGCTGGCAGGCGCCTGGCCGAAGCCATTGCTATGTGCAAAGAGATTAGGTAATACCGGTTCTGTGTTTGGGGTCTGAGTGTTTCTTTCAATTTAGCTTAACTCAGTGAGGAATTGACTTAAACTAGATTGATATAAGCCACTCTTAAAAGATTTAAGCCCCGTCGTAAGAGGATGTGCTCATGGTTTTACACTGTATTAACCCAGGCATTTGAATAACTGCCTCAGGCTAGGTCTATACTTGGGTTTTATACCAAATTATTGCATTTCAGGCCTGCCTGGTTTTTTAATTAAATCCATGAAAAATGTTAATGTGGATTCACTTACACTGGTGGGAAATTATCTTACAGTGGGTTAACTTTGGGAGTCACCTAGCTTTCCCAAGGGTGGGGACGAGGAGTGTTGCATGCTTGAAGGGAAGAAAGTTTGTAAACCCAGGTAGCTCTTAATCTATTTTAATCAGTGGGGAGAAGAGAGGAACCAAAATGTCAATTAAAAAAAAAAATAATGAAACCCCTTCACACATTCCTGGGGCCAGCAGTTTCCGAAAAGTGAGGGCAGAGATGGCCCCATCCATGGGGCAGAACCAGGACACTTGGCTGGGCTGGAGCAGTAAGTCCTAGGGTGGTGGTTTCCCCGTGGCTTCCCACTCCAAACCCAGTGACTTTGGCTAACATTTTGTTTTTTAACAACGTGTCCATCACTGTGCCAGCACCTTACCCCGCTCACAGCTCCGGTTGATGTAAAATGCCGGTCTCACGTCGGGCCAGACACCCGTGAAAGCAGCGCTCAGCTGCAAAACAGCAAGTTTTGGCTAATCCCTCTCCTAGCGCAGTATATCCCTTGCACGTATATGCTGCTGCTCTCTAATAGTATTAATAATTCTCCCTTTATTTCTCACTCAAACACTCTTGGAAAGATCATCCAATTTAAATCACAGCTTCTCTAGTTAGCGTGTGTCACCACGAGAGGGCAATAAATCATCTAATTACAATGATGGAGCCGGTGTCCTTTCACAAAGCCACCCATGATGAACTTAAATGGATTTTAAACATTAATATAATAGGCATTTAGTAAAGAATGGGAAGGAAAAAGAACATTTTAAACAAGCCAGCAGGTTCCCCTGAATGTATTTGGGATGCAGGGCTTGGATTGGCCACCAAAACCATCCTGATGTGCAGCGCGACGCTGGAATTAAAACCGGGGAAGGGAGTCCTGCCTCTTTGAGATGCTAATTCAGGTAAAAGCTCATTTTGAAGAGTGCAAACGTACTGACCCTAATGATTCAGAGCTATTTGGAGAGCTAATGGAGGGTTACTAATTTCAAAGCATATCAATCTCATAAAAAGTGAAAGAAGATGGTTCCTTACTCGACTGTCCTGAAGGATGTCTAGGGGCTAACCGGCCCCTTCCTGAGCCGGCCACTGGTTCCATGTGCCAAAATGCTCTGCCACCCCCATTGCTGAGGCTTGGCCCTATGAAAACCAAGGAAAAGCCACTTTATCCCCCAGGCTGATGCTGTCTGGAATGGGGATGGAAAGTCTTGTGCTCTAACCTATGGCCACTCTAACCCAAGGGGGTATTTTTGCTGTAAAATGGTCCTACTCTTTGTTTTTTCCCTCCAGGGTGATGCAGCAGGGTCCTGGTGGGCGTTTTGTGGCTCCTGTTGGTAAGTCCCCAAATGGGACCACCAGTGGTGGCATGAACAGATGGTTCCTACCTCTTGTGGGATGGGTGCTTGGGCTGACCTTGGCTGGTTGCTGATCATGAGCTGCTGGAGGAATGAGGGTGGAAGAAGTTCCTGAATCAGCGAAATCTTGTCTTGGCATTCCTTCGTCTCTGACAGGAGTCCCACATCCTCAATGTCCTCATGTCCTCAGTCTTCCCAGCTCCTAAAAGGTGTCTCTTTAGTGACACTGAGTCTGGTCACAACTCATTACTTAACTGCGACCCCAGCAGATAGACAGGTCTCCCTTTTATCCCCTCTCATGGGGAAGTCCCAAATTCTGTCTTGGCCTCGTCTCAGCCATGCCCTGGGGCAACAGGGCACCTACCCATGGGGCAGGACTGGCTGTTCAAGAGGTTTGAGGGTTTTCAAGTGCTGCAATACAAGATGTCCCTGGCATATTCAGGTCTTCCGTTTGCCTTCTCATGCTTGGTAGGCTGAGACACCCAGCTGGTACACCTGCCCGCTGTGAAGCTTGGAGATGGGGAAAGACCAGAGGTTTTGTACAGGAATCCAAAATGACCCTGATGAACCAAGGTCAGAAATGAGCAGATTCAATTCCTCAAGGCCCAGGGCTTCTGGGTACAGTCAGGAGGGAAAAATTAGACACACAAGTATGAAATGGAGACGAGATGGGGAAGCAGCTCATTGGGGGACAGGTTGTGAACGCAGAGAAAATTGCAGCCTAAGGCCAATGTGGCACTAAAGAAAAACTTAATTTTGGGGATTTATTATAAAGAGAGTCACACGTGAACCCTGGTAGGGAGTTATCCTGCTTTGTGTGCTCCTACCAGGCATGAGTGAAAGCACTGTGTCCAGACTGGGGCTTCAAAACCTTGTAAGCAACTTGGACAGAGTCCAGAGGGGAGGAACAGAAGTGATCGTGGGCCATGGCTGGTGAGGGGAGATGGGCTACGAGCCTCCTGGAGCAGGAGTTGGCCTGCCTGTTCCTTGGAAAGGTCAAAGCAGCAGCCACTGCACCTGAGGCAAAACTGGTTTGAGTTGGAAGAGCAATGACATGATGAAGGGACCGTGTGGAGGCTCTGTCTTGGAGCTTTCCAGTTCCCAGAGAACTCCTGGGAAGGCACTGGGTCATTCAGACCTTCCCCAGCACCGACTTTGTGGCCACCAGGAGCAAAGCAAGGTTGACGGGAGCGTTGTTAGCTCCATCCTGGTGCCGGAGCTGGGGAGGACTGGGAAATGCCGCTTGCCATCGGCTCTGGAGGTCCCCTGCAGCCCTGCATGTGCCTGAGCCCTGTTGCTTTGTATTCCTTCAAGAACAAGGCTGGTGATTAGACTTAAACTACAAGAAAAAACTAGGAAGCCAGTGTTAATCTGCCAACGAGACCTACAGCACAGCCAATGCTGCAATGCTATCAAGAAGAGAGATGCCGCAGGCTGTGGGAGGAAGGAGGAGGCTTCGGGACAGGACATATCTGCTATAAATAGTTATTAGAGGGCAAAAGAAGCCCATGCTACAGGTTCTTCTGCAAAATAAGGGGCTGGCAAGAACTGAGGTCACCTCTTTTTTACAGCAAGTCCTAATGTAAGGTTTAATGAGATGGACGTTACAGACTCGGGTATAGATTTAAACTCCGTGCAGCATCATGAATGTCTGGGTCCTCCTGGTAGCAGTTTTCAGCGTCTTCCACTTGTATGAGCAATGGGATGGAGGACAGTGCAGTGGCGTGGGTGCTGGACACCCTGACAAGTTGTTTGCAGCAGTCCTGGACTAGTATTTCCCAGGATTTCCCCCAGACCGGCACTGGGAAGGCTGCGAGGGCGAGTGAGTTCAGTCCCGAATGGAGCATGAAACGGAGGAGGACACAGAGCCCAGCCAAGTTCTGCACTGATTTTGATAACTAATAAAGAGCCGGTATGAATATGAGATTGAAAGACCTCAAAGCTGATTAAATCTGTTTGATATTTGAGGGTTTCCTCCCCCTCCCTCCCCTTTGTTAAAGGACAGTCTCCTCCTTCAAAGTGAGTGATGGTCTAAAGTCGTAATGCCGATTACTGCTGAGATTCTCACACCAATGTGGCGGGGAGAGGGGGGGGAAATAAAAATCCCTGTAGGGTAGTTTAAAGTCGGCGTGAGTAGTGTGTAATCTACCCAACAGGATTGATCCAGGTCAGGCATTAAAGGCTAAAATGGATTAAACAAAAGACATTCCCCTTGTAACAAGAAGGAAAAACTTCAAAGGTGGGATTTGTTCTTGTTATGACAAAGGAAGTGGATTTACCAAGTGCCTGGGGGCACACCCCTCCGCGGCTTTCAATTTGCTCGAGTTGCTATGAAGAAACAGGACAAAATGCGTGGGGGTTTTCACCGCGCGCTTCGGCGCTGCCGGAGCCCTCCCCGGGGTAAGAACGTTGGGTTAAGAGGATCGGCTTGGCACTGCTTTTTCTTGTTTTGTTTTGTTCGCTCTTTAAGGGGAAAAAAGAAGAAAAAAGGAAAGGCGGGGGGGGGGGGGAGCAACAAAAGGAGGGGAGAAAGGGAGGGTTGGTGGCACGTCAGAGAGAAACGTGATGGTTGAGGGTGGCAGGAATGGGTGGGACAAGCGTGGCAGAGATGAGATGGGATGGGAAATGGGACCTTCAAAGACCAGGTTGTCCCAGACAGGGGTGAACAGCGGTGTGAGGGCTGGAAAAGGGGCCGGTCCTGCCTTAAATACCAGTCACCAGCTGTATGGAGATGCCCTTTTCCTCCTGCTCCTCACTGGTCACACCACGGGCAATTGTGGGTGCAGGTTGTCCCTGGTCAGTGGAAATGCAGCTGTAGGCACGTTCCCAGTTCTGCACGTCCGGGGAGGAAAGAGGACCTTCAGGCCAACAAATCTCACCAGGTCTCCAGGTGAGCATTACAGCCGCTGGCTATTATGAGACTTGCACCCTGCCGTGGGGGGGATTATTGGTTTCTGCTTGTTCTTGAACCCACTCCAGAGCAAAGCTAATTCTCCTCCCTGGCTGAGAAAAAGGCACAGTGGCAGCAGGGCATGGTGGCAACAAGTCATGGTGGCAGGAGCCCTGCTGCCTACAACACTGCTCCCTCCATCTTCTCTAGGTCCTGCTACCACCACAGAGGACCTGCTGTGACTCTGGCACCAAAAACCCACGTCACTCACCGAGGAAACCCATAATAGCCCAAACTTTTCCCAGCACTGTGCTTCCACAAAGCCCAAAATGCACCTCTGTGGCTGGTGCATCCGGGTCTGGAGAACCTCAAGGTGGCCTGGGCTGAGCTTCAGGGCGATCTTGCAAAGGTGCTGCATGGTGGGACCGTGGTGAGTCCCGTGGTCTGAGATACCTCTCGTTGCTGGGATCCAAACTACAGCACGAAGGAGGCTCTTTGAAACCAAACTTCTATAATTTTTAACTATTTCTTTAAGGGAACAAGACCTTGGGTCTAGTCTGTGTGATTACAGCTGGGTTAAGTTACATGTGTCCATGTGCCTCCCTGTGTGTACAAGTTTTCCACATTAAATCAGGCAATTAGGCAATTGGGTCCAAGCTGACATCAAGAGAAGAGGTCCCCAGGTTTGCACAGTGAGGGGCCTATGGCAATTAAATGTGACATGCTCAATTATGGAAATGTGAAAGCGTCTTTGGGAAACTCCATCTCCATCCATGCACGGTCTCTATATCAACCTACAGAGCTGAGCTACAGCTCATTTATTTGTGGACAGAGAGGAAGGACTTCTTATCTTTCAATGCCTGATGGCCGTAATTAGGCTCATTATCATACACAGGCCTTGGAAGCACATTGCAAAAGGCTGTCTCTGAACATGAGATGCTTTTCACCAAGTGTCAAGCTGAGGAGCTGGGAGTGAGCTGACTTGTCTCTGCAGGGCCTTCTGCTTGGGCTCAGCATCCTCCTGATGAGACCTTCTTGGGCCAAAAGTGGGAGGGACGGTCTCACCACTAGCTGGGAAGGACACTGGAGAACCAATTAGGACTCATAAATGGCAAATAAGGATGCTGACAGTTACCACAGAGCATCTTTCCCTTTTTTTGCAGTACAGTTATTTTCACAGAGCATTCCCAAATCCCTTTAAACACAAGTGGAAATGGTTTCTGCTGAGATCCTGTCCCAGCAGGTGCCCCATCACAAACCTGTCAGTAGAAGAGGGAGGTGGCAGAGGTCTGCAGAGCCTTGAGCGGTGGGGATGGTGGAGAAGGGTACAGTGTTTCGTTTTTGCTTCATAAAGCCAAGACTAGCGGGTTAGTGCATCATTTCCAAGAAGCTGTAGGAAGCCCTTCATCGCAGGACACATGATGAAATCGTGGACCTCTTCGCTGCAGGAACCCCTGCAGATCCATAGGACCACCTCTGGCTGGAAGCAGTTGTGTGGCAGAGCAGTGGAGGTGAGGAAAAGATGTGAAGGCACCACTCCATGCTTAACTTCTTCTGACTCGGGCAGCAGTGACTGTCAGGGCTGTAGAAGGGCTGTGGGGTGAGGTGGGCTCTGGGGCAGGGCAGTGAGGCTGCTCTGGTCCTTCTCTGACACCCGGACAGCTTTGGCTTATTGCACCTGTAGTTAATAACGTCTGTGCAAAGCTTTAAAGACAGTCCCATTTAATGGTAAATAATGGATTTCTATTTGAATGAGTTGTTGAGTCGTTCCCGCTGCAGGTTGTCCAGCTCTGTCACTCTCATCACTTTTTTTTGCTTCCTGATATCTAGATATTTTCCTAATATGTAACCTAAATCTCCCTTGCCTCAACTTGAGGCCATTTCCTCTTGTCCTATCTCCAGCCACCTGACAGAAGGGACCAAGATGGGCTGTTCCAGGCTGCTCCGTGCCTCAGTTTCCCCTCTCTAAAGCAGGGATGCTGCCGCGTGGTTCTCCTCCCTGTCTTTTCTGAGCAGAGGGGCAAGGACTGGCACCCCACAGCCCATTAACCTCCTCCCATGCCCTGTCTCTGCAATACCTTATATTTTGGGGTCTTTTTATGGGGGCCTCAATTTTATGCTAAGGTCCTGGAAGTGTTTTGCATCTCGTGGAAGGGCAGTGGGCATGTAGACAACCACATCAGCCCCAGATGGTCCCTCCTCATTCCCAGCCCACTTGGTCATTAAAAATCTCCACTGAAAGCACATATTGCACAACCTCTTTTTTTGCTTTATCTCGGCACCCATCAACACACTGGCATCCCCGTGGGTGTCCCCGAGGGTTGGCAACTCCTCCATCCTCCATGGCTCTCCCACCTCCTGCTCCCCCTTGGGCTTCAAAATACTGCTGGGTTTTGTTCAGGTTTTAGCAAATACCTTCTCACCTTGATTTGTTTCTTTTTTGCCTTCCTATTTTCTGCTCCCTTGGAACGGGCTTATGAACTCCGTGAACTTGGCAAGCTTGAAAAAGATAAGCACAAGTTTGCTGGCTCCGCAGGTGAGCTTTCTGCGCGGGGTTCAGCAAGGACCCCGCGCACGTAAGGAAAAAAATGCGCCTGATTATGCTCTACCACCGCCAAGGCTCTTGTTTGCACCAGGTATTCAGTGCAGTCAACTTTAAAAAGGGGGAAAAAAATACAAAAAATCGAGCAAAGCAAAGGAGGCATGGAGTTCATATGACATGGGGCAGTGGGGGAAGCATGGTGGTATTGGTGGTGGTGCTAAAGGAGCAGTAAGACAGGGATGCTGGGCACCACGGGGCAGAGGGTGGGGAGATAATTCCCTGTGGCAGGAATATGCCATCTGTAGAAACCCATTTGTGTTGCTTTTATAGGAACCGAGGTGGTATAACTACATTCGCTAGCAAATAATTTAAATATTGCCAGTCACGTCACATTGTGGTTGTTTGGAAATAATTATATCCATATCACAGACAGTAAATAATAGATGTGCTTTCACTAACATTTTATTCATGTTCTGTTTTAATATGGCAAACTTAGAAGTAATTTAATCTCCCAGTAAATTGAACTGGTAGGGGGTTCTTCACACAGAAGATTGCAAGTTATTAATTCCAGGCAGTCTTCATCTTGTACAATTAGTCACTGTTTGCAGCTGGAAATGTTTTATTAATTTTCCATAGCAGTTGATTTTCCACAGTTTTCTCAGTTTAAATTAAGCAGTAAGAGCCGCTGTTTCTTCTTAAATAAATTTCCTTTCCACAAAAATACATGCCTCTGGCTATGTCAATTTTCCCGTTTGATTAAAGTGCCAGCAGGCAATTAATAACTTAATGCATTTTAAAGTACTTTTGGAAAAGTAATTTGAATAGCCAAACTTGTATATTTGAATTGATTGTTGCAGAAGATTTAACACACGTTCTTAAATCACAGAACCTTGTAAAGGACAAATGAAGAGTTGCAGAAGACGAAGGCACTGTCCGACACCGTTTCCTAAATACAGAGGGATCCCTTGAAGCTCGTCCTCTTCTGGGATTGTCACCCTGATCCTGGGAGAGGGGTTCAGCCTTGGTTTGTCTGGATTCCAGGCACAGAGTTGCAAGAGAAGGGACTTGCTGTGTTGGCTGAACTCTCTGGAGATGACGTCCTTGGGAAGCCCTGAGGAAGGCAACTGCTCTGGTGAATAATTGTCACGTCTTCACTGTGTGGCCTGGGACATTCCCAGTCCCAGCACGGGCTCCCACTGCCACCAGGCACCTGCTATCAGGTGGGTCCCAGAGGGCCCATATGGTGATTCAGACCTAATGTCATTGCTCCTGTCCATGTTCATCCCCATGTCCATGCCCATGCCCATGCCCGTGCTCATGCTCATACCCACACCCATTCTCATGTCTACCCATGGTCAGTGCAGCACAGAGGCAGGGCTCAGCAGGACCAGCTCAGCATGACCACTTAGTTTGGTTTAGAAGGCTAGCAGGGACCTCAAAAAGCCAGCTAATCCATCCCTGGCCCTCAGGTGGGACCAGCAATCTCTAAACCAGACAGATGTTTGTCTAACTGACTCCTAAAGGCCTCCTGGGAGACCCCACCACCTCCCCCGGCCATCTACTCAGGCTTTGCTGCCCTCATAATTAACTCTGTCGCAGCCGTACCTTCCTTTGGGTGCGTCTCCCCACGAAGCTTGTGAGCAGCTCACGCCAGCGTGGTCGCGTGTGCCGAGGTCACTACAGGCGGGCGAGCAGGGTGTTTCGGTTCTCACGCCTGACACCGTGATCCAGCAAAGCACTTAAGCACCCTCATAAATATAACCAGATAAACAACCCCTTTGAGTCGATGGCTTGCCTTAAAGCATGCGCTTAAGGACTTTGTTGGATTGGATTTGAAATGCTTTAGCCCTCGTCTTTATCGGCCTTAAAATCAGTCTTGGAACAGGACTGCCTTCTATTCAGTTGTTATTTCTTTTAAGACATCAGCAATTCTATCACATTTCTTCCTTTTGCAGAAGCTGACGAATGTTCTCGTATCGCCCAGCTGTGAGGAGCCGTGGGCACCACAAAAGATAACCAGGAATTTCATCTGATGCATCCACTATCTGGAAAGAGATTATTTTTCTTGATGCTGAGCTGACTTTTCTGACCACCTCAGTGTAGATTTGGAGTCAAGTGTGGGGTCCCAGGAGGGAAAAGGAGGGGTGATTCAAGTTGCGGCTATCAGCGTTTCACACATCTGAGAGCGTGGTGTGCCCCAGCTGAGAACTTCAATTCACTTAGTGCAAGATGAAATGGCAGCTGTGTTGGATTGATAAAACAATAATAATCGTGATGAAATAATAGGCTTAATGCCAGCTATTGCTGTTTAGCCAAAAGGTCATTTTGACAGATGTAACTTTTATCAGGAAGCATCAAAATATCAGATTCGGTTTTGATTTTTTGAGGAGAGGGCACTGAGAAGACAAAGTGGGGATGTTGAACATGCCAGGACTTTTCTGGGCTCTGGCATTTGGCTGGAAGCAGCTTATGGTCTGCAAACGGCAGGGGACATCGTGGCCAGAGCTCTGCCATGACCAGTACCAGGCTCTGCTGCCCTGGCTGAGAAACTCACCCACAAATCACGTCCTTTTGGCTGAATTCTTAGGGTTTTTATTTTTCTCTCATCTCCTGAAACTGTGGGCAGGTTTCTGATTCCTGCACCAGAAAATACCTTCCTGCCTTGCCTTGGAAACCCGATGCAACATTGCTTTGGTTCCCACCTTGCCCTTGGTGGCCTGTCTGGTCCCCATGTGCTGCCTCAGCTCTCCAGGGACTGCACAAGTTACGCCAACGCAGACTGTTCTGCCTTTCCTCCCTGGATCAGCTTAGTGCCCATCCTAAGGATGATATAACTATATATACATACATGAAAAAAAATGGTTGTATAGCTCTGCTCCTTGCCCAGGGCTGTGTCAGAAGAAACGTTGATTGGGAAGACTAAGTCTTTCTTTAATTGTGTGTCTCCCTTCTGCTCGTGGCCTTGCTGGATCTCCACCTCTCTGCTTTCCCACCAGAGCCTGTCCTTGCCCTCCGCTGCAACCCTCAATTTGCCCAGAGGGTCTCACATCCCTCCCGGAGGAGGGACCCTGCTCATCCCGCTGCCGGGGGACTCTGTCTGGGCTCTCTATCCTTCCTTGCTGCCCCATGGGCTGTGCTTTTTCCCTCCTCTGAAGGTCAGAGCGCTGTCCTTGAACCTGCCGTTGCACGCGCATCCTCACTGCCATGGGTACCGTGTCCAGGGATGTCACCGTTGGCTTCTCCACGTCATGACAGCTTGCACCCAGACGTGCTCCGTCAGCCTCAAGCTCCACATTTTGGAAGCTCCCAGGGTCCCACGGCATCCCAGGGCCAGAGTTTGGGGTCTCCCCACTCCTGCTTGCTCAAACTGCTGCCTCCCTGCCACTGCAGGTGGCTTCTAGCTTGCTGGGTGTGCACCTGCAAACAGAGCCCAGTTAAAACCAGCGCACCCCAGTTCAGCAAAGGGAACAGCAGACTTGCTTTATTTTTTGTTTTGCAAGCGAGAGGCGCTTTCCAGCGCAAGCCAAAAGCGGGTCTTCTCTCGGCTTTGCCAGCTGAAGTGCGGGACTGCGCTATTTGCAGCCGAGAAGCTGCTCTCCCACCGCTCCTGCATCAAATGCGAGCAGGAGCCGTGGGAGGCCAGCCCATCTCTAACCGCGTGAATCAATCCGAAGGAAAGAGATAAAATCCCCAAATCTCAAAATAATGAAAACAAAGATATCCAAGTAATAAAATCTGCAAGAAGCACAAAGACAATGTAACTCAGATCTCAGCTGGCTCAAAGAAAGTGTCTATTAACAAGGGATTAGCGGGAGGGAAGTACACAACCAGTCAATAGGAAGTGAAAATACACCGCACAGTCGCCTAATATCACAGGCCAATGCAGGGTTAGGATGAAGGCTGTGTTGGGCGAGTTAGAAGAAGAGCTACTCCAGAAATCTAGCAAATAAAAAACCCCAAGTGCTGCAAAGCCTGCCTTTGCTGTGGCGCCTGGTTTTTAAGAAACCTTGAAGACTCGTAGCTCTCAGTCAAAGAAAAAGCATCTTGTTCTTTCGCTCTGCATACTTATGCGCATCCCTCACATGCTGCACTTCACCACTACACCTGAGAAATAGAGATTTTTTTCTTGTCTTGGGGCTTGTGTATCTTCTTTCACTGCCAGGTCTGGTCTGGACTTGGACCTTCCAGATGCCCTGGTATTTACCTCCCTGGTAACACAAATAGGAATAAAAAATGAGTGAGATGATAGATTGATTATGTTCTCCTCACGGCCATTTTCCAGATAGTCTGAACAGGTCCAAAACTCTTCTTTCCCTAAATTTCAAGAAAATCAGTTATTCTATGAAAAGCACTGATGGATTGTGGAGTATTTCTTAAAAAGCAGGGCAGGAGAAAGCACTGTGTAATTAAATATGCAGAGAGCGTAGCATGTGTGGGTGATACATTCATTTGGAGTAATACACACACTTGCACTTCCATCGTTATTTAGAGATTAAACCTGTGCAGCTCCTCAGTGCTCACGTCTGCCCAAAGCCCCCGTGGACTGCAGCAGGCGTTGGGGTCCCTTCCGAAGCCACGAAGCATTAAACCCCATCCCAAAAGCCATGTGTGGCTCTACTCTTAAATGAGTTTTCACAAGCCAAGGCTCTTTTTAGTAACTCAATCTTTTAACTGGTCTGTGCTAAGAGGATGGGGGGGAGAGGCTGGGTGGTACCCAACACCCGGCCGCGGTGATTCACAGCCCCTCGGGGAGGGGGGGGGGGTGGTGGGGTTAGCCCAGCTGCATCGGAAACAGGGCCAGGTTCTAAATAGGGGCTTAATCTGAGTTAAAATTAAATGGGCTTAATCTGGGTTTAATCTGAAATAATACCTCCGGTGTTTTGGATGTATCGGCGTTGCCTCAAATGGTCGGCGGTACCAGCCGCCGTCCTTCACAAGCCCTGGGTGGTGCAAGCAGCATTCCGCTGCCTCCTGCAAACATCTCTGGGTCTCCGTGGCCACCAGCAGTAGTAGGTGATCTTGCTCTCAACCTGGCCATGATCTGGAGACTGGAGACCTCTTGAGTGCAATATATGGAAATTTGTGAATTTGCAAGTTTGTGAACGCCCTCCCAGGCCTGCCCACGACTCTGCTATTTCCAAGTGGAGTCAGTGGAAGTCCTAGACCAGTGCAGATGCCATTGTAGGTACCACATGGCTGTGGGTCCAGCACCCGGAGGTGTGCTGGACGTGGCACGCACTGACTGTCAGTGTCCCTCTCCGGGCAGCGGTCCCCATTGCTGTCACAGGCAAATGCAGCCCTGGGGCAAAGGCTGAGTGAGGTCTAGTAGCCCATCCTGCTGGATGCAGGTGAAAGCCTCTGCCCAAGTCTGGAAGGAAAGAAAAATGCAATGGGTACAACAGGCAGAATAGAAAGGATGCGTGACAGACCTCAGTGGCAGGGTCACACCGGTGACCCAAGCTAAACAGGACCCTGGCGATGCTCAGCCAGGCACTGGGATCGGATACACGCACTTGAAATACGAGTAGTAAAAGTAGCAAAAGGATGTTTCAGGAGCAGATGAGGAGGTCTCCCATCACCAAAGTCCACATTAAGCCCTGGTCAGCACTTCCCTTGACAAGCACAAAGGGACGTCTCCGCCAACGAGTAAGCAAAGGAGGGAGAAAGGGACAGGCAGGACACGGCAGCTGGCTGCGGAGCACACGCATTCCTCCATGCCTCTGGGGACAGGATGAGGCAGAGGATAAGACATGGAACGTGAGCAGATAGATGCAAATCCCAGTGCTAGCTCTGACCCTGAATACGGGAGCTGAACTCTCAGATTTCCATTTGCTTTGAGACAGAGGAGTTGTGCTAACCTTATCTAATATTTCTCACCCATCACCGCCCAAGCCTGCCCTTAAGGTGTGCCACTTCCCCATCCACCGCCAGGCCAACGGCCCAAACCCACTGAAGTCAAAAGGAAAGCTTTTAGCTGACTTACAGCTGCCTTTGGATGCAGCTGCGGGGAGAAAGAAATGTATAGTTGAGCCCTTTTTCACCCTAATGCCATCTCAGCACCCATCAGAGGCATCAGCAGGTCCTGCTAAAGACCTTTTCCAGCTCTTCCGATGTCCATCAGCGAAGGAAGGTGGTGTTCCCGAAGTTGTGTCCCCATTACCAGAAGATCAGGGCACCTCCAGCTCTGAGTTATGCTTTGTTTCTGCTAGCTGGGTTTGCAAATTTAAAACAAATGTGGTTCCCAGGACGTGCGCCCTAAATCCTGCTCTGGCTTGACAGATTTAGGTAAGCATTGGTCCAAGTGGCATCATGCTTCTCTGACAACAACTCCCGTATTGGGAGAGAAGTTATATGGCTTTGCTTTCCTTTTTGCCTGGCGATTGGCGTGCAAACACCCGCTCCCTGGAAAATAATGTATATTGTCTTGAGGATTTATGTATTGCCAGCTGCAATTTGTGAGATTCTGCAAGCTCTGCTGGTAGCTTTGTATACTGGAGGTTTCATTTTAGTGTCATCAGCCACATATTATGACTGCAAGGGGTGCCTGTCTTTAATCTCATTTTTGAAGGAATTAATGTTATTAGTTTTGATGAATTAATGGTATTTAAGTGTGCAAGGTTAGCATGAATTAATGTCCACCTATTTCTGTTGTGTGGCTGACTATTGTAAAAGGACTCTGGTAAGCAATCTTTACACAGTCTCTTTTTTCTTCCTCTTCATTCTTTTGTAATGCTCTTTCAGGAGCTTAAAAATAATGTTTGGGATTTTTTTTCTTTCTTTTTAAGTAAAAAGAAATATTGAAGATTTTCCCCTGGGTACAGCTGACATTAACTTAGCCACCGCTGAGTCACAGAAGGCTAACAAGCATTTGGGAGCCCAACCAAAAGGCTCTGCTTTGTGGATGCTGCAGGTATAGGAATAATTCATGGTACAGTTCAGCTTTCTGGGAGGTCTCGCATTGCTGAGAACTGCAGCTTTTGTGGCTGATGGAAAGGCACCAAGCAAGAGAGAAGTTGCAGGGCCCCTGCCACCTCCAAAGTGGGTCGCAGGGCTGCGAGGCCACGCGGGACCTGCTGCCACTTGGAGCCAGGGTCCATAATCCTCTTTATTTGCTGCTCACTTTCTGCTTAAACCACCTTGTTTTCCTCCCACTGCTCTGATCAGAATCAACCCGCCCTGAAGATCGCAAAACTTCATTTCTCCAGGCTGATTCATGATCAGCTGAACCTGGCGTGTTTGGGGTCCACGCTGTCCCTCAGATCAAGGACACCTAATGTTTACCTGGTTTTAGACGCAATCGTAGACCCCTGACATTTTTTTTCCCTGGTTTGTGTCAGTCCAGCTCCTTTCATCTCTTCTCACAAGAAAGATCTCCAAACCTGATGCTGCTCCCTGTGCCTTGTGCTCTTGTAGGGGGTTATGCACACACTTGAGGTCCCCCGCAAGGGGAAGGGTGCTCCAGGAGGACGTGCGCAGGCTACGAGGGAAGAACGTACATCTCGTAGTGCCACCAACACCGTTCACCTCAACACCCGTCTCCGCACCCACGGAAGGGCACCCGCGAGATGTGCGTATGAGAAAAATGAGGATGTTGTGTTTGCTGTAGGATGAAGCTGAGCATGGACAGACGGTCCTATCGAAGCGTGGGGTGGATTCATCTTGGTCAACTCAAGCTGGTGTGGCTTCCTCATGATGCTGGTGAGGAAAGATGGGCTCTTCGAGGAGATGACACATCCCAGCCACCTTAAGCCCCACTCAGAATAGCAGGAGATCCTCTCCAGTGATGTTTCTCTCTGTCCAGGAGAGGAAATCTGTACTTTTAACAAAAACCAGACCCCTAATTCTCATATAGCTCAAATTAAGTGACATCTATCCTGTATGTCTGCCTGGATGGAGACAGTAGAAAGCCTGGCAAAGGCCAATACCAGCAACTGATTTGATTCTCATGAATGGCTCCCTGGATAGCTAGTGTGCTTCTTCCACTTGTTTGAGATGATTCTCTAGATTAACATCACTTTTGTGGTGGGGAAAAAAATTCAGCACAAATATCGCATACTTCATGTCCAAATGGTTGTGACAGGTCATGTTTTGAATTTCTGTGTGTGGGCTGAGAAGGCTTAACTTTGAAATGGGTGGACAATCTGTTGAAGGTCATCTTTGCCACTCCAGCCCCAGCATCCTTCAAAAGCAAGGACAGATGGATCTGTCTGCCTCTTTCTCTGCCCATCCTGCAGAGACCTTGGCATGGGCATTTTATAAGGTTACTGGGGAAAGATTAGACTGGTCTAGTAAGTCTGGCCTCTTAGAAGGTGGCTCAGCACAGAGGTTTCTGGTACCAGCTTTGTACTTCTGAGTACAAACACCCTTTTCTGAAAACAGGAAGCAATATTCGCTTCCAATTCTTGAGGAATAATTCTACCAGCAAAATAATTTTCTACAATAAAATAAGCACAAAATTGACTTCTGAACAGATGTGCCATGAACACCAAGGCCAGATATTTAACATTGTTTTAACCATGACATCGGTATATACAAAAATACTCCCGAGTGCTCTAGCCTTGCCTTTGTTCCAAGTTCAGTGCCTTACACAGGGTAAAGCAGGCATCTACTGTAGTTCCCAGTGAAAATATGTTGAGTGACTGACTCAGCCCTTGTGGCAACCAGCAAAGTCCCTGCGACAGGACCAAGGGCAGCCGGTGAAGCACCCCGATAGCCTGTGCTTGTAGCTGCTGTAAGTACAGACATCCCCCAGGAGGTGAAGATGCTGCACAGAGCGAAGGGGGAAGCAGGTGGGCTGATGGATGGTAACAGTGGTAGGTCAGGTTTCATGGAGATGCTCTTGGTGAGCTCTAAGGCCATCAGGTTTTATTTGTAGTGTCTCCAACCCTTCAAGCTAGAAAAACCTCTTGAGCCAGATTCCACCACTCTCCAAACACGAGATTAGCTTCAAAGCCACATGCTTTTTTTTTTTTTTTTAACTTGTCTTCGCTTGTCTCAGTTTTTGGAGTACGTTTACATCAAGCTTTCAAGCTACTGTCAACACACCTGGGGACTCAGAACATTGATCGTTAAAAACCCTGAGTCTCCTCTGCCTTCCCTTGGCCCCAGTAACCAGGGACTTGCTCTGTCCTGAGATACTTGATAAGATCTAAGAGTTGGCAGCGTTATCTAGGTGGAGGGAGCTTTTTATTGACAATTTTATTTCTTTCCTAATGAGGAGTCTCCAGGAACAGGCAGGGAATGTCTGTACTGCTGGAGGGATCCAGGTTTTATTGTGCTTGCTTGTACGAAATGGCATGTTGTCTGGTGACAACTAAAGAGCCTTATCCAAAATTGGGTTTGCTACAGTGTGCTGGCTAAAAAAAACCAAACACAAAATATCTGAAACCCTTTACTAGGGAAGCACCTGTATTATGTGATAGGCTTCTTTCTCTCATATAGGTATATTTAGGAATAAGTAAAAGTCTGTGTAAAACTGCCTTGAGCTGTTCTTTAAGTTAATTATCACTTCTTTTGGTACTATGAATGGCTGTTCAATGACACTGTCAGCAAGTGGAATGAACCAAATTACTTTAATTATGGAGTAATTGCACAGAGTGATGGTAATTAAATCTTGATCAGTTTAAGTGAGTGAATTAATTGCTCCAACTTGGAATGCACACCGCAGCAAGAGGAGTTGTTTTGTAGTTTAATTAACACCAACCACTAAATTCTTATCATATCTAAAATGCAGACAATTAATGAGTTTGATTCTGCTCTCACCTTAATAGGAACTAGGACAGAATGCATGCTGAGAAAGGTAGCTGTGGTAGCAAAATGACAGAAAACTTAATATTCCTGTCAGTTGTGGAGATATATTAGTTATACTCTCTGCTTTGCCTTCCAGTGAAATGTGCAAATAGAAATATTTCCATATAATTAGCTTCTGGCCCCATTTTGTTTCAATACTCACTGATCTGCTAAACAGGAGACATTGCCAAATTTGTTAATGTTTTAAACTTCAGGGGCCTGTGTTTTCAGGTGATTTTTAGCCTCTTCTCCTTGTATTGTCCAGCGTGCGGCTCCCAAGCTTGATAAACGAGCTGCCTCCTTCCTTATGTCATGTGCAAACGAGTTGCCATAATTTAGTCATGTAACGGTCACAGATCACTCCTTAATGACATGTCCACCTTCTGTCCCACCTGACAGCCTTCCAGAATTGCCTCCTCTCACGGGTGGTGTCTTTGCTTCTCTTCTTTTCACTCCTACCATGGTAGGGGCAGATGGGGAAGACTTTCCAAGCAGGAAAGATAAGTTAGGGAGTTGGGTCATGAAAACTGGTAGGATCCAGGAGTCTACTGGAGGAGGCCATGGTCATGGAGAGTGAGCAACATGGTGAGGACACTTCTGAAGGACCACAAGTGAAGGGAAAATTGGCCCTGGGGACAACGCAGCGCTTGAGGCCACTGCCACGCTCCTGGGGGGTAGAGTGCAGCCATGGGGCTGGCTCTGGGGTGGGTCCCAGTGGTGCCACTCCAGAGACCTCCAGGCTGGTGAATGTACTGTCCAGAGAGCCCAGTGCAAGTCTTGCCTCCTATATACCAGCCGCAGGCTCGGCAGGATGGTGGTGACGCAGCCAGCCTCCCTCTTTACAGCACCTGGTCCTGACACGCTACCGATCCACGGGACAAGGTGTTAACACGTCTCCTCCTTCACAAGGCCATGCAGACCCTGCTGGGTCAGCACAAGGCGTACATAGTTCCTGACTCTCCCTTTTATATGGAGGTCAAAACAAAAACTTATTATCTTACACCCACCTCCTTGCACAGGGCATGGGGTCACCCTGCCCTCGGCAGAGGGATGTCCCTTCCTCCCCCTCCCTCTTGGCCATTTGGGGGGCAGTTTGTCCTGGAGGCCTCCTGGAGGTCATTCATATATCAGTCACGGTTTCCATCAGGCTACTCTGATTAATGCTTTAGCCAAGTCTTTACAGGATTATACGCACTCATCGATGCAACAGCCAGGAAGCCAAACCGAACCAGTGGCAAGCAAAGAAAGGCTAAACACAAACTGCGCGAGGAATTCAAGAGCTGGTCCTTGAGTAAGAGGGCGATATTTCAAGGCACTTACCTACACTGCAATGAAATCATATTTTAATCAGTTCCTCTCTATGTCCTGTAAATTAAAATGGTGTGGATTAAAGCGCTCAAATATGGCCAAGCTGTTGCTGGTCTTCCCAGAAGGGCCAAGTGCTGCGTTTTCCCTTCCACACACCCATTCCTGCGCCCTTGGCTGCCCAGGAGCCAGGCATGGTTTTATCCATCATTATTTAACCCCTTAATTTCCCTATGGATGGGCAATATGTTCCCTTGGGGCATCTCACCACCAGCCTAGCCCCACTCTGCCTGCCTAGGGATGGGATGCTCTATTGTGAGGATGACAGGTCCCACCATGCCCCTGCTTCATGCCTTTGCTGTGAAGCCTTTGCTGAAATAAATGAGACATAAAGCTGTTGTCTGCCCTTGTCCTGCTCTCCTAAGGGAAATCTTCACTCCATTTGGGCTATGTGGGAATAGGGGAGACCTTGCTGAAGGATCAGAGGGACTCAGAGGTTGTGACATTGTCTCTGGTGCCAGGAATCCCAAAAGAGACGCAAGCCGAAAATGAAACCCACAGTTGCTTGCCACACTGGTGATGCTGCTCAAGAGACACTTTAAAGACGAAGGGAGTTTCCAGCAGATGATGCGACTACAGGTTCAGAGCAGTGCATTTCAACTTATGTCATGGAGTAGATAAGAGGAGGGCGGAAAAGTCTCTGGAATGATACCAAATGAGGCACTTGGCTTAAGGTGCTTTTAAACGGCAAAATATCTGTCATGAACGCCTGCCTGAGCCACCTACACATGCACAGACAGCTCCATCTTTCACTAACAGCACGTGGAGGTGCTCATTTACTCTGCAGAGAAGCCGGTGGAGGTGTGACCCTGAGCTGGAGCTGCCATCTGTGAGTTCATACCCATCACCGTCTCACCAGAGCACTCCTGATGGGTACTGACCGACACTTCGGAGGGCAGCGGCCACAGAGGGAATGCCATCGCTTCAGTGGCACCAAGGTTCAAGAGGGTTTCAAGTATTTCATTGGAAATTGCACCCATGAAGTCTCTGAATTTGGCCAAAAGTGGTAAAGTTTCAAATACAGAAAAGCACACTCTGGTGTGACCAGTGACCCTGCCCAGCTGGCAATGCCAGACCAGCCACTGCCCCGAAATCGTGAGCAATGCCAGACCAGCCACTGCCCCGAAATCGTGAGCTCTGATTTCTGTTTTCCACATCTTGTTCTGACCTTGGTAGTGTTCCCCCACTCCTTCCACATCCCCACTCAGCTGCATGTCCTGGACACAGGCACAGCTACAAGAACTAATTCCCTGCTGAGTGATATCTCCTCTGATTTGAATTGCCATCAGCTCATGGCACGACACCATCTTTTGGAAATGAAAGAAGGAATCTGCCGAATTAGAGGTATTTCTCCATCCATTTGTAAGATTTCATGGAGTTAATTCAAATTCATGGTTCCTGTGGCTGCCATGACAAAATCATAGCCTTATAGATGGCCAAGGAATTCCCATTTGTAGGGATTTTTGATCCCCTGAGGCACGCTCAGCTTCTGCTAAGGACACAAGCCACATAAGGGGTTTAGAGAGCAGCTCCCTCCTGCTATGTACCACTGTCAGACTCACAAAACCATTTTCATTTGTTTCAAAGCGTTGTCTTACTGTTTTACCAAAATAACATGGTCATGCGACGGCTGGGGCTCACTACCCAGCATCCTAGCTTTTTCTTTTACTGTTTTTTCTTCCTTCTTTAGTGACTTTGCTCATGAACCTCTGCATGATATTTGACAGGGTTAACAGCCATGTCCTGAGGATACCTGAAGGTAAAAGTTTTTTTTCTGGAAACTGAACTTCTTGAGTGAAAGGTCCTGCTGTTTGGTTTTGGTGGTACTAGACTAGTTGGTCAAAGGACTTGTAGCAGCCCAAGGCTGCTGGGTTGAAAACAGCATCAGCAACTTTTTTCCTTACTGGCAAGTGCTGCCTAAATTGTATGACAGGGTGGGAAATGCCAAATCACTTTGTTCCACATTTCCCTGGAACTGAACTAAAGCCAAACTTTTGACACTTACTCTTATCTATCTGTCCCTTCCTCCAGTACTCTGCACCGCTATTTCTTCTCTAGGCTTTACGCTCCATATTTAAGCCCTGAATGAAGCAGGCTGTGCCAGACTGGGTGGACCTTCATCCCCTTTGCTGCAACCATACAGCTTCTGGCCCCAACCATGCACATGGAGAGCCACCTCCCTGTGCTTTTGCACAATGCTCGTGTAGGGATGGGACTGCAGGATCCTAAAAAAGAGAAAGCCAAGGAGACATCCCGAATCCCCTGAGTCCCAGCACAGCTTGCAGCCACACGAGCAACCACTTTGCCTTTCCTCACAAGGCACCACCTTCATTTTGGCAACCGAGAAGAGGCCACACGGCCACGCGCGTAGCACCACATAGCCCCCACGCTGCCAGTATCCCTGTGCTGCACTCAGGGACTTATGCCACATACCAGCTACCTTTGGGCACCTGCCTGAAAGACATATGCCACTGGAAGGACGGAGAAGGAGGGGAATTGCTTGTCTCCATTATAGGGAGGGTCTGCACCCACTTGGACCTCAATTCCCTCCGGGTCCCCACTCCCCATTGCTTTCCTGTGGATGGCCCCAGCCATGCAGTGGCCTCCCTACGCCTCCTGTCTGGCTCTCGGAGGGTGTCAGCGCTCTCCAACGCCATCAAGGTAAGCTTGGCCGTGAGTGACTTGTAGTGATGGTGCAAAGATTTGAACACACGCCCCTGCCGGCGTTTCAGCGCTGCAGCCCTCCTCCAGGACCCTTGCTATAAGGAATAGCACATAAATTCTGCTAATCTCATGCAGCCATAGAGAGCTTTTCTTTCATTTGGTGAATGTATGAAATCCATATGTCATCAATCTCCTTCTGGTGGCTGGAGCCTGTTTATGAAGCTTAAATCTCTGGCATGTGGCTGGGAGCACAGGGGCCAAGTCCCGGTGCCTGCCAGCACAAGCTTCCACCTCCTGCTTCTCCCGCTGCCCTCTCCTCTCCCTCCCTTGGCAGCCAGCACCCCTCGCAGTGACTCTTAGTTCCATTTTAGGGGAACCAAATGGTTCCTGTTTTAAACAGGGTGCTGGTGGAGCAGCCCAGAAGATAGGCTGTTGGAGCAAGGAGGAGGCAGAGCTGGGCAGCTGGCTGCGTGCCTTCCCCCTGGGAGGACCATCACCCTGGCTCTGTGCTCCAGAGCCTGTTTTCTGAATCGCCTGCCAGCCCCCCCCAACCCCCCAGATAAGCAATTAAATGAGTTGCAGCAAGGTCAGCCGCCTGGCCTCCATCAGCGTCGGAGAGCTGAAGCTGCTTAAAAATGATGGTTTTGCCAAATTTGTGGGTCCTGTGCAAAAACCAGCCTTTTGTGGATATTGTCTTTGCTTCAGCGCCTGGCTTGGGCTTTCCAAATTGCTCTCCAGAGGTTGGGCAGAGGAAATGGGTAAAGGCGACTGGTTTTGGAAACAACCCAGCCCGCCACAGTGGGAATGTGTGGCTGAGGAGGTCCTGCGGTTGGCAAGGAGGAGGCTGGCAGAGGCTGAGCCTGATGGAGACGTGACAGACCCGTTGGTCAGCACCAGGGTGCCAAGAACGCCGTCCCACCACCACCACTGCCAAACCATCCCCGAGCTCCAGTGCTGCCCAGGCACAAAGCAGATGTGTGTGGGGAGCCTGGAGGGAGATGGGGAATGCCGCCCCAGAGAGGTACGCAAGAAGGGGGAACGGGAATGAAGCCCAGGAACGGCATGTGGACGGGATGGGGGGAGAATTCACGCAGGGTCAGAGCCCTTCTCCCTTTATCTTTGGGAGATTTGGGTAGCTTACTTTTTATTTTAGTCCCTTACGACACATTTAGATAAAGCTGCTTTGCGCTGAGTGCTTCTTAGTGCTGGTCTCTGTTCTATTTAAACATAAATGTTTTAAAGTGCAGAGATAGGTTTTTAACAGGAAAAAATTGCATGTGAATTACATTTATTTCTTGTTTACCCACACAGCTCCAGCCGACACTTATCAACAGATTAACTTTCACTAAACTTTCTATGTAATATGTTTTAAAAACCCACTTGAAGTACAGATTCTATTAGTTCCTGACCTTATGTTTTAAGAGGAAGAAAGTGGCTTTACACTCCATGAAATGTGTTAATGCATGGATAGAAGCCCTCTTATCCTCCTGCTTACATTAGGTCCAATCAGGAGAATGGATTATGTTTTTAATAATCTGACATTAGTATTAAAAGTAATATTTAAGGCATTAGTCTCCGTAACTAGTGCAGCGTGTTCAGAGCTTTCTCTTTGTGTGTGCGCGCACACGGCTGCATTAAAACATATGTTTACGAAACAATGCATTAGCCCAAACTGCCCAAATGTATGGAGATAAATTGGGGCAGCAGATTACTGCTGACATCACTTTTTCAATTAGAGGCAGAGGGAAGATTTGTTGGCCATTTTAAAACTGATTATGGAGGGCAGGGATTAGAGGCTGTTAGAAACAGGAGGTCTTACTCTCCTCCCAGCCTTGGCCTTGTGGACCTCCATCGACTTCAGGAGTGGATGCTGCTTTATAGGGTGGAATAAGGCTAGTGTTGCTGGTGGTACTGGTCATGGGTATGGATCACCTGTTATACACAGGGCTAGACCACTCTCCCTGTCTTAGTCCTTCAGAAACATTTCATGGGACGGGGGGGGGGGGGGGGGGGGGGGGCAATCTGGAGTCTCCATCCCTAAAGCAAATGCTTTAGTGGAAAGCCAAGTCTTCCCGGCTGGTCTGGGAATTGGGGTATCCTGGTAGGTAAACACTGAACCCCTCCGGTCTGGACCTTCTGTTGGGCTCTTTGTTATTGTCGCTGTCTCCACGCATGGTTTGAGGGACATTTAAGTCATCTCATGCCCTAATGTCCCCTGGAAAAGACAAAAGGGACCTGGAAAAGAAAGAGGGAACATCACGAAGAGAAAGTGGTGTGTGTGGCCATCACAATGCAGAGGAGTAAAATAGGATCTGCCACCCCAGGCAAATTTCTCCAGCATTTAATTCCCTTCACTCAGGACCACTCACCTTACTTCTAGGTGTAGTTTATCTAATTGCAGCTTTTAGCACCTCAGGCTCACTTCATCTTTGTCCGCTCAATTAATCACCCTTCCAGTGTCAGAAATATTCTCCTCATGGGGTACTTACCGACCACGGTCAAGTTACCGCCTACCCTCCTCTCGGCTAAGCTGTAGATTGCTAAATGGAACTGCGAAGGGGTTTTTTGCACCCCTACTGGTGCTTACAGCAATTTTTAGACCTCTCCTATGTTCTAACAAGTCTCCTTGGGAAGCCTAACTGGAGACTAACACTCCAGAAGTGTTCCCCCTCAGTGCTGGACACAGATGTAACTCCACACACGCTATCTCCGGGGCAGATGCGCTCCCTGTTTGCAAGAAGCCCAAGCCAAAATGCTTCGACTTTTATTTCTCAGCTGCTGAGAGAGCATCCTCCCTTATTTTCACATGCACCTTTTGCTCTCGCATCTCTTCGACAGCAAGACTCCCAAATTGCAGCGAGCCTCTGGCTTTTCCTCTACCAATGGCAAACAATGCTTATCTTTGCAACATATGTGCAGTAACTGTTGTTTTGCGGCAGAAGGGAAATCCACAAGCTATCCAGCCACTGCACCTGCCTGCTTGGACCAAATTCCCCTACTTGTGTTTGCTCACTGGAGTTAAGCAGGTCCTGGGCTGGGAGACCAGCTGGGAAATCCAGTTATTACAGGCACAAACAAATGAGCGAGGGGCGGAGATGGGCAGCCGTTGCTATTTGACCACAACCGAGGGAATTTGGCAGCGTGCAGTCCTGACTCTTTATTTTAATTCCAGCCGGCCTATGACAGGAGAAATTCAAGTGAGCCAAAGGAGGTGGGAGACAGGATATCCCCCACCCTCCAATCTGGACTTCTGACACATCTTGTCTGGAGTGCAGGACTAACGTGGCGGTTCAAGGCGGCCACCTTGGAGTCTGCAGACTGTCCTGCCTTCCTCCTGCTCTGCTATGGCCTTTTTTAACACCGAGGGGCTGTCTGAACGGCGTCTCTTTGTCTCCAGCCTCTAGGCAGAACTGCTGTTTCAGGGGGCCCTACTGGCAGCCTCTCAGAGGTGTGATTTTGGCCAGGGCAGGGGAAGGAAGTGCCAGGTGAAGGGGAGGGTTATGGAAGGCTTACGGCATTTAGCAGACAGCTTCCTTCCCCAGAAGTGCTGCAGAGCTGGGTCCTTTCTGGGAAGATGAAAGATGAGACCCCGCGGATGCCTCCATCCTGCCCTTGGTGTCTCCCAGAAAATAACAGATGCGACTCCCTGAACCCAGAACCTAATGGGTTTTATCCATGTGTACAAAAATTAAATGAATTTTAAAGGTTTTTCTTGCAGTTTTCCTGGTGTTCTTTCCAGTAGGTCAGCTGCAGGGGACAAAACCCCAGCCTAGATAAGCCGATAGCTATATTCATGAACAACCAGTGGATATTACACTGCTTTCTGCAAAAGCTTTGTTTGGGAAGGTCAAGTTGTACAGCATTATCTCATATTTATGAGTGAAAAAATCCACAAGGTTCCTAAAAATCAGAAAAAAGGGTATAATTATCTCATATATTGCAGACAAATTATCTGTGCTGATTAAGCTGTCGCTCGTTAGCTCATCATGCTTATCAAGTCACCAACTGGCAATGCCTTTGACCCCAACAGTAATGATAGCACAGAACATTTGGACCACCTTGGTCACAATGCACCCATTTTGTCGTTTTTCCTGCTAATATCATGTGTAAATATATGCACAGCTGACCCTGCTAGAGAGTCCTCCGTCCCCTGCAAGAGGCTTCAGTTCCTCTGTGTTTCCTTTCGCAGTGTAAGTTCAGACAGATTTGTGAAAAGCAGGAGATTTTGTTTGCGCCTAAATCTTTTTGTAGGATTTTCTTTAAAGGCCTTAATGCCATAGAAAAACAGCAAGAGGCAAACTCTGCTTTCGGTGACACCAAATGGGGAGTAAATCAGCTGAAGGCAGTGACGGATGCTGGATTTATCCCCATGAAGGCAGAAGCAGAGCTCAGTCCCTAGCACTTAGCTATTTTCTGCACCAGCAGTTCTGGCCTTTGAAAAATGAGATGCATTTTTCTCCTTCTGACTTACGAGGAGCCTGAAAATACCAGGCCACAGAAAGCAGACGGGGAGAAGTCTGAGGCTTCTAAATGATAAGCGGTGGCAACATCAAGCGCATTAACATACAAGCAGACTTTGTAGTGACTACTGACCACGTAACACTGTAGTCGTCCTCTCCTGGGCTCTTGGATGAAGGAGAGGGGAGGAGGTGGCTGTAGAAACTGCTCCCCTTCAGCTAACGTAACATGAAGGTTTTGAAGGTCTCAAAACCTGCCCTTCATACATAGTTTCTTTTCATCCACCCTTGGAATAACAGTTTTAGGAAACATCATCATATTCTGCAAAGACCTTTGTCTCTTGCTTTATGTTAAGTATTATTTTCATGTGATTGTCAACAGCTATTTGGTGTTAAAAAGATGCTCAGAGCAAGATCACTCTACCTCCAGTCCAAGATTAGGCAGTGCCAGATTGGAAGTTTTCTGTCCTAATAGGACCAGTCCAACTGTCCCACTTCCCTCCCTGGAAGGCCTCATTCACATGACAGTTTATTGGGACTCTGCCTTCGGTCATTTCACTCTGCCTTTCATTTCTGCAGTCTGCAGCCCCTCGTCTCAGTCACCTTAGAGCCTCCAGCATCTTCATCATCTCTTTTTGATTATGAAAACGTTCCCCAATTTATTTCTAAATCACCATCCATCCTAGGCATCAAGTGAGGAAAAAAAAAAGAACCTATGGGAAAAAAAAAAAGACAAAATCCAGCCACAGGCATTTGGGTAAAGGTTGTTGTAACACTCATGCCCTAGAGGGGTACACTGAAGTTTTGTGCTGATGTTTTCTAACTCTTGAGAGCCTGACATACCGAAATTGGTGCATCCTTCTGCCTCAGCCTCAGCAGGAAAAGCTCTGACAGCACCTGTGATCTAGGTTGTATTTGAACCTGGGCCCAGACCCCAGGTCACCTAATGTCCATCCTATAAGGTTACCAGCTGATGTTCAGATGCAAGCTTGAAGCAAGCTTTGGGGCATGCCTGGAGACACCTGGGTTTAGGCCGTGTTTTAACACGTGCTCAGTTATGTCCTTACTTGTGATGTCGACATCTTGGGCAGAGTGTGCTTCCCTCATCTGGTCTTTTGCTGTTGGGCCCTGGCTCCTTGTGGTGACATTCCACGGCTTTAGTCCAGCAGATAAATTGAATCTGGGGTCCTTCCTACAACATCTTCCACAAGACAGCTAGCTTGAACATGGACTGCTCATGCAATGCTCTGGCCACACGAGCACTAAGCAACTGGCGATGTGAATGGGCAAGTCAGGTCTGGGTATATGCCAGGATTTAATCTGGATTTAATATAATCCATTTAATCTGTTTCCTAGCCTGGCCTTCTACAGGAAATGGAGATGGAGCCAAAATATCTTCATTCTGGTTTTGTGCTTCCTGACCTCTAAGGAGAACAGGAACAAGTGGATGGAGCACGTTCAGGAGCTTTGCTTGGAAGAGCACACTGAGAGGGCAGAGGTCCATCTGAGCCCTGGGGATGCTGCTGCCACCCACAGTCAACGTAGCTGCTGAGCTCGGACATACTCCTCTCAGCTACCAGCATGATGAAGGAAATGTGGGTAAGGTTTGGCAAAGGCTTTTTTTTTGAAGCTATGGAGAATTTCACTGTCCCAGCCTGAATTTTATGGGAGACTTACGCTTAAATGGTTCAGCCATTACTGAGAACTTTAACAGAAAAACTGTTGTGTTTTGCTCCTGTGTAATAAAGGACTGTCGCCCACTGGAGCAAGGACTAAGAAGGCTGAGCCAGAGATCTGCCCCTGGTCGGCCTAGGAAAAGCAAACCAGTCCACTCAGCCTAACAAACTCAAAATCCCGCCCATGGGCTAACCCTCCACCTCTCTCTCCTGGAAAATTTGGATTTGTTACATGAGAGCTCTGCAGGTAACACAAACTATCCCAGAAATGGCATGTCCTGTGTGCTGACACACCTCTAACAGACCTCACATCAGCCGGGCTGCTTGTATATTGGGGAAAATGGGAGTCCCTTGCAAGTCCCTTCTCTTGAAGGTTTAGCAGCATTGTCTCCCCAGAGTTCAAAGCTGCAGCAGATCTAACTTGCAATTGTAGGAGCAGGCAGGTCTATATGCCTCCAGAGACCGGATATAAGCACAGTCCTAGCTCTGCCTATATATAAGGTTCCTCACTGCCTTCCTCCTAGGAGGCCCATGCCCGGCGATGGGACATGAACCTCTTCTTTGTGGAGCAGTCTATTGATGAAAAGAAAGGAGTCCTTGGCTGAAGTGCATCTTACATCACCTTCTTTCCTGCTATTCTACACTACCTGCTGTTGTTCAGCATCTTCAAAAGTTCATTCTGGCCGGATATCAACACATCAGAGTCCTGGCCAGTAACCTCATCTCCGCAGAACGGCTTGGAGGAGAAAAGGTTCCTACTACAATCTTACCATGAGACTAATACAACAACCTTATGGGAGAACACAGATTTTTGAACTCGCTCTGGAGCTCCATCAGTTTCCAACTAGATGAAAAGACAACCTGTGGCAGCTTAACCAGTGATAGCAGCATCAGGGATTTGCTCAATGCAAGAACACAACGAAGATATGGCAGGCCCAGGTAAGAAGGCACTGGTAAACCCAAGTAAGGAGAGTCATTACGGAAGATGCAATTCTTGTCCCGCGTGACACTCATCCGTTGCTCAAATTCCCTGAGTGTGACCCTCAGCCAATACAATCTGATCACAGCTTAATAAATAGGAATGAAACAGAAAGGACTGGATGTAACATGAAAAATTCTTACTATCTGATGAGTTTTACTGGAACCATGAACACGGGTGAAGAAAGGAGAGTTTGAACCACTGGAGATCCCTGAAGTACCGTCTGCTGTTGCAGATCTTCAGCTACATGCTGTGTTTGGGCATTTTTTGGGCCAGGCTGTGAGTTTGGCCACTGAGGCACAAGATGGCAATTGGTGTCCTTCAACTGTAATTAAAAGAAGGATGAAAAGCATTTAAATGTGTTTTGCGGTGATAAAAGGTGTTCCCTTCTTGCAAATACTAATCACAGAGTAATTTGGCGGTCTGGGGATGAAGGGAACAGGGCCCTCATGTGGTGCATCAGCTGCACTCGTGAGAGATGGTCTCTAACGTGTTTGTGGAGCCACCGTGCAGATCAGACACCAGACCTGAGTCTGCCAGTAAGGCATGCGGGTAAATAAATAATATTAGTTCAAGGAAATCAGGTGTGAAAACATAGAGCTGATTGTCAGAGTTCTGGGAAAACCAGCTGAGACAAATGGGATCTGTGACTGCTCAGTGTGTCAGAAAACCAGCTGGAAGGCCACTAAGACTGGCAGAAGCAGGGACTGGAGGTCTTCTGCAAGAAAATAAAGCCTCTCTCACAAAGTTGCAAAATCATGGGAAACAAGATCTGCACAGGGAAATTAGTTCAGTCTATTTTCTTATTTGGGGAAGAAAATTAAACTGATTTTTGAAATAATGAACAAGCTGTCCTATGAGTGGTGGAACCTCATCTGTTTTCCTGTGGAATTGAGCCCCCAGATTCTCCCAGCCCTCCGAACACAACCATCCCTGGGTCCCTTTTCCCACGCCAGATGACAGCCAGCATGATGCTAGCGGCCAGGCTGTGCGGATAGCCTGGCCAGCAGCCCCGGTTACAGCCACATTCCTCCTTCCTTGCACCACACACACTGATTTGGGTTTCCCACCCCTGCCCAGCTTTGCATGAAATAGCCGTTACTATAATAACATCTCAGAGCCCTTTGCCTTTCTTTTGAATTTTGACGGGTTCGCAAGGCATTGGGGGTATCACAACGGACGTACAATGCAATCGCATGAAGTTTGGTTCCTTAGATGGAGAAGGTGAATACAAGGAGTCATGTCTGCGGCGTATCCAGGCACACAGGTCCCCACGTGCTTTGGGTGACGAGCCACATCCAAATTTGTCCTTGGTGGCCCATCCTGGGCCAAGCCCACAGCGCAGTTGCATGCAGCCGGAGGCAGATCTCTTCAGCAATACTGAACATGTGCACTTGCAGGATGGGGCAAGGAGAGCCTCATGACTAGGGCCGGAGGGAATGCTCGCTGGACCAAGTGCACTTTCATTCCACTTTATTCCGCTTGGAAGTTCCCTCTGCACCATGTCTAGCTACTGCAGTCATGTTGCTGTAAACGTGGGATATGACCCTGGTCTTCCCTCCTGCAAAAAAAGCCCCCAAGAAGTCATAAAAGGCAGCTTATTCAAGCCACTTACGAACACATAAAAGTAGCATAATCTTCCTTCTTGTGCTCTGCAGGCAGGCATATATCGTCAGTGGAAATACTGCCAAACTTCTTGTTTAAATATAGTAGCGGTGCTTATTTGTATTGTTAATGGTCCCCATGAGGACCTGCTTTCCTTACACGGGGATATTGTTTACGATGAAGACCGGGCTGGCTACTTTGCCATTAAAATTCTGCGCCAGCCCAGCACTGACAATATTGAAGGCTTTGCTAAATGTGTATACACGTAAGTTCATTAAATGGATGCTGACTGTTGTTACACAAGTACAGCAGTTGAGTGCTTTCTGTATTAACCTTATCACCTGATGGGCAAAAGAAAAGGTTTAACTAAAGCTTAGGGCTAATTGAATGGTATTTCAGTATTTTCTTATGTAAAACTGGTTCTGGTCTATTGTTTTTATTTATTTGCAATAACTGTGCTCATTCAAGTTTGTAATGACACTGCCATGGGTGAACAGAATTTGCTTTAAGTATTATTCTCCCTTTTCCTATCTCCTGCCTCCTCTAAACTGTGTCTCTCAGGAGAAAATCTGCAATAAGGTCTGGTAAAAAGACAACTCTCTAAGTACACATCCATTTGGTGGAGATATGTTCTCAAGCTGCGTTTTTAAAATTACTGTAGAAGTTCCTGTTTATTTTCTCTGCCTGCCTTGGGTATTTCCTGTCAGGCTGAGTGCAGAGCATGGAGCCGGAGGAGATAGGAGAGAATAAGCCTCCCCTTGAAAGGTGGGAGGCGTCTCACCATCAAGACACTGCACAAACCATGAGCACTTTCTTTGCTCAGTTGCCACTAGAGTATGCTCTCGTGCTACAAGTTCCAGGGATTTTTTTAAAAATAATCTGTGTAGCACAAGGCCATCTTTCAGATGCTTTCCACTTGCCCTAGTGTGGTTTTTTTTCTAAGCAATACTTTTTTTTATTGCTGTTGAGCCTGTCTTCAAGGCTTTGAGAAAGCTTGGAGGGTTGCCGTGCGTTGCTCTGCGGCGAGGTGAATCTAACTTGGGTTTGGACAACTCAACTTCCAGAGCACGAATGAAAACAGTCAAAAAATATCTGTCTGGCTCTGACAAACCCAAAAAAAGAGGGTCCGCATGTCTTTCTTGTCTTGGTTGGACCCCTGGGTCATGCCTGGTGAAGAAGGGCGAGTCAAATCTCATGAATTAATAGATTCCTGCTTACAGAAGTAAAATGTAAATGTGCTCTCCAAAGCGTTTGTGCCGACATAAAGTGTGTCTGTAATCCTGGCCTTTGAAACGGTGGTAGTTATTCAGCAAGATAAAGGCTGTTGTGAGCCTGCCCTACCATATTACAGCAAAGTACTTTGTCACTGGCACCCTAAAAGTTCCAGTTTCTGCATGACAAAGATATAAAACAACTTGCAGGACAATTAAAGAATAGTTTGTCCTTACCATATTATTACCAGCCATTCTTCCACATTTCGATATTCGCCTTTAAATTGCTACCTCCCCCATCAATATAATTGTAATCAGTCACGGTTAACATTTGTCTTTGGATGCCTTTTCCAAGTTAAATACAAAGAAAGAAAAATACCGCAAAGAAAAAAGCCATGCTTCGGATAAAGAGCCTCGCCACCAGCCTGCTTTCACACACAGACTGTGCACTTTGCTGCTAAAATTACATTTTAGCAGCCCCAACGGGTGCGGGAACAATGACCCCTCTCATTACCATAGTGACAATGGCTGGCGGAGGATTGCAACATATCTTTTTCTTCTCCCTGATGAACCTCAGCCAATAACCGTAGAAACCTGCCAACAAGTTGGGTATATTGAAGCACACTTGGTCACCGCAGAGCCAAGCGGTTGCCTTCTGGATGGAAGGCAGCCACATGGGCCCAGCTGTTATTCAGCCGGTGTTTATACCCTCAAAATACCAGTTCCTTCAAGCAACCCGATTAACTTCTGAGTGGGTCGCAACTTCAGCTCCTTTTGCCGTCTCTGTACGTACCGGCTGGAGCGTGTAAAAAGGCCTTCCCTAAATTCCCTTGGATACCTTTCTCGGTTTCGGCTTGTGCCCTTTTGGCGTTTTTGTGCCGGCTGTTTCAAAAGGGTCCTTCGGCACCAGCTTCTCCAGTCGCCGGAATACGATGCGCGGTCTTTCAGTCGTGTCAGCCCTTGATCCTGCCCTTTTTTTTTAATAAACGCAAACCTAATTTTCTAACGCCTCCACTTAGATCTAATCCATAAGGCTGTTTATTATCCTGGTTACCCTCTTCTATACCTTTTTCATTTGTATTCAAAAGCCTCTCTTTAATCTGTCTCAATTCTCCAGGTACGGCCTCGCCGCTCTTTTGTACAATCCCATAATGATTTCTATGGATGTGTTTTAGTCTTCCATCGATAGGTCTCAGGATGCTATTTGCCTTCATTAACTACTCCCGCCGCGGGAATCGCTGCTTTTAATATTCTATACGCTGACACCTTCAATCCTTTCCTCCACCGGCACCACGTGTAAACCCCGTTCAGGGCGTAAATCTTTATTACCCGTGCACCGCCACACTCGTACGCGGAGCTGTGAGGCAGTTAAAAGACGTTTATTCAAAAGTTGGTGTTTCAGGAGGCCTCGGGCCCGGCCCACCCCAAGGCTCACGGGCACCAAGGCACCCTCGTCCCCCTTCGTGGCAACCCCGGCCGTGTCCCCCTCCTCAGGGTGCCCGGCCCGGGGTCCCGCCCGGCCGCCCACACCGCCGGGTGTCCCCGGGGGGCTGCGGGGGCCGGTCCCGCTGAGGGGACGGCGCCGGGCGGGCGGGAAAGGCCGAGGCCCGGTGCCTCCCGCCCCCCCCGCCGCACCGCGGTGGTTTCGCCCCGCCCCCCCCCGCCCCCCAGCGTGGTGGTCCCGCCCTGCCGCACGGCCGCCCTCACTGAGGGGCGCGCTCCTCCGCCCCGCCCTCTCCGGCTGTACCAACTACACTCGGGAGGGGGGAGAGGGAGGAGGAAGAGGGCGTGGGGTGGCGCTGATTCGCCCCACCGATCCCGCGGCCCTACTTGTTCTCTATCTGAGCGTGTGGATGACGGGCGGTCCCGGGAGGCGGCCTGGGGGGGGAGGGGAAGGGGGGAGGCGGGAGATGTGGGGGCGCTCCCCCCTGCGAGATGGTGGATTGGTACGGTCCTGCCGCCCCGCGCGGCCGAACCCGGAAGACGTGGGCGCGACGGCGCACATGGGCGCGGGGGCCGGGACCGGGACCGGGAGCGGGACCGCGACCGCCGGGGCGCTGGGCGCTGCCGTGGCGGCTCTGTATACGGCCACGCTGCCGCCCACTCTGCCCGGCGGGGATGCGGGTAACGTACCCAGCGCCGCCAGCCCGCCCGCGAGCGGGGGAGGGGCGGCGGGGCACCCCGTGGGGCCGGGGCGTGGGGTCACCCCACCGGGGAGGTGGCACCGTCGGGACCCTCGCCCCATAGGGGCTGGTGCATCGCGGTCACCCCTCGGGGGGGGGGGGGGGGCAGGATGGGGGGAGGTGAGGCCTTAGGGGCTGGTGCATCGTAGTCACCATATAGGGATGCTCATCCTATAGGGGCTGGTGTATCACTGTCACCCCATAGGGCTGCTGTCACCCCATAAGGTTGCTCATCCTATAGGGGCTGGTGTGTTGCTGTCACCCCGTAGGGTTGCTCACTCCATAGGGGCTGGTATGTTGCTGTCACCCCATAGGGTTGCTGTCACCCCGTAGGGTTGCTCACCCCATAGGGGCTGGTGCGTTGCTGTCACCCTATAGGGTTGCTGTCACCCTATAGGATTGCTCACCCCATAGGGTTGCTGTCGACCCGTAGGATTGCTCATTCCATAGGGCCTGGTGTGTTGCTGTCACTCCATAGGGGGTGGTGTGTTGCTGTCACCCCATAGGGTTGCTCACTCCATAGGGGCTGGTGCATGACTGTCACCCTATAGGTTTGTTGTCACCCCATAAGTCTGCTGTCACCCCATCGGGTTGCTCACCCCATAAGGTTGCACACACACACACACCCCTCTCATAGGCCCTGGTGCCCTGCAGTCACTCTATGGGGTGCTCACCCCATTGGGGTTGGTGCATTTGAACCTCCCCATAGGAGCACTTGACCCCCAGGCTGGTACATCACAGACACCCTATATTGGGGTGCACACCCGTCAGGGCTGGGGCACTGCCATCCCCCCATGGGGTGCTCCCCCCAGCGACCCTGGTGTGTTGCAGTCACATCTCGGGGGGGCTCACCCCCAGTGCTGCACGGTCACCCTGTGGGGCTGGAGCCCTCTGGCCACCCCACGTTGACCTAATCCTCGCCCCCCGCGTGTTTGCTTTGCAGCGAATAGTTTGCCTGTATTTGAGGCTTTCAGCAAAGGATTTGGTCAGGGGCCCTGGCGACTGCGTCAGAAGGCAGATGTGGCGTCAGAAGGCAGATGTGGCGTCAGAAGGCAGATGTGCCATCCTGCCAGATGTGGTATCGCTGCTCAGGCCGTCGCTTTCTCTGGCCTGTGCAGCCGCAGCCGATGCAACAGTGAAATCTCTGGATCTGCCTGTCGGGAAGTGCAACTTGCCAACAGTGACAAACTGTCTGATGTTTTGTGTTCTACGCTGCCGATCCCACCAGGCGGGACAAAATTCTCCTGTTTGGTCCTTCTGCAGTTTTGCTGGTTTAGTCTGGCCTTGCTTAAAAAATACCTTGCTTTTGCAGCATGTGTACAGCTGTGATTCGGGGATAGGGCTTGGATTTTCTAGGCAATACTTTGATTTTTTTTTATTTTTTTTTGATGGCGTAGGTACCCAGCATGCTTTCTTTCTTTCATATCCCAGAAGAGCATTGAGTGTGTCTGTTTAACTTGGTGCCTCTTGGCCATTGCTGGTTTTGGATCCAAGCTGTGCATAAAATTCCTTATAAATAAATGGGCTTTTAATGGATGCATATACTTTTACAGCTTCAGTATGTGTGGAGAGAGAGAGAGATACATGTTTTAACTACAACTCTTTAAAATTTGCCGTTTGTTTTTGTTTGGAGTTACGTGAAAGACAGTTCTACTTGGTAAAAGCAGGATGGTTTTGTCTAGCTGGGTGTGTAAGGCAGCACATATTCAGCGTAGCAATTCACAGACAAATGTAAAGTTGAGCGGTGATTCAAGTGGGGGTTATTTGATTTCAAGATAACAGGACAGAGCTGTGTTTTCATTACACCAAGCTCATCCTCGTCAGCTGGGTCTTGGAGATGCAACCTTGTGTTGTCCATTTTCTCCGTTCCCGTGATTGGATCAGAGGGACCCAGTTGTCAGAGCTGTATTAAAAGAATTTCTTTTTAAATCCCTTCTCCACAGAGCTCACATCCCGCGCTCCAGACGAGGCGTGCAAGCGCACCCTTGCTAGGCTGGCCGGTGTGCACCCTGATGGCTTGTGCTTCTGCTCCCCAGTTTGTAAAAGGGCTGACTTTGCTCCTTCTGGTTGTATCAGTTAAGACGTGATGATTGATATATTTACAGTTATTACCATTTTGTCTTTTAAAGCACTCCCTGATGGGAGATGGATGTCTGCGAATGTGCAGGGTGCCTGTGCTCCAAGCTGTTTGTGCTGCACGAAGCCTTGGGAACCTGGTTTTTAATTGTACTTGAGCTTGGGTTTTGCCTCCGGGATGCAAATAACCGTTTGCACCCTTTACAAAGTGGGATGTAGATTCTCCCAATAAGGTGACGCTGGGAATTGTTCCTTTCTTGATGCGAACTATCCCGGTAGATACAGTGAGAGGCCAAGCAGCACAGGCGTGGGTTTGCCCCACTTTCCCAGGGTTATCGTGGTTATTTTATCTCATTTTGGAGGCAGGAGAGGGATTGCTCTTCCCCTGATTTCTGAAGGCATCCTGGTTCTTCCTAGCTCAGCAGCTGCGTGTATAGAAATGCACGTGTATACGTGAGCGTACGTCACTCCTCTGCTACTAACTTTTGTCAGAGGTATGGAGGACGCTCCCTAGGTGCGTGCTGCAAACAGGGCGCAGCAGGGAGATGCCGGGGAGTGGCTGGACTGGGGGGCTGGATGCTTTAACAGGCTTCCAGCAACCCACATTAGAGGGAATTCTATTAGAGGAAATCTCTCGGCACGGTGTCCCCCCCGCTAGCCCGTGACCTCGCTCCCCATCTCCCCTTGCTGTTTTCTTTTTGCATTTTCTTCTAAATCTGCTGCCTGAGTTGCATGTGTTTACTGGAGCTGAACAAAGACGGGCTCGTCCCCGTCACCCTCTCGTGCCTGTCCCAGCCAGCAGCCGCCCCATCGCGTTGCGTTAAGACTTTTTTTGGTTATTCTCCTGGTTTCTCATGGCCTGAGCAGCCCGTGGGATGCTTCAGCCCTGCTGCCTGGCCAGAGTCCCCTGGAAGGTCTCTGCACATCCCTGCTCGAGGCGATTAACTTGCCAGTGCCTGAGCACGGAGCTCAAACTTGTGCCATCAAAAGCACTGAAGCTACTTGTGTGAGTAAAGAGCCGCTTAAGGATTTGCTGTATCTGCTTTCAGGCAGGGAGCCTATTATTTTATTTTTTTTTTAAGCTATCTGTATATTTTTAATTGTTCCTGAAGTTTGCAGTAATCCAAAAATGTAAAAGGCGATAGGTATTTTCATTGGCAGCTTTCTTGTGTTACTTAGCGTTATAATAAAGAAATGAGAGAATGAATTCTAGTTCGGAAACATCCACAGATGTTAAAACAGCTTAAAAAGGGATCAAATAAACTCAAGTTAAAAGAAGAAAAAAAAAAAAAACAAAACCAAACCTTCCCTCTGATGTTTGAGACATCAGCTCCCAACCTTGCTGGGGATAAATCACTTTTCAGGCAGCATTGGGCCCATTGCCTGAACACCTTTATTGGGCAATCAAGTTGGACGGTCAGAAACATATTTACACTAAGATTATGCAGGAATAAACTCTTCAACTTGAGCCGGCATCTGAAGATGCTGCAGGTCGTTTTCTCTCATGAGAAATATGTTGAAATCGAGTTTGCGGATGCTGTAGTCCACCTCTGTGTGTTTTGTCATTTAATAATAGTGCTCTGCACTTATATAGCCCTTATCTTCACTTATATAGCCCATAAAGGCTGTAAGTGATGCCTGGGTATGTGGGTGGGAGATGGAGAATTACCCTTATCTGAAGTGCTGGGTGTTATGCGCTCCTTTTGGTTTTCCCAGTGGAATTCAACAGGCCTGCAGCCTGGGAGTTTATTTTTGCAGGTTTTCTTACTTTTTTTTCCCCTTAATTCTTACGGGGCAAAGCTGTGCTGTTGGCTTTCAAAGCTTGGCAATGGCATCTAATGGTATTTATTTTATTTTTTTTCCCCAGCTTTCTGGTTGGTTTGTGTCTGTATTGCTTTGGGGTTATTCTTGTCCGTGATTTGAACCAACATCATAGCAACGCGCGTGAACTTAATCTTTAGCCATTTTAGGTGCACCTATTGCTGTATCCCAGAAGGACTTTAATGAAGGTGAAGCCGTGCCCGGCTCGGGAGCAGCATCCCAACGATGTGATGGACATCCACCCTTAGCCGCTGCGCAGAGCGCCGAATTTAGGGTTTCCTTTATTAGCATCATCTTTTGGTGCATGCGGGGAGATCGATTGCTTCCCAGCCTCACCGTGCCCTGGAAATGTCGGAGCTGCTGAACGCTCAAGGGCTCAGCTTGGGATGGATGGTTTTCCTGTTGCATCTGCTTTTTCAGGGCTGTCTTGCAATAGGTTGAAACTTTCCTAAAATAGAGTAGCAATAAGAATAGCTGGTGTTTGCAAGCGCAGTAAAATCCACCTCTGAGAGGCTTTTGTGGAGAAAGCCGCGGGGTTGTCCCCGGGGCATCGCACGGGGCGAGAGCTGTAATTTTAGGGCAGTTGCCAACAGCAGTAGTGGGTTGACTTGCATCTTCCTTTTAAAATATATTGTTTACAGTCATGTCAAGATTTAAAGGTGCCATTTGTACAATCCTCCTCCTTTGCCTTGGATGGTAAGGACGTAATAACGTGCCGAAATTTAAAATATTGTTAATTTAGCATTTAAAGCCAACAGCGCCCTTCGTTTTGCGTCTTTACCATCTAACGATGGGACAAAGCTACCGTGACCTTGGCACTTGCAAAATTAGCAGGACCAGTAAGACCAGGCTCTGCAAAACAGGATCACAAAATTTGAGGGAGAGAAGGAAAACCAGCCGTAACTTTTAATTTTGTCGCCCCTTGGTTGTGCCCTTCGTCCCTGAATGTGTTGTGCCTATTGACTATATTTAATACCCGCTGCTCAGGAGCGTTGCAAACTGCTTCAGTGTCAAGTGCTCTAAAAATGTCAAGTATTATTAGCTATTATGCTAACATGGATCTTTTTGTGGCAGTTGTTTGTCGTGGCACAAAATACACATGAAATGCAAAATCTGAATGGTGTTTCTAATGGGAGCGGCTGCTGGATGCGGCATCCGCTGACAGGTAAAAGTGTTACTTGCGAAGCAGATGCTGCAAGAATTGCTTTAGCATCGAGGGCGAGCAGCGTTCCCAAATAACGTGGATGCAGATTTGCACGATCACCGATTATATTTTTCCCTCTTTAAAACTATAAAGCTGTAGGTTTTTTTAATGAGAAACAACTGGGTTGTTTAAGAGACAATGCAGCTTAAGCGTTGCAAACTGTAGTCCTTGCAAGTTATTGAGTCAGTTGGTTTTAAATTAAAAATATGCACAAACGTCTGCATTTTGAATATCTCGGGCCATTCTTTACCCGAGCCTACCTATACTTTCACTTATCTGTTCATAAAAGTCTCGCGAAAACATACAAAAGATATTTTGTGCAATGACATCAGAGGGAGAAAATATTCTTAGAAAATTTCATGCTGTTAAATCTCTACAGATTTACAGTTTTATCCAGTCAAATTAATGCAAAACCCCAATGCAAGCATTTGGATTTTGAAAACTTTGGAGGAGTGTCATTTCCTAATAGTAATTATTGGTTTTACATTATTTTTTCACAGGGGAGCTGATCACAGCCGCATATGAGCTTGGAGTAAGTATTAGTTTTATTGTTTAATCAATGCTCTCATTAACAGTTTTAGGAATTAAGGAAGTTTAATTAAGCATGGAGTAAAGTAGATTAATTTATTTTCAAACCACAGTTTTTACTAACTTATAAGTACAGCACGCGACAATTTACTTCAAGTTTTAAATCCAATTAAACTAAATTATAAAGCAAAGGCTTTACTGTATATACAGTAGCTGGCTTATTATCAACCCAAATTTTGTATAAGCTGGGGAGAATAAAATAAATCGGGTTAACAATTTTAATAAGTTTTATTATTTAATAAACTTTATTATGGTGCATGATCCCTTTAGGCAAGACCTTAGGACTGTCAGCGCGGTGGTAATCCGATAGCAGTGTGGTCTTTCAACTTGCTAACCAATAAAATAGTTGAGAAGCCGCTTTTTTTTTTAAAAAAAAAAAAAAAAAAACCAAAACAACAGCCTTTTGAATGACCCTAATATACTGTGAACCCAAACAAGGAGCCCTTTAAGGCACGCTAATGAAACGTGGCACCTCCTTTTCTCGCCGCCTCATTATTATGGGCGAGGCGTGGAGCCAAATCCACTAAGGAAAAATATTTGCGGAGTTAAAAATTGGTACGAAAGGCTGGGTCGGGGAGAGGCGCTGCTCAGAGAAACCCCCCCCCCACCCCGGGCTCCTGCTGCCGGACCCCGCCGTGCCGCTCTCCTTTTGATTTTGTAGAATTTCCCTTCTTTTCAACCCCGTATCGATCTTGTCCGTAGGTCGCCCACCCTCCCGGCTACCCCCTGTTCACGCTGCTGGCCAAACTGGCCACGGGGCTGCTGCCCGTCGGCTCCCCCGCCTACCGAGTCAATCTCCTCTGCGGCTTGTTGGGAGCGGCTGCCGCCTCTTTGCTTTTTTACACGGTTTTCAGGTAAAGTCATTTGGGGGTGTTTTCTCGTTGGCGTGATGCTGGCAGGGCGCTTCCCCGTCGGCTCGGGACGTTTCCGAAGGTTCCCGCTGTCCCCTCTGGCCTTCGGACTAGCGTTTCCCCCCTTCCCTCTCCAGCTGTAATTAGTTCCTCTGATTAACCTAACAGCGGTTTAATCTGAATTTGACCTTCTTTCCTGCACAAAAGGTCCCTCTTTTCTTTTTTTTTTTTTTTTTTTTTTTTTCCTTTTTTCTTTCTGTTAAATGATAATAACAGTTATAATAGAAAGTGCACCTTTCCCTTACACAGACGTGACAGGTTGTTCAGGCTCATTATCACAAATCACCGCTCGGTTTAACTAACCAGAACTAATGAAGTTTGTCGTTCTCGAAAGATGCAGATGGTCTGTTTAAATTAACAGGATGAGCTTCACCTATCGGGGAAAACCGTGAACCCGGTTTAATCGCGGCTCCCGGCGGAGGCGGATGGGCAGTTGCCTGCCGGTGGTACCCGAGGACCGGGGCGAGCATCGGTGCCGGCCGCCTTCCCCCGGCGGAGGTGCTGCCGGGGACCGGCTGGATCCCATCCGTTTTTCTCCGGACCTCTAACCTTGGGAGAAGAAAGGGAACAATCGGGATGCGCACGTGGTTTGGGGGGTTTTGTTAACCCCGCTCGTCTTTGATGTGCGAGTTCTGGCTGCTCTTAACCTCAGCCTGACCCATATTTGAGAGGATTATCGCAACCCGTACAAACAATTTCTGATGTTCTTTTGCAGGGAAAATAGGGCACGTTTTGAGGCTGCAAACAGCGGAATCTGAAACGATATCGGGGCGCTTCCTTGCCGAGATTAGTTTGACAAAAGCCCTTTTCTCCCATCCGCTTCCAGAGCCGCGTCGCCCCTCGGGGAAACCTTCCCAGAGAGCGAGAGCAACCTAGAAATAAAAGCAGGAATAAATGAGGGGGGGCAGATCCTGCGTAGCCCGAGAGCCCTGAGCTCACTTAAACTTCGGTCCGTGGCGTCCGTCTGTCCGGGTGCATCTTCGCTTTTTGCCCATTGCCTTTCACGTAGCAGTGCAGCAGCTCCCAAGCACACCTACTGGAATTGCTTAAGTAATTCCTTGATGTTTCTATAGGCATTTAGAGCGATTGCTTTTACTGTTGGGTAATACATGTAATTAAGTCGGCGTTATTTAATTTAATATCCTGTATTTTACAGCGTATTTGGGGAGCTGGAAGTGGCGCTGCCCTCCCGTGCACAGCGCCAGGCGCAGCGTCAGAGCACGACTCGTTTTGATTATATTAAAAACTCCTGCAAGGAGTTGCTAAAGGTTTTGAGTATTGGGTTCTGATTTTTTTTTTTTTTTTAATTGTGGTTATTCCCGTTATTACAGTTACTGTGAAGATCTGCCCCGCTTCTTAGTTCTAACTCCAACGTGACAGTTCCTTACGTGCCCGTTTTCTGCATATGAAATGATGCGATTGTTGCTTTAGAGAACTAAGAATACGGGAGGGAAATGACAGGCTAAATTTGGGAATTATTTTTACACTTCTAGAGGTTTGATTTTTTTGTTGTTGTTGTTTAATTGGATTTGGAAGATGTTGCTTCTGTCAAATTTAAAACTTGTGCAGAAGAACGGAAAACCTGGAACTGAGAAATGATAGAAACTATTAGGACTTACAGAAAATTACTTCATAGATACAAGGCACTGACAGGATCAATTATTCAGCCTAGCAGCGATTGATTTTTTTGAAATTAATTGTAAGGTATTGCGGGTCAGGTTCATTTACGAATGACAATGTTATATTTTTCCTTTCAAGCGCCTTAAAATTCATTTATTTTTTATGACATTCATTTAGCAAAAAAAAAGTTTTTTCTTTCCCTTACCATCTAGTTTTTTTAAAAAAAAAAATCTTTCAGAAGATGTTTACTGGCACCGACTGCATGAAAGCCGTAACTCTCTGAAGGCGACGTGTTTTGGTTTTAACCGGGCTTGTCCGTACTCACAAAGGATCTAAACCGGTCTATCAAATCCCCCCGCATTTTTGTGTTTTAATTAAAATTTAGCTGATGGGGTGACCCCCGCGAGGTACCAGAGGAAAAATAAGCACCTGCTCCTCTTGCCGCATGAAATGTGGATGTTAATATGAAAATATGTAGATGTTAGGAATACAAATAATTGATGAAGTACACATCCTTCGGGAGCAACACGGTTCAAGTGGCAAATCTCTCTCCTCAAACAATAGCCACCCTTCAGCGGGGAGGAAGCCATCTCTATGGTAATGGGGCTGATGCTGCCCTATTGATCGAGTGGAAGAAGACATTATACAATGTCAGTTGGGTTGTTACAATTTCATTTGTCGTCTGACCTGAACTTAACCTCTAAAACCTTTCTTTTCTCCCCACCAGCCGGGCAGGCTCGCCGTTTACCCTCGCGGGGTTTTTCCGTGCCTCCCAGCATCCCCGTACAGTAAATCTCTCCCTTTTTTTCCCACTGACTTATTTTGTTGAAGAGGCATTTCCCGAGTTTATTCCTCGGCAGGTCGGGACAATTTCTTTTACTGCTTAAGGAAAGAGTCGCCGTTCCCTCCGTGGCTGGGTGGTGTTTGGGATGTTTGGCGTGTGCAGGATTAGGATCGAATTTATTCCTTAAACAGATTTCTCCTCTGCCAGGTGATGGCTGGCGGGATGCTCCACACAGACACCATGGGGTTGATGGGAAGCAACCCCAACATCTTGTGTGTTTATATATTATAATATAATAAAATATAATATATTATTCATTTTGGGGGGGGGGGGGGTGTGTTTAAGCCCGGACTGTGCTTCTTAAAACTAAGTTATGTCAAACTGCATTGATGCAAAAAGCTCTGTCAGTAATCCAGACTATCGCCGAACGAGTGATTTACTCTCTTGAATTAGTTCTCAGATATGGTTTTTTTCCCCCTCTCTGCACAGTCTTAATAAATTGCTTGTAATTATCGTAAAATGGCATTTACAAAGAGTTTTCTCGGACTGCTTGTAACTGAAGCAAATAATTCATCTTTGCTTTGAAAGACGGGGGGAGCTGCTTTATGTTTTTAGGACGCAGCAAGTGCGGCTATAGGATTGTTTCTTTAAACAACTATTTATTTGTTTTACTGTGGGAGGCAAAGCATAGCAAGTTTACAAAGTAAACCAATTATCTTCTTACAATATGATTGCCAAAGTGTCATTTTCTGCACAGATGATGCATTCTTTGCATTCTCTATTGCAAAGAGAAATACGATGCTTTCCCCTTCCTTAAGTGCATTTTTATTTTCGGTGTATACCTTTCATAGCTTGGCTGTTTTGCTGTATCTAAATATACAAAGTTAATTTACTGCGGGGGCAGTAGCAGGGTAGAACGTGTCATTGCCCGAGTACTTCTGGTAAGTTTTTGCCAGCTCTATTCTGGTGGAGTTGCATATGGGTTTTTGAAAAGGGGGAAAATGTTGCATTAAATTAAGCAGTTCATGTCTCCTTGGTTTTCTGTTCTGGGTATCATGTTAAGTTTGGGACTTTTATATATGTGTATATATATTAATATAAATATATATATTCCCTGCCTCTTAAACCTTCCAGGCAACACACTATGGATGCATATGAAAACTGGAGCCAACTCTTCTCCCACTGCCAAAAAAAAGAAGCATTAGGCATGTTTCATAATGAAATCATCAAAATGATTTGATGATTTTGATATCATCAAGGTGTTTTGGACATGGCACTTGACCATCCTGGTGGCCCTGAGGTTTCTTGCTCCCGTGATGTGTGTCCTGGAGCTCTCTTGAGAAGGTCCCTGAGAAGGACCAGGCGCGTTGGAGCACCGATGGGTGCACGATGGGTCACCTTCGTGGTCTTCCCCAGAGGGACTTCATGGCTGATGCTCCCCTAAAACTAACTGGTGCTGGGAAACGTTGTCTGCTGCCTGCGACCAGTGGGGAAATACTCCGTGTCCCTCGGGTGTGTGGCTTTGCTGGAGCAGGAGTCATCCCCAAATAGTTTGACTCCTTTTTTGGGGGCATGGTTTGGGGAAGATGGAGGGTTAAGAGGGGAGCACTCCTGCCTGGTGTGCCGGTGCCCCCTCGGCCATCATGGGAAATTAAAATATTGGGCTTTGAGGAAGGTGGAATCTCCTTAGAGGGCATATTTGGATTTTTCGAGATTACAGATTATCGTAGATTACCGCCGTTGTAGCACAGCGTGAGGATCTTGGCTGTTTCAAAAGCAGCTATGCTTAGTAACAAGTAGTTACGAAGTTTTAGGAGGGAGAGAAGAAAGGAAGGTACTCAAGTATTAATTTGCTTTCAGAAGAATATCTACCGTGACCTCTGGCTAATTGATCGTACATATATATTATATTTTTCCCCTTGTCCCCATAATAAACCAGCACTGAGTTCAGTCTGTTTGAAGACGTTACCAAATCTGTTCATTTGCATTTTGCTCTAAAGTAGGCACATTAGGCTGCAATAACTTTGCTTCGTTTTGAAGGGGCGGGGGGGAAAAAGCAGGGCAAAAAACTCTTTCTTTTTTTTTTTTTTTTTTTTTTTTTTTTTTAAAGACTGAAGAGTCTTTTCTGACAGCTAGTCAGAGTTAGAATTAGTTCAAGGAAATGTTAATAATGCACTGCCTGGCTTAATCCCTTTGATATCACCAGGTATCCTCCTGTTCATGGGTTAATTGCTTTAAAAGCGGAGGCAATATTCTGAGCGGTGGGCCGCTTCACCTTTTCACAGCTGTTACCATTGAGTGACAACTAAATCCCATGTGTAAGATGAGGAAGAGCTCAATCTCCAATTGGGAGAAAATTTATGTAAACCGCAATCCCTTCAGAATGTGCGGAAGTCACAGACTTTCTTGATTTACTCTGCTTTTCCCAGAAAGCTCCATTGTTCCCTTCCCTAAGTCCCATCAACCCTTTGTAGCAGAATATCACAGCGGCGGCAGATAGCTTGAAATATATAAATGCTATCATAGCTCTGATTAATAGCGGCGCTTATGAGTCAAGTCTGATAACGGAGCAGCTCTCCACTCAATTTCAGATACCGCTAATGGAATCTGTCTCCTGCAATTGTAATGTGAGAAGGGCTAATTTGCCATGGAGCTTGGAGCTGTCACCAGCCGGGGATTGGGGGGTCAGATGGGAGCTGCCAGGTTTTTGCCCTGCAGCTTGTATCTCTCGCTTTGAATAGCGCAGCCCCCTGCCTGCCAGGGAGCTGATAGGCCGCCGGGGGGTTTATGCCACTCCGTACAATAGCGAAGGGCTGCATGGGCTGACTTGGTAATTGTGAAGCCAGCTCATTTTTATTTTATTTTATATTTTATTCTATTTTTTTTTTTTTTTTTACTTTTTTTTTTTTTTTTTTCTGCGGCTGCATAATTTCTAATAAGGGGTTTTAACAAATGTCAGATTAGGAAAAGTTTCTGCAATTACAAAAAAAAAAAAAAAAAAAACTTATAAAACATTTAAATAGCTAAAGTCGGTTCCTACCGAGGGTTGGGGTTTTGGAAGTAGGCAGCGGTTATTACGGGCGCCCAGGATAAAGGCGTACCTATTTTCTAGGGATTGTGAATCAAATAATGGGTCTAACTGATATACCTCTTCTGCTTGCAAAGACACTGGGAGAGAAGTTCTCATTTTTAATGGCTGGAAGCACAGTTTTACAACTCGCTCTTTAGCAAGGTGTGAGTGCGGGGTGATATTTATTAAAGCAGCGCAGCCCTATATGCGTTGTATCGATCTGTCGTGAGTTGTTCCACTCGTTGAACTGCTCTGGAATACCTTGACGTGGAGGTGTTGAATTTAATTACCAGAATTTCGTGGGAGGGGGCTGCTGCAGGCAGCGCTCCGCTCCGGCACGGTGGTGGGCGTCCAGGAACGTGCGAGCTTTGAGGTCGGCGAGTCCCGTTCCTCCTGAAGTCCCGTTGACGCGAAGGAGAAGGCGGTCGGTTATAACCAAAGTACCCGTTTTGGGGTTTTTTTTGATGGCGGTCCTGCCCGTTTGCTTGGTTTCTGTTCTCTCCTTGTGGCCATGAAGACTCGAGCAGGAGAGGCGAGCCAAGCCGTGCTCTCCTACCTCCTCCTCCGGCGCCGGGAGCGGAGGCTGCGGGCAGGGCTTAAGTGGCTATTCAGCTCCAGGTCCTTGAGGAAGAATAAAATCTGGTTTGCTATTCCCTGTAGTACCTGTGCTGGCTCTTCAGCGCTGAGAGCAAGAGAAACTGCCTTTTGTCCATCGAGTGGTTGTGACTGAGAGGCAGGCAAACCCAGAGGGATTGGGGTTTTGGGGGATAATTGTTATTACTTAGGTCCTAAGCTCGTGTTTGGATTTTTATTTGTGTTTTATTTTTAAATAGTTTTTCTATTTCAGCACCAATGCACGTGCCCACTTAAAATTTATCTGTGGAAAGCTTGGTTGTCGAGTCTTCTAAGTCCCATGCTTTTTAGCCTACATCAAAAAAATTTGTTTTTTTTATAAATCAGACAAGTGAAACCTCTTAAATTAAATTCAGAACATTAAATCTACAATGCACTAGTCGCTTATACCGTGAAATAAAAATACATTGAAGGGATATATCTTTGCTACTGCAAAGCGAAGTCACAGCATTGCAGAGGCAGAAGTCGCTGGTGATGCGCAAAAGTACAAGGAACCGCCAACATCAGGGTCATCATCTGCAGGTGCAGGGAGAGACTGAAATTAAAAAAAATCCATTCATTAGTCTATTAGTGGAGATTTTAAAAAGCGGGAGAGTTTTTTCTTATTCCGTTGACTAAAAAAAAAAAAAATAATGTGAGGCTGAGATCTGCTACCTGTAAAGTTTTGGAGGGAACAGAAGGCAGAAATAATTGCCTTATTTCATTAGGTACAGATAGGTGTTTCCAGTGTTTAATACATCAGCTTCAATTATAAAACATTCTGATTATCTTATTTTTCTTCTTTATGAATCCAGTGCACTGAAGGTTTCATTTAAAGAAAATATTTTAATTAAATTCCAGTTCCCATACCAATCATTTAATAAGTTTTTGCAAATTATTAAATATAAAATGTCTGCCATTATTTTCTAAATAAAAAGTAAAGACACTGATCGAGTTCTTTGTTAAATGTGTATAGATGTAACCTGTGCTTTTGGCTAACAAAAAGTTTTACCAAACGTAGAGGAGAGGCTAAATTTTAAATTGCAAACTGACATGTTTTAGTGACTGCCACCTAATGAGAAGCTAAAAAGTGTAATTGCAAAACCAGATTAAAATAACTAATTTCAATTTTCCCAATTGTTCCTGCAAACTCTTAATAAAAACCCTGTGGCTAAAATATTCCTGATTAAAGCAAGTTTCTGCTGCCCATGTCCTTGAAGCTGAGGCCCAGCCACACATTCTTTCACTTGGGTGCCTGAAAAGGAAAACAAAAATAATAATATTTTTTTTCCAGTCTTTTCCTTTTATGTTTAGGGATGCCATGGGAAAATATTTCTCACAAAGGACTGCGTGACCTCTCATTTGCTGACTGTTTCTGTCCCTTCCGAGTGCATTTTCAGATGATGGGAATTTCTGCCCATGTTCAGAAGATTATAGTCGGTCGACTGATAGGAAGGGACCTTCTTCCCCCTTGTTTTATCTTGATAACGTGCTCCATGTGCTTTCAGCAGGTCTTGCCCCAAACTAGTTATTTTGCAAAATCAGAGATACAAGCTGTTCCCTTGGCTTTTCCTCCACGTAAGATAAACAAGCGCAGAAGGCAGCTTTTATTCAAGCTCGGTGCTTCGGTCCTTCCCAAAGTGGGCCCGGCGTTGGCAGCTGTAATACCCCGGGAAGAAGTTACGAAGACTCTCCCACTCTTGCGTTGGCTGCAAATGTTTTCTTCTTTCATGAGCTGATTTCTGTGCGCCGAGGCTGTTCCGATGGCAGGGTATTACTACTCTGAATGCTCTCTTCTAGGTGACCCAGCCCTCTTCCCGAAGAGACCGTCCTTACCTAGCCCAAGCCCACAATCCCCTCTCCACTGGACAGAGCCTTATAGCAGGGCTTTGCCCACCTTTTATTCTTTTCAAAGCCCATCTTCTTGAGGGAGTCACTGCAAGGTAGCTTTATGCTGACACCGTGTTGACAGATGAACACCGGCTGGTTATTACTATTGCCATGGCTTCGTTTTTGGCAACCCATTGATCCTCTTGCTCCAGTCATCTGTTCTTTCTCATACCGGTTCCAAAGACTGGGGGAAACGTCCTGGCTTTGGGAGAGCGGGAAGCTACCCTCCCTGCTCCCCAGAAGCAGTGGGATAAAGCCCTCCTAGATGTTGCTTTTACATGAGGCCAGTTGAGGATCCAGCCGTCATGGGTCTTTGCCTTGTTTTATGGAGCACCTCAAACTGTATGTATTTGAAAAATGCGTTCAAAGGCAGAAGCATGAGTAAAAGTCACGTGAGGATAAATCTCTGCTGCTGGCTGTTCCGGAGCCCTGATGTGCTGTCAAAAGGACAGACAGTGTTAAGCAAACAAAAGGTGTTTTCAGGAAAAAACCCAACTGTTTCCTGACCACAGTGCACCTGCAAGCCTCCAGCCACTGTAGATGGAAGAGTGTGGGTCTCCAGGCTGGGTGGAAGAGACTGGTGTCTGTGTGTTTGCTTCTTGTCCGGCAAGGCTTCACTGCAGGAATTATTTGCAGTGTCTGTGTCAGACCTGGTGTTTGATTTTGGTGAGGCATGTGTCTATGTACCACAAGAAAACCCCTTCTTGCCTTCCACACAAATGGCTTCTTGGTCTTGTTCCCTCTCTGTCTCGACACTGGTAGTTGGGTTATGGAGCCTTTGGGAAGTCTCCTTTTCCTCTTGTGTTAACCTTCTTCCACAACATACTCTGTCTTAACCACAAAAATGGTATCTATGCCTGTAATTAAAGCAGCCGTTATCTTCTGGCTTCCTAACGTCCTGCTTCCTTATGCAACATGTTGTAGATTGCACTGTCCTCCTTTGCAAATCTTTTCATCCTCTTTCTTGGCTTCAAGCTTCTTGACCTCGGGTCCAGAGTTCTGCCCCATCCCTTTGCTCTTTCAATTCTTCCCGTCTCTATTTTACCGTTATCTTTGTGCCTTTTCTGTTCTTTCGTCTCTTTCTGCCTTACCTGACTAAACACCCACCAGTGTCTTTCCTACCTTGAAATTCTTCTTTGGTCCAAAGCGTTGTAGGTGGCTGACCTGCGTTGTCCGTGCCTGAGTTGCTTTGTCACCTCCTTGGACACTGTGTGGGTTTGGGGGCCCATCTTGGTGCCAAGGCAAGAGAAACACAGCACAGTGTCACTCTGTGCTGGGAGAAGTCCAAGAGGCTGCCAGGTGGCAGAGTGCAGTGGTGCGTGGAGATCCTCGTGTCGATCAAAATGAGCAGTATAACATTAGCCCAGCCACAAGGTAGGGTTGATTTAATTTGGCCCCAGCATCACGCTGATATAGTTGCATGGATTCATTTCTGCTTGTCCTGCTGGTGCTACTTTGCACCATGAACTGTTGCATGGGGTGGACCTGCTGGATGTGTTTGGGTTTTTTCTGCCAAGTGGTCTTCATCCTCATCTGGAAATACCTGCTCTGATTGCTTTCACTTCCAAGGGTGTTTCCTTCTGAATCAGCAAACTTGTAAATCTATCACTTCCATTGCTGGCAACAGAATCGGCAAAATCTCTTGGTCTCCAGCTTGCCTTTCCTAAAGCTACTGTCTTGATGTTCTTCAAGAATGCAAGACATTTCCATTTGATTTTTTTAGCGTCTAGTATACTTGTAGGAGCTTGGTGCTCCGTGCATGCAACATGCTTTCACAAAGTCAGCTTAGCAGCCTGGCTTTCCCATGAGTTTCACAGGGAATGAAAGGCAACTCCGGCTCTGTTGACAAACAGATCTGTGGACTCTGCTTAGTGCTAGATCCTGACCCTGCACTGCTCGGTGAGCAGAGGTGTCCTCTGTCCCACATAGCTGGGATAAGTCTTTAAGCTTTGGGTTGAGTAGCTTTTGCTTAAGCCTTATTTCATAAAACTTGAATCGCAGGTTTGAGACTTTTTATCAAGAGGATGGGATTTCTTTCATCTCATTTGAACTCTAATGATACGCTTGAGTCTTTTCTGGGAAAGACAAGGAGAATTGGTAAATGATTGGGACATTTGCCTAAAATGCTGCTTTTCATCCAAAGGTTTTCGGGAAGGTTGTTTTACCTTTTTTTACCTTATTTCCCTGCAAGGATTTCAACGGGATTTACGAAGTTGTTTCTTTGTAACTAAAAGTTTGTGCTGTTTAAAGGGTTTAGTCAAAACTTAGGGATGTTGCGTAGTGAGATTTGTGTGTCGGGGGATCTCTGGGCTTTTGAATACACATGGCCCTGCTGCCCTTTCCTGGTATTTTTCTTTAGGAGCAGAAACCACTCCTGGCTAGATTCCTGCACACTCCATCTCATCTTTCCTTTTTCTATTTGGGTGCCACATCTTTCTAGTAACAGGGAGGAGGAGAGCACAACCCTTGGAGGAGATGGACTCAGGGCTGCTGGGCTGGCTTGGTAGCAGAACTGACGGAGCAGCCTTCGTGCCTGTGAATGTCTTTTCTATGTGCAACTGTGTGATTTTGAAGTGTTATATTAATGCAGTGAGTGACAGGTCTTGCCTTGGAGAATTTCATGCCAAATGCCCGAACCTGTGTTGAACCACAGTGAAGTTTAGACGTTGGAAGAGTCCACCATGGTGGCATGCGTTAGTGAGCACAACAGTAGATACTAGCAGTTTGCCTGATTTCCTGCAGAAGAGGTTCCATGTCACCTTTCTTCAGAAGCTTATGGGGTACTTTGCAGACACAGATTTGGTCTGAAATGGTCCCATCTGCTGTCAGTTGAGAATTTTCAGACTTTTCTTTCCCCTTCCATTGATTTTTCAAGACCCCTTCCTACAATCTTGATGCTGAAGCTCTGTGTCACGCTGAGCTTGTCTCGGTCTGACCTCGGACACCTGAGAGTTGGTTTCTTTTTCCCTTCTGTTAACTGAACTGCCTTACTTCTTGCCCTCCAGCTACCTCCCGCAGCTGCAGATCTCAAAATGTTTTACAAAGGAGACAAAAATCCTTAGTCCTATTTTGCAGATACCTGGGGCAACAAGAGCAGAGTGGCTTGTCCCAGACCACCCAGCACGACGTCTGATGTTGGTGGCAGGAGGAGGAACACAGACCTGCTCTTCCCAAGCCCTCATCCCAGTCCTTTCCTCCCTGTGAACCCTGCTTCCCACTTTTAATGGGTTAAAAATTCCTGTTCTGACTGCACAAGCCCTTCTTTGACATCTATAGAAGGAGGTTGGCTGTACGGAGGTCGTTTTGGGAAGGTGGAAAGAAAGCGTAACTAATGAGAGGAGCCCTTGCTAGGGAGTGCTCTGCCAGCAGCTCCCTCACCTCTCTTCGTAGGGGCTGTAGGTTTTGTTTACTTGGTCTCCATTTATCTTAGAGTTACGTGAGGAACCCCATAAGCAAGTCCTGCATGGATGACCACTCTCCGATCTCTGATGGGCAGAACAAGCCACCTGGGGACTTTGGCTGTGCTAGAGGATATGGCCAGTATATAGGGGCAAATTACACGGGTAGCTTGATGAAAAAATTGGTTAGCTTATCATCATTTTGCTTTAAGCCTCCTGGAAACATTAGGACTAAATGGAAGTGTGAGTACCTGAGGTGGGACTAGAAAAATACCCGATTTGTGGTAGAGCCTGGCTTAGTCTCACAGTGGGACGGTGAATTTCTGGAGAGGAGCTTTGATCATAGCCACAGCTATTTCTGTCTTTGGATAAGGCGTAATTGAGCTGGTTGTGGTGCCCTACGTGGCATCTTTTCAGGGTGACTTCTTGAAGGGGAGACCTTCCATGCGGGCAGAGCCAGAGCTGCCCCCGATGCGACTGGGTGGGAAGAGCCACTATTGCAGAGCAGGCATAATAGGTTTGCCGGGCTAAATCCCACCTCGTGGGCTCCCCGCGCCGGCTGCAGCATCCAGCCAAGTTGGGCAAGTGATTCTGTGGGGAGCGTGTGCCATAATCCCGTCCGGGAGTCGCAGAGGTGCCTGGCTTTCAGGCTCGCGGCCATCCCAACGGCGGGTGCTTCACCCGCTCCCTCCTGCTCGCCGGAGCTGACACCCGTTTTCCCCGCTCCCGATCCCGGCGGGCACCTCTCCCTGCTGGGACCATGGGTGCCGCAATCCTCGCCTACCCCCGAGACACTAAACATCCCCCCTCGGGAAAGCTCTGCTAATGCTGTCCATCGTGAATAGCTCTAATCCACTCTTTATTCAGCACCCTGATGAATTTAAGGCTGCACCCTTGCTGGCGTCTCCTCCAGCGGAGAGTATCCCATTAGAGGCATGACTCCCTGGCTCGGCGTACCACGACCCGCTGGGCCATCGCTCATCGGGGTTTCTGAACCAAATTCAATACTGGAAGTTTTCACGGCGCTTGCGAGAAGAAGCCGACTCTTTGGTGTTGGGTGGCTTGCAAATAGACAGGGCTGGCTAACGCCTGTTCTTCCTAATTGCAATTCTTTGCGAAGAAATTATTGGGAAGATATTAACCATATAATGTTTTGGCAGGGTGCTGGGTGGCAGTCATCATTTCTGCTGCTACAGTATGTTAAAAAAAAAAAATTAAAAAAAGAAGGACAATAAAGTAGGCTTTTTTGTTGGAAAAGAAGATTTCATGTTATCTGTGTTTGCAGGCTTTCTGGCTCATATGCTGGAGGAATCCTTGCTGCGGGGGTGTTTTCATTTTCTCGTCTAACATGGCAGTGGTCCATCGCGGCGGAGGTTTTTAGCTTAAACAATCTGTTTGTGGGGCTGCTGATGGCTCTCACCGTGCATTTTGAGGAGGCATCCACTGCAAAAGAGAGATCAAAGGTAAAACATCTCAAGGAAAGTGAATAGTTCTTTATTTTTTTTCAATTAGTTATCACGCAGCTGTTTAATTTCCTATTCATTTAGTGCTGGTTTAGTTTTGTTTAAATAAAGAAGGCCAAATTTTGGGACTTGGTTCAGCAACCGTGCTGGCTGGTGTCCATCCCTGACCTACCTGGATGTTCAAAAGTGCCAAACACTGAAAAACGCATCCACTTTGCTTAAGGGTTGACTTGGGACCTGTTGGATGGGTTTGGGGTTGGTTTGTTTTAATACACACAGGGTAGAAACAGGAGAAGCAAAATCATTTTCATCTAAATGTTTTAGTGTAAAGTTTGGTTTCCTGCATCAAAGACTCAAACTAGGCTGTTCAAGTTCTTGTTTTCAGAACTGGTATTTTTCCTTGGGGTAAATAGATATATTTTACAGAAAACTCCATCTAGTTAGAAACCCAGGATTTTACTGAAAAACTGAAATAACCAAATTTTCAATCAGTTCTTCTTTTGAAATTAAATGTGCTCCTAAAATAATGGCATTGTTAAATACAGAGACTTTACATTTCATGCTATATTCTCTACCTTATAAACAGACTAGGCAGCCAAATGATATTTTTACTCAGCAGTCTTGTTCTTTCTACTTCTATTTGCCTGAACATCTGATCTCTTCTCCTCTCACAGACTTGCCTGCTGTGATTCCTGTAAATTGTGTGAATAAAAGGATTGTTGTTGGGCTAGGCTAGAATTTCAGGAGTCCGCAGTGGTAGTTTACTCAGCTTCGTGAGTTCTCAAATAACATGTTTTATCAGTGGTTATAGAGACCTTGTTTCGCCATTGGATTTTTTTTTTTTTTTTCTTTTCTAGTGAGTACTGTCCCAAGATCCCTACAACCCGAACTCCACAAAGATGGAGTTGGGCATTTTCCAACCTGCTTCCACATTTCACGTGCCCAATTTCCAATGGGATTTTCAGATGAGATTTTCAGAAGCAGTTAAGGAGCTTGTTTCAATGTTTTTTGGGTGTCTGGCATCCCACACCTTGAAGAAGCCAGGCTGCCAACAGCAAGCTCACAGCGCTTTTCATATATCAGATGGTCGTGCAAACATCTTCAGGGGTGTGCTTGGAGTTCATCAATATACTTGAAAAATTACTGAGGTTGTTCTGACTCCCACAGGGCAGCTCTGAAGCCTGTAAATGTTTTTCAGAAGTTAGGGCAGGTGTTTTCATGGCAAGGCAGCATCCACCGTTGAATACTGGGCAGTCAATTAAAAATTACCAGGTGATCCCATCACCACGCCAAGGCAAGTGTTTGCATCTCACAGGCCATCCTCACCAGTGACTGAAATAAGGAGGGGCGATGATCTGATGGTAGATGGAAGTGCCGTCCTCCTTGGGGATGGCTGGGGAGGTGAGGATGGGTTGTCGGCTCCTGTCCAGCAATGTCTGCGGGACTCTGGTGGCTTGTTGCCCACCGAGGGGCTGCCCTGGGGCATGGCTTCAGGTTGTAACATGGATCAAGTGGCCAGTGATGGTGGAAGAGGAGGCAAATTCAGAGGAGGAGCAGTGGCCAGTGGTGTACATGGCACTGACCCAAGGTTTCTACCTGGAGTTGCTCTTGTAGCCTCGTCCTCCCCCACTGAACGAAGAGGACTCGGCACTGGTTTGATGGTGTTGGGACAGAGCAGAGCATATGGCAGCATGGGGCAGAGAGAGGCTTTCCTTAGCATCAGCCAGGGATGGCCATGGTACCAATAACGAACCTGTGAATAATCCTCAGTGAGTACCAGAAATACCCTTGCACCGTGCTGTATAGTCTGGATACATTACCCATTTTATCAGAAAACTCTTTCAAAGATGCTTGAAAATGAGCTTTTAGACTAATTCCCTTGCTTAGGAAGTTTGTGCTGCCCTGACTTTAGCCCTCTGTGCCTGAAGAAGAGGAAAAAAATAATTCCTGTTATATAAAATGAAGTCTCTGTACATAATGGCATTATTTTAGGGTATGGCTTCTGAAAACTTTGCATCCTTTGGGGTTAGCTGCTGGGCAGTCTCCCCTGTGTAGCAGGGGTTCAGGAATTGGACCCCGGTGCATCGTTACGACATGATGGTGCTACAGATGATCTCTGTATATGTGGAGACATAGCCGTTGTTGCGTTGGATGCTTCTTAAATAATGTTTTCTGTTAAACAAATGAAATCTCCCTGTAAATAATCAAAAATAGCCTGCGTTACCTGTGTTATAATTGATCGGTGCTCACCAATGTATTTGCCTGTCTCCTGCAAGCATGCTGTGGGCTGCACTGGAGCTCTTTTGGTCTCTGGATGTTTTTGCAAACCATAAAGAGTAATTGTGAATGCGTTTGGGTTTTTTTCCCGTTTCAGATCTCTAAACTTGGTGCCTTTTGCTGTGGGCTCAGTTTGTGCAATCAGCACACGATAGTGCTTTATATCGCTTGTATTGTGCCTTGGGTTCTCTCCCGGCTTTTCAGAAAGACGGTACGTATTTTGCTGACCCGTGCCTCTGTTTTTGTAAGGCAGTGAGTTTTTCTTCTTTGCAAGCACTCGTGCCACTTTTATGTTGATGTACAAACAGGGACAGTCAGTGGTCTGTCTAAACTAGTCAGTCATAACCCACCGAAGTTAGAGTCCATCAGTCTGACGCCAGAGCCACCGATCACAATTTAGGGCCCGTGCTCACACCAGCAATTGGTGACCTGCCCGTGTCTCCTGGCACAGGAGCGCTCTGCCCCACCTGCTTGCAGATATCCTGTGAGCAGCTACGAGACCGATACTTGGAGCTAAAAACCGCTCAACGTGGACGAAATAAGAGCATGTTCAATGACCTACCAAACAGGAAGGCAGATCAATACCTGTTGGTGAGAAGTCACAGCCACGTACAGTCTGGGCACTGCTTCTCCTGGCTGACGGCACTGGCTTTCTCGTGGCATCAGCTCATTTGGAGATGAGTTTCTGTATGTCGATTCCCTGGTGGCAGCAAACGAAAGCTGTGTCCGCTCATTGCAGAGCACCTTGCAACTGCTGTTGATGGTTGAAGGCTCAGCCAGAATAAGCAGCACAGCAATAAGGCTGCAGATGCTTATCTTTAGGGAAGTCTTCTTCAGCATCTTCTTGGGACGTGCCTCCAGCTCTGATGCAGCCAGCACTCGTGAGTCCTACAAGAGATCAGCTCTCGGGTGAAGAGCACCTTGCTCGTGCCAGCTGGGAAAGACCAAAGGAATGCTGACCTGCGGTGAAACAGCAAGCTCCTGATCTGGTCAAATATGTCCCTTTCATCTCCTACCAGAGATCCCATTCTCAAGATGTTCCTCCTTCTACCCCTCTTTTATTGAGCTTGCTAGCTGTGTAAGAAGGTGAAAACACCTTTTTGCATGCTTGGCTTATGAAGGTGATATGCATCTGTCTGGATGCTCTTGTATTCCGTAGGTAATCTGTGAGTCAGTGCATCAGGCTGGATGTAGACATGTTGTAGAAATTCTGCTTTGCCCTGAAAACAAGCTCCACATCTCAATGGTGCAGATGCTCTGATCACTTTGCCCTGAGAAGCCTCCATCTCCTCCTCCTCTCTCTTTTGCCCCACTGAAGGTCACAGTTGGGCAGGTTTCTGCCAGGCCGGTCCTGCCTGTATTTTTCCACCCTCAACCTGATAAATCAGGTGTGGTTGTGAGTAATGGCACAGGGTATAACAGCCTGGACTGAAGCACGTGAGCTGCAAGAGATAAGATGCAACTCAGGCGAGCTTGATCCAAATTCTGTTCAGTATCTCCAGCAAACCCCTTTCTGACTATATATTTCTTTTAACACAATGAAAACTCACTTCTGCAATATATTTGTGTTCTTTAAACAGAGCTTTTTTTTTTTTTTTTTTCCAACTAGGGAGGTCCAGAGAGGCCTCTGTGATTTCCAGCAAGGACAGTCCTGTGCTAATATAATATTCCTGGGAAATACTTTAGCCAGCCCAGTGGTGCCTGCTGCAGAAAACCACCTGAGAAGAAGGGTATTTGATGGAAAACAGTGACCTCTTAAGTAAAAAAGAGCCAGCTTTCTTCTGAAGGAACTCTGGCCACCACCGTTATTAAGCTACTTTTTCTGCTCTGTAGATCATCATTCTGAATGGTGCCTCTTCCCCATAACCCCAACTGCTGAAGAAGTGCTTTGATTGACAGGGCAGTGGCTAACGATAAAGCAAGCGTGCAATATTCTAGGGTGGGATTTTCCAAAGCACTTAAAGGAGTTAGGCACAGAAGTCCCTTTGAAAGTCTTGTCTTCCTGACCCCTTAGGCAGTCTTGAAAATCCCACCCCAAAAGTTGGCCTATCCAATTTAGCCAGCGTAATCGCGATAAAGTAAATGGCAAAACTGACTCCTGATGATGGTGATGATGTGTGTAGTTGTACTAGAGCAGCATTTTTTTTTTTTTTGCCAGATGGAATACCAGCCAACTCTTAATCGCTGCAAAGTGGGTTATCTCAGCCTTGCAGTGCTTCAGCCATCTATGCATGTCATGCCATGATTTAAATGTGAAAGATGCAATGAGTATGATACTCATGAGTCCTAGCTAATATTATTTGCTTCACTTAAATTTCACCCTGCCATGCAAAGGAGATCAGTTTGATGCAGTTTCCTAGTAATCCACAAAATCGTAAGGTTTAACATAGCATTTTGTAGGGACTTACTATAAATTGAGAGATCAGCTCTGTGTAAATATATTTGATGTTTTTTCTTTATCTGTTCTTGAAGTTCCAGCGTGATTAAACTAAAATAAACATTGTTATGCAATATGACATATTTTGGTGCAGGAATTGTCCCTAGGCCATTTGCTGAAGTTGGGTTTATGCTTCTTGGCTGGTTTGCTGCCTTATCTCTATCTGCCGGCTTCGTCCTACCTCAATCGAGCCCGTTGGACATGGGGAGACCAGACGACTTTTCAAGGATTTTTGACCCACTTTCTCAGGGAAGAATATGGGACATTCAATCTGGTAAATAAAGGTCATTTTCTAAATGACTTTCCTTTAACTTATGCAATAGCAGAACCTTTCTATTTGTGATGATTAATGGCTGCAGGGGAAGAAATTGAAAATGTTTTCTTTTTTAAAAACTTGTTTCTGATTTTGACCTTCTGATCTGTCAGGTTTGCTGGGAATGGATCACATAGCTGGGAAAGCAAAGAAATAATTCTCTTTGCCTTTACGGGGTGAGCCGTATTATTTACTGGGAGCTGTACAGGTGTCTTGTAAGAGCCCAAAGAGCAAACTGTGCTAGAGGGAGATGGCAACATCAAGTTTTGTATTTTTCTTGTTTTAAGACAAATAATTGTCTTACTTTTTTTGTTTTAAACTCAGCTATTTAAAGAGCAAGCAGTTTTCGTTGCTGTACCTTCAAAAAACATTCCTTTTAATTGACTTAATACTAATATTGAATGTAAATGAGTGGTAGGTTTGAGGGGTCTCAGAACCCCCCGATGAGTTATTGACAGGTCTGTGCTCTTTCCAAGGGAGGGAGGTATTGCATGGTTGCTTGCAGAGTGCAAGGTTTGCATCTGCCTCCTCCAGCCCTGACTTAGATGTTTGGCACTGGCCACCCAAGGAAAGCAAACGCCCAGCACCCCTCTGTCCTTCTGCTTCAGAGATTTCAGTGCAGAGAGCTGGGAAGTCGCACCACTGGGGGGAAAAAAGAGAAAAAGGTATGGTTTACATATTGTGTCACTCTGTGGGGTCTTGAAGCCCCATGTCCTCAGAAATTAAGCCCCCTTATCCAGCCAACCTGACACAGCGAGCACGGTTGCCATTCCATTACAGCCTTCTCGGAGAGCTGGGTGGCTGTAAGATGTGAGGCAAAAGGCTTGATAATTCCTGCTGCTGCCACTTAATCTTTCCAAAACTCCTACAGAGATAAGATCCACCCTCTGAAGGACTTGGGAGATTTCCCCCGTTGTCCTATTCCCAGCTGTCTCCTGAGAACAAGACTCCATTGGGCAGAGCAATACCAAGGCATGCAAATCCCTTAACTCCTTTCTCCATCAAATGTGATGAATTCAAGTTGATGTTCAGGAGGCTTAGGGATGGACTGCGTGTAATCCTACACCACAAATCACATTTACGATGAACTTGTCTGAAACAGGAGCAATAAATGCGGCAAAATCCAAGCATTTGGTCCCAACGCCAGTTGGGATAATGCCAGAGCCCTGCCTGGATGGACAGACAGCCCTTGCGTCCCACGGCTCCGTTTTAAGGGCAGGCAGGGTCAAAAAAAAACCAAACAAAGAAAAAACCCGGGCGGGGGTTCCACCTGTAAGCCAAGGGTCAGAAATGTCATCTCCTGCGAGGGATGTGTCTGAGGCCAGAAGCCGTCAGCTGCCAGCGAGCTGGGGCTCTGCAAGAAACAGAGGTAGCAGTGGTGCTTCAGGAGCTGTGGGCTGGCTCTCCATCCTCTAACACTTCTATTTTTTACTTAATTCTTGAATGCAATTAACTATTCCATTTTTACTGAGATTAAATACTCCTTCCAGACCTCCTGGATCTGTTTACCATATCTTCTATCTGGTAGCCACCACTTTTCCAACAAGCACCTATGAAGGTAATTCCTTACCTCCGCCGAGCATCTCTTCTTTCCCAGACTTGTGCCATGGATTGCAAGTCTCTGCAATAAAAATTCTCATCTATCTTATATAAATCTCACACAACTCTGCCTCCATCAGGGCAGAGGAGACAGGGGCGAGTCTGGTAGCCAAGCAGGAATTGAGACCCACGTGCTTGTCTCAGGCTGCGGGGAGATGTCCCAGAAAATAATTGCACCGTGCAGACACAGGACAGGAGGACACGGCCTCAAGTTGCGCCAGGGGAGGTTAAGATTGGATATTAGGAAACATTTTTTCACTGAAGGGGTTGTCAAGTGTTGGAACAGGCTGCCCAGGGAAGCGGTAGAGTCACCATCCCTGGAGGTATTTCAAAGATGTGTAGACATGATGCTTAGGGACATGGTTTAGTGGTGGACTTGGCAGTGTGAGGTTTACGGTTGGACTCGATGATCTTAAAGGTCTTTTCCAACCTAAATGATTCTGTGATTCTGTGATATAGTGGAGATCATAGCTAAACCATATGATGTGCTTGAGTTGGAGAGTAATGGGTTGGTAGCACCTTGAAAAAATGCTGTTCCAGGTGGTAAATCCTGCACAGTGGCACAAGAACGTGGGAGGAGATCTTGCAGTGAAGGTTTGAGCAGAGTTTGTTGTCTTTTTGTTGTTTAAGCAATTCTTGTTCCCTTGTCACCTTGGGGTACCACCTGAAGGGGTTTTGAGTAACCCTGCATGCTCAGAGCTCTGCAAACAGAAAACGAAAAGACTTTTCCTTGCCCCAGTGATATGGCAAGCAGCGCGTGGGTTTCTCATGGGTTTTCTCTCTTTTTAATCTAGGCCAAGTCCGAGACAGGATCCAGTATGAGAGAGATGCTGGTGTGAGTAAAATCTTGACAGTGCCTTTTAGTGGAGAGAAACCTGCTGCTGCTGCTGGCATTTTGGCCAAAGTGGCTCCTGTCCTGCCTTTCCTTGGCTTGGTCCAGAGCTGGGGCCATGCGTGTCTGGGGCAGGGACAGCACGCTTGTCCGTCTGTCTTCCCCACTGGAGGAAAAATGCTGGATCCCCCTCCCCAGCGATTTTTCATTCAAAATCCTGACACGTAAACCGAGCTTGTTCCCATTTCTGGTAGACTTAATCACAGCAGAATGGGAATATGTTATGTTGTGCTTATTCCCTGCTTCTCTTGACACTTTAATTGAGTGCAAGGGGCGATTTGGGGATGACGCATCCATGCACTAATTTCTCCGCAGTTTTCAGCTGGCGCAGATGAAGTCGGAGCTCTCCCTTCCCGTCCTCGCCCTGGCACTCGTGGCCTGTGTGAGCACAGCACTGCCGTAAGTTGGAGGAGAATATTTGCTCCGATGTGCATTTTCTTACTGGCTGCATGGGCAGCTTTCTTTGCCTTCTGCTTGCTGGTGCAAAAATTTCAGCAGTTGGCTGTGGTCATGTATTAATTAAGAGCGAAATATCCCTGCTCCTGGTAAGCCAGTGGCTTTGTAGATGGCAAGCTTAAAAAGTCTTGAAATCCTGATGGTTTTGTGCTTTGAAAACAGAAGTCTCATAAATTACAAAGGTAAAGAAAGGCTCATCAGCTCCTTGTATTAAATGCATTTAGGTATGCAGAGAGATGGTGGGTTTCAAGCACATATAACTTTTGTCTCCTTTTTCATCCTGCCACTATGTTATTTTTTTAATAGGACAAAGCAGCAGAAATCACCCGTGATCTGGCTTTTCACTGGAATGCTCTGTCTTTATTCCCTTTTCTTCGCTTGGAGAGCAAATTTGGATATTACAAAACCTCTGTTTCTGGGCGTGGTAAGTTGCACTCCAAAAATTTGCTCTGCCGTGTTAATTTTCGGAAGAAGCCTTAAACCCACCTACTCAGGAGCAGGTGGCTGTCTTGAAAGCTGCGCAAGGCGCAAAAATACGGCCACTTATTCTGTTTCCTTCTAGCCGGGGAAACAGAAATAGCGTCTCTGGGGTTTTGTTTCCTAGGTGGAGCGATTCTGGCTGCAGAGCAGTGCCGTGGTGGCTGTGCTGGCAGGGCTGGGGCTGGCTTCGGTGGGAAGCAGCGTGCTGGAGGGCAGCCGGGCGCTGCCGTGGCTGGAGTGGCTTTCCGCTCTCGCTCTTGTCTCTTCTCAAGTTTGGGCAAATTACAGGTAACGAATCCCCCGGGCACTTGTCTTGGTGTAGCCTCGTGGGGCTGCGGGGTGCCGTGCGGTTGGGGTGCTGCTGTAAATTTCCTCACCCTGCTGCTGGGGTTTCTGCCCTTGTCTTGACGTGGGAAAGGGTGTTGTCGCATCCCAGCTAAGCTTACATGGTCACAGCCTGCAGGGCTCCCTTCTTTGATCTCCCTCAAAATCATCAAGCACCAACTCCAGGCTGTAAAATGGCGGTGTCGTGTAGTTTGCAGGAAGAAAACTCTGTAGATATGTAAACTTATAAATGAAAGAAACTCGTAAATCTGTGCTTTATTTCCTAAGGAGGTTTGCAGAATTCATTTGACCTGAACAGTCACCTTCTCCTTCCCTTGCTTTGCTTCAGGTTTCCTTGTGCCCTGGGGTTTTTCTTTTTTTTTTTTTTTTTTTTTTTTTTTCCTTTTTGAAGAGTTAGATCTGTAGTATAGGGCTTCCTTATCCCATAACCACGCTGAAGACTCTGCAGTGGTTTGGGTAAGAATCAGTGTAGTAGCAGCAGGGATGATCCGGTAGAGTTTGACTAACGAAGCGTAGCCTTCATACTCGGGAATCCTTCCTTCGCACACATCTTTTCCCAAAGGCTGGTCCATAGGTGAGCCAGCCATAACTCATGTCCTGAGCCATGTCATGGAGTGTCCTCTCCTTGAATCCATATCTGGAGTGTGTGCGCACACAGCTGTGTAAGGAAAAGGACCTAATCTCAGGTAATGTAAATCTACTTCTGCCTGATGCTAGAAAAACTTGGCTTTTTAATGCTTAATTAAAAGGATGGGGAGGATTTCAAATACTTTACAGAACCATTGTTATGCTGGCATTTCCAGCACCGACTAGTAAGTCTTTAGGTTTAGCCCAAGAAAAAATTAGAATGAGGGTGAAGGCGTGCAATGAGTGTGTATTTTGGCAAAACTGTAGTGGCTTATGTCTCTGGTGCTGGTTTCTGGGGGACTGTAGTCTAAATGATTCATTTCTATATCTCGGTTTCTCTGCAAATGGAGATGATGATTTTCAGCAAGATCTGACCAGGGTGGACTTCTCCTGTGGATGCCTGTTGCATAAAATTGTTCTGAAGATATGCAAAGTGATTCAAATACCTGTTTTTAAAATACTGTTTTTTATCTGTTCTCTTAAGTGCTTGTGATCAAAGCAACAACTACGTTGTTGATAAGTTTGCAAGGAATCTGCTGTCCTCTATGCCCACCAGTGCAGTGATCTTGCTAAGAGGAGACTTGCCTGGGAATGCTCTTCGTTATGTACATTATTGTGAAGGGATGAGGCCGGATATCACCTTAGTGGACCAGGAGGTAGGTTCAGAAAGTAATATTAAAAGAGGCAACAGGCAGATTTAAAAATAAGAAGCAAAAGTTCAGTTGTTCCTTTCTCTCCTTGAGGGGTTCTCTTTGTTAAAATAAAACTCATGATGCAGAAATAAATAAAATTTATTTTTTTTAAAGGGTTGTGGGTAGCTCTGGGACGGAACGTGATGTGCAAGTCCCATTCAGGCCCAAAAAGCCAACAGGGAGACAATAGCGGGTAGAGAGAAGGGGAAGCCCAAGTCCTTCATCACGGCAGATGTCCAGATGTGGCACAGGGCTGATGTTTGCCTTGCTGAGGAAGCTTTGTCCCTGCTCTTTTCTGCGGTTGCCCTGAAATACAGATGTTGGGGCAGCAGAATGCCTCTGGGAACAGCCTGGAGGGCAGCAGGTCAGCAGTTGCCCTGAGGGTGATGGGGTTTTGGGGTTTCTCCCAAGGGCTTTACCATGCTGAGGCTCATTCCCTGCTTCCTCTCTGTTATCTTTGTCCCCCAAAGGTAGTTTTGCAGACTTTTGCCTCTGTTTTTCACATTAAAACAAAGGTGCTGTGTGTCCCTGGGTGGTGTTTGCACTCTTTCCTTTTTTCCTGAGAAATAGGAGAAGAAACCCCCCCTCACAGAAGGGGACACCTACACTTCCACTGCCACGTCAGTCCTTGCATTTGGCTTTGCAACAAGAGTTTGTGACTTGTTGGGAAACCCCAAACCCAACGCTTCAAATTTAACCAAACCCAAGCCCTGTTGCGTCTCTTACCAGCAGTAGCTATTTTGTGTTTCCTTAGAGTTTTGCCCACTCAGCGGTGAGGACCATGTGCCTCTGATCAGAAATCACTGGTGACCTGGTCTGGTGATGTGGTCCCAGACCATTGCTGAAATGGGAGATGACTTTACTGGGCAAATAGAGTCATTACTCCTGCAGAAACCATTTCTTCTGGATGTAAAATGGAAGAAAACTTTGCTTCTTGTTTTAATTATGATAATATTTTTCATGATAGATGATGACTTATGAATGGTACTTACCCAAACTGGCAAAGCATTTACCTGGCGTTTATTTTCCTGGGAACCGGTGGAATCCTGTGGAAGGAGTATTACCTGATGGGACACTTGTTTTTAATCTCCATCGTTTCCTCAAAGTAAATAAACAGTAAGCACTTCTTTCATATGTAACAGCTTTCCTAAAATTTCCGACTGTTTTTTTTCTTGAAATTGTTTATGGAACAGCTTGGTACTGCATCCAAAAGACCAATTTTCTCCACTGAGTTCCTCCCCGGTGGTGAGATTATTTCTGCAATTAAAGGAAATATCTATGCAGAAGTAACTCCATCCGGATATAATGTTGCTTGTTGTTTTGAGGTTGGTTTGGTTTTTAGGAAGGAAAAATAAGAAGGTGATCGGCAGAGAGTATTTACTGATTATTTTTGTTGCTGTTGTTGATAACAATTCATCACAAAAAAAGGAACATTCCCGTGTACTCAAAATGACGACGGTTGGAGAGCAAATTGCTGCTGCTTCTCCTTCATGAACATTGTGGCCAACTGATTAGCATAGAATGAATGTATTCCAGGAATAATCATCATATAAAAATAGCTTAGTAAGAGTGGAGAAAGGATTAGATACTCACATGAATAAGAATAGCATCTGCATTTAGACTAGCCAGGGTGAGCCGCGCGAGTGTGGGTAGGCAGAAGAGCATTGCCAGGTGCCGTCGGGAAGAAAATGGGCTTCTCCTATGGCTTCTGGCATGTTGGTGAGGTCCAACGTAGGGGAGAGGATGTGTCTCCTGTGCTGGCTGCACAAGATGTGCAATGCCAGACGGAGTATTTGCTTGCAGCAGGAGAGCTGTTTTGCCGAAACAGAGACACAGACTGACCCAAAGACATGTCCTTGCTGATGAGAAACGGTCTGGATGGGCATCCGTGCCACAGAAAGTACGTGGTTTGCTCAAGCATGTGGGGTGGGCCACGGTCTCTGGCATAGCTTCACAGTTGCTCTCTCTGTTTTTTTTGGCAGTAAGGAAGTGTTTGTCTGCATAGGTCTTCATGAAGGTGACTCAACCTGGAAAAGGAGCTATTCGCTCTGGCCGTGGGGTACGTGTGACAAGTTGGTTCCTTCCGACGTTATGTTTGACCCAGGAAAGTGGATTCATCTTACAAGAAATCTCTATAACTGGACTGAAGACTACGGCAGGTACGAGGCAGAGGCGACTCTGCTCCTTCCCGCTCATCATTCTTCTGCCAGCAGCATACCCACGTTCATTGCAGTGTTAGAGAAATTAAACATGAGCCGTCGTCATCATGTTTCGTGTTCTGGAACATATAATAAATCCGCATGTGGTATTTTTATTGGTGTTAAAAATAGAGAGGACGTTTCTAGTCAAGTATCAGGTCCAATTCTGATCTTAAAACTTGATCAGGAGCCAAAAAACATTAAGGACTTGGGACATCCAAAGCTTTAAATGTCACAGACTAAACTGTGATGGATGGTAAAAAGCATCTCTTCCTTTGAGGATAGCTAGGGTGCTGTGAAACACTACCAGAGGCTCCTTCTATGGAGGGAGAGGAATAAAGTTTTATGAATGACTGAGTATCAGCTGAATTCCCTGCTGTCAGAGCCATATAGGCTTCATGACGGGTTTTCTTCTGCCTGGGAGGTCTGTAGCTGCCTGGGTTAGAAGGGTTGATTGCACGGTGGGTGAAACACAGTGACATGCATCTGATGGCTGAATTTTATATCTCATTCCCATTTAGTTTCAAGCCCTCTTCCTGGGAAGCTGTCGCCAATGAGGAGATGTGGCAAGCCAGGTGATGCTCCTTTGCTCCCTTCCAACAGCCGGTGGGTGATGCCAACTCACTGGCGTGGAAATACACACCAAAATGGGCAGCTTGATGGTGCATGGCCTTATTGGATCTAAATGTGCCAAGCTTTGGAAGGAAAAGGTTGGCAGAATGAGATGAAGCATGCATGGCCTCTGGCAAATCCTTCAGGAAAGTGGTTGTTTTGTTCACTGAAATGTTCTGCTCGAAGTATCTCGAAGGAGCAGAGAGAAGTTGGGACATAGGGTGAGAAAATACATCATGGAGAGAAATTTGTATCGCTGATGACTTGAATGGGGATGCTGGTGTACTGTCCCGTAAAATTGAAGAGCTGTATGGACATACTGAAGATGTGTATAACCATGTGATGTGAGCTGGTTATGTTCAGCAGTTATTATATGGAAGTTTTTCTTGTTTTTCTAGGATGAAAACAGCTTTCTTTATATTTGACCTTGCAGAAACTGCCAGTGTGACTGCAGAAGTGAAATCACAACTTTACACCTTTGCATACACAGTAAGTCATATATTTTGGTTATGAATGATCCCTGCAGTTTCCGTCCTTTTTTAATTTTTTTTTTAATTTTTCAGTTCCGTAGAAATAAGGGTGTTCCCATGTAGGTCAGCAGTCTTGTAGTCTGCATTCTGCTTCGTTTATCCAAACCAGGAACATAGCAGATTTGTTCAGGGATTTTATCCATTCCTACTTGCCCCCTCAGTCATGGAGGATGCCAAACGCTAACCAGTCAACACCCTGCTTTTGCTATAGTTATGTTGTCTGTTTGCTGGGCAACAAAGCCATGCCAAGAGATTGCTTGTCCTGAAGTCCCCTCTATGCACTTGTCCCCTCTGTCATTACACAGTCATGCATCTGAGCCAGCAAGTGTAAAATCCAACAGTCTTCTCGCTGCAAATTAATTCTGCTGCATTTCACACCAAAGAATAACACCCATAAGCTGGTGTAGGTACCTCTTGAAATACTGGACTGCCTGAGATGCCAACAGATGCACAAAATGATCAATGTGTGTCAGCAAAGAGGAGGAGTGTCTCATACCCCGGCAAAGAGTCAACAAATAGTTGCCTTTCAACTCTTGCCCGTTTTGCTGTGATTTTTGCTGTTCCGCAAAGTTCTCGGGCGCGTGCCTGCTGTTGAACTTCTGAATATTCCTACTCAAGTCAACAGACTGCTTAAGTTCTGTGGAAGGTGTCCTGATCTCCTGAAATATTGAGTAAATGTATTCCCAGGCACGGCAGTTAAATCTCTTTTTTTCCCCAGCCTGGTGTAACAGCTCTCTTGGGGAAGCACATAACGTGCAGCGGGGTTATCACGATCATCTGTAACGTTTCTAAACAAACAGCTGTTGTAGGAAGGGAAACATTTCAGCCCCCCTTGGATTTCTGATTCACGCTATTGTGCATCACATGGCAAACACAGAGTGAGTTACAGAAATGCCCCGACTCTGGACTTGGACATCTAAATAGCATCTGTTCCTTTATGGGCAATTTTGAAGCACTGTTAAGAGCTGTTGGTCCCCTTCGTTCAATTAATTTGTGTGCTCCCCCCCTCCTCCCCTTTTTTTTGTCCCTTTAACAGTCGTACAAAGAAATTGTCAACTCTCATCCAAATCACCCGGTGAACTGGCACAAAAACTACGCCATCGCCTGCGAGAGGATGTTGCGTCTCCATCGGGTGGATGTGGATCCCGAAACGTTGCTCTCCGAAACTGTGAAACATTTCCTTCTGTACACTGAGAAAGTGGAGGACGATCCCCAGCGGCAGGATATTCTGCAGGCTGTGAGGCACCTGAAGAAAGAGCTGCAGGGGCTGAGGAAAATGAAAGATCTGAGGCAGGGAGCTGGGTAGCACCCAGTCCTCCACCCGCCCGGTGAAGTGCTGAAATTTGGAAGTCAGGACTTAAAACCTGAATTACTCCTTGACAACGTGAGAATGGTTTTAAAAGGCGACAAAAATGGCAGTGGAGAGAAAATCAAGTGTGATTGCCTCCGCAGGAACGTACTGATCTATGATTGCTGTTGCCAAATGAACTGATTGTATTGTTTTGTCTATGGGGAAAAAAATCTCATCACTAAATAAAATACTGGGTTTCCAAAATGAGAGTTTTCTTTTAAAAGAAACCTCTGAATCTGTTGTACCGTGAAGTTTGGTTGGTTTTTTTAATGAACGCGGCTTCCTTTATAGATGCAAAAAATGTATTTAGCCTTAAATGTTTCTTCTGTTACTGTTTTCTACAGCCATTTTTCTTTAGCTGTGCTGTGTCTCTGTGTTTTTGTGGTCATGGAGCAGCACGGTTGGGTAGGTTTCCATCAGGACAAGCATGCGGGACAGTGCCCTTCGCAGGAGGCTGATCGTTTGCTGTTTTGGATGTGCTCTGTGCCCAGGGGTGCTGCAGACACGATGTCCTCCCGGCGTGGGATGGTAGGTAGAGACCAACCCAGCTCTTTCTGGCTTTGCCAGGATGGTTATTTTTGTTACACTGGGATTTTACGTTGGGATAGACTTCATTGCTCTACTTTTCCAAGAGCGAGGAAGCAACTTGGTGTATTTTCCCTTGCAGAGCACCGTGACTCTGTAGGCAGCAGCGTGGCATCTCCTGCATCGCCTTCACCTGGGGTAGAGGGACCGTGGTGCCGAGACCCTGCGCCGGGGGGGGGGGACACGAGAGCAGCTCCCCTGGACACTGCTGTCCCTGTGGCTCGTGGCATCTGCGCTGCGGCCTCTTTCCGTGCGAGCCCATAATGCTCACCTGCTCTGCCACGTCCTCGCAGGTACTGGGGATGCCAGAACTGCAATTTTAGAGATGTTGGGGGCTTTGACCAAAAGAATAGAGTGTGAATCCATCCTGCTTTTCAATCTACCCCAAGAGCCAAGCAACTTGGTTAACAAGAGCTCAGCTACTTGTTTTCAAAGAAAAGACGTAAAATAGCATGTTTTTCAAAATGTTGTCAATTAACATGTACTTCAAATGCTTAAACCAGACCCAAACCTCTGGTATTGTTACTGGAAAGTTGTGTTCATCTAAATTTTCATACTTTGGTCTGTGGTTCTGTGAGATCTCAGCCCAGCGTTCTGTAGGAGACAAATTGCTGCCGGGCCAGGTTTTCATTTGGACTAGTAGAATTTTCGGAGAAGACAGACATACTTCTGTAAAGATCACGTTATCAAGTGGCAACTCTGGAAGCTTCCCAGAGGTTTGGAGGAGCAGATCAGGATGTGTGCAGGAACGAGGGGTGTTACATGTGGGTGCTCTGTTGGTCTATAGTTTGAGGTGCGTGTAGGTGCAGATTTAGGCTTGCATGGCTACTAATCCTAATAGATCCTTTTAAAAGGAGACTACTTTTGTTGTTCTCTCCAAGTGCTGGTTTTCCCAGACTGACTTTCATTGAATGCTCCCTGTATAAAAATCAAGCTGCTGTCTAGGAATCTCTAACTCCAGTTGCAAAATAACATCCTTTATTTTCCTCCCTCTCATTCTGATTTATTTTCATAGTATGCTTTCCGTAGCAATTCCCCCTGTTAGTTCTATAAATGATTGCTGTACAAACAGCAGATGAGAAATGAACAACAAAAAGAAAGAAAACTATGGCTTCTGGGGTTGCAAAGCCACAAAGCGGAGGGGAAGGGAGGAAGAGGAGCAGTTCAGGGGTGTCATTTTAACTCTTTGTGTTGTAATTGACTACATTTCAGGTCGACCGTGCCTCACTTAAATCTCTTCCTTTTTCTCAATCCCCGCAGAAGTGTTTGTACAGAGTGGGGGAATATCATACATTCCTCCATGCAGCTTTCTCAGGGTCGGCTTTCTTCTCCTTTCTCAAAATCAGTCCTTCAGCCTAGCAGAAAAGCATTAGGAATCCAATTTTTGAATGCTTTTGTTACCTGCATTATTGAAAATCCATTCAAGCAAATATACTGAGCCGAGGGTTTTCTTTATCTTGATTAGATGCCCTTCCTTAGCTGCATAGTCTTGAAATAATTGGAAGCTTTTGTGGATTCCACTATCTGCTCAGGAGAAAAGAGGGGCTGGACAAAGGTATCCCAGCCTGCAGCCCACGTCGAGTAACGTATCGTCATATATCGTAATAAGCAGCAATGCAAACTACAAGGAGAACTTTCCCGCTGGCAAAGCCTTCCTAGGTGTGAAGAGCAGGGGAAACGTGATGCTTTTTTAGGGAGCAAAGCAGAACTGGTTGCAACAGTGCCGTTCACGTCTGCCGTGTCCGTATGAATCGCGGGCAGGTGTGATATGGGTGTCCATGCTGGGTGTTCAGCTCAAAGACATCCCTGACGGCCGATCGCAAAGGGGAAAATATTAACAGCGATGGAAGTTACAAAATTCCTCCCCCTGAATCTGTTCAAATGAGATTTGCTGGTGCTTGTAGACGAAGCAGTTGCGTGGCTGTTTCTGAGCCTGTTCGCTAAAAGGCAGCGCTGAGGGATGCTGGCAGTTTAATTTTTATCAGCTCCTCTTAGGTGGCACCCTTAAGTTTATCAAACAAGCAAAGCTGATTTGCTCTTCGTTAGTCTCAGTTGCATGAATCGGTTGCCAAGTAAACAGGATTTTGCATTTTCCTAATTACTTTCATATTTGTGTTTTACCTCTATTTGTTCTCTTGCAAAACTGGTCCTAATAATTAGTCAGGCTCCTGCTGCCTAGACCTTAAAAAAAAAAAAAAATAAAGGGAGGGGAGGAAAAAAAAGACTTCTGAGGGTTTTTTCTCCCTTATAAATTCATTTTTGTTACAAGCATCTTTTATACATATTACTAAAGGGAGCGCACTAAGAAATGCAAATAATAGTTCTTTATTTTATTATGACAGTTAATTAATAGCAACCTGTTTTAATGAATAAAGTCACTCAGAGTCCTTCAGCACTTCCTAAGTAGAGGCCAGAATCTGTAGGGATTCTTTTTTCCCCCCCATTGTATAGCTCCGAGACTCCGCGCACTATATAGGGCCTGTATAGAAATGCTCGCTAATGAAGAGGGAGGGCGAGGAACTTGTCTGCATTCAAAGATCACTGGTGAGTCATTCAGCGAGAAAAGGCCCCTTGCTAGGAATAGTCACAGTTCCGCGGCATTGTGCTAGCAAAAGGGTTTGATCAAAGGTCTCCTGCCGAGCTTGCATGGTTTCCTTTCATACGACGACCATAATTAAAACCACTAATTCTCTTTTAAAATGCTGCAGGATGCCATGTAGGCATCTGTCTGGAGTGTCCTTTGTGCTGTCGGGAGCTGTTAAGGACCAGCGCCGAGGGCTTTTCAGCGACATGCCAGTCAGGAAGGTGATTCGACATAAGGGTGCCTCTGAAGGCTTGACAGGGCCTTGACTACACAATTCCAGCTGAATTTGCCCCTTGTCAGCTGCCAGTAAATAAATCTCAAAGAAGGGGGGCTCGGGCGGGGGGAAGCCGAAGTTTCATTACCTGATCCCTGGGGCTTTGTTGGTTTTGGCATCGCCCAGGGGGAAGCCCTTGCCCCTCGGGGCCGGGGAGCTGGAGATGGCCATTGGAGACCCCGGCGCCCGGGCCGTTTGAAGACCGTCAATACTTGTAACAGTTCAGCTGTTAGGAAGACAAATAAATGGAAGAGCCCATTAATCCCCTTTGGGTACTCGGTGCCTTTTGCCCTTTTATCGCAGCCTTATTAGGTTCCTACTCATCTTGAACCAGGAGGGATGAATTGAAGTTGTTGAGCGCTAATTGGCAAAGACTTTTCATCGCGGGCCAAGAACTTTCACTGACTTGAAAGTAACTTCGCCACGGGGAGGATCAGCAAATTCTTGCCTCGCCATTAAAACAAAACCCCCAAATCCTGTTGGGATTCAATGCGGTATTTAAAAAAAATTAGGGGAAAAAAAAAAAAAAAAAGAGGCAACTGCTAAATTGTTGGGCTTGTCCTTCGTGAGGATGTTGGCAAGTTATATTTGCTTTTTAAAAGAGAGTCAGGGAGCCAGACGTGGCACAGGGCGATCCGTCCTGAAATGCAGTTGAAATCCACGTGTCTTACATGTGTAGGCGTGCGTTACCAAAACCTGCTCCCAGGCCAGGCTTCCCGAAAGCAGCCTGGGAGATGATCTGTAAGGTGGCACCATCGTTCTTGATAGTTTGCAACCGCTTAAGGGTCGAGGAGGGCGGTGCTGAGGTTTCCGTATGCCCAGGGACAATTCTGGCTGACCTCGAGTCATCCCTGGGTTTGGTGATGGGATTTATAGAGAGGAAATATTTCAGCGTGGAGGCACTTGGATGTTCACATGTGAATTGCTTTTTAATGTTGACTTTGGTAAAGGCTGCATTAATTTGGATGTACTTATTGCCCTCTCTCCCCATCTCCCCCATTGTGTATTTTAAATAAAGAATAAAACTTTTGCCAGGTCATAAAAGCATCTCATCCATGATAAGTGACAAGGTCATGGGCCACCTCAGCCTGGAAGACATCGAGCTGAGGATTTGAGAGCACAAAATCTCATTGATGTGTTCCCCAGCCCCTGCATATGGGGGACTCGTGAAACAAGGTGGCCACATTAAGGATGGCATCTCCCACTGGGATGCCCATGTGTGTACCCCAGCGACTTCCAGGACCAGCAGCTTGGCACAGCGCTACGTGAACAAACAGGCGGCAAAAGCTCCTGCACCGCTCCCGGTAGGGAATGAAGACATCGTTGTCAGTACCCTCCGAAAGGCTGTTTCGTTTGGATCTGCCCGACGAAGCCGGAGCAAGCGCTTGTGGCGTTGACCCTGCCAGGTGGCTGTGAGATGCCACAAAGGGCCACGCAGCGAGGATGGAGGGTGCTGGTGGCACCGCGTCCTCCACGTGTTGTCTCTTCTACGGGAGCGTTTGAGTGCTTTTGAGTATTTTAGAGTTGTAACACATCGCTGCTGGTCAGATACAGCAGAAGCTTGCTGAACTTTGGGGAAAAAGCACCTAAGAGGAGCACGGTTTTGGGGGCCTTTTTTGTCCCGTCCTTTGATTTAGCAGTAAAGCCACTTAAAAAAATGGCATCTGAACAACTCCGCTGCTCATAAAGCCTCCCTAGGGAGGATCTGCTGCCTGTTTCAGGCCAGAAGAAGGACTTGCATGCCCAAATTGTTGCCATTTTATTCCTAAAATTTATTTCTCCCTTGCTGCCTCTTGACACTTCCGCTATATTCAAACATGACATTTCAATAAAGGCTTTTCTGAAACAGAGTAAAAACAAGGAATGAGTATAAATTGGAATAACTTTATTCAGATGAGTGGAGCTGGAGGAATTTGTGCCGGCAAAAGGCTGGTTGGAGATGGTGTGCTGTGATTGACAGTCCCCATCCATCCAGCAGTCCTTCACAGCCTGCTTCCAACAAATCTGAGATTTTGCCTTTTGTTGGGTTGAACAAACCCAATGCAAACATACTGGTTATCAGTGAATTTTATTAGTAAGTCCTTGTTGGTCAAACAACAGCAAAAATGGGTTTTGCTGGTGAGTGAGGAACAGACCCAGTGGCCTCGAGGACGATGAAGGTCAGCCTGGGTGCTCGATGTACGTGAGTGTTGTCATCACTGGTTATAAAATGAGGGGAATAAGGCACTTCTCGAGGGAAGTTCCCTGTAAGTGATTATTTTCTGCCAACATCTGGGAAGGAAAAAGTAAGAATTTGCTACTTGATTGCAAGCTGTGGTTTGGCATCAAGAAAACTGGATATTTTTTTTTAAATCCACTATCATAATTTTGATCCTTATACTTAATTGAACTAATTCAATTAGACCATGCCACTCTTGCATTTGATTGAAGACTGCAGTTTGGTTTTGCTAGAAGGTAAGAGTGAACCATGAATAATTCTAAGTATGAAAGAGGATTTTTGTCTCTTGTGGGGGCCCAGGAGGGAGGTCGGAGCCTCCTTCAGCACTGTGTATCACACTGCCCCAAAATGCTACGGCATTTTTTTCCACAACTTATGCTGATATTTGGTCAGTATACCCTGCTCATCCATCACATCAACTTTCCTCCAAACCTACTGAGTCCTATTTTCCATCACATAAAAATGAGAGTCAATGACATGACATGAGGAGGACCCAGCTTCTTCACTTGCTGTTTGATTTAGGACCATTTGGGTAACTGTCACCTTCATATAAACTTAATTACAGCAAACATGAGCAACTTGGGCAATATGGGCCAGGTGTTTTGTTCTCTATTTCTGAAGGCTGTGTCCTATCAAGGTCCCCAGCACATGGGTGACCTCAAATATAATTTAAAATATTGGGGTTTATTGTGTTTTTAAATTCAGTGACATCATTTATAACATTTTAATTCTTCTTGTTGTCCCTGGTGTTAAAAGCGGCTAGTTTTAAGAAACCCTGGGGACCCCTAAATACCCTTTTTTTCTCCCAACCGGGATCTAGCTTTTTACCATTTCCTTAATGTTTGCAGCTAGAAATACAGCTTAAGTGGCATTATGCTAAGTAATTATTCTTACAGGATGTGAAATGAAACAAATTTTGCACAGCATGAAATTATTCCTACCACGTATGGCGTTCGGTGGCAGATTTTTTCGTTTGGACCGTAAACAAGGCTCAGTGGCAATGAAACAACACGGAGCAGGGGAGGGGGGAGTGGGGAGGAAAACACTACCAAAGGTAAGTCCTTGTAGCAAAAATATTTTTGGCTGGATCAAATATTAAACCTGCTACTACAAATTTCACGCTTTGCATTCCTAAAGCAGATGCCAAGTGATGATGCCAAAAATTAATTGGAAATAATATCGCTTGCCTTGTGTGCTCTATCCAGCAGAGGGCACAACGGATAAATGATGTGCGCGTTGCCGAATTCGCTGCCACTGATAAGGCTGTTTGTAATTATTTCTGTAAAAATATGTAGCAACATGCTTGTGTGCTTATTTACATTTGGGGATGTGTTCTGGAATGGAGGGTTTAGATTTAGAAGTATTCCCCCCACCCCATCAGTACGTACGAGACTTTCATGTTTTGCCCGCTTTGTTTTGTCAAATTGCTAGGTTTGCTTGTTAAAGTACAGTGAGCTAATTCAGTGTTTGGATGATATCTTGAATTAAAAATTCAAACCTTGGCTGCTAATAGGGAGGTGATGCATCATCTTCCAGCAGTAGTATTTTTACGTGGGTTTCTGTGGGTAAATAAAAATGTCGTTACAGAGTGGAAAAAAAAAAAAAAAAAAAAAAGGTTGAAGATAACTGTAAGGAGGGGAATATTGTCCCTTTTATTTATGGAAAAATGTGAGTTGCTTGTTTATATATAACAAAATAGTGATTGGGAAGATAAAGTTTCCCATCAGTTTCACATACTATAGGATAAAGAATCTATGATAGCATTGGGCAGGAGATAGATGGGGAAAAGATCTAAGAGAAGTCTAAAACAACAAAAATTTGTAAAAGTCTGCTATTATTTGCATTCAATGAATCATGCAATTAGCAAAATGGACTAGGATGTTGGGGCACAGGATTGCTTTCGCTGGTGCAAAATGGATAGATATTCTTCTTAAGTACAGTCCTTTGTATTCAGCAAACACATCAGTCAGGAACAAGCATAACCCTTAAATCATCTATCTGATTAGGGAAGAATTCTTTTCATAAATGATACAGATCAGAAAAAAATGTTAACATGTGCTTCCCACCCAAACCTTGTTCGGAAAGCCCCATACTTCAAATTATTCTCGCTGCTTCCAGCCCCCTTTGCCCAAGTACAGATGAAGTGGGCAGGAAGGGAAGGAGAGGGAAATGTGTGCTAGAACAAATGCAACAGCGCAGTCTTTCTCAAGTGACTGAAAAATATATTTCACGCTGCTTCCTTCCAGTTTCACAACATATAAATAGATGCTGCCTTGGAACAAGTCAACATTTGATGCAAACAACCTCAGAGCTCAATCTGTGCAAGGAAAAAAAAAAGTCTGTTTTCATGTTCTAGTCTCTCCCTATCTTGTTTCAGGGTTATTGTTTAAATCAACACTTTCCAACTGTGTAGATTTTAGCTGGAGGTTTTTTTTCTTGCTTGTTTGTTTTGGAGAGGAGGGGGTTGTAATTTCCCAACGTATGGGAGATAAATGAGATGTTTAAAGCGCCTCAGTGGAGTGGAATAAAAGCTGGGAAATCAGAGAGATTGTAAATCTATGTTTGTTTTAGAAATAAAATAAAATAAATCAAGCAAGAGCAGGTTACAGCTGCTAATACTGAGCTGATTAAGAGCAGCAGTTACATAAAAAGCAGCTAGAGTCCATATTGCAAGTAAGTATTATTGCAGCCATGAGAAATGCAGCTCCAAAGCTTTTAAGGGCTAGTACGGTTGTTTGTTTGTTTTTTGTGGGTTTTGGGGTTTTTTTTGTGTGTGTGTGTGTGTGTGAATTAAGTGCTGATGAAAGGTACGGGATTGACAGCTTTGCAAACTCAGTGCTGCTGTTTAATCACATAACCCGTAGTAGTGCCTACAAGACCTGCAAGAGCAAGTTGTCCTGGACCTCTGTTGACTCTGTTTTTAGGGACAGAGATCACCGAGTCCCCCAATCCAGGCTGGTAGGGTCTGAGATCTACTTGTAGATCTCTACAAGAAGAAAGCAGCCAAGAATTCTTGCAATCCCAAGCCATTGTGCAATTGTTGTTGGGTTGGCGAGGTTGTCCCCTCAGACCCCAAATGCCTCCCACACCTTCTACCAAGATTGAGACTGGTGAGAAGTGGAAACCCACAGCTCTCATGAGGCAGGAAAGCAATGGGTGCTGCTATTCTGTTGTGACTGACGCGAGACCCCCAAAACTGGAGGTGCAGGGGCAGAGGAGGAGGAAAGGCTGCTCTTGCCCTTCCATGTGGTGGAGTTTCATCCAATATGTTGGAAATTTTCAGCAGTGCCTTCCCTGTAAGCCTGCTGGCAGGTAGTTCCTTTTCCTCTTAGAGGGAGTAAAAGCCATGGAGACTGACTGAACCCATTACAGGGAGGTTTTGTGTCCACTTCCCTTGGTCAGAAGAGGCTGGTTTCTCTCCACAAGCTCACGACACCAGGGCCCGTGCTCCGGCAAAGCGTTCTCATCAGCCTGTCCACATCCTTCATCGGAGACCTTCCCTCTGCACCTCTTCCTCCAGCATTAGCCAAGGTGGATGTCCCGGTGTCTAAGGCTGTCCAGCTCCCACCGAGTTATCCAGGTCTGGTTGATGGTGGTGGGTATTTCTACCACTCACATGGCAATGGCAAGGGGGAATTCTGGAAATTATTGGGTTTGGAGGGCAGTCAGTTTAGATTAGACTAGGTCATTTTTTCTGTCGTTGAAACATTTCCTTGTGTTGCTCCATTCAGCCAGCAGTGAAATGGTTTGCCTCATGTGGAGGATTATTTGAGCCTTTTGGTTTCACAGTCTTCTTCCTTATAGATCCATTTTAAAATGGAAACTGTCTGTTCAAAATGGGAAGTCATGCATTTTGTTTAAAAAAAACCCACGCCTGAATTTTCAGACCTAAATTCTGAAAATACAAAATCACAATAATTATAAATTTGCTTGCCTTTTTTTTTTTTTTTTTTTTTTTTTTATGGTACATTTCTAATGCATTTCTTGTGGCTGAAATGTCCTGAAATCAGCCTAAATATAGGAATGGTTTTGGTGTCTCAGGACTATTTTTGATTTAGCTAGTGGCTATTCAAAATGTCTTATGTACCTTTACCTACCACTGCAAACAAGATTTGAGGTCCTTATGGGGGCAGGTAGATATATTTCCCAGTCCTCTATTACTAGAGCAGAAAAATACAAAAATATAGGAAGAATAAAAATAAGTTTACTTGCCTCATGGTCTTCTCCAGGATCACGAGCATCATGCTGGGAGATGGCGGAGAGGATGAGGATTTTGCTAACATGGCTTGTCTCCAAGTTGCCATTGCTGGCCCACACTCCCCCAAACTACCTTACCACTCCTGTCTGCTAGGACCCCCCCCCATGTAGCTGCTCTCCCACTCCTGCCCTGACCCTGAGGTACAAGATGGAAACCCTTCCATGGTTTCCAGTCATGTCCAGCTCGGGTTGGAAGGTGACTCTGGAAGGTCAGCACATCCCTGCAATAGTAACTTCACATCTGTGCAGGTTTCCCTTGAATTTCATGTGGTTGCATCTGTTTCCTCTGCTTTACTGATGTCTCATGGAAAATGGGACATATCCTGACCTGCCTCCTGCCTGGGTCTCCAGGGCGGGAGCATGAAGGCACCTCTCCAAATCCCCCCTTGCAGGATCCCCTTTGCAGCTCAGCCTTCTTTCTCCCCAGCAGCCCAGGGAAGCCTCTCCTGGGAGGGGACCAGGCTGCATCCCAGCCAGCACAGCACAGAATGATTCATCCCATCCCAAGGCAGCGATCCCAGGGAGATCGGGGGGATCCCATGGTCGGGGATCTCCTTCTCTTGGTCAGCGCTGGAGGGAGCCCAGGTTGCCAGCTCAGGCGCGGGCATCTGCAGTGTAGGAAATCCCACACAAGGTGGCAAACCCTTCTGCAGCAGCAATTTGCATTTTCTGACCACAAGCAGATAACACTGTTTAGCTCTCTTGGTGTACAAGGTTGTGAAAAACCACGCCTTATATAGACATGTGTATAAGCTAAATATTGAAATATGACTAAAACAACATTTTAGAGCTCAAGCCTGCTGGTATATTCCACTCACAGCAAACATGCAGCATCAGTTGGCAGCTGTCTAGAAGAAAAGATATGAATAGAAACAGCAGGAATAAGTTGCAATGGACCAATTGAGCTGGTTTTTTAAGTGGACAAAATAAGCTGATTTCTTTGGCCTTATTCTCAACTGCTCTGTGCCATGGCAAAGCCTTGTACTAACTTTGCATGGGCTTAGCTGCTACGCATGGCAAAAAAAGAATCTTCCCCTCTGTTATTTTATTTAGTGGCACCAAGAAACTACCTTCTCCTGTGCAAGGTGGTGCCCAAGGGTAGAAGAAAGAGGAGGGTGCCTGCCCTGAGTACTGCGATAAGTGGCCAGAGCAGAGACTGAGCGGGAGGGAGTGATGTACCGAGAGTCCAGGGAGGGAAAGTCTTAGCTAATGCGTAAGAAGAGTAAGTGATCTGTGGTCAGCAATGAGGCAAAGGCAATTTTTGTGAGTCCCTCCTGTCACACGTGACCGCCTCCCGGTCTCTCCGAGGAAGGCTTGCTGTGCTGAGAGCTGCCTAGGACTACGGTGAAGGTGTGCGCTGAGCAGGCAGCAGAACAGCCCAGCTCAGAATACCTGGGAGAAGTGAGTGGCACGTCCTGATTCATCCTGGTGGCCGAGAAACAGAGGAGAAACTCAGGAGTGCGTGCATAAATGCTCCTCTGGTCTCCTCTGGAGCTCAGGTTTCACCAGGTGACAGGAAATATTTTCCAAAATTGCATGTTGCTTTCCGTTGAGACACGTTGCTGTAGCACTAGCCTGGAGGAAATTCATCAGCTATCCCTGCAGATGCAAAGGGCTGTCCAAGGATGCAGAGGTGAAGCAGAGCTTTGCGCCTGTGAGTGGTACCCATGGGTGATGAACGGTGTGCAAGGATAAACCGCACCAAGAGCCACGCTGGGAGGTCTGTCTTTGCCTTTGTGCAGGTGGGCATCCTTGCCCGTGCGTTGCTCACACAGCCACCTGTACTGCACGCTCCTGTGGCTGGTCGGCCTCTTCAGTGTTTGTAGTGTCTGAATTGGCATCTCCACAGACATCAGATATGACATGGAGCCAAAATATAGAGGGGATGGTCTTAAATGCAAAAGCCTGGCTCAAGGCATCTCTAAAGTACTAATTACTGGAAGCTAAGGGACGTGGCTGGGGAAGATTGCTCTGTGCTTCTTCCCTCACCTCACTTCCAAAGCGTGGCTGGTGTTGGAGGTGGGACAACACACTAGTTGGACCCAAGTCCTGACCCAGTACAAACCTGACCCTGTCCTTGCAGCTGGTATTACCTTTTTTTGGTCTAGGCTCAAGGTCAGCAGTTCCCTGCTGGTCTGACTGTCCCTTGTTGTTTGACCTGTGGCAGGGGAGAAATCCCCATTTTTCCCACAAGCAGACGAGGGGCCAGTGAGGTTGTGTCTTGCAAGGGGGCCAACCACCACATCCCTTTTCTCTTCAATTTCAAATGGGACTGGACCAGATTGGAAGAGCCGAAAACACATCCATGTGTCTCGAATCTTTTTGGCCAAGTCCGAGCCAACTTGGCCACATGCAACTGGAAACCCTAGAGCGAGGGGATGCCCCTTATCCTTACTTTGACATGACCAGCGCTCTGCAGGATGAGAGGAAGGGCTGGAAACGGGCAGAAAGCACGCACCAGCGCTGCACGCTCTTCTTCCGCTCCTGCCTTTAAGTCCCTGACATATAATCTTGGTCCTGATTTGGTCTCCACCTCATCTGGCTTGTGTAAGCTGCTTCCCGTGACCTTTCCTCGGCAAAGCAAAGAAGGGGGAGGGATGGGGGGCATGTTAATAGAGCCAGACCCTCCTGCCAGCGGGCAGAGGGTGCTCTTGCCTAGCATATCCCGCTCCCTCCGGATAGCCAAGGCTGTTCCCCTATAAACCAGCCCTTCCCACATGCTCCGGCCCAGGGATGCCCGAGCATCCCCACTCGCCCAGCACGCCGACACGGATCTGCTTCATTAATATTCCTGCTCTGGTGGGTGGGTGGAGGGAGCGCCGCGTCTAACCTACTTTATTCAAATAGAAAATGTGTGTGGTGGAGTGAGAGGGAGATACAGGCTCTGCCATAATTCCAGATTTAATTGGAAATTTAGTAAATCTGCTAAAATATTTAGTGGTTTCAATTTTTTCCCCTCTTCTGTAAGAAACAAAGGATCCTGGTTTATCATGTGTCTTTCAACAACTTTAATTTCATTTGTAGATTAAGGATGGAAGTAGCATTTCCACTCGATTGCATACTGGGCATTAAGAAGACAAAAACGTTCATTGTTTGCCCGAAGTCGGAGGGTTTTTTTGCAGACATTAAGCTGTAGGTGGCATTCTTTATACCTGATATCGGGACACTTTTGTCAGACGTTCAGTTGACAGGATTTTCTGCTGACCCATCGGAGGTGTGTGAAGCAGTGAAAACAACCAAACCGTTTCTACCAGGTGATGGGGACCCAGGGACAAATGGGACAGTCTCATCCCAGCCCACCGGGCAGCAGATGCTCACAAAATTGGTAATTCACAGGTGGTTTTGAGTGAGCATCTGAGAGAATTAAAGAGCAAAGATTTGGCAGCCTTTCCCATAACATAGTCAAAACCAACCCTTGCCCAAGAAGTGGTCAATGGGACAGGTTTTTTCCCCAAACCCATGAACATCTCATGAGTTTTTGGATGCCAGAGGGTTTTGGATGCTCACTTCTGGCTCCTTTGTTGGTAGTGTCAGGGCCAGAGGTGAGGTTGGAGGATGGGATTCTGGGCTCAGACCCTGGATGGGGCAGCCCTAGAGACCTACCAAGTTGTGTTAAACCCAGCATCAGGCCCGTTTCAGCGTGATGTTTTGTACCCATGTGGGACAGGGAGTGACTACGCAAATAACAGAAGCTGCACTTCCATGTATGATTATACAAGTAAGCTCCTGTTTTGACCTTAAATGTCCCCCTTGCCTTTAAAAGTCCACCACATGTGCAAGCAGTCTCCCACCCGACAGGCCAGAGGAGTTTTTGGGGCTCCCTCGCAAGTTTTGCTGGTTTTTTTTTTCCAGCACCAGCCAAATTGCTCCCGTGACAGTTAGTGGGAGTTTGGCCCTTGGCTCAGATTGGAGCAGGGCTGGACAGGGTGCCTGTGCGAATCCCATCTCCTTGGTTTTACTATTATTATTTAAAATACTCCTTTGTTTATATTTTCTCTCGAAAACTTAGCCCAGCATCTTCTGAAGCCACCTTTCTGTAATTCTCTTAACTACTGCAATGCAAACTCACCACAAAAGCTCCTTGAGAAATCAATGCTTTTGTGAACACCAGGCAAAAGGAAGAAAATTGTCGCCTAACCTTTCAGCCATCCTCATTTTCAGGGGAGCAAAGGACAATCTCTGGAGACACAGCGTTTTTTATCTGTGGCAGTTAAATCAGATTTATTAACATGCCACATTATGAAGGTGGGAAGTAACATTTGTTTTCCTGGGTCTTTAGGGAATTTATCCTGCCATCATTAAACTGGATTTTAAACCACCATTTAATGTTTTGTTATTTTTCTAGGGTGTTTTTTTAGCATCCAGCGTTAATCCTGCAATTGGAAACCACAGTGGATAAAAGTACTGTGTAACTTGCTTCCAGAACAAATAAGGTACAGCAGCTAATTTTAGTTTTAGGTTTCAAGGAGGGGGAGAGGAAGGGGGTAAGGCAGCACCTTCCCTTTATACTGCGAGACAGCCTTCAAGTGCGAAAGCAAAAATTCCCAAGCTGAGATCTAGTGAATGTAGAAAAGGTTCATTTTCAAAATTGCAACAGCCTGTACTTAGGTGATATTAGAAGACACCATGACAGTAAAGTAGTTTTATGCATAGCAGCTTAGCTAACATTTTGAGAACTAGTTTAGTGAAGCTATCAGGTTTAAAAATACCAAGCCACAAAGTTTTAATGAAACTATGCTTGGATCAAAGTACCATAAAGAGCATCCAAGAACTGCTTAAAAGATCCTTGAGTGGAAATTAGAATGGATCTTCAGGATTTATTCTGTAAAGCCTGTCTATTTTGACCTTTTTTCAGTCTCATATTAAGGCTGCTGAAAGTGTGTTTTGTTTGGCTAATGCTTGGGACTTGCTGTAGCTATTAGGTCTGTTAAACTGAGGCTGCCACTAAAGTTTTAGTATGCATTAATTGACTGATAAGGACTTGGGAATCAAATGGCTGAAGGAAAGGGCTATCATAGATTTTTTTTTTCCTTTGCTTTATTTCTCTTTGCAATTCATTTACATCCTGAGCCCTATTGGTGATCCAGATTTGAATAAAGCCACAGCTTAAGCAGCGATTAGATCTCAATAGCTTGGATTTTCAATGAAATTGTGGCATCGTTTTTTACCATGCGTATTTAGTAAGAGGTGTGAAAACTGACACCTGGTGCAACTTTATCTTTTAAAACACTGCTTCATTTTATGCATATACGTACACACATGCACAAAACATTTGCAGACGCGCATAGATATATGTATATATAAAATCCTCCTGAAATTAGGGTATTAGTTGATAGGCCTTTGACTCTGTCAATGTCAGGGGTTAGTGGGAAACAAAGACAAGGCTAAGCAAAGCTTTGCAAGAATGGAAAGAGATAAGAAGACCTCCCCCTTCTTCAGGTTAATTTTTTAAGCATGTCATCCAAACGTTCAAAGCAGTGATCCTGTAAACGCTATTAGAAGAAGAAAGCTATCAAGAATACATAATGCAGTGAGGGTTTTTTTCCATTCTGATGTTATTATCATTACTGTTATTATTATTATTATTTGGAAGCAATATGTTTAAAGTTCACCTGCTAATCCTTAAGCTGTTGATATGACAATGTCAAAAATGATGGGATTTGGTGATTCTCATTATTGTTATGTATTGTTCTTCACTAGCGTTCCATATTAATATTTATAAATGCCAGGCAAAGTAGTCTTTTTATAGATATGAGAGCTCCCAAACTCCATTTTTATTTTCTTTCTAACAAATAAACAACCTGTCCAATATAGATGATTACATTTTTGAACGAAAATTATTTCCCAAGCAATCCACTTGATGCTGAGTGTAGTTTTTTTAAACTTACTTTTCTGTGTGCAAGATGACAACCTGTAGATGTGATCTTTCCTTACCACTATTCACAACAATCCTTGTTCAAATTCAAATAAGTACTGATCACAACGGATGTGATCAAACTGACATGAATACTGAAATGGGTTTGAAATTCCACCAAAAGGTACTTCAAGTAGCAGTGAAATAAAGGCAATGGCTAGGAAGGAATTTGGTGATTCTTGGCCACCTTCTTAATTTGAAGCCCTGCATTTCTAGGGGTCTTGTTTTTCTCCTGTGTGAATTGTCCCAAGGATGAAGTCCTGAGGACCAGCTCCCTCCTACTGGGTACTTTGGTTCATTGACCATTGGCACGTCTGTCACAGAGGAGGAAGGTGCTTAGGGTAGCCTTCTAGGTCTTGTAAAGCCCATCTTGATTTCTATACTCTATCCCAAATTCCTCTCCAACCTTGGGAACTCATCTGGGGGGCTCAGGGTGTTCACCAGGGGTAGCATCTACCTTCAGAGACTAATTATCCTATGACTGCTGTTAGTCAAAGGATGGTGAGGAATGGGATAGTTGGGTGGGAGAGACATGGGTCCTGATGGCAGGTTCCCACCTCTAGTCCCCTAGTCCCCGGGGTGCCTTGCTCCTAAGCCACTGAGGGGTGCACAGCACCGCTCTGCCTGCCTGTGTGCTGCCTTAGCTACACCCAGGGCTGAATGGTGCTACCGGGTGGCCCAGGCCAGCAGGCTGACCCCGAAGTGCATGCAGCCCTGGTGAACACTTCTGGATAGAGCACGCTAGAGGCTTGCCTGGAATTGCTGAGTGAGGGACATTCGCTTCCTGCAGTGGGTTTACATAGTTATTTTTAACCAGTGCCTCCAATACTACAACAAAAGAGGAGGGAAGGAAAAAAAAAAAAAACAAACCACGAATTCCTGCTGACCTGCACAGCTGGCTTATTTGGGCCTTCGTACCAAGCGGAAGAAAAATGTGTGCCCCAATTACCAGGCAAGCAACCCAGATCCCGACTGCTTGTGAAACTCATTTTCAAAACATTTGCAATGAGAGCAGCGATCACCTGGCCCAGCTTAAGAGAGTTTCCCGAAATTACCAGCACTGTGTGAAGCAGAAACATTCTGCAAAGGATGAACATATTCAAGGTTGCATTTGGCTGGTATAACTGTCTCAATGTCTAGAAGTTTTGCTGGCATCTGTCCACCCCAACTTCATCTCTGCAGTGAAAGACACAATCTCCTTTTTGCAGCGCTCTTTGCTTTTTTGAGATAGACCTTTGCATGAGCTCCTTTGCTGCACTGTCTAGGTGTGAGACTGGCAACATCAGACGATGGGAACAGAAACAGGGGACTGTTTTGAACTTAGGGCAGGAATGAAGAGAGGAGATGGGCACAGTCAGGATGATTTATGCTGGCTTGATGCGTGCTGAAGGGGATGTGGCTGCTGGTTGTGCGTAGACTGGTTGTGAGAGGGGTGAGGCTGCTTAGCTTTAATGGACCGTGCTGCTGCAAATACAGAGAGACATGAACTGATGAAGAATATATTCAGGCTGGATATCAGAAGAGAGTTTGAGACTCTCAGACAACAGAGATTTGGGAATGGCCTTTGGGCAAATGCTCCAGCTCATTTGAAGCTGATGCTTGTTCAGCCTGTGAAATGGGATTGTATGACTTGGTTGCCGGGGATGTGACGGGAAGGACTTGGTGATTAAAGGGGGCCCTTCTTGTCCTCAAATGGGTTTTAGGATGTTTTAGTTTCCTGTTTGGTGCTGGAGGTGCTTCCCAGAAAGTCCTGGAGCTGCTGTCATATTTTGAGGACCATGGCAATTTACACCGCTTTTCAGGCTTTTGGTATATTCTGGCGAACACTGATGAAGCGTGTGTGCCCTGGTTGAAGTGCATGCCCTGGAAGTGAGATGAAAGGCTGTGGTTTTGGTATAATCAAATATTCTGTCTTGACCTCTCGGTGGTCTGCACTGCTTTCCTATCCTTGACTTGACAGACACAAAACTGGCAACTGTTCCTTTAAGCCCCTTCCTTGAACTGTGGTCTCTAACATAACATCAGATACATTACAAAAGACCGTTTTTAGCACTTTCAGCATTTCAAATTTTGTATTTGAAGTGGTCAGTCCAATGGCTACCTATTCTACTTTCTGTACTACAAACTAGCATCTTGGCACTTGGTTTGAATAAGGGACCGTATGACATGACCGCACTGGATTTGATAACTCAAAAGATCCCCCCTCTGCCTGATGCTCATTTTCTGCTGCAGGCTTGTAGGAAGATACTCATGCTTTTTTCTTATACCTGTGAGGTTCTCAGCTCCTCATAAGCCAATCACTTGTGGGATCTTGCAGATCTTTTGCATCCAAAAGACTGGGTTTTTCCAGAGGATTATATCCTACAGTGTACTATATACAGACACACATATACCCCGATCCTGAAAAAATTCTTTCTGAACTGGTTTCCTTGTTCTTTAGATATCTGTAAAATCAGTGTGTTGCACTCACAGCCATGAGTAGAAGAAATAATACCTCAATCAATGCTGGGCACTTAAATCACACATTATACTACTACTACCTGAGCAGACCTTCTGGACCAGTGAGCACTGTGTAAGCATTCAGTTTCCAGATGCTGCTTGGTTATTAACAGGTTTGTCAAAGAGGAAGACTCAGGAGGAACTCCTCTGTACCCATAGGCTCGGTTTGAGCAGTTCTCAGCATCCCTGTAAAACCAGAAGATGCTCAAGTAAATGCAGTTGCAGTGCACTGAAGAGTTCAACAAAGTGGAACTGCCCTTCGAAATGGCACCGCTGTCTGTATGCAGTGAAAACTTGGGGTTGAATGCATCTCTGAAATGGTGAAACCCTCTCCAAGCACCCATACAAAGGTATTTTTGCCCTGCATATTAACAAATAAGTATGTTCTTGGGAACAAGAAGGATGCTCCGCACCCCAAGCACACAGCTCAGCCAAGGGATGCGCTGTTGCCAGCCACTGCAGGATCAGACAGCCTCTGCCCCGCTTTGCATCTAGCATCAGCTCCGCTCTGTGTCAGGGACGACTTTACACCCCAAAGCTTTGAGTGTCCTCAGTAGCAATCTTCCATGTGTTACTGACAGCCAACGCAGCTAACCATCACTGAAAACCAGCAGCAGCACCAGGTGATTCACTTCCCTAAGGGAGCACGGCAAAGTCATTTCATTGCAGGGGATCCATTTTGCCACCTCATTTCCAGCAAAGGAAGGCTTTTACTCCCTCCAACCTGCAATTGGAACTTGTTTGCCAGCATGGCCAGCAGCTTTGTGGCAGATACCGCCCTCCTTTTCTTCCCTGGCCTGCTGTTTTGAAAGGGTTGTTTGTAGCACAGAAGACATCACGGCTCACAAGCATGTCTCAGAAAAGAATCTGAGGATCTCCTGCCAGTGCTTTTCTTCCAAGGGATGATTCTGCCACTGCTCTGCTAATGGAGGAGTTTTGGAAGCCAGCCCGACCACCTTGTCATTGCTCATGGCCTGACACAGCTTGCGTGAGTTGCGAGGCTGCAAGGGAGGACAGATGTGTAATGGAAGAGGGAAAGAAAGTTGACACGAGTGGAGAGATGGAGGGAGCCGATGTCCACATTGTTCAGCAGAAGGCTCAGTCCCATCCAAGCAGAGCAGAGAGGAAGGGGAGGGCTTGGAAAGCCTTTCCCATGAGGGAAATGGATGCCCCGTTTGGACAACTTTTCTTCTTGCTTTCCTTGCTTATCATTTGTTCCGCCTATTCACAGGAGAGACTCAAGCAAAACAGAGGGCTTTGTGTTCCTCCCGGACTGCCTTAACGAGGGGGGAGTTTCAGGGCTGGCAGTGGGGAGTGTGTGCTCACACACCGTGGAGACGAGATGTGCAGCATCAGGGCCCAGCTACCTAGCGGGGTGGGGACAGCTGGGAAACTGAGGGCAAAAACAAAAAGGGAATTTTGTGACCAATCTGCATCCTCTAAAATGGGATTTTCTTAAAGATGATTTGGGGAAATACTTTCAGCTTGTGAAGGTGTTGAAACTCTGAGCCAGCACCAAAGGCTCGTGGATTCCCCTTTCATCGGAGGTTTTGTGCGGCATCTCCCAGGGATGTTCTAGACACATTTGTGCCTCACAGGGTGTCAGTCTCTTCAATCCTACTTGTTTATGGCCAGTATGCCCATAAATCCCAAAAGCGCAGATTGCCAGAGGCTGGAGGCTTATTCTCAGGAAGCACAATTACTTATTCTCTTCTTGCTCTAAATAGTGGCCAAAGTCGCTGATCTGACCATTAGTTGCCTGGCCCAGAATGGCTGTTATTAGTTAAGGCCATCAATCCTAGCAAATAAAAATGTGTTTGTAATCAGAATCACTCTGGGTGTAGGTAGACCTGCCAGTTCAGTCTATAGCAGGGCATCTTTAATATGTCCTTCTAGAAGACCAATCGTTTTTTTTCTGCCAGCTCTTCAGACTTGTGTGGGTTGGATGGTTGCGTCACATTCATTTTGCTCCTGCTGCTGACAATGGACATTTCAAAGAAAACAATGATGATTTCTTGGAATAAAATTTGCTTGTAAAATGAAAAAAATCTCAGAGCCATTTGCTGAGCTTTTATCATCACACTTGGGAGTAGAAAGGAAATTGGCCGTATGCTGCCTGTGAACAAAGTGCTTTTCACGCCCTTCTTGAAATCCACCCATGTTTGGCCAAATTATCAGTAGTGTGCATGTTCTTAAGAGGTTTGTTGAAATTTGGCTGCTTCATTTCTCTGAAGGCATGGTCTGCAAAGTGCCTGCTCTGGCTCAACGTTGTTGAATGGGAGAGGGACTTTTTGCCCCAGAACATGCCTGACTTAACTCCCTCGCATTGACTGAGCACATCTAAGGTTAGCCAGTGGGTGAGCCACCAAAGGACCCAACCACTTTATTCCATATGAACAAACTGCTCTTCAGCTTTCCCTCCCAGGTTTCTTTTTTTAGTAATATACAGAAAAACAGTATCTTGGATAAAATCTGGCTGATTACAAATCTAGGTTACGAACAAACTTAAAATGAGTGTTAAAGTTGCAATATTGAGCACTTGGTAGCTGAGGAGCCCTCAGAACGCATGCTGCCTTTGCAGGCTTAATTTGCCTTCCTACTGCCTATGGCTTATGATAATTTTTAATTACCCAATCACGCGATATCTTTTCCCAGAGGATCCTTGTTTCTTTGCCACACAGGATGGACAAAGATCTCTTAACAGGTACCCAGTTAGTTTTTCTTTTCATGCTTATCCACCGCATTATCCAAAGGCAGAAATAAATATGCATCTACTAATTAAAAGATAGATTTAAATGGTGAAACAATTTCACTTCTGATTTATACCATATTGTAAGGAGGGCCCACCATGGGAGCAGGGAAGAGAGAAGGCAGCTGTAAAATCTGACTTTGACCAGTCTTAGCAACCATTTCTGCTGTAGATGGCCTCGACACTGTTTGCCTTTAATCATTTAACTTTTTATAAAACTGGAATGACAATATACCACTATCTGTCTGGAAAAAGTCAACCTCTTTATTGCTTGAGAAGTGTTGCAATACAATGGTGATGGGGTCCTGTATAAACCAAGATAGGCAGCAAAACTCTGTATTTAATACATGCCCAGCACACAAATAAAATGTGAAAAATGTTTCATTTTGGTCTTTAAGTAACAGAGGGAGTCAAGGAGGAGGTAGCAGGAAGCTTAGAATTGGAAAGTGATAGCTTTGGCGATGCAGTGCAATGATTGAAAATGACGTCTTCCGTATACCCAATTAAAATTCATACCTTTTAACCTTCGCAGCCATCTGAGATCTGTATCATTAAGACTGATTCAACAAGATGCCTTGATATTCTAAATTATTTGTATGCCTGGTATTCCAAATAAACATTTGTGAAATTCATTTCAAAAGATGTTAACACTCGTGAAACCCGTGTGCCCCAGAGGGATTATATAAATTTCCATGTCAAATATTTGAAGCAAAGCACTTGTACAGAAACAGTGTTTTTTGTGTTTTGATGCCTTTCATTTCCATAAACTAGATTACTTTCTGAAATTACTTTCACACAGAGAACAGTTTCTATTGAATTCCAGTCAGTGAGCTCCTTGGAGTGTGATGTGAATAAAATATTACTGGGTTATGTAGCTTCCAGGGTGCATATGCATCTGTGCTGTATAAGCAGGGCAAACCAAGTTTGGATTTTATCTTGAAGAGGGTTCACGCACAGAGATTTACTGTCTTAGAGTAATTGCTAAACAACTATTTCATTTACAGCCTAACAAGGAAGCTCTCTAGATTTCTGTCTCCAGCCCCTCTACCTGGCTAACAATGACATGATCTCCCTGGGTAAGTAGAGATTTGCTGGCAGGCAGCAATTCCTGGCTGTCAGTGGTTCTTGAACAGAAAAGTTTTATCTGCTTCTTGCAAACACTGATTCTGCCAAAAATTCACACGCACACATACACACAAAAATAGATCTGAGCAAACATTGCCTCCATTGTGCTTGTTTTGCCAACCCTGTGAAATGATCAAATACCAGGTATTTAAATGGGAGATGGAAGGAAAATTTTGCCGAGGGTGTAGGGGAGGGAAGCAGCTGTGAGATTAAATGTTTTTACATAAACTACACACACAATCTCCATTGTTATATAATAACCCCCGTGCGGGTGTCTTAGGTCAGCTTCTGGACGTGCTTCTAGAAAAGAGGGTGAAATGCTAAATGCGGTGAAAAATTCGGGGTTCCGCCTTGGATCCTGTAGCAAGCTCTCTGAGTAGTCCTTGGTAAGAGAATAGCTAAAGCTGGGTGGGCTCTCTGAGCACCCAGGAGAAACCCCTTACTGCTCAGATTTGTACTGTGTTTTGCAGTTGTTCAGTATATGGGACTCCCTCATTTACATCAGAAGAAATTTCACATGTGGAAATTCAGGAGCCAGGTCGTTGCAGCCAAGACCAAATGCTGGGTCTGAACTGTTCTCTCCTGCTGTGGCAGCTGTCCCTCTGCCCAAAAAGCAGATGCACGCCCTGGTTTGGGGTATGTAAAAATTCATTTGCAGGCCAGTTAGCATTTGTCTTGCTTGCCTCGTGGTAATCCTGGGGTCATATCCTCTAACCAGCAGCAAGCTACACATTCCCTTACTTTAGCCTGGAAGTGCAGAATTGTTGTGGGTGGCTATTGCGAGTACAGAAGAGGAGTTAGCTTGTGCATGCAGGGCTGGGTTTTGCAAATGGCATGGCTGAAATAAGCTTGCTGCTTTGAGCTCGGACGGATGTGTGCTCGTGAGAAAGGAAATTTGCTTTCAGCTGGTAAGAGAGGCGTGAGGTTTTTGATGTTTCTCTGTAGAGTTCAAACCAGTACAGTCCAGAGTGGCGAGTGACGGAGGAGTGAGTTACAGTACAGGCAGAGACGTGATGATGAGCCACTGGTTGAACCAGTCACAGCTCTGATGAAGCTGTGGTTCTCTTGTACGAAAAGACTGAATGTTGGGGTTTTTTCCTCTTTTCAGTTTACAACAAAACAGAAATATCCTGCTGTCCTTGACAAACAGAAACATCCTGCTGTCCTTGTCCAGCCAAAACTAGGGGGAGAAGGACTTTTTTTGTCCTTTAATGACTTATCCTTCTTTCTATTTACTCACTGTTCTGGGGCACAGACTCCAGACCAGCACTGGCTCAGGAAAATGGCATCTTATATCCCCACTTGTCACTTGCTATTTTCTGTTCCCCTGTTGGCTGTGTTCAGACAGATTCTTGATAAGGAGAAGGGAGGTGAGTGAATGCTGGTACATCTCACAGCTGAGGTCAGCAGAATACAATGTTCCTGGTTTCAGGATGTTTTACACATTTTTTTAAATATGTGTAGTAAAAACCCAGTAAATGTTGAAGGAAAAGGAAAGGAAAAGGCTGAAAGCAGTCACACTGAAAAGCAGAGCCTCATAGAAATGTCCCAAAAGACTTCAGGCTTGATTCCCCTCTGAAGTGGCTGCATATGGGTTCAAAGCAGTGCTGAGAAAGCTCAAGGCCTGCTCCAGTCACAAGCCAAGTGGGTGGTTGCACCCACAGAGGGGAACAAGATGTCCACGGCTCTGCTGTCTGTTTGGCTTGGGCAGGAGCTGCGGAGGGAGGGTGAGAAGAGAGAAGAGGAGCAGGAAATCCAGCTCTCAGGTGTCTCCTGGCTCTGCTCCTCCTCCTGCTCCTCCCCGTGGCTGCAGTCCTTTGGCTCTGGTAGCAAAACCTGTTTTGCCTGAGCACGATGAAGTCCATATTGCTCAAAAGAAACATCTGCCAGAATGTTGCTGCCAGCTCCCGTGCACATAACTCGGTGAGAGCACATGGAGGGATGCACCACTGCACCATATTTCCCTTGAGGAGACCAGGAGAAAGACCCCCATTTTACGTGTAGCCCCCAGGGCATTCTGCAGCCACCTGGGTTCTATCCTTTTCTGGCTGAAAGACTTTCTTACCTGCTCATCCTTTTCCAGCAAGGACATCTGACTCGATCAGGACGAGATGCAGCTCTGCTCTCACTCACACATCAGTCCACAAACTCCCCACTAATCATTCCTCATTACACGAGGGTGACAATGCGGGGACCAGAGCACGGGAATGAGGGGAACAGGGTTTTGATGCAGGAATACATTAAATACAGCCTCCCTACCCTTTCAGAGATCCACCATTTCCCACTGACACAGCCCACCTGAAGGAGCTGCAGAGAGAGAATTTTTTTCACTGGTTAGTGAAAGATAAAAAGCTGATTCCCAGCAATTGCCAAAGAGAATCAAGCTAAGAACTAAATAGGGTAAAAAGAAATGGGCTGCAATATACGCTCAGTCTTTGGTGCATTTCTTTAATGCCAGTCTTTAGGGGCAGACTTTGCAAAAATCCCCAATTATTTTAGCTGGTTAATCTGGTCCAAAGTAGGCTGTTGGCCAGCCTATATGCTCTACGTATGATCTGGCTTAGCTAATCTGATAAATTCCAGTTTATTCTCTGGGTAGGTCCTGCAAATCCAGGACTATTTTAATTAGAGAAGCTGGGCAGCGACAGTTTATTGGGCAGTGGAGGTAAATTCGCAAGTCCTTGGGTCAGCGCTTGCCAGAGACGCAGGTCATTTGGGTTAACGAGTTGCCACTGCCCTAAATGATGGCTTTTCCTTCATCTCACTGCTGCTAGGCTGTTTTTAGCGTGTTTTTACAGATGAGCAGGCCTGAGAATATTACTGACTCCAGTCTTGGTCTGTGGTTCTAACACAAAGCAATTCTTGGGCAGTCCTTTCTATTTTCCAGGCTCGGTTACGCTGGCTTCTGCAGCCCTTTGAACCTAAATACAAAATGAGCATTGATTTCTAAAAGACAGGATTTGTATCTTTAGTTTTCCTCGTGTTACTTCTTTTGGAGTGGAGCCCGCTGAGATAAAGCTTCCAGCCTGTAGGTTCTGTATTCCCCTTGCAGATGAGAGCTTGGGCCATGAAGATCTGTGGTCAGGGGAGACAGGACAGATGGAAGAAACCTATGGGCCATGGTTGCTTGAGGGGAAAGGTGGCTGCAGAGCCACTGAGTGCCTGGCACAAGGCAGTAGAGCTGGGATGCTCTGCCTTCAGCCACCCTCTCCTCCTCATCACAGAGCAGGCAGCTTTTGTTGCGCACAATATAGCTCCATTTTTATTGGCAAGAGCCAACCATACAAAATAAGGTCTTTTCAACCCCATTTGCCATTCTTTCTATCTGATAAACTTAATGCCATTAAAATTGAGGACGAGGTGTACAGAACTTGCCAATTTCCAATGCAGATCATTTGTCAGAAAGCAAAAGCTTCTGTTCTTTTTCCTCAGAAGGATAAGTGAAATGTGCCTATATTGGGACAAGAGACCATAAATAAAGCTGAAATAATGGGAGATCACTCACAAATTCTCCACGCTTTGGAAATATTTCCACTCACATTTGTAACGCTGAAGAAAGTGGAGTTTTATGTAAGAAACAGGCTGCGGAATAGGGACATCCACGTCCTAGTCCTCTCTCTGCCCTAAACTTCCTGCAAAAAACCCCTTCCCGGCTGGTCTCTGTTTCTTCTCCTGTGAAATGAAATTCCTTGTCCTCCTTTCCAGCAGAGTCACTTGTGAAAGTTTTTGATCCGTGTGTGCAAGCTGCTGCCGCATGCGTGAAAGAGCAGGCAGGGAAATGCTGGAACAGGCTTCCCAAAGGAAGTGAACCAAAATTCAGCCCAGAATTGGGAGTTGTGATTCCCTGGGTACAGAGACAATGCCCTTGTGTGAAAGATGGGCCGGGGGGGGGGGGGGGGGGGGGGGGGCACCTTAGGCCCATTGCCACCCCGAGGTGGGAGCACAGAGCCAGGCCTGCTCCTCAGCACATGTCTCAAACTCCATTTTAAGGACAGTTGAGAGGGAGCCCTGCTGGGGTTTGTTTTTCTCCCCTGACTTTGTCCCAGTGCTGGGGTATTTTGCTGATGTGGTGGAGGACGCTAACACCTTGATGGGCCCCATCTGTTCCAGCGAGGAGAGTACAGCTGAATGCTTCAAGGGTGCCCGGGTGCAGCTTGGGAACGCTCCTTGCTTTATCCATGGTGAAGCAGTTGGCATCAGCCTAGCTCCCTGGCACCCAGAGGGGGGAAATCCTGAGGTAAATTCGAGTAGACGTGATGTTAGAAAAGAACTAACCGTTAGGGCAAGTCGGGGTCGCCAGGTCTCCCAGCAGGGACAGGTGCCTGCCACTCTGCGCTTGGCCGCCAGCCAAGGACTTAGCGGTGGGACTCATGCCAGTCACGCATGAAGAGCAGACACAAGGCTGGATCCGCTGCGACTCCGCTCCACCGCAGACAATAAGTAGTTTCCTTTGCTCTCCCTGCCTCTCTCGTGCGTGCGTGTTTGTGTGCAAACGCGGGGTGGCTGGTGCCCAGGTTGCTATGTGGCATCTCCAGGGCGAGCAATGCCGGCGCTGAGGATGCTGGAAGATGCTGTGAAGTCGGCGGTGACCCTTTGCGATGTTGCTGCAGCCTGGAGAATATTCTGCCCATCCCTGTCTGGTGAAGGGGGTGGGGGGGCGGCAGGAGGAAAGCGAAAAGGGGCCTCCGAAGTCAGAACTGATTTCTGGGTTGCGTGCAGCTATCTGCATGTGCAAACCGGTATTTGCATATGCAAGTATCCAGCTGTGCATTCAGCCACTTGCTATGCTGAAGCAAAGGCAGGCGTGTGCATGTTTAATGGATCCTGCTCAGAGCTCGCTCACTGAAATATGGTTGCTGCTTCTACCTAACTCTGAGACCAATCATCATGGGAAGTATCTGAAAATCTAGCTGGCACATCATATGATAACTGGAAGCTTTTTCTCTAGCCTTGTATTTTTGAGGCTATTTGTTTTCCATCCTCAGATCTTTAGACTGTTTTTTTTTAGTACATTCTTTTTAGAAGAAAGCACTGAATATTTTTTTTGCCATATAACAGAGACCATCTCTGTGAGCTCTCTGGAAGTTGTGCCCTGTGTATTTCAGAAGAGTACAGGCAAAAAAAGGCAAGTCTGTTCAAGTCACAAAGAAAAAAATAATTTTTTCCTCTTCCTATCACCTCTTTTCCCCCTGCTCTGCCTTCCATTCTCTCATCTGCTAAATGAGATGTTTCCACAGTTTCATTCAACACAGGATGGCAGTGGTAGAGCTTGGCAGCTATGGGAGCAAATGACTTACAACCAAAGGACAGCTTGAAAGGCAAACATGCGATTCATTGAACGTCTGGCAATCCAGAGTCTGTCGGAGGCCCTTTCCAACTTGCAGCTAAGGAGCATTGGACAGTCCCTTAAATAAAATGCATTTTGCTATAGCGAAGCAGCTGACCATGCTGACTTCTGTCATCTCTTACATCTTCTCCTATTTTCTTTTGCATTTTCCATGTGTGTTGTTCTGCTGATCTCAGTTCTGAGGGGAAGCGTAGCAATACAGCTGCTGTGCATTTCTTTGTTATTTCCTTTCCTGCCTTGGCACCTGTAGCCACTGTAACTAAGCACTTTACAGTAATCTTAAAAGCCTTCCAAAAATACTGTGACTCATTAAAACTGACTCAATAATAAAATCGATGGCAGCTTTCTATCCCTTCTGGAAAACTCATCTGCCCTGCAGTTCCAGACAAAAATAAACTAGATAGTTTTTAGGTTTGGGTTGTTTTTTTTTTTCCCAAAGCTTGACTGAAGAAACAAATGAAGTCTCATGTGATGTCAGGACCACCAGACTTTGAATTTTTAGGTGTTATCCCTGTGCACACATATGCTGTTTCTGTGCTTCTTCTCTATTGTCAGTCCTAAATCCAAGATTGTGGAGTTTGAGAAAAGCACTGAGCCACTGCTGTAGCAAATATTTAATAAAAAGGAGTGATAGGGAATGGCTTTGTCACACCAGCATTTACTAGACAAAGAGCTGCAGTCTCTGCAGGTGGAATGTGCGCAACCACATGCGTCATCCATAAGTGTGCTTGCTCCAGGCAAAGACACACGCCTGGAAAGCATCAGGACAACCCGATGGTGCCTTTAGCTCTACTTCTACTCCAGCCTATGACCTGTGGGGTGAACATAAGCCAGTTGCTAGTAATATGTCTACACAGCATGGTGAAGAGGAGGAATGAGAGTAATAACTATATTTTGTGACCCACGTGCACCTCTTGTCCATGTTGCCAAGCAGTCGGTGAGGCACAAAGCATCTGCAGTGTGCTAAGAAAGAGCCGGTCTTACGGTGTCTGCTGATGGACTTAGACATGGCAAGCTTAGCTCTGCTGGGGCCCAGCTGGTCTGCCCACACAGATGCACAGGCTGGAGGTGCTGTGCTCTCCATCTGCATGAAGGGGTGAGCACAGCCTGGGTCTGCCTCCAAGCAGAAAAAGCAGCTCTCACCTCTGCTTACCTGTTAGTGCGGCCACAACTCAGATCTGCACACCTGTGCGCATCAGCAAAACAGGATCACTCTGCTGACCTCCTTAGCAAAGATCTTTGAGATCAACAGAGAAAATGTTCTGTCTAAGAGCTGGAGATTATCTGGTTTAGAGTGTCTCTTTCTGCAGTCCAGAGGGGATGGAGTTATTTTAAATCTTTTTTGTGCAAAGAAGAAACCAGAAGATTATTTTCTTTCTTCAATGTCCTAAAACTCCTCAGGGCTGCTTATCTCCAATTGTGCTTGTCAAATACGCCCTTCTGCTATGCACTCTTCAGGGGAATGCATTTAAGAGCTTAGAAGATCCAGCCAGGAGAGGGGACTGGTGCCCATATGACTTACGTGACAAATGCGCACACAGTGAAACAATACCTACAATGGTGGGCTGAGAAAGACCCATGCTACTCATAAAACCAAAGAATAAGGCTCAAAAGGCTTTTAGGAAGCTATTCAGTCCACCTCCCAGTCCCAGTACCCAACAAAAATGAAATCACTCCTGCTAGATATTTCCCTAACCTGTTCTTAAAGATCTCCAGTTTAGAAGAAACCATACTACCACCAGCCTAGTTCACCACTTCACAATTCTTACTCTGCAGAGATTTTCCTCCTGCCCAATTCATATTTTCCCTTGCATCTTAATCCTGTTGCTTCTTGTCCTATCCACCTTGGAAATGCACAGCAGACTGGTCCCTTCTACAAACTGCACAAAATTGCCTTGCATGGGACTGAGGTAATGTCAGTCACAGACCTGAATTCCAAAAGGTTTGTAAATTATCACTTCAATACTGACATGTTTTTATGGAAAAAAGAAGAGCTCAATTCCTCCACTTTAAATTTTTAGCAGCTATTAAATTTGGGCTCTAACTTCCTACCCACCTCCCAAATTACTAGTTGATTTGACATGTCAGCCACAAAGCAGGTGTAAACCCCCTGTCCTTGATGTCAGTGCAGTTGACCCAGATGAAGCTCTGGCTGAGACTTCAAGGGCTGCAAAATCCTCCTGAAAAGTTGAGCAGGGAGTAATGCCTTGATCCAACAGTAAACTCAGGTGCTGCAGCTGCCAATGGTTTCTATTACTGCTGCAGGCTGTAAGCAATTAGAAAACACCTACCATCAAAATGAGCATTTTTTAGTAGTAAACTTTGGGACATGAAGACAAATGTGGAAATCACAAGACCTAATTACATCTAATTGCCAATCCATGGGAAACACTCCAGTGAACTGGCACTCTGCAAAGGGAGGAGACAAGCAGCATTGTTTTAAACCACAAATTTACCAAACGTATAATTAGCTAAATACCCACACACTCTTTTAGCCACTTGTTTTGGTCTGAATCAGAGCTCCTCTGAGTGCTGAACATGGGGAAGGCATCCTCAAATGGCAACAGCTTCTTTGTTAAAAGGGTTTTAAAAGGACCATGTTAGCGGGTAAAGTTCAAATCTAAATACAGTCTGTGATTTCCTCAAAGGTTGCCTTGAGTCATTGGTCTATTGCAGGCGTTCCCAAGCTCCAACAAGGAGGTGTTGTTAGCAGGAAAGCTCAGTTGGTGCCATCCTGGCAATTTTCAGGGAGCAGCTTGTTTCCAAGTGCTGGAGCATCTCCTTCCTGTTGGTGGAGCATTCAGGGACACATGAGCATGTTATTTACCTTGACTGCCCATGTGGTTTACAAGCTCTGAAACGTTTGTTGTTTCAAATGCTGTTTGCCCAAAGTGGAATTTACCTGCACCGTGCTGACGCTGCTTCCCGATGAGTTGGCCTTAAATCCCACGTGAGGAAGGGTTTGATCCCACAGATTGCTCTGGCTGTGGGACAGCTCTGTAACACTGGCGTTAAGGGGTGATGCTGGCTGGCTAACCCAAATGGTCATACATGGGGTGGAAGCACTAGAAATCAGCCCCGCATTTCTGCAAATGCTGTCATCCTCCCAGCAGCCTCCAGGCAGCTCAAACAAACCCAGGTCTTATTTTAACCTCCTCGTACTTACAATCCCCTTCCTCAGCCGAAATAGCTGGCCCAAAAGATTAAAACAGCCTTTTACCCAGCAAGACCACAGGGAGGCCAAGATAGTAAAAGGCATCTGATTTCCTTTAAGGAAACAGCTGGGTAGAGCCATTTGTCTGAAGCATTCGCCCACTATGGCCCACACTCCACCAGCACTGCTCCATGGTGAGCGGGAAGCTGACAAATAATCTCCCTGCAGCATATGTGCTAATCTAAATGTTAGAATAATATATTAGAGGTATACACAATGTAGGCTATTATAATCTATACTATTACTAATATATAAGTAATAATATTGCTGCCCTCAGGGACTGCCAGGACAGGAAGCCACAGCAGTGAGGAGCACACACAAAATGGCTGCCACTGCCCTGTGGCCCTGAGGGGATGCCTCACCACAGGTGCATGGTGGTGGATGGGGTGTTGGCTGGGGCCTTTCTTCACCATGGGCAGACACAGCTGTGTAAGAAGCCATGCTGACTGTGGGGGAGACAGGGAGATGATGGCTGGAGATGGCTGAGCTGTGGCTGGGAGGACAGGCTGCAATGGCGGGGGCTCACGTCCCCCACCCGCATGCCCGTATCTCCAGTATCCTCCATGGTAAGAAGAGAGTGGTGCCTCAGTTTCCCCATCTGTGAGGGAAATGATGCTATCTGCCGCATATTTAGAGGTTTGCTGGTGACAAGTATAGCTCAAAAAGCTCCACAGTGAGTAACGTATGGTTTACTTCCCCATCTGGTTCATGTTCGCGTCCCTCTGTTTTGTCTTCAGTTCAGCCACAGCAAACCCATGGTGACGCTCCCCTGGATAAGCTACCACCAAGTGCAGGTGAGAGGACTGAAACCGGGGCTGAATGCCCTTTTCTTTTTTTTTTTTTTTTTAAAATCTTAGCAGCCTCGTTCTCTGAATGGCACAGTTACATCTGGCTGGTTTTGTTCATTTTCAGTTTAATGTAAATACCAGCCCTGGAAGTCATTTGGGAAGCTTGCATATGCTAATAATTTGTAGCTGAATTATTATTATTTTTTTACATTAAACAATAATATTGATATTTTCAAACTTTGCATGCCAAACACTGAAATTGAATTAAGCATTGTTTAAAATAACAATAATATAAATTTGTTTTAAATGAATTTAGTGTCATTTCATTGTTTGAAATGTAATGTGGGAAAATATTACTGCTGGGGCAAGAGTAAATATCTAAGTCTATTAATTTTATTGAAGTAGTGGATAGATCCACATGAACTATTTCTGTGTGTGTTTGGTTAATATTTTATTGAAAATTGGTGTTAGCTCTAACTAATGAAAATCCAAACTCACTTCACATATGAAGGTGTAAAATGCATCCAACAACTTAATAACCCATTAACTTCAATGGAATTTTTTATGCTAAAATTAAAGGAAAAAAAAAAAAAAAGGTGTTTCTAAGAGATGTACAAAAATTGGAAATTGGCCAATACAGTCAGCCCTTATTCTGAATTAACAGGGAAGGATAAGGAGGATGTGCAGCTGAGATCCTTCATTGTCCAGCAGTTGCCAGCACCAGTTTTTTGAAAGGACGGTGCAAGAAACTCCCGAGTATAGTGATATGAATATATACTTTTTAAATATAATGCTTTTCATGCATCAACGTTGAAGCATTTTGCAAAGGGCAGTTCAGTTAGCTCCATTTTACAGGTGGTAAAACTGAAGCACAGAGTAGGGATGTTATTTGCCTGGGCTCACACTGTCAATGGCCAGGGGTAGAGCCAGGAACAAATCCCTGTCTCTTGACAGCTAATCCAGTGCCTAAGCCAAGATGGTCTCCTGCTTCAGGAAAATGCTTCCTTTGTAGGTAGCACTTGAGCACATGTTAAAGTCAAGGGGACTTAAACGTCTGCTCGAAGTTAAGCCTATACTTAAGTACTTTCCAAACAGAGGGTAAACTTAAACCCATGTTAAAGCGCTTTCCTGAATCTGGGCAAATCTGTCGAAAGCGTTTGATTCTTCTAACTGCCATAATTAATGGTGTGGAGAAGTTGAATTCTGGAGATTTCTATCTCTTTCCATCTCTCTTTGTTGTTTTTTCCCCAGTTTTTTCAGAAAGAAGAGGAGGTAAGGAGGCTGTTATAACTTTTTAGCAGTTTTCCTAATTCTAGCTCTGCATGTCTTTATCTTGATGAAATTTCAGTGTTTATTGTTACTGTTTTATTGTGGATCCTGCTACACTTGAAACTTGCATGCTTTTACATAATTATCAAATCTCAAGTCTGTGTAATGTGAATAAATGTGTTTATTAGGAGAGGACCAAACAGCCTTAACAACACAGTGGAAAATAACAGGAAGCCTAAGACAGTATCGCGTTGGGTTTGTTGACTTCAGCAAAAACACATCCTCGCTGCTATGTGGCTGTGTATTTCTGAAGTTATGAAATTGCAGTCATGGCAGATCAGAGCACGTATCTTGTTTGACAGAAGTCAGGGTGAATATCAAAGTGGTATTCTTCCTTCCAGCAAATTAAAACTGCAGGGTTTACGCAGTGCTCCACTCAAGAATCCCATCAGAAGGCAACTGATTTCTGTGTAACACCGATAACAGTTCAGTCGTGCCAGTGCAGACTTGGAGAGACATGTGTAGCCTCAATCATACAGGCAGACAATTTGATCTATGGGATGATCATGGTGTAGAGGAGTTCTTACCTGTTAACCTGGGTTCAAAATCTCAAAGTGGTGCTTGGGGTGTTGTCTAAGCTTCAACCAAGGACTATAAAAAGCAGCAGGCTGTATATCAGAGCCCAGACAGACAAACCTTCACGCATTCCCTGCTACTGCAAAGCTACCTAGAGCTAGGAAGACGGCTTGTGTGTACAACCATTCAGGATTCATCTTGCCCTTAACTGAGTAGCTAGTTAACAAATGTTAACACTATTAATGGTTTCAGACCTCCCGTAAGAAAGGCAAAGAGAGGGTCCCCAAAGTGTACATTTTCATGGCCAGCAGTAACTCATGCTGATGTCTAAAGCAGGTGAAATTAGTAGGGCAGGGCAACTCAAGGGTTTGGACATGTAAAATGCTGGGGATTTCTTTAAAAGGTGTAGAAGTTGTCTGGAATTTGCCTTTTTCACCAGTAAGAAAAACCTGTCAGGAAGGGATTTAGGCCTGAGTAGATAAATAATAGCCTTGAAAAGGGTATATGGAGTGAAATGGAATGTGCTAGCAATGGAAGAAGGGGTAGATCAGGTAAGGAAGCCATGTCTTGAAGGTTAGGAGATGAAGGGCTAAAGTTAGAGTATGAAACTGGGAGGATATGGTACAGTAAGGAAAAGAAACAATAAAAGGCTCAGTAGCCATATAAGTTAAAAGAAAAAGAACAAATGGGTCTACTGTGCAATAAACATGCGTTAGGGGTTAGTATGTGTCATCCAGACATTGAAGGGACACTACGTCAGCTTTCCCTAGGGATGAAGATGGCTAATGGGAACAAGTGAATAGAACTGGAGAGGGTCACATGCAATATGCAGAACTCCAAGCACTTTGTGTGTTCAAGTCTGTAAGGATCAGATCAGCCCCAGGAGAGAGAAGGAACTGACACACAAAACCACCATCCCTGTACCAAAGATTCTCAAGAAACTGTTCAAAGCCCGAGTACTCTGCCCTGAGCATTTGACTAGAAAGTAGCAAACATGATACCTGTAATAAAAGATGGAGCAGCTGTTGAATAGTGGTTAGGGAAACTCCTGGCTGTACCTCAATACTATGCAGTGCTTTAGAGCAGCTTTTTAAATAACTGAACATGTGAAGGCACATGAAATATGGGCTAAATGCAAGTTGGGTTTCTGAGAGAGAGATTGTGCTGGGCTCCTTGGAGAGCTTTCACTAAGCAGAAGTCAAGAACAGTGTAATGCCCCAGTCTAGCTGGATTCCTCTGAAGAATTGAATACATTGTGCTGTATGGGAAATTTGTGATGATGATGGACAAGGTGAGGATTAAAACCAGTGTTCTGTCATGGGGCAGAGTGGTCAAAGGGGCAAGGATGGAAGGTGACTTGGGAAGAAGAAATGAGGAACTGCAAAATGGTTATGGAGTTGCTTGAGCTAATGAAACACAGTACTGATAGAAAATTTGGGAGCCTTGTTGATTCAGATCAACTTACAGAATTTGGGTATTGTGAAGTACAAAGTCAATGCACATTGGGACCAATAACAGAAGTTGCTGCCTTAAACCACAGACTCTTCAGCTTGAAAGACAAACATAGCGGAAGACTGTGTTAAATGCTTAGGGAATAAAGATGGGCCACTGTGCAACCTGGCTGTGAACAGAACAACCATAATCCTAGAATATATCCATTTTATTGCAGAACTGTAGTAGTGTTAATATTGTTGTAGGAGACACAAAGGAAAACCTGAGTGGGACAGGTGGGGTTACCCATGTTTAAGATTCAGACTGGCAGAGTTACTGGGGTGACTGGGGAAATGGAGAACCTATTTTATAAAAGGAGACTGAAAGAGCAGGACTTGTTCAGCCTAATAACATGAAGGCTGGGAAGAGATAGGCCAGCTCTCCAGAAATGCATTGGGGGGGTAAACACTAGGGAGGGATAAGAGCTATATAAGCTGAAATGCTGGCACAAGAACAAATAGGCAGGAACTGGCTCTGAATAAATAAAGGCTGGAAGTTAGAGGGGAGCTTTAAATTGACAGGAAAGGGGCTCTGCAACAGACCCCACCAGTGTGAGCGGGACAAAAAAAATTCAATAGTTTTAAGACGGTGTTTGATAAACCAATGAAATCTATGCAGTTTTGTTCCCTGTGGTCTAAAGAATCAGACTTGATGACTTAGAACAGCCCTTCAAATTCTACAGTGAATTTAACATCCTAAGATGCATATGACAGATAATGTATGTTGGAGTAATTATCTTAGGCTCTTTGCATCCTCTGGCAAGCTTTAATTATCTGCCAGTAGCAGCACAGTAGGAAGGTGGAGCGGGCAGGAATCAGTTCCTGTTCACTGCTACAAGCAATATAGCTACATACTTAGTCATTGAGAGCAATGGTGCTTCTGCTGTGCTGGCATCCAGTATTTTTTATGTTCACCAATAGAGGCTTCCTGCATCATCCATGGTGCCTGTCCTCAGAACTGTGACTCTTCCCATGACTAGATAGTAGGAACTGAATCCCACCAGTCAGCAAAGCATCTGGAAATTGTCACCTGAAATACTGTTCTGCAACAGTTTCTTGGCTCCGGTGAGTCCAGCAGATAATCGAGGCAGGTTAGAAATGGATGTTATCATGAAAGACTGCAGCCAAACTGTGACCGATTTAACTCCAAGTTTCCCTGTACCCTACAAATGTTCCCAAGTACCCTATAGATGTTTTTACCCCCTCAGAGAGTGTTTCTCAAAGAAAACCCTCCTGAGACTGCATGAGTTCTGCAATCTGCTGTATTCTAAAATGATCAATTAAAACACTAAGTTTGCATAAGGTAAAGATAATCTGATGCAAACCACCTGAAGGTCACAGAGCCTGAATATAAGGTCACCATGGGATCTCCAGGTTCATGTCATCAGGTGGAAGAATAACGATGGATGTGTTTTGACAATGTTTATGTTTAATTTAACAATTAACACTGGCCTCACCTATTGATCTTTAAGCAAACATTCGTTACGATGCACAATGACATTGTAGTTAGCAACTCCGGATTGTATTAGTGGCAGTTTCAGCTGAGCTGCATTAAGAAATGCTAATTGCAACTGTCTTGAGGAAGGAAAACTGAAACAAAAGGATAGCTACGTCTGATGAATGTCCCTGCTCTGGACAGAAGTGCCATTAACAGAGGCCTTAGAGGAGAAACAGGTCTTTTCTTTTTCCCATTTGGGTGATACATAGTTCAGTCTTATCTCATTGCCAGCTTTGAGTGAGATTGCTCATTTTTTAATTTACCAAATGTGATTTATCCCGCTTTCACATCGGTGTGAATATTACCAGTCCTCAGCTTTCACTATTCCAGTGTGGGAGAATGAAAGTTTGCTGGCAGAGAGCACTGAGAACCCAGAACAGGCAAGCACTGTAAGAAACTCAAAGTACAGTGTCAGGCAAGCCTATGAACAGAGCAGCACTATATGCAAGGCTCTGCTTTCTTATTGTCAGTACTATCCTTACTCCAGAGCTCAGAGGTGAAGTCTGAAGTCACTTGCTGCCTCCATCTCTAAGGATGCATGTCCACCTCCTCCCTTATGCCCACTCCAGAGTTCTTGCAGCTCTTCAGTGAATTGTACCTCAACCCTGGAAATAGTTAAAAATTTGAGCATATCAACCAATATGAAGGAAGAAGAGGAAAAATGCAGCCCTGTCCTTTGTTGGCAGCTGCGCTGTTGTAGATTGGCTTAAACCAGTCCTGAAACCATACCTGAGAGGCTGTGCTGTGTGAGCTTCACACTGCCAAAGCAAGTGAAGATCCCTGGGAAATTATCAGGTGAAGTAGTTAGGAGGCTTGGCAAAGGGCAGAAGGATTTAAACTACAGAATTGAGGTGGTGCATCTGGTCACGCATGAAGACAGTGGTGTGGGCAAGAGAGACCCAAAGCCCACTATTTAGCAGTCTTAGCCCAGTGACTTTCCTAAAAGTCTTAACCATTTTAAAAAGCGATGTGCGTTGGTTTGATCTGCTCTGAACCCATGATGGCAAGTGATTGAGTTAACATTCCTTAGCAAGTTAGCTCTCATCAGCTGAATCGTAGCGATGGCTTCTATTAAAGAAACGGAACTTGATAGGATTGCATGGAGGGCTGGGAGGTGATGTAGTAACTGGTGAACAAGACAACATGTGTGGTAAATCAAGGAAAGGAACTGGTATTTTAGATAGGCTGGAGGAGAAAGAGAGGAACTAGAAAGAAAGGAAGTCAGATAGATGACAGGAGTGGTGATCAGAACAGAAATAGGTATTCTAGCAAGGGAGCGAGTGAGAAAAGGGCTGACTTGAAAGCCTTCTCTGGAAGCTTCCCAATCTACTATTTTTATAACCTTCCCCTGACCCTTTTTTCCTTGTGTCCTCAATTATTTGGGGTAAGCGTTGTCCCTATCTTTGTTAGCTCATCTATATGTGCATGCAACCTAATGACATGGGTGAGCTACTTAATCCTAGTCTGTTAGTGTCATCCTGGATTAATTTACTCCCTGTTCAGCACTGACTGTCACTTGGATGAGTGTCTCCTGCACCTTTTCTTTCCTTCTGCTCTTTTTTTCCCCTTTGGTCATGCCTTTGGCGGAGGGCCCCGTAGCTGAAGTGCCCCCTGTGACATTCCACCAGATTCCCCCATCCACGCTAAATACTGCAGACATGCCTGCTTTGTCTGCTACCTCCATCTTAATTCTTTATCTGCTTACACGGTTAGTGTCTCCCCCCCTCCCCATTACTGACCTTGTGGATTAATGTATAGTACAGGACTGTAAGCTTTCTTGAAGGCTGGGTGAATTGTGTCCTCAGCTCCCCATCTGTCGACATTGCCTCTTATTGCCTTCTGCACAGTGACACAGACACAGCTGAGACTTCATAGAAAGCAGATGAAAGAGCTGGGGTTTTTTCCTTTTTCTTTTATAATTTTTGACAAGGAGTTTCCAGTTTGGCAACTGGTCTCTAGTAGTGTCTTCCTTGTGGGTGTCTTGTTTAATCAAGGGATTGCCAAGTCTGAATATTAATCAGCTCTATTTAAAGAAGTTGGGAACAGGAGACATGTAATTGCTGTGATAACGTGGAAACCTAGGTTTAGTCAACAGTGTCTAGTTTGTGTGGCTGAAATGTAAAGGCTAAATATTTTGGAACAGGTGAGAGAACAGAAGATGACACTATAGGATGAATAACCGGAAACGAGCTTCATGTTCTGGGGATTTTAGAGTCTCTTCCAAAGCTAGATTGGGGAAAGACTTTCCACCGGTATCTGGGGAGCAAAGTCTTCCCTTGGCCAGAGGTAACCCCCTGGTAACAAGGCAGAGAAAACAGGGAACTCCCAAAGATATGGGGGAGCTCATCCTCTGGCAAGAAAGGTGGAGCATCCCATGGAAACACAATGTTAGTGGCAACCAAAAGAGCAGGTATCCCCATGCAGGGTATTTGTTTTGTGAGGGATGGTTTGTGTGATAGGGAAAAGCAGTTCATGCCTAGACTCATGATCAGGGTCTCAACAGAAGGCAGTCACATGTAGTGATTGGATGCATGGGGCACTTTCTAGTGGCTTGTGGTTTGAGATTGTTTTTCCTGGTGTCACTGTTTCTCCACAGAGCGCTGGCTGGAGGTATGTAGAGAGCTGGCTTCCCTCTTTTGTTTCCAGCTCTTACTTTGCATTAAAAGATGATGAAAAGCTGCTTGAAAATACATTTAGCATTTTCCTTGCAGTCAGCTTTGTAGCATGACTACCGTGTGCTTTGGTGCAAAGAATTACATATTGCTCTTCTTGAATGTTTACTTTTCCATTTTGCTCTGCACGTATGCTGGGATCTGCTGCCCCTGTGCCAAACACACACAGTCTACAGCTCCCCATGCTATTGTCCAGTTATGAATTCCATAGCTGGGTTGTTCTCCCCAGGAACATTTGTTGTGTCATTGTGTATTTTGCTGTTTGAAATAGGCAGGTAGATGATTTGCAGTCATGTCTTCATCTGTTTGAACAGGAATGGGAATGGAGCTGTCCAGGAGTCAGCCAGACACATCCACACCAGATATAAATCAGCCTGGCTCCATTTTGAAGCCCAGAGAGTTGAGGTGGCTTACAGTAGCCAGGAGTGTTGTCACCCTCTGCTAAGAGTTAGAAAATGCCATTGAAACCATCAGGCAGACTGTGCTGCTAAGGAAATGAAATGCAAGGAGCAAGTTCAAACATCACACCCCTTGTCACCTGTGCCACTCATTGATTAAATATGCAGAGTTGTGTACAGTTTGGGGCTCCTTGATACAAGACACTGACCACCAGCAGAGGCCACCAAGGTGATCAGGAGCCTGCAATACAGGGTGTGCACAGAGAGACTGAGTCCTGGGTTTGTTCAGCCAAGGGAAGGGGTAGCTGAGGGGCCATCTACAAGCTGACCTCAATGAATTAATGGTCATAGAGGAGACAGAGCCAGACTGTTCTTGGAGGCACACTGCAGAAGGACAAGAGGCAACAGCCACAGATTGAATCGTGGAAAATTCTAGTTAGGTATTAAAAAAAATTCTCCACGAGGGTACACTGGAACAGGGGATCAGGAAGTTGTGGGATCTCCATGTGCACTGTGGAAGCCAGTTGGCCATCCAGCTTTGAGACAAGTGTTTGGTCCCTGACTGTCTTCTACTTAAGTTTAGACATAGCCGTAGGAAACAGTGGCTTTGTAATAGAGAAATGACCTCTCAATAGAGATAGCTCCTACTGTTCATTGAAAAATAGAATTTCTGTCCCATGGGAAATTCTGGTATTTCCATATTTGTTTTCATCTCAAATTGGAACACATAGTTCCTAAAAAGAATTGATTTGCAAATGTCAGAGTGTTTCATGTTGACATTTTCAGCTAAAATGAAATATTTTTGCTTGAGTCGGGTCATCATTTGCTTCTGCCTGAACAGCCTCTTGCTTACAGGAGCTGTAGCTCTACATTTCCTGTGATCCCAGGAAAGCCCACCACTGGCTAAACTGTATCTACCATAATGTGCCCTTATTTCTTCCAGCAGTTGAGTTACTTGGGGGAATCAAGATGCTTCCAGCATGTGGTGTGCTGGGTCAAACAGATGTAGAACACAAGAACCATCAGTTTTCTGACTGGAACACTTTTGGGAAACATTTTTTTCCCTGTGTGGAGAATCTTGGTTTGTGCAAAATCTCATTTTCTGAAGGGAAAGTAGTTTGTTTCCCTTTTTTTCTAAGGGAAAATGTTCAATCAATCCAATGTGCAACAAATATGTTCACATATGTGTGTGTGTGTGTGAAGGTGCTTCTTTTCTACTTTTAACAAATGCTACAGCCACATTCTGTTCTCATTCACCAGACTCAGCTCAGACTTTCCCCCGTTAGTTTCAGTGAAGCTAATCCAGTCACGGTGACATAGCTAGGACTATATTTGGCCCAAAGACGAGATTTATTGTCTTTAATAAGAACACAGAGATGGAGCCACAGCTGGTATGAACCAAGGAAATCAGTGGAATTTGGATGGCTTGTACCTGCCAAGGCTCAGCCCCAGAAATATTAATGGCTAATTACCTGTAGTGCTTACAAATGTATTTACAGTCCATTTCCAGTGCTGCTTCAGGCAGAAGACAGCACATTTGCAGGCTTGCTTACTCAGTCTGGCAGGAAAGGTTTTTCACACTTTCTGCTCTGTTAGCAGCATCCACGGTAGATCTCTTCTCCCATTCCTTTTCTCCCAGCCAAGGCTGTTTGTCTAAAGCCTCTGCAATATCTACCTGCAGATCTTCCGTTATTTCTGTGCTCTAAACTGTGTGTTCTGCAAAGTCAGTGTGAGCTGAACGCAGGCATCTGAGGACATAATTTGGGCTTAAAATTTGTAGCACATTAGGAGCATGCTAATTGCCTAGGGTGATATCCAGCTGACACCTGATTTGATGGTAACTATGTTCTCATTCCTGTTTAAAATTCTATCTCCTAAATAAATGAGTGATGGGATCGATAGCCTCGCTCTGTTAACAGGAGGGCTGTGGTGCACCACTGTGATTTTGACCTCGCTGTTTTCTTTGCCAACTAATTATGACAAAAATGACATACCAGGTGATCTTCACTTGTTCCTGAGACACTTTTAACACCATCTCTTAGGCACTTTCCCCAGAACCAATGGCTTTTGTCATTTGCTTCTCTGGTTTCCTGTTCATTACATTTGTTGACAAGTGCTCAGATGAATTCATCCAAGTTGCGTCCTTGCTGTTTCCTTGCCTGGCTGGGATGTTTCCTTTTGCATGCCAGGGTGAGCATTTAAAAATATAGCTCACTTGATTGCTTGCACAAATGTTTGCTGATGAAGGTATCTACACAGTGAGAAAATGTCAATCAACTTAATTGCATGTGCAAATTCCACTCTGCATGTGTAAATACAGGATCTGTGTGCGGTTTAAGTATCTGTACTGGGAAATTGGGCTTTGCTACCTTTTAAATACTTTTGTTAAGAATTCCCTTTAAGTCCTGCGAGGTGTCTGAAACAGATGTTTTTCCTTGTGATGTTCAGGCCTCACAGAGATTTGAAACCCGTTAAAGGGGATATGGTGGACTCTGCTGCAGCTTGAGGTGCTTGCATACACGTTCCCTCTGATGGAGATGGCAGAAGGAAACATGCTGTCACTCTGAGAGGCTTTGACTCTCAGTCCAGCATCTTAGAAATATAAATACAGCAATACCTTAAATCCAAAGCTTGCCTGGCTTTGCCCTGGCAAGTAGGGGTGCATATTCCTTTCTGTCAACACTGCGATGGATGAAGTAACTGCCAGCAAAAATGTTAAGATAAATTAAGGCAGCAGTGATGTCTTCCATCCGTGCAGCAAGGACTGCCAGGACTGGATGTCAGATCCCTCACACAGCCTTGGGCTGTAAGCACACGAGATGGACAGTCAGGAAGGGTTAGTGTCACATTTACATGTCTGAGAAGAAACAACTAGGGGAAATGCCCAGTTTACTCAGTAAAAAGTAAAAAGATATGGATTGGGAGGCTCAGGGGAACAAAAGACTCACAGATAACTTGAAGCTGTACATCCAGAAGAGAGCACATCTATTTTAGTGGCCTAAACATCAGAGACCTTGTATCTGTATGGTCAAATCTCTGCATAGTTGGTTAACCTGGTCATCATAAAAGAAGTTCAGTGAATTTCTCTCTCCACAATCTTTGGATGAGATTTTCTTACTTTGCTCAAGCACTTTCCATGGGAACTTCTCTATTAAATCAAAGCAGACAGCCCTCTAGCCCTCTATCTGATAGTAGCCAGCACCACTTGCTTCAAACTAAGGTGAAGCAAATCCTGCAATGGGAAGCTAAGGAATAATTTGCTGTAGATAAAGTTACTTTGCTCAGAGGTTATCTTCAGCCACAAAGCAGAAGGCTTGCTATCTGATCCCAGGCAGCATGAATCTTTACTTGCCACTCTGCAGGAGAATAAGATCTCCCCATTGTTCCTGGTCGCGGTTTCCAAAATCCATCTTTTCTACAGGATGGATATACCTTGTCCCTAGATGGAGCTGTATTTCACTGGTGCGCCGGATATAGGACCAGCAATGCCACCCCCTGTGCTTCACAGCTTATTGTCGGGAATATTGCTATTTGCTGCCTGTTGTTCTCCCTGGTGCTCCATTCTGCCTCTGCTTTTGCTTTTTCTAAGGATGTTTGTGCTTAAAAAAAACCAGAAAAGCAAAAGAAAATGATTGTGTAACCCCCAGTACAGGAATCTGATTAGGAACAGGCACAGCATTTCAAAGAGCCCTGGGAGAGGTAGGGGCAAATTGTTTGTGCGAGTTACTTTGAAAATTGTCATGCATTATATTGCCATAAAATAACAATCAGGAGCTGGAAGAACAAGGATTATTCCCACGAAAAGCCACTTCTCCCAAACGGCAGCACTGCATTAAACCAGTTGTGTACATAATATTTCATTAGAAATAATATCGTTACTAACAGATGTCCATTTTCAGCAGAGCCAATGTAGATGGGATTTTATTGTTTCTCACTTCCACGTAAATGGATCTTGAACGGCGGTAGCCCTGATTATGAAAAGCTGCAATTAAATGTTGAAGTAATAAAGCTCAGGTTAGCCATCTTCTCCAGAAACTTGTGTTTCTTCCAAAGAGCAGGCAAACATAAATGCCAGGTTTTAAAGTGCTAACCTGCTGTAGTTTTGGAGTTGTTTTCTAGGTTGTGTCTGCCTCCTTTTCAGACCCATGCAAACAAACCTGCAGATTAGCGTGTGTGTTTGTGTGTGTGTGTGTATGTGTGTGTGCACGAGTAACCCAATTTCTGCCTTTCATACTTGGCCCAGATTAGAGGCCAAGCCCTGCAATGTGGTGGTGAAACATCCAAGCTGGAGTGGGGGCTTAGTTTTTTCTGTATTTGATGTAACAGGTAGATAGAAATGTTCCCTCATGGGAACAGGTTTATTTGGTGCAGCTCTATCATTTTATTTATTTACTGATAGCCACAGTCTTATTTTGATGCAAAACTCTGCCTGCCTCCCCCATCCCCCTTCCCCTCCCGCCTTCCCTAGAAGTGACATGATCAAAAGCTATTTCTTCTTCAGAGTGATTTCCAGTAACCTCCGGAGCAGTTTTTTTAATTAAATAAACCTCATCTTGTCTAGCTTTCTGGTCAGCATTTTGAACCCCCTGCAGATGGGTCTGAAGGATTAACAGCAAATCCTCCTCGACCCAGCTCAAGCAGATGGGCGGCATGTGTCTGATAAATACTAGGACAAGGTCTGCTTCCTCGTGTTTCCAACAGATAGACAGTATACCCTGTAAATTAAATTTAAAATGGTGGCCCTTTCAACCCTTAGAATAGCAGAGGAAAAGGAATACAAATGATATGAATTTCCTATTTCTAGCACATTGTCACCTCATGACCACTGAGTCAAACATCACCTGTTGGGCAAGCGGTACCTCCAGGGAAGGTTGGATCAGTAAAATGCTGAACTTACTGAGAACACAACGTGTGCAAGCCCCCATGTGTGTCTGCTGCATCTCCTTGCTGATGGCTTTTATTTGCATATCAGTTTGCAGAGTATCCTCTTTCCAAATGAACGTCTCTTTGACATGGGCACCCATACAGCTGTTGCAATAGGAGGCAGACGCCGAGTTCCTGGGTGTGCAGAGAAGTAAAAAAGTCTGCCATGGGCAAAGGAGTTGTGCTCAGTTACTTGAGCAGAGAATGGGCCGCTTTCCCCAGCTATTCACTTCCAAGGGTCAGGAGTGGTGAACCTTGCTTCTGGGGGACAAGGGCAAACCATGGAAATGGAGGGAGGTCTCCATCCTAGTCTCACTTGTTCTGACAGCGGTCGTTCAGGCCCATGGATCAGCCAGTTCCTTAGCAAAGATACTTCATAAAAATCAAACAAACCCTTTCTCCTTCCTTTGTGCTATTTTTTTTTTTTTCATTCGAGGAGGAAAAGTATAGGCATTTTGAAGTGTGCTTTTTCTCTCATTCTTCTTGCCATTTCTTGCCCTCTATGATGGTGGTCGCTGAGGAACAGCTCATGGATAGAAAGATTTGTCTACAATTGCACTCTGTATGGCCACTGCCTGACAGCATTAGTGCAAACTGCCTTTCCCCAGTGACCTTGCTGCTAAGCTGGAGACTGCCAGTGACTGTCACCTCCAATGACACTGCTCAGAGGGTCCTTGTCAGAACAATTACCACTGGTATGTCACTATGTCGCTTTGCAGAGCCTTTGGCTCCTGAGTCAGGATACCTGTGATATTTGGGATAAAAATTACTGTGTTTAATGGCCAGATTTCAGGGGTGTGGCGTGCTTGTGAAGTCGGTGACTCTGCATGTCTGCAAACCAGGTGAGGAGGTGGTAGAAGCAATGCAGAAGCAGCAAATAAGGATGTCATTTGAAGACTCATTTAAAACTGAAGATGGAGAGACCGAGGATATCTCCTATTAGAGACATCAATACATAGTGGTTTCTTTTTCTAAAACATTGGTTTTCACTCTCAGATAATTTAGGCTATGATCTAAGGAAGAACAAACAACTAAAACAGTTTAACAGTAGCAAGCCAGCCAGCCAGCCTGCCTTTCCTCCCTGGACATTCAAGTAGCTGCAGGGTCATATCTTCTGCAGAGCCCTTTGGAGATAAAGTGGTGTGGGATGAATGCTCTCTTGGAAGGGTAATAACAGTGGAAAAATGGGAGAATTAGAAGGAGGAGCTTAAAATGCCATAAAGCTGGTGGACTAAATGTTCAGCTGTTGCAAACCAGCTTACTCTTGACTGTGGGTGGACTTGCATCATGTTATGCAGCTAAAGATGTGGTCCACAAAATCAGAAACGGCATACGAGAAAGGAGGCATCCAGCCTATCTACTTGCCCCTGGGCAAGTTTTGATTGTCTCTGGATGCTGTTTCTGCTAGTTCTCATTTTTAATTATCTAATGACACTTTCCACACTGTTTCCTTCAGCAAGATCATTGTGGGCATAAAAAGCACATTTCTTTATGCATTACTCATCCCTCAGGATTATAAAGTGCCAAGGTAGAAGAAGCGATTTCTTTTATGATATATGCCTATGTCAGTTCACCTTTAATCCTTGTGATGAGAAACATTTAAACTTCTTAATGATGTCTTGGAAGTTTGAGTGAGTAAGCAAGAAACAAAACTGTTCACTGACTTATTTTTCCAAATAATCACAACGGTTTAGAAAATGAGTCAGCAATTTTCTTGGCTTACCCAATATATTTTAATTTTCATCACTTAACTGTCCTTTTTATCTTATCTGCTTACACAGGTATGATATCGGAATTAGATAACTCCTTGCCTTTTCATGGCCTAGCACAAGGGAGCCAAGGTAAGTGGAAGGGAAAAGTTACGTTGTCAGCTAATGTAGTGTCCCTGACAGCAAATACTTGTCTACTCACTGAATATCTCTTCATTTGCCTGTGGGACATAATAATATACTTTGAGCCAGAGGTCGCATTTAATTGCACTGTCACAGGGCAAACTGGGGCTCAGTAAAGCACAGATCTGGTCTATTGGAGAACTGCTCAAAGAAAACTTCTTATTTTTTGTGGTAAGTGGAAAATTTGATGTTTAAAGTGTCCATACAAAGGATTATTTTTTTTTTGTAGCTGAGAATGTAGCAGTTGAACAATTTGCACTGAAATCGTATGTTTGTTTTCTTTTTTTTTTTTTTTTTTTTTCCATGAGGATGCAGTTTTGAATTTCTTCAAGATGGATTTTTCTGGGTTTTGTTAAAAATATTGAATAACAAAAATGCAGAGTTTTTCAGCTTTCAGGGTTAAAAACTGGTTTTCTGTTTCATGTAAAACATTTCTATCAACCTATTTCTACTGAGTTTAAAGAAGATTTAAAATTACTGGTGCAGGAAAAAGTAGAGCAAATTTCACCCAAACAATTTTTTTTCTTTAACAGGAGTAAAACCCAGCTATGTCTTGACTTTTCATTTCAAGCAGGTTTCTGTGAGAGGTGTTTAGAGCTGCTCCCCTTTACCTTCCATACAGCACTTCTCAGGTGCCTGCTCATATTTATTGGCTGCAGCGCTGAGGGCGAAAGGACAACTAGACCTACTCTTCATCCCACCAAACCATACCGAGGGAGAAAGAAGTAGCCCTCCTCTCTCCTCCCTGCTGTGGTCTGTGGTCAAAGGGCAGAGAAAGACCTTAGGCCATAGCTCGCAGCAGGTGAGCAGCTGGATGGGGTGCAGGAGGCTGCACCTCCAGCCTGGTAACACAGCTCTTCCCACTGAAGGACCCCACAGAATGGGTAAGCCTTAGGAACAATTATGAAGAACGGTGATTTATTCTCCACTTTTCAAGTGATACTGTGAACCTTTTGAAGCAAAGTGAGGTGGTTTTTTTTTTGTTGTTTCTTTTTTTTCCCAGGGATTCCCCAAGTGGATGGCTGTCAAAGATTTTAATATACTGCAGGCACAGCAGCTAATTCTCAAATCTCTTGCAGAAGGATCTTACAGAGGGAAGCTAGGATGCAAATCCTTTTGAAGGCTTTTTCCATTTTGAAACCTATAAATAGGAAAGTAGGGCAAAATGACTTTGACAAGTTTAGACCTCACCTTCTTTAATTACTCTCTTTGGATCAACAACCTGACTGCAAATGCTTATCTGCTCCAACATTACGCACAGGTTTGGAGTTTATTTTTTAAGAGCAGTGCATGACAATTCTGCATAATATTTTTAATACCCCTGGTCTCCAGAGATTTCCACATTCCAGTCGATCTTTAAATTTATAATTGATATAAATAGTGAACAGGGCTGATTGCCTGAATTGTCCTTTTAGTATGAAAAGTCTGTCCATTTATTCTTCTTTAAGAATGGTAAATTTTCTTCCTAATGCTGTTTTTGCATTTCTTCTCACTTTTTTAATAAACGTGAAAATTTAAATTGATTGTGTCTTGCTACTGATTAATAATAATAATAGATAATATAAACCACTAATACAATAAGTTATTGATAAATTAGTTATAAGAATGTTATTTTTATAGATTTTAAAACAAAGCCTGTCTGGTTGCTCTTCTAGAATGTATAACATTGTTTTAACAAAATAAATATTGCATGTACACACTGTAAAGAGGAAGGTAGTTTGTATCACTTTACATTGAGCACACGTGAAAAATAACATAAGTGTATTAAGTACTGTACTTGACTATGATACAAGCATCTGCCAAGACCTGAGTCTTGGATATAGTAAGGTGCTCTACACTTCTCTGAGGTATGAAAGGCTGTAAAACATGTTTATTTAATGTAATACCAGTTCATACCTCATTCATCATACCAATATCCAGCCTTGATGGATATAGGAGAAACATTGAGTGTAGGGGGGGAAGGTTCTGAGGTCATGTGTGGAGGTTAGTCTGTGTGACCAGGCTGAACGCATGAGCCACCACACAAACTTGCTGTGAATAGCGCTCTCTGCAGAGGACCAGTTTGGTTCTCCAGCCGTGGACTCCTTGTCTGTTATCTACCCGGCATGCAGTACCTGGGGACAGTGGTCTGTGAGAGCTGCCACAAGGAAGAGCATGTAGTTGATAGGCAAGCAAAATAGGATCTAGGTAGACACAGAGCCATTTGACAGCTCAGCCCAGAGACATATGAACCATCTAAGCTTAGGTGACTAAGATAGACATCAGCAGAATCGGATACTAAAAGTGCCTATCTTACTCCATTTATTAACAGGAGCTGCAGATGAGTAACTCGGAGAGAAACATCTCCGTTTTAGACATTGTGTTTGCTCATGAGTCCCACTGTGCTACGCCGTAACTCACTCCATCCATCCATCCAAAACACCTCTCAAGAACTGCAGGGCTGGAGGATTGTTCCCTCTGTCCTACGCAGGCAGGGACAAGCTTTGCAGCAGGTGCCTAGTGATAGTGGTTTATTCTGGTTTTCAGTTACCTTTCAGCAGGTTGTGGTGCCATCTCTCATGTATTGCAATTCCTTTGCTTTTGTTGATTATTTACTTTAAGAGTCTACCCCTTACACTTGCTACTGCATCCCTCCTTGTTCCCATTAGATCAAGACATTATTATGGGCTGGGAACTTCTTCTAGAAACAACTTTATCTGACTTGACAAGTTTCCAGTTCACTCATTTACCCCATTCTGCAGTGAGTTACATCTAAACCTTGGTAAGTACTGGAGAAGGACAATGAGGTAAATAGTAAACAAGCTTGCACCATAAATTGTGATCAAAATATGTCCCTGTAATGCATGGTCTTTGGCCACAGGCATTTTACTGTGAGCGCACAGAGACTTTACACCTTGCCAGCAGAGGTGAGAGGAGAGAACTCACAAGTCTAAGAAGAGCATGCGCTGCCAGCTGTCCCATGCCACTATTGTATACAGTTTGAGAGTTTGACCACCAATGTTAAATTATTTTGAATACCCTGAGTATTGCTCACACTTGGACCAATCACACTGAATTTGTTTACAGATAATGCATGATATTACAATTTACCTTCAGTTCTTTAGAGGATTCTAGTGCCAGCTACTACAGTCAAGGTCTTAGACAAAGAGTCCAAGCTCTGTCGCTATGTCAGTAGACCTCATGTGGTCTACTGAATGTTGGCTGCCAAACTGTTTTTTAAGCTGCTGATACTGTCTCCAATCACAAAGCATTAAGGCAGCTAGCTGGTTTTTAATCTAAGTATTTTAAAGGAAATGCATAAATACAATTACTGTCAGATATTTTCATTTTTGTTCTGCTTTTATTTCTTCAAATGTGTTGATTTTTAAAGCAAGTATTTTAGTTTATTATTTACAACAGGGCTCTTTCCAACAGGAACAAGTTCTAGCGATCTGTTATATGCTGATTGAGGATCTGGTTCAACTGCAGTAGCATCGCATCATTGGTGCCTCCAGTCTGCTGATCCCAAAACAACCAGTCAAAACCAATGGGTCCAGATGAATTAGGCTGGTTTTGAACTAAGCTACAGCATTCTCTAGTTCTTCACCACTGCCTGTTTCTGTTAGAGCTTGATATGTTGAATGTGTGGCAGCCAGCAATTCCTCCTTGCCTTGGGGACCCTGAGCTTTCTCCTCAAGGCAAGCAAGGGTGAAGTAAAGCATGGGGACTCGGCATTCATCCTGGAGCTTAATCCTGTGTATCTCACTATTACTCTGTGCACATCTCCTCAGTAATTATGCTGCATGTTGCAGCCTTACTGTACAAAACAAAAAGTCAACGAAGCAATGTCTGACCTGATCCTATCAACACATTGAGACATTGTATGGGACTTATTTGATTATTTAGCCACAAAACCTTGGAAAGATGCAAGTGGGAAGAAGGGATTCATGGTAGTTAATCTCTCTGGAAATAATCGTCTGGGTTTTGGTGTGTGGATGTAGGAAACTCTAGCTGTCTGTCATGTCTGTAAAATGAGGATCAAGATCAGAGTTCTTGGGACACCCAGTAATTTTATATATGTTCCTATTGTACATTCCTGTGTAGAAACAGCTTCAGAGACTCTCCCTACAGCAAGCTGTTAGCTCTCACCAAGTGTCCAGGAGGTGTGTCAAGCTAAGTACTGAAATCACCTCTAAACTTTCTAAGTCCGCCTTGCTCTGTCTCCTGTTAAGTGACCATCAAGATGTTTCATGTGCTCTGGAACAAAGCATCTGGGGAGAGAGTTAGAGAGTAGTTTCATCATACATATATTATTGTTGTTTTACTAAAACAGTGATGGGAGCCCTTAGCTGGAGTCCAGGGAGCTATGTGGCAGAGACTTGGCAAAGGCAGAAAGATACTGTTCCTGCCCTGAAAGGCCTAGAGTTAAACCAACACTGTTAAAATAACACTTACAGCAAAGCATGATGATATAAAGCTAAGATCTAAAGCAATGTTTGTGCAACAAAGCAGGACTTCCGATCCAAGTTATCTTTGTAGATCCATACCTCCTTGTACTTTAACAAGAAACAGACTTTTGGGAAGGTCAGAAACCTCACAGAAAGGTCCCTGAGTTCACAAATGAGCCAAGTATCCAGGATGTCTGTCTAGAACTGCCATGACTAGAGGGAAGGCAGAGGTGGATGGAAACTCTGGAGGAGGGTCTACCTTTTTGTCTTCCTCTTACCTGCTCAGTCAGTGATTACGGATGCCCACAAATGTGCAGTGGAGGTGCAGAGCCCTGAACGCTGGCATTTAGCCTCTGTCTCCCTTTTTTGGGGTTGTTCTGTGAGTCCCCTAGAATACATCCTTTGCAGACTGCAAGTTAAATATAAAAGCTCCCTGTGGTCTCCCTACCCCTTCCTCACTGAGTTCTGTGAGCAGTGTGTTCAGCAGTTACCTCTCTCTTCCCATTACTGCAACACTAGACATCTTTGATCTGTTGGGGGTAATCTGCAGTTTATGCAGATGTGTAAAATGCGTGGAACAAAGCCCTTCACAAGTCCTGCAATGAGACACTGAATTTCCACAGGGGAAGGCATTTATCTACTAGTGGGCAGATAACAGATTTAAATGTAAATTTCATATAATATGGGAGAAAGGTGTCCACTAAACACAGATATATTGAACAGCTACAATAATTCAGTGCCTTCAACAAGGCCGGCACAGAAAACCCTTTCATGGCATGGCCCGTTCTCTCAAAAGCTTGCAAGTGTTCCTGGGAAGAATACAAGCTGTCCTCTGCTCTTCTGGATTGCATTTGATGCAGATACTGGAAATACAAAATGACTGTTCCTGGTTAATTGAACCAAGGCAGAGTGTCTTTCTATATTTTTTGAGGTAGATGTATGTCTATGCTGCACTAACTCCCTTTTATTTTATATAGACAGAAGCTGTGGCTACAATTTTGTTTTCCTAATTGTGCATCCTGCTTTCTCTGATTTTAGTAGCTCTTGATTACGGTGCCCCTGAGTAATCGTTCAAGGTAGATTGTTAGTGTAAGCTGCATTGCAAGGTCTGTGTCTATTCAATGTGTCGCTGGCTATAACAGAGGCCCCAGACTAAGGTCAAAATTATTATGTGGAGATTAAACTGTAGAATTTAATTATGTATTCTGTTGCTCCTAGTACATTTATTAATTTAGCAGTACAAACTGACTGGAGCTAAACAAGCAGGGCTGATTAATTTGCAAAGACATCTAGGTAACAGATTGTGATCAAAGTGGAGACCTGATCCTGTTAGATTGAAATGTGTTGTTTTGTGCTACATGAAGGACATAGAGCAGCATGGTTTATCTTTATCAATGCTTTCCTCTGAAGGAAAGGAACAAGCTTGCAGATATAATCAGCGCTGAGGCAATGCCACTCAATAATTACCCACTGTCTCATCATAATCCCGGAACTAAGCCCCTGCCCAATCCATCTGGGACACTTTTCCATCTATTGCACAGCTCAAGAATACGTGTGTAAGCTATTACCTCTGGTTGTGCTATCTGTCCCCTGAGTAAAGATTCATAGCAGTGACCAATTATGTTGCAGGGGGCTTCTCTTTCTTTCTGTCTTTTTTTCTCTTTGCTACTGAATTGTCCTGTATTTCTTAATTACAGTAATGGCACATTAGTGCACTGCTACTTTAGGGTGCAAAAACCTACACAGCTGCAAAAGTGACGTTGCTTGGCAGTTGTAAAGCAAATGTTAAAGTAATAGGGGTGTAAGAAAAGCCTGTATTTCTGTGATCAGACATCTGAATGCAAATTGAATGCTACAGGTAGAAGTTACTGCTCTTGGGAGGATGAAAAGGACCCAGTTTGCATGGCAACTAAGATTGTGGAAGATCACAGCTTGAACCCCTTATCTGTGAAAAAAAAATAAATGACAGGGGAACCAGTGGCCAAAACATGGGTTTGAGGTGGCATTATCTCAAAAAGGGTGGACAATGGGCCAAGTTCCCATTCTCACAGGCACAGGATGCAAAACTGAGACTAGCAGTGTGCCAGCGGCTACTCTGGTCTACACACCATGCCCCCGTTGCCAAAACCAGAGATGTATCTTCAGCCTATGGCCCAATGGTCCCAAAGTTCAAGTCAGTGCATAAAAAGGGGAGCAGAGGAGCTTCATGGAGCTCTCTGCCTTAGACTAAGCAGGATCAAGAGGGACAGCTGCAAGGTCTTGAAAGTCAGGATACTCATTTACCATGGAATTAAGAGGGTCTCTTGAGGTGTTCTGTGTTGATAATCTGGTGATTCTCATGTGCTAGGCAAAGAAGAAAAGTGGAAGGAGGAAAGAGATGTCAATGGCTTGAAAAGAATGAAATCCCAAAGAATTGCTTTATGTGATTGCTAAGGAAAATGTTTTGTAGACATGAATCAGATTTCTTCCCCAAGACTGACCATTGTGGGACGTTGCTGTGGAGTCTAATTCACGTCTGTAAAGTAGTTGAGTTCAATGCTCTGAATGACCTGAAAGAGCTCTGAAATGCTCTGAATCACAGCTCTGCCCAGCACTATTATCATGAGGGCTGGATTCAAGAGATGACTCTGGATGTCTTTTCACCTGTTTCCTCGTGCACTGCTGTGGAAGGACATATGCACCTTTCCCTTCCTTTTCTGTCTGTCCCCTGAAGGAGCTAGCACACATAGTGATAATGAGCTGTGCAGTTACTGTTTCTCTTACGAACAGTGACTTTTGGCCTCAGTGGAGCCTGGGGCATAGACATCCTCGAGGACTACGTGGTCTCTATAGGCAAGACAAAGTACAGGGAATTAAATAGAAGGCCTGAAAGATTAAGTGTCCCGGCTAACAGAGCAGGTCAGTGATAAAACCAGGGAGGCAATTCTAGCCTCCCAGTCTAGTCATCCTCTAAATTCTTGGAATTTAATAACAGAGGCATTTATACCCTAGGAATGCAGTGGGTTTAGCAGAGGAATCATATTCATGTAAGTGGGACTCTTTCTAGATGTGCCAGTTTACAGATAGAGCAGAGTTAAGTGCAAAGACCTACAACACTGAACTGATCTCTAAAGAGCAGAAATGAGTGGGGATTGTTTTCCAAAGACCAAGAGATAAATCCATATTGTGGTGCTCTAATGGGTGGCCTTTCTTTCAAGGAGAAATCTGAATGAGGCTGCTGGATGCTAAGAAATACTAAAAATCAGGTAATCTATTTTTGTGCATCATTTGAGGATTAATCCCCTAACTATAAATTCCTTCTGAATTATTTCCGCTTCATTCTGAAAATCTTGTCTTTGGGTGAAAGCAAGCCTTTAATTTTTTTCTCAGAACTACTACTTCCAATAAGCATTCTTTCATCTGGATACCTTTTTTGGATACAACTATACATGCTGCAGAACAAACATGCAGCATTTCTAGAGGACTTATCTTCTAGAGCATGAGATCTTTAGAGATCCGCAGGTTTATTATTATTTCTAGAATGATTCACCGATAGAAAAATGTGTCGGGGGGGGGGGGTAATTTTTCCTTTTCTGATTAATAACCCTGACAATGACAGGCACGGTCATCGCTGGCCATGGTCATGGAGACTGGCTAGACCTGGTCCAGATGGTACCATGTTGGCTAACTTCCTGTCAATACTCTTAACAGCTTACAGATAGGTTTATCAGGAATGTGCAATAACTCAGTCTAGACAAAAGAGTCTATCAGGCATCTAAACTAACAGAAGGAAGACAGAGGATATTCCTAATTTTCATGTATCAGTTTGGCTGCCCACTTAAGACCTGGTATGAGCTGTTCTCTGTGAGACAGAAATTGCTTATTACTAGACTATGCTGAACGCTACTCTCTGGGTAGAGACTCTGTTTCCCCCTACTTTCCAGCCAAAATTGCTAAGATTGATTCCTGCAGAAATGAAACTGCAGCGCTCAAGCCTCCCTTCTCTCCCTATCAGTGTCCCTGATTCCACATTTGTCCTCCTTAAGGAAAAAAACTCCCCACACAGGCCAGGCTAAAAGTCATCTTTGATCAGAAAACAACTTTCTTTGGGCTTCCAAATATTTTAGTTGCCCTTAATTCTTACTTTTCGTATGATCCATGCTCATGGGGTTCAAAGTAGGCCACAGCTGGTTTCTATGTGCGTGGGGAACCCCCTCATCTGCAGGAATGTGAAGAGCCCAGTAGGTGACTGGGAACTGGAGGCTTGTTTCTAATCTGGCTTTTGTTTTTGATATTTGCAATATACCCGATGTCCAGACACCTCAGTGACTGCTGCTGTCCACCTCACGGCCAATGTAAAACAGCAGTCTGCTTGGAAAGGCGGCTAACGATGATGCTATCCCCTGCTAGAGATTATTTTTTGAAGTCTCTGTTTAGTAGTCTTTTCAGCAGACTGAGAGGTGATCAGAGAGCACTGTGTTGTATTGGCTGCCTTAGGTGAAATATTCTGCATGAATCCTGTAGTCATGGTGCTTTCAATATGCTGATGTCTTTGTCTAGGACTATTGAATCTTCTTCCCATTCTCATTCAGTCAAACAGCTCTGGTTTTCCTGGTTTACTCACTGCTCATGAAAAACTGTAATAACATATGTACTGCTGCCACATATCTTCAGCTTTATTTCTTTTAAACCTCCCAGTTCATGCCAACCTCTCTTATGATTGATATTCCTCTTCAGGATGGAATCAAGGACTCCTCCTTTTATCATCAGTAGTTATGTACCTTCTACTGGGTCTGATGGGACCATCTGCAGAAGAGGACACAGCCTAGGATCAGTCTGGATAGCAGAGCAGGGCCCTTTTTCCAGAGTATGCCTCCGCCTCTGCCACTTGATAGAGCTGGGCTGAGAGTTCCATTTTTTAATTTTATTTTATTATTAGGCTTCATGGTTGAGGGATATTCATAAATGGTTTATGATAATTTATCAGCCCACTTGGGTGAATATTGAATTTTGTATTTTACATGGCATGCCAATTTCCCATCTGTTGTATTTGAATAATATACAGGATAGACACTATCACTCAAGTAATCCCTTTACTACCAAATCAATATACAGTACATATGGTGCTGTTTGGCCCACAGATATTTATTGTAGGTCTCTTTGGATAATTATCTTCTAACTCCCCCTGTGTCCTGGTTCTGTAAGCCCTGATCCTGCAAATGCATATGTACATGACTAGCTTCACACATGTGAGCAGTTCGGTCATGTTTACTGAAGGTTTATTTGTAAAATCGTCAAAATCTTCTGTTCATGGCATGTTTCATTTTTTATAGAAGAATACCTGTAATGTGATGGCTGCTTGTTGCAGACAATGCTGATCTTTTCTGTCTTTTGCCAGTATATTCTGGTCACATAGATTTGCATGACATCTTCCACTGGAAAACAGTTTTAGGAACCTTATTTTAATGAAGGCTGATGCTATTGTTTCAAAGAGAAGACAGTCAAATACCTTGACAAAAAAAAACCCACCAAACCTCACCATATTTTCTGCAGAGAGGCATTTTGATCCTTTTTGGTGGGAGGAATGTTTTTAAAAGGTTGGTTATTTGTGGTCATTGTAAAAGAAACTTACACTTCTGCAAATATAAGTTGGGGCTGAATTCTAACAAGACATCTCTAGAAAGTGCTCGGCTACAATATTGATATGGGAAGGTGCTTTTAGCCCCATGGTGACATTACAGTTCCTTCACCAGGTCACTTTGGTGCCTCAGAAAAATTGTTTCAGAAATGCATTTCCTATGAAGCAAATATGGAGTATTTTGGGATATGATTGAAGGGCTGGCAATATTTAGGAGATTTAAAATATTTTCTGTTCCCTTTGGTACAAGAAAGCGCTCTCTACATGGCTGCACCACATGGAACTGAGATTTAAAGAACAAACAACTCAACCTGGACTCCTTCCTGCCCGAGGGGATTCTGTGGGAGGTAAAAGCCACAGAGTCTTTCCCTGATTCACCAGTGCTTGAGGCTGCTCAGCAGTGTAAGGAAGATCGATTTTATTTGCCATCCTCCTTAGGGCATCAATATGCAATTTTACAAGAAGAACATAACGGGGTCTGGGTGGGAGCTTGGGAAGATGCAGGTGAGACCTGGCAAGGCTCGAAGGGACAGCAGGTAGGGCTGGGAGTGGGAGATCTGATTTGAAATTCACAGTTTCATTAAAAATAATTCAGTTTATCGGTCATATTAATGCTGGCTTAAGAGGTATTGTCCAGCCCTTTCTTGTTTGCATCCCAGCTGACTGTCTGTGTGCTGCTCTCTAAGGCAAAATCAGCAGGTTTCAGGAGCTGTGGGAAGCTTTGTGGGGATGTGAAGAAGGATAAAAACACCAGAACTTTGGTGGTGTTTGGGCCGGGCTGGACGAGACTGTTGCTTGCAAGGTCCTGGGCTGACAAATGCTTTGGGTAGTGGGCTGAGGACCCTCTTCTTCCTCCTTTTCTCCCTCATGTAATCCTTGCTGTGCTTGTCTCTGCCTTTGATATTTCAAAACGAGACTACACAGAGTTCAGGCACAGAGGTATTTATAAGAACTCCTGCACTAGCCAGAACTTTACAGACTGGCAGAGGCTTGGGGACAGCTGCCTGTAGACCTTGAGAACAGAATGAGACCTCCCTAGTGCTGGAAGTTCAAGAGAAATGTATTCTCCCATCCCATTGCTAGAGGTGGGCTCAGCAGAGACACCAAGTAGGACAGATGTGAGTAGGAATTGTGAGTGGGTTGTTTTGGGGAGCAGACCTGTAAAAATCAACCTTACCCCATCATCCATACCCCGCAACTGGGGCAAGCCTCGCTGACACACGGTACAAGGGTGGGATTGATATTTGGTAAGTGTGGTACAATGAGGAAAAGCCTTGGAGACAAAGCACCACCTTTAGATCCTGGTAACTCACCATAACTGCTGCAGCCGGCTTGTTTTCTGCATTAGAAAAGGCTCCCAAGCACTGCATAGGAACTGAGCCTATGCTGTCAACATCTAGAGAAAAAAATTCCCTTTGACATCAGCAGCATTTCATTAAGCGCCCATAGTACATAGGTATGTTTTGAAAATAAGAAACAAATAAATACTAATGAATCAATCTGACAGCTCTCAGATGTGTAACAGGGCAAAGGTGCCCTAGCTCCAGGTAAGCAGAGATGAGTAATTAAAGGAAATAATTATTATGTGTTTGTTTAATTGAAAATTCCCTGAGGGAAAATGAGATAATTTTAAGTAAATGCTTTCACCAGTGCATTAAAAATACATTTGTGATCAAGTCTAGATTCTTGGAGGCAGATGGGCTGGCCTGCAGGGGAACAAAGAGCTTCTGCAGCGACCCACTGCAACAGTGCATTGGGATGGGGTTTTGCCATAAGGGAGGAAAGAGAAAACTAAGGGAGCGATTTTTTTAAAGCCTGAGCAGATGCCTGCAGTTTCTTTGTGGTGGTTGGTAGAAGGGGCTGGTTGGATCTTCTCATCTTTTGCACAGAGCAGGACAAAGTGTTTTGGACTTGCTGGGAGAATATTTTATACAATCAAAATCTATATACATTGAAGTGGGTGTGTCTGTGCCTGCAGAATAAGCTCATTTGCTTTCCATAGCTGTATCAACTTACATCTACCTATTAATAGGTTTTTCTCAATGTTTTCTTGACTTTGACAGGTTCAAAATAAGGTTTACCAGAAGTCCTTTTGCAAATCTCACCTAACATTCTGAAATTTGCTGATTATCTTGAAAGTTAAGTCAGAAACAAGTCAGTTTCGGCTGAAGGTTGGTAGAAAACTGGTTTTAAATGTATCTAAACATTGCATTCAGTTTTTTCTTATCCTAATCAGTTCTGTTAGGGTAGTAGGGTATGAGAATCCCTAGAATATAAATATGTAACTCTCTGATCTGTTCCCTTAAATCCTGAAGTTCAAAGACCTAAAAATGTTACTGACTCACAACCACTGCTGACTACACGCTAAGGATGCAACGTTATGTCTAAAATTGAAACCTGTTCTCTTCATTCTCCTGGGCCTACGGTGGAATACATACTAATATTTTTAGTATGTTACCAAGCAATTATTATGATAAGTCCTGAGATAAAGCAGGCACGGTAGATGCTAAACAAGCATTTCATTCCTTAATGGGCCATTTCTTTATTACCCTGCAGTTCTGCCATATGTGCCCAGGTCTGGAACTTTATATTTGTAAGTAGTTTCTTTGCCTTTAGAAAAGTGACTTGCAGGGTAACACTTTAATTCAGATATTACTGCAGGCATTTCTAAATGATTTTTCTCCCCCCCTGCATACACACACATTCTTCAGTCTTCTGTATTACGTCCCCTTTGCTTGGCTGATAACGCGAAAAACAGTGAGATTTTTACTATGCAGAAGGTGTCTTCTTAGCAGCTCTGAATCTGTGGTTGAGCTGAATTATGTTTCCTTCTACGTTTTAATGCTTTTCCATTCACACCTGTGATATAATACTGTGCGTGATCCTAGGCAATTAAATCCAATCAAGCTGCAACTCTGCAAGTACCCTTGGACGAGACAGATTGCCAAGTGGCCAGCCTTCATCTCAACCCTCTGCCCAGCAATGCTGTTATTTCAGCTACAAGAACAGTGACTCTTTGGTGACAGGAGTGATTTGGCAGAGCAGGAGTAGGGTAGGAGTGGTTATACAATTGCTGTATATAAAAGCCAGTGCATGGTGGGGCTGCAGGAAGGGACGTGAGAGGTTTAAGCGGGGGAGTTATTCCTGAGATAGGAAAAGGGAAAAAGGAGGATAACCCAGGCACCAATTCTTGCAGCAGTCCACTACCCAACTCTGACAATCTCTTAGAGTAGGTCTTTTTTTTTTTTAGTATATATGTATCTATTTTCCACTTTCTTCTAAGGCTTTTCACGAAAGCCCATTTACGACATGTTGGATTTTTTAAAGGGTTCTCTTTCCATTTGAAAATAACCTTCACCACTGGAGGAAAATGTGAATGACTAGAAAATGTCAGCCTATGTACCATGGGCTGATAGACCCTCTCCTCCCTCTGCTGGCCCTCCCAACCCATGCACAAAATCTCATTCTAAAAAATGCTATTTTTTCCTTTTTATTGAAAGTTGAATTTCTGCTGCGAAGCAATTTCAGGAAAGTTTGGGCAGATGAAAAATACTGAAAATACAGAAAATTTCAACCAGCTCCAATCCTTGTTTTTTTTAACTACCAAAATCTCTTCACTAATTAATTGAGTTTCATGGAGATTTTTGTCTTGGTGTCAGTGCACACGCAGACATCTGGAGTGGAGCTCAAGGGGCCTGGACTCAACCTCTCCATTCTGTCAGAAGCTAGACCAGAACCTCCTCCACTTCCAGCTTGTCCCATCCCACCAGACTTTCTCTTGCAATCTATATTCCTCAAAAGATGTGCAAATTCCCTGAAAAGGGGCGGTGAAGCTCTCTGTGCCATAGACTCACCCACTGACAGCGTCCAGCTCTGTGCTCCAGTTACCCCTGCCCGACTGTGCCATTTCCCTCCTCTTCCAAAGTCTGGCTGAGACAGAGCTGTGGATCAAAGCCATCTGGCTGAAGGTCAATCCAGATAAGGCAGAAGCCACGCTGCTTGGCAGAGGGAGACAGTCTTGAAGAACTGGAAGACAGTGCCTGCTCCATCTATTAAAAGACCTCTGTCCTTTTCTCTCCAAGTCGTTTGTGAACTCGTGTAGCTCTAGTCCTGAATACCCCAACAGCAGCAACGGCTGGAAATGCTCTCTTTCATTTTTTGTCTACCCAAGAGATCACCTCTTTTCTCTGGGACCTTCACGTGGTTTGTCTCTGCCATTTCAAGGCTAATCTAAGGATGCAGGCCCTACCTTGGGCTACCCTGGAAGGCTGCTTGGAAGCATCGCCTAGTGCAGAGCACAGCTGCCCATCTTCTGAGCAAGGCAAACTGGCAGGAGGATATCACACCTGTGCTCCACGCTCTGAACCGGCTGCCAAGTCGCTCCTGGGTAGCATCCAAGACTGGTTAAATATCGATAAAGCCGGAAATGAACTAAGCTCTGACTAGATCCAAGTCTGCTTTTCTGCTTTGCCTGGTCACAAGACATGAAATACCATCTGAGCCCAGATCCATATCCTCACGGCTGATGCCCTGCTTGGTTAAGGATTTCCACTGACAGCCCGTTGCATTGTGGGGCCTGAACCCAAAGCCCGGGAAATCAAGGGGAGTTTTCCCATAAGCGAAGTGGGGAGCGTTAGCTACAAGAACGTTATGTTGAGAGAGGAGGAAGCAGAAGCAGAACAGAAAGGAGAAGGATGGTTGCTTATCTTTGAGCTAGGCTTCCTCATCAAAGGATGAAGGAGAAAGGTTTGAGAGGCTATGAAAATGGAAGATGAGGAGATGGCCTCTTCTTCTGTTATGCTGACATAGGACGGATATTTTCCCTGCTTGTGCAGAAAGCACTTGCAGTAGAAGACACCTGAGAGCTGTGATTTAGTGTATTTGGTCTTAATGCTGATGTGTAGCATTCCCTCTGATCAAACCATGCACATTAACTAGTTCATCCTCCAAGTTCCCCCAATATCGCCGTAAGTATGTTTAACAGTCAGCAAAGAGGCATGCCAGGCAGCAAGCAGTGTGATTTCTTTGTAGTGACACAGAAAGGTGTTTTGGGATTTGTTTGCCTTACCGCCTTTTGGCTTTTTAAGATTTCCTTCCTGGGAAATAATGGGAAGACATTCCCTAAGGGAACAAACTCCCGGTCCGCACATGACTACCTGCAAATCATTGTGCTGTACATTTCATCACTGGGCAGAAACAAATCTTGGTGGACTCCAGCCGCCTGCCTTAGAGAGATGCAGGGAGCCAAGAAATGCCATAGGTGCAGTTCACTCCCTGGCCATATTTCAGGAGCCAAAGCACAGTCTCCATAGTTCACTGACCTGATGAGCTTTGTCTTCTCGCTCTCTGCTATGCACAGTCTGTCGAAAGCTCCTTCCAGTCTCCCTGAGTGCCTATGACACCATTATGGACACGCTCTCTATAGTCCACTCATTGAAGAAGCACCTTAAGACTGTACAAACTGCAGTCCTGGAGTGAACCAAAAAAAGTGTCTTGTTACTGGTAGTGGCTATAGACTGTGAGACTAGGGCAGACATACACTGAAAATTCCTCTGTATGTTGTTCCCATTTCCAGACATCTGCAGCTCAGAGACTTCCTGAGACAGAGACAGTGTCTTTATGTTTATTAGTTTGGGGTGGATTTTTCTTCCATTGATTTGTTTAGGAGCTTTTTGATTTAAACTTTTAGCATTCAAAACTTGCTTTGGCAATGAGTTCAGCAGCTTAACAGTGAAAAAGTTACTCCATTCATTTGTTTTGAATATATCAAATGATCATTTTGGTTGATGTGCCCATGAGACAGTGCACAATCATTCCTGTCCCTCTTTCGATATTATAGACTCTTGTTATATCCAGCTTCAATCATTTCTTGTTCAACCTGTAAAGTCTAGGATTAAGTTAAGGATTCCTTCTGCAGAAGCCATTCCTTTAGCAAACGTTATCACCCACCTCTTCATCCTTTTTTACATCTAAATCTCTGCCTGGCATGATGAGATGAGAATTGCATGTGATGCTTAGGACATTAGGCACACCTTCAACAAGAGTCTTTACACGCAAGGCATTTTCCAGCTCCCTTGCAAAGGCCACCTGTGAGGTGTACGAGAAAATCTGCCCTACAGTAGCAAAGCAACCTCACAAATGGGACATCTGAGAACCAGCGACTGTGCCTACAGCAGCAGCTACAACCAGAACGGGGACTTAAGGATCCCGGTCTGCAGACAGCTTACAGTTATGAAAGAGTGAGGAAAAAAAAATGTTAATAACATAGAGGTACCTGGTATCAGCTATCTGGGTGCTCTCAAAGAATCTAGGTATTCACTGTAACTCAGAAATGATTATAAAAGTAGCTCATTCCATCACACAGGCTGGAGAGAATTTCATGCATGCACTGGGAAAAAAAAAATCATGATTGCTAAACGCTCCATTTTCTTTTCAAGACACTGTGCTAGTCTGAAGTGGTGTATGTATACATTTCAGGCAAATGTGTACTTTGTCTTCAAATGAACAGCTTTCAAAATGATCTTTGGTTAAGCTCCCTTTTATTTTTATCTTTTATTCGCCTACAATGCCAGCTGAGGTTACCCATCTCCCGACAGCTACCAAATGGACTCGTAATTGTAAGGCTCGGTGATTTAATTAGACTCATTCTAAACACTCACATTTTTATCAATTAGTTAATGGGCTAAAGAGAGTCTTATTGTTGGAGCCAGGTCATTTGGAAGCTGGAGCCTTCGTGAGGGCAAGAAGCTGAAGAACAACAGCGTTAATATCTGTAATTAACCTCACGAGTCCTGGGCTGTTCAATTAGGACTGAACCCCCTCTCCATCCATATGCCTTTCGTCAGATGGGCTTTTAATTTGAAATAATCGTTACAGAAAAAATTAACAAATAATAGCTTCCTTTTTTCTTTTTTTTTTCCCAAACACAGACACATATAAAAACAAAAAGCACAATCTTGACACACGTGCCCGTGAGCTATTTATTAAAGCCTAGTTAATTCACAGCTTCCGTATAAATAATCATTCTAGGTTTTTAAAGATTAACAAAGCTCTTGGTAACAGATATTGTGGGATCTTTTCAAATTGATCCTCATCTTGTAATATGTATCTGTGTCCTTTTTAATGCTGTCTTTTCTTCTAAAAAAAAAAAAAAGTTTGGGCTTTGATTACTTTTTGCAATTTGTTGCATGTGATTTCTCTGCTTTGGAGAATCTAATACATCTGGTAGTTGTTTTTTTCCGGAGGACGAGCTGTCCGGTTTAAATACATCTGTTATAAATTAGTATAGAACAGTCTATGAGTATTACTACAGAACTACAGTAGGTTCAGCATGCCCGTCTACGTGTATATATTTTAATACACACATATATCTATGATGTCTAATTAATCGTGTTATACTATAAATATTTAAGTGTATATGTTTCTAAATGAGTATATCTATTTTTAGATGCACATAAGTGTGAAGATCAAGCTTTGCATATTGTGTTGCACGTGATCCTTCTACCTTTGAAAATTCAATTATTCATTTTTATTTATAGAGGTTATATACATATGCCAGTGTGTATATACAAATATTTGTATATAAACACAAAAGCTCACTTTCATGGCTTGCTGAGACAATAGGCACTCTGTGTGTCCTTAATCTTATATGTAATGTATACATAGTACACATGCCCTTAACACTTGCTCCTGCATTTTCATTCTCTGCAACTTATTCATCTTTATTCCAGTTGCCATCTACAGATAAATCCCAGGACCGACACACAGATGAATTTTTTTAAGCTGCCTTTGAATTTATTCAGTCAAAAGAGAATAAAATTAATTAGAAAGATTTAAGGATGGGCGTGATCACATCGGTACAGGCCATTTAAAAGAGGGTCGGAGGTAGGTAAGTAGATACTAAAAATATCTCCTGGATGACATTAGGTTCTCAATCATAGGCATTAATTGCATATTGCGTCTACAGAGAAACATCTTTGCCCAGCCAACGCACCCACACCTGCTCAATTTTACATCCAAGCACCTAATGCCACCGAACCCGTGGGGGTGTGCACATACAGAAGGGGGAGGCTGGTGCTGTCAGCAGCATCACTGGATTTCGCCGTGGTTGGAGTTTCCCTTACGAGGGAGGAATTCACCCTGAAAACGGGGTGCGTGCCTCGGGCCAGCCCGACGCCCGGAGGGCTGAGACCCCAACCAACCCAGCAAACACGTAGGTCCTACCGAGCCTACGCAGTGATTGCAGACCCTGGTCTCAGCCTCCGTGGGGTCCTGGAGGCAGATGGGCTGCCCAAGGGCCGGAGAGCTGGCGCGATCGCACAGCGTGACCACGGCCACCGGCCCAGCCCCGCCGCCACCCCGGCAAGCCCAGGCTCAGACCCAGGAAGGATCGGGCCCTCTCCACCGCAGTCATTCCCGTCACAAAGCACGGCGGGTTCTACAATAATTGGTCCCAAATTAAGTAGGATTAAATAACAGGAACGTAACGTAGCCTAAATGCCAAGAAGCCAGGCCTTCTTTTTTACACAGTTATCATTTTTTTAACAACGCCAAAGAAAGAGGCAAATTGTTGTGTAAAAATACGTGAAAATAATAGTGGTCCTGGAAAGAATGTTTTTCTTCTCTCTGGCTGCTACAAAAACAGTTGACTACTGAGAAGCAAAGAGCAAATTTGCAAGAAAGGGCACAGCACAATAGCAGCAGCGACTGTTAGGGGGAACGGTAGGCGCTTTGTTATGTAAGGAACTTCACTGTAATTTTAAAGCGTTATTTATAATAGTAATAATGACAGCCAACTTGTTCCTCCCGTTTAATTTAATACACAACCAGCCTAAATAAAAGACTACAAAAGCAGCTGGGAACAGTACAGTTTCCTACTGTAATTGTGTATACGTATCTGCACATCTGATGAGCAGTAGTCTACATTTCCTTATTGTTATAGTCAACAATTATATCTGTGCATGCTTCGCAGATATGGTGCTCTGCTGAGCTTCATAAATGCAGTCTTTGTTTCCTTAATTATTAGGCAGACAGTTCATTCTGTCCCATGTCCAAGTTCCAGACAGGTGGAATAAGGAGGTGGCATCTGTCTTAATATTGAATGCCACGCTTCCCCCATCTGCTGTAATAACAGTGCGGGGCTGCTTGGCTTCAGTTATTCTATTCTGCATACAACTAGGCAGCCATATGCCCTTATGTGCCGCACGTGCCACCAGAGCGAGCCGGCCCCGCGACGCGGCGACGAGTGGGAAGGAGCCTCGGCGCGGGGCTGGGGTCAGGCACGTGCTGGAGTCAGCAGGTGACAGTCAATACAGCTACTGAGATCCGCTCAAAGCGCCAATAGAAAAGGCCTTCAAAGTCAATTGACAGAATAGAGCACGCTGCCAATCAAATTTTACAGGGCATACCTTCCAGGCTAGGCAAATAAGAAGATTTAGAGCACATGGCAGTTCATCGTTTATAATCCTGTCTTAGCCCAGCATGGCTTAGTGATAGTTCTGTGACAGATGATGAGCACATGACAGCTGGGGGATCTTATACAAACTCATACAGTAAAATTAAAATTAAATTAGTGACACACTTGTACACATTAGTTGTGCAACAGTTATGCAATCTGTTCAAGACCCTTCACACAAACCATCTCTGATTTAAATAATTTATACTGATGCAAAGGTGGTGGGTTGTATTTTTTATTTTTTTTCCCCTCTCCCGGAAGGAATGCAGCATTTGCACATTTTTAGCTTTAAACAGCTCTGTCCTTTTCCTTCTGTTTGTCCTGTCATTTCTTCTTCATGGGGACTGACAGAAAGAAAGCAAAGATTTATTTTATATTTTTTTTTAACTTGAAATGTTCAGAAGGGTTGGTTTGGGGGTCTGGGAGGTTTTTTTTCTTGCCGACTGCACCACGCAATTCCGAACATTATGGCTGGTTTATTTTCCTACATAGCTATACTAGACTGCCATTAAAAAAAATTAGAACCAAATAAAACCAAACATACCGATCTCCCCCCTCGAGATGCAGAGTAGGAAGGAAACCTATAAGATTTGAGTGTTTTAGACGCAAGAGTATAATAAACTGGCTGTTCTTTGGCTCTTTAATCTGATAATCTTGTTACTATTTTATGTTTGTGTGTTGGAAAAAAAGAGAAGTAATCACTGAAATGTTGACAGTAGATCTGCAGTTTGAAAAGACTCATAACTTTAAAGCTTAGAGGGCCTGATCCTTTTATCCGCGTGGGTTTGACACCAGACTACCCCTATTAGCTTTACTGGAGTTACACCTGATTTACGCAGTGTAAACAGAGACAGGATTCGACCCTGAAATCCTTTTCGGAAGGCTACTCTATATACCAGCAGCGTGTATTTACTGCTCCTTCCCAATCGCTTAGCATTTCTCAGTCACTGAAAAAATAGCTAAGTCACATAAAGTGTTTTTACATTCTTGGGTAGTGAGACTGAGATGTGCAAAGACTGTTGTAATGCTGATCTACGCAGCAATAATTCAGGAAATCATAATGATTTATCAGCTGTAAAAGTCTGGGAAAAAAAAGAATGGAGAAAATATTGGGCTTTTTTTTCCCTTGAGCAAAATTTTTATTTATTTACTTATTTATTTGTGTGTGTGTGTGTGTGTGTGTGTGTGTGAATTTAAACATAATCATGCCTGGAGGATGATTTGGGGGCTCCTAGCCACGGAAATTTTCACAGCTGGGAAGGATAGTGTATGTGCATATATATTTATATATAATTGTGATTAGAGGATAGTTTGGGGGCTTCTGGCCATGGAAAACCTCACAGTTAGGAAGGTTAGTTTGGGTCTTACGAACCGTCTCTATGTTAGGCTCCTTTTTCATACACGTAAAGGAATAATCCATAATAGCACCCAAAAGTTGATCCAGTGTTTGAACCCCTGTACTAAAAAAAAGGATGATTCCTGTTCTACGTACTCTTATTTTTTATGTTAATAAAGTCAGTGAGAGGAAGGCTGGGGGGGGGTGGAGAGGGTGTTAAATATTTTTAGCATCCTCCCCTTTCCTCCCAGAAGCATTTGGAGGCTCAAACCATTTCCACCAGCTGTAATGCTCTACAGTTAAACCTGATGCTCCGTGAGGATTATTCACCTGGCGGCTTTGTGTCAGCAGGATGCAGACAGGGGCCGTATGGTGAGGTGCCTCTAACTCAGCCCAGCTGGGAGCAGAGCTGCAAGTGGTCACTTAGGTGTGTATAAGCTGTGTTCTATACGTTCCCCGTGCGGAGGCAGGAGCAGTGCTGGTCCCAGCTACTGCTGGTGGCGCAGCCAGGAGCTACTCTCTGCCCGTGGCAGTGGGTAGGGCTGAGCAAGGGCATCCAGCTGCACTTCTGGCAACCTGAGAAATACCCCACATGCTCGTCCCGGGTGATTAATACTGCGTCTCCTCCTGTGTTCTTGCTCTTTTCTGGCCCATCTACACCAAGCAAGTCCAGTGAGGTGCAGAGAGCCCGGAGCTTGTGCTGGCCAGCCCAGCTCAGGACCCGGAGGCCAGAGCCACATCAGCAATGCTGGGCCAGCGGATCCCAGTGTGGCCATCACTGTTTGGCTACTCTGCTCCCCGACCCCAAACGAAGAGCCCCACATAGTGCAGCATGGTGCTGTGCAGCCAGACCAGTGTGCTGAGGAAGCATAACCCAAGCTTTGAACCACCATGGCTAAAAATGGCATCTCTGGGACATCTCCCTGGCTCTATTTTCTCTCTTCTGTCATGTCTCTGCTGTTAGGCATCCTCTCTTCTTTCACAGCCTCCAGACCAGGAATCAAACCCTGCATGAAGATGAGATATTCTACAAACCCATTCCTTTCCTGAGTTCCATTCGGTTCCCAGTTATTTCTGGTCCACTGAGGAACATTGTGTCCCTCAACTTGGCAGGCTGTGAGGTGCAAAAAGACACCGGTGTCCTGAGTACGAAAGGAAGCGGTGGCCTGGGAGAGGGAGAGCAGCGAGCTCATTTCTGCCTGGAAATGGTTACACAAAAGTGCACATAGACTGCTGTGGTGGCCCCAATACTGTGTGACAATCACGAGGCCCCTGGTACATACAGCTGCAAGATGTTTTATAGAGAAATGGTTTTTTAAAACTTTTAAGAGCTTTAAAACACGGCTTTCTTCCTGTTCTCTGTTTCTTCCCCCTGGGGCTGGGTAACAGCAGGTTCTTCTGGCAACACGAGTCCAATTGTGCAGGTTTCAGAAGGAGAGAAAAATGGTGTATAATCAATTGTATATAATAAAACTCAGGGGGAAAAAAGCCTTTTCCATGCTGCACAATATCAGCATTTTGCAATTGGACACTCTGTATTTACCAAGCCTAGAAAGAGAAGATGCCTTCCAAGGAAGAGTTTGGGGCTTTAAAACGCGACTTGCAGGGTGCGAGCTGAGTTACTGGAACCCATCACAGAGTCTCGGTTGCCCCACACATCCAAATGAAGCCGTTTAGGGGTGGAAAAGCCCCCCTGCAAGTGGGGAAGAAGCAGCTATCGGGAACACCTGCAACAGCATGGGCCCATCTCACCTGAGGAAGAAGCCGATGAAGGGAAATCCCTTGGGGTGCCCATCCCAGGCGTTGGCTGCACAGATCCTGTAAATGGAGCCAAAAAAATGGAGGTGTCAGGGCTGGGTGGGCTGGAGGTGCTACAGCCAGCCCTGTGGTGCAGGTCCATGGACTTCCCATGGTAACCGTCTGCATGTTGCAGGCAGGCTGGGACATATTCACCCGCCTCACTCTGCTGGAACCTTCACCAGTTCAGGAGCTCCCACAGCTTTGCTTTCTTATCTCAACTTCTCACAGAGCTCCTGTCCAGATCCCAGCATATCCTGGTGCGGGCAATGTGTTTTCCGGTGGTCGTTGTTCCAGATGTGGTATGGCACCATCATCTGCCCATTCATCTTCTTCATGGGTTTCTCCTCCTCCTCTTGGCAGTTGAAGAGATCCTTGTTGTCAGTGCAGGTCATTCAGGTGTTGTCACTAGTAGGGATGGTGGCCACTGTAGGACCAGGGGATTTGAGTGCTGGTTGCCCAACAATTTCTTGAAGGTCTCATTTCTGAAAGCCTTCCTGGTTTCAGTTGAGATTGATGCTGACATGGTGTCACTCTTCTCCTGACACTTTCTGGTGTTACCATCAATTATTTCCTTTATGGGTTGGAAGGGATCTCTCGGTCTCCTGCTCAGGCATGGCGCTGGGGTCTTCCCCAGTCACCCCACTCAGGGGGATGTAGTTCAGCAGCTTCTTGCCATCACACATCATACCTGCCCTCCTATTTCACCTGCTCTGCTCAGCCAGACTTGAGCTGCAGGGGGAGGATTGCTGTGGTTTGAGGACAAAAATGGAGGGTTGGTTTTTTTTCTCTCTTTTGTAGTAACTAGAATAATATAGATTATAAAGGAAATAAAGTAGGATGAAGATATAGCAGAGTAATGGAAGAATCATACACAGATCACAACTTTATATACTGCACACAATAGATGTACAAGCGTGGAACAGTCAAGGCTGGAGAGAGGCTTAGCCCTGTCCTGCACGTGGACAGTTTCTTAATTACTTGAGTGACTAGCTGTGATTTGCAGAGAAACCTGGGAACGAGACATCTGTCTCCCACTGAACAAGAGCAATCAGTGGGGTTAGGTACCTGTTCTCTTTGAAAAGGAGCCCGACGCTCTAGCATGGCCATGTCCTAATACATGTGGTTTATAAATGGAGCAAGCAGGAGCCAGGCTAGGGTTCAAGCACCACAAATCAGTACCCACCTCCTGTCTCCTTGCTGCATGATGGAAGTATTCATTTAACTCCTCTGCCTCCTTGTAAATAACGACACCGATGATAAGGAGGCACACGGGTGCCATGTGGGATATCTTGGGCTGTTGTACGTGTCTTGCCATGAAATTCTGGGCTGGATACTGCTGGCTGGCGTTGTGTCTCTCTGCTGTTGGGCCAGATCTCAAGGCAGCAAAGTAGTTCCATGGTCAACAAGGTTTTAGTTTGAGAATGAGCCCTGGAAACGGGAATGTAAGTATTTTGCTGAACATAAATAGGACATGATGGTTTGGTCCCTCTGTTTATATGGATAAGTATGTGTTCAGGCTGCGTGTACTTGTGTGTTGTATGTGTCCGTGTTGTGTGTAAAATACACCCATACACACTGGTATAGGTTACCTAATCAGTCCATTTGTGAATGAACTACGTTTCACAAAAATACATAGCACTGCAAGAATTAATAACAAAGGTGCATTGCCACAATGAACATTTTATGCAAGCTTATAGGCATAATGTAATGAACAAAGCGAGAGGAGAAACACCGAGAACAATATCTTCACTCTATCGGCAGTTTACTTCAGTCTACTTATGTATGATCAAAGATTACAAATATAGTTTAAACAGCATGAAATAATCGCCAGGTTTGCAATGTGAAATAATTTTAGAAAAAAAAAGAAAAGGCAAAACATACAACGGGCTCAATGCCACGATGCAATGGGCGTGTGGACTCATTTTGTGATGAACAGCCAAGGAACAGCAGCGGTAGGGAAATGAGGCTAGAGGAGCTAACCTCCCTCCTACCTCCTCTTTGAAGATTTCCACATTCTGGGGAGAGGATAATGAAAATATTTTACCTCCTCTATTACAGAGGTGTCAGTGAACAAAAAACGAAAAAAAAAAGCCCAAACAGAAAAAAACCAACGGTGTAGCATAATGCAATTGCAAGGCAGATGTTGGAGGGAGGGCAGGGTTTCTCCCTTAGACTGCAGTGGTGGAGAAGAGCTCAACCGAATGCACATACAGAGCAGCTGAATTATTCACAAGGGAATAAAGAGTACCAAAACGCTTCCTGCAGCCCACAGCGAATTTCTTGTGCTTTTCCCCTCCTGTTTGTCTGGCCTGGCACGGCACCTCCTTCCACTCCAAAATCACGGAGATGAGTTTTTCCACGGCCCCTCCGTACCCAAACCTGTTACAGAGGATCGATTGGCATCCCTGCCCGTGGCGATAAGCCAAAAGCATCCTTCTCTTCCACTTAGCTCTTTTGACCCCCTCTGCCCTCCCACCCCTTCCCCGGACAGGCCATTTGACACCAGTTGCTAATCCTGCAGCAGTGCTCGGTGGGGGAACCTGAGCAGAGGAGCTGCCCCAGGAGTTTCCCATGTCCCCAGCGGGTCCCCGAACAGGGGTGCAGCCAGGCAGGCAGAGCGGTGGGAGCAAGAACAACCCTCCTGCCTGCCACAGATCAGGCTGGGCTGGAGGACACAGCCCTTCTCCGGGACTGGGAAATCAGGGCTTGGATTACAGCTGGTAGTGAGGAGGGTTGGCATCCTTGCGTGTTGTTTCAGCCAAATGGGGGACCTCCAGGTCAAAACTGACCACAACAAGGAGCAGAAGTGACAGCCACGTTTTCACACGTGGTGCAAGCGTCAAGGCGGGGGGGCTGTTCCTCCATCCCAACATCCTCAGCTACAGGCAAATGCAGTTACATCTGCCATTGGAGGTAGCAATGATTACAGTTAAGGCTGTTTAATTTTTTTCCCATTTAGTCTCCTGTTTTCAGTTGCTGTTGCTTCTCAATAACTAAACACTTCACTTGAGATCCTCGATGTTTATTCTCTGCCTTAGGGTGAATTCTGCGATTCTTTCTGGTTTTAGTTGTTTGGTTTGGTTTTTTCTTGTTTTTTTCTTTTTTTTTCCAAGGACAGCAAAACACCCCAGCCTTTTGGAGTTTTGAATTAGTGTTGCTAATGCTAAAAATCGGCTTCAGCAGCTGTCAGTTTTAACCCTTTCATATTTTATAATTAGTGTTTTGCCATTTAGGAGTGCTCATGTTTGATTTGGGGGAGAAACATGGAGTTTGGCAGATGGACAGTAGCGGAGGGGGACAGTTAGCGTTTTCTATCCCCCGTAAAGCATATTTAGGTGCAGCCACATTGCAGCATTGCTGTTTGCACACCCTCAGTGGTGCGGTGCAAATGCAACGCTGCAAAAATCCCAGCCCCAAACGTAAAATTGCCAGACGCCACCAACTCTGAATTTCCAAGAAGAGCCAGCGGCCATCCCCTTTTGACCCCGAGCTGGTTTGGAAGCCACAAGATGGCCGGGTGTTTTACTCTCTGCTCTTTCACCAACCGGCACGAATAATTCTGTGAACTTCACAGCCCTTATTACCGAGCACGGCCTAATAATGTCATCTCAGGAGGCAAGTAATTGCAGTAATTAAGAGGTTGCACAAGGTCACTTGAGGCAAGGCTGGGAATACAAGCTTTTGTCTCTCGCCCCGCTGCTGCACCCTACGAATATGCACGCTGCAGCCTCACGCTGTCTGTAACCATCGGGCCCGACTCCCTTTCAAAACCAGGAATAACAGTCTGGAGCAATATCAGCAAAAGTGGCTTTAAACCTCCTTTCTCCTTTCTCTACGCAGAAAGCCTCCTGCCTTATAGAAATTGTTTGAAGTTGGTGCATTTTGTGGGAGGTGAGTTGGAGATTTGTTGAGGACGAGGAAAGGACATCGGCGTATGGCGGGAGAAGCTGATTGTCCCAAACTGCTGTCCTTGCTTTATGAAATCTGCAATGTTTTACATGAAAAATGTTTTATACTGCACAAAGTGTATAAGCCCTTTCCTATCAGGACCTTGATACGTACATGTATATGGGAAATGGGCATCACATTCCATGGACTTCATTCATAGGGGCTCTTCCTAATTTTTGATGGCTCAATTTTGCCCCTTTCAGGCTGTCTGAAGCGTGCGGCTGCTCGTCTGTCAACCACGTGTGACTTCATTTATGGGACAGCGTGTTCTGCGGAGAGGAGGAACGACAGGGAGAACGACCCCACCGCCCGGCATCGCCTCTCTCTGCATCTCTCCAGCTGATGGAGCAGATGAGAGATGCAGTGAGTTACATAAATGTAGGAACCAGGAACTTAATGAAATGGCTCTAAATGTGACAGCATTCATGAAAAGATTAATTACCAGGAGTAAAGGGGGAAGGATGCCAGGAATTGATAGGATTGGTACCAATACCAAAAGCCTGCTGTGCTAGTAGAGCCATAATATGCAGTCCTAATCTGTGGGCCTATTGTTTTTCTTACAGGAACAACAGGCTTCAGCCAATGATACAAAAGGGGCTACATTACAGTTTCTGCAGGAAAAACAACAACAGCCATTAGAAATAATTACCTTAAGACAAATCGGCAAGCAGAGTGTGGCACACACTAATATCCTCCCAAGCATGAGTCTCTGGGAAGAGAGGGGCTGTTGCTGTATTTATCCCAGTGGTCGCGCGAATGAAGGGAGAGAATTAGAAAGGAGAAAGTGGGAGAGAGTGAGAACCAAAACGAGGCAAGGACAGAAAGAGTGAGAGAAAGAAATGCCAGGTTTTCCCACCAGTGACTGGTCGGTGCTCTCGTCCCCGGCATGAACGTGTCGGACGATGTGGGCTGATGTCTCCCTACTTGCGCTCTCCTTATGCAATTTCAGCAGAGAAGAGTGAATACGTATTCATTTGGATTTGCTGGTTAGGCCCTCAATTTGCCAGGGAGTAATTAACTATGGGGAAGGGCAGCACAGAATCAAACCCACAAACTCTCTTAAATGAGATCATTATTAACTGTTCTCTACAAAGACCTGCCCTCTCTACTTCCCCCAAGGCAAAGGAGTCTATATTTTTAATTTGTTCTTGCCCATCTTCTCTTCTTGGCAGAATTGATGTATATGACATATGAAATCACAAACTAACCCGTGGCAGGATAAAAATGAAAAAGCTCCATTTTGCAGTGGGATTAGACGAACACATTTGACTAATGGCGATTTCCTGCTGCATTTTATGTTGACTGTGATTGTGCAAAAACTTTAAACTCAAATTTCAGATGACTGAAGACACTGAGAACATTGTATTAACTCCCGGTACAATGAGGTTTTACAGGATGCTGCCAAATACATCCCTGGACAGTATTTCCCTCTATATTTTGAGTTCTTTGTATGTGTAAATATATCATATATTTTGATATATACGTGCCGTTTCTCTTCGATTGGTATGTGTATGTGTACTGATCAGTATTGTGTTTTAACTGTAATAATAGCATCTAAAACACACATACAATTAAGTATAATTTTATATGTACAAATCTAAATTACTATGTAAACAAGGACTTCATCTATATGGACGTGTGCATACAAATAGATCAGGGTGTAGCTGTACAGATCTCTGTAAAGACGTCTGCCACCATCTGTAACGGAGACTACTTTATGTAAGAGAAATATAGATAGATAACCAAACAACTGCCTATTGAAAAGGATGTATCTATAGCTATCTTACGTGAAACGAAAAATACACAACATTCTGTAACATCTACAGTGTTAATACATAACATATGGTGTCTGTATCACATGCTAATAGTGACTTTTTAATTTGAAGTCAGCCCCAATGAACCTAAATCCGCGCTGTCTCCAGGATTAATTATGAGTACTAGACTGTGATACCAAGCCTCTCTTCTTGATAAGCTTTATAAACCAGGTTTGCACACAGGATAAAATCGCTCCTGAGAGCTGCCATATATAACCTATACACAACCTGCTGGTACATCTTTTGGAGAAAGCAAGCAACTTGATAAGGTACTTGGTTCTATCATCAGGGCATGGGCACTACCAGAGTGAGAAACACAGCATTTATGGATGTTGACATTAATTACTGAGCCCCAGGTACCTTTTTAGCATACCCCTTGGAAATGCTTTATTTAATATGCAAACGTTACTTGAAAAGCAGGGAGACGGGTCCAAATGGAGTGCAGCATCATGAGGTCCATGGCTCCCAAGTTAACCAATGTTCTTCGGCACCGGCATTGCCCCTCCTGCCCGCAGCCCCGTGTGTTTGGGAGTTCCTCCTGGTGATACTCCTCTGGGCTGGGGTGGGGGGGTGGAATCCTGAGGGACGGGAGAACTCAACTGACCATGCGCGGGTTGGCCTGAAGGTCCGTCTAGTAGAGATGCTCAGAGAAAAACCATAAAACCAAGGCCAGCCCTGCCCTTTATCGCCTCTGTTCCCTGCAGCACTGAGCTTCCCAAGTCAGAGGCTTTATCTTTTTTGCTAAAATAGCCCTGGCTGGTGCTCACTGCATGAATTTGTCTATAGCTTTCTCAACCTGTTTGTGCTTCAATTTCCACAGAGAAGAGGGGAGTACACAACCAGTGAGTGCTCTCACTGGCCCAAGGTAATTTCATAGCAGTACAAAAGCCCTGAGCGTCCCTTTAAATAGGTTTAGGTGCAAAGATCAGAGTCTATCCTAAGCACAGCTATAATGTTCTTCCTTGGAGAAAACGGCTTCTTGATGCCCATGAGGATCCTGCTGCGGTGAAGACATTAGAGCTAGTTTTCTCTAAAATACATGTGCTTGGATGCTCAGGTGGCTTCAAGTTCATCTTCTCTTCCTTGAAAAATAGACCCGCTTAAAGAATTGAAACTTTCTTTCTTTTTCTGATTCTCTTTTATTAACCTCAGGTTTTTAAATTACTGAAAAATATATTTAAAGTGGTTTTCAAGGTCACTGGAAAACTATATTTGAAGTGTCAGTAGAAAATAACCAACTTTCGAACCACGAAAACGGTGATATTTATTTTTGAACCTGCGAAACTGGTGATAAACCCAAGCTGTTTACATTAGTTTGAAATCTGTTTTCCTGGTTTCAGCCAGCCATGGCCCTTCTGCAGCTACTTTCCCTCCAGATAATTTACCATTCCCACTGCAGCATAAATTCTTCTCCAGACAGTAATGCGGTGGCTGCCAGCCCTGCTACCAAAATGGCCCTGTCTCACAAGCTAAGTCGGATCAGCCTGAGACAGGATTTTCCTGACACAAACTGTCTGTCAGGGCTGCAGAACCGGGGGAGCGAGGTTTTCTGGGGTGGCATTCACATCTGTGGTTTGGTACAAAGCTATTGCCCCTGGCCAGTGCCTGATGCTGTGGTATTGCCTGCAATCATCTTCCAGAGAGACAGGAACAATCATTTGTAATAATTAACAATCCCAGAAGAGTTTTTGTGAGAACTGATGTGTTTATCTGTCATGCCCTGGCTAAATTCCAGCAAGGACTACATGACATCCTGCCTCTGTAATTGTATTTCACCCACCTAGGTTCTCCTGCAGTCTCGATGAGGAAGGATAGTCTTCGTTATTCCTTGTCTAGCAGCTCTTGCACTGGGCTGTCGCATTCAGAAATAGCTGCTGAGCCAAAAACGTTTCAGCTACAAGTGATCAGTGTTGCAAATTCTTCTGATTTTATGATGAGTCTTAGGATTTTTAGTATTTTTGCTAAAGCCTCAGCTGTTGGAGTCATTATGAAGCACAAGGATCTCAGTTTTCATGTTTTTAAGTAAGTGGCTAGCCCTTGTAGTTGAAAACACGAGGCATGTTTACCCTAGAGGCTGAGAAGCCAGATGGTGGATAAAGAAAATGCAACAATTTTGGGTTTTAATCTCATGATTTTTTAAGCCAATCTCATAATTTTGGGGAGCTGGACTCACAATTTGTGAATGTTTGCAGTTGGCAATACTGACTGATCATAATGTATCTCTTGTTTATCAAACAGGAGTGCCGCAGAGCTTAATTAATTGCTGATTTAATTCATGTTTGCCAAAAGCTTTGAAATCCTTGGATTAATTTAGTTCCTTTTAGGACAAAATACAATTTCCAATGTTAAATCTGCTCAGATCTGCTACTCTGGGAATCTTTCAGTAGCCAGCAGTTCAATTTAGCTGGTAAAATGCATTTCCGTAGCATTCTCGCCGAGGAAACTTCGAAGACCCCATACACTGGAGGCAGAGTTACCATACATGATCACAAGAGGAACAGTGTCTTTCCAATGGGCTCTTGGGGACAAAACTAGACCGTCTTCTGGGTCACGTTCACACCCAGTTTCTGGGGAGATCACCCACCAGCAACCAAGCAGAACAGGAACTCATGCAAGGGTCTTCCAATGCCGTTGGAGGCTAGGAGAAGTCATGCTGGTTTGAGCAGCCAGCTCTCAGGCTGCTGGTCTCTGCTGACCACGACTTGATCTGGTTTGCTCTATCGTGAACGCTGACGTGCAGTATCACTGTATGGCACCGCACACAAATAAAGGAGATCAACCCACAACTGTGCCATAAAGAGCTTGACTCCAGGCTTTCATTTAGCGTCATCCAAAGCAACAGCACAAACGGTCCTTCCATCTTACCCGCCACCGGACTGAAGCAAACGTTAACCATTTCGTAGACCTGGTTCACTTGCTGGGACGACTGCTCTGCAACGAGACACCACCTCCCCGCCATCCCATTGCAACCCAAACGTAGGCTTGGCAGCCAGGCAGATATTTTATATGACACAGAGTTATTACTGCGTTGAAAATATTTGCATAGAATAAGTAACTCCTTCTAGCCCTCCGCTAGACATCTTAGAGAAACGCCAGGCTCTGCTCAGTGGGTTCATTTCACCCCAGGGTCATCCGGGCAGCTGGGGCATGGAAAATGGTGTGTCACGCAGTAAAATAAGGTGCCTCATGCTAGGCCTGGTGAGAATGTCTTTTAAGCCAAAATAACGCTGGGTCTTATTTACTTGACAGCTCAGACATTAATTTAAGACAGGCACAAATGAATCACCAGCCATGTTACAGTTGCCTCGTTGGAATCCCTCTGCTATAATCTCATAGTTTTTTCACCTAATTAATTTCCCCTTTCCTTGCACCAGTGTTTCATGAGTGTATCTTGTTTGGAGGAGATTAAGAGTCACACACTTCATTAGTAAGGTGTAAATTATCAGAGAGACCCTCTCCATCCACCTGCTTAATTGGGTTAATGAAGCGTCTCTGTGGGCCCTGGTAAGACAGCACTGCTCTCTGCTCCCTGCAGGCGTTACCAGGGCTGTTTGGAAAATAGATGGAGACCTTAAAGTTCCCACCTTTGTGCTTTTTGAGAGTTGCGGGCATCTAATTAAAAAAAAAAAAGGGGGGAAAAAAGCTAAATTTGACACAAATTGCAAGATGAAACATTCCCGTCTGTGAAATTACAGTCATAAATATCACTCAAATCAGTCTATACCAGAACTTTCTTATGGCTAATTCCTAATTAATTAATACTAATTCCTAATTTTTTCTCTACCTAAACCACCCAGACTGCATTAATATAACACGCACAGAGATGCCATTATTGTTCAGTTAAACAGTTAAACTGGTATGGAGGCCACAGCAATGCAAAGCTAAAAATGGGACGCCTGTTCAGTCTCCAGTCGTGCAATGGGGGGTGCAGACAGGTCTGGGTACCCCTCATCCCTGCTAGAGCTGATCCCACATGGAAACCAGGTCCCTTTATCTCTGCACATCCCCGTCTCGCCTCTGCTTGGTTTTTGGAGACTATTCTTGCAAGGGAAAGTGATAAAACTCACATCAGGCGCATACATTACAGCACATCCCCCGAAGAGGAAATTTTAAGTTGATACTAGAGATTATTTGCACTGCAACTCGCGGCTCAGAAAAGCCGCGCTCTTCCGATCTGGTACAGAAATACGGCGTGATGACTCATGAGTGCCGAGCACATTGGGGCGTGCATTGATGTCGTTTGTGGGGTGAGATGGGCTCGACTGCTGAAAACCGAAGCTGATGCTGAGGGAGGTCAAAGCATCATGAATGCTGAAGCACTTTAAATGTACTTGCAGGCTCTTTCTCATGAGCAAGTCATTGAACTCAGACTCGTGCAGCCAGAAACAAATCCATCAGCAGTCCTGAGCTTCAACCGAATGGACAATTTGTGCACAGAAAATGAGGAGAATGTCTGTGGGTAAATTATTTGTCACAAATTATTCGCCCAGCTCTACCTGACAGAGCAGCGTTCTGCGTTTGATCTCTGTGAGCTACTGTCGTGGGAATCAAAGGGAGTTTTGTCAGGGGATTAAGTGCAGAAGATGTCGTCGAGAACTACATTAAAGATAAGAAATCCAGAGTGTGGCCCAAAGTACCTAATCCCAGCACAACTAGTGAATTATTAAGTTGGTCATTTGACAGAAGGAGGAAAAAAAATCCAACTGTTTTTGAGACTGCCTAAAAAGAGGTTTCTATTAAAATACAGCAGTTGCATAATGAGAAAGCAACATGCAGTTCCAGCATGAGAGCTGGACTCTTGCGCCAGCCGCTGCAGCTAGGGAGTGACGGCAGAAAAACAGCAGCTTCCAAGAGCTGCTCCTTTGCCCAGGTGTAGGACTTTGAACCGCCAGCTCCGACTGCCATGGGGAAAGCATGGTTTTGAGGTATCAGCCGTAGCTCGCCTTTGGAGGCTTGTGGTATGCCTGAGACACCTGGCTGATCCCAAACCCATCCCACAGGAGGTCCATCCTACCTAGAGTGTCTCCATACCTTGTTGGTAAACCAGGGATGATGAGATTTCCCTTTCTGCCAGGACCACATAACTGGTTTGCAACTTCTCTGCTTGTGCCGTGCAGCCCAAGGGCGTCGGAGCTGGTATAGCAATATACATTATCGAAACACTAGTGAGAAACCAAAAGACGTAGGATGGAGCAACCCATGTCAGCCTCCGTGGTGGCTTGGAGACGTAGGAAGGAGGTGTTTGGAAGCAGCCTTGGGAACACCCCACTGGGATGGCCACTGCAGCAGTGTCTCTGAAAATCAGTTGCTTAATTAAAAACTTCTCAGGTTCCCAAGATGTGATCTCCTGACTTGTCCTACCCAGCATAGGGCAAAACAAATGTGATGGGTGCCATCATTCAGTGTGAGTCGCAGCAAGCACAGGATAATGACAGACAGGAGAGCATTCAGCAATTAGAAAAGAAAGCAAACAGACAGGTCTCAGACCACTGGAAATGCTGGATTTCTAGACAAAGGACCTCCTACAAGCACGGGAGCGTTTGCATAGGCAGCTGACCATAGGGATGAATATGAGGAAATAGAAATTTTAACAGTCTCATGGGGAAAAGGGAAGAGGAGTGAGTGAAACACCACCTCCAGGAATCCTGCCAGGCATCCTGGAGCGGCCGATAAAGGTATTTGATGAGCTGCAGGAACCCCAGCAGAACGAGATACTGTTTGTTACACAAAATCAAGAGGAGGGGCAGCAAGAGGTACTTGTGTTACAGAGGTGGGAACTCTGGCATCGTAACGTTGCCTCGCAGACACCATCGAGTCCCTAATTAGGGACAGGCTCACCTGTGAGACGTGGCCAGGGCAGGCACAGGGTGCTGGGCAGCAGAACCAACCCCACTGCAATGGCTCCAATTAGGAAGGGTAGCATCAGGGTCCTAGGTATGACGCAGAGAGCAGAAAGCGAAAATGCTCCACAGGAGCGATGAGGAACAGAGTCACTTAATGCCTTAGTGCCACCACTACTGGGAAATGTGAACTGAGGACGCAGTGAAGAGGCGAACGTCTATGAGACACTCTGCCGCTCCGACGTACAACAGGCACTGAGACCGTCTCTGTTGTCCTTGGGCCAGTGTGGTGCAATGGGAATCCCTGGGACACCATCGCAATTGTCCCAGAGGACTTCCAGACACCATGAAGGATCGTTAGGACACGTTTGGTGTGGAAGAGCGGTGGGTCCAAGAGGACAATGCCCAGCTGCAGCAGCTGCCAAAGGAGTTGGCTGGAGGTCAAAGCCCACGGGTGTCCCTGCTAGGGGACACACTATGGGATTGCTCAAAGGGCCTTCAGAGCTTCACAAAACAGAACAGAGCAAAAGACCATCTGGTCCTACCACTGCATACAGCTGGTGGTTAGTTATAAACCCTTATCCCCCAAATCAAGCCAGCGATCAACTTTAAGAAATCCATGTTTCTGGAAGATGTATTTCTGTGTTGTGGACACAAACCAGGAGAAAGCAGTGCTCAAGGGAGCTGGGGCAAATCATCCCTCATTCCACTGGAGGTCTGGGGTCACACGGGAAGTGACAACGGTTCCTCAGGCTCCCTTTTGGTCATAGACACAAGTTGCAACAAGAGATAGATAGGAAAAAACTCCCCTCTGTGCAAGCAGTTAAGCCCTGGGGCAGGGACCAGAGAAGCTGGGAGGACTCTCCATCCCTGGAGATATTCAAAATTTGACAGAAGCAATGTGATTTGACTTTGAAGTTAGCTCTGCTTTGAGCAGGATCTAGGACTGGAGACCTTCAGAGTTCCCTTCAAACTTGAATTGTTCTTTTTCGTTCTATGACTTTTCTGTCCTACGACTATCCAGTTTATGCAGAATATTGTCTAACAAGAAACAGCCAACGTGAATTTGTTGAGAACAAATCTACCCAGAGCAGGGAGCAACTGCAATGTACTGGGTGGCTCCATCCCAGGAGAGAGGTTACTGCCTCCCACCTGCTCCCTATGCCCTTCCCTGGATATTCCAGTCCCCTCAGAGATCTGCTGGCACAGCTCCACGAACAATTGGTATCTAAGCTGTCAGAGTCGCCCAGGCTACTAAAATGCGTCCATTAAAAAGATGTGCAAGTGGAGGGGGCATAATTCTTCAGCACAGAGCAGCGAGAGGAGCATGCATGACTCTGCCGACGGCTGTCAACCTGTGAAAACACACGTGGCAGACACTGAAAAGGAGGTGGGGAAGGATGTCGTGACCCTGTTTGTCGAAGCGAAGCGATGAACAGATCTGCTGAAAGGTGAACCAGCTTGGGTTTGTTTGCTGACACCTCGCTGCTTGGATACTCAAACCTTGCAATCCTCTGCCACCCTTTGGCAATAGCACAGTCGTGTCTGCCTTGCATCCATCTCCTTTATCTTTCTTTTTTTTTTGTAATTCAGCCAGCAAGAAACTCTTCCAAAACAATGGCACACTCGTGCCTGTCCTCACTGAAAGCAAATGATTTACAAATAAGCTCAACTTCCCACCACGTTAGGGTGAGGGTCCGTAAATCATCACTCTCTACATGAAGATTTGCATTGGTGAAGGTTCTGGTGAAGCATGTATCCTGCTTGGATTCAGACAACTGGGGACGACTGAACTGCTGCCCTTGCCTCTCTTCCGATTTGCACTGCTTCAAAATCTATCGGCTGCTGTCACCGTGCTAGCACTTGGGCCAGGATTATAGGGTATCGAAGTTTCTTTCTTCCAGCACCGAACAGGGAACTAAAATAAAAAATTACCCTTAAAAGACCTTTAGATCTCTTTCCAGCCCTCTGATTTTTCCTTATGGATGAGAATAAAACAGTTTGTGTTTGTCTCTCTGCATCCTGTCCTGATGACATCTGGAAGAGGCTTCCAGCCATCTCAGGTAGTGGGGGCACGCACTGGCCACATCCACTGGGATGCAATCAGGAGGCAGAGATGTGCTGGAAACAGCAGCAGTCTGCGTGGGTTTTGTGTTTTAACGGGTTCAAGAATCGGTGTTAGCATATGCTAACCACTCTTTGCAGGGTGATCATTATGCAAATGCCTATAGTAAACAGGTAGGAAATTGGATCTAATCAAGACAACCCCCTCCCTCCCCTCTCCTGACACAGGAAAACAGACAAGATCGCATTGCTGTTGGTACAAACCAAAAGAAGGCTGAATTCCAGCCTGAAACCTCAGTTTTTCATTTGTCCTTCTGTTCTCATGGGTTTGGTTTCTTGCATAAGTCACTGGAAATCTAAGGGCAGCCTTGTGATTGCTTTAATTTTAAAGCTCCCAGAACAGGCTGGTATGGCTGGGTCTAGAATTAATGTCGCTTGTGGATTTCTGTGATTTGAAGGCAAATAAAAAATAAGCACATCATGCCTGGTCTCCGTCAGTAATCTGTCTCTGTATAATATCTAAACACTGTCTATTAAACTGCAGAGTGAATAAAGAGGCTGTCTGTTAATACTGATGGGGACAGTTACAGTCAGATTCCCAGTATGAGCCCACGAGCATCACTGGATTCTCTGATTATCAGGACACCTAAACATCTTTGGTGCTGCCAGGGGGTCACGTAGCTGATTTCTGTCTCACACTCCCTCTCCCCATGCAGCTCAGCCCATCTCCTGCATTTGCAACACCTCAACTCCTCTGCGCCCAAGTGCCAGACACATCTGGTGGATTTGCCCCACACTCCATCGAGGGGCTGTGTCTGACACGGGAACACCAACAACCTCGTGGCTCATCTCATCCAACCCACCTACAGGTGACCACATGTGGCATCACCCACGTGGTTTGGGGGAAGACCCCTTGTTTGACCCTCCTGCCTTGTCCCCAGCCCAGCAAGCGTAACACCCGTGGCCAAAGTCTCTTCAGGCTCCCTTGCCAGGCGCCTCATCATCCTGGCAACAAAATTGCTCACAAACATCACATAACCAAAGCTAATCCTAAGACCGATGCAGACTGCAAAGCAAATTGCTTCTGCCCCTACCATCAGTGGTCCTCCAGGCCCTGCCAGCAGTAAGCACTGCCCTTGTCCCTGGGTCCTTTCCCCTTGTCCCTTTCCCAGCTGGTCCAAGGATACCCTCGACAAGGCTCGGCTCCTGGGTTTAGAAAATCTCAGCCTCCCATAAGTCTTAGAAAGGACCAGACATCTTCTTGCAGCAAATATTAAAGGCTGAGGCCAAGTAATAACAACTGTTTGCTGCAGTATCTATCCAAAGGTTGAGGCAATTAAGGCACTGCAGACAGAAGCATAAAAGCCACATAGACAGCTCCTCAGAGCCACGGTGGCCTTCCTACATCGTATATAGGCCCCAGGACAGATGTGTGAGAAATGGATGCTGCAGTCACCCTGGGAGGGGGGGACCTGCATATTCCTTGGCACCCCAGGGTGCTACTTGATGGTCTTTTTGCTTCTGATTATTGTGGTCTGACCCAATGGTAAGGTGGTGAGGGGAGCCCCAATAGGCCCTCACTGGCCAGTGATGCCATCAAAGTAAAAAATAAAATGTCAGAGACTAGGATTTTCCCTGGGAAATCAGACATATAGGGACTATTTTAATGTGGTTGCATCAATACGAGTAATTAAATACATGTAGTGAGGCTCTAATTTTGGTCTCAGTTACACAGGGACCAGTGTAATGCAACAGGGTGACCTCTGCATCTGCACAGTTGTTCCCACCAAACTCCAAATAGCTCCAGCATGCTGCTTATTACTAATTTTCAACCAGTCCACCACCACCCCTTGCAACGTCACAGTCTTGCAGCAGACCTGGATGATCCCTTCAAGCAATGACACCCCACAAAATGCTGAAGGCGATCCCCCAAAACACAGCAAAAGAGATTCAGGTCTCTCTGCGGTGACCCTGTCTGCAGTCATCTCCTCCCCCTTGGTATGGGAGGCCATGAGTCAAAAACGAGCTTTGGCAGCCTTTAGCAGTTTAAGTCACCCCTGGCAGTACCTGCCAAAGTAGGCGGATAGTTTGCACACCTGGAGAGGTTGGCACTGTGTCCCTGGTCCCCACAACAAGGAGGCAGCGGGCGAGAGAGCTGCCAAAGAAAAAAATGAAAGAGAAGTTGTGCAGCAGGGGTGACCCAAACTGCTCCAGGAAATTCTTGCAAGGTGTTTCCCAAGACTGGGTTACCTTAGGGATCCCAGCGTTGCACTAGCAGTGGGACAGTGGCTCTTCTTCCACTGCAGATGGCCTCTTCCATGCATGTCAGAAAAGCCGGCCACCGATAGCATGCCGTGCTTCTGCCACACTTGCCTTGGATGAGCCATCAGCTTGGAGGTCCTACAGCCTGGAGGTCTTACCATAATAAAATCTCAGCAGCGCAGGCCACCTGGTACCACTGGTACCCTGATCTCTGGCGCCCATCGCTCAGCTCTCTGCAAACACAGCATCTGTGTTTGATTTGCCGTGTCCAAAGACGGCCCAGAAGCAAATTTCCCCAGGAATCATCTAGTGAATACTCCATCCTCTAAAAAGTCCTGCACATAGCCCTGAAACAGCAGAGTAACCTGGGTGGTTTCAGTAAGGGATGCGCCATAACTGTATTTTAAATAACTATGGACAGGAGCAAACATATACTGTATATCTTTTAGAGAGGCACCCAGTTATTTGACTGTAATACTTCAAAAATCCTGCATATCTTCTATGTCCTAAGTCAATTTGTTCAGCCGATAACTTTTATTTGTCTCTGATAACCAGTTTGGATTAATCTTATTTTAACCTGTCAACCTGGGTACTGTTACCAGATGGATAAACACATGCTTTTGTCTTCCATGTGATACTCTGCACTCACTGAATATACTTACATCATCTCAACTTTCTCTCGGATAACTCCATACATTGACAGGATCTCCTCAGGTACCCCTCTGCCAGGCAGGTTCCCCACTCCTTGAGTTGCTTTTCTGGCTCTTCCCGAACCTTTCCTAATCCTCCACTTCCATTTTCAAAGCCTGGCCCTGAGACTGGACAATATCCTTTCAGTAGAGGTCTCCTCTCCCACCCGATTTGGAGATTTCCAGGGTTTCAGTGGCAACATCCCTGTCCTCATCCCCCTGCTGACCCAGGGCTGAAGCCTTTTGGGTTCCCACCAGACTCCATCACCCTTCTCACCATCCCACCACCCCAGTTCCTGCAACCTCACGGCTGTTGGGAGGGCTTAGCGCTCACCAGCTTGTGCACGGCTCGTCTTCCCAAACACCTTCTTCCTGCAGGGATGCTGAATCGCTCTGTTTATCTCTCCAGGTGCATTTGCTTGCCCTTTGCCATCCAGCCCTGCTTTTCTTTCCGAAGCCTTCCATCCTCTGGGTGCCTCTTTCTACCACTTCTCTTCCTCCACCAGCTCTGGTGATTCGGTGTTTAACAATTGCGCCTGCGTGCTCTTTCACATTGCTAATAAAAATGTTAAATAAAGCCAAACTCGTGCTGCCTCTTCCATGCGACACTGAACAAACACCCTCACAACTGGCCACACTCCTCCTTTGCAGCTCTGCAGCTCCGGGGGCAATACCCTTACTCAGATCAGCCTGCCGTAACTCCCCAGACAAGCTTCCCTGGGGGGGTGGCTCCAGGTATTTCCCTAATGGAGAGGAGCCTGATTATCCTGAGGGGTCAAACCTGCAGCCCCACATCCTTCGGAGGAGCTGCCGCGGCCCACGGGGTCCCCAAAAATCAGTGAGACACAGCAGAGCGTGGTTACTTGTCCTTCCACCACTGTGGCACAAAGGGACTGGCTTGCACGAATGGAAGGATGCTTTGCTTTTAACAGTAACATGAGGAGATAAATCGCTTTTCAACTGTGTCTGAAAGGAAAAGCAATTTGTCATTTGTCACTTCTAAAGGGAATGACGATGCGGGAGGACCCGGCCCTGGTGGGAAACACGTTGTGGGCACCGGGTCTGCTCAAGGGAGGGAAGAGAAAGGTATCCCAGCGTGGGCATCCTTGCTGCATCCGAAGGCTGGTGCTTGGAAACACAAGGTACGTGGCAAGCCTTACCAAAAAGTCACAAGTGAATCAAAGGAAGTCAGTAGGAAATCTTTTCTTCTTGGCATTGACATCCCGATCTCACAACCGCCTTTGGGAAAGTCAGAAATGCTCCAAGTCTTGAAAACTCTCCTGTGTCATTACTTCAGCAAAGTGAGAGTTAAATAATCTCTGAGCAGGCTGTGAACTGCCATTAATGGCGATGGAGGGTGGAAGCACCGCTGCCGCTCTGTGCTAGGTGCTGTACGCACACACAAAATGCGGTCCCTGTTGGAAAGGTTACAGGCCAGAAAGGACTTTTAAAATATATTTTCTGAAGCCTAAAGGAGGTAAGTTGCCCTCTTTGCTCCCTCGTGCCTTCTCCTCCCTCTCCAGCCTGGTCCCAGACCCTCCCAGGGCACAGGGCTCTGCAGGGCGAGTTGCCCCCCATGGAGAGTTAGACAATGAATTTTCTAAGCAACAGCAGCTCTGGCAGAAATATTGCATCTCTCGTTACCAGCATCCACACGAGAATAAATATCAGGGTCCCTACCTGTGAGCATGTGAGGGGAGGCAGGGAGAGAAGCAGCTCCTCCTTGAAAACAGAAAACAACAGAAATACGGTCCAGTTTTTCCAGCAATTAGCTCCGTAGGGATCTCTGTAAGGAGGTCTCTGGTCTTGCAGAGGCACCTCCTTTCCTCTTGCTCTCCCTTGTAATGATGCTACCTCAGCCTTCCAAATTTAATTACCGAGTAATTATACATCACGTACAGTGGCTTGGTCCTGGCAAGGGCTGAGTGTCACCAGGAGGTGTTTGAGACCAAGGACGGTGTTTTCTCTGTGCACTAGGAGCCTGAAGGGGAGTCCCCACCGGTGCCTTCAACTCTGTATCTCTAATGTGGAAAACCCAAAACTGGGGTCAAGCCCCATGACAGTGGGGTGTGCAACCCCGCGGGTGGTGATGTCATTGTCACAGGTCATCCTCTTGTCCCCAGGCCACATGATGTCGTTTCCGAATCTGTTTAAATGAAAAACAGGGAAGGCCACGGCCACGCCGAGGAAGACGCTTTCTTTTTGGCACATCGCGCACTAAGAAGTATTTGCCGATAAGCTGATAATCAGGTGGCCTGGCCACCCCTGCTACGTTAGACCTTGCTGCTTAGAGAATATTTGATCATACAGTATCTCCATTAGGAGTTTGTAATCTGCTATCATGGCATTTGAGAGCCATTTGAGTATAAGGAGATTTTTATTAATGGTTCATGAGCCTAAAAGTCAAAATTGACTCTCAGAGCAGATTTTAACAGTTTGTGCAGCATTTATATATTTATCTATCTCTTCACCACCTCTTCTCCCCCCCCCGCCATCACCTCCCTCTGCTCTGCCCCAGTGCAGAGGTGCAGCAGCAATAACAGCAGCGGGGAGACACTGGGCAACCCCAGCAGCTGGACCTGCCACATGGCGTTTCTCCTTCCCTTCTGTCTTTTTCTGCCTCCCTTTCCTTTCCTTTCCTTTCCTTTCCTTTCCTTTCCTTTCCTTTCCTTTCCTTTCCTTTCCTTTCCTTTCCTTTCCTTTCCTTTCCTTTCCTTTCCTTTCCTTTCCTTTCCTTTCCTTTCCTTTCCTTTCCTTTCCTTTCCTTTCCTTTCCTTTCCTTTCCTTTCCTTTCCTTCCATTTTCCTTTCCTTTCCTTTCCTTTCCTTTCCTTTCCTTTCCTTTCCTTTCCTTTCCTTTCCTTTCCTTTCATTTTCCTTTCCTTTCCTCTCCTCTCCTCTCCTCTCGTCTTTCCTTTCTTTTTCTTTCTTTTCTTCTTTCTTCCTTCTTTCCTGCCTTCCGTCATTCCTTCTTTCCTTCTTTTCCTTTCCTTGTTTCCTTTTTTCCTTCTTCTTTCTCCCTCTCTTTCCCATCCCCAACGCCCCACCGCACCCAGCACCGCACCAGCCCAGCCCTGATCCCACGTCCCGACCCCCCCAGCCCCCCCAGGCCCTTCACCCCAGCACTGGCAGAGCCACTTACACCTGCCGGCACCGGTGCTATAGGCACGGCTATATCCATCCGTGCTATATGCGTTTATATATATGCACTGATACATGCATTCATGCAATAGGCATTTATGATATCCATCAATATCTGCATTTATGCCATAAGCATTGGAGCCATGTGCATTTATAGATATGCATTGATACGTGCATTTGTGCTATTTGCATTCGTTGACATGCATTTCTGTATGCGTTTGTGTGCTATATCCATTTATGCCTGCGCATTGATATGAGCATTCGTGCTATAGGCATTTATAGACGTGCCCAATTCTGCTCTAGGCATGTATATGTGGGGTGGGCATATGCGGGGAGGGGGGCGCGTGTGTGGAGGCTCGGAGCCCTGCGCACCCCCTCGGTCCCTGCGCCCTGCGGGGCTGGGAGTGGGGAGCAGAGGTGTCCCCTCCCCAGATGACACCCCCCAGCACGGGCTGGGGGTGAGGGAGGCTGTGGTCCCCCCTGCGATCACGGGGGGCTGCCTTTGGGGGTTTGCCTCCCAGCCCCCCCCCCCCAGACCTGTGTGACCCCAGGGGCTGGGGGGACCTGTCCTCCCCCGCTCTTTGGGAAATGGGAGACAGATGTTGGGGGCCCCTTCTGCGGTCCCCACTCGCTTTCGGTCCCCAAAAGTGGACGGGGTCCAGGACCCAAACCAAGTCCAAACCCAAGTCCAACTCATATCCAGCCCTCTCAACCCCAAATCCATATCCTTGCCCAACATTCCCAATCCTCTTTCTAACCTTCCCAGACCCGAACTCTGCCCTCCCAAACCTAAACCCGCACCCAACCCTCCAGCCCTATCCCCGCCACCCCCCCCAAAATGCCAGGTAAGGGCAGTACCAGGGCTGTGAGTGGCGTTTTGGGGGGTCCCTGTACCCCCCACCCCAGCGCCAGGTGGGGAAGCTCTGCTGTGAATCCCTAAATCCGGCTTTTTTTCAGTCACTCTGCCCTGTCTCCTTGGAAACTGGCAGTGTTCCCCAGCCCCGGGCTCCTCCTGGAAATGCAATCACCCCAAAACTTGTCCCTGTTTTGGGGAATCCCTAGGCTGGCTCAGCCCAGGGTGGGAGCAGAGTCTTCCCGAGCGAGTTACTGGGGAGAAACTGGGCAGTGTGGGCTGGTGCTGGCAAGGAGCAGGCAGGGAGTGGGCAGGGGGCAGGCAGGGAACGGGGTAGGATGCGGGCAGGGTACAACATGTAGGATGGGGCAAGGAACAGGCAGGGATCAGGCAGGAATATTGGGCAATGAGCAGGCAGAATGTAGGCAGGGAGCAGGCAGGGGAGGCAGAGCCGGCGTTTGAGGCTGCTCGACTGTGGTTGCAGTCAAGACTTCCCTCCTGGTTTTCTGCTTTTTCAATTTTGCAGGATTTTTTTTTTTTCCCCCCTCTGGTGGGAAATGTCACCTGCAAAACAGGGAGAGGATTTGCTTATATGTATATTTTGAGGGGCTGGGAAGACACCTCGAATCAACCAACCTTCTAATCAGCTCTTTGCCCCTAAATCCAGCTTTCCGAGTGTAAACATACGTGGTCCCCCCCCAGCTTTTCCCCCGATTTTATCGGACCCAGAATTGCCTCCCACAGCCTGAGTTCAGAGGAAACAAATTCAGCTGGAAGTGAGATCTAAAACATTAAAAATGAAAAAGGAGTTAAAACGCTCTTTATATAATATTTTGCGTTTGCCAGCTCACCTTGGGATTTTGCCCTTTGCCCACGCGAGTGCCCATTTAAATTAAAATCAGAAACAAACAGGTAGAGAAAATGTGGAAAGTGCAAAAAGCCGGGGGGAATTCAGAGAAATTCCTGCCATGAATTGGCTTTTCTGATAAAAATGAGCACTAGCCGGAGGAGCTCATCCCTAACAGACAGGGAAATACTCAGGAAAGAAAAGTAAAAGATAAGATGGGAAAAGCAAAATGGGAAAAGAGGTTTTAAAGAGGCTTTTAAAAAAACATAATCAAAAGCCCAGGAAACAAAGAGCTTTTCCAGGCAGGTGGGATGCTGCGCCCCAGTTCGACAAGGACTTGCTTTTTCCGATCGTATTTTGCTTGAATAGTTTTTCTGAGGGGGAGGTAAACTTTGTTGGTTTGAACCAAATCAGTGAAGAAATGAAACTTTCCACGCTGCTGCCTGGGAACAGCCGGCGGCAGGGACCCGGCTGAGCCATCCCCGGCAGCCCCAGCCTCTGCGCTGCCTCACGCTTCCCAAATCCTCCCTGCACATATCCTCCCATTAAAAAAAAAAAATAAATAAATGAGAAAATCACTGATCGACAAGCGCTGACACGAAGCAGCATATAATCTCGCCTTCGTTCAGAGCCGGACGATAGGTTTATTTTAAAGGCTGATCTTTGCTCACGGTGGCTGGGGGCATCAACGCTGCCGTGGGAAGGAGAGGGTTTGCCGGAGCGGGATAACCCCTTTGGGATGCAGGGATGCGAAGCCCGAGGGATGGCCGGAGAGGCACCGCGACCGGCATTCGTGCTCCGACCGCACGCCTGTGGCTCCAAGCGACTGGCGGGCAGGAGGGTGCTGGTGACGAGCCATGGGGGACAGCCGGTGACAGGGAGCGGGATGGGGACGGGTGGGTTTTTTCTGTGTCTCTCTCTCTTTCCAGAGGTCCATTTTTTTTCCTGCGTTAAATCCGGACGGAGCTCAGGGCTTAAGCGATGCGCAAGGGAAGGAGAGAGGGAAAAAGAGGGAGAAGGACAGAGAAAGAGCCACCAAGAGCAGGGATGCTTGGGAAGGGCCTGATCCTGCATCGTAGGGCGCTGTGGCTTCAACTTGTGGAATTGTAGCTTAAAAACTTGTCCCCTTCCTTCCCCAGCACCTCCGCTCGCATGATCCTGCCTGATGGTTCCCAGGCCCCCGCCCCCCTTCTCCTCCCCAGATCAGCCTGGAAAGTTTAGAGGTTCTCCCAAAACTGCAGCCGGGGACCGGCACCTCCCTGGAGGCCACAGAGCAAACGCATCCCTCCCTTCCCCACGACGAGATTTGGGGAAGCTGGGGGGGAAATCACGTTATCCAAGGTCCGTTTGTGACAAACGGGGGTTTTTTGGCTTTAAAAAATAAATTTAAAAAAATAGAATCCTCCCTTCCTTTTGCTTCCTTCGCCTCGGGGAGCCGCTGGCAAACCCCCCTTTGTCTCGGCCCTGCAGAAGCAGCCGGACCCTCCTGGTCCTCCCGCGCCCGGCTGCAACCGAGAAATCCCTGCGGCAGACGGCATCGCCCCTCTCCGTCGCTCGCCGGATGCGATTAAAATGGAAGACAACCATCAAGTGTGCTAGAACCATTTTAATATAATTATACATATCTGCCAAATCCAGGAAAAAAGGTTTATGCATATATATCTTTTTTTTTTTTTTTTTTTCAGTTAACATCTGCAAGCATAAACGACAATGAATTTCTCGGTTTAAATTCATCCAGGTCAGAGCAACTGCCCAAAGTCCTGTTGGATTTGACGGTTACTGCCAGCGTGGCCAGCAGTAAGTGAGCTCCAGAGGAGTTTAATGTCCTCGGGTGGGGTTTTTTCGGTCTTTTCTCTTTCATTCAGAGACAGTTTGTTGTAAAAAGTTTCAGTGCAGTTCACCTCGGGTGAAAGGCGATCGTGTTTTTGCGTTTTTCTTTTTTTTTTTTTTTAATATATATATTTTTATTATTTTTTAAAAGATGATAATAGGTAACTCAGTTGCTCTGAATTTCACTTATAATTATAACCTATTTAAATCACAGCAGAACTCCCGCTGGTGCAGAGTTCATAGTTGCATACAATACAGGAGATCACAGTTTTGAAGTCTAGCACAGATTAAAAACCACAGATGTACCATTTATATAAGACACACACTGATTGTCTCTTAAAAACTACATATTGACTCCTTATGAACATTATCTTTTTTTTTTATCTTTAAATAAAGTAGTGCAGCTAGGACAATCAGTCACACAACCCACACAGCCCTGAACCAAGTTCTCTGGGTGCCAACTTGAGCAAGTTGGGCTTGAAACAGTTGGATGAGCTCGAGAGCGAGAGAGAAAGAAAGAGGGAGGGAGAAAAAGAGGGAGAAAAAGAGAGATGTTGTCCATTCCGAATATTTTAACCGAAGGTTGGCTAACACATTGGAAACCTCTGGGTGAAGGATCTTTCCACGCACACACAAAAAAAGAAATAAAAACCTAGACTTTTTTTTTTTTTTTACTTTTTTTTTTTTTTTTTTTTTTAAAACTGGCCCGTAGATGGGACGATCTCCCACCTGTTCCAAACAAAGAAACCCAACAATTGCCTAAAACTAGAAAGAACACAGATGGGTCTGTCTGTTTTCTGCTCACTAGATGATCTGTCCGTTTAAGGCCTTCCTCCTCCGTTTTTCCTCTTTATTATTCCTTTTCCAGAGCGTCTGAGCAGGAGATGAGTCTGAACGGGATCACACCAACACTGTCCCCCTCTTGTTGCTGTCGGTTTTTTTGTTCGTTTGTTTGTCCGTTGAGTTATTTTTCTCTTTAATTTAACCAAGACCTGACTAAAACTGGAGCGTTCAGCCCAGCCTGTTCGTTCTCGTCGCGATTTCTCTCGTTATCACAAAGGTTCTTCACAAAACCTGGAACTTCCATGACGATGTCTGGTCCTTATAATCCAAGCAGTCAGCATTGAAGTTTAACTTCCAGGAGGCGGTTTGGTCTTTATAATCCAAGCAATCGGTGGTGGAGTTAAAGCCCAAACTGGACGCTCCATAGCCCTGGGTGGAGAGGGAGGCTGGAGACTGGTTGAGGTGACTGGTGACCGCGTTGGCACCCATGGGACTCAGGGTGGCCCCCGGTCCGGGAAGCTGGTGGTGCATAGGGGTCAAGTAAGATCCACAGTCCATCCCTCCAAAATAGGAGGTCGAGCCAGCGTATCCTTGGCTGTAGCCGGATGCCTGGGTGTAGGTCATGGGATAGGACCTCTGCATGCAGGAGGAAGAGGTGGACAGGGGATCTGAGAGCGGGGAGATGGATGCTGGGCTCCAGATGGAGACGGGGGCGCTGCTGCTGGAAATGGTGGGGACCGAGGTGCTGGAGGGGGGAGTGAACTGCCCGCTGGTCCCGCTCTCCGAACTCACTTCCCGGGCCGGCGAATTCTTCTTTTTAGCTGGCCGTACCTTGTTCTGGCCCCCGTTCTGCTGCTGCTGCTGCTGCTGCCGGCACTTGGCTCGGCGGTTTTTAAACCATACCTTGAGACCCAGAGACGGGGAGGGAGAGAGAAAAAAGCCTGGTGTTAGGGATGCGCAGGCAAACCCACGGGGGGAAAGGACCGGCCGTGGGGGAGATCTCGCCGGGGAGGGGACGCTAAAAGCGTTCCCCCGCCAGCAGAGGCTTGCGGGCTGCTGCAAAGAAAAGCTCCGGGGCTCCCCCTCCCTGAGATCATTAGCAGTAATAACAAGTGGAAATTGGCAAATCAAACTGCTTAATAAGGTCACTTTTGGGGGAATGCTGGGGGGGGGGGGGGGGGCCGGGGGGAGCGCTCCCTATTTGCTGTTTGCCAGCCGGGGACCCCCAGGAATCACCATTTAAGGCCTATTGAAGTCAAGCCCTTAATTAGAAACAATAGAGCATCAGAAAGGGAGGGAACAATTAGGGAAACAGAGGCAGGCATGGGGGGGGGGGGGAAGATGTCTCATTTACCCTCTAAATAGGCTTTCTGCTCTCACACCCCCCATCCCTGGCCAGGGTCGACCCCCCAACTCATCTCACCCTGTCTTAGCAGGGACCAAGGGGGCTGGTTCTGGGGAGGAGGGGTGCCGGGGAGGTTTGGTGGGGCCAAGGCTGGGTTTTGGCATGGGGGGGGGGGGGGGGGGGAAATCCCGGTCCCCGGCGGCCACGCTCCGCTGGGGCACGGCACCACGCAGCCTCGGGAAAGCCTCGCAGGGAGGCGAGCGGGAAGGATGGTTTCGGAACTGCCCTGCTCCTGCTGCAAGGGTGTCCTGGATCCGTACTGGGAGCAGGATCCTCCTGCCCTGCCAGCAGCACCTCCAAAATGTTGTCTGGATTGGGCCCTCGCAGAGGAGACACAGCTCAGCCCCAGGTGAGGGGTCGCCTCTGCCAAGGCGTCCCCTCGCTCATCAGAGTCCCTTCAAGGGGAGAGGAAGCTCCCAGTCTGTACTGGTGGGAAAGGGGATCCCAGTCCGGCCCACTCCAGGGATGCGGTGATCCCTGGGGATGGAGGGATCCTTTACAGCTTCCGCAGGGACCCCAAACGCCTGCAGGATAGGCTGGGATTTGGTACCCGGAGCGAGGCACGGTGCAGAACGTGGGAATGCTGGGGAGCCCTCCCCGGCTCAAGAGGAGCCGAGGGGGCTGAGGAGGAGTGCGGAGGGCTCAGGAGCTGGGATCCAGGAGCTGCACAACCCCCCCCCATCCCAGTGCACAGGGATGAGAGGGGGGGCACGCTCCAGCAGCCCTGAGGAGGCAAATTGCCACTCCATCCCCCCCTGCACCCTCACCCATCCATGAGCCTCCTTCATCCCACAGCGGCTCGGTTTCCCTCCAGGACCGACCCCAGCCCCTAAAACAGCCCCCTCGCCTCCCTGCCAGCCAAACCCTCCACGGAGGGATGGAGGTGAGGGGGTCAGGTAGGGGTGTCTGGGGGTCACCCCGTTTCTTACCTGTACTCTGGACTCGGGCAGGTTGATTTTGAGTGCCACCTCCTCCCGCATGAAGATGTCGGGGTAGCGGGTTTTGGCAAAAAGGGCCTCCAACACATCCAGCTGCGCCCGGGTGAAGGTGGTGCGCTCCCGCCGCTGCTTTCGAGGGGTGGCTGCGAAAGGAGACGGGAGACCCTGACTGTCAGTCAACGACCCCTCAACCCCGCGTGTCCCCTCCAACCCCCTCCCCAAGGGGGTCCCCCCATTCCTCCCTCCTCTCCCGGGGGACCAGCACCCCAATTCTCAGCCTCCAGCGATGCCACTTCTGCTGCCTCCTCCCCAGCTCCCCTGGATGGGTTTGGAGCATCTGCCCCCCCCCCCCCCACTCCAGCAGGAGGGTGTCCCCTCTTTTGCAGACCCTTCCCTGGATAAAAGGTTGAGGAGAAAAGGAGAAAAGGGGACCCCCCACACCCCCCCAAGCCATCACGATGTGTTGTTCCTCCAAAAAAGCCCGGTGGCTTCTCCTTCGTGGGGTAAAAAGCGGGGGGGGGGGGGGGGGGCGGGGAGGAGAATAGGGAAAGAAAACCATGGCTTACCGGGATAACCGACGGACGGATGCAACAAATCCATGCCCGAGGTTGTGAGACTCAGGCCATTGACTGCATAAGGTGGTTGCTTAAGATAAGACATCATGCTAAAGTTGGAGCGGGGAGGAGAGTTGGCCGAAATCCGGGCGAGGGGAAGCCGCCCGAGAGCCCTGCCTGCCCCGGGGGGTGCCTGGGGGTGCCGTCGGGCGGGGGGGGGCCGCCAGGTGCCTGCGGAGGCGAGAGAGGAGGGAAGGGGCGGGGGGGGGATATAGGGAGAGATAGGGAGGGGGGGGAGTCAGGCCAGCTCGCTGCTCCCCCAGCTTTTATCCCCGCTGCCTTTCCCCCCCCCCCCCCCCCCGGTCAAGCCTCCAGCTCGTAAAGCCGGACCCCAGTCGGATTTGGGAGCTGGGAGAGACTGACTAGATAAACGCATCTCTCCCCAAAAAGGGGAGAGGAGGGGAGGGAAAGGGGGGGGGGGGGGGAGAC